>NC_091936.1:13106821-15584321 GCF_041260155.1 Ptychodera flava
TTAGAACAACTGTACAATGACAATGGTCAAAAGCTGGACTGGGATTCTGTACATAGTAAAGGTATCCCTCAATCATCCATATTGAAATGGTTTGGACTAAAAAGTGTTATCCCAGCCAACATACAAGTAAATCAGCAAAGTACTGCTGATGATGACGATGAAGTAAACATTGTATTGGAAAATAACAGGTCAATTAGTGTTGAACTGTGTAATACAAAAGTAATCACACCGATAATTAATGACATTAATTTCATACAACCAAAATCAGAATTGTACTTTGAATATGAATTTAAAATCAATATTGACAACTGGAACCAAATTCATCAACTTCCATTCAAAATAACTATAGACTCTAAATTGAGAGAGTTTCAGTTTAAAATATTACACAATATCCTATATACAAATGCTAGACTGAGTAAAATGAATCTGCCCACGGTTGAGAATGCTCTATGTTCTTTCTGCAAAAACAACAAGGAAACTTTACTCCATATTTTAGATGACTGTCAACATGTGCAATTATTTTGGGAATCATTTTTTATGTTATGGAGACAAGAATTAAAATTGAGAAAAAGACCAATAATATGGCAGATCATACTAGGTGATCCCAAACTTTCTGTTATTGTGAATTTCCTACTCCTTATTGGCAAAAGGTACATTTATATCTGTCGTTGTAAAAAGGAACTACCCAGCTTTATAGCATACAAAAGATTTGTTAACTCTGTACAAAAGACTGAGTTTCACATTGCCTTCCGAAAAGAGAAAGTGCACGTAAAAAGAAGTGCGGAATTTACAGTTCTAATATCCACCGAGACCCATGCACAACAGGCATGACACATGATAATGATAATGTATGATGAATGTTCATATTTTATGGGCTTCTGTAATGTAAGAAAAATTTTTTCTCGGATGTAATAAGGCATGTATTAAAACTTTTTGATAATTCCAATAAAAAATATTGCTGCTAGGCAGCGTAATTCCACGATTCAAGTAGTACGCGACTTCTTTGGATCATCCTTGAATTTGTTCCGGAAGGATCCCATTATAGTTTTAGAAGTCAGATAACGCTATAACCCTTGAGCTACCACAATCAATCTCTCTTCCTTTAGGAGGTTACAAACGTTGCAAAGGGCCTTTGAAATAAAAACACGAATGTTGCCACCAGATCGATTTCCCGTCTGGCATGACATAGTGCTTAATGGCAAATTGCCTCACCAGCATAGAAAGAATTATAGTGAATGGACTCAATTATAATCACATTGTTTTTCAACATGTTTTGTTTTCTTTCTCCCCAACAGCTTGGCCTATGACCTTAGTCTATCCTTTATTTGTATTTTGAGACCAAAATTGATTATCTATATTTTTCTCTGTTATTATGTGCTGTTGTAATACTGTTCGAATTGACCGAGGTAATGAGAAGAATAACAAGCACCTCCGAGGCAACCAGGAACTGGGACCGTACGACACATGCACGACAAGAAAAGTTTGAAGTAATTTGTAATTGTATCTTTTCTGTTATTGTATAGAATTTTCGAAACACCTTGATGAATGCTTGGGCACCATCCTTAGAGACAGAACGATGTCATATTTCTGTCTTGTGTCTTATTGGTGTGATGCCATATAACAATTTTCGATGCAAGTATAGCTCATCCTACATAACTTTATCTCATTTGCGAATGGACCAAAAGATTTTCACTTTTACATGTAAATGATCGTCGTCCACTTATACTCTATCCAAAAGTGGTGCCGCAAGATACTAACACAAAGTGACATTATTCGTCCTCATCTTCAAGGACACGCCCTTTTATTTTGGTTACGGTAATTAGCAAATTACTCACCCGTGACAACACCCTTGACAGAAACGCTTTAAAGGAACAGAAATTGATGTGAGGATCTCTTGTCGTCACTCATTCTTCTTCTTTCCAAGAGAAATATGCTGGCGTGAAGAACCCGAAGACGGTTCCTGGGCTTAGATTAGATTACTTTCTAGTAGTTTTTGTTTTCTTAGTTAGATTAGTTAGAGTCATCTCGGAGTCTCACCATTGGAATTAAAGAAAGTCTCAAGCTGAACCTTATATCTTGGTTTCCTATTCAGTACGCGCCCTAGTAATTGCAGCTCAAGTTTCCGAGTGCCTCAAGCAAGCCAGGCAAGTTCCATTTCCCGTTCTATAATTAGCCTTGACACTGTTTTATCATTTACAATATTACGGCCCTATCATCAACTACACTTGTCTGTGGCATACCAAAATGTAAATCGTGCAGCTGCTCATAATTTCCCTACACTCACAGTGATGGCGTTCCGTAATGTTCCTCCAACGAAATCTTGGAAACTTTCATTTTCATCAAACGTCACCCCTGAGTTTGCAGAAATCTGCGAGAGTTAGTAAAATTTAGGCGAGAAAAAAATATTTTGTTTACTGGGGTACAATTTAATATTGTAATTTGATCACTGTCGAACAATACCATAATGACAGGAAATTATTTTTCCTTGAAATTTTTCACTCCTTAACTTTAAAGTTGTTATATATCGATATAATTATCAAACAACATCATTTGCTGAGATAATACACGTACCATAGGTAATCAAAATACTGTACGGTTTATCATTTCTATAACAAAGTATACGTTAAGTCAAATGTTACTTCGTAAACTTTCTCATTATGTATTCGCTTGTCTACAATTAAGTACCAAGTAAGCATCATGGTTGAAAATGTCTGTTTCATGATTTTTAAATGGCATTGCAATAAAGTACTTTAAAGGAAAGCATCACAGATGCGCTGTTGAAAACACTCAGATTGTTCCATGGACAGATCTTTTTTATCTGTTTTAATATTAGAAAGTGGTTTCTTCGCAACCAAGCGTCAAAGAAGTTTGTCTTGGCTCATGAGTGACTCATTCCGGTTATAATTGGTTTGTCTGTGGAGACTTATAGATTTGACTCTGTCCTAGGGCCCTCCGTCCATCCATCATTCGTCTACACAGATATGTTAGACATGCCTGACCCACTTTCTTTCAAACGTGGTACAAGGATAATACACTGTAGGATACATATGCACACCGGTTTCTTTTGTGATACAATTTAAAATAGCAGCCGGGCAGCCATTGTTTAGTGATATTTTATTGTCGAGAGCCATTACTGAGACATGCCTTGACATATTTATTTTCAAATGATTTAATAAGCATGTCAAATGTCTTCATGATACGATCCAACATGGCCGCAAGACGGTTATTTTCTTGCGATTGTTTTAATGTCCGGAGGCACTAATAAGACACGCCTTGACAAATTTATTATAAATTTACCTAACTCTGATTTTATTGCGTATAAAATGGCATGTTATTTTTTTCATCATGAGAGAACCCAGTTGTTGTTGATCATGTGTTTAAATATATCCTATAGCTTTGGCGGAAAGAGTTATCGCACGGAATGTTGGGACTTCTGAGCTTGTTGCTAAGTCAACATATGCGTCTCGTACACTCATCTGAAGACATGACGCCTACTTCCCTTTAACTACGACAATTCTTCCCTTCCTCCATTAACACCTTTCGAAGATGATGTAACCACAATTACCGGTAATCATTTCTCCTCTACAGATTCAAGGTTTAGGTAACATTATTGGATGTGATGACTGTTCGTTCTAACATCAGCTGATACCCTTACTATTAGTTTTACCTTGAATTAATTTGATAACTGTTAAGTCTACGGTCACCTGATCTGATTACTGTTAGTTTTACCATAAGTCAACCTGATGACTGTTAGTTCTACCTACCATTCGTCGATCTCATTACAGTTAGCTTTACAATGAGTCATTCTGATTGCTGTTGGTTCTACTGTCAGTCGATCTAATTGCCGTCAGTTCTACAATGAGTTGATCTGATTACTGTTAGTTGTACTATCACCTGATCTGTTCACTGTTAGTTCAACCTTCAGTTAAGCTGATAAATATTAGCTAATTAGCCATGACTCACTCTTCTACCATTTGTCAGTAGGAAGACCAAATTTCTCTTGAATACTGCCCGGTCCGTCTATTATACCCTTTTCTTTTGCCAAGAAACAAATATTCTATCTTGATTGCAAGTTTCTATGATAAAACGATCAGTGACATGGCTTATCTCTCATCTTTCCACTTTTTCATGGAACCAGTTTAAAATTACGAGGTGTGATACTGTCAGGATCCAGCCAAACATGTGATAAAACAGCGTCTCGTTTTAAAGCTTAGACGACACTATCGGATATTTTTGAGATGTGATATCATTAATTGTCGCGATCCCGCCAAAGATGTCGCGATCCCGCCAAAGATGTCGTCTTGTTGTAAGCATAGATGATACTACAAGCTTTAAAACCCAAGTATCGAACTCTATAAGCTTCCCTAGATTATATATATATATATATATATATATATATATATATTATATATATATATATATATATATATATATATATATATATATATATATATATATATTGGTGGATTCCTTATAACTTCAGACAACCATAAAACAGACGTCCAGATAACTGCTGGGGCATACACTAAAGTGCTCCTGAATCCGTGGTACATTTCGCCTAACTAATAAACCAATTTCCACCTTCAACAAGAAAATCAAAATTGAACTAATTTTCATATTTCAAATGGTGTTATAATCTTGATTATTGACTTTTAGGCCAATTTTTAAATTTAAAATCTTTGGTCAGAGACTGAAATATAGGAAATATGTATCTACTGCTGTTAGGATGGCACTTTGCGGCCATCCAAATTTCCCTCTGACAAACTCTATTTCCACCAAATGGGGGGAATGCACTATTTGCGTTTTTTTCAACTTCTAATATACTAAAATGTCCAATTTTCCAATTTCACTTCGGGCGTTGCGCAGTATCTTTGGATACTATGGCGGAAATAACTGTGTCAAATTGGAATTAAGGTGTAACATTTGTCTCTACGTGACTAAATGTACGACGGGGAGTCGGTAACGATATATTGCACAAGATAATTTTAAAAATTAGCGGGAATAACATCGTCTCACGACCAACATAGTTATACTGGAAGAGAAGCAAACATTACACGGATTCCACATGATTCCAACTTAGGGAACTTTCATTTCGACGCGGAGGGTCGGTAGATAGCAGGGAATTTAGTTTTACAATACAACAACATTCAAAGACACTTTGGAAAAATGCATTTTACGAACGCTGTTTGTTTACACCAACAAAATCGAATGATACGTAATACACAACCATGAATCGATGTATAGTCGATATGTGCATATCCTTAATAGTTTACAATTTCTGTATTGATACAACTGTCCTGGATGTCCATTCGATGATAACTGAAGTGGGTGTCTACATCAATACAACTGTAGCAGTTTACGAACATTCGATGATTAGAACAAAGGCTTTAAAACGAACGAGAACAGTAAACTGGTATATACATCTGTAGTGACACTTTTTGCTTACAATTCAATCATTTGATTCTGACGAGTTATGTTGAGTGTCAAGTTCACGGATGTCAACTCCCTTTACGGGGGTAGTGAACTTGACACTAAAGTTAGCCCCCTCAGAATCAAATGATCACTTTTACGCGGATTATACACGTTTCTAGTTATGACAGTTTGCCTAAAATTAATCATTGGCTTCTGAGGGGTCACTTTTAGTGTCAAGTTTACTACTCCCTGTAGAGGGTTTTGACATCCACGAACTTGACATTCAAAGTAACTCGTCAGAATCAAACGATTAATCGTAGGCTAAAGTGTCATATCCAGAAGTGAATATACCGTTTTACTATTCGTGTTAGTTTCAAAACTGTAGTTCTATCTACAGAAAGGTCGTAAACTGCCACAGTTTTATCCATGCACTCATTTCCTATTTTTCTAAACTACTGAAACTACATGGTTTGTTTTACATTTCGTTCAATATTGTTGTTATTGCCATAGTTCCACTAAAAGCTTCTATAGAATAACGTCCCCAACAGTGTTTTGTAAAGTCTGACTCCAGCCTTGTCGTAAAACTAAACCCCCTGATTTCCGCCGACACCTCTGTAAAATATGGAGGCTGCCTTAGTTGGTCACGTGGTGCCAATTTCTAATTTCGATTTGCAGTTAATATTGCACAACTAGCGGTTCACGTCGCTATTCCTACTCGGGAAAACCAACTTCAATTTAGTAATTCACCCAATTCGTAATTCCATTTGCATTTGTTGATTACAAATAAGGTTGGCCGCAAAAGATACCGCGCTGAACGTGTCATTCTTAATTCAGAAATAGAATGCTAACAGAGCAAATATCAAGATAGAAATTTGGTCGAATTTTAATGTAAATGGTCAAGTGAGCCGATGAAATCATGAATTTGCCCATATTTCGACTTTTATTCTCTGATTTCAGGTGAAAAACGGTTAGCCGAATAATGTCACGGATTGCCATGGATTACGAAAGACCAGCGACGGTAGCACTTGATGCACATGTTTGTGTCTCGGTTGCTTTTAACGTGATGTTCCTCCTTATTTTGTTGAGTGAAATTGTTAGAACCAAAATGGATAGTTTCAAATGTTTCTTCTACCTAACTATTAAACCCCGGAAATTTGCTGAAACACACCGTACACTCACCGAGCTTGTAGTAAATGTGCTATTGTCCCAAGCAAAATTCGTTGGATTCCGTTTGCAAAATTGGTAGCTAGTGGTAATTACAACCTGCTTTTTATTAAAGTCATAAGCACTGATGAATGTCAGCGATGCATTATACTCTATATCCTCCATCACAACCTTAAGTTTGTTTTCCACGAAAACTAAAGTTATTTTATTTGGTTGTACATTACTATACAATTGGACACAATTAATTGAATATAGAAAATCCAAGGCAATTGCAATTAAGGCGAAATCAGAGCAAGTATAATGAATTGAGATACAGGTGGAATCAAACAGTCATCAAGCAATACTCATAGAATTATTGCAAAATAAGTTGTCAGTGCTCATATCTATTTTCCAAATCAAATAATCCGCAAAATCAATCTTTACATTGGACTCATACTCAAATCAGAGATAGGAAAATACATTTTCATTAGTAAAGCAAAAGTAGCAACAACTAGACAACAAACAACAACTTACAAGAAATTGTTCAGTATTTGCTCGAACCAGTATAGTTCTCATATAACGTATGGCAATGTCAAATTCACCTCTTGCATATATGGTAAAATAGACTTTGAACATTAAATGTTATTCTAACAAAGGCATTCGCGGCAAAGAAGTGAAATAAGGCGATGACAACTGATATAGCACTAAGAAAATAACAACGCTGAACAATTTATAGATTGTTTTTCAGCATTTTCGAAAACCCGATTAAAGCCGTACAGACCAGAGGTGGCCTCTTAGAGAAATAATACTGTAATTTCCTCCAGGCCTAAGATTTGAACGAAACTGTTACGCTGTTATGTTCGAATGGCTAGATAAAATACACACATTTATAGATGCAAATCTTGATATCGTTTTACTCTTGCACTTTGATCGTGTACTCCGAAAATATGTCATGCATTATTTGACTATACCTTGCTATTAATTTTTAGTTTCTGCCGTGATTTCGAAAGCTTCGTTTCCATAGCATTTAGAATGGGAACAAGAACACAAGCCATTGTCTTCAGTTTGAGTGGCGATTGTCTGTATCTTAGGGTGGATTTGGTCGACGCTGTGAGGTCGAATACTTTCTTTGTCCGTCGATGGTTCATGTTTTCTGTCGCCTGATGAAGATTCGACTTGGCCGCCTTCTTTTCGGGTTGATTTACTTCCAAGGTCTATTTCTTTCTTTGAGCCCCCTCCACGGCTGTACCGTCCGCACCCAAGGATAGTCGCAAACTCCCTGCGAAAGTTGCCGCCAAAGATGGCATAGACAACGGGATTCATCCAGCTGTTTGCCAATGCCAGAGACGTGATGAATGGTCGGAGGTACTTGAATCCGGGGCCGGCTACCAAACTCGGTTTGATGTATATGATCGTTCGCATGATTCGTATTGGGAACCACGCCAAAGCAAACATCGCCACAACGATAATAAGCATCCTAACTGCTCGTCGCTTTCGTCTTCTGGAGCTGTCGTTCGGTGAGTTGCCGAAGTATAATACGCCAATCACCTTTCCATAAAGTGCAATCAAAACCAGCATTGGTAGGATATATAAAATTGTAAAATTGAGAACTGTTATAACTTCAAGATGATCCGATAACAAGTAGCTGCAACTGCTGGCAATGTAGGTTGCATTTTGACCGGCAACTCGGACAGTCTTAGTTTTGATACCATTTATCAGGGCGTAGTTGATTGAATAGAAGGCCGACGCAGTCCAAGCCAGTAGAATCATCAGACGAGCTTGATTGATAGTAACCTGTCGCTTCATCGGAGTGACGATTGCGCGATAGCGGTCGACGGCGATGCCCATAAGTGTGAAAATGGTTGAATTCAGGCACGTCCACGATGTGGTCATCACGAAGTCGCAGACGAACTCAGAAACTACCCAGTCAAGTCCGAAGCTCCTGACGGGAATGAACACGGCGCCGACGAAGACATCGGCGAAAGAGAGTGATGCGATGAGATGGTTAGTCGGTGAATTGCGGAGTTTTGGTCGACGGAATATGGCGACAATGACCAATAAATTACCACCGATGATAAGGGTGGAATTGACAGCATTGAAGCCGACAAAAATCAAATGGGCAACGCTTGGCATCTTGCCACTTAACTCGAAATGCCGTTTTCTTACGATTCCTGAGAGGAACCTCTTCGATGAAAAAGCTTGCTGCGCATACCATAAATTGCGACTGGTGTCCTGATTGATACAAGTAGATACTCAGAGGAATCGATTTAGAAATCTTAAGCAATGTCACATTGACTTCAAAGCGAGATGCCCCCCCCCCCCCACCCCGATAACGATAATACCGCCCTCTCTCAGGAAAATTTTCAAAATGGTTAATCTGAAGCCGCGGCAAGGATCAAGGACTTTTCTGTACAGAAACGGAACGGAAGCGCATTTTCACAGCGTTTCCGATGTCTTTTTAACCCGGATATTAACAGTAATCATGAGATAAGTCTAGGTGCGATGGGAGGAAACGAAAAATTACGCTTTAATACCGAGAAAGTAACAAAGGAATATGCAAGCGCCGGAAACAGAAAATATGCTCGTTGAGTAAATAATCGGAACGTGTTCAGCGGTATCGGGAAGCTGCTTTCAAAACAGTTCATGAAGTATCCCGTAATTCCAAGGGATAAGGAAATGAACACATTCTAACCGGGGGCAACTTGTATCAGTCAACTCATGATGCATCCACAGATGTAATCTTAATAAAAACAAGGCAGTATTGCTGAAGGCAATGAGTACTTGGGCCGTGATAGAGTAATTTTGAGGACAATATATACTACTATTCAAATATGGTCTTGAATTTCCTCCTGTCAATTAGGCATTTGATTAACTGGTTATTAAACGAAGCAATGGCATGACAACGGCAAAATATGTCTAGCAACTTTTGTGGAGTTTGAGGCAGGGGTTCTTTATTTATAGTGAAAATTGCTTAAACTCCTTAAATATTCAAATTACGGCAAATTTCTTTTGTTCTCGTGGTAGATGTCTAATATTTAGATGGGCATATTTAGATATCTACCCTATAGTTATCCCTATATACCAAAAATCGGACATCCAGCTCTATTGGCTTGCTAGAATTAGATATGCGCATAATTAATGAGGTACAATATGTGGTGTCATAAGGTGTCCCATCATACCAAATATGAAGGGTGTAGCACTTGTGGTTACTGAGTTGTGGACAAATATATCTATTTGAGGTCAAAGGTCATTGAGGTCACGTGACATTTTGTCAAAATAATGTATTGCTAAGTTATTCCTATATACCAAAAATCAGACCTCTAGCTCTATTGGCTCGCTCGCTTGAAAACAATCTCATAAACCTGGCCATATGGGCAACTGTGTATGGGCAGCTGGATGCTTGACTTCCCGGAGAAGGCGAGCTGTCACGTTCAAGCTCAGGATTATTTGTCGATCAAATTTCAGTAAATTTACCTTACCTGAGATGAAATTTTGTCTATAGGCTGAAATTTCGCCGAATTTTGACGAAATTGCATCGATTTTCAGGTTCATATCCGACATTTTTGAGTTTTGAGTGCAGACGGAAATAAGTTTTGAGGCAACATGGCTGCGACCCCATGTTGACCCCGGTATCTGCTAAAAGTGCGGGTTGCGGGCTACGGGCTGCGGGTTTTTAGAATTATGGCTAGATTTCTAATATATGTAATATGGCATTTAGCATATAAGAAATAAAACCTTTAGAATGTGTCTATTATAAATAATGATGATCAGGTCTATCGTACAGTATCCCTTTTCCTGCGAAGTCCATATTTCACCATCAGGTCAAGATGGTTAAAATTAATGAAACACTACTATATGGTGTATTTTAACGTAATACTGTATATTTGAAGGCTGTTGAAAACATCAATGCTGTAAACTTGATTTGTTGGACTAAAGATGCTATAACAGACCAAACCAAATGGGTGAAAATACGTTATGTTTCTGAAAAAAAATCAAAATCTGCTAAACTAAAAGCGGCGATTCCGAGGACCAATTTATTTATTCCGAGCTGCCCGGCCATTACAAATAATTTCGGATCTGAATCACTTTTCTTTCTTGCCATGGATGTGAGAGAGAAATATACGTAATACCAGACTGACAAAAAAAAATCGCGCCTCGGAAATGTCGCCACTTATCGCGGAATGAAAATTGTTACATTTCTAGTATCAGGCCATAGGAAGTAAATTCTTTGTAATGCATCCATTCACAATTCGGTTCCAGGGCAACTCATACAGAAAATTAAACAATGCCTAGTTAAATGCAATGCATAAGGAAAGATTTGACTTAAAAAGCGTAGAAGTGGTGTGTATTGTAAATGCCGTGTATTTTTCATGAAATCTTTAAAAAGAAAAAGACGTACAACAAAGGACTTAGTTTACTTTGCCGTTTCGGTTCAAGCGAGGTCGCGACCTCAGAGAACGACATTCTGCTAACATTTTACGCGAGAATTTCAGTGGGAAAAATACGCCGGTGCGTTGCCTTATTTTCAGGAATCGATCTAATAGGAATATTTTTGGATGAGTTTGTGTTCTGCAGCTCTCAATAATTTATCTCCTAATATCATGAACGTATGACTTGCACCTGCAGTATGATAGTCGCTCCATGCCGGTATGCCCCCTTCAAGCATTTGATCCAGCTAGCCCTGCGTACGATGCTGTGTGTTCCGCTACAGCTTAAATAGCCCCGCTCACCACAGCCCTGCAAAGACCCGTACGTAGAGTTGGTGACTTCAAATCCATTTTTGGACTTGACGTAAAAAGCCAAATTACTGCCGAAATTCAGCGTTCTTGGGCCCAAGTCGTATCCCTGCCTACCTCAGCTACTCGATCGCTTCCAAAAATGCCAGTCTTTTATTCTTTTTTCGTAAATAACCGTCGATGTCGGCAACTCTCTCGCTAGCCCTGCGTACGTACGCAGTGTACGCTGTGCATTCCCTGTGTGCGTTCCTAACAATAATAATGAGACGAGATCATTCTAGACCCCGGTTCTAGACATCCTCCAAATTATCCAACCATTCGCGTTAGAGTTCAGCTCGCTTAGAGTATCATAACATTCTTCGGCCTTCGTTTAGATCGACCCTAATCTCTCCCATTTAGGAAACAAATACACAAGCTACCTCGACAAAACTTCGTGCACCATCCAGGACCAAACGCACTACAAATCTGTCTTGACGTCATCATCTCCTTACATGGTAATCGGCATACCGTATTTTTTAGCAAAGGAGACACAGAATACGTCGGAGTATTCAGTTTCAAAACGTATTACATTGTGTGATGTTGTCAAAAAAAAAGGTAATGTTACTGCAGTGGTATAAATTACAAAACACAAAAGTTCAAATCAGTTTATTTTGGACTGGCTTTACCCACATTTCATATTGTTTCTTATGCCAGATTTGACCACGTACTTACTGGCGACCCCTTTACATGCAAATTTTGTGTCAAATGGTGTGTTCTCCTGGAAAAACAAACGTACGATTTCTATATGAAGGAGGCGAAATTTGCCCTCAAAACTCGAAACCACCCCTTTATGGGGTGTACCTAGCTATTTTGAACGAGCTTCTCGAATCTGCAGCTCTATTTCGAAATGACGGTCTGGTTTTCTCAGCTCAAGGATAAGTGTTCTCCATCGCTGTGGGCATTACTATTCTCAACTGGGGGTACAGTTTCCAGTCGTAATGTTTTTCATTGTGTCCGGGATATAAAACCTTTCCTTTTCAAACTTTCAGTTTGATTAACACTAGTCCACATCTTGTCAGTGATTAAACATGTTTCAAGTTTAAATGTTAAATTCTGGTCTCGAGCCCTCTTGTTCGACCAAACTGAAATTACCCCTCCCACTTTGGCTCGTCCAGTGGGTGTAGCAAGGGTCGTGCCATCGCGCTTAGGAAACGGAGGGTGCATTAATTGTTGCATTTCGATGCACATTTTGATTATATTCAGAAGATTTTGTGGCAAAAACTCAGATAGAGAAGCATTTATATTCACATCTCACTTATTCATGACTGGCTGAGAGCAGCACTTCCATTAAGTTAGCATCATTATGCCATTTATTATGCCAAGAAAGATGAAGCCAAGACATTTTGCCCTCCCTGGTCTCAGCCAGAAATGGTTATACCTTACAGAGTTTTTTCCCACGGAATGAAAACAAATGTACTTGGGCTGAGGCCCAAGTACAATAATGTTTACGTGTAAGTAACATGAAGGCGTTAGGCTACTCTTGAATTATTTTACGTTGCATGAACACATATTTCTCTTGCCACTGTGGCCTATTTAATTGAAAATCAGTGAAATCTAAGATTTTCACTCATTTGCAAAAAGTCTAGTGTTTGCCCTTCGTGTATTTCAATGGAATACTAGATTCTTGCATGAGTTATAAACCGGTTTTATGACGTGCCGCCCTCACTCCACATTAAAGCATAATTCTTAGAACCTTTAGAATTACAACTTCAACCCTACATTACTAAAGTTCAGGATTCAATAGTTTACATTTTCCACGAATTAGTATGTGTTTGAATGATATATTTATTCTTTCCTGGCATTTGCTTTGTGATTTTTACTAGTTACAAATCTCGCGAGCTTTTCATTATGTAGCATTTTTCCATGATTCCCTCCATTTTTCCTTCGCCCAGTGGTTACACGTCCTTTTTTGTCCGCTTGTAATCATACTGACATTTCTTTCATTTCCTGCACATTCCCTATAGTTATCCATCTCTAAAGGAGCCTGTGAATTACACTTTTGTAGAATCCTCGTTTGAATAGTCATGGTGATATCCGTGCTCACGAAAACTAGGGAACATCGGCCGTTGACATTTGTTGATTCCACTGAACACGAATCTGCGTTCAGACTCCATTCGAAGCGACCAGCGTTGCAGAGTAAAGCAAGTCAATTTCTCGAGATAGAGCCGCTAGACACAAATTACGCCAAGGTTCGGTACACAACAAAACGATATCTCTGGAAGCCCTTGATGAGTTCTTGACTGCGGATGCTGTGCACAAAGAAACAAGAAAACGCCTCATCAGCAAAATTGCTTTGGGTGAACAATGCATGCTAGTTTCATATGACTCTCATTGTAGTCACGGTTTTTTGTCCAATCGCAGGCAAGGCGTGTGCATTATGACTGACGCAATGCCAAGGGCATCGCACGCTGTTTCAATTTTACCTTTCAGACTGTATATGGCTCGAATGAATACGTCGCCAGATGAATGAGTGCGCCAAATGCATGCTCAAAAAATGTGTCCACCATACAGAGATGACAGGCAGTATTAGGGATCATAAGGTATTGATAATAATTAATTACATCCCTGATGCCATAGGAAAGCGCATCTCAGCTTCTTTAACGATAAAACACAGTATTTACCAAAGTGCTAGGCATTACGTTGGCGCGCTTAAAGCCACCGGCTACGATGATCACCAAACAATACACATGCGTCGACCAACCCACGAAAAGAAACGTGAACAGGCGTGTATAAAGCGAAATATCAAAAATGTAGTTCCACACATCTTTCATTAACAGTTTACTGAAAAAAATATCGAGAAATAATATTCTGTTGTACCCAGAAAAGAATTTCCTAAAAGCTGCGCATGTTATATATTCAACAGAAATAACGTCAAGTAAAGTTACAGCGGTATATGTATGGTAAATATGGCCAGCATCGTCCAATTTTACAACATACGACTCATCATGAGCAAATACAATGCAAACCGTCTCATAACTGCGTATGAATGTCGGTATAAGTCTATTTACCCACTTCAAGATGATTGTCACATCCAACCAATCCTTGGTGTTTATTGACGAGGCTGGTACAAGCGCTGACTGGCACTGTGAAAAGTCATGTTGGGCTTACAGATTCGATATTAAAATTCTATGTGCGAACAATATGCAATGTTTCAACAAAAAGGCGTGCTTATCTATAATCAATTGGTACCCAAAGTCTGAGGGCTTGCTTTTCAACGTTACGTTGCATCCTGGACACCACCTTTAGCAACAAGCTATTCCGATATGCGTAATGTAATTTTGCCTAACAGTGAAATTACTGAGAATTAATGCTGACAAATTTGACCGGTATTTTCATGAATCTCGTTGGACCAAATGAAAGATATTTTATCTAATGGGTGTCTGTAATGATATATTTTTTAATGTGAATAGAAATGAATAAATAAATACTTGTCGAACTTTTATACTTAATGCTAAAATCAAAGCGGAAAGAAAAAAACGTGTGCTTCCGTCAGAAATCCCTCGGGAAATAGGGTAAGTCGGCCGGGAACTTTTTGTTATTTTTTTATTCGACGAGTGTTTGTTTTTCACATTGTGCATGATGGGCAGGAAGTTGCGTGGACCTTGAACTTTCCAGCCAATCAGCTACTCTGTAGCCCCAGTTTCAGACTCCTTAGGTTGCTGTAATCAATCACATATAATCTTCAGAAACGCAGCACATTCGAAGAAATTTTACCACGCTAGAAATCACAATTGCCCATTCAATGAGATTGCATGATCTGGTGAGTGTTAAATATTGCATCATTGTATGGCCAAGTTTTGGTTGAACAGGGGCGGGACACTTCACAAGTTTCTGCGGTGATGTCATTTCTTTCTCCGTCATGCGTTCCGTATTTTACGTGGAGACCGTTCTTTTCACATAACCGGAGACCGTTCTTTTCACATAACCTGTAAACTTGTGAATTTATTCTGAATTTTATGCAACCAAATCATGGCAAATGGTCTCTGACTTGTGTATAGAAATTGTATGCAGAGTATGTCATAGTGACAATGTAGATTTATTCACTTATTTTTTGCCATATACAGGTGAAATAGGGTCATCGATTTGTACAGTCATATAGTGTTGCATGATGATGCGTAACACGGTGCTCCGGACTCGGCGATTGCAAATGCGTGGGCCACTCTGACGAGCGGTATAGACACGATGAACGCTTTTGGTTCGTGAACGTTTACCCAAACAGGACGTGGATCCTACGAGTACGCGTTTACGTAACTTGTGGACGAATATGTCAATTAAAGTATAAATCGCCAATATTAGGACTCTAAAACTTTTTCTATGGTTGTTTGGACTACGATGCTCATTTTGAAGCTGATGAAGTATAAAAGGTTATCACCGGCCTTGTTTTGTTAAAATAGGGAATTTTGTTTCCCCTAAAGAGATAACACAGGGGTGGCGGCTGTTTTGAATTTCAAATCTCTGTAAATTTTTGGTAATGGGTTTATCTAGTACAAAAATTGACACTGTGACCCCGATTTTTAGTCTTGATTTTTAAAGTCAAGAGAATAGTCAGAGGATGGTGAGGTCGATATTCATGAACGGTGTTGTGCCCTTAGCTTGAGTAAATCACTTTACTCATCTTTGCGTAATGCAAGTCCCATTTTAATGTTTACTGGCATTCTCGATCTCTCATTCAGCATGTTTCCAACATCATAGATACCTGACGTTTCACATAATGCAAAATTGGCAAAGTAACGTCTTGAGAGAACGAATATTTCTCTTCAAAGCTGCTATTTGAATAAATATGGTGACAAAGGCTTAAACTGAAATACAAAATGCAAAGTTTGTCCGCCGCAAACCATATTGCGAATTCTTCAACATATGCACGTTCCATACTGAGTCCGTGACAATTATACACTGACGATAGACGCTTAAAGCTAAGAGCAGAAGACAATTTGAATAGTTTCTAGTGCCTGGCTTGACAATTAATGTGGATACAGCAGAAATCGTGCAAATATTCGAAGATCCGTCGATTCACACATGCCTCAATATGAACACTGGTTTTCAGCGCATGCTCACTCAGTTTATCCACTCACATTACGCGAACACGGGCAGTCTTCTGAAAGTGTGGAACTTAAGCGAAATATTTAATTCCTGTTAATTTTAAGGTAGGAAGGTTTCTTTTTGTGGGCCTTCAAAACCCAGTTACTTTGATCGTCTATATTATCGTCTACACAGTCTATATTAAATATCCTTGCCTGAATCACTTTCATTCAATTCAAAGGAATATTAACCTTTTTAATTTAACTTAATTAATCCTTTTCCTCGTCATTACTTGCTGAGCTAAGTCAGAACACGTGACTTGACACTGAGAATAGTTTTTAGACTCAGAATATCATACGTAAAACTTGGTTTAGTTTCACTAACTGTATATATTCTGGAGGGCTTTTAGACTGGAACCCTGTCGCTTGGCTTTTCTCGGCAACAATTGCTGGCATTCAGCCACGATCTACGTAACAGCCTACCACTAACGCGACAGTCTGCTAAATTGTATTCCTTTAATTTACTCTGTTTTTATTCATATGCCCACAGACTTGGAGCAAGTCCAGGGGACTATAGGTTCTATGTACACTACAAATAGCTTCAGTCCTTGGTTGTCAGACTTAATTACATTCTAGTATTTAATGCCGGTTTTAAAACGTTTTCTGTATTTCTTTCTCACATTCTGGTCTCTTACGTCTTTTTTGTTTTACAAATATATTCATTATGGATGTCATTCTTATCTTTGTGTCCATTATGATCAATCGATCAAGCAGTGCATATCAGGTGTTGGAGAACACATACTCATTCAGTCCGGTCTTGATATTCATTTTATCACGTCTCTTACTTTTAAATGTTAACGTGATTAAAAGAAAAACTTTTCCTAGCTGAAAATTTCTTCGAAAACAAAACCACATTGAAGTATCTCTCTATTCTTTACGCAGTCGCACTGCGTAATAGTCACGAACAAACACACACACACACAAACACATAGACAGACACACAAAGAGAAACACAGGCAGACGAAGACACATGAATAGATAGACAGACACAAACACACACACATATGCACACACATACTCCTATTTGCTATCGTGCACATTTCCCCGTTGTCAAATAATGAAGAGATGAATTCGCAGGAATGAGATAAAAATAGAGACTAACGAAAACTGGAATCCGATTGATCAAAGTTTGGTCACAGATTTGAATTGAGATGATCAAATATAAAATGCTAAATGCTAATTATATGTGCATGGATACATAACTCAAACCACAATCTTTAGAGTTAAATTACGCTATCTTCACTTCATACGCAGATTTCTAAAATCGAAATCCTGACAACCACTCTCGATTGCAGATCTAACTAGCTTCATTCAATTAGCTGGATTTTCAGATCAAACGTTGAGTTTAAGACTCAACACTTTGTGGCATGCAATTGATTATTGAACGGTTCCAAACATGCTCTTACAGAAAAAGGGGGTAAATGTTGTATAGTATGCAAGAGGATGGGATTACAATGATTCATCAAATTTCAAGTTTTCGCCATTTACGATATTTGAAATGAACGGTAACACTGAAGGTCAGTGGGAACATTGAAAGCACGTTTTGATGTGCTCATCCTTGTTGACTACACTTTGTATTGAATCTACCGTTTTCATTGAAGATCGTTGATTTGCATATGTGGATTCACCGTGTTCAGTAGTATTGGCGCATGACGTCGGTGATGGCGTACCCATGTGTTTTACGCTAGTTGCGTCTTCATCGATAACGTAAACCATAGACAGTAGAGGGGGCTACTGTCTATGCGTAAACCAATAACCTTCATTTTGACTCGCTAGTGCAATGACACATCGTGGCATATTTACGATCACAGTCTACCAGTGGGCTTCTTATCGCAGATGAGCGCCAACAGTTATAACGTAGCTTTCTATAATATATATTTATGAATGTTTGTAAATATATATATATATATATATATATATATATATATATATATATATATATATATATATGTATGTATATATATGTATACATATTATCATGTAGTGAGAAGTCGTAAAGACAATAAAAGTCAGTCTTTTGTCAAAGTTTGTTTCATTACAATATTCATGATTGATTACTGCCAAAAGAGTATTTACAGTTTTGACTCGGCAACAATAATAGTCAAGAATACACCATCTCATCTCAGTTAAAGGAAGGGGTCATCGGAACGGCACTGTGCGACTTTCTAGTTTACAAACAATGTATTTCGTGTACGATATCCAGATGCATTTCGTCAACACAGCTGCAACATTTTAATCGTATTGAGTACATTGTGACAAACATGTTCTTAATTTCATCAATGGTTAACGTACCTTAATTAGATACGGCGTTTCACATTCCACCTGCGTCATCCAGTTTTTTTAACATACTATATAGCAAGCCTTTGGTAGTCTATTGTCACTAATTTCAAGAAGTTTTATCCAGTACATAATACATCTTTTATAATAAATACAGTATAATGGCAATCTTCCACATTCTCCAAAAACAACATAATTACTAGCATTGCTATTAACACCTGGTAGATATCTACAAAATTTCAGCTGAATACACTCTAACTCATCAGAATATTCATAACCCCATATTTCGCTTCCATAGCAGATAGCAGGTACAATTACAGAATCAAATAGTTTAAAAGCACTTGAGATAGAAAGCCCACCTAATATTTTGATAACAGATTGAATAGAAAAGAGGCCCTTCAAACCCTTAAGTGCTAGATTTTTCTTCGCTGGAGACCAAGACAAACGCGAAGAGAATAAAAGACCAAGGTAATTGTAGTATTTGGCTATTTCAACATTCTTTCCTCCGAAAACCCACTTTTCATAGCTTCTTAAGTATCCCCCATTACGAAAAACCATTACTTTAGACTTGGACAGATTTACTTCCATGGCCCATGGTGTTTCACATTGGTCGTATGCATCCCTTGCGACCTTTGATCACAGTTCCGACGACGCGACACACTCCCCATAACGAATGGAATTCCATGCCATGGAAATGCGAGACCTATATGCCGAGTGAGGGCGATAGACTCCGCTATGAATCGAGGTTACTAATACCTCACAGCAACAGTCCCCGCATGATGTTTTTTGTCGAAAGATTTTATTCCATCGTTCCTTCATATGCAACATAGCTACGTAGTCGTGGAGCGACTGCATATTTTAAGGGTTGGACTGTTCAATCTTGAAAGGCCATGGTCAAATCTAAGACATGCAGTTTATTCACCATCTAAATTCACTGTTTATCCGTCAATGGGGAAAGCATACATATTTTGGTGTGTTTTTTTTAATTCCATGGTATCTGCAGTTTTTGGTTGCTTGAAGATTATTTGCTTAGGAAAAAAGTATAATTTTCAACAATTTGCAATCAATAATTATTTAAGCTATTTTGGATCCTTCTTTCAAGATTAAGCTACAGAACTTTCAATTTCAATGCAGCAAATCCCTAACACAGCATTTTATCATAGCAAGATACATGCATGGCATACTCGGAAAAACTACCAACCTTGATCCACCATTGCAAGGTGTCAAACAAGATAGAATGCGATTCGGTTAAACTTTTACGGACGCTGTTCATATTTTTATAATACTTTTCTGGTCGACTCTATAAGTTCCCCTTTGGGGGAATAATCCACAATTTAATTTCACCATAGAGTAGAATGGTCATTTTGAATTTCATACAACAGTACAGTTTAGGTTCCGTGTTTCTTTATTATCCTAAAGCCTGCACGGTAACCCATGAATGTTATTCTAGAGTAATAAAAATTAATGGTTTTAAACTTCCAAAATGAAGAATTTAAACAAAATTTTAAAACTCTCTGTTTCGAGGCGCATACTACCTTATTAAGATGGAAAGCGCCTCAAAATTGAATGAAAAACAGTAACGTTTTTGGCTCAAATTTTCCGTAAGCAAAACTTTGAATGATTCCCTTTGGAAATCAAGGATACAAAATCAGGGGTCACCTTGGACAATTTATACCATAGAAACAAATTACCCAATATTTACCGACACTTCATCATGGAATTCATAATGGCCGCCAACCTTGTGTTCAATGAAAAAAAACGAATTTCGAGTTTGGTGAGCTTCAAAATGAGTTCCTGAAAGTGCTAAGACCAAAAAGATTTTGTAAAAATTTGAAAGTCCGAGTATCTGTCCCCGGGGCGCATCCTACCTTAAGTTTTAGGAATATCAAACATTTAAAAGTATCATCATTTTCACAAATTTGAGGAACAAATTAGTGTTACCGTCTCACCTTTTGAGATACATCTTGTAGCCTATATCATTAGATTTCATGCAGACTGTATTACTTTGTTATTAGTTAATCTTTAACCTCTAAAGAAACTGGAAAGGTGACTGATTACTGTCCTGTCATTATTTGAAAACTACATTTGTCTCTCTTTCAATTATAATGAGACTTATGAAATGGATTGCTTACCTATAGGAGATAGATCATAATGTCCACGTAAAAATTAATAAGAATGACTGCCAAGACAGAACTTTTCCTGTTTTGTCAAAGTAAAATAATTACTGTTATCTCCTAAAATCTAGTACGGTAACACCATTTAATTTTTGAATACATCGTTCGATGTGGCTGCTTCTTGTGAAAGTTTCCAGAAATGACAATGCCATGTTCTTCCTTCTCCAAATGAAGGGACATGGAATGTAATGAAGATGCTTGACCGATTGGCGGGCTTCACCTTTCGTTGATCACACGCTGATCACACGTTGCCTTTTCTACAATTGCATCTCTAGATAGCACAATTGAACAAAAACCTGTTAGTTTGTGAGACGTCTTAAATACAATGTACATTAACAATAATGTATTCGAGTAACCATTCCTCACATGTTTTTTCTTTTATTAAAATATGCTAGATTCAGTAAATTTTAGCGAAACGCCTGGTCTACAAATTAAACAATCTTACTAACTAAACAATGCCAACATACATGCAAATTATGGTTTACTCAGGAATTATCTTCCCAAGTTAATTATTAGATTATTATGAGGTGTTTCTCTTTTTTTGTTTTGTTTTTGCGTTTTTGTTACGAGAAGAAAACGATACAGTCGCACACGTGTTAATTCATTCCGAAGCCATGGTCGTTAGTTTTAATAGTCTGCATTGCCCTACTTGATCTTTTCTTATCCTAAACTTCCAGTAACTCAGATAATAATTCAAGAAATACATCTCCACTGAAATGATTGCTTGACATTACAGCTTCAAATATTGTACTAAATACGAACAATGTATTCTCATGTTTGTGATTAGAGAATGTTATTCTTTGAGAGTGTTCGTAGTCCGCATGAACTAACAGACAGTGACGTCATCAGTTGTCCATCGAAATGTAAGCTTGGTGTTGTTTTCTGACGCGAGTTAAAAAACAATGACAGCGTCGCTGATGTTGTATTTACTCTTCCGGAGTGCTACTTTCTTCAAACTTTAAGAAAGGAAGAACACCCGATGATAACCTAAGATTACCGCTTGTTCCATAATGTCTTTTACCGTCCTCTTTCTTACTTACTGAGTGCAGTAAGTTATGACGTTATGTCGTAACCTTCTTTCTATTACAGTTTTGATAACTTTTTCAATCCTTTGTTCTCCTTCTAAAGTAAAGTTTCTTATTCTACTCCCAAAGTCATGTCGAAATGCTAGTTTTAAACTTGCAAAGACACGCGTCTATGTGTGCAATGTCCAAGGTCATTGACAGCAACTCTACCTCAGTCCGGCTAGAATTCATTCTGATAATTGTACAGTGTACTCTATGTATTGTATTGATGGCCGGTACTTTACACTTGAACATTCTTTGGAGAGAAGCATAAGAAAATATGTACTCGTTTTCCAGAACAAAAATCAAGGAAATTTCATCAACAGCTATAGCTTGTGCCCCTTTAAGAGACGATGTTAGGCAACTTCTGAATCAAGGTTGCTGTGATGATTATCTTCAGTTGCCATTTCAAATGCTTCATTGTCGGCGGAAAATGTTTCGCCCCTTGAGTTTGGCCTTGCGTCCGAGTTTATGTCGTTTGTCAAAATGGTGTCGCCGGGTTTCAAGTCTTGGTCCTCGGAGTCCGGTGATCGAATTGATTCCTCCATCGTGTTGATGTTTGAGTGGACGCCCGCGTCCTTGCTTTCGTTCGTCTTCTTGCCATCGTGTGAGTTGTCGGCGTAGTGACCCCCCGGTCTGGCTTTCGCTTTCCAGCGCCCGCAAGACAAGATGTCGGTGAATCCGAACGAAAATTGCGGCTGAACAGAGCGTAAATGACGGGGTTCATCCAACTGTTGGAGAAGAACATGATCAAAAACAAGGTGAAGACGAACCTGGACGCCAAGAAGTTGCTCGACTCTGGCACGCAATAATACAGGACTCCGAATGTGCGGGATTGGCCCCATGTGATGGCGAACATTACGACAACGATGATTAACATTCTGACAGCCTTCATCTTCCGTCGCCTCGAGTCAGCAGAGAGTGACGTCCCACAGCAGAGGGTCCCGATCATTCTGGAGTAGTAGTAGACTATGATTGCCAGCGGTATGAAGTAGCCCAAAGTTATGTCTATGACGGACGTATACATCATCAGGGTTCGCTGGTCGGGTCTGTAGGTGCACGTATGTATCGTAACATTCAGGCCGCCTATTTGCATGGGTACAGTCACCATGCCAGCAGCGACGATTTTGTGGGACGTGTAGGCGAAAGTGAACAGCCAGGTGGCTAGGATGACGACTCGAGCTTGCGTCAGCGTCAGCGGTCCTTTCATAGGGGTGACGATCGCCCTGTACCGGTCGACAGCTATGGAAAGCAGGGAAAAGACGGTGGAGTTGAGACAGGTCCACGAAAAGCTGTACATGAAATCGCAGAGGATCTCGTTTTCGATGAGACCAATACTGTAGTAGTTGATAACCTGTATCGGAATGTAGAACGCCCCCACCATGAAGTCGGCAACGGACAGCGACACGATGAAGTGGTTGGTCGCCGACTTTCTCAGTTTCGGTTGACGAAATACGGCGATGATCACGAGTGCATTGCCGGTCACTATCAGAACACTGTTCAACGCGTTTATACCAAAGAATAACTCGTCAGATATGTACAAAACGTCATTCTGACTCTCGCCGTGGTCCAGGACAACGGCATCATCGTCTTTTTCTACGAACGACGAGTTATCCGTCCAGGAAATGTTGTTCAGCTCCATCTGTAACGAGTTATGGCAAACTAAGAAACTTACGTGTTGGTTACTTGCTTATATTGTAAGCACTGCGATTAATCGCTTACGTGAAAACGATTCCGGCACAGTAAATCGATCGATCTATCGAATATAAACGCTCGAATGTAGCGCCCAGAAGAATTCAAGACGTTTTAAGCTTCATATGCGTCGGTCTTTAGAGTCGTGAAATTCAATAAAAATGGAAAGCAGAGGGAAAATCAATGATATCGTATTCATTCTTTCCCGGGAGACCCATCTGCTGACATATTGGTTGATAATGCAGAAACGCAGCGATTATTCGATCAGTAAAATCAATCAAATAAATTCAAAATACAGCCTTCCCAAATATATACCCTAAAAAGGAGTACTTACGACCAATGCCATGCGGTCGATCATGAAACATGTTTTGAACACTTACCTAAGACACATTTAGGTCTTGCACATATTTTTCCCCACAGTTTAAATATAGGTACTCGGTGATGGCTCCCTTCGATCTGTCATCGATCACCGCGTTCTGCAACTGAGCTGTCGTCACGGGGCCCTTTAAAGCTGAAATGACGTCACCCCTATTTGCTTTTCGCTAATTGTCTCTGGATATATATAGATACCCACGATGGCCGAAACCTAACTTTAAATGAGAAACCAGGCTCTTAACTGTAGAACGCTTCTACCCATGCAAATCGTCACGTTTATTTGGAAGTGTTGAAATTTCGAGAGAGACTTTCAATGACTCTAACCCCTACAGGCACATGTTTCATCATAGAAAAGCTAGTGCCCCAGATGTGCCTTGAGTTAATATTAAGCTTATTGCACGTAGACCTCGCAACAAAAATTCATTCCTCAACATTGAAAACTTGTTGCCTTGACTTCAATTGTCTTCAATCTTTACAATCTCAACGTTATGATCGGCTTACCTTTTGATGAAATTGAACCTTAAAAAGAAGAGTTCATCGCCTGTCACTGCCTTTCCGCTCTGAAGAACAATTACACATGGCTACAAGAGGAGTATTCACGCAGTGTAATCTAGCTTTAAAAACAGCGTCGCCAGGATGTAACATCTACATCGCCGTGACTACGTGAGGATTAACGCGGAGTATCGAACAGCTACGGAGTGCTATTATTTGTCCTACCTTCGCGGGTTATGTGCTGCGATAATGATTTGTTGTCGGAAACTCTCTTAGTAGGAGTCGCTTATTTTTTTGATAATGGAATTGAAAAGAGTCAGTCTAGGCGAGTTTTCAACAAAAGAAATGAAAATGGGTTTGTTTAGGCGCCAAACCATTCAAAACAACTTCGGAGATTCTTTCGTAAAGGGTATGGTTCACCAAAAACTCCGACACTTTGTTTAGGAGATAATTGAGAGGAACTACTTTCCCTTTCCAGAAATTGCGAACTACTTGCACTGAATCTCGACGGCGAGCGAGATGCACCATGTTGAGATTACGGTATGACTAGCACGTCAACTGAAATACTTCGACTCTTGTTCAAACCTTCCTCAAGGAAACTTTCAAACAATCTCTTTCAATATTAAGCATAAAATTCAGAACTCACCCTGCAAATTTTTGTCCATAATAACAAATTACCCATCATTTAACGACGTCAGAAGTTTAAAATGGCTGCCATCACAGTGCTAATTCTAATTAGAAAAATTAAATTTTCGATTTATACAAAAATAAGACGATGAAAATTTAGCAAAGTATTGTAAAAATTCCAGATCTGTTCCCGAGGCGCTTTGAAAGCTTCACATTGGCCGAGTTTGTAAAATATCAACATGTTTACTCACCAGATGGTAACACAGTTTTAGAGTTTTCGGATAATAATTATGGTGACCCAATAAAAAGTCGTTAAAATTTATAGAGACTTTGTATGAATTATGCATGTGAACTATGCAAAACATTCGCTGTCCGAAAATTAATGCTCAGCAAATAGACGTAGGTTACTCGTATTTGATTAAGTAAATAAAAGAGTTTCTGTCAAAACTGAATAAAGTTTAAGAACATAAATTATCATACGTAAAAGAAAACTATTTTCAGTTGCGCTAGCAATTTAATATTGTGCCATATGTGATTTTTTTTAAATCACGAACTTTTCTTTCACTTTCACTTCAGAATGAAAGATCTCGAGAATATTTTTGTATTTTTGTTCTAAATCATGTCCCCTATGGGCTTTTACACTATAGTGCTGCGGTGATAGATTGCAGTTTGTGATCGCCGCTTGTGGCACGCAACACAACACAAACGAAAACTACAAAAAAGAGGCTGACAGTGTCGATTTATTTCGCACGCTGTCACATGACTTCTAAACGCAGTATTGCCGGAAGGAAAAAAAAAACCGTTTTATCGATGGTCATGTCATCTTTTGTCCGGGTCCTGTTAAAGACCGTCCGAAAACAGTAGTGGTGAGTGTAGCTTGCCTTAACAAATGTACGGTAAACATGCATACTTTGTATGTTACCATGGAATATATCGTATACGACTCGATGCCTCTGCTGAATTCGGCTCTTCGCTGTAGCCACAGCGACTGAGAATAGTCTAAATAACGGTTAACTAGACCTCCGTCCTGTCAGGGGGCAAAAACTGAGCAAGACTTCAATAATCTAAATTGCGTGAATAAGTTCAGCTATTTTACAGTTTGTGGTATCCAAATGTTTGAAGAATTTTCTGAGGTAGACTGCACACTGCTGGGGACAGATATTTACTCTGACTTTCAAATTTTAACGATACTTTTTGGTCTATCACTGACTTCTGAAGGCTCGTTTTGAAGCTCCACCGGCGTAGTTTTAGAAAATCGAAAATCTGTTTTTCCCCCATGAAGTTAACGAAGATATGGCGGCCATTTTGAATGTGATGTTTAATATTGAGTAATTTATTTCTGTAATACCAAATTCTGCACGATGACCCTTTATTGCTATTCTTAATTTAAAGTTTCCATACTGAAAGTTTGAGAAAAGAATTTGTCTTTCATTGTCAAGGCGCGAACTGCCTTAATGATCATCATTTTTTAATTCTTACTTAAGATAACGTGCCACGATAACTGCGTTCCACGTTTGTGTTCTATGTGGATATACTGATGGCTTGGCTTGTATTTCCCAAGGGTAAAGGACAAGAAAAGTGGTGTTTGTAACAACTAGGTTCACAGAGGAACAGAACAGCGTTAGTCCATCAGTCAATTAGTAGACTACTAGAGATTATGTGATTGTTTCATGTATCCACCCAGTCTCCTGGAGAGTTTGAAATGACGTTTTGCAGACAGGCAGGTTTCAAGATACTGAAATATTACTGAATTCTACAGAACTAAGAAATTGATGTTCAGAGACAAGTACTTCTCCCACCAAGGTAAGACCTTACCCTTACGCTTTTAGAGTGGGACACACTAACCTTGCCGTAATTAGTTTAATTTTAAATATTCGTAATGAAACTTTTTTGATGGAAATGCTCTCGAAAACCTGATATTGGGGTAATTTAGCCATTTATCCTATCGATTGTAGTTACCTACCCTGTGTTAGCACGTGTTGTATACAATGTGGTTTTGAGAAACTGCGAGTCGAGCACGCCTATGAACAACATAGAAAGCTCAATTCCTGGTTGAGGACTTATCTTTTCAACCTAAGCGACTATTCAGACTATTCATGAGAAGAGGCCGGTTGCTTTTTTTCAGAGTACGGTACGAAGAGAGTAGTTACAGGGAACTCGTTAAACTTGTTTCGGTATTTTAAGTCCAGGATTAATCTGATGCTTGTACGAAGATCAGCGGTAAAACGCCATTTGCATCGCACAGGGTTGACAACTTTATAGCGTTGGGTTGATTTTAATACCATGACCAACATCGATAGTCGCACATGAAAGCATAAGTGCAGGTTTTTTGTTCTCTGATATTGACGGCGAATTAAAGATCTGTGTAACACACACACACACACACACACACACACACACACACACACACACACACACACACACACACACACATATATATGTATAAATATATATATATATATATATATATATATATATATATATATATATATATATATATATATATATATATATATATATATATATATATATATATATATATATATGATATCACACCATTTGAGAATGACCAAAAACATTGAAGAGTAATATCGCTCATCTTTGTTCTTCGATAAAAGAACTCAAATTGTAAGTTGTTTGTGAAATATTATATAAAAACTTTAACGCTGCGAGAAACCTATTCATAGCGATTGATTCATCTAAAACCAGAAAGAAAAGTCTTTTATTCTTTACTGACGAAGGTATGCTATTTGTCATATCGGTAATTGTGCTTTCCCGGAGGGGAAGGGAAAAAGTCACATGATTTCATACAAGTCGAGCACCCATGGAGTTCGCATCAACAGAAAACCCAGTGCTTATTTTTTTCAGGCAGTCACAATTCCTTTCAACGACCTCACTATAGTATCATTATAAAGAATGCCAAGACTCGTTCTTGAAGTGCCTGCTGAGAGTTTGACGCCTCGTCTCCTATAGAAGACAAGGTCGAAACGACCTTTGTCGTCATATGATGTAAACGTTACACCGCATTGAATTACTCGTTGGCTGGCTGGCTTGCTAAATGAGTAGATAGTTGAGGAGCTTCAGATACTTTCTATTGTATTTGAAATGCATGTCAGCTACAGATCTCTGAGAAAGGATCAGAATTATCTTATCAGATAGTCCGAAGTGACATTATTGTCTTTAACATGATTGGAACTAATTTGGGATAATTGGATCTTCATATTTTTCAAATTTCTCAAAAGTGTTAGGTGCTAAAGCTTAATGTTGCAATATTACAATTTACTCATAAAAGAAAGTGTATAACTTACAAAAAGCAGATGAGCTTACATTTGTAGATCAAACAGACATTACTTCGTCATCCAATTATCGCAAATTAGTTCCAATCGTGTTTGTATAAAACAGTGCATATATATATAGAGAGAGAGAGAGATATATAGAGAGAGAGAGAGAGAGAGAGAGAGAGAGAGAGAGAGAGAGAGGAGAGAGAGAGAGAGAGAGAGAGAGAGAGAGAGAGAGAGATGTTTCGCTTGTTCGATCAATTTTACAATAAAATGCTATTGTTTTTAATTGAATATAAAAGAATAAGTTCGAAAGAATTGAATCCATTCAAAAAAGTTTCCTCAGAGTTTTATAAACAAGTTTTGCACAAAGAAAGTTCATGGTGCAATTGACACCCTATCTATTTTATTACATTTCGTCGTTACACGTACGAAGAATCGTTTTAATTTTTTGAGCCGTTGTTGTCAATTTAATTTATTCATAGCGTGGGTTTGAAACAAATCCGAGGGGAAGTGATAAAGTTGTACTTTTGTATCTTTTCTAATGTCGGTAAATCAAAGTAATTTCTTATTAAATTCTTTATGGCGTCGGTATCCGACATAGCAAAGATACTGTAGAAATGGACACACTAACTCACAGGATAAACTAAGTAGGGCCAACTAGAAACCCAGACGCTAACACGAGGAGACAGGACTACGGTCACTACTTTGTGGAGTGACCGAAACAGGAGGAAACTAGGACCAACTCAGGCAGAGACACTCACAGGCAGATTCATGTCTGGGCCGTGAGGCCTAGCCATACGTCAACACTCGTCGTCAGTTCCAAGCTTCTTTTCTAAAATATATAACACCAATATTGGCTTTCATAGTTCTTCGAGTTGGAGCCACCCGGTTTGAGAAACGTGCTTTCACCAATAGTTCTATTGTACCTATGAATCGTACATATTGTGGAGCAGTAAGGCAGTAAAGTATCAAATGAGATACCTTTTAAAAACGTTTCAGACTTCCTCTCTGCAAAAACGAATTAAGCAGTAAAAATGAACTGTTTCAAGAGCGGCATATGTTTTGTTATAGGAGTAGGAATTAGTTGTGTACTGTAAAAATATGTCTCGATGAACCTAATCTTCTTCCTGCCACTATGACAGTTACAAGTTATGGTAGTTCCATTGCTACATTTCTGTTTTGAATGTTTCTGAAGTCAAGGGTGTGGAAATCATTAGTACTACTTTAAAAATCGATCGAATCATCGATTGTTGTTTTTTAAACCGGTGCTGCACTTTCAGCTGACGATTAATCTGTAATATTTTTTGCAGATCACACTATGTGATCGATAAGAACGTTACAGTGGCCTACATTCTGATTTGCGATCTTCTGAATAGCGATTGTGAGGGCGCGGTTGTTTTAAATTATCTCTCCTGAGAAAAAGGTATATGTTTTTGAAAAATATCATTTGTCGCTCTCAAAATGTGTTATACATTACAATGCATAAACGATGAGACTGTCTATAAGATTCCTGAGTAGAAATAGAGCTACAAGCAATGTATATTTGAAACGCAAAGACGTTGACAAGAAATGATAAAAAACACAATACCATTGAAATAACTCACCACAACAATGTCATTACATAGTATTATTTTCTCCTGACATGCCAAGAAGTCAGGTAGTTGATAAATAAAGTATTTCATGTTTCGAAAATGCAATATTTCCTGTTTACTAGTAATTCGATTACACAGCTTTGTCAGCTGTAGAAAGTGAGTGAAAGTAATCGGGAGATAGAATATTACAGTAGATGATAGGGTTTTCTCGGTCTCCAGTTTTCCTTGGGCGATTCTTTGTGAACTTCGTAAAGGTATTATTGTAATCTGAATTTTAGAGCTGTCGTTTTGATTTGACTCTATTTTCCGATGGTGTCGCGAGTCAATCATATCTCCCGCTTCTTTTCAAGCAGTGTGAAAATTCAAACGTGTTTTTTCGGTGTGTTATCTACGCCGACAAGATATTAGAAACAATATTATTAAAGCTATCATTTAGGTGTAATTTTTTAGTTACAAACTTAAAGTCAGTAATAATATAACTTAACTTAAATTCGCCACTTTAAAATTTACTCTGTAAAGATCTTTGGTAGGAGAATTTACGATTCGTTAAAGGGCAAAGGGCACTTATACAAAAATATCTGAGTCAAAGTAGAGGGAGATTTTATTGTGCTTTTGTGGATTTTGAGAAGGCTTTTGACCGGGTACATAGAACAACTCTATTCTACAAACTTGGTAAAGCTGGGCTACGAGGCAAAATGTTTAAAATGCTGCATGCTATTTATTCAGAAGTCAAAACTTGTGTTCTAGGTATGGACGGCCTATCAGAGTTTTTTGAGTGTAAACATGGAGTCAGACAGGGCTGTATACTCTCCCCCTTCCTTTTTACATTTTTCTTGAATGATCTACACAAAGAATTTTCTATGAATACATGGATTAGTGGCTGTGCCATTGGTCTAGTCCAAATGTTCTATCTCCTTTTTGCGGATGACCTGGTACTTATTGCTGAAACCAAAATTAAGCTCCAGAGACTACTCAATCAGCTAGACCTTTATTGTATAAAACATAAGCTTACTGTCAACCTTGAAAAAACCAATATAGTCGTGTTCAGACGTGGAGGGCGTTTGCGAAATTATGAGAAATGGTTTTATCGCAGTCAACCAATCAAAGTTGTATCATATTTTAAATATCTTGGCGTTGTACTTTCTTGTAGTGGGTTGTGGTCCAAAGCTCAATCAGTACTGGCAGAACAAGCTTCAAAAGCATTATTCTCAGTAATTTCACAGTTAAAAGCTATCGGTGAAGTTCCAATTAGCACATGTTTTAAGATTTTTGACTCAAAAATTTCCCCCATTCTCAACTACTGTTGTGAGGTGTGGGGATATATCCCAGCACCAGACATAGAGCGTATACAATACAAGTTTTGTAAAACTTTACTGAGACAAAACAGTTCCATTGTTAATATCGCAGCCAGAGGTGAACTTGGAAGATATAGTATGCGAGCTATGAGACTTCCAAGAATAGTAAAATTTTGGCTACGCCTACTTAAAATTGATTCTGGGCGGTATATTCATCATGCATACCAGGAACAATGTAAACTAGCTGAGAGGGATGTGGAATGTTGGGCTAAAGCCGTCAGAACAATTCTGTTTCAGTATGGTTTTGCAGAGTCTTGGTACAACCAGGGCGTGGGCCATGAAGGAAAATTTATTTCCGAATTTAAACAACGTTGTCGTGACATTGATTTACAACAATGGCACTCTGATATGAATACATACAGCAGACTTGAAACCTATAGACTTTTCAAATCATCGCTCACTGTAGAACCATACTTACTTACTCAAATTAAACCAATTTTCAAATCCACTTTAACTTCATTTCGTTTATCAAATCATGTACTTAATATTGAACAGGGTCGGCGTAAAAATATTGAACGCCAAAATAGATTGTGTCCTTGTAATGAAGGTATCATCGAAAACGAATACCATTTTCTGTTACAATGTAAACTTTACCAGGCTCTTAGGGAAAAATACTTACCGGAGCATTATCACATCAATCCCAGTGTGGATAAATTCATTCAGTTAATGTCAACACAAATACAAATATACTTCGAAAATTAAGTTGTTATTTATTTCATGCTTTCAAGAAAAGGAGAGAGCTAGTTGATTAATCTATGCTTTTTGTATTTTGATTTCCAATTTAGGTTGTTTGTAATTTATCTATTCAAGGTCACTGTTTGTTATTTTCGCTGTTATGTACTATTTTCCAGCACATAGGGCTGGAGGCCTACAGTGCAAGTGGAATAAACAACTACAAAGAACGAAAAGCTTTGAAACTGCACCTTGAAATATCACACAAGTTGAAAAGGAAAAGTAGAAAATCAATGTATTGGTATCCGAAATGAGTATAATTGCGGCGACAAAGGCTATACAGTCTTAGCAAGGTTTCCAGGGGACTATAGTCTAGGACCTCTCCTCGGTTACGTTGTATGCCATTTTCCCACCGAAGTAGGTTCGATAGGAGCATGGCGGACGCCGTTACCGTGGAGACGCCCTAGATACCAGAGAACTGCTAGATGTTATGCCCATGAGTTAAATTATATTGCGTACGTATTACGCAATATAATTGCGTACGTATACGCAATATAATTAAGTTCAAACACTCCTTGTTCAATAGAGACGACCGCAACCCCCGACATGGAGATACCTCCATGCCCACAGCTATGTAAGAGCTGTATGAATGTTGGTTGCAGCGTTGTCCCTTTAATAATCTCCTATGCAACGGTGGCTCTCATCTTGTATCTGTTCATAGCTTTCATGTTCTCTCTCAGCGCCTTCGGATCATGTAAGTCTCAATGCGGATGCGCCTTGCGCTAACTTAAATTCCAGGTATTATACCTTTTAATGAGACAAAACCTTGACATTTAGTGCTGTCACATTCCAAAACTACCGGCAATGCATTTTCCCAGTGAAGGGAAGGATTCTTGAAAAAGTCAGTGATATTTGTTCTTTCAATGACGACTCGGTTTTAAGTTAAAGAACTTTAGAAATCTCTCTTTCCCGGACCGGAATGAAGAATATTATGAAGATTAATATATGAGAGTTTCTCGCCATGAATAAAGGAACAGATGAAGTCCCTATGGACTATTCACAATGTTTTTCATCATTTTCTTTCCAAACTAGATGTTGTGCCATTTTACTGCACTTACTATTAAAAGATGTGTCTCGGAGGCCAAAACGAGGCTACACTACGGTGCTTATCCAAAGTTCTGGCTGCGCTTTTCTGCATCGAAACTTCTGAATACGTTAGCGTATGCTGAAGTTTTTCTTCACCAAGGACATCATAAACGTAAGCAGATAAGTATTGCTTTCGCTAAAAGTATTTAGCTCGAGCATTTAGTGAGTATTATCAAGAACATTTTCTTGTTCATCAACGAAGTCAAAATGGCAGACCAAACGCATGCTAACGATGACGTTAAACCGATATTTCTATTGTTAAATGACGTAACCGGTGGCAGACCGACTTCGGCGGCAGACTATGTGACCATGGAGGAGGTGTACATAGCTTCCTGTGAATCTGTCCAGCCTGAGTCTCTGATTTGTATTCAGTTTGCTGGTGGACTCTGTCGTATATATGTAAACGGTAAAGAAAATAGAATTAATATGATGGCAAATGGAATTGTTCTTCGGGGTATTTTGGTACAACTAAGAGAAAGAAACCCTTTCATCCGACAAGCAGAAGGTGTGAGAATCACGGTGAAGGGCCTGCCTTTCTCGGCTGCCAACTCTATGATTCATGGTGCTCTCCAACAATACGGTTGTGAAGTTATAAAAATAGAAAACGAAAGGCTGCGGGTCAAGGGTAAACTAACAAATTGTTTCACCGGGAACCGATACGTCTACGTCAGAACCATCACCAGACCTATACCAACGTATGGCATTCGTATCGGAAATTTTCCAGTGAGAATCTTTTACAGAGCGCAGAAATATGAAAATGCAGAGAAAACAAATAATGAAAATGCCAACCAGGACACAGTAAGTGAGGCTACCCACAATTCCCCTTGATTTGTTCACTCAGACATTTTTTGCTAAAGGCTTTTTCAATTTTATCAGTTCCTTAACAATTTTTAAATTACAATTTAAGTTCAGGATTATTTGTTTAAACTATGTTCCAAAATTATTGATTATGTTTAAAATTCAAGAGTAAATTGAATGAGAAGTTGATGTTTGGAGGAGCTAAAAATTGTACACTTGTCAAGATAAAGTTATCAGCAACTAAGATGGTCTCATCATACCACCTGTCAGACATGCAAATTTCCTTTGTTACGAACATTAAAAAAATCAATACCCTTTCTTTTGCCAACACAGATGCAACTTATTCCCTTAGTTTCCTCGAAAATATTGTGTATGGCTGTCAAAAATCTATGTCAACAAAATTACAAAATTGCTATCTCCTCCGCGGAAAAAGGGTTGATCTTCTCATTATTCACAGTGAGAAATCAGAAAATTATGATAATCAGAACTATGTTGCCAGAATTTTGAAATATGGACCGAGTTGTTCTGTGTACAGAAGAAATTTGCTTCAGTTCAGTGAGTGATCTCCGTGTGTACAGATCATGGAGAATTGTGGGTAGCCTCACTTACTGTGCAGGAGACACAATCTACAGATGGAAGTGCCAATCCCTCTGCTGAAGAGACGCCATCAACACAACAAGAGGGTCAGCCACCTGTGGATAGTGAAAGCGACGACATTGACGAATCGGAAACAGTCGCAGACATAGAGTCGTATATTGATGAGAAATACAAAGAATTGTCAACAGATGTGCCCAGTGATGAGGCAGCTAAAGGAAACAAAAAAACAAGAAACACTGCTCAAAGCCAGTGTAGAGAATCTAAAAAGAAGAAAAAAGGTAAAAAGAACAACCAATCACAACGAGCGAAGCCCAGCACTGCTACAGCTGTAAAACCAGGCCAAGCCAATAGCAGCACGTGTACGACACCACAGCCGGTACCAACTAGACCACGCCGCACTCGCTCCCTGGAAAATATACCACAATTTACCATTGACTCTTTCCTTCGGCTGAGTCGACAGGACCGAACATCAACTAGCGGCCAAGAAATGCGCGGGAATGCAAATAAACGAAATCCTACAACCCCACCAGAACACTTGAATAAAGATGAACCAAAGCGAGATAAACAAGAGTAAGACTGTAACATCCTTTAGTTTTTTTCCTAACCTTGGATGGTTGATAATTTGTCGATCGTTACTGTCAATGTCCGTGGCCTTCGAGATTCTCTAAAGCGAAGGTCAATTTTCAATTGGTTAAGAAAGCGAAATTGTGATGTAATCTTACTTCAGGAAACGCATGTTACTGAAGATATTGTCTTTTCATTTGACAACCAATGGAAAGGTAAATGTTTGCATGAGTTTGGTTCGTCTCAGAGCCGTGGTGTTTCTATACTCTTTAAGCCCGGTCTGAATGTTAAAATCTTAGATACTTTTGGAATAGACGGTAGATTTCTATTCCTGAATTGTTGCATCTCAGGAACGCCTTTCTCTTTCTGCAATGTATATGCACCTAATTCCATTGGAGAACGAAACTCTTTTCTAGAAAAGATTCCTGTTTGGTTAACTAATTTTGAGTTAATCAACTTGATAATAGGTGGAGACTTTAACTGCCTCGCAAATGAAAAGTTAGATAAAAGAGGCGGTATTCGTTACCAGGCCAATACATCTAGTAAACGTTTAAACTCTGTTTGTAAAATGTTAACTGTTAATGACATATGGCGGGTTCTACACCCAAATACCCAGGGTTTTACTTTTCGTCATAAATCACCCCTTGTCTTGACACGATTAGATTATTTGTTCATTTCGAAACATTTAAATGACTTTGTTGAAAAGTGTGACATCATTCCAACAATTTTGTCAGACCATAGAGCTGTGTTTATTGCTTTTAATTTTACAAACATGAAAAGGGGAAAAGGGGTCTGGCGCTTAAACACGTCTGTTTTAAAGGAAGAAGCATATATAGGTCAAGTTAAGGAGATCATTAACAATGTGCGTAGTGAATATGAGGAGTTGTCTGCAAGCTTAAAGCTTGAAATTATAAAGATGAGAGTAAAAGAGTTCACTATCAGTTACTGCAAAGATAGAGCAAAATCTCAAAGAAATGAAATGACGGGTTTAGAAGAAAAATTGAAAGTATTAGATGAGTTGATTGATGAAACTCTCAATGAAGAAGTGCTTAATGAGTATTCACATGTGAAAGCTCGGTTAGAGTACTTGTATAAAGAAAAAGCTCGTGGGGCACAGATCCGTGCGCGGGCAAAGTGGGTCAAAGAGGGTGAAAGAGCATCCAAGTTCTTTCTGAATTTAGAACGCAAGAGAAGATGTAGTAATGCTATTAGTAAATTAATTTATAAAGACAAGGAAATTTCTGGTAATAGTGAGATTCTAGAAACTATTGTTGATTATTATCGAGATTTGTTCGCCTCTCGTAAGCCACTTACTGATAACATTATACAGTATCTTGAGCAAATTAAGGTTGACAATGTGTTATCAGATGAGGATAAACAATTCTTGGATAGCCCAATCTCGATAAACGAGTGCAAAACCGCAGTCTTCAAAATGAAAAAAGAAAAAGCGCCTGGGTTAGATGGTCTACCGACTGAATTTTACCAAACGTTGTGGGAGTCTATTGGGGATATCGTCTACCAGTCAATCAGTGAGTGTCTTGAGAAAGGAATGCTTAGTCATAGTCAACGCATTGCTGCTCTTAGACTCTTGTACAAAAAGAATGAAAGAACAATCTCGATAACTGGCGTCCAATCAGCCTGTTAAATACAGATTATAAAATTCTTGCTTTTACACTTGCTAACAGAATGAAGAGAGTACTTCATAAAATCATTCATTCTGATCAAACTGCGTATATTCCTGGAAGGTACATCGGACAAAATATACGCTTGGTGTATGACATCATTCATTATACTGATATCGAGGATTTACCTGGTGCCATTTTATTTCTCGACTTTAGAAAAGCCTTTGATACAGTAGAACATGCCTTTTTGTTTAAAGCCACTTGAGAAATTTAATTTTGGTAATAACTTTATCAGTCATGTTAAGACGATTTATAATGGTAATCGATCTGCAGTGATTAACAATGGGTATGTTTCAAAACCTTTTCAGCCTTCCAGAGGAATTAGACAAGGCTGTCCTTCGTCAGCGTTATTATTCCTACTGGTAGTCGAGATTCTTGCAACTGCAATCCGTAGTAACGATAATATCAATGGTATTACTATCAAAAATAAATCAATTAATAGATCAACACAGATTAAAATTTCCCAAGTAGCTGATGACACAACCCTATTCTTAGCAAATGAAAATAGTGTCCATGAAGCACTTCGTACAGTGAAGAGCTTTGGCGAAGTCGCCGGTACACAATTGAATACACATAAGACAGATGGTATATGGATAGGTAAATGGAAGACCAGAAGTGATATTATTGCTGGAATAAGCTGGTCTGATAAACCCATCAAGTCTTTAGGAATGTATTTCCACACCAGTATCCAACTTTGTAAAGAGTTGATTTGGCAGGAGACACTCCAAAAAGTGTCTAACACTCTTAAGGTATGGAGTAATCGAAATCTTACTTTGTATGGGAAGGTTGCAATTTTAAAAACTTTGCAGTGTCGAAATGTATTTATCCACTTTCTATGTTAGATTTTTCACCTCATCAACTGAGGCAAGTAGATGCGTTGTTCTTTAATTTTTTATGGGACTCGAAAACGCACAGAATTGCACAAAACACAATCGTTGGAGATTATAAGAAAGGTGGAATCAGAATGGTTGATATTTTAGAGCAAAATAAGGCACTTAAAGCGTCATGGTCAATGCGCTTGTGTAAGTATATGCATACAGATGAAGGTGAGAAACCTAGTTGGACGCTTATTCCAAATTTTTATTTAGAAAAAAACTATATTGACTACATTTGTTTTTATAGCAATTTTACAGAACCTAAAGATTGTCCTGAAACCACTGCTGTCCCTTCCTTTTACAGGAAAATGATTTTATTTATGCACGAGTGCCTTGAAAGACAGGTGAAAGCACCAAGTACGGCAGAGTCCTTACTTATGGAAGTGCTATGGTCTAATCAATTCATTCGTTTTAAAAATAAAACTTTGTTTTTCCCTGAATGGATCAAATCAGGTATTATTTTCGTGAAGGACATAGTCACAGGGGATAAAATAGATTTTGATAAGATAACAAATCTACTTGTTAATAAGAGTAATTATGTTAGTGAATTTTTTATGTTATCAAACGCTTTAAAACCTTGGCTAAGCCTTTTATCTGAATCGAGCACTGCAATGGATGTGACCACAACTGATGTTAATATTAAGGTTAAACAATTGTATTTGAACTTATTGAAAAGAAAGGGAAGAAATCGTATGTAGAAGCTATGTGGAGTAGGAAATATGGTTTACAACAATTGAACTGGGATTTTATCTGGGATAATAGATGTACGAAATGTGCCATGGATAAAAAGCTTTGTAATTTTATGTTTAAGTTTATTCATTGTATCTTACAAAATGGGTACAAATTATTCAAATGGAAATTAAGAGCATCTCCTCTATGTGACAAGTGTAACGTTGTGGAAGATCAACAGCATATATTTTTTCATTGTATTAAGATACAACATTTTTGGGACAAAATAAGATCCATGATTAGAAAATACTTTGGTATAGATCCAATTCTTAACATGGTATCAGTAATAGTAGCATCCGATAATGCAGCTGTCAATCATATTTTATCAATTGCCATGTATGCAGTCTTTAAAGCATGGTGTCTAAATAAGTTAAATGTACACAATTTATTTCAAACAGACCTCAAGTTTTGTATTCTGTGTGAAAGCTATATAAATGAGACTAAAGCTAAAGAAAAGTGGAAAAAACTGTATATGGTTACAAAAAAATGCTAAAAAGCAAGAAAATGATTTATTTACTTAAAACTTTTGGTATCTCTGCTGAAATGTGGTTTTCGTCAGTAGTTGACTTTTCATACTTAAGACCTTTTACATGTTGTATTGATACCTACTTCAATAACTGTTAAATAAAGAAAAAAAATAAACAAGCATGAGTCTAGAAAAAAAAAAAAAAGATGTGTCTCCGTGGTTTCAAAATTGTAAAAGTAATGTAAAGCTAAATTTGAATGTACAAATAATATTTATATGCAGTCCAAGAAAATGGCCATCAATACACTGGTCAAAAGATTGATATTTTATGCCTACTACGTTAAAGAGACAAAGTCGGCCATTTTTCATGAATTTTGTTTGATGCAAGATACTACTTATATTGTTTGACATGTTGAAAGATACTGAATAAATGGGTGACCATGCATATATTCGACCACGGTTTTACACATGATACATGAAACCATCGCGAAAATGAATAAATGGTCATGACCATTAATTCATTTTCGCGATGGTTTCATTTAATTTGTCTAAAACCTAGGTCGAATATATGCATGGTCACCCATTTATTCAGTATCTTTCAACATGTCAAACAATATAAGTAGTATCTCGCATCAAACAAAATTCATGAAAAATGGCCGACTTTTTCCCTTTAAATATTAAAACTTATTTACTCGACCAAACAATGGGCAAGAATTAAGAGCAAGACAATGGTCCTTGAATCTACTGAATTTCACGGTCTTTACGATCTGTGTGTACACAAGACTGTGTTTCACACTGTTTCCGCGAACATTTGAAAGTTACATTATGTTAAAATCTCATGCACTGTACCTCTTCTAGGACTTTCCGCCTCTCGATCTCGCAAACATCATTCGGATGTCAAGAAAGTGGAAAAGAGTGTGGAATTCTGAAAGAAGCATTCATATGAATTTTCGAGAAGATGTAATACATCGCATAATATCCTATATCTTATCAAAGCCGTTAGTGATACCAGTAACGGATGTTTGGGAAGAAGGGGCCTCGGATCCACTATATCATCTATATCATGAACTCAATGATAAAATACACTTTATTGACTATACAAGGCAATTTTTCGGCCAGTCAATACTTCAATGGTCGATTAAAATATGCCTATAGCCTTTGAGAGTTTTCATCGGTAATCTACAATATAAAAATCATGTTGATATTCAGTGTCATATTAGTTATTTTGCAAACGAAATATTTTCGATCGATTGCAACGTGATCATGGAAATTTGTAAAGAAACTGCGATCCAATCAATAGTACAGATATATATAATCGATTTGAAGCCCTGATACACGCATCATGACCAGTCAGTCATTAAAAAACCATTTGAAAGGAAGGGAATAGGAGGGTTCGTAAAAACCCGAAAAAACTACTAGTTTGTCATTCTCACACGTTATAGATTGCATAATAGCGTACTCACCCTGATCTCTCTAATACTTTGGCTTTGTGAAAGAATTATTTACAGGATACCGTTGGTAAAATTGTTAGCCTCATAGCAATCAAACTACTGCAATATTCCATGGCCAATGGTGTCGTACACGACCCTTAGGGACTGGTCAGTTTCTTCGGCGGGGGGGGGGTGTTCTGAATGATTGATTATTTCTTGCTGAAGTCGAAAAGTAGATGATCCCCCCAATTCCAACATTCGGAAACGGTGACCCTTTATTCCAAAAATTATATATATATATATATATATATATATATATATATATATATATATTATATATATATATATATATATATATATATATATATATAGAGTTGTAGAAGATACAAGAAGATAAGAGAAGATACAAACAAGTTTTGGTATATATATATATATATATATATATATATATGTACATATATATATATATATATATATATATATATATATATATATATATATAATATATATATATATATATATATATATATATATAAAGATGTGTTTTAGGGTGTTGCTGTGTCTGACCAGAAAATACACTAGGCAGTTGATGGAATTTCACAAATATTTCATAAATATTTCATAGAAGTTTTTCATTCTTGGTGGCGATTTTAATGCCAGAACTGATTCAGAAGGTGATTTTATTCTGGACGACACAATAGCATATCTTCCCATATAAGGTGCTAATTATGAGCCATCACATTTTTACATGCCGACGAATTCAAAAGATCAAATTGTAACTGGAGCTGGTAAAGCTCTGTTAAATATATGTAAGAATGTCGATTTGCATATATCCAACGGTCGACTAGATGGTGATGATGAAAATGTAACTTGCGTAACGCCAAGTGGCTGCAGTGTGGTGGATCATTGTATTTTATCAGCAGAGTTATTTCGATATGTAAATCCCTTCAAAGTTGTACCTAGGATTGAATCCGATCATTTTCCCATCACCTGACACATGAACCGTGACGTTGTAAATAGTTCACTTCAAGCAATGCATAGCATTTGTGATACCCCTGTTTCTAAATGTATCAGATTTCACCTGCCAGAAACATGCAGCGAGTTTTTCAAACAGAGCCTCAAGTCTCCACATGTTCAGAAGATTCTTGATGGGTCAAAAGCGGCTGTTCCCAATATCAGCGGTGCAATTTCGAAACTAAATAAGGCATTACAGGCAGCCAGTGCAGGTGATCATAGAGCCAGCATTCTTAGAAAATCCAATCAGCCCCCTTGGTTTGGAAGCCGCTGTCAGATTTCAAAGCGTGATGTGACTAGTTAAATTCATTCAGAAAAGATAGATCTTTCAAAATGTTCAATAACATACCAGATGTGAACTGAATGCACTCACCTGTTTTACAACAGGTTTATTAATAGTAGTACGCTGCACAGAACAATCAAATATCTGTTATATCACTATATGTAGCAGGTTTTATCATCTTCGCACAGAATTCTCAGAGTATAATCACTAATTACAAAACTTTATTCAATATGCAAATGAGCTATTAATTAACTTGACACTGCTCAATGCTTCATGGGACAATTAGATGTCCATCAGATCAACATTTGTAGCACGTTTCATTAAATTTAATGCTGTAATTTTAAAGTAATATCACTAATTACGAAGTTCATTAAATATGCAAATGAGCCCTTAATTAAAATGACACCGTTCAATGTTTCATAGCAAATTGTTTCACCAAATTTGGTGCCGTAATTTCAGAGTAATTACATAGTTTATTAAACATGCAAATGAACCCTTAATTAACTTCAGGCTACTAAATGCTTTACAACACAGTCAGATATTTATCGGATCAGTATATGCAGCAGTTTTCATCACTTTTGATGCAGTTATTTCGGATTTATATGACTAATTATAAAACTTCATAAAATATGCAAATGAGCTATTTATTACCTTGACACTGCCCAATGCTTCTAAGTATAATTAGATATATATCAGATCAATATTTGTTGCACTTATCATGAAGTTTGGTGAAGGAAATTCAGAGTTATGTTACTAATAACAAAAGTTCACTAAATATGCAAATGAGCAGATAATTGACATGACACTCACAGTATCATCATAATATTCTGAGATTGTCATCTGTGAAAAGTTTCATGAAATTTTGTGCAGTATTTCTTGATATATATCTACACTGTCATTACCGTCTCCATAGGGAAACCATTGTACGGGAAAAAATGATATTGCATAACTTCATTAATATGCAAGCCACAATAACCAAAATCTAATCAGTTCTTGCAAGTAGCATATGGTACCTGTCTACCAAATCTGACTTGAATCTGTTCAGGCGTTTTTGAGTTATCGTGTAAACAGACAGACAGACACACACACACACACTCACACACACAGATACCGACAGACAGACAGACATCGCTATGACATTAGCCCACGTGTGTCAACATGTGAGCTAAAAATTGCCAGATGGAATTTCAAACGGGCGTGTAAAGATTCTAAGAAACAATGCTAAGATAAAGTGAAAACACAATTTAGAGATGCTGCATGTAATAACTCAGGCGAGTTCTGGGCTATTTTAAAATGAGTAGTGAATTTTACAGGAAGTGCAGGAAACGACACTACTATGCAAGCATGGTACAGTTATTTCAGCTTATGTACACTTAGTCTAACTCTGGAGATCTTGACTTTTTACATTCCATTGAGGAGGAAATGAGTCAATTTAACGAATTAACTGAACAAGATTACCGGGAAAGTGAGGAAGATTTAACAGTCATACTAAATGACAGAGTCACAGAACAAGAAATTTTAAGTTCCTAAAACAAAGTTGAAGTCGGGGACAGACCCTAGTCCTGATGTGCTTCCAAGTGAATTTTATAAGTATTCAGCAAATGTTATTTTACCTCTGTTAGTAGAAATTTTCATTTGTATTTTTGATTCAGGTTCAATTCCATCAGAGAGGTCTGTTGCTATAGTAATAGCGCTATTTAAAAAGGGTGACAGAAATGACGTTAACAATTGAAGGGTTATTTCTGTTAAATGTTCTTGGAAAGATTTTCACTTCTTTTTTGAATAATAGGTTGACTAAATGGTCCGATTCAGTAAATCTCTCTAACTGCCAAGCTGGTTTCAGAAAAAGCATAGTACAATTGACATATTTTCACACTACATATTATAATCCAGAAATATTTAAGTGTCAGACATGAAAACTATACTGTCTCCTTTTTGACTTCTCAAAGGCCTTTGATAAAGTAAGCCACTCCCACGCCCTCTACCGGGGAAAACGGGTCAGGGAACCAGACCACTCACTTTTACTCTAAAAGATCATGTGTCTTGGCGTAAGTAAAGGGGAAGCATACGGTGGATATGGGGAGAGGAGGTGAATGGGCAATCTGCGCAAGTACAATGATCGTGCCACTTCATAGTACGTACAGTTTATCCTCTGTAATACTTTGATGTTATGTCATTCTTTATGTTTTATATAATATGAGATAATGTGTCATCATCTCGGTTGCAGAGTTAAGAACGGGAAACGCTGAGTATTGCATACCACCCTCATCATCATTCCCTCTAAAACAATTACCAGGGAAACTTGCATAAAATCCAAACATAAGGGGAATTCAAAGAGAAACTGATAAAATTAAGAAGGGGCAGCATTTTCATGTCACCTCGAGGGTTGCTTTGTGAACACGTCAGGTGTATGACGAGATCAATTACACAGGAAAAATCGTATCTGGGAAACTTAAGTAATGCATTCGTTTTACGGAAACAAAAGTGTCAATGTTTGAAATTGCCGTGGCCGAACGATTCATACCAGGAAATAAAAAAATTGAAAATAAATACAAAAGTTAAAGAAAGTACAGCAACTGTTGGTATCAAAAATATGCTCCTCAGACTGTTTCTTGTAGCGTCAGAAAATAGTGTAACTCTAAAACTATACCTAAAAGTAAAATACAATGCAAGATCCGAGGTACATGAATATTCCACATTGATTAAGGGTCATTAGCATAGAATTATAATACCGAAACAATGCTCATTAGTGTAATCTGCATATTTGAATATCATTATACCTCGCATCTTGCACTAATAAAAAGTAAAATAGAATGGTTTCCGGTCAGTCTGTGAACAATAATAGAAAACTGCTAGATGAGAATATGTTGCCAGAAGGGGGTTTTCTGTGTTCCGCTTCTATTCCCAAAACATGATAGCCGCCGACATGTACAGTATGCAGTAACAAGCTGTATATCAACGATTTACTATACCGTGTTCCGCTCCTAGCAAAAAAAAAACCCAAAAAACATTGTGATTGCTGATAAACCCACATCTAAAGCATTTTGACGCAGTTCTACATCGCTGCTAAAACGTCACTTTATATTTCCTGCATTTCAAAGGCACTCAGGAAGGCTCTGCTGAAAAAAAGTCGTTTTCAACTTGGTAATCTGTGTAAGGTAACTCATATTATATATACTACAGTATTTACCTTGAATCAATATATATATATATATATATATATATATATATATATATATATATATATATATATATGTGTGTGTGTGTGTGTGTGTGTGTGTGTGTGTGTGTATATATATATATATATATATATATATATATATATTTGTATTTCACGAAGAGGACAAAACTACTGAAAAAAACATCAAAGCTTTCAGATATGCTTATGAGGTACCTTATACTCGATCGAACTATAAAAATAGGGACCAGCGAAAATGCCCCAACCGACCCCAACGGGATGGGCATTTGAGCTGGCCCTGCGCTTCAACGTGAACACCAACGTACAACATGAGCAAAATGAATGTTTTGTTTTTGTTTCTTTGTTCGTTGGCCCGGTTTTGCAAGGGTTTTTACAACCACCTTAAGTGTTTTTGAGGTCATACATTGAAGGTACTTGATCAACTGGGGGATCACCACACACAACGACTTCGTACCTTTTGTGTCATAGCGTTGTGAATACGTCACTGTATGTTTAAGCGCGACCTCAAAGAAAGCAAGGCCAGCGATCCCATACCTCAGCCAAGAACTCTTGCGAACGCTCACCAGACGACAGGGATAAAATGGCACCGTATCAAGCGTTTCGTCAGTATGGATTACCCGCTTACTATCCAGAAAACAAAACTGCGGTGACAGTGGACGTTGTCTTGGCGGGCATTTGCTGTGCAATTTTTATCCTCGCACTTTCGTTTATTGTTATCATACCGGGAATGCGCAATCGTGAGGTAAGTCTTACCCAGACAATCGTCATCGGGTCAAATTGCATTTAAAAAGCCATTGCCCGCTGATTTAGGCCCTATATTATCATAATGAAAGTTCTCGAACTTTTAATATTTACGTAGTTTCCTGAATTCTATTGTCTTTTCGTTTTACGAGTAACTTTCAATTTCAAGTTGCCGTGGGCATTCTGGTTCAAAAATACTATGCGGCCTGGGTGAGGTTCTTGACACCGAGTGTTCGCAGCGCACGTCGTTGATTACTCACCTCACAATTGAAGCCCTTTTTTATGTCTAACAAAGAAAGGGTTACTGTGATGTCAAGACACCGAGGAGGTAGTTGGTGACGTCCCTATGCCTGTAGGGTTCCTGTAAATATTATATGAGGGCCTTTCAAAGAGGCGAATTTGTCCGTTCTTAGTGGATTTGCATGTACTAGCTCACGAAACGGCGTCGCTCCGGCTTCTATAGTAACTGTGATTGACACTTCACGCATGCATTCTTATCGATTCTACTTACTTTTTTCAAAGCCGAAAGGTACAAAAATTATTCAGGCGAATACATAGCAGCACTGTAGGAATTACTAGCTTATTTTCGAGATATGAAGTCCCTAGCCACGGTTACTCTACAACCGTGATCTAGCGAAGCCATTGGGAAAGTTAAAGTGTAAGCACCTATGGTGTCCATAGTTTGAGGCACTGTTTTAAGTTTCAAGCGACATTATTACCGCTGGAATCATATGTTGGGGTCACAGTGAGGTCATGAACACGGAAGTCCCGCCAAGTAAAAAGAAACGCCCAACAACATTAAAACCGTTGTACACACGTCGAATGAATCATTCCTTAAAAGAGACTTTCTATGTCACTGAACTTTTGCCATTCGGAGTCGAGTCCCCCATGCTATACAATATCTGCATGAAACAAGGCACGTACAGCTGCATTCCACTCACACACCTGACTCTCCTTGTTCTTAGCTTTACTACTCAATTCAGGAATTTAGGTGATCGGAGTGCCTTAATGTTTCTTTGTTACGCCGTATCATGTTAGGACACATCGTTATCACACAAGTCAAAGAAAAGGGAAAGTTATTCAGTTCGTTCAACATTTGGATTTATAACTTATATGTCCTCATAGTCATATTGTGAACAATGCAAATAATTGTTAAGTCGAGGAGCTCTCTTCAAGTACAATATATATATATATATATATATATATATATATATATATATATATATATATATATATATATATACATATGCATATATCAATACATATGATAGATATATGTGTGTATACGTACATTCACACATACAGACAGACAGACAGACAGACAGACATATTACACACACACATACATACATACATACATACATACATACATACATACATACATACATACATACATACATACATACATACATACATACATACATACATACAGACAGACAGACAGACAGACAGACAGGCAGAGACAGAGAGACGGAGAGAGATGCGCTAACGAGTGTTTATGTATTTTCTACAGAGAATTTCCTATGTGATTCGAATCGGAATAAGCCTGTACATCGGAGCAGCAATCTTACGTGAGTCAAATATTCTTATAGTCCTATTAGTCTTTTTAACAAATTTAGAATATCACGACCAAGTACGTCAAAACAGATATCATAATTCATGACTTGCGGAAGGTGTTCAACTTAAAGTTCTGTCACTTTGGAATGAGGGAGTTTCCTCTTCTCGTTTTACAAAAAATATCTTTTTTAAGGAAACACCTTGCCAATAGCGTGGCAACGGAGATATGTATCACTGTGAAATTTCTAGTCGAGAGGAAAGTATCTTGAGTCCATGTAATATCGTTTTCGTATTGACCTACATCACCAGGATATCCCGGAATTGGTTTATTTTAGATGTTCACTGGCAAAACGTGAAAAAGATCGTGTGTCAGTAATGTTCATCTTGCGTCATACGTGATTTATGGATAAAACTCATCTAACGGTCTGGATGGCTGTCTGATATCGGGAAATGCCATGCCTTACACATGTTAAGAACGATAAAATGGGATCTTGATAGGATGAAAACACATTTCCTTATCCTTCTATGTCACATTTATTTAAGATTAATTAAACGATTAATATTGTAACACTAGCATATTTTGTGGCGCGACATTTCCTCTTTCAAAAATGTTCGCTTTATTTCTCTCGACTCTGCCTGAGTGTCCGCTTGTCAAAATCACTCCAGAAATTAATTTATTGATACTAATTTTACAGATAGCTTTCCGCACAATGATAGAGTAAGCCGCATCTTGTGTTTTACGACTATCACTGTCACTGCATCTCACAATAGATTGATTCATCACCTTCTCATAGAATGCATTAATCCTAATTTTGATACCGATCATAGTTCATTTCAAGTGTTTTCAATCAACTTCGCTAGCCAAGGGTGTTTTTATTCGGGCAGTGACTCTCCCTCAAAACAATATATGTTGGTTAGGATAAAATGTCGATTTTATTGTAATATGCAAAACATCGTTCCGTTCACGGATATGTTTTTGAAAATTACTATTACCTTTCAAACGCAGAAAAGGTTCGGCTCAGACATGGACACCGAGCGCAATGAGCCTAAACCATAGGAGAAGCTATATGCATGATATGGGCCTGGGATAAGTCATAGGACTGATTGTGAAATCGAAGTAAACGTGAAGTTTAGTGTAGATCTCATAGTGATTCAGCTGACAGCAATATACGATTTGCGTTGAAAAAGACTGCTTATACATGAACAGTTTGTTTTCCTCATAAAAAAAAAACCAGTTGCAAATTTTGGTCAAGACTGGGAGACAGCGGAAATCAAAACCAAAACCCAATACAAAGCATTTATTTCAAAGGAGATTAAGGCTTCAATAGGCGTCAAGATTGGACTTCGTAGTGTTAATGTTACTCTCAAAGGTAAGTCAGAGTTTTGAGAGTTTTTCTTTGATCTTTTTTTCATTTAAATTAACAATTTTCTGTTATTGATACACCTGTCCATGAGTTTTTAGCATTTATCTGTGACTACATTTAGCCAACTAGAATGTCTCCAGAACAAGTCGACATGTCGACAGGAAGGGCTAAGACGAGCAGTGAAAACTAGGCACGCCATACCTTTGTACATCAATCTCTATCCTTGCTAATTTACGAATACCCTGAATAAAACTAGCTTTATTATCTGTATAGTTTAAGATGACTACTTTGGTGAAGTACTGTTTTAATATAAATGCTAGGCTACAAGACCACATGGTTTCTGTTACGGCACTAGACACTACAGATTCTCTAGACTACTTTATTTCACATTCGTAATACTGATTCTTATCGCAACTTTCAGCATTTAATTATCGATTTGTCTTATAGGCGAACCTGTCAATCAAGTTGGCGAACAAATAGATTACAACGAGCGATTTACATGGGTTTGGGACCAGGGGCGCATCGGTTTTGGCCCATTTGGTGAGATTTTTCTCTTAATATGAGTAAAGATTTTCCTGTTGTTCTTTTATAGTCAGTATTATTCCTTCAGACAGCGTATCCTGAACAAGTTGTTGGAACTTTAGAAAATGTTAGGATAATTTTTCAGCTGTTTTTCACACTATGCAATTGTGATTCGACAGAATCTTAACATATCTACAACTGTAACCAGCTCAGTTTGGAAACACGTAGAGGCGAGTAGGACAGAAGAGAAAGGGCCATCATACAGTGACTATAGAGTTGCAGAAGGGAGACAGATCGTGTATGTGGGCGTATAGACCAACGGGAAAAAACACATGGACAAGATAGTGATGTCCTCAAGCATGTCGATAATTGTCGATGTGTCTATTGAATGTAGCTTCGTGAAAAACTTACAAACCCATTCAATTTTGACAAAGAATTGATCGATTCTAACCAGATTTACAAACAGTTCGAGTTTATCTTCACTCCATGGATTGCTTTACCATCGACTGCATGCATATACGTATACTAGATAATAAACAGCGTACCTGTGGTTTAAGGGTGGAAGTGAGAATTCGCTTTCAACATGTGAGTCTTTGGAGAAAAACATCTCTCCAGAAATATAACTGATACCCGTCTCCATGGTTACCGCTAATAAATCCCTACATTAGTCATCGTTGCGTTCACATGACTTCAGTCGTACAAATTCAAAACGTTTACGTCTTTCTCTCTTCTATTTCATATCCATTCAATGCAGCTGGTGAGATAAGCCGCGAATTCCGCGAGGCACAGTGGAAGGGATTACCCTACCCGATAATATGGATTGCCGAGTATTTCGTGTTAGATGGAGAAAACATTCGTTGGGGGCGCTCCTACAGGACTGCTGGATTTTTTACCCACCTGTGCTTGTGGTATACTGTTACTTCTTGTATTTTCCAGAATTTTCCTTTTAACATATAAAAAAGGCACTTTGTTTTATCTTTTTCTTATCTCCATCAGCTGTACCCTTATTTTAAACTAGTTTCTTGTCCCACCCCTCCTATCTTGTAGAAATACGTGATGTTGTGTAATGTCCAAAGATAGTGTAGGTAAAGTGAATTTTGGTCCGGACTAGAATTCAATAGTGAACAATATCATTGTGTTAACACTACGGAAGGACCTTGTCATATTAAAATAATCTCAACGTGCAGTAAGATACTATACTTCTTGACTTATATTCGTTCTTGGCCGTACAATACATACTCCAATGTTGGCAACCGGATACTGACACCTTGTGTTAACCTTACGGAAGGGCGATGACATGTTAAAAATAATCTCAACGTGTAATAAGACACTAGATTTCTGGAATTTTCCGGAGCTTGGTAATAGATAGAAGTACTCTCAATTTTGCTGTACTGCATCTCTACTCGAAGGCAGGTGGACACATTTCGAATAGGCCATCTTATACTACAGGTAATTGCGTGTTCACGTCAAATGGTGGAAATTGTGTTTTAACTTACTCTAATGTCCACGCCCACGATAAAGTGCTTGTGTGTCTTGTCAGGATTGTATGAGACAAAAAACAACGACAATTTGGTTTTGATTCCACTTCCACTTGTGTTGCTTCTTTTCAACCAGGTTTGCCTTTCCATTATGGCTTCTCACAATTGTGCTCTTTGGAATCATCGTCAGATACGGCGCCTACTTCCTCTTCATCAATGGAACCGTGTTGTTGCTTGCCAATTTACTTTTCGCGACGCTTCGCTGGGGACCGGAGCTGACGATACCGTTCAAAGATGCCGTTATACAGTTCCAATACGGATGGTGTTTCTGGGTGACCTTGATTACAGGTAGGGCAATCTTAGAGAAGCCAAATTTCGAATTACCTGTCTTTAAGAGGCATCGATGTCGTTGACTTTTTAATTATATATTTTGTCATTCCTTGATTTTATTTTGCTTTCGAAGAGGTATGTTGGAAAAGTTGCAGTTTATGCTCGCGAATACTTGAGATAGAATCCTTCCATTTGGAAACGTTGCCGCGCCGTTCTGCCTCGTAAATGTAGGTCCATAGTATGGCCGGCTATGAAACTATCATAGACAGATACAAATAGATCACATACCGGCTGTATACTACCATGTCTTGCCTCAACTAATATCCATTCTTACCAATTTTTCGGATAAACTTTGTACGAAATCGGAAATCGTATATTACATGTAGTTGTCGCTGTTGCATATCGTTCACATACTTATGATCAGTGTGTGAACGATATGTCTGTCTGTCGTACTGCGACGCACTGTCCTATTTAGCACAAGTCCGAAACGTGAACTTATGTGTCCACAACTTTCTCCGATGCCCCAACTTTTCCCACCACTTAAAATCACCGGGGAAAGTTGTTAGCTGTGGAACTGCCGCAACGTCAGTGTAAACTTCGAGGTTGCACCGTTCGCTGTTTTCTGCTATTAAACGACTTTGCCTGCAGCCCTTAAAAACTTTCTACCGTCTCTGTATCCTATAGGCTTCCTATGCATCGTGCTCGGTGGACTGATATTGCTTTTAGATTATTACCTCCCGGCCGAAGTCGCCACATTCTTCGGTCATGACGTCATCGAGAACTATGAAGAGTGTTTTGTCGAAGAGTACAGACAGGTGAAGCCGCAAGAAGGTAAACCCCCCTCACCGTCAGAACAGAACATACCTTCAAACGAAGGCAAAGTCCGGTTCGGCATTGACCGTGGTGCACCGCCACCTGTGCCAGCACACCGAGGTCGAGGACTGAGTCACGAAACATAGAGTTAAGTGTACCAAAGAAGGCCACAAAGGGTGCCCCCAACAGGGTGCCCCCACCGCTTCCAATGCTGCCGCCACCGGGACCTGATGATGACGATATTTATGGCGATATAGAGGTGAGGAACTATTATATAGTTTAGATACAGTAGGCCCTAATGTGTCCCAAATATATTCCTCTGGAGAACTTCAAAAAACGTCGGGGTAGGGGGAGGGGGAGGGGCGACATTACCATGATGATTTGTCGAGCAATCTTCGATATTGTTCATTCTAGAAGGTTTATTATCTAAATCTGCTGTGCTTTCCTACACGATCTTCACGATCTTTATAACAGAGCTCCATAATAGTAAGTGTCCTCGTTATGTGAGCTGTTCGGTTACAAATAACCCGTTTGTACTGAGGATGAACGGAAAGCTTTGCCTTCAATTTTTATTTCATATTTTTGAGCATCCATCAAGTATACCTATAGAAATATTTGTCGCCCGTTGATAGCGCTTGAGAAATAAAAATTGACTTTTTGTAAGGAATCTCAGAACACGTCCCAAAATTATTAGTCGTTTAAAGATGTGACACACTCAATGTGCGTCTTACTATAATTCTATCATCTCACATTTGACAGTACGTACCGGCTCTACGACCCAAAGCCGGCCATCGCAATGTCCGTAAACCGAGATCAGCGCTCAAATCTTCCAAGCCTGCGAAGGCCTCCACGGGAAGGCGGGGAGTTCGCTTTCAACCATCGGTACCAGAAGATGAAGAAAACGAACAAGATGACCAGGATTTCTACGCAAACGTTCCGCTTCGAAACCCTCGTCCCCCTCCTATCCCTAAAAAGGAAAGGTGAGACAATCAACTGGCAAACCCTCCTCTGAAGTGTTATTTTACACCAACAGCAAGTATTCATATTACAATTCATGAAGCACTACCTGACTACACCTCAAAATGAAAAGACAGGGTTTAACCAGGATATATAAATTAAGTCCAAAAAGAAAACTTCATACCGGGGTTTTACATTACACAAGGTTGGCAAATAGTGAGAACACGATTGGAACTAATTTGGGAGAATCGGATCTTCATATTTTTCAAATTTCTCAAAAGTGTTGGTTGCCGTAGAGCTGAATGTTGCAATATTACAAATTACTAATAAAAACAAATTATCTCAAATTAGTTTCAATCATGTTTGAGTAAAATTGGCAGCTTTCTAGTCATCTGGCATGCTTTACGCAATGAAAGAATGGCGACATGGGTATCCACAAGTATAAATCAGTGACTTCAGAAGGGCAGATCCCTCTCGATAATTTCTACCACAGACGACTTAAAGCTTCAAAAGTCATACCGACGACTTTTAGCCCTTCTTGATAAATGATTTTTTAGTAATCGCTTGATTACAGAGACAACTGAAGTATCTCATCCGTCTTTGATGCTATGATACTGGTTACAACGGGTTGTTTGGTATATGACCCGATATCTATTCAAGGTGTTGTCTGGCATCGCATACACCAGGAATTTTCAACCAAAGCATAACTCTTCCATTTCTTGCTATGTGTCATTTGAACTGATGACATTATTTCTGCGATGTCTATAAAATCCAATTAATCCAAAATTATTGATGTTTCCACAGTGTAGTCCACCCAGTCGGAATGATCATCCGATTATATGATGTATGTACAATCTTTCAAAATCAAACAAACTTCACTAGCATTTCTTGCTGTCAAATGGGAGGACCAAACCCCAACACATTTTAATCTCTGGGCCGGTGTAGGGAGGGTCACTTTTAACTAACTGCTACTCAGTTTACTTTTTTCTTATTAATTAAGTTCTGCATTTTATACCTGGGGGTTGGGTACTGGCAATATCTTCATATGGGGTGTGGCACCCGAGTTGACAATATTTAACACAAATTTTCTAAAGATGTGACCGATTGTTGGGAATTTCTTGACAAATGAGGGGGGGGGGTTAAGGTTATTCTACTGCATGTGAAGGTTTTCCTGAAGTATAGCGGCATTTCCTTTGTTACTGACCCTCTATTCATAATTTGAGTTCTAAAAACGAATTAATTCCGAAATTTGATTCAAACTCCAATCTTTAACGTCCACATTCACACTGTATTCCAGAAGTGAGTGCTTTACTCTAATTCATAATGGATGAAAAGAGTTTACATTTTTTGGTGTGAAAAGGTAACCCATTCGGGCGGCACATACCCATGCACCTTGCTATGGGAGTACCCCCAGCTAGGGAAGGGTTACACGTACATTTGGAAAGCACAACACCTGGACTATACATTTAAATCGGCACCGGTATCTCTACGTCACAAAATATCGACCCACAAGAAAACACTGTAGGAACTTTTGATTTGTTTGGAATGTTACAGGGTACCTTATCACTCTCGGAACATAATTCACATGAATCAATATAATCTGTGTAAGCTTATGTGAGCGTTTTTGGTGAAACAACGTTGAATAATTTCCCTTTTATTCTTCCATGTCAACAGAGGGCGCTATCGAGGCGTGGACAACAAAGGTATGATGTGATGCGACTCCGTTGCCTGGATCACCGGTTCACCATCGTTCACACGATCTTTTGACTTATGCAAATCTGAACCAAACCCTCGTTGATAAAACCCAAGACAAGTTTGTTGTGTGTAATATGTCAGCAATATTTTGTCTACTGAGGATATTTTCTTCCTTGTCTTTCATTTTACCCGGAAACAAACACTGCATGAAAACACAATAATACAGATAAATCCACACTAATGAGTTGACTGTATTATAGAATAATATACGTGAATTCACATGCATCCACATGAATACAGGCTTGCTGAATACAAGCGATGGATTATTGACTGTATTCATCTGTATATGCACTCTCCAGCTAAGGGACTGGTCAGTTTCTTCGGCCTGGGGGGGGGGGGGGGGGGCGGTGGATTATTTTTTGCCGACGTCAAAAAGTGGCTGACCCCCCCTATTCCAAATTTTGAAAACAGGGTGAACCCCCTATTCCAAATTTCTAAAACAGGGTGACCCCCCCCCCCGGCGCGACAAAGGTAAAACAAAAGATGGACATAAATTATATATATATATATATATATATATATATATATATATATATATATATATATATATATTATATTTTACATTTTACATGTATTTATATTTTAAATAGTCATTCTATGTTTTAGTGAAATTGTTGACATGTCAGTTGTAAGATAGGAATTTCAAAGTGTCAATCTTAAAGTTTAAATATAGTACATTTTGAATGAGCTGTATTTTGAATGAGCTGTGAATGTATTTCACACTTTCTCTGCTTAACCAGATGTCCTGAACTGTTTGTACAGAAATGGATGTCAATCATTAATATCAAAGAGGAAAAAGCAGTGAATCAAAAACTTTGATGGGTGTTAAGACTTGCCAAGCATCCAATTAAATCTACTGAGGAGCCATAGAGAGCTTTTTTAGCCAAATCTGATGTGTACAGTGTCTGAGAGGACCTTTTCTTGTGTAACATTGAAACCATAAAAGCACAGCTAATAATGACAAAAACTGCCTTTTTTAACTGTTATTTTGTTCATAAAAAAGCATCTTTCTACAGAAAACCTATGAAACAAAGGAAAATCATTGCATCAATGAGAAGGAAAGATATCTTGTCATTTTTCTATCTCTAAAATAAGTCACTGTATCAAATATATATTGTGAAATATTTGTGCATGTTGCTTTCTCATACTGAATTCTCACAGAGAGAACAGAAAAGTATCAGGAATTTGTCATCCTTTCATATGAAATGCAGATTTCATAATGGTACACTTTCACTTAGCAAACATCAAGATATCTCTGAAAGTATGGCGCCCGAAGGGCGCGCCAAAAAATATGAAACATCCTGATATCTCTGATATATATGCCTTGTATATTAAAGTCATGCACCTGAAGGGCATGCTGAAAGATGTATGATATATTAAAGTAATGAGCTTGAAGAGCACGCTGAAAAATATTTAACATACAGATATCTCTGATGTATGTATGCTTGATATGTTAAAGTTGGGCGTGCTGAAAAATATGACTGATTATTAAAGTTACGCGCCCAAAGGGCGCGCCGAAAATACAACTGAATGATGAATTTTGTGGCTGACACTAGCATTTTAGGCAATGATGAGCCTGTGTCAAAATTCAAAAACACACTGACCCCCCCCCCTATTGGGCATTTCAAAAACATGGTGACCCCCCCATCACCAAAGTCAAAAACAGGGTGACCCCCCCCCATGAATCCACCGGCCCCCCCCCCCCAGGCTGAAGAAACTGACCAGTCCCTAAAATACAGGAAATAATCCATGCAAATACAGTAAGTATTATTGGGTTTTCATGCAGTGAAACATTTCTCCACTCGTCCTTTTAATTGTCCTTTAATTGAAGGTTTTATCTACCCTTACAGCATTAATCATGACGTTTTGCCACAGTCGTAGTTTTAAAGGTACCTAAGTTAGCTATGTTTAACCACTCCAAGTACTGAAGTATAAGCTACCTGGTGTGCCCTGGACAGGAATCACAGGAATAGATTGCTGAGTACAGTAGCAAATCCAGCTATCCAACACACAACCCTAGGCAACCTCAATTGAACTACATGTACTACACTGGAGCAAAGGAAGAGATGACAGTTACAAATGCTTGAAGATATGACCGAGTATACCAGTAGCAGAAATACGTCTGTAGATGAACTGATGTCAGGGTACAAAACCTTACAACAATGTCTACTTTATAAATGCATTCATTCATGTCCCTATGCAGATGAACATCACCAAGTTGCCATACTGTAGATTTCAGCTTGGACACGATGACCACAGTCACCTGTGTTCTTGTTACGTGCAGAGAAAACGAACAAAAGGGTGAACTCAGCAGTTAACGTTTAAACAAAATTTATTACGAAAATAAAACTAATTGCTAAGTCAGGGATAGAGTACAAGCTTTAAAAGTGTACAGACTACTTATCTCAGCTGGGACGGCAGAGCTCCAGTCTCAGAGTTGTAACAGTCAGTCGGATGAATGAACAGTCCTTTGGCTTGCAGGCTTGAAACTGCACAAAGTCCACAGTATAATCCAGCGTTGGCAGTGAAGGTCTTGAAAAGTCTTGAGAATGACTACTGCTGGAGTTTAGTAACACACAAGAGACACGATCCCAAAAGTCTGACTGGAAGCTGTGCACGTCCCTTTTATAAAGGCATATAAGAACAATCTAGAACTTTTATTGACATGCTAATTACTGTTCTAAAATTATCTCCCTTACACAACTAATCAACCTTTCCAGAACATTCCAAACATGACTAATTGAATTCAAGGTTGTTAGGTCATCAAGGGCAGTGACCTTGAGAATGTTCTAGACTAATTGAACTCAGGTCATGATGAGTGTGGGGGTAAATGACCTACATAACACACCCCCTCTTCAAAAAAAGAAAATTTTTCAAAGAAAAATCTTTCTTTTACAAATGTAATCTTGAAAAAATTTAAGTACTCAAAATTTTTTTTACTCTAAAGTAAAATTTCTTGAAAGTGAACAACAATAACTCTAAATACGAGAGAGACAGTCTGCAATTAAATTGTCTCTGCCTTTGATATGTCTAATATCAAGATTAAACTCCTGTAACATTAGACTCCATCTTAGCAATCTCTGATTTTTGCCTTTAAATTTCTGCAGAAAAACAAGAGGGTTGTGATCAATATAAACCACTATTGGCTGATTTGAAGAAGTAACATAAACTTCAAAATGCTGTAAAGCTAATATCAAAGATAAACACTCTTTTTCAATTGTAGAGTAGTTTCTCTGGGATTTGTTAAATTTGCGTGAAAAATAGCAAACAGGATGATCTACACCATGACTATCCTCTTGCAATAAAACAGCACCAGCAGCAGCCGTATCACTAGCGTCCACAGCTAATTTGAATGGCAAAGTGAAATCTGGTGCAGACAACACTGGAGCACTTTGCAGTATGGCTTTAAGTGTATCAAATGCCTGTTGGCATTGCTCTGACCAAACGAACTTTACTTTCTTTTTAAGTAAGTTAGTCAAAGGCTCAGTAATTGTGGAGAAATTTGGACAGAATTTTCTGTAGTAACCAGCCATACCGAGAAAGCGCATCAGTTGTCGTTTGCAGTTTGGTATGGAAAACTTGAAATGGCACTGATTTTGGCATCAACAGGTTTTACCTCACCCTGTCCTACAGTATGTCCGAGGTAAATCACCCTCGCCCAACCAAACTCAGATTTGGCAAGGTTGACAGTCAACATTGCTTTACTCAGTCTCTCAAAGAACTTCCGCATGAGCTTGATGTGTTCCTCCCAGGTGTCACTATACAGGACGACGTCGTCAACATAAGCTGCACACCCGTCTAGCCCGGATATGACGTCGTTGATCATCCGTTGGAACGTTGCCGGAGAGTTCTTCATTCCGAATGGCATCACCTTGTACTGGAACAATCCGTCTGGTGTAACAAAGGCGGATATTTCACGAGCACGATCCGTCAGAGGGACTTGCCAAAATCCCTTCAGTAGGTCAAATTTCGTCACATACTTGGCTTTTCCCACTCGGTCGATGCAGTCATCAATCCTTGGGATTGGGAAAGTGTCTGTCTTTGTTAAAGTGTTGACCTTCCTAAAGTCCGTGCACATACGATAACTGTGATCTGATTTGGGAACAAGTATGCACGGCGAACTCCAGTTACTTTTACTGGGTTCAATAAAGTCATTGTCCAGCAGGTATTTGACTTCTTCCTGGAGATATTTCGCTTTTGTTGGATTCAGTCTGTATGGATGTTGTTTTACAGGCTTACTGTCCCCAACATCAACGTCGTGATAGATGACGTTCGTCCTTGTTGGAACATCTTTAAACAGGTGTTTATATTCATGGAGCAGTTCTTTCACCTGTTGTTGTTGTTCTGGCTGGAGGTGTGCCAACTTTGTAGACTCCAGCTTCTCCAGGATTTCTGAGTTCTGAAGCTTGACCGAGCCCAGCTTTGAGTTTAGAGTATTTTCACTCAAGTCAGTTTCAGTATCACTATCTTCATAATGGTTTGAACTGACTGCACTGACAGGCTGAGTTATAGTAGGATTATCCCTATCCAAATATGGCTTAAGCATATTTATGTGACATAGCTGTTTTTGTTTTCGCCTGTCAGGTGTTGTTATGATGTAATTTAAATCACTCAATTTCTTATCAATTAGATATGGCCCAAAGTAACGAGCATGGAGTGGTTTGCCAGGAACCGGAAGCAGAACAAGAACTTTTTGACCTGGTTCAAACTTCCGTTTTGAGGTGTTTTTATCGTATTTGGTTTTCATTGACTGCTGAGATGACTCAAGATTTTCTCTGGCTAATTCACATGCTTTAGAGAGTTTTGTACGAAAATCTGACACATATTGCAAAATATTCAGACAATCATCATCGTCTGATAGGAATTTCTCTTTAACGAGCTTAAGTGGGCCACGGACTGTATGTCCAAATACAAGCTCAAATGGGCTAAAACCAAGAGACTCCTGAATTGACTCTCTAACAGCAAAGAGCAGAAAATGAATTCCTTCATCCCACTGCTTCTCAGTGTCAAAACAGTAGGTCCTAATCATGTTTTTCAAAGTTTGATGAAATAGCTCAAGAGCACCCTGACTTTCTGGATGATAGGCGGATGACCTATACTGTTTAATGCCTAGCTGATCCATTACTTATTGAAAAATACCAGACATAAAGTTGGAGCCTTGATCGGACTGGACACATTTAGGGAGGCCGAATAAAGTGAAAAATTTGACTAAAGCTCTCACTATAGTCTTTGTCTTTATGTTTCTCAGTGGTATGGCTTCTGGGAACCGAGTTGATGTACACATAATTGTCAACATGTACTCATTTCCTGATCTTGTTTTTGGTAGGGGCCCAACACAGTCTATTAGTATCCTACTAAATGGTTCTTGAAATGCAGGAATTGGCTGTAAAGGGGCCTTTGGAATGGTCTGATTTGGCTTTCCTACCATTTGACATGTGTGACAAGTTTTACAGAAATGTGCTACATCCTGCCTGAGATTAGGCCAATAAAAGTGACTGAGAATTTTATGATAAGTTTTCCTGACTCCTAAGTGACCAGCCCAGGGGTTTCATGGGCCAGGCGCAATATTTCAGCCTGGTAGGGCTTTGGAACCACAATTTGATGTTTTATAGCCCAATCGTCATCAACCAAAACGTCTGGAGGTCTCCATTTACGCATGAGAATACCAGATTTTGTATAATAGGAAACAGAGCTATCTGAAGTTTTACCTTCATCATCTACCCTGTCAAACAAAGACAAAACATCTGGGTCTTTGTGTTGTTCTGCAATGAGATTTGATCTAGAAAATGTCTGACTTTGGTCAGCAGAAGTTTTACTGGAAGTTTCAAATCCACGAGGGATAACGGAATGATCCGTGTCAAACACCTGACTGAGAAAGGTGTCATTTAAGTCAACATCTGTGACATTATTTTTGAGAGTATTTTGATTCTCGGAAGTTTTCTTTGACATGGCTCGAGTAATGGCACATGAAGGAAATAAATCGGGTATTTCTTGTTCAATTGGCTCTGGATCCTGATCTAAAGTAGGATTATCAGTCACAAGTGGATTAGTAATGACCTTGTCCCCAGCAAGGTCGTTTCCAAGAAGAAGGTGAATCCCTTCAAAGGCAAAAAAGGCCTAATACCTAAAGTCACAGGTCCAGAAACAAAGTCCGAAGACAAATAGACATTATGGAGAGGAACAGGAATGTAGTCATTGCAATCTACCCCCTTAATAAGAACTTTAGAACCTGAAAATGACTTTTCAGAAAACGGCAGGGTATCTGCCAACAAAAGAGACTGGGACGCCCCGGTATCTCTTAGAATTTTGACAGGGGTAGCGGAAGAAAAATCACTAGAAAGTGATATAAAACCATCATGAATAAATGGTTCGAAAATACCCATAATGCTATCTTGAGAAGAATTGACCTTGACCTCATTAATTGGAGATGAGAGGGGTTTAACCTCAGAAAATGTGTTGCACACATTATTAGACTCTAATTGAGTTGATGAAGAAATAAAGCCGGTTGGCTTAGATCCACTTTGACCACTTTGACCTTCACGTTTTCTTTTCAATTTGAAACAATCTGACATTAAATGGCCGTCTTTCTTACAATAATTACAAGAAAGTGTACCAAACTGTTTGTCAGAAGGAGATTGAGACTTGGGATCTGATGATGTGGGAGTGTTACTTGAACTGTGTGAACTGCTGTCATTTGATTTCCTACTCTCCTTTGAGAAATTCTTGGATGAAAAGGAGGAGTTAAATTTACCTGCATTGTTTCTGTATGAAAAGGACTGGGATGGTTTGCTGAGAAATGAAGATTTGTGGGTCAATGAATAATCATCGGCCAAACGTGCAGCAACCTCCAATGTATCTGCCTTTTGTTCATTGATAAATGTTTTGATGTCACTCCGGATGCACCTTTTAAATTCCTCAATCAAAACAAGCTGTCGTAATTTGTCATAATTCTGACTGACCTTTTCAGAAGAGCACCAACGGTCAAACAGTTGTTCTTTTGTTCGAGCAAATTCAACATAAGTTTGATCCTTCACCTTCTCACAATCCCTAAATTTCTGACGGTAAGCTTCAGGCACCAACTCATAGCCCTTGAGAATTAATTCCTTCACAGAATCATAATCTGAAGCCTGCTCTACTGACAACTGAATGTAAATTTCTCTGGCTTTACCCACCAAAGCACTCTGCAAAAGCATAGACCAGGACTCCTTAGGCCAATCCAGACTCTGAGCAATTTTCTCAAAATGAAGGAAATATTTATCAACATCCTTTTCTTGGAAAGGGGGAACTAACCTGAAATGCTTAGTGATGTCAAAACTGTCTGAAGGGAAGAATTTTCCTGACTTTCTAAGCTCTAAACGTCTCATTTCTAACTGCAGTCGGTGTTCTGCTAATTCTCTTTCCTTTTCTTTTTCCTCTCTTTCTTTCTCCCTTTGTCTTTCTTCCATTTGTAATTCTTTTTCTTTCATTTCCAATTCCCTCTCTTTCTGTCTTTCTCCATTTCTAATCTTTCCTGCCTATCTTTCTCTCTCTGTCTTTCTTCCATTTGTAATTGCATTTGTATTTTTTCTTTTTCTAATGCCTGTCTCTCTTTTTTCCATTTGTAATTCTAGTTTCTTGATCTCCAAATTTGTCTGCATTTCTAATTCTAATTTTCTTAGTTCAAAGGTAGACTCGGGCTCATAATCTTTCAAGGTGGATTCCTCAAATTGGCCTAAATTAACTAAATGTTTTGCAATGTGGTACTGTATTTCCCGCTTGCGCATAGATCTTTTGACATCTACTTTAAGGAAATTGGCCAGTGCAATGAGGTTGTCTTTTTTGAGGGAATCAAATGTGTCCTGATCAAGGTCATCCATAATTCGTCTGGCTTGAATTCCGCCATGATTGAATTTTGCTGAGTTCACAGTATACAGTAGTTTTGAAAAGGCAGACAAAATGTTGTCAAACGGCTCAAAATATTCGTAATCCCGGACAAGCCCCCAATTTTGTTACGTGCAGAGAAAACGAACAAAAGGGTGAACTCAGCAGTTAACGTTTAAACAAAATTTATTACGAAAATAAAACTAATTGCTAAGTCAGGGATAGAGTACAAGCTTTAAAAGTGTACAGACTACTTATCTCAGCTGGGACGGCAGAGCTCCAGTCTCAGAGTTGTAACAGTCAGTCGGATGAATGAACAGTCCTTTGGCTTGCAGGCTTGAAACTGCACAAAGTCCACAGTATAAATCCAGCGTTGGCAGTGAAGGTCTTGAAAAGTCTTGAGAATGACTACTGCTGGAGTTTAGTAACACACAAGAGACACGATCCCAAAAGTCTGACTGGAAGCTGTGCACGTCCCTTTTATAAAGGCATATAAGAACAATCTAAAACTTTTATTGACATGCTAATTACTGTTCTAAAATTATCTCCCTTACACAACTAATCAACTTTCCAGAACATTCCAAACATGACTAATTGAATTCAAGGTTGTTAGGTCATCAATGGCAGTGACCTTGAGAATGTTCTAGACTAATTGAACTCAGGTCATGATGAGTGTGGGGTAAATGACCTACATAACATTCTATTCTATTCTTCTCAGGCATATGTATGCACGTCTATGAGGCACACAGGCGCAGAGTGGAATAGACCATGGGTGACTGTGCGGATTGACCATACCGTGAGGATATGTAGTGTGTTCCACATACATGTAATCAATAATGACAGAGTAACCTCAAATATATATAATATATGCACACACATACAATCATACATGTAAAAAATATACAAACGCAGACAGACAGACAGACAGACACACACACACACACACACACAGACTTCCCTTTCACAAGCTAGCAAAATCTCACTACAATTGCAAGATTGAACCTTACTGTTATAATTGAGTACTGTGAAAGTAACTAACATCTGCATGATCAATAAACAATGGAATTGAACAACACACATTGTAGTATCGACTGTCAAGTCTTTATTGTTTATATAGTCATATACTTGTATATTATCTACAGACCCTCACTGATACATAACAAAACAAGTACAGGAAAAATCAGGACACAATAGAACCAAGACAAAACAAGCTGCAAAAAGATGAGAGTTAATTACAAGTGGAATCTGGTCCTAGCAAAAAACATGTTTAAATAAGTAAGTTTTGTTGGAATAGAGCTGGACTGAGAAATGAAATCACTTGAGGGAATGAAAGCAGAGTGGAGTATCTTGTTTATATTGTGAAAATTATTGTCATGGCAACAATATGCAAATACTGCAATATCATATTTGGGCATTGTCATATGCCTGTATGCTTGCAGCCTTCAAAGATACTACACAACTCATCTTGGCTTTTGTATGAAGCAAGACAGACATGCATCACTGCCTATGTTAGTTAAATGGCAGCTTCCTATTTTACATTCTGAGCCTGGCATGAAGGATCCTTCAACTGTTACAATGTAGATGTACTGTGAATCAATTAAACCTGGAATTTAAAAGGATCACGGTACAAAAAATAACACATGCAGAAATGTTGACAGAACTATAGTTCTATCACAGATTCTGTTGATACATATACATCATGTGTATTCCTTTACACACATATAGACACATGTGTTTGTTTGTACCGCTTACAACATAGTGTCGTCAGCATCCACTTTCCACAGAGCACCTTAGTTGTCAGAGTGCAACATTTTGTTCAGGAGTAGGCCCCCTGTGTCAGTGTTACTGTTCTGTGACACGTATGAAAGCGTTGGCCAGTAATGTTGTTTGCAAATGTAAAGTGGAGCCAAGCGTGTCACAATTTGACTTCTCAAAAGTGTTAAACAACGCAGAACAGAATTGTATGTGATTAATTTCTGCTACCACACACAGTTCATCAGGCAAAAAGAATCTCTTCAAATATTGCTTGCATAGAATTTAACTTCCAACTCAAAATTAATCATATTAATCACACTGAACACAAACATGCAGCATATGTTATGATTTGTCTGCAATTGTCTGTCTAAACCCCTGTTAAGTAGATTACAACTATGGGAAAGCGATCCATGATAAATTAAATACAGGACATACAACATTAACTGGAAAATTAATTTCACAAAATTAAAAAACAACCTCACATCACTTTTCTGTAAAAAGTATACAATAATACATTTAAATTGTCATCATTTACAAACATGCAAATATCCATATTGCTTTGGACAGACTGAAAAGGTCTTGATGTACTAACACAAAGTATTGCTGGTAAGGGCTGGCACATTGGAATGACTGGACGAGGGCAACTTCGGGCACTGTCATAATTACAATGAGGGCTTGTAAATGGTGCCCCCTAGAGTTTGTCATGAGAGAGGCTACAAAATGTACCGACTCTCAGAATTGACAGAAGCTTGCTGAACATACACTGACATCCTTGGAACAAGTGCTTACAAGCACTAATTCCTTTTCTGCTTTTATAATTACAGTAAGATACAGAGATCACAAACTAACCAACTGCAGTTACTGCAAAACAATGCACATCCAGGCATAGTCACAGAAGTTGATGTATTTCTGTATCATGCACTGCAAGTTGTTCCTACGGTTCAACACAAAATACTGACAACCTTGCATGTGACCTACAGTTTACACATGGGACTATCAATTACAAAAAAATATTTCCAAACTCTGCACCATTTTGAAAGCATAATTTTGCCAACAACTGCAGACCTGCTTCAAATCTGCTGAACACAGATACATATTTATTATAATCACAGCTGATGGATTTGCTCAAACGGTACAAAAACTATCTCTCCTTACAAAATATGAACTCTATATCCACTGATCCACAAAACAAGGAAACAATCTCTATTGTCACACTATGTTTACTCAGATGCCAAGACTGTTCTTGTTTATTTTCTTTAATAAACATTAACGTCCGCAGACTTAACTGTTCGCATATTAAAATTTCTTTCACTAGACTGACCAGCATCAACTACAATTAGAATATTGCCTATTTTTTTATCATTGCAATTTTTCTCACTGTTTCCAGATGCTAAGAAAAGACAAACTCATTGACTGCAGTGTGCCGTAGCTTACCTATCATCATCCAATGCATAAATAAGGCTTAGAATATGCACTCAATTTAAACTGTTCAGATAAACAGAGTGTACACGTTCTTTGCACATGAGCAGGATTTGTGATTGGCTTTCTTTTTGCAAGTTTTTTTTCAGATTTCAACGGATAAATACACTCGATTGCTGCATGATAATGATTATTTATTGCACACATAGTGATAATTCAACAGCGGTGATTCAATGATTGACTTCAGAATTGTAGGACATTTTTATAAAGAAAAATCAGGTTAATGTTAAAGAAAATCAACAAATTCAAGGACTCTTCTCACAACTGTAAATCTTTTGGTTCAATTGGTTTCTCTACTGTCTATGATTGGATCACATATTTTACACTTTCTATCCATCATCTGAATTCAAGTTTAATTTAGACTGAATTACATTGTACACGCTCCTTTACAGCTTAATACAAGCAAAGCGAAACTTGTTTAGACCAATGCTTTCCAAAGAGAGAGCAAAAACAGATACAAAGGCTGAATGACTTGTTCTTTGATGATAACAGGGTGATCTCAGTGATCCAAGCATTCATAGAGGATATACAGCAGTGCTCTTTTCAAGAGACAAGTACAACTCAGCAGCAGAGACCTGTCTCTATCCAAAGTTCACAGATCTAGGATATTCTACAAAAATTCCAGTTAGTATGTCACATAAATCAACCAGATCACAATGTGACTGCTGTCACAAGATGTCAAACAGCATGCAAGAACACTTTATGGAGCTTTGATTTCTAAAAACTCAGACTTTAACTGATGAATGCACATGTATTTCCATTCAGCTTTGTCTTTGATTTGTTCTGTATATTCTCACAACTGTTAGACGACCTGCCTTTCAGGTCAGTATCTGTAATAGTTCTTGCCATAGCTTACAAAATGGTATGGATTTGCCCCCCTTTTTAAGAAGTCATCACAGATAATGCAGATTACACCATACGGTTCTTAGGTGTTTGATACATGCAGACTATTTCACTGCTTTTATAGAGTTGGAGTTCATAGTCACCAGAAAATACCAGAAAGAAGTTCATTTATTGACATTATTGGACTTTCTGTAAATGAAAAAACTGAATAAATAAAATGGTTTGGTTGCACTAGTAAGTAATCAACGAATCAGTAAATTTTGATTGCGGGGACACTTGAATTGCATGATTCCTAGGATTTGCTGCGTCAAATTTTCTTCAGTTACCCCTGTAAATTAATTTCATTGATTCATTATCCTACGGAATTTCATAAAGAAATCAAACCCATTGGATATTGGACAAAAAGTGTCACATAAAAATCACAAAAACATCATGGGTAAGTTCATGCAACGCAGAGAAACGGTCACTTTCGTTATTTGTACACCAGCTCCTGATTTGTCAATGGACAGATGTTGCCATTTTTTCCAGTCCAATCACGACCATTCTGTACACAAGATTTTTTTATCCATGGGCAGGCTATCACACTACATGGCTGCTGCCTTACCTTTGATCAACACATGTACAACAAGAGACACTAACATGTCAGAGAAACACTATGAATCTACAAGCGACCTAGCGGCCGATATAGCTCCGCTGTGTTTATGTAGAGAATAACTATTTTTTACACATGTTGATTAGGAAGGTGGAAATCTTTGATAGCTCAATGCAGAGGCCAGAAAAAGTGGCTAAAATAAGCTGCAAAAATACACAATTGAAGATTTCATCATACTTTGAATATATCACATCGGATCATCCCTAAGAACATGTCAACCAAAGCTATCTGATGAGTAGTTTTTTGAGAATAAAATTTTCTGACCAAAGATGGCAACAATTGCCCCAAAAAATGAAATTGCAGATTTCATCATAATTTCAAGAGATCAAATTTAGTTCATAACTTCATCTATAGAAACCTGTATACCAAATTTCAAAGCTGTTAGACCAGTACTTTTTTTGAGAAACACATTTTTTGACCAAAAATGGGAAAAATTGCCCCAAAAATTCAAAATTACAGATTTCATCAGAAATTCATTATATATTACTGAACTCATCTGTAGAAACCTGTATACCAAATTTCAAAGCTATCAGACCACTAATTTTGAGAAAACATTTTTGACCAAAAATGGCAAAAATTGCCCCAAAAATACAAAATTGTAGATTTCATCACAATTTCAATAAATATCATGTAGTTTATCTGTAGGAACCTGTATACCAAATTTCAAAGCTATCAGATAAATAGTTTTGGAAATACACATTTTTTGACCAAAAATGACGAAAATAGCCCCAAAAATACAAAATTTCAGATTCATCAGAAATTCAATATATATTACTCAGTTCATCTATAGAAACCTGTATACCAAATTTCAAAACTATTAGACCAGTACTTTTTGAGAAATACATTTTTTGACCAAAGTGGCAAAAATTGCCTTAAAAATGCAAATTTGCATATTTCTGCACAATTTGAACAAATCTGAAATAGATCATCCCTAGGGACATATGTACCAAATATCAAAGCTATCTGACTGGTAGTTTTGAAGAAGAAGATTTTTAAAGATTTTTTTTACCAAAATGACAAAAATTGCCTTAAAAATACAAATATGCAAATTTCACCACGATTTGAACAAATCTGACTGAAGTCACCCTAAGTAAACTGCATATCAAATTTCAAAGCAATCGGACAAGCGGTTTCAGAGAAGAAGATTTTTTTACCAAAAACACCAAAAATTGCCCCAAAAATACAAATATGCAAATTTCACCACGACTTGAACAAACTTAAGTGTAGTCACCACAAGTGAACTGCATATAAAATTTCAAAGCAATTGGACTTGCAGTTTCAGAGGAGAAGGCAATTGTTGACGGACGACGACGACGACGACGGACGACGGACGACGGACGACGACGGACGACGACGGAAAATCAACCTATTTGATAAGCTCCGCGTCGCTGACAGCGGAGCTAAAAATACTACAAACAAGGCATGTCATTCTGTATGCCTTCCCATGTGTGTTATTACTGTGGCAGAAAAAAAAAATGAAAAAAATACCTGAGCTTTTATTGGTTTGGAACACAAAAAGAGCAGGACTAGCATTAACCTGTTTGCCCCGATACCCTGTAAACAGGTCCACAATCAGTATTGATAACAATGGGTTTGGGCCAAACCATTGTGGTGAAAGGGTTAACACTACCCGACATATGGCAAGATCTGTGAGGTAGGTATACATCTGACAACAGGAAAACAAAAGGAATGTTACACAATAATTCAAGAGTGTGGCATTGCTGATACAACATACAAGACATATCAGGGACTTTTTATATCATGTTTCATTTGCATTTTGGTAGAGGCAACAGTGTTGTCATAAATCAACACATTTGCACAATCATCAACATTTTCTGTCTTACAGTATCAGAAACACAACATAAATTTGATTGCATGCCCTTTTCTTGAATAAAATTCATCCAAACTAATCTACACATTAATGAAAGATACATAAGAAATATCAGCTTATTAGCAAACTTTAAAACAAAAATGGATTGCTTTGTGAGTTGAATTCCAGTGCCTGGAAAGTACCAGTTGTACATGAATGCTGTGTAATCTTCCAACTAAACTAAGAAGTAATGTATATAGTAGACTGTACTTCATGAGACTGGGACATTTCAGAGTCAAGTTTGCTGGACAAATTCACCAAAACACTGGAAGGAATGTACATAGTATCCTGACAGTTACAAAAGAGCTGACGATGCATCAGAGCTTTTTTTTCATTTCAACACTTATAGGCATCTTAGGTTTGGTCAGGCAAGTACGGTACAAGTACATGTGAAAGCATAGTAGAAAATGACATGCCCTGCATAAATATACACCAATAATCTCACTTGCATAGTAAAATATTAACAAATACACATGACGTACAGCACCTCTGCTCAATGTGGTACAAAAATAAACAATAAGTACTCCACCTGAACTTCACCCATGACCTTCAACCATGACCCTATCATGGTTTACAGTTCAGGGTGATTGCATTACAAAATACATAATTATTAAAAAATAAATACGACGGTAAATGAAATATTTGGCTAGACAACACCTGGCAAAAGCCACAGAGGTTTCAACTTAAAAAAAATTATTACCGACAGGGAATGTCCTGTAGTTCTTGTATTGCCTTCTGTTTGTATTCTATTGGATATAAATGTGTCACTTCATGAAGACACATTCACACAAACCTTTTCATGAAATCAAAATATTCAATATTGCTACCTTGGTACCCTCAACTCATGACATCATTGCTTCACCCCTATTACTTAATGTATGGTTCCAACCTCATCATTGAATGCCACAGGAGGGTTAACCAAACTGATGAGGTTAGAGGGTTAAAAAGCAACTGTCTTGTGATTAAAATTGTACAACCATTATTAATCACACTGTCACTGATATATATACTTTATATTATTTATATGACACCAAATGTATATTGTATACATCAAATCTAAGATAATCCAGTTTTGTGAAAATCTTTTCAGACTCTAGATTCAACAACCATATTCATTTATATCACATTATTTACAACTCACTGTACGGAGCTAAAACATTACACAAGTCAAACTCTCTTGTACTCAATGACATAAATAATAATGAATGCACTAGTAGCTTCATTAATTCTGTACTTCTCAATAAATGAATAGTATTTGCTAGTTACACTCTCCAGGTATGTTAATCTAATATCACAATACAATAACAAATTTGCAGACACTGAAGTGTCATGTTCAATCTACACTGTTTCAAGTCCGAGTGTCGAACAAAGGCGTCACTTCTTCCTGTCTGCTCCACCATGTTGAATGCTGCATGATGGGAACATTTCAACCTCCATGTTGAATGTTGCATGATGGGCTCACCTCCTCTTCTTCCAATCAGAGTCAGGGCCCTGGATGTGTCCCTGTAGAACCATTAACAACGTGTGACTTACATATTTACTCTATCCTTGCCAGGTAATTAGCGGGAACGTAACCTTGTTGTCCGTTTTTCTCTACCAGCCACCATTCTGGATTGCCTTCCAGGTCATTCATTGTCACCACCCTCACAGCTTCACCTTCACCAAGGCTAACCTCATTTGGCCCTGTAGCCTCAAATGCCCACTCAGCATAGTAATACTGCAAAAAATACATCAGGCAGAGTAGAGTTAGAAAGAGGCATGGAAGGCTTACAACTCAACAATGTGCTGTCAATGAAATGTTTTCCAGTGATCACTTTCGACAGGTGTTGAAGAGCGGATAAGTGACATGAACCAATTCACAGATTAAAGTAATCACATGTGTGTCCCTTGATGATATGTCACAGTCATAGAGTAGAACAACCATGAGAGTAGATGTGGAATAAAATGTAGTTTTTTGAGAACATGATATGTTTTGATGATCATCAAAATGAAGTATTATTGAACTGACAAGATATTAAGCTCTAGCTGTTTTCAACAGCACTTATCAAACACATGACTGTCCACCTGGCAGTCATACTAAACGTTATTGAAAGGTACAATGTAAATTGTGGTGAATGTACAAATATTTCTACATTATCCTCGCATCAACCTTGAGACCAGTGCAGCGATGTATCTGTGTAAACAAAGTTCTATGAATGCAGACACAACAATTAAATCCACAGACCCATTGGGTATTGACAATACACTCAACATTCATCTTGAGCATCACAATTATACCATGCCAAGATGGTGTTATTTTAGTACAAACAGAAAATAGAATCCTCTGTTTGATCATCTACCGGTAAAGCAACAGATCTGTACTTGTTTTCAATCTGTGGCACTCACAATCACACACTGTGCAATGTTTAGCAGTATGTGTAGGTATTCTAAAATCCCAAAGGATTTCATCTGATTAGTGACTTTTGAGTATAGCCTACCTGTTCTTGTCTCAGTTAGTAGGAATGAAAATTGTTATGGGTATTTACCTGGCACACAGGTTCTTGTTGCTCTGGTTGGAACTGCTGACTGAAGGAGGAGGAATCTGCCTCACTGACGTAGTCAGGCTGTGAATGGGAACTGCTACTGAGATCAGAGATGGACGCTATCGGTGCATCTTTCATCTCATCCCCGCATGCTTCCATTATACTGCTAGGTACAAAACCCTGAGATGCTGTTGTGGGAACAAGTTGTACAGAAATCTCATGTTAATCAAATTATGATATTTAAGTAATGATACAGGGAAAAGTACCAAGTGACACTGATAGGCCAAATTCTGCTACTGTAACAGTAAGTAGATAACCTGGTTTAGAAGTTTTACACAATGAGTAACAAATCCATCATCAGACAGAAATTAGAAAGTTGTGACACTTCGTGTTTTGATATTCATGCTCACTTTAATCATGATTGTCCTGACAACAGACCATGAAGACCACAGTTCAGTTCAATGGTTCCTTTAACCCTTTTCCTGCCAAGTTTATATTTCACCACCAGGTCAAGATGGTTAAAATTAATGAAACACAACATATTCCATATGGTGTATTTTAACATAATACCGTACATTTGAAGGCTGTTGAAAATGTAGATAAAGTTGATTTTTTTGGACTGAAGATGCTATAACAGACCAAGCCAAGTGGGTGAAAATATGTCCTGTTTTGGCTCAATACCGCTTTTTACCGACTTGGCTGATGGAGGAAGTGATACACTTATTACTGTCTGGCTGGAAAAGGGTAAAGGAATTCTAGAGGGCCCAATTGTGCTTCAGGTGAACTCCCTAGATTGACTGTGGTTAGAGTACTTTTTGCATTCATTTGACTCTGCTCTTGTCGCTGAAGTTGGAAAATATAATGTGCCAGCTGAAAAACTGACAAAAGGGTTCCAACAATCAAAGTCACTTCAAATTTAAGGATGTCTAAGGGCTTATTTGGCAATTTTCATAGACTTTTTGAGGCCCAAAATACCATTTTCCAGATATCATTTTTATAATATACAAATTTTACATATCAATCTCATGATATCACAACTGATTATCTTGTTATTTTTGAAAATTGTGGTTAGATTATCAATTTTCCAGGGCTTTCCAGGACTCAATTTCATTTTGAAGGACTTTTTTCAAGGTCTTTCCAGGAGGCACTAAATTTCAAGGACTTTTGAGGACTATCCAGAAGCTTACGGACCCTGTGACACAGTCATGTCAAACTCACCTCCATTATCAACATACCACTTGTCATTACCACCCATGGGATCCTGTCTTTTGATGACACCGACCAGATCTCCCTTCTTAACACTGATATCCATGGAATCCCTAGCAGTGTAATCTAACGTCACCCTGTACAGCTGATCAGTCAGATACCTGGACAGTACATACGACTTCTGGCCATCCCCTTGTGATGTGGACTGCTGGGTCAAGAGGTCAAATTAGTATCCATGGTTACAAGAACTGGCTCATTTGAAGTCGAAGATTGATTTTGACTATATTGCATGAAATATTTGGAATGATAGACATTGATTATATGCTTGTGTTTCATTGTTCATCAGTTTGTTGAGTTTACATGGACATCACATCTGACGTAAGTGATGAAGTCATAGATACAAGACAGCAATACATCTGATCATCTACAGTGCAAATCATCAACAACAAAGTTCATCAGGCAGGACGTAGCAGTCAGTTTCCAAAACCTCCCTTCCATTCATTACTGTAAGATATTCTCATTCCCTTCACAAGACCTTGGACTATGGAATGAACAACAGCTTGATTTGACTTTATTAGCAATATCAGTTGTAACTTTTCAGTCCATAAGTTCTATTTGTCCATCTTTCAAATAAAATTTCTTGTTCTACTCCCCTTGGCACGATGATAGGCTCTCGATCATGTAGGGTATTAAAAAATGCATTGCATTTCAGTGTCTACCTTTGATTCTCTTTTCATACTTTGTGATGGTCAAACTATAAAGGTATATCCAGTACAAAAGATAGGGTTGAGCTCAAGATGAATTTTAGCACACTGAGGGTGCTAGATTGAGCAAGTAAGTTTGTTACTTTAGAAAGCAGACAAAATTGGTACTATTCCTCATACCCATTGCACATCTTTGCGGACCAAGTTCAAGTATTACACTGCATGGTATCAGAGGAATGCCATGTAATCTTATATTTCACTCACATACCTGGGTTGGCATCTGTTTTGTTGGTGATGGTACCTTCTTGATTGACTTCTTTTCACCGGACTTTTTATCAAAATTTCTGGGTACAAAACTGAAGGACAAGAACTTCTCTATGGCTTGCTGGTTCCGCGTGGTGAAGTCATTCAATATATCCTCCCTTGAACTGTCTAGAATCATTGGTAGCTAATGAGAGAGTATACAAAATGAAAATACTGGTTTTGAAATACTTTTTATTATTAACATAAGCATCATCAATGCTAACTTTAGTCTGACAACTAAACATGGGGCCCAGGGGCACCGACGTCCTTTGTACCTCCTCCTGTTTATTATGTGACATGAATGTTAGGTTTGTCAGAAAGTCAAATTATTTAGTCATAAATACTGACAAGATTTCATTGAGAATTTCATACAAACTCTTGAACTGGATGAGTCATGACACAATGCAAGAGTTCGTATGAAATAGTCAATGAAATCTTGTCAGTATTGACAGATAAAAATAGTCACAAGACAGCAAACCCACTCTGCAGTGACTTTTTCCCAGCCAAACTGACACAGTATTTCACACTGCTGTTCCAAATCAAACTGATTACACGATCCCTGGATGCAAACTACAACAATGCCTTACTCTTTCCTATAAAACACTTTCTATATTTGAGCTTAACTATGGTGAGGAGCTTATAGACGGATGTGCAGCATTTTCAAAATTCCTGTAAAAGTAATGGAGGATGTTACACGTGGAGGAGTGTGGAATATCACTGAAGTAGCATTCAAATTTTGCACATAATGCTTTGGAATCCAGCAAACAAAAAAGCCAATTATGTAAATGCCAAACAAGAAAAATTTGTAACTCAGTACTGATATTGGAGATTTGGTACAATCTTTATTGACAGAGAGAAATAAACATACCTTAAGTAGTGGGTAGAGATGTTTAAGAGTGGCATCAAAATGATCCCTTTCAGCCTCTATAAATGATTGCACACACTCTTTAAGTAGAGTCACTGACATGCTGTACAGCTTGGGCATTTCATCAAGTAACTGCTTGTTCAATGCTTCATAGTTCTTCAGGGCCAGGGTTCGCTCGTCTTTGGTCTGCAAGAATGTATCACACTTAAATTAGCTACCTGATCTTCAGAAACACTCGTGGCAAATACCTCAAATGATAATGACGGCAAAGAAAAATACCTGTCCCACCCCTTGTCCACATACATGTATGAGTGATGTTTCAGTGTTTTTGCTATGGTTTACATGTAGGCCATACCATTTCTGTATAACAGGGGGATCCCAGTAACATGACAGGGGAAACTTGGTGAAATTTATCAGGGTCCTGCCACATTAGAAACACAATATGGTTCAAAGTCTTCACTGCAATTAACACATGATTCTGACCTCTCCAAATGTCAAGGTGTATGGTCATGTGGCACCATACAATATTTAAGCAAAAAGCCAACAATGGCCTATCTTATAAAGCACAAAAGAGTTCTGAATATTAGAGGGCTCTTTGAGTACCAGTATAATCACTGTACATTTGTTGAATTACGTATACCGTACATGTACACAGAAACAAACACTATTCACTTTGTATTCATTTCATGATCTCTGCACACATTTCGCAGGCTGCTTTTAAAAGCACACATTTTCATTTGATATGGTTTGACCCTTTACTCCACTAATAAATATCGAACAACATAAACCAGACAAGGTGCACTACTTGTAATAGCTAAGGGGGGTGGATTTGGCAAGAAAACTGACAACAACATTACAAGCTCTTCATATACCAGTAGAACATCAAAACGTGCTACATGAGCAACTGAGTAAAATTAGTATCCTACAATGAATCAAACATTTACAGTAGATGGAGTCATCTTTCATACTCTTCCTTGAATAGGCATAATTTAACCCTTTCACCTCCATGGTTTGAACCAATGCCATCATTTTCTATGGTAAAGTTGGACCTCTAGATAGAGGAATGGGGGTGAAAGGGTTAAGGTGGTTGGAAAGGCTATTTTTGCACCAATTCTTTTCTCAGAGTTAATGTCAAGTTTCAAGTGTTAGAATCAAGATATTTAGTTCAAATTTTCAGGATAACTCCCTTAGTTAATATTTTCTCCAAAGAATATAAAAATTGTATATTTGCAGCCATGATTTTGCAATATGACACCAGTAAATATTGAAATTTAATTTTTCATATTTTTTTTACATATTTGAATTTAATAATAATTGGATAGTATTAATATTACCAAATTAGTTATAAATATGTTGACACTATTTATTGTAAGATTTGTACGGCAGGATTTGTAAATAAAATTTGTTTTTATGATTTTACATGGGTTTATATTTCAAAAAATTATTAAAAATCCTTTCAAATTTCAAAATGTGATTTTTCAAAAAGTACTTCAAATACAGGAAAATTGTGCCGTACAAATCTTATCTGTAACCTTGTTAATAGGCTGTAAAAATTCCATGTCCATATCTCATTTCAAAGTTGGATTAAATTGGTATACAATTATGCAGGAAAACTGTTATTCTGTCAAAAATGTTGAAAACAAGCCATATTTGCACCCCTCTTTTAAAGTCATAGAGCAGTTTTTTTGGTTAATCTCACTTTTGACACCTCTTTGACACTCAAAGAATCTAAAAATGCATTTACAATAGCAGTCACGCATTCTGAATGCAAGCACTGCCTTGTCAAACTTTCCTGAAAAACAGCAAATAATGACTTTCCATTTTAAAACATTTTATTAAAAGCTAGGGGACCTCTACCATAGTTAATACACTAAGGACTCCCCAACTTCTTCTTATTTGGTCAGTTTTTCAGAAGTTTTAACAGGCTATAACTCTGCAATGCCTTTGTGCCCAAATGTCTCGTTTTTTTTATTCCACAGAGAATGTTGACTACTTTTATATTTTAATAGTTTTGTTGAAATTTATAACTGACGCTCTAGCCTTTCCAACCACCTTAAGCCCCCTTACAGAAAGAGTATTGTTTCACATCACTGAATCAAATAGAAAACAGTGACTAAAACTAATGTGAATCAGATGAGTTCACATGTGTTAACAAAAATGGACATTTGATAGTGAGAAATATGCACCTGCCAGAATACAATTTTAAGTAAATTTATAAAAATGTTGTTGTTAATAATGCAGAGCTTGCAATTGTAATATGCCACCAACAGGGAATACAATATAAAAGTTTATCTAGCCAAATCAAAATAAGATAGAAGCTATTACCATATATCATGCAAAAGGTTTAGGCACACAGGTCATGCTTGAATAACTGACATCCAACAGAAATATCCTACAACACTGAAAATCTACACAGTACAAGTGGTAGGGAAGTATGTAGCTACAGGCTAAATCATAAGAACAAACAGGGAGGTCAACCATTGCTTTCCAACCTCTTTAGATTGTTTTTCTTTATCTTTTTCTCTTATTCCTTGATACTTGGTAATCTTTGGGCTATCGCAATCTTTTTCCTCATCTAACTCCTTTTCCTTGTGTTTGGACTGCATGGAATGCACGCACAGAGAACAGAGAAATGGGAAGAGAAGACAACACATAATAATAAGAAGCAGCCGTTGTTACAAGCATACTGGCAGAGATTATTGACAGTTTACTTTCATTGCCACATGCTCTCTCAGTGATAGTTTATCACTGTTGCTGCATGCTCTCTCAGTAAGCTTGATGAATTGTTCACAATTCCTGCAACCTGGTTCAAAGATTTCAGTGTTACAATGCAACTTTACCTATCTATCTATCTATCTATCTATCTATCTATCTATCTATCTATCTATCTATCTATCTATCTATCTATCTGTCTATCTATCTATCTGTCTATCTATCTATCTATTTATCTATCTATCTATGTTCCTTTCTCTCTACCTATCAATCGATCCATCAATCAATCGATCTATTGATCTATCTATCTATCTGTTTCTATCGATCTATCTATTATCTATCTATGTTTCTTTCTCTCTACCTATCAATCAATCGATCGATGAATCAATCTGTTGATCTATCTATCTATCTATCTATGTTTCTATAGATCTATATATTTTCTATCTATCTTTCTTTCTACTTATCTATCTATCTATCTATCTATCTATTGATCTATCTATCTATCTAGCAATCTATCTATCTAGATTTTACGTTTTCAAACTGAGAAGCAAGCAAGTAATTAGGGTGGACATATTTCATCCTCTTTCAAAGTAGATCAAATCTAATAGTTGAAGTTCAAGGCAATTGGAATAGACCAAAATATTGAGGTAATTTGTTTTAATGCTTATTAAGATATGCATAAAGAGACAATACCAGAGTGTGAGTATACCATACATCATCAAAGTCATATACATACAAACAAACATTCATACAAAAAGATTCCATTCTCCAGAAAAGGTTCTTGCAACAGAAATTTTGATTTCTTTTTTTCACTGAATCTCACTCTTCCATTTCCAATACATTGTTTATAGAATAAACAGATTTCAATGTAGAACTTCACCATTGGTCAGAGCAATATTGTAATTTGCATCAGCAGTTTTTCTTTTGTGTTCCATCTTTATCAATTCAGTGACTGGACAAAAATTAAAAGATCGCACTCCTTTTTCTGCAGTATCATTTGAGCAGCCATGTCTTCATCATGATTTACAGTTCCTATCAAAGACACAGTGTCTGTTTTTTTTATATTAATTCAAATTGATGTAGTAACTCTTACTTCAACTGCATACGCACTCCATATTCCTGATCTACAAAAACATGGTAGCTATTCTCTATGACTGCAGATATCAACCTCTAACATCAGTCATATTTCAACTCCTGTTCTTTGCCTTAATTTTTGCGAATTGTGACAAAAGTTAATACCACTTTACAAGAAGCAGTTAATTGAAGGGCTAATAGGTAACCTTTGATTGTTTTTTTCACTATTTTTGTTTTGTACGTCAATCACAAATTATTCTTCTATTGCCTAAAACATCAACTATTTACTTTTCAACACAGCATCTATACACAATGTAAAATGCACTGTTATTGTTTACATAAAGAGTCTCGTCCAGACTTGAATTCTTTTGTCAACAATGTCAATGCAGTTCACACATGTGCAGTCTGAGTTGACAAACTGAATACTTCTATCTCAATATGCTTTAGGGAGTAGAACAAGAAACTGTAGTTGACATTAAAACAAAACTGAGAAAAAATCACCAAAACTTGTCACTATTGGCCCTTCAAAACTCTAAGCATGCATAATACCATGTGATTTTATTATTTTGTACAGTGTATTTACTGCTTTTAGTTAAGATGTTGATAGGAAAGCCAGTGACACTTACCTTAGTTTTTTCACTTTTGCCCTTCTCACCCTTGTGTAAGACACTATCATAGTCTAGAAGTTTATCAAATCTCTTTTGGATCAGTTTATGAGGGCCTTGAAACATGATTAGAAGCTGGTTGAGGGGTGAAACAACCCTCTGCTGTACAAACAAAGTCTGTATAATGCGTGGAGAAATATGATAAAAATAACAAAATTCAATATTATCATCCGACTTTTCAAACCTAAAAGATGGAAAAACCTCCAGGTCCTCATCCAGAATAACTTGTCAAGCTGGATCAAAACTAGAACTGGAATAGTGGGAAAACCTTACTATATACTCACTGCTACCATCTTGCTGTTATATCAACATTTTATCATTATACTGTTTGGTTTGTAAAACAGTGTTCATTTACCTAGCAACACCCTAACAATTGCAGTATGCACATATAATACACACATTCTGTCCAACATGTTGCTATTAGTCAGTAAAATACCCCACTCCTTGATTGTGAAGGAACATGTAATTTGAGGTGACGATGGTGATGAATTTACCAGTATTGATAACGTTGGTGAAAGTATTCCAACATGTGTACTTTATGAACACTCTAAAATGAACCCTCTCAAACATACAACATATTAAGCCCCAGTTCCAATTTCCATAGACGGTAATTAGAACCAAAGACTACAGCATACAGTAGCACTCCCAGAGTGAACAAGCACATACATCTACATGGCTTCCAAATAAACAAACATATCTACTCAAACTCTTCAATCATGATACTGGGCCCTCTTTGTGACACTTATACAACAAAGCATACAGACATACTTACATAATTTTTGTATAGTTTATTAGCAAGATCACGCTGTGATTTACTGTATTTTGCCACTTCATCTAAATTGGACTGGTTGGCGTAGTAGTCTGCAATATCTTCTGCTAACACAGCTTGTTCTGATGTGGCTTCCTGACAACAGATACGCAGGGAATGGAAAGATGAGGTATGTCATGGATAGACAGCACTGGAGTAATAGGTTTGTAAGTTGTGAGAAAACTACAAATGTCTGGCACTTCTCAAATTACTGATACTGTTCTGTATTTTCAACATGGAGCAACTTAGAGAGAAATAAACTGATTGGTGAAAGACTAGTAAAATCTTTTTCATCCCAAAATATGGCATGGAAGCTCCATCTTTACTGCTGAAAAGAATTAAGCTGGAACATGTGACAAAAGTTTTATGAAAAGGTAAAAGGTCAGATAAGAATCTGCTACAGTATAAAACAAAAGTTTTGCAATTGAGGTAGTGTTGGCCTTGAAACTTAAAATTTTAAATCTTCGCCCAAACTTTCCTCAGAAAAAAACAATTCTCTTTCATAATCAACATAAGGGTGTCACAGTGAAAATCAAAGAATAATGACTTAAAATGGCAACTATTCCTATCTTAACTCCACTGGAAAAATAAAACTTCAAATTTTACAAAAACAAGATGGTGAAAACTTCATTCGCTCTACAAACTTCAAGTGAGTTCACACACAGCATATCAGCAAAGTGTATATATTTGAGAGCCTGTACATATGTCACAGGGTGCCTTTGACCTATGTACAGTATTAGGAAGCTATGAAAAGTGATATTTTCATACAAAGTAACAGCACTATGGTTCAAACAGAGAAAGTCACTGCAAAGTGAACACTGATGAATGATGTGAACTGTTGAAGTTGAGGTTTCACTAAAGAGTGTGGCAAAGTACAATAATTAGTCAAATACAATGTTCATGGGAGCACATCAAAATCAAGAACTTGGGGAGGATAGATGAGGCAGCTCGATCAGTGCTGACAAACTTGATCTTTATCTATAACAAATAAAGATCAAGCTAAAGCTTAAAACCTTTCACACTGGTTTTACAAAACTTACTTGTAGTTTTTCTAGGTATGAATTGACATCTTTTACAAATATCTTGATTGTCTTTTCCAGGTCTCGGAATTTTCTCTCCTCTTCCACAAACTCTTCATCAATTGTCTGGAAATACAAATGAAATGCAGAGTCATACACTGAAAAGTCATAATCCGTTGTTTGGGTGGATGGATGGACAATTCAAAATTTATGTAGTGTGAAATAATGTATTGTGACTCAAAAGTTGGCACATGTATATATCCTGTCAACAGAACACACACCCCTGAACAGAAAGTTTTGAATTTTTTACTCAAACATTTTTAAATCATTTTCCTTTCATTTTTCATTTGTGTTCTTAGTGTATAGAATACATTATACACACTGCTACAAAATATACTAATAATGTTTTTTCCCATGTAATCAGTACACTGTCTCCTAGACTTGACCCTTTGAGTGCTGTAATTGGTCCCAACAAAATTTGTGCAGCATTTTACCAATTTTTATATTGAATTTTTCTGTATATTTTGTTTCAATTGATAATTTTGGACCAAAATTTGGATCAAAATTTTGGAAAAATCTGAAAAAAATACCTAGCCCTAAAAATGCATGAATTATATTTCATAAAGGTGACAAAATTGACTTTGGTACTCAAAGGATTAAGAAGTGTTTATGTAAATTGTTTCAGAAATAGAACTAATGATTGCTAAAGGAGAGTGCCTATATAGACTATGTAGGACTGTAAATTTTTAATTTCTCTTTATACAATAGATAAAATAACTTTACATGTGTAAAAGGTAAAAAGCTGCTCTTAATATATGGCATCTAATTATAGCGTTAACTCTGCCATATGTGTATCTGTATTGAATTGGTAGTTTTGATTGACGATATTGTTCTGCTGTACTGTAAATCTAACAATTACGCAAGCATTACAGTGCTTTCCCTGAAAAAATATTTCTGGCATTATCCTAGGTGGAGCTGAAAATGGCCATACCTGCGTAACAAGTCCTGTCACTTGTGAGAATCTCTGGTTCATTCTCTGGGATTTCTTGCGGATGGAATGTAAGTTGAGTTTGCCAAGTTTGTTGGATATTGTATCGCTGTCTGACTTCCTGTACTTCAAAACTGTAAAGACACGTTAAGAAATGAAGATGTGATGAGTCCAGGGGTCATACTCAGCTCAAGTTTGTGTGTACAAGTTTGTCCAGCAGAGACTGCACTGTTGAAATAAAAGTCTAGTCCTTAGTTGGCCATTATCATGACCCTATATGACCTCACATTTTGGTATCTTGGGTGGTATGTAGTGTTCAATATCAAACAGTAGTGCCATTAGAAATAGTGAAAGTTTTGAACAGTTATAGATTGAAGCAATTTAAGTACAGAATTCAGTAAATAATTTTTAGTTGTAAACAGTTCGATAAATCAAGCTGGTGGATTGGATTCGTAGGCAAAAAGACAAAGTGTTATAACTTATTCAACTATTACTGGCATTGACGAAAACAAATGTATGCAGAAATGGCTCTTCTCTGAGTCATCTTTTTCTATATTTCACTGAGTGGTTTATGCTGATTACAATACTACTGCAAAAGGAAAATAATATGTAGATTGAGTTTAGTACTGATAATAAACTTATTGTTTTTGATATGTGTCTGTTTTATCTTTTTTACAAGAAAACAAAACAAAACAAAATAAAAGAATACGAAAAGAAGCAAAATGAGAGAAAACATTCTCCGTTACCTAAATCTTTTCTCCTTTTGAATTCATTGATGGCAGTGGCAACATCTGTCATTGTGTTGATGGCCTTCAGTAGGTTACTCTTGTCAGCGTGATCTTCTTCTGTCACCTGGGGTGAAAGGGCAGAGGTCAAAAAGGGATACCTTGAAAGAAGACCAACGATCAGAGCATAGAAGAGTAGTTTGTGACAGGTATCAATATAGTATGTATAATTAATCTGTTCATTAATGTATGGGAGACTGGAAACTCTTCAAATTGTTCATTAAGATGACCAATAAATGCTGCCTTCTTAATGTTGGAGGATAATCAAAATGTTTGTCAGCCCAATGCATATAGTTTGTTCAAACAGTGGGTCATCTAGAGTCGAATTCACTTGTATGGAGAACGGTACAAAATATGAGTCATGACTGCTGCCCTCTAGAGGCCACTCTGGATAAAACTACATCATCTTTCAAGATTACATAGAGACTCGCAAGAAGACACTCTTCAGAGTTTCTGAACCCAGAGAATTACTTCAAGGTAAGCCTGATTAACTATATTTGTCTCGTGGCTGATTTCCTGTGATTCCAAAAATGCTTGCTGATCATGTTTAAAGACTGAGACAAATTGGGAATCTGTGTGTCTTTCAGACTTACCTTGATGAGTTCATTCAATAACAATGGATACTTGAGAATTCTCTGGACTGGTTTAATTAAGAATGATGCCAAATCCCAACAGTTGGTGCTTTGTCTGGAACAGACACAAAAGTGACACAACTTACTATGTTGAACAGTATATTCGTTTACCCTATTTTGTTTCCTTGGAAATGTTAAAATATTTCACCAGACAGTACAGGTATGTGATTTTAATACAATCTCCTATCATGAGTCTTTGGCAGAGGAGTGTGGAGAATGTGATACAAATACTTAAAACCAACTACATTAAATTCTATGATGCCGGTATTATACTTATACAAGTACCAAATACTTATTACACCAAGAATTATTGTTCTGATCGCTAGTTTAATATTTTTATTTGGTGTTTGATAATATTTCACCACAATTAATGTGATTACTTGGGCCTTTAACACATATAAATGGTTAGCTACATAACTGACCATCTTAGTTACAAATCAAATAATTGTGTGGTCAAATAGAATCTAAGAGAGAGCAGAACTGTAAAAATATACAAATACAGATCAGAAACAGTCAGAAAGATAGGCAGTTGAAGAGATAGGAAGGCAGATAATAATTGAGATTTAATCTGCTGTAATTCCGTTGTCTGTAAAGGAGACTATAATTGAACTATGGCTTTACCTTACGATGGCAAGACCATCATTGATATACTCTTGAATGTCTGGGTTGTCTTCATACTGAAACAGAGTGTACAATTATTGTAAAAAACTTGTACTGATGTGTACCCTGAGGTCACATGATGTGTCCTTTTCCTTTGAGCAACACAGCACGTCTTATGAATGAACACGTTTATTGAAGTACCCAGTGTATGCTGAATGTTGCAGGGCTTCAAAAGCCACTTCACCATGAATCCACTAAAAAGCCTGCTGCACTGTAGCAGACAGCAGAAATATTTCCATAATTCCCAAATAGTATACGATCCTTTGCCATAGCAAGTACAGTAGAATAAGTCAGTTTAACTTTATACCATAATGTGAAGAGGGCTTCTCAACTGACTGACCTTTTCCAGCAGAGCGATGGCATCGTCATGGTTCCTACAGTACTGAGAATACACTTCCTCAAGTTCCTTGGAAAAGTTGATAAAACATAAACCTAGTATACAGACAAAACATGTTAAATGCCATCAACACTGGTAAGTATAAATAAATGAATGAGTATGGTATGTACAAAATGAATTGAATGCATAGGCACATACTAACACACTCATACAGTACATACCATACATACATCCATACATACATATATACATACAAACATAAATACATACATACATATATACATATATACATACATACATACATACATAAATATATACAATATGTACATATAGACATACATATATAGTACATATGTAGATACCTGACAGTGCGAGCAATAAATACACATTTTGTAGCAATAAACAAATACAAAGAAAATGAATAAAAATAAATAAATAAATAAATAAATAAATATTTGACTACAAAAGGATACAAAAAGTTAGAGCTAGAAAAGGCAAATTAAAATTTACAATGTGTAGAATTCACCTCCTGAGAAATCTGTAAGTGCTTTTTTGCCTGTAGCAGTATACCAGCATTACATTTTGATAAATAGACACTATCATGACCTGATTTGACCTCAATTTACATGATAATAAAAGATATCAAACTTCACAAGTCATCACTGCTGTTGCCACACTTCATTCAAAAAAACATTTCAGGCAAACCACAAGGTTGAATGATGCTATGTTTCTCTCAAATAAGAGGTTAACATGTATCAAGTAAAGGAATAACCTTGGCAAACACAGTGAGGGGCATACAGAATAGATTACATATGGCATGGCAGTACCAGTTATATATGATACCCACCATGAACACCCCTCATGTGATCTACATGTAATACTTTGGTTGCATTGACATGAAACTACAGGCACATGATATACCGGTACAGTATCACTTTTGAAAACAACTTCCTTCCTCAGAAAGTACACTCTGAGGTCACAGCATTGGGATACCCGGTACTGGAGCAATTTTAACTTTCTATCACTACTGCCACCAAACAAATTATTGGAATTCCTTTCAACTTTCACACTGTGTTCAATATTCCAAACATGTCTGCCTTGCTACCGACCTGCAAGTTGTTCCTCTGGTGGTTTCCTGGTGATGTTTTCCTCCAAACTTTCCAGAAACCTTTCCGACACATCGATGACTTGCTCCACATTTCCAAAGAGGATATCAAGTTCGAGTCCCTTCATCTGTAAACAGAAACAGATGAGATGCAAATTTCCTTTTCCTTCAAAGACGATCCCAGTGGTGAATCTACAGAACAATTCATGTTGTGAAAATTCGTAGTTCTACAGACTGGCATAATTTATCAAAGCTAGCCTTGAACTTGTATGCAGCGACAGGCTTCATCTGAGATATGAAATTTGAACTGTCGCTGAACAGAATGAAATTCTACCTGCTGCATATTCATGTAGAGTCTAAAATTTTATTTTCAATTCAGTACTTTGGGAATCTACCTGAGACTGAGCTGAGTGATACTCAAAACAGGGTGTAATTTTACACTGGCTGAAATATAAATCCCTACCACCTTAGGTACAGGGTATAATTTATCTTTCTGTCTGTGGTCTGTTTTACAACAGTGTTGTAAACCACAAGAATGTTGTTACGCATACAAACAGAGTACACTATCTATGACATGAAATTGACTACTGGTCTTATCTATTCAAGAGCTGTATTAGTTGTCTTGTCTGAAAATGAATAAGTGATATATGACTAATACTTTTGTAAAAATAGACAGAAATAGAAAATTGAAGAAAGCTGCTGGAAAGGTTCTACTGAAGACCTGCCACCACTTTTTGATCTATGGCATTCATAAAAGCATGCTGCCAATTGGTAAGTTAAGTCTTTTACTTAAGAGATCTGCTGATTGGCTGACAATGGCCTGTATGTCAAATTTACTCATATATTAGCGAATGAAAAGGCCAGTAGCTGTAACTTTTGATGACTTTTTTTTTGATGACTTTTTTTGATGACTATTTTTGTTTCTAAAGTCGAGTACAGTTTCTTGTTCTACTCCCCGAAGTATGCTGAGATACACAGTATTCAGCTTGTCAACTCAGCCTGTACGTATATGGACTGCATTGGTATTGTTGACAAGTGAATTCTATTGGGACCAGAATTCAAAAGTAGACAATTACAGAGCATTTTACACACACAGACGCTGTGTTGACAAACTAAGTAGTTAGTGTTTCAACATGCTTTGGGGAGTGGAACAAAAACTTGAAATTGAAATTGAAAACAAAAACTGTGAAAAAATCATCAAAGTTTACAACATCTGACCCTTGAAAATTATCTTTTATACAAAAGACTTCAAAAGAAGGTATGGAGAGCATTTCTTGCCATGCTGTTGAAGCAGAATATAAGAAAATACAAGGATGCAATGCTTTTCATACAGAATATATTAACACAGGATTTGCCACAAAATCCTTGAAAACGAAAATTTCAACATGTTTACTGAGATATGATCCTTTAGAGAAATTATTTGAGATGCAATTTCCTACACAAGAAATGTTTTGAGATGATTTCAAAGACGAGTCAGATTGATGGGGAAGTGTTCTGTACAGATTTGTATTGCATGTTTTTTTTTTCAGATCCAATTTATCCTGTATCTTTGTAATAAGGAAATGAATATGTGAAAAAAGTGTGAACAGGTGCCTAGCCTTTAAAGTTGAACATTAGGATGACCGAGCTTGTAATAAGAAAGATTTGTGTCTGAAAGAGAAGGGGTGTGTGATAGGTGAACATTTTGGCTGTGTGGTGTAATTAAGTCAAAAGTGTTTGTATGTGTGAATCCCATCACCTGCAGGAAGAAACAGGGCTGTAGGTTAGCTGTTAGTGGTTGTATATAGGGTTAAAATGAACAGAGACTGAAGGTAAGTCATGTTATCGTGGCAGCATCTGGACAGCGTGCATGTATAAATGGAATAGGAGCATGGACAGGGTGAAGAGTGGGGCTGGGGGGTCTCAGTATGGCAGCCTTTTGACAAAATTGTAGCATGAGTTCTAGTCAAGGGTACAAAAGCTGTAAAGGAACAACATTATCAGTAAAAGATGGACATTTAGTGTTAGAAAGGAAAATGTGCACAGACGTGAATTGCAAAATAAACAGTTCAAAAAGTTAGAATACAGCAATAATAGAATAAAGGATAAAGTGAGAGTTTCTGTCATGCATTCTGGGAAAGTAAAGTAAAATAATAAGGAATCTATGTAGCAGAGGTTGTATGCTATACTCTTTGGACTTCTTATTTCATTATCATAAATCTGTCTATCTCATATTTCTGTATGGAAATTGAACATATGACCTGCATGAGACATGCAGGCACACATGTGTGCCCATATTATATTCTCCTCTGCGTACCTGTGGCTTCAGAGTGTTATCATTTTGATCATGATACATTTTAGGCGAACGTAGATTTGGCTTCCTTTTACGTTGGTAAGGAATTTGTTTTCAACTTATAAATCACACAGAAGTTTATGTAGTGACTGAATTTTGTGTTATATGCAAACTATACATGAATCAAGATTAGCAAAAATTACTGACATTTATATGAACAGGTTCAAAATTATGGCAAGAATATTTACGTCTCCATAAAATTGGGTCATGAATTTATGCAGAAAGCGAAAAAAATAAATGATAGGTAATGCTGAGGGCAAAAGCTATGATACCTATGTATCAACCACAACTCCTGCTACATAGAGATGTGTGTTAGGGATACAGTACATGCATATCAGCAGGAACTAGAAAGGGAGACAGATTTGTTCAAAATAATTTGTATTAGGGCAAGTAAGTGGGAAGTGACACTCAATGCAGAAAAGAAATATAGGAATTAGAGAAAATACAGTTATAAAAGGAGACAAATAAAAAAACAAAAACCAACGGAGGATCTGTTTTGCTTGTTCTTAGAGTCCTCTTCCTGTTGCAGGGCTTTGGCTCTGACAAGTAATGTCTGGAACTAAAACAGTAGTCACAGGTTCAAAGGTCATTTCCCCATGGAAGTCAAAATCAGGAAATAGGAATTTCAAAGCGAAACTGAGCATGATATGTCACATGTTCTGTAAAAGTTGGAGTCAATTCACGATGAGGTGATGTGCAATCACCAAGGATGAGCAAATCCTGATTCACTGCATGGCAGTCTTTGGACTGGTAATCACTGTTTACCAGCAGTCTGGCCTGCAGTCAAGATTTCTGGTCACACGTACGTTCTTTATTATACACAGGTGCATTTATCTGCACTGGCTGGTAAGCCCTGCTGAAAGACAAATTAATTGTCTTGGCTATAAAGCAAAAGATTTAGTGTTCCAAGATACGTGACCAATGGATTTGCTCACCCTTGGATAAGCAATATAACATATACACTGTGCTATATACGCTTATATAGAACACATTGGTAACAATGCAGGCATGTTGAAAGTATGGCTAGTACAAACATACTTGTGTAGAAAACATGTATTATATTTGTACACGTTGTCATGGTGCTTTGTTGAGAACTTCACAGATGATGAAAGTATCACAAGGAATGCTGTGCAATACGAGTGTCCTTAGATGATATTGCTTTGTTTGAAGTGTAGAGACTAAACCTTTTAAGAGTGCAAACAATTTTTGGACCAGGTATTCATGCGTGGTCAAAAAGATAATATCATTATGATGATGTTTAGGGTTGAAGTTTGTTCTGGAGTTTTAAATGATGAGATGTTTTAACAGAGGTGATTATTCCTAGTGCTATAACAACAGTAGCAGTAACAAAATTGAATCAAATCATAAATACGTATGTTGTTTACGTACATTTTACACAGGACTGGTCTAACTCAAGCTTTAAGGCACTTCACATTTATTTTGACATTTGAAATATTCATTCTCTACATATGAATCAACCATTCTGCAAAAGTTGACACCGGACACTCTTTTAATTACACACTCGTTTAAGTTATGGTCATGAAATCTGCTGAAGTCAATGCAATTACACAGCTATAGTAAAGAAACTTGTCTCTTACATTTACACTTCAATTGCCAATTCTGTTTGTAATCAAAAAAAATTCACTTATCCCCAGATAAAAGGATTATTTCAGACAAGCCAGCATAGGGGAATCTTTGATAATGGATCTACAATTGATACACTGGACAAAGCTATCTACAGTTGACATAGAAAACCTTGGAGTGTGCTTCTGTCCACCTTCTCACCTTTTGACCTTTGAGAGACCCGATGAAACCTTCATAGCATAACTTGATATCCTTGACGTAATCTCTCTCCGTCTGCATCAACTCGTCCACTACTTTAGTTCTCATCTGGGCATTCCTCTTCTTCAAGTCACCAACCGGATCAGGTCGGAGGTCCTTCAGTTCACCTTCACAGGATTCAGAAAAGATAAAATTTGAGCTATAGCTTCTTCAATGGAGTTATTATATTGTTTTGAATGATGTAGTTGCTGCCCATACATTTAATTTCTGTTCTATGTTTAAATCTTGTTACAGAGACAAATTTGCTGTTTGGACATTATTCTTACGATATTTTGTATTATTTTGTAAGTATGATAACATTGTTCAGTATATTTATGCTGAAATATTGGTGGACAAAACATAGCTTCAATTCTACTTACAGACATCACCTATGAAAGGAGCGATGACACATTATTTCAGGCATTAATTAGAAATATATGCTAATAAGATAACAGCTGCTACGACAAATTATAAACCATAGAATAAAGTCCACAAAGGTCATACTTTGCCTTCACCACAGCATATCATCCATCGACATTTTTCAGTAGTTTATTGATTTTAAAGACTTGAACACACGACAACTAAAAAGATTATTGATGAGAAATGTGCCATACGACTCTGTCATTTCTGGACTCTTTTAGTCAGCATGGAACTCTATGGAAATTTCTTAGCATCAGTCCTATACTAATGCTTGTAATGTATAAAACTTTTCTTCCCCAGAGTCTTGAGTCGGTGGCACATGAGTCGATATCTGCATGAAGGTTGCGTATTACTACTGTTATAATTTCCCTTTCTTCCAACGTGCATGCATACCTTTTACCCAGCTCTGCTCCTCTGTCAGTTTGTCAATTTCAGCAATGCATTCCTGCAACTGTCCTGTAATGTCCTCCCTGTTCTCATCACTCACAACTTTCAACATCTCTTCAAACTTCACTTTGGACTCCTTGATGGCCTGGAGAAATAAAATGATAAATTTATCCCACATTTATTTCTATCAGTTGATTGTTCAAGGTGTATTGGTATCTCACCTGACTGAAAACAAAATCTGGCATTTAGTGATTTAAACTGTGCTATTGTTATTCACCCATTCAGGATCTTTTCAGAAATTACCCTCACTCAGCTCCATTGTAAAATATCATATCCACCACCAAATGAGACTACATGAAGAATGAGGGCTGACAGGTACCATGGGCAAGTCTGAACCATTGTGATGAAAATATTATGGACATGTTGATACAATACTACAAAGTATAATAAATAAATGCCTGTACATTTGAGATAATTACATTTCTATCAATAGCATTAGGGCAAAGATCAATGTGTGATATTTATTTTCATCCTCTGATCACCACAATTGAGTTGTAAAGAAACTGTTCTGTGATATTATTATATCCAAATGTACAGTGTGTGAATAACAAGTGAAGACATCATTAGAAATTCACAGTACATGATATGTTACAAAATAAAACAAAATAAAACAAAGTAAATAAAATCAAATAATTAAGTAGCAACTGATTGGCACGATGATCAATCAATTAATAAATCGAATCACTGTTTGGTATTTTCTTGTATGAGTTCAGGGAATTTGTGACTAAAACCAAAGTAAAAGTTGCAGCCTTATGAAAGAAATGGCAATGGTTGAAGTTTCAGCAAGCCAGAAGTGGAATTGTTGAGATGAATGAATGTTGGATTCATGGTAATATTGCACCTAACAGGATGTAGGGTGTCTATGTTGTAGGGCAATGACCAGATAATGATGGTGTGTGTAATGACACCTGATAAACAGTGACTGCACACTGATATGACTGTGAAATTTGAATGACAATTGATTTATGTATTCTTTACATTGGATTACATGTCACAGAATACATCCGATAGACTGATAAATTTATAATGTTCTACTGTACCGTCCAAGTGGCATGACAAACAGAAAGATTATTTACTGGAAAATAAAATGCCATGAATAACATTCCTGGCATATTGAGGTAATCAGCTTTATCAATTACAGAATTTAACCTTTGACCCTGTGAGTTACTATGAAATGGTATAATATTAAAAGATTTGTGACCAACTCCTAAAACAGCTGGCATAAAACTGCCCTGGCCATTGTAGAAATGGGCTACTCATGCTTCTGTTGGCATACACTAATTATATTAACGCTTTTGTGGTACTTAATATTTTAAAGTATGTTGGTGTGATACTGTACTTGGATGAGCTTGGTGAAATTAGACCAATGCAATATCAGTGACAGTAACATGAAGAATTTAAATTACTCCTGTAGAAAATATGATTGGTTGGTAAAACAGAAATACAAGAAGACTTACATAAATTTCCACATCCAACTGATTGATTCTGGTTTCCAGTGATGCGATATATTCTTCATTCTGGTCCATAGTTCTGCCTGATAATTTATACATAGATACAATATGTGGCAATAAGCACACAGTTTCTATTAAAAGTTAAAACCTAAAAATAATACATCTGCATGTAATTTGCATGTAAACATAAAGACACTGTTATTGATGGTTCCATGATAGAGAATTATACTGATGATCAAAGATGTTCATTGTGCTGATATGTTTGGCTGAGAACTTCTGAGAATTTCTTAAAGGGACTAATATAAGTCATTCTTTTTTTAGCCTTTTCCATGAATTTTGTTTGATATGGAAAGTAGTTTCTATTGTTTGACTTCTTAAAACATGCTGAAATATTGGTTAAATGTGCACAACCTCAACTCTGCTTGCAGTTAGACAAGATTAAACATTCTGTGAAATAGTTTTTGGTCTGTACCAAAAAATCAAGTTAAAAAGGTACGACTCTCACCACGCACGGCTCAACATACACAATTACATTTCAATGAAATCTTAATCAATGGTGCTTTTCCTACAGCTAAGGATAACATCTTTCCCTTACATTGTAGCAATGTTTATCTGTCACATGAAAGCAAGTCAGAATAGGAAAATCCATTTTGCTTATACATGTAGAGGTCACAAATAAAATCATCTGTTTGCATTCAGCAAAGAGGTGAATTTTGACACTTTGACAGTAATTACAAACAGTCATCATTTTGTACACTTAGTGTCATATGTTTTCTTGATATCACACAAAGGTTAAGTCCCTTTAATTTTCACAGGTATATGTAATAATCAAAATTTAACAATGATAACCAGATATGAACTGTAAATGCTCACGTGTTTCATTATATATTGCAGTTATGTGTAAATTTGAACCTTTGCCACATGTTTGCAACTTCATTGAAAGTATTATGATCAACATAATAAACAATATTCACAACAGATTAACTCTATAGGTCATTAAGTATTCAAATATGTAATTAGCTGAAATAAAAATAATTAATTTCTTTGACTGCTATCATTGTATCACCACTTTATATAGCAAGTGTATTGCCTTTGGTCAAGTCCTCAGTTCAAACTATATATTCCAAACTTTGAAAGCTCATTAGATGTGCAAACTATAAATTAGCTGACATGAAAACTTAAGTGCGAAATGATTTCCAATATTGGTATAACCTGGTATAATCATCAATGTACATAGCATGTTATGCCAACTTTGATCAAATAAATCCAAGTATATATCCCTAATTAGGAAAGTTAATGAAATACACACATTAGGAATTGGCCGAAGCAAAAATGCTTAATGCCTTTCAATAATATTAGCCTACATAATAGTATCTTTAATGTACATGGCGAGTTTCATCAATTTTGGTCATGTAAATTCAAATATATATCCCTAATTTCAAAAATTCATTAAATATGCAAATTAGGAGCTGGATGAAGTAAAAATGCTTAATGACTTTCAATAATGTCGTATCGTAGCATCTTTAATGTACATAGCAAGTTTTGTCAACTTTGGTTTAGTCAATACAGATAAATATCCTGATTATGAAAGTTCATTAAATATGCAAATAAGGAATTGGCTAAAGTTCAAATGCTTAGTGACTTTCAATAATGTTCTATCATAGTATCTTTAATGTACATAGCCAGTTTCATCAACTTTGGTCGCGTCAATTCAGATAAATACCCCTAATTAGGAAAGTTCATATAATATGCAAATTAGAAATTATGGCTGGAGTAAAAATGCTGAATGACATTTAATAATGTTCTATCATAGTATCTTTAATGTACATAGCAAGTTTCATCAATTTTGGTCATGTAACTTCAAATATATATCCTTAATTTCAAAAATTCATTAAATATGCAAATTAGGATTTGGATGAAGTAAAAATGCTTAATGACTTTCAATAAGGTTAAATCATAGTATCTTCAATATGCATACCAAGTTTCGTCAATTTTGATCGAGTAAATTCAGATATATACTCCTAATTAGGAAATTTCATTAAACATGCAAATTAGTATTTATCTTTCACGTCACCCCTTAATATCTTTCAAAGCTGATATTTCTTAGTGTGATCAACATTTGTAGCGAATCTCATCAAATTGTGCGCAGTCGTTGTCAATATATATCAGTTTTTCTAAATCATTAATTATGCAAATGAGCAAAAAGAAAGCAAGCCACACCCACCAAAAACTAATCAGTTCTTGCCATTTGCAAACTGAATCTATGTACCAGATTTGAATCTGATCTGATGAGCCGTTTTTGAGATATTGAGTACACAGACAGACAGACAGACACACAGACAGACACACAGACATCGCTGCGACATATGCTCTCGCGTGTCAACACGTGAGCAAAAAATGATTGATGACTGTCAGATAAAATTGTGAGAACACAAGGATGACAGGTGTGGTAGCAAGAAAATTGCGATATTGTTCATCAACTTTCATCTTATTCACTGAGTGGAATATTTCAATCATGTTCTATCATTTTTTATTTTTTTTATGATATCAACTGAGTAAACCGCCTGGCTGCATATCTTAGGTTTATATTGGCAGTGATTCCAAATATCTGTATACCTGCCTACCCTGAACAGTGTAATCTAATCACTGAGTACATATCATAAATGTCACTTGTTATAAGAAATTACTTCTTCTTTTTTGAAAGAAATACTGTAAAAAATCATAAATAAAAAGACTTCAAATAGAATGTTAATAACACTGTACTACACCGGTATTTAGCCTTAAGATCTGTTTCCATATTTGGTTTGAAAAGTAAAGGGACACAGGACACAGTAACAACTTTAAACATGGCAACAAGACTATTTGTGGCTGTCATGACATGCTTTGTTTGCATGTTTTTGTTATTCTTCAAAAACCTCAACATTACATTTGTGGTCTTGGATTAATGCATATGCCACAATCATAGATTTTCCTCTGAGTGGTACACATGTAAATTGCAAATATTTAAGCTAAAAAGCACCTCTTGGACAGATATTAGTACTTTCAATATTTTACAATTCTTTTGTGGTCAACCAATTGTGGGAGATGTTTTTGAAGCTTTGAGCAAAAGTTTAAATCTTTGAATTTAGAGGCCCATACTACATTAATCCACACCTTCATTACAGAATTTCACCAAGAGGATTACAATAGTTACTATAACCTCCTTATGATCCGCTTTACAAATATACACGTGTTGTATATGGTTGTAGCATGCATGTGAAATGTTTAAATTCCATAATTGGAATATATCCCAGTTTACACTTGCAATACCTTGATCCATGATAATGTTACATTGATATAAAATAATGCTTGTGTCACTCATACCAAAGTTCTATTGATTCTGTTACTGACCTTCACTGATTAAATGATCAGCATGTCCATTAAATCTGTCTAGATATTCAACAATGTTGGCAAGGCAAATGGTGGACAAAAGTTCTCATACTTGTATGAGAGCTGGAAATGTAATGTCAAACATTCAATTTCTTCCAGAGGAGAATTTTGACAATTCTTACCAGAAAATCAGTTACTTCTGAAGAAAAAGTTTGACCTAATTTCTCAACCTGTATGATGATTCAATCATTTTACAATTATCGACAATGAAAAAGAGGATAAGGGTTTATACGCCAATAACTTTTTGATCGGCGCTGTGCGGTACAATGAAGTACTCCCAAGCATAGGCTTGCATAATCTAAGATAACAGTATTCTGTATGTCTCAGAACATTGGGTGGACTACAAACTTAAAGAAAATACCTTACCCTTGCGACGCTACCTTAGTACACTCTCTGTTTCTCAATGACTGAACATTCACTGAACCGAAAGATCTCCAGTGTTACAATGGTTTAGCCACACAACAGGTACTATAGCTGACACAATGCAAGCAAAGAATAGGCCAGTCACATAGAAGAGGTCAATGCGGTTATCTACAATGGAGTGCTTTGGTAAAGGATTGCCAATGGTACAAAGGTTATATAAGTGGAGGATGTTAACTAGTAATATTTAATGATTGCCCAGATTTGCCTACTATGTACTTGATATTGTTTGTTGGTGCAAACACAAACTGTAATGCCAGGTAACTGAATTCTATTGTGTGACATGGCAAAATGTCAATAGCAAAAGGAGAAATATTTTGCAGATGAAAAAATGCCTTGCTAGGCAGAATAGTGACAAATCTATATGTGATTCTACCACAGATGACTTTAATCAAACAAAAAAATCACACACAAAAAACCCCTGACAGTTTGTTCATTTTAGCTAGATATCAGACAAATTGACAGGTTGATTCACTGACTTTGACCTGTTATTTTACAAAAAAAATTCTCAGCCATGGAGGAAGAATTGTGCCCCTGTTCTTCCCTAGCTGCCCATGTGTAACTACATGCTGATTATTCAATCAATTGAACACTCTACAGTTATACTATATCAACCATAGATCATGTTAATTTGATGCACAAATAATCATCATGTGAGGGCGCTTTATTAAAATTCCATTGAAATATTTAGGTATAGTTGATAGTGCACAATTTAGTCCAATATTTTTTAAACACTTTACATGGGAGCCCATTTATTACAGAAATAATTGAGATGTTTTGGTAGAATATGGAATTTTTTAGAGTAACATATTCACAGCCTGGGAAAAATCATACATTGAAAGCTTTGTATTTAAGCACTCAAATATGAAAATTTGCAGCATAGGTTTGGTAAAGGTTGTTCGTGCCTCAAAATTAAAAGACTACAGCTTTTGCCCAAACTTTTCTCAAGGAAATTTTAAACCATTCCTTTTCAATATCAAGAATAAAACCAGGGGTTATCATGCAAAATTTAGTACTTGAGAAAGAATTTACCCAATATTTACCCAAATTTAAAATTCAAAATGGCAGCCATCCATGTGTAAACTCCATGGGAAAAATACAATTTTCAATTTAAAAAAATATAAGCTGGCAAAAACTTTATTTTCTCCATGATCTTCAAAATGAGTACCCACAAATGGTAGACCAAAAGATATATAAAAGTTTAAGAGTCCAAATATCTGTCCCCAAGGCGCATTTGGCATTAAGCACTCTTGGAAGATTACTTTTATAGAGCTGTTGATAAATAGGAGAGTGTCTGACACAAATGTAATTTCTGGATGGTAAAAAGGGTGGCAACTGTGATTTTGTATTGGAGCAGTACACTGCGGTATAAGTTTCGTGACTCTATTTGTCCCTCTTTTCTTTGACTCTGAATGAGTGTGATCTAAAAACATAGCTTCACATTGTGTGTCTTGTGACATTGTAGATACTGATACTGGTACTTAAGTGTGGGCCAAATCATACCTAAACACTGTAAAATATGGGAAACGGATGGTACAAAATGCCAAATTTCTTCAGATTTCCACCTGGGCCATTATGTAACTGTCTGTCTCAAAGGTCACATGTACAGATATGAGGTTTGTTTCCCACTTTTATTTAATTGTAAAAGAGCATAACAGTACTTTGGCATTTGTCTGTAGATTACTATGGTACACAGATACCGTATTATAGTGGTATAGAAGGTACATGTATGTTACTTTCATGCAGACTATGGATCATTGATGTATGTTTCAAATATAACTATAAAGCCCAGTGGCTCTAGCTTATGCTTGCTATAATGAGTAGAAAATAAAACATGGCTTTTTAAAATGAGGCCGAGAAAATTCATTTTACCTGTGGCAGTCGTCTAGGCCACAAGGAACTTGTTTCAATAGCACTTGTGAATGTCTAGGTTCATTTGGTATAAGCCAACTTGAGTCATCATTTCTGTATTTAGGGCTTAGTTTATTCATGGAAAGAACATTCATCAGAGAACTTTATTTGACCAGGTGAGGCTAGGAGAGTAGACTCAATTAACTTACAAGATGTACACCATCGGCAACTTAAAGTAACTAACAGTCCGTGTCGTACATCATCACAAAAATAAGAATGCTAGTGAAATTAGAAATAGATTGGCTAATTTCCTGATTTCGCCAATTTTGTATTTCAGTACAGAGTTGAAGCCATATTCAAACCAAGGGTTCAGAATGAGTTAATTACACCTGAAGGAAATTCCATCAAGGGCACTTAAATGATTGCATTCAACTGACAATGTACGTGGTACATCAATCCATTCTTGCTTTATAGACAAGGCTGTAACTTTGCGTCTGAATTACAGAAGTACAATTTTTGACAATGTACACTCACTCCGATAATTTTACATGACATTGTGTACAATCAAGTGCACATTTTGCTAAATGTTTAATTTTGCTAAATGTTGGATTTTCATTAAACACCAATTTATCTGCTGTTTTTCCATTCTTAAAAATAAAATCACAAATCAAAAATATTATACCTAAATATGCATGGCGTAACTTCTGGGCACAAAAAGAACGATGACAATTTATAATAATATTGATACACTGTATACAAATATTAATAATTATAAATATCTACATTTATGTAGGATGATATACCCCTCTAAAAATGCTAATAAATCGCACTTGATAAATAAATAAGGCATAAAGAAGATAAAGTGATGTATGTGCAAATGTTTTAACGAAAAATAAAAACTTCTATTAATTGAAACAAAAAATCATCCTAAATTCACAACTATAGTTCTTGTTATGTCCGTTAGAAGGTTAATATAGTTGGTTCTGGCATGAAAGGAAACAACGCATCCACCATCAAAATTTTGTGGGATTGTCATTTCAAATTTTTTTAGATGTATATATATCTGTGCATGAGTGAACGCGCATACATGTACACGCTGGTTTAGGTTCAAAGCTTTCATCAGAGATTTGTGGTCTCATATTACATCCAACTGATATGGCAAAATCAATATTTTATTTTGCATTGACGATATGAAACAATTTAATATGATTGATACAACTCACCTCCTGGTCTGAGGGGGCCCAGGATCTCATCTTCCACAATGGTCTGGGGTCTTGTCTTCGGTGGTGCTGGTCTTGGCGGTACTTTCTTGGGGGGAGGGGGCCTGGCCACTGGTGGTGCCTTGCCTGTAGAAAAGAAATCTGTAGGAAGATTAGACAACTGGCAAACAGAGAAGATACTGCATGGAAAAATTATGTGATACTTGGAAATGATGATGGGTGTTCTTCCGAAGGCATCCGTGGTGTGTGAGGTGGAAAAATGAAAGAGGGTGGATCATGACAAGTCAAACACTAAATATGATATGGTAATGAGTCAACAACTCATGAAAACCTGTTATTGACACTGTATTTTTGGTCAATGCCCTTTACTATGGTTACCAGAAGTTATCATTTACATATTTCTGTATAGCAATAAAATATCGTAAACAAATGTCCATTCAGAAACTGATATGGTTCATGTCTTTTTCTATGTGTTCTATAAAGAGAGCCTGATAAAGAGTTATGTTTCAGTGTGTGGGGAAAATATTTTGCATACATCAATTGCAATATGTATGATTGTATTTCTATTTGACCAAATTGTATGAGATGGTATATATCAGTCTTATTTTGTTTTCACTGTTCTAAAAGACATGGGATGGAATAATGAAATTTCATATAAATTTATGGTTTTATCATCAAAATCCAACACTGAATTAAATTGATGTGAAAATATGAATTTTGTATTTGCAAGGTATGTCAGTCTTTATGACATACAAAATCAAGAGAGGATACCTCCTCTTTAGACAAACTATGGAATTTAACAGTATACTGATTTCAATGGTAGATGGAAGCTACTTTGATGGAGTGAATGTATGTTTTGACAATGCACATTAAAAGCTAGACACTCAAGAAAGGTGACTGATGCAAAGAAATTGCTCAACTGATGGCAGTACTGCCTCAACCTCTGAACCCGATGTCTTACGGTTTTGACCTTTACCTCTCAAAATGAGATCTCACCGGATCATAAAGGCAAATAGGTCAGCCTTAACTGACTTTTACGATTCAGTCTGATTTTCTTCATTGACATTACATTTCATACAGCATGACCTTTCTTGTGGAACCCATGAAAGTATCTATACCGTGGTGATTTCTGCTTTTCACTTTTGTATGAAATGCTGAGGCACTGCATCAAGAGATTTTTTTCTTTTTAAAGAAACTGAAAGGCATCCTCCAGACATCTTGTCAATTCAGACGGTATGTTATCAACACAGTACACCCTCATGCTGACATTAAAAAGAGCTACATTGAAAGTGGTTTTTCGAACATTTGAAGTTCAAACTTGCTGTCGTGTTACTCAAAGGAAAACCCAGAAAACTACGCATGGATGTCTGGCATTTTCAGAATCTGTTATTTGTAATGATTTTTTCAAAGATCGCTTTGAATAACATTTGGATTTCAAACACTTTCTAATCTACAAAGCTTTGTTTTTTTGAATTTTGAATTTGAAAATTTGAATTTCAACACAGCTTGGTTTTATGAACTTTTTGAGCCTCTCGTCTTTAAAAGGTTTCATAAAATGAAATTGACAGACGTTTTTCTTGAACATAACATACCAGCTAGTATACATATTACATATTACAATTTAAAAATACTGCCATATCCTTGATAACTGCAAAATGTGAGATGAGTGAGCCACAGCTAGTTAAGAAAAGGCATCATACAACACAACAGAAATGTGGTAAATGAAAGAAATTATCAAAATCCAGTGGAGGGGACATTTGGGTAATAGTAATAGCTACTATGTTAATTAAAGAAATAAAAGATCAATGTGCATCTTGCTTTTAGGATAAGTCTCTTTCAGCTGATTCCATTTCAGCATCTCTTTATATTTCATCAACTTTTTCCAAAAAAGTACACTTGAAAATAAATCTGATGTACATAAGCTGTACTATAGCGTATTTTCCAAAAAACAATCTTAGCATTTTCCAGTATAACAAACTGGTATCTGCACAAAACTGGGCATGTCTTTTATTTCTTGACTGGCAAAATACATGAAAATAGGAAAAAGCATGCAAGCTTTTCAAGTATGATTTTAATTTGCAAGTACTATGAATATTGACAGCACCATTTAGAATAAATTTGAACAACACTCTCTATCTGTGTTCTTTACAGAATTCCCTGTGTTTCTCTGTTTACGTAACGTTCATGCCATAAACCCAAATAGTTGACATGTCAGTTGGTATATTTCCATAGCTTTATTATGGAAAATGAATTTGGGTATAGCCACATCATGTTCCTGTGAGTGTATGCAAGAGCACAGCTTAAAATTGTTAGAGACAATGGGAAGAAGAAGGGTAGGAGGTGAGGACCGGTGAATTGACACTTTTCTACACACAGCAGATCTGTGAAGCTACTTTATCTAATGCTAGAAAAACACAGACATTTGGATGAAAATCTCAAAACAAAAAAACAACAGAAAAGCCCCTACACACGAATTTGGGATGATTCAAAAATGAGAGTATGTGTGTCTTTTTACCTTCATTTTCAAAGGTGAGGGTGACATCTATATTGATAGTCCGAGATGGCGACAAGGGCTTTTCTGATTTGACTGGAGGGACTCTAAGCTCCACTGTGTGATAAAAAATTTGAAGGGGCAAAAGGGGTGTGGATGATACAGGGAGAAATCGGATGGGAGGGAGAAAAAATGAATAAAAGTAGAAAATAGCGTAGTTACACTCCTTGTATTTATAAAGATGGGTGACAAGTTTTCTTTCAAAATAGGTATTTCTGTCCAATGTAAAAACTATTTCACTGTGGTGAAAATATATGGACATTTTGACATTTTGAATACTAAAGCTGACACTGTGTGATGATACACTGCCCTGTCTTGCATATTGCATGTGGCATTTTCATTGTATATACTTATATATGTACATGTAGACCTATGAGAAAACAACCATAATTTATCCATTAAATACAGTGTAAATATACCCAGGATGTTGCAGTTTCAGTTTATACCAAAATACAGTCAACTGAATTCAGAGTACTCAAATTATCAACGTAAGTACCACTGACCACCATTATACATGTATACATGTACATATGGGTAAGTATAAGAAGCCCAATACATGTTCACATTTTGACCTGGCACAAGGAATTAACAGAAATGTGTCCAAGAGCTTGATTACTTAGTATGATCTTTTGATTATTTGAATGATGTTCAAAGTGACATCCTAGTATCGTAAGCACGGACGTGTCATGTGCTGATTTCACTGTTCAGAATGGTCACATCTGAAATGTGCGTTCCAAGTGCACATGGAACATTCACTCTTTGAAATATAAGACCAAAGACAGCTCTACTGCACTCTATACAACTACATGCTCTTACTCACACAACTAGCAACTGCAACAAAATTATTCCTTTTCCTATGCAGTTGCTGGACAAATTCCTGTCCACTTGCTACATTGTATAAGTTGGTAACACCACAGATGGCATGATCAATGACTTCAATCAAAGTTTGAATGCTCCATGTTTAATGTATGCATTGAATGCTCCGTGTACCATGTATGTATCACAAGATTTGTTTGGGCACACAAGCACTTTGGACACTTTTACCACTAAAATTCATTACCATTCATAAAAACACACTTGACTCAATAACTGTGATAAATTCAAGTAAGCATGGTACTTTTAAAAGTCAAAAACTATTATGTATACATCACAGATAGAACCGCTTCACTTCCAGAAAATACTGAAGGAATAGAGAGGTGTTCCACGCTGAATACGTGATAAAAATTTAGTAAAATGCCTGACTTTAATAGTAAAGTACACAATGATGGCAATTTCATAGAAATAACACAAAAAAATTGTTATATACTGAGCTCGAGTCTGTACAGTTTTGAACTGAATATTTTGAAAATAAAAGAAGTCTTCAGGTCACATTACAGGACACCTCATCCAAAAAAACTTGTCAATGAGTATATCACTGTGCATTATGTAAGCACTTGCTGTTTTGCTGGGTTTGACCAAATTTAACCCCAGGGTACGTGAATGCAGAGGATTAATTAAATGTGATGGAGCATTTTGCTGCAGGATATCATTACTTGCAGACTGTGTATCTGTACTACATGTTGTGTGATATCAAATTTCAGTCCCAGCGATTTTCAATTCTTTGATTTACGATAATTACGCCCCTTGCATTCTGCCTTAAATGATATGGTTAGGGGGCATGTAAAACCATTAAGAAAACGTTGCTTTGTGAATGATAATCTTTCACTATATGTATTTATTAAGTTGCGATAAGATACCCAATATAATCAAATGTACCAGTACATGTACAATATTACTCTGAGTCAGTATCTGAGAAGTTCCAGCCCCCCCTTTTCATTCAAAACTGATCAACTTTCATTATTACCTTCATTTCAACCTTTGTTTTAATTAACCTTAAAATCTACTATGGGAATGTTTGGGCCTTTGAACATTGAGTGGGGGTGAAAGGGTGCAGGTGAATTCAAGTCACAGGAAAATTGGGGGGGAGGGGGGACAGGGATCAAGGTATCAGATGAGTACCTCACCTTTTTGTGGAGCTGGAGGAGCAGGTCGGCTTGGTTTGACTGCTGAATCAGCAACGGTCGCCGTGCTGAGAGGCTGGCTATCATCAAAAGGGTCTCCTAATCCAAGAAGATCATCTACTGCAGAGTCTGATGACTGGGATACAGTTTCCGAACGCTGTGTTATGGCTGTCAATTGAAGTCACACACAAAAAAATGACACCATCCTGGGTTCAAATCCAGATTGTTGAAATATTGATGATTGAAGACAGAATTTTTATTATGTCGATGAACTTAGTAATGATGTTATTAACAAGAAAGCAACCCTTTAATCAACAAGAAGAGTGATTGAAGCTACGTGCAGCTTTATAAATATACAAGATATTAATCACAGTGATGTACAAAACTTGCCACGATTGTTTTGACAAGTCAGATGAAATATGGAGAGAAGCATAAGTCAAAGCTGTACCCAATCTACTGCTGTTGATGAAGGTTATCACAAGCCTTGCAGAAAGAATGTCCAAGTGCAGGTATCTGATGCTTTGCTAGCAAACAGTGTGAATACAGCTAAAAATGGACCACTATGACAAGAATTGCGAGAAATACACCTTGCAAAACTGTGCGTCAACGTACTGATAGCTTTTGGCAAATTTCATCCATTTTCTCTATTATTGAATTCACTGGTAGCATTACGGTAATCATCAATAACCTTATTATTATAAGTTATCATTTGGTGTCCCAGCATCAGTACTGATGTTTGTAATACTTTTGAATCTGAATGGATGGGAAACAACCCACAGGAATGACATGCTAAAATTATTACAGGTATCAATGCACATGCACAGCTCAGAGACACTATAGCCAGTTTTACAGACCCGCAGAGATGGTTAGTGAAAGAGATGAAGATTTACCTGAGACTTCAGAGTCTACATCAATGAGTAATGATGGTGGAGGATGAGATGGCGGTGGTTTACTCTCAATGGAGTCAGTGCGTTGCAACTCACCAACATTCCACTCAAAACTCTCCAGGGCTTCTGACACTTTGGCTCTGTTGTCAGGTTGCGGTTGCGTTCTTGGGTGCCCTGGAGGGGGCGTTGAAAGCTGCAAGATTCCAGAACCGCTGCTTGAAGTTGAGTCGATGCTCTTTCTTGGCTTCGGGCGCGGTACTGCTGTCTTTGGATCAAACTTTGGCGACTGTGGCCGCTCTTCCGAGTTCAGGCGCTTTGGTCTTCTGGGTGAGGACGGAGGAGGGGGAAGCTTGAAGGCTGTTCCGCCGGCCACAGGAGGAGAGTCTCCGAGAGGTTTAATGCTGAAAGTTAATCCATGGTAATACCCTGCATCGTCTGAGAACTCTGAAGCCATGCTGTCAATGCTGTAGTTCTTGGACTGCCAGCCTGGAGTGACTTCAAGTGAACTTTGTCTGGACGATCCTGTTGATGCTGTGGACGACGGTGACATTATTGCACTTTGTAGTTGCTGCTGCTGCTGTTGCTGTTGCTGTTCAACGCTAGCAGCGAAGGGATTCGGAGAAGGCTGTCTTGGTGGCAATGGAGGTGGCTGAGGTGACACTTCAGTGAACGGTACAAATGGCTGTGAGTCTACGGCCACACTTGACCCCAGGGGATCTAACACATTGTCAATGCTGTCCAGTGTACTCACTCTGGAGGTGTAGCTGTCTGCCGTTCCGAAGAACTCGTCTAGGTCATGGCTCATCTGGGATATTGATCGCAGTTTGGTTTCAAGCGTTGGCTTGGCTACTGGCGCGCTGGTTGGGACTAGAGGTGGAGCTTGTGATGCAGGTTGTTGAATGGTGCTTTCTGCCGCAAAAGGATCAAAATCTGACGTCAGAGATGGTGCTGCACTCTGTGATCCCGAAGATACAGGTCTGTGCACTGATTTAATTTCTTTGTGCCCTCCTGGAATAAATGGTGTTGGGGCAAGTAAAGGATCAAAAGCAAAACTTGAGTTGTCAACTGGTTTGCTGGTACTGTCTGCAGCTTTGCTTGGTGCGAGAATATCCCCGCCACTTTCTACAACAGGACTAGCATCCAGAAGGGTTTTTGGCACTGAGGGCGCAGCACTCTCAGAATTCGTGGTTGGTTTTACAGGTGCCATGGAATCAAACATACTCAAATCAATGGCAGGGGGACTTTGCTGAGTCACAGCATCCTGTCTGTGCAGCATATCCCCTTTCCCTGAATCCCCGCTGCTTGACGTCGACACTCCCTTTGGAGCAAAAGACACAGATTTGTAGGAGCTTCCTCCTTGCTTGTACATAGACGGCAACAAGGGGTCCTGGTTTTGAACTGAATCTCCGGCTTGAAAGTTGCCGAGTCCAATTGAGGAGTTGTCAGTGGCAGGTCCTGCTGTAAAGGCCGTATCCCCTTCCCCAAAAATGTTTTTCTGCTCTGTGCTAGGTAACGAGGTTGTCAGATCTGTAGCAGTATTGAGTGGTTGACCTGCTTGCAATGATGCTGGCTCCTGGGAGTGGTTTTCACCTGCAGATGTTATTGATCCAGAAAATATTGTGACTGATTGCTCTGTTGATGTTGCTGTTGGGAATGGCGTGACTTTTGTGGGTGATTTTTTACTGGGTGGCTTTGGAGCGGGTCTCTTTTTGGGCTTGGATTGCAAAAGTTCTACATAGTTAACAGGGCAGTAACCGACCTGGCCGCTTGCGTTTCTGGCTTCATACCAATCAGCATCCACTTTTACGATGATTGTGATAACTTCTCCTGCTTTTAGTGGCAGATCTTGAGCAGTGTCAGCGTTAAAATCAAACATGGCCTTTCCTTGTGTTCCTTTGCATTTTTCTGGTCCATTACTCTGTGTGTTTGTCCTTGTGGTCATGTTTGTTGATGCCGCAAATTCCTGGGTGGCAATCAACAACAATATTCACATAATTACATGGAAATACACCCACCCTTCCGTCGATTCTACCCTCCAGCCATTGCTCATCAATCCTCCTTGTCAAAATGATTTTTTCTCCGTCCATGAAGCTCAGTTCTCCCGGATTATCTGCACTGAACGGATATATAGATTTGGCCCAGGGTTCACTTGATTCAGATGTCGACTTTGCTGTTTTTGTATCAGCTTCGGTTGTACCCTGCAGGCTTTGTCTGAGATTGTCATTAAGTTTTGAATAGTCAACTTTCTGTGATTGATCTGTTCCTAATGAAGACTGTGATGTATCCGACGCCAACATTTCCACACAAAATGAAGGTACAAGTCCATTTTTGCCATTTAAAGTACCCCGGTACCAATCCCCGTCAACTTTCTCCGTGATAGTGATGACGTCATTCTTCTTGAAACTGAGTTCATCATGCAGCTGTCCCGTCAAGTCCTGCAGCGCCCTCGCTTTCTGTGCATCACCTCCTGCTGTCTGTGATTCTGTGAATTGAAAAATGCAGAACAATAGATTGAGCTGTTCTGAAGATCTTGTACATACGTGCAATGTCCACACAGTGAATATCCACCCAGTCTGCTAACTTTGGTGAATGTACAATTGCAACAATCCCTTGATATTTGAATTTGCACATAAACCACACACAGCTATGCCCACAAACACACACACATATTGGTACACAAACGAAAATTTTACACATTGCATGCACATGATGGTAAAAATAACGTCAAGGCTGAGTTACTTATAAATGAAACAACACATACACAGTTATCGTTTGAATTTCATTAAAACAAGTAAGAAATTCTCATATAATTGCCATTTTCTACTCTTTTGAAAGTTTTATGATAGTTACATGGACTTTTAATGAGACAGTATGTTTCCTGTTTCAAAAATCTCACTAGAGTTAATAACTTCATTTTCGATGAAGGTACTTGGAGATTAATGAGCAACTGCGATGAGATCATTTAGTTTTTTTCAAACCATTGCTGATTTATGATAAGGAAATGGATATTTACATGTGGATGACAGCTAACAGCTGCACTTTTAATTTTTTGTTGGAAATGATATATTTAACAGACTGACTGTGGAATATTGATCTCCTTATGTGAAGGAGAGAAGCAAGCACGTAGCTGCAGTGCCTAGGGATAGGGATAGTGCTGTGGTTTAATCTGACGTTCATCTCCTGGGTCTGTTGGGACTAATTACAGTGTCTGCTGTTCTGTGGAACACTTCACTTGTATTTGAAAAACACTGCTTGCATTCCAATAGAAATACACGACACCATGCTCTTGTAACATCGAGATTTCAGTGTTGTACTTTGTCTGTTTTGTTAAGATTATAGCATGCATTCTAAAATACAATACAATTTACAGTTATCACATTTACACAAATATGCTATGAGCATTGAAACAGACTTTAAATACTCTACACGCTTTGAGCATATTAGTAAAAGAAAAGCTGAAATAATTTACTGAGCTAGTATGTACAATGAAGAATATGTCCATATGGACTTGGGCAGTCACTCGTGATAAAATAACGTTTTGTTGCAGTTTTGAAATGCACCGTATACTGCCAGGGGGGTCTCACGATACCATCTTTCTAAAACTTGTAGAGCCATCGGGGCTCTCGTGGTACCAATCTGGTACTACTCATACAGCCTTGGGGCTCTCACAGTGTCAAGATAAAAGTACCATCTCGTATAGCCACATGGCTGCGGGAGAAACAGATATAAACGATAAACCCTTGTAGCAGCCACAGGATTACTATCTCATTTCACTGTACCTTGGTTATTACTTGCGTTGTATTCTTCCACATAGTTGAAAGGGAATATGCCGATATTGTCGCCAAGTTGTCCCCTCCACCAGTTATCATCAATCTTGTCAAGTAATGTGATAATGTCACCTGCACCGGACAAAGACAAAAACACTGAAGAACTTTCCCATTTTATCAATCTCTTGAAATAGGAAGACACCTGCATTTCAGCCATAAAATAATGCCATTCATGAATAAATCTCAATGCATTTGTCTTAAGCAGCTGGTACATCTGAAGAAAGAGCATTAGGTAAATTATGCCTCAGGGACATTTTTTCAGATAATATAAGTAGAACCATACTTTTCTTGTCTACTGCTTCTGTGGATTCAAATTGGAGCCTGCGGTGAAATTGAAGTTTTCACTGTCTTGTTTGTGTATACATCAATTGATAATTAAATTTATAGTAACTGTTACAATAACATGAGTATAATTTCAAATATGAGTAACTATTACAAATGTAGGTAATTTATTTCTCCAGTGTAATAAATTTGCAAAGAGACCACTAAGAGAATAATCTAAAAGTTTCCTTGTACAAAGCTTGAACAACAGATTCAAACTTTCAGTTTCAAGGCATGTATTACATTAAGTGACTGGCACAACCAAAAAAGAGAAATTAGCCTGCAAGTAGCTGTTTCTTACATGGATCCTACAGCTAGTCATAGACTTAATTTTCTTTCTGTATTGTAGATGTGCCAGCTGTCCAAAACAAATGCACTACGCTATCTAGTATCTTCCTTGATAGTTGAATACTGCAAATGATTGTAGTGATGATCAAATTACAAAATTTCAACTGTAAATCAATATGACTTTAATTTCATTTCTTTATGTCCTGCATCTTAAAAGTATCTTCTTGCAGCATCTGCATCATACAAGCAGTAAATTCCTCTCTGTAATGAAATTTAGACTTAACAAAGGGCATAAAAAATTAAATCATGGCGAGCCTCTGAACAGTAGACCTATCAATTCCATACTGCTCTCGAATTAAACACACAATAGTCAAAATTTTCAGTAGCTTTGATTGCAACTATAGTTTTGTTACTGAGAGCAGCAGTGTGCACACAGCATTTGCTTTTGCAGATAGAAATTCGGACAAATTTTGTCACTATGCATTTGTGTTTATGAATGCATCTTGTGGTCGGACCTTTTGGTATGCGATATTCTATTTAAATAGGAACATCAGTGGTCACGTAGTACAATTTCACTATTCCTGTAGGAGTATTTCCTGACAGTCTCGTCGAAACCTTTGCTCAATATTTATGGTCCAACTCTGACGTCATTCGGATGAAGCCTATTGATAGTTACTGAGAAAAGCAAATCCTTATACCTACCTTTCTGGAATGCTAGATCACCATCAGTACTTGCTGGGAATGTTTCCTTGGCGATGACCTTCTTCTGTAAGACAGAGGTGACATAACTGGATGGGAATGATCCTGTCTTACCATCCAGAGTTCCCACCAACCAATTCTCATCTATCCTCTCAACAATGTCCACAACATCGCCAGCTCGGAGGGTCAGCTCACTTGGTTCTGTGCCTTGAAAATCATAAATAGCTTTGGCTCGGCTTCCAGGCTCCATCGTAGATATTAATCTGAAATGTACAATGATAGCATCATGCTTAGGCTCAACACATATGTGTAGCTTATTTGAAAGAAAACTCAGCTCAGAAAAAAGCATCATCATTCTTGAGAATTTTTCAGTTTCTATTCCAACCAATAGATATCACTGTACAAAACACTCTGCTTCGCTATCAGGTAGAATATGCCTTTAGGACAGATATTCCGACTCTCAAAATTTTACAATTCATCAGATGTGTCACTTGTGGGGGCTCATTTATAAGTTCTTGGAGTAAAAAGTACATGTATATTCACAGTCTAACTTTTTCAAAAATTGAAAATTTTATTTTTCTCCGTAGAGTTAATACAAGGGATGGTGGCCATTTTGAATATCAGGTAAACGTTAGGTAATTTGTTTCTCTAGTACCAAAGTAATCCCTTATCTTCATTCTTGACTTCGTAAGAGATTGACAGACCATTTCATTGAAGAAAGTTCGAGCAAAAGTTTAAGTTGTACACTTTTGATGCATCTGTCAGGCAGAGCATGCGGCGATGGCCATCCTCTGCAACTGTACCCTGGTGTCGGTCCCCCGAAGATAAGGACAAGTTTTGAGTCTTGCCTCTCCCCAACGCAGCTTGCCAGGCAACATTGCACGGTGACGCACGTCACCATGTCATGCCCCCACACTCATGGAAATGTTTTATTTTTCTTTTATTGCTACAAATGTAGCAAATAAGCAAAGTGAATCAATTCAAAGTCTAAGCATGATGTCTTTTCAAGCCTTTCACCGCCATTGTTTGGCCCAAACCCATTGTTGTCAACAATGATTGTAGACCTGTTTACAGGGAAGTAGAAGGTGAGCAGGTATCAGTCCTGAGATTTGTATTTCCCCTTTTCTCTTTCTCAATATTACCAGTACACCTACCAAATTGATATGAGTCACGGAATTTCCTATACCAACTGAATATCTCCTAAATCTTAACATTCTACAGAAATACGACTTCTTGAAGCAAATTGCAATTTAAAGCTTACGTATGAGAAAACTGATTGAATTGAAGCAAAACTCATCTCCCATTTTCTTCCATTCATGCACTTATCATGAAAACGCTATCCCTAACCGATTATTCTGATAAAGATCTGATAGAATCCATCAATGGTACAACTGTTCATAAATGGAAGTTTTACTGTATTCCTACTTTTTCATTATATTTCATGATTTATTACAGAATGGAGAAGTTCAAAAGAATTCAATCACTTATCTTATCAGTCATATTTTATTGTAGCAGACTATGTAAGATAAAACCCAAATAGGGAACAGACAAATAGCTACAGACTGTGTTGTTAGCTTGCATCATTGAACATCATACAAATCATACTCAATATTTAAGGTAGCACATGCTTCGAAATTGAAAGATCGGAACTATTATCTAAACTTTCCTCAAGGGAATTTCGACCATTCTCTTTCAAAGTTGAAAATAAAAATTGGGGTTAACTGTGCATATATCGGTACTATGGAAACAAATTACCTCAAATTTACTGATATTTGAAATTCAAAATGGTTGACCATCCCTGTATGGGTAAAAATAAAATTTCTGATTTTCACAAAAGTAAGATGGTGGAAACTTTCTTCACTCAGTGAGCTCCAAACCGATTCAAAACAAGTGGCAGGTCAGCGCAATATTGTAAAAATTTGAAGGTCTGAATATCCATCCCCAAGGCGCATTCTACCTCAGTGGTTGTCCATGCATGGTTGTATTGACATGTATGTATACTGGAACATATCGGACAACTGCAAAAACATTGCACAGAAAAAATACATGTCCATGAACGTGCTCATGTATTCAAGGAAACTCATGATATATGTGGAAGTTCAGGAGAAATACCTAACTTATCACTGACACAACATGACAGTGACCAGCAAATTAATCTAATCCCAATGACTGGAAGAGATATATTACATTTCAAAACTAACCCACTACTCTGGTGTGTAACTTATTTTTGTTTTGATTGAAAAATAAATTTACAATTGAAGTGGATTGTGGCTTACTTTCTTCAGAACAATGGAATAAACCTCAGCAATATTAAAAATCTTTCAGGCCTGACTTTCTGGTAACTTATCAGAGCTGTCCCTATATAATGGGGTTAGGCTTGAAAGGGTTAATAAGAATAATTAAATCATGTTACATTATAAAGCTGATTACAAACTGCCTTCAACTTCAAGGTGAAATACCACTGAATGCTTTTAGTATTGTAAGCTGTACTCTGATACATTCAGCATATCACAATCAAACTTCCTACCGACAATTTTCTGAATGTCCTGGAGAGAATACAATACTAGTACAGTAGGTAAGGTCAGGTAGCATGTCTATCGGAAGCTAATGCATTGTACTTTAAAGTAATCTTGAAATAGGGTAATTTACAAGCACAGCAATTGGCTGGGGCTGAGTTGGGTCTTTCTAAATTCTGGGTAGTGTACAGTTTCTGATATCAAAATGCAAGTTATAAGAGGAAAGAGTACACTAGATAAAATGCAGAAATTTATAAGGGATAAAAATCATTTGACCAGAAACATTACTATTGATTATGGATATAAAGTCTTGGAACGTATGAACGGCATAATTTGTGGAGTGAAATTGAATGAAATGCATCTTTTATTTCTGCAACTAACAAACATGTTTTATGAACTTGTGTAGGCAATATTTTTTCTGGAAATTTATTGTTCACTGAAAGAGATTAGTGATTTTATTAGCCTGACAACCAGTGCATTGAAGATTTTTCTGGAAGCTGATTTACAGTGTATGTTTATGATACATTCCTTTCAGTGGATCAGGCTTGCTTGTATCAGGTACAACCACTCTGTAAACCTAACCGCCTTTAATGATCAATGAAATCTATCACATTCAGCAAGTTATTCATGCAATATTGATCTGGTATCATTTAAATATCACTCACATTGTATATAATTACACTTTTCCTGTCCGATGCTTTTCAATATAGACATAAAAAGATTTTATTATGCCGCATTTGATGTACATATAACAACTGAACAAAATGTCTGTCACAGTAGTTGCTTCTTTGTTTTGTGGTGATTACAAGTTGCCAGCCTATAAATAAGTCATTCAAAAATAGAAATTGTAAGGAAAAACTTTAGACAGGCTAAAACTCATTCATTATCTGATCACAAAATATTCTTCTTTCAAATCACAATGCGTAAGGACTGGGTAAACTTCTTTCATAATCTGCTACAATGTGATGTCAGGCAGGATGAATCCAGACACAAGCTCCTGGTTCAGTACCATGCTAAGCTTATCACATGAATAACTAGAGTTCATATAATTCTCTTCAAATTATTCGGCTGCACTTTCTATTGATTTTTGAGGCATAGAAGGGCTGCTATACGTCATATCTTTACACGATATATTTTGATAAAATATTAACGAGTTTCTGTCGCTGTCACACAACAGTGTAATGTGCACTACGTTACTTGTACAGTAAATACACATACAGTTATCATTCATGATTCATACCCACGGGTCAACCTCCCACTATTGAGAGTTTGAAATGATTCATGTCTCTGTATTCTGCCACTGAGTGAGAAAATGCCTACCTAAAATGTCCCATCTGATCTGAAATATCCATTAATACTCACAAAAATTGTAATTATAACACATTTTTGATAAGTTTAATCCATTTTTGATAAGTTTGATGCAGTATGTGATAATGTGATACAATATCCTGTGTCCTTAGTAATTCAAAAATGGCCATCTGATGGTATACCACAACACAATCATAATTGGGTGATTATGATAAAAGTATGAAATAAATTTTCTCCAAAACATTCTATTTGACCTCTGCAAAATTTTAACTAATATTTTCCATATACACCACCGATCCAATGATGGCATAGAAAATAACGGGGAGTTGACATGAATGGGGTGAAATCTGTAAATGGATTGGTGACACAAAAGAATATTCTGTTACCATTAAATTGTCCGAACTCAATTTGGTTTGATTATTGGATAAACAATATTTCCATAACTTGCCTATGATAGCATCTTGATAAAATGCAAAGTCTTCGTCACTAGTAGTAGTAGCTGGATAGCAATTTTGGCTTCTACTTTACACATGCACATAAAACAATACAAATTTGAAAATTTAATCACAAAGTTATGCCGGCAGTTCATGTTTACCAGCCATGCATGTATCAGTCAATATAGAACTTATTCACTGAGTTATTTTGATTGTGTTGCTACTGGTATGAAGGTGTGACTATTATATATATCTTGACTTCATGTTCCACAACTTTGGAAATTAACTGACTCATCGGTTCCTTCTAGCCGTGTACACATACTTGACACTGTGATCGTTATATTGGTGCTTGTAAACCTGTATACCAGTAATAATTTACTCAACTCTTTAATAATCAAATTTTGGTATAACCCTATTGCTTTCTGCAGCAAAGTCAGACCTCTTCAAAGAGAAATGGGGTGATAGATTAGGTTTTTACTGAAGAGCAATGCTGCCATGTACAGCATACCGGTAGTGCCTGTACCAATATGTGAATTATTCTTGTATGCTGTAATCAACATATAACTTCCTGTGTGGAATTGTGACTGTTCAACATTTACAAAACTACCTTAATTTGTGAATTGCCAGAACTTTGATATACATGCATTTGTGGGTCACTTTGAATAGTTGTTTTCCTTGTATATTTCCTAACATAGAAATGAAACGATTACATATTTTATTATATGATATATGCCACTGGCACTGCTGGTATTGGTTAGGAATGTTTACAGGGAAACATATAATTCCCTAAATAATAAATGCACATAAGTAATAAATGTCATAGTTCATTTGATATGCCATGTTGTAAAGTATGATGTCTGTTCAGTTTTTCTCACATGTTGAAACATTATAGATTGAGCCTACTGTCACTGGTTATTTTACAAATTAAATAGGAGGGTATCTTTCAAATGTTGTATTGGCATTAAGGCAGAAAGCACCTCAGGTACAGATATTGGGACTATCAAAGTTTTGCAATTCTTTTCTGATATACCAGGGTACCATTTGTGGAGGTTCATGTTAAAGCTCTTAGTTTTTCGAAATTTGAAAATTTTATTTTTCTCTGTGGAGTTAACACAGGGATGATGGCCATTTTGAATTTCAAATATCTGTATATCTTAGGTTATTTTCTTTAGTACCAAAATTTGCACGGTGATCCCCCGATTTTTATTTTTGGTTTTGAAAGAGAATGCTTGAAAGATTCCTTAAGGAAAGTTTGCGCAAAAGTTTAAATCTTTCACTTTCAAAGTGCATACTGGTACTACCTTAAACAATGTGAAGAGAATTCTTGGTGTGAATTTCCTTGAAATATGAAACCTTAATGCTAGAGAATTAAGAATATCCATAATGACAGGAAAACAGCCTCACATAAAAAACCTTTTAGATTCTGCTAAGATGACAATTTTTTGACCTAGATGATCGGTTCATTAAACAACATTCCTATTGTGCCACAGTAACAGTAAGAGGAGTTCTTAACAGTTATGCTGGTTTCCTTGATACTATAAGTGAGTGGGCAGGACTGATAGAATTGTTCACAAGCTTCTGGTACAATGTGGAATGTAGTTATCACGGAACCATGCATTAGCGTGTTGGTCTCAGCAAACACAAGATATAACAGCAATCAATTTCTACCCCTGCTTGTGAGTCAGGATTAGTTTCACAAATAATTACAGCTATTGACTGTGTAGGAATAATTTACAAACCAGTGTAAACTAAGTTCACTGTAATGCTATAAAGGGCTAGTAGCTATATAATTTTGGATGATTTTTTAAACTATTTTTTAATATCAACTACATGTACATTTTTACCCCACAGCATGTAAAGATAAAGTGTTCAACTTGTCAACTCAGCCTATTCATGCGTAAACTGCATCGTTATTGTTGACAAATGAATTGTGGTCCGGACTAGAATTCAAATGTAAACAATAACGATGCATTCTACACATACACAATTTGTTGACAAGCTAAATAGTGTGTGTTTCAACATGCTTTGCGGAATATCCAATCATCCATAGTTACAGCTACTGGTCCTTTAAACCATGCCATGTTAGGAAGCCACCTGAACCAAGAACCATGAATGTTTCTCACAATATGTAAGAAACTGTACTATGGTAAAATTCCTGATGCAGCTGAAAACTACCAGTGATTAAGCCAGTCTTATTCATATTAGGTAGTAATGCGTCTGTCTGTAGATATCTTTTTTTGGGTGAATATTAGAGACATATCTCATTTGATGATGATGACATCATCAAATGTACTGGGACCCACAGTATTCTACAGTCCTATGCATGTTCACATTTTCCTAAATATACAGAATATATCACATACTTATTCATCATACTGTACATGTCTTAATATACAGTAACTGCATTGTACCAGTGGCCTGATATCACACATACACACAAACTCACTCTTTCTCTTTCTCTTTCTCCCTCTGATACAACATATTCTGCATCGTTGACAAAATGATTTTATCTATTTCATAAATAGTGCTCACTACTGGTAAAACTACCAATTTGCCATTGTGAGGGGCTTCCATTCATAGAGTACCTTTCTAAATGAGTAATTCTTGCTTCTTACAGCACAAAACATCAGACACCCAACATCATATAACATGATCAAAATGTGACGCAAAACTTCATCGGTAAATGCTACAGGACGCGTGTTTAACAAAATTTCATTTTTTCTTTCTGCAGAATTGACTGTGAAGACCAGGACCATGATTGGTATAATATACGCACTTCATTTTCCTAGCATTTGAATTCAGCAACTTTTATGTACATATCTCCAAAAAGCGTTGATTCAGATTAGTTATTTTAGTCAGTCTGATCATGTCTACATTGTTACGGGTATGTTGAAGCGGCACCACTGTAGTACACAAACAGACACTGGTGAATATTTTGAAGAGCTTACTTGTTCAGAGAGATAACATTTAAATTCATTCTTGTAGACAGTAACATCATTAAATATTTATTAATGGCAAGCGATGTCAATCAGGTAAAACTGCTTCGCTTGAGGCACACTTTCCCAAAGCAAATGTCAGGAATATTTGACCCAGATACAAAGGGATTAGTTTGATATTGATGGAAATACGGTGTTTTCAACAATAAATTTCATTTTCATATGATTTTGACTGGTGTAAAATTTCAAAGTGATGCATACTAAGCAGCAGACAAATCTTTTTTCCTCAGATTTGTAGTCTAGAGTAAAAGTGATAACGTGCATTTTAATTCCTTTCTTTCAAACTGACCTTTTGCTTGCAAATATATCTAGATAATCCCACATACAGTATTAAATAACATGATACGACACCAACCTTTACAGTTCAAAGAAGATTTTTCTTCCCTGCATATCCCGCAGGGCATACCCTTCAATGCAAGGTACAAAATACCCAACATGAATGAATACATGTACCGTTTCACATTTCATCTTTTCACGCCTTTGTACAACAAAAATTTCATCTCTTCGCCTTGCACAAGCCACCGACCCAGAGGAGGCATTAAGTATATCTAGAGCCAGTCTTTATGAGATGCTGTCTACACTTGCTAATAAGGATCTGTATGCCTCAACTAGGGTAGCTTCCTCTTTCTGAGATGTCAGTTATGCTCCTCTGTCAGTCCATGAACCCTTAGTTCATCTTCTTTTAAAGCAAGCATTTTTTGAAGTACCTTCAAATACTGAACATGTGAAAACACTGAATTCCCTAATGGTTATAGGTCCCATAGCATTGGCTTAATCATCCTCAATAAGGTATCTATTATTAAATTTATTCAGAGGAAATATTTCTAGCCTGTATTGCATATGCTACCCAACATTAAAGTTTCTAAATTATGTTGTCTTTAAATATTTTTTCCCATCTACAATACTTGTAAAAACGTACATGTATGAAGAGGAAACATCATGGTTTTGAGTAACAAGAATATTTATATAACAGAAAAAATATACACTAAAAAATTGTAAAAATTACCAGTCTGAAAATCTTTTCATGAGTAACTAAACTATCCTGCAAAGCAATACAGATAGATGGATTAAAACTATTGAAACTACAGACTAATCTGTCTCCTTTATCACAGTATGTCTGTATGTCTATTTTGGTTGGTAACGGAAGTTACTATGGGCAATATAGTTATGGTTCAGTGCACTGTACATGTATCTGACTCCAGACAGTCAGATGGTTATACAGTACTCTGAGAATGTGATGTAATTACACAATAGAGTCTGAATTTTTTAGTCAGCCATCATAACAATCAATCAAAGAGAGAAACATTTCTATTTCCCTATAAATTTTTATGGAAAAATTGATCAATATTAATGATGCAAGAGTCAAAGGTGAAAAAATGAAATGGCAGTGAAATAAAACCCTACTTTTGCCTCAACTGCAGCTCGCATTCTGATAAAGTCTGTGACAAGAAAGTGGTTTTGTGAAGTGGTTGTAAAATACATACAGTGCCTTGTTTCCATCACTGTGCAATCACGTCAAAGTACTACAAATACAGAATATGTACAACTGGGTTCAGTGCCCTTGAAAATCCCTTAATCCTACATTCTTGCCAATAGATTCAATCTATAGTAATCCGTTTGAAGTCTCTAGAGATTTTTCATGGGGGGAAATGAGAATCTAATTTCAAATTTCAAATGCAAAAAGATAATATTATATTGATACAATGATGTCAGTATTCCACTTCAAGAGATTCATTTGCAATTCTTCAGTAATTCCAATCTAATCTTTCTTGCCATTCTATTCACATATATTTCAGATAATGATTATCACATGAAGCATCTTGGATGCCACCGTGTACCAAAACTCTGGTCATGTAACTGCTTTTGCCCCATGACAAATATTGAGGTGAAGTACATGAATATTGCATCACGACGCCCACCAGCATCAATTTGTCAAAACACATCAACCTATCTCCAACTCACCCTAGCAATATAACCCCAGGAGTTCAAACCTGCCTTGCCTTGTGCACACAAATGTAAAGTCGTGTATTTTTTGTAATTACTTGCCGAGACAAGTATTCAAAATAGTTGGTTTTATTTAATAATATAACTAACCACACCGTGATATAATGAGATGACTGGTTGAATAGGTCAATATTAGGATTCTAAGCAAGGAATCAATCATCCAATTTGGAACTTGCCTAAGACTGTTACAGATGAAGTGGAATGCGCTTGAGGGCAGACGATGGATGATTACCAAATTGCTGATGCTAAATTTATCCTTTAATGTGAGGATGAAGCAATTTATTTTCTTTCTTTGTGTACTTTACCTGAAGAGGTATGTAAACTTCGTCCATGGGGGAAAACATTTCACTACATTAGACATGTTGTTGAAACCTTCAATCTTCATTGGGCAATACTGAAGAAGGTAAACTGTGAGAGAGCTGACATGTACCATTGATGTTAGGAAACCCTATCATGAGAAACTACATCTCAAATGTTGGTGACAAGGGGGACCCAAACTCTGAGTGATCTGATTCAAGCAATAAATCACTCACATGATGGACATACCCTAACATTTTTACTAGTTCACAACATAATTATGTAAAGTACCATAGCCATGGCACATACGGAGTATGTTAACTTTAGACCACGTCTGCTCTGCTCAAGATCTGCATGCAAGAATTATCAAACACAAACTGGTTGTACAATTCCAATTACCTTTGAACATGCAGCACTATCTGGGTACACTCCACTGTACAAAATTACAACATAATCAAACTGTGAAACTCTGATATTACTTCACACGTGGAAGACACAAGTGATGACATATTCAGCGATTTAGCTGAGAAAACTTAGACATCCTACTAGGTCCCAGCGTCCATATCATCATGTAGCATTCAACTGCTATTGAGTTTTATCTCAGAGTTTGATGGTGAACTTTTCCAAGGCAGATTGCAGAAGCCCAAGAAATGATTGTGGCATTTTATGAGCAATTGTAATCTTTTCCCGGCAGTCTAATCAAATTGGAATGGGCGACCTACCACTTTCTGGATGATCCTTGGACCATGATATTACTTGTACAACAGCCTGGTAAGCTTTAGGTTAATCAGACAGACATGCTAGGGGCAATATCTTTACAGCACACTTCATTCCAATTTTTTAACTGTCACCAACGCAAAATATGTCCAGTCGGTGGAATCATTTATAATTCAATTCACTTTGCGCAATCAGGATGGGGAACTATGCACGTAATTGGATCAGCAACTATCAGTGCAGAAATATCTCAGTGAGCTTCTCAAATGAGGGTATACAAGTTGAACTTTGCTGAAATGAACACTAAAAACTGGTAGCTGGCTTTACAGACAGTCCTGCAAAGTAACTGTTCACGTTACATCCCAACATCAGAGATGAATATGTTGAACAATACGGTATGAAGCAGTCCACATTTGAAATGAAATATGTAACAAGAATTGCCTTTTTGAGTCAAGATTAAAATAATTTCCACTTTAAATATAGTATGAGAGAGACATATATATATGTTTGAATAATACTTTATGGTATACAAGGAGAAATACTGATCTTCACTAAAGATTTGTGCCAGCCATACATTTGGTTGTCATGACTGTCACATGTCTGCCTTGTATGTATTTACAAATATAGACAAATAATATAATATAATATAAAACTTGATTTTGCTGACAGTTGGCTAATCCACTGGGAGAGTACTGTATCTTATAAATGTTGTCACTGTACACATCACCCAAAAAACAATTTAATACATGAGCTAAATATTTAAAGAAAACTTTCACTTCATGTATTACAAAGTTCCGGTGGTCATACCGAATAGCTTCAGAAAATATCAATGATACACCATCTAACAAAGCTAAAACCAGCATCAGGATCAAAGTGAATGTCTCAGAAACAAAATATAGAGTCAATGCCTTAGCTACATTGAGAGCATATTCAGATTGTGATGAGTATTGGCTGAAGAAAATTTAGGATTTGTCATGATGAGTATAGTGTGCATGAGAAATTGCTGAGTTGATAGTAATCATCCAAAATTTTAAACAAGCGAAGATGGCTGATCTAAACAAAAACAATGTAAGAGGGGGCATGTGCATTAACCCTTTTCCTGCCAAGTCCATACTTCACCACCAGGTCAACATGGTTAAAACTAATGAAACACAACATATTCAATATGATGTATTTTAACATAATACTGTTCATTTTGAAGGCTGTTGAAAACATAATACTGTAAAGTTGATTTTTTTGGACTAAAGATGCTATAAAAGACCAAACCAAGTGGGTGAAAATACATCATGTTTTGGCTCAATACCACTTTTACTGACTTGGCTGATGGGGAAGTGATACAGTTATTACTGTCTGGCAGGAAAAGGGTTAATATCAAAGCATTTATCACCATTAGTATTGTACATGTATAAAGACTTGATAGACCTATCATATGATAGAAGTACATTTTTCACAAACCAAGGCTAGGTTAATTATTGTCTCACCTGCAATCACTGCGACATCAATATAAATGCCAATTGTTTCATTCATTCAAAGTCCCAGTATCCTGTGATTAGTCTTTGGAAGTTTGTGGGATCTCATGGCAACTGAAATCCTGTGTTGGAAAACAAAGAAAAAAACACTTTCTGGATGAGGAGAAGGCCTTAATTATTTGACATAATCATAGTACAGTGTATATCCATAATCCACCATCTTACAGTACCGGTATATTAACATCCACGTACTGGCACTCTTCCATACTGGCATTATCTGAAATTATGGATACACATGCATAGGGTATATCACAATGGTTGTGATAAATTAAATATATCCTATCCTGCTTGTATCAGGGTATGTGAAACACGTTTACACTGTCTTTAACATGACACTCTGCTAGTTTGTTTAGATGGCCTTGATGAGATACAGTACACTTCCTTGAACAACACAATGTATGCATGGATCAAACAATGCAGCTTTTAACTTGAAGAGGATATTTTGTTGACTTTATAAATTCAGATTTATTAATAGAAAGTGCATATCACGAGCTGTACTCTCATTTTGGCTAGTCACAAAACCTTACATTAAATATTTATCCATTAGTCTGTGCTTGAAATCAATATACCTCATTTTCTGTTATGAAGACTATGTTTAGATCATCAACTTAACACATTAGACTAAAAGATTGGAAACACTGGATCCTGTAACTCCAGGCAGTATTTCTTGAAACTGTCGGTTCTTGACCAGATTATTACAGGCAATGTGCCCTAAAAAATATATCCGTGGATTTCTAGATGTGTACAATGTACCGATATAAAACCAACCTCAGACTATCTTGGTTGATACTTTGTATACTTACGGTACATTTATTTGTCATTGGGAATAATAGTAACACAAACATGCCATTGAAATGAGAATGAAAGTAAAGCCTGAATATACCAGTACAAAAACAGTCTGTGTAACATGTCTACCAAATCAGAACCTGAAAACCAGGAAGGCTTACATTTGCAACTAAGCTGATCAGGCACTATTCAAAATTTGAAAACATGAGTAATCTCAATGGCTGTAGGGAACTGCTAACATCTGATATAAACTAGAGTTCATTTCCTGACTGAGGACAATTTTAGGACAGGGAAAACCAAGCTGTTGCAACATTATCCACTTATCTACTCACAGCAGGACACGTAATCACTTCAAAACATTCATTAACCATCGCAGTGAAGGAGCCTAGAATCAAAGTTAAAAATAAAAATCAGGCAATGCTTTTTATTGCGATTTTGACTTAAAGTCAAGACATCAACCAGGTCTCTTTCTTCGGACAGAATCCAATGTGATGGTACAAATGGGAGTTCAGTAATGTTTGAACTGGAAAATATTTGGTGAAAAGATCCTAATTATGTCAAATGCGAGGGTTGTGTGGGTTGGTTGTTGGTCACAGGCAATCTACAGTAGAAGCAAATGACTGATGACTGGAATGTTTGCACAATGCATTCGAGGACACAATTATCAGTATGAATCAGAGTTTTGTAAATGTCACGTTCTCCATATAGTACTTTAATTTTTCGTTTCAATCAACTGCAAGACGCATTCGTCTGCATGGCATTCTGATATTGCTTCTAGTAAAATGATAATGCTACAGAAATGTTTGCAGCTCTAGGTGAGACTAACGCATGATTTTAAACAGCTTTTAGGAAACGGTGCACATAATGGTACTAGTACATATACATGGAAATGGAGCTGTGCATTTACAAAACATGAAATTAAACAGAATCGTAACTCAATGAAACTGACGCTGGTCTACATAAATGGTATTTTTTCTCTGATTAATAATTTAAAAGTAAAACAATACTCAGCTGATTAGAGGTGATAGGATTAATTAACTGCGCATAATTATCGTCAGTGTTACTGATGACATCATCAATTCAGTGCATGGTACATCAGCCAGTTGTTGTTCAATAAAGATGAAATTTCAATTTTCATGTTGCTTTCTCTGCAACATTTAGGACAAAAACAGAACATTCCATCAATTATGGAAACAACTCTGGAAAAAAACACTGAACTGAGCTAAAACAGTTCAAGATGCCCCTGAACACAACTTCAATTTTTTCAATCGCAATACCTATACCACAGGCATTGAATGCACAAGATAACAAGCTTTCCATAATAATGAATGATGAACACATTTTCTGGATCAGTGAATCACATACATCACTGATTGATAATGACAGCGGGTAAAATACCCACATGGGACTAAATTAGAGTGAAAATGTTGCTCTGCAATTACAGCCCACCAGCCATTTTCCTCCAGTTCTGATTTTGCTTTTTATTACATATACCGGTACGATGACGACAATTTTCACTCCTACACACCAAGCTATTAGTCCCTAAAAGACTGACTTTACAATGTACATATGCCATGCTGATCAGATGGCATCAAAAGCTGTGGGTATATAGTGAACAAGAAAGACACCAAATCAGACACTGCATTTTATACAGATTCAGAACAACAAAGATGAGCATACAGAACAGTCCCACCATTAGTAATTATCAACCAATTCTTCCTCCTGTAATGTAAGAGGAAAGTTACATTCTAGACTTTTGATATTTTTATCAATTTGATTAATTCTGTAAAGGCCTCTCCCTTTCAGGCATGTTGAAATATGAAGTATCAGCTTCGCAGACACAATCAATGTATGATGTACAATATGTGCTGTTATTTTGACAAATGAATTCTTGTCAACACCACGCTTCACTTGTCAACAATAATATTACATATTTTCATGCACAGGCTGTGTTGACAAGCAAACATTGGACATTTTGAAATGATTGGGGGAGAATTCTATTTTACAAAGACAAAAAAAATAATAAAATATAAAATTGAATCAAAAGATATAGCCTATGACGTGTCATCAGGTTTTTCATACACACCACAAAACAACCAACAAGCCTGGATTATCGGACCATTGGCTATAATTAAATGTTACAATTATCAGTGACCAGTGCACTTGGGTACTTTTGTAAATATACAATAATGGCAGAAACATCAAATTTTAATCAACAATATTCATAATCACAAATTTATTATTAACACATTTATTTTACACTTTTAATTAATAATGCTTTATGGCCCTGTGGGTATAGTTTGGATTCTACAGTGAGAACCTGATGAAACGACATCTACAACCTTTCTTTCAGATCTGAAACTAAATTATACATCCACTTAATCGGCCCGATTAAAATTTAACCTTGTCATTCTGGTTTCAGGCCGTATTATTGACCTTTACACAGGGGTCAAAGCTTGGACTTCTTTGGACAGGATATTGCAATGATTTCATTTCCTGAAGACGTGAATTTCATAGATGACCTTGACATTTTACACAAAACAGGGCTGGCACTTTCTCTTGATGGTTACAATAAATTCAATGAGCAATGAGATACAATTATAGGGTAGACACTTTCAGCTCTTGCATGGTGCAGAATGTTAACATTCTTTTTTTGCAAGGTCTGTAAAATGCCATATTTCTAAAATATGCCTTGGCTTGGCTGTTGTCTCAACTACCATCTGAATACACCAACTTGCATGTTTATTGGCATAAATATTCTACATGTATTGCTGTAAAAATGAACACTGTCTTAAGGACGTCTTTGAGGTGCTGAAAATGACGCATGGCAGATCCTAAGTCATCCATGAATTGATGCAAAATATATGCTGAGCCGACCGGTACTACATACTAGCCCACAGGCATAAAGTCTCAGCTAGCAATTACTGAAAAATAATTGCTTCAACCAAAAATCCTGTCTTGGTAACAACTTGTTTCCCAAAAGAAAAGGTCCACAGTGTCAGGTAGATAATGTAGGTGCAGAAACTCATGGTAACAAATCGTATGCTATAGGAATACTTGTCTAAGAATGTTTAGAAATGTGTTCTTCAAAGTGATTTATTTATGTACAGGGAGGACATGTACCAGGTATTTAAATTTTTGATGTTAATATTTTTCAATGGTTGATCTATTTCATTATCTTCAACAAAGCACATAAAGTGAACACTCTGTTAATTTTCAGAAATAAATACTTGCACCTTGAGTACAAGAAAAACACAGGCATCAGCATCAGATGTGCCTTTTCATAAACAACACCAACAACAGTTTGTTTTTACCTTCAAAGGGAAGTGACATTCACTACAATCTGATATTCCTTAGTAAGATGGATAGTGAGAAAGGACAGACTGCATGATATTGTGTAAATATAATGAACTATTACACACAGTGCCTGAGGTACAGTATGGTACATACTGCTTTACCGATAATACACCCTAATGGTGTTATTTCCCATGTTGAATTCTCTGTTTGCAAAAGCTGACAAAAAGGTGAAAAAATCATTAAATAGAGTAGTTGCAATATTTTCAATGCTTTTTATCTTGCCATCAAAAATGAGCTAACAACATTGCATGCATAATTGTTGCTGTAATAATTGCTTTTTGCTCTTCTGCTTTTCCTGCCAAGAAGAAAAAAACATTACATTTTGACATTTATACAATTGGTCTGTCATCTGTTTACATACTTTCAATTTTCTTAATGGATTTCATCATTTTCTTCCTTCAGCTTTTTTCAAATGACTTAAATATAATATACTGATGCTACCAGGTGTTGCCATGTACCTGTGATGTTTTTTCAACACTTAGAGTTTCACACTGAAGTCATCATTGAAGTTTAATTTACATATAGTAGGGTACGGGTTCAATTCATTTCAGGACTGGGTCACCATTATTTCCTGCTTCTTGAACAAAAAATGAAATTCCATTTAATGCTTTCACTACCAAATATCAAGTTCAAAGTTATATTGTATACCATTGTTTTTAAATAGAGACCTAACACATAATGTAATACATGTATTCCCAACTGTCTTCAACTGGGAATGGACAACACTGTATATTCCAAATATCTATATAGAGACTTGCAATGCATTATTTCCCCCAGTTTTCAAGTGGGAACCTCCAATGTATATTAAATACTGACTGTTGACTGTTTCAGATGCATACATTCATTGCCACTGTTTTCAAATAGGAACCAACAATCCAGATTATATTACTGTTTTAAAACGGACACCTACAGTTAATTATACACCCACCGTTTGAGACTTAAATACAGCATATTTCACTCTTTTCAAATAAAGACCTATAATATAATACATCCCCATATTATGAATGTTACATCATAATTCTTGGAACCTTGAAAATACATCTAAGAACATGCATTGCGAATAAAAGTACGGTAATGCTGATTCAACTTTTATAGAGTAAATGATTGAAATTTGAAGAAGCCTTTGTTGGTTAATTTCTCAAATGAATTGATAATTCTCTCTAAAAGGAAATTCTGCTGTAGTAGAGAGAAAACAGCTGCCATTCATGATTGGTTAAATGTAAAAGTAGTGTATCTATCGGTTCATCTGAATACAAACACATTATGATCAGACATCACATAGTCAACAGTGATGTGTTTGTGTTTCAGTCTTTCAAATGCAACTGTAGCTGATACACATCTCTTGAACACATACGGAGTACCATTTTCTCAAGGGTCTATGGGAGTACTCGAATCTTGCAAATTGAATCTCATCAGAAATTTTGAACTTTCAAGGCTTGCAATGGAATAAATAAGTGCATATTCAAAAAACCTATTTCTTCTAATACAAAAAATAAAATGGTCAACCACAAACATAAATGTGTGATATGCAAAATGTAAATTTGGTACATGATATTCAAATACAAATTTGGTACATGAGTGATATGCAAATGCCAATTTCTGTACATGAGTACATGTATATGCAAAATGCACATTTGGTACACGAGTTATATCAAAATGCAAATTTGGTATATCTACCGGTAGAATATGCAAAATGCAAATTTGGTAATGAGTGATCCGCAAAATGCAAATTCAGTACATGAGTGATATGCAAAATGCAAATTTGGTACTGTGTGATATGCAAACTGTGAATTTCCCAAATTTTGTACTTCACTCCAGAGACATTACCCACTCTTGTGAGCTACGGAAAATATTTAATTCAATTCAAAAAGTTTCATTTTTTTCGGACATTTATTGAACTTTGTAGATGTTTATATTACTGGTGGTTGCCTATAAAATTTCTTTAAAGTATATTGCCTATCTAGAAGAAACAAGGATACTTTTACATGCAAGATTTACATCTAACAAGTTTCCTGATACATTGACATCAACCCCTTTCTGTGTAGTTGTGAAGGGCAGCATTCCAGTAACAGTGGTCCTAAGTCATGTCACCAGGGTTCCCTTGAGAACGTTGATGCAATCACATCAGAAGACAACAGATACAGTGCCACGTTCCCATACCATTTACTATCTTCGCAAATCATAGTGAAGAACACTATGAATCATAAAGATGTACAATTCATTGGCAGCAGATACATGTATTTCTTCACAACAGATTTCAGACAGAGCTGTCAATAGTCATGAAGAATTCAAAAGGCCATCTAGAATTTTCACTGAATTGACAATTTTAAAATCCACGACATTGTTGAAGGCAATTTTGCTGAAATAAGTGTTCTAGTCATGCACACATTTGTACATTTACACCGTCAGAGAAAATCATCCTTGTTGTTACAAGTTGATTTAATCCAACGAACAGAACACCCAGGCTGGTACCGTATCTTCAATCAAGTGGCATGTACGCCAACTATATCTTAACTGTGCCCCAATCAGCCATTAGAACACTGGCCGTGACAGGAGTATCGTACTAACTGCTGTTGCCATGGCAACAATCTTGAAAGTGAACATTGAGTGCATTTCAAGATTACACAGCAAGTACCACCAAAACTGTAAGAGCTTTTCAGGCACAAGTAGTTGGATGTGCATTTGTCTGGTATTGGATCTGAAATAGCTGCCACTTTCTGTGCTGCACAATTCACGATGTGTTGAAACCAGTTGTATTGAGATGAGAACATTTTTCACATCTGAAGGATGTTTACATCTCATTCTCACCAAATTCATTTCAGAAGCAAATTTTCACATCTTTTTTTGAAAATTTTTCTAGCTTTTTTGTAGATAGACCTCTTTTAAATGTACAATCATTAGCGTATCACATGAGGAAACATTGTAAAATATTATTTGTGTACTAGTCATGGTGTGGAATGCCACTGCATGTATCAAAACTCTGTGTATACCAAGATCTCATTGTAGAGGGGGACATGATTCACGCTTGTGTTTATTTAAAATTGGTTTTGTTTTAATATGGGGAATTTACCCAATAACATATCCTGGAGAGAAAACATCAGAGTACCGGCAGGTAAGAAATTTTTTTAAACTAAATTATAATTTGTAAATCTTTACATCTTATTATGCATACAACATGTATGTCTCTGGCGTGAATTAAATGTTAGTATCAGTCCATTTACTGAACAGACCTAGACTTGTCTCTGAATTCTCCTTATTCAATACTCTGAAGTGATATATTAACTATGAGACAAAAGTTTATTGCTAAAAAACCCGAAAAACTTGAGACAACAATCATATATCATTCAAAAACAGTGGGTACATACACGTGCATCTAGCCTAATTATTTGTGATGTCACTCAAACTCTAATCAGAGCACTCTGACAAATGCACAGAATGTGAAAATTAAATTGATATTGGGCTGGTAAAGCTCTCATACTCAAGTAAATTGCATATTTGTGCATGACCACACAGCGTATCTTGAGAACTAACAGCACATAATGAATTAGATTATGATTACAATCCTTGGGTTGATACCAATTGCTGCCGATGTGTCAAATCCAACTGTGGTACAAAAATCCTTTCTATGCCATGGATTACGATCAACCTGAAACACGTTAAATCGTACCAGACGGACAATTTATATATTTTGCATTTATGTCATTTTCTCATGAAAAAATAATTAGCTTGATCACTTCTGAAAATCACAAAATGCCTTGCAATTTACAGAGAATATATAAATACACTCTTGATACATGAAGAAATACACAAGGATAGATATACATTTAAAAAACGTTAAACAGGTATAAACCCATGCATATACCCATTATTTACAACGTAGTCAGACATTGAGGCTAAATATACTTCTCTTACAGTGTTTCACACTGACATTTACTTGAACACTTGAGCTCTATTATCTCACATTTATTTATGTTATACCGGTACTTGTATTGCATATTAAAGGCCATACAAATTTTTTTGTTTTAGGGTAACCCGACATACAGTCTTTCAGACCTGCCCACCAGCAAAGTCCTGCCCAATGGATGAGCAGTTGGCCATATTATCAGAAATATGTAGATTTATCTTATTTTTGCCTTGTGTTACTAATCTGAGCCTGAAAATCTATTCCTGAATTTCTCCCAAATGATACGCACTGTGTACACTGTAGCCAAGCTGAGTACTACTCCAACCAACTTAAACTGACTCATAGTGGGAACAGAACATGTAGTAACATTATTACATATCATGTATCATACAATAAACCTCATTTCAATGATGAAATACCAGATTTATTACCTGTACACGTACATATGCATCACACAGGGAAACGTAGATCTGCATTCTCTTATCTTGGATTGCTTGAGGTCTACATACGGTACACAAGGGAATGATTATCTTAGCTGTAAGGTATTGACAGTTTTCAAATCACCTGATATACGTACTAGCTGCTGTCAGAAAAACCAGCTGGCCACAACCTTTACTGAGCAGTGTACTCACTATTGTACAGTGGAAATATCAACTCTGTGGATATGAAGCCACTGAATATCAGCCTGGGTATTATGGTCTGCACAGCACCGCAGTATTTTTGACAACTATCCTGGGTAACAATATCAAACCACTGACTATCCATACAAATCAATTGTCAAGGTAACTGTAAAATGTTTCACTTTACAGTAAATTTTGATCTATAGCTGTTAACGCAGTAAAACAATTATCGTTGTCTGCATAATAGAAATCAGCTATTATCCCATTGAACATCTAATTTCTAAAGCATATTTCATTTCATGTGCTTCCACTAAAACTTCAGCAATGGAATGATCAATGTACCGGTATGGGAGTATGAGTCTTTCCATTTTGATAACTTGCATTATTACATTTTCATGAAGCATCACCCTTAACAAAACTAACACAATCGAAAAACACATTTAGACACCTACTGGTCGTGATGTACATATTTACATATTCCAGTACAACTGGATGCAAGGATAAAGTAAAGGATATTACATATTATTGCTGTTTTGCTGTCTCATATTCATATCATACAACAACCAATTTTACTGATTACATTCCTGGTTCATGCACTAGTTCTGAGAAAACACTTTTGTTTAATTCTTACAGCCTTTTAAACGATATGACTCTCAAATAATACATTTTTCAAAGAACTTTTATCTACATATGCAAATTAGTTGTAACCAGTATCTTGACCTTGCTATTAAATGCTTATCTTTGTGGAGCTGGTGGTTGCATGGAATTCTTGTTGAGAGCGTAAATTTTTTTCTCTCTTTAAAATTATATACAGACCACTATACCCATCTTATTTCTGCGCAAACTAGCAATGCTTCATCGTGATCATTTATAAACTCACTTCACCTAAATTTTTTGAGAGTACCTGACGACAAAGAACTGCCAGTCTGATATGAAAGTCAGAGCTAATAATCAGCAAATTATACCATGGTATAGCTCATAATCCGTGTATGAATCGACATTGAACTAAATCTAACACACTCTTTACATTTGCTGTCAAACCAGAGACTGAGTAAAAAAATTTGGACAATTTCATCGGTCTACCGGTATTGTGTGAAAATCTTAAATTCATTAAAAATTCAGAGCTGGAGTAGGAAAAACCGTTCCAGCCTGTCACAATCACTCAATTATCGCTATGTTTTCATTTCTCATCAAAGTGATTGCAAACAATCTACGCTTGTTTGCACGACTATTTCTCAATTTCTGCGGTAATGTCCTTCCTGAAAACATTAAGCTGATTGCCTCTGGTGGGGGAAAATTATATACTAGATATTTTCAAGGAATAAACAGTAAAAAATAAAAATTTGGGTCATGAAGTCATTCTAACAACTTATGATTCTCGCGAATAGTGTCAAACACTTTGATTGGTTGCATTTATTAAATAAATTGTAATACAATCAAAGCTAAAATACCTTGGAGCAGAAAATTTTTCATACTTTTAGCGGTGTATTGTCAAGCTGGGCCTAGCTGCACACAGCTGTACTACTGATTTCCATGGGAAGTCTCTTAATTGACGATATTTTTATGAGCGATTGATATTTTTCTAAAGTGAATAAAAATAGCCCCAGTGTGATTCTTACCCGACAGATCAATAATTCAGCGCATACAAAAGTGACTGTTTTGCTTAACGATAACGTGCAATCGTGGATATTCCATTTTGGATCTTGGCCGCACAAAAAAATTTGCATCAGCAGATAATATTTAGATGAAAACACACATGGCATACATTTCAATATTTTAACGACAGCCATTTACGCTGCTGATTGACGCCTGTGAGTTATAAAAAATCACTTTAAGAATATCTTCATCTCACCTTTACATAGCATGTGGTTTTCTCTCCCAGTCGGGCCCCTCTTCTCTTTCTCCTTGCCTGGCTCATTACATATTCATGAACAGTATTAAATCTTATTATCGTGTGTATGTGACACAACTTGGGGAAGACCGACACTGAATGGAAGAGCCACGTAAATTGATTTGCGGCAATTAATGGGCACTCAAATGAATTGGTGACATACAGCAAGTAGCTAGGCTATCATTAGATGCTTCACATTTGAAACATTTAGGTGTGATTTTGGGGTTGTTCAGTCATAGCTGAAGGCCCCTTGTATTAGGTTCAGATATTAAACTCTGCAGATGTACATCCAGATAGTGATCTTGTTCGTGGGCTATGTTCCACCTCATTAACGAGATGTCCAAACAACATGTAAATCTCGCTCTTACTTATAATTTATTATTTAATTAAACCACTTACTGTTTACAACCTCTGAAACCTCCACAAAGCATTTGATTTAATTATTTCTGTCACTCTAAGAATAATTTTTGGTTCAAAATAAACTTCAAACATTTTAAAAATAATCTGAAGCTCTATGTATTATCTTATCTTATAAATACTTTCAGAAAATGACGTTTATAAAGTTTAATTTATGTCATTATTTAAAAGTATTTGTTGTAGACATCAATTTGCTTCCATCATTTGCTTTTATTAAAATGTCCCATTGAAAAGATATTATTGGGAAGAGAAAGCCATCATGCCTTCTCTGTGTCCTGAACATACTATGGTAACATTTTTAATTTGAATAAACACAGCCAGTGTAGTAAAATTATACTACAGTGTACTATAGTATAGTAATTGAATTTGCTTTACTATCACTACTATTGGGTGAAAATTTAACAAATTTCATCAAGTGAATAAAAAAGCAATGTTCAAACTTTTCACTGCTAAAACTTGTCAATAAACCCCTTCAGATCTGATAATGATTGGAAAAATTATGAAAAATTACAAATTTTATTACCACTATACTACATAAATTGCAAAGAATTTTAATCAATTTAAAAAAAAATGTAATTCTTTTAAATTGTCAGGGGTACCTTCAAAACTTGTGCCATTCCTAAAATGACACTGTAGCCAATATTTTTTATAAATCTTACAACTGCAGATGTAAATTCTCATATGCCTTCTGTAATGTGATAAATTATCAATTTACAAGCAGAAGGTGCACTCTTACTCTAGCAACCAAAACCAATTTTCACTCAATAGTATAACGTTTCATCGGGATGTAATCTACCTATTACTATATGTATTACATGTAAACTCCCCTCAAATCTGCATCCAGTGATGGAAATATGATTGCAGCCTGGAATGTTATTACTAAATAACCTAAGTAAGTCTCACTTAGATAAGAAAACGTGCCATTTATCAATGAACAAGTGCTACATGATCACTGGTGTCACAGCTAATGAGACTTTCTAAAATACCAGAGCCATAGCAAACCTCAGGCAAAGCTACATAAATACTTTTAATGATAGAATAATCTCATTGGCAACAAGCTTAGATGAACAAGAGTTTGTCCGACTTTTGCCTTGTTCAAGACTGATCCATGTTTTATCAAAACAGAAAGTAAAAGACACAAAGTGATACAACTAAGACTGGTTTGTAAATTTCATTTAACATATTTTCTCCTGTAAATGTTATCAAGAAAACAGGACAAAAAATCTTCTCATTTTAATCTTTACAAATTAACACAAACAACACCACACAAAATCATTGAATCACAGCAATAGCAGTTCACAGAATTACAGACTGTTCTCTATTTTCTGAAAACTGAGAACAATTGATTTAAATCAAATTCTCAAACTAACATACTTATCCATTAGAATTTACACCATGGGCTGACAAATTTCATCCAAAATTAAATTAGTTTTGCTGAGATAGGTTTATACAAAAGTAGTTTATCACGGTTCGCATAAGAGGATTTTCAGCTTTTGTCAGGGGATAGTCAGCCATACTGAGTCACCTAGTCAAAGGACTGACCCCATTACATGTTCGAGACCCAATTTCCAAACTAAGGAAGAGATGTACTTGCCTTGACATGACCTTCTAGGTACGAATTGCTTGATGCCTGACACTTTCATTTTGAGATAAGAATTTTTCCCCTGAGTTAAAATCTGTGTTTACATTTTCTTTCTGCAAAGTAGCATGTCAGCTCCGGTATATAATGCAAGGATAAGCTGTAGAGAACCCTAGACTGACTGGACAGCAATGTAATCAGTTGTTGTCAGGCATCTCATGATCAAACATTTCTGTCGCAATATTTTATCGCAATATCACCATGAAAAAATGAAAACATTTTTCTAACTCGTTCATTTTTAAAGCAGTTTCCACCATGCATTTCCATTTTACATTGGATTAATAATGAATAATATGAATAATAAATATGAATAATTTTTTTCATGGTTCGTATGCACGAGCTTCGAAACATTTCTTCAAAATAATGACGAAAATTATGCGGGACCGTCACTTTATAAACAGGTTTTGTTTCAGGAAATAAAATGTCTAACACATACAATTATTTGAAATTGAATACAACTGCAGTCCATAACAAGATTAAGTATTGATTTTCATAATAGGAGCTGGCATGCAACCTCTGGTCTTGTGAATATGAATTTGATGAGTCTATATAGACAGTCATTTCAAAAAATCGCATTGCTGAGTTGGAGACTTCATTTTCCTGAAAATCTGCCACCAAGGACATTCTGCCCTGCATTATAACCCATCCAATATTTCCAGCAAAATAAACTGAACTTGAACTTGCTGTATGCGATAATAAAAAATTTCTCTGTGACTCACTTCAAAAGTCATGTTGGTAAACATACGCATACTTTCCAGAACGACAGTGTTTCAACCTTTCCTAGCAGATGGATCAACAACACTGGGACTAAAAGACCATATCTCTGTAGCACTGTTGTACTACTTTGCTGAACAATACTGCAAAGTATTACTTAATATTGATTACTTCCCATCAGGCATTTCAATGCAATACTCAATTTACCCAAAATAAGCCTCAAGTAATATTAATCTCAAAACCTGTCAGAACTGTGAACAAATAATTGTTATTTCAGTGTTAATTTTAGAAACTCAGAATTTGGTATCCATTCGCAATAAAAAAGAAATTGCTGAAATTCAAATTTAATATTTATATTATCCTTCTTGAAAATATACAAATATTCTTATCAAATGCACTTCATCGGTAAAAGTATCAAAACTAATTATGGAATAACTTACATTACACGTTTGATAAAAACTTGGCTTTTCCAGTAAAAGATCGGGTACTGAACAAGCAAAATGAGTTGTAGCTGGCTGCAGTTTGTGTGGTACAGATTTTGAACTTAAATACTTAAGACAGACACTGCTGGTATAATATCTCATCTAAGCCAGCATGGTGTAACAGATTCATGTCCTGTCATGAGTCTGTCCTCTTGTCTCTATTGTGCTACTCAATGCCTGGTATGCGAGTCAACGCCCTCTCATGGCAGTGCCAGCCATTGTGTAACCCAGTACAGAACCAAATCTCTGCAGAATTTGAAATTTTCCCCATTCCATAAATCATGAACAATTTTCACACTGTCAAACCGACATGAAGATCCCATTTCATCATGAGTTCTCTACCTTTAAATTAATCGCAGAACATTGAAATGCAAAACAGAAGCACCCATTGTAAGGAATACATATGTCATAAACTATCCCTTCACAGTAGTGCTCTCGCTCAGCCCCTTACAAAAATTTTCTGATGGAATTTGCCCAGAATTCGCTTCACTTGAGGTCACAGTCTATGGCAATATATAATTTTAAACATCCTCAGTCGACTCAGACACAGGCAACTTACAAACGATATGCAACGTATCTGTGATGAGACGCTCATGCAGAACAGTTGAATATCTATCCTGAACAAAGCTTGAAACGTATCACGCAGTCGCTAGTAATCAATGAATATGAACTAATATTGTAGTTGTTTCTGATTCAGGCCATACAGAAACAAATAAATCAAATAAAAATGTGTGGCATTTGACTCTTAAAATATTATAAGTTGCGAATGTCATTGATTTCAATTGTTTCTGCACAAATGTACTAAATGTATTCTTCTGTGTTAATTAGAGCAAATAGAAATGTGTTGCACAACAAAACATTCAACAGCCCACTGTTTCAAGTTTGACTTCTAAAATGAATAGAACTGTTGTCTAATTGAATAATCAAATTAATTTATCATCTTAAATGATACTGCAGCATTTGCTCTTAAGTTTGTGTACTTCATGGATGATTTTATCAAACGTGAAGATTTCATTATTAAAATGTTTATAGCGTACTTGGCTGGAGAATTTATTGCAATTTTGTTGAAAGGGTTAGTGCACAAAGTAAACAAACAACATGGCTTGGCCCAGCCAATCCAACACATTAAGGTCAGCGACAAACCAGTAGCAAAGAGGAATCATACACCATGAAAAAACCAATCGTCTCCTTAGTAACAAAATCACTGTAGAGGTGACTGCTATAATACACTACACTGAATCATGGAGTTCACTCCAAGACTGCATAAAATACAGGCACATTACGACAGGTATAAAAGTTGTCAGGAACAGTGAGATACTGTTTGATTTTATACACTCCTTCATACATAAAATAGCTAGGACTTATCGGCTGAGATATACAAATTGTGAGCAGTTGTCAATGATGTAATGGGATTGACTTTGAGATTGAACGCTTAAAAAATCAATGATGCAGTACAAATAAAATTATGATAACCTGTGATATCCTGCTGCTATCATCAATTTTCGACGCTTGGAGATGAAAATATTCGACCTAGGGAGGTTTTCAACGATCACAACACGCGCCTGGCAATGTATACAATGAATGCCAAATCAATATCCGGTCACTCTTATCAGAGTTATCTGTGTCAAAATCACGAATAGGAACCACGGGTCAATAGCACTTCACAAGACACACTTAATTGTTCCAACAACAATCTGATGGCGACGATAAGATGTTTATCGCAAAATAAATTTTAATTGAAGTTTAATTCTTAATTCGGTCATGGAAACTTGATGATACGTAAAAGACACAAGTTGGGATTCCCTCGAATACCGAATATGAAAGTTATCCGAGAGAATTACCCATTTGGGCATAAGGCTGTATTCATCCAACAATTTTCACACGTGTAATTGACGTAATACCTATTAAAGTTGTCCGCCAAAAAAGTTGGGCAAAATGTTAGGATAATTTTGATTTGTTTTATTTTCTACGCCCCCGGTCTACGCCTACGTAATTTTGATGTAAATATTAGCACTTTCACTGGGTCAACCCTTGTCTATTTTTTTCCCGCACGAGCAATCACGACTGGTGTTTCAAAACGTCACAGCATGACTCGTGCCCTTCGCCGCTCGAATCATGGCTGTCACTCTTATGTTTCAGCTGCACACAGGGGGACTGGCTGGATCGGTGGAAGTATCTAACTTTCTAGGAATGTATCTTTCGCGTAAGCACAGCCTCCACGGCTACGGCCTGCCTACATTGTATGTGATTGTGAGTGCTGTCATAAATTTCCTGTCGGGTTTTATAAACGCACTCTGCCAAGCAGAATCGACCTGTGCAAGGAAAAAATTCAAAATGCCACGCTGGCAAATAGAAATTGTGACACTTACACTAAACTCGAAATGTTCAGCACAGCAAGTTCGCTTTCGTGCACAAATCGTGTAGAGAGAGACTCCGGATTACCTGGTCGCCATGTTCATTCAAGTCGACACCTTTTACCCAGTATGCATCATTCAGAACTGACGACGTTTAGTTATGAGTGTTGTATGCTGGGATACAAAATGTCTGCGCCCATCATATTATGTCGACCGCATGGGCAATAAAGAAGAGTGGTGAAGGAAATGTTGTAAATGCATTACCTTATAGGGTTTGCTAATCTTACGCTTCAATTTATAGCTCTCGAATTCATCCAACGATTTTCTTACGTGAACTACTATATCAGGGTTCGCGATTGGTCCATGTTGCCTGTGCATGGTGGAGCGCTGGAGGTACTGTGATCAGTTACAAACAACAGCAGAAGCTACTAAGAAGTACCCTGCTGGGCTAATGGCAGTGTCGGTGATCGGCACCATAGGTAGGAAGTCGACACTGACCTCGACCACCTTGCTATTGGTTATAAGTTAAAGATGAATGCTACATAAACATAGGGAACACCCTGACAAGTTTCGAGTGAGAATACCATTTTTACCACAGGAGCTTGGCTCATCGCTAGGCACACAGTCCATGTAGCCGACAATGAGATGCAAATGATATGCGGTCAAGGTCTCCTCAACTAACTTTCAGCTGGTTCTTCACTTTCTACTATTTTTATAGTATTTTTTACAAAGGCACAGACTTATTCTACCTGCAACTTAAAACTGATAGTGATTTTGTAGCTCATTCTTTACTATTTTTCATAGTTTTTGGTAGCCGGTAACAGACACTTCGTGTTCGTGTCGGCTACATGGACGATCTGCCCATCGCTAAGCAAACTCAAAGCCTCTATGATGCTGTTGTATCATTAGGGCTTCGGAAAGCGACGAGCCAAGCGCCTGTGATTGCAATGGCGCAGATACACGAGATATGTAGCTGCAAAATTGTAGCTCTACAGTGAGGCGGTCGGTGAGTTTTGGTTTTTGAGACATCGCTCACCAGTAGAGCTACAATGCCGAAGGCCCTGTAGCATACAAAATAAGCGCGCCACACATGGCGCAGCATTTTCACTTAAAATCCCACATATTTACTGCATTTGGTCGTACCAATTTATCACTACTGAAGACTAAACACTATACTACACTAACCTTGTCGTTTATGGGGTTTGGTATTAGCACAGACACGTCGATCGCGTTCCATAAACGTTTTTCTGGGAGCCGCCATTACCGGAAGTTGGTAATGGCGGCTCCAAGAAATGTTTTTGGAACGCGATCGACGTATTTGAACAAATACAAAACCCCATACACGACAAGGTTAGTGTAGTATAGTGTTTAGTCTTCAGTAGTGATAAATCGGTACGACCAAATGCAGTAAATATGTGGGATTTTACATGAAAATGCCGCGCCATGTGTGGCACGCTTATTTTGTATGCTACAGGGCCTTCGGCATTGTAGCTCTACTGGTAAGCGATGTCGCAAAAACCAAAACTCACCGACCGCCTCACCGTAGAGCTACAATTTTGCAGCTAACGAGATATGTAGGGGCAAGGCACAGTGGCTTGTGGTAAGGTACAGTGTACACGGCGGGCAGCCTTTGCAGCGTTGACTTTTGTCCTACCATAGACAGTACCCCTCTACTGTCTATGGTCCTGCACACAGGTACCGTGGTAGTTGACAGTGCTTCTAGCTAGTGTAGTGCTGTCAACTAAGGTGGTGCCTGTGGTCCTACATTACAGGGGCTGTCCGCTTTATACCTAATCATATGCGTCTACAACATAAGGTATGAAAACCCTGCAGCAACACAAGGTTGGCAATACATGTTCAACCGATGATACTTACCTCCCATAACTTGCTAAACTTAGGTAGATTGGCACTCTAAAATATATTCCCTAATTGCTCTTGTGGCAGCACACTTTAAGAAAAGTTATGTTAATATCATGATTTGACTATGAATATTATTAATAAGATTTTTGCCATTTTACTAGGGTTGAGCTTTCTACTGCACTTTACAGTACTTGGAAAATAACTGAACGGGTATCGGTCATACTTGATATAGCTGTCTATGTCATGTCCAAATATAACTCACACTTTATATGTACACATACTACTGGTACCAGTTTTTGGTCTCCTGCTGTAACTTTTACATGCTCACTAAGTAGAAACCCAAATATATGTCAAATCATGAGGAACACGGGAACAGAGATGTTCCATGTCTGTGGTAATGATAATAGATCTGCCTATTATTTCATCGAGAACTGAGTTTTAAACTGTAAATCTGTTTGCATGATTTATTTGAAGTGTGACTCGTGTTTTTCATCCTTTTTATTCCATTGCCAGGATATCTGGAAAGCTACTGACTGAAAAATCATCAATGCTAACAGAGTTGGATTCCTTTCCTTACCATGATGTCTCTGCTACATCCAGACAGCATTGTTAGACTTGTAAGGATGTACCAATGTATGAGATTCTCAGTAAATCAGTTCAGGAATCTCCATTGCAGATGGATCACAAGTGATGTCTACAGACCAATTTTCAGAATCAGAAATGATAACCTGTGCAATCTGTGGGTGAAGAGATGCCAGTCGGCGGAAAAATATCATACACTTACTAATCAACAGCACCAGACTCATGGTCTTTTGCCAAATTTGGAAAGCAGGTATCTTAAGCATTCTGAGCTTTTCCGTTGTAAATGCTGTTTTAGCAATCACAAGCTTGTGACCTGGGTGAAATGCCATTACGGAACCCATGCAAAATTTGCGGACTTCTCACTGAGTGATTCCAAAGTCCAGGAGTACTTGTCTAGTTTGCTGGCAGAGTACAGTGACATTGAAACAGAGTTAACCGGAGAGAGTACTCTGATGGGCAAGAAACAAAGATCTTTGCACAAAAGGAAGATAGAGATTATGCCAGTGGTGGAGAAAATCAAGGCATGGGAGCAAAAGAAATCAGAACTGGAGGAAATTTGTAATTTACTGAAAGGTAAAAACTGTATTCACTTATTTGCTGTTGTGCAAGATGTACTTGACACTTCTTTTCATATCGGAAAATGGTGCTAAGGCATTAACTCCGAAGAATTGATGTAAATGAAATTGACTCAAGGTTTTGTACCAATTTCACTGATACTGCCAATGACACTTACAACATTTACAACACTTTCAAGGGCAGAACTAGACTCTCCACAGTCGCTGTGCCTTGTTTTGTGCGCGCCCACGATGGGCCTGCATTCGAAGGCTACGCTGTGCTAGCTGTTAGCACGCGCTGCCAGACACAGCGACTGTCGGTTTTTGCAAGTATATGAATATTCATAAGGGTAGTGTCGTCAAAAGAAACACCTATCTAACGGGGCGGAGAGAATTTTTACTAGTAGCTGGTAGACTTATATACACAGTATGTTTTTATTTTTAATTTTTAATTTTATTTGGCTATGGTAGGCCTACTTGTCATTTTTTTTTTTGATTAACGGATGTGTGCAGTTCTATAAAGTACCCGGATCAGGCAGAAATCCGACCGGTCGCTTGCAAGAACGTCCAGACCCTGGGATTCGTGTCGCGTCTCTGAAGGGCGCGCGCGTGTTCCAACAGGGAAGAACGCGAATCGCAGGGCAGAACCTGTGTAGCATTGTATCTAGGTCAATTGCACTTTCATTGTCATTTACAAATGCTTAGCGATGCTCATTTAAATAAATATGCACCCCTTCCCAACCAATAATGGATGAAAGGAAATTTTGCACAACATAATGTATGAGGCGAAGCAGAGTACATTATGTTGTGCAAAGCTGTTTTGAGTCCATTTTGTGGCTGGGAGGGAGTGCATTATTGCTATAGTTTTTGCAATGCCAGGGAATTTGTGGACGTAGAAAACATCTGGGCCACAATACTGGATAATCAGATATATTATCAGTAATAATCTAGGGGTGATGACATCACAGAATTCACTAGTGACAAAGCTCACAGTAATATAATTCTCATTAAGACGAGTTTGACATGATAATGCTTTCATCCTCCGTAGATAGCAATGACAAAGAAATGCAACAACTGGCAGAAGAAGAACACAAACAGTGTATTGAAGATTTAGATGAAATAGAAAATGAAGTAAGTTTAATAATTCCTGATCATAGATCTGTTTATAATAAAAATTGGTGTTTTTAAATGACCCACAATTTATCCTTTTGCTTACTTAAAATTATTGAATTGGACAACATTTTGTCACTTTCCTTGTGGTACTTTTTTTACGAATGGTGCAATTATTGTTGCTGGGAAATAGCAGACTTTTAGCTCAACACAGTAATCTAAAAAGTTTCAAAGTTCATTTTGTGTGTAACTTACTATAAGGAGTTGCTTTCATTTTACTCGTCATGACTGAACAAGGAGAGTTGTGACAATGCATATAGCGCCCTCTATGTGTATTCTTAAAGTACTCTTGTTTATTTTCAAATTAGCAAAGTCCTGGATCTATGTACATTTGCAGATCCTGTCCTCACTAGTTCCATTGGATGACACAGACAACACTGATGACATAATTGTTGAACTGACGGCTGGTGTTGGTGGACAAGAAGCAATGCTGTTCACAAATGACATCTTCAATATGTATCGCAGATATGCAACCTTCAGGGGATGGAGCTTTGATGTTCTTGATATGAGTGATAGTGACATCGGTTGGTACATTTCACAGTTCTTGTCTTTGTTAACTGCTATTTAAAGCACTGGTTATCATTTTCCTCACAAAAGTTTATCTTCAAAATAAGATACATCAAAGTCCTTTCCAGGTATATCACACAGCATATGTAGTGCGTTATCCCAAGGCTGACAAATTTGCAGAACAACCATTCCAACATTTTGATATTTCGATGTGTCAATCACATAATGCACAAACTAATCAGGTTGATGAATTAAAAATGTTGAAGTACAACTTGTACAGTCACAATCCACTACCTTGATGTATTCACAGTCTCCAGACTGACAGGTTTACCAGATTTATACTCATCTAATATTGTTTCCTTAAGCTGCCCTCTGGTGGTGACCAAAAGCACCAGCATAATTCTAATCATTGAATTTTGCAAAACAGCAAATCACTGATGATCTTATGTTGGAACCTCACAATCCCATCCTTCGCTCTTGTCCTACACCGAACAAAAACTGAGGAAATGCATTGAAGTCTGGTAGTAAAAGGTATATACAGTGTATTTGCCTTGTCATTTCTTTAACCTGACCTCAGGCCGTGTTTTTCATAGGCAAGCTTAACTTGGTTGCACAAAGTGACATTAACAAATCAAGCTACAGGGCTCCTCACTCTTTTCAGGTGGAATGAGAAGAGCTACAATTAATGTGAGAGGTGCAGAAGTTTACAAGTGTATGAAGTATGAGGGCGGTGTTCACCGAGTGCAAAGGGTACCCAAGACAGAGAGACAAGGCCGTGTTCACACAAGTACAATGACAGTAGCAATACTTCCACATCCAAAACAGGTTAGAGCCTCAGTTATCGTGATACTTTTGTCCACATACTGCTGTTCTACTATATTTGGAAAGGCTTCTTACCCTTTGAACTCTGACATCTCATTTCCCATGACATCATCATAATCCATGTCAGGATGTCTTTCCTAATGCTTTTCGTTAGTTTCAATCAATATATTTTGTCAAAAGTTAAACTTGATAAATGTCTCTACTTAGAGTGTACAGTAGAAATCTGGCATAATACATAAAATTATCAGATCCATCCCACACTGTGGAGTGTTCTGAAGAATTATGAATCATAGCTATACTTTTATGACTATGATATTGCAATATTGCAAGCCAAATTTATAAGCACTGAATAGATGTTTCATTGCATCATTGCATCATGGGCCAATGGCTGGAGCAGTGGACGCACAATCACAGGATGGTGAGTTGGAGCCCCAGCATGGCCATGGTGTTGTGTCCTTGAGCAAGGCACTTTATTCCTCATTGCTTCTCCCCATCTTGGAGTGATGGGTACCTGGTAGGACAGTGGTTGTAATGTGTGCGTTTAGCTCTGCTAGCCTGCACTTATTGACTGCACATGTGAGCTGTTGTTTGCTCCCCAGGGGGTTGAGTGGTATCATATTAAGTCCAGTGACCAGGGGCAATAATAATTGTAAAGCGCCTTGAGCACATGTACTTGTGGATATGTGCGCTATATAAGAACCCATTATTATTATTATTATTGCAATTTGAAACATATCTGGGAAACAGGTCATAAAAATTCAAGGAAGATGTGCCTTTACAACAAATCCTATAGACCTAGACAATGCATAGACAATACCAAGGTACTGTCTATGCATTAATCTCTGAATCAACACATTTGGCTTTTCAGTGAATGTTCAAGGTAAAAAAATTCTGTGATTATGAGAATTTAATTTAACCTTGAAAGTGTGGAAATCACAAAGCCTGGGAATAATACCCATATCCTAAATACTTGAATATTTGAAGAAAGAATCATACAGTGCTATTAACATAACATGTTTTTGTTGATTATTGTTAATATTCCGTACTTCTGTTTCTTTGTCATTACTTGAAGATCAACTTGTCCTTTGACCCAGGTGACCTGAAAATTGAGACAAAGAGAGCAAGTGGAGCAGGGGGTCAACATGTCAATAAAACAGAAAGTGCCGTAAGAATTGTCCATCTACCGTCTGGTGAGTAGCAATATAGCCTAGAATACTGAGTTATGAAACCTGTGTTGTGACAATCTTTTCTCTTTCACATCTGCCAAAGCTTTTCCACAAAATGTCAACATTTTCAAAAGGTACAAATACACTCACTACTCTACAGGTTTGGATTTTCTTTGATGCAAGGGTCACTGTTGAAAGTGCGGTCGATTTTCAAAATTCAAATTGTTGTACATTTGGTACTCTACATCATGAAACACTCTGAAAAATTGACAAAAAGCAAGGTGACAATATTATACCTGCCTTGCTAAATCTGATTTTATGTTGATTCCTCACACAAATAAAACTGGTCATTTCTTTTTACCTACAGTTTGGTTTATTTGTGATCTGAACTTGTAGAAGTTAGTTTCTGCACATTTAGTGTTTGTTGCTGTATGTGGTCATTGAAAATGCACTAAGATTAGCGTATATATATGTTAAGCATCAATTTTGCTGGAAACATTACTGTATCTGGTAAATATTTGAACATACTTCAAAATGTTAACTGTGTTTGGTTAGTTCTCAGACTGTCTGGTGAGGCAAAAGGTTGAAAGGGCTTGAAAGAATTTATTTTATCAAATTTCAGGTATTGCTGCAGAGTGCCAACAGGAGAGATCACAGATTAAGAACAGGCAAATAGCAATGAAAATGCTGGAAGCTAAACTTTACAACCGGCAGCTTCAAGAGCAACAGAGCCGAGAACGCCAGTCACGGAAACTTCAAGTTGGAACATCAGCAAGATCTGAGAAAATAAGAACTTATAATTTTAATCAAGATAGGATCACAGATCACAGAATTGGTATCTCTGTTTTCAATATTGAAGGATTTCTCTCGGGAGAGGAAGATCTCGATGATATGGTACAGTCACTACAAGATTATGATAGTATGGAAGCTTTAAAGGAACTGATTGAAAACAATGCTAAGAGTAGTGTCAAGGAGAATAAAACATGAATTACCAAAGTCTTTGTTTTTTCAAAATTCATATGTACTCAAAAAGTCAAATTAAATACAATAGTGAAATTTGAGGTAACGCGGTTTGTGATATTGACCATAGCTTTAAAGTTTTACAAAAGGGTATACTGTGCAGCCTCTTCTCATACCCTTGCCGTGTTTCCATTGGATTGCACTTGTGACAGTGACCTTTGCAAGGTAGTCATTGACTCAACATGTATGTTTTTAACTATTTGGTGATGAACTGTGATGTTCTCAAAACTACAGAAACTTTGCCACATTCAAAGAAGACAGTGCTCACCCAGTCTTCATTATGACAACGATGAGACATTCGTTCAGGGCCCCTCAAATAGCTCTATTAAGCAACTGGACCCCCTAGCATTGTGTTGATTTGTACAATTGCTCAGTGTGGGCCTAGTGTTTCTTAAGTCTTGCAGAAATTTTTCTGTCATTATATATATTACATACATGTACATTTTTTGTCCACTTTGATTGGACAGCAAAAACATAATCCTACAATGCAATGTACTGCATGACGTGTATCACAAAGGATATAAAAGGAGACACAAATGGGAGTTCGATGAGTGTGTGTCAAATTAAAAGGGGCCAGGATGTTTTGAATTACTGCAATAACATCTTTTTTCATGAGTTTATGTTTGTGAATACGTAGCACATATTTTGTGTCAAGAAGTTATGGTGCATTTCAGCTGTATGTCTGATTCACAGATGAATGAAAAGACCTTTGAAGCAGTAAAATACATTTTCACAGCAAAAACATTCAAGAGGTACTCTTTTCAGCAAACTGCAGGATACTTTTAAATTGCAGACCTGCATGTGCTTTCAGTATTGGACAAAAGATTGTTCCGAAAATGAACCTGAAGTACCAAAGTGTATGATAACATTACTGGTATGGCCAAGTGAGACACAAAGATGCTCTGTATCAGCTCCAAGTTTCTCAGTTTTTACAGGCCATTTGAAATGCAAATCATTGTTAAAACAACAGTTTCCAAATACAAATCATGATTTAGACTACAAGAAGGTTAATATTCTTTCATTGCTGACACACTGAAGTTTTATCAAGCCTCAACCATGGTGCTCCCATTTCCCTGTGTTTTAGGCCAGCAACTCCCATCACAATCTCTCATGAACCACGGGGTACAACAATGTATCAATTTTCATCAACAGGAAAACTCTGTAACAAAGATAATTCTATTTATTAAAAGTTGAAGCATTACAAAGTGTTTGCAGTTTTCTGTAATTCACTAGCACAGCAAAAGCATACAGCAGTAAGAATAGTCTGTGCTTGTGCATTATTTATGAAAATGGTAATAAAATAACAGCAGCTGTGTTACAAATACTGCTAGTACAGGTGTATATTTCATTGCCTAACAGTTACAATTGAAAATATGCATATTCCCCACAGTATCCCGGTAGATTGTTTGTGGATATGTATGGTTTGTGGGTTGGCATGTATGCCCCATGTTTAGACATCAATGTGGGATAAACATCTTTATGTGTTAGAGATAGGTACTCACTAAATTTATTTGTCTTATTATTATTCATCAGTGTTGGAGTCCCACAGGTTAACCCTAATGTACTAATATGCTTTAACCTGATTGTATCGTTTTCAATAGCAAAGCCGACCCTAATGAAGCAGTGGGGGGGGGGGGGGGAATGTTAAACAGAGTCACATGTCATAGTCATGGGGTTCAAATTTTTAATTGAAATTGAATTTTAGGCCTCATAAATGCCCCTGGTTCAAATTTTCCTTACTTTCACATCATCAAAGAACCTGTGGTTGTCAACTGTCACTAATATAATGAGTAACAAAGTTTTTCTCAAAGTAGTTTGTAGTTAATCCTGACAAATTCATCGCGTACACTATATAAATCTTTTAATATGAGGGTAATGAATCTACTTTGGAGAAGCAGGTTTACAAAATTTGTAAAGTGGTAATTCCGAGTGGCAAGTGAATTTCCATAAATGACATCTGAAGGTCCAGAACTGCGCAGCTGTCAAAACACTAGCTGTGATTGCTTCTGAAAGTCTATACGATTGTCCTTCATCAGTGTACTTCATAAGACCCTGTACTATAAAGTGAACATTGAATATTGATCAGTGGGAATATTTAAATCATGATATTTTAAGATTTGTTATGTTTTCCAACACAATCCTGTCATTTGTACTGAATTTGAAGGCACACGATATTAAAAATTTTGAAAAAGTATGGATAAAATATTATAACATCTTTTCTTCTTTCAAAAAGAAAAGGGAAATGTCGTCTCCCGTCCGGTTTCTACGGAAAAGCTTATTTTCGGGATTGCACATGACGAGGAGCACAAGCACTGACTGCTAACTGACCACCGCGCTGTAAATTTCGCCCTCGTGCGATGGCCAACATAAAGCAATGCATCATGGGAAAGTTGGCCTGAAATAATGACGTCACAGTTTTTGTGTAGACCTGACACGGTAACCAATAAAATATCAACAGTCTGTAGTGGAAGTGGAGCCTTGTGAGCGTAGTGCACAGTGACTGTATCCCCTTCATTGGATAAAACGTGATCGGTAAGTGTGTAACGGGCGTGTTTTCTCATCTTTCATGCGGCTGGTCCCGCTGTGGACCCGGTAAATTCTTTCTGGTAGCACTTGGACCGCTGGACGTTTCGATACAAGTGCAACCGTCCAGTTTCCGTGACACACGATCTGTAGCCGAAGAGAAGGCCCTACGCCCGCCTCACTCGCGTCAGCGCTGGGCGCTGCCACTGTACCGGCGTCCCCACCCAAGCCTTTTAAAAACTACGTCCGCACCGTACACATTTTCGTGTAGCCATTTCATGATGTATGTAGCTATTATTCCCGTTCATTTTATTTTATCAAGTTCTTCCTACCACAATTAATTTTGCCGTAAAAGAGATATCTAATATAATCTACGGAGACAAACCACTTTTGCGCCTGTGGATGTCGACAGCGCAGCGACGTGTCCGAGGCAATACAGGTTTCAGATGAGTACTGAATCCCGTACCCCTCATCGACCTTCATAAACGAAACCTTGCTATAAATGTGAGTGTGTAGGCGTTCACAGTGTCAGTGCATAACTTGTGCAGATCCTCTTTATCACTGGTTTGATGCGTAAATCATCTTGCAGAGAGGACAACTCAACGTCTGAGCTGTCGCTATGTCAGGCAGAGGCATATTGTTTTACTTGTGAACCTATGAACCCTGTTCTCCGCTAGCTGCATGCCAGTGCCACGTCGTATTGCAACGTTGCCGTATACCCCATCATCTTCATACTGTAAACATTTTCACTGCCACGTCTTCATGCCGCCAGGGCATAGTAGACTTGCAAACAAACTTATCATTTTGATGCAATAATCACAACAGACAGTCACACTGCACAACCCACACATACATGCATGCACACAGCAGGGTAGTGGTACTTGTACTCTGTCATGGATGTACCACACAATCTGTGGCACGTCCATGGTATACTAAACCATATACCAAGTTGCTGTGGGTCTGTAACCGTATCGTATACATACCACTCACTTAAACATGGTTACAGTAGGGTTTTGGACCTGCAGCAAATACTGAGTGTTGAAACTTTTTGGAAACAAGACAAATGGAATCTATATAATACTCAATCCACTTTCTGATAGCTCAACCTAGATGCAGTGCTGTAGCTCGAGGTTTTGCTTGGGTATGTGGATCAGACAGCAAAACGGTACCCCACATACCCAGGCAAAACCTTGAAATACAGCACTACAACACAGCTCAACCCAGAAGTAAAATATCACATGCCCAATACCCTCACACTAAATCATTAGACATTGTGAAGAAGTCTTGACTTATCTTCAGGTCTTGCATTCTCTGAAGTCTGTGAGTGTTTTGCAGTGGTGTAATGAGTGTTGATTCAATAGTGAATTGTGGGGGCCGCTGAGCTTGTTACCATGTGAATTTTCAGACTTTAAAGCTTGTATAAACTTCATCCAACAAAATTTTGTTTTGTGGCCATTGTCATTATCATAATATGTGTCTTCAGGACTTTGAGTTAGCTTCCATTGCTAGTGATTACATTCTAGTTTTTTCATTCTTTTGACAGTGTTTCATCGATCAAAAACTGAAGAAATCATGGACATCGCAAAATTAAAGGAAGAGATAGAGACACATGGTCAAAGTCACCTCCTAAAGTTCTGGGAGGACCTAACTCCAGAGCAGCAGAAGTTTCTGTACGAAGACATCAAAAGCATAGATCTGGCTGAAATAAACAGATTTTATAAAGCAGCGACAGACTCAATACAGAACACAGAACTTATTGACGACAGCATGGAACACATTCCATCAGAACAGTTTGGTTCAGTAACAAGGGACGGAAAGAAGATTTCAATGTGGGCAGAGGAAGGTTAGTTCCATTCATTGTGCAGATCCCGGTGCAGATGCTTGTTCGATGAAGCTGCAGCAAGCTTCTCTCTTTTACTGTTTCTTTATGCATACACTTTTGATTAGATTAGCTGTTATGGAAATAGAAGCTCTCAGATGGATGTTAGATCTTCATCAGCATCACCAATAATTGATCCCACTCCTGGTTTGAAGTCTGTAACTTCAAAATTATGCAATTTTAATATAAACCCTTTTCCTGCCAAGTTCATATTTCACCATCACATCAAGTTGGTTAAAACTAGTGAAGCAAAACATGTCCCATATGGTGCATTTTAACAAAGACTTGAAGATTTTAAGGTCCCTGAAGACACAGATACAGTAAACATGACTTTTCCAGACTAAAGCTGCTATAACATACATGTACCAAGCCAAGTGGGTGAAAATACATATGGTTTTGGCTCAATACCACTTTTTACTGACATGGCAGATAGGGAAGTGGTACTATCTTGCCGGTAAAAGGTTAAAAATTCACGTATACTATCTGTGAAATCTATCAGACTTGCTGCTTCCTCAAAATCGAAGAGACATCAAAGTGTGATAGGATCATACTTGTTCCTTTTTGGTGACAACAGTTCACATATCCTCCTAACATCCATACAAAGATACAAAATTTATTTATGATCCAGGAACACATGCAATGTAGTGCTCATCAGCTTATGTTGGATTGAACTGAAAAAAGTGAAGATATCCGAGAGAGCAAAGTGGTCATGATCATAGATTTCCATCAACATTTATGTGGTAGTTTTCCATGAGCATTATTAGATGCGTCATAAACCAAAGTTTAACCTTCAACTGTAATGGATAGTTCAATCTACAGTGGTCTGTCGTTCAGCTGCAAGGTTAATGTTGTAATGCATGGCATCTGCTTGAAGTAGATAAGTGACCAACCGGTAGAAAGCTATAGCACATACATGTAAGGAAATGTAGATCTTGCACATGGGAAGAGGGGTGATAGTTTTGTGCAGTTGTGATTTATATTTTTAAGGTCACTGAGTTTGATAGCAGTCACATGTTGTTCTGCAGCAAAGTATGAATAGTGTAATCCTATGAATTGTGCAGTGCCTAGATTTTATTCACAGTTGGGTATGCTACCCTGATAAGCACACTCCAATATGTGACTATTGGTATGTAAATAGGAACACCTGTTGTCCTTTTTTCGAGTGAAAATTATTGTACTGAATCATCAGTTGGAAAGTGTTCAGGCCTCGCAAAGATGTTTTCATTTGGGACGTTACAAAAATATATTTAAGCTAATCTATTGAAATGAACTGTCAGATTTCCAAAATGGTTGTCATTATATGTAAGCTTTCCAATCATGATGACCAAAGCTTCGACTTTTGCCAGAGTTGATTCATGATACGAGTTGTTAATGCAAGCAGATGATACTAGCAGAAATGTATGGCTACTCATTGAAGTACACCAGATACATACAGTGTCTCCTTCAGACTACACTAAAATATTGTTATGTAGGTCATTTCCCCCACACTCATCATGACCTGAGTTCAATTAGTCTAGAACATCTCAAGGTCACTGCCCTTGATGACCTCACAACCTTGAATTCAATTAGTCATGTTTGGAATGTTCTGGAAAGTTGATTAGTTGTGTAAGGGAGATAATTTTAGAACAGTAATTAGCATGTCAATAAAAGTTCTAGATTGTTCTTACATGCCTTTATAAAAGGGACGTGCCAGCTTCCAGTCAGACTTTTGGGATCGTGTCTCTTGTGTGTTACTAAACTCCAGCAGTAGTCATTCTCTAGACTTTTCAAGACCTTCACTGCCAACGCTGGATTTATACTGTGGACTTTGTGCAGCTTCAAGCCTGCAAGGACTGTTCATTCATCCAACTGACTGTTACAACTCTGAGACTGGAGCTTTGCCGTCCCAGCTGAGATAAGTAGTCTGTACACTTTTAAAGCTTGTACTCTATCCCTAACTTAGCAATTAGTTTTATTTTTGTAATAAATTTGTTTTAAACGTTAACTGCTGAGTTCACCCTTTTGTTCGTTTTCTCTGCACGTAACAAATTGGGGGCTTGTCCGGGATACGAATATTTTGAGCCGTTTGACAACATTTTGCCTACCTTTTCAAAACTACTGTATACTGTGAACTCAGCAAAATTCAATCATGGCGGAATTCAAGCCAGACGAATTTATGGATGACCTTGATCAGGACACATTTAATTCCCTCAGAAAAGACAACCTCATAGCACTGGCCAATTCCTTAAAGTAGATGTCAAAAGATCTATGCGCAAGCGAGAAATACAGTTCAAGATTGCAAAACATTTAGTTAATCCAGGCCATTTTGGGGAGTCTGCCCTGAAAGATTATGAACCTGAGTCTTCCTTTGAACTCAGAAAATTAGAGTTAGAAATACAGGCAGATTGGCACGTGAAAAGTTAGCAATGGAAGAAAGACAGAAAGAAAAAGAATTACAAATGAAAGAAAAGATTGCAAATGAAAGAAAAAGAAAGGCAGGAAAGATTAGAAATGGAAGAAAGACAGAGAGAAAAAGAATTGCGATTAGAAGAACAGCGATTGCAGGTAGAAATAAAACGTTTAGAGCTTGGACAGTCAGGAAAATTCTTCCCTTCAGACAAGTTTGACATCACTAAGCATTTCAGGTTAGTTCCCCCTTTCCAAGAAAAGGATGTTGATAAATATTTCCTTCATTTTGAAAAATTGCTCAGAGTCTGAACTGGCCTAAGGAGTCCTGGTCTATGCTTTTGCAGAGTGCTTTGGTGGGTAAAGCCAGAGAAATTTACATTCAGTTGTCAGTAGAGCAGGCTTCAGATTATGATTCTGTGAAGGAATTAATTCTCAAGGGCTATGAGTTGGTGCCTGAAGCTTACCGTCAGAAATTTAGGGATTGTGAGAAGGTGAAGGATCAAACTTATGTTGAATTTGCTCGAACAAAAGAACAACTGTTTGATCGTTGGTGCTCTTCTGAAAAGGTCAGTCAGAATTATGACAAATTACGACAACTTGTTTTGATTGAGGAATTTAAAAGGTGCATCCGGAGTGACATCAAGACGTTTATCAATGAACAAAAGGCAGATACATTGGAGGTTGCTGCACGTTTGGCCGATGATTATTCATTGACCCACAAATCTTCATTTCTCAGCAAACCATCCCAGTCCTTTTTCTACAGAAACAATGCAGGTAAATTTAACTCCAGCTTTTCATCCAAGAATTTCTCAAAGGAGAGTAGAAAATCAAATGACAACAGTTCACAGAATTCAAGTAACACTTCCACATCATCAGATCCCAAGTCTCAATCTCCTTCTGACAAACAGTTCGGTACACTTTCTTGTAATTATTGTAAGAAAGACGGCCATTTAATGTCAGATTGTTTCAAATTGAAAAGAAAACGTGAAGGTCAAAGTGGTCAAAGTGGATCTAAGCCCACCGGCTTTATTTCTTCATCAACTCAATTAGAGTCTAATAATTGTGCAACACATTTTCTGAGGTTAAATCCCTCTCAACCCCAATTAATGAGGTCAAGGTCAATTCTTCTCAAGATAGCATTATGGGTATTTTCGAGCCATTTATTCATAATGGTTTTATATCACTTTCTAGTGATTTCTCTTCCGCTACCCCTGTCAAAATTTTAAGAGATACCGGGCTTCCCAGTCTCTTTTGTTGGCAGATACCCTGCCGTTTTCTGAAAAGTCATTTTCAGGTTCTAAAGTTCTTATTAAGGGGGTAGATTGCAATGACTACATTCCTGTTCCTCCTCTTCATAATGTCTATTTGTCTTCGGACTTTGTTTCTGGACCTGTGGCTTTAGGTATTAGGCCTTTTTTACCTTTTGAAGGGATTCACCTTCTTCTTGGAAACGACCTTGCGGGGGACAAGGTCATTACTAATCCACTTGTGACTGATAATCCTAGTTTAGATCAGGATCCAGAGCCAATTGAACAAGAGATACCCGATTTATTCCTTCATGTGCCATTACTCGAGCCATGTCAAAGAAAACTTCCGAGAATCAAAATACTCTCAAAAATAATGTCACAGATGTTGACTTAAATGACACTTTTCTCAGTCAGGTGTTTGACACGGATCATTCCGTTATCCCTCGTGGATTTGAAACTTCCAGTAAAACTTCTGCTGACCAAAGTCAGACATTTTCTAGATCAAATCTCATTGCAGAACAACACAAAGACCCAGATATTTTGTCTTTGTTTGACAGGGTAGATGATGAAGATAAAACTTCAGATAGCTCTGTTTCCTATTATACAAAATCTGGTATTCTCATGCGTAAATGGAGACCTCCAGATGTTTTGGTTGATGACGATTGGGCTATAAAACATCAAATTGTGGTTCCAAAGCCCTATCGTGCTGAAATATTGCGCCTGGCCCATGAAACGCCCTGGGCTGGTCATTTGGGAGTAAGGAAAACTTATCATAAAATTCTCAGTCACTTTTATTGGCCTAATCTCAGGCAGGATGTAACACATTTCTGTAAAACTTGTCACACATGTCAGATGGTAGGAAAGCCGAATCAAGACCATTCCAAAGGCCCCTTTACAGCCAATTCCTGCATTTCAAGAACCATTTAGTAGGATTCTAATAGACTGTGTTGGGCCCCTACCAAAAACAAGATCAGGAAATGAGTACATGCTGACAATAATGTGTACATCAACTCGGTTCCCAGAAGCCATACCACTGAGAAATATAAAGACAAAGACTATAGTGAGAGCTTTAGTCAAATTTTTCACTTTATTTGGCCTCCCTAAATGTGTCAGTCCGATCAAGGCTCCAACTTTATGTCTGGAATTTTCCAACAAGTAATGATCAGCTAGGCATTAAACAGTATAGGTCATCCGCCTATCATCCAGAAAGTCAGGGTGCTCTTGAGCGATTTCATCAAACTTTGAAAAACATGATTAGGACCTACTGTTTTGACACAGAGAAGCAGTGGGATGAAGGAATTCATTTTCTGCTCTTTGCTGTTAGAGAGTCAATTCAGGAGTCTCTTGGTTTTAGCCATTTGAGCTTGTATTTGGACATACAGTCCGTGGCCCACTTAAGCTCGTTTAAAGAGAAATTCCTATCAGACGATGATGATTGTCTGAATATTTTGCAATATGTGTCAGATTTTCGTACAAAACTCTCTAAAGCATGTGAATTAGCCAGAGAAAATCTTGAGTCATCTCAGCAGTCAATGAAAACCAAATATGATAAAAGCACCTCAAAACGGAAGTTTGAACCAGGTCAAAAGTTCTTGTTCTACTTCCAATTCCTGGCAAACCACTCCATGCTCGTTACTTTGGGCCATACCTAATTGATAAGAAATTGAGTGATTTAAATTACATCATAATAACACCTGACAGGCGAAAACAAAAACAGCTATGTCACATTAATATGCTTAAGCCATATTTGGATAGGGATAATCCTACTATAACTCAGCCTGTCAGTGCAGTCAGTTCAACCATTATGAAGATAGTGATACTGAAACTGACTTGAGTGAAAATACTCTAAACTCAAAGCTGGGCTCGGTCAAGCTTCAGAACTCAGAAATCCTGGAGAAGCTGGAGTCTACAAAGTTGGCACACCTCCAGCCAGAACAACAACAACAGGTGAAAGAACTGCTCCACGAATATAAACACCTGTTTCAAGATGTTCCAACGAGGACAAACGTCATCTATCACGACGTTGATGTTGGGGACAGTAAGCCTGTAAAACAACATCCATACAGACTGAATCCAACAAAAGCGAAATATCTCCAGGAAGAAGTCAAATACCTGCTGGACAATGACTTTATTGAACCCAGTAAAAGTAACTGGAGTTCGCCGTGCATACTTGTTCCCAAATCAGACTCACAGTTATCGTATGTGCACGGACTTTAGGAAGGTCAACACTTTAACAAAGACAGACACTTTCCCAATCCGAGGATTGATGACTGCATCGACCGAGTGGGAAAAGCCAAGTATGTGACAAAATTTGACCTACTGAAGGGATTTTGGCAAGTCCCTCTGACGGCTCGTGCTCGTGAAATATCCGCCTTTGTTACACCAGACGGATTGTTCCAGTACAAGGTGATGCCATTCGGAATGAAGAACTCTCCGGCAACGTTCCAACGGATGATCAACGACGTCATATCCGGGCTAGACGGGTGTGCAGCCTACGTTGACGACGTCATTCTGTATAGTGACACCTGGGAGGAACACATCAAGCTCATGCGGAAGTTCTTTGAGAGACTGAGCAAAGCAATGTTGACTGTCAACCTTGCCAAATCTGAGTTTGGTTGGGCAAGGGTAACTTACCTCGGACATACTGTAGGACAGGGTGAGGTAAAACCTGTTGATGCCAAAATCAGTGCCATTTCAAGTTTTCCCATACCAAACTGCAAACGACAACTGATGCGCTTTCTCGGTATGGCTGGTTACTACAGAAAATTCTGTCCAAATTTCTCCACAATTACTGAGCCTTTGACTAACTTACTTAAAAAGAAAGTAAAGTTTGTTTGGTCAGAGCAATGCCAACAGGCATTTGATACACTTAAAGCCATACTGCAAAGTGCTCCAGTGTTGTCTGCACCAGATTTCACTTTGCCATTCAAATTAGCTGTGGATGCTAGTGATACGGCTGCTGGTGCTGTTTTATTGCAAGAGGATAGTCATGGTGTAGATCATCCTGTTTGCTATTTTTCACGCAAATTTAACAAATCCCAGAGAAACTACTCTACAATTGAAAAAGAGTGTTTATCTTTGATATTAGCTTTACAGCATTTTGAAGTTTATGTTACTTCTTCAAATCAGCCAATAGTGGTTTATATTGATCACAACCCTCTTGTTTTTCTGCAGAAATTTAAAGGCAAAATCAGAGATTGCTAAGATGGAGTTTAATGTTACAGGAGTTTAATCTTGACATTAGACATATCAAAGGCAGAGACAATTTAATTGCAGACTGTCTCTCTCGTATTTAGAGTTTATTGTTGTTCACTTTCAAGAAGTTTTACTTTAGAGTATAAAAAAAATTGAGTACTTAATCTTTTCAGATTACATTTGTAAAAGAAAGATTTTTCTTTGAAAAATTTTCTTTTTTTGAAGAGGGGGTGTGTTATGTAGGTCATTTCCCCCACACTCATCATGACCTGAGTTCAATTAGTCTAGAACATTCTCAAGGTCACTGCCCTTGATGACCTCACAACCTTGAATTCAATTAGTCATGTTTGGAATGTTCTGGAAAGTTGATTAGTTGTGTAAGGGAGATAATTTTAGAACAGTAATTAGCATGTCAATAAAAGTTCTAGATTGTTCTTACATGCCTTTATAAAAGGGACGTGCACAGCTTCCAGTCAGACTTTTGGGATCGTGTCTCTTGTGTGTTACTAAACTCCAGCAGTAGTCATTCTCAGACTTTTCAAGACCTTCACTGCCAACGCTGGATTTATACTGTGGACTTTGTGCAGCTTCAAGCCTGCAAGGACTGTTCATTCATCCAACTGACTGTTACAACTCTGAGACTGGAGCTTTGCCGTCCCAGCTGAGATAAGTAGTCTGTACACTTTTAAAGCTTGTACTCTATCCCTAACTTAGCAATTAGTTTTATTTTTGTAATAAATTTTGTTTAAACGTTAACTGCTGAGTTCACCCTTTTGTTCGTTTTCTCTGCACGTAACATATTAAGGACCTGGTGAAAAGAACATCCTTGCATAGAACTTAGAAGTGTAATCGATCCTCGCAACGCATGGCAAAACATTTTGGAGAACTGGAGCACTTATTGTCACAGCAAGTGCCTCTTATAGGAAATGTAAAATAGGGAACTTCTGGTTTTTGTAAATGTACATCATAAGTTTGACCGGTTCCTGTACAAAAGAAAATGTTCATCTATCGTCTTCAAAACAAAAATTGAATCAACGTACTCTCTTGAAGAAGAACGAGCTAGAATGGACTTGTTATAGTCAATATAATGTTTAAAACGTGCCCATATTGCATACATCATCCATCAGGCACTGACTGAGTGATTAATTCTATGTACAAGTTTTGAATGAGCCAGCTTGTGCATCAGCTTTGTACATTTCAAATGAAACTGAAAAATGTGATTCATCTCCCAGCTTTGGGTAGGGCTTTTAAAAGTTGTTCATAAATCCTCTCCCAGGCAGGCAATGAATTTGTCCTGTCAAAAACCTACCAATATTGATCAAACTCTGAACACGGACAAAATTGATGTCCACAGTAAGCAGTTTCCAGTTGAGGAAGATGCTTTAGAAGTTTGGTAAAATATTTAACATATCTAATGTTACCCTCTTCACCTGAAATATGGTAGGGGAAATGCGGATATACATAGCACTGTATATGTATATTTCACTACAGTAAAACTGATCTTAACATCCCTCAACTTACCAAAGAGTTTTTCAATATGTGAGGTACATTCAACCCAGTACATGAGAACATAGACCCTTGTGTCTTGGTCCAGGCATGGAGGTAGCAGAGTCTCTGCTACCTCCATGGTCCAGGGGGCTATGCTTAGACACAGCAAGTTTGAGCAGACGTTTACAGTTCAGATTAGCTTATTGTCCTGTCAACAGTTGATGTTGTAGTGCAATGTACTTACATGGAGTGGCACGATTTAATTTCCTTTATCTCGATATTCTGAAATGTGTAATTCAAAGGGAAATTATAGAATTTGAATTATAGAAATTAAATAGATTTATCGGTATGAGACACCCGTTAATAAAGTTGTTGTCAAGATATAATTGTGTCAACCAATATCATGTGAATAGAAATATCATCATATCAACCAATATCATGTGAATAGACTTCAAGGGAACGTTACATGTATGATAATTTAACCAACACATCATACCTATATTAATACTGACACATCATACCTTATGGTAATACTTTAATCACACATCATACCTTATCTCATCTGAAATGAGTAAATGTGCAAATGACATGCAAATCTGGTTTTAGTTCATTGTTCGGAGTAAGAGGATCATGTATGAGGCATCACAACCATAGATATTCATAGCCAACCCATACTGGTATAGCTCCACAGCTGGTGCTTGTTTGAATCAGTGAAGCCCTGCAGGTGATGTAATTTGTACTTTGACCTCACCGGCCTGTCTGCTACTGGACAGTGCAGGGCGTGAGTGTGGTGTGATCCAATTGTGTTCTTGTGTTTGTGGTCAGGTCATGAACCCCATGCACAATGAAATCAAGGCATTCATAGCCATAGGTGTTTGAAACATGGTCAGGGACTATATGTGAGATATAGCATTCTTGTCATTAGACCTGGTCCTGAATGAAGACATAGGTATTCATCAGAAACAAAAAACACACATAAACAATGATATGCTATAAAAGCTTCAAAACTATCATCCAAGAAAGTACTACAAACAGATGCCATCTCCTTTTCTGTAATTTTCTTATTCAGGGAAAGGGATTGCATATTTGAAATCATAACATAGTACCGGTAGCTACATTTTTCTACAGAGATATATTTATCTGATGCACATGTTGCAAGTGTTAATATTTGTTAACTTTTAATCCGTCCTAACAATTTGCTTTCAGTTTGACCTAATTACACATACTTTACTGTGAATCAGTTGTGAATTTAAAACAGATTATAATACAATGAACAGGTAATAGCCTGAATTTTCTACAGATGATGATGACTAGTTTATGGTTAATTTTAGAATCTGAATATCAACACAAACACTGACCAGTGTAACAATATAATATAGTCCCACTTTCAAGGAATAGATGACATTATATATCAAATATGAAACTGCACTTACATATTATATGATATACTGTCCCTTCATGAATTGTGGAGGGACCACAACATGTATGATAATCATAGAAAAATAAATTGCTGACAAGTTTGTACCAAGAAATGTTGTCACTCGCCATATTTGGATTTTGTACTCTCCATATATAGAAAACTGGCATATTTTCTTAAGACAGGAGTACATGTACAAGAAATATCAAAGTTTGCAAAGCTAACATTGGACAATGAACTAAATGGGAGTGGTCTTTGATTGTGTGAATTGGTAAATGAAAGAAGCCCTTGCTCTATAGAGATGTAAATACCTGTATGTATGGAAAGATACCCATTGTATTCATGACCTTCTTGATCGGTATTTAGGTTACTAGTGGAACAAGGCTACAAAGCAGACACACCATACAATATGTCATAAAGCAAAATGAAAATTAGAATACTCATCAGTGAAAAAAAATGTCTGTCGATGCTGTTGTGGCAGGGAAAACTGAATAAATGAAATTAGTCTATTTGTCTGATGTGTAATTCAGCATGAAACAGAAGTTTTAGCAAACAGAAGCGAAAACAAAGAAAATCTTTAGTGTTTGTATTGCAAGTGGAGGCAGCGTTTTGGATTTCTCTACCATGGGTTGAATACCAGTGTGAACGCTGCATGTAGTTCCCAATGAAAATAAGAACACCCTGCCAACAACATACAACTGTCATTCTAGTTGACAAAACCTTGCATTAACTTAAATCATTTAAATACTGAACAGAAATTCAATCAATCCCTTTTTACCAATTTGAATTTTTGTAAGCATCTTTGTTAGCCATTTACCCATAGATTCCAGTAAACAGACCAGCAATCACCATTGATAACAATATGTTTGGGCCAAACCAAGGTTAAAAAGTATGACAAATTCAAGTTCAAAACAAACATTGTTCTCTGACCATCAATTAGCGTTGTTGATGACTTACAAAATCACACTAAACTTGTTTTAAACAGTTGCAGCTGTAAGTCACATTGGGTGCAGGGACTGTGTGAAAGTTCATCAAAAATTTTGCATGTTCAGAGCTAAATTAATCTGGTATTTATGTTTTATAATCCCCTGACAGGAAAAGGATTAAAATGGTGATTTTTTTTTGTGTTACAAATGTAAATTACAGGTTTGAAGCGGATATCACTGGGCAAGGTGTGTGTGCTGCTGCTGGCCGGTGGACAAGGCACAAGACTTGGTGTCAAGTATCCCAAAGGAATGTATGACGTCGGGCTGCCTTCCAAGAAAACACTGTACCAGCTACAGGCGGAAAGGATATTAAAACTTCAAAGGTTGGCGAATCAAAAAACAGGAAATAATGGAGAAGTGCCATGGTAAGGCTAAGTTCTGATATTTGATGAACAGATTGAAATAGTTGTAAGGTCATTTAATACATTACACATTACAATAACCTGAGTACACAAATTGAATTTGAAAATGATATATGTTTTATTGTACATGGATATCATCATTAATATGTAGGAAGTACTGGTATCTATCAATCATATTTATAGACAGTAATAGGTTTGACAGGAATATTATATTTAAAACATGAGATGCAATGGCTCTAGACTTTCTTGCTAGAATTGAATGATAAATGTAGGTCACAGAATTGAAAATAATTTAAACCTTGAATATGCAACTTTACAGGGAAAATTACTGGAATAAGTAGCCTGTTTGTGTTCAAAGGAAATGAATGTACCATTAAAATCAGACTTCAGTGACCCTAATTGAGATTTGCTGTTTATTAATTTACATACTTTTAGAGACACAAGATGTAAAAGTTATGTAGACATTACTGTTGTGAATTTTGCATCATTTGAAAATTTGATATTAATCATTCATGTCTTGAAATATGCTGATAGTGTAGAATATAGTCAACAAAAGATAGATTTTGTCCCAACTAGTCAGAGACAATAGGTAAAGAAAGTGATAATGAAAATTATTACTTTATCCTTTACAAATGTATGCTAATGAGAAAACCAGGTACTCAAATATATTGCATACCATGATGTGCATTCCAGTGATCTTATATTTAACTCTTGTCATACATTGAGAATATATGTTGTTTGTAGTAGGTATTGAATTGTTTTCATGGCGTAATGCCAAAAGGAAAACACAATATGTCCTCTTCAACAATTCTGTTATGAATCCAAATTAAAGAAAGTCAATAAGGTCAACAGGTGGTCGGCTATTTCTGTCTTTAAATAAAAAACAGCAACGTGGCACTGCAGAAAAATGTGGTATGATGTCATGATGTAAAGATATGCATACAGTGACAGTCCACAAAGTACTGGTATTGAAACCGACAAAGAGTTCTAAAATAGACAAAATTATCCTAAATGGACAATAGGTCTAACTTTCAATAATCTATTATCATTCTTTATTCTCTATAAAACAAGCCAATATTTTAATCTTGTTACATGTAATTAATGTATGGTGAAATACAATTTTTGCCAATAAAATGCGGTGATGTCGTTGACAAGTGAATTGTATATATAGCCTAGGCTAAAATTCAGTTGACATCGATACATAGACATTACTGATCGCACATACAGGCTGTGTGGAACATAGACATTTCAACATGATTTATGAAGTAGAAAAGGACATAGAACTAAAATATCAGAAAAACGCATCCAAAGTTGATGGACATATTTTAAATGGATGTACACAAATATTTTTAAAGGATGACAGTCAGACTTGCAGACTGTTGAAATAAATGCACATACAGTTACAAAATGCATGAAATATGCAGTGTTATTAACTGATAAATAGACAGTCACGATTAATTGCTCTCCACCAAAAATCTGATAAAAAAGGTTAGGAATTACAGTATATTTTTCTGTTTTAGCCACTTTTCGCTGATATATATATGTTTACTGTTTTGTAAGCTAGAAGAATTGATATATATATTTACTGTTTTGAAAAGGCTGGCATGTTTTGCTATGACTGAAAGGTACAGCTTTCATCATAGGAATATTCCTTTTCAGTTTGCTGGTGTTTTGAAATTTAAAATATTACACACTGTTACTTTACCTCCTAGGTATATCATGACAAGTGAGCACACGCTGAAACCAACCAAGGAGTTCTTTGAGAAGCATGACTATTTTGGGCTGAAAAAGGAAAATGTGATTATGTTTGAACAGCAGATGTTGCCATGTCTGAGTAATGATGGTAAAATTATCATGGATGAGAAATGGAAGATTGCTCGGGCACCAGGTAAACTGGCAATTTATTACTGTGGGACACCACAGACGCACAGTTTGGTTTTATTATCTTAACAAAAAGTGGACTCTTGATAATTATTTCAGATTTTTTGCTGAGAGCGGTGAAATGACACATGGTTTACCTTTTGCGGGTGTCGTGAATACTCACTAATGTGAAATGTTTGAAAAAGAAGTTTCATATCTGAAAAAACATGAAGGCAAAATGTTAGATCCTACTAGTCCTAACAGTACACTTGAACAACAATGAGTTTAGCTTACTCTTGAAACTGAACATTCACTTGGAAAGAATAGATAGGCAAACACTTCAAAACCATATTCCCAGTGGCCTAAAACACATCGACCTTTTGTCTGTTGACAAAATTTCATTGAACTTGAAATGAATACAAGATTTGCAGTTTTCTATCTTCCACGTTTTTCTCATGGGCATAACATTGGGTAATGTTAAAAATTCGTGAAAAATGCCTACCCACCCTAATCCTTGAAATAAGTCAGTGAAGACTGATGTATTGATTATTTTTCAAGTGAGTGAAAACGTAATATTGATTATCAGTCAAGTCTATGGAAACATTAGTCGCCATGTTCCAATTTTGTTTGGAGTCAATGAAAACTTCTCAGTTGTATTCCAAATCAATGAAAATAATGTTTCAATTCATTGAAAATAAACTGATGACGTTTCACATCAGTGCAAATTGATAAATTAGGTACTTGTTTGTTTGCTAAATTTTACTATTGAAATGGCAATATCAAAATTCATCACGATTTCGTTAAAAGAGCTACACTGTAATCATATATACATTACTTCTTTCCAAAGCTTTTTACCATGGTTCCCCTTTTGATAGAAATACAGTACATGTAATTATCAAGAACTAAAAATTTAACCGTACTATAAAATCATTTGTAGTATTTTTCAGAGCTTTGCAAAAGCACTGAACAGAACTGATAATGCAATACTGTATTGTCACTAGTTACGAGATGCATAAATCACCTGCTGGCAAAAAAAAATTTCTTTTCTGAAACAAAATGGAAGCGGTACATTGTTATATCGCTGTAGCATTGGGACAAACATTTACACTATGATCACGTTGCTTTCCATCCAACAGACGGCAATGGTGGTCTTTACAGAGCTCTGGGAAAGTGCAAGATCATTGAAGACATGGAAAGGAGAGGAATCAAGTACCTGCATGTGTACTGTGTTGATAACATCCTTGTCAAGATGGCAGATCCAGCGTTCATTGGATTCTGCCTTAGCAAAGGGGCGAACTGCGGTGCTAAGGTGAGCGCAGTCATGTGAAAATAACAGCTGTTGCTTCTAATTAAATTATTATACTTAAGGAATGTTTTAGTATGGTTACGTTTGGACAGATGTGCATTGTGATTTTAGGTGGGAGAGATTTGACAGCTATGCTTGTTTAAAGTTGGGTAAGAAAGTATTGTATGTTCAAATCTTTATAATCAACACTGTGCCATTATGGAATATTAGACAGGCTTGTAAAGCCTTGATTGTTGTAAGTAGTTTCTGCACAGAATGAGTTCAAAACATGGAAATGGAAAGAATATCCTGTGTAGGAATGTCCTGGATTAATAGAATACATACATTTTTGCTACGGAGGGTTCAACTTTCTCAAATGCCTGAGTTGAAATTCAGGTTGGCAACCAAACTCATCTTAAAAACTGCACTACAGAAAATTTAGATTTTGAAAGAAAAACCTGGCAGACTAATGATCAGCTTGTTTTCTCAGAGAATCTTAAAAAAACTCACAATAGCTTTTCAGAAAACTGGTTGTAATTAAAATGTAAAAAGTTGTGATATTAGAGAAGCCATTTATTTTTAAAATGAAGATCTGACTTGTCTACAAGATGCATGTTAGCATGGTTAGATGGAGCAGGCCAAGTTTGACATGTTATATAGTGTTGTAAAAGCCATTTCCTTTCCAAGTGAAATAAGAACAGGTATAATCCTGATCAGATAAAACAGAAAGCAAATTGTTTTTCCTTGATTTAAATTCAAGCAAAAACAAAGTTTTGCAAGGAATGAATTAGATACACACACACACAATGATAGGTGAACCATATCAGGAAATGTACATCTTAACAAAAAAAATTCCTCATCAGTAACTTTTATTTATTATTTCTAGTTTGATACGCTATAAAGACATTTGCAAAAAGCAACAAAAGTTTTATATGGGTGTAAATTTACAAGTTATGTAAATAAATTCATTGGTGCTTGTTCCATGTCCTTGTTGTTGTCTCAAAAATACCATGCCATGTAGTCGTGCACACAAAGAAATAATTTCATCAGAAGGTATGATTATCCAAAAGCCATCACAAACTGGATTTCAGGTTTCAACATGTTAATTAAACACAATTCTCATCGACCAAAACTGTTAAAACTGATTTCATAAAGAGAATTCTGTGCTCGGGTTTGTGAAAAATATTGAAATAAACTGTTCCATGTATTATTAAAAACTGTAACTCTGTTTTAGAACAGTGGTATCGTTAATTTTCTGGCTGCATTTTTTCTCATTCTCTGCTTAGTGTTCCTTTGTTTTAACTTTCTTTCATTGTCAAAAACCTAAAAATTGATGTGAAGACAAAATGAGAGGCATATTGTAAACCGTTGGTATATTTTAGGTTTTGGTAATATAACATTACAGAAGAGGTCAAAACACCATTGTTCATAATGTGTTGATACTGTCATAGGTTACACTGGCAGTTTTAAGAGATCTGGAATCAACAGAGATAGAATTACTCCTCTTAGATAAATTCACATAAAAATGCAGTGTAGTAGTTTTTTTGGAACAAGTCTTTTATGTATTGTCTCTGTATCTAGGCTATTGTATGGGGCAATTTGTGGCAGACAGGTTTTTCGAACAAATTTGTACTCGTAAATTCTTGGCTGAATCACAGCCTGTGAATAAATACAATGAAAACATGAAAATAAGAATTATCACTATGCAAGCTTTGTATGATGGAATGTCTTCATGTATGATGTTACATAAAATGACAGCCAGATGGTCAAATTTTTAAATTTAAGGAATATTTTCTCCAATCAAAAAGCAGATGTGTGGCCCTTTTGTGAAGAATTCTATTTTTACTTCTCAATATTAAAAGAAAACAGTGTTAAAACTTATTTCAAAGTACACTGCCTCCTAATACACATGCCATTTCCCTTTTGTTCCCTGAGCAGGTTGTAGAGAAAGCCTTTCCAACAGAGCCTGTAGGTGTCGTGTGCAAAGTCAGGGGCAAATACCAAGTTGTTGAGTACAGTGAAATCACGCTGAAGACAGCTGAGAAGAGAAACGAAGATGGCAGACTCACCTTTAGTGCTGGAAACATCTGCAATCATTTCCTAACTCTGGACTTTGTCAAGCAAGTTGTAAAGTAGGTAACAATTTCTAGTTTTCAGACTTTAAAAATTATATCAAGGTCAAGAGGTATAGCTCAAGGTAACAAGTGCTTGGTGATAAATTTCAAAGACTAAAATTTTCACAATTCTGTGCCCGTTTTGAGTCTGTATGAATTCAGTTTCATACCTACAGAAAAAATAAAGATATCATCATCTTTTCTTTGTGAAAATGAAGAAAATTTTTTGCCCCATGGAGTCATGACATCTCCAAGAAAGGCAGCCATTTTTAATTTCAAATAAACATGAATATTCATCGAGTGGGGCCATCAGTATCTGACATATTCTGTGCTCTCTGTTTGAACATTTCACTGTCCATTTTCATCCTAGAGACTGCAGCTCTGATCAAAGACTACTATATAGTAGTTGGAATGAGCATTTGGTTTTTTATCTGAATTCAAATTAATGTTTTCTGTGTAGGATGGAAGGTGGGGATGGGGATGAAACACTAGATTTGTATTTAAGTTGAAGGTCTGCCCTCTTTTGTACAAAAATCAGATGAGTGACATCATAGCTGAAATGATAAGATTAATGTGTGTCTGAATCTTAAGTCAGCTGACTGCTAGTGAATTATGTAAATAAATAAATTATTGATAGAGAAGAAATCCAAAATTCACAAAATAATAATGTCAACTAGAGAGATATTACCAAATAATTTAAATACCTCAAAATAAATCAACCAGTTATTAAATACTAGTAGTATGGAGAATATGATGCAATGAAATTAAACTGCAATTTTGGAGTTATGTAAAACAAACATATCCATTATGATGAGTTCAGCGAGTCCTCTCTGTCTGTCAGGTGTTCTCAGAATGTAGTTTCATTTCCAAACCTCATGTCACTCGTTTGTTGAGAGGAGTTTAAAGGCCAGGGACTTGATACCCGGGATCAAGTTAATCCCGTTCACCTTTGACATTCACGGGCGGGATCGAATGTTTATGTCTGTGTTAATTACGGCAATGATTAGTGTGCACAGGAGATTGTAAACAGGCCAATGTGTTGACATGCAAACAACAAATTATACGTAACAGAATATAACGGCGAGACCAGTACACTGAGCAGACTGAGAAACATTTCCTGAAGCGGCCCGCGATGCTTGTAGCAATAACAGGGGTACTTCAACAGTAACGACAAAGGTACACGACGCCGCTGCAACTGACGGCTTTATTACGTTCCGAATTAGGCCTACCCTGGGCCCGGGCGCGGGCTGCAACTGTACAATCGCTGCAGCTAAACGATAGCGTAGACGTCGTGCCATTGCCAAGATACTCTGCTATTACCGATCGTTTCGTCTACAGAACTACTAAAAGCCCTCTCACTAAAAAAATAATTACGGTTTGAAATCGTTGAATTAATCTGAAATTAACACCGTGGTGCATTAATCTATAAAAGATTATTAACAGAAATAATAAAATGTAACATCACCGATCATAAGAAACGTGGTGTTGAAGAACATATTTCTTTGAAGAGAAGACTGTAGCGACTATTTTCTGTAAGTATAATATGACTTTAGCAAACTTGCGAATCAAGCATCTGAAGAGTATCTCCAACACTTTTGGTTTTGTTCTACTCTTGTTATAAAATAAGTCAAATTTCGGGAAAGTATCTGTACATTTTCGATATCTGTGCAGCGCAAATGTGTAAACCGACACAGCATCCATCCATCCTATAGACCATGATCAGTTCGCGAGTGCATAAACCACTTCTCTCTCTCTCTCTCTCTCTCTCTCTCTCTCTCTCTCTCTCTCTCCTCCTCTCTCTCTCTCTCTCTCTCGTCTAGCCATTTGATGTTTTATTTTGCCGACATTTATTTAACGCTTCAAGATCACCGCTCGATGTTAATGTCGATTTCGATTTACGAAGTTTACCGGATAAACTTCGGAACTGGAGACATGTCACGACATGGAGCTAGTTATCACCATCGAAAGTCTGTAAACGTTTCTGCTCCCGAATGGACGTATTTAAATGCACAGGTGACTTCGTGCGTAAAATATTGAATTGCAATATGAATTTCACAGTTGAGAAAGTCTATGACTTTCAAACTAGACGTACAAACAACAATAAACATGGCGGATCAATGATATCGACGCATATTTTCCTCGCGACCGCTGGTGAGAGCGACTCGCAGAAATTTTCCAACCTGGCAAGTATGCTGGGTATGTACATGTAAACTAATAACAAAAGTTTAGCATTTTCTGTAAATCGATAAGCCTTTCGAACACGAAAGATTCGGATATCTGAACCTCGACAGTAACTACGCAGCTCGAAAGTTATCCTACTACAGGACAGGAACATTGGTCAAAGCCGGATTTCGCATGGTAGCTATGGAAACACGCTGTTCATTCTTAGAAAGCATGCAATGTACTGCGTACTGCTGATAACTCCCATGGTCCGTGAACTGTTGCGGTCCCTACACACCGTCAGTTGCCTAACATTCACAGGATTCAATCACGTGTGTCTTCAAATTTTGATACATGAATTCTACCAATCATCAACCACGGAACACATAAAAAACAATGGTCTTGGGTACGGGTTCAAGGACGTTCACGAAGAGACACCATCATTGTCGCAGAATTGTTTTGACTAGTTTTAGGAGAATATGGGCGATCTGTGTACGGTCGCACATCAAACCGACAAGTGTACGCTTTTAATAGATAAAAATATGATGTCCGAATTTTTTTTTTTTATTCAACTATATACAGAGTCATCGCCTTCGTTATCGCCTAAACATCCCGGGGTTTTTTTCGGAGAAACTGCAACATGAATATCCCCTAATGCATAGAGTACGAATGTTCATCCAATATATTTATTCACTGTTTCGCAAAACATCTCGTCAGATATGTGCTTCAATTGGCGAACGGACCAAGTTTTGTACGTTGGTCAAAAATAAATGACAATATGTTTGGATATTACATCTGTCATATTAGGACAGAGTATTGAAGATGAAAATACTTTCATCGATCGACAAAGAAGAGAAAGAATGAGTCAGTGAATATCGAATCATAGACGGGAGGATCGAGACAGTCCACTGTCTATAGTTTACTCAATTGTGAACAAAAGTATTTCGATGAATTGACTAATGCAAACAGAAAGGAAATTATATTCAACTTGAAAATAGTCACCGCTTTTCCTTGACATCGGATTCCATGGCAATGGAGCAACACACGATGTCGTTTAGGTCCTCAAAAATCTTTTAATACGGCAAGACGATAATAACAATACTTTTCACCGTACGACAGCAAAATCTCAAAGAACTTGAATCTGAACTTTACATGACAGTTCGATTGGAAATAGCGGCGTGTCGTGGTACGGCGTCTACGCAAGAACGCGCTATGGCTTGAGTGACATACTAGCGGGCACAGGTGCTCGAGCTGCGTAGTCTGCTAAATAGATCGCTTTTCGGCTCGGTCTATCGATCCCGTAGCCGACATGCCCGCACTGCAACCTAAATGAGTGTTTAGGTTGCAGTCGTGGACATATCGACTACGGAATCGATAGATCGAGTCGAAAATCGATCTATTTAGCAGACTACCAAGCTACAGAGCGCCTGTGCTTGCGGGTCTGCACTGCGGTCGCTCCATCTAATTACAATGATGTGGCGTATCTATCATGTTGACATCGCAAACGTTTACCGCTTCACACCTGTATCGCGTCCTTTTTTGAGTGACAGCTTGCAGACCTTTGTTACGGCCGCTTGCTACGCTAGTTGAAGACAAAGAGAAATACCTTCATCGATCAAAATCAGCCTTATTTATGCTCAAATCTTAAAATTTTATCGATACATTCAATCACTAGACATTCATAGTTAGGTATAGGTGCATGGACGCCTAAATTTCTTCGCCTGTGACCATTTTGGCATGGTTTTTACGGAGCGATCGAGCGTGACGCCACCCAAGCCACGCTTTGCATGAACTAACCCCAACGGGGGGCAGCTAGCTATTTATACTCGGCCCTGCCCTTTAAGCAGCAGACATTTGAGTATGTGCATCTTGGCAAAGAAGATGACCAGTCAGTGCACTTCCTTCAGAATATGCAGAGAGGTAGCAGTGACAGTTTGCACTTCAAGGAATAACATTTCTACAAAAAACTACAATATTGAGAAAAATAATCATTTAATACATATTATAAAAACTCCAATATCAAATAATGTAATATTTGACAAATACTTTTGACTGAAAATGATGAATAGAAAGATGGACATAATGGTTCATAATTACATGGTCTGTTGCTAAAAATCCATACAGCTTTTATTATTACCATTATCAATTTATTTCTGCATATTTTTGTTATTTACTTTCTGTCTGTTGAATTACATATGATGGTATGTGTGGCTCATATACAGGGCTGTAAATATTGGAAAAACAAATGTCAGAGGTCATCACATTTTGCAGTTCATGCAAGCTGTGTAATGTTAGGGGTTCAGTTTCGGCAGTAAATAATCTTATGTCATAAATGCGAAGTGTTGGTCATTTGTATTTCCAGCATCCACCTATGCTGTCCACAACATAGATTTCATTAACAATGTACAATAGGAATCAGATACCACTGATGACCTTGGTGTGGAAACAAAGGAAGCTAGAAATTTTTTTCATTTCCTGTGTAGGGTAGCTGTTAATGGGGTGATAATTTTTTTGTGAATTTTGTACAACAACATTCCCATTTTTGTACTTCAGGCAAGCAGTGTTGGTATGTTGCAACATAGACCCTCGAGGGTCTATGGTTGCAATCAGCATTAATGTCCCTGGTGGTGTACCCTTTAATTACAATGGAAATATAAGTATCCCATTTTAGTTTGGCCTCCGCTGTAGAAGGTCCTATAGTTTAAGATTGATATGGTGTCAAGTTTATCAGTGCTAGAAAGGAAAAGAGAAATTTATATGTTAAAAAAGAACTATGAAATTTTTCAAATCAATAAAATTTCATGGTTCTCTTTGTGAACTTCATAGCATATTACATGAGACATTCAACCATGAAACTCAAGCACTTAGCTGCCAAGACATTGCTGTATTTTTGATATTGAAAAATCATTGTGTTGTTGTTGTTCAGAAATACAGTAAAATATGGAAAGACCTTTATAAAGCCCATTTCATGTATCTTAAAGGACAAGCCAAAATTAATGCCATACAAAGAATCCCCAGCATGAAGGTGTTACTTTGTAGGTCAGGTAGAGGCAATGCACAAACAGAAACATACACTGTGTGCTACTTTACAAATATTTGAGGACTTTAACAAAAATATTTGATGAATTTTCAAGTGGCTATTCCAATAATACTGCATTGATATTTTAAAGTACATACCGGTATATAGAATATTTACCGTGCTGTTTTATTGATAATAAGCTGCCATCTGGAACGTTTTAATATTTAATGATACACTGATCAGCCAGCAAAATTATGGAGTCCGAGATGAATTATTATCATATACCCATGCCCATATTGCGTGATCAATATTACATGTTTGACTTTCTGGTTTTTTTGAGTACTCGTACAAAGTCCTGAATTTTTATTCACACGTACAGAATAGGTAAGATTTTGAGAGCTCCACTCAAATCATCAATTACAGTGTTTGTACGATGTGTTCTCTTCTGGAAATCTTAGCTTCTAAAATGGAACAGCTGTAACTATCTCTCTTAACTTACGGTATGCAGAAGTAATAATAGTAAAACTGCTTAAAGGATTTTGTACAAAAACATCTTTACTTTCTTGATAAAAATGTTGAGAAATAAGATGATCAGAATGACTACTTGTGTTTGTTTTTGCATAAATATAACACGGATTGTTAGCTGTTCCTCCCTGACATATGAGAATCAGCTGACAGGTAGAAAATAATAACATCTTCTGAATCTGAAAGTCCTTCAAAATTAAAACCAGTCAAATGATGTCATGTTTTAAACATCTGTTACCATGCATTTCAATCAACAAATATCATATATGCATACAATAGAGAAATGAACCAATAGGCTTAGCTCTGTCCTTGCTTCAGTCTTTTGCAACATATGTATCATTGGGTAATTAGGGTGCATCACCTGATCAGCTCATCCAGTTTATAGTCACCAAACAGGCTTTATGCCTACAGCTGTGCATATCGGCCTTCTTGATGGCCTTCTATGATTCAGAATGTAGCTGGAATGATCCATGTTTGTCGCACACATTCTCCGTGTTTTGAAAAAACCTATATGTATGCACTGGTAAGCTGCAGACCAGCTGTGACCGAGTTCATTTAGAGTTGGGCCAGTGCTAAGCCTTTGTCCTTGCCAAAGAGACTGGGCCAAACAGCTGTAAAATGTAGCAATATAGCAAAACAAGATAAAACATTGGATTCCATTGCATAGTGCATTCTTGATGTGGTTCTTTTATACTCATCAACTTACTTGTGTGCATATTTATCAACTTTAATCAAGATCATTATTAAGTTTCATATTTATCAACTTTAATCAAGATGGTTTTCCAGTTTTAAATCCATTGAAACAGTTAGTGCTTGCCATTCTTTCAGTGTAGTGAATGAAATTATTGAGTCATCTCTGAAACAAAACAAGAAGCCTAATATCCATGTCAAAAGCAGTGTCCCTTTCAGTAATATTTAATCTAGCAAAAAACAATCCCAGTGACATGTATACTGTGAGATTATGACCAACTTATGACATTATATGCAGGAGGGATAGCAAGTGCGTACATGGAGTGAACTGGTCAAAAACTGAGTGGTATACCCATTTCTGGAGTTGTTTACTGTTGATATATTGTAAAAGCATATTGGAATTCTGATGTGGACTTTTCTTTTTCTGAGAGTTTGTATGCTTTCCAACTGTGTTATATCATGCATATAACACAGTTATTTTCATGTTTCAACCAAGCAGATAGGGGTATTTTCAGCATCAGTGTACTGAATTGATATACCTGAAATGTAATTACTGTCAAGTTTAATCTGTATTACTGGATTCTTTATATTTATTTACAAAAGTAATTTTTTTCTTTATTCTCTGCACAGTGAAAATGAAGTTTTCCTGAGGCATCATGTTGCCAAGAAGAAGATTCCGTTCATTGATGAGAATGGAGAAAGGATGACGCCGGAAAAACCGAACGGAATGAAGCTTGAAAAATTTGTATTCGATGTCTTTGAATTTTCAAGGTGAGACAGCCATATTGTGTTTCAAAATGTTGACATGTATGCTGTCTGCTTTAACCCTTGCAATATTGTGGTTTGGCTCAGACTCTTCATTATCAATGGTTATAGTGTGGACCTATCCACAGGGAATCAGGTGTTGACATGTGAATCATCATACCACATACAGAAAAATCACTTTATCCTCAAACTGTTCAGTTCGCAATCGATACATGTACATTTGCAAGAAGAGCCATTTAGCTCAGCGAGCAATTGTTTTTGATATCTATTTTCCATTGCATTGCCCAAACTTTAACTTTGTTAAAAAAATATCATTTTACCCATGTCAATGTTAACACATTGAAAGCATTTTGCCACTTCCTCGTCAGCCAGTGTGTCAGGCAAAAAATAGGTAGTATGCAACTTGAAAGTGAAAGACTTTAACTTTGGCTCAAACTTTCCTCAGTGAAACTTTCAATCATTCTCTTTCGAAATCATGAATAAAAAATCACGGTTCAAGGTGGAAGTTTTGGCACAAGAGAAGCAATGACCCGAGTAACATTTGCCGATACTTCAAATTCAAAATTGTCGCCATCCCTGTGTTAACTGTATGGTGAAAGATGAAATTTTTGAATTTCCAAAAAACTAAGACCGTGAAAACTTTGTTTACTCCAAGAGCTGCAAAATGAGTCCACACAAGCGTTAGATTAGAAAAGTATTGTAAAATATGAGTAACTATGTCTTTTTTTTTATCCAGTGAGTTTGCTGTGTTTGAGGTGCTTCGTGAGGATGAATTTTCACCCCTGAAGAACAGCAACAAGGCTGAGAAAGACAACCCCACCACAGCTAAACATGCGCTGCTGTCACTTCACCACAGGTACATTTTGAATGCTGGCGGAATGATACAGGACCCGGATGGAACACTCATACCAGCAATCCCAAGGTACAATATATATCCAAACACTCACCCACTAATACTTTGTTGAACTCCACAATATACATTAGACTCAGAATCTTTACTCTACGATACACATATAGGGATGACAGTATGAAGGAAGAAAAGAAAGAAATATAGAAATCACAACCCCACATGTTTTAGGATATTGTCAGGGGGAACTTAACAAATGAAGACTTTTAGTTCCAATCACCAAAGCTCTCCCTGAGAAAATTGTTTGCTGTATTCATATTTAAATTTATTCATGGTATATGCTTTTCAGTGATCACCCCATCCAAGTTTTCAGAAACGCCATACCTTGCTCTAGTTGCATATCCTCCAGGGTGACTGAAAACTATTTTAGATGTTTAAGTGTATGTAACCATAGTAACTGTTCCATCAAAGCAATAGTTTAGACCCAGAATTCAAACAGACCATGGTACAAACAAAACCACATGCACAAATGCACATAGAAATACATGTATTTCCATAGTGTATATACATATGAGTTTGTTTGTGCCGGCATCATGTGATCATTTGGGAGTACTGAATCTAACATCCTTGCATCCTACATATTCCAGAGAAGGACTTTTGTTTTTCTTATGCATGAAAAGATGGCAGTTGTATATATTTAAAAGTGGTGTTCCCCTACAGTAACACCCACTCTTGTATGGATTAGCATATCCAGCCTTGTGGCAACAGGAAGCACCAAATCTTCAGAAGAGTGGCATTTCCCGTGAATAACAATGTCTGTAACCGTGTGTAGATTAACTTATGCCACCCAGAGATACAGCGCCCTCTGTGTCAATTTCCATGTCTGCCATTGTTTGTATTATAACAATCTTTGTATTGTTTATCCGTACCGTATTAAATTCAGTAATATGTAGAAGTATGACATTAAATGTATATATTGCAAAGAAAACCGTAACAAGTACAAGTAATTAATAAATTTTAATGGCTGGTACATGAAAATTTACCTTGTACAGTTCTGTTGGAATGGCCGTATGATGTCTATTGTCTGAAACTTCTTTTGCATGTTGAATACTGGCTTTGAAATCTGTCCTCTTTTTCTTTTCCTTCTGTTTTGTCTTTTCTGTGTAGGGATCATAGGTTTGTGCAGCAGCTGTAGTTAGTAATACTGTATAGTGTCATTTCTGCCGTTCTTCCACAGAGCTAGATATTGCAGTTGTTCAGTGACTGAAGGTGTTTGCTATTCAAATCCTGAGTTATAAATATTTGGTGGTTGGTGGTTGAACAATTTATAAGCCACATTTAATGTGCTGCTATCAAGCTTTGCTTTACTTTTGCTTTGCTTGGGTTACGATGGTGCAGCTACCCACTTACAGAAAACAGGGAACGAAGGGTTTATGTCAATTCATCTCATGTGTAAGCACAGTCAATGTCACTCCCCCATTCTTGATAAATCAACAATTCCATCAGTCTGCAACTTAGATGTACACTGTTTATCTTTTCAACAGGGAGTTAGGGTTCTAATCATTGAAAATATCTAATTTCTATTATTGTGAAAATTTCTCAAACTACAAAATAATTGTGTACTTTATGTGTTCCCATGTTCATGCACAAACAATGTCATACTCATAATTTCTAAATATTGTATAAATTCTGTGAAGCAGATTGGTTTCATTACATCGGTTGTCATAAGTGTATCAATATTTCAATCCGTTATAGTTGTACATGGTAGGCTCTGTCACAGCCCATCACTGGCTACACACTACAGACACTGCCTCTTTCCTGCCCTGATTTTGAGCTAGTGTAGCCTGACTCAGAAAGCTAGCATGTACGAGTTCACTGTGCTGCAGCACAAAATCAAGGCATCAGAAGGCCACAGCGTGTGTAGCCAGCAAGGTAGCTGTGAGAGAGCCTACCGTTCATGGTAGTACTTAAAGTCAAGGGAAACTATGCACATCACATTATTATGTAATGTAAGAATTGCATTTGATTAATTTATATTTCACAACTTATCACTGATAATGAACACACTTTAAGTGGAAGTCATACTTTGAATTTAAACTCTCTTGAATGGAATGTGTCAAGGATTATACCAGTTTCATTCGCCAATGCTTGCATGTAACACCACATATAACAATTAAGCCTATACTATCTTACCACAGTAAACATTACAATTCTGTTCTTATTTTTTTTCAGTCGTAAGGCCAGTGAAGCGGACAGCTATCCTGTTGTCTGTGAAATCTCACCTCTGCTCTCATACGCTGGAGAGGTAGGTTTTCCTTGTTAACCTGTTACAAAAGAGTTTATTTCATCATCAAACAGGGTACCAATTTCAATTTTCAGTGTTAGCTAGAATGTGCCTCAGGCACAGATAGTCAGACTCTAAACCTTTTACAGTGTTCTTTTGACCTACCTCTTGTGGGGGTTCATTTTAAAGCTTGTGGAGTGAATAAAGTTTTCACCTGCTTAGTTTTGTGAAAATGAGGAATTTCCTTTTCCCCTAAAGAGTTAACATAAGGATGGCGGCCGTTTTGAATTTCAAATATTGGTAAATATTGGGTCATTAGATTCTCTAAATTCAAAACTTTTAATGGTGGCACCCAATTTTCATTCTTGAATTTGAAAGAGAATGGTTGCTAGTTTGCTCGACAAAAGTTTGAGCAAAAATTGAAGTCTTTTATGTTTTATTTGTGAACTACCTTAAAATCCTCAGCAAAATCTCTACTGAGTGTTTAATATGCAAAATGACACCAGCTAATAGCAGACAGTTGGCCAGCCTTCACTAATCATGATACCTCCTGTGACAGATCCTTTCCGTGTCATATGGTAATCCACATATTAAACCAGGAATAACCTTACAGCTTATCTCTATAATGGCACACATGTTTTAGGATTTGCATCATACATGGGCATTACAGTGCAGTGTTCAGACAAAGTGATGTCTCTTTGCCCTATCAAATTGTAATCTGCACAACTCTCAGAGTAGAGTGGTTCGAGTAGAGTGGTTCTACAGAAATGTATGTCCATATAATGCTCAAGGTTTTAGTAAAGCAGCTCCCTACATCTCCATGTGGCTGACTTTCAACATCAGCAAACATCCTGTGAGAGACAACACTAACTTGTGAGTATCACTGGACACAGTAGGATATTGTGTGGCTTCTACATATCATGGCAGCTCTGATCTTCAATTCGGAATCCTTTCCATTTCATAATCCAAATCCAGCCAACCAGAAATAACCTTACAATTTAGTCTAGTTCCCTGGCCCCTTCCTAATGCTGCTGGCGCTGCACTCATGAAAAGGGTCAGGTATTGGTTATTGTAAGCATGGCTGTCATTGGTCAAATAGTACGAGTGCAGTGATTGCATTGAATTTATTTCCAACTTGGAGCTACCTTTGAATTTACATTTTGTTCGCCCATAGAGTAATTTTACCTCCAAGGTTTCCTGAACCAAGCATCCTATGTTGATATTGAATGAAAAGCAAAAATCACTTATTTTTGAGTCGCTGCCGTACATATGAAAGGAGGGATTGTCTGTCACATCTGAGAAACAACCATGAACAATAATTGTCATTTGATCACTAAATGCCATCATAGAAGAACAGTATCAGAGACTTAAAAGTGAAGTCATGCAAATAAACTTCAATGTTCAATGCTTTGCCGTCTAATTTCAAAGCTTGCCACAATACATATGTGCTGATCACATGATCTTGTCAGGTGACGGGTCATTAATATGCAGTCAAAATTCAAGTCCCTGCCCACTTTTCTGACGCTGCCGTAAATTTTCTTAATCTGTTGTTCAGCCCTCCACCCCCACCTGCAAGCAATACATGTCGTTGTGTTTATCTTCACTGGTGTTTTAGCAGCAATGATGGTCTCAGCCATATTGTTGTATCAGCTGTCTGAAATCATGTGACAGTCCACCATTTTGACCTAAATGGTGGCCCATACCTGACCCTTTTTGTGAGTGTAGTGCCGGCAGTGTTAGAAAGGTGGCAGGGAACCAGACTACTTTACAATTCTACTCTGAAGTGACACTGGTGTTCCAGGATCAGCTTTAGGCACAAGGCTTTGCTTTTGCAGAGATACAAAGGATTGTCCTTGTATCTTAAGATAGTGAAAGTGAAAGACTTAAACTTTTTCATTACACCCCTGATGAAGAAATCGGTTCTGTTTTATGATCAGATTCAGCCATTAGCTTATCTCTGCAGTGGCACACATGTTATAGGATTAACATTACACATAGACATTGCTTTGCACAGATGTAAAATATTGCCCGTACTCCAGCTTGCAAATATAATCTGCCCAGCCATGAGCAATGAGGCTGTAAAACGGTCTGAAAAAATTTCAACCATTTTATGCAAATATTACATTGATTTCTTTGTCATTTTAAGGAACAATAACTGTAACTATGATTTTTGTTGTGTCTTGATTGTCAACACAGCCATGCAGTGTTGATATTGAAATTTAGTCCAGACTGATATTGTGATGCCAACCTTACATGTGTACAGGCTGTGTTGACAAACTGAATACTGGTTGTTTCATCATGCCTATGGGGATAGGACAGAGAAGTGTGGTTGATTCACAGATCAACCATAGTGACAATTTATGCAAAGGTTACAGTTGCCGTCCCTTGAAAATGATTTCAGGGTAATATTGTATCCTCAAAGTGTAAACAATAAAAAAAAACAGTTTGGCAAATAACTGGTGTGAATGAAGTATCATGTGTGCTTCTTTGAGAAAGGTATTGTAAACGATCTTTTCATTTATGTTTTTTTCTTTTTGAACTTCCAGGGTCTTGAACAGATTTGCAATCAGCGGAAGTTTACACCACCGGTTTTGCTCACAGAAAAAATACTGGAAGATTATGAAGACAAAGGTCAACTTATTGATAATTAGAGCAATTTAAAGTAAAGAAGAAAATGAAAACTGTAAAAAACCTTAAAAAAAAAAAGCAATTCTTTCTTTAAAATTCTGAACTCATTCCTCATGAACGCATCAGTGATATAGAATGGCAGCAATTCTATGATTTTTTGGTCTCAAAATGTCATTTTGTACCAAAGTTGGGGATGATGTTTTGCCAGTCAGATGACAAACATAAATCTTTATGAATTTGGAGTGACTCAAAAACAAAAAACAAAGACTGGCAACACCCGCCTCGACTATGGAACTTTATTTAAATGTCACAGAAATTTATTTTATCTGGGCTTCCATCGGTGCTCTACTACTATGCTTGCTTTGCATCTCACATATCTATGCCTGCAATAAAAGCCACCTAAATCATTTTATCTAATTCAAAACACTTCTATTGTTTCAAACCAGACTCATTTATCCTTTTCTTTGTAAGTGTCAATCATAGCTGATGCCCTTGATTTTAGGAGGCACGGTTTTATATTTGTAATGTTAAGTTTATTAAAAATAGTTTTGACTGTGTTTTTAAAGAAAAAAAAAAACTTGTTTACAATGTTTGAGATGCAGCTAAGAGTTGAGAGGTAATAAAAATATCGACATCTTAATTCACATTTTTTTGCGTCTATTTTCAGCAAGTTTTCTACATAACATGAATTTTGATTTTGCATAATTTTTTTTTTGTTTTTTTTGTTTTTGTTTTGTTTTGTTTTGTTTTGTTTTTTTTTGGGGGGGGGAATCATGCAAGAAGTCCAATAGTTTATTTTATTGATTTCAGTGTTTGTGCTTCTTTGTGGTGTGTATATATCACATGACAGTCTCCTGGAGTCACATTGTGTGGTCAAATTGTTTTGTCTGTGATGTCATTGTACAGGTTCTGTGTCATAGATTGTACTTTTGCTGCAAGTCTGCATAATTGCTTTCTAAAAATCGATGCTAATTTTCTTCCTGCCAGTGTGCACACGTCTTTAAATTGTTGCCATAATTTGCATATTTATGATAAATAAATTGATTATATTAAAATGATAATAATATTCCTGAGGCACAAGTGCGTCTTTTGTTAGTAGGCTCTCCCTGGGTAGAACCATGTCTTTGCAATACTTTGTGAATCGGTTCACTGTGGAGCGCTACAAGCGTAAGCTATAAAAGCAAATAGAAATACTGAGACATACAGCAAAGTTGAAAAACTGTTGACTGAAGAATGAATTTTGGATATTCAGCCTGGATTCATTGTAACATTGGCAGTTGTGCAAGTGTCAGTTGCCGTGTTTGGTGAGCTTTGTAGCTACCCTGTACCTGCTACTCACATCATAAATGTGCTGTGTTGGTACTTATGAAGTGTTTCAATTTGTCAGACACTGCCTTTTTTCATGTCTTGCATTCTTGTTTTCCGTCACTGAGGGAGAGGCTGCTGTCTCAACTTTTTCTCATGATTTAATTTTTGCTGGATCTCTGTGTCAGTATTTAGGTACAGGCTAACCCTTGTAAAAACATTTTGCTTCAAAAAAATAGATGGATTCGATCAAGGAACATTTTCTCATGTAGCAGAAAAATTGACAAACTTTAGGAGTTTGCAGTGATTATGTCAATCCTTGGGACACTCTGACACCTCTGAAGTTTGCAGTCACTAAAGTAGATTATCAAAATGCCTGAATGTAAACATTGAAGGTGATCATTGCTAATTTGAAGGAATTTTACGATGTTAACACAGCCTTTGGACAGTTCTGATAATGGGGGCCACTGTATTGACAGGAGATTCAAGAACTCTTGAACTTGACCATGACAATCAAAGCGCACGCTACATCTAGCATGTTCGTTGCACTAACAATACTCTGCCTGCAAAACATAAACGTCATTTTAGAAGAAAAGTCATTTTCAAATAACTGACTGCTCTATGCAGAACATCAACTGTACATCTTTTTTTCATCTTTCCACTAATTGATAAATACAAGCTTGCTATTGTTGCAGGTAACTCCCTGTCGTCATCTCTTGTAACACCTTTTTTCACTTGGCAGAAACAAAAAGCTTTCCAAAACTATCATTGAATGTCATTAAATGACTATTTTCGTTTTTACCGCAGGAGAAACACTGTTGTGCAATAACATATGATGGTGGACGAAAACTCTAAATCTGTGAGAACTAAAGCAAGACAGATTGATAAAGAAAGCCGTTTGCAATCTCGATGCCATTGTTACTACCTCAGTCATGTACTTTATTTGCTGTGTTGTGGCGACTACATCAATACTAACAAGCCATTTTCATTTGTGTGAACAGCAGTAAGCAGTGGCGGCCATCTTTGTTTATTGTGTCTCTCTGCATTTTGGTAAAAATTTTATCAGTACTTTTACGTATGTTGAATATTAGTTTCAAATTTTTTTTTTTCACCAAAACAGGTCTGACAAATAACTGGCAGTTAAATGTGCTTTTAGTTTGTTTGTTATGGAAAAATGTAGTTGATACAGTTGTCGTGCAATGTCTGTCCCAATTTTTGTCTTGTTTCAAAATCACTGAAAAACATTTTTTTATGTTTATATTCTCTTTTCTGATAGCATTGCTGCATGCACAGCAACCTGTCTCATAGACAGATAGCACAAAACACCCACAGTGCATTCACAATACAAAAGTGTTCAAACACTCGGCACAACTTATTTTATACATGTTTTAAATGTATTACGGGAAATGTTATAAATTGTATCAAATTAATTTTCCAATAACAGACAGGTTTCATTATTGCTTTTGTAAAGTACTAATAGAAGGTTTAGAAAGACCTGTCTGCCTTTGATGAGAACTGCAAGTCATGTTTTAATGTCTTGTGGATTTTTATACGGAATCCAGTACACACACTAAATGCCAGCATTGTGGTCCGTTTTTATGTGCAGTGTGCAAAAGAAACAATGTTGCTATGAAATCATCCAATCAGAGTGCTGGTTATGTTTCAAAACTTGCTGAATATAGACAAATCATATTGAACTTTATGTACTGAATGGTGGCTTTTTCTTTCATTCGATTTTGGCATTTGAATTTCGGAATTATCTTCCAAATCTTTATGAAAAGCAATTTATTACAATATTTTTTGAACGGAAGTGGGTTTGAACACAACTTTTGATTTCTAACATCATTTTGTTTAATAATTCTGATGGTTTTATCCAGGAACTTAGCTGTTTTTACTGAGCTATTTTCATACTTTGCTGCACACACAATCAAAATTTTCCATCTAACATTCTTCATCACAATATTTTTAACGGTTATCGTAATGATGTTATTGCTACCAAAGACATTATAGGGGTTGAGGGAAGAGGTATAGGGATGCAAATCAGGAGACACTGTTTTCAAATATTCTAGTTCGAAATCCATTGTTCCAACCACTTTCTTCTTTTCCATAAAAAAATTACTGTCAAATGTATTTGTTGATCAGTATGGAATAGTTGATTTATTGTCAATTTTTTTTTTACATTCCATGCACTTTTGCAGTGAATTATTCCATTGTCTCCATTGCTAATGACAACCAGCTGAAATCATTCCTTTTGATCAATGATGTTGGTGCTGTCTAATATGTATACAATCTAAGCAATGTACACATTATTGAGTGAGATTAATCATTTGCATAATATTTCCAGTCAACGGAAGACCTGTATTTTTTTGTGTGACACATTTTTCATCAACCGTCTATAAGTTTAATGCCAAACTCCCAAATTCAGCTGTACAACTTGTGAGTGCTCATCGAAGAATTTGATGGGTAAAATTTTGCTCTTGTAGCAAGTTTGATGAAAATTTACTTGAACTTTTTGATGTTCAACAATGTCTCACTGAATTCGTGTTATCATATAGTAAATATAATTTTTGACAAAATGAATTTTAAATTTTGTGAATCTAAAGACCTTGGAGACTATTGCATCTTTTAGCCCTTCAGAAGTTTGGAAAAAAAATAAATAAACATGATTTAACAAAGTATTTACTGAATGGGTAGTGACAAAATTTAAAGAAATTCTGGCTTATGGAAAAGCTTTCTGAAGAGCTTCAAGCAAGCGTTGTGTCAATTAAAATGCCCTTTAATGTTATTGTGGATTAATACAATAGAAAGTAAAAAACATACAACTGTATTAGATGTACCTATTTCTATGTGTAATAGTGCTGGGGTCCTGGCTTTCCATTGTGTAATCATTTGTGTTGGTGTGACAATTTTAATCAGCGTCAAGTGCTCACTGCTCTGACTAGACAAAACTACTACAAGCAGGCATTATATTTGTATTAAGTGCATTATTACTGAGATTGGTATGAAACTGGAAAATCATTTGGTTGCAAGTTTGATTGTTTTAAGACCTCTCGGTGTTCTGTCCTGTTTATTTAAACATAAATAAACTAGAATCTGATGGTCAGTAAACTTAAACTGTGATGAATTGTTTTGTTGTGAAAGATACATTCATTTAGAGTCTGATATTCAGTGAAATGGCATCACAACCGCGGACAAAGTTTCAAACTCCTGCAAAAGTTTTGTGGTGAAATAATCTCAGGTCATTAAAGGGTTGAACGAAAGCTGTCACTTGAGGGCGCTCTCTAAGCTCCCCTTCTTAAGAGTGGAGAGCACCCTGGAGCAATGGATCTTTCAGTCTAATTTAAGGGATAACATCCATCAGTGTCTTTTAAAATTATTTCAGTTGTTTTTGTTTCATATGAGCAACTATTCATGTTGTTCTGCTCAATGAACTGTTAATGGCTACCCTCTTAATCATCAGATCTCTACTCCCAAACTGCTTGTAGATGTAATAGTAAGTGCTTTGATGACATAATTTATAGTATATGCCAAAAGTCGTGCCACGAGATAAATTCTGTTATTTATGATACACACCTACATGACATATACATAAGGTGTGAGTGGATCAAGCTGCAATGATTGATAATTAAATGTGTTTCAGTAAGCAGAACAACAAATTACTCTTCACATGAAAAGAAAACTAATTTGAAAACAGTTGCTTTGTCCCTTTCAATACTTCATTATCAATGTCAAAATTTCTGTTGGATTAATGTCAAGTTCACTGGAAATGCATTAAAACAGCTTGTTGCTACGTAAGATTGGTTTAGTTCATATCCACAAAATCTAGATGTAACTAAAATTATCTTTATTCTGATAAGTGCAATTTCAACACCAACAGGGTGGCTTCTTCCAAGAGTTCCATCAATTCATCTCACCATCAAAAGAGAACTATATGCGTGCTATGAATTAGTGTCATACAGTTTTCAAAATACAGATGTCAAGTTAATAAGACATGCTACTCCAATTTTCCTGGAGATATTAAAATATTTGAAAGAGCTTGCCTTATATGTGACAGTTCAGGAACCATATCGCATTTCAAATCACCATGAATTTGTATTTTTCTTAGTAAAGGGGCAGCATGAAATTGCAAAACGTGCATCTCCCAGACCACAGTGTGATCTGCATACAATTCTCAATGACACATGGTTATATCTTGATGAGAAAAACAAAGCCCTAAAACAAATATATTATATGCGGTTGTTTGTGTAATTTTTTAAATCTGATGATGCAGTACTAGTGGTTTTGGTATTTGTAGTGTCACTACTTTATGTAATTTTGGTGTAATTGTCTGATAAATGTATCGTGGATGCGTTTAGTAATACTTCCTTTCTGTCTCTGATCAAATACACTTTTTCCATTTTTCTTGGTTTTGTTGTTCAAGATAACATACTTTTGTTAAACATACTCAGTCCAAAATGCGTTTAATTTTACTGAAAATGTAATGACACTGTGGTTCAGAATAAGTAATGTGTGCGGTATTTGTTACTAACAAACACTAAAAGTGAAGCTGACAAAAACAACCAAATTCCATACAAATGAAATGAAAATATTTCAAATTTTGAATTCAAAACATTTGGCCATATTATGGTACTGTCAGTGTTTAAAAATTGATTTGTAATATTTCATTTATATGAGGCAAGTTTACCAGTTATGGATGGAACATCAGCTATATTTCAGTTCATTTTATTTCATTGGATGTGCCGATGTCAATGTAACTGGTTGATTATTTGATTCATCGTAGCACAATTGAAATGTAGTTTATTTTACTGTAAATTATAATAAAATATTGTTAAGTTTATGATGGTACTGAGCTGTCACGTCATTCATTCCTGTGAAACCAAATCCCTGCACTTCACTGTGGTGACAGATTGGAAGATAGGGGGAAGGGGGTAGAAGGATTAACAATGTTTTGAATACAACCTATAGCTGGCTTTTTCTAGATGGTGACAAGTGAATTCTGGTTCGGACTAGAATTCTTGCTACCCTCAGTAGCTTTTGTCTTGTGCAATGGGGCAAAGTAAATGATATTGAAATGCATTGTGGGTAAAATGTCACCTCACCACAGCAGGAATTCGAGAAAGTGATCTCATACTCATAGATACTTTTGTCTCAAATGTAATCACTGTTTGGCAAAAAGCTGTGTTTATGCATGAACTATATAGCTAACCTCATCCATCCTTACATCATTTTAGGCATTGCTGGCATTAAATTCCTGTACCACCGAAAAACTTACTCTTACTTCTGTAATCTTATGTAATTATCTGTAGAATCTGTCATATTTAAAGTATGGTTGACTGCCTGAGACTTTTATGACCCACCTAGGTCCCAAATTTTAAGGGTGCTGAGAATTCAAAAGCAAAAATCATGTATTTTACAAGTATAGAGGCCGTATTGGCGAGCTAATTAGCAGGTTACAAAAACTCTGAAAAAAATAAACAACTATATAGCTAACCTCATCCATCCTTTCATCATTTTAGGCATTAACTGTTGACTCACCACCCCACATAGAGCACAGATAGATACCTTTCACACTCTCATATAAAGGCTGGGACATATACTCCATCGTCTATATACAAAATGTGGTAGTTTTTGTTCAAAAAAAGTACAGGTACCATTTGTACCAGTGCAGCTAAACCTGAACCTTGTTTGAGCCAATAAGGGACGATTCAGAATTTACTTCCAGGGGGGGGGGGGGGTGGAGGATTTTCTATTTTCTCGGTGATTTTTTTCCATGCCCCCCCTAGTAAATCATAGAAAAAATCTATGGCCCCCCCTCATCTTTCCTGGTTTTTTTCCATGGCCCCCCCTAATATATACATGCATGCTTATACATTATAGACATATCCAGTCTAACAAGTTGCAGGAACTGTAGTGGACATTTAATCGATGATATAACAAATCATTTCAGGGTTATGTGACTAAAAAAGAATGATTTGCAGGGACTGCAAGTGGCACACTTTTGGAAAGGGTAGCAATAAACATATCTGGTTGTAAATTTCTGAAGAAAAGTTAATTACTAAATATTAATACTTTTCTGTTATGTCTCACTGATACATATGATGCACACAGAGACAAGCAAAGATGTCAGTTAGAAATGGTGAACAGAAAATCAGAGGAGCAGATAATTGGCAAAGTGATCTTTATATCTTGAAGTTTAATGGTACATCATTTGCAGATATCCAGATATTTCTGGAAAGTGAGATGCACATGTACATGCACACGTTCAGCATACATTTTCATTTGATGATGCTGAATATTTGCAGACTCACCGTGAAAGTTTTAAACATTAGGAATTAAATTGGTGAAAGCCAACTTGTTTTTAATTTTCTCTTTTTTTCTAATTTCGTTGTCATAAAACCAAGTAGCTGCCACTGAAAGCAACAATGCTGAGGAATATTTTAGAACATTTCTTGGACAAAACACCTTATCCAAAACATGAATTCACATGTTATTCTGCTCATTCCATTCACAATCCAATGTTCATATTAAAATGCAGACAACCCCGTGTAAGTCAAAATTCACATTTTGTCAGCAGTATTTTTCAAAATTGACAGAGCATTCATATTTCAAATTTTTTTAACAAACTTTAATTTTAAAATAGTCATGATGTGCATGTTTTCAGATCACACGAAACAATACATGTTAATTTGGGGTTTTTTGCCTTTTCTGCCAGCCATGAAATCTTTGATTATACATCAGAATGAATGGGACACAAAAGTATTAGCATCAATACACAATGTGTAAGCCTATCCACATTTCTCCTAGCCTCATACACACTGAGATCACTTCTTGGACTACAGCAAATTTCTTGTGTACACAATATTTCAACAATCCGACACCATAGCATTGGTGCAGTGCCACATGATCTTCTGGATGCACATACAGGATTGTTATTGGAAAATCAACCCTTTTGTAAATTTTTCACCATATATTTTTGACAGTAATACATAATATTTTTATTTTCAACATTAAAAACTATTCGCTGAAAGCATCTTGAAGATGAGACGGCCATAAATTTATTTTCAAAAAGTTTATAGTAGATGTAAGCACTGTAAAAAGTTATGTACATGTAGAACATTTAAAAAATTTAGAAAGGGTAAAATTGATGAGAATGAAACATAGAAAAAAGGAGCAGAAAAGAAGAGTAGCAGTAGCAGTAGTTTACTCAAAGGATGAAGTGGGTGTATATTTGGGGTAAAAAACCTCAATTTTTGTATTAATGATAAAATTAATTTAAGTCAAAAACTAGACAGTATTTTCTGAAATGTAATATTTCACTTGAAAGGAGAGTATTCATGTAGAAAAAAAAACAATTTTATTTGGCATTATCCATCCTCATTTTAAAATTGTAGGGGTTTAAAGACCGACACTCTAATAATTGATTAAAATCATGATCAGCAAAATTAAAATGCCTCTTATTCAAAATGCCTCTTATTAAAAATGTAAGAGCTTTATTGCCAAACAAAACCAATTGATAGTTGTTGTTTTATATAGCATTTAAAAAACATAATGTGAAATTTCAGAAAATTTGACCCAGCCTGAGTGGAGTTAAATTCTTTGGAAATTTTGAAATTGGGAGGAAAAAGAAGCCAAGAAATCGGGTGATTTGCATACATTTGCATAAATTAACACTTCTTTATCATGCAACTTTCAACTGCTTTACAAGCTACAAGGTAAACCCAACCTTAAAAAGACATTTGCTGTAATTTTTAGCATTTGTTCAATGTTCATCTCTGTGTATCAGCATTTGTTTGTTATTCTATCACTACATAGAACACCCAATGCTGTATTCAGCAAGATACCAGTGTGAACATAAATGACCATTGTTATTGTTGATAAATGAATTCTAGTGTGGACTTGATCTGAGATCTCTTTTCAACAAAAACAACCCTGACTGTTCACTGTAGGCCTATGGTTTGTATCGACATGCTAAATACTGGACATTTCATAACGTTTCAGGGAGGAGAACAAGATACTGCAGTAGATGCATAAAACAAACCAATGTGAATATTACCGAATTTGGCAGCTAAAGGAGTTTAACTAAACATGTTGAGTTTATCTGTCACCCAGGTAGCATCTATGGTTCTCTTTTGTAGAGATCAGAAATTCTGTGCAAATATTGAATTGATGTTTTTTTTCCCTGGCCCCCCCTAAAAGATTGTGGTATTTTTGTCTGGCCCCCCCTAAATTTTCTTGAGAAAAATGGGTGCCCCCCCCCTGAAAATCCTCCACCCCCCCCCCGGAAGTAAATTCTGAATCGTCCCTAAGGAGTGTCGTATGGAAAAAGTTACACCACTAGAGGGCGCCAGCAAGTTTTCTCCAACCTTTGACAGTTGAAAGGTAACCCTGCCACAGATGTGATTTGCAGTGATACACACAATTTATGAATATTCACATGAAGAATGACATTTCCCTGACAGACAGTAAATTATTGCTCTAAACTGCACAGAAGCTTGATCCTTTTCTGTGAATTTTTAAAAATTTTGCTGTACATAATTAGCTAACATCACTGGTGGAATTCACCTTTTGGTATTCTTTTTTAAATACATGTAGGCCAACATATGATATGTAACAGTCTATTGATGGTACTTTGTTATTTTATTTCCTTGTCCTGACAAAGACAAAACTGTAGGTTTGATTCTTATCCTAGATCTCTTACAAAATTATACTGCGACATGTTTTTTGCCCATTTGCACCTTTCACCCAAATCAAATGTAAAAAAATGCTGACGCGGCTTGTCAAGTGTGACAGGCATGAGGTCGACAAACAAACCCTTTCCTGCTTTTCAGCATTGGTTAAGAGACTAAATTGATATAAAACTTGTGAAATAGTGCACTGTATAAAGCAGTTACTCTGATAAATTTTGAAACGGAAGAGTAATCGGAGAGATGAGTAAAGGGTTATACCGTGTGTATATCAATACACACGTGTTCACTGTTAGCTGTTTTGTTTTGACAAATCATGGAGTGGGAAGTGCTTCACCATTTTAAAAGAGAACATTTCCATTCATCTTAAAAAGGATCAGATTTTTAAGGTGGTTGGACCCTTGGTATACAAGAATAGGGGGTGACAGCTATATGGCTTGCAGAAGTGCAAATATTACCCAGAATCCAATAAAAGAGCCATGACTCTAAATATTTAAACATAAAGCTTTGCTTTATTGGTATCACCTACAACACTTATACAACACCATCAATATCATGATACATGAATGATCAACTGACTGACTTGATTTCAACCGAGGATTCTTTAACTTGATTCACAGTTACGTCAGTGTTTCAAATCTGACATACAGCTCAACTCATGTGAAACTAGACACTGATATGTGGTATTGTGTGAAATTAGCATACTCTGGCTTTCGTCAGCTAGGACATGGTGCTCCAAATAAATTTCATGTTTGTTTCATGTGTGAAAATCAGTGTACACCAACTCCTAGAATAGAGAGAGTCATTCTTCACATGGCTAGGAAAATCATGATCTGTTTTTCAAAAGTTAATTGAACATTACAAACAAACCAGCAACTTAGAAACATGATCTTGACAGGGCACTGTAGGGCAATGCTACTTGACAGCCATGCATCTGGTATCAAGTACAGAGTAGTACCAGACTTACTTTCTATAACAGGTCTATCTAGATTTCAAGACAATGATATGCATGAAAGTCACTACAGTGTTCACAGTGGACCTCTGATCAAACCTGGCAAAATATTTCACAGGACATGCAAAACAGGATCCATAATTATGTAGCATTGTACATACGTTACCATGCATAAACCATGTACACAGTTCTGTAGAACAGAATATTACACTCACTACACAAATGTTTTCAATATTAAGAGTCTTGCTTTTCTTTGGCTCGCACCATTGCAGTGATACATATTTGGCAATTCTCTCTCCTGAAGCAAGAAAACAACTTTTAAGGCATGGAATAGTAGGTAGAGTTCATTCTGCAGGATAAAAGCATGAGAGAGAGTTTTCTCTTTCAATATTGTGAGATGATACATATGTCTGCCAAGAGTTTTGATGTTAGCATAAGAAGATACCCTACCAAAATATTAACCAAGCTAATGTTGATGTATGATATAAAGAGGGCTTAATATAAGAAACCTCTCCACACTACATACAGAGGTTAACATTTTGGAAGGCATCCTCATCTCTTAACCATGTATTTATAATGGATATTAAGAGGTAATGTCACCGTTTCATGGGCAGTAGACTCATTAACACTTGGCACACACTGAACAATGCTACAAAGAGACAATCCTAGGGAGTCCAGTTGCTTTATGAACAATGCTACAAAGAGACAATCATAGGGAGTCCAGTTGCTTTATGAACAATGCTACAAAGAGACAATCCTAGGGAGTCAAGTTGCTTTATGAACAATGCTACAAAAAGACAATGCTAGGGGGTCCAGTTGCTTTATGAAGCTGTGGAAAGTCTCAAAAACAGAATAGGCCAAGTGTTTTTTCAGGTGTGTTACTCTATTTTTTCAATCTGTAAGCATGTACACTTGAAGTTTATGCAATAAGCCTGACTGCAGGTGTTTCCGTTAATCTTTCAGCATGTCTGGAGATGCTGACTTATCAAAAAAAAATGAAAAAAATAATTTCAGAACAGATCAACTTTGTCCCGCTAAGCTGAAGCAGGAGTTTACGTCTATCTGTCGGCCACGTCTTCACGGTTAGAAAGCTCAGGAAGAAAATGACAATGAAACCTTTGATTACAATCAGTGGCAGCAGTCAAGAGTGGGCAATTCACCATTCCACAAATCTACAACCAACAAAATTTCAACATTGACCAATGCATAGGAAAAGAGTATTCAGAAATAGGATGTAAATAGTTTCATTTTAGTTTTTGATATCTTGAAAGTGTCTGTTTCAAGGTAGCAACATCACAGAGAAAAGCCTCTAGTATGCTTAGTGATAATGAAGTTCAATTTTACTGCTAAGAAAGTGCAATCGGGATGATGTGAAGTTACCAAAGCATACATAAAACTCATTTTAACTTTCATAGACTACCTTGACATGTGGCAGGAAATGTTGAAAATTATCATCATTTCTCAAATGTTCAATCATTTCTCGATAAGTTCATGATTGGAAGAAATTGAAATAATTGCACAGAGTCGTGTAAGACTTTGTTATACAAACATGTGATAGAAAATCAAAACATCAGCAGCCTGTTTGTCAAAGTCCATCAAATCACACCATCAAGCATAACTCCCACAAAACGGACCTGTGACCTTTGAACCTATTGACCTTTGACCTGTCTTTGCCCCAATAGGAGACCACTTGTCACCGAAGTACAAAGAATTACAATAGTTTGATTTGTCATGGTGTTACTCATGATTTTCAGTAAAAAAAGGGTAAAATTCATTGATGATTTCAATGCCTTGGGTTACACTTTCACTTTAATTGAGGGTAGGGGCTAGATAATACTTTGGACACTGCATAGCGAAAAAAAGGCTGAAAATAGAGAGGATCAACTGTCATCCATCTTTTCTGACTCTAATTTGCAGTCTTTTGTTTTGTCTGTCTCCTTGATGTCCTCCGTGGACTCCCTAGTCAGTATCGTGTATCCAGGACCAACTTTCTTGGCAACAAGATTTCCTTCTGTTTTATCAGATTCACATGATTCGTTCACCACATCCGTAGTGACAGTGAATGGCTGAGTGTCTGTCCTCACCAGAGCTGGGGCATCAGATTCTGACATATCGCAAGCTGCGGCTGCTGTGTGTAAAGACGAGGAGACCTCAGTGTCATTTTCCATGGCAGAAGACGTTGCTAATAAGTTGGGACCAGAACTGTCAGTCAGCATTGGTGAAATTGGAGTGGTTGGTTCAATGTCCATCATATCTTCTGTTTCTGCTTTGTCACCAAGGTCATTCTGATCTATTTCTTCCACTTTGACATCAGTTTCAAGTCTATTACCATTGTCATCCTCAAGGGGGTCAGTTTCAATTTGCTGTTTTTCACTGTCACTCATTTCAACACTTTCTGATTTCACAGGTTCCTTGTCTCCACCCTGTGCACCAAGCTCCAGTCCATTACCACCCATTGTTTCATCGGATGGTGCACTTCCTATCGCACTGCCACTGCTTTGAGTCACACTTGCATCCGTTCCATGTGTGGCCCCGACAGTATTCCCCGACAAAGTGTGCGCCTGTCCCGTGAATGCCACTCGGCTTGATTTTTCCCGGCTCATTCCTGGATTGATCACTCCGCTGGCGCCTGCTGCTAACCTTCTGGAAGAGCTTTCAACAGGCTGTTGAGCGGTGTTTCCATCATCACCACCAACAACAGCACTGATCTTCTCACTGGCCAGTTTAGACAGATTGGCTGGATCATCAACGCCAGGGGCGATAGCAAAGTGACCAAGTGGTTCAAGACACAGTTCTATTCTCTCAGCTGAGGCATTGTATCGAAATGTCTGATTAGAGATAGAAAAAATAAAACCTTAAAGTAAATCACCTATTACAATTAAAGGGATTACTAACTTTGAAGCAGCTTGTCACGATATTTTAAGTTCTCACACTTTACCTACATAAATGTCAAAATTCAACATTCATGGATTCAAAATGTATCTTCTGGTTCACATAATATCACACACAAAGATGCACAATTTTTATCGTTGTCAATTATCTTTACAGATGTTTTTCCCTTTTTCAGAATTTCATAAAATCAGTGGTAAAAATGTTTGTCTTATTCAGAGATCATAAGAATAAATTTGTTTCTCCTCCGAAATCATATGGTGTCAGTTGCATATCTGTATGTAGGTGACATTTTTAAGACTTCTGACACCATTTTTTTTGAAATGTGTGTCAAACAAAATTCTGAAACCATACATAATTTGGTAATGTGTGTCAAATGGAATTCTGATGCCATGATCTTATTAAGTAATAAAGGTCAACAAAATTCTTATACCATTACCTTATTTGGTAATGTAGGTAGGGTGAAATGTTTGTTATCAGCCAATCCAAGGTCTCTCTCCACTTGTCTGTAGAATAGTCCACTTTTGGTAAACAAGTGAGGCATCTTTTGAACATATCCCCATAGGTCAGTCCCAGTCAATGTTGCCATCAACGCCATTGATGAAATTTGAAGGTCTAAATCAGCACCTACCAGGAGAAGACAAAATGTAAAATATGCTGAAACAATTACTCTATCTGGTATTATCATATAACCATACCCATAATGTTCTATCTTTGGTGATGTTTACTGTAAATTATCAGCCATAATATTTTTCATTATCCATCAAGATATGCATGTTAAACATCACAATTTTTCCGATGTTCCCAAAAAACCTTCGCAACTTGCGAGTAAACAAAGTTCACAAATAAATGGCCACCACTCTCCATCTACACTACAATGTTGCCAACATCAAAAGGAGAAGGACTTTGCTGGCCAAGGATACAGGATTCCATGTTGAATCTTGTAATGTTTAATCCTAAAGAAGTTATTTTAAAGGTTGCAATGCAGCCCCCCTACTGGCATAAAGGTAGTGTGCATGTGGTATGACAGTGTGACATAGCCTGTGTGACATCTGTTGACATGGCCACACAGTGTGAACAAACAAAATGGCCACCTCTCCGCTCAGTATGATGATCCAGAGAGTTGTGAAGCAGAGTAGAGTTTTGTATGGATAACTATGGTAACATCATATTTGACCATAAATAGTGCTTCCTATGGGACTTCTTTTGGGTCCTGTAATCTTTACTTATAATGTGTTCATTGAGGTGGGAGAATTGATGCACATGGTGTACATTTCAACGGAAACATCCTATAGTTTATGAATGGAGCCTGTTCTCATAAATATTACCATATTATGCGCATAGTGCAGTTAAAGTAGAGCTAAACAATTCAGGTTTCCATATCATTTGAAAAGTTCAGGGCATGGGTATATCTGATACTCTATATCACCTGCTACTTGATGTCGTATTTGTGTCATGTGTGCTGCATCAGAAACAAGATGAAGACGCAGTGTCTGACATCCAACAAACGACACCTTTTCTATTCACTGATTATGCATGAAACATGTCATATTCCTCTACTCTTTTGAAGACATGTATCTGTTTCTCAAAAGGACTCTTCCTGTATCACATTTACCATTAAAATTTTAATTTGAAAGCAAAATTCACATGGAAAGTTAACTGACAAGATGTAAGAGTAAAGCATTTGAAAATTAGAAAATAATCAAAGGGAAAAACTTGAGATGTAACGTATACGCGTTCGTGGATCTTTACACTGAATGTAGATGCTTAGATGTATTGATCACAATTTAATACAGACACTGTTATAGACAAAATCCCTTGTTAGAAATATGACTGCTCTCCTCATCGCTTTACAGATAAAAGTGAGAAATGACCTGGACCTATGATAATGCAAACCCTTAAAAACTTATTTTAACTTTCTGGAAACTGACAGTCAGGACCCACTCACTGCCTTCCTTCTTAAGTTACCTTGTTCCTGTGCAAGATTTTCCATGCCAACGTTACCTTGTTCCTGTGCAAGATTTTCCATGCCTTGCATGAGCTCACTGCTTGTTGAGCTGAGATCCTGGTGAGCTGTGCTAGTCTCACCACTCCATGCCTGTCTGCCTTGTCTTGACGGGTCATAACTCTCTTCCTGCTGGGTGTCCATGGGTTGTTCTGATATGAAAAACCGATAAAATTTTTTTTTTTCTGTCAGAACTTGAAGGTGTAGTCAGAAGTCAAATGTTTTAAATGTGTTCTCACCTTTTTTTTTTACAATGTGAAAATGAAATCAACTACTAGTAAGTTTTCTTTTTAAGAAATGTTGTACCTTTATTGTCAGAAAATGGAAAATAGCTCAGGTTTGAAGATTATGAAAGTGTGCACATCGTCAGAAGATATCATATTTATAATTGCTTACATGTTCTTAGAACACCATATTACTGCTGATGTGCAGCTGCTCAGTAGATTTTAACCATTTACAGCAACTTAAGGAGTCTGAATCTAGGGCTATTGTGCAGCTGATTGGCTGTTTGGAAACCCCTCAATAACAACGAATTTCAGCCAACCAATTGACTACAAGCTTCAAAAATACTCTGTACATTAGCTCTCAAATTACTCCAATGAGAAAGTACCATACATAGATTGTAATTGAATGACTACCTTTGGGTTCATTTGGATCAGGCAGTATTTCAATCATGACCTTGTCTCCGTGCTGCAGTGGTACCGGCTCATCATCTTTGCCTTCTTCCGGGGCTTTCAAGTCTCTGGGAGGAAATCCATACTTCAGTTTCTGTCTCTCTGCTGGCACCAGTAGTTCTTGCTCTATCTTCATCTGTAGCTCCTTGTAAGTGATGGCTGTCTCTAGGGACATCATCAACTGTAGGAGACAGGAATTACAATACTCATTGTACATGGGAGACAGAATTACAATACTCATTGTACATGGGGACAGAGGCTAAAAGTCTCTGTAAGAGTGTCAGATAGCAATAGCAATACACGTATACCTGCTTGAATTCATCATTATGTGTGCTGAAAAGGACCTAATGATGAGTCTATATTGACTTATCTGAAAGGGGCAAATATTTAGTGGCTATTGATTTTATGTCTCTGCCTCTTTGAACTATGACCTCCAGGGTAACTGATGACATCATACAGGGATTTAATCTTGAACTTGACGAGGGTTAACAAGGATAATCTGTATTTCCAATCAGGTATATCACAAAGTAAGTCTCCCCTTCCTCCCTACAGCTTTGTGTCAACTCTGGATCTGATAAAGACCAGATCAATCTCAGAAATTGTACATGTACACCAAATTTACAGAATTAACCCTCTGAAGTGAACATTCATGTATAAGCACTCACCAGAGATCTTACTTATTAACACAATACAAAAAACATTTGGTTTACTAGTATATTTGACACTAGTAACATCTTAACACTATTCAAATGCACATTGCTTTATTCTACCTGTCTTCCATCTGAAGTGGAAAGCCTGATTTTCTTTCCGCTTGGCCTCTGAGGCTGAGCTGTCGTCTTGCACTTTCTTGGCGGTTTCAGCACCTCCGGCAGTTCCTTTCTTACTGTCAGCATGCTTTGGAGACAGAGGATCTTTCTTTGATTCCTGATCTTGTTTTTTCTTCCAATCTTCTCTCTGTTTTCTCTTCTCTTCCTCCAGTGTTGCCCTTCTCTGTTGTAACGCTGCGTGTGATTCCACGCGTTCTTTGATTTCTTTTTCTTTCTCACTCAGAGTCAGTTCTTCCTTGTGGAAAGTCTTACTCTAACAAAATGACAAAGGTGAAAACAACAAAATGACAAAATGACAAAGGTGAAAACAACACAATAGACTTTCTACCTCTCCTGCTAGAAAATGCCTCTTTGTACCAAGAGAATTTAGTATGAGTCCAGTGAAATCAAAATCATCAGATACGTGAAAGGAAAAACTGAAAAGTTTCAATGTGTTCACACTTGAGCCCTTAATCCAGGGTTCAAGGACTTTCCAGAACTTTCCTGGAGGCTTTCAAATTCAAAGACTTTCAAGGAGCGTAAAGACCCTGTTCATTGAAACATATTACAAATTGGCAGCAAATTATTTGTCTGAAATGTCTCTGTTTGCTGATGCTGTTTCTAAAACGCTTTCCACTCTGATGTTTACAACTTGAATATCTGAATTTAATCAATTAGAACAGAACAAACCTACCAGAAAGACAGTGAAACAAAATATGAGTTGCAATACCTTGAGACCAGTAAGAATCATCTTAGTTGGAGACTGCTCCATGGGGCTTCTAGGACTTGTTGGACCAGGTGAGGCCAATGATCTTCTTGGACTTGTTGGACCAGACGAGGAGTCAGATCTCCTTGGACTAGTTGGGCCTCTGGATGCCCCAGCTTCAGGGGTGAAAGGTCTCTCTGGTGCCTGCATTCCAGCCAAGGTGATGGGTTTGTAATCCTCTTCCTTTCTGGCAGTCTGTCGGCACAAAAAGCAAAATTGTGATTTTTATATTACCACATACAGTACCATGAAACTGAAAGACTCAAAATTTTGCTCAAACTTTCTGTGAGGAAACTTTAAACCATTCCTTTTCAAAATCGTGAATAAAAATTTTGGGTCACCATGCCAAATTTTGTACTGGAGAAACAAATTATCCTACATTTACCAACACTTGAAATTCAAAATGGCTGCCATTCTTGTGTTAACTCTTTGGAAAAAAATTAAATGTTTGATTTTTGCAAAAATATGCTGGTGAACACTTTATTTACTCCAATAGCTTTAAAGTGAGTCCCCATAAATGGTAGATCAAAAGAGTACTGCAAAGTATGACAGTCCAAATATCCATCCTTGAGAACAAAATGTATAAGTATTAAACTACGAGTCAGATAGGAAGAAACACTTAACAGGATATGCAAGTCTTTTGTGGAATTGTTCAACATTCATTAACTCTGCACAGGTTGCACCTGGAAATCATAAGACACTGTCACTGTCAGGCTTCTAGAGCACACACTGAATCCCATTATGAATATGTCTAATACATGTGCATGGGTTTACTGACAAACCTCTCAACAAAGAAGAAAGATAGCTTACCATCTTGAGAATAGAATCAGCCACACTGTGTACCAGTCTCTCACTGCCAAACTCCCCAGGGAAATGTTTCTGTACCATGTTGGATGCAATCTCAAAGGCATTGCTGTTCATGCTGGGATCTGACTCGTACTGAAACCAGTAACAAGTCTCCTTGACTGTCCTGCCACTCCATGATAACTCCACTGGTAGACTGGAAATACACATATAATATATACGATGTCTTTTATCAGTCATTCAATTTACAAGTTGCCACTTGTGCAGTGTGACGACACTGTTGCAAACAACCACTGTTTACTAACAGTTATGTTGATTACATGTCCATACAATGAATTTCCATGCTTCTAAAAGTTTTTAATATTCAACACTTGTAAACCATTTACATTTTTAAACAGAAATTTTTTTCTCCGATTATAACCATGCATTTGCAATCACTAGTACATCAACTGTAGTTGCCATACTGGCTTGAAATTTCTCGACGGAAAGTTATGCAATGTTGAAATAACTCAAAAATTCTCTTCTCCCACTTCTAGTAATTCCCATGTTATGCTATGAACCATTTATTTTACCTACATTCTGAACTTACAGGTAACGAACTTTTAAACTCTGTTAATAATAATGCAGCTGAAAGCAAGGAACATCTTCCAAGGTATAATGTGTTGTTTGGACATACAACATCACATTGTTCCATCACACGGCAAAGTTTGATGTGACTTACCTCTCTGGTAGGTTATCATACTCTTTACCATCCCAGTAATGTTTAAATCCACAGTTACATCTGGTGTCTGGAGCCGGTGTTTTTGTCCTGTCACCATTGATGTACACAACAGATCCATCACCTTTCACCACACGCACTGAATTACTGTCAGAGTATAAGTATCATACACTTTCAAATTAAAATTATCGATAAAACAGAGACAAGGTTCCCTTCAGATCTTGCTTGAATTTGATCATTTTTATTTCTTTACTTTATAATTCAAAACGACACTCACTGAAAATAACCAAAGACTGAAGAATTTTCGCCATTTAAGATACTAGTAATGCAATGACAAACACCAATGAATGACAAAATTTCATTTACAAATGTGTACGATAAACTTCCGCCCAAAAAGACTCCAAGTTATGGGAAAAGGTAACTGCCATATTATTCTTATACTTATGAAAATCAAACCATTGCAGCCTTATATTAAAAGACTGTCAAAGTGTTTCTTTTAGTTACATCTAGCTCCTCTATTTTCTAAATAAATATATTCATTTATGCAAATTTATTCAAGACACTGTTCAAGTATGTAAATAGTAGTGAGATGCTATCAATGTAGCACATGTAATGGCTGAAGATTGTGCACTATGTGAGACGTAAAGACTAGAAAGTTGCCTATGGCAGAGAAAACTGCTATGTGCTAGACAACCACAGCAGTGCCTAACATCACAAAGATGAGAATACAACAAACAAATCAAAGTAAATAGTCAAATCACCTCATCCTGCACAAGTTCTTCGACTTCATCTGTTAAGTATGACTAACAAATATGTGACATTGAACTCACCCTTGACACCATGTACACTGAGAAAATCCACTACTCTTCATGTCTGGTACCAGTTCATCCTTTACTGGATCGTATGAGCATATCAAACCTACAAAAACACACATTGCCATTACAAAATGTTTTCATTACAAAGGCAAAACAGCTCTGATGAGACATGGAACAAGCAGGTAATTTGTTTCTCTGGTACTAAACTTTGTACAATGACTCCTGATTTTTATTCTATATGTTGCTGAGAGAAGGGTTGAAAGTTTCATTGAGGAAAGTTTGAGAAAAAGTTTAAGTCTTTCACTTCTGAGGCGCATAATACCTTAACAGAGTTTTCCAACTCTTAGGATAATTGCACTATCAATCAATCAAACTTTAAAACTATTTCAACTTTTTCACAACAGATGCTCACCGTGTACAGGGAATGAGTATTTTTTGTTGTGCTGCAGTTTCCCATGTGTGTTCTCAGCCAAGTTGTACAGCATACCGCCTCTGCCAAACCAATCCGGGGAGATGTTAAACTCACTGATGGCATCACAGGTCAGACATCGATACAATCTCCCATCATTCACTGCTTTCTGAGCCGCTTCTATCACTTCTTCTGGAAGCACTCCAACAATTCCTGAATTTTAACAAATTATATCAATTGAATGCTCAAATAAATAAGTAAACTAAGTGATGAAGAGGTCACTGCAACAACAACAATTGACATTTCAGTTGATGATGGTAATACAAGCATATTATTTGACAAGAATTGTTATCTTCAATTACAGTTGTTTCCTTGGAACAACTAGCATACAGAAAAGAGGAATGTATTTATATTTTTTCAATATTTTTTCAATTAAAATGTAACACAGACTTCAGGTATATAAGTACAAATCAGTCAATAATGCCGTAACGATTAACTTAAAAGTAAACTTGTAAATTTACGTTTGATAATAATTCCACCTGAGTATTGTTTGTTTTCGTTTACTGTTTGCTACCTGTGTTTGTTTGTTTTTTTTTCAGCTTACCAGATCTTTTGTAGACATATTGATGCATATCAGCCACCAATGCAGGATGTACCTCATGCTTCTCCACAAACACTTCCTCCATAGCATTGGCCAGTCTCTGTATGTATTTATCCTACAGAAAGACCAAGAAATCACTGAACACTTGCTGTGTCTGTATTCTGCCATCACATGCAATAATGACTCATACTTATCTACTTTGATAGCTTATATAATGCTACATACACCTTAGGGACAGATATTTACAATTCTTCTTTGGTAATTTTCAAGCTTATCGTGTAATTAAGTTTTCACTGGCAATATTTTTGTGAAAATCGAAAATTTATTTTGCCCAATAAAGATAACACAGGGATGGTTGCCATTTTAAATTTCAAGTGTCGGTAAATACCGGATAATTTGTTTCTCTGTTACCACATTTTGCATAGTGACCCCTGAGTTTTATTATTTAATGCTTTCTTACAGAAAATGTGAACAAAAGTTTAATTCTTCCTGTTTGGAGGTGCAAACTATCGTATTATTTCTTGTTGCTTTTCCAGTTACCTACCAATATTTGGCAAAAGTAAAAACAATTGGTAAGAGGCAGCATTTTGTACAATCATGAGCTAATGTACAGTGTCTCGGAAGATTTTAGCTAATTGGTTGGCTAAAACTCATTGTTCTTATTGAATCGTTTCTGTACAGCCAATCAGGTTGAGAATAACCCTAGATTCAGACTCCGTAAGTTGCTCTAAACAATAACAATCTACTGATAAGATATAACCTTCCAAGACACTGCACCTTGCCTGTTTAAAACCTATAATTAAAAACCTACGGGGCTCCTCGGAATAGCAAGAGCTTCAGTACTTGGCTGGAAGGAGTCGGAAAAACTCTCTCAATATGCAAATGTTTGAGTTCACTAACCCCTTTGCTCATGATTTACTTGTCATCAGACCTAAAATTTTCATAGATTACTTCTGGTTCATGGAACAAACACAAAATCACATGGAAAGCCTATAGAGATTCATGTATTTCTTTTTCACGGCTGCAAAAGTTATGTGTCACAGTTGGATGTACCAGGTGGTTTGGAGGATTCCAATCTCACAGGAGAGATCACAGAGATATGCACTCTTAGCTAAAAGGCCCATAAGCTGTATCTTTTTTCATTTTATTAGATGCAGTGGTTTGAAATCAAATACATCTCTTGTAAAAATACTTGCCAAAGGGTGAACACACATTTTCAAACATTAGCAATAAACGTACGACATTAGATTTTAACATCTGGCCATCCCAAATATACACACAAGCACCTAAATTTATTCAAACAAATCCATCACCAAGGATTGAAACTGACATTTTTAAAGACAAAATGGCTTAATTACAGGAATCCAAAACATCTCTCCCAAGATTGAGTGGCATTTATTGGTAAGTAAAATGCAAAAATATGCAGCTAGTGCGGCTTCTATGCAGAATTTATCCGATAAACTATCACATGGTTTGCCATTTTTTCTCTTTTTAATATGGAGGCATGTCATGAATACAATGAATCACAACAGGGAAGCAACTGGGAAACTGGGAAGAAATTCACACCACACAGGCTCAACATAGGGCAATGACACATTCTGTTTTGTTGTTCACCTACCCCAAGGGTTCTGTCACCACCAATGGTACACACATCATCTAAATCAAACTCAACATATTGGTTTATATGCTCAGGAGGCATACCCCATGCCTTTGCTAACATCCATCTAGGTATTCTTGGCAATGGAGCACCTAGCAAATACAGAAGAAACGGAAATAAATTTTAACACCAACCTGCCGGGGGAGGGGGAATTTTATGTTTATTTTAGTATCACACAGGTATTTATACGTCAATAAATATCATCAAATGCATGTAGGAATTTCAAAGAGAAGCTGCCCTCCCATTTTCTTGAATGTCAAGGTCTCTAATACACCATTTACCATACTGCATGATAACTTTATAACATCTTGCATTGCTGAGGTTCACAACTTCACACTTGTCCCACAACACAGCACAAACATTCCTTTGCCTAAGGAGAAGGTTACTGCATAAAAAAATATGCATGTATGTTCCACTTAACTTCATATAACACTTGAATGCAGAACTTGATTTGTTTCATATGGTTGTTATTTGACTGATATATTTCAAATCATGATCCAGATCATCTTTACGCAGTTTGTATAAAATCCTTCTAACAATGTAAATACAAAGGGAAAGAGTTTCTTCAACTGAAATACACACTTATTATCAGTCGCTGAGCAATAAAATATTCACATTAGGGCGAAGACATTGTGTGTATACCAGTACACAATCTTTAAAATCACACTCATGTATAAGAGTGTACAGAAAATTTTTTGCTTTTTTCCCCCTTCCTTTTTCAATACAAACCACTCAGATACATACCTTTGACCCCTACTAATGGAATATAATGGTTTCTTCCAGGACTGCTCCAAGCTATACAGATTGGTTTATTCAGTTTTCCATCTTTACCTCTGCACTTCTCCACCGGTATAAGAGCTGGCAGAAACACACCTGGCATCGGACAAACAAATAGTGAAGATATTCTCCATGAAATTTTAATTTTTCATTTGTCATCCAATCTTCATTCTCTGATCATGGTTTCACCCTCTAGTACAATCTCTTCTGACATATTGAACATACACCTGTGTGTGCTAGTTACATGTACTTACACAGGGTTGCTGCAGGGCTACTCATAAAGTATAGATGATACACTTTGCACAGTGTATCAGTTCTTTGAACAGCAAAGAAGATACAACTGTGACTATATTTGTTTGTGTGATCTATATCATGCACCAGCATGCATAATGTCCAATCAACTTTGGAAAAGATTACAATCAATGTATATCATAAATAACTGTATGGAAAACGTGGGTCAGCTACTCATAGGAGTCAGCAACTTGGTGTACTTTGTTTAGGGGCACGTGGTGTTTGAATTTTCTATCTTGCATTTGTCAAGATTCTGGCATGAGTGCCTGAGCACTACTAGTGCCACAATCCCTGTTCAAAAACTAGTTTCGTAAACAACTAACAGCATGCAATCTGTCCTCATGAAATCCTAGTATTTTAGTTAGAAAATGCCAAAAGTCAGAACACGAAATGGCATCAGATGAAAGACAAATTGTTCTATTGGATCAAGTAACCTGATTGACATGGACCATGTCTCATGTGACATACCCTATACACACAGTCTGACTGACACCATGAAAATAATTGTACATCAATAATGTAGACGTCACAAGACATGCACATGTGCCTTAGTGTCCTGACCCTTTGACCAAGAATTCAAACCTAGATATATAAACATTTCACACTTTCAAATTTAGACAATAACTTTCCGCTGGCGATGTATATTTGATGACTTAAAATGCACTAGACAGAGTGACCTACTTTTTTCACAATTGTAAACTTATCAACTGTAGTATACGTGAATTTCAACATGGACAAAAGATTTACAGACAGCAACAACAGTTAAAACAGAATATTTTTTCAGTAATTGCTGGCTACTTTAACCTCTTGATTACCAGAAAGTGGTAAAATTGCTATGCCAAACAGACCTTGAATATGTGCAGGATCTTGATGGAACTTTCCTACGCTAAATGTATATAGAAATTGATCATGACACTGACAGTTTTTGACATTCAAGGTACTGTAGCCAAGGGGTTAAAGTCCATGTGCCACATAACCTATATCCTTCTAAATGTCTTGAGTAATATCATCAACTTGTGTGCATTTCTGTCTTCTAGTTTCAACTGCTTATCAAAGTAGATTATAGAACACTACAAGGAGTTTTTGCCAAGCTACAGTTTGAGACTGGTCTTGCTTGAAGAATGTTGTCAAGATAGTTTGCTGCTACTTGCCAAACTGTGATTGATTGATTCATTTTGTTTACTCTTATACTTTGATCTGTCTTAGCCTGGCCAGCCCAAAAACAATTTAAACAGTGCAACTTTCTGGTTTATGTCACTCTGTATGAAGAGACTCAAATATTTTGGGTATAAACTCAATTCTGGTAAATATAGGGGTGAGTGACTGTCGTGACCAAAAGCCCTTTTTAGAATCTCATTTACTTTGAGGGTCATGTTATCAAATCATTTATCAAGTAATAGCGTATTCTTGTACCCTATTATTTTATGCTTTATCATAGCATTGCACCACAGATCTGAAGATTGTTAGGGTAGACGCATCAAAAGAATCCTCTTCATATTTTTCGACCATGAAATACACTGCTGAAATGAGATTGTAGCTGTCTTGTCCTGTGAAGGTTTCCAGTAATTTTAAAACCATCCTCTGAGATTTTTTGCTGCCTAAACTCCTCACACATTAAATTTTGATCTACTTAAAGAAATGAGTTATTTTAGGGTGATTGACTCTATACAATCTTGAATGCTTAACAATAACACCATCTTACTAGTTAATGTTGACATGAAATACTGCAAACACCAGAGACTGAAGATTCTATTTATTGCTTCTTATGGCTCAGTCCAATTTATCAGAAGATATTAAGAAAGCATTGCAGTATTCCACCACAATTGCTGTCAACACCATACATGCAATCCACCCAATTATTCCCAGAGTTTGAGTTTTGTTACTAGGTGTGTCATATCGGAGAAAATACTGGTAATCTAACAGGGGCATGTTGCAGAGAGACCATAGCGTAGTTCAAAATAAATATTTTGCATTAAACTGCAGGTGTAGGATTCTCTTCCATCAGTTTGCTTTGGACACAAATCATGCAGTCTACAGATGGAGACATTAATTCAAGATTGCATTCAGTGAAAACGTTTCCAGTGAAAGAATGTTATGTGCACTGTGATGGGAAAACTGTCATGGGGCTACTCTGAAGGGTTTAGTTTCATTCTGGTCCTCTTAACTTTGTAATTTTCACTAACTCTTCAAGACACAGTAAAGTACTTGTTATAAATTGTTATAATGTACAAGTATAGATAGTAGTGTTTGGTGACAGTGCTGCTTCCTGAAGACATTCAGCAACAGTGACAATGACTGGTTTCCAAATCAAACGTCAAATATTCTACTCATATAGTGTTAATTTTTACTGAAGCATCATTGAATGCAGGGAGTATGAATTTTATTCCAGCTCTTTAAGGTTCTATGTTGATGTCATTGTATCTAGTCTGTTTTCGTTTTTTTGTTACAAGTAATGACACTGTATCTTATCTTTTAGAGACCAAATTTAAGTTATTGGTAGATGAGGAACGTTCAATAAAATTGACCCATCTCTGCCGGTAATGACCACTGCCATTTTAGAACCCAGTCATTTTAAGCACAGTTGGCTTCTCTTCATTTTATGAACTTTCTGATCCATATAATTGAACATTAAGCACTGTTGATCATAAAATCTGATGCACTAGAAACATAATTCTTTGAAGTTTAGAGGAAGGGAGTAAGACCCAATTTGTTTTGCTTGCATCAAAATCGCGATAAGGATTTTGCTGTAACAAAAACAATTCAGACCGCGAAACCACAACAAATACGATATTTTAATTGCAACAAATGAGATTGCCAAAAGTCATGACCCTGAGTATGACCTGTCTGTTGCACAATTTTGGATTAAGTAATTTTGTTTTGAGGAGGGACGGGGTTGACACCAAACAACATGTAAGGTATTGTTCCTGGTGAGTCAGCTTTTTGCTACTAAACCACGTTTGGGCCATTGAAAACAATTTTTACAGGCCACAACTGAAAGGTTCCAATATCATAGTTGACATGATATGATGATGAGTGCTGTCGGAGAATCACTGATATGTTACAGGGGACCCCACAAACCTGAATAATCAGCCAAACTTGAAAGTCCACTGAGGGAGTCCAGCAGAATGATTGGGCGGTGCAAGACGTTGGCCAAACCAAAGATATGGATGTTGCGCAGTCCCAAAGCTTCCCCATCGCTAGGGATGAATTCTGGGTCACATTCATCAATAATTGTGCTCCACTCATCTGTATCGATGAAGTCACTGAACAAAGCCTGGTACCTGTCCAGGTAATTTTGGAAGTGCCTATGTAAATTAACTCTCAAGGCATGCCAGAACAACTCTCGCCCAACCAGGGCTCTGGACACTGCATGAACAAGGCAATGTCCATCGCCATCAGCATGTAAAGGTATGAGCAGTTCTTCACTGTAGTTATTTATCCGGTGTATTGTTTCAATTGTATCCTGTAAGTATTTCACACTTCCTGTCTGGTCACGTCCATACCCCACGATGTTGATGTGTTCACGGTTGATCTGAAATGCTCTGTCACCGAGTATGGAGCAGTCGAAGATGTCACCTTGATTGAGACTTCTAAGAGGCTGTGCTTTGCCAGCTTTGTCCATTCCATACGTTGTCAACAAGGGACCAAGCAATTTACACTGATAGTTGGATAATCCCAAAAATCGCACTGAATCCGTCCCTTTCTTTGGTACAACGTTACCGAGCAAAACATTACGAACCATATTATGGAGGGCTATTTCCGGATCTGTAACCTGTTCAACATTTTTAATGGTAGACTTTTCATGTCTCTGACCACAGCCAGTACATTCTATGCTAGTGTCCCATGCAGGAAAAAACAGCTTTGTCTTGCATTGCTCATCAGGGCAGAATCCACTGAGTACCCTGTAAGGCTCACGGCTCTTAGATCTTGACAACATCCTGAAATTTGCCTTCAAAGAAAAAAATAAATGAAAAACCACATTACTTTTACATGTTACCGATGGAACTGAAATGTATAGAGACTATTGTTCATGACCAACCAACTTTTGTCAACCTCTGATAATGATTCTTACAGTGTATTGTGACTTCATTTTCACTTTGGGATAAGAGTCTAGAAAGTAACATAAAACAATGTCACTTGCAACATTAAAGCCGTTGGGTAAATTTAAAAGATATGTCGATTATGCTCTAAGAGCTGTGTTTGTTAAACTATCATATATACCAGTGCAGAGTTCTGTGTCTTTACTTGTACTGTCGAGTTGTATGCAATCTTTCCTGAACATTTCAGATATCACAGATTTCTTAATTGAGTGCTTGATAAATTTCTCTCACTGGCTAAGTCCGAAACAAAGTTTACTTGTACAGCCCAGTTTTCAATAGTCCTGAGTTGGCACTAGCAACATCATTGTCAGCAAACTGTGTTTTATATCATCAGGTTGGTCTAAAAACATAGGTAACACAATTCTCATGGGCCAGTACTTGGTTCTAGTACGACAACAAGACTCTACACAATATTCCACAAAATTCCACGAGAAAGTGAACATGCTTTATAAGAAGATCGAGCCATAAAGAACTCAAAATGGGCTGAACGAAGGTGAGCGTTTGTAACAAAACTTGTGGAATCCTCCTGCAGCGAAATAGTGAGCAGCATAAACGATTTACAATCATGAGAGCATCTACTTTCGTTTTTCAATGGGACTTGCAACATGTTCTCGTTTGAAGGGGAGAATGTTCTGAGAACCAGTGCTAAGAATTAACACCGTCGTAATTGATAGGTCTTATAAGGGGGCTTTTGTGCACCATTTGCGCCTGCGAGATACCAAACGTAAGACAATATGCGCAACCGAATACAGGGCATCAGAAAGTATCAGCATGGTAAATGAACATCATGAAATGTGATGTCAGCCATATTTTGCCCTATGAGTACTCATAAGATCTTATCATAATATCTCTCCGACACTGTGTTCTGATATTTGTATCGATATTGTGACAGCTTCGAACGAAGTTATTATAAGCTTAACTTACTTTGAAAGCCTTTACCTTTGTTTGCCCTGATCGAGGGCATAAAACGTTCTCAGTGAGCCAGCACTTGTATGTGTTGTCAATTCAAACACGGAAGTGCAATGTCGATGTCTGGGTCTTGTTTACAATGGTTAGCATGTATTACGTGTTTTGATTGGTCGCTCAAAAATTACATATGCCATATTAACATATGTGATGTATGCTAAATCAAGCTATTAACAGAGGATTGAAAAGGTACTATTATATTTTCCTCGAGGAAATATCTACTACGCAGTGAAATTTCTTCTTTATCACGTTCGAACATAGCACCTTGTGGCGCACGGGTTATCGCAAATTGACCAATCATCAACCGTCTTTCTGAGTGAGTACAGGCAGTCAAATCGAGGTCAAAAGTTAAATGAGGACATGGACTTGACCTCTGAGATTTATGAATCAGACCATGATACTTACGTACGTTCGATAAAAAATTCAAAATAATGGCCATAAGTCTTGTAGAAAACTCTTCATTTCATATTTTTCATCGAAGGACAATATGACACATTCACGCATGCGCGAAAACTCCGGAACATGGCGGAGAAGCAAGTAAAGGGTATTCTCAAAAATGCTAAATATGTCGAGCAACCAGGCACCAAAAGCGAGTAAGTATTGTTTCAATAAATTTCATTGATATAGTAGTGTTCCGTCAATATCCTACATTTCCACGGTTACAAAATAATTAGATGTTCGCCACCGAAACTCAGTGCCGCGCCATCCCTCCATCCACAGAGTGCACACGCGCGTCACGGCGACTGTTGATATCGGTAGACTACTGTACAGCACAAGCTGTGTAATACTTCTTGTCAACAGTAAACCGGCTCGCGCCGTCGCGTGTAAAATGCAGTGTACAAATGTCATCAGCCGTGTCACATTCGCGCTGCATTCTTAAACCGTCCTAGTTATTATACTGTTGTTCACTATCAAGTTCATTTAAGTCATGTGTATATACCTGTACACAATATTTCCTGAACATTCACTTGTAATTGCGGTGTATTCTGGTACATGTAGCAGCAATGAAGCACAAGCATAGAGGTACCTCCGTGGTACAGGCAAACCAAACCTCAAAATGTGAATATTTATTTCCAAATAAACCATTGGCTGTACACTGGAGAAAATGTATATAAGAACAAAGAAAGATAAGTTCCTGTTCCCAAGAGAGATTCGACTTGTTTATGTACCTCTTATTAGAGAACATAATTTTTCCAAATATCAAATTGTAATTTTGGTGTTTTCTAATTGTCTTCTGTAGCAGCATTGACGTGAATGCTATACAGCTCACAATTTGTTTCTGCAAATGTCTTAAAACCAGACCATAAATATGCAGGAAGAATGAAAAATTTTCCTTCCACACAGACAAGAAAATATTCTTCATGTACTAGGACTCACCATATCGCCTTTTACCGTACGGTATATTAAATCACCGTTATCTACCCAAGAAAGCAACAAATGTGATATAAAGTATCATAATGTGATATAAATTATCTTGCCATTACAACAGTTGAAAAAGAATAAAATGTTGTCTTGTAGTATTTAAATTTTATTACTCATTTAAAAAATGCAACCTCAGTTTATCCTCTGTAATTTAGGTATTATACATTAATTTTGTTTTAATTACCTGAATTAACACTTTCTCAATAATTCTGTTTTCCATTTCATCCAATTTTCTGGAAGTACCAAAAAGCATCATACTATAAATCTTGCTTGTGTTTTCATTAATGTTTATATTAAAATTATTGATTCATTTTGTGCAGTAATTTAAAGTGCAAAGTTTTGTCAAATATTCAGTTTAATGTGAAATTAGTCACTGATTGCTATGGACTGTGTCTTGCATGAAGAGAGAAAAAAAGACCCTCAAGGGCTATGCCAAATTGTACCATGCCTTAACTGCCATGTAAATACTGCTGGAGCCAGATTTAATGACCAGCTGATCGGAAAGCGTCATTCATTAATCATGTACACAAAAATAGAAATTCAACATTGTGTATATGGTGTTATGTAGGTCATTTCCCCCACACTCATCATGACCTGAGTTCAATTAGTCTAGAACATTCTCAAGGTCACTGCCCTTGATGACCTCACAACCTTGAATTCAATTAGTCATGTTTGGAATGTTCTGGAAAGTTGATTAGTTGTGTAAGGGAGATAATTTTAGAACAGTAATTAGCATGTCAATAAAAGTTCTAGATTGTTCTTATATGCCTTTATAAAAGGGACGTGCACAGCTTCCAGTCAGACTTTTGGGATCGTGTCTCTTGTGTGTTACTAAACTCCAGCAGTAGTCATTCTCAAGACTTTTCAAGACCTTCACTGTCAACGCTGGATTTATACTGTGGACTTTGTGCAGCTTCAAGCCTGCAAGCCAAAGGACTGTTCATTCATCCGACTGACTGTTACAACTCTGAGACTGGAGCTTTGCCGTCCCAGCTGAGATAAGTAGTCTGTACACTTTTAAAGCTTGTACTCTGTCCCTGACTTAGCAATTAGTTTTGTTTTCGTAATAAATTTTGTTTAAACGTTAACTGCTGAGTTCACCCTTTTGTTCGTTTTCTCTGCACGTAACAAATTGGGGGCTCGTCCGGGATACGAACATTTTGAGCCGTTTGACAACATTTTGCCTACCTTTTCAAAACTACTGTATACTGTGAACTCAGCGAAATTCAATCATGGCGGAATTCAAGCCAGACGAATTTATGGATGACCTTGATCAGGACACATTTAATTCCCTCAGAAAAGACAACCTCATAGCACTGGCCAATTTCCTTAAAGTAGATGTCAAAAGATCTATGCGCAAGCGAGAAATACAGTTCAAGATTGCAAAACATTTAGTTAATTCTGGCCATTTTGAGGAGTCTGCCTTAAAAGATTATGAGCCTGAGTCTTCCTTCGAACTCAAAAAATTGGAATTAGAAATACAGGCAGATTTCGAGCTAAAAAAATTGGCATTAGAAAAAGAAAAAGAATTACAAATGAAAGAAAAAGAATTACAAATGGAAAAGGAGAGACAGGCATTAGAAAAAGAAAAAATACAAATGCAGTTAGAAATGGAAGAAAGACAGAAAGAGAGGGAATTGGAAATGAAAGAAAAAGAATTGCAAATGGAAGAAAGACAAAGGGAGAAAGAAAGAGAGGAAAAGAAAAGGAAAGAGAATTAGCAGAACACCGACTGCAGTTAGAAATAAAACGTTTAGAGCTTGGACAGTCAGGAAAATTCTTCCCTTCAGACAAGTTTGACATCACTAAGCATTTCAGGTTAGTTCCCCTTTCCAAGAAAAGGATGTTGATAAATATTTCCTTCATTTTGAGAAAATTGCTCAGAGTCTGAATGGCCTAAGGAGTCCTGGTCTATGCTTTTGCAGAGTGCTTTGGTGGGTAAAGCCAGAGAAATTTACATTCAGTTGTCAGTAGAGCAGGCTTCAAATTATGATTCTGTGAAGGAATTAATTCTCAAGGGCTATGAGTTGGTGCCTGAAGCTTACCGTCAGAAATTTAGGGATTGTGAGAAGGTGAAAGATCAAACTTACGTTGAATTTGCTCGAACAAAAGAACAACTGTTTGATCGTTGGTGTTCTTCTGAAAAGGTCAGTCAGAATTATGACAAATTACGACAACTTGTTTTGATTGAGGAATTTAAGAGGTGCATCGGAGTGACATCAAGACGTTTATCAATGAACAAAAGGCAGATACATTGGAGGTTGCTGCACGTTTGGCCGATGATTATTCATTGACCCGCAAATCTTCATTTCTCAGCAAACCATCCCAGTCCTTTTCATACAGAAACAATGCAGGTAAATTTAACTCCTCCTTTTCATCCAAGAATTTTTCAAAGGAGAGTAGAAAATCAAATGACAGCAGTTCACAAAATTCAAGTAACACTTCCACATCATCAGATCCCAAGTCTAAATCTCCTTCTGACAAACAGTTTGGTACACTTCTTGTAATTATTGTAAGAAAGACGGCCATTTAATGTCAGATTGTTTCAAATTGAAAAGAAAACGTGAAGGTCAAAGTAGTCAAAGTGGATCTAAGCCCACCGGCTTTATTTCTTCATCAACTCAATTAGAGTCTAATAATGTGTGTAACACATTTTCTGAGGTTAAACCCCTCTTATCCCCAATTAATGAGGTCAAGGTCAATTCTTCTCAAGATAGCATTATGGGTATTTTCGAACCATTTATTCATGATGGTTTTATATCACTTTCTAGTGATTTTTCTTCCGCTACCCCTGTCAAAATTTTAAGAGATACCGGGGCTTCCCAGTCTCTTTTGTTGGCAGATACCCTGCCGTTTTCTGAAAAGTCATTTTCAGGTTCTAAAGTTCTTATTAAGGGGGTAGATTGTAATGACTACATTCCTGTTCCTCTCCATAATGTCTATTTGTCTTCGGACTTTGTTTCTGGACCTGTGGCTTTAGGTATTAGGCCTTTTTGCCTTTTGAAGGGATTCACCTTCTTCTTGGAAACGACCTTGCTGGGGACAAGGTCATTACTAATCCACTTGTGACTGATAATCCTAGTTTAGATCAGGATCCAGAGCCAATTGAACAAGAGATACCCGATTTATTTCCTTCATGTGCTATTACTCGAACCATGTCAAAGAAAACTTCCAAGAATCAAAATACTCTCAAAAATAATGTCACAGATGTTGACTTAAATGACACCTTTCTCAGTCAGGTGTTTGACACGGATCATTCCGTTATCCTTCGTGGATTTGAAACTTCCAGTAAAACTTCTGCTGACCAAAGTCAGACATTTTCTAGATCAAATCTCATTGCAGAACAACACAAAGACCCAGATATTTTGTCTTTGTTTGACAGGGTAGATGATGATGAAGTAAAACTTCAGATAGCTCTGTTTCCTATTATACAAAATCTGGTATTCTCATGCGTAAATGGAGACCTCCAGATGTCTTGGTTGATGACGACTGGGCTATAAAACATCAAATTGTGGTTCCAAAGCCCTATCGTGCTGAAATATTGCGCCTGGCCCATGAAACCCCCTGGGCTGGTCACTTAGGAGTCAGGAAAACTTATCACAAAATTCTCAGTCACTTTTATTGGCCTAATCTCAGGCAGGATGTAGCACATTTCTGTAAAACTTGTCACACATGTCAAATGGTAGGAAAGCCGAATCAGACCATTCCAAAGGCCAATTTACAGCCAATTCCTGCATTTCAAGAACCATTTAGTAGGATACTAATAGACTGTGTTGGGCCCCTACCAAAAACAAGATCAGGAAATGAGTACATGTTGACAATAATGTGTACATCAACTCGGTTCCCAGAAGCCATACCACTGAGAAATATAAAGACAAAGACTATAGTGAGAGCTTTAGTCAAATTTTTCACTTTATTTGGCCTCCCTAAATGTGTCCAGTCCGATCAAGGCTCCAACTTTATGTCTGGTATTTTTCAACAAGTAATGGATCAGCTAGGCATTAAACAGTATAGGTCATCCGCCTATCATCCAGAAAGTCAGGGTGCTCTTGAGCGATTCATCAAACTTTGAAAAACATGATTAGGACCTACTGTTTTGACACAGAGAAACAGTGGGATGAAGGAATTCATTTTCTGCTCTTTGCTGTTAGAGAGAGTCAATTCAAGAGTCTCTTGGTTTTAGCCCATTTGAGCTTGTATTTGGACATACAGTCCGTGGCCCACTTAAGCTCATTAAAGAGAAATTCCTATCAGACGATGATGATTGTCTGAATATTTTGCAATATGTGTCAGATTTTCGTACGAAACTCTCTAAAGCATGTGAATTAGCCAGAGAAAATCTTGAGTCATCTCAGCAGTCAATGAAAACCAAATATGATAAAAGCACCTCAAAACGGAAGTTTGAACCAGGTCAAAAAGTTCTTGTTCTACTTCCAATTCCTGGCAAACCACTCCATGCTCGTTACTTTGGGCCATACCTAATTGATAAGAAATTGAGTGATTTAAATTACATCATAATAACACCTGACAGGCGAAAACAAAAACAGCTATGTCACATAAATATGCTTAAGCCATATTTTGATAGGGATAATCCTACTATAACTCAGCCTGTCAGTGCAGTCAGTTCAAACCATTATGAAGATAGTGATACTGAAACTGACTTGAGTGAAAATACTCTAAACTCAAAGCTGGGCTCGGTCAAGCTTCAGAACTCAGAAATCCTGGAGAAGCTGGAGTCTACAAAGTTGGCACACCTCCAGCCAGAACAACAACAACAGGTGAAAGAACTGCTCCATGAATATAAACACCTGTTTCAAGATGTTCCAACGAGGGACAAACGTCATCTATCACGACGTTGATGTTGGGGACAGTAAGCCTGTAAAACAACATCCATACAGACTGAATCCAACAAAAGCAAAATATCTCCAGGAAGAAGTCAAATACCTGCTGGACAATGACTTATTGAACCCAGTAAAAGTAACTGGAGTTCGCCGTGCATACTTGTTCCCAAATCAGATCACAGTTATCGTATGTGCACGGACTTTAGGAAGGTCAACACTTTAACAAAGACAGACACTTTCCCAATCCCGAGGATTGATGACTGCATCGACCGAGTGGGAAAAGCCAAGTATGTGACGAAATTTGACCTACTGAAGGGATTTTGGCAAGTCCCTCTGACGGATCGTGCTCGTGAAATATCCGCCTTTGTTACACCAGACGGATTGTTCCAGTACAAGGTGATGCCATTCGGAATGAAGAACTCTCCGGCAACGTTCCAACGGATGATCAACGACGTCATATCCGGGCTAGACGGGTGTGCAGCCTACGTTGACGACGTCGTCCTGTATAGTGACACCTGGGAGGAACACATCAAGCTCATGCGGAAGTTCTTTGAGAGACTGAGCAAAGCAATGTTGACTGTCAACCTTGCCAAATCTGAGTTTGGTTGGGCAGGGTAACTTACCTCGGACATACTGTAGGACAGGGTGAGGTAAAACCTGTTGATGCTAAAATCAGTGCCATTTCAAGTTTTCCCATACCAAACTGCAAACGACAACTGATGCGCTTTCTCGGTATGGCTGGTTACTACAGAAAATTCTGTCCAATTTCTCCACAATTACTGAGCCTTTGACTAACTTACTTAAAAGAAAGTAAAGTTTGTTTGGTCAGAGCAATGCCAACAGGCATTTGATACACTTAAAGCCATACTGCAAAGTGCCCCAGTGTTGTCTGCACCAGATTTCACTTTGCCATTCAAATTAGCTGTAGATGCTAGTGATACGGCTGCTGGTGCTGTTTTATTGCAAGAGGATAGTCATGGTATAGATCATCCTGTTTGCTATTTTTCACGCAAATTTAACAAATCTCAGAGAAACTACTCTACAATTGAAAAAGAGTGTTTATCTTTGATATTAGCTTTACAGCATTTTGAAGTTTATGTTACTTCTTCAAATCAGCCAATAGTGGTTCATATTGATCACAACCCTCTTGTTTTTCTGCAGAAATTTAAAGGCAAAAATCAGAGATTGCTAAGATGGAGTTTAATGTTACAGGAGTTTAATCTTGACATTAGACATATCAAAGGCAGAGACAATTTAATTGCAGACTGTCTCTCTCGTATTTAGAGTTTATTGTTGTTCACTTTCAAGAAATTTTATTGTTGTTCACTTTCAAGAAACTTTACTTTAGAGTAAAACAAAATTTGAGTACTTAAATCCTTTTCAAGATTACATTTGTAAAAGAAAGATTTTTCTTTGAAAAATTTTCTTTTTTTTAAGAGGGGGTGTGTTATGTAGGTCATTCCCCCCACACTCATCATGACCTGAGTTCAATTAGTCTAGAACATTCTCAAGGTCACTGCCCTTGATGACCTCACAACCTTGAATTCAATTAGTCATGTTTGGAATGTTCTGGAAAGTTGATTAGTTGTGTAAGGGAGATAATTTTAGAACAGTAATTAGCATGTCAATAAAAGTTCTAGATTGTTCTTATATGCCTTTATAAAAGGGACGTGCACAGCTTCCAGTCAGACTTTTGGGATCGTGTCTCTTGTGTGTTACTAAACTCCAGCAGTAGTCATTCTCAAGACTTTTCAAGACCTTCACTGTCAACGCTGGATTTATACTGTGGACTTTGTGCAGCTTCAAGCCTGCAAGCCAAAGGACTGTTCATTCATCCGACTGACTGTTACAACTCTGAGACTGGAGCTTTGCCGTCCCAGCTGAGATAAGTAGTCTGTACACTTTTAAGCTTGTACTCTGCCCCTGACTTAGCAATTAGTTTTGTTTTCGTAATAAATTTTGTTTAAACGTTAACTGCTGAGTTCACCCTTTTGTTCGTTTTCTCTGCACGTAACATATGGTGATATGCCGTCCAAGCCAGCATGACATGAGGCACAATGGTCTTCTTTGAGGCAAGGATTTTTTTATGTTACAAGTGGAGGTAAAGAAAGAGCACACAAAGAAATTTCCAGAAATTTTGTGAAGACATCATGATAACTTAGCAGACTGGTCTAGAGGCATAAAGACAGGCATAAACAAACATCATATTTGCACAACCAACAAAAAGTAGTCACTACTATATGCCCCATGGTTTAATTAATATAGAATGAAATTACCACCGGTCATGTTTACTTCCTCTCATTGCCATTTTTTTCTTTAATTTTTCCCCCTTGCTGCTACAGAGATGGTGTCAAATGGGATGAAATGAACATTATAGCAACACACCATCCGCCTGATAAAGACTATGGTCACATGAAAATCGATGAGCCCAAAACTCCATACAATGCTATGGAGGATGATGACGAAGAAAGGAGAGCCATCGATCATGATGATTTGGCTTCAAAGTAGGTATAGAACATGAGTGACAGTGCGAGTATATGAACCAGTTTTCATACTTTAAAAACAAGCAATGATCTGCATTGAAAAAGTAGAGTCTATGCTGTTGTGTGTGCATAGTGAGTTACCATGTTCATCGTCACAAAATTGCTAAATTTTGTCAATTGGAATTGATCACTCTAAATAAAGAGTCCTAGTGGTACATTTTCAGGGCTCGAAATTAACTTTTTACCCTGGTAGTCCCAGTGGGCTACCATTTTCTGAAGTTGGTAGCCCAGCGACAAGGTTGGTAGCCCATGCATGAATGAAGAGGTTTTTTTTGTAAAGAATATTTTATTTATATCTAGACGATGAACGATTTATTTTCATGATTCTATCCAGTGAGTGAATTTTCTGTCATTTGACATCAATACCTGCGTGATACATGGCCTTAGGAGAACGGTTATAGCATGTGTAGTGGACGAAACGGTGACGCCTCAAAGTTTGACGACCTATTCACACATACGCAGAGCTTTGATGTACGCAATGACAACGACTTTTCACTCACACGTGTAAACATAACATGGCTAAAAATAGATTGGCTATGAATTTCAGGATGACAACTTGGTACAGTCATGTTCCTAATACTTTCGTGGCAATTTTGACTATATTTCCCCCGGAAAGCTAAATGTGTGGATGGCCCGACAGCTTTTTCTTTGCAGTTTGAATAATTTGTGTCCAATTGTGATTGATAAATTGTGACTAAATAAATATGAAAATGAATTTTCATGGGCCATCATTTCTCGAGCCTGTTATCCAAGTACATCAGTTCAGATATAAATGATATTTTATTGAAAGTTTGTCGCAAAAAATTCGACATGTCCTTTCTGTGTCCAGCTGGGTTGACTGTATGATCGTCGGTATAGCATGTGTAGTGGCGTCAGCGATCAACATCATGTCGCCCACTAAGTAATTTCCTGTCCCAGGCTTTGGTAGTCCGTGTGGGCTACCATTTCATGGACTTTGGTAGCCCCAGGGAAAAGTTGGTAGACTGTGGACGCGGGACTACCGCTAATTTCGAGCCTGATTTTTGAATACTTAAAACCATGCACCATGAAATCTTTGGTGATGGTTACTCTATAGACATGCATGATCAGCCAAGCAGCAAAGCTGGACATCAGATTTCAAGACACAGACTTTCATTCATGAAAACCATGAAAGGGTGAACAGGCAAAATTATAACCTAGCTTGCATATTCATCAATGTTATTACAATGTTGGTTAGGTGTACAAAATGTTTTTACTAAGTAGTACATTGGTTGAGAGTATGGGTCAAAGTTCCATCTTTTTTTATGGATTTAAAAAAACTATATAACAATGTCCTGCGAACTCAATTCAGTATTGTTGATACTTTGCAAATGATTTGGTGACTGTAAATATAAACCTCAATGTACTGTGGCCAGAGATAAAGAGTTTGGCCAAGCAGTTTGCTCATTAGCATATATGTATTCCTAGTAGATACCACAAATTACATCACTACATCCTGTATTTCCTGTCAGTGAAAGCAGTGAGACATTTTGTTTGTGTCCAATCTTTCAGCATTTTTTGAGATGCAAAACAATAAGACCGACTCCTCAATTCATACCAAACTGAGAGAAAATGTCTGATGAGAGTGAAATTTATCGCTGTATTAAAGCTCCTTATTTGTCATGTGAATGTATGGCAGGCAGCGGGAGACGGATTGCTAGCTAGCATATCAGAGGCTTTCTGCCAGCAAGCAGGCAGAATTTATTAACATTTCATGAGTGCTGACTACATGCCGATGGGGTCACCACTCTCAGTGTAACTGGCAGAACAGTCTAATCCTATAAAAATACCCTGTGGAATATGTAAACTTTTTTGAAAGAAATATCCTTATTTAAATGTGAAGTATTCGGTCATGGAGTCACTGCCTCTTGGCTTTGATGGGAGTATATGTACTTGTAATGCCAGGCAATTAATAAACCAATGAGTAGAATCAAAAGAAGGCAGTTCTTCAGGAATAAAATGTGTATTTCCACTGTGCTATTATCCACTCAACCAATATTATCATAGTGAGTCACAAACCATTGAAGATACTTCAATGAAATATGAATTGTAATTTAGAAAAGTTTACCAATCCAATATTAGAAATTTAATCTTGAAATGGAAAATGACAAAGTGGATAATTAGCAGTATTTGAGGTCATTATGTGTTTGTTGATTGTATCAGTCCAATGAAACAGTCAATATTACACTGTCTGATCCCCCGAGTGTTTCCTTTCATGAGAGAATAATTGGACAAATGATCTGGTAACACTGCACACAGCCAATTAAGATGTTGAAATTTATTGAAAAGGGAACTATAAACAGGAGGAAAGGCATTGTGCTGGTGGACACTAAAGATGTATTTACCTTGTTAAAAGGTTTCCCATTCTTATGATGTATGGTTTATGCAATTGGAGATTGCCTTTGTCCGAGTAAGTATTCATACATCCCAATTATTCATCACATGTGACTATATAACCAATTACCCCAGACAGAAAAAAACACCAATGAAAATTTTCACATTGCATTTAATTTACTTATTTCAAGCATATAGTTCTAATTGTGCATTGCACATTGTATCCCTAAAACTACTTTCAAAACAGGTGAAGGGCTATGGCCTGGTTTGGTGACAGGGATATAAAGGGATTAAAAGCATTAACCCTCTTGAAATGTGCGCAATTTAATGTATGGCTAAGATTAGGATAAGGAGAAATAAATTTATAACATTTTTAACTGAAATGATCAGCTTCTAGTGATTGATAACCATTCGTGATTTCTCAGGCTACTGGTAAGATTAGCTGTTGATTGATACAATGGTTTAGAAGACATCTATTTGTCAAAATCACTTACTGATACATTAGACAGGTTAAATTACATGTTTAACTCCAATGTGAGAAATTGATATGGTATCAGAAACTATAAGTATTAATAAATAATTGTCTTGAATCACTTGCATGTACTGATAGCCAGTGTACATCTACATTCTGTACATGTTCCTAGGTACAATTACCTGTCAGCTGTGTATTGAACTAGAGCCGTTCACCAGTTCATTGCCTTTGTCCAGATATGTTCATTGAAGTTGAGATTTTTTTGTGTGAATGAAGTTTCCCAGTGACATTTTAGAAATAAAAAAGTCATGAAAATGGTCAAGTAAAAATACTTGAAATCTGCACATGTATATTTATATTTATGATACAAAAAAATTTGAGATGGAGAGAACACAAATCTTGTCCAAAAAAGTCACAGACTTACCAAAATAAATATTAATAGAAGTCAAAAATCAAAAGTCAGATCGAGGTGATAATTAGAAATTTTAGTGATCTGCAATGTAGAAATGAGCAATATACCAATAAATAACAGTTAACAGTCAAAACAAGTCAGGTTTGTTATCAGTGGGACTTTGATATTTGGCAAATAATGTCCTTATGAGTGTAAAGGATATAAGATATCTTCAGTTTTGGATCTCATTGCAAAAAATAGTAAGGCTGTTTTCACTTTTCAGAAGTAAATGTACAGTAAGATGAAACATTTTAGTGTATCTACTGTGATGTTTCCAGTGGGTGCACACAGAAGTTGTGTTAAGCCCCAGGCAAAAAATAAAATCACTGAGTTGACATAATTGTGGGCAAAAGGGCAAAAAGCAACAGCCCTTGCATGTGAAAACTGTCAAGAGAGGCTGATTCGTGAGTGAGAAAAGATAAATTTGTGGGAGTCAGATGCAGTCTTTCACCATGGTAATAATTCCATGTAAATACCTGCACTATTGCATCAAACTACTGACTGGATATAGCCAGCAGGTCAACTGGGGTCATCTGAGTAAGTGGTCCCATGGCAACTGCTTTAATAGTTAATCTAGAGTATTTATCTATGTGGCCATGTGGAACTAATGCCTGATTAAATGAGAGTGATAACACATAACTAAAGAGGAAATTTCATCGCAAAAACAAGTTTGATGTAAAATACTCTACGGCAATATAACAGTCATGAATTAAGAAGTTAAATATGAATTAAGAACTTCCACATTTGGTTTCCAGTAGCTTTGCAAGATTATGTCAGAAATGAAATTCAATCTGTTTTTAATAGCTTAAAATTTGACCTTAGTTATCAGTATACATATCTTTATGATCAGTGCACACTACTATTTCATGAGATGTCACTTTTGAGGCTTACGATACGTGTCCATCATTGCAATTGCTTATTTTATGCACTCATTTTAATCATTTGTATGCAATATAATTAACCTCAGTATCCATACAGGAAATTCATAAAGTAAAATTCAGCGGTTAAAAATAGATTGAAGAAGGCAATAAAAACTTAAAACGTTGAATATTTTCATCTGAATTATCTTGGTCTTTGAGGGAAGTTTGGAGGGGTCACTGGAGGGTGAAATTGAGGCAAATATCATAAATGTAATATTTGCAACACATGGGCAATAACTCTCTTTGAAATATATTTCTATATTTGCTATCTATACATGCTTCTTTGCTTTTAACTCTTTCCCTCCCTCTTTCCAATGTAGAGGTCCAACTTTGCCTCAGAATTGAACAGGACTTTCCATCTTGTGGTGGCAAAGTGGGTAGGGAAGACGAGGCAAATGTAAAGTTGGTCACGCCTAAGTTTTGCTATCTGTTTGTCAATGGTGCATCTGTACCCAGGGCCCTACCAGAGAGCTATGTCAGTATTGTACTGTACATTCCCCTTCATGGCCTAACATTGAGTGTGTTCACCGCTGCGTTGTCAGTGATATTACCAGCAGTAACTTTGAAAATGTTACCTGCATACCTATTCAAATCGTGATGACAACACGACATGCCTTGGGAAATCAAACACTGAGTGTCTGTCAAAGCCAGTGAGCCGACTGATAAAATTTATACAAATACGTGCACATGAATGTTTAGTCGTCAGCGTTGAATAAATGCAACTGCAAGACATGCTGGACCTGTCTTTTTTGAAAGTTACACAATCTGGTGGTGGTAAAATGAGAGTCAAGGAAATAAGCGTCTTGAAACCAAAGACCTAAACTTTTGCTCTAACTTTCCAAAAGGAAATTTCAAACCGTTCCTTTTCAAAATCACGAATAAAAATTAGGGAGTCACCATGCACTAGGGAAACAAATTAGTCAATATTTACCGACACTTGAAATTATTATTTTTTTTTCAAAAAATAAGCTAAAGGTAAAAGGTACACTAAAAACTGTATTTTCTCCATAAGCTTCAAAACAAGCCACCACAAGAAGTGATCCAAAATAGTATTGTAAAAGTTTGAGAGTCAAGATATCTGTCCCCAAGGAACATTCTAACTTAAGGCCAGAGACGTCAAAAATATGATTCCCTTGATTTCAACACATGAAAGGTGGTTGTTGTTTTAAAAATCAGAAAATCACCCCAATAATTAAACAGTATATAAAGCACCAGCATTCAGTATGTAGTATCATGGGAAAGAGACAAACACTTAAATAATGGTGTTTCCATGAACTTTATTAGGTACTAGTATTGTGTGGTACAACAAGAATACAGTCACTGTGTGACCATAAAACATTGAGTTGCATTTGAGTTGCAAAAGTGAGAGGCAGGATTTTCTGATTTGAAGAAAGAATGCTGCCTTGGCTACTGCAAAGTGTTAGCTTTATCACAGTGATCTAGATGAATCAAAAAATCCATTGCCATGGAAACACTTCATGCAATATAATACCTTAATGGAGAGACAGCTTTCAAAAGTGAGGTTTGGTCATACCGGTATACAATAACAGCAGGGGTAATAGAGAATAAAATGTATTTAGACCTAGCCTAAAATGTTATGGTATTGTTGTACTTTACTCATGGAAAGCTTTCTTCATAATTATTATCAACAAAAAGATACAAGGGTAAGTATATGCAATGTTTGTAGGAGAAAGGCAGATTTTGAAATTTAAAATGATAAACCACTGTCTGCTTACCCTGTCGGAAAAAATTAAAATATTTAAATTTTACAGACACACACAGACAGACATACAGACAGACAGACACACACCACACACACACACACACACACACACACACACATACACACACACCACAATGACAAAATTTAGCTTAAAATTTGTAGAGAATAAAACAATTTAGTTTTGCATAACAGACCAAAAATGAAAATCTCAAATTATGATAATCCTAATGCATAATATCCCCAGGGTGCATGGAGTCTGCAAGATTGATTCCTACATTATGTCTAATATTAGATTTCAATGATGATTCATGTGCACGGTGTAAACAAATACAAAATCCATTTCTCAAATCTGCCAGCTAAGCTGATAGCATTTAAGTAAATTTCTATGAGAATTATCATATAGACAAGTAATAAAACTACACATGGTTGCATGTTGCACCTGAGGCCAAATAAACCTTACTGTTCCATAAATACGGCAAATCTGTTTTAATCCATCCTTACTTAGTACTTCTAATCACTCCTGGCAGATATGACGGTAACCAACCATAGCTTACGGCGTAACAGTTCAGATTATAAAATGTCAGTGACTGCACTGTACATGTCAACAGCATTGAAAACATGGAGATGTCTGTTATAAAACAGCCCAGTCTGTGGTTTCATGTTTTATAGTAAAATGTAAATAGTGTATCAATGTAGAATTTCTGAGTGATGACTGTTGAAAAGTATCATCAGTCAGGGTTGTCACTGCTGTGTTTTAACCCTTTTCTTAGTTGTCACATGGTCAGAGGGACTGTGTTTGCCAGGACTGTTTTGTGACCCTTTCATATTAAATGTTCTTGAAACAGTAACCAATTTTCTAGTCAACAACTTATCTTTCAAGAGAGCTAAATCAAAAGCTCACAAGATTAATGTACTTTCATATCATACCATGTAATACATCATACTTATCCTAGAATAAAAGCTACCTGATTGAAATTTACATTCTCTTCAGTCCAGGAAAGCAAAGTACATTGACCTATTTAAAGCAATTTTATCATTCAATGTAAAACATATTTCTTTAGCTAGCATCCATTGTTAGTGAAATTTAGCTAAGTCTGTCAATTCACTAATTTCTCATGACGCTAATTTAAATTTTTCTCAGTGTTTACTATGGTTAAGATGCCCCTTTAGCTAAATTAGAAACTGGCTGGTTGTGATGAAAATTCAAATACATTTAAAAAGCATGCAGTTTATTCAAGGTGTTTTACAGTACATGTATATCATTTTACTGTTTACCAGTGGTTGTGTAATTTAGAATTCCAGCTGAAAAATATAGACCTCTCAGGCTTTGCCAGTTCTATGCTCAATATGCATTGGCTGAAATTGTAAATTATCATTGGTTGGTCTTCATTGTAGCTTATTACAGTATAATGTACATTACTTTAATAAATGCACTGAGTGAAGCTCAGTGACTTTGGTAACTTTTGTTCCAAATAATGGTTGCATCATTGAATTTGAAATGAGTTCACTCTTTCTTTTTCTTCAAAACACAGTCTCTTGGCAATATAGTTCATTCTGGGAAAGCACAGTCTGCAATATCATTCCTGTAATTATTAACCTATCCCACAATTCTGTAAAGTCACTCTTAACTGTTTGCACTTTGACCCCAGTGACCCATGACATCATGCAGGGTTTAACTTCCAAACAAGGATTCAAAGGATTGAAGTAGTCATACCTTTCAAAAACTTTTAACATTAAATTTGGTACAAATCATTTGGTTTTTGTGCACAAGTGCAATCTCTGTTTAAGGACATACAGTGCAAGGCTTAAAGTCGCATCTCTGTCAACGCTGCAGTACCCATTAACTCTCAAACTTTTATATAGTGCATAGGGTAACATATCCTGTAATGGTATAATGACTCATTATCAGTTGATCAGCATAGTAAGACTATACCAAAGTCATACATTTTGCATGAATATATACATTCATTTCAAAAATCAAGTATTGGATGGACTCTGTAATTGTTCCAGTATATTTTTCAGATCAAGTCATGTACATTGTTACAATCTATTGATTAAATCTATAATTTCAAAGAATCATAGAATTATTTAATTTGTTACAATCTATTGATTAAATCTATAATTCTAAAGAATCATGAAATTATTTAATTTGTACATAGAATTATTTAATTTGTTACAATCTATTGATCTATAATTTCAAAGAATCATGGAATTATTTAATTTGTAATAGAAAAGGAATGATTTGGTATTGCCCTATATCCCTTTTATCCTGAATGAAAAGAAAATAAATAGTACAACAGATACAGTGAAGAGAAAGAAAAAATGTAATGTACATCTCAGTGAAAGAGATATTACTGATATATATGTTATGAATTATTATTGCATTGCAGTTATATCAACGTGAGCCTTAAGACATCAGTAGTTTAACATTACATGCAGTCTATATTCGTCATTTGTCTTGTAGGTTAGAAGCTAAAGGTGAAAAGAGATGGTGGGAGAAAGAAGAGGGGGAAGAAGAAAGTAGTGAAGAAGAAACTGAAATGACAGATGAACAGAGAGGTGAGCTTTGGTTCTTCCACTCTGATCCAGAATAGTTTGAAGACTAGCAGGCAATAAAAATAAATAAATAGGCTGGTATGACGATATACATCTGTGTGCATTATATGTGTAATAGCGTAGTGTACATGCACAGCTGTGTAACTGCTCAAATGCTTGGAGGATGGGGGAGGAGGGGCAGATGCTTGAGGGTTGGGGAGGAGGGGGTTTATGAACAGTTACAAGTCATACTCATTCTTTTGAGCTTAATTTCTGATTCATCATGCTGCACAAAAAAACCAAACCCCCGTGGTAATGCCTTCAGCATTTGCTGCAGGGAGGACAATGGTCTTTGGTGATTGTCATTGTCTTCACTGTACTGACTTGGCTCAGGTAGGCCAGATGGCTTTGGTTTTAATTAATGATAATTAAGTATTCCAATTAAGTCTGGTATGTTATGGCAATATAATGTCTTAACATTGCAAGCCTATATACAACATCAGTTTTACCTTCTCGTGTCTATTTATAGACAGAGAAGGTATTAGAGTTGAAAACCAATATGCTGCTGTCAAGAACTTCCGTCTGTCAAGACTTCCGTCTGTCAAGATCCGTTGACGTCATGCCATTGTGATGGGTCATATCATAAACTGGTGGGGGTGTTCATGGCTCAGGTTGAGGTGTGGGAGAACGATTTTGAGCTATGACAAAAATCAAAAGGGACTTAGCGGCATAGCCACAGTGTTAAGCCTTTCTCCAAGGTTTCTTAGTTGACTACAATCTATTACAGACTACTGAGCTGACGTTAGGGGTCCTCACTTTGTGTTTGCTCACTCTGTGAGCGCTGGTGTTTGGTACTGAGTTGCGTGGATATCCCTCATGGCCTCACGTGATCTGGGCCTGTTGCATAATCTGCAGAGATGATCTATATGCCTCCGAGTCTGAAAACTGTCATTGTGTAAGCCTGTCGGCATTTTCTTGCATTTTTTCTCATTTAATTGTGCAAAATATCGGCGAGTACCTCAATATTTCAAGATACCCTTTCTTCCCAATCGTTTCCTGGAGTTTCAGAGTCATATGAACGAAAATGAGTGAAAGTTTTAGACAGGAAAATCGGACGTCAGCCATGTTCAATGTTCACAGTACAATCAGAAGTTTACGTGGAGGAATTAACCAACAAACACAGGAGTGTTCATGATGCCCGCCCTCTAGAGGCAGACCCTCCTATATGAAGTACCACATTTGATGCTTGTGGAAAGCTTGACCACACAATGGAGCATTTAAACTTTTAGAAAATGACAAACTGAATAAGAAGGTATTCAGAAAATGTCAAATACTGAGGAAAAATGCGCAAATATTCAAAATAAACAGGTTAACTGATTGGTCAGCTATAAAAAACAATGAAAATGTTTATGATCAAAAGTTTTTGAGATGCGCACATTTTAACAAATACAGAAATTATTAACATTATAAATATAAGACCAAACTATTTTTTCAGGGATGGGACAGGTTGGAAATGAGGGATGAGAGACAAAGGCACTCCTATTGCTGCATGTGGATGCAGCCACACCATTTCATTTACAGCATACTTATTCACTGTGTTGTGTTCAAGTTCCATATTGTACTGACTGTCATACAAGGATAACATAAGCAAATCAAATCAAATAGAAAAGGATCAATGCTGTTGTGTGGATTTTGCTGAACATGGCTGATATTTCGCCCTATATATTTGGTATCCAGCAAAGGCATATTTTGATGTAAAGTCAAAATTAACACTACATTGCTGACAATATATTTTACCGTTTCTGCATGAATTTTTCTTTTTTAAATTATAGTATATTAGTACTTCAAACAGATTAACAGTTATCGTGATGTCAACCATAATTTTACATCACAAAGACTGTAATTCTGCCAATTTTTTTTGTTTTTCAGTCATTTTATAAATTTTGCACTGCACAAGATGATTGAACAAATTGCAATGTTTGAATTGTAAACTCAAAGAATAAAAATCCTTTGGTCACAAATTAAATTTTTTTTGAAAAGAAATTTACTCTTAAACACTTTTAGCATATATTCTTACATGGTCATGTATTTTAAGGAAAATATGCCTATTAAAAACAGTAATTTCTTCACTTTCAATTTTTTTCAATACTATGACAATTATCAGCCATGAGGTTATACAAACACAAGACCAGATAGGCGTTTTTCATCATTTCCACAGGACTCTTTGGAAAATCCATTAAAAACAGTTAAAAGTGACTGGAAATGATCACTTGGTATACATTTAATTTACAGATGCCAGGTTGTGTATTTCACATGCACTCAGGTCAGTAAGGAAGTGCGTCATTACTATTTTGGACTGTTAATTCTTATTCTGAATTGTTTAACTTTTTTCCACATTGAACTATCTTTAGGCAGTTTATACTGTAGCTTAGAATTTTTTTGATTGATGTATTTAATCATCTTTTGGGTTCTTTGGGTCATATCCACCTCATGCCCCTACATCATCAACTATTTACCAACAACTCCATGCCAACAACCAATTACCTGACCTGGCCACACATTAGAGAAGGTACAGCGTCATTACGGTATTTTCATATTCCTGTCTGATTTCAATTCAGTTTCAACTCAACTGAATTGCAAAGTATCACTCTAAGTTCCCTTGTAACATGTGATATGCGGTCAAAAACACTGATCCAAAGCTGCTCAAGACTAGCCTTGAGGATTGATGCCAGAACTTTCCATTTGCCACATTCTTAGTCTTATATCTTAATCCATTATTGTTATAAACAGCTACATTACTCCATTATGAAACTCTAACATTTGTACAAGTATTTGAAAATTTCAAATTATCTGTCGAAGCATAATAAAATGAAAAAATAGATATTGTGGTAGGTATATTGAGCATGAATTTCAATGATATGTACCGTTTTCCATACAAAAAGAAACTAAAAGTCTTAAATATGGATATTTCCCTTGTGGATTTCACAGAAATAAAGTATGCCAGGTTAGTTGATTCCACTTTGTCAGTAGAGAAGAGACAGAATAAAGAAAATTGCCTGTTCTGTGTATGTTTACCTTCAAAAGAAAATTTGTGACTTGGATAGGGAAGTCTGGTTTTCCTGTTAGGATTAATGGATTCAGTGAAGTGCAGGCATACAAAGGTATGGCCATTCAGAAACTCTCAAAATGAAGAAGAATTAAAAACTGAATTCTGCAGGTTACAGTCAGTCAATATAGAGTGACTTTTATACGTGGATGATATGTTTGTGTGTCTTGGCTGATGATATTTATCAGGGTGACTGAGAAGGCGAGACAGAAGAATACTTGGTTGATACTGAAGTATTTTATAAATCAAAATAATATAACTCTTGCGGGTCCAATTGCTTGACAAAGGTATAGGAAGGCCCCCAAAGGAAACCTGATTGTTTTCACAATGAAGATTCAATGTTCAATGCTTTTCACATTTATCGCCACTGGGTTGTTTTTTTTATTTTTAAGGTAGAATGCGCCTAAGGGAACGATATTCTGACTCAAACGTTTACAATACAATTTGGTCTGCAACTTTGTTAGGGGCTTGTTTTCAAGCTATTAGAGTAAGAAAACATTTTAGTTTTTTTGAAAATCAAAACTTTTATTTTTCCCCCATAGAGTAAACACAGGAGTTGCAGCCATTTTGAATTTCAAACTTTGGTAAATATTGGGTAATTTGCTGCTCCAGTACCAAATTTTGCATGGTGACCCCTGATATTTATTCTTGATTTTGAAAGGGAACGATTTTAAGTTTCCTGATGGAAAGTTTGACCAAAAGTTTAATTCTTTCAATTTCAAGTGAACTACTTTAAGATATACAAGGTAAAACAAATGTGTTGATTGCAGTCATAATATTACATCATATTTCCTATTTCCTGCATATCGTTATCTGGGGAAGCGCCATGGAATATTGTTATCTAGAATTGCAAACACACTGACCCGTCAGTGTTGCCGATTGAAAGCATGGTTTCCGCCATGGTCAGCAGAATAGGTTTGTGGACGGCGGTCTGCAGTATGTCCTCTAAGATGTATGTGGCATTTCTTGGCCATCTGTGGCAATTTGAGAAGTTCTGAAAATTTCTGCACACATGTGAAGTACCGTACATGACATGAAGACTTGCAGCTTGTGTCAAATAAAACTATGTGGTCCGTCACGTTTACAAGGAAAGCATGTTGTTGGAACCTTGTCAAACTGCATGAATGCATTTATGCATGTCAACCCAAGGTACCATATGTGCCACAAAACTGGAAAAGACTTTGATCTTTTGTTCAAACTCTCTGCAAGAAAAGTCAGAACCATCGGCTTCCAGACTTGAATAAAATCAGGGATCACTGAGAAAATTTTAGCACTAGAGAAACAAAATTCCCTAAAATTGACAGATATTTGAAATTCAAAATGGCAGTTGCTATCCTTTTTTTGCAACTCTATGGGGAAATATATAATTTTTGATTTTCACGAAAACAAATAGCTGAAAAAGTTCATTGACCCCACAAGCATAAGAAATAAGTCTGCACAATCAGTATACAAGTAAAGTTTAGTAAAAATAGTAAAGTCTGAATATCTGTCCCACAGGTAGCTATCTTAAACTGTTCACCCCCAGTTACCTGTAAACAGGTCCACAATCACCACTGATAACAATGGGTTTGGGCCAAACCATGGTGATGAAAGGGGTAATATTTTGTTCTGTCAAACATCCACAGAAGAGAAGAAGAAGTTTGAGCAGAAGAGGAAACATCACTACAACGAATTTTACAACATGAAACTAGCCAAAAAACTCATCGAACAAGAACTTGCAGACATGGAAGATGATGACGACGATGAAACACAAGCCAGCACAAGTACGCAACAACAACAGAAATCAGAGAAAGCTGATGACAAATCAAGTAAGACAAGCAATGATGCGGATGAAGTACAACTCTAATTTATAAGGAAAAAAAGAGACAGTTCTAAGACAGAAAAGTCTGTTTCATTTACTATCATGTTATTTGCCAAGAGATGCATAGTTTGAGCAATAACCTGTGGTGGGGAGCTTAAAGAATATATTTTAAAATGTACTGTTATGTTTTTTCTTGGAAACTTTATTTCATGTTCAACTTTCCATAGCTATTATAAATATTCTTTTGTGGTATATATACGCAATTTGTCTTGAATTTTGGTTACCCCCTTGTCTTAGAGCTTGCCTCATCCCATGCTGCTCAAATTGCCAAAAAGATTAATGAAAAAAAGTACAACCAAGGGTCTTTTCGAGAGTTCTTATAAATTATATTTTATTGTGAAGTATAAAATTAATGAAAGATTATTTTTGATTGCGTAGTGCTGGTGTAGTGATGGTAAGGTGGGTATTGCAAATCAAAGCCATTTCTCAGCTGTAGACATATATTTGTCTCGTGACAAAGGTTGACACCTGGTGGGTTTTATAATTAGCAGTAGATAACTTAATGGAAAAGGTTATCATGTAGTACACGGTATTCACATGTTAGCTAATCCACCATCACCACCAGTATCCCTCCCCTCTCTCTATCTGCCCATCCTGCTATGGGTTCTGTCTTGTTTTTAAAAGTCATTTAAGTTTGCATTTTACCTCATTTAGACGTAAGTTAAGTAAGCGGAGATTCTTTCGTTGCTGAAATGTTGAAGCACTGTGCCTTGCTGTAATGATCCACATGTCTGAGTGGTTTTTATTCAGAACAGCCTTATAAGGTATTTGGGATATTCAGCAACTGAAAATGAAGGAATTTTCAGATGTTCTGCTTTCAAATTACTTGTTTATTTACATGTATACACATGACATGCCCTAGGAATTTCAGCTTTGGCGTTGTGTTTGACTTTTGGCAAAAGAATCCTCCCCTCTAAACGCTGAATACATGTGAGATTTTTGTATTTATTTGTCAAGGATTCAATTTTAGGGTTTATGGATCACAGAATATACCGGTATTCTTGCTTTTGCTTTGTTCCTATGAAAGGTGAGACTCAGACAGAAAAGTTATGGGGAAAAAAATGGAGTACTTTTTCTTCAGTGCTTGAATTTAACAGACATAAAACCCAGCTTCAAACATGATTTTTAGCAACCATTCAGATTTCAATTCTAGACTCATGTTTCACAAGTGATGATGTTGTCCATCATGTTTTTTAAAAAGATAATTTTCCAGATGCAATAATTGAGTTTGATTTATTAGAATGATAGTAAGACTCCTGTAGTCGTGTAATTATTACCACCGATGGTACCAGCGATTACATATTTTCCGCTTTTTGCAGATTGAAAGTCAGAAGTCTAGTGACTGCAGGGCTCAACAAATTGCTGTAAATATTTGCATATTTTCCTCAATAGGCTGTTAGAGTTTTGCCACTGTATTATCATCTATTTCAACATGCGTAATTTGAGTGTTCAGAGCAAAACGTGAATTGAAAAATCTGAGAATTTGTTCCAAAACGGTCACTTGCAGCTGAACAAAAATAAAGGAAAGCCAAAGTAGATAAACATGTAGTTTCACTAGAATGAGACATCTTTGAAAACTCATCAGAAATCACACCGAATAAAACTACTGACAGATTTATGGAACTTGGGGTACTGGATAACTCCAAAAAGCTCAAATATATTCATGTCACCTGTTTCTCAAATATACACCTATTCATGAAAAGTATCATATTCTTAAAGTTTATTGTAAGGCAGTGTTCATGTCTTGATGTTAATGTTCTGCAATTTCATTTTGTTTCAAGAAATTCAGTTCAAATCCATGCAGTTTTAGGGCTTGTGTTTGTACATTAGTGTCAGCAAGATCTTTGTGCTATAGACTGTAGAAAATCAAAGCTACTTGCAGTGTTTTGCAATAAGAAATTTAGACCCGCACTCATGAAATAATTCCCCTCTTTACTGTACTTTCTTCTCTCTCTCTCTCTCTGTCTCAGTCCTCAGCAATTAAAGGTAAAGTAACTATAACTTTTGATGGTTTGTTTCATTATATTTATTTTTAAAAACAAAAATAGTGAAAAAATTGTGAAATAGTAAAAGATGATAAAAAAAAAATTAGCTAGAATTTCTTGTTCTACTGCCAAAAACATGTTGAGATACACAATGTTGAGATTGTCAACTCAGCCTGTACATTGTTATCATTGCCCAGTGAATACTAGTCTGGAGTAGAATTCAAATGTAAACTACAATTGTGCATTTACACAATGTAGACAGTGTGTTCACAAGCTAAGTAATTGATGCTTTCACATGCTTTTTGGAGTTGAACAAGAACTAGCAATTAGCATATAAAATGAAAATAGTGAAAAAAATTCATCAAAAGTTACAGCTCCCGGCCCTTTAAGTCGGGTGATTGCGTTTGCACTTTGGGATGGTAAGGAGAGAGGCAAAATTTCTGGTCACTCATCCCTGGGCCCTGTTACCCCTATATCTAGACGTGTGGTTTATCCAGTAGTATAATATTCACACAAATTAACAGGTCTGTTGCCATGCCATTGTTTGTCATAACGGTAACTCAACTCATCAGTACACTGTTTGGCATAGGAAATGCTATCGAATACAGATTGACAATCACATAAATGGAGGCTTTATCAAATGTGTACCTCAGAAACTTGTATTTACTCAACAGAAGATTCAGAAAAAATATTTGAAGTGTTTTTTTTCAGCGTTTACAAGATTAAAATTTAAACAAGATGAACAATCTGTGTGCAGCCAGAGTATCTTAATGATGTTTTATTCATGAGAATTTTGAATAAGAATAAATTTTATGTTTAGAGGTGTTGTCCAATGATGGTCCTAGATAGTCCTGTACTACCGAATTCCATCCACTTTGAAACAAGTCGCATGATGTATTCCATATTTTTTTGTGAATGTGTAAAACTCATTTGTGGTAGAGCATTTCTTTGAAGGTTTTTACTGTACTATTATACTGTCATCAATAGAGTTTTTTTTTGAGGTTTTTTCAAAAATTTTGTGCATATTTTTCATATCATACAAGTACTGTGATTGAGAATGTAATGGTGCTTTGTTTCAAGCAGGTTTTGATTTATATGTAAAGACATCTCTTACCCTGTTCATCCCCAATTCTCTGTAAACAGGTCCACAATCACCATTGGTAACATTGGGTGTTGGACCAAATCACAATGGTGAGAGGGTCGAGCAAGTGAGAAATCATTTCAATTACAGTAAAAAAGCTCCTCTAGTTGTAACTTTTCATGTATTTTCAATAATTTTTGGTTTGTCTCTAAAGAATACATTCTTTCTCTACTTTCATACTCTTGTCGAAACGTCCAGAGTCCATTGCGCAACATGTCATCATATGTGTGCAATGTCCATTGACAACTGAATTTCAGCCTGGATTAGAATTCAATGGTCAATAAAACCATTGCATATTGTATGCAATGTATCTGTTTACGAGCTAGTACAATTGTCAGTATCCAGAATCTGAGGGAGAAGAGCATGAAAATAAATGTTTTTTAAAGAACAAGAAGAATGAAAACATCATTGAAAAATACTGCGATTGTTCCTTTTAACATCATTCATGAAAGTATATATTGAGCAATGAAGCTTGACAAAGCATGTGTCAGTGAACTTGAACTTTCCAGAAAGTTTCGCAGAACTGCCTTTACAGAGCTCAGATTTTTGCTTGAAATATGTTCAAACGTGCAGCGAATGCTTTAAATATATTCAGTTAAATAAGAAATGCATTCCCTACTGCCATGAACAGTGGAGACTTTCCATCCATGAGCTAGTAGTATCTCAAATTTTTCATCAATGTACCTAAATGTTTTTTGAAATACAAAAATCTTCATTCCTTCCCTGTGTATGTGTATTCATGTGTGTGTGTTAGTTAAATATAACTAGAAAGGTAGAGTTAAAAATACAACCATGGTTCTTACTGCTTGATTGAAAGGAAGGGTGTAGCAATATGGAAAGAGCTGCTGTTTAAAGTTAATGCAGTCAACATTGCATCTGTTATTGTATTTAATAGAGAAGGTGGTTTCATTTTTTTGGAATAAAAAATTAAGGAGTGAGAGTTTTGTTCATGCAGGGAGAGTTGAACATGAAAAAGGCATATCATAGCTGTATGGTTTCTATCTCAGCATGGAAACATGTCCAGATGTGTCCTTTCAACACAGTGTAGGGAGTACAGTTTAAACCCTTCACCCCCAGTTCCCTGTATACAGGTCCAACTTTACCATAGAAAACGATGGATTAGGGACAAACCATTGTGGTGAAAGGGTTAAACCTCCCCTGTATGCAGGTTGTCATCCACTGCAGTGTAAACAATGGATGTGTACCAAGCCATGGCGATGAAAGAGTTAGGTTGTGAGCAAAGATCTCTCTGTACCTCATGGTTGAAAGCGAATAGCTGATAAGTTCTGTCGTGTGAAAAAGCTGCAGCTGCAGGGCTACAAGTTCAACCGTTGCTGTTGTCCTATTTACATGCACAGAGTTGGTCACTTTAAATCAATATAACGTCCTTTCAAGATTCTTAGTGAATTTCCTTCTTAAACCCACTTCCCTGAAAGTGTGGCTGCATTACTCTGGACGTTTCTCAGTGGTCAGATCTGACCTCATCGTTGTAAACAAAGTGGGGATTGCACCTCATCATCTTTGTTTGTTGGTTTGAAAGTACAGAACAGAACTTTGGCATCACAAATTGGGGATTGCACCTCATCATCTTTGTTTGTTGGTTTGAAAGTACAGAACAGAACTTTGGCATCACAAATTGGGGATTGCACCTCATCATCTTTGTTTGTGGGTTTGAAAGTACAGAACAGAACTTTGGCATCACAAATTGGGGATTGCACCTCATCATCTTTGTTTGTTGGTTTGAAAGTACAGAACAAAACTTTGGCATCACAAATTGGGGATTGCACCTCATCATCTTTGTTTGTTGGTTTGAAAGTACAGAACAGAACTTTGGCATCACAAATTGGGGATTGCACCTCATCATCTTTGTTTGTGGGTTTGAAAGTACAGAACAGAACTTTAGCAACAAAAATCACACCTGTTGACAATTTGAAATGAGGTTCATAGTCATTTCAACATTCATGGAGGTACTTTTTATAAATTATACTTAACTTTTGTTGTTAAAATTTCTCTCTGAGTGACCGAGTCCTTTCATTTCAAAATGGTTGATGTAAATGCTTTTTGTTTATGTATTTAATGTATTCGATGTTGTTTATTTCCAGAAATTAAACTTTTCTTTATATATTTTCTGATATATTGTTACGATATTTTTGAAGAGAGGGAGGGGACCCACGACTACCATACCAGTTGTTACTGTTACATAGAAAAATTATACATCAGTGCAGTAAAGTCCGCCCCCCCATTTTTAGCTCCTCAGTTTTATATACTGAGGAGCTGTTAGAATTTTTTCTATGTAGAAGTCCACCTGTTCCATCGGAAACAATAGGCTTGGACCAAACCATGGTGGTAAAAGAGTGGCATGATGCATGGCTGGTTATTTGTATGATGTCAGAATTACGGTATTTTCTCAGCTTAAAGCGTTCAATGCCAGTGCACGGGCTGAATGCTATTACCTTCAAGGGAGAGTTTAGATTAATGTACTGAAAACAAGGTAAAAAGTTGCAGAGCTGTACCATCACATGTATTGCATACTCCCACATTACTTTGTAGGAATGCCAGTTCATGTAACTTTATCATTATTTGATGACATCATGGTTTTACTTTTTATTTCGTAGAAAAATAATCAACTGGCCACGTTATTGCTATGGGTAGTGTCGTGTTATTTGCTATGACAATGGACAGCTCAATGTTCTTTGACAAGCAGAATAAATGTATGTCTTTCTGAAACCAATACAACATAAAAGCGTAGACCTCAAACTCCCCTCCCCTCCCCCATAAAACAGGTATTTGGAGTAAAATTTGAATATTTTTTCTGACATTGAGACATTCACAATGTATGTAGCTTAATGAATGTCAATGTACAGATTTGCTTTTGCCGCAAATCACTTCCTATGTTGCAGAATACAAACTTTTAAGTCAGACACTTTACTTTTCAAACATAAGCATTGAGAAGTTTGTCGTCAATGAACATGGAAGGAAGAAAAAAAACTTGAAGAACAATGAACTGAAAAGGGAAAATGCTTATTTTCATTAGCCTTGCCGGTTCTCCCAAAGTCCTGTACAATGATTGGATAGAAATAAAATTACACAATGTTGTGTACAGCCACTGACGCAACTCCAGATAAATTCAACCATTGCTCTTAGTGTACTTTAGTGAAGACTTCTTTTAAAAACCTGTCCCTACGGACACCTCTCTAATCAGGACACCTCTCTATTAAGGACAGATTTATCAAACCAAAAGTTACACTTTAAATAGAATTTCACCTGTCTATTAAGGACACCTCTCTATTAAGGACACTTTTTCCATTCCCGAGGTGTCCTTAATAGACAGGTTTCACTGTACATTCATCGTATATTTACTGTGTGTGGACTATGTAAAGCCTTTAAAATTTCCATTAAATTTGTGAACTTTTTAATGTTATGGAATATTTGCCCTGGCACTCTTTCTTGCAGTTCTACAATCCCCTTGGGGTAATATTTTTTGTCTTTATTTGTATGTGATAACTTACATGTCACAAAGTGGTGCAAATGTTAAGATAATAAAAGAAGAGTGTTGTTTTATGAAATCTGGTCAAAATATGTTTTAAATGTATATGTGCATCTATGTATGAGTGTGTGCATGGATATAGATAAATATTTACACATATACATGCTGCTATGTCTAGTATGCATATGAATAGTATATGTGTCGAAATATATGATTATACATACATGTATTTGCATATATCAAATATTTGTATATTTAAGCAATAAAGCACATCCAGCGATGGTATACGATGAGATTTTGACCAGTACATGACATATATACACGAGCAATAGCGCGTGCATGCATGAAGTGAACTTGTCAAAACAGAGTGGTATCGCTGGGTGTGCTTTATTGCTATAATATCATAAAAGCATATCAAAATTCAGGCAGGGAAAGTCAAAAAAGGATCATCGCTCAAGCCAAGAGCTCGTGTGAGTGCCAGCCATGGTATATCGTGAATATACCACTGTTCTTTTCTCGTCTTGACCAATCAGGTCGTTGTATTTCCGCCATCATTATACTGGATATAGATATATGAATAAATTTGTATATGCACATGAAATTGTGTATGTATATATAAGTTAATATATTTGTATATGTATAATTATATCATACCAGTATATTGATGGTGTAAATGCAGTGATCTGATTGGTCGAGATGTGAAATGAACCGTGGCATATTGGCAATATAGCACGGTTTGCACACGCACAAGCTTTTGGCAAGAACAAAAACCTATTTTGACGTTTCATTCCAGAATTTCAATATACCGTTATAGATCACACCCAGCAATGGTATACCATTCGATTTTGACCACTTCACTTCATATATGCACTCGCTATCACAGGTGCATAATGCTTAAACATTTGTCAATATATGATTTAATCTATATGTGCATAAAAATATAAATATGAGTAAACACAAATAAACATCTGTCAATCATTGTATAAGTAAATTATATACATTCATATATACATATACCGTATAAGAATATAAATGTGTGTGTGTGTGTGTGTATATATATATATATATATATATATATATATATATATATATATATATATATATATATATATATTTTTTTTTTTTTTTTTTTTTTTTTTTTTTTTTTTTTTTTTTGCACACACACACAAACCTGAACATACATAAACAGATTATCCCCAGTGGAACATTTGATATTAAAAATAGCAGAAATTTGATTGAAGCACACTTCCTCCACATCTGGGTGTTGCAGGTTTGGTCGTGCTCGGGCAAATCCCCATCTGTAAAAAAGAGTGATTCACAAACCGATCTGAGTATGTACCGTGCACATCTCTTCACAAGATTACCCCTGTAATATACATGATGTACATCAATACACTTCCAAATATTCTACAACAGTAGATATGGAAACGAGAACAATATTCTTGATGACACATCCTTCACAGTAAAAAAATGTCCCTATCAGTACATTTATATTGTAGAGGCAGATCTAAAGGTGAAATTGCATGATTTTCTTGTGACTTACAAAGTTTTTATCTGTATTGAGGAAGGAGCAGACAGGGTCTGTAAGCAATCTTCACCTCAGAAATTTAACTGTGTGAGTAATGGACTCCACTGGGATTTTCAAAAAATCTCTCGGCAATTCGAGTTTAACTGGAATAAGTAGTTGTATTCACAGTCACTCGTGAGCTATTCAGCTCTGGGACTATTCGCCCAATAGACGTGTGTACAAACCAAGCATAGGTACACACGTCTATGGGGCGCATAGTCCAAGAGCGGAATAGATCACAGGTGACTGTTGTTGTATTGAAAGGCAAACGGTCATGCATTGGCGTCACTCAGGGAAAAAACGAAAGTCACCCGCAATATTGCATGGGGGCGCTAGTGCCACTCGACTGTTTGAAACCGTACTCCGCGAAGCGATTTGTCTTTTCCTGTGTCGAAATAGCGGTGTAAAGTGCAACTCCTTTGGTCGTGTCCATAATCGGACTCATCCACACTTTCACCGGCTTTATTTTATCAAGTGAACGTAACAGACAAATACAACAATGCCTCCCAAGTTCGATCCAAATGCAATTCACATCGGTAAGTGTCCCTGTCATATGAAGTAGGATTGTTTTTCAACACGATGTTTACAAGTGCCGTAAAATTCAATATGGCGACTCCCATGGATCACCATCATGGGAGAACATACTTCACCATAGTTATGCTTCACCGCACTGCGATTGACATGCTTACGTTGTTCAAGCACAATACACTGTTAGGAATAAAGCTAAGATAACTGTTACTCTAACTGCTATTCCCTAGCATTGTGAATTAGGACATATGACTGAACATGAGACGTCTGTGATTGATGTTGATCTTCACGTTGAGCCTAGTCAACCTCCAATCTGAATCTTCCGAGGTTCAGTTGAATTGCTCGCATTCATCAACACGACACAGTGTAATATGTTTGATGACTGCGTATGCTTTGAAGTCCATAATTCTTGTTCTTCATGATTGCAATGATTTCTATGGTAAATTGATTCGAATGTGTCACACAACCCATCCTACTAATTACTGCCCGTCACTGCCCGTCAGGAAATTAGCCTTCCAATTACTGTAATCAGTCGATATTTCAATACCAAAGACCACTACTCTTTGTAAAAACGAACGAAATAATATTCCAAGATCCGAAAAATGTTGATTTTCGAACGAGTAGCAACGCTAATCGTGTGATCGTACATGCATCACCATTGGCCATACATACTGCCCGTCGACGTCCGACCACTGCCCGTCACTGCCGTCGGGAAATTTACCTTTCAACGACTGTAATCAGTTGATATCTCATATCAAAAACATTACTTACTATACAACCAAACAAAATTGTCGTCCCAGACCCCAACAACGTTGATTTGCGAACGAGTGGCAACGCTGATCGTAATCGATGTCCGAACACTGCCTATCATCACTGCCCGTCGAGTAGAGAACTTAGCGCTCCAATATTCACGTTAGTTCTGAGACAGGACTCGGGCATTTGGAGTAAAACAGACTCTTATTTTGTAGCTTTCTATTACATAAGTGGTCTTTGGTATTGATATATCGACAGATTACAGTAATTGGAAGGTTAATTTCCTGACGGGCAGTCGACGGGCAGTGACGGGCAGCGACGGGCAGTAATTAGTAGGACCGTCACACAACCCATCTCACACAACCGGAGGTAGCTCTCTCCTTCGCCCAATGAATGAATGAATGTGTCAATGCAAAACATTGCAGTGTATCCGAAATTCGCTGTGATTTATTCTCCATCTGTGTTTCCAGTGTACCTAAGAGCAACTGGTGGTGAAGTTGGAGCAACATCATCGTTGGCCCCGAAGATTGGTCCGCTTGGTCTTGTAAGTAAAATATTTAAATACTTTATGATACGTGTCATCGCTGCATGTTTCAGTGGTGATCGAACATTGTTACAATATCATGAGAAGGAAAAGTGTAAAGGCACTCACAAACTTGAATATTTATTGCGTTGTGGGCAATAGATACATTAATGCTAACCAGAACACTATCTAGGGTTATACAGTAGGCATTTCCTTTTAAGGCTCTCCACCACCCCCACACCACAATCAAAATTTACAGAGAGGGCTCAAATCCTCCTGAAAACATAATTTGCACTGACCTAGCTGTAGCAAGATCAATAAGCACATCATTTAGTGTGAGTCCAGACTGTGTCAGCACATATTAGGGAAAGCGTGTTATGCTTTCAGTGAAATGAATTTACTCTCTTCAATGATAATGAAAGTTGAACGCAAGCATACACACTTTCTGACTACTCTCCTGGACACAAAAAATAGTTTGTCAAGTGTTATGTCAATGTATTTGTCATCTCCTGCATGAAAATAATTTTTAATTCATCACGATAAAACCCACTTTCTCTTCCAATCCTGTTTTTGACAGTCTCCGAAAAAAGTAGGTGATGACATAGCCAAGGCGACTGGTGACTGGAAAGGTCTAAGAATCACAGTAAAACTTGTCATCCAAAACAGGCAAGCAAAAGTCGAAGTAGTTCCCAGCGCATCATCACTTGTCATTAAAGCTCTTAAAGAACCACCACGTGACAGAAAGAAGCAGAAAAATAGTAAGTTATCTGATACTTCTTTCACAATTTTGTAAGTGAGTCACAGTATTTTTGGAATGTCACAAACAGAAAACAGCATATTCAACCAAATGCAACATAGTGAATAAGAACTTGTTTATATAAAATGGTTGGTCAGACGACAGTGTGTGGTTGACTATACAGGGTTAGTAGCAGGAACATTTGATGATTTTCTTTTCACTCCTGTATCGTGTTCTATTCTCAAAGCATCTTCAGATAAACAGTATTCAGCTTGTCAACATAGCGTGTACATGTGTAGAATGCATAATTGTTGACAAGTTATAAGTCTGGACTTGAATTCAAACTTACACAATAACAGTGACTGGTACATATGCTCTGTCCACAAGCTGAAAAGTAGGTATTTTTCAACATGATTTGGAGAGTAGAACAAGAACTTGCAAATGATAGACAGGACAAAAAAGGTAAAAAAATCCTCAAAAGTTACAGTTACTGTCCTGTTAAAGCTTTCACGCATGTAAAGAGCTGAGACGGTAATAATGTCCCCAAGTATTTTGTTTGAGTGTTTCAAAGTACAAAGCATTGAAAACAATAAATGGTATGATTCAGTCTCTGTAAATACTCTCTTCTCTCTTACCATCCTCAGTTGTACACAGTGGTAACGTCACCCTAGACCAAGTTATCGATATTGCACGCATCATGAGGCCTCGTTCAATGGCACGCCATCTCTCTGGCACTGTCAAGGAAATCCTTGGAACCTGTCAGTCTGTGGGATGTACAGTGGAGGGCTGCCCACCACATGATGTCATTGAAGGCATCAATGATGGTGAATATGAAATACCAGAGGTATGGTCAGATCAGTCATAGGGTATCTTGCAAATGTACCTCAGATTTGTGTTTTGCTGTTTCACACGTTTTCTCCTGTCAAACCTGGGCCATGAAAGAGTAATTAATTGTCTTTCATCTGTAATGGGACTACAGCTTTACACCGTCCCAGGTGTAGATGCTGCAAAGTATTTGTTACAGTGGTTTGTGTTGAACCGTTGACAATACGGGAACTAGACACACTGTCTGAATTGAGGTGTTGGCGACATCAATAGAGCAACTTTGCGATAGTTAGAAAATTTTTCTGGAAGGAGGTCACGCATAGTCAAAACAACACCACGAATCCACACATATCCCACTAACTGTCCACAACTTATCATTGGCAAGCGTCATTTGTGCAGACCTGGTGGTGGTGTTTTGACTACATCTGGCCTTTCAAATTTGACCTTTTAGATATTGTCTGGTGTTACCATCCAGACCATAGTTACACCTGACAGTGTTAGCAACTCCTCAATATAGACAGCATGTCTAGTTCCTGTATTGCCAACAGTTCAATGCAAACCACTGTATATTGTCCTGAAATAGTTTCCATCCTGTAATGTAGAACTGAAGTAGGTATATTTTTTACATAAAAAATGCAAGAACTCATTTTGTAAGGGATTTCATTCATGGAGATACTTCTTTCATAGTTTAATGTCATTTATTGAATTCTACAGCCAGTACGGAATTTTATTTATGTGACATCGTTTTCTCTTCTCTTTTCTTCTTTCTTCCAGGAATAAATGTTCAAGTGAAGAATAAAATATTGCACCAGTGAAAATACTTTTGCAATAAAGTAAAAAAAATGTAAACACAGTCGTGTGTTTTGTCATTGGAGTGAAAACAGCCAAATGATAGTATGAGAATATAGTGTTGTGATAGATGGTATGCTCAGAGTGATTGGTATCAAAGTAAACATTAGAACCTGGTATTACAGCCAGTTTTGATTAAGATGAAATGTGGGATTGACTCCGTCACTTGAACTTTTCACATCCTTCTGGTATTCTCAGTTGATTCTAGAGAATGTACACAAATGACATCTGAGTTTGATTTAAGTCTTGTTGCTCAATGGCTGATATGTTATAGTTATCATTGAGCAGTTCTTTTCCAAACTCATTTGATTTCCAAATAGCTTCCTCTTTTGCATTTTTCACTCCCGCGTGCAATACATATATAGTTGACAAATTAAAAGAAGTTAATCTTACAGGCTAGAAAAATATGCATGTATGTATTATCATCCACATCAATAACTTGAGAACTGCAGCACCTGCCGTCTGAGCATTTGGTATGTAGGTGCATCATAGGATGGAGATGTGAATTTGTTCAAATGAACGTGGTGTTGAAAATATGCACACGAGGTTCAAGTAGGAAAATCAGTCAAAATGCTGAAACTTGAACCGCTTGCCAGTTTAATAATTTGTTCATAGATACCTTGTGCAAACTATACAAATTTAATCATTTTGGGGGATAAGTACCATTTTCTACGAATATTTTTTGGCCCAAAAATTTTCAGTGTGGTCATTGTTTCCATGGTAGAGAGGGGAGGACCACAGAAATGACCACAATATGATTGTGTAAAAGACCCAACTCTATATTGGATTTTAATCGGATTGTGATGAGAAACTGCATAAATATTCATGCACTCGGCATAGTCCTTGTATTGCAAAACTTCCATGGCGTCTTACCGGGTATAAACACAGACACTCAAGATGTGTGTGATGAAAGGCGAACATTAAAAGTATGTGTACAATCACACAAACTACAGGTTTCCTTTCATACAAATGCTTTATTCTGAAAAATTATTCCAAGTGTGAACACACTACTGTGCATTGTACAGTTCACAAACTGATTGGGCAGAGAAGATGACAATGAAACTTCCAAAAAAGTACAAACTTTAGCTTTCGGGACCTATCACACACAAGACAGTTTCCATCTTTTGTTGGCAAGATGGACAATTTCTTAAAACAGGGTCAGAGGAGAGATCCCACATAATTGTATCGCTATGGTATTGACTACACCAAAGCAAAAGAATTTTCACAATAATTGAAAGAATGTGATTATTGCTGTTACTTGAAGGTCAGATCAACTCCGGGCAGACTAAAAGTGTATCACATCATCAAACACCTGTATCAAATTATTGATTGATTAATTACAATGCTACAAGGATTTCATTTGTACCTTCATAAAACTTTTTAACGCGAACAAACCCTCTCATGGATTGTCATTTGAAGTGAAGTTACATTATCTTCGTATATGCTAGTGTACTACAATCCCTTTTAACTGAACCTGGACAGAAACAGGGAAAGACTAAGGATATGCTGTATTTATTGTCAAGGTAAAACCAACGTCCCACATCCAGGCATAGACCCTCGAGATTTGTTTTCTCGAGGGTTTATGATCCAGGTCAATGCAATTATTTGCACTTGACCTTGTTTTTTTTTCCTTTCGGTTATAGGTAACGTCTGACAAACTACATACATTCAGTATTGGAAACACTTGCAAAGTTGAACATTGGTCCAGTAGTACCGGTAATTGGAGATGATACATTTCTCAAAATATCAGCTTTGCTTTAATACCATGAATAATTTTTAAATGAAACAAAGTACAGTAGAGTAGTGGAATTTTTTTTGAAACAATTTTTGGTGTAGTTTTGACACCTTTGCACAACATCTTAAGATAGACTAAAGTTTTGTTTTAAACAAGTGAATACAACAGCTGCAATATTTACCGGACAAGCTGTACTACAACCGTGTCAACTTGGCTCATTTTTCCTCCGCAAACACTGTATAAAAATAACATTTTCAAATATCATACTTTGTATTTTCTGAAAGAAAGACTTTCAACGTTGCCTGTAAATTACACAATCACAATACCAGTGGGTGCATGTGCTCATGAATTACGTATACTGTTGATGACTGGTCTGTACTACATATGGTGTGCTTTAACGTCTGAATATGACAAAACAATGGAATTCAACTGTTAAATAAAATGAATGACATACACTGTGAATCTTACTATGGATGAACACTAATTTGAACAAGAACACTGAAACTTGCATGTGAAGCTTTTTAAGGATAACTACCATCTACCCTATAAACTAATTTCCCTCACCCCACTTTTATGACATCTACATGTTGGTGACGTCCCTCTGCTGTGCATATTAGGTCTATATGAAAACAAGACAAATTCATTTCATTTATTTCAATTTGTACATAAACAGTGAGAGGTCATCATGATGTTATTCATTTTTAAGTATTGAAAACGCAGCAGCCATTAGATGTAGCTTTTTCGTACTACAATGTGTTCTGGAGATGTGAAACAACAGTGATACAACTACTTGAGAACAGCGCCGCCAACGGCCAACTGCACATACATCTTGATGTGCTCTCACCTATCTACTAAATATCGAATGAATGTGGGTATAGAACACCACTGGACATTCAGGAAGACAGCTTGCAACATTTTATCTATCCGACTTAGGCTGAAGATGTCCTCTAAAGTTACTATCAGGTATCTAAAATGAGAGTATCACAACGGAATCCTACCCATTCAAAGGTAACAGCTATACATAACCCATAAAAATGATTTTTATACATCATGCAATTTGGCTTTGAGAGTCCCACATAACCTCTTCCTACTGGCTTTGCAACTTGCCTTACCCTTCCACCTGCAAGTGCGCCCTCAAAGTTTGACCTGTGTATAGAGTTTGCAAAGCTGGGCGAGTTGCATTCTGAAAGCCCCACAAGCTGTATCTTTTTGCATTTTATGTACCAAAAATATACCATCCACTCTTTAGAGTGATGTTTAAGATTCCCATTATTCAGCCATATGTTTCTTTGAAAATGCAACACTTTCAATCCTTGGATTTGGCCGATAATTCAGTTTTGTACAGTTGCAGTGACCATATATGACTTGCAAGTCGAAAATTATTTAGTTGTTAAAATCCAATTTACGATTTTATCGCCAATGTTTGAAACACATTCCGTGGTCACATTTCAGTAAGTATTTTTACATTAGTTCCTTTTGATTTCAAAAGCCATCCGATCAAAAAAATGCAAAAGATACTGCACAATCTAAAGAACCTATACACACACAGCTGAACTATTTTGGGCGCATCTGTGCATGTCAGGGCAAAGTGAATGGAGAGGCCATGAAAGAGTCTAATGTAGCATTGAAACAACACAGATTGTCAAAGTGGAAATGTCACAAAAACTGAAAGGATAAATTATTTCAAATTCCGTCCTTTCGTCCAATAAATAAGCATAGGAACATTTCCTTCTGGAAAATAAATATCACTGGTTTCCCTAATGCTTTGATAGTCTGTATTACGGAACAATCATAGAAATACAAGCATTATCAGTGCACCTAGTGCATGCATAACATCAAACTATGCACCTGGTTACATTATGTAGCACCAAACTTATACCATTATAAATTGCTAAACCTGCAACCCTGCTTTAATAGAGTTCATCTGTATTGGAAAACAATTGCAAAGTACACCCATGGGTTCATTCTTGTAAAACAGTAATAAAAATTATCAACATGGCTTTCATCATGTGATACATACAGTGTTTTTGCAATTAGAATGTGATGTAAGTGGCCGGGAAACGTTGTCACATTCTGTTACCCCTCTCAAGATTCTGGTGTTAAACAACAGGGATCCCTGGATTATGGATTCCCAGTAACATTCACCAGTGGTACCAGCATTACCCTGTTCACACCCCTAGTCCACAATCATTGTGGTGAAAAGGTCAGAGGTCAATATCTCAGTCCCGGTGATTGAGCACACCCACTAATATTCACTTGTACCCATTCCCTACAGTCTGAAAATGACAAAAGAAGTTTAAATAAACTCCCTTTGTCTTTCCATTTGCATTTGCATCTCTGAATGTCACTTGGAGCCAAACTCCCCACCTAATACCCCCCTAATTTTTACACAGACAGGGGTGTTTATTTCCATATCTGTTACCCAAAGAGAACTTCTCACAAATGTTACTGTATTATCACTGTATAATTGGCTATTCCTTAATAACTTGAGTGAAATCTACTTATGAAAGTGGCGTACTTTTCATGAACTGAGTGACCCCTCTGAGTTCAAGCTGTCAAATGAATGCTACAAGTTTCCATTTGTACCTGCGCTGGCCCTTTTGACAAGAACTCTGCAAATACCACATGAGGGAGGCAAATTGTTTCCAAGCTGACAGGGACTATCTTTGAAAACACGGCAACATCAAGAAAAAGTAATGGCTATTGATGACAAAAATAAAACAAGAAACAGATACAACACAAAGACGTTATAAACACTTCAAAATGTTAACTTTTGAGACAGATACAACTTCAAAACTGCAGAAAGCATAAGTAGGATAGAACCGCTTCTATTCAGCATGAACAAATAAAATAATTCTTAGAAAAAAAGCTAGACGACCATTCCTGTTCTGTACAGCTAAGATAATACACCGCAAATGTACATGAATTTATCAGGTATTTTCCCTCTAAAGTAATATAATTATTTTCACTTCATAGAATAATTAACTTATATAAAATCCCAAGAACATAAATTTAAAGACAAAATAGTACTAGGCATAATATATTTACATGTAAATGTAAGAACTAAATGTTCTCCTCAATTTCATGAGTATTTCTGCTCCTTCCAAGCAATAAAATATAGTAAAATATCTGTCCTTGTCACAGAAAAGACTTACAGTTGCATAAATTTTCAGTGAACATGGCAACGTTCATGACAGTAGTGAACATCCAATGGAATGGCTCGTAACAAGTTTAAGTCAAAGAAACATGTGATGACATCACTTGCTTAGTCTTGTCACATGACCCATTTCAGCAAATGGCATAAAAGGATGAGTTTCAGCCTGTCAGGGGTTTCAGATCCACTCGCACTTTTTCGTCACAGCTGAGCATTCCGATGGTAGGGAAGAAGCCACCCTGTGGTATCCTCACTTCCCGTCGGCCAACAGTTTTGCCGTTACGAGTGAAGAAAATCTGGTGAGAAAGAGATGCATGGTCAGTGTATGGTTTTAAAGCAAAACCATATCTGGATACTATGATACAAGGTAAACTGGGATATGGTTTATAAGTCTTTTCTTTGCACAGGTCTCTTCTTTTTTCTCTTCTGAAAAGCATCATTGTATCTCACATATTCCTTCATTTTTGTATTTAGCATATTCACAGAATTAAATAGATCAAGCATGTCACATGAAAGGCAGAGTTGAGTGAGCTACTACAATGTCAGATCAGCCATGCTAATGGTGACAATCTCCAAGAATAATTTTTTTACTTTGTGAAATCATAACAGTCAGATTTGTTAGATGATTTTAAAACTGTGTAGTTCTTCTTTTTACGCATTCCAACAAAAACATGACTGCCATAAGTGCTAACATTCCACATAATCTCTCTCTGTCTCTGTCTCAATCTCTCTCTCCCTCTCTCTCTCTCTCCCCCACCCACTGACACACATCAAGTATATTCAATAACTCAGTACTGAGATTTAATACCAAATGTTGGTAACTTCAGCAAGCTGCTATTGTCAACTATCGAACACACACAAACTATCATAAAGAGATTTCTTCCCAATATTTAAATTAGCTATGAATTCTATTCACCTGTACTTTGACGCCGTCTTCTTTGCCATCTTGATACCACTCTTCATCTTCTGAGCTGCTGTCTAAGTACTCTTCCAATTCATAGAAATCATTGACATGGTCGTCTTCATGACGATGGCGCTCTGGCTCTTCAGCTTTGTCGTCGTCACTTTCAACGTCACTGAAGAATCAATATTGATGAAAGTTTATGTCACCTACTCACACAGGGTACATGCTACACAAATCCATGTACAAAGAAACAGTACTTCAACTTGGGATGATATCAAAATCAATTGAAATCAAAACACATGTGTGTTTGTTTCCTAGAACCCACCCGACCCTAGAAAAACCCACCAAACCTAGACATTTGTTTTTGCATTTTCAACAAATTTCGATAAATTCTCTAAAGTTTACCATATTTAATGGGTCTCAGCCAAAGTAAAAACAAAAAATTTCCTCAGAACTACCTACCTACCATAATATAGGAGGCATGTTACCAGAAACACACACATATTTTTATTTGGAATTATTGAATCACCTCCTAGAAACATCTTGTTTTACAAAAACTTGTTTCAACCACACGTTTCCTAGAAACAAGACATTACCTTGTCTTTCCAATAGTTCAACTTACATGTACACCAAATAATTACCAGCAGACATTTAGAGAAGCTGCTCACAAGGAATTGTGAGGAATGTTCACAACAACTGACCGTTTTATGTGCTCACCTAAATTTCCTGTCCACAGGGCCACAAATCACCATTGATAAAGTTGGATTCTGGCCAAACCATGTTGGTGAAAGAGTGAATTCAGTAACGTGCATTTCTGGAAGCCAATCATTGATTTTCATTTGGGATCAAGCAAAAAACACTGTACGACAACTACTGACACTACATCAGAAAATATGGCTGAGATGGCTGTTTTACCATATATGGATATATGCAAATTAGCATTGATTGAGCAACTCTAATTGGTGGGTAACAAATCGTTTACCTTTCAGCTAGATAGTCTCTTGGAAACATGATACCACAGCCCATGAGATCACCTTTGTAACACCTTGGTCCAAATGGATCACCAATGCCACTGCCTTTGAATATTTTGCCATCGTCTGATGGAGAAAACAAAACAAGAATTGTTAGAAGAATTCATATAAAACTTTCATCAAGTTGGTATTTAGCATCAAGTTTTATTGATGCTCTGCATCAGATGTTGGTGCACTTTGCTAGTTCAATTGTGAAATTTGCATGTGTCACAAAGTGTGATCATAAAACATTTACATAAATACTTTCTGCACACAAAGACTTTTTTCAGTTTCTTTGGGTATTCAGCGAAGACAACACATTTTTGATGTGACAGGAATATCACAAGTATTAGGAAGAGCCTGTGCTGACACACAGACACTTGTAACCCTAAATGTTTACAAATAGGACTGTTAACTGCAGATCAGGCATGTGAGTAGTAGGTCTGTCTGTCTGTCTGTCTGTCTGTATGTCTGTCTACATTGACAAGAAGAGGTACTAGTTAACTTGATTCAATGGACCTTGTCAATCTATATTGACAAACTTCTGTTTTTTGTGTTTTAGCCATTGCTCATGATATGCATACATTCAGCTCCAGTTTCATCAGAGTTTCATCGAATGAGAGAGTGACTACTGAAGCTTACACTTTTTAATTTCCAACTTTAATCTGGAAATTTTGTTTTGTTTGAAAGATACCAATCATACAGCACTGTACCTGCATGATAGGCGATTGATCCCTTGTTCCAGCCAGGGTGTCTGTGTTTTGGATAGTCTCTGTGTGCTAGTCCTATGGCTATGTAACAGTTCTTCCCTGGGTCAACAATTTCTATTTCAAAATAGTGACTCGTTGGGGTCAGGGGTTTCCGGGCTTGTGCCAGGCCGACATCGGCGATACTGCGACCCCTGCCAACATACTCTAACATCTGATAAGAGGAAACGTGACAGGATTTATTAATCAGAACATCAAAATGTGAACGAAATATAGTCATAAATACATACACTACCATAAAGAAACATGTGCACATACATACAGATCAGCAATATCAGGCATTTTAAAAGTACATATAACAGACATTCATATACATACACACTGAACTGACACAAAGACATACACACACGTACATAAACATATGCACACACATATTACAACCACTAGACATACATACATTAGCTATACTGAAAATTCCACCATACATAAAGCATATGAAAGCTACAGACATATTCTATGCTATTTTTCAGGCCTACTCTTTACCACTGCATTGAGCGTTTCCTAATAGGATCAGCAGATCAGACCAAATCAGAGCAGTTATTTATTGAATATAAATCAACCAATCAAATTCTCACCAGTCCATTGACCCTGACATCATGTAACCTTGCCCAATCATCTTCACAGCTGTCAATCAGCATGTCCTCCTCAAGGTTCACCCAATCAGCATCCATGTGGAGTTTGACCTCCTCCCCGACTGAATGCATACCCACACCAGGGAACAGCCCACCGGCTGGCATCGGGGCCATCACTGTGCCGATCTGCAATCGAAACCAAACAGAACGGCCAATTACACACATGAATGAACTAGAAAATTACTCCAATGTACATCAAACGCTACTTCACTAGGAAATGGTTTTGCTGGAACGATATATAGATATACTGTACAACATGACTGCATATATTACCGTTATTTATCTTTTTGCCATTTATGTTGAACATGCATGGAAACGTTATTTTCAAATATGCACTCCTTTCAAACTTTGAAACTCCATTTCATTTACATTAATTGCTTGTAAATTTGATATTTTATAACCAATCTGATACTTGTATCATTGCATGAACAAACCTCTCTCAGCACAGCTTGCATAGCATCTCTCACTTCATTTGTTATTTTCAGCCATAGTGATATTCATTTTCAGTGAAATGCTAAACCGATGATGAATCACTCCACAAAGATACACACATATCTACTATGTGACTCATGACACTGTAAAAATATGTATTTACTGTCACACATACAATGTGATGCCCATGTTGAAGGGTGTACACTCCAATGCCATATCTATGCATATGAATATGAATCACTGAAAATATACCGAGCTCCCTTTCAGAAAGGGATCAATTATTCAAATTGTGTGAATGATACTGCAATTTTCATACAAAATGCTTTTACTTATGATGATAAAATTGTAGCAGACAGCTGATCTAGAAAAAGTAAACCTCGTGTCACATACATTATGTACATTTGTACACTGGAGTTGTATTGTTCATCTTCATTTATGGTAACATCAGAGGAAAATTTGCATAATATTAGTGAAGGAAAGGCAATTATAAAGCAACTTCAATCACATTTATTACTCTTTCTGGCCCAGTACACATAATTATCAATACTTCTGCAAGTAAATGGCTGATTTAATTGTACTGTTAATTAAATGTTAATGAGCTGCTGGCTTTTCTTCCAAACTGTGACCTCAGTGTCAAGGGCAGATTGGTTACATTGGACATTTGCCATATTGACAATCCTTTTAGTTCATGTTGGATATGTAGGAGTATAATTCTTTTTCAGCTTTTTGACAACAAACAAGGCATGTTTTCTATTAAATACATTAATTCAATATCAAACAATTTCACTGACAAGACAAATAATAAACAAAATTGAGAAACCTGGGTTTTACCGAGTATGACATATCTTAAGACAGTATATCATGAGTCAGCACATAATGTCTACATCTGAAAGTGAACTGGCAATTTTTCATTCCATGTCACGACGGAGGCTTGTCAGTTCATATTGACCTATTTTCTGAGTTTTTAGCTTATATTTGAGTCTCTTGCTATAGATTTAATCCTTACACTGACATTGACATTGGTATATCCCCATTGTTTTATATAGGGAAGGGGGATCCATATACAGGAAATGGGGGTGTGAGGGTTAAGTATCATCACAGCTTTGCCTTGGCACTGCAACATTTGATACAGTAAGATAAATAATTTTGTACAGCAGATGAGCAAATTTACGAGGCAGCGCAAATAGTGTACAGTGGTTTGCTTTTAGAATAATACGTATTACTGTCTGTGACTGCATAGATTACTCACTTCTTTCCCATTCCGTGTGAAAAACACCGGCACGTTTTGTCTGACACCTTCTTCGTAATCTAGCTCATCAAACTTGATGCCGCAACCCATTCTGTCCCCGTTGTGGCACTTCGGACCGAACGGCCGTCCGTGGCCGTTGGCCTTGAACAATCTGCAGAAACAGAAGAGAAATACCTGAGATTTGAGCAGGAGTGACTGATACATGGTGATACAGCTACAATGAATGAACACACTGTTCACTACACTGACTTTCAAGTTGAACACAGTGACTCATCCGTCCATCGGGCATCTCTCAATGGTCACGTCAGAGTCTTTCTATGATGAGATTTGAATTGCATTGACTCCGGGGCAGGGCAAGCCTTCCCAGAGTAAAGTCACTTGCTTCATTAATGAAGTTTTGATGATAAAAAAAATGAGTCTGAATGAATCACAGTGAAAGACTTGGTCATCGCAAGAGTGGACACACTCGTAACTGGATCATTGAGATGTCTACAAAGGCTGCTCATGGCTGTGTGATGAAAGAAAATGACAGAAAATTCTTGGCACTGGGATTTTAATCACCCTTCATGGGATTTTTTGAGTTGCTACCACCTGATAATCATTATAGACCTTTGAAAACGAGTAATTGGAACCAGTAGATGTCTATATTTTTAATGATAATTATCATCCACTATTTTTGTAAAGTGACTGTCTGCCTGTGGACTTCAAAATGTGATCACTTTAATCCATTCTGCAGCACACCACTACCATACTATACTTACTTTCCATCATCTGCATGGTAGCCGATAGAATCAGAAAACCACCCTGGCTGTCTTTCCAGTTTGTAATCTTTGGGTACCAAGCCCACGCCGATGGTCCCTAATTCGCCTGTGTCCACAATTTCAATCTGTAAATAATCACATATGTGTAGTCCAAAACTATAAATCAATGCATGATGTCACTTTCTGAAAGAAGAAGACTCAGAATGAGATTCTACACTGTGTAATTTCATTTTTTTTTTAACTCGAGATCTGCTTACTGAATGGTGTCTTCTGATAACCAGATTTTCATTTGAAAATACGGTACAATCTCATTAAACAATCACACAAGAGTGTAGATTGTTTTTATACATCCATGGGCTTTGTGTGTTTTACTAGTAGTCAGAATCCAAAACACTATTCTACCATAATCCATGATAATCCTAATGCAGCACAGCTCTAATTAACTGCAGCTAAAAAGTGATCACCATAAGACATGCAATCCCAGTATTACAGCTGTATATATATATATTATATATATATATATATATGTACTTCACTCTAGCACGGCATGTGAGGAAAAAAGGAAAGTTATTGCCGCATTACCTAGCTTGTGTGAAGACCGGTGGTAATAATTTACCAAATAACGGCGTTCTATGTTGAAGTTTTCTACCAGTCAAACACTGAGTCATCAGCTATAGCATATAAAATGCACATTCAATTTGTACGGATTTTTCACATGACTGGTATAATACAAGAGGTAATACCGAAACGAGAACAGTGTCACAATTTGTGTCGGTATTTACCGTTCTGAAATACAGATTTTTATTCCAAGTGGCTGCATTTTGCCCATCAAATTGAATCAATGCAGCATTATTCACTTTCACACAGTGCAGTTCCCCCATCACCGAGAGGTGGCATTGCCCCCTCGACGAAATAGCCCACTGGGCGTTTTCTCACAGATTGAATCACTGAACGCCAGCAGCCGAGACTGATTGTGTTGAATTTCCATTTGTAGCTTGGAGGAAGGCAATTTGTACAATTTGAATTTCTTTCTACCTTGACATCTCAGCATAATGAAATTGTATCTGCATTGAGATTACTCGTCAAGTCAATACAAGCATGTGCCTTGTCTTGGTTTTAATAATTCACTTATTGCCGAACAATTGGCAATCAAGCAGAAACATTGACAACTAGTATCTAGCGGGTCACAGTTTCGAGGGACAGTAATTGATAATTTTTCAGGATTTTTTGTCCTCTTCATCTACAACTTGCCAAACCCTCACAGCATGTCAAAATTCACAGCTTTTCCTCATCAGTTTACCAGAGCCATTGATAAACACACATACACAGTGCTACATATAAGATGTTTACAATACAACAATAATGTACAACTACTGTATTACAAAAAATACTGCAAATTATCAAAGGTTTTAACCATTTCAGTGCCGTAATTTTTTCCGCAAAAAGTTTAGTGCAACATTTTACCAATTTTTATGAATTTTCCTGTAATTTTTTGATAATTTTGGACCACATTGACATCACTTTTCATGGGCTACAGCTTTTGATCAAAAGCTTTGGGAAAAGCTAAGTAAGAATTGTCTGAGAATCTGAAATATACTGGCTGGATTATATTTTATAGAGGAGACAAAAATTGTCTCTGTCATTGAAAGAATTAAATGCATGTTTGCTGTCACCTGTAAAATCACTTCTCATTCCTCCAGGTACACTGGCTATACTTTAGAATTCGTCAAAGACAAAACTGCCTTTTTTTGAGGTTCAGTAAAGCTACCATGAAAATATGGCAGAGTATGCTTGTTGTTACTCAGTACTTTCTTCAAGATATATATTTCAAGTACACCACATGGCCGTGTGCAGCATTGTATCTTGCAATGAAGTAGGCCTTCTTTTGATGGACAGTTCACAGTGAATTTTGAACACTTTACCGATCAATGATAAAAAAATCTGGGTAGATTTCCTGATCATACCATAACTCCCCATAGACTGAACAGATGTGGTTTAGTTACCACACTCCTTCCATCATTTACTGCAGGATATTTCAAAATATGCAAAGACAGGTCTTCCTGTATGTGTACTTTAACAGATATGGTCAACACATTTATCGATTTCAAGCTACATCATACTATCAATCATCATTGGGAAGGAATTATCATACAGACGACAAGGCTCTGTGGACTTTTCAATTTGAATTTACCATACATTAAACCATAGCTTACAGCTACTTTTCTCTTTTCAGTTTTACAGGCCTGTGCTGTAAGATTATACGAAAAAAGACAGTATTCAAATATATTGTTCAAAATATTCACAACCATTCTCTACACATATTACTATCTGTTTCAATTGCATTGACATAGTGTAGCATGATCAAGGTGCCCTATCCACTTTGAAAGATTTTTTCCTTCCTGAATACAGAAATGAACATGAAAATAAAATATCCACATGACTTAAGAAGTTAAGTTTCTATAGCTGATAATATCAGAACTGAAAGTGATTCAGGTGCATGTACATATTTTTCCCATTTGCATTCGTTCTTCAAATACTAAACAGTGTACAGACATTATGAACACATATCTAGTATACTGGTATATATGTGAGAACGTTAACATCATAATCATAACAGCCCACACTTATTTTTTCACATGCTGGACATTTGCTATAACTTTTGATAATATTTTAATTTTTATGTTCCATGAACTAAGTTTATAATTTCCATTTGTCACAATAAAATACATTGAAATACAAGGTCTTACTTAGCCTTGCCCACACAACTCATTGTCTATGTGTACAATGTGCGATCTTTTTGTCAGTACGTAAATGTAAGAGTAAAATTCACTTGTCAACAGTAACAGTGGACCCTCTCTTGTTCAGGCCGTGTTGACAGTTTGAACACTGGGCAATATGACAACAGTTTGGGAGCAGAACGAGAATTGCACAAACACATCGAAAAGTTTTTTGAAGATACATAAAAACCTAAAGCTGTAAAATGGGATTTTAACTTTTCTTGTCCATTCAGTTTTTACATCAACAAACCCATACAACACATCTCATACATATCATAGAGAAAAACTGACCGATCTTACCTCAAAATAGCTGTGATCCGGAGTGAGGGCTTCAGCAGCAATGTATAGACCCACCCTTTGTAAATGATCCGGCTGATAGCTGAGCACATCACCATCGATATTGACTCTATCACTTCTGACTCGATCCCTGTGGATTTCGTAGTCCACAGGTTCGGCCCTCCTCAGACGGCCGCCGACGTGAATTCGCCGAATCCCGCCGTTCCTGACTTGAAGTACGAGTCCATTACCCAGCTCCATGCCTTTGCAGAGAAAACCACACAAATGCAGAGTTACAATCTGAGGGGGTTCTTTTTAAAGTCTTGCAAGAGGGGGGAGTTATCTCATCTGTAAAAGCTGTTAACACCAGTAGTATTCCCCGTTACACAAGATTACATTTAAGGCCGTACAGTCTCCATAATACATTAAAGATTTCCCCTGGGCAGACAGCAATTCACACACAGGGTGTATTTGTAATCTAATGTTTCATATGCGGTGTTCAGGCGACTCCATTTACAACCAAATATTGCATTATGGTTACACAATCATGTATCATTCAATCTCAATTAGCATCCGTCATTTTTTTTTTTTCACTCTCTCTGCAAGAGCAGAGCCACTCATCAAGGGACATGTTTCCACTGATAAACGTATTCATATACCGTCAGACACCTAATGTGTGATTCAAGAATACCTAAATGTAACACATATGTGGGATGAATAACAAGTACGTGTAACCAGGGATGATAATGAACGTTGTTATGCAGAATAGGTACATCTATTTGTATAAACACTCTAGATGTTGGCAGTTGGTCAGGTACGGCAAGTCCTATTAAGCTCTTTGATGTGTCTTTATGCCCGTCATGTACTTCTGAATCCAGCTATGCAAAACGGAAGATTTTCTGTGCCACAGTGCACGAGGATCAGTCAAATTAAATGCAGTGTTGTGCATGATCAACTTGAGTTGTTATGGAAACCAAAATACATGTAATGCAGATGAAACATCGTTATACTCAGAGATGGAGACAAAAGTGAAAACATGGCCTTCATCCTTTTCAGGAAAAAAAACCAACCTAATTTACACTTGTACGGATGCAGACCACAGCTCTTTGTTGATTTAAAAGTGGTTACCATGCCAACAGATGTGAATGATGGTTTCCCCTGGCAACCCTGCACTGGCATGTCATCTCTGAATGTTAACTCCATGGATACAAGGGAGTAAGTTGAGTAATGATGCACAAATCTGTTCAAGCTGGTTTCATGACGCCCCATCAATTCTAATGCTTTAGTACTCCTGAAATATCACTACAGAGATGCTGGATTCAAATTGCTGGGCAACAATTCCCAGCGAGAATATTTTTTAATAAATTGAAAAGCGGACTAAAAATTGAACTGGTGAATAAAATAAATATAAAAGTAAAGTTGCAAATATGTACAGGCACCACACACTGTCCAGTATCACACTTCTGGAAATGACAAAGACAAGTATGTCTAAGCTACTAAAAATTTACTTTAAAAATGCCTTTCAGTACTCGGTACAGAGTAGGTACGGTACATGAATAATATACAGTGAAAGTATTGATTATTCACTGGGATTTAATTTCACAATTTTCGCTGATAGATGAATTCCGCTAAATTAAATCCCAGTGAAGGTGCTTAATAGCAATTGTAGACTCTTTTTTAGGGTCTATGTAGCAATAGATTATGCTGTTTTACTTACGAATCAGTGAATTTAAATCCCAGTGAAAATGTTAATTATCGATAGATTCAATCGTTTTAATGACAAGTAAATCAATTTACTAGAATCCCAAAACAGTGAAATTAAATTCCAGTGAAAATTAATGCCGTCACAGTACACAAGTTTCTTTAGACAGTTGGACTTAGTTACCTACAAAAACAAACCACTGTTTTGAAATAACATGTGTCATTTCTGAAATAAACAAGTCATCGTTGATGACACAGTCCCCACTTGTTAATGGGTACTTTGATTACAGGTCCTCAGAGAGGATAGAGTCCTATTCATTAGGTCTGTGATAAATATACTTTGATACAGATGGCACTCAATGGCCAAGAATGAGTTCCATGGTGATGAAAACATAAAACCAATGTAGGCCACTATCCTAAAGGTCATTAAATGAGTCAACTGGGAATTAGTTGACAGGATGTTGCAAAACATTTTTTCATACTATCCTAACACTAATAGATTATCACCGGTACCATATTTCATAAAGTTTAATGCAGTATTTACAACACTATGAGATCAACATCTGTGTCAAGTTTCATCAAATTTGACGTTGTATTTGTGGATATATCACTCTAAGTCTAATTAGGAAAGTTCATTACATATGCAATTACAAATTAATTAAAATGACACTGATAAATGTCTTTTTCACTGTTAAAGCAATGTGAGCTTAACATCTGTACAAAGTGTCATGAAATTTGATGCAGTATTTCCAACTTTGAATAAAATCAGTTGAGATATGCCTGAATTATGGCTCTGTACACGATAAAATCGTAACAAAATGGCCGCACAGCAGCCATATTGGATCATATCACAAAACAAATTGACATGCATATCTATGACATTGGTCAATGTCCTTGTACCAACTTTGAATAAATTCGGTTGAAATATGTCTCAGTTACGGCACTGTACATGAAAAATCGTAATAAAATGGCCGCCTGGCGGCCATATTGGATCGTATCACAAAACAAATCAACATGCATATATATGACATAGGTCAATGTCCTTGTACCAACTTTGAATAAAATCGGTTGAGATATGCCTGAGTTATGGCTCTGTACATGAAAAAATCATAACAAAATGGCCGCCTGGCGGCCATACTGGATCGTATCACAAAACAAATTGATGTGCATATCTAAGACATTGGTCAATGTCCTTGTACCAACTTTGAATAGAATCGGTTGAGATATGCCTGAGTTATGGCTCTGTACATGAAAAAATCGTAATAAAATGGCCACCTGGCGGCCATATTGGATCGTATCACAAAACAAACTGACGTGCATATATATGACATTGGTCAATGTCCTTGTACCAACTTTGAATAAAATCGGTTGAAACATGTCTGAGTTATGGCTCTGTACATGAAAAAATTGTAATAAAATGGCCGCCTGGCGGCCATATTGGATCGTATCAGAAAACAAATCGACGTGCATCTGTATGACATATGAAGTAATCCTTGTACCAAGTTTGAATGAAATTGCTCCAGGCATCTCTGAGATATCTGCGTGAACGGATGCACGGACGCACGCACGCACGGACGCACGGACATGACCAAACCTATAAGTCCCCCCGGACGGTGTCCGGGGGACTAACAAAGATGCATTCTGGGATTTCACGCATAGGGTGCTTGCTGCGCATACATGTACATTTCAAATGTGATCAACAACTCATCATGACTTTCAAAACTCATCTTCAGTCTAAGATTTCTTGTTGGAGTCTAAAGTTGTAATACAATTATGACTATTTCAACAGTCCCACAAGACACTACAATATGATTCTTTCCATGCTCAACAGCATACATTCAGTATGTTGCAAGCTTTAACAAAATCTACATGTAAATGTAAATGTATTTCTCATCTTGGCATCATGCTGAACTGAGTTTTTTTCTGTATCAACTTCCTCTCCATGCCATGAAATCATCTGAAAACACTGCAGCTACAATGACTGACAATATGAAACCACAACCTATTCTCCAGCTGGTTTCCTTGAACCAATTTAATCCATTTAAATTTCCATTTACCAGACAGACAATGTGGCGAGGCTGCATTACCCAGACGGCAATACAATTACATCTTCCTATGCATGTTGCGATTCAATAATGTTATATAGTATCGATCAAAACAGAGATAAAGTCATGAGCGATAAGGGAACTGCATATCCAATTTAGAGGATTACCGGATATTATCCCCTACCTCGTTGTTCAGAGCCTGCCAAGAGTGTTGTTCAAAAAATTTATGAACCATGAATTTCTACACACCAGGAGCCGTATGAAAAAGCTTCGCTCTTTCCACAGACATGATTATTGAAATACTCCTTAGAAAAAAGGGGTGAATATTTTGGGTGTTTTAATTCCCCGTGATATGTAACAGTAGATCTTAATATGTCAGTGAAAGATGGTAGAAGCTAATGTTGGCATTTCAACAAGTCTTAGAGTAAAATATCATTGATATCATTGAAATCATAGACAGTCTCACTTCTACTGTCTATGTTGAAATACACAGAACAACCTGCACTTCTAATATTTTAGTTTTGATGTAAAATTAAAATAATAAGTGAATCATTATGTATAGTGGTCAAGGATGAATTTTTGTATCAACCACAGCAAATTATCTTCCTTCATACATTTTGCCATAAAAGTTTCTAGCCTAAAGTAATGACAACAAATATATGCAAAGTGAAAGTATATCTTCACTGTTCTAGGCACACACATTTATTCCTGATGTAACTTGCAACAAATGGCTGTGGTTTGTCAATGATTTACGACATCAAACTGTGAGCTAAAATTCATTGCTCCTCTAAAGAGAACTAAATATGCAGTTGGCAAGGGAATGTTGACCTTTGCTACATTTTTATACCTATATGGAAATTCATTGTGCAAACAATACCTACTTTAATACAGTACAAACTATTTCAGAGATCTCCTTGTATACCATAAAATTACTGTCAGTGACTTTATAGGAAACAACTGGTGCAGAATATACAATATTATTATTTTCATTAACACTTTTTAGTTTATTTCCTTTACATTTACGATTTTATTTTATTTTAGACTGCTTTTATGAGTTTGTCTTATATTATCTTTTCCATGTTGACAAGTATGCAACACTTAACTTTAAAGCCAGTGTACTTTGGACATTTGATGTTTGGCACAGTATTTAATCTCACTGACACAAGCAGCATTTTTATTTCATGGTTTACAAAATTAATTTTGAAATGATCATTAGCATGTTCACAGTGTACATGTATGTATATCTATATTGCAATACAAATGTAATGAAATAATTCTTAGGAGTTGGCCTAAACAAGTCTAGGAAGATGGCATAAATTTGTTAATTTGTAGACTGAAAGAGGGTAAAATCCAATCCCAGCACCTAATCTCTCAGGTATATTTCATTTAGTTTGAGAAAAACTCCATTTCAGGGACAAATGTTTGGACTTTCAAATTTTTACAATACCTTTCTGATCTGCCACAGTCTAATTTTGAAGCTTCTGGAGTAATTAGAATTTTTATCACCTTGGATAATATGTAAAAATCAAAAATTTCATTTTTTTTCATAGAGTTAACATTTTGAATCTTAAATATTTGGTGAATTTGAGTAATTTGTTTGAGAGATAGCAAAATTTGCAGGTGACCCTACAGTTTTATTCTTGATTTCGAAAGATTGAAAGATTCCATATGGAAAGCTATACCACTTGTAAAATGATGCCGGTTGTGATGAGATGATGGTGAAATATGAACTTGGCAGGAACTCAATCATGACAATATTGTCTATTGTACCATTACCACACCACCTTGAGTATCTTGTGACCTTGTACTATTCTGTAGAGGAAGAACTAATCTAATAGCTAGGCATCAATAAGTTAAAGAGAAGTTTACCAAGGCGAATTTTTTAATGTGTGCTAACTATGGGGTCACTTCTTACTGAAAAGCTATTTTTGCCCTTCATGACTCTTGCGATTTTTTACAAAACCAGACAAAAAATAGTGGCAGAAGTTGCAGTTTAGGGCTTCATCAACACTGTATTTTGAATCATGGGAAAAAGCAACAAGCTTTCATCACTTGATATTGCAGGGACCAGCTTCTGATGGGTATGGTATTGTCCACTCAAGTTCATGCCAGGTCGTGCGTATTTGCATAACATAAAAAATTGTTATGCAAATACACACAGCCTACATGCCTACCACTCCAGGTTACATTAACATATTTGCTGTACAGGCAGACAGAGAAAAGAAAGCTTAACAATGTTTAAGATTCAAGAATATGAAAGGATTTTGACCAAATCACAATGATACTAAACAACGTTTTTGCAAAACTTTTGTAATTAGACATTTGTTTGACACACTGATGCTATGCTAAAAAGGATGTTACATTTAGTATTTATTGCTTTCTCGTGCAATTTGACAAGTTCAAAATTGTAATGGAAATCCAGCAGGCCTCACACATGAATTTTTTTTGCTAATTTATGCAGGTTCCCCAACCATGGAGGAAATCACGACTGTCAAAACTTTGATTCAAGCCTATAACTTCTTGATTGTGTACAAACAGCCCAGTCGTGGTCATATGATAAACAAAAGACTTTGATTGAGCCTACGTTTATGGTGATTTTATCCTCAATTGAACTATTAGCACGCATTCGCAATCAGACTATGCAGAGCACGTACACATAACACGTGATCTCGATTTGATGTTAACCAGTCACTGAGTCAGACTCAGAATACAGTGGGTGCTGTTCGAATTTGTAAACATGTCAGCATTTAAAACCTACTATGGCGTCATTCAATGCCATATTTTAGAAAGTCACAATAGGAGAGCTGGATGTAGTCAATACAAGATTGTAGATCAGTCAATTTTATACTTTAACAGCGAAGTGACGTAAACTGAGCTTCTTACACTTCTAATTGCAACAGCACAGTGACGTGAACACAGATAAATCGTTCAACTTGTACTTGGTGTCATTTGGCATCTATCCGAAACCAATTCTGTACCTTGGAGACAGCAACTCGAGCATACCTCATGCCGTAACATATACCTTGTGATTACTATACAACAGATGTTATGAGTGAACGCAATGCAATTACTGGAGATAGCCGTAGCATGTGTACATATATATATGAATCTACGTACAGTATAAAAATAGCATTTACGGAGCAGTTTAACTTCCGGGTTCCAACAGTCACAATACTTTGTGCAATCGGTTGAGTGTCAGGTGGACTTGTCATATCCAGCCGATCTAGACCAGCTTTTTCAACATTAGGGTTGAGCAATATCGATTGTGGTCGTTTTCTTAGAAGTGTATGCTCATATTTACCTGAGTCTCACATGGACGGCGGAGCAAATGTTGTTCTTCGTGGTATCGTCAACGTCGTAAATGGGCATGCGCGAATAAAATTTGCTGTCTCGTAATTTGCGAGAGGAAAACGGGGTTCTAATTTTAGACCTTCCATGAACACGTGAACTCTCCAAAGCGGCTGTTGGGGATAAATTAAAACAAATAAGGACAGTGTTGACTAATATATGTATGTTTTAGACCAGATATATCGGAAATGGTTCAATTCTTTTGCCACATTAATTTTATCACGTGACGTTAAACGAGACTTTAAACAAGGAGCGTCTGACAAGAATCTGCGGTGTTGTCTGCATAGAAATATTTGCTGTCCAGTAAATTTTTTGTAAATTGCTTTTGGACCGCAACAATGGGTTGTCTGTGGCCAAAACCGGGAGACGAGTCAGGACAGCAAGATGAAGCACCGAAAGTTTATAGCTGGTAAGGTCAACTTGGAAATATATTTCGCCCGTATATTATTAGCGTTCGTTGAAATAGGCTCAAACATGTCAAACCAGCGAAAGCCAAGGCTGACCCTATCTGACATTCCACCGGTCAGATAGATTAACATATGTCGTGGCACAGTTGTTTTGATGTTAATGTATATGATATTATTTTAAGCATGAATCTGATCGCACGACAATGGCTTCACACAGTAATTAATTATTACGTGCGGTCATTGAAAGCCAGTGTGCTACCTCCATCGTTACTGTAAACTATGGAGGTAGATCTCGCTTCAAATTATTCCACCGTGGTACGCAAAACACGGTGTAACTGCATGTACGGCTAGAGTAACTATGTCGTAAATTAAAAGTGTAATTACACAGGTGTATTATTCTCGTGTGACATCTCAAACATGGTTGTTGCAGAGTTGCACCCGTTGTCAGAATAATCTCGACGGAATCGCACTCATAGTGCAGTAAACAAGTGTTGTTGGTACTATTATCCTTACTAGGCTAGGCAAAAACACGTTGCTGAGGGCAACGAAAGTATGCACCATGGTGCCACCAATGTTGTAATTTATTTAATTTTTTTTTTCTGGTTGTACATCGCATTAGAAACTTCTGCACGGGGTCCAGACACTTCACACCAAAACGACGTTGCTCCACACAACTTTGTCCCAAAACCATTTCATACCAAAACCACATCGCCCCAAGTATAGTTACTGGGGTAGAGTTACGTAACTGTGCCCCAAGTACTACCTCATCCCATACCACGTCGCCCCAAATACCACCTCATACTAAAACCTAGCAGTGGAAACGCAGGTATCTGTTGGCAGGGTAGTGTGCGTCTATGCGGGTCATCAAAAGGTCAACCCCGTGGCGGGGTTGACCTTTTGATGACCCGCATAGACGCAAGCGGTTCCCATACACTTCGCACCAAAACCACTTCGCACCATACCATCTCGTCCCATACCATTTCGCACCAAAACCACTTCGCACCAAAACAACCTCGTACCAAAACCTCTTTGCCCAAAAATCACGTCGCCCCAAAACCATTGCGCCCAAAAACAATGCCACTTCACTCTCCAATTTATTGCTAAACGTAAAAGCTGAAAATAACCGACCACTGCCAGTGAAGTTTTATATCACCTTTCTATCATCCCAGGACTGAAATCTTGAAATTGTACACATTTCGAGAAAATGACATCGCATCGTGCAATACCGCGCACGGCACCTGAAATGTACCATTTAGTAGTTTGCGTGTTTCTTTTTTTCCAATATACCGTATGGTTTCATGGAAGAATAAATGGTTCGTGGTAGCCAAGTTGTAGGTAAAAACAACGTTATGATACATCGTGGCATCGATGTTTTAGCCTGTTTTAGGACGAGTTGACGGAACTATACTTTAGTGAAGTGGTTTTAGTACGAGGTGGTACTTGGGGCGAAGTGGCGTTGGACGAGGTAGTACTTGGGACGAGGTGGTTTTGGTGCGAAATGGCTTTGGGACGAAGTTGTGTGGGGCGAACTGGTTTTGGTGCGAAGTGTCTGGACCCCGACGCACGCTACCCCGCCAACAGATAGCTGCGTTTCCACAGCTAACTAAAACCACTATGCCCTCAGTATATAGTACCTTTATAACTCGTCCTAAAACAACGATGCCAAGATGTATCACAGCGTCGTTTTTACCTGCCATTTGGAAGCATTACTGTGTCAGGACATTTTGGCTACCATGGACCATTTATCCTGGAATAAAACCATAAACAGTAGAATTAGAAAAACAAACTACTGAATGCTAAAACTCCGGTGTCTTGTGCAGAATTGTGTGATGTCATTTTCTCGAAACGTGTACACTTTCAAGACTTAAGTCGGACTCTCCTTGGATGATAGATAGGTGATGAAAACTTTGATGGCAGTGGTTGATTATTTTCAGCTTTACTGGTTGATGATACTTTGGGGCGAAGCGGCTTTGTTTTTGGAGCGAAATGGTTTTATGGCGACCTAAATCTTAGAGCAAAGAGGTTTTGGTAAAAGGTTTTAATGGTTCGAAGTGGTTTTGGTACGAAATGGTATGGGACAAAATGGTAAGGTGCAAAGTGGTTTTGGTGCGAAGTGTCACGGAACCCCTCTGTACAACCCACTTGTCTGAGGGAATATCATGAACAGGTCATTAGGATTTGTCTTTTTTGGTCAGCAACAAATATGCTCGTATGTTGATGCTCATGCTACCTTTTTTGCACAAGTGAGATCATGGAAAAATGTTGAGAATCTCATTAGAAAGTTGGTATACTTTATTGCCGTTGATGGTTCTTGCACCATTACAGAGATAACAACTGTAACTTTTGTTGAAACATTCATAGTGTTTGTTCTATGAAACAATAGAAAACATTTTTATTATTCTCCTCCTTTGAGTGTAGTTTTGCAAAGTTTAACATAGCCTATACAATTTTATGCAATATTATTGTTGAAAGTGAATAACATTGGACAGTACACAAAAAGCTTTTTTAACTCAAGTTGAAAATTGGGATTTCAACATCATTTTAGAAGCTGGGCAGCACCAATAGTATTAATGTTCAACAGGTTGTTGTCCTTTTATTTGCAATTTTGTAATGTCCTGATTGACCGGGTGACAATGTACTGATATGTTTTGACCAGTTACAAAAAAGAAATTTTTTAGGGGGGACACACAGAAGCTTGACAGTTCCATTGAATGACAGAAAGTTACCATGCTACCTTTGATAAGGCCTGTGAAATGGACGATTTGTTCCAAGGAATGACTAGTTTCTTCTTTCCAATTTGAAGCTGCGTCTATGTTGCAACTGCAATTACTTCCTGATTGCAATCTTTTGTGTTTTGTTACCAATTTTTATAGTGTCATTGTATTGTGAATATATTTGTCGTTTTTCAAAGAACTATTCAGTGTTTGCTTGCACACACCATATATCTTCCAGTGAGTTTGTTTTCAATGTCATATAATTACATAGGGTATTACACTGGTTTTGAAAAGATAGATATTTTCTTACCTCTACCACCTTGCCAAGAAGTAAGAGGAACATATTTTTTTATCTCCGGATTAGATTAAGAATGAAACTTATTCAAGGGCATAACTTCTAAAGGAAAATGAAAGCTTTAATTGTGTATACATTTTGTGCAGTGTGTCGTAACTGTAGCAGTCATTTTCACTTAGCATTGCTGCAACACAAAAGTTGCAGTTTTCCCACCCCTGAGCTGAGCTTCAATCACTGCAGATGCAGGTACCTTCCATTCCAGTCTCAAGAAATCTGTGTGAGGGCGCCCTTCGATTGTTACCAGAATATTGTGTATACATTGATGGGTGCCAGTAATACACATATGATGAGGCAAACATACTTGGTAGTAGTGATGTTTGTAAATGTAAGATAATATCAATTGACCTGATTTCAACTGCTGCAACAAACACAGCCAAGTGCAAAACAGACAAACTATGTCCAAAATGCTTATCAACAGCTACCAATTTTGAGTGTGTTATGCCATGTCATGCTGTATATTTAGGTAATTTCAACCTACAATCACTTGCAGCACTATGCAACTCCAACATGTTACTTCAAATATCTCAATAGCAAGGTATTAGATATGGATAAACTGACAAAAGTCAAGGCAAAATTATCTAGTCTATCTAAAATTTAGCATGTAAATTACAAGTGTGTTCTCCACAATGATTCCTCCGAGTTAAAATATTTTCAAAGTTGGTTGAAAGTTCATGTTGTGCAGACCACTCAATCTCTTCATAATAACTGCCTTTCCAATAGCATTCTATTGTACATGCCAATCATCTGACCCTCTAAGCATCAGCTGCATGTACATCCTGGGTAACTGGAAAAGAATCTAGAGAAATGGATGATCCATTTCTGTAGATTCTTTTTGAGCCACCCCCACCCTCTTTCTGTTTCATCTACATGTACTCTTCCCTATTTCCTTTCAACCATGAAGTCTCCCAATTTGCCATCTACATTACGCAACAAAATAACAGTACTCTTCAGAAAATAAAACAGCTGTTAACCCAAAAGATTGTGACTGTCCTGTAGCATTTTCATTCTGCAGTTCCAACTCTGCACTCATTATTGACTTGAATCTCCCCAGAAGTAAAGCATGTACATCTAATATCCTTTTCCAATACTGGCTCACATCATGTGTGCCTACCTTCAACGGCCCACTCTATGCTGCAATTTGTACTCCTTTATGATGATGAAATTGGACATTTGCCAATTTACTGCCAACCAGTTTACTTCAGGTTGTCTACCTGTACAGTATACCACAATACCTGGTACAGGTGTAGTATACGTGTCGGCGATCATAATGTAGTCATATTTAAAACAATATTAGGGAGGTGACAAGATAAGGCAATTCCTATCGATATCTTTGTGATATACTCTCGCACAATAAGAAGGAAAAATTCAAGAAAAGTTATGTCAGTTAGAAGATATACTGAAATGCATGCAACACAGATTTGTGAAGGAATTTGTACAGTCAGCGGAGCTTGAAAGAATTCGGTCATCTGTACATTGTACTTGTCATAGTGTGATGATTTTTGGGACTACATTGTTTTGTGCCCATGTATACCATTCATATGTATGAGTAAACAGTGATCCTTTCACTGGCGTATGGATATGTAAGTGCTTACCATGTGCTTTTGGAGTTATGGCGTTATGCAATAAAGGTGTTAGTGTTCAGTTGTAAAGAACAAGACCTCGTCGTGATTGAGTTTGAGTATCGGTGGATGCGAGATCATGACAATTGGTGGCAGCTAATGGGATTGACGAGGTAGGCGAGTGCCAACGTCATTCTGAAAACGGACCCGAAGGAATTCAACTCTGAAGTAAGAGGCAAGTTTGCCGTGCACCTGTTGCAGATACAGTGCAGTGATTTGAGCGCGGGAAAGTCACAGAGCCAGTTGAGTCGACGGACTGACTTGTGGTTGTTACTGTAAGTAAACTGTTGTGACTGAGAACCGAGTTCAGGCAACTTGTGAATATTCCTGTGTCTATAAACTGTGAACTGAGGTCGGAACTAACACAAATTGATAACTGTTCAAGACTGTCATAGACGGTACAGTTAAGAGAACTTTGCATGTGTAGTGATGGAGAGAGTCTGTCTGCAAGTTGAGCAACACAGAGAACTCTAGTACAACTACAGTTTAAACGCCAATTAAGAACTCGTCTGGTGATGAAGTAAGTCATCAAGATAGACAGGGAAAAGCCAAAACAAAATAAACGTTGAGACACTTGTACGTCGTAAAAGTTTGCAAGTGTAAAGTGAAACTCCGAAGCGACCTTCACTTGAACGTCTACAGTGAGGGGCCCATTCAAGGTTGTGTGAGTACCAGCCTAGGATTACCTCGTATACGTTAGTGTGTGTAGTGGTGGAAATACCCGCATGGTGTGCCTCCCGTATATGAACCAGCCAGTGGAGTTCTAACGAGTGGTGCATTTTGAAGTGAAGTCGAAGCTATTGGCATAGCTTTGCTACGGAGAAGACTGAAGGAAACCTTACAGTGAAATTGACTGTGTTTACGGTGCATTGTGAACATAGATGTGTGGTATCGGACTTGATAAATTAACCACAGAGTAAAACAAATAACATTACGGTTATTGTGTTTTCAGTATTTGCATGTCAGCTGTATGTATCAAGGTGGTTTGCAAGTCAAATATCAGAAAACCTGAATATAAATTAATAGTATTACGGCTGTTTTCAGAGACACTGAACAGTTACTTGGTTGCATAGCAACAAGTGTACTACTATTGAACTGCAAGTATATTGTAACACATTGTGTGTATTAATTGCAAGTGAATTACTTCAGTTACAGTGTAATATTCAGTATTTTTTGAGAGAGCTTATTTGTCTGTACTTTCTTATCAGCATTTCAGTGCTGCAATACTAAAGCAGCTGTGTATGTATTTTGGGTATTGTTTACATTTTGTATATTCAAAGAGTGTCCTTTCATTGATACCTGTTGTGGTATATTATCAGTGTTAACTGTTTTACAGTTATTTTGGCTGAGTTGTGTACTGAGTAAGCCTAAGGGTGTACTGCAGTAAGCCAAGATGAGTGACACTGAAAGACGTGAAGGTGACCACAGTGCAGCAGAGGCACTTGTACAGTTGGGGACACAAGAGCCAACCCAAGCTCCTAATCAAGACATGTTGACGCTTGAAAGGGAACGGCGTGCACATGATTTGCGGATCAGAGAAATGGAAGAAAGACAGCAGAAGCAGAATCAAGAGTTTCAGAAACAGAATCAAGAGTTTCAGAAGCAGAATCAAGAGTTTCAGCTTAAACTCCTGCAATACAGACAGAGTTAGCTAATGCTAAGAAGTCAGAGTACAAGGGACCGAAAGTGCCAAAGTTCGAAGAGGTGAAGATATTGATGCATACCTCAGAACTTTTGAGAAATTAGCCAAGGTACATGAATGGCCAGAGTCAACATGGGCGACTAGATTGGCTGGACTTTTGGCGGGAAAAGCACTTGATGCGTACTCAAAGTTACCCCCTGCAGAGAGTGAAGATTACAAGAAAGTTCGTAAAGCGATCTTGAAACGGTATGAACTTACCGGTGAAGCATATCGTTCAAAGTTTAGAACATCAAGAAACAGAAAGATGATTCCTATGGTGAATGGAAAACTGTTCTTTCTGGATTTCTAGACAGATGGCTAGAAGCAGTAGATGTCAACAGTTTTGATAAACTGAAGGATCTGATGCTAGTTGAGCAACTGCTAGAGATGTCCCCACCTTATCTGCAAGTATGGTTGAGGGAAAAGAAACCGAAGAATTCTGAAGAATTAGTTGACATGGCTGATCATTATGTGGAGACTCACAAGAAGAGCGAGCGTACTAATGGACGTCCTCCAGACGTAAAGAAGCAACCCAGTCAATCAAAAGATAAAGCTGACTCTAAGCAAGGTAAACCAAGGAGTATTCTCACATGTTACTCTTGCCACAAACCTGGACACAAAGCCAACAAATGCCTAACAAGAAAGTCACTGAGGAAAGACAGAAGGCTTACAGATGTCGCGTCCAGCAGTTGGTGCCTAGTGGATGTCGTGATATGGCCAGAAACCGTGGAAACCGACACCGCTATCCTGGTAAGGTGAACAGTCAGCATGCCTGCATACTGAGAGACACAGGTTGTGACCAGACAATTGTCCATTCAGCTCTTGTACCTCCAGATACATATGTAGATGATCAGTATGTGAACATTGAATTCGCTGATGGTAGCAGTAGACTCCTCCTTTGGCTGTCATTCATATACAGTGTCAGTGCTATGAAGGTCAGATTTTGGCTGCTGTGTTAGACACTTTACCAGAGGATGTACTTCTTGGTAATGACATTGAAGACACTGATGACAGTAGTTGGTGTAAACCAGCGTTCTTCGTCACCCGAAGACAAGCACAGTTGAAGCAGCAACAGCTTCAAGAGGAACTGATCGATATTCACAGAACTGGTGTGCAGCCAAAGCCAGTTCATATAGATGATGTTGTACCACTGAGTAACCGACAGTGTACTGCTGATGATGAGTCAGTTGATATTGCAGTGGAACAGATGAATGATATCTCTGGTGTTGAACATGTTGTGCCTGAGGACAATAGGGAAGCGCACACAACAATGGAGAGACTGAAGAACCAGAGAGACTGAGTCAATGACTCGTGACACTGAGTCACTGACGGAGGTCTGTGATGAGCAACAGTTGAGTTCTGATGCTGACAGTGGTGGACCAACCCAAGAAGTGGTTGATGAAGACTTTCCTTGTGAAGAGGAAGTGATTGATGTCTTTGACATAGGGCCCACTAAATTGCGAGAGCTTCAGAAGAGTTGTTCTACTCTTAGCGGACTTCGCAAATTGGCAGTCGCAGCGAGCCAAGTTGCTAGTGAGGATATATGCTTCTATTGGAGAGATGGTTTCCTGTATAGGAATGGACATCAAAAGTCAAGCCTGGGCGAACATTGAATCAGTTGGTAGTGCCAAGACAGTGTCGTGCAACACTACTTCGCCTTGCTCACGATATACCTCTTGCTGGACATCTTGGGGTAGAGAAGACGAAGACGCGCCTCCTTCAACACTACTACTGGCCAGGAATCTTTCCAGATGTAGCCAAGTATTGTCGTACTTGTGAAGCATGCCAGAAAGCTGCTACAAGAAAAGCTGGTATTAAAGCTAAACTCATTCCGATGCCTGTGTTGGAAGAACCATTTCAGCGTATAGCTATGGACATGATTGGTCCATTACCTGTAACGTCACGTGGTAATCGTTTCGTGTTAACCATATGTGATTACGCTACGCGATATCCTGAAGCCATACCTGTACCTACATTAGAGGCAAAGAGGATAGCTGAGGAGTTGGTTACTGTGTTTAGCCGAGTTGGAATACCAAGAGAGATATTGTCAGACCAGGGTACTAATTTCCTGTCACACTTGATGGAAGATTTGTGTAAACTGTTGCACATCAAGAAGTTGAAGACATCGCCATATCACCCGATGGCTAATGGTCTTGTGGAGAATTTTAATGGAACATTGAAATCCATGTTGAAGAAGTTCGCAGCAACGAGCCCAGAGAGTTGGGACAGATACATTCCGTACTTGTTGTTCGCATATAGAGAAGTGCCGCAGCAATCTACTGGCTTCTCTCCATTTGAACTTCTATATGGACGCCAGGTTAGAGGACCGTTGGCAATCATGAGAGAGTCCTGGACCGGAGAATTGCCTAGTGAAGAGAACTTAGCACAGTTTGTTGTTGAGACTCGTGACAGATTAGCGCAGATGACAGATCTGGCTACAGAAAACTTGTCCACCGCTCAGAAGAAACAGAAAGTATGGTATGACCGAACTGCGAGAGAAAGAGAGTTCCAGATAGGGGACCAGGTGCAGATTTTGTTTCCATCGTCCACCAACAAATTGCAAGCACAATGGCAGGGACCATACAAAGTAACCATGAGGATTTCTACAGTTGACTATGAAGTAGAGATAGGAAACAAGAGGAAGAAGAAGAAAGTGTATCATGTGAACATGTTGCGAAAGTGGTTTTCAAGAGAAGGGACTGCCTTTCTAGTGAGGAAAACTGATGAAGACTATGATGAGTCTGTGCCAGTGGAAATGGATGTTTGCCATTTGATGTCTTCCGAGGAGACATGGAAAGATGTTGAGATATACAGTGGATTGACAGATGTACAGAGGGCAGAAGCAACAGCGTTGTTAGAAGAGTTCGGTGATTTGTTTACTGACTGTCCTGGACGCACACCACTCATAGAGCATAGTATTACTACAACCACAGAACAACCTGTTCGGCTCAGACCCTACAGACTTCCTGAGTCTTTGAAGGAAACGGTCAAGGTGGAACTGAGTAAGATGTTGAAGGCCGGTATAATACAGTAGTCACATAGTCCGTACGCTGCTCCTATTATTCTTGTGAAGAAAAAGGCCAATCATGGTGTTTCTGCGTTGACTATCGCGGACTGAACAAAGTGACGGAGTTTGACCCATTTCCGATGCCGCGTACAGATGAGATGATTGAGAAGTTAGGGATGGCCAACTATATAACCAGTATCGACCTAACTAAAGGGTATTGGCAGATACCTTTGGACAGAGATGCCAGAGCCAAGTCTGCATTCATCACACCATATGGCCAGTATGAATTCCTTGTGATGCCCTTTGGTATGCAAAACGCCCCGCAACCTTTATGAGGTTGATGCAGATGGTACTTGATGGATGTCAAGAGTTTGCCAGTTCATACTTTGATGATGTTGATACTGCCGATCAAACATGGAATGAGCATATTGAGCACCTCAGACAACTATTTGTCAGAATCAGAGATGCGGGACTGACAATTCGACCAAGCAAATGTAAAGTTGGATTTCCAGAAGTTCCAGTGGTTGGACACATTGCAGGATGTGGCAAAGTGAAACCCCAGCCAGAGAAAATTAAAGCAGTACAGAGTTTTCCGAGACCAGTTACGAAAACTGATGTCAGAGCGTTCCTTGGCCTAGTTGGATACTACAGGCGTTTTATACCCAACTTTTCAAGTATTGCTTGTCCGTTGACAGAGTTAACCAAGAAAGGTGTACCTACACGAGTAAGCTGGACCACAGAGTGTGAAGAGGCTTTTACAGAGCTGAAGAAGTTACTGACTTCGTATCCTGTGTTGAGCAATCCTGACTTCAACAAGCCCTTCATCGTCCAGGTGGATGCAAGTAACAGAGGGATTGGCGCTGTACTTAGCCAAGTTGATGATGACAACGAAGAGCACCCTATTGCTTACTTAAGTCGCAAGCTCGCTCAGAGAGAAATTAACTATTCTACCATAGAGCGGGAATGTTTGAGTATTGTTTGGGCTATACAATCATTGAGACATTACCTGTTTGGTAAGCATTTTATTGTTCAAACCGATCATCATCCATTGCGTTGGTTGTTACATATGAAAGATAAGAATCAGAGACTTTTGCGATGGAGTTTGATACTTCAAGAGTACTCATTTGACATTGTTCATCGTAAGGGTACTGCAAACAGTAATGCAGATGGTTTGTCTCGTGCATGGGCAAATTAAAGCCCTAAAAATCATTTGAGCCATAATGTGATGTGCTCCAGACTTTTGCCATTGACGACACATTGAGTGTTATTCTTTCCCAGTGCTCTTATGCTTTTTCAGAAACGGGTTTCTGACTTCATAAGGGGGGAGGAATGTGATGATTTTTGGGACTACATTGTTTTGTGCCCATGTATACCATTCATATGTATGAGTAAACAGTGATCCTTTCACTGGCGTATGGATATGTAAGTGCTTACCATGTGCTTTTTGGAGTTATGGCGTTATGCAATAAAGGTGTTAGTGTTCAGTTGTAAAGAACAAGACCTCGTCGTGATTGAGTTTGAGTATCGGTGGATGCGAGATCATGACACATAGCCTATCACATATTTTCAGTGGTAGCCACACAAAAATCAAATGTAGTATGAATATTGCATGGTGCTACTGATGTGTTCTGAGTGAATATGGCTGAAATGCCCCTTGTGCTATCTAAGTTTTTGGTGATGAATATAGGAATGATTGAATAAAGGTTTGCAGCTACACCATGGAAGGTTCCTTCCACTGCAGTGATTGTTTATTCATTCAAAAATATACCAGTAATGTTACAAATTCTAGAAATTACCGTATGCTCAGTCTTTACTTCATAAATTTGACATACGACACAGCCATCATGAAAGAACGAATGAGTCAATACACTGGAGTGCAGTGGCAATCACACAAATAGTCTGTAAGCCAACACTAAGCCAAGGGTGCTCCTGTATCAGATCCAAATCAAGTAAAATTTTCCAAAAAGCTGAGGGGTCTGTGTTCCCTAGCAGTAAGCCATTGGTGTGTGAGAGACTGCTGAGTGTTTACATTCACGGATGGTAACTCTTCTGGAACATTCGAGCAACCCACCGGGTAGATGATTGTCTGACAATAGCCATCACTGTATACCTCTGAATTAATTTTGACCTCAAGTGGGCCATACTCATAGATGTGACTCTTTGGAACATGAAGGAAATTTGTACATAGAAGAATTACTCATTATCGACAACTCTTCACTTGGTTGTTCCAAGCAGAAGGCAAGGGAGATAGAATGTTGTGTGTCACACATAAGGAGACCTAAGGGAACAGTCAAATAGGAGCTAGATATATACTTGAATAGATCTGTATTTTATAGTTTTAACTCCTTGGAACTGTTGCTAGCGAATCAACAGGTTAATTTATTCACCGCACTGTCAAGAGGTATTGTTGTGTCACAGTGGAATGCCAAGCTGACCAAATCTCCCGGGGCATCTCGGTATTATTAACCGTGCATGTGTTCAACAACTTGTCAACAAATGTAAACATGCATTGACAAGGAGCTACATTGACCAAACCAGGTTGCGCGTTCATGTCACATTGTGTACCTATCATGCGGGAGGATTGACTTGAGATTTGCTCCATCTGAAATGTTGCTACTGAGTGTTCTGACTAGGCATTTCGCGAAAGCAGTAAACTGAAAGTGTTAGTTGTCGGATGACGTGTGTGTCTGACGCTGCTGTCATGAGGAAAACGTACCCACCGATGGGAAATTTACACCTTACGAGTCCATTGTCCCAGTAGAACGATAAAGATGATCACTCGACTGGAGTCTCGTCATTGGGCTATTGTGTCTGACATTATGCAATTCATGGCTTCACTGACTTGATGTTACGGTTGGATAGCGCATGTAATTAAAAACGTCTCTATGAGTAACGCAGTTGAGTATCACAGCAGTTCCGACAACTCCAGTCTCTTTAACTGCCTCTTCCATCCATTTTCTACACTGGATAGGGAACGCAAAGACAGACCAGACCCTAAGGATTTCACCATTGAAAACCTGAAAGGTGAAACGGTCGGCAGAGTACCTGGTACAATTAACGGACAACAGTTCATTCTCAATAATTGCGAGGTGAGTAGATACTCTCTTCTCCAAGGTCAATCTGCCATCTTTTACAATGTACAGGTAACACAACACCTGTATTTTACCTTACTGTGGAATGTTCGCTGTAATATACCACCTAGATAATGCATTCCTTACTGGATACATTGTGCATTGTCCTCGATTCATAAATGTGCCATTTAAGGTGATTTCAGTTTCTCCTGGACAAAAAAAGCTTTCAGACAGACATTCCTTAGAATTTGAATATCTGCAGTTAAAGTACTCACGGCTAGGGAAAATTGAAAGAGGTTTACGTTAATTAATCACAGCTTAGCCGAACTAGCTTTCAGTGGGTTTTTATATTGGCAGTGAGGATTTTGTTGTTTGCAATGCACTCATGTTTATAGAAAGGCCACATCAGACGTGTGTGATTTGCCTTCAAGAAGAAATGCAAACCAGAAATTCAAATGAGGTAGCAGTTCCATCAGCATGTACATGTACTTGGAGATGAAAGTGTTCTTTGTCCACTGATATTTCATCAAAATTTGATTCATATGACCAGAACATGTATTTCATTATCACATTGACATGAACTTCTGTAAATCAAATGTCCATAAAATAAGCCATGGCAGTTTGCCTTGATTAAAATTTTATTTTGGTCCGATAAATCATGTAGAGTCAGTGGAATGCGAAAATCCCCAGAGAGAAACTGAACAAACTGGATGTGTTCACTAAATGGAAACACGAAAATTGAAATTTTAAAAGACAATACATGGAATAGATATAGCTTTAGCAATGTCAGCATGCATTTTTATATGGTTTGATTTACTTTAATAACAAGGCATACATATGTATTATATAGATTATGGGTGTGATCAATCATGTCACATTGCAATATTACAGCTATAAAGTGGCAGCATACATAAATTTCCTTTTACACTTGTGTACGTCATGTATAATACAATGGATACCTTTCAATGCCTGCTAAATACCTCTTTATACATTCCTGCGTCAGCGAATACAAACATGGTGATAACAGTGAATTGAAAGTTGCCACCAGATAAAGAGGTTAACAGCATTAATTTGCATGTTACTTTAATAATTGTAAGGATGCAAATTTCCTTGTAATGAGGTAAAAATTTGTGACCAGATTTTCTCTGTACTAAATTCATACATTGTGCTCATAGGACTCCGATCTCACCAAGGTAGACAACTGTATTGATATACACTGTACTTACTGTGTTGATATGAAATTAAGCCACTGTAATCATACTCTTCCCTTGCTTTTCCATTTCAAAGATAAAGTAGATTGTACTTTGGAAAATTTTCATGGAATTTAATGATAAAAAGGAAATGTGGTTCACAGAAACTACAAGTTGTTTCTGTAAATCTGTATCTTTTTCAGCTTCAGCATGTCAAATGTTAATCCATTGATTGTGATACATATATTTACAAAACAATGAAAATAATATGTGAAAACAGTGAACTCCATGTATGATGACACTTCACCCTGTAACCACCATGGTTTAGTCCAACCCAGTGTTTTTCAATGGGGAGTGTGGACCTGTATACAGGGAAATGGAGTGCATTGATACTTTTTGATGCGTTTTGAATTTCGTTATACTTGATTTACATGCAAATTAAGTTTGAAGTGAAAATCAAAAATTTTATTTTACCTGATTTACATGCAAGTTCAGTGAAAATCAAAGTCAAGCAGTTTACTAGATGTTCATTATTGCAATGCTAGCATACACTTAGGTCTTATTATCCATACATACAGCAAATGCAAAGAATTGGGTAGGTTTTATCCTTAGGCAGCATTTTCCAGATATAAAGAATGAAGTTTTGTTTTTTTCTGTTTGGCTTTGAGCCACTTGTGGAGGTCTTTTTTTCAAATTTCCATTCAGCAATTAGCAATCAATTTTAGACCAAGTATATGTATAGCAAAGGATCAGTTTAATACAATGAAAGCCATCTTTGTGTATGCACTGGGCAGAAAGTCTATGATCATGGCTTTATCATACTGCTGATACGTTAACATGTCCAATTACATGTGTGTCTACTAGAATTTCATAAAAAACAGAGACTCTTTGGCAAGAATGTTTATTCAGGCATTTCATATTACATTAAAGGCTTGTCAATCATCCAACTTTATAATTCATACTATAATTGTCTGCACTTTGCAAAAATTTCCTTACCAATTGTAAGATAAATCCAACTAAAAATTTATATTGTTCATACATGTAGGAAAACAATAAATCTGTATGTGTCCAGCAAGTGCGTTATGCTGGCACAGCATCAGTACAAAACAGTAGAGCAACATCCTCTGATATTGATAAGCAAAGCATCAATAAGCTCAGTGCTATGACAACGGTGTATTGATGTCCTGTATTGTGAAATATAATGTGTCATCTACAGTAGATATTGAACAAATTAGTTTTCCTTTGAATTTAAGGTCAATATGAATGTACATCTATTGAATGTTTACCTGTCAAGACATTATAGAAAAGGTCATTTCAAAGTAAAACTAGTGACAACTGATAGGAGAATTGAATAAAGTGCTTTGTAAAGTAGAATCAGAGGCAACTGAAAGAGATAGCAGAATTGAATAAAATGCATAGCTTTTTCAGCTTTAAGCTTTATTTTTCTGTTTTGAGTTTCAAACAAGCATAGCCAGTCTATGACTTTTATAATTCTCTCATTATTTAAAGGGAGGGACTTGTCGGCACTGTACCTGTTTGAATTTTTTATTTACAAACAATTTATTTCATGCTTGACATCTAGATGCATTGCGTCAATAAGGGTGCAACATTTAAATGTTATGGTATACCGGGGGTATGTCATGACAAACATGTTTTCACTTTCATCAATCACCAGTGTACATATATCTGTAATACAATGTTAACAGTGGTTGTATAGGTCCCATATACATGTACATGTAACCTTCTAGGGGAGTTCCGACAACCCGCCTCTTTTTCACTGGACTGTTGCAATACTAGGATTTGAAATATCACAATCAGGAAGAAGAATCAAAGAAAAAGATGCATTGTATTTCTGCATCATATTACAATCAATAGTTCTGATGTCATCACTTTGTAAATCTCTGTAAAATCATATGATCATGAATGTCATGTGTACAGACATAATTTCCAAATTGAAATCTGTAGATGAATACAAGGATAATCAAACATATCTTTTCATAAATCTTGATAATTAATAATGCAGTAGTAGATACCATGACTTCCAGTTCATTCAGTAAAATATTGAGCAACAAAAATGGAAGGCGTATCAGTTCAATAGAACAATCTGTTTGTGAAGTTTATCCAAAAATGACAACAACTTCTAAAGAATATTGGAAATAAAACTAGATTATGTGAATGAAAATAATTACATAAATTCACAATGCACCTTCAAACCAGAATTACCTTTAATAATCGCTTCAACAGTCATGTCTACCGAGAAAATATTATTTCAGTTTGTATAAATCCTCGTATGTCAATAGTGTATGAATTTCTAGAAGACTAACTCTTTTACTGTGGACAAATTGTATCATTTCAAATATTTTGTGAGCATACATTGACATAGTACATCAGTTGAAGTGGACACTTCTAGTTCAACAAATGCATGTACACATTGTTATCCCACAGGATTGTAACATCTACATTTATGACCATTCAGCTACAATCACAGTGGATGACTGTATAAATTGTAGGATATTTATTGCTCCAATTAAAGGAAGGTATGTCATTTCTTAAATATGTTTCTAGGTGTGTGATTAGAAGCAAACCCATTCTTGGTGACCCCAAAGCTTGTCATGGAGTCATACCAATAGCAGGTCAAGCTTATATACATGTCATTAAAAATTGAAATCAAAACTGGGCTATGAAATTTCTAATTCATTTATAAAAAGCTTAGAAAGAATTTCAAAAGAACTTCAAAAAAAATAATCATAAATAATTTAGATATTTATGTTCAGAAATTGTATCTCAAAATTGCATTTGTAAAATTTGCTCCTGACTCTTTGATGGCAAGGAATCAATTATTACTGTGTACACACTGCAATCAATTGTGATATATCAAATTATTCAACTAGAGGAAAAAGTGCCTGTCTTCTAATATTTTTTTTCATGAGATGTTTGTCATAATATGTGGAATAAATTATTACTGCCATTGTGGCATGTTAGAACTTCATTTTGTGGTAATGAAGCTGGTTTTCCAACTCTATCTACATATATCCCGGAGATAAAAACCATTAAATAAAATAAGCTTTTGGCAAAAATAAACGAGCAAGATATGAATAGGTACTGCATCATGTTTTCAATATCTGCATGGAGCATTAGTAGTTCCTTCCATGTGCTGCGGTTAGATCAATCTTCCTTAGATCAAACATGAGACTTTACTATGTATACCTTTGATTAGAAAAATATCAAATTTTGATGGCAGTTTTATCATCCCACAGTAGACATGGTGAAGCTGTGTGTGTGTCTGTAAAATTAATATGCAAAGCTATATCTGGTGATTTTGTGGAATGAAAGTCATTTGACATGTGTAAATTGTAGAACATCCTTTGTGATTCGAAATGGCAAAACTGTACCATTATTTGTCCAAATAGGCACATGAAACAGAGTGAATGTTCCAAATGTAAAAAAAAACCATGTCTTGCCGATGTTTGACCTTGCTCAACATCAGTCTTAAGTGACTGCTATTTGTGCTGGAAAACGTGCATGTACATTAAAATTTCAATGATAGGTCTTTTTATGGTATGACGATGGAGACAATAATATTGTCTATTTAGTTAAAATTTTCACTATAAATGTAAATGAAGAAGCATAATATATGGACACACATACACACATGTATGAAATTACTTTTGTTAGAAAACAAGGTAATTTAATCTTGGCTTTATAAATAATTTATTACATCAACGATCAAGTCGTGTGCTATATTGTGTACATATTGGCATTTTACTGTAGTGTTTATTTCCGGGACTGCAAAGACTGCAAGTGCGTAGTAGCATGCCAACAGTTCAGGACGAGGGATTGCAAAAAGATGGACGTGTTCCTATGCTGTCAGACGCAGCCAATCATCGAATCATCGACTGGTATGAAATTTGGATGCTTTCAGTACTATTATCCAGAATTGAAAGGTAAATTTATATTTATTAGGGCCTTGTCTACTTTATTGAGGTCTTGTCTCCTTCAGAATAAGGTCACAGTTGACATCAGTGTTCACAAAGGGTGAAATCTGTTCAATGCAGAAACGTCACAAAAGCCTTCAAGCCATTTTATCTTTTTCTGTGTTAAGGACATACTGGTACTTGTGAGAGAACACAACAGCTTTTTGGCTATCAAGTTACAGTGTTTTAAATGGCTCCTTTTAGGCAAACTTCCAGCAAAAACAGAATTATCATTCTTTTCTCATACTTCATACTGACATGTATGTTCAGTCATTTTGAAATTATTGGAGAAGTAGCGTATATTGATACAAACCTTAAGATAAGTACCCTGATTTAAACAAATTGCATTAGACAGCTTTCCATTTCTCATCATTTCTACATAATTTCTCACTTTCAAAATTGTTATGATTTATCTTTTGATAAACATTTGTATGAAAGTGTGATTAAAAATATCACTGAGAGTAAAAGTAGGATTTCCTGTAATATTTGTACATCATTCATGATATTTCATGGTTTTGAGTGTCTGAGAAAAGATCTTCAGTAATCAAAACTTGCAGCATGAGCAGATGAAAGATGAGTTGTGTACCCTGCTTAACCTTTTCACCATAATGGTTTGGCCGATACCATTGTTATTAATTGTGATTGTGGACCTGTTTACAGAGAATATGTGAAACCCGTAATTCCAATGAACCATATTACCATGGCAAACAAACCCACTCACACAAATGCACACAGAAATGTGCATTTTCAGACACAATTGTACATGTGGGTATGTTTGTACTGAGTCTGTAGCACTCCATGTGTCCTTTTTATTCCAGAGTATAACAATACAGCATGAACAGGTTAATGAAAAATGTGTCTGGAATAGCCCCTTCAACAAAAAAATGTTTTCAACACTTTTCTGGTCTATTGCTCGTGTAGGTCTATTTTGAAGGGTGTAAAGTGAATGCAGTTTTCACCATCTTGTTTCAGACTGAAAGATTCAGTCATATATGGGTACATGACCAACTCCAACACTGACTTTAGTATGACATAAGGCACCATTGTTGAATTCCCTCCAACAAATTCTTGTTGCAACCAATCATATTATATGGTTGAGTTCATTGACAGCATATTTGGACAAAAAGATCACTCACATGGCCCATAGAGTGGATGATAACAAAAACTTGTTATCTTGTAACTGGATATGATAATTATTTGAATTAGGCTAAAACTTCATTATGAATGTTCGAGAAGCATACTGTATCAGTTGTAGGTTGGTACTTTATTTTATTGAGTTCCGTCAGGGATAGGATAAGATACACAACCTATACACAACTGGATCTCTCAGCATACATGTACATCTTGATTGTTTTTATGAATCAAAAATCAAATTACTTCCACTGTTTGTCACATCTTAAGTTGGATAAAAGGTCTCAAAGAAGGAATATCCGTGAACTATTCTCTTTCCTGACAATCATAATACCAATGAAAAAGTCTGCATACCAACAGGCTAATTCTTTGTTTACTTTCACCAGAACATTTCAAGAAGTCAGATCTCAGTGTGTACAACAACAACTGGAGTAGCATACATGATTTCACGCCAGTGCCCGGTGAAACAAATTGGTCACTTTTACCAGCTGTAAGTAATTTCAAAGTCAATACTGTATAGTTTTACAGTTGTACAATATTTCACAGTTACTCTGGAGTAACCATGAATAGGTTTATACTACAGTCAGCATTGCCCTGTCTGATTCCCATAAAAAGGATGCTAGGTACTTGAAAGTGTCTGATGAAGCTGCCGGGATATGAACCTCATGCAGTCCAAAGTCCTCACAGATAATACATAAGGTACATGCTGTTCACACAGGAGTTGACTGCCGAAATCAGGACTGTTACAATATACGTGCATAGACTTGCAAAGAGCTCTTTCTGACAGTGGCACCTCTTCATCAGTCAACAAAAAGCTCTATTTTAGGGAACCTATTGAATAAAGACACCGTTAGCCCACTTTTGAAAGTGTTTTACATGATACATGTATAAGGCAAAACTGATTCATCCACTGAGTTAAAGAAAAAGGAGTTGCAAAATGCATCATAAATTTCCTTATCACAGAATTTTTTTTCTAGCCCCTATTGACATTATGTTGGACCTTATGTTCCAATGTGTTTGTCTATATTAGTTCTTACTGTTGTAAACTCTGAAAGGCAGATCAGTTTAGGTGATTAAGATGGTGAAAGAGAAGAAATCTTATGAGTGATACTGAATTGCTGATTGTCAACACAATTTGTGGCAATTTTCTCTGTGACAATTATTTGATCAAAGATATTGTTATTTCTGAGTAACCATTTCTGTATGACTAAATGATTTGTAACCAACGATTCCAAACTCTTGGATAACAATTGCGCAATACCTTTTCTTTCATTGCTTTTGAAAGGATTTGAAGTTGGAAGACCTTGTGCCAAAACCAACAACTGAACAGTTTGCTCAGATGGACTTATCAACAGACTCTGAGAAAAGTGTTGTACCTCTCACAACTGGTTCTAGGAGGATAGCATCAGATGAGGTGAGTATTTGGTACCACCCTGAAATCATAAATATGATGTACATTCTCCGTTGTCAATAAGTAATCATTGTTTGCTTTGCTTGCCCAAGCAATACTTATTACTGCATTTTGTGTAAATTATTACAAAGGGCAAGGAAGCCTCTCCTTCAAATCAAATTCATCAAAAACCTACCGACAAACTTTTTAACTTGTTTTGCAATGAAAATGCCGGGGTATTTTTCGGGCAATGGGCAAACTGTGCGGAAAATACTGGACAGCTGGGTCAAATGTACAGATTTACAGTACCTGATACTCGGAATCAGGATATTTTGAGAAGCCTCAAATTACTATAATTATCATCATTTGAGATGTAATCTTCATTTTTCCGCCACAGTGTTGTCTGGTCATTTGTTCCAAGGAAGCTGAAGATAAAGTACAAATGTTCACAGATAAACTCAGAGAAGAGGTAAGACAGCTTATACTAATATGCAACAAATATTGACCTATTCAGAAGGCAATACCTGTATGTTGACTGCTGATGTGGGCGATATACTACACTTGTGACTGGCGCACTCAATGAATTATCACCAAACCTACTAGAATTGGCTATCAGTTTTATGCATGTATAAGATTTTTTTTTTCTTTTGACATTATGAGAGAAAAATAGTTGAGTATATGACTGAATTGTTTGAATTCTGTTTACAGGGGTCATGTATTCTGGTACAGACCAAAGAAGTAACTATGAGACCTGAAGAAGCCAATGTTATACTGGGTGACCCTAGGTATTCACAACTTGTTCAAAGTGGTGAGTTTTGACAGTTAAATAAAGATAATGAAGTTAAAAAGTCCACTGTACATGTTTTTCCCCATAATATTATCGTTTTGTCTAATGTTTGTCTGGGATGTATATTATATCAGTAAGTTCATGGTGATGATTATTTTCTCAATTCTTTTTTTTCAAGTGGTTTATTCCAAAGACATCTTTTGAGGTATATGAATTTCGGGATCAAAAATTTAATTTCATAGTTTTGTGTTGATATAACATTGATTGTCAGAACTGTTGATATGAAATGGAACATGTCACTCATTGGATCTTGTCATTGGTAGCTTCAAGCCGCTGGTTCTTGGCATTATGGCCTCATCTTGATCCGTACATATTTTGCCTGCCTGCGAAAACAAAAAATTTGAAAAGACTATGATAGTTATAATTTTGGTGTACAAGAGAAGCATTTCAATAATGCAGAGCAGTATTTCTACTCCAAGATGCTCTACAGGTAACCCCTGAAACTGTTGTTGCAAAGGAGCATGGGGGTTTACAAAGGAAGACAGGAGAAATTGTGTTGATGAAAAATTACCGGTAGCATTTATATACACTATAAATGGAGTGCAATGGAAATATCAATAAAATTGCAAATAATGCAATGAACAATGGAAAATGGAACAGACTGTAATTAACACACATTATCTGTATACAATGGAAATATGATCGGCAACACATATATGTTTTGTTATTTACAGGCCCTGTGATAGGTTTACAGTACAACGGTGATAAAGTTATTGAAAAGTGTTCATCTGTCCTTCAATCTGTCATGGGCGACTCCACTTACTTCATATCGCGTGATGCTGAGAGTGCCCAGAAGAACATTGATGATTTCTACAGCTATGCTGATATGCAGATGTCAATGTAGAACATATCTCATTCTCAAATCAAGAACCACCCTGGTACACCTGGAGAACACTGGGTTACATCTCCTGGCGGTAGTAATCAATGCTCACTTGGGGGTGCCTTCCATGATGATCAGATACAAACATACCCCCTAAGATAATGTTAAAATCTCTGCAGCATGGACCGAGTGTTCTCTAGTCAGGGCAAACTCCCATGACAATTTCTTCAAAGACTGTTGCCTTGTCTTATCAACTTAGTGACAACATCATGTAGTACCTTGCCATTTTCTGTGTGCAGCTTGTGGAAAACTTCCATCTTTCAAGATTCCCAGCGCAAGATATACTTAAAATGAGTAGAGAAATACTAATTTGCTGTGTGTACATGAGCCAGGAATACTATGAAATGCAGCAGCTATGTATAATGTGATCACTGATTGTTCAAATGTGACTACTTAATCATGGGACAATGGGGGCTAGATACACTACATTATTATTACTCATGCTCTGCACAGATTCCAGTTTTCTTTAACAAAAATCCTATGACGTCCAATCTTGTAAACTGATGTGTTTGTTTTGTATTTTTATAAGGAGTAAGTTACCAGACAACTTTCCAAAATACACCAAGTATTCTCATGTATTTTAATTCAGCTGCAAAGTGTAGGCTGTTATAAACTTGAAATCTGTGCACATTATAAGATTACTATTTTAAAAAGAGAAGAAAAACTTTGATAAGGTAAATCAGTCCAAGACTGCTGTGGTAGTATGACAGAAGAGAAAGAGACCAACATTATTAATGAACAAAGTCAGTGTTTTTTCCCCTTTGTTTTCAGCTATAGCCACTTTCCAAGTACATACTAAGAGGGGTGAAAAAACAATTAATATCATGCTTACAGCGTGCACTACTTAATCAACATCATCAGGTCTTCAGTACAAAAACTTATTTATGGTTTAAAATTATTCTGTAGGTTTAGATTGGTGTGTAAATTTGAAATAATTTTACAGAGGTTGACAAAGACTGAGAGAATGTAGGTAGATTTTACTACACACCTGGTATGTCCAATATCTGTCCCAGTGTAAGTTCTCCTGCTATGGGATCTTCTTTATGTTGTATCACTTGGAAAGATCCTTGTCAATAGTTTAATGAATATGGCCATGTGAAAGACGTTTCTTTTTAAACCTGCATCTCAGTAATTTTAAGTGATCAAAAGGTTTTCACATATTGGTTGCTACCCTGTCAGACTGGTTGCATGTCTCCTTCCCTTCCATATACATAATACTAGAACTGTTTTAAGAAGTGCAAGCTTTTGCCCTGTAATTAATGCATCTTTATCTGAATTTTACCCTCTTCCTTGCCTGGATAGATGCCTGAATGAATACATACTCGGCTCTTGTACAAAATTACACCTCTGTGGCAGTGTGTATGCAGGTGCTGTTGCCTAGCAATGGCAGTGTAGAGGTTCAACTTGTAACCATAGCCACATTACGGTTACAGACCAGTTATTGTATGTTCTGTATTGTATGTGTATGAAATATACCAATATTCCCTGTATGAAATGAGAAATCACAAGTTCAATCAGTGTTATAAAGGGAATATCATTCCACTGTACGCTGTCACCTTTTGAATCATGACCAGACCAGCTTTCCAATAAACTATGAAATTGTAAAACTGCTGTATTTTAATAGGGAAACCTTCCACCTATATCAAAAAGCATCATCAAAGAATTATAAATTATTTAAACTAACCAATGATATAGTAAGCTTTAGGTTAAATAAACCATGAGAAATTATTCTCATCAAATTTTCCATATAGAGCATGAACAAATATGACAAATGTATCAAATGAGTTTGACCTTCAGAGAACAGTCAACCAAAAGTGTCAGTTTAATAATGCCAGGAAGGGTTTCTTCCTAAGAGTACAATGCTGTTGCCATGTCAACACAGAGTAGAGCCCCCATCTTCTTCAAGAAGGTGCACTTTTAAATTTTCGCAGAAATTATCTATCCCTATTTTAAACTCAGTTGGTTCTTAACATTTCCAGAGTTGTCAAACATTGATACTAGGCTATGAATGCACTCACATTATTGGAAATCAAAATAATTGTTTTGTAATGCTACAACAAATGTTATGAACAGGTTGGCTTTGAAGTGTTAAACCAATGACAGGTACTTCTGTGACCTTTGAAGAATATATTATAGTCATTTACTCATAGCATCACATTAACTTTTAGATTCTTGTCCAAGCATAACTGTATATAGCCGTCCAATGAAACCCAACTTCAAAAAAGACATTCCCTCCATATTTATTGAACATTGAACATGAATGAATGCATCTTTCAATTAATATTTGTCTTCAATTTTACATATTTACTGTCAGGTACTTACTGTGATATGATTGTAATTTTAAATTGTACTTCTTATTACCATGTAATGGATGTACACTTTTCAACGTGGTAATTTTTAATTGTTGATACTTACATGCTAGCTCTCTGCAGAAGTAAAGGTTTCTTTGTCACTATGGTGGAGATTCCTTTAATATGAAAATTGCAAATTATAATAAAACGGCTGAAAGTGTGGAATTTCCAAGACTATATATTGATAAGTTTTGTTTTTGATCTTCTACTTCAAGAAATAAACCACAGAAGTAAGTAAGCATGTGAATACAATTTTTACAACTTCAGGAAATTGATTCACTCAGTCTTCTTAATGTAATATTTGATCATGCTGGAACAGTGGTCTATCAATTTGCTATTTGTAAAAAGTGTTCTTTTGATAACTTTATGTCAGTGCTTTCAAATTAATACTTCATTGATTTCAAACCATGTTCTACTGTCTGTATTTCAATGTTTCTTTTGGCTGAATGAAATATCAGATCACTGATACGTATTCAATCACTTTCCAAGCAGTGGATAGCACAAGTTGACAAAACAGAGCTGTATTTAGTGTTTGCCTTGACCTTTAACCTATGGCAGCCACCGTTGGTATCCTTCAGAGAACAGTAGGGTTTATAGAGTTTTTTTGTGCAACAGAAAAGGTACCAAATTTGAATATTCATTTCCATCCCCTTTAATAACAAAATACATCACTCCAAAGTGGCACATATGTTTTAGGGTACATAGTTTAGCTGCGGAAATAAACGTTTTATATTTGTCATTTAATCTCTGTACATTGAGTAGGCTGCATGCTTCACTGCAAAGCTTGGGCATTTGATAACAGAGAGATTTACAATGACACATGAATCATTATTGAAATAATGTTGAGTGATATGTCTGAGGAATTGAAAGAGCAGGTACACAATCAAATGAGCATCATATGCTGATTTTAGAGATACACAATATAGATATTCTACATACTGTTCTACACTTAATATCATACATGCCAAACCCTTGCTCTGATATTGTATTTGTATATATTGCTCTTTTCTCTTCCATCAACTCAAGCTTTGTCTTCATGTTGGTACAAGAAGCCAAGTTTTAGTGATAGCCTAGTCTGTCAGTTGTGACAACTGCTTGACTTGTATTCAAATTCCGTAAAGTGGCATTTCCTTTCCAGAACATGTTTGTAGCGTTATTTTTACACCTCTGTCCATATTTGACCTTGCAAGTACGTGTGGAACCTACAAAAATTGAAAAAAAGAAAACAAAAGACACTTATGGAGAATTTTTGCATCGAGGTATCTCAATAGAATTTTACGTTTTGAAGATCAAACATTTGTCTCTGGAGCTCCCTGTAATCTGAGTGTAGGGAGTGCAGTGTACAGCAGCTGAGTGATGAGGCATGTGTTATGCTGCTAGTAGAATACCATGAAAATTTCAATCAGAGAGATCACACCTTCAGAGCATGTGAGCTCAAAGTTTGAAATGATCACGGTTGAGACACAACAGATTTTAACCATCCACTTTTTTCTGAATTTTTCACAATCCGCATTTAATTTCAGGGTCAAATATGAACTGTTAGCATCCACATAGGATGTAAATAAAATGTTACAAAAAGACAATGCCACCATAAGAAAAGAAAACTCTTGATTCTCCTTTTTGATTTTACAGTAATGGATTATGGTAATTATGTGCAATCCAAATGACCCGATGTATGAGAATGACTATTACATTATAAGTAAACACATTATTTGCACAAGTTTTGAGTCTGCAAAGTTACTTCTTCAGAGAAAATTTCTTACAGGGGGCTATATTTGTTGGATAGGTTTCCCTGGATGAGGGAAAATGCCAACTTTTTTGCACAGTGTCATTGTTGGACAAAACTTGAAAGAAATGAAACAGACAGGGTGTGAGAAAGCTTTTTGTAAATATTTGCATTCACAGATCTTAAAGAGCCAATGAAATCGAATTTCTGCCATTTATTTAACTTGATAAGAGGGATTCACAATGACATTTTGACCACGATACTTGTGCAGCCCGCAAAATCCTTGATTTATGATGGACCCTTCAGATTGACTGTTTTTGCTGCTAGATCTAGTTAGCACCAGATAAAGACACAACTACTGGGAGTGGACCCTGAAGTAGGGATAGCTGACTGTAAAAACTGAAATGGTTCTCATCGAAACAAGCTGATGATGATGTCTCTTTGTCACTATCGGGGAAAGTGTGAAATACTTTATTGACATAGGTACTGGAATATCGGAGAGTGTTCGGAAAGCCAGGAAAAAGGTCAACAAGTCCACGGTCCTATGTGGAAGGACCTAGACTGGCCCCCAGTCGCCTGGCTTTTCTCGGCAGCCGATTTACTGGCTGGCCAAGCGTCTGTTGGCCATCTACGCAACAGCCTACGATTAGCGCGATGTAAATGTTTGACAGACTTAGGGACCGTTCAGTTTTTACGGCTGGAGGGGGGCGGCAAAATCCAGGGGGGGGGGGGTCATTGTAATTTTGGAATCCGCGAAGGGGGGTCATCGCTTTTTCACTGGTAGGAAAGGGGGGTCACCACATTTTCAAAAACATAATACCAACAATAAAATTCACTTTATGCCATGGCCATGATCGACCCTCTTTACCGGCGGGCCGCCTTCGGCGGCAAACTACAATAAATATACTTTATGTATTACCCATGACCCTCTTAATGGGCAGACGCCTTTGATGGCCCACTCCAATTAGGTTTACTTCATGCCATGGCCATGATCGACCCTCTTTACCGGCAGCCGCCTGCGGTGGCCCACTACAATAAATTGACTTTATGTAATACCCCCTGACAATCTTAATGGCCGGACGCCTTCAGCGGCCCTGTCCAGTAAAGTTTACTTTATGCCATGGCCATGATCGACCCTCTTTAGGGATGGACCATTAGACCTTGGGAGGGGGGTGGTCACAATGAAATTGTGAAAATTTTTTTTTTACTATTGTAAATTTCTGAAATTTTTTTTTTCCAATTGAGATTAGCTGTGCAAATTTTTTTTTTCAGAGTAAATTTTCAGATTTATAATTTTTTTTTCATTCGTCGCTGTCTGAAGATAAAGAGGGCAAACATGTGGTGCCAAGCACCACAAGCGGCCACGCAAGTGGTCATTGGGAAGAGGTCAGGAGAGGGGTGTCCCCCTGCTGCTGTTGGAGCTTTTGAAAAATAGAGATTAAAATGGTGTTATTTGGTGGCACTTGGGGAGTATTTTTGCGGGGGGAGGTCAGGATGGGGGTGTCCCCCCTCCTGCTGTTGGAGCTTTTGAAAAATAGAGATTAAAATGGTGTTATTTGGTGGCACTTGGGGAGTATTTTTGCAGGGGGGTGGTCAGGAGGGGGGTGTCCCCCCTCCTGCTGTTGGAGCTTTTGAAAAATAGAGATTAAAATGGTGTTATTTGGTGGCACTTGGGGAGTATTTTTGCGGGGGAGGTCAGGAGGGGGGTGTCCCCCCTCCTGCTGTCGGAGCTTTTGAAACATAGAGATAAAAATGGTGTTATTTGGTGGCACTTTGGGAGCATTTTTTTCGGATTACACATCTTCCTCTGAAACATGGTCTTCTTGCTCCTCAGTAGCTTCGTATAGTTTTGAAAATTGACTATTTTGGTTTCCTGGCTTCCCTTTCTGACTGCGTGGTGAAATGCCTACATTCACCCCACCAAACATCATGCATATCTCATGATTTACAATTGATTTTGACAAGCTGAGAAGCTAAAATAAGCTAAATAATATAGTGAAATTTGCATATTTGTGTTTTTAGAGCAATTGTTGCCCTTTTTTGATCAAAACATCTATTTCTCTGTAGCAGCATGTCCAAATTGATTGGATGTGTATAGATGTGTCGAAATTTCAATATTTGTCTTTTTGGGCAATTTATGCCATTCATGGTCAAAAAATCTGTATTCTCTGAAAGGGCTTGTCCAATTTCTTTGAAATTTGCTACACAAAAACGATTAATCATGCAGATTTATTCAGTATTTGCTATCAAGAAACTTTCAAAGTTCAACCCTTTTATGTGTTTTTGTGTTGGGATTTATTGGATAGATGGCAATCTACGTAGTGTATTGTTGAATGTTAAAACATGTGTTGCTGTTGTTATTTGAGGCTGTTTTTTGAGAAAAAAGAATTGAAAATGCCTTTTTAAAAGCAAAATAATACATAATGACTTGATATGTTGTTTTATCATTATTGACGTGTTTCTACTTGTTCACCCATTCTTGCATTCATCATTGTAATAAAATGCTGTGAAAAAAATGAAACTAATGTGGCCTGCATCTGTTTACCTTGATCTTAAAAGGCAAATACAACTTTCTGTCTTGACAACCATACCATAGTTTCAATGTTTTACCTAGTGTACCTGCTTGGTTTGTACGCAGTAAACAAGTAGAAAACAGGCTCTATAATTTCATAATTTTCAAGTGATCAGAATACAAAAGTCCTGAAAAGATAAGATAATCACAACTTCCAGTATAAGGGATACAGTCACTCTAAATGTATAAATTAAAATTAAAAATGTGCCGGGAGGATGTATTAAAAATACAGAAAGTTGCTTACTGTCGGTAAAATCTAAAAAAAATTTAAAATTTTAAAGACTTTTGCAGATTTTTTTTTTACGCCTTGTCTTCTTATTTATTTTTTTTTTATTCTGCAAACTAGTTTGAAGATTTTTTTTTTCCTAACTTTCTGCTCTGAAATTTTTTTTTTTCTGTTTTTGACCACCCCCCTCCCAAGATCTAATGGTCCGTCCCTTACCGGCGGGCCGCCTTTGGTGGCCCACTCCAATTAGGTTTACTTCATGCAATGGCCATGATCGACCCTCTTTACCGTTTGGCCGCCTTTGGTGGCCCACTAGAATAAAGTTGACTTTACGTAATGGCCCATGACCCTAAACCGGAGGGCTGCCTTTGGCGAACCACTCCAATAAAGTTTACTTTATACAATGTCCATGGACATAAGTTGTCTATGGAAATGAAGTTAAAAATTGCCTTACCCTTACAGTCATCCTAATTAACAGACGTTTCAATAGATGTGGCTGAGAAGTTTGTGCACTGGCATCTCTGCTACACGAATAAAGTGCGCCGCGTACCGGAGTTCAAATCCAAACCGTCTTGGTAAATTTGAGATATGGGTTTTGGTTATTTTTCAGCGGGGGGGGGGGGAGGGGGGGGGGGGGGTTCATCAATTTTTTTGTCTGACAAAGGGGGGGGGGTTGATCTTTTTTTTCACGAAAAATGCAGGGGGGGTCTATATTTTTTTGAACACCGGCGACAAGATTTTGCCGCCGTCCCCAACCCCCCCACCCACCCCCCCAGTCGTAAAAACTGAACGGTCCCTTAGAGCAAGTCAAGGAAGGACCCTAACCGGCCAAACAATAGTGCCAATTTCATACGTTGGCCCACTATCCAGCAAACAAACTATGACAACAGAAATGAACACAACACGTCCGTGGTCACTGGGGCGATTTTTATGCGTAAGATCATTTCGTGGGCACTTAAAAACTTTTCTTGCGAAACCTCCCACCTGGTACACGAATTCAGTATTCTCTTGCGATTTAAAAACTACATGTTATCCAATTTGTCACTCACAGGTTGATACTCCTACTACAAGTGAGTAAGTAAGTAAGTAAGTAAGTAAGTAAGAAAGTAAGTAAGTAAGTAAGTAAGTAAGTAAGTAAGTAAGTAAGTAAGTAAGTAAGTAAGTGATTGGTTGAAATAGTGTTACTGTCTTGCTATGCCTATACCAGCGTGTGGTATATGAAGTGAAAAAATCGTCTTCTTTATCATTGTGGTCGAAAGGACGAACATAAACACTCAAAAAATTGCGGAGTGACTTGACTTTCCCTTCGTAAATTGAAGTTTGGAAAAAGTATATCTGTAACTTTTAAATGTGATATTCAAACTCAAACGAAAGTACATAGCATATTTCCAACAAAGATATTGCCGGCCAGTTTAGCTAAATTTTACAAGGTAGTGAGCGCCCTCTAGCGGGAAGCGTCCGTATTGAATAACGAATCACTTTTTTCGCTAATAGTGAACAGCGGCGAAGATAACGGACAGTAGATTCGTGATGCTTTAGTGTTAACACGCGAACCATGAGAGCCACAAAACTGTTTGTCGGTTTTCGCGTCTACCTGCATGTATGCTTTGCACAAAAATTAAGGAAGGAAGGATTTTAGAAGAACAAGCTTGTTTCTCAATGTTTGATGATTTTTAAGCACCAAAACATCTCCAAACAAGAACCAAGGAATAACATTTCTGTGTTCTGTACGCCAACTATTTCTGTTTAAATTACAAACTTGAAAGCAAGTAACTTGTTTCAAAGAATTTGAAATATTATAAAAGCAAAGGAGCTGGGTATACACTTAGAGCAATAAAAAAAAACAATGCCAATGAGAATGTCCGTTTAACCATTTACTAATAATGATTTCGTCCAATGCCATCGTCATCGATGGTGACTGTGCAGTGTTTACAAAGCATTTGGAACGAGTAGATCAAGTTTATCTTGTAATCGCTGGCTTTTACGCATATATTTCTTGCCGAGGAAAGAAAATACGTAACGACTTTCTTTCCTAACTTTAAAACCTATCGCATTATAGTCCAGTCAAAATATGAAATGACCCACCACAAATTGCAACAGAATTTATTTTTTCACTACTCACCTCAGAAAAACCCAGAGAAAAACATATCAAAAGTCTTCCAAAACCAAAGGAGTGGAAAAGTGCCTAATTTGCATAAATCCAAAATGGCCACCCCAGTATAATAGGTTCAATGCTTTTGGCCACTTACTGCCCAATATTGGTCCGATTTTGGTAATTTTTTTTTTAATTTCCATGTACCTTGTACATTTTCATCATATTTTAGACATGTTTACAAAAATTCCATTGTTTTTATTCACAAAACAGGAACATAATTGTAAAACAATGGTATTCTCACACACTATGTCTTCCAATCAATACTTGTTTCATGATTTTATAAGGTGCAAATGTCTGTAATGTTAAATAAATAAATAAGTAAATAAGTAAATAAATAAATACACAAGGATTGGAACAATGCCTAATTTGCATAAATCCAAAATGGCCGCCCCGGTATTATTGAATCAACACTTATGACCACATATTGCGCGATATCAGTCCGATTTGGACAATATTTTTTTTATTTTCTTATAAATTGTACATTCTCTTCTAATTTCCAACATTTTAGGGCATTTCCCATTGTAGTTATTAATAAAACAGGTACACAAGTCTGAATTTCAGGGTAAAACAATGGTACACAAACGCACTTCACCTTCCAATCAATACTGGTCTAATTTTGCAAGATGCTAAGGTATGTGGTGAGAAATATATAAATAAAATTGAAAGCAATCTCAGTATAACTAATACAGAATATGTATCCATTTTAATTTTGGTTGTTAATTTGCCAATAACCTATTCCCTATTTCACATTAAAAGCCACCGGCTGAACTCACGCATTTTTTACAACATTCGTCCTATAAAAAGTGGGCGGTTTATTCATATCAAACAAAGTCAACCTGGTTTGAAGTCTAGTTATATCTAGTGTGTTGATATTGTGTTACCAGGGTACACTGGTTGTCACCATAGTTGTGAAACTCAACATGAGGTTCAATACTAGCTGGTAATTGTAAAATTACCAGTTTCCCAAATGCTGTTTATTTTACCCAAATTGTAGATAAACAGCCGAGCCTGAATTGACAAAGTGTGCCAGCGCGGGAGAGCCAAGCAAAGGGAGAGGGGGTTTAAAGTCTCCTGGAAAGTGTACAGATCACATTGGAATTAAAAAGTATTGGTAGAAAAGGAAAAGCAACTCCACACATCGTTCATATTTGGGTTGTTTGTGTTTTGTGAATGATATTGTGTATAATATAAGTGTATATCATGTTTTGCTGTTTTATGTAAAATGTTGCTTAGCCATGGCGAGGTACCCGTAATCTACGTGTCTTGTGTTAATCCGCACTGGCGCGGAGAGATTGCTGTGACACTATGATCCTTTGGCGCTACGTTTCGAAAACAGACTTTTTCTTCATCAGCCACTTAAAATTCATTTTTGATTGGTGAGACCAATTGATTGATTGTTAGATTTTTTAATTTTGGTAATACGTTGTTCCACTTACGTTTGTTGTTCAAGTAGGGAAGCTAGAATGTCTACAGTTTGATCTCGTTTTGTTTGTGAAGGTTCGTGTGACCCTCACCTGAGTATGAGCTATTGTAGTTTTTGTGAAGTCTGGCGCTTATAAATGTGTCACCTATATTTCTGTTCCTTCTAATAAATATATGCGATTATAGGTTGGTTTTGGAACATTTTTTTTTAGTATTTTGTCTTTTTCAAGTTCACTCCAGTTTTCTGTCAGGGCTTGTTTGATTTTTGTCGTTTCTATGTACGGGCTATATGTTGGTATTGTTGGTGGTGTTATTTCTTTCTTTTTGTTGTTCAAGCAATCTTTTTCTGCTTTTATGATCTGTCTCTCTGATAATGCTTTCTATTTCATTTTTTTGTATTGTCGGTCTTGTAATTTTTCACTAAATTGTGTGACTTTTTGTGTAAAATCGATTTCGTTGTTACATGTTCTGATGTATCGTAATGATTCACCTTTGATCAGACCTTTGAATGTTGCTGCCGGATGGCATAAGTTTCGTTGTAAGAATTGAAATGTATCTGTTGGCTTTGTGTGTGTGTTGATGTCGAGAATATTCTCTTTGTTGTATCGACGACCTTTGTAGATAGGTCTAAATGTGTGATTTCTTAAGAGGAGCTTTCAAACGAATAATTGAAAGTAGGATGCATTTTGTTGATTTTTGATATGAATTCATTGAGTTTGTGTTGTGTTCCGATGAAAATCAGAAAAACATCGTCCCTGAACCTCAGCTAGGTCGAGTTTTGTTGTTTGTGTTTCTGTATTATTCTCGTTTCTGTCTCATGAAATGTAATATCTGCTATTTCTGGAGAAGACGGGGACCCCATCGAGCATCCCCATATTTAACAGTAGAATTCATCGTTGAATTCGAATGTGTTGTTTTTTTTAAGATTACTTCTAGAAGAGCTATCATGTGTTTCGTTGGTGGTTGCTTGATTATGTAACTGTTTGATGATCTTTCCTGATTTAATGCTCTGCCGATTGATTCAATTACCTCATGTGGTGTATTCGTGTACATGGAAATTACATCCAGTGTTACTAGTGTCGCTTTGGCCGGAACTTTGATTGTCTCAATTTTCTGTATTAAGTCTGTTGTCTTTGGTGTATGTTGGTTCTTTCTTGACGATTTTTTTGAGAAAATGGTCAATGAATTCTGATATGTGAAATGTTAGACTAGAGCATCCACTTATGATTGGCCTTACTACGAACATAGCTCCTGGTGGCGGCACTTTGTGTATTTTCGGTAGAAGGTACCAAAGTGGCGTTCTTATTTTTCTATCAACTGGATTCAAATATTCATATGTGTGATGGTCAATGTGTTTTTCATTGTACATTTCTGTTATGAGATTGTGTACCGGTATGTCTTCTATTGCATTTTTTGTGTCATCTGTTGCCAATTTTGTGTAGTATTGTTGATCGTTAAGTTGACATTATCTTATGTAATCATCAGTGTTTAAAATGGCTGTCCCCCCGTCCTTTATCAAAAGGTTTGATGGTTATCTTCTTGTTTTTTGATAGCGTTTTGAACACTATTTGTTCTGCACGTGTCATGTTGTTTTTTTGTGTTTTGAATAGGTGTGTTAACAATAGCCAATTTTGTTGCTTCCAAATAATTTTCTAGTTTTGTGTTCTCGGTTGTATGTGGGATCCATTTCGAGTTCATTTTGACTGGGTGTTGTACGGTCTGTGTCTCATGATATATCGGAGTCTCATTTTCGGAATGTATATTTTATTTCCCCTATAACAGGTGGATTCTGTTAGGACGATTTGTTGTGGGAATGAATTTTAAGCCTTTGCTAAGTACGTTGATTTCAATGTTGGTGAGTTTGTGTGTCGATAGGTTCTTAATGAATCTGAGTTGTTTGATGCAGTGCTCAATTTTGTTCTATTGTGACTTTTCGTTATTTTTGTCATTCTATGATTCTTGTTTATGTGTTTCCTTTTTTTATCTTTGAACTTGGTCATACTAAGACTCAATACAAAGCTGTCTCCGGCCATTCTGTCTCTCTCTAATCCGAACCTATCTCCAAGTGTGTACCCCAGAAAACTCTGTTTTTTTAAACGTAGCGCCAAAGTATCGTAGTGTCACAGCAATCTCTCCGCTCCAGTGCGGATAAACACAAGACACGTAGATTACGGGTACGGCTCGCCATGGCTGAGCAACATTTTACACAAAACAGCAAAACATGATATACACTTATATCATACACAATATCGCACACAAAACGCAAACAACCCAAATATGAAGTGGAGTTGCTTTTCCATTACTAGCAAAGACGAACAACAACTGATGAATAATTTTGTCTTTCTTGTCTTTCTTTCTTATTTATTTATTTATTTATTTATTTATTTATTTATTTGTGTATCTATTTATCTATCTATTTATCTATTTTTTTATTTATTTCAAATTACAGACATTTGTATCATATAAAATAAAACAAGTATTGATTACAAGACATAGTGTGTGAGAATACTATTGTTTTACAGTAAAATTCGGACTCATGTTCCTGTTTTGTAAATAATAACGATGGAATTATTGTAAAAATGTCTAAAATATGAAGGGAATGTACAAGGTATATGGAAATAAAAAAAAGTTATTAAAATCGGACCAATATTGGGCAGTAAGTGGCCAAAAGCGTTGAAACTATAATACCAGGGCGGCCATTTTGGATTTATGCAAATTAGGCAGTTTTCCACTCCTCGGATTTTGGAAGACTTTTGATATGTTTTTATATGGGTTTTTCTGAGATGAATGGTGAAAAAATAAATTCTGTTGCAATTTGTGGTGGGTTACCCCCTTTTTTGGCCTAAAATGACTGGACTATTACACGGATGAAAATAAATTGACCGTGTAGGGCCTACAGAATATGAGAATGAACTCATCATACAAACTATTGAAATGTCATGTTCAAGTTATTCTAACTTACAAAATTTAAAAAAAATATTTCATACTGTATTGTTAAAAAGACATGGAATGTGTTTTAATATTTGGAAGCATTCGGTTTAAAAACTTGTTTTAAAACGTGGAGTACAGCAAACAAGTAACTATGGAGAATATACGGACAGCCATAAAAGGAGAGTATACCTTTGAACAATAAGGAAAACATCTATAAACAAATCTACGATGTCCAGGGCTTGGCAAGTAAAATATGGATCACAGGATACTTATTTATATAGTCAATGCCCCTAATCAAACACAATCATGAAAAAAGAACGTTCGTGGAACACACTCCATCGGTCACTTTTGTAGAGTTTTGATGTCGGTAGTGGATTTTGTAGGCGGTATTCCGGATGATGTCTCCACAATCGTTATGAGTGCAGTAGTAGTATGAAGAAACACTTTGGATATCCTCTGGAGAAAATAATAGTTTGAAGGCCTTTACTGGAATGTGATTTATGCGAGTATATACTTTAGATCGTGCGTAAGGTAAACCCTTGAAACTCTGAATTTGTCAACGCTAGAAAAAATGCACTATCGTAATTGTATTCGCGACACAAATTTAAGCAGATACGTTTTGTACAATCGTAACTCAATTGACTATAAATGCAATAGTTACATTATCTACTACCCTTGATTTATAATTGATTTTTTGTCATCGTTTCCAACATGTATAGTGACGTTATTTTAGCCTTTGATAAGAGTTACACCTTTGCCTTTCTTATTTAAGTTTTAAAGTTAAAGGTTGCGTGCGAGTGTCTTGGTATTTGCGAAGAAAAATCTTTGATACATGATCTCCATCGCTATTCACAAATTTCGTTCGTACTCCGACCGTTAGTCAAGTGAAGGCTGTGTAACTGAAATTGGCTGCCTGACATTGTTGACCTTCGCCTGCGTTGCTTATGGAAAGTTGTTTGCCGTCTTGTTTGTTTACTCCAAGAAAACTCTGGCTGCACTGGGTTGCGTAAGCTTTGCCTTTTAAGTAATGCAACTTGTGAATTTTCCTCTCCACAAACATTCTGAAGCGAACTCCCTTCTTGCTTTCCCACACATTGGCCACTTCTGATTTCAGTCCCGGGATACGCTTGCTGTGATGTGTGTGTGGCGTTTATATTTCTACGTTTTGGTATGGCTCCCTGAAGACCCACCTCTTGCCACTGGCTTCCTACTTGACCGTTTGGTGATTGTTGTCGAGTAGACCGTGAATCGTTGTCACTGCCTGGGAAGACAATCATCTTTCCACGTCTGTTTCTCGAAACGTCGAATCCTTGTTGAATGTTAAACCATCCGTAAATGTTGTCGCTAAGCAAACCCTGGTTTTCCTGAACGCACTGCAGGGAGAGCTGAGAGTTCATTGGCGGATGCCATGGTAACTGGTATATTTCTTCCTCCGCATCTTCGTGCCTTGAGTCTTCAGTTGCTGCTAATAAATCACGTGGTGCCCTTTCTCGTCTCCGTCTCTGCGGATCAGCCTGCTTCTTGAGATCATCTTCAATAATGGTAGCAGCATCATCTCTACTCTTCTTTCTTAGCAACGTGGCAAGGTCTTGAAGTGATCGCCCATCTTCTTTCCAAAGCTGTATGACGATTTTCGTCGGGCTGCCGTTGTTTTGTTGAGCGTGATGTCGAATCCAGTTCATTTGACTAGGTTTCAAATCCAGTTCCGCTGCAACTTGCTGCCAGTCATTTGACATTGCATGCGGTACATCCAGTAGCATTTGGACAGCGGTTAGAGCACCGTGCGTCAGTTCGTCACCGCAGTATCTTGCTTGTGTTTCAAACTCTGCCTGACGTGGTAAGACTGCAGTACAGCCCCTCAAAGCCAGACTGGCGCCTTCATTCTCCAACATTTGGTTCCAGGAGGTTTGTAGGGAAGACGATTGAGTGGAGAGTACATTTACACTTTCCCGCATCAGCTGATCATGACAAATGTACTTGGCAACATCTGGTACAACTGTTGGCATCGGCACCAGCATTTTATCGCAACTTTCCTGCAAGTGCTAAAAAGGAAAATAAAATTATCTATTTATATATATATATATATATATATATATTATATATACTCTGATAAATAATTGTCATTATTGCTAGCACAACTGAGTATGTTCTCCTTTGTCGATATTATATTTATCGAGGTCACAGTATAACTTGTAAGAAGGCAAAGTTGACTACAGTGTTCGGGATTTTGGAACAGTAGGCCTACTATGTCATTGTCAATGTCAAACAACAAGTACGGCCACACTTTAGATAATCCGCATTGTGTCGCTAAACTGTTTAAAGAAGTAAAAGTCTGAAATGAGTGTCTGAGCGATCGGTGAAACATACCATTGTGACAGACAATTCGATTGGATTGCTATTTTCCTGATTCACTTCTATTGTTGCCCAGATATCTTCAACCGTCTGGTCTGTTTTCAAGATGACAAAACAACAGTTCGGTACGCTGGAGTTTCCATCAGCCCACAGAACCTCTGGATCAACAACCTGGCATGACAACACAATAAGCATCAGGTGTGTTCAGAATGCAACAAAACTACCCTAACCTAGATATTGAATGATTACGGTATGCATTTTGTGTATCGCCTGAAATTCAATTAGCAGCGTCTCTACGTATATCCTTTACTATCATTCAGTGTATTCTGTTATTCGACAGGAACATCGTCGATACTTCCTGATTATCATGCTGAATGCTGCTTTTCAACTCTGAAAAACACATTTATTGAGCAGATATAAAATACCAATTATCGCCAACTTTGTGCTTTCATGCAGAATCGTCGGGCCTTCTTGGTTATCTTACGTTTTGTTATTTTTTTGTATGTTGTTCAAAATGCATTTTCTACAATAAAATGCAAATTTTTGCTCAAACATGTCTTCTCGAGGCAAATCACAATTGAATTCAGTGAGTATTATCTGGGGTCCAGTCAAAATGATGACGTTATATTCTAACATAGCATACAAGATCACAGAGGTCCATGAAATGTATGACCACTTTTTGAATTTCGTTGTACAATACGTTCCGAAACATTTTGGACGATAAATTCTCAAAACCAGAGCTTTACTTCCTGTACGAAGTGATCAAACGATGATTCACCATACCGAAAGTACACATGTAGGTTATGAATTACAACGTTATAACGTTAGTTGCTGTTACCTTTTCATCACTTCCCATGACCTTCCACTTCTCCACAGGTTCAAAACTACCAAGCCTTATCTTGACCGGACCGCCACGCTTTTTTATAATGATCTGTCGGGGTCCATCGCATCGGGATCCGGGCTGTCGAACTTTCTTTTCCACTGCGGATATGAGCTGGAAAATAGTAGAAGTTTGAACTGTACATGTCAGTGAACGAAAAATGAATTTGTATATTTCGTGCAATGACAGTTTTTAGCCGGGAATGTTCCTAGATTTCCCATATAAAAGGCCGAATATTTCCAAAGATGTTAAAATATCGTGTTCTGCTTACTTCGTCAGAGTCCTTCGCATCACTTGGTAGCAGGTACAATCTCACTGTTATTTCCTTTGCCGATGATAGGAGCGGGGAGCAGTAGGTGAATGCGTTACAACAAATGCTACTCGGTTTAATGCCATCATCAAAGCGCACTTCTCGTACTTTTCGGATTTGCGCCTGTCGTTCCCACTGCGTTATGTCTGCGTAGATCGCTGAGCTAGCTGAGCTTATTCCACTCGTTGACGACGAGAGATAAGGATATGGATAATACGGATCATCGTCTTGATCAGTTTCACTGTAAAAGTCTTTCGATGAACGAAGACATTTGTTGCTTCCTGCGGCGGGAACATACGTATTTCAAGTTATGAAAATTTAGTTCATGATACTACCAATCTATCTAGAAAAGGTATCGGCAGAAATAATAACAGTGCACTATAACAGATCAATAATTTATTTCCATACCTGAGTAATTGTTCAACAAGAGGGACTACGAATATTGCAGCTAGGGTCACCTTGCTTAGTTTGGCTTCCTAAAGAAAGTGATTACCTAACATTTACAGATGGTTGAAATTCAAAATTACCGCCATCCCTATTTTAACTCGATGGCGATAATGCAATTTTGCGATATTTAAAGAGTAAGACTTTTTTTCTGCATTAAGAGCATTAAAGAGCGTTAAAATGAGCTGCCCCCAAGTGGTAGACGAGAAAAGTATTTTAAAATTTGAACGTCCGCATATCTGTACCCGGTGCGCATCCTGACTGAAATCCCTAGACTTCGCACGCAAAATGAAGTGTGTTATAAAATTTGAAAATGAAACAAAACGTCTACACAGCTAAACTGTAATGGAATATATTAGTGAGGTAACGCAAAAAACAGTAACACTGAACACTGTGCCGGGGCACTGTGCCTCGCACTCAAAACAGACATGGATACTAGTAAGATGTACATGTAAGACGTTATTATTTTGTAAAGTTTGCACCTAAATAATGCGGAGACAAAATATAGCCTCTAATGTTTACTAAATAGTCTGTAAATATGACATCACCTTTGAATCCACTGTACCCATCAACAGTATTCCCACCGTCACTCGCACCTTTATGTGTGTTTTCTTCACCAAGATCGTCCTTGTTCCTACCAGTGTCACCGGACAGTTGATCGCCGTCAGTGGCATCTTCTTTCTCATCATAACCACTACTGTAGTCATCCTCTGCCTCCTCCGTTGATTCTTCATCCTCCGAGTTGTCTGGACTAGTTGTTGTTTCCATAGTAACTGTATACCAGGTAAAGTGCTTCATAAGCAGCAAGGTGTACGCGGGTTTTATCACACAGAGTAAATTTTCAGACACCAAAGGCATCTTCTTCCAAGATTTCGGCTCGCCTTAGTTTCGGAAATAAGGGAAAATAGGGAAAGAAACATAACTACCTTTTATAGCTTTTATATATAAAAGAGGACCACACGATGAAAGACACTAGAACACACAGGGACAGAGAGTGGAAGGCAGCCCTCACACATTCTTAGTGGTTGATACGTGACTCGTGATAGGATGTTATAAAATCAAGCTTTGTGCCAGAATATCATTGTTTGTAAACCTTTTGATCTAATGTACAACTTAGATGTCATTTGAGTATATCGGCCCAACGAAGACGGGTAAGCCGCGAGATTTGGACCAGTCCATATCGTCCGGTATTAATAGCTTCTTTAAATTTCATCGTTGGCAACATTGTAGATGAAGGTGTTGTTTAATTTAATTGTAACTATCAAGTGTAATAGGGAATTTGTGAATTAACGCAGACGTTTAATGTGCTTGAGGGAGGCTGTCGTTGGAACAGGGCGTGTACGTGCGACTTTCTTGTTTACAAAAAAATGCATTTTATGCATGATATCTAGATGCATCATGTCAACATAGCTACAACATTTAAATTTTCCGATATTCATAACACAAGTATATGTTTTCACTTTCATCAATCGCCAACGTACCCTAGATACAGTGTTTACATCGGTCGTAGGAGTCACTGGCAACCTTCGAGCAGAGTTCCGAAGATAGCCTCCCTTTACATGTATCTATATGAACTATCAATGCTGATATCTATGGTGAACGTCACTATACCATGGAGCAATGCGTGGGCATGGGTACATGCGCAGACTTACCAAACCCAGTCTCGCTACAGTACACAGTAACCTTGGTAACACCATGGCGACCGGTATGGCAGTGTGGTAGTCGTAAGAAGACAGGTTGCTGGAATTGTAAACCGTGAGGACCTACACAAACTATCCACGTTGCTAACTGCTCCGTTGGTGCGAGAAGTGGTACATCGTCCTTTTCACCGCTTACTGCTAAAAATATCTCCTGTGATTTCTCAGGTTGAAATGCGTATTCAGGAACAGAAAGCGTCAAACCAGTTGGCGGCAAGAACAACTGCCCACCTAAATGATCGAAACTATTCCAAACCTTGTACATGTGTGGAAGGTAGTTGTAAGAGGGACGCGAGACAGAATCACTGTGACTGCCTTCTTTCAGCAGCTTTCCTTCACTATCGAGGTCAACTGTTGTCTTTGGCCGTCTATTTTCCTTGGCAATTCTGACATTCTCTGCGGAGAGGTAAGCAGGGACGTTCATACAACTGAAGCCGTTCGAGCAAGGAGTGCCGACATTGTTGAAGTTCGTGTTGTTTTGCAAAACTTCGACATCTGAAACTAGCCCAACATGACAAGAACACCTTGACTTGTGTTTAAATTTTACCTTTTCGGCATCGCTGACATTCTCCCGAAATGGTGAATAGTTTTGATCGATATACTGAATACTATCACTCTCTGTGCACGAGTATAGGTCCTCACTCAAACGATCGAATGAAACAGTTCTGTTTCTTTGTGACTGTTTTCTATCTTCGCATAAGTGAATCCCGCTGTCTGAACTCTTTTCCCGGGAAAAGATCGGACTAGAAAGAGTACCCCTTTCAGGATACGTAGATTCGACATATATGCCATCCTTAAAGTCTTCTTCTCTTCTCCCAAAAGTTAAGTCTCCAATACTCATATAATCACTGCTGATACTCGATGTATCATGGGAATGATATAATGTCTGGTGTGTGTGCGCTGCATCCTTGTTCTCGCTCAGTTCCCTGTAATCAGTCTGTGTGCCATCTGGTTTGGATTTTACGGTTTTTGGAATCTGAAATACATAAAAGCGAAAGTATTGGTATCGAAATCACAAATTTGAAACTTCGAAATCACCCGGCGTAACCAGCCTCCGAATCTGTGCAACTAAACAGTGGAATCTAAAAACTTAATTTCAGATCCTATCATCTTATCGTCGAATCAAGCCAGCTATTATCAACCCGTCTTTGAATCCCCTTGTCCTAGTCAGTGACCTAACCTCGGATATTATCACCATATGTTTGAATCCTCGTAAGCTAACTTAATGTGGATATGCTGACCTGAGAATATGTGAGCTCAGTTTGGATTTGATTTAGCGCCATTAGACACCAGTAGTCACGGTTGTTAGAAATGCTACTGACGATGCAATCGTGATCGGCAGAACGTCTTCTAACGCTTCCTTTGCGACTTCCTTCGATCTCAAACTGGAAGAACTTTTCCAGGCTAATACCTCTTAGTTTCATTCAAATTTGTGTTAATTGCTTGCATGCTATAAAAATTCTGTGCACGTCATCCTAATGATGTATAATGTGTCTATGTCGTAGAATGAGAATGGTGTCTAGTGCCTTATAGATAGAATGGCCCTGGCTATTAAAGCGTTTTCTTTGACATAGTATTGGAATTTCAGTCATTAAAAATTGATTCGGCAACATATTTAAATGCTTTTGTCATATATGAGAGAGAGAGAGAGAGAGAGAGAGAGAGAGAGAGAGAGAGAGAGAGAGAGAGAGAGAGAGAGAGAGAGAGAGAGAGAGAGAGAGAGAGAGTGTGTGTTAAGAAAAAGTGGTGTATCTTACTGTATCTTACGCCGAACAATCGATCAAAGAATTTGGACTCGTATCTTCCTTACTTTCTAATCCCCTTATCCTAGTTGACCTCCATTTGTGTCTGGAATGTCTGAATCTCTACGATATATTCCATTCGTCAGGACTTATCCCCTCTCCTTGCTCCCTTTTATGGGTGAAGTTGTATTGCACTTAGCCTATCAGTAGTGGGAGGGCGCTCCTGCTTAACCTTTCCACTCATCATGTTTACAAAGTTTGTACTTTGAACACACTATTCATAAATTTCGCTTACTTTGGATACAGATTCAGTGAACTCTCGTCCAAAGAGAAGTATTGAGTATTGAGTATTGAACTCCACTTTCGCAATCTTCACTTCTAGTATACGTATCAAAAATGCGCTCCTAGGCATAGTATATTTTTGTAAATTTTTCTCAGTCTTTGTGAAAAAACTATGTGCAGATGGCCAATTTTATATCTAATTTTAGTCCATAATTTCTAGACATTCTCAGACATCCAACCCTTCTCCCCTGAAGTTTTCGAGAGCCCCTTAGTCTATCTCACATTCGAGTGACGTTTGGCCATGCTACGCTGCGGATCAGGAATTGGATCAATCGTTCAAGCCTAATTGAAGGAACCGTTTTATTTCTTTTGCCACGAAACCTCTAAATTTATATGCTTATCTAGCGCATGCGGAAGTTCATGCATGGTTCGCGTCCGTGGTTGTCCAAATAACTCGGTATGCGATCACTAAACTATCAACGCGACAGAGTTTACCGAAGTTTATTCCCTTCGTTTGTTCAGTTACATTTTTGAGCAACAATCTAACACCCTCCTCCCCGAGTTCCTCCGCATTCACTCCATTTTTGTGAAGGATGCCTTCCCTGCATTAAATAAATGAAACAGTCACATGATAAAGGACAAGGATGAAGTAAATACAACACAAAAAAAATTCCAGGAAAAATTCCAGCCTTCTGTTATGAGATCAAATTATTTTTTCCCTTTCACCTGCCGACAATTTTCCCCTAAAACCCTCAACCCTCAGACTGCCATAGTGCATTCAATGCGCGTATGTGTACAGCAATGGAATTTGTATACAGCTCGCCCAGAATGCAGTGCGATGCTAAGGGTTCGTTCCAGGAAATTGTACAATTGCGAAGCTATTTTTGGAAAATTACAGACACCGTAATTTTTTCTAATATTTGCGGTTATCACAATGCCGAGCTGTTTTGACTTCCAGGCAATCCGATAGTTCGTGATGGGGGAAAACCTATACGCTCTGCTACCATCGTTTGGTCGCAGAAAAAACGGTGCAAACTGGGAATTGTACAGCGAACAGGTTATTCTTTATAATACGCAGGGAAACTGATAAGCTTCAATATTTCCGAAGTTGTTCAACCCCGACCAACATTGTTTTGTTCATTTCGAGATTCCCTCTCGATACAATTTCGAGTAAAACACTCCATATATCGCGTTTCGATACAGATCCCCATCCTACCACAGTAGAAAATTCCTGCTCTGAAAAAGCGTCTCAACAGCGGCTAATCACCGCAGTGTATGAAAGTTCTCTTTCGTTTGTTAGTCCCCGCGGACGAAGTCCGGCGGGGACTTAGGCATAGATTGGGTCCCGTCTGTGCGTCCGTCCGTCCGTCCGTCCGTCCGTCCGTCATCAACAGTTTCTCAGACACTGCTGAACCAATTTCGTTCAAACTAGGCACAAAGGCATAGCACTATGACCTACAGATGCACGTCGATTTATTTTGTGATACGATCGAATTTGGCCGCGAGGCGGCCATTTTGTTGCGATTTTCACGTCTCAGACATCCTGGAGCAGATTCTGTTCAAACTTGGCACAAAGGCATAACACTATCGCTTTCATATCCATGTCAAATAATTTTGCGATACAATTCAATATGGGCGCGAGGCGGCCATTTTGTTGCGATTTTTCATGTCTTTGGACCATAACTCAGACATCCTTGAACAGATTCTGTTCAAATTTGGCACAAAGGCATAACACTATGGCCTACATGTGCATGTCAAATTATTTTGCGATACGATCCAATTTGGTCGCAAGGCGGCCATTTTGTTTGCGATTTTTCATGTCTTTGAACCGTAACTCAAACATCCTTGAACCGATTCTGTTCAAACTTGGCACAAAGGCATAACACTATGGCCTACAAACGCATGTCGAATTATATTGCGATACGATCCAATATGGGCGTGATTGCGATTTTTCATGTCTTTGGACCATAACTCAGACATCCTTGAACCGATTCTGTTCAAATTTGGCACAAAAGCAAAACATTATGCCCTTCATATGAACACCAATTTATTTCGTGATATGATCCGACCAATATGGCTGACAGGCGGCCATTTTTTTGCGATTTTTTCATGTCTTTGAACCGTAACTCAAACATCCTTGAACCGATTTTGTTCAAACTTGGCACAAAGGCAAAGCACGTACTATGGCATGCATATGCATGTATCAATTAACCTTGCAATAGGATCCAATATGGCTGCAGAACTGCCATTTTGTTGGAATTTTGCATGTCTTTGAAGCGTAATTCAAAGGTCATTGCACCCATTTTGTCCAAACTTGGCACAAAGATCAAGCACTATGGCATACATGTCAATGTACTTCGTGACATGTTCCAATATTGCTGCCCGATGGCCATTTTTGGATTTTTTCATGTCTTTGAGGCTTAATCATATGCAAATATTCCTTAACCAATGTTGTTGAGACCTGGTACAAAGATAAAGTACTATGGCATACATATGCATGTCTACTAATTTTGTGCTATGATCCATATGGTCAATAGACAGCCATTTGATTTCAATTTTGGTGTGATTTTTTATGTCTTTGAAACATAAACATAGGTCACTGTCTCTCGATGGACTGATTTTGTTCAAACGTGATACGAAGATAAAATACTATGGCTGCATTCTTGTGCACATTAAATTGTTTCATTATATGATCCGAAATGGCTGATGGCTGATTACAACAACATACCCGATCCCATACCATTTCGAAAATTCCACCAAACCATGTGTATAGTATGTGCCGTCATGACACTAGAGGCAGTGAGGGCATCATTATGTGTGATGTAATCAAAAGTTCCTTCAGTGGTCATTACCGGCAGAGATGAGTCATTTATTGAATGTTCCTCAGATAACTTTATTATGCAAGTCACAGGCCTGATGCAACCGTTGCATCGATGTCATTCCAAAGCGACCTATAGACCACAGCTTCCTAAACACAAAAGATTATAACAAAATGGATAAGCGGGGACTGTGTCATCAACGATGACTTGTTTCGTTTACTTTGTGACCTGCAAAGAAGATGTTTGGTTTGTTGAATCCATCAATGTTGGTCGTCATTTCCCACTGTACTAAGTCACGGGACCCTGGCTCAGCAATCGACAGATCATTTTTCCATGAAATGGTTTTGTATACTTAGACAACGCACTGACTCCTTACCGCAACTCAGGTTTGGGTGTAAATATAAACACAAAGAAGTCTATCATATACAGAGCAGCACCAGAAATACTTGATATGATCTCGTAAAATACTTACACAGCTTCGCAGTAACTTCGATAGACCCATTTTCCGACCCATTTTCACCAGTTTTTGTCCTTCTTCGACGGTTTGTATCAGCTGACACACGAGTCTCCCTGGCCAACTTCTTAACACTACTGGCGAGCGATACAATTAATCTCGTTTTCCCTTTCTTCTTAACCGCTGGCTGTCGAAGGACGGTATTCCACGGTTTGACAGAACAAAAACATTAATTTTTGTTCGATATGTTAGGATGACGGGATTATGTTAAGAACTGAACGGTGTCTGTTGCAAAAGTAGAATCCACTTTATCGGGGTAATCGATCCGAAGCTTCACACTGACCTATAGCCGTGACAACAGTGAAAATATAGCCCAGCTGATCCCAATCTGCCGTAACAATGCTACAAAACTTGTCCTTGTATCAGAGTACAGCCCAGGGAATGACGTCGAATGACGTCGAATATTTATCGCAAAAGTCCCCGTGACTCATGTTTCAAAATGAAACCTTTGTTGTGTACTGGGTTACGCCCCCGGGTTAAACCCATCTGATTAGACACGGAAATATCGGGTATAAATGGAAGGATCACGTGATCCTAGATGTTTGGGCCGGGAAGCGTAATACGGGTATGTCGTTTGGCCAAATAAACAATATAAACAGAGTGACTCATTTTGTATCTTATGTAGCTAGCAGGAAAGCTTCGTGTCTGACTGAAAAGAATACCAAAAACATTACTAGTATAGTGGAAATAATGCTCGTTCAGTGTCACCTAAAATTAGTTCTAATGAACTTGGTACAAGTCCGACAGGGATCAAAATTTAAGAATGTTTCCATTTTATTGCTACATTTTCTATCTGTTGGCAAGTAAATGAACATAACGCTTAGACTTAGTGTAAACTGGGCTTCTGGGGAATAGTCTATCTGTATCATTTCTGCGAAGTCCGTGACTCTCACTTTTCCGCCATTACGTCACGCAAAGGTTATTCAAAAAGCACTGGAGGTTTCATTTTAAATATCGCCCATGAACTGTCCAACGATTATGACGATACCTGAATTTTTGACCACACCGGGGGTACATAAACTTGCTTCCTAATGACACCGACACAGAAATCCTTATTGGATCAAAAGTCGATAAATTTCTAACTTGCAACTGTATATCCAAAACTTCAAACACTATGAATGAAGTAACGAACCACTCGTTCATTTCAACGCCATTCACATGTTTTATTATGGCACATTGGAATTTACAAGCCACGGATTTTATGATCGCCTATACTTTATAATACCCCCCTCCCATAACTATATACAAAGCTGTATGTGTGATGCATTATTTTACATAAATACTTCCTGGTTCTCCTCCCTGGCTCAACCTGTGGCCGTTAGAATATTAGTGTACTATAGACTTCCTGTTTTGCCCCTTGTGCTAAACGCACGTTCTAACAGCTGCTACGTAGAATTACTATATATACTTCCTGGTCCTGTCAACGCGCTAAGGGAGCGAGCACAATTACATGTAACGACATAGGTGGGGCAACGGGAAAAACCCTGTGTTCAAGGTGGAGGGGTTCGGCCTTGAAATTCCAGAGTACCATGGGGGCTTCTAACTTTTTACTCAGTGAAAAGTAAACAGATAAACCACTCTTGGTGGAACAGAAAACAAAACTTGCATAAACCTGTTTTCTGATTTTATCCTTAAACGATCCTTGACATTCAGCAAAAGTGATGCGGCGATTTTCTTTTTTCCCCTTTCTGTTTTTTTATTCCTAACAATGCTGGTTCGGCACTACTGATGCAACAGTTATTGTCCTTTATCACTGGCTGCATAATACGTCTGTTTTCTTTGTAGCATTTTTGGACATGCAAACAGGGATATCAAGAGTAGCCTGTACTGATGAGTACGTAACAAATTAAAAAGACATGACGCGGGGGTTCTGAAATGACGCCCGTGGTAAGCAGAAACGATCTTCGTTTTTTGCCTAATGCTGACTGTTAGGATGTGGGCGTGAGAAATTACAGTAACGGTTGACTATCATAGGGCTTCTAAAATGACAATGTTCTAGATAAAAGACGATCAGGCAAACTAATTAATCTAACAGATTATTCAAATCTCTTTCCATTGTTAGCTTCGTTGACTCAATTGTATAACACACCGATAATTTGGACGAAATTTAAAGTCATTTCTTCTACACCTAAGCAAGTTCGCAAGTGGAATAAACTTACATCAATTGTCAAACATATGTAAAGCACAGATAGCACTGATTCTGTGTGTGAAAATATTGATAACGATTGGCGCTATGGCAACCATGTATAGTGACATGACACTTTTGGGTGTTTTCACTTTCAATCCCCATACTCTTATCAAGTAGATTTACGTTTGAAATATGATATACATGGTGGATATTGCATATGTGTGTATAGCCTTTATTAGCTTCCGCTTTGTGTGTATGTGTCTGTGTTACATATATTCATGCACTCTCTCTCTCTCTCTCTCTCTCTCTCTCTCTCTCTCTCTCTCTCAATAATAATAATCATCATCATCATCGTCACATCATCATCATCATCATCACCTTCATCTTCATCATCATCATCTTTATTTCAGGAAGTGTGCACCAGTGTAAGAGAAATAAAAAAGTCCGTGTAACAAATGACAGATTTGGTGAAAAAGACAGACGAGCAAGCTAACGTTATCAGACAAGGACACAGACTGAGACGGAAAGGGAAAAATCAAGCATACGGTACAACAGCATTTGAAAAATACGTCGACTTTTTATAAGGTTGCTTGAAACTTTGAATGGAGAACCACATCAGCGTTTATGATCTGACTGACAGACTGTAGTTACTATTTTGTAATCTGACAGTAAATATGCACAAATTTCGTTGAAGAACTTGGAATGATGTACTAGTAACATTATTGCAAATGAACATACCACTGGCACTGCAATCCCTAGGCAAATTCATTAAGATACAGAAAGCATTCGATTATAGACAACCCTAGGGTTATTCATACTCAGAGACTGTATCGCCATCAGAGTTGGGAAACAATACATTAGTGCAGTAGGTACCGAACAACGACACTTTGACAGCATTATTACAATTTGCGCATAGAATAAAAACGCTTCATTCTTTTCCAAAGGTACATAGATTGTCCACGACTGTTCCTTTGAGAATAACGTTTCTTATACACTGGTCGTTTCAGCATTTTGATGCACCGACAGACCAGTAAGCCTATCTGACAGAAAACCGTCTTATTGCGTACTATTTAAGTGTAGAACCCCATACGTTTAATTCTGTTCAAATTTTTCAAGGGTCGCTAATGATATTGCAAGTTGGAGATACAAGAAATCGCATGTTCATAAAGCTGTCTTTATCTTTAAAGTTATTACGTGTCGGAAGACAAATCATATTAATTTTCATTTTGTTCTGCAGTTGCATCGAGTATACAAGAAACGTGCCCGTCTTCACGTGAAACTTCCTTTTCCTCCACGTTTATAAACTACTTTCTATTGTGTCAACAGATATCAATACGTGACAAAAACACACATTCATCTATTTCAGGATATTAAACGTTACTTCCGCAATGTCTTCCTCGTTAAATTATCAATTGTGTTTCTTCTATCATATTCAGCGGAGACAATCTGACTGTCATTTGCTTATTTCCTCCAGTGTTTCCAGCCTTCTCTCAATCAGCTATGCTGAATACAGTCCAATTACTAGACTCCTGACTTCTCTCTTTGACAAACACATTACAGATGCCGCCAAAGTCCGGAATTGTCAGCCTAGTGCAATTACCACTGTGTGATTGAATCCATCACTACTCGCAATCTTCATCATTTGTCTTATTCGATGCTAATTGAAGGCTGTGTAACTGATGCTGACTTCCCATCATCTGTACCTCCCAATTTTTCTCATTGCGCAAGTTCGATGCCTGTCTTCCTATTGGTCGTAAAACACTCCGGCGCGATGTGTACTTATGCTCGTTTGGTACATGAAATGGAATACGTGGTGTGAATTCTGATGGAACAGCAACACGACCAGCGTCAACGTTTTGTAAGTTGCTATGACTTTGATTCCGAGAACTCCTTCGGGTCTGTTCAGACCGGGTCGTAGCACCGATGCTTTCCTGTCGTGGTACTTTCAGAGAGGTACTTCTGTTGGACAGAAGCACACCTGTAGACCTTGTAGTGTCATTCTTCAGTTGCTGAGTCAACTGTTTGTTATTTTCTGCTCCATGAGAATCTCTCCAAGTACCATAGCCTCTTTGCAGAATATCTCCAGATGCATCAGGTGCACAGTCCACTGGTTCTTGCCAAGTTCTTGAGACGTTGACTCCTTGCTGAATATTCAACCAACTGTAAACATTATCAGAAAACAAGCCCTGGTTTTCCTGAACGTACTCCAGGGAGAGCTGGGAATTCATTGGTGGATGCCATGGTAACTGGTATGTGCCCTCCGCTGTATCACCGAAAGCCCCACTTTCTCGAAGACAGAATTGCGATTTCAAATCTTGAAGCTTTGGGTCTCCAGATGCTGCTAATAATTCGTGGGGTTTCCTCTCTCGTCTCTTTGGAACAGCCGCCTGTTTCTTGAGATCATCTTCAATAATTGTGGCAGCATCATCTCTACCCATCTTTCTAAGAAACGTGACAAGATCTTGAAGGGGTCTACCATCACCTTTCCAAAGCCGTATCACAGTTTTCGTCGGGCTGCCGCTGTTCTGTTGCGCTTGATGTCGAATCCAGTCCATATGACTAGGCTTCAAGTCCAGTTCCGCTGCAACTTGCTGCCAGTCATTTGACATCGCATGCGGTACATCCAGTAGCATTTGAACAGCGGTTAGAGCACCGTGCGTCAGTTCGTCACCGCAGTAACTTGCTGGTGTTTCAAATTCTGCCTGACGTGGCAAGACTGCAGTACAGCCCCTCAAAGCCAAACTTGTGCATTCTTTCTGTAATGTTTGGTTCCAAAAGGTAAGTGGTTGGCTTAACATAGGCTGTCCTTGCATTTGCTGACTACTGTACGGATAGAAGTCTGATACAGGTACCAATTTTTGTGACTGTCCTTTACCGCTGGTCTCCTGTAAATGCTTGGAGATACAAAAACACTATCGTATATTTTCCGAATGATAACAAAAATTTGTTGTTTCTATCATTCTATCATACTATAGGTTATGTAATGGTTTCTTGGGTTTCCAAAGGTAAACTCATCGACATGTAGTTTCCCATGTTTGTCTGTCTCCCTCCCTCCCTCCCCCCCCCTCCCTCTCCCTCTCTTTCTCCCTCTCTCTCTCTCTCTCTCTCTCTCTCTCTCTCTCTCTCTCTCTCTCTCTCTCTCTCTGATTACGTATATAAGTACCATACATACATACATACATACATACATACATACATACATACATACATACATACCCTCGTAATGTACAATTCAATTGGAGTACCAGTTCCCTGTCGTACTTCTATCGTGGCCAAGAATTCGTCCACCCCTTTGTCCCTTTTCAGCAAGGCAAAACAGCACGTCAAGGCATTGGAATGCCCATCTGCCCACAAAATCTCGGGATCTAGAACCTGGAACATCAAAAAATAGACAAGCGAAAACAAAAATCAAAGTATTAGCATCAAGACAGCGAGAACTTTATCTGGATGGTGCAGTAAAATTTTTATTGTAACATACCCTTGATAAATATTAAACAGTCAGGCCAGTGACGATATGTATATGACATACTGTATATCAATATTATGTTATTTATTCGATAATATTATGAATATGCTCGTTGTCTCTTTCTCTGTTGCTCCACGTACACTTGTGTCTCTCTGTACACCAATCTGTACAATAGCATGTGCATCTGTCTTTAGCTGGTACATCCATGCTTGTATTGTCAAAATATATGGTTGTCACCTTGTCAGTTTGTCCTCTAACTCTCCAAGTCCCTTCAGGTTCAAGGTCATCGATTTTTACCCCGATGGGATCGCTGCTCCTATTTATTATAATCTGTCGAGGGCCATCGCATCTTATTCCAGGCCGTTCTAACCTATCTTCCATTTCTTCCAAAATCTGAAGATGTGTCAAGAATGATCTATAACTCCTGTGTTTTCGACGCACAATAGTTGAAGTAGTCAACAACTATATTACTTTAACTACTCGGTTCATCTATCCATCTATTATTTTCTTCATTATTTTAAACACAGCACCCGACATTTGTTTTCAGCACGAACCTCGTACACCTTTTGATGCTGATTACAGCATTCCACACCATCTCACAGAGACCTGCCTGCGGTTTATCTGTCTGATAACCAAGATCTGTCGCAATTTGATGAAATCAAATGTGAGTATTGGCTCGTTATTTTCCTCTTTGTTTTGCGCATCGTACTTGTCTTTGGTTGATTCACAGTCTTTCTGGACTGTCGTTGTTTTTTAACTTTCCTACAGGTTAGGGCAGCGAACGTGAAAAGCAAAGCAATGACCGGAAGGTAACGACTTTGAGTACATCTCTCTGCATCTGAATTTCATCAAATTGGACATTCCGTAGCATAATTATATTTCCTGATGTCAAATTTCCTTTTCATGAGTGATGACAAGACTAAAGATACAACATCGACGAGAGTGTTAATTGACAATGTATAGTAAACCGCTGATTTGCCACTGAATACATATTTTACATGGAAAAAAGCTTGCTATCAATCTTTCAGTGATGTATTTACATAGGATGCGTGAGGATAGTTAAGAATGACGTGTAAAATATTTCACCCACCTTATCATTGCCCTGGGTATTACTTGGAAGAAGGTAAAGTCTGACAGTGATGTCACTTTGTGACGTCAGAGGTGTACAGTATGCAAACGCGTCGCAGCAAGCGTGTACAGGTTTTTGCTCGAGGTCCAATCGCAATCTCGAGCCTCGAGCACGATTGTTGCGCCTCTCGAGATGCTTTCGATCGCTTCTTACATGTCCGGCAGCTTGGCCCTCATGACCTCGACGTTGCAAAGAACTCGATGTACTGATACCACTTGAGGTGTAATCCTGAGACGCGTCACAAGAATTTGATGTCCCGTCTTCGAATTCATTCGACGGATCAGGATATCCGACGTCGCTGTGCCAGTCTGTTGGCTCTGTTTGGCGATGAAAAGAAATATTCAGCCATTAGAAAGTATGCAAAGAAAATGTGAAAAAAGATAGGTGAATTGCAAAGCGATGTGTCATTGAAAACACTACGTGTAGTTAACTATCGTAAAATGGTTTGCAGCACTTATAAGTATCGTACATTTGTAAAGACATTTACACCAGGTCCGTTCGAAATTTCTCAACGCGTTCTCGTTTAGTGCCTTCGCCTTCCATTCAAACAAACTGCCAAAATATCTACCTCAACCTCACTATCCTGCACGTTGTACGCTTTCCGAAAATCTTTGTAGCCTGTTATATACATGAATTCATTCTGGATTTATGTAGGCTGATATTTAACATGAGCACTACAACTGCTACAACACACTCGTCAACCGTACCAATACTACTGGGCACACAGTCAAAGCGGATAAAAGAGATCTTACGAGGTTTATCAGTTTGCTAAATCTATAGATAAGCAAATATTACTAGTATGTTTCAAGTTGGTTGGGGCAAAATTGATGTCGTACTAGAGGTACAATGCGCCCAAGGAATAGTTTTTCGAACTCCGAGATGTTAAAAAGTTTTTGCTGGTTAGCTAATTGGGTGAATTCATTTTGAAGCCTTGGGAGTAAATACAGTTTCACCCTGTTGAGGGTCGAAAATGTATTTCTTCAAAGAGTAAAAACAGAGTATAGCGGCCATTTGAATGTCTAATATTGGTAACGATTACGTAGCTTCGTTCAGTAAACTAAAATTTACACCGTGGGCCATTATTTTTTTTCTTGATTATGAAAGTCTCTTTCAGGAAAGTTTGAGCAAAAGTTCAAAACTTTCCATTTCCGTTTCGAGGGGCGTACAAACAATGAGTCCCTTTTTTAAATTTCATCATACATGTATGTACCTTTGGTGAGCTAAACGACCATTCCTAACACCCATAGCAAATGATATTCTTTGTGACCCCACCTGTAAATCCGGTATTCCCATCCGTATCATCGTTTGAGTAATCTCGCTTGCAGCCATTATCAACGTTGTTTTCATAGCCACTATTGTCATGAGATGAGTAACCTTCGGCCTGGCCACTGTCTTCGTCACCGCCCACGTCGTTGCCGCCGTCGCCAGCATCAGCGCGTTCTTGTCCAGGCTCACCGGGGTTTTCAGGATCATCGGTCGATTCCATAGTGATAGTGTACCACGTGAAATGCTGCATTAGCAGCAAAGTCCACTCTGGTCTTACGATGCACAGTAAGTGTTCCGACACCAATGGCATCTTCTTCCAAAACTTACGCCCGCCTTGACGTGATGGAGAGTCGAAAGAGATATATTAAAACTGTAGAGATTATTTTGTGTTGGCGAGAATCAAGAAACAGTAGAACAATGATTGGTTGATTGATCAATCTATGGCATTTACGTTATTAATTTATATATATATATATATATATATATATATATATATATATGTACGTACGTACGTAGGTATGCATGTATGTATGTATTATTCGTACGATGTATTCAACGTCATCTATCTATACTTTTCTCAATGATAAAGGATGCAGGGCTCTGTGCACTACTACAGAAACCAAACCTGAAGAGTTATCGACATTTAGAGTTTGAAGTCATCGCCGTGTTGATGTAAAGACGATACAGTGCTGATCATGACATGGTTGCTTGCTGCAGACAGAAAACTGACGAATTTTGTCATTTTTTTCTGTAGCGTGTTGTCTGATCTCTTGATACGAGTCTTTTGTTTGTTTGTTTCTATACTAGTATATAGTAGCAACACCACCTTTACCGGAGCAGCGTAATTCGTGATGTCATGTCAAAAATTTCGGAAAATGTATCTTTTGGCATGTACAGAATTGTGACGTCATTAGGAATCAGCCCCCCTTCATTTAGTTTGTCCAATCTTACCCAGTCCAGTTTGGCTGCAGTACACGGTAACCTTGGTAACACCATGGCGACCGGTATGGCAGTGTGGTAAACGTAACATGACAGGTTGCTGGAATTGTAGACCGTGAGGACCTACACAAACTATCCACGTTGCTAACCGCTCCGTTGGTGCGAGAAGTGGTACGTCGTCCTTTTCACCGCTTACCGCCAAAAATATCTCCTGTGATTTCTCAGGTTTAAGAGCGTATTCAGGAACGGAAAGCATTAAGCCTGTCGGTGGCAAGAAGAGCTCCCCTCCCCTTTCATCAAATTCACCCCACACTTTATAAATTGGCGGCATATAATTGTAAAATTGGCGGACTGATGAGTCGTTGAGGCCTTCGAGCTTTGTGCGACTTTCTACCCTCAATGGAAACCTGTCTTCTTCCCCAAGGTCACGGTCACACCTCTGTCGCATCATGGCCTTCATACACCTGACATCTTCCGGTTGGAAATACAATGGAGCATGCGTGCCTTCGTTTCCACACTGTTCAGACGTCGGGGAATCTTCGATAATGCGGTTAAGAGACGTGGTGGATTTTCCATCAGGTGCGCAACTAGAGAAATAATACTCAGACGAGACATCTTGTGACCATACTTGCCCGTCAACTGTCGGTATCGGAGTGAAGTACTCAGAGTTGTTACTCTGACTGCAAGACAGCTGTAGTTTTTCTTCATCAAGCAATCCACCCCAATCTTGATTTTCCGAAGGCGAGACGCCGACAGGCTTGGAACATCATCAGCGTAGGTATACTGTCCTTTCGAAGCTCATCCTTCAAGTGTGCCTGCGAATCAGTATGGATACTGTACAGACTTTTACTGGTATCTCGATGATAAACCCCAATGTTCAAACTTTTCTCTTTCATGACCGTTAATTCATCTATAGACATGTAAGTGCGATCAACCGCCTGAAGTCCGTGAAACTTGGCCGCTGTTTTGTCTGCCTGGCAGTTTTTCTGAGCTCGAAACTAAAATTAAGGGAAAAAACATCATAGTTAATATCCTTTTGAAACTATAAATGCAAAGATTTGATCTTGGCTCTGGTCAACATTTTTATTTGGTGTTAGATCTCCGATGAGTACTACGCGCCAATTTGAGATGACGTACATCGTTCAACAAGACAGTCACACCTATCACACTTTAGGATCGTCGAACGAGGGCGCTCTTCGCCCTAGCAGATAGAGCCAGCCTAGCACATGAATCTGCTAACACAGTTAGGCAGTATATTATACACCCATCAACGGTATTGCATATTACATGTTTCCTCGATTACTGATATACTTAGGGCTTTTCACGGTCTTAGTTTTTCGAAAATCCAAAATTTTATTTTTCCCCATAGAGATAATAGATGGCAGTCATTTTGAATGACGACGACCCTAGACTTGGTTCAAGTCGGTGAAGAAAAATGTAATAGTTTCTCGTGTGTCTCCCCTATTTTATATAAACCTATTTGGAATTTGGAATTTGGCAGGCCAGGTTTTCCTAGCGATTGAACGCGTTACCTCTGAGTCTGCGCAGTAGTGAGTTAGTTTCTGTCGGATTCCGGGAGAAACTCCCCTGTAGCGTGCATCCCACTCATCGCGTACTACACCCCACTCACGCGTTTCACATGAACGCAGAACACAAATCATCGCGTTCACTCAACTAAAACATTCACAAATCACAGACTTGAACCAAGTCTACGACGATCCCTCCCTTTAACGAAAGTTGGAATTACGAAGTTTTTATCTCTAGGCCTAAGTTTTAAATTTATCAACCGAGTTGAAGACACGTGAAATTTGTAAGTTGTATTTGTAAAATTTTGAACGTTCGAATACTCTGTCCCAGAGGCGTATTCTGCTTGACTTGTAAAGTAATGGACCATGAAATGTTCGAAGGGTGTGGTCAGAATGAAGAAATGCAGTGTGTTTTGATGTTTCAAAATTTTGTCATATTTTCTGATATGAATCAATTTCTGTCTCCTACACATCTGTACACGGACAGTCGGACAAATGAGCGTAAATAGGTAAAGGGTTACAGTGCGTGTCAATGTGATGAAAATCAGATGTAGAAATGGTGACGTTTCCAGCCCTTTGCTCATTCTTTGCTGTTCTCTTTAAGGTAGAACGCGCCTCGGGGACAGATATTCGGACTCTCAAACTTTTACAATTCTCTTCAGATATACTCTTTGTGGGGGCTCATTTTAAAGCTCTTGGTGAAAGAAAACTTTTCACCGGCTTAGATTTTTGAAAATCGAAAATTTTATTTTTTCTCCATAGAGTTAACACAGGGATGGCAGCCATGTTGAATTTCAACTGTCGGTAAATCTTGGGTTATTTTTTTCTCTGGAACCAAAATTTTCACGGTGACCCCCGATGTTTATTCTTGATTTAGTAAGAGAATGCCTGAAAGTTTCATTAGGGAAAGTTTGAGCAAAAGTTTAAGTCTTCCACTTTCATGACTTTCGAGATGCACACTACCTTAACAGCACAGTGTGCGTGCACCTCGCGCAGAATAGCATCATTCAGGGACGCGCTAAAAATTTTGGCGGGAAACGCCGAGGGGAATCCCCGTTAATCCATTACGTATTTCTCTTACCGGCAGCGGCGTGGCCTTGAACAGGCGTGTGTTATCTGCATGATCTGATGAAATGGTGCATGAAGCACTTTTCTTTTGAAAATATCGATTTCAGACATGCGTCGAAATATGAAATACATTGAGTACAAGAGAAACCTCGATAAAGTTTACAATTTAGCAAGCAAAATATACTCCCATTTTCCGTGCCTGATATCTATCTGAAATCACCAAAAATCAAACAGACATAAAATCCTTGCTTTAAATGTTGGTAAATGGGTCACCATAGAAAGCCCACAAGTCTCCCATCTGTGTTTCGATAAAGATCGGGATCCGAGTATGTTGTATGGATCGTTTTATTTCTTTCGTACTCTGTCATTTTTATCTGTCTCCCGGGATCTGTCTTCCTCGGGTAGGGGCCTATGGGAGTTGCGGGATCGCCATGTGGGTTTCGACATCACTTTGCAATCACATTTTAAACACGCAACGTGAGTTTGTTCAAATTTAATTTCTTATGTTTATCATATCTAATAAGGTATTGTAAAACTCACAGATTTTGGAAATTTGGGCAAGAGTATAGGGTCAACCGAAGTTGACAGATAGCTGGTTCAACAGATTAATAACCTTACAGTGACAACAACATAGTAACTTCTTATTCTCCGAGATAAACTTCCGGACAAATACAGCGTGGGCGTTGTCACTTACAAGTTACATGTAAGAGTGAAGCGAAGATTTAGAGGCATGGGTGTACTTACACAGCCACACAGTAGGCCCATCTTGTGCTTTATGGTGTTCAGTACTCCGGGATTTTGGTTCACGTTGATGCGATCTTTTGGACCAGGGAGTCACGCCGGGGAGTCACGTCTTTGTGGTTGGTGCGAAAGATGAGGTGTCGCATTTCAGGTCAACACGCTGCCGTAGATACAAGTATTATCAAAGTATTTGCAAAGCAGTTCTGGTCACGTGGTAACCATTCATACACGAGACAGCTTAAATGTCTCTTAATGATGACGTCACGTCGACAGCTTCCGGAAATCCCCTGAGTTGATAGAGCTGTGTCAGCATTTACACGGTAGTGCATTTTGGCCAGTCGATTCGTAAACAGTTTCTTCATCACACCGTACGACCTGCCAAAACTGAGTTTAATTGTTACAAATAAACCAGAAGTCTTCATACTTTTTTCCACTTGTTACGACACGAGAATCAAATAACACCAGATTTTACCACCTTTCTTTTAAAAATTTAATCACAAGGTACTTTCCGTGATCCAAAATCGGAAGCTGCGTGGGATGTTTTCGTCTGAAAAATTTTGAGCCCCGAAAACATATGTACAATAGGATACCGTGGACATAAGGTGGTATTACGTGGTAAAACGCCTACAGAATGAAAATGAAGTGTACATGTTTTGTACTGGTGCAATGCAGCGCTGGCCACAAATAGTTCAAAAGTTCACCGTAACGAAGCCCTATGAATAATTCATAACACTTTTCAGTACATGGCATAAACGTAATGGGAGGACAGAGACAGAAGCTGACAGAGAGGGAAAGGGGCTGATACAAACTGGCAGACGTTAAGACGGAAAGAAAGACAGACTGCGGAGCGCTAGCGACAGACAGACATCATTTTACGTTTGTTCAAAAGTGTCTTCAAAGAAATCGCAAGTCAGAACCGGAAATATCTCGTGGTTTCCGGTTTGCGGAAACATGATGATAAATCAGAATGATAACAAATCAATTTGACCTGGTCAGAGAAAATATATTTTTCCTTAATGCAGACTGAGCCTAAATATTGGAAAACTATAGGCAAACTTCCTAAAAACTTGGCAAGCGCAGAAAGAAAAATGAACGGTGGATTTTATGTTTCTTTTTCTTCCTTCTTGTTGAAGTCATTATTTCAGAGAGACATGAATATCTGTAGGTTGTCTACAGTTTGTACGGTTTATATGCGATGAACTTGCCTAGTTCCTATAGACGAAGTATTTTTGCCTTCGGAGATTTTGGCCTTCGCCAAAAATCTCAATCTCCGAAAGCAAAACACTTCGTCTATAGGGACTAGGCTAGCGATGAGCGTATCGGAATATACCGTTTGCATTTCAGGGATCGTGTGAGCGCCCTCAGAGCATTACTCATGTTCGTTTTCAGAAGACTTTAAGTTAATAGCAACTACAAAACCAGATTCTATAGAATCATTTCTTCAGAACTATTTACATCATACGTGTTGTGAATATTCATTTTCCAATATCATATACATTCACAAGGGGATCTAATCATGATCTCACGCTCACCAGTTTTGTTGTAAAGATCTTTTTCCATAAATTATGATATAAAAAGAAACACTCAATTTTTTATTCTACTGTCAAACACGTTAATGATGCTAAATGCAGTTCCTTATCAATCAATCAATCAATCAATCAATCAATCAATCAATCAATCAATCTATTATCTATCTATCTATCTATCTATCTATCTATCTATCTATCTATCTTTCTATCTGTCTGTCTGTCTGTCTGTCTGTCTGTCTTTCTATCTTTCTGTCTAGATTTGGAAGAGAAATGATTTCAGAATTGATTTCAGCTTTCTATCAAGATATCTCGATACTCATCTGATATAAGTATCCCAAAGGCGATTAAACGTAAAAGATGTCACCACAATGTAATTCCCCTAACTTCGTCACAAAAGTCCCATGCCAGCCTATGGTGTCTGCGATCAAACACCTGTTCCCCAGCTACCCCATCCTCTCCCTCCTCTCGTTCTTGAGCCTGTCAGTCTTCTTATCTTCAATCCATCCGGTTAGACTCCCTGGCCCGTGTCTCTATTTGCTGTAATGCTTTCAAGGTTGTGTACTTTCACGATTTCTTCTTTCTTTGCATCAAAAAGGTTTATTGTCATGTAAACAAGAAGACGATGCGTTCTTAATGTGAGATATCACATCTTTCTGTTTCTTCTGTTTGAAAATAAAAATTGTTTAAATTTAACTCTAGTGAACTTGCATTTATAAAGGATTTTCCTCTTGCAGTAATTATGAGAAGAGCGACCAAAGCCACGTCATGCTGTTGGTAGATAATGTACGATTATCAGAGCGATGAATATTCTGCTTGTAAAATTACTCATTGTCGGCTGATTGCATACACAAGCAATGCGTATTGACAAACTTTGCATGACTGATATAATTATCAATGACTGGCGTCCATTTAATACATGTTGAAGTCTTCAAGACCCCACTCTTCAGAATCTGTGGCACAGGCAGTTGTGATGCTTTCCAACATCCGTATCACAGATTCCAGCTTTCCATAGCTATTCCAGGGACTAGATCTTTCTCTCTGCTTAGCTTAGTTTATTCCTTTGTTTGTATTTTGATTCTTGTTCTGTGTCAGTGAAATAACCGTTATTTTACAATGTTTTATTATGGTGTTTTCAACAACCTAGGAAGACAAGCAACAAATAACGTCTGTTAGATTTTTTGTAAAATGAATTTGAAAACGAGGTCATTAAACCTGGGGAAGAGGTGGAAGGCGGGGGAGGGTATTAGTGGGGTATGCAGTGGCAAGGTAACAGTATACATTCTACGTAAATGTTTCTCTGTATACATTTCTATTCATTCTCTATACAGCAAATCTCTGATTTCAAGTGACCTATAGCATTATCCAACGTAAACAAATGCAAATCGCTGTCCAATAGGACTAAATCCGCTCTAACGTCTTCAATGGTGTTTTACACGGTGAACTTTGCCGCTAGTCACAGGAAACTAATTCGTGTATAAATTACAATTAGCGTATGAAGAGAGTGTACGTTAGCAGAGAGTTGTATCGGGCCAAGTAAATGAAGTAATGATAGTTCCTTGTAGCGTTTCTTATGACATCTACATTACGTCTGAAACAACAACAACAACACAACAGTTATGTTCGTTGAATTTTATTGGTCAACAACAACACGACTAATAAACATAAATAACAACACAAACAATAACAACAACCAAATTTCTGGGTTCCCTATGCACTAAGTAGCGTTGTCTTGCGATTGCCCAGTTCTGAGAGAGTAATGGCCACTAGATCTTGGGAGGGGTGGTGAAAAAGGAAAAAGATCTGCCTAGCAACATTGCTAAAGTAGTATTTTTACGACCCGGGCCTTGTTTATTAAAATAACTATCTGCATGAAGATTGGTCGATAAATTGTGTAAATACTTAAACACGATTTGAACTAATTTTGGATGATTGGATCTTTATATTTTTCAAATTTCTAAAAAAGTTTTAGATGCCCTATCGCTGAATGTTGCGATATTACAAATAACTCATAAAAACAAGTCTGTAACTTGAAAAAAAGCAGATGAGGTTATATTTGCAGCCTGAATCGACATTTCTTCACCATCCAATTATCCTAAATTAGTTCCAGTTGTGTTCCTAATGAAATAGTGAGCATACTGAGCAAAATATAAAAACACTTTGCGAAATTTTGGAACGAAATAACAAAGTGTATGTTAACGTACTGTCCACTCCCTCCTATACGACCTTATGGTCCATCCCTAATGTCGTTCTGCATACTGGTGTCTCCATGCTGTGTGCACGGGATTGGTCAAAACATTTTTGTTTAATATGAAAGCGTTCACAATCTCAATAGAAGGAAAACTTAAGACATTAGTCATGTGACTTTAATGGACCCACAGATTACTTTATATCGTTGACCACTGCTATGAAACCATATTGCTCGTTTATGTTGCCAGTTTCCTTTCGGTAGCAATGGGAAAGAAAAAAACTTCACCTCATTTGTGTCCTAAATTACGCGAGGATTATTCATGCTGAACGGTCTTTTCAGTACAGGCTGCGACATTATGAGGGTTGGTTATCCAGGAAGTGAAACGCAGGTGTAACGATATTTCTGCTTCCCGCCATCAATGTTTAGGGTAAATGACTGTTGCGTTTGATTATGCTCTCTGCGCTGTGTACTGAAATACAAAGTAGAAGTCCTAATTTGATTCGCTCCCGTAGGAAATATTGATTGCCATTGTATCAATTCATCTTCAGTTTAAAGTATAGTATTCTGACAGGTCAACTTACACGGTATAATTACTCATCGTTTTGTGGGCGATGACAGGGTTTGCTGATCTGCGTTTGGACGTGATTTATGGGTCTGATCATCTTATTGGTCGGTACTCTCATGACGTAAGTGATTCTTAGCAACGCTTTGAACTATTGGTCGATAAAGTCTCGATGGTCGGAAGAAGTTGCGTATATTGCCGCGTTTCGTGTCGTTCGCACCGCGCACTCTGCAGGAGAGTAGGAGTACGTCAGTGGAATTACAGCAAGAGAGGTCGTCTGTTCCCCAAACCGGATCTTGGTAGGTATTTACTTTCACAGAGTAAGTGAATGTGCTTTGTGGATGTGTAACACTTTGTCTTGACTCTTTGCTCGAAACCTTTAGTAAACGTTATTAACGTATATTCGTGTTTTTCAAGCTACTTTGATATGCATGCAGACTCGACGTGTTGCAGTAGGCCTTCTGCCAAAACTTGTAAATATGGAGTAAATCGTGGATATCGAACTAGAATGACTTCTCGATATACAGCTTTCATTATGATCCGTTTTGGTTTTCTCAGATGCCCTTTCCGTGGGCACGGCGTCTGCCGTCCTATGTAGCTCCATTTGTTGTATGTTTGGCGTGTTTTCCACCAGTTTTGTCCCGTTCGTAAAATTTAGTTGCCGATCTTCTCCGAAAATAATGTCGAAAGAAATGGTTTTCAACCTTGTAAGCTTAATATGTTCATGTAATTTCCAGTGTTATCGTTGACGACTGAATTTGAGACTTGATCAGAATTCATCAACAATAACATGTCATTCTTTACTCAACGCGTTACATTTTCAAAACGAACATCTTGTATTTCGATCTTCTTAAGGGAGAAGAAGTAAGTGTACATGCATTTAAAAACATATTTTAATGAAATATTATCAAAATTTACGACTATTGCTGTGCGCGGGTTCTACGGGATATTTCGAGGCTATTATTATTTTTTTTTACAATGATTGTCGGTCTACGGCTTGAATGGATTCATTTTGAAGAATTTGCACTGAATGAAGTTTCAAAATCGAGTTAACAGAGGATATAAAACTGTCATGTTTGAATTTCAGCCATCGGTAACTTTTAGAAAATTTCACTTTTCTCTCATTTTCAAACTTTTGCGGTTGCTCGTGATTGTAACAGTCATTCTTGATCATGAAAGTGACTGGTTTAAAGCTTTCTTGAGGAAAGTCGGAGCAAACTTTTAGCTTTAGATTTGTCAGTTGCGAGGCGAGTATTACCTTCACTTACCTACAAGGATTTCTCAGATTATATGAATGATAATACAGATATTGGAAGTGGGGTTAAGTTGTTTATTCCAGACTTTTACATTCGTTCGGCCTCAGACCCTCGAGTTTTCCCGATTGTCTACGATTCACCTAGACGAGTTAGATGGCTTTTCAACACATGCCTGTGTAAAGTGTTACAAAAGCTATGAAGAAATCAAGATATCAGAATCTTACCCAATTTCCAACCATTTTATTACGTCGTTTAGCCAATAAAAGAGATGGATAACGTGCGGGGACGTGTAAACTTCAAATTGGTAGATAAGACAAAATTATAAGTATGAGCCAGTTCCTTTATTAGTTCAAAACAGAAAGGCCAATTCAAAACTCGTCGATTGTTTTCGAGTTTTCGCAGCAGCAATCCTTGATCGCCTGATTTCAATCGACAATAATTTAGCAACGGACCATTGAACATTTCGTAAATTTACTCTCTGCCTAGCCGTCAGGCCCTAATTTGTCTATAAATTTAGATGCAGTAGATATAACAAGTTAATAGCCCCATTGATTCAACATAGTATTGCCGTGTCCCTTCAAAGTTAAATAATCTTCAACATTTGAAATATTCTCTCATCAATGAGAAACTTTTCGACGAGACATTTATGTAGCGTTTTAGGGTCCTCTTCTCTGTTGAACAGAAATAATCACAATCTTCATATTTTAGAGGGGATGAAACTATTCCCAGACCTTATCTATATCGACTCGACCTTTAATACCCACATTGCGGCTGGAAATCCGATCATACGTTATAGCTGTATTATAAAGATCAGATAGGCGATAAAAGGTGATATGTTCTTATTAAAAGCTATGATTAGTCATGCAAGCTTTGCTAAAAGTATCGTGATGCAAGAATGAGAGGAATTACGATGAGATTCTTTGCTAACAGGACTGAATCGTCCTAATAAGGGAGCGTCAGTTCAGATGTACTCTGCGCTTCATTAGCAGTACTTGGAAGAACCACAAGGGACTCTTACATTTATTCATAAGACGTGTCATAAGCATTTTATCCGGCCGAGTATTTGCGTCGAATACAGATTGGTGCGCTTTGCTATAGCTTGACGTGACAGCATGACATACAGTGTAATCGAAGGATGACTTTTGCTCTGACAAAGCGACTTTCAACTCTCGGGATTGAATGTCTGATGCAACGATTTTCTACTCAGTTAGCTTGTATAGTCTTTGCTGGGACATCGAATTCCCATGTACTGCATGCATGCTAATAGAGTACTTGTATAGTGTATGTCGGAGAATACAAACCGTTGTCTATATAATACAAGGGCCTGAGATCGACTTCTTTCATCATCTGGTTGGAAGAATCTGAATCAAGTTGTATGTTTGCTATGAAGATGATAACTATAATCGTCCGTAACGACCATAGCTTATTCTGGAAAATCTCTATTTCTCTCAAAACTGAAGGAGTCGAAGTGGGAAATGCATGGTCAGGTGACCAGCGCATCAGAACGGAATTGAAGGTTAAGGTGTAGAATGCGCGTCGGGGACAGATATTCGGACTCTCAAACTTTACAATATTATTTTGTCCTACCACTTGCGGAGGCTGGTTTTGAAGTTTATGGAGTAAAAAAGTTTTCACCGGCTTGTTTTTGAAAATTAGGATTTTTATTAATCTCTTAAGTTTGATGTGCTTGCGACGAGAATCCACGTTATGAACTATGACATAACGTTGTTTTGCATCAGTCTTACTAGAAACACTTCGACAAGAAAAACTAGTTGATAGAAAGTGACACCGTTGACGGTTTTGTTACCGCGCATGCCACGAAAGAATGGTCAGCCAGCAAGTGGTACGAAGTTTTTATCTTCTGAAATAACTAGGTGGCAAAAAACATGGCATTAAACTTGATACGTTGACACATTTGATCATTGCACGGATATTAATTTATTAAATGAATCGATTGACTGTCGACATGTTGATTATAGTATAGGTGTTAGAGACGCAGTCAACTCTATCTTTACACTCGATAAAGTGATGTATAGATACCATGGGATCGAAAGACGGGACATCATCATCAGTGTTGAAAGGAAAATGTCGCCCGTTCAGAGATAGCAATTTTTTGTCTTCAATGCCCGCATTTCACGCCCAAGGTGCTTAATCCATGGGCGGACAATACAGTGTTTGCTCATGAGGATTTTTCTGTTGAAGGTGATGTTTGAATGCGATATTGTTTAGCAGTTGTGCTAAATCACAGTCCAGAGGGATGTGGCTAAATGTTCATAGGAATAAGTCTGTTTGGAAGACATAGTGCTGTTAATTGACAGACGATGACTGTTTTGGTTCTATTTCTACATCAGGTATACATTGAAATTCATGAAGTATTGAGATTACGCACCCCGTCTCTTCGTGGGAATTAAGATGTTTTGCCATTCACGTGACGTTTACTCCATGAACATCGTAAATTTACTCAGTTTAGTTTTGTGTTAATTTTTACGGGCATAATTATCCTCAATTCCCGTTTCATCTTTCCGACTTGGAGCCGTGTTATAGTCGCGCACATAGATTCTCCTTTTTACTTCCATGGCCGCTCATGCATGTGCAGAACTATGACAAGTGGTCGTAATACTGTCGACTGATTCAACGTGTGTCATTATATATGTCCCAACGCGTGTTTAATCTGATGATTTGGATTAGAAATAAACACTTAAAAACTTCAAAATGAATCCATAAATTATATAACACCCGACAGCAAATTTAGGAACTGGCCTATTTTGCATAAAAGAAAATAGAAAACGGCGATCACAATGAAATAATATTCTGTAATGCGTGGATCGTATCAAGTAAAACAAGACAACCGCGTAAAAGTGGTTTACTTAGACCATGTTACTCTGCCATGATCCGCCGCTGACAAGATCGCGAAGTTAATTTACGGCCAGAAAGACTCTGCCGTACACTTCCGATGAGAATAGAACTTGAATTACAGCTGTAAAAAATTAATAGCAAACTTCAGTGATGCACATCCCACGAACTTTCTGAACAATGCCTGAGTAAGACCGGACTGCCCGGTCATCCGTATGTGTCTATAAGGACAGCTTCCTTTAATTAAGGACAACAGCATGGATAATATATAGCAAGGCTTTTTGCATTGCTCAATACAATGGGGCAGCATACACTGGCGTCACCGAGGCAATGTTGAATACGATTCGTACGGAATACTCAGCATCCGGTCTAATTCTTGCATTATATTGAGCTATATCACGCCCTCAAGCTAAATATGTTGACAGGCTATATTATAGTAACGTACGGTAGTGAAAATGTAACGGTAAGTTCGCATATTTATGTTCAGAAATATTAATAGGTTCTTTAACGATGAGAATCAAGGGGCAGACCTCTGGGTTTCTCGTTGATGTTCATGTCGAATAACCAAATTAAAAATTGACTTTGTTTTTCGCATTTTCTGAGACAACCGGCGATGTTTTCCATCAATAATGCGTTTATAATACTCTACAATGCCGGAAACTAACTTCCGATATCACTTTCAGCTTGAATATGTTTGATAAAGTGACTATAGAAGAAAGTTTGAGAATCTGAGTGCCCGATGCAGGTGAACCGCGCACAGGCACTCGTTAACACATATATCTGCGTGGACATGTGCAGTATACGACCGCCTGTGAGGGCAAAGCGATGTTTCTCTTTCTTTGAATTCGATAAAGAAAGCGATAGCAACGAGAAAAGGAAATCGAGTAGAGAATTTGTGATTGAACATCGATGAAGAGTGCTATTAGGATATTACAAGTAATTTGTTACATTGAAAATTTCATACAAAAGCGAGCCTTCTTTTGAAATTCATTGGATCGAATGTCTTACATAGAAGTCCATAACAGTTAAAATAATACTCTTAACAGGAGACTTAACATAAGTCTTAAGATAATACTCTCAACTCATAGTACTCTTCTGTCTTAAAAAAGAAAACACGTCAAATACTATTAAAACTGAACAGTGAGACAAAACAATGAGAAACCTGTCTGTTGAGGTTTGCAGTGAACCCTGAACGTTGTCATGCATGACAGTGTTGAACAACCTATCGCCAACCACGGGGGACACATAAATTATAATTTCAACGAAGTCGATTTCTTTTTTATTCAACTTATTCGCGTAATGGATACATCCCTGATTTACATAGCCGGTCCCTGGTGGTCAATGTTTACTCATTTACGACCCTTAAAAGAGTATGAATATTTCCGTAATTGGATGACTAGATGACTGTAAATATTATTTAAGTTAGTAAACAGTTTGCGTATAAACCCAACGCCTGGATGTTGGATTAATATGGTGTTAGGTACATCAGTGGTATGTTCTTTTAAAATATGAACCCTGACGTGGAAGATGACTTTGTTCCGGGACTTTTCCTGACGGTTGAATCCCTGTGGTTCATAAGGAATAAATTTTATCAAGTATTCTACACTGCTATCGCAAGTGTCTGACCACTTGTATTTTTCTGTAAGTGTGCACTCTGTATGAAGCATTTGTGTAGGCGGAAATTTTGCGTCGCGCTGCTCATCACAAGTAACTAGTTTCAGACAGGAATTGCCACGGGTCTCTCACAAATCATGATTTTAAATTTCATGTATTAACAATTGATTATGGAGTTATTGACAGTTGCTGATAATTTAGCAAAAGCGTTGTCAGTATGAGTTCAAGAATGTAACTCTTTCAAGAATTACAGTCATGTATGAAGGATCCGCGCCTGGCGTATGGGACGAACCTTTAGCGAATAGGCCTACACACACTATGCCATGCCTGCAGACACGGAGCCTGAGTTGCCTAGTTTCGACAACGTTTGGCCGCTAAACCTTGAAACAATTATTCTAGCAACACCTTTGATGGTCGGTCGATCTTCAAAACTTAACATGTATGCCGTGAGCATCTTTAGTCGAAGTTAACAGCGCATTTGTCATTTATCACAACCGCACGCTAAGACGTGCCTGCATATAGAAAGGAAAGCGGTGTTGGGAGTCCCGAGACCATACCTGTGCTGTAATACATTGTTGGACATGCTGTGAGCCGATATCCCATCTCGACAAACAGCAGTAATTTATTCAAAAAATTCAAATTCATTGTCTTTTTTTTTGAAACTTTTCCTTGCAGGACCATGGAAAAACTGGTATTGCTAATGTTTACCGTGACTACACTTTTGATGCTTTTCAATGTTCACCCGGTGGCATCATTACCTGTTCTGCCGAGCGGCGATCTGGATGATCTTGAGGAGAATGACGAACAGACAGTGATCGACCCATCTCAAAGTCGACTGCTCCAAGCATTAATTAACTCTGGCTTTAAACAGGTATCTCGTTTTACATTCTCTCGCTAATATTTTCCACTGTTGATAAAATAAAAATGAGACTGAAATCTAATTATTTTAAATAATAGTTCAGGCAAAAATCGGCACGATTAATTTTGTATGTCTCTATCTTGAAAACAACTGTACACTTTTGCGTACAACGGCTTGTTCATGACGTAATATTCTCATACTACCTGCTAACTGGTTTGAGAGGAGGGTATTTAGTCAGTGTAAGAATTTGATCTTTTTGGATTTTGGAGTCAACAATCAGTAGGTAACGTTTTTTTGGTTTTAAAGGCAAGTTTTCAAACATATGCTCTCTATTGTAAGGTTATCATAACATAGAGAAATAACACTCTCCCTGAAGATCCACTGTCATCGTTTGTTCCGTCAGACTACCGATGGTGTGAATAGTCATTGCCGTCAGTCGAAAGCCTCTAGACCGCATAAGAGACCTTCACAGAAAGCACACATTAACCGAACTATCTATACAAGTATAAAACACTATTAGCTTATTCATAATTTGTTCGGAAGTGATACACACAAAAGCTAGAACACAACAAAAACTGTGGTATTTTTATTGTATGCAATTTTGCCTTCTAGGAGGATGAGTTGAAAGCAGAGCCAGATATTGTGAACGAAAAGAGGAACCGGAGAGTGCTACAGGTGTGTATTGATTGGAGAACCAAGTCCTGGAAGTGGTGTTACGTGAGTATTTGAAAGCTGGGGGAACTGCATGTCTGGCTGACGCATGCGCACGTAAGTGGGCTTGTTTAATGTTTTTCACACGCACGTGTTCACGTATGAAACGACGTTTACTCATAATAAATCCCAGCATTCTTAGCGATTGATTGGAAAGGACATTTATGAATTGCACTAATATAATCGTATTAATATAAATGTTCAAACATGGAATTCTTTTAGATTTCTACCAGTGCGATATTTACACATGTATGCATCAGATTTGGCCTAGTTTGATTGGTCTGACACACCCTTTGCAAAATAACAATTTATATAGCGTATCTTTCCCTTTTTGCGTCTGTGGTATTCGTTTTAGGTTTGTCCTCACCTCGCCGTACAGAGAGTCGAGAACATCAAACAGGAAAGCCAAAAATACTGGAAGACGGAGCATATTTCTACATCTGATTTTAATCCATATTCCTCCGCTACACGGTCGGAGCCGACCGTGAATGTTTTACTATAGACGGTAGAGGTTTTACCTAACCACAGGAATGCATAGCTAAACGGGTGGTTCATGATCATCATAGCCTAGCCATCAGGGGTACATATTAAACTTGGCTTTCATACTTGATGTGTTACTTTCACGGCAATAATGTCAATTAGTATTCATTTCAGATAAACTGTTTAGTCAGGGCGATCGCAAAATTATACGGACTGACTCATCAATCGATTTGCTAGCTGTGGATCCATAGCTGTGATGGTTACAGACGGGATTCCCGCCTTTTACCGGCTGGTTTTGACTTTTACGACTTTCAACCCCGCCACCACCTGTCAGGGTTAAAAGTCGTAAAAGTCAAAACCAGCTCGTAAAATGCAGGAATCCCGTCTGTAACCACCACAGCTGTGGGCCGACAGCTATATCGATTTGCATGCCTGTAACGCACGTCTATCTGTGGATTTCAACTTTTTAAAACTACATGTAATTGTACGAACAGGATAAACTGTCGATGGTTAATTGGCAAGTATGGTAGACCATTTCAATGATCTGGTTTACGCTTGCGTCAGCAATATGATTCAAGACTCAGCTTTTCCTTGTAGGTCCCGAAAAGTGTTTATTTTCGTGCTTGTTTTAGCCCAAATTACGAAAAGCTATCGTAAGTATTCAAAACGAAGGGATGTACATGGCAAGGGCAACGTGAATTACCGCGCAGACGATTAATGTTCTGTATTTCGTCAGAAACGGGACATTGCCTGCGATGCAAGGATGCAAGCTAAAGTAATACAAGGTGCAAACTGACAGATGTTAAAAGGTCTACCCATGAATTGTGGTACGAGGGGCTCACGTTCTTTTTTCCAAAGAAAAGAACGACAGGGAGATAGTAATGAGGAATCGTCTTCTCATGTTAATTGTATTTGTATCTTTGCATCATTTGTATTTCTGGTGAAATAAATAAATAAAAATGAAAAAAAAAATTGAAGAGGGAAAAGAGCTCGAAGGGGAAAATAGAAGGCAGTAATACTCTCTCACTCGCACTACGCACATGCGCACTTATACGAACACGCATAACTATTTCACCTTGGCATCTTTTAGCCCGAGGAAACACCTACAACTTTTGATATGCACCGGTATTTTCTTGACTTTCACTGTTTGGTTATGTGAGCACACTTATTATAAAGTGTACCCTCGCACACACACGAAGTTGCATCTTGTGCACGTTCGTTTTGATGTTCAGTGATGATAATCTGGTGAATATATCAATATTCCCCACACGCCACATGATCAAACTTTTGCCAGGGGGAAGCCACAAAGAAAGCCATTCAAAAGAGATTCTTGAAGGGCGAACAGGCAATTATTTTGGGGGCGGGGAACGGATGGGCGGGCAGTTTTTCGACATTGGTACAAACCATAGAAAACTCAATATCCGATGGGTTTTTGTTTTTTGTTTGTTTGTTCAAAATACGATGAAATAACAGAATGTGAACAGGGATACAATTTCTCAAAATTGACTGATTTGCTCCCCCTTGTGGCACATTTTCCAGTAATGATGTCCAATATTTGCCGTCATTTTAAATTTAAGCCTTTGCAGATTTGTTGCTGTGAGATTCAGGCAATGTTGAACTTCAACAATTTGACAATGTAATCGTGTTTCCCCAGCCGGCCGGCAGAGTTGGGACAACGGATTAGGGACTATTCATCAGTCATTTTGCTTTCAATGCTCTCCATTGATTTTACCAGTATCATTGAGGATGCGTACTATAATTTAACAAAACATGATCATAGTTTCACTCAACATTCTTTTCGTTCTTTTTACAGTACAGAGTGTAAGAAGACGGCTCTTTGGTCAAGACTTCGTGGAATACACTGTTTCATTCATTTCCTATCTTTTCTCCTGATGTTAACATGAGTTACTGTCAACACTTAGCCACAGGGCAAAACAGTGTCTGGCTCCTTCGTGTGTGGACTGAACTTTTAAATCATTTGCCGGCATCCAAAGCAAAATTAAAGTTCCTTGTTTGCTCTACCCTGTGACTGACAGTTTTGGAAGCCTCTGTCCACAGTGTATGGAAGACCGGTCACGACATGCGACATGCGAGTTTTTTTAAACTGCGACCTGGGAATTCTTAAACTGCGACATGCGAGTTCTTAAACTGCGACGTGCGAGTTGCAAAACTAATATGGCGTTTTCATACATGTCATTTCGTTCTCCTCCTAACGATGGATTACAGAGGAAGAGACGAGCTTATTTCTGCATACTTCTACAATGAGTACACCCTGGGACTCTATAGCGGCCACGTTAGGACTCTTACATGTATTGAAGACCGGTCACGACCTGCGACATACGACCTGCGACCTAACCCTAACCCTAACCCTACCCTAACCCTAACCCTAACCCCTAACGCTAACTAACCCTAAGTTATGCCGTTACAATTTTTCTGTACCTTGGCCTAACCTCCAGGGTTGAGAGCGAAGGCTTTTTAGGAGAGAAAACCTAACCCCTAACCCTAACCCTAACCCCTTACCCTAACCCTAACCGCAGATCGCAGTTTTAAAACTCGCATGTCGCATGTCGTGACCGGTCTTCCATAACAGTCTGACAAAGTTTTAGTTTTTTAACAAAAACCAGAGATTTGACAATTACAGAGAATGCTTTGATTACAGAAGTAATCTTTATTTGTGGAAAACTGTATGATTATGTTTTTATATTGCTACTTTAGGTCACTTTGTTCCACCTACACAGTAACTAATCTGCACTGGATATATATGCTTTGAAGCATGGACAAATCCTTGTATTTCGCCAGTTTTGCTCTTTCAATTATAAAATATTACTGTGTGTACCTCTCTTTTCACTGCCGACTGAATAAATATCAAGTTCTAAAAATGCTGTTTATGATTTTACATGTTTAATCCATCAGGTGGGAAACTTCCTTCCCTTTGATGGGTGACCTATAACTTCAGGTATGTACCTCGGGGACAGGTATTCCAACTCTCAAACTTTTAAAATAAATTATTGGTCAATCACTCCTCGGGACTCATTTTGAAGCTGATGGAGTCAATAAACTTTTCGCTGGCTTGTTTTTTGAGAAAATCGAAAATTTACTTTTCCCCAGTGAGTTAATACAGGTATGCGGCCATTTTGAATTTCAAGTGTCGAGAAAGAGCAGGTTACTTCTCTGGTACCACATTTTGCATGGTAAACACCCCCGGATTATTCTTAATTTCTAAAGGGAATGGTTTAAAGTTCTGTTATGGAAAGTTTTGGCAAAAGTTAAAGTTTTTAACTTCAGAGGCGCATATTACCTATAAAACACGTCGACACTCCATATCAATGATTAGCAGTCACAGGTAGCAGCATATGAAAGCCACAAGATGAAGTGGTTGCAATCAAGAGTCTGGACGTCTGTGCTGTAATAAGTGTGCAAAACATGGTTTGTGGGATAGAGAACCCTAAAGTGTGACAGGATTGTGCACTGTTGAATACACCTAGTTTGATCAGTTGTGAAAGTTTTGTTAATGGTGTACAAAGACTGGGCAATTGATAATTTGTTTTTTCCAAACTACCCTAAACTGGAAATAACTGAGAAAAATCAAGTTTTTCATGACATTGTCAATGAGAGACTTCACGTCTTTGGGTAAATTCATCAGCATGTACATACGACATTTCAGGATTTCGAGGACATATTTCACAGATTTTGAATTCATACAGATGACTTCTTGGCTGTGCAGTTGGAGATGTTGATTGTCAATACTCGGGGTGATGCTTACACCAGAGTACTATATTGTCCAACAATGAAGGAATAATTTTTGATGTTAATTACCCAAGCTGTGTTATTATATTCACAATTAATTAACAACCCTTATCCTGCCAGGCAGTATCACTTCCCCATCTGCAAAGTCAGTAAAAGGCAAAACCATCTGCAGTTTCACATACTTGGCATTGTACATTATAGCAGCTTCAGTCAAGTAAAATGTTCAATGCATCAATGTTTTCAGGAGCCTTTTATAATGCAAAATATGGGACATGTCATGCCTCACTGGATTCAACCAACTTGACTTACTTGTGACGTATCTTGGCAGGATAAGGGTTAAAACCAGACATCTGCTATATACAGCATGCGCAAAAAAAAAACGTTCGTAAAATGAAATAGACAAAACTTTTGTAAAATTCACTCATCCATCCTTCTACCATTCTCTGAACACTCTGAGGACTCCCTAGCTTTGCCAAAGACACTCTTCATAGCAGATCTGTAGCGGCAAAGGCACAAACTTGACCACACTTCACAGTTTGGGGATAGCATTTTTTTCATAACACATGATGGTAGTGGTATCAGTTAATGGCTACACAAGAACTGACAGTGGTAAGTCATTCTGCTTTCCTGTATCTGAGTCTCACCTACAGGTGATGTGGGACTAACACATACTTCACTCCATGACCTTAACTCTACGGCATAATCACACACAGAGTGAGATGTTGCGATGCTAATATGCATTTCAGTGGCACATCTATCACTGTTGAGGCTATGTTAATCCCGTCTGTACACAGTATACATAACACATTTCTTTCTCACACAAACCATTGAGATACTTTGTTTCTTTTTTAAAAATTTATTAAAAGTTATTGAGTGAACCAAAAAATACATTTACTAAATCAAACCACTGAAGATACAACTTGTACATCTGTTTCTAAAGCAACAGAAAATTATTTCTTAGTAGAATTCTACGACAGTATCTTCTCTTACGACGTCAGGCAGCTCTTCCTCAGCAAAACACAATGTTTCATCTACAATACTTAAGTCTAGGACAGGTATTTGGGAAGAAGTAATATTATGTACAATACCCTCAAGAAACATCAGCACAACAGTTACTGTCTTGTTACAAACAAGTGACTTCTTTCACAGTTACCAGGACGACAAAGAAATGCAAGACTTCAAAACAACGATACATTTGTCAGTTGATAAAAGTGCCATGATTGCCAAATTATAGAGTTCTGTGTCAAGTCCTTGGGGTAAAAACAGGTATCTGTCTCATTTCAAACATCTAAAATAGTTACTCTGTCATCTGCCTTCCATTCTTAGAATGTAATCTCTTGCAAAATAAAACTTGAATGTGAAAGTTCACTGCATATATTTACTGGTCATCAGCTAGTTGTTTGAGCAATTGACGTCTTCTTTTCTCCAGTTCACTCTCACTCAGGTCACTCTCAGATGTGTCCCAGCCAGTCTAAGTAAATAGATTAATAAATATGTGAACAAAACATAAACACATGGATGAATAAATAAATAAATAAACACATGAAGGTTTGTATTTGTAAGAGATATGAGAATAAAAGGCACTAAAGAATGAATGGAAAGAATGGATATGTGTGTGTGACAACCAACAAGATTTGTACATTGTATGCGTAAAGGGCCATGAGCCCTAACTTTTGGAGACTTTTTCACTTTTTTTCTTGTTCATGTCAATCAAACTTTCTTGTTGTTCACCCCAAAGCATGTTGAGATATACAGTATTCAGACTGCCCATGGGTAAACCACACTGTTACTGTTGACAAGAGAACTCTGGTCCTAGAATTCAAATGTAAACAATAACAGTGCATTCTATACCTATCAAGATTGTGAAGGCACGCTGAATAGTAGGCGTATTAACATGCTTGGGAGTAGGAAAAGAACTTCCAACTGACATTCAAAATAAAAAAGTTACAGCTTTGGGCCATTTAATGTTTTCAAATTCTGCATCTTTTAAAATATCTTACCTTCTCTCTCCTATGTACTTCAGTATAACTTCTCCTTTTCGGGGGTTCGTCTCGGCGATCTGATTCTGATCCACTTGACGGCTACATGGAAATACAAATAATGTCATTTAGTAATAGTATAGGGAATAGGGTGTACCATGTAATCCTTTCACAATATGAGAGACACATTAAATGTGTAAAAGTTTCTGATTGGTGAGCTTTCTATTTGGTCAATACAACACACATATTCACTTCAACTTATGAAAATTGAATAGGCAACACATACAGATATCATGCCGTCCTGAGTTAATTTCCCCAGTATCCTAACTTGATATATAGAATAAAGGAATATTTGTGTGCTAGAAACACTGTTTCTGATCACAAAACATCATTTCATGCAGTGTTCTCCCTAGGCCCTTCAAGCATCACGTCTCCGTGACGCTTGCCTTGATTGCCGTGACGCTTGCTACAATGCCGTGACGCTTCAGATTTTTCCCGACACCCTTGATTGACAGCCCCACTTGACAGCTCAGTGTATTCATTGGCATGGGACATCTGCCAAAACTAGCCTTATCAACATCGTTTTTAGTCCTGAATAGACTTTTTCATGTCGATTGACGGGTTTACATTAATCAATTGACACGTACATAGGTGTTGAAAAACACCTGACGAGCAGCACATCGGTATGGCCGTGACTTTGATCATGTTGGTTGAGCGCCGTGTTAATGGCCGTTTATCGTGGGAGAATTTACAGTGACGTCGACGCCGTGAAAATGCTGGTGGTCAAAGCTATCGGTCAAAATAGCGACCCTCAAAAAAGGTTTATAAGGCGTCTATACCTGATGACGGTTAGTCTACATGAAATCTCCATGGCAGCATTGCGAATGTAAATTTGTATTTTAATTATTTTTCTGTTCTTGTTGTTGAGACAAACGGTGAAAGTATCAGAGCAAGCAAACGGTAGAGTTCGTGGGCTGCAACGTTACGTGTACGTCATATTACGCTACGCTGACTTGACCTAGTTTCGCGATGTTGGGGTCACTGTCATTTTACAAGGTTTTTTTTGGCTAATTCCGCAATCGTTCTTTTGCATTCTTGTCATCTTTTTTTTTTATTTCGCACAAAGTTTTTAAAAAACATCAGTTTGGATTAACTTTTTGGTCGCGAAATGATCATGTCTACTGTGCCATGTGACGTAAACAGGTCGGGCGATTTCCAAGATGGCGGTCGATGTGTGGGCTTTGAGCGTTTCGCGCTGTTTTCAAGTTCAGGTCTCGTTTCAGGTTCGCTAAGGAGGCAAGTTATTAAAACGACAGGTGTTTCATGATTTTGGTGACGATCATCCGTGTAAATACGTCTGAATTTTCTGTTATGGTAAACCGTAACAGTTCCTCTATTCATTGGGACCGTGACCGTAACGTGTTATATGTGCTCAAAAACTCGCTGGGGTACACAGCCCTGATTGTGTGGCTTCGTTGCTCTGTATAATTTCGTAAACAAGTGACACAATGTTTCATCGCAAATGTTTCTCCATGCAAGGAGAGTACGAGTTGAATTTTTACAACTGAAGTTGGACTGTTGTATGAATTATTTCAGTTCATGGTGCCCCTGATATGTATGTTCATGCAGCAGTGTGTAAGTGAAATAAAAGGCATATTAAATGACTACAATTTGCAATGACTGTTTTTATGTGTGTATGTATTTAAATATATGTTAATGTATGCATATTAATTATGTAAATTTTATGCAAATTTCCGACATGCTTGCCCTTGATCCTAGGGAGAACACTGTCATGCATGCATACATACATACATACAAGACCTGTCACCTTTACAATAGTTGTACAATGTTCAGCAGAGTAGTCACTTTGCAATCGTTGTATAACAACGTTGCAACAGTGAAAGGCAATTCCAGAACCTTTCAATCTACATGAAATCACTTACTGTTTTGTGTCTTTTCTTTTTAGACTTCTTCTTGTGTTTCTTTGATTTTTTATAATCTAATAGAGTCAAATATAATTACAATTTCTATTACATGTAACATAGATGATATTGTAAATCCATGTGGTTCCTTATTAAGATTAAATTGAGAAGCAATTTCTGAATTTTTGATTTCATCTCCTATAAACATGGTGATGGCTATTTCCGTGATGGATTTCCTTCTCAACAGCAACATTATCTATCCGTCTGTGATTAATTTGAACAGTGTACAGACATCGAGCACAGTGACTGATACAAGGAATCACATGACAGTCACATGACTGACACAAACTGATGACACAGCCTATGGACCACACTCCAACCAGTGGTGGCGCTCTATGAGGGCAGTCACCGCTGCACCAACTTGTCAAAACATGGTGATTTACCACATTTTTTTGCAAACAAAGTTAGAGAGCGCCATAATTCCATGTACAAGATACAGAAAACTTGCATGTATCAAAATTCAAAGAATGATGCAAAATATATTTTTAGCTTGGTGCATTCTATAATGTTTAAAAAAAATTTACTGTCCTAAGTGTTTCTACCGTGAAAGCATCCTACCATGATATGAAATGAAATATTCATTTGTTTTTGTTACGCTAAAGACAAGTTGTATTGGTGCAGATGTTTCCCAGAGCGGCAACCACTGCTTGAAGCATGCCTATGGGCAGGTGCTCCTTTTGGTGCTATGTCCCTGAGTACATACTTACCCAGTAAAATGGGGACAAAGACTGTATCATGAATCTTAAACCCTGAACTGATGAATACAACGTGCTCACATCAGAGCTAAAACAACGGTCAATTCTGCACACATTGCAGGTGTACAATCAAAATATACTATCACCAAGCCGAGTAAAATTAAACAAAATTTAGAAGTCATGTAATAAAGTGTACCTGATTCGTCATCGGAGAATGAAGCTACATCTGATGGGGTTCGTGAACGAGAACGTTTCTTTTTCTTTGATTTTTTGTGACTTCTTTCCTCTTCAGACTCTGATGGCTGTAGAAACAAAGTAAGCAACAAAAAGTGATTTGATGAACTCCTTGAGTGTAGGACAGGCACTGCAAATCAATGAGATGACTTGAAGCTTTGGCCTTATAAATTATACTTGATATGGCTATACAAGTGAAGATATTTTACTGAGGTATTAGGGTCTTGTGAGATAAATGATGGTGAAAAACTCACAAATATTGGTTAAAGCACTGCATTAGTGCAGGAAAAACTAGCTCATTTTCCCATGGCCATGTTAGATATGCTGTTTTACATTCCTAGTAACATACTTTAAATGTTGGGATCTGTACATGGAGGGGGGTTTACTGAGCAAATCCAATGGTTGGAAGTCCAGGACCATCCAATCTTTTGCTAAGACCAGTGACCATGTTGCAGGACAGTCACCCCTGGATGGACATTGCTCATATAGACATATTCCAGATACCAGTTTGGGATAGGGTTAGAGACAGGCTCAAGGTTAGGGAGAGGAACCAGGGATATCTGTCCTTGACCTAGAAAACATGCCATTCCAAAAGACTGGTGTACACAAATGTACAGTGAGTGTATCCAGGACTGGGCAACTAAACCCACAGAACTGCCAGACTTCAGTTCCTAATCACCAAAGACTACACTGATTTGATAATTACTGATGCCAATATCTATCAATAGGAATGTGTGACTTTACCGTTCTGGATCTTGATCTCTTACTTCTGTGTTTCTTGGATTTCTTCTTCTTGGAGGTTTGTTTTGAATGATGGTGAGCACAGGTTTCCTGCAATGAAAGACATTGTATGTAAACTACCTAAATCTTCAGTGAATTGGTATTTTTGAACTTCTCTAAAATCTCTAATACCGCAGGGCTCGAAAATTCTCGCCGCCCGACGCCCGAGACAAGTGAATTTTGAGTCCGGGCAAGTGAAAACAACATTCTCCCAGCCGACGGACAAGTGAATTTCAATGAGGCCACTGTACGTACGCGCTGCCACTCTCTAGTTCTTTGAGTGTACCGCTTTCGATATGGCCGGCTGATAAAATAGCTCTGTTCTGCTTGGTTACAAAATGGCAAAATATTGACGTCTTTGCAGCTCTTATGTTTTTTTCTTCTCATGAAATCATGTCACGATGCCTCCTCAACAGAAAACTACAGCTTACAATAAAATGTTGTAAGGTGTTGAAACAATTTACCCTCCTTCCTACAAAGTTACAATGTATTGAAACACTTTACTCTCCTTTCTACAAAGTTACAAATTCCCTGGTACGTGAAGCAAACATTGTTGGTGTTCGATACTGCAATCAGGTCCCTCTCAGTCCCTCACATCATGGACGACCATGAATACTGCACTGAGGCTTGGCTTTGCCTCTGTGAGTCCCGCGTACCGGTCGTCCTCAGTCCAAGTTTTACCTACTTTACTTGAATCAAAATTTGGCCTGCAATTACTCAGTTTGATAGTAAAAACCATTATTTCAAAGGAAACTTTCACAAACAGAGTCAGGATACAAGGGAAAAGGAGAAAAACTTGAGGTTTTCTGAAAGGTCAAATCTGGGTCATCTAATGTGATGCCATGAATGAAGACCACTTAAGTACACAATTATAGTTCAAAAGAAACCACCTAGGAGGTCTAATAGGTACAATCTTATGATAAAAGGTAATTTGTTGGTGCTTTCCAATTTAATGGCATTTAGCTTGACTGTCAGTTTTAAATTAAATTTATGGCAAAGGGAAATTGTCAACAGTAGTTGCAGTAAGCATATCCATTTCAAATCATCACATTAATATTTCTGCAGATTCCTCCAGTTTAATGATGTAATAGTGAACATCACCAGACTTTCTTGATGATATCAAAATATCAAATGAAAATGTTCCTGGGCTACAATGTTATCATTATCATTAACTTATCATTATCACTATTATTACTCTTTAAAACATTGGGAAAGGAATTGAACAATATCATTGTCTTGTTTTAAAGGATTTTGACCTGACCCTTTTTGTCTCAAGAAAAATACTTATGCTGAAGATGCTATTGAGCCTGCTTGATCACAACTATGACACAACACCACAATACTTGTATCTACACTATCACTATGCTACCGAATGCTTTCTTCTGCATGGAAAATTTATATGTGTGTGGCTAACAAAACCACATAAGGAGCTTGTAGTGTATATGTATGATAAGTTGTCATACTGTGAACATGACTCAATGCTGCAGAAGTATTCTGTATCAATATCTGTGGTAATATACACTTCACATTGCTACCTGATTTTTAGAATTGCCACCTAATTATTTCTTGTGGCAAAAGTTTACCACTAGAAATGAAAAAGTATTTCAATCCCTTCAATGTCATAAAAAACACAGATAATTAATGTAATAAAAACTAAACAAATATTTCTTTAATATAAAAACTATCATGAACAACATACAAAACATCTTGATTTGTAAAATTAGGAACACCTGAATGCCGAGAAAAGCTGTTGCTGCACTTGAGATCATAAACTGTCTAAAAGTTGCTCAAAGTGGCTACAAGATTTTGATTTGGCTAATGACTTGGCTAATCATTTTGGTGACTTAGGGGAACCTTACAGTTTATGCACATACCATGTGGTAGCAGTAAACTAAATGATACTGAAAGTATCACATGGGCACAATTTGACACAACATGGATGGCCTATTATATACTTACCCTAAGTGCACCTACCTGACTTGCTTATTTAACACAAGGTACCAGGTCATGATGACACACAATGACAATGTACCGGTGTTGTTTTATTGAAATACATTACATGTCCCCCAAAAATTTAATTTGTCCCCATTAAGACCTACTATGGGTCACTGTACATGTCCCCATGATAGCAAAAGCTGGCTGAAACACTGTGCATGTATACGTTACATAAGATATTACTTTTGATACACAGAATAAGGACACAAATTTGTCAGTAGAGTTACAGCTACTGTTTCTTTACAATGACAGGATAAAACCATACACATTTACTCCTTAAATCATCTGAAATTCAGGGCAAGTGAATTTTTCTTCCGGACAAGTGAAATTGAAAATTCACTTGCCCCATGGCAAGTGAATTTTAAAAAAATTTTTCGAGCCCTGATACCGTCTGAAACCCAGAACTTCAGTAATAATAAGAACCCAGAGGTTGACTGATTTGTGTAGGACATGTTAAAAACACAGAATATCAGATCAGTAACTTTGATCAAATATCTTGCATAGAGACATTCTTTATATGCTTTATTTCACAAATTTTCAGGGTTTCTTTTCAACTGGACTGTTTGCAAATGGTGTAATTGTTCTCTCATTAATATGCAATAATTAATATTTTTCCACAACTTTAGATTACAATTTTTCAAATTACCCATTCAAGACTGCTAAAAATACGTCTTAATCGGTGACTGCTAATGTTACAACGAACACAAAAGGATATATTGACAGCTCAGATTACAAGCTGGAACAACAGCCATGCATGCAACACTGACATAATTTGTCTGCATTTCAAGCGGCAGTGTCACATGTCATGCACATGCAGCCATATGCAGTAACAAACCCGTGATCATGAATAGCACTAATGGAAGAAACAGGTCTTCAAAGCTCTGACATTGGACTGACATCAGGATCATCTCACTGATAACAGAGATAACATGCATCCCTTAATTTCAATACATCTTCCATTGTCTGTGCAAACTGCCAGATTCATTTCAGAAATTGTACTGTTGTAGACTGCTGTGTACCTAACTTCAGTTGGGAGTAAATTCAGCTGTTGTGACACACAGGATGGGGATCTGGTTCACTAATAATTCCCAGCCAACTAAAAACAAACTATTAGCGCATATTTGCCGTTTAGAAATCCATGTCGACAACCTTGTCTGGGTCAGGATGTAGGCTGGACACACATTGTTTTTACGGGAGAGCCATGGCCTATTTGGCTAGATTGGAATATACAATGCACAAAAGTGTGATCACCTACCTCCAATGCTGATATGTATTCTTTGAAAAGCCGTATTCTTTCTGACTCCACAGTGATGGCATCAAAGGATGGATCATTCACAAATCTATCTCTCACCTGATAATGAAACAACACGTGGCAAAGTCAGAATGATGTAGTCTTACAAGTTATACTGTAGTTGAGTTTACAGCTCTGGTCCTAGGTCACTGACTTACTAGCACAGTGGTCCTATATGTTACAAGGGTAGTCATTGGTCTAAAGATAAATGCATATATTTGCCTGGCTTTGTCTCCTTTCTGTCTCTGGAATTACATATGCAAATGTTTATCTTTATACTGTTTCAATATTATGCAAACGTTACAGTGTTTTAAGATATCTGAGAACTTGTCCGAGAAGACATGAGACTGCGCACACTAAAACAAACAACAAAAACATAGTGCATCACTCTTGGGACAAAGCTGAGTTGAATTGCTCAGTATGTACAATATACATAGAGACTAAAATAGCAGGCCAAAGTGACAAACACAATCAAACATTGATTTTGAAAAGCACAGCTTGCCATACTGAGGAATTGTACCTGCAAATTTCTTGAAAATATCAGAATTTTTGTTCAATGTACTCATTTAGTTCTTTTTTAAACTTTGAGTGAATAGCAGAATATTTCAACTGTTACAAGAAATACAGTAAATGAAAACAGACTTACATCATCCCAGTGTGAATGGACATCGAGTGGAGGCGCTGCTTGTTTTAACATGGACTTGAATGCACTCTCTTTCCGTCTCTGCTTTCGAAGTTCTTCTTTTTGTCTCTCTCTGTCCCTTGCTTCAGCTTTTTCAATCAGCTACAAGAGACATGATAAATGTACAGTTGATCACACAAAAGATATCAGAATGAATGGCTTGTGCTAAAGCCACAGACAGATGTTACTATTTATTTTGTTTTGATGCCATCAGAGTAAAGCGTACCATCATAATCTCATGTCCCAGTGCTATGAGTTAACTTCATACCTGTTACCTTTCTGTTAGACTTTTTCTGTGTTTTGTCAAGACTGTGTTCAGAAAACTGCACCAATTCTCAACTAATGATGAAAGCGAGCGCAATGGATAGTAATTTGTATTGTAGAAAGAGAAGTACGAGTTGTTGTATAATGTTGCGTGCAATGCTCATGCTAGTGATTTGTACACTTTACTACAATATCAGTTTCAGTGTGACCACTTAACAAAATACATTTTCAGGCTTTAAATTCGAAAATATCTGGCAATTTCTCAGATTTGGCTCTGCATCAATACTCATAAAAACAGCAAATTACATAGCATCAAGGAACCCTTTATTATTGCCATATCACACAGCGAATACATTACGCACCAAATATAATAGAGACATCTTACGACTACATTGATTGGCTGAGCTCAGCCCTTGGCTGTACACTGCATAACTAACAAAACCAATGCAGTTGTATCTTAGCAATGGAGAACATGCTGCTATGTTGACAATGTAACATGTACACTTACACTGTTGAATGTTAATTTGATGTTACCCGCATCCAGTGTGGCAGCTCTCTTGTCTGTACTTATGACAGTGGCAAACTCCTCAAACGTGGTGCTGACTTCAACATTGAAATTCTTGTCCTGAAAGTGTACATGGTACTGTGTGTTACACAATGACCAAAAAAAACAAGCTCATCAATGGGGCTGAGTGAACTAGTGTATGAAATTTTGGAGTTGCATGTTCAAAATGTTATAAATTATGATAACTATCCTACCTCTGAACTACTGTAGGTCCTTCAAATGTTTTGAATTTTGATGTGTTGTGTTAAATGACATGAAATCTCTCCAATATGTTTATTATCAGTGACACCTACTGACTGCAGCCAAATTAAGAAACAACTTTTTCTCTGTCACATAATCCATTCCAGATAATTGACTTTTGGATCATTATAGATGCAACTCGAGTTAGGGATTAAATAATATTGTACATGAAAATGAAACACATGTAATGTTTGAATAGAATATCGAATATTTCAGGTCCATTTTATAGAGATTAATATTATTGCAAAATTCCTTAAAGTAACTCAGGCTTGATTTGAAAAAATTGCACACAATCTTTCCAGTGTCTAAAACTTAGTATGTGTGAGTTTCATAGCAGGACTACAAAATATATGTGAAGGATTTTGCAGCCCATTTACACAACTTTACTTGATATGCTGTCTAACATTTAAGGTTTGGCTATGAATTAAGGTTTGCTTGGTTTGTTTCCATAATGACAATACTAGCTGATTAAGTTTAGACTTACTCTGAGAATATCCTTTATGATCTTCTTTTCATCATGAAACCTGGCTTTCAGCTCTTCCACATAGAACTTGAATAGATCTAAAGGTGTAGACCCTGATTGAAGAGATAGTAAAAAGCAATGGAAGAATAGTCGTGAGTAGCTGGATTGATAAATCTAATTTATGGAACATTCTTAAAGGTCTGGTGAAATGGTCCCGTTCGTGTGACTGAATATCTTCCAGGGGGTCAATACTATTACACTCGCAACAGAATTGCAACCTAAAAGTACGCGCAAGTGTTAATTTTTTTGATATTTCTATGCGCGGCTTCATGGGGTCATTTTGCGACACTCAGGTCACGCCCTCAGCGGGAGTCAAGGTTGGCCGTCTGTGACGTCACAGCTGTGTTCATTTACATCGAATAGCGGTCCAACGCCGCCTTATCTCTGCCCGGTATCCGCTAACAAAACAGGCTTCGCGCTGCCCATTCGCCACGTTCGCTAATGCGAATCGAAATCCGAAGTGGCGAAAAAAAATCGATCCTCATTCGCCACATCGGCGAAACTGATTTTTGTTTAAAAAATGTGGTAAAATAAAGAAAACACGAGGGTTTTTTAGTCTTTTGTTTAATCTGCGCTTCTCTCTCGGCAATTCGCAAAAACTGTGTCTACTTCGTTATTATTGCGTTCTTTCCGTCGTACGTATTTGCAATCGAGCCAAGTCTCGTGAGAGATTTGACGTCATTTAGTCTAGTGTACAACATGCATAAAGGGCTCTCGCGAGAATTGAAACTTAGACACACGCAATCGAGCCCTTGTGATAAATTTGACGTCATTTTGTCTAGTGTACAGCGGGCATAGGAACGATCGCTTGCGAGAATTGAAACTTTTGCTATACATAGCAGACATAGGTATTTTAATCGAGGCAACAGGGTTCGGTGTTATAGTTGATTTACACTGATTGCGGTCTAGATGTTCTGTGTTGTGCATTTTAATCACGGTCTTAAACATTCCATGTTGTGGTCGAGTTGCATCGCGTTCCTCGTGGTCCGGTATTCCCCGTTGTTCTTCAATTTAGCCTCAGTAATTGCCATCCCAACGACGCGTTCCGTGTTGCTGTCGATTTGTATCATGGAGGACTCTACCTCCATGATTTGTATCATGATCTCTACGTTCCGTGTTGTTGTTCGTTTTTAATGGTAGTCTCAACGTTCAGTGTTGCTGTTCATGCAGCTGATTTGCATCGTGGTTCCAACTTCCGTGTTGTAGTTGTAGTGCATTTTAATCACGGTCCCATTTACGTTTTTACTGTCGATTTGCATTGCGGTCACGACGTTCCGTGTTGTAGACTAGTGCATTTTAATGGCAGTCACAACGTTCAGTGTTGGTGGTCATGCAGTTGACTTGCATTGCGGTCCCAACCTTCTGTGTAGCGAGTAGCGAGGCAGGCTCAGCCGAGGGACCGTGGCCGATCGTACGAACCAGCCGAGATAAGCACATTATGGTTCAAAACACTCCACACTTGACGGGAACTTGAAAAAGTTTACAGTTGAGCCGTTCATGTTCTTGCCGCTGTCACAGCCACCAAAAGAACAACGTCTTCCCAAAGTGAAGGAGGACACTGTCCTGATCATGTAAGCGGAAACCCTAGAAGTTACCCCCCGTGGGGAGCTTATGGAGGTGTGAAATACTTTACTTCCCGTTATGAGATACGGCGTCGGGCAAACTTCGGAAAGCCGAAAAAAGTCGACTGGAGAGGCTCGGGGGACACGCCCACATTGCATTTTTCTTTTGCCACATTTCATAATCACGCGCGCTAAATGAAAAAAGAAATGAATGTAACTGTTTTATAGACCATCAACTGTATTTCTGTGATTTTGCAACATGGGCATTTCACCAGACCTTTAAAACTGGTTGATAGATAATTTATGGAACATTCTTAAAACTCTCACTATGGAACATTTTTGGAATTCTCACTTGACAAATGACATTTTCACTCCTACCATGGATCTACGATAATCCTGTAAATCAAACATCTAGCATGTGATGTGCTTTTCACTTGGCACTCAATATCTCCCTGCAGACTTTAGATAACTTAGCCAATATATCAATGTGATATTCATCGAGTCTTCCTGATATCAATAAAGATTTTAGTGTTGTGTTGCTGCCAAATTACACAGTGCATTACTAAGTCTCACCTGCTTGTCCCAACATCCTGTGAAATCTTTGGTCAGAACTTATCGCTGGGTACAGATCCATCCACAGGGACATGGAATGTAGTTTTCCGTTTTCATGCATTTCATCTAAAAATGCCTGAAGAAAAATAATGGGCACAGCACATTTTTAGAAGGATAAAGTTAAGCTGCAACAAGAGAAAGCTTCATTCGACAAGATGACACACATTAAACTTTTGTTTGTGAATGTTCATATCCCTTCAGTTTGGATATATATGATCAGACTTTTTAAGAACTCTTTTTTTGTTATTCAGTTATTTTTAAACAAAGATTGAAATCTAAGGTTCTTTGAGCAAAGTGTGAACTTATCTACTTCCTAATACAAAAGCTACCATAGTAGAATTCCTACGTACACAAAATGCTTCTCTGTTTTTCCTTTGAAGTCTCTTTATTCTGTTTCTCTCCCGTTCCTTTTCTTCTTCCTCAACTCTTTCCAGTGACCTGATGTGCTCTTCAAAACACACTAAGGCGTCTTCTTTGTCCATATCTGGAAAGAACACAAAAAACATCGTCTTTTACTCCTTTTCTCTGGTATGTGTCACTCTGTGGCAATTTCACAGCTTGATACACTTGGAATGTGAATGTGTTTTTTGGAAAAATCATAATTTGTCTGTGGATTTTCCCATTTATAGTTTGCACATTATGGTGAGACAGGATGAAATTGAGCCGAAAGGAGGGTGATGGCTTGTGGCTTGTTTGCTTGAATCATGCGAATCATATTATGAAATATAAATATCAACTTGAACATTCTCCTCATATCATTTTAAATTTTAATACGTTTATGATATCTTGGATATAGACAAGTGTTCAAGAACAGTAAAAGAAAAGGCTAATTCTCTAAAATACGGTGTGAAATGAGACATTGCTGGCAGCAGAGGTACACACACAGTCCCTTCCCTTTCACCCCTATCTAGATACATCTGGGTGAACCTTTTAATTCAAAACAACAGAATTTACACCAAACCATTGTGATGATAGGGGTAAAAAGTTTACTTACTTTGCAAATCTTCATCTTCAGTGAAAGCTGGATTGTCCATCAGGAAATGCTGGCACTCTGACCAAGTGGTTCTGTACGTCACATTGGGTAAGTTATTCAAGATATTGGTCAGCACTTCCGTGTTCCTCTTCCGGAATTTCCTGGCTTCTTCTTTCTCTTTCTTAGAGAGGTAGAAGACGACGTCCTCATAAAGGTCTTTCCTTTCCCTGTCTGGCACAACATTCCATACGTCTTCGTTTTCAAACATGATACTTGCTTTCCTGGAGATATGAACCAAAGAGGGAAATAAGTACCAATGCCAAAACTGAACAAAAGATTAGTCTAACTGTGACATCCACAGTGTTCTCCCTGAATAAGGTAACAGGGGCGTGGCCCCCTCTTGTAAATTCCGAGCGCCCTCTTGCCAGAAATGAAAAAAATTTATTTTTTTGAAAAATAAAACAATAAAATGTACGGGAAAAAGTTGACAGTGATTTAATGAAAGCGTGAGCGTCGATCCTGCAGGCTGCAAACGTAATTCTCATCGATCTTGCATATCTCGCAAGTTTGTGATGTCATCCGGTCGCTTGTGGTGCTTTGCACCACGTCTTCACCCTCCTGTAAAAATATCCTGGGGAGAACACTGCATCCACATTGGGTGTAATTTTTTACTGTCTCTACTTTCTTATCTCATTCAAATATTCATTTCAAATTACAACAATTTTCATATCTCTCCAATGAGGTCATCCATACATGATTTTGAAGGACACAAAATCCATCCACAATGTCAGCCAATACTCTGAATACAGTTTATGCTTTTGATTCTCAAACTGTCAACACTCTAAATCATATTTTGAAATCACAGAGTGTTACCACAGTTCAGAGTTGAAAGCACAATTGTTGTCTTGACTACTCTGATTAACCTGTTTCTGACCTCTGAACCCATGACAACCTATGACATCATGCAGAAATTTTCATCTGAGCTGGTGACAGAGGTAAAAGTTTCAAATTACCTGTATCTTGTCATTGAACTCATCTTGGGATGGGACTCTAGGAATGACTGTAGCTTTTCCTTAGCTTTTTTCGCTTTTCTTCTCTCCTCTTCCTGTAAGGGGGTAGAATATCCAAGGAAAAGAGTGAATAATGTTATGTGGTCACACGATCAGTCTTCAAAAGCACTTTTTTCTCTGCATTATAATTTTCTAAATTGCTCTGTTCATATATATGTGTGCTAACATTGATAAAGTAGGAAAAAGCTTAGAGAAAATGTGTTGTGTACATCTGTTATGTTTGAGTAAAACGAAGCTGGCCGACAGTGTTTAAAACAGTAATATTGTAAAACATTTCAATCTTTTCCACTTTTGCGATGAATTGCTTTGCTATTTAAAAGGGAAAACACCCGTGAAAGAATATCAAAGGCTAAAAAGACATAATTCACCTTCTCTTCCTTGGCTCTCTGTGTCTTGTAATTGTTGAATAATAGTTTCTTCTCATTCAGTTTGCTAAGAGCTCTGAAATCAAGAAGATAAATTACAACAAAGTTGAAAAAGTCTGTTTTTGATCAGATTTATTTCAGTGGCTGATAAATGATAATTTTAGTGTTTATGACTTAGTGTGACTCTGTTTATTACAAAATGAAAACATGTACATTGTGTGTTGGTCTACATTCTAGGGGAGTACATAATCTTATTTTTCAAATCAAGACCACATTTCTGGGTGGGGATTCATCTTAATATTACTTCGCTTTTGGCTACATCTAATGACCCTTCTCTGAAGATTTATCCTTGATCATAAATTCATAGCAGATGTGATCAACAAGTATTTCTTGTTGCATATCAATGCAAATATTGCAAACTTATTTCAAAGCAATCAAACTTTAGCCTTTCTCTCCCAAAGAGCAACAGTTCACAATTACTAGACACATTTACCTATAGAATGCTCAATTTCAGATGAACTTGCATAACATGCTATCGTTTATATTTTTGAAGAATCAAATCGCACAAGTTAGTGGTTGCTATTTTGAACTTAAATTCTCATATTATTTGTGACGTCATGGGATCAAATGAGACTTTCTCCGGAAATTCATCTTGGAAAACCAGATATGGACTGAAAATGCTCACGTGATTCATTATAAATTGCAGTGTGAACATGATGAATGCAAGGTGATTTGATGATTGCTTCACTGTGATGATGAAAGTCAGTCTTGTTAGTTATTTTGTGAGGACCCAATGGTACTTGAATTGTATTCAAAATTCAGGAAGGCATATTCAGTATGAACAGAAGGTGCAATGTTTGTTCAGAGTTTGAAGTTTTAAAGAGCTATAGAGGAGTGACAAATGACACATTGCTTACCTGTATCTTGGGTCACTGACGATCATTTTCATGGCTTGTTCCCATGAAGCAGTTGATGGAACATCCTGGATAGGCAGACAGTATGAAAACGTCATCAGTGTTTGTAGGAAATTGTAGAACTACCAAAATGCGCTGTATGAGGCATCTTGACTTGTCACATTACCTTCTCAAACACAATTGCATACATGTGATTTGCCCACTATGATAATATAGTAACTAATGGTGGTTTAGGATAGAACATACTGTATGAAACACATCAATTTGAAAACTCTTAGTCTTACCCATAAAACAACACACAATGATATCCCTCTTCTATTACACTAAAGTGTACAATGTCATTTTCACCAAAAACAAAACTTTGCAGTAGCCTTATCGCAACTTCAGCTCATACCTTGTCTTGCAGCAGTTGCTTGAAGGCTTTCTTTGCTTCTTCCTTTGTCTTGAAGACGTATTCCTTCTTCTCAGGGACGGGCTCTTCACCTCCACTGCAATGCAACAGGTAATTTGTATGTCAATGTCAATGTCATTTGAGAATCAGAAACAGCAACTGCCCTCTCATTAAGCTAGAAAGCGCCTGGGGGACAAATATGAACACTCTCAATTCTTCATTTTTCTCAAAAATCGAACATTTTATTTTTCCCTATACAGTCAACACAGGAATGCCGGCCATTTTGAATTGGAAATATTGGTAAATATTAGATAATTTGTTCCTCCAGTACCAAACTTTTGCCCATGATTTTTACTCTTCATTTGGTAAGAGAATGGTAGAAAGTTTAATTTAGGAAAAATTTGAGCAAATTTTAAGTCTTTCACTTTTGAGGCGCGTACTACCTTCAAATGACAACCTTTTCAATTCTATCACACTACAAGGGTTTTTTCAGTCAAGGTTACTGGGTACTTCAATGCTTCAATAGCAACTTCACTACTGAGAAAGTGTCCAAATTCACAAATTTTGATATTGACCAACAGTCTTGTGCATACTTTACATGTACCTATTGTATGAGTATCTATCATGCTATTTTGTCAATACAGATGATTCCACTGTTTATACTCCCCTCAGAAGACAGCAGTATTTCACAGACATGATACAAAACCACTCCATCTGACTAACAGAGACTTCACTTCCAGAATCTCAAGAAATGCAATCCTCTGTACCACTAACCTCTCTTCCTGGTCCACATTCGGTGTACGCGTGCCAGTACTATCAGCGGCCTCACTTTCCGCCAGAGAGGGCGTTGTGATGGGTGTACCCTGGGCTTCAACTTCCTTCTCAGGCACTGCAGCAGCCGTGGGTTGGGCAGTGGTGGTAGCAGTAGGAGTTGAAGTGGTGGTGGGAGTAGGAGCTTCTGTAGCTGGCTCCTCAGTCTCTTCTTCAGCTTCAACAGCTTCCTCTGGTTTATCTTTCTCCTCGTTTTCAGGGGCTGGTTTTCTACAATCAAATGAAGTCAGACACACATACATGACTTAAAGAGAATACAAACAGGACTTCATAATTATGAGCACTTATGGGCACAAGTTGTTATATATATATATATTTTTCACAAGTCTCTCCATTAGATTCAAAGATGAGTGTCTCATGTAGCCATATGTATTGTAAAATTCCTGTTCATGGGGCTGGGAGACTGATGCTAGTGAATCATGTGGAATACATCGTACAAGTCAATGCTTTTCATCATCAAGATTACAGAAAATCTTCTGATCCACTTGCACACGCTGACTATTCAAATATTCTTTTAGTCTAAGTTGGCCTATCTTCTAGCCCAAAAGGTTTACAAGAATATAAAAAATACGATAACTTACTTATCCAAGCCCTCAGCTTCAATTTTTGCTGAAACAGACAATATTACATGTACAATAATTAATATATTTTGTCCTGATGGAAAAATACACTTTTCTGTAACATTTCATGATAAGCAATAAATTACAATGAAATCACCTTTTTGCAGACCACATAACATTACACTTCATGCGCCTTGTTTTCCTATGAAAAGTGAAGATGTATTATGACTGAATTACATAATCTTGACACTGTTATACGTTCAACTTTTCATCCTATCCTTCACATGTGATGACAACAAGGCTAAGCATTTGATGCTATCTTAGGGTGAACTTATTGCAAACACTGGCATTGATCAAACTTTGCAACATCAACTATGTCAACCCTTTCCTAACCACTAGTCTGGAACAACCCTATTATATTCACTGCAAAATTGGACCTTGACACACTGACATGGCAGTGAGAGGGTTAAATCTATCAAGGTAGAGGTTTCATGACTTCACAGTACCTCGGAGTTCTTCAAGTTCCTTTGGAATGGTCCATTTGGATTCTTTTGTCTGTACATTGTGGAAGTAGATTTTTCCAGCGTCTGATTTGTATTCCTTCCATGGACACTGGGACAGCAACAGCTGGAATTCAATGCATGTACAACAAACATATGCATTTAGTGTATTTTTGGTCAGCATACGATTAACACTAACATGCACTTCTGGACAATCACTCCATTCATTTTGTCTTTAGAGACACAATTGTAGAATTTTTCTTGCTTTCCTTTGTGCATATCATTTTTTATTTTTTATTTCCCTTTTATAACTTATTGTTTTAGTGAGGTCTTCAAAATGTTCAGCTTGTCTATAAATGACTGCTTTAATGCGCTGTTAACAGGTACAAAATAAAAGAGGAGAGATTTACAAATTATTGCCACACAAACATTGGAAATATTTAGTACAGGCGTTTTCTGTTATATGGTTAGCCTGGACCACCACTGAAGAGAATGGGGTGTGGAATATTAGTTTCAAGAGGAGATGGTATAGGGAGCTATGAGTGAATCAAAGGATCACCTAAAAGCATTTTTGGGTCTGACATTACAAGGACTATTCTAGGAAGTTGAGTGAATGAAGCATACTGATGGAACACATCAGACATTACAAACTTACCTCTGCATGTGTTTTCAATTCATCAGGTTTTTCCCATGTTGACTGCTTTGTTGTGTTGTTATAGAAGTAGGTCCTGCCATCAGGAGCCTTGTGTTCTGTCCACAGACTTTTCTAAAGGTAAGACAATTGATAGTCATATCAGTCAATGTACAGTTGCCTTCTGAAGTTTTGTGGAAGTTTGTGTGACAAATTATATGAACTTACTTATGTACTTTGCAATATTTCTATGATAATATGAATAGTCTTTTGTAATAGCTTCTTGGCCTAAATTGTTGGTCAGTGTGCTATAATACTTAAATATGAAATGTAGCATTGATGAGGAGGGGCTAGACTTGGTTTGCTTATACATGTACCTATTTTTCTGGCACCAAAATTGTCAGTTCTCTTGCTATTATAATTTACAAGTCATCGTTGATGACACAGTCCCCGCTTGTCCATTTTGTTATAATCTTTGGTGTCTAGGTAGCTGTGGTCTAGGTCGCTGTGGAATGACATTGATGCAACGGGTGCATCAGGCCTGTGACTTGCATAATGAAGTTATCTGAGGAACGTTCAATAAATGACTCATCTCTGCCGGTAATGACCACTGAAGGAACTTTTGATTACATCACACATAACGATGCCCTCACTGCCTCTAGTGTCATGACGGCACATACTATACACATGTTTTGGTGGAATTTTCGAAATGCTATGGGATTGGGTATGTTGTTGTAATCAGCCATCAGCCATTTCGGATCATATAATGAAACAATTTAATGTGCACAAGAATGCAGCCATAGTATTTTATCTTCGTATCACGTTTGAACAAAATCAGTCCATCGAGGGACAGTGACCTATGTTTATGTTTCAAAGACATAAAAAAATCACACCAAAATTGAAATCAAATGGCTGTCTCTTGACCATATGGATCATAGCACAAAATTAGTAGACATGCATATGTATGCCATGGTACTTTATCTTTGTAACAGGTCTCAACAACATTGGTTAAGGAATATTTGCATATGATTAAGCCTCAAAGACATGAAAAAATCCAAAAATGACCATCGGGCAGAGATATTGGAAAAAAATTTACAATCTGGCAGCCATATTGGAACATGTCATGAAGTAAATTGACATGTATGCCATAGTGCTTGATCTTTGTGCCAAGTTTGGACAAAATGGGTGTAATGACCTTTGAATTATGCTTCAAAGACATGCAAAATTCCAACAAAATGGCAGTTCTGCAGCCATATTGGATCCTATCGCAAGGTTAATTGATACATGCATATGCATGCCATAGTACGTGCTTTGCCTTTGTGCCAAGTTTGAACAAAATCGGTTCAAGGATGTTTGAGTTACGGTTCAAAGACATGAAAAATCGCAAACGAAATGGCCACCTGTCAGCCATATTGGATCATTTCACAAAATAAATTGGTGTTCATATGAAGGGCATACTATTTTGCTTTTGTGCCAAATTTGAACAGAATTGGTTCAAGAATGTCTGAGTTATGGTCCATAGACATGAAAAATCGCAACAAAATGGCCGCCTCACGCCCATATTGGATCGTATCGCAATATAATTTGACATGCATGTGTAGGTCATAGTGTTATGCCTTTGTGCCAAGTTTGAACAGAATCAGTTTGAGGATGTTTGAGTTATGGTTCAAAGACACGAAAAATCGCAAACAAAATGGCCGCCTCGCGGCCATATTGGATGTATCGCAAACTTATTTGACATGCACATGTAGGCCATAGTGTTATGCCTTTGTGCCAAGTTTGAACAGAATCTGTTCAAGGATGTCTGAGTTATGGTCCAAAGACACGAAAAATCGCAACAAAATGGCCGCCTCGCGCCCCATATTGGATTATATCGCAAAATTATTTGACATCCATAGTGTTATGCCTTTGTGCCAAGTTTGAACAGAATCTGTTCAAGGATGTCTGAGTTATGGTCCAAAAGACACGAAAAATCGCAACAAAATGGCCGCCTCGCGCCCATATTGGATTATATCACAAAATTATTTGACATCCATAGTGTTATGCCTTTGTGCCAAGTTTGAACATACTCTGCTCAAGGATGTCTGAGTTGTGGTCCGAAGACATGAAAATCGCAACAAATGGCCGCCTCGCGGCCAAATTCGATCGTATCACAAAATAAATCGACGTGCATCTGTAGGTCATAGTGCTATGCCTTTGTGCCAAGTTTGAACGAAATTGGTTCAGCAGTGTCTGAGAAACTGTTGATGACGGACGGACGGACGGACGGACGGACGCACAGACGGGACCCAATCTATAAGTCCCCGCGGACTTCGTCCGCGGGACTAATAAATTGACATTCTAAACTTATCAGTGGAAATAAACAAATGAATGATGAATAAATGAATTATAAATATTATAAATTTGAAAACTCTATGCAATATTCTATTCCAAATCAAAAACTTTGATTGGGATGTTAAACATTCCGGAAATACTCGTGAAAACATGAACAGAAAAAGAAAACTACATATGTTTATGACATAAGGTATAATGAACAGCCAATAATTTGGCAATATTTACAAATATATGAAACATACTAAAAAGACAACATTTCAGTTTTTTCATTTTTTGGTACATCCTGTAATTATGACAAACCGCATACATTTTCATCAGCTGCAGTCAATGCTAGAAGTAACCATCGGCTTACCTTTTTCTCTGCTGGTTTACCAGGTTGAGATGATGTGGGTGTTCTGGACGGGGAGTTATTGGCTGATCCAGAGCCTGATGGCTGTTTCAGTGATGCAACTTGCGCTGGCTGATGGTGATAGAAATAACATCTTTTGTTTTATAATTCAATTGCTACAAATATAATATTAGCTATGTATCTTTCGCAAAACTTCCAGACATAACGCATACAAGAATGTTAGAAACGCCACTTTGTCACCATAAATTCTATAGCAGGAACCATAGAAATGATTACATGTGAAAAACTCCATCAAAATGTATCAGAAATAGACACATCCATAAAGCAGACAAACTTTGTCTGAATTAACAACTGCCAGTGTCAAACATGTGAAGTTGTATTCAAGTATTCTACAACTTCACCTGTGCTGTATCTGTTGCTGGTACAAATCCTGGTACTTTAGATACTGGTTTCGTTGTCGGGGGTGCTACAAGAAAAAAAATTGCAAAAATGTTACTATAGTGATACAATAAACCTGTACAACCACAAGTTATTAAACTCTGGTAATAATAATATTATTATTTTTTGTACACCCATGGTAACATTTGCAACAGCTACCGGTGTATATCCCTGTTCCTGCCAAGTTCATATGTCACAATCAGGTTAACTTGATTAAAAGTAGTGAAGCAAAGCATGTCTCATATGGAGCATTTTAACAAAGACTTGAAGATTTGAAGGTCCCTGAGGACAGATACTGTACACATAATTTTTACAGATTAAAGCTGCTATAACATACCAATTCAAGTGGGTGAAAATACATATGGTTTTTTGCTCAATACCACTTTTTACTGACTTGGCAGATGGGGAAGTGATACTGTCTGGCAGGAAAAGGGTCAAATTAAATCATGGACATTTTCATACTGGTGTTTGTGTCTGACTGCAGCCAACTATTGATCACTTGCTTTGAAAGATATGGCATTCTAATAATTTACAAAACAAAAAGGAGAGAAGATACGCACAAACTCTGGAAAGAAACAAAATATTGACAAATATGGGTTCTAATTAGAATACAAATTTATTGGAAGAAATGTTTGTACGAAATATACTACCATGATATTTTACCTGAAGTTTGTATCTGTGGCTGGGCTGCAGCAACCAAACCAGGCTGGGATGTTGAACTTGAATTTGAACTACCCTGGGCAGAATTTCGGGCTGTAGAAGCCCGGGGTGGGGCTGGGGCCTGGGCTGATGACAGAGTACCAGCACCCATTGCATGGCCCATTGGGGGCATTCCTCTTGGCAATCCTATTCCAGGTGGTGGCTGGGTAAAGTTAGGTGGTGGCAATGGCATGCCAGGTGGCGGAAGAGGCATGCCAGGTGGTGGTTGACTCAAATTAGGGGGTGGTAGGGTTGGTGGTCCTTGTCCCATTGGTGGTGGTTGTCCTGGCATTGGCATGAACCCAGGTGGTGGTAGTCCTGGTGGTGGCTGCAACTACAAATACAATTTAAAAATTTATTCAAATCTCTTTTCTCTTCACTTCTGAACAATAACATAGCTACAGAGAATGATATATTTGTAACTTTTACCACTAACTGTTTGCCTTAAGCCTACTCTTCCAAATTTGTAAACAATGTCTACAGGTAATGTTTGGAAATAAAGTAACTTTTTGTAATGGACAAACAACAAAAATAAAAAGGTGGTAACACAAACAATGTGACCACATTACTAATAACCTGTGTTTAACTATTCTCCTGCCAACTTCTATGATACACATGCTAAGGGGAGGAAACATGTAAGTTTTGGTTCAGTACCACTTTGACGATCTCAAGAGACAAGTTAGTGTGGTTATATTGTAACATGTTGAGTTCAGCTTGCTACCAGCTATTATGTACATGACTGTGTATAGATCTACAAAATAAATCTATAAAAAGTTTAAAATATAATAGACTTACTCCAGGAAATGGAGGTGGAATCATCATAGGTGGAGGCCCTGTGAATGCACCTCCACCTGTCTGGTTTGTGTTGGAGTCAGAACCACTGCCCGTATTGGATGCCTGCAATTACAACGATAAACAAGACTGTCAGTAGTGGTAAAAAGCAGCCCGAGTCATGTCAGTCGCTACAGTATCCAGTTCTAAAATTGCTCTTCAACACTGTTGAAAGGCAGGAGTCTGAGAAAAAAGTTACTTTACTTCAGTGCCACAGTGCAGTAGGGCTGAACAACTATAATCCTTTTACCACCATGTTTTGGCCTGAGAGTGTTATTTTCAAAGATTAAGTTGGGCCTGTACACTGGGGAAATTGTATTTACATTCAAAACAGACCTGACATGCATATTGCGTACAGTGTTCTCCACAAATGAAAATTAAAGGCAGACGGCTAATTAGCATATTAATTTGCATAATATTTACATACAATTTACAAATCACCAGGGCTATTCACAAGGCATTCCAGTGATGAGATATACTTCTGACATTCTCAATATTTTTCTCCATTCAGCAGTGATTAATGGCAAGCTACACAATTTATTTTTACATTTAAATCCTGTTTATTTACTTTAAATAAATCAAAACATCAAAAGTGAAAAAAACACATTGAACTAATACAAACAATACACAATTTAGTAAATATATTGCACAATAGCATACCAACATGAAAATTCAAAAGTAGGCCTACATGAGAAGTAATCAGTGTTCGAAATAATCGGTGGCAAATGGTGGCACGTTTTCATGTGATCCTCTGTTACTATATGTTTGTCTGTAGCCGGATTGGTAAAGCCATGAACGTCTTTTTTTTACGTCCATGACAAGTTGATACGGGACTGAATAATGCACTAAGTTACAATGCGGAGTCAGCGGAGCATGCCTGCAGAGAAACATACGTTGACTTTAAAACTCAATTCATAATAAAGAGAGGCCCGAAAAAAATGATACCAGGTATTTCCAAGAAAAAGATTTGAAATTTCATCGACTCCTAGTTCGGCAAACGTACAAAACTTCGACAACTGCGCGGCGTAGGCTGCCATGCATGTTTGTGTGGAGCGCGCTGGACGCTCTTGATCGATCTTGATCACACGCGACCTTTGAACTATAAAGTACAGAACCGTACGTACATAGCTGCTGTATTCGGATGATCACACGAATGATGATTTTAGCTCGTGCAGTTTCTTTTTATTTCATTTCATTGTGCCTTAATATTGTAAAACGGTCACGGATTTTGAAACTTGATCAAACGCAACTGCTTCTCAGAGTCAATCGAATGAATCCATGCAAGTTACGAATGCGTGACAGGAAGTGACACACATGGCTTCAACGTCATGTGGACGTACACGGATCTCAAAATGGCTAACACGGCTCGACCTGAACACGCGAAGTACCATACTTTTTTGCATCTGATATTTGTCTCAACCAATCGTACGATTTCAGCCACATCTGATCGAAATCACTTTTCCTGACCTTTGGATCCTTACAAGTACGAGACATTGGCGGCAATGGCAGTTGCCTAGATGCTTTGACTGAGATGAGTGCCCGCTGGCAAAAATGCAACACCGAGCTTTTGCGTGTACTCCATGTCCGTTGTGTGAAATGGACGGTGTCTGTACGGTCGGCAGCTTAACACATTTCACGCTTTTTGAATTGAAGTCTTAGCCAATGTTCATCGGCACTACGGCCGTTTCACACTTGAAAAGCTCGCTGAAATAAAAGTGACAAAATCGCCGCTGATATATCTTCAACCACATTTACTAAAGAGTATTGCGGATATGAAACAGGATCGGGGCCAATCCTGTTAAACGGCCTGGTAGATTGACGATTGCATGCAGTCGCAAAACAAACCGACACTAGATGTGTGAACGGCCCCTCTTTAACACGACGTTGTCAGTTGCTGTCATTTTTATTCAATAGGCTTTCAGATATTGTTCAGACAACTGACTGTGGAAAACAGTTTAGGCGACAGAGGTGGGCGGCCGAGATTAAAGGTGGGCGGCGACAAAAAGAAGCCGGGCGCACCGCCCGTCAAAAACCCCTTGTGGAGAACACTGAGCATAGAAAAAGGCATGGCTACGTTGAGGAGCATAGTTGGCTATAGCTTTGCGTGGCAGGGCTGTGTGTTTCTACTTTCTGCATCTCAAATCACAGCCATGCTGACTGCCATTTGGCTAAACTGGTGGAGGAAGGGTTTTCCTGCTGAAAACAGTCAATTTTGAAACCAATACTTGTGTTGATCTCATTTCCAAGCACACCTACCTTGTCTGGGCATAGAAAGTGCTTGTGCAAAGCCCACTTTTCTGTCATGCGAGGAAACCATAGGTTGTAACTATCTGTATCTGCTACTATTTTGAAGAATGAGCCAATAATTACAATGGAAGCAGATGCGGGTGGCTGATGGTTTTGGGTAAGTTTGCAAGTGGGCTTTGCATAAGTTTGCAAGATCTTAGCACATTGTGTTCCTACTGTACACGAGGTAAGTGTGCTCGAAAACACAGATTAATGAAAGTTTGGATTCAATATTGGCTGTTTTCAGCAGCGAAACCTTCCTCAGGCATTATATGGACCAGGTAGTTTGTATAAGTGTAGTTTGTGCTGTGAGTTTACGCTACGTTCCGATGTACTGATACGTAGCCTTACCACTAGGTAAGGCTACGTAACAGAATGTCGGAACGTAGCATAAACTCACAGCATAGACTACACTTTTACAACTACCCGGTCCACATAACGCCTGTGACCTTCCTCCACGATACTGATACGGAGTCAGCAACCTGTGGTACATGGTGGGAGGTGCAACCGGTAACAACTGTCAACACAGCCCTGCAAAATTGTAGCGCTACGGTGAGGCCGTCGGTGAATTTTGGTTTTTTGCGACTTCGCTCACCAGTAGTGCTACAATGCCCTGTAGAGGTGAAAATAAGGGAACCCCACTGGACCAGGCGCGTTGATGTGAAATGCTACATATTTACTGCATTTGGTCGTACCGATTATCGCTACTGAAGACTTATACTGCACTAACTTTGTCATTTATGGGGTTCAAAATTTGTTCAAACACAACGATCGCGTTCCAAACATTTCTAGGAGCCGTCATTACCAACTTCCGGTAATGGCAGCTCCCACGAACACCGACGCCCCACGCTCAATGTTTTCAGAACGCGATCGTCGTGTTTGAACAAATTCCAAACCAAATAAACGACAAGATTAGTGCAGTATACTGTTTAGTCTTCAGAAGTGATAAAATGGTACGACCAAATGCAGTAAATATGTAGCATTTCACATCAACACGCCTTGTCCAATGGGGTGCGCTTATTTTCACCTCTACATGGCCATCGGTATTGTAGCGCTACCGGTGAGCGAAGTCGCAAAAACCACAAATCACCGACCTCCTCACTGTAGCGCTACAATTTTGCAGCTACTGTCAACACAGCCCTGCCACACACAGCTAAACTGGCTAGTATTTGCAGCCATCCCTAGCCCTCCCTTGATTGTGCCCCCAGGCGCCTATGGTTGTGATGAGCTGCAGAATTGGGTCTGAAACGCAATACAACCAAGGAAGTGGTATACAGGTCGCAACATTGCTGCAGTACAGTAGCTCGAGGTTTTGCCTGGGTATTTGGGTCGGACGGCAAAACCAGCCGTCCGACCCAAATACCCAGGCAAAACCTCGAGCTACTGTACTGCAGCAGGTCGCAACAAGGCCTCGCAAACAATATTATGTGAAGTGGAGTATGGGAGATGACGTTGGTGCTCGAATAATTTCTCAATTATATGCTGTACACGTTAAAGCCTTGGGGATTCCTTTCCGCCAATCAAGTTAATAACATCTTACTAGAATTTCAACTTGATTCACAGAGCCTCAACACCAGACGTTTCAAGAACGCAAGCATTGTCAATAGCACAACACGGTAGCATGCGGCGGCCGTCTGAAACGAGTGACTGTCGAGTGCCGACCGGACAAGCCTAAGTGTTTTGCGGTGTACGAGCTAAAACACTTTATAAATTGAACGGAGGATATCGTTCAAGAAGGAACTCTCATCGGCTTCCTCATTGAATTTACACTGTCACAAATATGTCCTAAAAGTGCGAGAATGAAGGAAAGACACGCTCGCATACTCACCATTTTGAACAGCACGGACTTGTGGGAACGAGATCAAGTACATTCATTTATTTCTAGTCCGTCGTTTCGGAACTACGGAAACGAAGTTCCAGGCTATTGATATGATGTACACAGTTTAGAAATTTGAAAATATTTCATTTCTTGTGATATTATAATAATTTTTATTGAAGCATAAAACTCAACAACATTATTACAAAATGTTTGCCGAATTTTAGTCTATGTTTTTAATATGGTGTCAGAGGTCGTGAATAAGCGTGTGTCCCAGGTATAAGCTGAATCTGTCTGTCTTTGTGTGTGCCAGATACACGAGATAGGCTGGCTAGAGTAGAGGTCGGTAGACGTGAGAATGGGGAAATTTGGGAGGGCAAGAGCTGTAAAACGATTGACATTCAGTGAAAAGAGTACAAGTGAGAGTGCTGAGATCAAAAGCGGAACGCAAAGTTTACCAGAGATTTCTCAATCGAACAATGTGCCTCATGACCACGGTATCCACCTGGGCGATTACCAACATTGGCAACAAAGCAATGTTTTGTCGCACACTCTATACCAGTACTGTTATTGTGGCGATGATTACGTTATGACCGTTCTTCTACTGTATTTATGCGGCATTTCCTCAGTTTTATATGTTCTAAGCCATCCAACAGTAATACAAGGTTTGTGTGGACATTTTGTTTTCCAAATTTCATCGACTGATAAAATTAGTATATACTTTTGCTTTCCGATTCAGGCCACAGTAGCTTGTGAATCGATGCACGACGGCCGTTACCATACCGTATACATTAGAAAAGTACATACAGCACAGCGCCCGTCGTTTATCAATTCACATGCGACTGTGATTCAGGATTGAAACAATTTTATGTTACTTCAGAAATTAATTGGATCAGTGGTGTTCTAGGAATATTTATTTTACAGTAATTTTTAGTAATATTTCACTTTCTGTCTGAAAATTGTATGCAAATTGTCTATGGGATAATTTAACTGGTGGAAAAAAGAAATTTTAGGTGATACCTGGCTCTCCGACACATACACTAGTCGTTGTTTCACTGTTGTTGATGAACTGATCACACAGCTGGGCACTTTCACTGCAACTAGTTGAACTACTGTGCATCAGATTTTACAAAGTTTTAGGAATAGGAGTTATTGTCGCTAACCATTTGTCATCAGGCTGAACATTTTGAAATGGGAGAGAGCACAGAGTGAAGAGTAACCCATCCATTCGGGAAAACTTGATGATGCCTGAATTTTAAAGCACATGATTTATCAAACTTGTAGAGGTTTTTTCATAGACATGAAATACTGGCAACTATGCAGTCAAATTGCCTCATATTTTCTGTAACTTGTTTCACTCATTCACATTTACATGCATCTGCAGCCCTCTCAGACAATCACATCTATCTTACCCGATTCACAGATTATATATCATACAGTATATGAAAGGGGCATGTTTTCTGGAACATGAATAGATATTTGATGAAAAAATTCAAATATCTATTGATGTTCCAGAAAACATTCCCCTTTTATGTACCGTTCTTTTAATTCAGTATTTTTTTTTCTGTCAAAAGAATTTTCACAGATGTTTAGTGAAGAAAACAATGTAGCATCATATCTTTATTACTTTTTAGGTATGTACATGTATATACTACGTTCATAACTGACTATTATGATAGAAATAACATGATTTTGTTCAATACTGATGCACAATATGGGTGGCTCTACAAGGATTTACAGTAGTGAGCAGAATCATACAGAGTTTGGCAATCCCCAGACCAGTATCAACATAAGACCATTGTGGTTCTGCAGTCTAAGTCTGCTAGTTTTACAGTCTAGTTTGCTAGTCCTGCAGTCTAGTCTGCTAGTCCTGCACTAAACTAGTAGTTTGCTAGTCCTGCAGTCCAGTCTGCTAGTTTTACAGTCTAGTTTGCTAGTCCTGCAGTCTAGTTTGCTAGTCCTGCAGTCTACTTTGCTAGTTCTGCAGTCTAGTCTGCTAGTTTTACAGTCTAGTTTGCTAGTCCTGCAGTCTAGTCTGCTAGTCCTGCACTAAACTAGTAGTTTGCTAGTCCTGCAGTCCAGTCTGCTAGTTCTCCTGGCTAGTTTGCTAGTCTTGCAGTCTGGTTACCAGTTCTAGGCTATCATCTTGTTTCCCAATCCTGTAGTCTAGTTTACCCAGTCCTGTAGTCTAGTTTACCCAGTCCTGTAGTCTAGTTTACCCAGTCCTGTAGTCTAGTTTGCCAGTCCTGTAGTCTAGTTTACCAGTCCTGTAGTCTAGTTTACGAGTCCTGTGGTCTAGTTTACCAGTCCTGTAGTCTAGTTTACGAGTCCTGTGGTCTAGTTTACCAGTCCTGTAGTCTAGTTTACCCAGTCCTGTAGTCTAGTTTGCTAGTCTTGTAATCTAGTTTACCAGTCCTGTACTTTAGTTTGCTAGTCTTGCAATACAGTTTAGCTGTTCTACAGTCTAGTTTTGCTCGTCCTACAGTCTAGTTTAAACAGTATAGCGCTACATGTGTAAACATAAAGTTGTCAAAAAATACGGTGCTCTTGTCTTCAACTAAAGAGATAGATAGCCAAACACCAGTTGTTCAGAAAATTAATTCTGAAGTATGGAAAATACAAAAATACAGTGTCACAAGTGTGCATAGTGAAACAGATGTGATAACTTCAATGGATACATTGTGTTATGATTGGTTCCAGGTGTGTTTTCATCATGCCTAGTTGCATTACTGGCTGGCTTAGTCTGTGGTGGTTTCTCCTGCAGAGTTGTATACTGTGATTCCTTGCAGCCGGGAGTTCAACCTCCGACCCCAGTGTCACCAAGGAAATACAGGTACAAAAGTTTTAGATTTTATATGTAGTTTTAGACAAATGTGTGAGCAACATTTCAGTTGCTTACCTGTCATATTTCAGTGTTTATACCTGGTCCTGAATGTAGTCCAAGATGTAATCTTTACCCTCTGTCATTTTTTTTGCAATTTTATCACTTGTCCAACAGGGTCAGTGTTATGCCCATTCTCAAAGAAAATGTCACTTTGTCATGGGGTTATGTTTAAGATCCACCAGAAGATGATAGTGTCGGTTGACTCCTGTGCATGGTATGCCCAAGACTGGATAATGTGGCTTTCAGCACATACTTGGTGCTACTATCAATACTTGACTTTCAGGGTGATCACCTGGTGATAGGATTCAACTTCATTGTATGAAAATTAGTATTTGACAAAAAATAAAGTAATCTTGAGTAAAGTCATCATCAGAATATTACATCAAGTGAAACATTGTTAATATAAAACAATAACAATAACCACAAAAGTATGAACAAACTAACAGCCTAGAGTGTATAATTTTGACCCCTATAAAATAATGAATTATTTCTGTTTACAAGTGATATGAAATAATAAATGAATTCATTTAGTGATTTATAAACTGTGCAACATTTCTTGAACAAGGAAAAGAGGAAAATTAAGGGTTCCTTTCCTGGGCTAATGAGTACAGGAAAAATGTCTTGGTCACAGTGCTCTTGAAATAAAATTGATAAATATTAAAAAAATATGAGTTATGGTATTTTGTATGCATAGTTTTCTTGACTGACAACTGAAGTTTTAAACACATGATTTATAGAGGTTTTTGTTTACAAATGACGATATACCTGGCTATTGGGTAACTGAACAAACAAGTCCTATATTACTCTACAGAATTGCTTGGACAGGTCATAGACTCTCGAGTTTTTCTCGAGAGTCTATGGACAGGTACAGCAGTGTAGAGTAGGGACTTTGGAGCAAGAGTCCTTGAGAAAATCTCATAATCTGTAGTCTGTTTGTAAAAAGTAGGCACCACTGGGATTCGAACCCAGGATCTCCTGTTTACTAGACAGGCGCTTTAACCAACTAAGCCATGGCGCCAGGTGATGAGTGGGGAACATGTAGCTGGTTATCAACCCGGACTGATACAAAATGGACTTTGGCATGAAGACACAGGTGTTAACACATTAATTTGAATTTGAAAAACACCACTGTTTGCTTGTGTACCATGGCATGTCATTAAAATACTGACAACAGGTGTGAATATCCAGTTATAGTGAGTTTCACTTTGGGCCCTGAATAGGAGTGACATATTTGACATTTGCAAAGTGAAATTTAGAGTTTGTGCAAATAGAGGCTTACTGTCCAGCCCACACATATTACAATAGACATTTTCAACATTTGTAGTCCCATATGTAACTACTTTTATGATGACAGCAGGCTTCATTTTCATTATGAAGTACACCAAGACATCAATAGAACGTATATTGACCTAAAGTTGTAATTTTCTGAGTGATATCTAAAAGAAAACAAGAAAATAAAATTTTCATTGCAAGACAGTAGTCTATTCTATACTTACTTAAAAATAGATGAAGACACTCAAAGTTTGCCCTCACTGGCATTGTTCTAGCATGAGTCACAAGGTAGATGGTATCCTAGCAGGTTTCTATGGCACATGCCAAGTGATAGGGTCATAACGGGTCAAGTGAGAGAACAATATTTAGATAACACTTTTCATATGGCAACCTCATCCAGTGATAAAAATATCCTGTTTATTGCTGATTATCATGAACAGAAGTAGCAAACTGTTGCTAGCAAGATATGGCTACAATTATGGTAAAAATTGAGTATCACATTGGTAAAAGCAGTACTGAACAGATATGACCAAAACTTAAGTCTAGATCAGAACAAGCAAATGCTTTTATTCAAGCTCCAGATCCAATAATTCCAGACTGTAGGTCATATCATTTTATGAATTGGAGGAAAAAAATCAGAATTCCAAATTTTGGAAGTAGAAATGGGACTCACTATTGGAAGTACAACAATCTCTGCTGGTCTCTGGCAGATTACCTTACACTAATCTGTTGATTCACTTACAAGTTTATGCAATCTTGTTTTTGTTTCTGTAGGATACAATCTGGACACACCTTCCACCTGAATTATATCATGGCCATTGCAAATGGAATTGCTACCTTCTTTATCACTCTCTGGTGGATGTTATTTCGATGAAAGAGGAGCTGTGTTCACGAAAATGGTGATCAAAAGAAAAATATCAGGTGCCGCCAACTAAGCTGTTCGTGCAAAAAGGTGTTCGTGCGAAGTTTTTCAGCGGGCGGGCAAATTTCAAAACTAATCAGCGGGCGGGGAGAAAATATCGATATTTACTGTGGGCGGGAAGAAATTCAATACTTCTCAGCGGGCGGGGAGAAAAATTTGACAGTGGGCACCGGAAAATACATAGAGGGAGGGAAAGCGGCGTGCTTGATAGAACTTGAGGAGAAATTAAGCGCCTAACTTAGAGGGGAGCAATGTTCCAAGTATACTGCTAACTGCTCGCACGGTTTTTGCAATGTTCTGGGGTGCCTAGTGGGCATCTAGTTGGCAATGGGAAATTCAGTAGTGGGGAGAGGGCAGCGGAGAGCCTTAATTGTTGTGGGGAGTGGGGGAGCGGGCAGACTGTAGATACCGGAGGCCAGTGGGCATCAAAATTCAGTGGGAAGGCACATTTTCAGAGTATACCAGTGGGAGGGCAGTTACGAACAGCTCTCACTTTCCCCTCCAAATTTTAGGTCAGGGTCAAAAATAAGAAATATCGGTATATCAGCCTTCAAAACATGTTTTGTGATGATTTTGCGAAATTGATGAAATTCACCAGTTGGCGGCACTGAAAAATATTATACTTTACCAGAAGCATGGTTGATACTGGCAGCTACAGGAATTTGAGAAAGTGTTAAGAAACTGGTGTAACAATCACCATTGATGCCATATTGTATACTTGGAAAAATCATCAAGTTAAAGTGATTCTGAAGTGGCTATATTGCCCATAGAGTCATCATACAGAGCACAGGACTGACTATTGCCCATAGAGTTATCATACAGAGCACAGGACTGACTATTGCCCATAGAGTTATCATACAGAGCACAGGACTGACTATTGCCCATAGAGTTATCATACAGAGCACAGAACTACTTCCAATACAAGAGCTGATTGCAAGATCTTCCATAACCATAGATGTGAGTGTGTAGAGATGGTAAAGAAAAAGATGTATATAATTTCCTAGAATGCGACCAGAAGTACTTTTTCATTTGCAGGAAAAATTTCCAGTTCTTTGCATCAAATTTCATACATCACGGCAGATTGTAAGGATAGTTTTGTACTGGCTATGATAGTTGTGAATATTTCATTTTAGTGTGTGACAGCAACTGATTGCACTAGCTTCAGTAAAGCCGTGGTCTCGGGTCGCAGACCAATATTTTTTGTCAAAGTAAGTGACTTTAGCATTGTAGTGGTCTGGTAGTTGCATGGAGGAATACAAAGCTACTCCTGGCTGGGTGACCACTTAGTTGAACTTGACACTGTCCTTTTGATCATGAAATACAGAGTGAATTTGTCCGTCCTTGATATAGAAAGAGCGACTGAAATGTACTTTTTCCTAAAAGTATTGAGCATAGTAGTTATCACGCTTTAATTAAAGGCTGTTCTAAATGAAAGCATGACTTCGTCTCTTTATTTAATCAAATGAATACATAAATGAAAGAATTGCCCTTACATTTTTTTATATTTCCCGTTCTATGTTCTCCATAAATTGCCATTAACATAACGCAATTACTGAGTTTCAGAATTCCCCAAATTAGACACTCTGTGTCAAGTAGAATTGCGCCCTCTTGAGTGTCAGGCTTCTAATTCTTTCCTTTTGGTTTAGAAGTTTTGTCAGTCTCACTGTACTCGAGTAGTTGCATTATAGCATCTATAAAAGCACAGCATACAATGCCTACACAAACAGGATTTTGTGTCCCAAAAGTGGGCACCTTTTTTAGCACAGTCTGTCAGTATTATAGACCGCAATCCTATTTCAATGACATTTTTGTGTACCATTTTAATGGTTACTGCAAGTATTTTGTATCAAGTGCTCACTCACTAGTCATGTTAGGTTCAAGCAAAATTATACACACTATAACCATACTACTAGTCTTTTCTGTAAAATATTTTAATGTGCAACATTTTGTCACATTATATTCTGCATCCGGTGTAAAACAATGCTGCTACAAGTATTTCAACTAGAGTGTGTGCCCATGTGAACCATCCATGTAATATATGCATGTGCTGTAGAGGGTATTTGATGTTCAAATGTACAAAACCAGAGACCAAGGAGTGAGATTGCAAAACTGATATGAGAACATTGCAACTATTTCTGTAAAGGCTACAGAACGTCATGTGAAGCTGTGAGATAAATGAAAAAATACTATATTCAACATGAAATACCAGCATGCATTTTTGTAATGAAAAACGAGATTTGAACCAAAAGGCTTTATTTTCAAACAGCTGTGTAAGTTTGAAAATATAAATTTATAAAGTTTATATAAAGGAAGTAAAATTTCTAAAAGTTCTTAAAATCTGTGAAAAAATATCAGACAATCTCATTGCATCATTCTTGATTGATCCATTATTCATTTGCTCTGATTCTCATCAGAATGAAGAGCTTGAAAATTTTCAGCATGAAACCTTTTGTACGTGTCATGGTTTTAGGGAGTGTCAGTGTTGGTAAATGATCTATTCTCAATGATTTCAACTCCTACCATACTCTGGCAATCGTGAGCATTGACAGTAATAGTTATGATTGCAGTGTTAGGTATGTTTCACCAGATTGGCTGGAATGTATGTAAAATATCAAGGCAATTTACACCAGTTCTCATGACTTCTTCATTTTGTCTGATAATTTGGATGGAAACGAGAACCGTATAAAGTCCACTTCGATGTCAACAGATTTTTTCTTATGGAATTTGTATGTCGATGGTAAATCAAATCTCAGCTCGGCAACAACCTCCATATCAACTCCCCACTCCTTGGCTTTCTTGAAAATGTGCTGCAATGACAAAAAAAAAATGACAATGATTGAATAATTTTTGAAATACACTGCAATGAAGATGTTACATACTACTCTGCCAAAGGTATTGGGGTAACCTTGCTTACAGTGGTAAAACACATAGAAAAATCCATGTATACTGTACATATTATACACCTTACAATATAAACTGATGTACTATTATTGCACATATGCAATTACCTGTCTTGTTGATGTTTTATGTAATGAATATACTGCTGTGGTTGCCATGTCCAGAGCTGTTCTTAGAAACTGCATATCTATACCTATAAAGAAACATAGTTATAAACTTATTACATATTCAGTAATCAAATAGTCTGAGGGTTACTGCTGTACATGTAAAATCAATGGTCATCTACAACTCAGTGGGCAACCAATAGAAACTGCACAATTTATAAACATAACTATACAAGCCCGCATGGATTATCTTCCTTATATCAATTTCCCCATTGATCAAAGGGCCAGATGTCTGTGATATTCCATCTGATTAAAATCAGAAGTAGAGATGGCAACATTCAAAATTTTCCTTGTTCTTTGCTGATCTCCTTAGCTCTTTCTGAACAGTCTCACTGTATCTGATTTTGACCAGATTGTCTGTGACTATATTAGAATGCCAAAGACACGTCACTGATATGACTGGAATATTCTTAGCAGCAAACAAAACAGAAAAGAATGTATGAACATAACATGCTTGCTAAATGATATATAGCCTCTGGAATAAATCTGTAACTTGGCTTTGCAAAATAATGAGGAATTTTTTTGAATGAGTAAAAGAACTCAGTGAGCTACATTATGTGTGAAAATTTATAAAATGACATTGACTGAACTTCACACTGTTAGAAGATGAGGCACTCTGTAAGAGACTGCCATGTTATCAGAAAGGAGGAATGGGACTAAACTTGTTCAGAGTATGGCTACACTCACCTTCATTATGCTTTGTTCCAAATGGAGGATTCATAATGACCGTGTCAAAGGATTTTTTCCACCTGCCCATTTCCATATTGCACAAGTCACACTGTATGAGGTCTAGGTTGGAGAGTTCAAATTCTTCCCTGTTTTGTTGGCAGATCTCCAGGGCATCTTCGTCGATATCAAAACCAACACACAGGCTATTGACGACAATATAGATCAATAGAGGTCATTTTATGCAATAAAGATTTGGTCTGTAAGCTGCAATGAATGTGTAGAAAGTTTGAATCCGGAGCAACTAATTGTATTGAATATGTTACAATTTTTAATGATCAGATCATTTTATGATACTGAATTAATAATCAAATCTGAACTCCCATTACGGGAAGCTCCATTAACTTAGGAATACCCGACTTCCCTAGAGGATCAATTTCACAGACCTGCCTTTCCTACAATGGCACTACAATGGCACCAGCTGGATTAGATAAACATAACAATGGAACATTCACACCTTGGGATTAAAAGTCTTCTGTTTGTCACCCGAGTTGGTCGGGCAAGAATTCGGATTTCAGGTACCATGCAAGTTAATGCAGCCTTCCCCTAATGTCTGTCAATTATGAACAAGAGGAAGCAATCTAAGTATTCCGTGTGACAAACAGAAAATGTACTGCCTGTCAGTTTGACATTGAGATGTCCATGGTATCATCATACAGTATACAGAGTTCAGTCAGAAGCTCATATGATGGTATATAAATTTGAATCAATAAATTCCACAAAATATTTTTCTTGCGTTGACAAATAACTGATCAATAGGGCCGTTCACAGTTTACGTCACTGTTCTCTAATTAATATGCAAAAATAAATATTTGTCTGCATTTTCAGATAACGCTTTTGAAAATTACGCATGCAAGAACGACGAAAATACATCTCAGTGGGTGACTGCTAGTGTAACAATGAATACTAAAAAACATATTCACGACTCTGAGTATTAGCTGCAAAAACGGCCATGTATGCAACATTGATAAAATTTGTCTGCATTTCAAGCTGCGTGTGTGATGTCGCGCGCGTACAGCTATATTTAGAAACAAACCTGTAACCGTGAACAGCGCTATAAGATAATGTGATTCTGACAACATTTGAGGCTGTTTGTAAAACATGGTTTAGAAACAGACTGCAATACAATTTATACCTTTTATTTATATAAGACAATGCCAGGAAGTCAATTTTATACACCTCAAGTTATTTGTGAATACTTTGAGCATTCATTTGGCTGGGAGTAGAGGACACACAGGTTCAGAATGTTGTTGATCATTTTGATGGGAAGAATTTTCCTTCTGAATTTGCCAAGCTGGTCATATATAAGTTTTGATTCTCATGGAAGAAATGAGCCTAAATATTAAACACATTTGACATTCAAATGGCCTCTAGTCTCTAAATTGCAGAGTTTAACAAAAGTGAGATATCAAATATTTATTTTTCACTACTACTTTCAAATCTAATCCACAAATCTGCAGACGCAAGGAATTGTTAGATTGTGAGTCTGAAAATATATCACTGAACTCAATTCTGCCTTGATGGAATAATGATTGTACAAGGCAAATATGAATGATGCAATAAATACCTTGCTTCTAGCATGAGACTTCCTATGCTCAGAACACCACAGCCACACCCCAAATCGCCTACAAGTTTTCCTTCAATGTCATCATACCTTGTGTCTATTGTGTGTAGCATACAGGCTGAGGAAAATTTCACAAAGAAATGTGAGAAACTACATCTTGAAAAACATAATACTGAAAGACACACATGACACGCATATGTACAAAAAAAAGTATATATATATATATATATATATATATATATATATATATATATATATATATATATATATATATATATATATGTGTGTGTGTGTGTGTGTGTGTGTGTGTGTGTGTGTATATATATGTATGTGTATATATATATATATATATATATATATGTGTGTGTGTGTGTATATATATGTATATTTGTGTATACATTCATATATATTTTATATATATATGTGTGTATGTGTGTGCGTTACTAAAAATACTACATTATACTCTCATTAATATCTATGATAGCAATCTTTAAATGTTTATTGTGAAGTTTTGTAAACAGATCATACAATCACTAATACTTAGTTAATCGTGACAAATTTAATTAAAAATGACCCTTTTCACATCTTATTCATCTTTATAGAAAATACAAAAACAATAAAAATCAACTGTCCCCCATCCTCTCTCCCTGCCAAACATTACAGTTCAAATCATAACAAACCATCCAGTGCATCCAAGATTGTTTATATCCTACCTGCGATGTGTGGCCTGGTTGCATACTGTTCCCAAAGTATTTTTGGGTTGTCAAAAGTATCAACTTGCTGCAGACAACTTTCTAGTTCTTTCAATTTCATGGTCGTGTATTACAGCCGAGGACCTAAATGCAATGCAATTGCAAGAGCACGCTTCCCCTGCTTTACAATCGAAAGCGGAACTCTCCTACAATAGCACACTTTTGACTGAATGAGTAAATGAATCCATACAAATTCATTTGCCTTCGCCACGAAAATATTTCCAGTCTTCGAGTTCGTCAAGTAATTTACACATCTTATAATTGATTAATATCACCTAAAATTTGCTTTTTGAGAGCAAATTATGAAATAGAAAATAATATGCATTTTAGTATGAAATTCATTCTATAAAAATATAGACAGAGAGGTAAACAATATTTGTCGAAAATATGTACTTCAAATAAGAGCGTACCGTCAGACTTGTTTTCCAAAATGGCGACAACTCGGTCGGCTGCGGCAAATTCGGTCGTTGCAGACAGTAACCCACACCGTGTGCATGCCGTTCAGATCAGTCCCGGCGAAATTGGAAGACCAATGAACCTTCAGAGAATAGGCCAGAGGAAAGCACAAGTGAAAAGTTATCCAAGGACGAAGAAATTAGAAAAGCTAGGAGTGTACTCGTCCTGCAAGGTCGGCCATTTTCTTTGTCCTTGAATAATTAGCTTGGCTTGGTTGTAAAGTGGGCACTTGCGGTTCACAAGATCGTCAATATTTCAATTTTCTCGTAAACAGTGTTATTGTCATAGTTTTCAATTTATGAAACACAAAATTTGGCATTCACTTCATCCGTCACAAACATTTCGTTTGCATAGAAACACTCACCTGGACACTCGGTGATAATAGAAGTGCATGCAGACCAGTTCATATATGCAAAATAAAACTGAGCAGTTGGAAGTGACTACTTTACTTTGTCGTTGTTTGTGGCAAGAATAAAACGGTCGGAGTGGAGGCGAGGGACCTTTGTAGAATCATTGAGCTACCAAAAGAGCATATTGGTGCCAGCGGAAACGATCCAAATTTATTATTTATATTAATTTAATTAATTAATTTTTTTTATTAACTTTTACCACAAACCGTACGAATCAGATCGCTAAATAAAACTTTCTGCCATATTTTATTTTGGTAATGCCCTCCTGGATGTCCAGTATAGTATAAGCTTACACTCCACACGTTTGTAGGCATCATTTTACAAGTGGTATAGCCACAAACTGATGACATCAAATCGCCGTACACAACACAGACGTCTTGTAATTATGGCACTGTGTATTGTGTACAGTGATTTGACGTCTTCAGTTTGTGGCTATACTACTTGTAAAATGGTGCCCGTTTGAATTCTAATTTGTGTGAAGATTCGTCAGATCCATACATTTTCACTCATTTCATGAGGAAGCTCATTCAATAACATTTGTGCAGCAAGTATGTTTGAAGAATTTTAATGTCACAATAACAAAAATTGAAAGAAAACAACATATTTTACAAAGATTTTCAGTCCTGCCATTCTGAAACCAGCCTCTCTGCAACTACTCCCAACCAACCCATTTATAAGCTGCTAAATTTCATCAGAAATAGCTCATGTTAATGGTAAATCCGCTGATGATAGACAAAAATTAATTACTTCACTGTAGAGATATTATTATACAGTTAAATCAGGTAGTATGTACAAAATTTGGTGGAGTAACAACAAGCTGGGAGATAATGTTCACTTGTGTTGTGAAATAGCCTCTGTCATTTTTGAGTGACAATTCATACATGTATAGTACAGAGTAACAAGGTTATAATTAAGACACTATTATTATACTGTAACAGTATTATCAAATTGACTAAATATCATAATATATCAACCATACCTTCACATCAGCATTGCTTCCATTACTTCAAAATTGAAATGAAGAGGAAGGGTACCTTGTATTGCTTGGTGATATGATGCTCATGATAATAAAACTCTATAAGGTAAACTAGAAATAGTGCACACGCCACTATATCTGTTGACTTGCCCTCACTCAGGTAGCAGTGTTGGTATCTGTTTCATGATAATATGTATTCAAGTAAATCTCAATCATATAAAGTTTCATTTGTAAATAATTTGAATCATTCAACTTTTTAGAGAGCTTTTCATAGCAGTCCATCACATATTATACTGATATGAATATTAAAGATGTACTGATATTCTTGAAATGTTTCACAGGCTGAGGAATCGTGCAAATGCAATGGATGGAAGAATCCGAACCCTCCGCCTAACACGCAACCAGCCAGACTTGACATTGCCACACCATTAGCCAGTCTAACTGACCCATGTAGAAGCTGTAATCATCAACTGGGTAAGGTCATCAGAGATTATAATGCAGAGAAAGTTATACCTGTCTTAACCGAATACCTCTTGCATGTAGAAAGTTTTTAGTGATTTCATTTGGTGAAATATTCATTTAGACAGGCAATCAAACAGCAAAATTATTGTAATTAATATGTTTCTTGTTTATTTTGATAACTGGTGTTCAGAGAAGTTTAGCTTGTAATGGTAAGATCACTTCATCCCATTATCTGCAAAAGTATGCTGTTCATGTTTCATGCAGTTTGTGTAGGGCACAGGAATAGAAATTTCTTCAACCACCAAATCTCACAAATAATTTTTGTTCAGGAAAACACTGCCAAGGAGTTTCCTTCAACTTTGACATGGTTGTCACAACTTTTATCAGTTATCTCATTGAAATTGTTACTTTCTTTCACAGCTGCCCATGTCTCTCACCTGGAAAACACACCAGAAGAGGAGATAAATAGGCTGCTAGGAATTGTTGTTGATGTGGAGAATTTATTCTTGTGTGTACATAAAGAAGAAGACGCTGATACAAAGCAGGTGTATTTTTATTTGTTCAAGGTATGTTCTGTGTTTATTGCAATTCTTTCCTACCAGCAATTTTCCTCTAGATGTTTTTGCAGATTTCAAGGTCCCATTTATTCCTGTGATCACTCTATCTTGCAGTTTCTCTCAATCAGCAAAAGGAGTCCTGCAATGGATGATACACCATGATATCGATTAGATTTTTAATTTTAATTTTGTGTTCCCTGGAACAAAGAAGCAAAAAAAATTATAGAAAAAACTGAGACTTTAATTAATACAATTCATTTAAAGCCAGGGTTTATTCATTACAATTATGAATCTGTGCTTTGCCGTTAAGTTAAAATTGTATACTTTACCTTTATTCTCTTTTCATTAAGATAAAGTATTTTCTCCAAGTATGTTTATTATGATTTCTCTGTATGGAGACTCTATGTGAAAAATTACATGTGTATATCTGATGTTTGATAGAAGATGTATGCAGTATCTCATTTGCCCTCTTTTGCTGTCTTCCAGTTACTCAGAAAATGCATATTACAACAGAGTAAACCTTCAGTTGAGGGACCCCTAGGAAGTCCTCCATTTGAAAAGCCCAGTATTGCCAAGGTAAGAGTCTCTCTCATTGTTGAATCCTTCAGAGTTGCCCTGTCAGAATGTTACTTTTTGAAAATCCGTATAGTTCTTAAAGGTAGTAAGGGTACATGTAGAACCCAGGGTCATCTCCTCAGCAGTCATTTGTGAAATATCTGCTTTTCATTTTATTAATTTTTATGTATGATATGATAGTCATGCTTACCTGACGTAGAGTGCATATTTCAAAAAACATCTGTGCTCAGTGTTTCTCCCAATGGACATACGAAATTAACTTAATTGAATTCACAATTGTCATACAAATTTATCCTAAGTTCCTGCGGCAAAATGAAATTACCACAAACCAATATTATATGTAAGGGTGAATAATGGATGATGCTCAACGCTGTAGATAAAATTTCCTCAGAGTGACCTTAAAACCACAATGTCCGGTATCGTTGTGGTTAAAGCTAGAGTACAAGGACTTCACCCACAAGTTTGAATGAGTAAATGTCATTTTGCTTTGCCCGTGTTTTCCAGTACCAGTAAAGTCACCCATTGTTCTTAACCCCTTGACTACCAAGGCCAATGTATTCCTATATACCAGGCCCCTTATGTAAATATTGATAAAATCTGGGGTGTGGTCATTGCATGAACACTGCTTAGAGTAAAAATTAAGGAAGTACCAATAAACCATATATTTTCTGAATCAGCATGAAATTTCCCACTTTTTCATATATAAATTTTGTATTTCCAGGTCACGTGACTGATCACATGACACGTCATGTGACCAGAATTGGCAAAGAATATGAATATTTGAAGCATCAGGACGTGTTTTGAATCCATAACGGATGCAAATTTGAATACAGTTGCAATTTTCATGGCATTGTCTTTACATATATGTAATAATAACTTCCCTTTACTTTATTTATAGATGTTCTTATTTAAGATTTTTCTCACAAAAGGCAGAGTAAATGAACCATAAACATCAGCATCTGACATGATTCTGTATTTGAAATCAACACATTTTATATTTGTAAACACCTGCTTTATGTCTTCCTTGCAGAAACATTCATCTAAAATGGTTATGATTTATCAAAAAATTTCACAATATTTAAAAATACATTTTAGGGAACAACATATCACATGACCAAACACATGACCAGTCATGTGACCAGTCATATTGATAATATGGCTGCTATAAAATTTCACTGGCTTATAGTAAAAAACTGTATTTCCTCTAGTTTCATTCACGAATATTGCTGTTAATAGAACATATTTACATATAAATCATTTGTTTTCAATAAATAAACATTTCATATCATTAAAAAAAACCCATAAACATCTTCGCGATCGTCTGTACTTCTGAAAACTGTAAACAATCAGTGCGACGCTTCAGTGATCAGCCTGACCTTTCAGGGTCGAGGTCATGGGTCACGACATTTGCTTCCGGATTTTGGCCATACTCGGACGTACGGGGGCGCAATCACATTCTGGCCAGATCGGAATACATCAACCTTAGTTGCGCTGCGTGCCTGTGCCGAAATTACGGGATTTTTAGCGACAAAAACGAAGCAAATACGCCTATTTAACTGTGCCGGATATTTCCGGCACTCAAGGTATATGGTAATTCAATATGGCGCCGGAAATATCCGGCGCCATAGGTAGTCAAGGGGTTAAGAGAAAATATCATCCACATGCATACTGCAACACCAGTATCTCTGTATCATAGAATACATGGTTACTTACGTATGCAATAGTAAATCTCTCAACTCATGATCCAACTCTGAGTTTTGCATTTCTCATGGGTTCTACTTTTGGGAGGATAATCTGTAGTATACTTCAAAAAATATCCTTGATCAGTGTATTTCTTCAAACATTCTAATAATGGAACAGGGAGGATAGGAAAACTATACAGAGAATAATATCAGAAGTGAAAAATTCAAGCAAAATGACAAACGTAGTCCGTATTGTGGTCGATAGTTACACTCTAAAACCCATGTAATAACCTCTCTACATTGTCATTCAACACCAGGGAGTGACAAATTTTGTGCTATACAAATTTGGACACTTGCCACAGAAGGAATGGCAGACCATGTATGACCTAGCCAAGATGTTTCTGCATTGCTTGAATCACTGGAAATTAGAAACACCAACAGTGAGAAAACAGAGGTCCCAGTCCGATGATGTGTCACAGTACAAAGTCAACTACACAAGGTAGTGTGAAAAACCACTGTTATTTATTGCATCTGATGACAAATATCCTGATAGGTGTTTACTAACATCATTTGGACTTTGTTCTGACAGATCGATGTCATGAAAGTAACGTGAAAACATGTAGGCTTTCCCATCAAAAGTCTGTTTGATGTAGGACAATCTTTTATGATAGCGTTCATTGCCAGTGGGCATTAAAATTTGACTAATTGTCATTAGAAATTTTGACAAAATTTCCTGAGGCAAAACTGAAATTGCTACCTACCAAGATTACATTAAGGGTAAATAATTGGTGATGTTCAAAACTATAGATAAACTGCTACCATAACTGACCTAAAATGACAATGTCTGGTAAGTCGTGTTTAAAGCTAAAGTGTTCAGGAATTCATTCACAAGTTTTGAATGAGTAAGTGTCATTTTGCTTTGCCAGTATTTTCCAATACCAGTAAATTCACCCATTGTTCTGAAGAGAAAATATCATCTGCATGCATACTGCAACACCAGTATCTCTGTATCATAGAATACATGGTTACTTACGTATGCAATAGTAAATCTCTCAACTCATGATCCAACTCTTGAGTTTTGCGTTTCTCATGGGTTCTACTTTTGGGAGGACAATCTGTAGAGTTCATCGAATATACTTCAAAAAATATCCGTGCTCACAATATTAGATTGCATTGAGTATACTTCAAAAACATCTGTGTTCTCAATCTTTTGAGTGCTTTGAGTGTACTTCAAAAACAAAACCTATCTATGCTCACAATCTGTTGAGCTCATTGAGTATACTTCAAAAAAATATCAGTTCTTGATGTGTTTTGTATGAACATACTGTACTTATAATATAGAAAAAGAGAGGATAGCATGACATCTGCTAGTCCAAACCAGAATGTTCACCTGCATGTACTTATGCCTGGGAATGTTCTTTTCAGCTGTATTTATTAGAGCTGCTGTTTGCCATGGGTTTTACCACCCATGTCATCTCCCAAAATATCACAAATCAGGTCAAAACTCTTAAAATCAGAAAATGCAATTCTTAATATTTCAAATCAAAATTAACATTCATCCATATTCAGACTATTGATGGGCATTGTTCAGCCTGTAGGTTTGTCAAAAGATGAGCATACTTTCAACTCAATAAAACCTGGCTTCTACTCTTGAATAAATAGTACACATTTTTTGATTCCTTTTGAATCTCAAGTCACATGGTGGCAGTATGAAAAAACTCATGTGTACAAACACATTTGGGAATACAAATACGTTTATTTGTATAAGCGTTTGCTGGCATGGTTTTGTTTGTACCGTCTCTTTCCTACAAATTTTGGGTTTAGCCCATGGTGAAGTGTCATTCCTTTAGAGAAAGAGAATGTAAATTCTGCATCTTTATTCTTTACTCCCTGTAGATGGTTGTGTTACTGCCACGTGCCAGCATTCTGTGACAGCCTGCAGAGGTACGACACCACCATGATATTTGGCAGAACCCTCCTACGATCAGTATTCACAGTGATGAGAAGGCAACTACTTGACAAGTTCCGGTCAGAGAAAGACAAGATGCCTCCGGAAAAGAGAACATTAGTCCTCACTCATTTCCCACGGTGAGAGTCAGAGATGAATGTCTTCAGGAAGTCATTAACTGTGGAGTCATGCCATTATCCATAATTCTAAAATGCATGAGTCTTTGTATGGCATGTTTAATTTCCTAGTATGGATGCACTGAACAAGAGGAATGACGGCCATCACTCAGTTCATACTATTATTGCTCTGCATGCTTTGTGCAAAATTCAATTCTTCAACTAATGTTAATTAAAATCTGTGCATACCTGAAATAAAATTATCACTGCCCCGTCGTATATGTCTGCAAATTTCCTCTGTCTTTTATTCAATGTATACAAGCCTTTGATTCAAATATGTCATTTGTCTGAGGTACTTCTAATACTAATCATGCTCATTGCCTCTTTTTATCTTGTTTGTGTGAAGTCTTAAAAAAACAATCTGAAGAAACAACATTATTTTTTTTCATTATATTCACTGAACCTTGTATTTTCTCTGTTGTGGAACATCGCTAAAATTGTAGTTCTTTTTGCCATATCCAAGACTTGAAATAGTAGTTGCTGATGCTGAATTTCAAATTCTTTCCAGATTCCTGTCCATGTTAGAAGAAGAGGTGTATGGTTCGTCATCTCCAATATGGGATCCTGAATTTTCTCACATTCCAGCCAATATGCCATTATCTTCACCAACTCCAGAAGCTCGTAAGTTTCTAACATGTTATACAAAGTTGTGGTCAACATATATCATTGCTTTTTTGACAGTTAGGCTTCGGTCATTAATATCATTGTAAAACTTTTAGTGAACGGAAACGGTTTTTGAAGCATGAAGACTTAACGAAATTGTACATACTGTCACACTGTAAAGATGCACATTTAGATGTCAGATTCAACCTAATGTATGGACACTGAGATTTAGTACATATGACTTTGCATCGTGTCTTATACATTACTGATAGCACTAAGTGTGCAAAGACTGCATAGTTTTAACCTATTATGTAAATCAGTGGAAAAAAAAGACATTCTACCTTCTTTTGTCAACAAGAAAATGTATCAGAGGGTATACAAGGAAGTTGTGTTTGATGTTTGAAATGATATCACTATAAAAAAAAATTGGCAAAGTACTGTTTAAGCTTTGACCAACCAGAGTTGAAATTCCAATCTTTTCACATCGCAGCAAGTACTCCAACAACTGCAAACAGTACACCCTCACTAGGTCGTATAAACATCACCACTGCCACATCTACGTCTTCCGCGAGTGGAGATAACCTTACATCTTTCAATCTGAGTCCAAGTCTCATCAATTCTAAGAGAGGTGGCAAGCTGGGACCCCTCTCTCCATTGCAAGCCGAACCAGGTAAGTGTAGTACAAGAATTTGGGGTGTGAAGGGGATTGGGGTGGAACTGCCTGTTTTTAGGCTACTGTTCACTGTCATGAACCTAAGCTTTACAGGTCTAAGTGTGCTCAGATCTGGTGTCAGATCAAGTGATCCCCTTTGGTGTAACCCTGCTGTTAATCTTGGAACGGGGTAAACCAGTTTTTCTACAGCCAGGGTTTTCCTTATAAAGGTAGAATGCGCCTCAGGGACAGACATTCAGACTCTCAGTTCTTTACAATACTTTTCTGATCTATCCCTTTGGGCTTTAGGATTAAATAAAATTTTCACTGTCATATTTTTGTGAAAAATGTCATTTTTCTCATAGAGTTAACACAGGGATGGTGGCCACTTTTGAATTTCAAATATTGGTATTAACATAAAGTAATTTGTTTCTCTGGTACCAAACTTTGCACAGTGACCCCTGATTTTCATTCTTGCTTTTGAAAGAGATGGTTGAAAGTTTCCATCAGGAAAGTTTGAAGAAAAGTTCAGGTCTGTCACTTTCCAGGCACTACCTTTAATGTGATAGTGCATACTGCAACACCAGTATCTCTGTATCATAGAATACATGGTTACTTATGTATGCAATAGTAAATCTCTCAACTCATGATCCAACTCAGAGTTTTGCATTTCTCATGGGTTCTACTTTTGAGGGAACATACCAAGTTTTGTGCAGAAATATTGTCCACGATAGATACATTACACAATCTTCCAATTACTGTATCGATAGCATGATATCAATGTGTGTGAATCAGGTTTGTGGAAAGAAAAGCACCTACCTATAATGGTATGTGAACAGCTGTAGATGCAAGCAGAATCAACCACTTTCACCTTATTGACCTATGTTGCTATTCTATGCCTGTGCAGGGGAGAAGAGAAAACTTGAGGGTCCACAAAGCATTGAAGATGCCAAGAGACAGAAGATAGAGGGCGACATACCACTGGAGACTGTCAGTGAAGTCCTGTCAACAATCACTGACCCATCAGCCATGCTTGGACCAGAGGTACATGTCACCACACTCATCTCTGTGTAATTGAAATTTTTGTCTTCCCTCAAAATATTTGCAGTTTATTCATAAACCACCTGAGAACGCTATTGCAAACTTACAAGAATGTAGCACCAGATAATGAATAAATTGTATGATCTATAAGAAACTATTGTTACCAGTTACTTCAGTGTAAGAAATCTGGAAAGGACACATTAGTCTTCAACTTTCAAATATTTGATACCAGGAATTTCTATGGACCCTAATGTTTGTCAATTCAGATAAGATTATTGAACCCGTACCATTTCCTTAGTCAGCAGTCTCTGTTCCATTCTCGAGTTAGAGTAACTCAATTTTCAATGATTCTAGCTTCTAGGTATTGCAAAAATTGAGAGATTGTGGAATTTACCAGAAATATTTTTACTTGTTGCAGAGTAACCTTTTCACAGCTAATGCAGCGCGTGATGAGACAGCAAGGATGGAGGAAAAGAGGGGCGTTATTGAATTTCATGTCATCGGCAACTCATTAACTCGTAAACCGTCAAAGGAGACCTTGGTGTGGTTGGTTGGACTGCAGAATGTGTTCTCTCATCAGCTGCCCAGGATGCCCAAAGAGTACATCACAAGACTTGTTTTTGACCCGTGAGTATAAACAATTGTATATTCTTCATACTTGAAAGCTGAACCCACAGGCTACTCATATTTCCACTGAATCCTGGCAGCTCTTCAGTGACACTTTTGTTTTTTCAAAGACAAGTGGTAGTGATTTTGTGCATCTGTCTGGCACCAGCATTGACCCTTCCAATTTCACTGTTGTTTCAGGTTGTTATGGATCTTTATTCATTTTCCTTGCGAATAATTGATGGCTAATAATGAATGATGTATATATTTTAATTAATGTGTACATCTAGAAATCCACCTTTCATAGTCAACGACAGTATTTAGAGATCTCTTACATTCACCGTTCATTTGTATGCTTGTGATTCTACTTGCATTGCAACCATCACAATAGCAGTTTTTGAAATGTTTGATTGACAGAAAACATAAGACACTGGCATTGGTGAAGGACAACAGGGTGATTGGCGGTGTTTGCTTCCGTATGTTTCCAACACAAGGATTCACTGAAATTGTCTTCTGTGCTGTCACATCAAATGAACAGGTCAAGGTAAGGAACAGCCATGTGTGAGCATGCCTTTCTTGTACCTGACTTTTACCATAATGATCACATTCATGAGGGATATTGTTGCTAAACAGCTGTTGTGGCAGATATTTGTATTTTCCTTTGGTTGAAGTAATTTTTTATTGATAATAGTTTGTAAAAAGGTGCTTGCAGACCTATAATTGAACTCCTGTAGTTGCTGCTAGTAGTACTTTGCAACAAAACTTTCTGCAACACAAACTCCATTGACTGGTTACTTTTGATCACTGCCAGCTTTAGAACTGATTAATGCATCGTCAGGGAAGTCACTCTGAATTTTGAGCTATTGAAGAAAACACTGCCCTCATTTGTGGCTTCCACAGACAGCTATGCCTGTTTGTATGATTTTGTGATGTTCGTAACTTGCCCAGTTACCACAAAATGTCACAGAGATCTGTCAATATGCATTTTGATTCCGGCAAACAAATTCTCTTTCCAAAAACATTCCCATCAATTATAAGCTAGTGAAACAACACTGCTGGTCTCAAAAATTGCGGCCCAACCTTTAAAAAAAAAATACCTCTTTTGTTCAAGTGGGTGTTCATTTCTAATCCCTTGACCAATGATCTCACACTGTTTCAATTCAAGATTTGATTATTATTTTGCACAGGGTTATGGCACACACTTGATGAACCATCTCAAAGATTACCATATCAAACACGGTGTCTACCACTTGCTGACTTTTGCAGATGAGTACGCCATTGGCTACTTCAAGAAACAGGTATTCATTAGCTACTATAGACTATAGTCTATAGAAGCTATTGGGATGGGTATCCGTCCGGCGTCCGTCGTCAGTCTGTATGTATGTATGTATGTATGTCCGTTTGTGAGGCGTCCGTCCACTCAAATATCTTGAGAACCGCAGTACTTACTGATTTGATATTTGTTGTGTAGATGAAAAATATGATTTTGAGAAACTATTTTTTTAATTTTTTGATATTGTTGAAAATAGGCAAATTAATGCCAAAAAAGGTGTTTTTGGTAAAAAATCTTCTTCTTCATAACCGCTGGTCAGACAGCTTTGTTATTTGGTATACAGGTCCCTAGGGGTAACCCAACTTAGATTTGTTCAAATTGTGATGAAATATGCAAATGTGTATTTTTAAGGAATTTTTTTGTCATTTTGGTCAAAATTTGACTTACATTGTATGTAATTCTTGTACTGTATAAACCCTATCAATTCACCCAGAAAAAAATAATTAATATGATTTTAAATAATTGAATTAATTAGGAAATCATCAAAGCCAAAATAATTTTAGTGTAGAATTATCAGAAAGTTCAACTTTTTTTGACAGTTCATAGTGAAATGCTACCATCTTGGAGGATTAAAACATGTAAAGGCAACTTTCCTGAATCCCAACTTTGACATATTCTGAACTGTCATTTATTGTGCCCTGTATGCTATCTAAAAGAAATTGCTCAAAATAGTCAATAGAGATAGAGATAGAGATAGAGAAAGTTCTAATTTCCATTTATGGTTGACTTGGTAAGGATAAAATAAAATTACTTTTTGAGGAAAAAAATAGAGTGGTCAATTAAAGAGAGGTCAAAGTGATAGGGTTTTTATGGTAAAGCCCAGTGGGCTGTAAGATTCCTCATGTGCTATTTATAGCAATTATGCAATCTGTGTAAACAGTGCAATGAAAGTTACATGATTCCTTATAATGCTTTTGATGACCTTGAACTTCTTCAGTTTCAAACATTTGTCTCTTCAGTGTGCTTTCTCTGAGTATGTACAGTCTCAACTTATTCAACAGAAAAAAATACAATGTTAATCAAAGATATCCACCTTCTTCATCAATACATGTGTCACAAAAGATTATTCTCTACATAACACAGCAGAGCTCTGTCAACTGTTGAGTTGCTTGTTCTTTCAAAACCGCTGGTCAGACAGCTTTAATATTTGGTGTACAAGTCCCTAGGATGACCTAAGTGAGATAATTTCATACAGTCAGGAAATACTTAATTTTGTATCCATGTCTATAGTAGCTTCAGGGACTTTGGCCCTATGTTTTTACTTTGGACTCAGAGATGTTTTTCCCTTTGTAAAGTTTTCAGTGTTGAATACAGAGTGCCTTGCATGAGGAAAGAAAGTTTTGCATTGTAAACCATTGAGAATACCGTCCTACAATGTAATCCCTTTGATTTCAGTAATAGCACTATTCAGGGAGAAATGGTTTACATGGCAAGCCATAGCACGCAGCCAGTTATTGTATCTTGTGTACCGTAAACTAATCCAAAAGACGTACTGCACTATAGATGATTGATGTCTTCAACTATAATGTGAAATTGTACCGTCAATGGTTGTTCTCTTCATGAGCTTTATTACAGACATTATCATATTGCTCAAGTTATTTGTTAACTTGTAAAACAAACTAAAAACTTTTCTTTGTATGTGCAAGTTGTGAAAACAGCAAGCTGGCAATGAGACAAACCATGTGGTGAAGTAAAGGAAGATTGCTGGAATAATTGCAAAACACTGCACACTTCCTGTGTGACAGGACAAATTTTTCTCCCCGGGCTTAATTGATTTTAACCTGACTACATTGAATGCCAGAAATATCTGGCACCATGCTGAATAAACATATCAGAAAATTCTTCCAGATCGTACATTTGTCCACACTGTATTTATATACAGGATAACATAAGCAATTGTAGACAAGTGATTAGACACAATTAAATCTTTTTCTTCTGATTCTTGGTGTACCAATGCAGCAGCTGTTGTTGTCATTGGCCAAGTTTTTACAGAAGAGAGAAATTGATCTATGATTGCATCATTTCCTCCAGCGAAAAATGAAAGATGTCTCTCCCATTACTACACTCCTCCCTTCTCAGAGCAGCAGATCATGGAGAGCATCCTAAAATGACAAATCTTTGAGTCTAACCCCCTCAAAAAAAAGACGGATATTTTTCAAGCTTGTGCTTTGCATGTAATTTGTATAATATATGTGTGCATTTTGTTGCAGGGGTTTTCCAAAGACATCAAGTTGCCCAAGTCAACATACATGGGATACATCAAAGACTACGAAGGCGCCACCCTGATGGGATGCCAGATAAATCCCAGAATTCCATACACTGAATTCTCTCACATCATCAGAAAACAGAAAGAGGTTAGGATGATACATTATGACTTCAGTAGGAGAGTTAGTTTCTTTTACGGAAATTTGTAGTTGGTAAAGAGTGTAGAAATTAAAACTTTACCACTTTCATTTGATTGATATGACTGCTTATCCCATTCAGTCTCTCTGATATCCATATACATCTAGATTAAAATATAATTGATGGTTGGAAACGTTGTTGAATTAAAAGTTTTCATATTTGCAAATGGATAAAAAAAAGAGTCCATTACGTGTATTAGAAAACCAAGCATGTGGATGCTGTAATTTTTGTGGCCACAACATTTTGTGGGGTTTTTTAATATTTGTAAACCAGGTTGGTTCCTCCACAGATGTCAGATGATGTCACTGAGAAGAGAAAACTGCAGATTCAGATCATTACTACCAGCTGTGCAGGAAAAAGACAGAAGCAGCTTTGCTCTCACAACTCTGTATTCAGTGGACAAATATGTCAGCAATATGGAATTTGATCTCTTCTATGGTTAAGCCATCTGTTTAATCAGGATGTTTATTTTTTCAATTTTTGATGTTGTGTAGATTGTGAAGAAATTGACTGATAGGAAACAGGAACAGATCCGTAAAATACATGCAGGACTGACATGTTTCAAGGAAGGACTCCGATGTATCCCCATTGAAAATATACCTGGCATAAGTGAGTATGAACGCAAGTAATGTCAGATTACCAGCTGAATTCAGCACTCGTTAAACATATTACAAAAATGTTCTAAATCTTTCCTTGTGATCCAGGATGAATTTGCAAAATAGTTGATCCAAAACTGTAATAGTTTGTTAGGATCAATTCAAGAAATATACACTGTTTGTGTCTCTGGGACAAATGTCCAAATAATTTATTTGATCAGCTGAAACACGGCAAATTTATGTATTTGTAATGTTGGTATGCCAGTAATCAGTGGATCCTGTCACGAGTGCTGCACAGTTAAAGTTGAAAACCTGATTTTGCAGTAACTCATCATTTTCAGTAGAAAATCTGTTACACCATGATTGCAGCAGATTGTTTCTGACCAAAACGGACCTCACTCTGTGATTGTTTTAGACCTACATCAGTTTCCCATCTTTAAAAGAAAGTCAGCAGGAAGTTCTGAGAGAACATTCAGTAAACAGAAGAAAACACTCCTTTTCACACTGTAGTATGTTTATGTTGGCCCTACCTCATGAAAACCCCTTGTTTCAAATGGCATAGGTAAACCTTTGAGAACACTCCTGGTTTTCAATTACACATTGACATGCAACTGTCCTTATTGTGAGATACAGGAGTATTGGGAATCAGCCACTGATGTGTCCTTGTTTGTTTGCTACACAGGGGAATCTGGATGGAGACCAAGCAAAGAGAGAGGCAAAGGTGCCAACCTGACTGAGGATCAACTCTACAGTGCTTTCAAAACCATACTGACACAAGTCAGGGTGAGATTAATTCTTTTAATTTGCAGACTTAGTGCCGTTCTACCCCAATCTGAACCCATGGCATCTTTGATAGTACAGCTAAGTCACATTCAAAACATGTGCACAACGTAAAAGAAATTTCAATACAACAACATATTGCATGTAGAAGTATGAACAGGCATTTGATGGACATCATGTGTATGAAGATCTTGACATCAAGAGAAACGAAACACCTACATGAAAAATATGTCTCCAGGTATGATAAACCCAACCATGTAAACTGAATGTATGTAGGGAAGTTCATTTTTAAAAGCATTTTTAAAAGCTACAAGTTTGAGCCAATGTATACCACAGTTGAATGGACATGTTCTGTTAAATTGTCTCTGTTTGAACTCTATAGAGAGAGAGTGTATTAGTAATAATATTAGTGTAACAGTTCTGAGGATAAACCATTGGTGAGGACAGCAAATTACCTGTCTTCAGAATTCAAATCTGCTCACTGTCGTGTAATAATTTCTCACATGTCTACTAACACACAACAAGCTGTACCCCACAACTGAACAGAATAATGTGTCAAATACTGTTTGCTGTTATTTTGTCAAATATCTGACACCAAAATCTTGATTTTTTCAGAGCCATGCCAGTGCTTGGCCGTTCCTACGACCAGTAGAGAAGTCTGAGGCACCAGATTACTATGATCATATCAAGTATCCAATGGGTGAGTAGCGTAGTACAAACACTACATTATCCATCTATCTGTTATGCAACCATCTGGTTGTAATAAGAATTTTCTAACAGTTAGACAACATAAATATTCACAAAGCTAACCATGTGGACATAGCTTGTTTCCATTTACGTGACACAAGTTACAAGAGGTCCTATGAAACAAAGTTCCTCACATTGGTTGAATATGGCAGTTTAAAGACAAAAAGAGTGACAATCATTAGTTAAGTATGCTAAAGAACTTGATATTTTCTTCCGCAGATCTGAAGACCATGACAGAAAGAATGAAGAGTAGATACTACGTCTCCAAGAAGCTGTTTATCGCTGACATGCAGAGAATCTTCAGTAACTGCAGGGCATACAATGATCCTGACACAGAGTACTGTAAGTGTGCTAACACTCTAGAGAGGTTTTTCTTCAACAAACTGAAGGAAACTGGACTCACTGACAAGTAGATGAGAAAGATAGCCTGGACTGTAGCTGGACACCCTTGGTTGTTCAACCCCAGAACTGCAACTAGTATTGTGCTCTGGAGAAGAGACTCAGTCGGAATGAAAGGAATATTGTGTGTACAGTATTCCTGAGGAATGCTTTGAACTCAACAAGAAAGCCATGATACATTGTCAACACATCGTGATTTGTTCACAAATTTTCAGTAGTACTTTGTGAACCTGTTCATTCCCGATGCCCTGTGGACAGGTCCATAATCACCACTGATAACAATGGGTTTGGGTGAAACCATGGTGGTGAAAGGATTAACTGTCATTCCTCAACATAACAGCAGGGTTCAGTTCACAAGCAATCATTGCCATTGCATCACATTCTGAATGCCACCACACACAAATATACGGTTACCGCTTACAGTTCAATATTGAAGAGCATGGGGCTGAACAGTGATTTTCACAGTTGGCAGAGCCACAAAATGACCAGTGTAGGTTTTCTAGAAAGGCAGCTTGAGAAACTCATAAACTATGTACATTAGTTGACCTGACTGATGCCTTCTAAATTTGATACTGCAGATGGGAGACTTTTGCATTAAAAATGAAATGGCATTTTTGTCGTCAAGTAGATCGTGGTGTTACTTGAGTGGCTTCTAATGTAATGAAAGTGAATGTTGTCCAATAGAAAGGTGACTACATTGTCTGTTGATAATTTCATGTGCCATGAACTTCAAAATCATTGTATTGTATGCATAGGCAACAACCAGGTTTACATTCATGATAGTGAGAGATGTATTGATACATGCATAGTTTTTCTGCATTGATAATCCATGTTTTTTATTTCAATTTGAAGGCCCGTTAGACTGAAATATTTTCAAAAACACTAACATATTTGCAATGTAAGAAGAATGTACAGTTTATTTTCATTTGAGTATGTCCTCTAAAAGGAGAGAATCAGGATTCTTTACATCCGCACATTTCTAGAAAACATCAAAATATTTTGTCAGTCTTACTTGCTATTTTATCAAATACTCTCAAAATATCATTGTAGGAGAATACATGCGCCCTCTATGGTCAGTTCAATGCTAGGGATTTGCAAGGATCTCCAGAATGTGATGAATATTTTCATTATACATTTTATGTGCTAAGCCATAAACCCTGTAGAAAATTCAAGGGTCTTTGGTTAAGCTAAGGGCTGATGCTTGGAATTCAAGTGATGCTTTGTTTTAAATAAGTTTAACTCCTAATCTTGTCTGTTAAATCCTTAGGCACACTTGTATGACAAAAATAACACCAAGTGATTTTACCGAAACATTTAAATGGAATCATAAATTGAAGAAAAGACATGTAGTGCAAAATAGACTAGTTTCTTGCTTGCAATGTATTTTAAAATGGCGCTTGAGATTTGAGTTCAAATACAATGGAGGATGATCCACTGCACGCAAAGACTGAGTAATAAACCATCAACAGCAATATTGTTGTTATATAAATGATAATAAATATTCATGTATGTGTTCATAACTGTCAGCATAGCTCAATTCAAGCATTGAAATATAAACTTGTAGTCAATGGGGAGCTTTTTGTAGAGAGCCAAGCCTAACTGCGAGACTATTTATGTTGTAACTCATCAATTGTACCAGTACATTTGGGCACACGTGTATTTTTGGTATCATGTGCAATACTTATATCTTTCAAGAGAAACAAAATAAATACAAAAGTCCATTTTTTTTGTAGCTTTTGCCATATTCATTTGAAAACATTTATTTATTTGTAATGTTTAACATCTTTGTGTTAAAAATAAACAAAACATTGAAAGGTATGAAATTAATGCTGTTGTGTTTTTGTACATTTTTGCTCATCAAAATACACACTCACCTACATACACAGAGTTGCTGCTGCAAACTTTTCCACGTATGAAAGTTGAGTTTGGTTGAGTCAAGAAACAAGTTGCAGCTATACTGACTTTATATACTCAATTGCATTGGGATACCATATTTGAAAGTTTTTTTGGGGGTATACGAGAGATGTGTCTGGAATGTGAAAGACTAACTTTTGCTCAAACTTTCCACAAGGAAACTTTAAGCATTCTCTTTCAAAATCAAGAATGAAAAATCAGGTGTCACCATGCAAAGTTAGGTACTAGAGAAACAGATTACCTTTAATTTAGGGACCGTTCAGTGTTTACGGCCGGGGGGGGGGCAAAATCGGGGGGGGGGGTCATCCTAATTTTGGAATCCACGAAGGGGGGGTCCATCGCTTTTTCACTGGTAGGAAAGGGGGGATCACCACATTTTCAAAAACATAATCCCTACAATAATGTTCACTTTATGCCATGGCCATGATCGACCCTCTTTACCTGCGGGCGCCTTCGGCGGCCCACTACAATAAATTGACTTTATGTATTACCCATGACCCTCTTAACGGGCAGAGGCCTTTGGCAGCCCACTCCAATTAGGTTTACTTCGTGCAACGGCCATGATCGACCCTCTTTACCGGCGGGCCACCTTCAGCGGCCCACTACAATAAATTGACTTTATGTAGGCCCTAATAGCCCATGAACCTCTTAATGGGCGGACGCCTTTGGCGAACCACTCCAATAAAGTATACTTTATACAATGTCCATGGACATCAAATTTTCTCGACTGACAAAGGGAGGGGGTCATCTATTTTTCACGAAAAATGCAGGAGGGATCTATATTTTTTTGAACACGGGCAACAAGATTTTGCCCCCCCCCCCCCGCCGTACAAACTGAACGGTCCCTTACCTATACTGATATTTGAAATTCAAAATAGTTGTCATCCCTGTATTAATCTATGGGTAAACGCTACGTGTTTAACTTTCACCGAACAAAAATGATGGAAACAGTAATCTAAGAGCTTCGAAATTAGCTCCCCTAAGCCATAGACCAGAAGGCAAGTGTAGAAAATTTGAAGTCTGAATATCTGTGCTCAAGGGTCATTCTACTTAGATCAAGGGTCCTCAGGCTCCGATGATGATGATGTTGTTGTTTTATTATTGTTGTTGTTGTTGTTGATAGTATTTGCAGAAAAGAACAAAGTATGCACTGCGAAATTCAATACAGCCTAACTATACATGTGCGTTGCAGCCTAACTAAACTATGCGTTGCAAATTCAATACAGCCTAACTATACATGTGCGTTGCAAATTCAATACAGCCTAACTATACATGTGCGTTATTGCCTAACTATACATGTGCGTTGCAAATTCATACAGCCTAAGGTAATGTTAGGCTGTATTGAATTTGCAACGCACATGTATAGTTAGGCAACAACGCACATGTATAGTTAGGCTGTATTGAATTTGCAACGCACATGTATAGTTAGGCTGTATTGAATTTGCAACGCATAGTTTAGTTAGGCTGCAACGCACATGTACATGTATAGTTAGGCTGTATTGAATTTCGCAGCGCATACTTTGTTCTTTTCTGCAAATACTATCAACAACAACAATAATAAAAACAACAACATCATCATCATCGGAGCCTGAGGACCCTTCTACTTAGATTGGAGCCCTAAGCAATGCTACCCACATGTGCATTTGCTACCCAGGTCCACATGCAGTCCGTCATTTACTGTCTTTGGGGTTTCACATCTATGAAACCACAGCCAGTCACGTGACGTCATTTGATATAACCTGACCCACTTTTACCTTCGACTCCAGAAGCAATCAAAGCTATGGAGGAAGGGCTTTATCTCTGTATACATGTACCATATTTACGATATCGTATACAAAATAAAAAATAAAAATCTTACATGCTGTCACTTTGATTACTGTTATGCATTAAAAATGGAACCGCTTGAATCAAATCATGTATGAAAGATTTGAAATGTGTCTTCAGCATTTAAATGTATAAAAGTTGATATTAATCAAATCTCTTGAAGCACAGGCAGTCGGCTCAATGCAGGCAAACCGTCACTGTTGCAATCATTAAGAATTACTGTGACGGTTTGCTTGCAGTGAGCCAAATCCCTGTGTCTTGAACTACATCAATATTATCGCAGCATTTTTATTCGGCCATTCTGATCAGACTTATTAATCTTTAATCCTCGTGTACAGAACCGGTAGATTTTTCTGCGGAGAAACAAATGTCATTGAAGTACAACTAGGTTCGATGGTGAAACTTATCCATGAGGCAGAACGTCAGAGGTGGCTCGAAAATTACCATAAACTTGATAATCATGCATGTGTCCTGTTGTAAACGTACAGAATATTTTCATTCATTAATTTTTGCCAAAGCCGTCTCTCATTGGCCACATCGTGAGATCCCACGGCAGCTCTGGTTAGCTTCACGGGTTCGTCATCGTAATAATGCAAGGGAAAACGAGAGTCGTATCCAAAACCATACATATTGACCTCATCACACATATGCAGCGCCAGAAATGCAACCAAAGCCCCTGAAAGAAAATAATTATGACTTCAAGGAGCAATTAAACGAATGAATAATAGTTCGATTTTTTATTGCTATCGTTTCCAGTTTTTTAGAGTTTGTACACGTAAAATAGCAGTGCGTAAAACTTGCTGTTGTTTGTGTATTTTTAAAAATATGGCATGACTATATACAACACGATTAGAACTAATTTGGGATAATTGGATATCTTATTAATGCTGGTTTAATCAGCAAATGTAAGCTCATCTATTTTTCTTTTTTTTAATTGACTTATTTTTATGATTAATTTGTTATATCTCTAGGCCTACTTTCAGCTATCACTTTTGATAAATGTGAACAATTAAAAGATCCAATCATCCAAAATTAGTTCCAATCGTGTTATATGCAGCAACGTTAAACGATGGTATGGTCTGAAGCTATTTGTGAAATCGATTGCAGCATCTTTCATTATTTGAGTATCATTTCTAAAGCCGTTTTGCTTTTTTCGAATGTTAGTCTAAGAGTAGTCGTGCTTTGCGGAGCTTGTGAATTCTGCTTGTCAATACAAATCGATCAAAACTTAGGTACCTGTAGTTGGCCAGTTTGCCTTGGAATCTAAGAACCTGGTGAAGACGTATCTCATGAAGTCTGGGTGTATTATTTTCAACTTTCGCACATCAAGTTTAGGTTTTGATGGAGTCCTGTAGCGTGTGGAAGAAGAACGCAAACAGTATGATCGAACATGATTACATCATAGAGTATTTCAACGTACTCGATGGTTTACATGTAGTACGTCAAAGGTTTGTGGCGTTCAGTGTGCATACTTTTTGCAATAAAAATGGAATAAACTGGAAGGGTACCGACATAGTCGCAATAAATTCTACGATCAAAACCGGACAAAGCCTTCGAGAGTCCTCTGCAATATTCAAGATCAAAATACATGAAATGGCAGTTACTTTTAATATGAAGCAAGTCAGAAGTTTGTCGAAATGTGCGGCAACTCATACACAATACGGAAATATCTTTTTACCGGTCATACTGTCATTTTTTCCACAGTCCGTATGGTATTCTATGACTTCGAAACTCCCGGGCCAAACGCACACACTTGCGACTGACTTTACGTAAAGTATGATTTATTGAATATACATCAATTCTTAAAGCACTTGTAGGATAATGCTTTTGATGGAAATCCATATTTCATCGGGACCCATGAATATTAACATAATTATCTGTCAATGTCCGCAATTTAACCATCTTTGTTCCAGAATTATTCATCACGCAGGCACATCTCCTCGGTCCCAACAGCGCCCCCTGCATTCATCAAGCGACATGACATATAGAGAAAATCGCGTGTACGCCTAAAATGTTTACTGACCAATATGTCTGGCCGTTATCATAGGTGTGAAGTGGAGGTGTGTCGTTGCCTAGCATGGCCATAGCGTAGGCGATGTCATAGGGTCTGTAAATGACGTAAAAAGGCATGACCTGGAAGATGAAAAGAGAGAACGAAGTGAGTATAGAATAACAAATGAACGTTGATGAAATAGGAGACGGTGTTGAAGCTTTTCTCATGTGACCATCATAAATCTTCGATCGCCATAACGACCAGTGTTTTAGACATGCTGTATTATATAAATTTATTCCTCTTGTCGTGAAAGCATTTACGCAGCGACAGTGGTGTAAATCTTCAATACAAATAGGGTTTTGAATTCTTCAAAGTACGATGTCTCGGCTAAATTCTTTTAGTATCTAAACAGTGAACAAATTTGCATGTCCAAACAAACGTTTTGATTCTTCACTGCCAAGAGACCAAGTTATGGCAAAGTGTCTCTCAAGATGAAACATGATTTTCATCTATTTAATTCTTTCTGTGGAAATATTACGCTGCAGAATTCCGTACAGTAGCTAAACACCAATAACATACAGAATGCAATAAAAAATCACGTGCGGTCTATCTGCTGGTGAAATTTCCCTTGAGTCACGGCAATATTAATTTCGCGCCCTGCAAGGCTGGGCTGTTTTCAATAAAAAAGATTTCGCACCACATCCAGTTCTCCTTGACCCTATGTCGATATAAATATTGCTCGTCCCTTTAAAATGTCCATCTTTTTGAAAAAAATATACGACAACTGCGAATACCTTTTCCCGAGCAAATTATATGAGTTTCATAACATTTCGATTTTTCTTTCATGCAAAGAGAGAATTGTATCTGTTGAAAGTTGAATTTCAAATATAGTTCCACGTACCGAAGGATCTTGAATCTCCTTTGCATACTGGGACTCTGGGAAGAAAGTGTAGAAGGAGGTTCTTGTACCGACATCTTGGGCAAATCTGCCTTTAGTCAGTGCCCTGTTTACCCTATTTGAACGTATACAGCTTTGGTTAATAGTGGAAAAAGGCGCACGAGGAAATATCCTGAATTGTTCTATAGAGTGGGGCAATGACGTGGCACCTCTTATCAAGACACAACTTACTGACGAAATGCACGAAATTTACGTGCAAGCATCGCGTCGGACATGCGATTCGTGTCTGCGGTCTAAGATCTACATTCGATCAATCCATTAACAGTTTACTATGACCTGGGAGCACTGAGTCTACTCAGTCTTGCATCAGTCAAATTGATCAAATTGATTTTGATGGATCTGCAATGTGATGCGCACTGACGACAGCAGACCGTAGTCTTGAGGCTGGCACTGTCTCAGAAAGATGTACCTATATGAGCCGCTTTAACCCCCCCCCCCCCAATGCAGACCTTTGAACAGGGAAATATTGATAAAATGTACATCTTTGATCCCTGATCTTTTACTCTGTCACATCTTTGGCTCAAAATGAGTACTTCTGACCGAAAATGTAGTTTGGACTCTTCAGAGTACACCTGTACCAAATGCGGGGTGAGGCCCCCTGAAGTTACCCCGACTGTTCGATACAGGTTTTTGCTGCCTTGAGGCGGTAAAACAGTCAATTCTTTAAGTTTAAAGTGAGAGGAGTTATTTACCTAAAGACGTAGTCATGCCTATCAATTGTTCTCCCCATGTCGGAGCCATTGAGGACGCCTCCAAGTCCAACCACCGCACAGCGTACACACCTGCCACTCTCATTGTCAATTAAGACATCAGGATTTGTCAAATTTGGATTATTCAGTAACCTTCCTAGCACTGTGGGGTTCAATAAGACGTTACAGTATTATGTTAATGAAGAGAAAATAACTACATGTTTTGATCATAGTTTTGTTAAACTTCAACACACCACAAATATGCAATTACCTGTAGTGCAGTAGCTCGAGGTTTTGCCTGGGTATTTGGGTCGGACGGCAAAACCAGACCGTCCGACCCAAATACCAGGGCAAAACCTCGAGCTACTGTACTGCAGCTAATATGCAATATGCTAATTTATATAATTTATAACCTTTTTGTTATCTTTGGTGGGGGTACCCCGTTTTTTAAATGTGGAAGTGGGGTCAAACGGTTTTTGTTTCATTTTTTGTTTTTCATGATGAAAGGTCAGCCACTTTTTGATGTGAGCAAAAATAATCTACCGCCCCAACTGATCGTAAAGTCTTCAGTGAAGTGGTGTTCAGTACATCAATCGCCATGGTTACTATTACTCAAGAATCGCCACTATTCGGTACCAAAGCTTTTATAAACCTGGCAGTTTTATATTTATTGGTAAATTTAGTGACAAGTTGTAGACAAGTCGAAAACCTGGGACTAGCCCAGACAGAGGATATCGAATTTCTTACATCGCCGGTCTTGACCTTTCACCCCGAAGGGCAGTCTATAGTGTGACAGTTTGTAATAGTTAGTGAAGTTATTTATGTCTTCTTTGTCCATGAAAACCTTAATGTTTGGAATATATCGAGTCATAAACCATATCGATTTTCTTGGGTATCGGACGCAAGTCTGAAAATTAAAAGAAGGAATACATATAAAAGAGCTGATATCACACGTTATTTAGCGGTTACCAAGACATTAGTTATTGGGACTTACATGTTGAATTCTTGAATAACTCGAAACAAGGCCATCAATAACGTCATTTATAGCATCGTATTGGGGCATTTATGTTTATCTTTCGCTATTAATGGTGCTCGTTCATTTTTATGTGAAACTGTCCGCTTGAATGGGGTCGATAACTGGAAAGATGTTTTTCCTGTAAAGTGGTTTTATCAAAAAACAGGAAAACGAACGAAAGTTGCAAACTTTCTATACTTGTTAAGGGACATAAACTTAAATGCATGCTAGGAAGTAGGGTAAGCCTTGTACGAGTTCAACGTATAGAAAGTAGCAAAGTCGAAATTAAGTTTGTAACCGCTCCTTCATATCGGAGGTGGGAAATGAACACTTGTTTCTCAGTCGCTTCACAAGTGCAAATTAATCATAACTCGGCCGACAAGGGTTAAGTTTAGCAAAACAAACGTGTTTCTCGGAGACCAAAGAAAACGTGCTTGAAAACTGAGGTATCGGGATGCCACAGCGGGAACAACGCATGCGCGCACTTGCTCCAAAGCAAGTTTCTCTCGTCGTTTTAATTACTACTTTACTGTAAAAGTAACTCACCGAGGGCTTGTGGTGTACATTTGTCATGTAAGGCATCGAATTTAGCTTCACATTTTGTATCGGAGGAGGTGGAAATGGTGGTTGTTCCAGTATATCTTCTATATTTTCCAATACACTAAATTCGTCGTTACTTTTTTTACTATGCTCTCGTTGTAGCTCAGTCGGAGTGCTCTGCCCGACATTTCTCGCAATTTGGCTGTCTTCTTCCTGGCTTCGTTCAAGTATCTTCGGTTCGTTCGCTTCTTTCAAAATCTCTCTGAGTTCCATCAAAAGATCACTTCGCCTTTTTTCCTGACCAAGACTTCTTAATTTCAGCAATAGTTCTTCAATCCTTGTAATTTGGTACTGTAGCTGTCTGTATCCTACGCCATTAACGTCCCCTGTCTCTGCCTTGACCCCCAGAAGTCTAGCGATTTTTGCAAGTTTATTAGAATCTAATATATTCGGAGCTGCGTCGTGGGGACTGATTCGGCGACCACGTAAGCTTTTAACATCGTCTCTAGATGTTTTAATTGACCTGTCAAACAGCAGACAGTATCATATTATCAACATGATATAAACTCATTAACGACAGTAGAAAGATGTTTGCGGCTAAAACACATAATTTTGTTACTTTTTTCTGCATTGCTTGGTTGATTCATGGTGCGATACAGTTAAGTTGATGTGCCGACTTATTCAGAAACGGGGAAAACATACAAAAATGTCTGACAAAGTCACTTTCTACGGAGAGTGTTTTTGTTCACCGTAGATTTCTTTGGAAAGCCAGATGCATTATCTTAAAATATTGATTCTGTCGATTCAATATCTACAACCTTCGCTGCAGACAGGAGAGGTATTAACGGGGTTTCTTGTATTTGACAGAAATATATACAAATAGATAACATTTGCTGGAAAAGACCGAGTGCATACCTTGACGTGAAGTATGGTGAGATGATTCCAAGCCTAATTATTGCACACTCAGTTACTTTATACTATTTCAACGCATAGTCGATTGAAAAACAGATAACAAACACACGCCTTTGAACTATCTTTAAGTTTTGCACATCCATTCCCGTGACATTACAGGTCTGATATTGATGTTTAGATCGATATTTGCCCCAAATTTTGGCAAGAGCTTTGAATAGTACGTACACAAGGTTAACGAAAATAGTTCTTTATCTATCAACATTGTGATGCGCAAACGTAAAAAAAAACCATGTTTGGGGACCTGGCCACAAGATGTAGGTAAACAAAAGCGCAAAACAGATAAATTTGTTCGAATCTGTTTCTGCAGCAGGCAATATCGCAAATGCGACGCTGTATCCCCCCCAAGGACTTCGCAACAAACCAACAATCACCACCAGCATTACCGCAAAGTTTTTCGTGTGCACTCACCTGAGATATGAACGCTCATATTGAAATCCAAGAAGGTAACCTGAGATGAAACAACTCATGGCCATTGACAGTAGAATAAATGGTCTGTGGAAGCGACGATATCGGAACATTGTACTTAAAACCAATGTAGGATGGTCGCTTATCTAAAATGGTGACTTCATCTGTATACACCCATCGCTGCATATCTGCATAGAATAGAACATTTCTCAACAGAATGTAAAGGATATTTCATACTGAATGGTTTCAATTATGACACCAAGCTTTGGAATCAACAAACATTATATCGGAAAAAAACAACGGACTATACTAACATCAAATCACCTTTCATTACGAATTCTATATTATTTTCTGTTCATACGATGCCGCAAGATGGAAATGGGCAACACCATTAGGTATAGTACGACAAAGTATTGCCACTTCTTACTAATTTTGTTTGTTCTCTACCAGTTGCGTACAGATTTAGCTTTTTTATTATTCTATTAATGCTGGGGTAATTTTGGTTCTATAGTGCATGAATGGCATAGCCTTAATAAATACATACAACATGTGTGTCTGCGACACGTGGAACAGACACAGTCGACCATCAGTCCGGGTCAGCTCCAATATTGGAGACTCATTATGATAATGTATTCCGGCATTCAGCCAATCATCGACCAGATTACATCATTAATAAAGTACAGGTCACGCTGGGTCATAAATTACCCACCAAGTGTGATCGGCAGTTTTGGGCCGCTTATTAAGCCCCTGTCTTGTGAATTTCGACGAATTTTGACAGTAAACATAATCCACGTGTTCTGCAGAAGGTCATGTCCAACAAGGAGTCCGATTAGTGAACAAATATTCGAAATATTGACGATTCATTTCTACCCCCAGTTTATCGATTTCGCTCAAGTACCGAGAATCATTTTGTGGATGTTCGTCATCTCTGTTAGAAATACTGTTATAAAGGTTATTTGTGTAGGTACGCGTATAACATTTTGCAAGAAAGAAGAGCAATGTCAGAGCTTTAAAACGATATCTGTTTTGTAGTTGTTAAACGCAGACTAAAAATGGTACGCGATTTGAAAATGTGTTGACAGAGTGGCCACACAACTGTTCCCCATACGGTAGAATTTGTATCGCTGCCATCTCCGATACAAATGGGGTATTCTGAATGATCTGTGTAGGTACACGATTTATATTTCGCAGGACTTCAAGCCAGAGTCTAGGAATCACAGCGATATATGGGGTTTGGTTGTCTTAGCCAGAATAAAACTGGTACGCGATTTTGAAATTGTGTTTTGACAGAGTGGCCACACAACTGTTCGACATTATGACAGAATACGGCGCGGGAGTTCGACACAGTATGGCGTACGTAACGAAGGACGCATGTGGAGGTTGCCAGGAAATACAATTTTTACTGATGGCGCGCTGGCCGCTGATTGGCTAATGAGAGGGGAAATATTATGGTATAGCGTCTCCAATTTTGGAGCTGACCCGGACTGACCATGAATCACAGTATTAGACGGAGACTATACATCAAATCGTTTCGGTAAACATTTTCAGACCTGTATGTCTGTTTGTATGAATTCTGTGGCGTTCATGAGAAAATTGACAAATTACCGACATTCTTTACCGATGAACATCGATAATTATAAAACAGCCTTAATAATTTGATTCTTTTTGACAATCTATTGTTTTCAAACAAACAACCATCCAGTCATTTACTACAGTAAGATACTACCATATAATATTCTCTCATCTGCCACAGTAAAAGACCATCTATTGAACTGTTACAGGGATGTAGTGATTCTTAAACTATCAATTATCTGCATTGAATGCGATCAGTGAATGAATGATCATGGACACGTAATAAATATAAATGCAAACGAATAAAGACCTAGTCTGGCGACTGTGTGGGGTCATACAAATCGCGATCGATTTTAGTGTAATTTCTCTTTGTATGTTGTTTTGGAAGATCGATAAAAAGAAGACAACGACGAAATAAAACAATCAATTACGATTACAGATAAAAACTGGATAAATCAGTAGTCCATTGATTTGTCAGTATCATGTAGATGTCACCTTTACACTGTAACGTAGCCTGGCATTTCTTCCCAATGGTGGAGGGACGGTGATATTTACGATTTATTTGAGGCTTTGCTGACCAATTACTCTAAGTTATTATTATCATTATTATTTATTATAAAGCCTTCAAAAGAGAAGTTCGAAACGGACGAACAGACATTTAACAAATTGTAATATTTTTACAATACTACGATGCTCGACTGGGCATGCATACCTAATATTCTATATTGGTAACAAATATAATTATCCATATATTGTGAATGACAAAAAAGGACTGCAATTTTAGAATCAGCATTCGTCGCTCTATATAAAAAAGTACTATAAAACCTCCACTACTGAACCGTTGATGTATACTTACATACCAAAGACAAAAAGGAATTAAACTATATTTGATCACATTCCCTACCTTTGAAAATGTGTATATATCAACAGTACTCTGTATTCGGTGTGATATTCAATCATCCCAGTCACGTTGTTGATCGAACAGTTTATGAGATAAATATAATATCCCACCAGTTGATCAATTGCAAGACCCACGGCTGTAGTGACGTATGAACTTCCGCCGTCTTGTTTTTACATTTTGAATTCGAATATTGACAAAAAAGAAGGAAAATATTGAGTCGACGTCGATGCTAAATATCGACTGGAAATTTCGAATTGGAGTCATTGTTTGCACAGGTCAATTTGTTTGTCACAGATGTGACCGTCATAATACCTAACCTTTCGAAGTCGTCCAATGCGCACACCATATGATACAGGATAATATTTGCATGCCGATTGAACATGGAAATATTTAAACTGGATGAATGATGGAAGAGAGAATGCAATTACTTGTTTTCCATATTACGTAAATTGATAGTTCACCCTAAATGCGTTTACATATTTAAGAAAACAAGAAGGAAAAAGCGGCAAAAAAATTAACAGCCGCTCGTAAAACACAATTTGTACCATGGAGTGGTAACCGGTTATGCTTGTGTTGCTGTGACTTTGTCTATACACGGTGATGGACTGTGGTATGGGCCGACAATGGATAGCTGGCACCAATAGACAAATTGGATTTTCTTAAAGTTGGAATTAGAGATTCTACTTCAAAATTTAATGAAGTATTCTCCACACACAAATCTGCTTTATCTATCTATCTTTATCTATGCTTTATCTTTATCTGCCCAGCATATCTACAGCGTTTCGGAAGCCAAAAAGTAGACTTGGTTCAAGTCGGTGAATTTTTAACAATAAAATCATTTATGATAGTTTCTCTTGTGTCTCTACGATTTCGTACAAACCTATTGGGAATCTGGTAGCCCAGGCCAGGTTTTCCCACGATTGAGTGCGTCACCTGTGAGTCTGCGCAGTATAGTGAGTTAGTTTCTGCCCTGTATAGCGTTCACCCCACTCATCGCGTCAATTTCACTCACGCGCGCGCGTTCACTCCACTCAAACATTCACAAATCACAGACTTAAACCAAGTCTAGCCAAAAAGCTTCCCCGCAGAAATCCCGGACTGGTTTTATAATGCGTAATCCAAGTTTCATCACAGGGTGTTGTCTAAATGTCCGTCCCCAGGGGTGAGTAGGTGTTTCGTTGTATTGCTAATAAAGATATATTCTACCAACCTTTGGTGTTTTGGTCTTAAACTTAGCACTGCCCTTGACAATCTTGCGTTAACGTTTTATCAACATGCTGTATCTATTATCTGATGAGTTTGAGTGCCTAATTGGCCAAAGTAATCAAGGGTAAATTACTAAGCTGTGGACGCTGTCACCAGATTATCACCGGATTAAATTTGACAAAGTCAACAACGAACGCGCCAGTAAGGTCTTCAGTTATACCTTACTGGCGCGTTCGTTGTTGACTTTGTCAAATTTAATCCGGTGATAATCTGGTGACAGCGTCCACAGCTTAGTAATTTACCCTTGCTTACTTTGGCCAATTAGGCACTCAAACTCATCAGATAATAGATACAGCATGTTGATAAAACGTTAACGCAAGATTGTCAAGGGCAGTGCTAAGTTTAAGACCAAAACACCAAAGGTTGGTAGAACATATCTTTATCAGCAATACAACGAAACACCTACTCACCCCTGGGGACGGACATTTAGACAACACCCTGTGGTTTCATATGAAGAGCCACCTTTATACTTTGATCAAACAAGAACTGCGCGGTTCACTGCTGCTGTGATTGGCTGTTTTTGTGCATCTGCTCCAAAACTTGTAGTTGATTGGTCGTTTGTAAGTGATTAACCATCTGGCTAAAGCTTGCTACACATTATCAGCTACTCAGTAAATCTAAACTGGTTTGAACTGGCAAAGAAATGTTTCCATTTTAAAACATTGAGGTTTTTCCTTAGAAATTTGAAAGATCACTCTTTTGTGCACTATACTAAATGCTAGAAGCTTGACAGGGGAACATCTGTCAGGCAGACATAGCAGTAGACAAACTTTTAAAGACGAGTAGCAGGATTTTGATTATTTTTTATGAATTTTTATGTCAATCACAAGTTTTTGTTCTAATCCCATAAAAATGTTGAAACACCCACTGTTTAGCTTGCTAATACATACATCTCTACCTGTAGAATGCACTGTTATTGTTTACATTTGAATTCTAGTCCGGACTTGAATTCACTTGTCAACAATAACAGTGCAGTCTGCACATGTACAGGCTGAGTTGACAAGCTGAATACTGTGTATCTCAACATGCTTTGTAGAGTAGAAAGAGATACAGGAGTTGACATCAATAATAAAAGTGACAAAAAATCATGAAAATTCAGCTACTGGCACTGATAAGTCACACAAACATGTACAAATGACAATAATTCAACAAATGAATAAAGGAAAATGATTCATCTTTTATTCTACAAAACACATAGTGAAATAAAGACAATACATAAATAATGCTGAACATTACACAAATACCATCTCCTATGCATTTTAAGGTAAGTTGGCATCCGTTTAACCTTTGGTTTTCACACTTAAAAAAAAAGAATGGAAACAACAAAATGAAGATGGAGAAATTCACTCCAACAAGGAATCAATTAACAATCTTTGAGAATTTATCACTCTCTCTGTCAGGCAGAAATAATGTGCTAGGCATTACATTTGAATTATTAAAATTACATCTTCACTACAATTGTAATTACACACAATGGATGTATGGGTGCATACAATTACAATGATTTATTTAAGTTCATTGGAAGATACTGAAAACTGTTCCTGTCACAGACACCCAGGGACAACAGAATCTGTTGATTTGTTGCGTACCAATTCCTGTCTTATCAAACTTTCAACCTCCCCTGCATAGCCATGGTATGACCTCATTATTTGAAATAGATCTTTGGAATCCTCCACAAAGATGGGGAGGAGGGTTAAAATATTTAACATCAAAGAAGACTATACACAGCATGAAATTATCGCTATGTAAGAAGTAGAAAGTACTACATCAACTTGACATTTTATACACAAAAGTAAAATATAAACCCATAATTTTTATGGCAGACATGTAAGGAAACTGTGCTCCTTTTATTCATTGTCAGCTTCAAGTTCTTCAACATTTGGTGTTTGCTTTGTTTGTCTACAACTGCATAAATTATTGGAGACAATCAGATTAGTCCATTTCAGGGTAAATGCAATGTTACTCATATTGACAATCAGTAGCTGTTCTTGCAGAGGGGGGTGACAGAGGGTGGAAACACAGATGGACGGACGGTGTCAAAGATGAAATTTTCACACAATGCTACAGACATATATTGCTCTACAGACTTGTTGCATCATCTGGACTTGCTTCTGAATGAAGTCATTGTTGTTCTAGAAACTAAAGTCAAATATCTTTATGGAGAGATAAGAGTCCCTTGGGAAGAATTGTGATGTACTAACTTGCAGGCTGTATGGCCATGTCCAATATATCTACTTCTTTCAACAATCAAAGCCAGATTTTGAAGTCAGATGAAATCTACAATCCTAGAAAAATGACTATAGGAAGTCGATGGATATCAGAGTACACTGTAGAAAATGGAGAATGCGTAGGCTTGAAGTTTTACAAATGTACGTAAGTCGAAAACATGGATGTTCTGGACTTGTCAGCATGAACAGATAATATGTACATATTGTGCGATACAATAGAGCAATGGTATTTCTATCATTGGATCAACATTTTCTGCCATTCATAATCCTCATCTGACAGTCTATGATCAGACTTTCCACTTCCCTTATGATTGCTATGGTAATCCTCGAGTCATGTGACCATTTTGACCAATAGGAGTGTGGAAGGACATTCATCATTCTTCAGTCACATGTTCATTTTTGGCCAATAGAGAGCTGTACTTGACACTGCAGCTTGCCTCATGATGTTGAATGGTTAAAAATAATCTCATTGCAAAGATAACAATCTGCATTCTTACCAAAACTTAAGCAAAACATTGCACTGAATGTAAGATTTTCTGGCATTATGTCTGACATGACCACACACTTGAAAATAAATTGTAGACATCCCTTCACTGGTTTCCTACCGTAAACAATTTCACAAGACACTCTAGCTACAGTAGTAAAACTCATAAACTTGTAACTCTCACTTCAAGGAAATCCAGGAAAAGACTTAAAGATTAACCTTCTGAAGAAAAGGTTTGTGCAAAATTCATTTTAGTTGTGGTGATGAAAAATCTACTTCTGATAATCATCATAATCTCATAATGAGCAACTCCAAACGCTATTTGCTCATTTGTCTCACAGTGGCACATAGTAGCCCTAAAATCCATATCAAAATACCTCATTTTTGGGAGTAAAATTATCTCTTGGGATATTCCACATTAGACATTTCAGCTTTTTCTCTCCTAGTGTTTTTTTTTGTCAAGATATGTACAGAAGACCAAGGAAATGAAGAAGACAAGTTGACAGCTGTCATACAGAGATTTCATGATGAAATCTGCCGACTGCTGATCTGATAAGAGATGTACTCGGGGGAAAAAGAATAACAGAATAAGGACAGGAAAAGTATGACAAAATTTAAAAAAATCACACAACACTGGAAAAAACTTTGTAAATACAGAAAGGAATGAAAACTGGTTTTGAACATTAAAACAACACTGGCTTGTATAATGCTCTATCCTGATGAACTTACTATAAAAATAAATACCTCACAGAAGAATTTTCACATGCATTTCATTGTTGGCTGTGAGCGTAGGTTGAATAGGTTGTAGAATCAGTTCAATTCATTGATAGGGCAGTGCTCATACTTAGCAATTTTACTTTGGAACATTTCAAAATGCTCTCACATCTCTTTGGATTGACATTTCAACAATCGCTTCAGATTAACATTTTTTTTGTTTTGCAATTGCAATTGTTTCATCTAATCTGAGCATAATTAATGAAATACAGTTTGAAGCTGTAAATACCGTTCATATCTCTGTGCATTTCCCAGCTTACTGGGCTGATAGCACATTGTAAAGACATCGATCATATCTAAACTTCTCAATCTGTAATGGCAGACTTTTGTATTTTGTACTCTTTTGATACACTGCATCTACAGACAGGCCAAATGGACAAAAACAATTTAAGGCAGACGTTTTGAATACCATGGTCATCGCACTATGATAGACCTGCCTGGATTCACGTTTTAGTGTACATTATACACGATATTGTATTGTTATTAAAGCATTTGATTCAAGTTTCCTCAATCACAATGGCTAATGATGACAGAGTATGACTCTGCGATGTCATTACAAAAAAACAACATATGCCTGCGACAGTAATGTCATCAGTAGAGCATGGCCTAGCACTGTGATGTCATCAGTAGAGCATGGCCTAGCACTGTGATGTCATCAGTAGAGCATGGCCTAGCACTGTGATGTCATCAGTAGAGCATGGCCTAGCACTGTGATGTCATCAGTAGAGCATGGCCTAGCACTGTGATGTCATCAGTAGAGCATGGCCTAGCACTGTGATGTCATCAAGTACAGCATGGCCTAGCACTGTGATGTCATCAAGTACAGCATGGCCTAGCACTGTGATGTCATCAGTACAGCATGGCCTAGCACTGTGATGTCATCAGTACAGCATGGCCTAGCACTGTGATGTCATCAGTACAGCATGGCCTAGCACGGTGATGTCATTACTAATATACATCACTTGGTATTAATTGGGATACAATTCTATGATTTTACATCTCCTCAAAAACACCATTGATACAAGCGGTGAAGCCATCTGAAGAGGATATTACCAATTTTGCATAATGACTTACAAAATAATACATGTCCAGTGTAACATGCTGTACAGCAAGGTGTACTCATTCCTTGTCTATGAAATATTTCCCACAATAAATTACACCTTAATTTAAGTCCATTTATATTTCTTTTAAAATTTTTGGCTGTTCTATGTCACATATGTGTACCTGTTCTGTCAGTTGCCCAACTGTGGATGAGTTTCTTTGACATATTAACGTAGCAATAAATTATGAGCATGATTTTAGGATTTTTGATAGGTGAGACTTGTTCATGACTGAGGACCGTTGCACAATGGAGGTCACGTTGTTTCATTGCTTGTATGCAGATCATCGGTAATCTCCAACAAATGTAACATTATGTTCATTATTCATAACACCGTCAAAGACAACGGACAACATGTAGATACAGTGTCTCAAAGTTCAACTGTGACTCTCCTTGCATAGCACACGACTGGACACCGACTAGACATCAGTGCGATTGTACAAATAGAGAATGTTCTCATCCGTCAGTTTCCGCCACAGCTGCCTTTCATTGTCCACGTCATGTGACCCAACCGACGCCCTCGTCAGCTCAACCTTGGTTGAGTCGTAGTAGTGCATGGGAAAACGGGCATCGTAACCAAAGCCATACATATTCACTTCATCACATAGGTGTATTGCTAGGAACACCACCAAAGCACCTGGAAATAGGAAACACGTTTTAGATGAGGGTTCTGAGGGTTGATCAATGGTGCATTTGCAAGTTTTCTTCTCACATAGGATTTTTTGAATATCAGTCACAGCACTGGACTTCACTGACTATATTAACAATAGATTTGTTGACCAAATGTTACCCTGTTATATTCAGTGTCCACCATGATATGTTATTGCTCAACACTTAGGTGGGAAAACTAAAGAAATCAAAGTTGAAATGCTGAAATAATCTCTAAGTCTACACCCCTTGTATGAGTCAAAACATTTGCTATGTTTGTGATTTTAAGGTAGCCAACAGTAGGAACTGCATTGCTGAAATGTCAATATAATTTGGTCTGATCTGGCACTCATCATTGCTATAATCTGAAGCGAAGAATACAATCCCACAATGTTCAAGTTCATGGACTCTGAAAGACCAACATATGCATCCCAGTGGGATTTTCAGTATTTTCAGTAGTATGGTATGGCACTATGTAGGCATGTATACATTGACAGATGGCATACCTGTTGTCGGCCTGTAAGCCTTGGAATCCAGGAACCTGGTGAAGACGTATCTCATAAAATCCGGGTGAACTATTTTTAACTTGTGTACATCAAGCATTGGCTTTGGTGGATTCCTGGAAACATGAAAAGGTAAAATAAAATCCTCAGGCCATGATCAGAGAAATTGGACGATGTGTCATCATTATTGATGATACTGAATGTAGACGAGGTTGATATGTGATATGTCCTTTTGTAAATGTATGCATTTTGTGCTATGTTCGTGTGTGTATGTGCTGTTCACCATGACAACCATAGCTGACTCCCCTCCAGCTAATCAAATCTGTCTGGATTACCACTTCAGCTGCTTCATAACAACCGTTGAAAGCATTGGTCGCTTTGACGCTACATTGGGAAACACAGAACAGTGTTATCTTGCCAAGTAGCATAGACAAATGGAGAAACAGGAGATTCAGTTCGCCTGACAACACTCAATATAGTGCAGAATCGACATTCTGACAACTGGAGGAACTGATCTGTTGACACTGAAAGAACTGACATTCTCACAACTTACAGCGTAGACACTGAGAAGGCCTTAATTTACTCACTACACTATTTAAGGGGGCACTGCACCCAACACAGCATATTTTGCTCAAAAATCACGTTTTTGCAAATATTCATTCAATTTTAATTAATATGTTAACCATGTTGGTGGGGTTCACCTTTTAGCTTGTCAGGCAGTTGTAAGTTTCACAATAAAGAAGTGTTAATTCATGCAAATGAATGCAAATCACCCGATTTCCTGGCTTCTTTTTGTTCCCAATTTCAAAATTTCCAAAGAATTTAACTCCCCTCTTGCTAGGTCAAATTTTCTGAAATTTTCACATTATGTTCTTTAAATGCTCTTTAAAAAACCGACTATTTTGTTTGGCAATAAAGTTCTTACATTTTAAATGAGAGGCATTTCAAATTTACTAATGATTTTAATCACTTTTTTGTGTCAGTTTTTCAACCCTTGCCATTTTAGAATGAGGATGGATAATGCAAAATAAAAAAAATCGTTTTTTTTTCTACATATACTCTTCTTTCAAGTTAAATATTACATATCAGAAGATAGTGTCAAGTTTTTGACTTAAATTATTTTTTATCATTAATACCAAAATTGAGGTTTTTTACCCCAAATATACACCCACTTCATCTTTCGAGTAAATTACTGCTACTATACTAAACTTTAGAGTCTCTGCTTTTTGAAAATATGGTATGAGGGGCTTTCCTTGTCATCTTTGATGAGAAATATTGCTTTGAAAAAAACTGTGTTGGCAACAAGCAGCTCCACCTTAAAAGTAATCACACATGTACCATGCCGACAGTAATCACAAATTCTTCCTCACACTATCATCTTTAGAATCTGAATAAAATTATGGAAGAGAATAAAGATTTCAAGAGATTTTGGTTCTTTTGAAGAAAATGAAATGAATTTCATGATACTTCTTGACTTTTTATAATTTTATGTCCATCTGTTTCATAAAAAACTGAAACAATTTTAGAATCCAGTAAATCCTGGTGTTCAATCCAGCAATTACTATGACCAGCATGCCTTATTGATCAGATGGAAAAACGTATCAAAGAATGTACAAAGAGACAACACTGAAAGACTACCTAGAATTCCCTTGCTAACAAGTGTACAGTAAAGCCCTCGAAATTTCTCATTAGCAGCTGAAATGATTTTTCATTGACAAATAGTGTTTTAGTGCTTCACTTTTCTATGGGCATTCAAGATAGATTTACACTGCAAACATGAATATACACTCATGTTGCCATGGCAATCTGAACAGCAAATACTCTGAGTGATTGAGTGTCTTGCAAAGTCATCAATCAATCACACATGAATGCACAGTAAAGTGTCAACATTTTAATGGACTGTGTGCATACACTTCATATGTATGGGCTTGTTTAGTCTGCTTTTCAATCGCTTGACAAGTGAACTATGAAAAACGCATAAAGCAGAAGAGATTCATATTAAATTGATTACGCAGTGGACAAAAAACTTTCAATCTAGTCAGTTCTACATCCTGAGGTCTATTTGCTGCGTGAAATAGTAAGAACACAGATGATACTCTTAAAGCTGTTTTCTCTGAAATCAATGACAGAAAACAGACGCCAGAGTGCACTGACTGAAAGATTCAATGGTGTGTGGGTTTGAGTTGGTGGACACCAATACAAGATTGAATCTTTCAGTCTACAGTTCATAGGGGTTGGAAAATCCCTGAAAGTGTTCACACATTTAGCTGAAGGGGTCTGCCATGTATGTTGATAAACATGTGTTTGTATGTGTATGTATGTGTGTGTATCTGTCTGTCTGTCTGTCTGTTTGCATATATATATTTACACTGTTCTATATGCATATTTAGTACACATTGTCACACATACAGTCCCATGCTACCTTGGTAATAAATAAATAAAATAAAATAAATAAATAAGTTATATATATATATATATATATATATATATATATATATATATATATATATATATATATATATATATATATATATATATATATATATATATATATATACATACACAAACATGGAAAGAGAATTTATATATATATATATATATATATATATATATATATATATATATATATATACAGAGTTCGCGTTTACGCAAAAATCGTGCGTATTTACGCATTGAAATTGACTCTCTACGCATTTTTTTCATCATTATGCGTTTTCTATACGCAAAGGATAACACCGAAAGCACTCCCCACGACTGAGCTTAGGCGACAACCAGACGAAATTTGTTGCAACACATTTCTGTCAATCACTCATTTTGTGTGGAAAGTTTCGGATTCTCTGGGCGTTGTCTGAAAAATTGGCATCGTAGTCCACACGTTATCACGTTAGGCATGTTATCATGTCAGCTGTGACTATGAATTACGTTGCTAATTTTCAGGCGAGCGATAGTTTCTGAAAGTAAGTGATTGACAGAAATGTTGCGACAAATTATATAAATGCCAACCGTGCACGATCATCGCGTCTCGCTGTTCCCAAATTTTGATCAAGCTCACATGCAGCATGGCGTCGAAGCAGACAAATCTGTTTTAATTTCTTTCAACTTTGCTCTACGAGTCCGTGAAAAAAATGATTCATTGGTAGAGCTCGTCGGAATCCCGATAAATTTTGAACACGGCAGAAGTGTCTGGATGGTAACTGGTCGTTCAGGCACCAAGTCGTTTCGGCCCAAGTCGTTTCGGCCTCTCAATTTCCGGTCCCAAGTCACTTCGGCACCGCAACCCAAGACGTTTCGGCATCTGTGTTTCGATTTTTTTCCAAACTATTTAGTAATTGACTGATCCGTCATATTCGTAAGCGTGACCTTTGCGTTCTGACCAGTACTTTATGTGCATTTTGTGTGAATTTTGCCGAGCTGTTTCCTCACCGCTTTCAAACTTTTTCCGTGTCGGCGGCTATTGATATCGATAAACTTGTGTCACAGATTTGAAAATGATATGAAGTTTTTTCTTACGGTCTCTTCCCATGTTCTCACAAAGATTAAGCATGTACGTGAATGTTAGTTACTATACTTTTTAGTACTTTGATTTGTAACATTACGCTCCAGCACTAGTTCCCACGGGTAGCCTTCAGCGGTGTCGAAACGTCTTGGTTGCGGTGCCGAAACGACTCAGACTTGGGGCCTGAAATTGGAAGGCCGAAACGTCTTGGGCCGAAACGACTTGGTGCCGAAACGTCCAGAAACCGTCTGGATAAGCTGCCATAACTCTAACTTTTGGGTTGCCCGATGTGTTGTGACGGTTCCATTTATACCCTTCGCTGTTACGTTTCAACATTGTTCAAGTTGTTCGTTAAACTGTTTTCATTAAAATAATGTTACATCGTACAATCCGAATATGTAGTGTAGGTTTATTCAACGGCACATTGTATTTTGCTGTCAGTTTATTCATCAATCGAGTGCGGAAGTGAAATTACGCACTCTAATCCAGCCATTACGCAATTTTAGCAGACTAATGCGTATGCCGTACGCGAGGAGAAAAAAGTCACCGCGAACACTGATATATATATCATTTTTTTTTTTTTTTTTCTCTCTCTCTATGTTTGTGTGTGTGTGTGTGTGTGTGTGTGTATATAATAGATGCAAAGCAAGCTAATAGTATTCCATTTACACCAAATGACATGATGGGAATTCTCACATCAATATATACAAATCTAATATCACTGAAGCTGAACAGCTGTACTGTTCAGAGAAATGCTAATGAAATACATGCAAAGTCATGATGATGAAATGTCAGACATACATTTTTGATATCACTCCACACACCAGTAAAATTAATGATTTTACAAAAGATATTAGTTAATATTATTCATTGGGTGTAATTATCATGTCTATGTTATTGTCACAAAATACGCATTGACATTGTGGGGGAATACAGAATTTTACATTTTTTTGCATTCCTGAGTTTAACCTTTCCACTGCCAAAACTTTGAAGGTTTTTTGGACAAGTGTGGTTGAACCCAAAAAGCATAGAAAAGGTGTGAAGGAACTGAATGCTTCAAAACCTGTCTAAACTGTACCCTGAATAAACTGAGCATGCACTCTGGCACCAATCAGGGTTCAGCTTACAAAGGTGAATGAAAATGACAGAAAGAAAGAGCGCAAAGTCAAAGAAAGAAGAGACAAAAGAGAAAGAGAGACAAGGATGATGAGAGGTGATGTTTGGGAGGGGGAGGGGGTTCACTTGGCCTAACATTGTCATATAATGATGGTCAGACTTATAAGTGCTCCATTACTTGATTATGTTACACCATTATTAGATACAGAAGGAAAAATGTTTCATTTCAATGAGTAGCTTGTGTTATAAACCCTTCTGAAAACACAGATCTATGCTTCTTAGGAGCTTATGAAATTAAGAATTTGTTACTATTGAAACTTTACACCAAAACACCTTTCTGGTTAGACTGTTCACTAGTAAATGTTTTTTCTACTCTACATGGAGAAGTGAATAAAATGATTGTGAAAGGGACATTACCGTTGTGATTATGAAGTTAATGTTTATTGTACAGAGCCCTGATTTGACTTCAGAAGATGGCATGGTTTGTTACATGAGTGCGGACAAAAGGGCAGACACATGATTATATTGATGAATATTATTTTGACCTCGTCAAACTGTTACAATCTGACTTTGACTGCTACTTTAAATTTGATGAAATGTTCCCTTCAAAGGCTTATCCTTGATGTTATACAATCTACATGGTTAATGATTTGGATGATTTGGATGATTTGGATGGTTACATGGACACTAAGTTAAAACTACTGCACTGCCTTGTTGTGTAGATGTGATTCCCTTTTGGTGAACTTTGAGAAAAGTGGTTTCTACTACAGGTATTATCATATGCACTAAACCAATATTCATTTGTATGTTATTATTGATCGGTCAATATTTCTAACTCAAATTAGCAGTTGTATTTCTTTAAATTTTAGTAAATCTCTATAATTTCTTTCAAAACATTTCACACTAAGTTTCTCCACAAAAACTAGGCATGCATACACAGTTTAAGCCACCCCTACCACCGCGTCAGCACAAAAAAAATACAAATTTTAAAAAAGCCAGATGATGAAAAAAAGGCAGCCATATTAAGCCAAGTTAAGTGAACTTGATGAGTTGTCTAATTACGCACTACCGGTAATAGAATTTGGTGTACTGACCAATGTTTCTGGCCTTTGTCATAGGTGTATATTGGAGGAGAGTTGTTTCTTAGCATGGCTATGGCATAGTCCATATCGTAAGACTTGAAGAGGACATAGAAAGAAGTAACCTAAAGAAAGAAAGTGCATTAAGCATCACAAATTAATACAACACAGCAAACAAAAATCAGTGACCTATCCCAGCCTCACATGTGTTTCTGAAAAGGTCATTTATCACTAGATGTAATTTATTTTTTCCTTTTTAAAGCCTCATTTATTTGGATACATTTGAAATTCACAGACAGGGTTATTGGAACTGGTGCAGTGCATCAACACCACGCTGTTGTTGTCAGTTGGGAGCATGACTTGAAACAATTTTTTTACACTATTTTTGTTTGTATGTCAATCACAAGGTCTTGTTCTACTCCTAAAAGTATGTTTAAAGACCTCAGGACAACTTAGCTTGTCAATACAACCTGAGCATATAATATACGTGCAAAATGCACTTATATCTGGGCTTGAATAAGAATGCAATTCACCGAGTTGATATTCAAAACAAAATAGTGTTAAGGGCATCAAAAATAATGTTACTAGCCATTTCAAGGGGCTGGTTTTTGATCAGCTTCGTCTCTGAGCAAACTGACTACATGTGCACAACTTTCAACGGAGAAATGAGGTTAAAACTGCAGAAACAACCACTAATGCATAAACCAGAGATTGAGGACTGTCCCTTTAGAGTGTGGAGATCTTGCTCAAGTAAACAACATCATGGTCAGTGCCAAGGGTTGATGCCACTGACCTTGGAGTGTACTTCAAACCTGGCCACTGGGGCATGATGCCTTCAAGAATTGTCAATGGCCTCTATTCTACACAGTCCTGAAATTGCCCATGTTGCTTGTATCACAACTGAAGATATTTGGGCTGATGAATAACAGAAATTTCATGAGCAGATCTAACAATTGCAAAGTGCTAGGTGAACAGATTATGTACAGATGAGAAACTTTCAGATAAACAATCACATTTCAGAAACAAACAGTGAGGCAGTGATATATTGGTCACACAATTAATCACACTTTTCAACTAAAGCTGTCAATATCAATGTTGTGGTTCTCACTTCTTATAGATGTTTTTCATTTCTTTGCAATAAAAACGTAAATTTTCAGTGACAGGAATGTTAAAATAATTTTTCATTTTTCAGTGACAGGAATGTTGAAATAATTTTTTCATTTGTGAAAACTTTGTCAAATCAGTTGGCCAACACACTGATATGACAGCTTTTGGGGCATTACCATGGAAACAAGATGTACGACTCTTGTTTCGCTGGTTTTGCACACTGCACAACTTGCGATAGAATGTCCTTTACTGACCAGCTCGTATTCCGTTTTTTGGAATGCAAGGCTGGGGGTTTCAATCCTCGAAGCATTCGATCAGCATAGTCAATGTCATATGTCTTGAACTCCGTATAGAAAAACTTCGTCTCCTAGAAAATCAGCAGATATGTTAGTTGGTATATGATTTCCTCCACTGGCTTTGATGTAAACTCATGATAAAAAAGTTACACCAAAACTTGAAAGGTTTTGTCACTCATTGTAACTACCGGTATGGTTGATGAAATCATTTTTTTAGAAATACTGTTTACATACCAAGTATTTGAAAGTGTGATTATTTTGGATATACCTTGTATTTACATTTGAACTGGTTATTTTTGTACTGCCTTTCTCATCTCAAATTTTTGTACAGCCTTTCTCATCTCAAATTTTTGTAATACCTTTCTAATCTATTGCACTTGTTGGGGGTTCATTTGAAGCTCTTGAAATAAATACAATTTTCACCACCTTATTTTCATGAAATTACATCAAAAATTTAAATTTTTCCCATAGACTTAACACAGGGATGGCAGCCATTTTGAATTTTGGTTACTTGTTTCTCTGGTACCAAACTTCGCATAGTGACCCCCGATTTTTATTCTTAATTCTGAAGGAGAATGGTTGAAAGCTTCCTTGGGGAAAGTTTGAGCAAATGTTAATAAGCCTTTTACATCCGAGGCGCATATCCATCAAACAAAGTATCTATAAGACTACCAACACATCTTGTTCTGCTGATTTTGTTTCACATCTAACCTGTATTTGAATTTGATAAATCTTTGCTCAAATTATCACAGGCAAAAATAACATCAGCTGTACAATATCATGCAGCTCCAAGAAATGCTTTCAATAGGAAATGAAAATTGATACACTTATTAACTTTGACTGTATGCAGCCTACTTGTTTTCATGATACATATATCCCTCAAATTTCAATGTTGATTGTTCAATCCTAAAATGACAACAAATGAAAACAAGACTTTTCTTTTTACGCCGCCAAGATTTATGTTGATAGCCTAGATCATGGTAAGATGTTTTTCATGATTGGTATAGCTCTCCCTTCTACCGTCTATGGTTAGCTGTAGAAATGCTGTATCAACAAGATATTGTGTGATGTAACTGTTGTTCTCAAGGAAAGCCATGTGATCTATTTGTGTTCCAGATCTCATAAAATCTTCTGTTTCCTGTTTTTGTGAATATTTCCTGAGGCTGTCAAGTAGAGATTTCAATGGCTAAGATTTTTCAACTTAAAGTATGGTCTATTTTAATTTCCATGTGTTACATGATATCATGTCTGTGCAAGAGCTGAGGCAATATATTCTGAAGTTACTCATTATGCAGTGCATGTTGGTTTTTTTGTTTTCTTAACATACCCTGAGATGATGTATCAATTATGAAACCAGGACAAACAGATATATATAGGTTTACTTTAAAATCATATTCTCTTTCTTCTTCATCATCTCAGCTCCTCATGATACTTACAGACTGATTTTGAATCTCCCTTGCATACTGGGACTCTGGGAAGAAAGTGTAGAAGGAGGTTCTTGTACCGACATCTTGGGCAAATCTGCCTTTAGTCAGTGCCCTGTTTACCCTGTATGAAACCAAAACACACATTGCTTAATGGTGATTCAAAATGATGTACAATTCTTTCCTACTGACATTTCAACTTTGCATTCACATTCTTTGATATTGTTGTAAATCATATGTGGCCTGTGTGTTGATAGCTGGACATAATTGCCACCTTGATTTCTGTAGATATGTCTCGCGCATAGAGTGGACAAAAAGTTCTGGCTCTCATAAATGATCCATGATCCATTTTTTTTGAAATTTGACTTGATCTATAGAATAGCCCTAGTGCCCACTCCCTTCCCTCAAGTCTTTTAACCTGTTCACCCCAGTTCCCTGCAAACAGGGCCACAATTACAATAGATAACAATGGGTTTGGATCAAACCATGGTGGTGAAAGGGTTAAACACGACATCAAAGCATTGCCAGTTGCCTTCAATCCCTCCAAGACCCACTTACTCCCTTGTCATTGTCCCATCAACATCATTTCAGGGCCAGAAGCTGAAACCTATGATTTTTTTCATTATTTTTTGTTTTTAATGCCAGATTCTTGTTCTACTCCCCAAGGCATGTTCAGATACACAGTATATTCAGTTTGTCAACTTAGTCTGTACCTGTGTAGACTGTCCTTTTATTGTTGACAAGTAAATTCCAGTCTGGACTAGAATTCAAATGTCAACAACAACAGGTCAATTTATACATATAGACACAGTGTTGAAAAAATACACAGTTTGTGTTTCAACATGCTCTACAGTGTGTAGTCGACATACAAAACAAAGTTAGTGAAAAAATTATCAAAAGTTACATCTACAGAGCATTTATTTATGCAAATTTGTTGTTTATAAGTTCAGTTGCCACGTACCAAAGGCTGTCAAAAAGAACAATGTCATGCAAGATACATGGGCTAATGTCTTGGAAGCTGTTCTCCAACTGGTTGGTACTGAATCTTACAGTTATAATTGAATAATACAAATAGACTCCCTAAGTTGGTGTGAATAGCGACAATGACCAATCAGATGTAACCTTCCGAGCATACTGCACACCAGCAGAGATATACTGGTAGTTTACAGCAAAGACAATCTTTGCAAATAGAAATAAAGCATAGGGTTTAGAGTTATCAGTACTTTGAACATTTAACAACACAGAACCATCATTATGTAGATATAAAAATAAAAAATAAACAAGAAATAAACAAATATATAGAATAAATACATAAACAAATAAATAAATCAATAGATGGACATACTCCAAAAAGATGACAATGCATTGGATCATGGGAAGAAAACCCTACATGCCTTACCTGAAGACATAATCATGAGCATCAATTGTTTCTCCCATGTTGGAGCCGTTGAGTACGCCACCACAGCCAACTACTGCACACCGCACACACGCTGGCCTCTGGCCACCATAGACATCGGGATTTGTGAAATTGGGATTGTTCACAACGTGAGCTAATACTGTAAGATTTTAAATGCAAACAATACATGAGTTATCCTAAGGCAGGTCCATCTTGAGTTCACAAAGTCTGTGTGTTCTCTGTAAGCATGACTCTAAAAACACAGTGAGTAGACTGTCTTCTTAAAGGTATACAGTCATCTGTAATCTAAATATGCCCATATATAGTCAAACGGGCATTCCTTGGTATTCAAAATGCCCATGTGAGGGCACTGTTTTTAAAAAGCGGCCACCCCTTAAAATCTGTGATTGGTTAGATTTTCTCTTTCCATGGTAACTGTGGCAAAATTGAAAAAGGTGACAGTATACCTTTAAGTACAGTATGTAGTGGGTTTTTTTTGCTGTGAAAAGCATGTAAAGGGTACACTATGTTAGGGGATAACCATAAGATTTCTGGAGGATAGTGGAAGCGGTGGTGTCAACATATTTTTTTGTCCATCATTGCCAAAATTTTGTTTCAAAACGTGCTCCAGCAGATAATTTTTTTCCCGTACTACTGCAGGCAATGCTAATCTTTTTCTTTCAGAACGAAGTGTGTAAAAGAATCAACGTTTTCATTAGTACAACCTGTAAACTATGATAGCAGACGACTTCATGCATTTATTTTTTCATATGTAATAAGTATAGTACAAGATGAATGATGGAAATAAATATCGATGTGAAAAATAAATTCAAATTGATAGTATGCATTGATCTTCATGAAAAGTAATTGCAAAAGCTAGACTATGAAAGGGTTGAGTGTGGGACAGGATATCACTGGCCCTCCCATGGTAGAAAATTGTTACAGTAATAAATAGAGATGTCAACACTGCATTTTATGAAGTCCCAGGCAAATGGATTCCACAATGCTGTACACTATGAATTACTGAAGAAACGCTTACACACTTATTCTTCAGATGTCAAACAGTGTGAAAGAATATTTCTACATGGACATTGTTCACCAGTATTATGTCCTTAAACTTCTTGTGAAGGAAGATGCCCTGGGATTCACTAGAAACTGAACAACTTTGTACAACATTCTGACCTTTTCATAAAACCCATGGGACTAATATTAAACAATTTTACCATCGGTGATTCAACCCCTAGAGAACACTGCAGGTACATGCATTGAATGATTCTCACAAAGTCACTGCACTCTGTATCTAGGGACAATACCTGGATATCAGTCTGTACTTTTGTGTGACTACTTTTGGATATTTTTCAGCAATTCATGATCATACTTCATCTTCATCGTTCAAATCATGATCAAGAGTTTTGGTACACCCATTGTACAGTGTATTGCAGCCTTGTTGATGTATTGCAGAGCAAATAACAAGTCGAGACTTGCACTAAACGATGGACGTACCAAAATGTATAGGAAGGCTGGGCTACACTCTAATAAGAGAAACTGAACACCAGGCTTATTGACATGTTCACGATTGAACAATCAAAAGACTTTAGTTGATGGACAAAGAACAAAATCCCTAATCAGATTAACAGATTAAGCCTCAGGGTTTACCGCAGACTGTCTGCGAAGCACATTCTATTGCGCAATGTACCATATACAAAACAGAACAAACCTCAGGGCATATTGCATAACAACAATCACACAAACCAAAAAACTGAGGGATTGTTGACCTACTGTAACACATAATCTTATATGATGATGAAACAAAATGAACAGGCATAATGAAATTGTAAGGTATATAGAAATACTTTTTCTATATACCTTACAATTTCATTGTAATGTAATATCAAAGGGCAGGCTATTGATTGCTCTATTTTGAGATCTATTTATACCAAATATGTAACACTCTCCACACCATGCCCCAGTGCCCTACCATGAGTGACTAAGGTTTCACATATGCTAGTATATTGTCTTCTACACATTACTTTGCTATTGAAACCAATTCCTTGATAGCCAAAGTTGTTACTTGTTCTCAGTTGCTTAAACCTTTCACTACCAACTTTGAATCCACCTGCAATTTCCCTAAATTTCCAAAGTTGGACTTCAAAATATGAAATTACATGACCTCAAAATGGCAGAGTGTATACTCCAATCAGGTAACAAAGGATATCATATGGCACTATCTTTTTGTTCATCTCTAACTTTGACATAGTGCGCCATGATGAGCAAAAATAAGCAAAAGGTTTAAAGCCTTCATTTTTCAAGGCATGTACATATACTGTTTCCTTTTGATAAATTTTTTCTCTTGCATGAATTATTCAATACTACAGGTTTTCCCTGATAATATGGCAACCCTCTGGGCATATCAAAAATTAAAATGGTACAACTTCAGTATTATAAGTACACTGTCAGCATTTATCATAAGAACTTTACATTTTATGTCATGCACATTTTCTCTAGTATTGTTAAATGTGCCTAACAGTAAACTGCACATTATATACCATGCCCTGTCCATCGCATTTTGATTGGTTGAGCTGAACCATGTGACTGCCCACAAATACACAGTAATGGTTTGTCTACATGCCCGAGAATATGAATAATATCGTAAACATAGTAACTTTACAGCTAAAATGAAAATTGTGATTTGTACAAAAATCATAATCAATCACAAAATAAAATGGAGCAATTGAGGGCCAAGTTTTAGACACTTTTTTCAAGAAAATCTCTGGATTTGCAAAATATTTGCAGCGTGCACTACTCACTGACAAGTTCTGGGGCCCCGTTGTCGTTCGCACAGGAAATTTTAGTAAATTTTGACAGTCTTTTGGGGTTCGTTGATAATATAATGGAAATAACAGACTCCGTGCTGACCATTAATGTTTATTTATGGGCATGGGCGAGAGGAAAGCCAAATTAACGGGCTCGGCAAGCCTCGCCTGTTAATTTTTGGCTTTCCTCTATGGTGGTGTGCTTTGCGTGAATCAAAAGTAAACTACCATCAACAGAACATTTTTGTTTTATTGTACTTGGGCCTCAGCCCAAGTACATTTGTTTTCATTCCGTGGGAAAAAACTGTAAGGTATAACCATTTCCGGCTGAGACCAGGGAGGGCAAAATGTATTGGCTTCATCTTTCTTGGCATAATAAATGGCGTAATGATGTTAACTGAATGGAAGTGCTGCTCTCAGCCAGTCTTGAATAAGTGAGATGTGAATATAAATGCTTCTCTATCTGAGTTCTGGCCACAAAATCTTCTGAATATAATCAAAATGTGCATCGAAATGCAACAATTAATGCACCCTCCGTTTCCTAGGCGATGGCACGACCCTTGCTACACCCACTGGACGAGCCAAAGTGGGAGGGGTAATTTCGGTTTGGTCGAACAGGAGGGCTCGAGACCAGAATTTAACATTTAAACTTGAAACATGTTTAATCACTGACAAGATGTGGATTAGTGTTAATCAAAGAGAAAGTTTGAAAAGGAAAGGTTTTATATCCCGGACACAATGAAAAACATTACGACTGGAAACTGTACCCCCGGTGAGAATAGTAATGCCCACAGCGATGGAGAACACTTATCCTTGAGCTGAGAAAACCAGACCATCATTTCGAAATAGAGCTGCAGATTCGAGAAGCTCGTTAAAATAGCTAGGTACAACCCCGTAAGGGGTGGTTTCGCGTCTTGAGGGCAAATTTCGCCTCCTTCATTTAGAAATCGTACGTTTGTTTTTCCAGGGGAACACATCATTTGACACAAAATTTGCATGAAAAGGGGTCGCCAGTAAGCACGTGGTCAAATCTGGCATAAGAAACAATATGAAATGTTGGGTAAAGCCAGTCCAAAAAAACTGATTTGAACTTTTGTGTTTTGTAATTTATATCACTGCAGTAACATGACTTTTTTTTGACAACATCACACAATGTAATACGTTTTGAAACTGAATACTCCGACGTATTCTGTGTCCCCTTTGCTAAAAAATACGGTATGCCGATTACCATGTAAGGAGATGATGACGTCAAGACAGATTTGTAGTGCGTTTGGTCTTGGAATGTGCACGAAGTTTTGTCGAGGTAGCTTGTGTATTTATTTCCTAAATGGGAGATATTAGGGTCGATCTAAAAGAAGGCCGATGTTATGATACTCTAAGCGAGCTGAACTCCAATGCGAATGGTTGGATAATTTGGAGGATGTCTAGACTGATCTCGTCTCATTAAGATTATTTGGCGGTCAGTATTGAATTTCAACTGCGTCACAAGTTTGCGTCGAACGGTCAACGAACGATATTTTAGAAATCTGGAGACATGGCACATCGCAGTTTTATTTTAGTATTTTATATTTTACAAAAGATGTAAGAAGCAATGATTTTGTTGAAAATTCTGAAAAAAATATAGGAAGATTTGATCGCGAACACATTTTCACTTGGGGGTCAACTAGCCCTGCGTACGATGCTGTGTGTTCCGCTACAGCTAACCGCCCCGCTCACCACAGCCCTGCAAAGACCCGTACGTTGGGTCGGTGACTTCAAATCCATTTTGGGACTTGACGTAAAAGCCAAATTACTGCCGAAATTCAGCGTTCTTGGGCCCAAGTCGTATCCCAGCCTACCTCAGCTACTCGATCGCTTCCAAAAATGACAGTCTTTTATTCACTTCTCGTAAATAACCGTCGATGTCGGCAACTCTCTCGCTGGCCCTGCGTACGATGCTGTGTGTTAGCTGTAGCACATAGCATCGTACGCAGGGCTAGGGTCAACATGGGGTCGCAGCCATGTTGCCTCAAAACTTATTTCTGTCTGCACTCAAAACTCAAAAATGTCGCATATGAACCTGAAAAATCGATGTAATTTTGTCAAACTTCGGCGAAATTTCAGCCTATAGACAAAATTTCATCTAGGTAAGGTAAATTTACTGAAATTGATCGACAAATAATCCTGAGCTTGAACGTGACAGCTCGCCTTCTGCGGGAAGTCATGCATCCGGCCAGCTGCCCATATGGCCGGGTGCATGAGATTGTTTTCAAGCGATGGCGGCAGACCGTACGGGGCTCTGGATATGAACCTACCGCCGGTGTAGCTGTAATAACTGTTGCGTTGTTTTTAATCACCACGGACGAAGTCCGAGGGGACTTATAGGTTTGGTCATGTCCGTGCGTCCGTTCACGCCTAGTACCCAACCCCATACAGATGCACGTCGATTTGTTTCACAATGCTTTCAAATTTGGCCGTGTTAGAGGACTTTTTAGTTTACACCTCCATAGACTCCCATGTATAAGGCAGTTCTCCATAGATTCGCATGTATGATGCCAAGAAAAATAAAAATTTAGTTTCTCATCGTATTCATATTGCCTAAAGGATGCAGTGACACAGTTTTTTTGTCCCCACGGATAAAGTCCAGGGGGCTTATAGATTGGCTCATATCCGTCCGTGAGTCCATCAGTGAGTCCATCGGTTCACGCAGATATCTCAGACATTTTGACAAAATATCATGTGACCTTGGTGACCTTTGACCTCAAATATACATTATTGTCCATAACTCAGTAACCACAAGTGCTAAACCTTTCATATTTGGTATGATGGGACACCTTATGACGCCACATATTGTACCCCATTAATTATGTGCATATCTAATTATGAGCGAGCCAATAGAGCAAGAGGTCTGATTTCTGGTATATAGGGATAAGTTAACACTATAATTTGTTTGACAAAACTTCACGTGACCTCAATGACCTTTGACCTCAAATATACACATTTGTCCACAACTCAGTAACCACAAGTGCTACACCCTTCATATTTGGTATGAAAGGACACCTTATGACACCATATATTGTACCTCATTAATTATGTGCATATCTTATTTTGAGCGAGCCAATAGAGCTAGAGGTCTGATTTTTGGTATATAGGAATAACTTAGCAATACAATTATTATGACAAAATGTGACGTGACCTCAATGACCTTTGACCTCAAATATATATATTTGTCCACAACTCAGTAACCACAAGTGCTACATCCTTCATATTTGGTATGATAAGACACCTTATGACACCACATATTGTACCTCATTGATTATGCGCATATATAATTTTGAGCGCGCCAATAGAGCTAGAGGTCTGATTTTTGGTATATAGGAATAACTTAGCAATACAATTATTTTGACAAAATGTCACGTGACCTCGATGACCTTTGACCTCAAATATATATATTTGTCCACAACTCAGTAACCACAAGTGCTACACCCTTCATAAATGGTATGATGGACACCTTATGACACCACATATTGTACCTCATTAATTATGCGCATATCTAATTCTGAGCAAGCCAATAGAGCTGGATGTCCGATTTTTGGTATATAGGGATAACTATAGGGTAGAAATCTAAATATGCCCATCTAAATATTAGACATCTACCATCGAGAACAAAAGAAATTTGCTGTAATTTGAATATTTAAGGAGTTTAAGCAATTCCCGCTATAAATAAAGAACCCCTGCCTCAAACTCCACAAAAGTTGCTAGACATATTTTGCCGTTGTCATGCCATTGCTTCGTTTAATAACCAGTTAATCAAATGCCTCATTGACAGGAGGAAATTCAAGACCATATTTGAATAGTAGTATATATTGTCCTCAAAATTACTCTATCACGGCCCAAGTACTCATTGCCTTCAGCAATACTGCCTTGTTCTAGTTGAATTCACAAACATTTTTAGCATCTTTATAATCACTTTGAGAACCAGAATATAAGATATTTTCAAGTCCTTAATACATGCACGGAAAATATTATGCTTAGTCTCCCTGGAGTGTTTTAGACGCTAAGCACTAACCTTACACACACAATGCATTGCGCACAATATTGCTGACAACATATCATGGTGCACTTTATGTGAATAAAAAATGAGCTTATATCATCAACAGTACCTTTTTTACATTCAGGTGTCAACAATAATATTGGATAATACACTCATACTGGCTGTGTTGACAGACTGAACACTAACGCTTTTCACCAAGAGTTTGGAAGAAGAACAAGAATTCTATTTCAAAAACAGAATTAATAATGTAGGGGGAAAAAAACCCTAAAATCACAGCTATTTGAGCTTTAACCCTTTGAGTGCTGTAAATTTTCCCATCAAAATTTTGGTGTAAACTTTTACCATTTTTTATGAATTTCTCTGTAATTTTTTTGACAATTTTGGACTAGATGGACATCACTTTTCATTGGCTACAATTTTTGATCAAAATTTTGGAAAAAATCGTAATAAATTTGTGCGGGTTACATTTTATACAGGAGACAAAAGTCAACTTTGGCACCCGCCCAAAGGGTTAATTAACAGTGAAATTTTCTATTATTGATTAAGGCCAGGAAGGAAAATTGTGCACAAAATACATAGCAGAAATAAAGCTACTGGTACTTACATTTTCTATCCTGGCTTTTGACACCAAACGGCAGTCCATAGTGGGAGAGTTTGTAATAGTTGGTGAAATTGTTGATATCTTCCTTGTCCATGAAGACCTTGATGTCTGGAATGTAACGAGTCTTAAACCAGAGAGACTTTTCAGCAATTTTTGATGCTGTCTTGGAGCATGTCTGAAAACCAAAACACAAAACAGCACTATTTTATTACTACGGTTTTCATCTATCATATTTTACAGGGTTACATCAGGGCCAGGAAAAGTGAAAGGTTGATGCACAAAGGCAGAAATACAATTCTGGTACTCTATGTTGACAAAATGTTTGTTGTGATAAATCTTTCCCAGGCAGATGTACTCTTTGACATTTATGGATCAATCTATGGGCAAACCACAAGCTGTCAGCTTTGAGATGGCACTGCAAAGTTTTGAATGATTTGACCTTTAACCTCTGTTTTGTAGACCTTGCAAGGGGATGTGTGAACTGACAAATATGTGCATCACATAGTGAAATGATTATTGTGTGAAGGCTGACTGTTTCTCTAAGGTTGTGCCCACACTTTTGTAACAGTCAAATAGAAATACTGCACCAAACTGGGACATTGAAAAGTTTTTACATACATTTCCCTTGTATAGTTGGGGAAAAGCCCTGAAAATATGATCATTTTTCACAGTATTTCTATGACTGCCAAAGTGTAACCACAGGATCATGGAAAGAAGCTTGTAGGATCTTTTTAGCATTACGGAAACAAAAATATTTGTTGGTTGTGCACCACAAACTAATACACTCATCAATTTCACATTAATCTATGGGCAATGCAGAAATTGGCAGAGGTCAAAAAATGCTTTGAATCAACTTATCTTGCTCTCTTTTTTATATTTATTATTTTAATTACTACTACCCTAGGCCACTGTTTAGGTGAAAAGTAGATCCAATCACATTGAAAAGCAGCAGCTACAAAGTTGAGTTGTCCTGTTAGAATACCCTTACAGAACACTGCCCTACTATTCAAGGTGACAATTTTACTTCAGGCTGAAAATATCTGATGATTTTAGTTCTGATGATTTTTGTGATCATATTATGCAGATAGAGCTTCACTTTAATACTGACATGAAGTGTAGTGGGTAGTGTTACATAAACCGCTACAAATCTACATCTCTGCTTGAATGTAATAGATGACCTGTGACCCTGAGGCACAATGGATAAACTAGATGTTACTTTTGTTAATCCTTTGAGTGCTGTAATTTTTTCCCCCAGCAATTTTGGCGCAACATTTTATCAATTTATATGGTTTTTCTGTAATTTTTCTTGATAATTTTAAACCAAATGACATCACTTTCAATTAGCTTCAGTTTTTGATCAAAATTTTGGGAAAAATCTGAAAAAAATTGACTGAGTTTTATTTTATTATATGTGCAACAAAAATTTAATTTGGCACTCAAAGGGCTAATATTGACACACATATGCAGGAAAAAATACGCCCATTAAAAAGGACCTAGAAAAACATTTCATTAATAAAATGCACATTTGTCAGTTCATACAGATGGTGTTGCCATTGGCTTATCTTTGTAAAAAAAATGCCTGTTAGCAGTCTCTTTCTCGTATACATTTAAATTCATACCACATACATGTATGCAGAACAATATTTTTGTTTCAAATAACTTGAATGATATAAATATTCAAAATACATATATACAGAGTAAATCATATCTGTGAACCTGATCTCATGGAAAATGACACAATATCAATTTACTTAAGCTTCAGTAAGCTTTGCTCACATATGAGAACTGTATTCAAAGCAAAACCCCAATGACCCTGGAAGTAAATACCTGTGTTTAATTTTAGCCATACTATAACACTGCCATCATCTTTAACCTAAGCTTTAAATATCTTTATCTAGCAGTGAAACCATGACTCATCATTTTAAAAGCTATTTCCACTGCCAACACATCTGGTGTCCTGTTATATCTGTTTGTGAAATGTATTCAATAATATTTACACGTAGACATGAATTGGTATGCAGAAAATTTGATTCAATTTCGATCCATGGTATAACAAAGTGGCTAATCCTTGTATATTTCTGATAAATGTAACTGTTAAAACAGCAAGGTAATATTATATTAAGGGTATGCAAGTAGCACGTTAAAATGCTCAAGGTAATAAAGCCATCACATTCAACTGTTACAGTATCACTATCTCCTCACAGAACAGAAAATATTGGCAAGTGTAAAGTGTAGTTTTGATTACATGTACATGTATGTAGAATGGGTAGGAAGTCTCTATGACATAGGAGGCCTTGTATTTCATGGTTGGAAGAGACTTGAAGCACTTGCCAGTTTCCGTATTTGTATATGTACCACAGTTTGATCTCTGGCAAATAACTGAAAATCTCTCAATACACCCAGATATTGTAGTAGAGTTTGGAATCAAGGCAATACTCTACTTTTCACCAACTTCCAGCTCTCAATATAACTACTATAATATTTTAATACCATATTTATCCCCATGATTAAATGTTTATGAGACTTTCCCTGTGTAACACTTGATACAGTAACGAAAGTGCCCGGTGTATGGTTTCATACATGTACATATACATCATACATGACAGGGATTCTGCAACTGTGTTCCTAAAGGAAAAGTTCCGTCAAACTGAACCTATGCAAACTATTGTTTTTCAATTTTAACTTATCAGTATTGGTGCAAGATTAATAATATATTAGCAGATGATGATGTTTACCGTAAACATGCACTGTATTTCCTTTTCAAATGACAAAAACTATTCACATCACTTCCACACCAAATTGAAGCAAACAGAATATGTAACTCTCATCATCTACTTCTACAGACTAAAATAATCATTTGATCTGATTTTTTGGCACAACCTGACCAACAGTGGGCACCAATTTCTCATGGAAATAATCTGGTCTCTTAGGGGACCCTCAAATATCTCCTTGAAGTGACTGCCAGGAGCCACTACGATGATGTTCATTTGTAAACTTGATCAATGAAATTGTGTGCTGACAGTTTTTCAGTCTTGCTTATATTTGGGAAACAACAATAACCGCTTGAATACCTAACCCCAATCCCCTGATATTGTTGTAGTCAATGAAGTTCAAAGTAGAGCCATACTTACCGAAGTTTTGAAATGTGGATCTTTGATATATGGCTTGATGTCTAGTTTAATATTAGGTATCGGTGGCGGAGGAACTGCTGGCTGTTCCAGTACGTCCTCTATATGTTCCAGAATACTGGCTATATCATTTTTGACTTGAACTCCTTGCGTTTTTGACTTCTCAGTGGGAGAAACCAAATTCTCATTTTGTTCTTTTCCTTTTTGCAAAACATTCTGAAGTTCCTTCAGAACGCTGCTTGCTTGTTTTTCTTCTCCGTTAGTCCTAAATTTTTCTAAAATTTCCTCAATCAATAAAATTTTATTTTGCATGTCCTTGTACCCACCACCGGCGCCAGCTTCAACACCAAGTAGTCCTGCAATTTTTCCAAGTTTATCGGCATCGGAGAGCACTGGAGGGTTTTCCTGGTGCGTAACTTCGCCTTGACCTTGGTGTCTTGGTTGGAAGTCTCTTAAATCTTGATTGGCGACACTGACAACCCTGCTGCATACAAATAAAAGAAACAAAAATCAGCACTGTGACATATAGGATGATTTACGAGCTAATATATGAGTCTGAACCGGTACAAGTCATACGTGATAGTTGCTGTTCTTTATGATAAGAACATAGTTTGAAATATACACGTCAACATTTCCTGTACCATAATTTTTGACAATTACCAATAGGACAAAAATACTTTTTTCATTTGTGTTTAATCATGGTCTGCATCAATTTGAGCCTTGCATTTTAATTTCTTGTGTCCTTCTTTGTGATGTTCGACAAAATCCTCACAATAGCGTTCCAAAACATACAGCGACATAAGACCTAAATGGTTACAATCTTATACCAGTAAAATTTATAGACTATGTATAATGTGTGAAGCTGCATGTCTTCCCTTTGGATCTATGAAATGCTAACAGAAGATTAAATATTTTGTGGGCGGTGTTGTGGTAATCTCAATCGGAAGTGGTTCGGAAAAAAAATACCATCCTAGGCTGACTTTTGCCATATGTCAAGAAACAATGACAAATCACTTGTTCTTAGCTTTATTACTTGTTCATGGATTTTTAGTCAAATTTGGACTTACGTGTACTTTCATCTAAATTTGCCTGGACGTAGAGGGTGGCATAATAGGCCTTTGCGACCTGAACATTTTCACTTCCACTTCTGGGCCCATTTGATCCAAATTTTGCACGTAGACTTAAACACATCAAATGACAAAGGTGATAAGGTTTTAACTATTGCTAAATATTGGGTAAACTGACGCATGAATTCCAGGATGTAAGGGTCAAAATAATCACCACAAATAAACTCCAAAACTTGTTAAGTTACAGACAACATGCATTCTGTTTTCAAGTCTGCAAAACACTTTTCCTTTAACCAAGCAAGTTGACACGTTTTGACAGCCATACAGCTTACACATTGTAAAGAAAGTAAACTGTTCTCTCTCCCTTTACAGCCTCGCATTCAGTTCTTTAGAAAAGGAGTGGAAACAGACTTTCTTTTTTGTGGCCATTATCATTAACCCTTTTTCAGTTAAAAAGTGATGCAGATATCTTGTGTCTCTAACTTAATTTTCGTCCCCTATAAGTGATACAGCCTTTAAGGTACAATACGCTTTGGGACAGATATTAATACTGAAACTTTTACAATTCTTTCTGATATACCACTTGTGGGGGCTCATTTTAAAGCTTTTGGTGTAAGAAAACTTTCACTGTCTTAGTTTTTCGAAAATCAAAAATTTTATTTTCTTGCATAGAGCTAACACAGGGTGGTGGCCATTTTGAATTTCAAATATTGGTAAATTTCGGCTGTCTTATTTCTCTAGTACCAAATTTGCACGTTGACACCCGATTTTTATCCTTGATTTTGAAAGAGAATGGTTGAAATATTCCTTGAGGAAAATTTGCACAAAAGTTTAAGTCTTTCACTTTCAAGGCGCATACTACCTTAATTACTTTGGTAGAGTTAGACCTGAACTTTTGGATATAAACTTGTCAAGATGTCAAAGTGGCATATAGCTCTGTCATCTGAGCACCTCTTTTTCTATCCTGTTTGGCAGAGTATTAAACCCATTAACCCTTTCAGGCCAGACTTTCTGGTAACTTACTAGAACTAACCCTATATAGCGGTTTACGCCCTAGACTGGAATAGACCATGTTCCGAACCGCGCGAGACATTCAGAGATATCGCGAGAATATGTGGTTCGCAGTGGACGCGTTCTCGCAAACACAGGACAAACTGCGTAAAACAGGACAAGTCTCTAATTACGTTAAACACTGCTTAAAATATATGAAGTTGCAACCTTTGCTCAGTTCTGCACTTTTCCTAGTTCCATACAAAGTTTGACTTGTATTACTGAGCTGGAAACCTGTTTCTACGGGCATGTATTAAAGTCTCACGAGATCTCGCAATCAGCGGAAAATCGTCTATTGTGACACAGCACCCCCACTGGACCTTTGCCTTCAAATTTATCGTCTATTGACCAAGCGTTTGTGAATCGACACACCTCAACTGACGCAGCAAAGGAATTACTTGCAAAGTTATTGATTCCTTCTGATGGTGATAAAATAACTACCAACAGCCCCAAGAACAACACAACATGGCATGTCTCATAGACATAATTGGTGATCCCTAATTAAACAGGGAACGATCCGATACACACTCTGTGGTTTTATGATCCGATACACACTCTGTGGTTTTAAAATTTATTAAATATAAAATGTAGTCATGTGATTTTTTCAAGGCAACAGATGTAGATGAAATAGAATGATAAAAATAATGATGGCATTTTATGACAATTATAACAGAAATGGAAGATATAAGTAATGCTCTTTGTCAATGTTGACTGACAAAGACTGATTCAACTGAACAAATACCAATTTACAACGGAATTTATTGTCATACTTCAAAATATGTGGAATTTCCTGTGACCTGTATACAGAATTAGTGACTTCACTATTGCACCAAATTGTGACATATTATATGATTATGGTCTGTTGGTAGCTGGTCAAAGACAAATAGGATAAAACATTTAATACCTTTCAATATAAACATAATAACTACAGTAACTGCAGTAATTCCAGGCGTTTTCTGGTCTTGAAAATTTGATGTGAGTTTTGTACCAAAAATGACAGTACAAACTTGCATTGAAAACATAGTTTGCTTAAAAGGTTAAATATGCCTTGGGGAATTTTTTTTTGAACTCTCAAATATTTAGAATACTTTTCTTGTCTGCTTAGTGCTGCTTGGGTAGAATCATTTTTGAAGCCTGTCAAGAAAACGCTGCTTGAGTAGAATCATTTTTGAAGCCTGTCAAGAAAACAAAACTTTCACTATCTCCTCTTTGTGAAAAAGAAATTCCCCATAGAGTTTACATGCCTAGTAGCCATTTTGAATTTCAAATTTCGGTAAATTTTAGGTTATTTGTTTTCTCCAGTACCACAATTTGCAAGGTGACCTCAGATTTTTATTCTCAATCACTTAAGAGAATGGTTTTGATTTTTCTCAGGGAAAGTTTGAGGGTAAAAGGAAAACCTTTCAGTTTCAAGGCATACACTACATTACCAGAGACAATGACAGTTTTTCTTATAATATTTTTGTTATGTTTGTACTCTGTAAAACTTGCATTTATCTTATTTTTCTCCCTAATGTACATTCATGCATTTGTCTTGCATATCCAATGCATTGTCTACTATGTAGAACATTTTTGACAAACAAATTCTAGTTCGGACAATTAATATCAACAATAACATTGACCTTACACACATACCATACAGACTGTGTTTACATGTGGAGCAATATGCATTTTGCAATAATTCCGGGAGCTTATTGAAAAATTGACAATCAATGGAAATATATGAAAAGCATATGAAAATCCCAGCATATGATTTACACAACATAGTAAACTGCACTACACTTTACACATGTTCACATGTAATGGTTGCAATAACCCTGTCAGTTCAATGGGCAATGGTTGTAACTTTTGATAACATTACCATTATTTTGGTTCAAGGAAATGGGTAAATTTTCTGTTCTTTTCTCTCAAGCACAGGGAAACACAAAGTTTCAACTTTGTGTAAAATATTCAATATTATTAAATGTGATTTTATTAAATGATATTTACATGTAAAGTACATACAAATAGGCTGTATTGACGAGTTGAACAATGGTTATTTCAAAATCGATTTTGAACGCAAAACTGGAGAGAGTATTTTACACATGGTACAAATATACCAGAAAATTACATCAAAAGTTATGGATACTTTAGGATTGCAATTATCAATCTGTAGAGACCTTGATGGAATAGCTGCTGTTGAGATGGAATATATAATAAGCTAAAATGATAATAATAACAACACAATTTCTGACAAACATTAGAGCTGTACAGAAACTCTCCTAAATGCAAGAGGAGTTCATGAGTCTACTGTAGGCCACTGCTGTCGTTTATTTGTGGACTGCATTCGGAAAATAATGTGTAAATTTTTGTTATTTATCACATAAATATAACCCTTACCTTTGAACTGAACGGTCCCCCTGAAGAACGAGTATGTAGCCTACGATAGAACACCCCATGGCCAATGAAAGCAGCACAACTGGCCGAAAGAAACGCCGGCATCGGAACATTTTGAAAAGCAATCAATTCAACAACTCCCAGCTATCTGTGGAAAATACAGCACATCTATGGAGAGAGAGAGAGCAAAACATATGTCTGCATGAAATGGAGTACAAAATGCACAAATAATGAATACAGGACACGGACAACAGCTGTGACATGTGTGTGTCTGGGAAGTTAATGAACAACTGACTTGCTCTGACAATTTTCATAAAAATCATTCACATCACTGTAAAAATGTGCTTAATAACATTATGAAACCTGGAAACTAGGTACATACCATGTGACAGGATGCATTCAATATAATCAACTCCTTTCTGTACATCAAATAGGTGAAGTACGATGTGAGACATAAAAGCCTACAGATTGATATGGGTATTCAATGTATGCAAATTATTATAAAAATACTTTCAGAACAGTATAATGGCCTATTGTGTGCATGAACAGTCATGAAGTTGTGGTCCAATCGCTGCTGTCCTCTTTCTGTCATCGTTTCAACATCTTTTATTAGAAGAAAAATATCCCCTTAGTGTTTTTGAACTGTGACACTGGCAACGTTTAGGGTAACAAGTTGCGTGTTAAACCCCTGGCTGTGATAGTTTTCAGAAATACATCAAACACAATGTTCAGAACATACTGGTACAGTACGGCTGAAAAAAATAGACACGTGGTTACCTGCCATTGTTCACTTTTTGTTTGAATAACCAAAAGGTTCTAATACATGGTATAGTATAAATGGAGTATGTTTGAGTTGGGGACAAACCATTGTGATGAAAGGATTTAAGCAGCATTCCTATGCTTTGAACTCTCTGCAACACACTTAATATCATTGAATGAAGTGGTGAACTCTACTGTAATTTTTCATGCCCAAGTTTTATGAAAGATAGAAAAAAAAAATTATCATGGTAGGCCTAACCATTTTCAGTGGAGAAGCAGTTTGCTTAAGGTAGTTAGTCCTTCAAAAATGAAAGACTTAAACTTTGCTAAAACCTTCATCAAATAAACTCCAAACCATTTTCTTTCAAAATAAGAATAAAAAATCGACAGTCTCCATGCAAAGTTTGGTACTACAGTACTGTAATAAAGACACAATTACCCAATATTTACTGGTACTTGAAATTCAAAATGGCCACCATCCCTGTGTTATCTCTATAAGAGAATGTAAAATTCCGATTTTCACAAATAATAAGCTGGTGAGAACTTGTTGTATTCCAGTGAGTCCAAAACAAGTGGTTGGCCAAAGGAATATTGTAAATGTTAAGTCTGAATATCTATCCCCAAGGCGGATTTTACCTAAATTATGGTATTTGTTCAAACTTTGTTGAGCTTCCAAATATTTCTAAATTGATCAACATGACATTAATTATGGCAACATTTGTAAATTTACCAGTTTCTATAGTACAAATACATTTTTCCTCATGTAGCCATACATTGGTGTCTGAATCTTCTGTTCATTCTGAATTTTTGTTTCTAAAAATTCCTGTGTGATACTTTCTAAAATGTTTCAAGATCATCTTTCACTTTGTATCACTTTGGGGACGAGGCCCTGTTGCTTGTCTGCATACCAGGTACACATTGTGTCCTCCTAGCCCTGTAGGGGGGTATGCTGCTAATTTTAGTACACAAAAAGAGTGACAATGATGGTTGAGTTCTCTCTCTACACCAAATTGTAATGGCGTGGGCACTATTCTCTTTATGAGATCACCGCACATATTAAATTACACACACTAGCTTTCAAGATTGGTTTGAAACAGTAAAGAAGTCACTCGTGACAAAGCATATTTTTCTACAACATTCGTTCGTGTCCTTTGTTGTCCATAGCCATCTGAGGCAATCTCTATGCAGATCACGACACATGAAACATGTTCATTGTCCTGAAAACGATGGAGCCATGTACTCTACAGCAATGTCCAGAACCCTTCTTCTGCTAGGTTCACCAGTCTTTATCAGGTCAACTTGATTTTAGACACGATGGCATTAAAATATCCATTGTAATATCATTTTACTACAAATGACCTTTTGAAGCTCCTAAAATATATAGGCATAATTTTCACCGGCTTTCCTTGCACAGCTAGACACTAGACTTGACCTGACAGTCATATTATGTGTCATGGGCACAGACTTGTGCACGCATGTCATAATGAACCCCTGTAACCTTACGCCACATATACTGATGTTGAATAGCCTGACCTGAAAAGGCTTTCTAGCAGCTTGTCACTTTCAGAAACTTAACAATACAGTACACTGCAACTTTACATGCAACAGTAGGTCGATAATATACACAAAGACAAACTTGTAGGCGTCGTTAGTGAAGGAAAGGATATGCAAAAACAGAAATATATCAGGACTTCACCTGTGTCACCACCAGTTTGCTTTGTTGTGCCATTGGATACATGTAATTTCTGTTCTGTTTACCTTTGTCACCACTACTTCACAGAACTATATCAACAATTATCATCAGTAAATTGTATCTAACAAAAGTGTATTTTGAAGTGTTGATAATTTAATGTTAAAGTCTATTATAAGTAATCATCATTAAATATAAATATTAAACATTTTACAATTTTCATATGACTGGGCAGTCATTCTCTGAGCAGTATTAAGTTTCCTGTTTCATGCATTTACAGAAGTGACTGTCTTTACATTCATTTGTCCCCCTTTCCATCCAAACTAATACTGCATACATGGCTGCATATGAAACCAGATGCAGCCATAGTACCAGTATTTCACAATTCACTGTCAGTGTACACTGAGAATACACCAGAGCCTAGTGCTGTGGACTGAACCCACCTCTACAATGAAAAGATTTGCCTGACTTCAACTAATGATTATCTGTTAGCAGATATCAAACTTAATTATGGGTGTGGTATAAATTCTCACAAAGTAACAGCAACTGCTTGGTTTCACCCATCAGAGGTAATAAACCAAGTGACAATTATGTTTGACTGGTGGCATGAAACCTCAGTTCACAAATAGAACCTGTAAACTAAATTTGAAAGACGTTGGACAAGCATTTTATGAAAAATATGTTCCGACACTACAAAGAGTTCATAAACTACCCTAAATATTAGCATGCGGAAATGTCATAATTTTCACAATTCAAAATTACATCACTATTTAATAGGAATGTATTGACACCTTTGAAAGCTATTGCACAAGCAGTTCTGAAAAATATGATTCAAACAGATTTTATATATTACCTAAATTTCTTCATGATTTGGATATATATTAATCAAGTAATCCTAACATCTAAATCAAGACCTATCAGACAAGTCGTTCCTGATGAGAAAATTGTTGATAAAACAGGACCAGAAAGTTCTAAAACATGAAATCATGCAAAATTTACGCTAATTTGAATAATTATTGAATGCACAGTCACTACCAACAAATACACAAATTATCATAGAAGTAACTCTGTTATTAATGGAATCTTTTGAAATGTATGAAAAATTATATTCAAATTTTGTTTATATAATTCTACAAGACACACCTATGAGAATCCACTCAGTTCTAGATAATCATCCAAACATTCCTCATACTAAAACTGGTCATATTTGGTGCATAAATTTTTGAGTTATAAGATCAACAAATTTGGTCTACAGATGGACTGACAGACACACAGACTCACACAGATTTAAGAAAGTGATGACATTGGTTCTCTAGTGTGCCTCTGGCATGGGGGGGGGGGGCAAAATATGTTGTTTATCGTGGCATGGCTTCAAAGACAGAGCAAAAGTGCTCTCCTTTAAAATACAATTTTCTTGGCTCCCACCACACATGTATCTATTATGTATATATCTAAGTAGGTAGGTAGGTCTCTATAATGTATTTATGTATGTTTGTGTGTGTATATGTATGTATGTAACTCTGTACCCTATAGCGCTGGTATTAAGTAAAAGTTTATGGTTTCAGTTGCAAATGTATATAGATATAGTGAACTTTAACCGTTCTGATATGGAGCAATTTCAAACAAACGAATTTAACTTCCGGCCATGACTTTTTCATAGCTTGACCAATGACGTGTTTTAATTCCTGTTTCCGTTTGTACTTTTATATTACATTTGTACATGTATGTTGCTGTTTGATAAGTTTCCTTTATTTATGTGTGACCTTGTACAGCATCTTTCTTACAAGCATGTATTTAGGTTGTGACTGATTTCATTTTCTCAGTCATAAAAACGGATGCAAGGACAAATGCAAGCCAATTCATAAGTCCCTGTTCTGTGGACTCCCGTCTAGTGGGCTGTTGAAAAAGCCCAGTAGATGTAGTTAGATACCATTCCATTTTTTTGTTAGGTCTCCCAATTGGTACGGCAAGTTATGTTTGAAATAGCCACAGAGGGGAACTTGCAATGGGGAAGGAAGGCATCTTGTTTTGGTGGTGGGGGGGGGGAGGGGAGGAGAAAAGTGACATTTTTCAGGAGTAGGAAAATAGGATACTAGGGTGTGGGAGGAGACAATTTTCTAATGGTGGTTGGAATCATCTGCCTTTTTCACCTCTGATAGAACTTCCACATGTAACAACATTTGTACCTGGCTACACCAGCATAGTGGGCTATTTACAGTAAAGTCTTATTGAATACTTATTGTGACCCTACCAACTGCTCACAATTGAATTACAACCAATACTTTTTGAATAAACTTTGCCTGTAAGGTAGTTTTAAATACATGTATAACCTCCTTAAGGTAGTACATGCCTATGAACTGAGTTTGCTCAAACCTATCTCATAGAAACTCTCCGCTATTCCGATTCATGAGCAAAAATCAAAATCAAGGGTCATCATGTAGAGTTGGTACTAGTACTACAGGGATAAATTACCAAAGATTTAACTGAGGATATTTGAAATTCCAAGTGGCTGCCATCTTTATGTTCACTCTATGGGGAAAATTAAAGCTGGTGAAATTTTTTGAATTCCATTGGCTTCTTAATAAGCCCCCACTTGTGGCAGACCAAATAGTATTGTAAAAGTTTGTGTCTGAATATCTGTCCCTGAGGTACGTTCTACTCAGGTAGAATTGGGTGAAACATCAGCAGGAAGTATTTTGACGGCCAATGTATCATACAGTACTCCACAGGCAGTGATACATGTATGTCCTTCATCAGTTTTACAGACTATATCTAACAGAACAACTCACTGCTTGCTCTTTTTGTGCAAATGTTTGTTTCTTTGATAAAGTGACTGCCAGATATCTGAACGACAACTTAAAATTCCACGGTATCCCTCATTCAACCAGTACTGATGATGGTGTGAACAGAAAAACTATGACTTCAGCTCGAGTACTGATTAACCTGTTACTGAGCAACGTTATCACAGTTCTAAGCCAGGTGAAGAGCATATCTTTCAACATGCTGTGAGGTAAAATGTGCCTGCTGGGAGAAAATGAAAGATTTGCAAATACATTGATGGTTTGCTCTTGTTTATGTCAGGCTGAATACCATAACAGCTTGCTCCATGTAAATAACACAACACATATCTATGAGCTTGTAAATTGCAATTGGCATACAAGCGTAACACATTTTTCCTTTTCTGTTACAATATCAACATTCTGTATTTCAAGATATTTTTCCATTTTGTAATTATGCAACAAACAACACCAAGGAATGAGTAAACTGTGAGATGTTAACCAGTTCACAACAATAGCAAGTGCATTTACAGAGTGAATTGGTCAATAGTGTATAAACATACCCATTCCTTTAGTTAATTGAAATTCTGGTATGAAATGTTACAAAAGCAATTTTTCTCTAGTTTGTTCAAACTATTGCAAATACAGCATGGTCATGAACATATCTTGACTGATCAAATAACAGTATTTGTGCCATCAATATACTGGTAAAATAGAATATTTATTCAATTCTCAGCACCTTAAATACGCTGAATCATAAAAGTCGCAGGCTGTTGACCATATTTTCAATATGGTGGATTTCTATAGTAAGACATCAAAGATTACAGAAGCAACAGTAAATATTTACATACTGTATGGAATTTAATACCAGATATGCTAAAAAGATAAATGAATTTAGCTGGTTTCGCGAACAAACAGAACTTCTTGCCATGGCAGCACTTACATATGAGTTAAAAGTACTAGTATTAATGAGATATTAATATCTCAAACTCTTGCTGTGGAGGGAAGGTGACTTTTTTACCCACAATTCAATGTTATGTAGCTTGCCCCCTAGCACATGACAAAAGGTAGTGAGAATTACACAACACCAGTTTCAACTTAGAATATTTAGCAGAATCATTCAACATTGTTTGTAATCATAAAGTTTTGAACTATTTTGTGAAGAACAAATCCCACTAGGTATGATAAATAATAAATTCAAAATTTTGTGATTGTTACATTCTGTTCTGTACATATCACATGCATAATCATTGTAATGAAGGCTGTCGTCATCTATAAATTATGAATATTCACAAACTGAACTTAAATTATGAATAATATCCAGGGGACCAGGACAACACAATGACAAATTGGTAACTACTGCAAATAATTCATAAACAAAGCATAATTCTTTCCATTCTTGTAACATTTGTGATTTCTATAACTTTCCATTATGTGGCCATATGTCCGAGCCATAAAAATTGGTTATTATATGCATGTATGCCTGAACACTAATTCAGACCATACTTTTTTCTGACAAAGACTAGACCTTTGACAGACTCTGCTTTATATGGTAGGTCGACCAAGCATTTTAGTATTAGTCATTAGCAAATTAAATGCAAAATTTATCACATTATTTTTAACGACTTTATGATTGATGGATTTCAAACAAAGTTGGATCAAAAATACACTTTATTTTGCAAGAGGACATCAGAGGTAGACAATAGCTGACAATACAATGTTTTAGGGTTTTTTATATTTTTAATGATTTTTCTTTTAATCTACATATTACATATTGATATTTTGCTGTTCAGCTTGTCAATATTACTCTGCATGAATTCCTCCTGGTGATCTTCCTTTCAAAAACTAACATTCAAAACACTCTGTTCAATTTTTTCCACGGACTGGAAAATGGCTTCTAATCATTTCAGAAAATTTTGCACCAAAAAAAATCTTTGTGCGCAGGAATGACACTGCTTAATATTTTCAGAGGTTTAAAATTAAAATGCCACATATCAGTCTGTTTTAAAGTGTTGCCATTGAGCATTGATTCTAAGTAATTGTTCATTTCCTCAATGACAAATAAACATTTTTTTCAATTTTCAAAATGACCTGATGCACTCCGTGATAAAATTTTGCAATATAAACGTTTTTTCTAAAAAAAACTGCAGAAAAAGAAACGAGGCTGGCTTCTTTTTGTGGAAATTCCCCCTCACTCCCAACCACCATGAATAGACGAATATGATTGAACATTACCTTGTTTGCTCATTGATAAGGTACATGTACTTCTTTGTATTTGCTTTGATTTCACACCAACAATGCGTGACATTCCATTCACAACACTCTGTCACCCGGCATGCATTTTTGATTATGGTTGGCGAGAATTACACGCTCATGTCATGGCCTGACTTGATATTTGTAGTGCACAGTCAGTGAAAGCTGTTGTTGATATTAATGGAAGGATGAATTGACGTATAATGCGCAATGCAGGTCACTGGACATCATCAATTATTCACAGAACGTAATCAAATTATTCATTTGTTATGAATAAACTGGGGTAAGGTGAAAACATGATTATGCTACCGTCAAACACAAAACAGTGACACTGCAAACATTTCTCGATAAAATTTCAAATTTGCCTGTGTAATCAGAATATTTCGTAACCAAAGGATGAAAGCCCCTGAATCTTTCTATTTTAGAAAATTGAACTATAAAGTTTTATTAGATATATTTTAGGAAGCAATAAGGATGGGGTGTTCTGTATCAAGCAGACACAAAGTGCTGCTGATAACATTCATTTCACAGCAAATTTTGCACCAGTTTTGGTAACAACATTGGATTCTCTGCCAGTTGATTATTACCTGTAGTGAATCCTACATTGCCTAATCATTCCGTTGATTGAATAAAATAATTTCCTCTCAGTTGACAGGACCAGCTACCATGAACAGTTATTAAATAAAAAAATGTACATACATAGTGGAGATGAGATCCTTGAATATTGTTGGGGTTAATTTGCCTTTTTTCAGAGTCGCCACTCAAAATATTGCAGCCATATCATACAGAATGTTGAAATAAAGGAAATAGGTATTGTCATCACACAGATTTTAAATAATGTCATGCAACAATACCTCATCAGATTCAGTAAAATATCTAGACACGTTACAGTGTACAGATCAGTATCTGTCTGGACAAAGAACATGTTTAAATGTGTGCTCTACATTCAAATGAGCTTGAGCATTGGTACAGTAACCTTATTTCAAAACTCCATAATGTCATCTGACTGAGACGGGCATACTGTGTTCTGAAATTTGTATAATACAGTTGAGAGTAATAACTTTTGGTTTTAATTTTAATTATTTGAGAAAAGCTAATAGCTAGCTAGAAAATATGCTGATATTCTGCTCTCTTTATGAATAAAGAAAATGCACATACGGTAGTTTCAACAAATGACCAACAGATTTTCCTCTCCTTGAGCTGATACCAGTTCATACTGAATGGGGTCTGAAAGGACGTGAACACTCACATTCGAATTGAAATCATTCCATTTCAATGTTTTTCTCCTTGAAAAGTGGTGACACATATAAATCACAAAGACGAATATCGAATATCCTACGTGTATTTGATCAGACAGCTGTGCAAATTTGCATTCCAAATCAGCTGATGAGCTAAGTGCGGCAGTTGGACTGCTCATGCATGGATGCACTGCCCCTCAGTTTGCATTTTGAAATGTAAATTGAAATGCAGAACAACTCAACTGTTTCCTGTAGCAACAAAACAGAAAGCAGTTTTTATTTGACTGACAAATTGTGAAGATTAAAATGAAAATTGGTCGCACTGCCATTCTTTGTCGTCCCCTCTAAATACAAGATTTAGTGCATGTATATTATTTATGTTCACAGCATAGCAAAGGTTATGGACATAAAACAGATTACATCGACTTAACAAATGCCTCAAAACATACACGAAAGCATACACCATGGCATGCATGATACTGCTCTTTCAATGCAGAATTCATCAACAGGGAAAGCCTGGGTGGTAGTTTACAAAGATTCAAAATACAGGATGAAAGCAATGCAGCAAAAAAATATTAGAAATAGAATACAGTGGTGTTGTGAATTAAAAAATAGTGACAACATCACTGTTCGCTCCCATATAGTTATCAAAACAAGTCAACAATTGTATGAAACATGGACATACATATACAGACAGACTGACATACACAGACTGGCACAGAGTGATGACATTGACCCCAAGTGTGCCTTGGCTCATGGAGATAACGAACAGCTGAATGTTATGATAAAATAGTTAAGTATCGACCTATACAGGCACTGAGAGTGAATATGTTACAGCAATTTGATTAGTTGATTAGTTTCTTTTCCTTTTCTACTCCTGTGATAATCTTTAAGACAATCAATCTGCAAGGCAGTTTATGTATTGACAAATATGTTATCTTTTACAAGTACACAGTAAACTGTTCTTGATTTTTCATTTACAATATTTGACAAAGACTGAAATACATAACATGCAACCAATGTTTACACTTTGCCTATACACCAGATACATGGAGAAATTTCAACATACAATCATCAACTCAGAAACCCTACACGGAAAAAAACATTGTTTTCTTCCAGAACAGCTGGTGCATCAACATCTGGAACAACTTACAAACTTAACCAATTACACAAGGATGATGAAACAAGAGATAAAATTAAACTGTGGTGAACTTGACCATCCCTTTCAAATCCTTACCTAACTTGACATCTTAAACTAAAATACACTGCATGGTTAATTGCGCACAAAAATACATCGGGGTGGACTATTTGATAAGGGACGGTGTCTGGAAGATCGATGAGGTACATTACAGTATCTTTTGTATCCGATCCATTGTACATTCTTTTTTCCCCACCCTCCCATCTTTTCGTTTTGTCAAACCTTCTCTGGCTGAATTTTTTATTTATTTGTTTGGAATTTTTTCAAAATCTGCCAGGATTTTTTTACTGCATTTCAACACCAAATACAGTTTACCATATCAAATGCTTACTAAATCACCACATTAATGTACTCTTAGTTCCAGTAGGTATAAAATTACCAAAAAAAATCTTAAAAATACAAAATGAAAGATATCCCAGTAAAATTGAAAGTTTCGCAAAGTTGCCCCAAAAATTCAAAATTCCGGATTTCAACTTAATTTCAATATATCTTATTAACAAAAACCCTAAGAACCTGTTTACTAAATATCAAAGCAATCAGACTGGTAAATTTTGAGAAACAAATTTTTTGACCAAAAATGAGAAAAATTGCCCCCCAAAATACAAAATTGCAGATTTCATCCTAATTTTAAATATATCAAATTAACATAAACCCTAGGAACCTGTACACTAGATATCAAAGCTACCAGATCACAAGTTTTAGGAGAAAAAATTTTTGACCAAAAAAGGCAAAAATTGCCCCAAAATAAAAAAATTGCCAGTTTCAACATACCTTCAAAATATTATATTGGGATTAATCTTAGATACCTGTATACCAAATATCAAAGCTATCAAATCAGTAGTTTTTGGATAAAAATTTTTTTTATCAAAAATTATGAAAATTGCCCCAAAATTACAAATATGACAATATCAATACAGTTTGCACAAGCATGACTGAGGTCATTCTGAGGAACATGAATATGAAGTTTCATAGCAATCAGATGAGCGATTTCAGAGAACAAGATTTTTTGACTAAAAACTGAAAAAAATACCCTAAAAATACAAACATGCAAATTTCATCCCAATTTTTGCACACATACTTAGAATACCTAAAAAAATCTGCATACCAAGTTTCAACCAAATCTGACCACTGCTTACTGAGTTTTAGCTATTTGCAGGATTTTTCCTTTTTTTCCCCTCATTTGCATATTTTTGGCACTGACATGTTCATTTGAACAAATTCACATCTCCACCCCTAGGTGCACCTGTACACCAAATACTAAGACAGTAGGTGCTACGGTTTAGGAGTTTTTGATGTGGACGGACATACATACATACATACATACATACATACATACATACATACATACAGACGACATTTTTCCACCTTATACGAATACCTCCCATTTGCATATATACATATGCATATTATATGGGAGCTAAAAAAAACCTGACGCAGAATGCACTGATGATGTGGAAATACATGATTGGCTGACACTACATAACATTTTCATGGGACAATTACAATTCAGAAATACATGTATTTGTATTCATATCTGCCCACATACTTTCCCTTATGATAATAACTGACATTTATGCATTATATCCCTTTCTACAACATTAAATTTTGTTGACGTTGCTTGTATGAGATGACATGATAAAACTCAAGAAATAAAAGTTCAAAACAATCATTAAACGTGGAAATAATTGTGATATTTCAACAGACTATTGACAGATATTAAATGGACGATTACTACATTAATGCTTTTCCTGCCAAGTTCATAATTCACAATCAGGTCAAGTTCATTAAAACTAGTGAAGCACAATATGTCACACTTGGTGCATTTTAACAAAAAGTTGAACATTTGAAGGCCCCTGAAATCATAGATACTGTAAACATGATTTTTATAGACTAAAGCTGTTGGAACAGAGCAAGGCAAATCGGTGGAAATAGTACGTGTGGTTTTGGGTTTCACTGATGAGGAGGTGATACCTATGGTTTTGGGTCAATACCACTTTCCACTGATGGGGAAGTGATACTGTCTAGCAGTTTTTCTGGAGGGTCTATGCTGGCAGGAAAAGGGTTAAATGTGTCTTAAAGGGGAAGTTCACCAAGGATGATTTTTACATATGTGGTAGCTCTGTGGTCATTTACCCAGGAAAAACTATTTTCACCATTTATAACTCGCAGGATTTTTTACAAAAAACGATAAAAAAGTACAGGAAGTTGCCCATGTAATTTGAATCATGGGAAAAAAGCTCCAAACTTGGAGCTTGCATAATGTGATATGGAAGGGACCATCTTCGGACGGGTATGGCCCCCAAATTGTCCACTCACAGCAACACAGTAGTAAACAGCAACACAAAATCTGACAGTGGAAAGTTTATTATAAGTGATTCATTGTTTATGCAAGGATACTCAGTATAAACAAAAATTATGTAAATACGCACAGCCTGGTTTAAGTATGGGTGAGTGGACAATGCCATACCCATGGGAAAATGGTCCCTTCCATATCACATTATGCAAGCTCCAAGCTTGGCGCTTTTTCCCATGATTCAAATTACATGGGCAACTTCCTGTACTATTTCTATCGTTTTTTGTAAAAAATCTTGCAAGTTATAAATGGCGAAAATAGCTTTTCCGGGGTAAGTGACCACAAAGCTAGCACATATGTAAAAATCATCCTTGGTGAACTTCCCCTTTAATCTATAAACCCCTAACAATAGCCTGATCTGCAATGTCATACAAATTAAGGTTCATTTTAATTAATTAAAGGAAATTCAGTCGGATAATACTGTACTGCACACTAGTGACAACCCCTTAGGAAGAAAGGATTTAATGTTCAAGCACACAGTTGAAGAATATTTATGTCATACATGGTTTATTGGTTGTGCATAAAAAATGTCTTCAGTATTGATGTGTCTTGTTATTTGTAATTGCAACAAAACATACATGCTACGTTGAGCTTGACTGAATCCCACTGTACTGATTAATCAAATGTCACTCCTGGGACATTCATTGAGTGGAAAAACACAATAATCCACTGTGACCTACGATCACATCACTATTTGTGAATGAATAAGTATGATTACAATAAAGTTTTTAGAGGAAATGCAGTTAGGTAACTGTATGCTACCCCTTGGGAAAAAAGGAGTTAATGTTCAAGCACAAAGTTGAACAATATTTATGTCATACATGGTTTATTGGTTGTGCATAAAAAATGTCTTCAGTATTGATGTGTCTTGTTATACGTAATTGCAACAAAACATACATGCTAGGTTGAGCTTGACTGAATCCCACTGCACTGATAAATGCCATGCCTGGGACATTCATTGAATATTCAATATCAAAATAATTACTCACACCTACACTAAATAAGTACACAATAAATTTTAAATTCTATTCCCCTACCAAATTTTTGTGTAGGTGTCAACCTCTTGAATTGCCCCTGCCCTGTATCCACACAACGACTAACAATTTTACTTTTCAAAATCATAACCAAAATCAATCTTCAGTTGTACATGATGCATCATAAAAAAGTTTTGGACTAGGTTGAAATGGATAAATTTAAATGGTTACATGCTGTACTATAACAAGCGTAATGATCCTTGGCTCATGTGGATAAAAACACAATATAGTATGAGCCTTCTAGTACAATTGCAACACTTACAATTTTGAAACCCATTTGCAAAAATTATCAACAAATTGTACAGCGTCAATAGATAATTTTGCTGGGAGTTACACATTCAGTAAACAATGTAACACACTACACACAAAAAATAGTTTCTATGTGTATAACTGCTGAACTTTTCTTACAATATTTGAAATTTTAAAATATGATGCTGGCGCCTGTACTTCTATGCACATATGTTTGATAAATGCAATAAAAAAAACATGTATACCATTATGTAAATAATCTATCATTACGAGGAAGTTGCAACGTTCACAAGTTATAAGTTACATTTTATAAAACTATGCAGGGCTATGCAAGACAAATTTTTTTGATGGGTAGAGCATGATTCTTGTATCCTATCATTGATTGATATATGGTTTTTGCTATTTGCTTTCCAAAGGGCAATGGCTCCACAACACAGCCACCTATTGATCACAGATAAGCTATCATCCATATATGAAGTTCTTATTTGCTTTTCTACGCCTTCAGATTTCTAGCCACATGCCCGTTAATCAGATTTCTAGCCACAGGCACGTTAAGAGCAGACATGTCTAACATCGATTCTCAAGAATTATTGTCTCATCTTGCACCAGTGTGCCTTTTAACAAACATATGTTTCTGGAAAACTTTGCATCAATGTGAGGAACTGTTCAAGATTCTTTGCGTCAGCAGAAAATTTGCTAACATCACAGGCAATTTGTTTGTTCGTGTCACATATTGGATTAAAGGGAACATTGTATTGCACAAAGATTTTCACCAACATGCGACATGAAAAGTGGAAATTTAACCAGATTTATAATTCAAACTATAAAGAAATAGAGTGATAAAACAGTGGTGTTTTTAGTATTTCTAATGTTTTTTGAAAAATTCATGAAAATTTATGAAAATTTTGTCAATTAACCTAATAACTGTCACTATGGACATATTGTGGCTGTTTTCATTAACTGACATTGTTCCAAAGCCACGATTAGCTGCTAACTAAATACTCAATATATATTTATTGTGGAAATGAACTTAAGGTACAATGCGCCACAGGGACAGATATTCAGAATCTCACATTTTACCAATACTTTTCTGGTCTACTACTTGTGGGGGCTTATTTCAATTAAAGCTCTACGTGTGCGAAAAATTTTCAAGGTCTTACTTTTTCGAAAATCCACAATTTTATTTTTCCCCATAGAGTTAACATAAGGATGGTTGCCATTTTAATTTCAAATATAGGTAGATATTAGGTAATTTGTTTTTCCAGTGCCAAACTTTGCATGGTGACCCGATTTTCATTCTTGAATTACTAGAGTAAGTGAATGGGTGAAAATTTAATTAGGGAAAGTTTGAGGCACATACTACGTTAAGTAGTACGCGCCTCTGAAGTGAAGGACTTAAACTTTTGCTCAAACTTTCGTCAATGAAACTTTCAACCATTCTGTTATCAAATCAATCATAAAAATTGGGGGACACCATGCAAAGTTTGGAGATAGCAAAACAAACTACCCAACATTTTGCAATATTTGAAATTCAAAATGGCTGCCATTCCTGTATAACTCTACGAGGGGGAAATTAAATGTTGATTTTGGGAAAACTAAGACAGTGAAAGTTTTTTTTCTCCAAGAGCTTTAAAATAAGCCCCACAAGGGATAGATCAGAAACGAATTGTAGAAATTATAGTCCGGCTTTCTGTTCCCCGAGGTGCGTTCTAAGCTTACCCTTAAAGCAATGCAAAGGATTCTATCACGTGCAATATAATCGCTGAACTAACACCATTGTGCACCATTGTAACTTTTTTCTGATCCTTGACTAGCAAAGTTGACCTGTAACTCAATAGGAGTATTTTTTATTCCTCTTTGTAAATCAAAAGCGTCTCACATGATTTTTTTCATGACTGATTCTTACTACAATTTCTGAAATATCTTTTATAGAGCCATTGCAACCCACTACTCAAAAATGGCTGTAACTGTTACATCAATGGAAACCCTATTTCCGCCTACCGATATTAAAACATTTACCTTCTTTCAGGTAAAAGGTAATTATCGTATTTCACACACACAACGGCCATATTGTAGTCAACCCGTCCCTTCATCTATACCTGCCGGCTGCAATATCGATGACAAAAAGAGTTGATGTTTACTGGAGTAAGATGACCGTATTATTCGCAAATCGATTAAGAAGGGTTGAAAATAAAGCACTTTGATCCAAAGGCAACGCGTTGGGGGCATTTCGTGAAAACCTTGGTACGTTATCAACTCTCTGACAACAAATATCTGTTGACGTAAAACTCGGCAAAGACCTGACACTCGGCAGACCATAACAAACATCCGACTCTTTTGAGTCACTTTCCGCTATACTTAGAAATTTCGCTCAAACTATGCACCCACTCTAGTCATAGGTGGAAACGTTCAGGGATATATCCCATGTTCAAAGTAAAAACACATTCAGCTATTGATTTTACAGAATGAAATACTTCGTTCATATTATACCTCAAACTTAGTCACAATCAACGACACTTGGGAATGCAGCTTTCACCGAAGGTTCGAAGGCTTTCCCTACATTTCTCCTAACTAAAACACTCTTTGAACAGGGGGCAACGTTTGTGAAAAAACATGGACGTCTCTCTTCATTGACCACAGTATTACGTAACTATATTTCTCGTACATTTTCATGTCAGAAACCATAGACCCTCTGGGGTCTATCAAACAAACACAAGGCAGACGGACGACTGTAGCAGATGACAATGTTTCACAACACATCTCGGGGCGACTTGTAATGCTTACTGGCCTTGTTAATATTCCAGAGTCTCTATTGCGTGGGTTTTCAATCACTCAACTAACCAGATAAACGAAATAATTATATGACTGTTGAAAATCCGTGTGCGTTTTCCCTGCACAATACAAAGCCAACTTGAATCAATGTCACTCACACACGACAGTTGAGGCCAGAATAAGCGCATATACTGTCGCCGTCCGACGTAAAGCGTAAGCGCAGAGCATTCCCGGCCCCATATACCGTTACCCCGGCATTTGTATGTCGTTTGTTGAAGAGCATGAACACGTAGTCTTGAAATGACAGCACCTTCAACGTACACTGATATATGGCTCATGCAAAAAGATTTTAACTCGACGCAAAATAAACTCACCACGTCCGCACATCTGCTACAGCAAACATGGCCATATCGCCACGTAAGAACCTACAAGTACAAGTGCAAAATCCAATCCGGGAGGCGTTGATGACGTGTACGTGGTTGTAAAATCCACGGAAGATGCGACGTGGCAAACATCACTTACTAGCTACGAATGGGCATGATAATGTATACTAAAAGACGGCCTGTCGGTCAAACTTTCACCCGTTGATGTGTACTGTGTTTATCTACTGCTGTAGAGATTTTGAATGCAGCAGATGTGTTCACGCGCAAAAGAGGATGCGCAGACGTTTGCACTCGTCACTGCACTTACACTCGAGTCCAGCACGCGCTTGACTTTCCTGTTTCTATCAAAATCATATTTTTCAAATCCTCGGTGAGCATGTATGTTTGCTCTCTTATTATTAATAAAACATATCAATACTGCGCACTGCCAACGTACAAATTGCATTATACCATGCTTTCTTGGAAGAAGCTGCAAGTTTTAATCGCTCGTTACTGTAAGGCTGCGTTCACAAAAAACGGTGGGGGGGATTCGAAAATTTTGGGGGTAGTGGAGGGGGGGACTTGAAAATTTTGCTCTACCTGTAGGGTGGACTTGAAAATTTTGGTTCTCTTTTGTGTTTTACATTTTCCAATTCCAAGTTTTTATAGGTAATTCAATGAAAAAGAATACCATTTTTTATGTCATCAAAATGTTGTAGGCCCTAATGTTAGTAATAATTTAACAAAATCTAGAACCATTTTGTCACATTTCATGACTTTTATCTCGAAAATATCTAAACGTGTGATTTGTCGTAAAACACAAACTTGAGCCTCGTAACAGGGTAGAAGCTGCAACTGTTAATGATTTCTGCAATATTTCTATGCAATATAACAACTATACAGCATCTTGCTATCTCCCTACAGCATGCCCAAACACACAATATTTAGTTTGTCGACAAAGCCTGTATATAAATATAAATATGTATTTGGTGATAATTTAATTGGAGTCCAGACTGACAATCAGTTGTCAGTGATACAAATGCATGGTACACATACATACAAGCTGAATACTGGACAATTCAACATGCTGTAGGGAGTTAAACAAGAACGCAGTTGTAAAACTGAACAAAAAATATTGCCAAAATTATCAAAGTTAATACAGCTACTGCCTACGGGTAGTGTCACTATCAGATGCTACCCTGCTACTGCAGCGTCACTGTTACTGTATACCTGAGCAGTGACAGAGACAGCTCTGACTTTGATGTACATGGTAGTTGAAGAAGAGTTTTGGTCAAATGACACTCAAGACAGTGAAACTCACTTGTACACAAGATCAGGCCAGAGAGCAACACATGGAAGAAACATAGAAATGTTTGAATTCTGACATATGAGAATAATCAAATATTAAAGAAAAAAGATGGGGTCACTATGCTATATTTTCTAGTAAAAATTTATATTTCTAAATTTTCACACTCTTATTATAAAATGATACAGAAGTAAAACTTTGCATAGTAAAGACTAAAAAAAAAAATATGTGACCAAATGGAATTATTTATTTTTAACCAAATTTGCAATTATCACACCCAAAATTCAGAGATTAAAACATTTATTTGATGAAATATTTTAACCTTCCGGTATCGTCAATTTTTAGTAGCATCTATAGGTCTTGTAGTTTTGAAACATTTTTTGGTAGATCACTGTGCAATACGGCAATTAGCCAGAATTCACAATTGCCTACTCTCTCATGATTGTCATTTTGTGTGCTCCTCAGCAGGAGCAATTGACCTGGCCAGAGTTGGATTACTCAAGTTGGCTTTTAGACCAATAAATCTAAAAAATTCACTGATGCATTTAAAGAACTCGCCTTGGGAATATGACTATACAAAGTGCTAATACAGGTAGTGTTGACACCTGTGAGCAGAACGGCGCAATACATGTTTATTTTTTCTGCGCTCACATCCTTTACAAATATGCGGGCCTGTGATAGTTGGGGGGGGACTTGAAAAATTTTGACCATATAGAGGGGGGGGGGGCATTTGAAAATTTTTTAGGGTACTTAGGGGGGATCTGAAAAAAAATAAGATTTCAATCGAGATTCCTCCAGCCCCCCCCTAATCGTTATTTGTGAACGCAGCCTAACACCGATAGTTGCTATTTGTGGAGGCATTGACGCCCCGACACGGCGCAGTTTGCCATAGCCCTCGGCCGATCGACGATTCGTCCTTTGCGACAAATGGGCGAGGCGAACGACTGGAGAAAAACAATACTATTCTCCGCGCAATGAAGTGATTCTTAGATACTACTGGTCGGTCGTATAAGTCTACATTTCGAAAAGAATCAACATACTAAAAAACAAAGATACAGACCCTACTCCAGTTTCTGACTGACAATCAACCTTTCCCAAAATGTGTGGGAAAGACATTCGAGAAGCGAAGAGAAGAATTTTTGAAATATGGGAGAAGATTGAAGTATAGCCTAAATATGGGTGCCGACTTCTGAAGTGTGGGATAATCAATCAATCTATCGTATACCTTCACGCTGAGGCTGCGTTCACATTTTCAAGCAGGCCTAGCTATAGGCATATGGGCCGCAGTCTCTGATGATGATGATGATGATGATGGTGATTAGCCTAAATATTTAAAAAATGAAGAAAAATAAAAAATATAATTGGACTCAGTAAATTTGTTGTTGTTGTTGTTGCTATTGTTGTTGTTGATAGTATTTGCAGAAAAAGGCTGTATTGAATTTCGCAGAGCATGTGTACAGTTAGGCTGTAGCATTTTGCAGCGCATACTTTGTTCTTTTATGGCAAATACTATCAACAACAACAACAATAACAGCAACAATAACAACAACAAATTTACTGAGTCCAAATATATATTTATTTTTCTTCATTTTTTTAAATATTGCATCATCACCATCATCATCATCATCATCATCATCATCATCATCATCATCATCATCATCATCATCATCATCATCATCGGAGACTGAGGCCCCTATGGCTAGGCTTACCCGTACCCGACTTACTCCCTTCCAACTAATAGAAATGTTAAAGGCATCCTTCCTAATTGCAAACGTACTATGAAAAGTCACTCTGAGAGCATTATTACACATATTTACATAATATTGCCAAATAGTTTCGTTTTATTTTGTTTTGTTTTGTTTTTGCAAACCCTTCCTTCAGTGTACTAAATTCCGCATAACCAGTGTCTCAGGGAGCATTCAGTTATTATTACCGGGGTGGGCAGGCAAATTCTACTTTCAATTCTACATTCTACGAGTACGACCGTCAAAATTAGGCCTACAGAACCCGTTTATTGTCTTCAGTTTCTTTGTTCTTTTTCCTTTGTTTTGCTTTAGCCTAAACTGGACCGTTTGACCATCGTATTAAATAAATAAATAAGTAAATAAATAGATAGCTGCATGATGAGCAGGCCTTTCTGCATCATCTCTCGCAGTGCAGTTAGTCCTCGCTCATTTTTTTTGAAAAAGATATAGTCACAAATAAAACAAATCTACATAACTGTGAATGCATTAAAATTACAATGCGTCTTGTCTGAAAAAACAAATAATTAGCTGTTTAATTACAAAGATCATCATATGAATGCATTCAGGATGCATTCTTCTCCTTCAAGTCTTACAAGGCTTGAAAACTTTGTGATACAATCCTCAGTTTTGTTCATAATCTTATAAGTGAAATATAATGTATTCATCCATGAGGAGAGATAACATTTTAATTGCATGACATAGGATTGAAGGGAAACTTTAAGGGGACGTTCAGTTTTTACGGCGGGGGGCCGGCAAAATCCAGGGGGGGTCATCGTAATTTTGGAATCCGCAAAGGGGGGGGGGGTCCATCGCTTTTCAGTGGTAGGAAAGGGGGGTCACCACATTTTCAAAAACATAGTACCTACAATAAAGTTCACTTTATGCCATGACCATAGGTTTACTTCATGCAATGGCCATGATCGACGTGTGGCCCATGACCCTCTTTACCGGCAGGCCCAGACTTTGCCAACCCACTACAATAAGCAGCGGGCTGCCTTCGGCGGCCAACTCATATTACAGTAGTATCTGGTTAAGTGCCTATCTCATCTTTGAAAGACCATTTACATGCTCGCGACCCTGAATGGTAGCACTGAGACAAAAAGGGGAATTTGCATAACAGTGTGATGGACATAAGTTGTCTATGGAAATGAAGTTAAAAATTGCCTTACAGTTGTCCTAATTAACAGACTTTCGCATGGATGTGGCTGAGAAGTTTGTGCACTGGCATCTCTGCTACACGGATAAAGTGCGCCACGTACCGGAGTTCAAATCCAAACCGTGAGGGTAAATTTGACATATGGGTTTTGGTTATTTTTCAGCCGGGGGTGGGGGTGGGGGGTCATCAAATTTTTTCGTCTGACAAAGGGAGGGGGTCATCTTTTTTTCACAAAAAATGCAGGGGGTTCTATATTTTTTTGAAAACCGGCGACAAGATTTTGCCGGCCCCCCAGGCCGTAAAACCTGAACGGTCCCTAATCCCATCAAAAGTAACCGAATTTAGTCCTCGCTCATTGACGTCGGAGTTTTATATTAGCGCCCTCAACGAGTGGGCAATGTGAGGCTGCGATCGGGAGCTAGCGGGGGGCCGGCATGCCGGCAAACCTCGCGATAAAAGCTCGTATGCAGACTGTAAGAAAGACTGAGACAATGGTTAGACCGTTAACGTTAGATTTATGATACAGGTTGTCAAAAATGACGAGCTATGATGATTTATACATGAATTGGATATTGGCTTACCAAAGTGTGTTAATTTCTGAAAAGCAGTACCACACCATGAAAAATCCGAAAGATAAAAAAGGTAAAAACCTACGCATCCGTACCCTCTTAAGATGATGGTGCGTCCTTTATAGTGCCGCTCACTGATTTTTAAGCACTACCGCATTGTATAATTGCTGGATCCAGAGTCAGCTCCACAGTATCTTTTCAGCAAAAACAAAACAAAACAAAACAACAACAACAACAGCACCAACAAAACAACCTACGTTTTTGTCAATTGCCTTGAAAACTAGGCCTATACTATTTCTAACATGGCATGGTATGAATGTGTTAGTGGGAATATACAGCGTAAACCTGAATATGCATGGTGTGTTCTTGTATTCTGTTTTTTGTTTTTTATTTTTTTTTGCAAGTTCTTTACAAATGCATTACCGCTAAGCGTCAGATAACAGATTGTCAATGTTTGACGAATATCAGTTTAATACGTATTTGAAATTTAAACATTTTCTCTCGAACCGATTTTTTATTGCAAAAGAACGTACCGGTTATGCCATTACATATATTTTATACGTTGTTTGATAAAACTTTTAACAAAAACAAGACTTTTCAGCCCGGCGCAATTCATTGCACATGTAATCGCAATAACTCCAGTCTTGTGTCACACATGTTGACATAGACTTGGTTTTTAAACAATGGTGGAAATCGTAAAAGATATATGACCTGTAATTTGTGTAAACACTTTCAACAATACTGACAAATAAAAAAATAAACAGCATATACTACTCTGCATCTTACAAACACCAAATAATAAAGCTACTACTGTGTGTAAAACACTGGTGAAAACTTTAAAGGTAATGAAAGAACAATAACATGCATAAATCCTTACCAATAACAATAAAGTAGAATGGAAGCAAATCATTGCTGAACAAAAAAAACTTTTACAAAATTTTGGGAATAAATATTTGAAGAATAAATTCACATTATATAAAACTCTGTTGAGCTCAAAAAACTTTACATACTTTCTAAAACCACAAAAAGCTAATTGTGCTCCACGAAAAAGGTTTAAAAAAGGCGGCTAACAATCTTCTTTATATGTTTTATAAAGCAGCACATTTTTTGGAATGTTTGGTATCTGAAAACCAAAATTCAAACTTCAAACAATCAGATAAGCATTTTCTCCTGAATATTTTGATAATATCGGAAAAGCTAAGCTGTCCTAAAATCGACACAGTTAATTTTGTCCCAACTTACATGTTTAAGTATCTGACTGTGAAGATCTGTAGGAACCAAAAAATAATAAATGTGAATTTCAAGAGACCTAAAAAGGCTGCAGCTGTTTCTGGGAAGATTTAGGACTTCCAAGTAAAAAAACAAAAAGAAAGACAAAATATTATGGGACGTTGCAGATAGGTAGTGGTATTACAGGATCTGTTTTGGGAAGGCCAACGTGACGCACCCACGCAAGACTCCAGTCCTTATCTTTTCCAAATGTAGTAATGTCACACAGGACAGGAAATATCCCATGATTCATTATGATTTGTACCATCGGTGATTCCTCGGGGAAGTCGACGGTATCTCCCATGTGTAGACGGATTCATAGACTAGTTAAAAAGTATGAAAACCATAGACAGCTGAGAAACATACTTTTAAGCACACCATTCTTTTCTATTCCCATTTTAAATAATTTGGAAAATTATGCTTGATTGAGAGAGGAGATACCTTTTGCGTAAAATTTTCCAGAGATTTGGTCCACAGCAATACAGAATAATATAATAGAAAGTACAGAGAGTAATTTCACCAGTTTTATGAAACAAAATAAAGGATATTGATTTTTTTTTCGGAAAACACGATTGGAACTAATTTGGGATAATTGGATTTTCATATTTTTCAAATTTCTCAAAAGTGTTTGGTGCCGTATAGCTGAATGTTCCAATATTCCAAATTACTCAAAAACCAAGTGTGTCATGTAAAAAGAAAAGCAGATGAGATTACATTTGTAGATTAAATCGGCATTACTTCACCATCCAATCATCCAAAATTAGTTCCAATCATGTTTGAAGGAAATGACAAAAGAAAGTTACTTGCTGACTTTTCTCAGAGAGTTTGTCATAACTTGCTTCCCAACGGTACCTGGAGAATATGTGACTTATATGGTAACCAAATGATTATTTTAAAATTTTTGCTGAAATATCTAAACGCACTTTTACTAAATATTATTGAACAAAAGTTATATCATTTCCCTTACTGCTTATATACAGAGCAGGAAAAGTTATAAGAAAAGCAACCATCATTGGTGCAAATCAAGCAGAAATTTGAGTAATATACTGTGCTGTGCGCGTGATATCATATTTTGCCAATCAGCGATTTTATCTTGAAGAAAAGTTTTGACTCTACTGGACGAAAAAATTGCTTGAAGGTAACGTTTGGCAAATAAAATTGCTGCCAGGATGAATAAAATAAAGTTGTTGACATACCCATTTTCTCCAACTACCCCCCCCCCGAAATCAAATGGTCCACACCTTATAGCCAGTTCAGTGCTCTGGGCTTGGAATATTTTGGTTCAAACTCCCTTATGTATATCGATGTTACATTTATGAAGGTTGCCAGGCCAACGGCAAGCTATACACATTTTGAAAACAATAAAGCCTCTACATATTGTGATCTCTATCTTAACATGCTATATTTTAAAGTCTTGTTGAAACTTAATGTTTGACCTCGAGAAGTCCCTTGGCCAAACATAGAAACCGGATACGGGATACGGATAGAGCAACCAATGTCCCGACAATGAACCATATTGCAAAGACGTTGTACACACAGAAAACCCAAACATGGCTGTGTTGTCTAACAATGCTTAAAGGCGGGGCGGGGTCGGAAGGGTGACGGGGATGAGTCGGAAATATTATTGACATAATGTAGTCCTGTCACTGTGCACACACCGGGGAGCATGTACGTTTTAAGTGATGTAAAACTTGATATTTACAGCATGAATATCGATAAAAATATTTTGAGCCCTGCAATTCCCTGATTAGTAATTATTGTACAGTAATCTGTGAAATTGGCGACAGCACCAAGAGAGGAAGATCGTTTTGATTTTTCGATTCACACGATACATGGTCCATAGCAGATATGGAAGAAAAGCGATATCTTGGAAAAACTTTTCCCCTGACGTTGTTCGAACACAAAATTTTATGTACATGTACCGTCGGTGACCATGGTTACAGTTGAATACCGATTTTAGCTCATTAAATGTATAGTCAGACTGTCAGACTGTAATTACCAAGCTGAATACTGCTGATTCTCAACATGTAACCGTAACAAAACAGAAATAATCGAAAAACAAAACAAAAAGAAAAACAAAAAACAAAACAAAACCTAGCTAAAACGTATCGTAGAAGAACGCATTAGTGTGGAAATGAAATCAGTCAACCACGTTATTGCTCAATAACAAACTTAGGGAGTAAGGTTAGGCTAAAATTATAAAACTTAAAGTTACACAAACTAATTTGTATGTGCTGCTCTAAGGAGAGGAAATAAAATATTAGAAATATATTTCACAAGTAAAAAAATATGTGTGAACTTCTTTTTTCATTCAAAATCAAAACTAGAGTCATAAAACGTTTTGAAGAAAAAAGAATGTCTTGATGAGTGATGTTTTCAGCATCGATTGGTTTACCTTTCGATTGCGAGAGTCTTTGTAATTGATTCTATCTGTAAGTTGTGTTTAGGTGATCTGGGTTTTGTCAGCCACTTCCGATGGATAAACATTTTCATATCTGTTGAACTCCATCGGATAATGGTCTCAGGAATGCGTGAAATCAAGCGCTTTTAAATATACACAATTTTTTTTTATATCAATACCATAATCTACAGTTTGAAACCCATTTCGCTAGTAGCAAGTTGGTCTTCCATAACGGTTCTGCTATTCAAAAATAGTAATGCAATTTTGAATACACAGACCAATGAGATATCTCCCGTCTCCCGAAAGAAATGACACAACTATGACACTCACTATCATCATGTGAAATTCTTTCAGGTATGCAGTCCCTTTGAGTAGTACAGTGGTTTACACCATCATGTTGAATATAATCTTGAAAATTGTGCGTCCTAGCGCTTAAACCACATTCTAAAATTATGAAGCCAAACTGACAAAATTTCGAAAGCTTAGATTGAAGAGTTTCAAAATAATCATTACTTACATTAATTACAGATGATTGAAGAAGTAAGTAGACACAACGCATGAAACATTCGCTGCAAAATGAGCAAAATATCCTTAAAAACCTTCAATCAGAGGGAGTCAGGACTTTTTTACTCATAGATTGTGTTTACTTTAGACTTAATAGGAAAACAATCGATCCAAAACAACACGCTCACTGCCTTTAAGTTGAATATTTTTATCATACCTAAAGTAACAATAACTGTCTATTACGTAACACTCTATGACTCAGAAAGCCATGTTTCTTGAAAAATAGAGATCACAACAACAAAATGTTGACCATCGTTGTGTTGTGCATTCACCTATATAGTATCATGCTTGTTTCCTTTATGATCACGATGGGTGTGTGCAGGAAATACTGCAATTTTTTACTTTTCCGTAGGGGCGCCATGTTATGCGCTGAGTGGGGCACCCGATTTTTATTTAACCTGTTAAGGTAAAGGGCGACGAATTCGGACGCGCACACGCTTTAGAACGTTTCTGCGCAGATTTAACTCCAGCCTGTCGCAAATGGGTTACTTTGTGGCGCATGTATTTAACATCACCTGTCATTGTTGAAATTGCGCTTTTACCCAATTTTTTGACCCAGTCTCTTAGAAATACATGTGACCTATAACCTTGTCATATTTTGACCCCCTAGGAAGCTGGTTTTTATTCAACATGAGCGAAAAATTCACATTTCTCTCCCATTTACATGGCGCATATTACCCATTCACCTGGAGATATTGTAAAAAGTAGCGTGGTGACACCCTTTTATTAAAAGTGTAAACTAAATGGTATTATGTCAGGGTCTTATTCGCAAGTTTGGTCAAAATGACACCATTCAAAGCGACAGGAAGAAAGTTCGAAAATTATGTAGTGATATAATTTCGATATCGTCATTTTGAAATCGATACTTATGTGGAAATTTCTTTACAAACATCATGAAAACTATACATTCGATAGATATGGATCTTAAGTCTTGGTATTTATTAAATTAACTCATTTGCTAAGCTTTTTATAATTGCTTTCTTTAGTTTAAGTGAATTATATCATTTTTATTTCTTTCTAACGACGCCATTTTAACGTCCGTTTCCATGGAAACGAGCGTGGTTCCCACCATTTTTTTATTTATTTTTTTTTTTGCACTTGCATAACTTCCAAGAATATTTGCGCAAAGTTTCAAGAAAATGACACCACAACTTAATTTGACGTAATCGTAGTACTTCACCTTAAAACGCGTTGGCATTCTCCAAATCAGCGAGCAGTGATACTTTTTTAAGTGTCCTTCAGTCAGCACATTTACACGAACCAACTTTGGTTTGAAAATAAAATTATGAAAATAATGCATCAAATTTGCAGCTATTGGGGCTTTAAAGCAAGTCTACTGTACCGTCTATTGTTAGGTGTGGACCATTTGATATTCGGGGTGGGGACTCGGAAGATTGACTTTGGAGCATTATTTTTTTCTCCCGGCTTCACCTGGAATTATTTGTTTTTCAACTTTGTGAATTCAGCGGCACCTTTTTTATCACTTCCCTCTGAGAGAAATATTTTTGCACGCGCATATGTTCACTGAAATGCTAATATTTCCTGTTCTTTTGGTAAGATCCTTTCTTCATATGACATGGCAAAACTGAATACGGAAAGAAATGTCAAGTAGCACAAAGTTTACATGGAGCTATAGGCAAACAGAATTCTGCATCAGAATGCGTGAAAGTTGGTAAGAAAATATAAGTATCATATACTAAAAAAAAGCAAAATTACTGAAATGATACAATTAATCCAATCCAATCCCAGACTGAAAGATACGTCGCTCAAGGGCGCTGCTTCCCCCTTTTTTTGAAAAAGATAAATTTATTTCAACATGGTCGCAAATAAAAAAATCTACATAACTGTGAATGCATTAAACTTACAATGCGTCTTGTCTGAAACAAAAAATAAACAAAAAATAATTGGCTGTGTAATTACAAAGATCATCATATGAATGCATTCAAGATGCATTCTTCTCCTTCAAGTCTTACAAGGCTTGAAAACTTTGAGATGAAAGCCTCAGTTTTGTTCATCATCTTATAAGTGAAACAAAATGTGTTCATCCACGAGGAAAGATAACATTTTAATTGCATAACATAGGATTGAAGGGAACCTTTAATCCCATCAAGAGTAAATGAATTTCGAATATTCCATACTGTGTATTTTACAAGGGAAGTAATACAATAAATAATGTCAGATGTTGCGTTATTGTCATTTTCGATTCCTGCAATTGCTAATCTTTTGATATTCGCCTCTCCGCTAGGCGACTGATGCCGTATGTTGTGGGTTCGAACCTGATTGAAAACTAGTCGTATTTTCTATCCTGGGTTGATAGCTCTGCTGGTGGACAGAATTGTCCCCGAGGTTTAATATCGTTCGCCCAGTTAACGCGATGAAATTCGTTTCTTCGCCTCGGTACAGTTTGTATGTGCGATATGGTGTGATAGACTAGTGAGCATGCGTGAGCATGTGAGTGATTGCTTCACGAACTCTACAACGTGTGGATCGGTCTCAGTCAGAAAAATGTAACAACTTAGCCGGCTGTTGAACCACTTTTTTTAGAGTGGGGATTTAGCCGAGCAGTTCTCTCTGTGGCCTCTCCGCTAGGCGACTGATGCCACATGTTGGGCGTTTGGCACATTGCTGGGATAATAATCGTATTTAATATGTAGAATGTCTATATACGACTTGATTATTCAGAAAAAGAATCACCGTACGTGAGATATTAGTGTAGGCCTATAGGCCTACATGTTGACTGGCATTATACCGAGTGGCTATGGCTGCCTGGCTCGGGCCAGGCGAACGCACTGCATAATCATCAATGAGTAGAATGTCTACATGACTTGACTATTTAATAAAGAATAACGGTACGTGATATTACTGTACATATCGGCTAGCTTAATCGAGTGGCTGTAGAGCTCTGCAGGGCTTGGGCCCGTTGTCCACTGCTGCACAGAGTTTATGTCTGTGCAGCAGTGGCGGGCCCAAGCCCAGCAGCTACAGACGCTCGGTTAAGCTAGCCGACATGTACAGTAATATCACGTACCGTTATTCTTTATTAAATAGTCAATTCATGTAGACATTCTACTCATTGATGATTATGCAGTGCGTTCGCCTGGCCCGAGCCAGGCAGGCATAGCCACTCGGTATGCCAGTCAACATGTAGGCCTACACTAATATCTCACGTACGGTGATTCTTTTTCTGAATAATCAAGTCGTATATAGACATTCTACATATTAAATACGATTATTATCCCAGCAATGTGCCAAACGCCTGTGACTGATGCCGTATGTTGTGGGTTCGAACCCGATTGAAAACTAGTCGTATTATCACAGTTGTATTTTCTGACAAAGAAAGAAATACATTTCTCCCAGATTTCTTTTACATATTTACAATCAAATAAGATGTGTTCAAGTGTTCCTTCTTGGCCATAAATATGGCATTTTCCATCAATTAGATTGAAAGTTTTGGCCAAACCGCCTGTGACTAGGCCTCTATGGAAAATCTTCCAATTCAGATCATTTACTTTAAGAGGGGGAGCGTAGAGAGCGCCCTCGAGCGACGGATCTCTTAGTCTAATCCAATCCCTCCTGATACAGAAAATTTTGAATTTTACATATTAAAATGGGATTATTTTGTGGCCATTTTGAGTGTTTTAACAGAGCTTTTGTTAAAACTCAAAATATATTAAACATGAAATGATTTTCCATAATTACTTTGTCAACAGATTAAATGAATATCTAAATAGGAAAGAATTCTATTTTTTCCACTACTTAATGCAAAGAAATGCAAATTGATGCATTGAAATCAAAATGTAGCTTCTGCATCTATGCTTGGGATTTCTAATGTTTCAAAAAATTATGTGATACATTGGTTGGTCATTTATGGTCATTTATTTTTGAATGCAGCATGTATTTGGATGTTAATTCGTATTCACATGAACATCTTGACTTTGCAACTCTAAGGCTTGTCTTATTGTCAATCAAGCTCACTGAGGGCAATGAACAGTTGCTTCTTACTTAAATATTAGAGATATAGCAAGTTTTGTCTGGGAAATTATTTAACAGTTACCTGTAGACTACCATGAAAAGTGAAATTATACTTTCAGGTGAAATTCCAATATCATACTTGTTGTCAACATCTGAACTTTCAAATATCCTATTTGAATCAAGTATGTTTGTATCAATTATCAAACACCTATAAAAGCACAAATTAATTTAGTCTAGCATTGTAAAAAAAAATATTCATAGTTTTCTCATAGACTCCAATGTATTATGAATCAACATTTTAGTGAAAGTAAAAATTTCAAGTTCTTGCACACATATCAACCTTTAACCATCCTAGTCTAACTAAGTACTTTAAAATGAATTATCAATTATCTATAAATACATAGATTTAGATAGTTTTGAATTGGAAAAAAGTTATTCATAGTTTCCTCATAGACTACCATGTGTAGTGAATCAACATTTCGGTGAAATTCTAAAATCAAATTTCTGGCGAACAAATCTATTTGTTACCACCCTAGTCTAATTAAATACATTAATATTAATAATCGAGAGTACATAAATACACAGATTTACCTATTTTTGCATTGGAAAAGATATTATTTATAGTTTCCTCATAGACTCCCATGCATAGTGTATGAACATTTTCAGGGAAATTTCAAAATGAAATGCTTGTACACATAATATGCACCTTTAACCATCATATTCTAATCAAGTACAATTATGTTAATTATTGAACGTCTGTATATGCCCAAGTAAAGCAAGTTTTTCATTGGAAAAAAATTATTCACAATTTTATCGCAGACTCCCTTGTTAGTGAATGAAATTGTTGGTGAAATTCCAAACTTTTTGTCCACATACAGTTGTAACAACCCTATTCCAATTAAGTACATTTATGTCAATTATCAAATATCTATAAATGCATAGATATTGTTTTGTATTGAAGAAGTATTACATAGTTTTCTCATAGACTACCATGTATAGTGAATAAACATTATCAACAACTGATTATCAATTAAATCCCACTATCAAATTTTGTACACACATGCTTGTGCAAAAATATTGCAGTCCACCTGTAATTTCTGTCCAATCCCTTTGAGGGGTGATTTCAAAATTAGAGCAAGTCAGAAGGGGAAATTTGAATATTAACACATTGTAAGTTTATAAGGAGGGACATTTGAAAAAATCTGAGAATCTTTTTTTTTTTTGGATTCTATCGTGCCCCCCTCCAGAGGTGTTTGTGTGTGCAGCTTTACTCAAGCAATGTGGGGGGGGGGGGGGATCATGAATTTTTTGTCATCTTAAGAGGGGTTATCAATTTTTGGTGCCATTGATAGGGGGTTCACTTATTTTGACTAATGTGCAGGAAGAATTTGCCGGCCCACCCCTGGCCATAATAACTGAACGCTCCCTTACAAGTCATGATAAGCCTGGCACATCATTGTAAAGAACAACAATGGACGCAGAATATCTGGTGCAGGCTATTACACAAGCTGAATTGAGTATTCAAGATATTTCCACGTGTAAGGATGAGAAACTAGTAGAAGCTCAACAAATGAATAAAACGAAATACTGGGTATATGTGAAAGACAGCAAAAGTGTGACTTGAAATATTAATCACATCAGAGCATCAATGAAATGAAATGTAATGGATTCAAATATTATGAAAATGTCTTGATCAAAAGGTGCGCTGTAAATGAAAGATTTATTGCATGCCGACATATAGAAAGATATTATACAAATGTTGTGCCCAAAGGGTATGCCAAACACTAAAAGATGTTATAAAATGGGGCGCCCGGAGGAGGCGCTGAAAATTTGTATTTTTAACATCATCTCTGCAGGCAACCTTTTTTATATTTTCTGCCATCCTTGGCTTGAATTTTCTTTTCAAAAGCAACCTCTCGGAATCTTTCCCCCCCAAGTCTTCCAAGCCCCCAATATCAAATGGTCCACCCCTTACAGAGTCAACGACCGATAGCGTCTTGGTGTCATTCTTTCAGCGGTGGCAGATAGTCGGAGATTAAAGAAGTAGACCCTCTTTTAAGGGTCTATGTTAAAACATAACAGAGGCTCTGAGACAGACCACTAACACCAGAACTCATTGGGAGTCAGTCCATTGCATCCAGTCGACAGACAGTCAATTGACCATTCAAACTTGATTTCATATTTAGACACATCAAAACTAATTTACCCGAAATTACCGTAGCTATGCTATGAAAATATATTTTGTAAAAATGTGAAAGAAAAAAAATAGTGATTATGTAATGCAGAGATTTGTGTCCGTTTTTGTGTACGAATGGCCAACTTTTTCTACAGTACAGTGGTGATCTGTCCCTGTCAAGACCATAGCCTCTGGTGTGTTTTTCGAACAAATTTAAGTTACTAGATCACCCATTAGGTGACACAATAATCTGCAATAATTACAGGCATAGCAACAGCTGATTCTTCCAAGCTGGTGTTGCGATGCAATTTTTTTCTGCTGTTGTGTCCCACTATTTTCAGCCACTTTTTATGAATTATCATAATGTCTGACCACAGTAGTCAAAGGTAGTTTAATGAATACTTACGGGTAATTTGATCGTAGGTCCGAATCGATGAAACGTGTCCGCTCCTCCTGTTTGTGGTCAAGGTTATGTAATGAGTTGTTCTGTGACACAGATTTAGTTTATAGTGAGGTTAAGTATTAACGGAGTTGAAATCAGGGACAGTAAAGCCGCCTGGGTAATCCTCTCAATAGCAGTCAACATTAATTTTAACCCCGGAGTGCCAAGTTCATGGTATTATCTTGCATAATACTGGCGCATTATTCGCGATTACTATCGTGCCTAATTTCGCACGAGTTGTGGTTTGGAGGAGAAAATTTTAAATTTATTATTCGTAGCCGCTAGAGCATTCGCCAGCTTTCTCGCTCCAATCCGTGTTCTCTCTCACCTCTTGAACCTGCAATTGAGTAGTCTCTGTATCTCAACATCCTTTTTTATTTCCTATCGTAATAGCATTGTGCGTGTAAATCATTGCTTGATTTTGCAGGCACCTGTGCCTGTTCTTTAGAATCGATATTGTTATGTCATACTACAAGGCAGTCACAAATGTTTACTGCGTTTTTCCTGCTGTATTGTTCATTTAAATATGTGTTGTGTATCTTGATGTATCATACTGTATTGTACAGATTTATTTATTGAAATCTGTAATCTCTGCCACTTGCTCGCATTCTGGTGAGCAAGATTGGCTGACTGGTAAAATAGCAATCTGTACACGCCATCACAAGCAACAGCAACAAGAAACCAGTGCTGAGACCAAGACAACCGTCACCCCCTCCCTCACCCCCCCCCATCCCGTGTGTGGAAAGACGTGCGCTTGCGCCTGTAGGAAAATCAAGGTAATCGTTGAGGGCGCAACAGATCAGGGTACATGCGCAGTCGCTGGTGATAGCATTGCGCAGCTGTGTCGTTACTTCCCGATCCCATCTACCCAAATACTTTTGCAATCACATGGGATGTGATCTAGCCCCTTGTGGTGGAATATGGGTTCATACATAAGCTATGAGATACTCCTACAACCTTGTTAGTTTCTCTTGCTGTGCGTTCCACCGAATGATCGATGTACGTACAAATGCAATATGGTACATGTACATGCGCGACTCTGAACGAGGGACAATGCAGCAGACCCGGGGCAGATCGTAAGACTGTAAAGATAGTAGCCCCCTTTTCCAAGTTTAAAATGTCTTTTCTGAACGATCATACTTAAATAGTCTAATGACTCGAATTTTTATTGTCTTATTTTCTGGACAAAACCCAGCAATTGCAACTAAACATAACATTATCGCAAATGGCGCATAAATTTGCATATATAATAGTCGTCTATGTATTCTTATAGTTTTATTCAGCCTCCCTTTCGCAACCGGCGCCGTGGCTTAGTTGGTTAAAGCGCCTGTCTAGTAAACAGGAGATCCTGGGTTCGAATCCCAGCGGTGCCTTCTTTTGCCCTTGTGCCTGATTCTTCTGCAAATGTGAATGTCATTTACAAATGGCTATTTGACCTACAAGATACCGGTATGTTAGACCTGTCATCTTTGACATGTTGATAATTGAAATTAAATGTTTTGCAGAAAATGGTACTTTGTTTTAAAAATTCTTTATTACAGAAGAGTAAACGATGATCAAAATATTTTATGTCCAATATCCCTCATAGAATTTCAGAAAACTGCAAGAGAAATAGCCTTGGGGACAGATATTTGGACTTGCAGAATTTTCAATATTTTGGGTCTGCAATTTGTAGGGGCTAATTTTGAAGCTCACAGTTTTCAACAGTGTACTCTCGACCGTGATGTGGGCCATCCGGGTACTTGACGGTTCTCAGGTCATTTTTGCGTCTCGGGGCGGTGAAAACAAATAATTGAAGTTAGGATTTTTCTACAACCAAACCAATATTCAAAGTGTGAATATGCATACAAATGACATAACTTTTAGGTCTGCTTTTCCACACAATCTCTGTATCCTTCGCTCTTCTGTTGATCTGATCTCTCATTCACTTCGTTCAAGTGCGATTCACCTGCTGATGTCACTCTGTGGTCAAGAATATATGTGAAAATCGAAAATTTGATTTTTTTCCATGGAGGTAACACAGGGATGGTGCCCGGGGGGTGGGGGGATTGTGGCCATTTTGAATTACAAGAGTGGGAAAACACTGAGTAATTTATTTCTGTAGTACCAAACGGTGACCCCTGACTTATATCCTGATTCCAAAAGGTAATAGTTTAAAGTTTCCCAAGGTTTCAGCAAAAGTTTAGGTCTTTCAATTTCAAGATGCATATGACCTTGAACTCACAAATTTTCAACTGTTAATGCAAGCAATGGCCTAATGAGGTGATCAGTTTCAACTGAACAATTGATACAGAAATTGCTGTTTTTGTCAATGCCAAAGAAAAACAAATTTGCCTTGTCAAGCCAGGTGTTGCTAATTTCCATACCTTCTTCCTTTAGACTTTGCTGTATTGCTTGTCACATAATTGTTTGAAAATGTTACTCTTTCAATCTCTTGTCTCAGTCTATGACGATTTGGAAAGGTACAGTCATTAATGTGGGGAAATGTTAAAACGGTCCTTTTGAGACAGGTTTTCAGAATTTGCCAAACAAGTTTTCTGCACTCAATGGGCATACAGTAATCCTCTATGGTACAAGTTCAAGTGAATTGTGATACTTCTTGTTGCCAGGATACTGTACATGTCTTTTCCAACAGAGCTATGATTCAAAATGGTCATAATAGATTGGGATTGGGGGGGGGGGGGGGGGAGGAGTAAAAATTTTAGTTCTAAAGGAATTCCTTTGAAATTAAGGAGTTATCAAAATCATACCCTTTTTCCATACTACATCTAGTTTGGAGTCAGTGTGAAGAAAATCATTTTTTTCTATATTGGCAGCAGCCCTTACTACGTGTATTTATAAGTTTTCGTGATGTTTTCACCTTTTTGGTTTCAATGTCAACTACAGCTTTTTGTCCTACTCCTGTACATGTGTGCTCTGCAAAGTTATTGTTGACAAGTGAATTCTGTCCGGACTAGAATTCAAATGTTAACAACTACAGTACATTTTAAAGATATAGATGCAATATTGACAGAGTAAGTAGTGGGCGTTACGACTTTCTTTGGGAAGTAGAACAAGAATTTCCAATTAACATACAAAACAAAAGAAGTGACAAAAGTCATAAAATGCCATAGCTGCTGGCTCTTTAATTGACATTTTCTTAAATGAGATCACTGACACATGAGCCTGTCAAGAGAACTTTAACAAAGCCTGGCAAAATATTTCGCAGTAACAACCTACACAAATCACCTGTTCTTGCTTTGCTCCACTAGTATTCCCGAATACACAATGAATACCCAATGTGCAATGCAGCTTTCATCTCATATAGTAAACTGGAATATTGAGGCTTGGAGCAGAGTTGTAAAATATATCACAGGCTGCTGCAGAAAATCATGATGCTAGTAGACATTAATCGACCTTTTGAATGTTTCATCATGCTGTATTTGCAAGTCTGGCTGTAATATGTATTAACGCTGTGATCGCAACCTTGGACACATATATACCAGTATCTTCAACATGTCTGGACAGCTAGAGCAGAAAGCTCATAAAGAAGAAACTGAAAACAACATGTAAATATTTATCATTATTTATTAAAAAGAAAACTGTTCCTGTCATAGACCTATCTAGATAGATACATTACACTTCACAAATACCAAGATGTAAGCTTGTTGATGACAAATTAACTAACAAGCATTCGTGTTATAGAAGTGTTGCACACATCAGTATTTCACTAAATGGGCATTGCTCAATATTTTACCACTTTTCGTTCTGAACAATATTAGCATACTGATGAGCTATCAACATGATTTTTATGCACAAACATTGCTTGAAGAAAGTTCCTGTTGCAAAAACTTCAGATGATGAGTGGAATTTCTCCCCATTTTCTTGTGTAAAGGTCCAACTTCATTGTTAGAAACAATACGGCTAGGCTAAACCATTGTGATGAGAAGGGTTAAAATGTAGCAGGGCACTGGCAGTGGTAAGTGATGATGGGCATCTGTGACACACAAAACTGATATCTTGAGCACAGGGCATTTCATTGGATAATTATCCATTCAGACTGTCTGAAGTGATCTAGACATGTACCAAAGAATGACAAGCTGCTTGTGACTGTCTTGAACTTTAAAACTTGGGCAAATGATTGCTGTATCACTGGAAATAAGGAATGTATATCTCGGGAGATGGGGACAATGGCAAACATGGAGCAGGACCTCTCCTGAGGAGTCTAAACTGGGTACGACAGCATGACATCTTGTCTGGCCAACTCCAACAACATAGGATCATCAAAGAATTTATTGATGCTGACATCTTCACTGAGCCCCTGAAAAGACAAAGAAATCCATGTATTTAGTGTGATAGATTTTAAAAATGACGGCCCCTCGTGTCCTGTCAGAGTAAAAGTCATTTCAACAGAGAAATTATTCATATTTTTCCTTACATAAATATTCATTATGATCAGATGCTCATTAAAACAACATCAGCGTGAAATCCACAAAAATTTTGTCTAAGTCAAGAATTGCTTTGGGTTCTTGAAGATTCTAACACCAGAGGATTTAAAGTAATGCAGTTGCTTTCATCTGCAATATTGGTTGCAATTACACAAACTCCATCTTAAAGAAACATACCCTTTTCGCCCTATTTTTTTAAGATCATAAACTTTTAGTAAAGCAATTTTTTGATCCAGCACTGTGAATATGACAAGAGTATTTGAAATCATCCATGGTTGCTTTCATCAGTAATTATGAGTATTTCATCAGTTATATTGGTCACTACTGAACAAGCTCCTTTTTTGAAGACACAAATTCTTTTCACCGAAATTATTTTCCCCAGACAAATCCATAAACTTTAAGACAAAGATTTTGTGATCCAGCACTGAGCTAGCAACCACTACAGTTTGCTTCCTGTGGTAAAGCATGTGAAGCAGAAAATTTGAATCTTTGTATTTATATGAAAGAAGGAACATAAACTTGTGAAAAAGTATGTCTCTCTTTCTCAAACAAATCTGAGAAGTAAAATATAGTGTAACATAATCAATGTCCTGTAACATAATCAATGTTCTAAACTTTCTCAAAAATTCTGATTTTGAAGATTGTGTAGGTCTGCTTGGAATATCAAAATTTTGTCATTTTAAGGAGAAAAGATGTAATACATAGTTTAATACACTGAAGCAACTGTTTAGCAATGTCTACTTCACAGCTCATACCTTACGCCTTCTGGTTTTAATCATGAATTCTCTGGCTAGATGTGTGGCTGGTTGCGGTTCCAGTGGTCTTATGACAATGCTTTTGTCAAGAGGGTCACCTGGCACAATCTGTGGAGAGAAATTGAAAAAAAAAAATTAAATGCTGCCATAGCGAAGTTAAAGCATAAAATTCAATTTTTCAGAAAGCTGTACAAGCATTCACTAGTGGAGTTACAGCATAGATGTTAAAAAGTTGCATTCAGGCAACTAGTTAAGAAATCTGTACCTCACTTTGAGTACTGAATCCAAGCAGTGTACACTATTCGTGGCAAAATAGCCACATCACAGTGGGTTATCGATGACACCTTCAATTTGGAATTCTACTACAACAGTATATCAAAGCAACAAACTAATGGAACATGTCACTGAGTATCCATACTAACTCAATTTGAGTTCAAACGGTTGGATTATATTGCTCACCTGCCAGTGATGAAACACTGAGAGACAAAACGCCTGTCCCTGAGTGTGCGTCCTCAGATCTGTTTCAAATCCAAAGGAGTCAATGGCAGGTATGAAGGCTTTTATGGTGTACAATGGAGAGCCTGGGATTGGTGCATCTTGCGTCACATGACCTCTGTAAATACATCAATAAATGGCAAGATGATTAAAGCTTGACAACAAAATGGTTAAAATGTAAACGATAAGTTTAATGTGTCTGCATATTTAAAATTTTTTTTAGGCTTTCTGTAGGAGTAATACAATTTTTTGTAGAGAAATTGCTTACTTGTCATTGCTGTACATGAAACTTGCACATACAAAAATCAAATAGTAACAAAAAAAAAAGGAAATTACAGTAACATACAAGTATTACACCCAGAAATGAATGTTTAAAAACATAAAGGATCATGATTTTTTGTACCTTCTCCTTGCCAAAACAGTATAGACAGCAGATACGCAGTCAGCTGGTGCTTGCACTTCAACAAAGTAATAGGGTTCCATAAGACGAGGTGTTGCCTGTGGAAAGGTAAAAGGTGAACTTGAATTCAGGCGTATGCCTAAAAGGCGTACATGTTGAGAATCATAACTTTCTTTGATGGAATTAATTTACATGGGGACTGAAATGCATGATGCTACAGTAGACCATTTTCTTTTGCATACAGTAGGTATGCCAAGTACTCCCACACTGTAAACTGATTGATCAGTTTCAAGGACTGATTTATTCTGACTGCTCTATCTCTGTGTGTATTGAAATTTTGAAGTACACAGGAGAGCAAGAATGAAATTTAGACAATGACTTATTTAATCAAAACTCATCACAGGTTACTTAGCAAAGCTGTTTAATACTATTCCAACTTATAAACTGCTGCTGGAGGTCATGATCACAAGCTAATAATATTTCACAGAATAGATAGCACAATGACCAAACTTCTCTGCATGTTTAAAATCTGATTATGGTGGTACGCGCCTAAAAATTGAAAGATTTACTCTTTTACTAAAACTTTCCTCAACCGAACTTTCTACCATTCTGTTGACAAAGCAAGAACAATATCAGGTCATGGTGCACATTTTGGTACCAGAGACACAAATCAGCTAATATTTCTGACATTTGAAATTCAAAATGGCCGCTATCCCTGTCTTAACTGTTTTGGGGAAATTAAATTTTGAGTTTCAAAAAGCTAAGACAATGAAAACATAACTAACTACATGAGCTTCAAAATGCTCCTCCACAAGCAGTAAATCAGCAAAAAAATTCAGAAAATTTTAGAGTCCACACATATCTCCCCGAGTCGCAGTCTACAATATCGTGGTAACAAGAGGACTGAAGCTCACCATGAGGAATGCAGAGTATGCCACTCTCCTGGCTGTTGGAATGATCTGACCACCACCACGGTGTAACGGTTCTCCAGCAATCACTGCATCTAAGATCTTGAACTTGACGTTGCGAATTGCTATGAGGACAAACAAGAGTTTGGTGTCAAAATACTTGACAGATAAACATAATCTAGAGTACACATTCAAAGGTGGCACTTGAATGGGAAAACACAACTTACGAAGTACCTCGTAATATTTGCCTAGTAAAATAATTGTATTCATCTAAACATGGATATTCTTCATTTTCTTGACTCTTGATTTTGCCTCAAAAAGAAATCATTTCACTAAGGAGATCATGAAGTAATGTGAACATTACTTTTTATAACCCTTATCAGTGTTCCCGCTAAGGCTTATTTGCGTGCTAATTGCGCAGTGTCTCCGACTGCTCTCGCGGTGAAATTTCATATTTTGCGCAACTTAGTCTCAGTCATTTCAATCGGTAGTTTTGGAAACGATAACTCAGGGCGAAATGTGCGATCTCTGGGTAGATTTTACTTCCATGTTTCGAGTTTAGCGCCCGTGGTGGCGCTGTTGCCACCAACGTTCATTGTACATTGTGACGTACCTCAATAAATTAGCATCTACATGAACGACCCAGCTGTGAGGCAACTCAGGCATATCTCAAGTTGCGCACCCTCTCGAGTCCTTAGAGGGAACACTGACCCTTATCTCATATAGTTCAACTGTCTACACCCCATCCCCACCACATACACATACACACAAACATACACACACACTCGGTTGTACTTACGTTCATCACAAAGTGGTCCTTCCCTGGTGCCCCACTGGAACCCTTGAATAATACTGTCCTTCACAGAGTTCAACAGACCTTTGTCCACCTGAGAATCAAGACAAACTGTGAACATGAAGTACATCTTCCTGCCACACAAGACTGGGAACTGCCTTTTATGGATCATGACAGGATTAAAAGTTAAATCTCAGAACAATTTCATATTAGTTCCCGTGACTGAAACTTATGATAGATGACACAATTGTGACAATTAGCAAATCTACATAATCTAGATATAGAAGGTGTTTTCCTTTCCCCTCACCTTATAATTATTTTGAATGATGCTGTGGTATATATTCAACTTCCGCAATTACAAGTGGCTCAGTTGAAAATGCTAGTCAGGAATTTGTACTATTAAATACTGAATGTTATATGACCATGTTCATAATCCTATGGATATCACTCTACCATAAACTCTTTTGATATTATTAGAAACTTGTGATAATCCTTATCTCCGTTCATAGCAGGAAATCTAAAATTGACACAACTTAGTCATACCTCAGAGGGCAACGTATCATCAACAAGGATGTTGGGTCCTGTGGCGTCTGGACCAAATGCCCAAATGGAACGAGCAGCAAGCAAATCCCAGTCATATTTGGTCTGGAAAAATTCTCCAAGACGCTTCCTTGAAATGGAAAACAATTGACACACAATAATGGGTCAAAGAAAACCTTCTAGGCATGAAGTATATTAGCACACTGATGTTCTGTGACTGACTAGTCTGTATTAATGACATATAAAGTTATTTCCACTGCACGTTTTCTTATTAGGGTCATCATTTTCCATCAATCCTGTCCCCCTCCCCCATTTCTCTGTATATAGGTCCACAATCAATATTGGAAACAATGAGCTTAGGGCAAAACATGGTAGTGAAAGGGTTTAACAGTTTCACTACCAGACTTTGGTATACCCCACTTTTACTTTCAACATGATGGATGGGCCTCTACACGAAGGCTTGGAGTGATGGAGTTTCAGGGTTAAGATTCATTCATCATAAATTTCCAGATCTGTGATTACTGTCATATCATTCCTCCGACAAATATTTTCAGTACACTTCCCACATACCTTGCCATCTACAGATGCTTACATCAATTCAAGAAAGCTATAAAGAAATATTCACCTGTTCCATGTAATCTGCACCACTTCATTTTCAATGTCTTCTGCTAGACCTTTCTCAAGAGGTTCTGCAATCATTGTTAGTTTGTTTCTGCAAAGCAAGGGTATGGTTCACTCAGAATCTGATACTTTCCATTACTTTTCAAAGGCCAAGTGAAATGGTCTTTGCCCAGGTTTATGTATGCACTGGAATAACTTTATGGGATGTATTCAACATGGTATTTTAACCAAAGAAGTTCACAGAAAAAATCTACGAGTTACGGATGACACTTCAGATCGACCATTCTTTCCACCACAAATCACGTGAAGAGGCCACTCCTAATGTTTGTGTGTAAGACCATTTCATGGTCCCCTTTATCACACAATGAGTAGTTTGATGAGACAGAGGTTGTCTTGTTCTGCCTGTCATCTTTCTGCAATTATCAAACATGGTAACAAGAGGCCACGGCAGACATTTTGCTTCCAAATCTACATAAAGCAGCCTACAAACTCTAGCTCACATAACACACTTGCCTAGAACATCCTTAAAATTACATTTTGTCATTTTCAATCTCAATACAATCCAAAAGACTGAAGTACAACACTTGTCATTAGATCCATGTCACAGATTGTCAATGCCAAATCACAGAAATTTTGTCATGAAACATTGATCAAAATCCTGAAACAATCTTGCAAGCATTTCACACGGCTACAATACTGTTTTACCTCATAATAACTTGTAGCTCAAGTAAAGGGTAAGTGCACACACTTACTTTTTGTTGGGTGTTTCAGCAAAGCATTTCAGTGACGATGTCTCCACCACTGTCTCACAGAATGACACAACAGGGTCTGCCACTTTGATATCTGATGAAGAACACAATGAATGAGCAAGAATAAATATCTGCTTGCAAGAAATTCATACAAAGTCCACCTTGGTGTACAGGTACACTTACTCCATATTAAAACAGGTCCGAATTTTACAGTTGATTCAAAATCAGACAATGCACAACTCCCAGTATTTTGAAAGTTATAGAATCTGCCCAAATAATGTCATCTCTTTGACTAGTCACAGCTCATCAGTTTCCAGATCCCTGTATCATGACGAAATAGTACTAAATACAATTTCTCTCTCCTATGTTCTACGTTCTTTCTGGATATTTGCCTGTTTGCAGCTGATACACAAACACAATTATCTGTCTTTATGTGAAGAATGTCATTGAATTTAAACATGCACTTCACGTCAAAGTCTCTGTTTTTGTCAAGGAACCTATTGAATTTCACCATGGTAGATACCAGGGTTTCCTTATTTGAGTGAATCAATGAAATGACACCAGAGTTCCCAAACCAGTATGTACCAGGTACTCAAACCTCTCAAACCTCAGCAAAAATGCTGTAAGGGGTATGTAGTTTTGACAACTGTACACATACCGTTCAATCTCATATGAAATGTAATTCACTGATAGCGAGTATTTCTATTCTAGTAAAGTTATAAATCTGATTCAGTTTAAACAAATTTGATTTCCTCTTTGTCTGAGAGTTCATCTTACCAATCTCTGAATACATTTTTCTCAGGTCATGCATGACACAGTCTAAATAGAGTTCTCCGGTACCAAGGACAACATGCTCTCCAGATTCTTCAACCTGAAATACATCAAAACAGTACAAAAGCTGACTGAGAATTTAACCAGTATTGAAAACAGAAGCTAATCAAAGATAGGTTTTTGTAATTTGTATTTCTGAATTTCTACCACTGTACAAAATTACAAGTTTTTAGTTCACTCAAGTTACAAATTTGCAATTTAAACCTCTATTAATTCTGGCAGCTGGACCTTATGATTCAAATGGCAGAAGTTTCAGATTACTGACACAAACCTATAGTAGCAGACACTACAGATCAAGTACAAATATCGACCAGTAAACACATAGCTTGATAGTGACTAGTCCACTGAAGTCTGTGTCTGCATATCACCTACCTTTGTGGTCAACAAGGGGTAGCTTTTGTTGACTTTTCTCAGACCGTCCAACATTTTTGGCAACTCTGAGGGATTGACGGGCTCCACTGCTATCTTTATGACTGATGTAGTGTTGAATTTCAGAGGTCTGAAGATGTATGCCTGAAAATGGTTACGACATTGATGGTGAAGTTTTCATCACAAAGTACAACCCAATCCATGCAGATTTCCTAATGTGTAACTAGTTCTGATTATGTGTCAATGGAGAAAACTTGACGACAACTCAAAAGTTTACATGCTGAGCAACAAAATCTTACGTCTGAAAATTACAAATTCATAGAATGAATCATTTTTGAATTTTAAAAGAAATTAAATTCAAGGATCAAATAATCTTTGATTCAAGAAATTGTTGTGCTTTGACTATTTTGAATGAGATGTACATATATTCTTGCTCACTAGTGGAAAAATGTCACAATATAAGATTTGTCTAGTTTTCAAAATGTAACACCTTCTGTTTGTACTGTGCACAGAGCTATGAATGTATGATCTGAAGGATTATACAACATTAAACCACACACAGTGTTAATTTGAATGAAAAGTCCAGTCCATCAATAATCTACAGATACCATACCTCTTCATTGCCCCTTGGTTCTGTTATTGTAGCAGTCTTTGTGATGGGTTGGTCAATACCTTCTATGAGGACCCAGTTACCAGCGGGCACTCTGTTTACTTCAATTTTATACCTGCAAAGTAAAACAAACAACCTTGTAATTTCTCCCTTACAACTTTACTTTCAATCTGCCACATTGCGTGTCTATATACTGCCATATTTTGTAAGTACTTGACACACTTTCCATGCAAAAACCATACTTACTTTGCAACTGCATTGGCAATCAAAATTTATCCAACAATAATATACAATATGTTATTTTCAGATATCTAAGACAGGAACCATTCCCTTCTTGGCAGTACTATGACTATGTATACTTTGTTAACATTGCAGAAAAACTTGTTAAGGTTGTGTGAGCCTCGGAAATGCAAGACTTTTCTCTATGGAAATTTTAAACCAATTGATTTTGTTCCCTTTCAAAATTACCCAATATTTACTCAAAACTTGAAATTCAAAATGGCTGCCAACCCTGTGTTAACTCTATGGGAAAAAATTAAATTTTCTGGTTTCTAAAAGTATGCTGTTGAAAACTTTACCTACTCAATGAACTTCAAAATGAGGCCCTACAAGCGGTAGACAAGAAAAGTATTATAAAAGTTTGAGAGTCCGAATATCTGTACCCAGGGTGCATCCTACCGTAGTCATTGAGTTTAAGTACCAACAGCAAGAAAAGTATCTACTGTGTATCAGAACAGTGGATATTGTGATATGACTGATATAATTGGTGTTTTGATGTCTACCACCACACGTAGACCCAGACAGAAGTATCTGCTGAACCTATTTGCCTGATGAGGACTCACCTTGCTTCCGATATCCAGAGTCTTCCCACTTGACAGATTCTGGAATCCTCCTCGTCTTCCAAGGTGTAGTTCTCTCCCAACACACGTACGTCAGAATTGGCATGCATGGTACCGCTCAACACACGGCCAAACGCATGGAAACTAACTCCATCTTCCGTGCTGTACATCTTAGTCACATGCACCATCAGAGGTCCCTGAAAGTGAAGATTTCACAGATGATATTTCTTGATGCTGGTCCTATTCTCTCTCTGTGCATATCTAATTTGCTAGCGTTTGTTTTATGGTGAATTTTCATTCACTTGACACAATTTGCAGTCTTATCTCATCAGGAACAATTACCCAAGCATTTTGATGTGTTTTCACAATTAATGCTCAGAAAGACAGTGTGTTGAACCAAATCTATCAAACAATTTCTTGTTACTGTAAAAATAGTCTAATGGACGGAACAATTTTGTAACAATGGAAAGACAGGTCATAAATCAATCAAAATGAATGCTTCAGCAACTTTGACATATTCTGCCACCCTAAATAAGGCAGTATTTCAAGCCAATATGGTGCCAGACTTGTATTTGTTTGTTTGTTTGAATTACTTACCTCTTGGTCACACTCCACCATGGTGTCTACAAGTTCTGTGTCTAATGGGCCTGTGTAGATATGCTCAACCTTGGTCTTTGCATACTTAGCTGGTGATTTGATGTGCTGAACACACATATCAACAAAACCTGATCAAGTAAGAAAACAGAAACATAGACCAACAGTAAGTCAAGATGTTAGGCAGCAAAAGTCATATCACTTTACATACATACAGACATACATACATACAGACGTACAGCCAACGGACATCAATTGTTTCTATCAGCTCTAACTTATATATACCAGTGTTCTCAACAAATAAAAAAATTAAGTGGGTGGCTAATTTACATATCATTTGCATAATATTTACATAATCACTTGCATACTATTTACATATTTTGACCAAATATTGCTGATAACACACTATGCACTACAGTTTAACTGTAAAAATTTAGTACATCCTTAAGAAGTTGCATAAGCTCCTACCCTTGTTTAACTCAAATAAAGAAAGGTTAGGAGAGTAAAATATACTGTGAGTGTTACAGTTGGTAAAATTGCTCAGATCAAAGAAACTATTAAAAGATATAAAACAATGAGATTGAAGTTCCCGTGACAGCATCGCTAGGAAAATACAACGTTTTTCAGTACGTTTATCAGTGTTCTCTGACCCTGCGCACCCCCGATATCAAAATGGAAGAGTCCCACTCTGATGTCTTAATCTGCCATATTGTTTACAGTATTTTCTTCATTCATGTACGCGATCTGAGTTTTCATTCTCTTCACATGCGTTTTCATTTGTTTAAAGCAATTAACGCTCCATCTGTTAAGAGTTTTTACCGCTGACTATAACAATTTTCATTGCTATGTTGCTGTTTACACAAGATACTGACAGTTTGATCTTGGAAACTTGAGTTGCTTTTACGTGCAGCCAACGCATGCCGGTGACAGACAGTTCCCTAAGCTATGCTACGCTGTTGTGTTGATCTGCAGCATACATGATGTCTTCGTTCATAGTTTACTTTTTATTTCAAGATGTGAGTCAAACAGAAATTTCACCAAATTGCCTCTTGTGTGTCTAGGGAATGTGTAATCAGTTTGATTTCAAAATATTTCGTCAATTAAGAGCGGAAATTGTCGCTGACTTTTGCTGTCTTTTGACTATGGTTGTATAATAATTTTTTTCTGTCAATTTCTTTGGATGGGTCGGTGGAGTCAAGGGTGGGACGTGTGAAATTGTTCTGTTGTTAACACTATTCATACAAATTGAAAGGTGTAATAACAAGTGACATTGTAAGACAAAGAAGCTACAAATAATCAGTCTTCCTTTCGTGTGATCGTACCGAAGTTGACCAGTCAATGCCATTGTGAACATTGCGGCTGAACCTCATAGCGTCGTGGCATAAAAACATTGCCATAAACCATAACGCCACCCCAGAACAAAGGCTGACGGTGGGTTTCAAAAGCATGGGGGGCCGAAAATTAAACTGGGCGGCGTAGATTTTATCTGGGCGGCCGTGAAATTAAAGTGGGCGCACCACCCACTTAAAAGGCGCCGTGGAGAACACTGTATACATATGAACATTTTTATATCTACCCTAAGATTCATAGGGTTTCCCGGTCATTTCACCGTTCACTGTCATTCTGATTATACTTTGTTTATTTTTGTGTTCCAAGAGCAATTTTTCTTGAAAAGATGCTTTTTGAAGAAGTATCAGACATTGAACAATTTCCAAAGCTAGGAATAGTTCACCTCATTAATTTATGCAGCACAGTTCCATTCTGGCAAAAACTTGCTACAACTACAAGTACTTATAAACAGGTATCAGAATGCACACTTTGTCAGTAAATATTGTTCACTTGAAATGCAATTTACCTGTGAAACAGCCAAAGAATTTCTTGCAGACCAGTCTCATCAGAGGCCGTATGTTCATCTTCAGTTCTTCTTTGGTGAGTCTGATTCCTAGTTCATCAAGAACAGCTGGAAGTGTGGAGTCTACATCTCCAATCACCTGAATCCAAATGAATCAAGTTAAGTATTGCATGTGTACAACTCTATACTTGGTAAAGGTGGGTGAATAAAAATAGGCCTTGATCATTTGTAACAGTTTATCATGCATATCTTTGTATTTCATGCAAAACTGTTTGAGTTTCATGAACACAAATATTTAAAATAGCTTCAGGCGAACTAATTCTAAATGGGATCTGCCCAGTACAGCTGAACGCCATGCATTTAGTTAGTCCTGTTTGGAGTATAACTTCCCTGTACTGAGTTCAAAACTCTAAAACAATTACTTGAAAATGTGATCACAAATATGTGAGAGAATCTTAAACCACAAACTTGAATCGAGTCTAGTACAACGCTATGGTGAGTAATTGGTAAGTGTTTGATGCGACACAAAAAGGTGTCTCTCTATGGTTATTTTCTCTCGTACGATGGAAGTGAAAGCGAGTTATGACAAGGAACTGACACAGAATGGATCAAAGACATGCAGATATTTGATATTCTGGTATGTACGCACAGATTTTCAGCATCCTTGTTACAAAAATTAAAGTTATTTGAATCTAGAGGAATCTTCCCCCTCACTAGTCATTGGCTTCCGTTTTCCTCATTGATACTCATTTTACAAATCGTTCGGTGACACAGTAGCTTACGATACGCCTTTTGAGAATTGCTAATTTACAAAGAAGACATTTTAAACCACAGAATAGAGGTCTGCTCGTGTACTAAGAACACAAATTGAAATCTGTAACTCAGTGAGCAATATTCCTGTGACACTGTGTTACAATCAGATAAGTCTACCTTTCATCGAATAGGTATTTCAGGGTATGTGGTAGTTTCCTTACCTGGGCAAACAACTTGTACAAGGGCTCCAGGATAAATTCCACAAAGCTTCTCTGTGCTGAGCTGTGGGGTGGTTTCTTGGTGAATTTACGTCTGTCAAATAGTACAAATGTGAATATTTCTCTTAAATAAATAAATACAGACATGTACTCTTTCAAATGCATCAGACACATGGCAACACTGAATGATTTCTAACAGGAAAACATTTCATCATGGAAACATGTTTTGGTTTTACCTATTTTTGCCTAATTTTTCACTTGACAGTGGTTAAGAATATATTTACCAAGATTTCTGTCAGAGGCAAAGCTATCTGACACTTAGTAAAGATGTCCAAAGAATGTATTTTGTATTTATAGCACTACATGGTGAGTTGCTACAAGCAATTGAAAAGGTTCTGTGAAATTTTTTGGAAAGGGTGAAGATATTCAGCTTAAATTAGCATTAACAGTTCTTAACTTTACCTCGGAGTAGTTTTGTATATTATGAAAAGGCAAAGGTAGATGTTAACCAAAAGGAAGATACATATCAAATGTTCTGGTGGACGGTTTGGACTAACTCAGAGACCGCCACACGACAACTAACTGTATCCAAAGAGGTATGTTTTATTTGTTAAAGGGCCAGTGGCTGTAACTTTTGATGATTAATTTTCACTATTTTTGAATTGTATACTGATGGCAAGTTTTTGTTCTATTCCCCAAAGCATGTGGAAACATCTAGTATTTAGCTTGTAAACAAAAGTGTCTATACATGTAAAATGCACTGTTATTGTTTACAGTTGAATTCTAGTTCAGCCTTATATTCACTCATCAACTATAACATTGCAGTTTACACATGTACAGGCTGAGTTGACAAGCTGAATACCGTGTATCTACACAAGCTTTGCAGAGTAGGACAAGAAACTGCAGTTGACATTAAAACAAAAAAATTAAATTGAAAAAAATCATCAATAGTTGCAGTTATTGTTTCTGTAAGAAAGGCACCCACGGACAGGCAGGTCATGACATAAACCAAATGTTTGTGTTTGAACAATGAATACAGCAACATTCAAACAACAAACAATGTGAAAGAACACATTCTTCTTCAGATGTACTCACGTTTTGCTATTGAAGTAGATATCACCCCACAGTCTCTTGGAGAACTCCACATAGTTGACGCCACCATAGGTGTTCTCGTAAATCTTACAGAAAGACGCGAGGGTGAAGCACAGAGCGTACTGTGAGCTGGCAAAGCAGACATTGCCTAGCAACGGCGACACCATGTAATCATTGTCATCTTCTGCATAGGTACTGTAATGTACAAAGACACAAAACTCAATCAGTGTCACAGAAACTGGTACTGCAATACAGGTCTCTGCACATGATATCAAACATGATAAAATATACTATTCTTTATATTCAACTACTAACACAGCAATGGAATGTAAAGGTCCCCATATTTGCAGTGTTTGGAACTCACTATTTCAAGGTGATAAAATTGTATCTTGAGTGTATTTGTTACTGGTTGTTCCATCACCATACATCAAAGTATCAGGTGTCTCCAGAAGTCTTTTCTGAAATTTCACTCTGAGCTCACTCTCAAATGGATTTCATCAAAAGTTTTTGTGTACGCTAACACTATGTTGGCACAAAGTGCAAACAGAAATTAATTTCTTGATCGTGACATTTTTTGTGGTGCAAGGAAGATACTGCAACGGCCGGGCTTTGGGAAAGAAAGTGAAGTGACCACTGTCAATGTCATCATTCATGCTCTTATATATCGGAAATCTAATCTGTAACTGACATTACTACTTCATGAAAACAGACCTGAATCTTTGCCCCAATTTTCCTTTGCACAGGTCCACAAAACTCACTGCTAACAATAGATTTGGGAGGAACCATGACAGTGAAAGGGTAAACACTTATTTGGAATTTTGAGCTGGGCCGCCAGTGAACCTGGGTTGGTGCTTACCTCAACAGGGCATTTACTTCATCCAGTATGTGTTTTAATTTGTAGTATGCATCAGTTGGTGGCAGTTTCAACTCAAGAATCAGTCTGTCCACTTTATTGATGCAAATACACACAGCAAGCCTCTCCTGTACTGCGTGTTTGATGAGACGCTCTGTGTTCAACATGACGCCCTCAGCAGCGTCAATGAAGATGATCACGCCATCTGAGAGTCGGAATGCCGATGTCACCTCATCTGAGAAATTCACATGGCCTGTTGTACGTAGTAGAATAAAACATTTGTAAATGCACTGAATTCTAGATGGTCAATATGAAATGCCTTCCACATGTTTTCAGGCTTTTCTTTGACAGTTTTTACACTATAGCAAAAATTTCAATAAAACTTACAGAATAAACATTCCATGTCAGTAAAATCATAAAAACAATATTGACAAGCTAAAACTGTGTAAAATGCTTTAAAAACGTGAAAACATAAAAACACTGAAAATACTTTCAAATGATGCCTGTAACTGCAGCAACATGAATGCTGTTTGGCAGTGTAATATAAATAAAGACTCTGGCTTTGTTTCAGACTTAGGCTTTCAGTGCACAGGACAAAATATTATTTGCAACATTGACGAAGAAACTTGTTTGAGTATTAACGTAACAGGAAACCCAATCAGTTTACACTGAGACAGAAAGTAAACTTGCCCGGAGTATCGAATACATTCATGAGATACGATTTGTCCCTTGTATCCTGCAGAACTAATGTAACCGGTGTAGACTTTATGCTTACTCCTCTCTGCATAGATAAACAAAAACAACAAATTTTGTATACCACATATGTTTCTTACCCAATCGCAGCAAGATGTATTGTTTCCCATAATATTTCATTCAATTCCATTTGCAATATCTACCACCTACTGCTTCAAGGCAACGTGGATGTCCGATATTACACAAAACATATGTAGCATCAATTTCCTGGAAAATCACCATGCATTCACCCCTTTCCATCGCCACATCTTTGGTACAGTCCTATTGGCAAAGCCATACAGCACAGTAGAACTATTGCGGCTAAAAGAAATGGGTCTCTCAGTCTGATCATCTTCTAGAACGACTGTATGAAATGATCTGAAATACTGGAAACCAACTTACCTCTACTTCTGTGAAGAGAGTGTCACAGTACCTCAGCTGCAATAACACATCAGAAAATTGTTTAGAAAATTCATTACCAGCAATCTACCATAGTTAATTACATTTTCATTGCAACTCAGTATGATAAAAACATAACAAAATTACTACCGGTATGTTAGTCATGAGACATTGTGTATCCAATAAGATATTTTTTAGATGTCATATCAAATTGGTCAAAATCACAGAGTCTACAAGATCGCTGATGCCATATCATACCAGATCAAGTCAGTTTACATTACAGTGTTAATCCATGGTGTGCAAAGACAGTGAAAATTCCCTTTTCTGTTTTTGCCAAGGGAGTCTTCAATTGATCAAGCTGTTACAACATCATACAACGCATTTTCGTCCGTCAACATCAAGTACAAAGGACACTGGCATTAATGAACTTGACCTAACAGCAACAGATATACCTGTCGACTGGAGCAGAATTCTGTTAATATGAATTGAGGTAAAAACATTCAGATTGCTGTCTTATGCACATACCACATTACACTTACAGTAACTCACAGAATACATATTCTCAATGGCCTTACCCGTTTGTCTTCCTTGGTTCTAAGTTCAGGATGAGTTTGTTCCAGCAAACAGTCAACAAATGCAGTCTGTAACAGCAATTTGAAACCAATGTCATTAAATCTTGATATTCCTAGCAAACCATGGAGCAGGAACAGACAAGGAACATTCACAATGAGAGTTTAAAGTAAAGAAAAGAGTTGAAAATCACCATGGCTTGAATGATTACCATTAACGGGAGAATATTAGCAAACCAATCATTTAATATAAAATGTTCCTTTTATTTGAAGGACAGTCATTGTTTACTCATGGCTAAAATCTTATTTCCCACTAATCTGACACGAAAATAATTAAAGGACTCTGAAAATCCCCATTCCTTTATCCATTCCCATCAGCCCTGTCTGCCCATCATTGGGTCTATGAACCAATGAAGTAGTTTACCTTTCCATGATGAAGATGACCAGCCAGTGTGACATTGCGGATCAGCTCGGCATTATCCATCAGGTCAGCTAAGTATCTGTAATACAAACAAATGCAAAATTATATACATTTTAACTTGTCTATGGATGCTGACATTTCTGTGCCTGGCTGTGGTTCATTTTTAAAGATTATACATCCTTCAAAATTGATAATCTTACAAGTTTTGCCCATAACTTTGCTCAAGGAAACTTTGAAGTAAATACTTTAAAATCTTTAAAATCACAAGACAAAAATTCTGGACACACAACTACTCATCAAAGGACTAATTTGCCTAAATTTGACCCATTTGAATATTTGATTGGAGATTGCATTCACTGTGTAATGTTTCTCTTTAGCTTTCAAAACTGTTCACTCAATGCATTGCTGTAAAGAATGGAAACACTGACTGTCCTGTGGGCACTCTCTGCTATAGGTATGGTAGGGAGAATGATCATTGTGTTTTTTACATTGATAATACATTTACTATGGGAAGAGTTTGATTATCAAGCTGGACAGGGACTTGGCAAATATGTAGAACAAACTAAAATATGTGGGCTCAAAAAGAAAGTTATCTGGAACTTTAAAGTGACCACTGCTTTCAACCTTACATTTCCACAATGTGGTTATACTTTTTGTAGCTCTTAGTGACATATCAGACCCCAAGGACAATTTCATCTTTTTTTTCAAAACTTTATAAAGTTTTGGAAAACCACAAAGCATCCTGTGTTTGACCTACTCCATATCATAGGTTGTCACGGGAAGCTCCTGCTCCACCAAGGAGAACTTTTTTACTTTCACCGGCGCAATGATAGGTTCTGTTAGAGGTTGGGTATCTTCTTCTTGGACGATTGTTTCCACATCACGGCCGTAGACTTCCTCTGCGGTTGGGTAATATTTCTTGTCCTCGTGAAGGACAACAGCTTGAGAGGTAACACCTTCGTCCATGGGCTCATCCATGTCATCCTCATCCTACAGGCACAGGAACGGCACCATACAAGATAAATTTCAGAAAGCTGATTTAAGATCTAAACACAGAACCTTGAATAACAATATGAAAAACTTACTATCTGAGAGCAACGTACTGTATTTCCGAAATTACCGAACACTTTTTACTGCAAGTTTGGTGCCAACCTTCTGGTCATTGTTGATTGACAGGGATTTACTAGTCTTTGTATGCACACTCCTGTGTGCACATCCACCGTAAAGACAATGATAGATCTCAGATCTTTTCCTTTGCATTATCATCCGGAACAAAAACTGCATCTAGTCTGCAACTTCCCTTTTACTCTCTCAGACATAAGCACTTATAACTTCGAAGTTTGATGATATTTCCAGGCATGAAACGGGGGTTTTCTGGAGTCAATACGTCAGCTACACGGTTGGATAGACAGTTTAACTGCTGTCAATCATGGTATCATCGATTGCGATACACCAAAATCCTACTTACCCCTTCATAATCGTATCTTTGATCATCATCTCGATCTGGTATGTCTTCGTCGGAATCACTTGCCAGTTCTGGTCCGATGTAGTTCCCAAACTCGTCGTAAAGGTCGGCATCCATTATGAAAGAGATCACTTCAGTTCTTTAGTTTACTTCTTGTTGCGCGACGCGGAGTGCAAGTACCGTCCTGTTAAAATGTGGGCAGACTGCATGAACCAAACTGGTTACCGGAACATACAAAATCTTTCTTTTCCCGGAAGCTGTCCTCCAATAACCACGTTGAAATCGAATACTGTGTGGACAAGTTCAAAATCTCCGGAGATTCACAACAAAACAACTCTAGGCAGAACGGCGTGAGCAAGATGGCTGCCCCCAGACGCAATGTGAACGCACGCTCCTTTCTCCATTCTGCCGTTGGTGGCAGCATTAAGCTAACCCGACTCACTCGGCGGCGTCCGGGCGGGTCCGATGGGTACGAAATATTGTAAATCGGAAATTTGAATTGACTGTTCCAGAGCGAATACGGAGTGAGGAAGACTGTTAGTTTTATTGCAATTCCCGTGTTATCATCACTTACTTGTAAAGCTTTTTGCATTCATTTCGGCTCGAACCAAGATTCCGAATATATATTCAATGTTCTACAACACACAAACAAAAAAGGGTCTGCATGTTCATGGACCTCCTTCAAAGCATCGTAGCCAGGAGACCTGGAAACTGTGCCAACATCAAATTAAAACCGACAACAAAATTTCTAAAATCTGAAAAGAAACAAAAACTGAATCAACCAAATCCACAGCAGCACAATAAACGATGCTTTATCTGAACAACCGGAAACAAAATGCACAGAGGCGTTAACATCGTAAAAGTCAAAATCAACCCGTAAAAGGCAAGAATCCCGTCTGAAAACATGGCAGCTATGTACCGACAGCTAACATACAAATGTGCGTGTGGGCAACTTCACGTTCGCAAACCAGGTCAGGTTATTCTATCACATAAAGAATTTTAAAAAATAGTGTCATTATGCCCTCAGGAAACAGGGTAGGATGGATGAGAAATTGTTTTTCCATTTTTATTTGGGTGTGACCCATCAACACAAAATTGGTAAAAATCGTGAATAAATTTTGAAAATGCGAAAAAAATTACGAGTCAGGGTTTTAAGTATTTTTACCATATACGCACATAGATTTTTATTTAGTCTAATACAGGTAACATACCCAAACCCTTAAGTTTCCTTCTCGGATACTTGCAACTTAAAGCCCCAGTGCTGCTAACTTTTGGTGATAACTTCACCGTTTTTATTTTGAATATGAACCATAATTCCTTGTTCTTCTCCCAAAAGAATGTTGATATACACAGTATCCAGCTTGTCAACTCAGCCCCTATGGTTGTACAGTGCATTGTTATTGTTGAAAACTGACTTCTGGTCCGGACTAGAATTCAAATGTAAACATTATTCATGCATTTTACACATATAGACGCTAAGTTGACAAGCTAAATAGTGGGTGTTTCAACATTCTTTGGAGAGTAGAATAAGAAGTTGCAATTGATTTATATAATAAAAATAATGAAAAAAACATCGAAAGTTAGCAGCACTGGGGCTTTAAAAAAAATATCACAGTATCTCCAAATCTTAGGGTGCAAGTAAAAAGATGCAAAGAGATAATTGCCATCCCAATGAAGCGATAATGTGACAAATTAAAGTTATTCGGTCCGTTTTCTGGGTAGGGGTGGCAGAATGAAGCAGAGTATAGGCTTGGGTACAGACAAGAAGTACACTTGCTTTTGCCTCTTGTAACACGGATGCTAGGTATACCTGTATACTGAAAGAGGAACATGTTCAAGTGGTTCTGTAGGATGGGAATGTCTATACAAGCTGTGTCAATTTTCATTTGAATTTTTATTTCCTGTGGTATAATGTGCCCCATAGGAAGAGTTTTGGAACTCATACTGGTCTGCTTCTTGTATATACTCATTTTGAAGTTTGTAGAGTGAGTGAATGAAATTTACAGCATCTTGTTTTTGTGAAAATCAAAAAGCTACTTTTTCCCTAGGGACATGACACAGAGTATTGTTGTCATGTTGAATTTCAAATTAATTTCATCGCCTCTGCTTTCTATAATCAAACACTTTGCCCAGTGACCTCTGATTTTTATTCTTGATTGTGAGATAGCTTTGGGTCCATAGCTGTGGTGTTTTCAGACGGGATTCATGCCTTTTACGGGCTGGTTTTGACTTTTACGATTTTAACCCCGCCACCACAGCTATGGGATATTCCATAGACTAGCGTCCAAATCCGCCGCAAGCACCCTTTGCGCAAGTTTGCTCGACGATATTTCGAAAAATTTTCCATCCAAATTACAAATTGCCAACACTCATCGACAGCTTGGTTATTAGGGACTCACCAGACCAGAAATCCGCTCAAAATTCACTGAAATATCGCCTTTTTTCTAAGTTTGCGCGACATGACTACACGTAGACCGCCATTTTGCTAGCGTAAAACTGTTGGTCGAGGATCCCTGCAGTACGTCACTACAGTGACGTAGGGCCGTGACCTCTCAACTTCTGAACACAACTAACTTACGGCCAGCATCCGCGCGGCGCGCCACGAATAATTATAGATACTAGGACTGAACTTTTTTCCCCCAAGTAAAAGTTTGGTTTCAGTTTTGTGAGGCTGGGAATGTCCATAAGACGAACGATGGTCATCGATATCACACGATGAATCTCTCAGTTTGTGTTTAGAAGTTGAGAGGTCACGGCCCTACGTCACTGTAGTGACGTACTGCAGGGATCCTCGACCAACAGTTTTACGCTAGCAAAATGGCGGTCTACGTGTAGTCATGTCGCGCAAACTTAGAAAAAAGGCGATATTTCAGTGAATTTTGAGCGGATTTCTGGTCTGGTGAGTCCCTAATAACCAAGCTGTCGATGAGTGTTGGCAATTTGTAATTTGGATGGAAAATTTTTCGAAATATCGTCGAGCAAACTTGCGCAAAGGGTGCTTGCGGCGGATTTGGACGCTAGTCTATGGAATATCCCATAGCTGTGGTGGCGGGGTTAAAAATCGGAAAAGTCAAAACCGGCCCGTAAAAGGCAGGAATCCCGTCTGAAAACACCACAGCTATGGACCCACAGCTAATTGTGAGAGTGCTTTCCTTGAGAAAAAGTTTGAAACTTTTGGCTTTGAAATGTGCACTACTGTTATTATTTTAACCTAACTTAGAAATTCGCTTTTGTAACATAGTGGTACAGTCATAGGCCACTTCGCGGATAGGGTCGCTGCAGTGCATGATGGACATTTTGCGTCCAACATGGCGGGAGTTACGATCGACGATATGAACGTCAGTCAGCTGCAACAATTCTTGAGGAATCGGGTATTCCATATTCCCGCAGAAGGAGAGAAGAACTACTCACTCTCGCTAAAAATGCCCACAATTACCCGGTAACAAAGTCTCTCAAGGAGGAAGCGGAAATACTCGGAAAGGAGGTGTCAGATTTGTTGTTGTTGGAGGGAGGATTGATAAATTGCCAGACCCCGCAGAAATAACTGTCGGCTGGGAAAGGAGCTCGGAACACTTTCCAGAAACAACGCGTGCAGAATTTGAAGAATACCTTGAAACAAGTAAGGCACATAACATTTCAATGATTTGTGTTTTTCATGAATCGACGTCGATCAGACGACTTTTACTGTCCGTCAGTGAAAGAGCGCCCTCAATCGACGAATTTTTCGATCTGTTACAAGGATGGATTGAAGTCGGACCTAAAAGAAGTAGTGTTGACGGACTGTCATGAATGTTTGGACAGAGCGCAGAGTTTTTTCTGGTTGATATAACTATTCAGGGGTAATAGTTGTGACTTTTTATGGTTTTTACAGTAATTTGTGATGTGTCGGGGAGCAACAGTTTGATGTCTGTTGCCTATTATAAAAGCGTGTTGAAATGTTCAATCATTGGTTCCTCTTTTGAGCTTACAACTCTGCTGTTACTATTGACATGTGATTTGTATTCCAAACTGAAATTCAATGTCAATAACAGTGAATTTAATAATGAGCAGGCTGTGACAATAAGTTAAATGCCTTGCTTTTCATCTGGGAAGAACAAGAAATTGCTATTTATGCATTCCAATGAACTGTACTTGGTGCACACTCAGGGAAGATTGAGGCTTTCTTGATAACATGTTTAGTACAGTCACTCCTACCAAAGTTTGTACAATGATCTGTTCTTCACCCAAAACACTTCTGGAGTGCCTGTCTTGTTTTAATATCTGCAAAACATTAATCAGCCAGCTTTCTGTTTGTTGGCTAAGAGTGACTGAAGGGACTGTTAATCAGTTTTCATTTGCTTTTATGTTACTGAAGGGGTCTACCGTCATGCCCCATACAACATTGAACAACACGTAATATCACTTTTTAGCTACTATAGACTATAGTCTATAGAAGCTATTGGGATGGGTATCCGTCCGGCGTCCGTCGTCAGTCTGTATGTATGTATGTATGTATGTATGTATGTATGTATGTATGTATGTCCGTTTGTGAGGCGTCCGTCCACTCAAATATCTTGAGAACCGCAGTACTTACTGATTTGATATTTGTTGTGTAGATGAAAAATATGATTTTGAGAAACTATTTTTTTTTTATTTTTTGATATTGTTGAAAATAGGCAAATTAATGCCAAAAAAGGTGTTTTTGGTAAAAAATCTTCTTCTTCATAACCGCTGGTCAGACAGCTTTGTTATTTGGTATACAGGTCCCTAGGGATAACCCAACTTAGATTTGTTCAAATTGTGATGAAATATGCAAATGTGTATTTTTAAGGAATTTTTTTGTCATTTTGGGTCAAAATTTGACTTACATTGTATGTAATTCTTGTACTGTATAAACCCTATCAATTCACCCAGAAGAAAATAATTAATATGATTTTAAATAATTGAATTAATTAGGAAATCATCAAAGCCAAATAATTTTAGAGTGGAATTATCAGAAAGTTCACCTTTTTTTGACAGTTCATAGTGAAATGCTTACCATCTTGGAGGATTAAAACATGTAAAGGCAACTTTCCTGAATCCCAACTTTGATATATTCTGAACCACCATTTATGTTATCTAAAAGAAATTGCTCATAATAGTTTGTCATGATAGGGTGGTCAAATAAATAGAGATAGAGAAAGTTCTAATTTCCATTTATGGTTGACTTGGTAAGGATAAAATAAGATTACTTTTGAGGAAAAAAATAGAGTGGTCAATTAAAAGAGTGGTCAAAGTGATAGGGTTTTTATGGTAAGCTGGGCTGTAAGATTCCTCGTGCTATAGCAATTATGCAATCTCTGTAAACAGTGCAATGAAAGTGTAACATGATTCCTTATAATGCTTTTGATGACCTTGAACTTCTTAAGTTACAAACATTTGTCTCTTCAGTGTGCTTTCTCTGAGTATGTACAGTCTCAACTTATTCAACAGAACTTACTTACAATGTTAATTTGAAAGTTAAAATGTGCTTGGTTAATAGGATGAAAATAAAAGAATAACCAGCTCAAGATTCTTTATAACCTGACAGATACATGTATGCTGTTTTATTATGACGTAAATCTTGATTTAAGCAAGTCTTGTTTACTTTAATTAGAATGTATTAACTCTCGTTTATTTGCTATTATAGACTAATATAGTCTGATGAAATATGCAAATCTGTATTTTTACGAATTTTTTTCCATTTTTGGTCAGGCCATCCTGAAGTTACAAACATTTGTCTCTTCAGTGTGCTTTCTCTGAGTATGTACAGTCTCAACTTATTCAACAGAACTTACTTACAATGTTAATTTGAAAGTTAAAATGTGCTTGGTTAATAGGATGAAAATAAAAGATAACCAGCTCAAGATTCTTTATAACCTGACAGATACATGTATGCTGTTTTATTATGACGTAAATCTTGATTTAAGCAAGTCTTGTTTACTTTAATTAGAATGTAATTAACTCTCGTTTATTTGCTATTATAGACTAATATAGTCTGATGAAATATGCAAATCTGTATTTTTACAGAATTTTTTTCCATTTTGGTCAGGCCATCCTGAAATGAGCTATCAAGATATCCACCTTCTTCATCAATACATGTGTCACAAAAGGTTATTCTCTACATAACACAGCAGAGCTCTGTCAACTGTTGAGTCGCTTGTTCATTTCAAACCGCTGGTCAGACAGCTTTAATATTTGGTTTACATGTCCCTAGGATGACCTTAGTGAGATAATTTCATACTGTCAGGAAATACTTAATTTTGTATCCATGTCTATGGTAGCTTCAGGGACTTTGGCCCTATGTTTATGTCTTGAGGTTGAATTTCGTAACAATCCGGCATTGGACATCCCTTGTGGTTAGATAATAAATTTCAGATATTCAGCTTTCAGGAAATGTATGGTTTATTGGGGTTTCTTCTTTGTCTTCGATGAGACCTAAAAAAATTGTAAAGTAACATGGATCGCTACCTTAAAAGTCTCCTGTATTAGGCACTAACTGTTCAGTTTTGTTAATCATATTGGTGGCCAATACTTCATAATTGATTTCTGACATATTTTGTTGTCTGATTTTTTTTTTTTTCAGAACACAAATTGATTAACATATCGCAAGGTAATAAACCAGTAAAGGAAGGAGAGAGCCTGTATCTTTCTGGTCATGTCACTGGTGTTGAGTACCACAGCATTAGTCCAAATCTCAGCTACTGCTTTGTTAGAGCTACGGTTGGACGTCAGAAGGCCCAGACTGAGGCACCCTATAATATCTGGGTGGTCATTCACAAACATACGGGGAGTGTGAAATCAGCTTATTGCACGTGTCCTGCAGGGTAAGTTCTTACATGTTTCATTATGTTTTATATGAATATATTTTCAATATGGATGATGAGCTTGGTAGGAGGTGAAGTCACATCTCGAATTTTATTTGTATACACAGCAAAAAAAAATTGCCTCTGTGACAGACGCTGTACAGGCCCTGGTACATCCCTTTGCTACAGGTCTGTGTCAGCAAAATGATCTGAAGTCAATTCCATTAATTTTCATCATACAAGACAAGGAAAGTGCTGCCAGGTCCAAGACAACTCATTACTGTAACAGGTTATGATGTAAAGGTCTTATGTCTTAAACAGTGCTGTAAAGACTGTGATTTTTAATAGTGCCGGAATTTTCTGCCAGACCTATTGTGACGTTTCTTGCGGGAATGAAATCGACATATTTTTGACCGCGTTCACATATTTGCGGTTTCGTTCTAATCGTCTAGGCAGCTCCGTTACGCTTAATGGTAATTTGATTGACAGCTCTGCGGGATTGTTTATTTTGACGTTGGTTAGCAACGCAACATTTTCTCAAAGTCGTTTTTGGGTACAATGTTTCACGAAGTGCTTTCTCAGACGTTCGTCATGCAAATTAGTTGTGCCGGTTGATCCGACCGAGCACTATAAATAGCACGTAAAACTGCTCAACGGAGAGCAGTTGCCCGTAGCCGTAGCGCCCCAGAGGGTTATTTCAAGTAAGGTACAGCTATTCCTTCAACAGTCTGTTAATTTCTTTCTCAAGTTAATAAATACGCCGCTTAAGGCTTCAACTTTACTTCTTTTCTCCGTGCTTCCTTCGTGTGAAAGGAGTGTTAGGCCGATCCCCTAGCTCTTACTCCGTCCGGCCCCGACGTCCCCAGCGACTTCATCGAACCCATATCCCGCCTTGAATAGTGACTAAAAGCCGACTTGACTTTGACCTCGGTGGAGGTTGAGTCTGCTTACGGAAAGGTCGCGACACTATCACTATGTACAGGAATGTACAGAGTGATGTGAGTACTGAACTGTAACAGGGTCTGAATTTTTGTCAATTTACACACTATTATGAATTTATTCATTCTGTGATGGACATTTGTCCATTTATGTAAAATTTTGAACACCTCTGAAATCTTACAAACCACTGTTTGTACACAACTGTTTCAGTCATGTGGTCACAGCACTGGATACACTCAGAAATTACATCATTGTAGACATTCCTATAATACCAGGCCTGATTCATACACCCCTGATATCTGACCAATTTTACAGGTCCTATAATAGAGTTTATTTCTCAGGGTCTGTTACAGGTACTGATCAGACCATGCTGTAGGCATGTACTGAAATCTGCCTGTGTTTTTCTGTGTGTGTAATTTGATATATTCGATACTGGTTTTATCATTCTGTGATGCAGTGATTAAAGGCACAGTAGCTGGAACTTTTGATAATATTTTCAGTATTTTTGTTCTGTGTGTCATCAACAGTTTCGTGTTCTACTCCTTACATAATGTTGATATGCCAAGTATTCAGCTTGTCACCGCAGTCAATATATGTATTACCAGTAATGTTACTGTTGACAACTGACTTTAAGTCCGGACTAAAAATCAAATACTAACATAAACATGTCACTTTACAAGCTACATACTTTGTTGAGAAGCTCAATACTTGGCACTTACATGTAGACATGTTTTAGTAAGTAGGACAAGAAACATTTGTTATTGAACAGAATAAAAATAATGAAATAATCATCAAAGTTACATCTACTGTGCCTTTAAAGCCGCAGTAACAGTAACTTTTGGGTAATTTTTGTTCCGTTTGTTAACTTCATGTTGCCATTCTGTTCCCTACAGCTTGATAGAATGCCCAGTCTTTGTAATTTCAATATAGTCTGCATGTGAGGAATAGTCATTATTCTTGTTTACAAATGAAATCATGTCCAGAGTAGAATTCAATTTAATCGACAATAATATTGTTGTTGTTAACTACATACAATGACTATATTGAGAAGCTAAATACTTGGCCATTCGTCATGCTATAGGGAGTAGAATGGGAATATGGACAAGACAAATACAGTAGTTTAGAAAAAGCTCCCAAAAGTCAGTGTTACAGGGGCTTCAACTTACCTGTAAATATCATAGATGTGACATAGAATTTATGTGACATCTTGTGTCTTTTTTGTTTGTTTCAGCTTACGAGGTTACTGTAAACATGTAACAGCGCTCCTGCATTTCATCGTCAGAGAAGTTGAAGGAGGCAGTACGAGAGCTTGTACATCAAGGCCACAAGAGTGGCATAAACCACATAAGAAGGGGAAAAAGCTACACCAACCTGATTTCGTGAAAAACCTGGCCGTGCGGAAGGTGAAAGGAACTTTTAGTAGCAACATCACAGACAATGACAAACCAAAACGAAGTGACTTTGATCCGAGAGCTATAATTTATCAACGTGAAAAGAAATTAACTGATTTTAATTTAGAAAGATTATCTCAAATTACAAATGGTAATTGTGGTATCTTGTTGTATGCCCCTGGATATTCATATGTCAATCAAAATACTGATGTATTTGATACTGATGAAACTATCCCATTGATATCTCAAGAGATCATAAAAAAAAATCCTGGTATTACAATTAAAGAATTTGAAGAAAAATTAATGCACACAATTGGTAATATTGATGATGAAACAATTACAGAAATTGCAAATGGGACAACTGAACAGGTATCATCACCTCTCTGGTATAAGGTTAGAGAAGGTCGTATTACTGCGTCAAAGGTATCTGAATGTATAAATAAAATTGGAAATGATGGGAATGTAGCAACCAAAAATAATAGTCTTGTTGGTTCTTTAATGGGATATACTGAAACGTATCAATCAAAGGAAATGCTGTGGGGGAAAAGAATGGAGAGGACAAGTATAAATCATTACATAGCTCTAGAAAAAAAGAAACATAAACAGCTCTGCGTACAGGATACTGGATTCCACATATCTAGGAATCCCAATCATTGGTGCCTCACCTGATAGTCTTGTAGAGTGTGAGTGTTGTGGTAAAGGTAGTCTGGAAGTAAAAAATCCTTATACTACTAGAAATCTTACCATTCAACAAATTGCAGACGAAAAACAGACATGTCTAATCAGAACAGGTGATAAAATAAAACTCAATCCCTCACACTCATATTATGCTCAGCTACAATGTCAAATGTTTGCAACCAAAAGAAATTATGCAAAATTTGTACTGAGATCATGTGCAAAACAAAATAATATACATATTGAGACAGTCCTTCGTGATGATGTATTTATTGCATCAATGGTTGAGAAATGTAGAGTCTTTTACCATTCTATTATTGTACCTGAACTGTATGACCTCAGGGTTAAACATGTCTATAATGTGAAAATGGTTCAGAAAGTTGTAAATAACATTGTAAATAGAGCAGTCACCTTTGCTGAGTGTGGGCACCAGGGTAATCTTGATTTAGATGTAAATGTACAGATGACATCAGAATGTTGTGATCCATCCATTACTGACAAAGAGTGTAAGGAGCTGTCTATAGATGATCAATCAGCTCTGGTAACAGATGGGGAGGATAAGAACAATAATGTTCTTGTAGGACCTATAGATGTTTTGTGTGCAATCTGCAAATCTGTATGTTCAGAGGAACCTTCTTCAGATAGTGAACAAAGTATTTGCTGTGATGGCTGTGAAAAGTGGTTTCATTACCCATGTGCTGAAGTAACTGGGAATGAAAGATTTCTGAATATGTCATGTACATGGTACTGTTCACATTGCATTCAATCTAAAAAAAGAAAATGATAATTTTTATGAAATCAGCAACATCCATATTGATTTAATGGACTCTCTTGTAGCAGTGTTGGTATCAATTGTATAAATGTTGCTAATGTCACCGATGTTTTATTTCCTACAAGAAACTTCTCTTTTGAGTTGGTTTTAATTTAAGCAATGGAATTGCATTGGTCATAAATCAGTTTTCATTATTGGCACCCATTACCCAATAGTTTCCATGGAGATAACCACTGCAATGTATGTTTTGATGTAAACTCTTAGTATTTTTATTGGCAAGTTTAATGAACAGCTTTTTCTATAAAAAATACTTCTGTATGTTATACAGGTATACATATTTCTATGGTGCATGGCAATAAAGCACAAGTGAAGTATTCATAAATATTTTGTTGTAACTATTATTTTTACAAGTAATTCAAACACAAATAAGTCACAGATTTGAAAGACTATCATTTCAGACTGGATTCTGCTTACAGTCAACGTGTCTGGTCAAATGGTACCAGAATTCCCATAATGTTAACCAAGCATGCACATACTATAAAGATTGGATCAACCAGATCTGCCAAGGTCAGTGGAATTGGTCCCTGCAAAATTCTGAAGTCTTTCATGCGACCAATTACCCTCTCAACATGTATTCTGGCATTAGACACTTCTGCATTGGTTACATTTTGGGCAATAGTAAACTGCACATCTTTCTTTTTGAATTCAGGTGTGATCAGTTCAACTTCTCCAATCAGAAAATCATCTTTATTATTAAAACCTTTGTCAGCCAAAACCTTGTCCTTTTTACTGAACATATTTAGAATACCACAACGCCGAACCAACTCTGTATCCGACATATCTCCACCGACAACCCCCGATATATATGACACAGTACCTCCTGGGGTACAAGCAACTAACACTTTATAAGTGTGTCTTTCTTTGTAGCTTGAGTACATTGATGCATTGGTACTATCCAAAGATGGTCTTTCTGTCTGTACTTCAGTACAGTCTATAATTGCACACACCTTGCCAAATCGCTCAAAACATTTTGGATAGTATTTGCTGAGCTCATCTGCAGTGGGCCAATGAATGAGGGGCTTTAGTTCAAGGGCAAGTAGTGATATCCATGTTGATAATGTGACTGATACCACACTACTAGACACTTTAAACATGAATGCTAAGAAATCATGTGTTAAATTGTGGCGCAGCTTCATCAGCGTCATCAAAAACTCGTCTTCCAGACAAAGCTTTCGTTTTGGTCCTGGTTTGTTTGTATTGTTTTCTTGGTAACACTTTGTTCCCAAGGACTGTTCACCTTTATAGTATTTCATATTTTTTGCTGGTAATTTGACCTCATCAAATAACCAATAAATAAACTGTACGATGGCAATCCTGTATGGACTTGGATCAAGTGATCTGAATGTTTAATGGCATGGATGCCAAACCAATTTTCTTTCTGAAGTTTTTGGATTTCTTTGTTGGCATCACAGAGTGCATTTTCTTTTTCCTTCAGCAGTTGTTTTAAATTAGCAATTTCAGTTTCATAATCTACACTTGAGTTAGTGTTCTCATGGTCACTACCTTCATTTTTGCAGAAAAGTTTGCGCTTTAATTTTGAACTAGGGGCATCTGTTCCCTGTCTTACAAAGTTGCGTTGTGTTGGTGTTTGATTCTGACTAAGATTTCCTTTCTGATATGAAGTTGAATGTCGGGTATCTGTTCCCTGTCTCACTAAGACTCGTCGTGTTGGTGTTAGATCTTCACTAGAAGGGTAACCTTTAAGATATAAGGTGGGATGTGGGGACTGCAGCCTTGGTTGTCCATACTCAAAATGGTTGCTACATATCCGGGTATAGGCGCTTACACTGAAGTGATTGCCACGTCTCAGCAAACGCTGCCATTTTGGAAACCATGACGCCTTTGGACACTTATGCAATTTAATCCTAGCACTAGATCCTAAATGTTGTTTTACATGTGGCATAATAATCCACCTGTGGAGAAAATGCAGCCACAAATTAATTTTTGTCCTCGTGTAATCCAAATCAATTATCCAAAATCAAACAAATGATGAATAGTCCAGTAAATTGTACAGTTTTAGTCAATATTTCATTTTGAGTGAAATAACAGAGGAAAATATAACACAATTACACTTGTCTTAGACATATCCTTGTTAATGTCATGTAGTGATGTTGTTTCTGAACTCTCAGCAAGTAATACAAGTAGGTTAGATGAACAAGGAAGTGAGTGCACTGTGATGACTCATCAAGGAATCCAAACTACATGTACAGTAGAATCAACAAAGCTACAAATAAAACTAAAATAATTAAAAAAAATAATTTACCAGCAATAGAACCAGCAAAGCTACAAATAAGCAAAAGTTATTTATTAAAAATATCCTAAATTAGAAAACTAAATCATGGATTAAAATCAAAGGAACAAAATCAGACAACTAATAATACAATATTTTTTTTCTAAATGTCGATATTTAATAGAACCAAAATAGTCAAAATACAAAAAAAAATCGTAACGTATCCACAAAGAATGTAATTGATTCAGCATAAGGCTGGTGCCCATTATTCTCTGAACCTCATCAATGTCTGTTTACTATATAAGGATAAAGTACGTACGGTCATTGAACTCAAGTGTACGCTGCACAAATCATGAAGTTCAACAAATGAAATTTATTATTTGAAATCAACATAAAATGACGACAATATGAAAAACTACGAATGAAAAACTAAGAATAACACATAATTACACAAACTGACGCACAAAAACGGGCACCAATTAATCTGGGTGGACCCCACCACGAACATGTACAATATAACAATGGTGGCGCCATTTCTAAGGTTCCGATCAGCCTAAAGATTTTGCATGAAATCAAGGAATTACCAGAGAAAACCACAAATTCACTAAGTCATTTACCAAAACGGCGAGATACCTACTTCTCTGGTCTACTGTAATCATTGTCACACCCCAGACAGCGCAACGATGTGACATAATTATGGAGACCCGGTACGTACGCACACAGACGATTTGTTTACGTTTCAATGTTTACGACAGGCGCCGCGCCGTTTCTATATGAACGCAAACTGTCCCACAATCCCCTGCGCCATTCTATCCGCGAAGTGAGCTATGGTGGAGTAGACTGAAAGATCCGTCGCTCGAGAGCACTTTACGCCTCCTCCCTTTACGGACAGAGCTCGCTCTGTCCGTAAAGGGAGGAGGCGTACAGAGCAGAGCGCCCTCGAGCGACGGATCTTCCAGTCGAATTGTGGAGGTGATATGGATTTATGGCTACGGTCGTCCTTGGAGATCAACCGTTAGATCCTTGCAGGAGTGGTCAAACATGAGAGAACAGAATACAGAGTAAAACATTGTCGGAAATATTAACAGCTTTGCTACTTTAGCGAAAATGTAACCACAGCTATAAACAGAAAACAGAGCAGTATGTGAGCTGTGCGAACAATGGTCCATCCCTCTGACAGAAAATAAACTGTATGTTGATGAAATCTGTTGCACGATTGTGCCAATGTTTTTATAAATGAAGTGCAAACTTGTCAGTTTTATGTTTGGGGTTGCACTTTGCGACAATACTTCATCATGATGGCAACTTTGCTTGAGGGACTGATCAAGTTTTAGAAAACCGAAGTTCATCCAAGCAGAGACCTTTCCAGTAATTGAGTATTTTATTAATATTTCAGGTGAAATAAAAGTTGACACAACACAAGAAGGTTATGTCCTTACAAAGTGATATGCAGCTGGTGTACAAGAATGCATAAGCTTGAAATAATGTACTTTTGAGGATAAACTTTCTAAATAAACTAAAACCGCAGAATAATGCAACTATTTCCTGCGATAGATCTGTTACAACACAGAAATTGCAAAGATTGTGTATTACCATTATAAATATGCTTATTAATATCAATATCTATATAAATAACATATATAAAATTAGTTCTTGCATTAGTTGTTGGATGTAAATAAAAAAACACAAGCTTAAAATTAAAAAAAATCTGTCTTGCAACGGACAAGTAAACCTAACTAGAATTCAACGCACAAAATGTTAACTGGTTGTACTTCTATAATTCCATTACCCTTGCTTTATCAGATTAATTAACTGACAGACAGAACTACATGGAGGGCCAGATGTCAGTCCATATGTTAAAATGTGCATTGAATATATAAATTGGACCATAAGACATCAAAGTACGCAATCCCTGCTACAATATATCCCTGTTCACCGTTTGTAAAAGCATGGACCCTCAAGGGTCACTGGTAAAAGTAAAAATATAACATATTTCACAGATTGTAAACAATACAATCATAATCTAATCTCTACATGTGTACTGTCCCTGGAATCATGTTGCTGTTGTTGGCTTGTTTGTTACTCATTCCTGCATCTTCACATTTCTAAATGATCCAAGTTCATGAACATGCAACCAGCATGTGTAGTTCGGCAAAGAAGAGTCATCTGTTAAGTTTCTATCTCTGGTATATAGCTTCTTTTCAAGAAGCTTACAATGCCGTCTGGAAGCTGTAACAAAAATTTTACATCAAAAATCAAAGGCAGGACATATACAATGGAGTTTCTTTCTATCTCAGGTCTATTTCCACTCTAAAGAAGCTATCAATACCTTCTAATAAGCACAACTAAACCTAAGGTGGAATCACTTAACTTCAAAGAATGTCAAAGCGCTATTAGTAAATACTGCCTGATTTCAGGGACCATATGCTAAAAGTCAATTGACATGATTTAATTTTTCAAGTACTTTCAAGATCTTTCTGAGGTGTACAAAAGCCATTCTCTAAGTATAATTTTAACAATATATCATTTAAATATATAATTTAAACAATATCACAACTGGTCTTCTTGTCATGTTTTGAAAATTGTGGGTGGATCATCAATTTTCCAGGACTTGCCAGGATATAATTTCAGTGTTAAGGACTTCTCCAGGACTTTCCTGGACGCTATAAAATTCAAGGATTTTCAAGGATTTTAAAAGAGCTTAGAGACAACCTGCAGACTATACACAAAAGGTACATACATGCCTACTTTCTTCCTACATCAGTCTGCTTGTTTGATACTCATGAGAAGTTTAATTTATATTGAATTTTTGTTACGTTGAAATTAAAATAAATTAATATTGAACACCATGGCGGAATGCCAATTGGCAAAGCTATGCTCTGGAAGTGGTTTGGAATGATGAAATCTATTTTAGTTGGAACATAGGCAGGGCTGCTGTCCTTTAAATCAATATTTCAGCATGGGAGAATAGGTGAATACAGATAGCATTAAACAGCACATTGACAAGCATCACAAACTACCAAAATACTGTCAAAATATCGTCTTTGTCATGGCTGGCAGAGTTGCATGCGCATTACTACATACACATCATGTAGAATTTCCTAACACCTAGGTTGCAGGATATATTGTCCAGGTCAAATGTAAGTGTGCGCTGTTCACTTGGCCACATCTTGTATTCTTTCAGGTAAAAGTGGACTTTCAGCCGTATAAGACTACTTGATTTCATGCTGAGTTTTGTAGTTTGTGATAAAATGATGATTAAACACTGTCTCAAAGTTAAATGAAAATGAATAAACTCTGATGGATGAAGAAAAATCTAACCATTAAATTTTCATGATACTGTACAGCATGCAGTATCAAGGCAACAAATGACAACAGAGCCTCCTCATCCTGCCACTTAACCCCGCAACCCCTGTCCGAATAATGGTACGACCATATGTTTGAAATCAGCCAAGATAGACACAAAATTACATCAAAAGTTCTAATCACCAAATTTTTCATGATACTGTACAGCAGGCAGTATGAAGGCAACCAAGGACAGCAAAGTCTCCTCATCCAACCACTTAACCCTATAACCCCTGTCTAAATAATGGTACGACCATATGTTTGAAATCGGCCAAGATAGACACAAAATTATACCAGACTGATCAGACTGATCAGAGTTTTTATTTACTGGTCAGGTGTGTATTCTGCAAGCTACTGTCTTCTAAGGTATGTTTGAAATGTTTTGAGATCAACTCAAGCTGAGGAGATACAAGTGTGTTTTTCTTCCATTCTGCTATCATAGAAAAAAAAACAACATACAATTTCAACAGACCTTGCCCTGTGGGCCTCTGTCCCCACAGAATAACTGATATGTGATTGTCCAAGGTAAGATATCAACCACAAAATCTACAGATACTCAAACCCCCACCATAAAAATCCAAGTGTCAATTTGCCATCTGAAGAGCACATCAAATATAGAACATCTGATAACTGGCCCAGAACTCTGTTACGGATCTACAGAGCAATTGTCCATTAAGACATCACTCACTCACTCTTAAAATCCTGTATTTCTGACCAGTATTTCATTGTTTTAATATATTTTCTACACTGCCCAAACATTTCTTGTTTTTTTGTACAGTCTGTGCAATTACTGATCATAAGAAGACCGGCCTGTTACGTATGTGCTAACACAAAAATGCACATCAAACAAGTTGTAAAGTCAAGTAGTCTATGAGAGCTGCGACAAACAACAGATTGCCTTTAATGATTAACAGAGAATTCAAACACTGCAAAATCCCCTAATTTGGTGACACAATGCCAATGATATAGCCAATATTTATCTTGTGATTTGGACATCCTTCCACATCTGCCATTGAGACATTTTGCTTATCATGCATATGTATGAAGTGGTGAAATCAATTGAGGTGAGCACGTTCATTCGGACTTCAAAGGCATGCCGATGTGTGCTTTAGTTTCATGTTACCTGACCAGATAGGTTAATGACTGCATAATAAAAACATTCAAGGTTATCAACACTTTTGATGTACATCAGTCCTTTCTCCCCTATTTCACTGTAAAGAATTCCAATTTCACCCCAGAAAACATTGGGATTGGGTCAAACCATGGTGAAGAAAGGGTAAGCTAGAGGATTGATTTTTTAGCAACACTGATGGTGCAAACATGGTATTGATGCAGAGCATTGTTAGAAAATTTTATAATGCATATTCCCACACTGACAAGAAAAATACATTTTGCATACTTGCAACATACATGTATTTGGCCCCATCATCCCCATTTTCTTGTATTTTCAATCATCCAAACCTATTCAAATCAGCAGTGTTGAACCACAGTGTGGTTGTAAAAGGGTTCAATTAACATACCGGTACAGTTTATCTGTGTGAGGGGCAGGTGAATCCCTTAGGGGTCTGTTCAAAATCAATGATATCTTGATCAAGAATCAACATCTTTTCACACAACCCAAAGCATATTGATACCATTTGAATGAAATTGCTTCATGTCAGAATACTTATCTGGACAGTTCTTCAGAACAGTGCCAACTTGTCAGCAGATATCGACAAAATGCCAACAAATTTGACTTTATGCATGCTAGCAAAATATCGAAAGATAGTCTGTTTTGGTCTATCACATGCGCTAAAAACAGCAAGTGCTGCAAGAACAAACACCTTTCAGATAAACAGCTTCATACATGTAACCTATCAATGAAAACCACAAGTGTAGCATATACCCTGTTAGATCTATGGATTTCAATACCTACTCTTCCAATCAATGTGCTCCGGTTGTCATAAACTTTTCAAACAGGTGGCAATTTGTGGTTGATAGACAGCAAGTAAAACAGCGGGACACAGAGGAAGGCACCATTCTTTCCATGGATGGAATTTGTACCTCTTTGACTGAAAATTTTTGCTCAATAAGTCGAAGTTTATATCTTCTTTTGTAGTGAATTGGAATAGAAAGTTATTGCAATCAAAGTGAGAGAGCACACATCCATGACATGTCATGTGCGTTTAACTTCACAACTAGTTTTCATTCACTCCTGATGACACCTCTCCACCATCTTGCTGCGGAGGCTGAGTGACGACTTGTAACTGGTTATCCTTGTTGAATTTAAACATAATCAGAGATGTTTTCTGCAAGTTCACAATTTCTGGGTGGATGCCACAACTCTCGTCCAGGTTCTCGTCGTTGTTGTTTCTTTCCTCTTCCAAGACATCGGTATTGAGGAAGTCTCTTTCGCTGCTCATTTCCGTTCTGTGTTCACTGTTTGTTGGTGTGTTTTGCATTTCCTCTTCTGTGATTTGGAACTGTTTCTTGAGCATGTACCTAGGGGGATCCTGTTTTGGGTAAACGATATTATGGACATCCGCCTCGTGTTTCCTCAGTTCATATTTCTTTTGAAACTTCTGTTGGCAGATGTGACAGGACAGAAGCTTCTCCTCAGCGTGAGCTTGTTGCAGGTGGAAAGACAAGTTGGAATGCTGATTGAAGCAGCGTTCACAGCAGGGACATTGATACGGTCGTTCCCCAGTGTGTGTATACTTGTGGTTTTTAAGGTTTCCCTTCTGATGGAAGGCCTTGCCGCAGACGTCACACACAAAGACCTTGACCGGGTTGTGGGTTTTCATGTGGGCAATGAGAGTGGAGGACCTGTTGAATGACTTTGGACACAATTTACATTTGTGTGTTCGGTTGTCACTGTGAATGACTTTGTGCCGGCAGAGTGTGCTGGCCTGGCGGAATGCCTTCCCGCAAATGTCACACTGGAATTTCCGCACGCCTGTGTGAACTGGCAGATGTCTGCTGAGGGTGTACTGGGCTGAGAACACTTTACCACAAACTTCACATGGATAGGATTTCTTGACACTTTTAGTCGTGTCATTTGGAAGATTTGTCGTTTTGTTTGCTCCCTTGCTGATGACTATCTTGATGACCTGAGTTTGTACAGGTTTATCAAGATGTTGCTTACTGCAGGTACCATCATCCCAGACATTTTTACTTTCTTCTTGTTTGTCTTGGTTGCTGACATTCATCTCACCTTTGTCTTTCTGATCCTCATCAACCTCAACCTCTCCAAGATCATCCCCCTCCTCTACGAGTTCGCTCACTTCTGTTAAAAAACAGAAATTGTGAAAAACATCAGTTGAAATGTTCTCAATACTCACATTTGCAGCTCTAACTGCCTCTCTCACAGTCAATCTTAACTTGATTTGCCATCCATAAAATGTCCATGGGTAGTCTAAATATCAGGGAAGCACACTTTTAACTCATTCACCCTAATTCCTTGTGAACAGATCAACTCACAACCATTGATAATGATAGATTCGGGTGAAACAAAGATAATGAACATGTTCAAATATCAAATGTATGCTGAACACGAATCAGTTGTTTTGAATTAGTAGTTTTTATTGTAATCTTGGGCAAAGAAAGGTATTTGCCAATATATAAAATGGACAAAAATGTTTACCTTGGTAGAGATATCTGATAGAAAGGGGGGAAGAGGGTCATTACTTTCAGGAAAACAATTCTCTTAATTGGAAATTCGTCAATGATGTAGTTTTAGTAAACAAAGAGTCTAGTGAAATGTCGTCAATTTGAGAGTTGTTGATTTAAAAAATACATTTTGTGATTACCATTAATAGGATGCATCTTTTTTCAATAACACTTAATAGATGTAATCAGAGGATGAAATGTTGAGATCTAAATGAAGTTGTTGTGCGACAAGAGGTTTCTGGTTCATGGTAGAATATTGAACTCTAAAAATTCACTATCATGTTTGTAATCTGCAGTTGTCTGTCTTTTGTATTGGGGAATTTGTTTCTCTAATACCAAAACTTGCACTGTGACACCCCACCCCCAATTTTTCACTCTTGATTTTGAAAGAGAATGGTTGTAAGTTTGCTTGAGGAAAGTTTGAGTAAAAGTATAAGTTTTTTTGATTTTGAGGGGCAAATTACTAGTATCTTATAGATGGGAAGCCAGTTGGAGATGTTTGCACCAAAGATGAGGTACAGGGGAAAATATCAGCAACAGTGGCAGCATAGAATCCGTGTTGACGAACTTGTAATTGTCAGATTGGCATACAATGATCAGTTATCAGTTTGTAGAGTGTAATATGGTTGCACTGTCAACAAGATAACATTATGTCTCGGCTTGATTGACTCAATGTAGGCAAACATGCCATGGAATCCCTTAAGGTCAACTTGGACGAGCAATAACTATATTTAAGCTCACTTGAAATATTTTGAAGAAGAGAAACAAGCAGTACGAGTCACCGTGTACTCTAAACGGTCTCTCACAATAAAAATTGTAATGAAGTTGGAAGTTGTAGGGCTTCCCAAGTTGTGTGGTATCACCGTCCCTCCACAAAAGTGTGGAGAGACCATGGTGGTATCAATCAACAGATATACGTGAATAACAGTACCCTATCAGAGAGGTTTTGAACCACCTTTTTATTAAATAAAGCCATGAACCTCAACATCTGGTCCCTTCCTAAACGTCGAGGCAACCAGCATAAGTTAACAGCTATAGTGAACAAAGCTCATCCTACAATTCTGACAGAAACTGTACCGGTGCACCACTCAAGTTTTCCTTTACCTATTCATTTTAAGACTTCTTTTTTCTGCTTACTTCTATGAATATTTATCACTACGGTAGAAGCAATTAATTTTCCCTTGTGAAAAATAAACAACCTGTCTACCTGTTGTGGCCAATAATTAGGATGACTATGAGACGGGGGTGACAGGTTGCACCACCAAACACGTTCACGCATTGCAATTATTTCAACTCTCTATCACTATTTATTTCTGCTGCCAAAATGTTCTACAAATCGTCGTCTGGACGGAAGGTCGCGCTATGTTGATAGGTAGCAATATAATTTCACCGACAAGCAACTGGCACTCCCTTGCCGCAGACTTGCCAATGCTACCGGTTATACGGCAACAAACAAAAGAGCAGCCATCTTGAATCGCTTTCTCCGCATATAGCATTAGCAGTGTCTCACGAACACGAGTTTCCACAAGTACACAGAAAATAAACGTCTGGTTCTTATAATGGGTTTTGAATCGACTGAACACTTCACTGTTTTCAGGAGTATCCCATACGACTGTCCTCGCAATGTTTTCACGTCAATGAAAGTACATACTTGCAATGTTTGAGTAGGTTTTTATAATGCCCCACTGCACTCCCTGTCAGCGTCAGCGCTCTTGGAAATGGTAGCACCATTGGCGGTTTACTGTATCATCGAAATCCTGCTATGCGACCGCGACACTGCTTCTAGTCAAGCTAAACAGAAAGTAAACTTACCTGTGCTATCTTGACCTGCAGCCTCCCCATCTTGTTTCTTTACCAGAAACGAACGAGGCATGTTTTAGTCACTGAACACACCTTAACCCTTGGCCTCTGTGAAGTTCCGTGTGTATATATAATCAGTCAAACACGTTGTGCTTGTGGTTCGCTCGAGTCTTGACACTTTCGTTGATAAATATGTGGTCACTGGGAACGGTTCATAAAATGGGCACAAATCAACATCACAGGTTCCACCTACTTCATACTTTACGATGGTCAACCTCTGAAAACGACCTCGAGCTGACACTTTCACTGTATTAGAAACTTTCGCGGGAAAGCGAATGTCATTCGGTGCATGCGACCGATTGTATCATGTGTGTACGCCGATCGGCAAGAGAATGCAAATTGTATTTACTGGAATGTACCACTCTTCATTTGAGGGATGTAGCACGTTATTGAGCGGCAGAATGCTCAACCGCTCAACCTTTTACAAGTATTACAACATCATGAAACTTACGTAACTTGCTTGAATCTTTTGTTTCTGTGAGCTTAAATTGAAATCATATAGTCGTATATTTCGTCTGATCAACCGTATGACACACATGGCAATGGCGATGTCAAAATAAAATGTAAAATCCTTTGTTGTTGATTAGGAAATGTGAAGTTTGGCATGTCGCACGCCCAAATTGTTAAACTTCTGTCATCGAAACTCATGGAAACGAAAATGCAGCCGATTCATAACATCAGTGGACTTAGAACAAATCAGATATTGTTTTCAATATTAATTTCCCTTACATATTTTGCTGTATTCCTATACGTACGAGAGGCTATTGTCTACACGCCCACCAGGATGAATATTGCCATTTATCTATGATCAGTTTGTGAGATTTAGACTGCATTTTTTTAATGTAAAAATAACTCCTTTCGATTAAAAAATAACCGATTTGATAAAATCTCTATTGACGAACAATAATACGAGTTTGTAAACAGCTGAGTCATCATTTATCATCCATCTGTTATTTGTCACCCGTTTCGTAATCAGCGGGTGCACTGGGTAGACTATTTGATATGCTGAGGGTCTCGAGGCTTGAGGCGGAAAACAATACCAAAAGGAAACAAGAACAAGCAATAATGATCAGGTGTGAAAATAATTCCGCATTTCGAGGAATGCCAACGCAGGATTCACGATTCAGTATGAACAAGTTTGTCGTGTTCGTTTGATTGCGGTCTAAGATGTCAGCCACTCTTCATCTTTCAAGACTCTAAAACTAATTGATATCATAAGAAATTCAGTGCTCTCTTTTAAGTAAGGGTGTGGGGCATATCTGATCAACAATGTTAGTGAGCTAAGAAAATGTGACCGTGTTAATTTTACACACATTGTCATATATACACACATACTGTATATAGACCTAAAAGGCCTATATGTATATATTATGAACTATGTACTGAAGAATATAAATTTTGTTAGACATGAAAAAGCTTAAAGTGCTTCTTAGAATTCTTAGAATGTTTATATATATATATATATATATATATATATATATATATATATATATATATATATATATATGCATATATAGGCATATATATAGGCATATACATACATACATACATATAAGTCAAGGATGCAGAAGATTGGAAGGCTGTGCTTTTTCGTCACAATCCTTTGCCGTTTCTCGTGTGATATCATGCGATAATGTTCCTTATAAATATTTTGTCCTATTCAGTTCTGAACGAATGATCGCGGCCCAAGAAATTTTACTGTAATTGATCTTATGGTTGTAACCCGTTGCCAATAGAATTTTGTCATTATTATTGAGTACAGCTAGAATTATTTGTAAAAATGTAACCGATGTAGTACAGAACAGCAGGGTCATACGATGCCGTGTACTGGAGAAAACGTGATCTGATGTGTAACAACAATGGAATTTATTGCATTAAAAATTCCCATCGGCCCTGAAGATTCAAGGCCAATTCGTGCTGCCACAGTGTTGCCCTTACGTTTCCTGCATTACGGGTAATTTGTTGAATATATTGACCCAAGATTGCAAATGAAAGTCGCTACCCGACTCCGTAGTATGGAGGCTGCCGCTGCCACGTCGAATAAAGTATAATATAGTACGCGTCTCGAAAGTGAGAGACTTCAATTTTTCCCCAAACTTGCCCCAGGGAAACGTTCAACCATTCCCTTTCAAAATCAAGAATTGAAATTAGGGATACCCTGCAAATCTAGGTAGTAGAGAAGCTAAATTACATTAGGTTTGACGGTATTTGAAACTCAAAATGTCCACTTTAAATATCCCTGTGTTATCTCTAGGGGGGGGGGGGGAAATTTATGATTTTCACAAAAATGAGACGGTGAAGGCCTTTTTTACTTCAACAGCTTCAAAATGAGTCCCCACTAGCGGTAGATCAGTAAAGTACAATTTGAGAGTCCGGATATCTGACCCAGAAGGATTGACCTCAACCAACTACTGTGCAGGCGCAAACAAATGAGCATCGCTTTTCACAACAACCACGGGGCATGTTGCATGGTGGTTAAGTAGGGCAGCCCGTCGGTTAGATGGGAAGCCCTACTTGACCACAGGCATCACCGTATAAGTGTTAGCGTTTTTAGAGCCTTTCTCTTAACACTAAAAGCGCTATCAACGGTGATGCCGTGTACTTTTTTCGAGTATAAATTATTTTTTTGCACAAATTTTATTTTTCTTACAAAACGTATAAGCTTACATGTCTGAAAACTACAACGAAGGGACAAAAAAAAAAATCACATGACTTTAAGCAAAGTTTCAATTTTCTGAGCTTGAGCTCTTTGATATAGCTTGTTTCTCATGACAATTATAGGAGGAAATGACTCTTCAAGATTACAGACATGGTATTTATGTGTAGACCATTTCGCTATGATAATAACAAGATTTACAATTTTTTCCAATTTCTTTGATTTGAAATAATATTCTCTGATCACACCTGCAAGCTTTAACTCAACTGGCATTTGTAACATCTTACTTATTACTTTCTCCGTAAAACTCCATATATTTTTTGCGACAATACATTCCCAAAATCTATGCTTATAAATGTCATAAACTTGGCAACGTTTACATAAAGCAGAATTAATTTTCTTTCAGTGAAAAAGCTTAACACAATTTGGTAATCGACGAATAGTAAATTTCCAGTGAAAACTGTGAAACTTAGCTTCTTGTGTAACGTTTTTTGCGAGTAACCACACTTCCCTTTCCTTTAATTGAAAATTACATTCTCTGTTCCAACTTTCCATCGCATTTGGCTTCATTACAAAGTCTTTAATTAATATTCTGTAAACCATTCTTGTTGAAATTTTTGAAATGCCGATTGTCTAACTAAAGGAGTCACAAGCAAAATCACTCATTTCTACAGACACGAAAGTTTTGTACGTTGAATTCCACATAAGATGTCTATTACTTGCATCAATACCTTCTGTCTGACAGCAAACCAAACTTGAAGACAATCTCTATAGAAAAGTGGCAACACTTTTAAAAATATGTAAAGGTATATAATCTTGGTCAACACTTGATCTAAGAAAGCTATTTTACGCATCTGTCTGTAACAACATAGAGAAAGATAGATAGAGTGGCAACAGGTATTGTTTAAGGCGTGAAGCGGTTACGTAACCCATCCATGTTCGCCTCGCCTCAGGTTGCTCTCGCCTCTCTTTTCCGAAGAGTGCCGACCATGAATCCTTCGGTAATTTTCGGATTTTCGCCAATTGTTAAGCGAAAGTATGTTCGGCAAAGTTTGTGTTGTTGTTGTCGTGTGGTGCTGAGCAGAATTGACGTGCTGGCGAAAACGGGAGTGTTTTGAGCTTCAGGAAAGTGAGTTTTACCGTTTTAAAAATTCCTCTCATATTTTTATGAATATATAATGAGTGTGTTTGAACCAAATTTGAAAGTCTTTTATCAATACTGACTGGTTTTACTCAATGGTTTACGGTCAGTCATACACTCTTTTACACGTGCGTCAAGGAAGGACATGTTTATGAAACTGCTGGCGTGTTATGTTTTGATTGGCGTGAAGCAGTGTTTCTGGCCTGAGAGCTCACGAAGTAACTATGGTTGCTACACGACTGGCAGTACGATGCCATCTCGTCGTATTTTTCGCATAATCTCGTGTAATTATCAACCACAAACAAAGCCTCCAAAAGGTTTAACACCTTTGGAGCTCATTTTAATATGAAAAGCCAATAGTCTACCGAGACGACCATGGAACAAAAGACATGCAAGTGTTGCGACTCTGTCTATATGTTACTCTGTGGTAACAAGTAAGAAAAACTTGCTTTCCACTTTGCGTTACTTTGATCAAAATATTTGCGAAACCAAGTAAATTTAGAAGCTAATGACAATTCATAAAAACTGGATATATTTAAACATCCCTGTTCTATCTGTTCCAATAGTACTCCTTTCTTGATTTTATACTTCTTACAGTCTAGAAATTCATAAATAAGTTTATAAACAGTTTTTGCAATATCTTCGAGTTCAATTAAAATAGACGCTAAACTTTTAATAATTAGAACTTTTCCATGCGGGGTGAGATCCCGCATTCTCCATGAATTAAAAGTATTCTCGAGCTTTTTTATGTTTGGTTCCCAATTTAGTTGATCACACTTTTGTTTTTTTGTACCAAATATAAAGACTCAATACTTTAACAGGTTCTGATGTCCACTTTAAATTACCACATCTAGATTGTGACTCTCTCAAGCTGCCGATCCAAACGGCTTCGCTTTTTTTCTTGGTGTGTTTTGAACCTTAAGACACTCTAAAATTGATCCATTATTTCTAAAGCTTTAATTACAGACCTTTTATTCTTGACAAAAATTGTAGTGTCGTTTGCTAACTGTGCTACTCGTGCCTCTCTTCGTTGATTCAGTGACGGGCTTTGTCTGATTTTACAAGCTACAGTTTCTACACAAAGTATGAATAGTTGTGCATTTACTATAAAGGGCATCCTTGTCGGACACCTCGATATAAATTACAAATTTGTCGATCGATATATATAAAGTTTACAAAATTTGTCATCCATCCATTATTTTTGACACCACTAGAAATACGATTGTTCAGGACATTGAACCATTTTTAAAAATTTTCTCCAAAATGACAATTTTTTTATAAATCACGTATATAATCCCAGTCAACTGAATCGAACGCCTTAAAAAAAATCAATATATAAAACTGCTCCTGGTGAATTCTATTTCAGAGTATAATAATAAATATCTTGAATCAATCTTAACACTTCCCCAGCTTGTCTTGCTTTCATTAAACTCTTTGAGTGCTGTAATTTTTCCCACGAAAATTTTAGTGCAACATTTTACTAACTCATGAATTTTTCTGAATTTTTTTTTCGATAATTTTTGACCAAATGTGTATTACATTTCATTAGCGACACTTTTTTATCAAAACAATTGACAGGGATATATTTTATAAAGGCTACAAAAATTGACTTTGGCGCTCAAAGGGTTCTATATATCAATGATGGTAAAACACGTGTTGATCTATTGTGCCTGTGTACTTAACAGGCGCTCGCAGTGATCTTTGTAAACTGACATGATGAAAACTGTGGGCAGCTCTGACATAATTCTAATGGCAAAATCACCGAAAACATCCATCTGCGCTAGATCAAAATAAAACGCTACAATGCGCATTTAATTAATAACACCTCTCATATTACCCCTGTCCTTAGGCAACTTCACTGGCTTCCGGTATCCTATCGCATTGTCTTCAAGCTTTTGCTCCTAACCTATAAAGCCCTAAATGGAATCTCCCCACTATACATCAGGAATTTAATCACGCCTCATTCTTCATCACGCATTCTCCGTTCATCTGATCAATTTCTTCTGCACACACCTAGATGGAAGATGACTTCTTACGGTCGCCGCTCCTTTTCTTCAGCAGCTCCAGTTCTTTGGAATTCTCTACCCATTGACATTAAAACCTCCGCTAACATTAACATTTTCAAAAGACGCTTAAAAAGTTACATGTTTCAGAGAGCCTTTTTATGAACTCTTAGCGCCACTGAGCATTGGTATTTACCTTTGGATATTTGGCGCTTTATAAATTTGTTAGATAGATAGATAGATAGATAGATAGATTTGAATACCGTGCTCTATTTTCTGTATAGTGGCAGTTAGCATCTTTACTAGCCATCTCTTGCAATTTTCATCGTCACATCATTCCGATCCTTCATGTGATCAGTTGTGTTAATGGTATACAATGTGATATAACTTATTAATGACAGATGGAGAATACGAAATATAGAAATCTATAAAACTAGCGAAGGAATAAAGACAATTAGATAAGAAATAAAAGAGAAACCGGGTCTCTTTACGCTTGAAAGGAATCTAAATGTCATCTCTTTGAGGTAGATTTTTCTTATGTGTATGAAATATACTGAAAACATTCGATTGAAGAAATTCGACGGCAAATGTACAAGTTTCACACAATAAGCTTATCTGACTTTTTAAGGCCTACATGCAGGTCGGATGCTTTGTCATCAAATATGACAAGGAAATGAAAAGTGTAAAATTACAGTAAAACCGGAAAGGCTTATTTTCCAAGGCTTTCCACAAAGATCAAATGGCTTGCCGAATGTTCCAACTCCGCAATATCAATTTTGCACAGAGTGCGCATGGAAACGATACGTGAAGAAGCACATCACATGATGGGTAAAACGACAGACGATGCCATGACCACGCAAACACTCAGTAGAGGGCGTACAACACAACTACTGCGCATGTCATACAGGTCACGACCTTTCCCATCCTTGCTTCAAAATGGTGGGTAAAAACGATACCGTGTAGACCCGAAATATCCCTTCCATCCTCATTAACTGATCGATAGAGTTGATTGTTGTGGACATTCACATACAAAGAAATATATGTATTTTTGCGAGCGATGTACATTTTTACAAACGAGGTAGTTCATCCGGTGGAAACGCTCAATGTTTTTAATCGATGGTTCATAGGTCCAACGGATCAGCAATGTTATGAGAGATAAACCTCTACTGGTGCTGAATTTCAGACTAAACTTGTGCTAGGTATTCCTGGTTTCCAGTTGAATATACCCCTGCAAATGGAAATCAGTGTTTAGGGGAGAAAATATAACAATATTTTTATATGAGATCAGATCTCATTGAAGTTCGTTCGATTGATTACGTTACTTTGCAAATACAACGACGCGGTGGCGTACTTCCTATCAGGAATGCAAGTATTTTGCAAACCAAGACATACATGGCCCTACAGAAAGCAAACTTTGTTAAGCTACTAATTAAATTGTACAAAATAAACTTTATCAGGGCGAAGCAAGAGAATCTCATTGTCAGACATGATCTTATAATAAGCGGAGCATCATCTGTCTTTGGGTGCCAACCACAGAGATCTGGAGATGTGTTGACTTGTTTTTCTTGGTTTAGTTTACTTGGACACATATTCCTGCAGCACAGGGGCATGAAGCTCCTACTTCCATAATAAGAAGCATTGCTGCGTGCTGTGGAGTATAAAAGTCAACTAAAAAAATTAAGCTTGCCTTGTTCATGTAGTTAGGATGTTTCGTAATCTGTTGATGCATGCGTCAATGTCACCTGCGCTGTGTTACATGTAAGAATGGAATATTGTGTTGCTTGAATTTTCCAGGGTTTGCTGAAACAAATCATATGAAATGAACTTACACAATGCAGTTTCCCGTGTTTGTAATTGTTTCCTCTTCGCTCAGTCGTATGTTGTTTGTATATCCTCAATCTTGTCAAATCAAAATAAATCATATACAGTGGGCTAAGAAATTAATGTTTATTCCAGGTGTATTTATTTCTACCCTTGATGAGTAATTGACTCATCATCATCTTCCTGCACTAATGCAATGTGCTTCAATGTTCTGTGTTTGCTCTTGATTCAGGTGAACGTGCCGAAGACTCGTCGCACTTACTGCAAGAAATGCAGGAAGCACATGATGTTTAAGGTTACCCAGTACAAGAAGGGTAGAGAATCACCATATGCTCAAGGTAAGAGCGTGAGCTTGTGGACATATATTGGGACTCGCAAAGTTTTACCAGTCTTTTCTGGTCTACCACTTGTTGGGGCTCATTTTTGTTGGAGTAAGAAAAATGTTCACCGTCTTTGTTTTTCAAAATAGAAAATTTTACTTTTCCCCCATGAATTTACACGGGGATGGCAGCCATTTTGAATTTCAGATGTTAAAGGCGGAGCCTCCCTTTAAAAGGATGCCAAGTTATGGCGGCGTTCACTGTGTAAGGGGACACCAAATAGGTAACATGCAGGCACACGCTCCAGAAAATGCAGCTTTTTAGTTTTCCCCGGCCGCAAAAACACAGACAGACTGCCAAGCGGTCAGCACGAAGTTGCTGCTGATCGAACTCTGTGGTTATATTCAAAGTCTAACGTGACTGGAAGACAATTTTTAGCTCACATTTGGTTTACCAATGTGAGGTTATGAGCTGAATCAGTTCATTTGCATCTGATTTGCATGTCTGTATATTTGTGGGTATGTGCGGATGTATGTCCGTCACACACAAAGGCTCCCATACCCCCAAAGCTACCATCGCAGTATTTGGTGTACAGGTAGATGCAGGGGTTGAGATGTGAATTTGTTCAAATGAACACATTAGTGTCAAAAATGTGCAAATGAGGTAAGTGAAATCCTGCAAATGTACAGGAGGCATGCCATTGAGAAACAGGCAAACTCCACTGATCTTGACTCATTTCCTGTCATTGTTTATGAACTGTTACATATTAACTGACCTGCTGCAACCATAGACACTAAGACAGTAGATGGGGAAGACTGTTTATACTAAACTAGTAAGAGGGGCTTGTTTCTGCTATTCATGTTGCTGAAGTTGACCTCCAGTACCTAAAGTTAGACCTTAATTACTTTTGTCATTCTTGTTTTTCTGGTTTAAATATTTCTTGTCGTTTTTCTGGTTGTACTGTGCAGAAATCATTGTCATAACATCAACGTAGAATTTTCCTCCACTGAACAGATAGAAACAACATTTATTGTTGATCATTGGTAACCCATACTGGTATATACCAATTCTGATCAAATTTGAGCAACACCGTGTAATTGCGGTATTTTTTAGGAAATTCAAGCATTTGTGGTGGGGAATCAATGACCGTTGGCGATTTGAACTGGCCGTCAATCAAAAGCTTGCATAAACTCTGTTTGCAGGATTAGCAAAATGTGACAAAAGGTTGAGATCAGTTTGTGTACTTAATGTTATAGAAATGAAACATCGTACTGGCCAAGCGTTTGACTGGGAGGAATCCCACCTGTTGATGCCATTCTGGATGAAACACTGCATGTGTGTGTGTGTGTGTGTGTGTGTGTGTGTGTGTGTGTGTGTGTGTGTGTGTCATTGAACTGTGGCTGTATGGAAGGATCATGGTGGAATTTGCAACAACTTGCTTTGATTATTGAACATAGCTTTATTAAGGTGGGATGTATCCAAGCGGTTTTGATTGTTGACTTCTTTGATTGCCGAGTAGGTACTGCATGTTGTGAGTTCAAATGCAGCTGAAAAATTACTGAATTTTAATCATCCAAGCGTATTTGTCATTGGCCATGTACAAACTCCGCTATACCAAATTTGACCGTAAAGTCAATGGGGTGTTAGGCTGTATCTTAGACAACTGATATTCCTGATGTGATTTCTTTCCAGTAATATAAATCGTACTATCTTATGCTCTGTCCGGCAGGTAGAAGAAGATATGACCGTAAGCAGGCTGGATATGGTGGTCAAACCAAACCCATCTTTCACAAAAAGGTGAGTTACAGGCCCATGCAATTGCCATGAACTAGTTGACCCATGTACAAGTATTCCACGCACTTTTATACATATATTAACGCTGTTATAAGTGATTGCCCATGTAGATCTTCAGATACAGTAGTGGTTTATGAGCAGTCTGTTTATGAGTAACAGAAAGATTGTGATTCAGACCTCAGAAATGGTGATTGCACTGACTGATGTGTTCTACAAATGATGCAAAGGCCAATTATTGTGCTACCATGGTGTTAGTTCCCATGGTACTCTAGACCTATCATGGTTCCAACAACAAATGTCCTGACAAGTGCCTCTGTTCTCTCACAGGCCAAAACAACCAAAAAGATCGTGCTGAGGTTGGAATGCACAACCTGCAAAGTCCGTAAACAACTTCCAATAAAGAGATGTAAGCACTTTGAGTTGGGTGGTGACAAGAAGAGGAAGGTAAGAAAATGTTATCAACAGTGTATCCTATCAACAGTGTATCCTCTGACTCAAAAACATTTTTGACTCGGCTCTAGAACTACACATTTCTAAACCTATACCCTATTCTAGGCCTATACCTTATACTGGAACCTGTAGTATGTAAAAATTTGTACCAGAGAGAGGTTTCATCAGTCCGGGTTATGTCCATATAGAGGATAGTAGGGAAGAGCCAATGGCGTACCGTATATGTAATGAAATTAAGGCAAGAACCAATCACGTACTGTATATGTATAAGGGTCAAAGGTTACGTTGGTTCACTTCGTTCAGATTGCGATATGACCTGACAGATCCACCGATCGAGTGAGACTGTTGGCTACCCGGAAGTATCTTAGCTCCAGTCGATTGGCGACGTTCTACCGTGTTAAAAATTGTAAGATTTCTTCAGGAATAGTTTTCTGAGTTTCTTAACCCTTGACCATATTCGACAAAGAGTTATTGGACGTTTTTCGTTCTCTTTTCCAGCTTTTGGTTAACTTCTCGGCGATTGATCCGGCGCGCGTTTTTCTAAGCGAAGGGTCAATCGTACCGGGCAACGCATGGTGATCGAAAAAATCGTGCTCCATCGTGCTCCGATGACCGACTAAAACAGTTGACCCATCTTTGCAAAGCTTGAAAAATTCTCCATACTGCAGATGGCAAGGTTAAATTGAAATTTGACCAAAAATAGGCGATATTTGGCGACAAATAACTTAAAGTAGATTTACAAGGGTCAAATGCTGATTTCTAGGAGCCGTACCCGGCCAGGAAATTCATCCAAATAAATAATTTTCAATGTATTAACCACTTGTGTCGGTCACCATCTCGGCCGCACAGAACATTGTGCGTAACGTCTACATCTAAAAACTACCCAGTGCAAAAAATAAAGGGAGAAATCAAGCCGAAAAGTTCCAAACTTGTTGCAATGTACGAGCCAAGGTTTGCATGGTTAATTATTCATGACGTTGGCGGCGGCAGGTTCGCTGATTGGTCAATCGTAATATCCTCTCTATGGACATAACCCGGACTGTTCATGAGTCAGTGTTGTATTTATCTATCTTAGAAAGCACATTGGTAATTAAAGCTGTCTATACCTTTATTCATACCCCTTAACTGTCCGTCATGCATAGGCTTCCATACATTGTCTGACCTTCGCTGTCTGATGTGTCCATTGTCTCTCATAACAGACATTTTTAGGTCTATTGTCAGTCAGTTAATCAATAGGCAGCCATATATTCCAATCTTTCATCAATGGCAAAACTGGATAAATACTGACTTGAACTCACATGATCACTGACTACTTAGGAATGGTGTTACCATACTTATCTGCTGTCCAATGACAGAGAGTTCTAGTATTTTCTTTAACACTAATTCTTGTTGACTATTGGTCCTGCTCCTACAAGTGGAGACTTGTTTTTCTCTTCAAAATCATTTCTTAGTCTTTAAAAAAAGTCTAAAAATGTAAAAATGATATTCAATATTGGTATATATAATTTACGTCCAAAAATTCAATCAACTGCTTGAAAATCACCTACACATGTAATCACCAATTTCTTCCATATGGTTTAGTTTTGACCATACCGCCCCCATTTCGCAGTCTAGAGGCCCTATATATCTACAGAGCTCAACAATGAAAATGTGAAATCTTCATTGACAGCAGGGCATTTCATGATCTCCTAGATAAAAACCAAAACAATAGACAAACAAAAAATGTGCAGATTCTCAATTTCCATTCGTTTACTAATATGTCTTTTTTTTCTGATTTTCCTTCCCAGGGACAAATGATTCAGTTCTAAATATCAATCATTTGTAAAGAGAAGAGAAGAAAGCTGGAAATAAATAATTATGACTATTTCCTGTAAAAATTGTCTGGTCTTGTTTTGTACATTTTCATGAAGTGTATACTGTGAGAGAGAATTTATCTGTCAACACAGCCAATGTAGTCTTTAATGTTGCTGAATATTTCACCCATCTGAAACAATTAGAAATTTTTGTTTTACTCCCCAAAGCATATTGAACTGCCTAGCATTTAGCTTGTGAACATAGCATCTGTGTGTAAAATGTACTGCATTCTTAAAGTTTGAACTCTAGTCGGGATCAGAATTCATTTGTCTACTTTAACAGTGCAGTCTGCACACGTACAGGCTGAGTTTGACAAGCTCAACACTGCGTAGTGCGTATTTAAAGTATACTTTAGGAGTAGAACAAGAAAATCTAGTTGTCATGAAAAACAAAAATGGTGAATTAATCATCAAAAAGGTACAGCTGGTGATTAGCTGTTGATTCATTCAACAGTTAATTTGCACCACCATGCTTTATTATCGTATTAGCAGAAACACCTTGCACTGCCTTGTGATATTATTTGAATACATAAATTCTTGCAATTGACGGTTGCAAATATGACAAGTTTCACAGGAGAAGTAAAGTTACTGGAAGTTGGGAATGTTTTACGGCTACAAACGCTGTTTTGTTTCGCATTGGTGTTCTGACTTGCCACATCCCCATATCTGTCACATTATGGTGATCATTGAATCATAACAAAAGATTGAGCATTTCAGACTCCCATCCAAATCAAGGTGGTTTCCCATATTTAGAATTAAATTTTCCACTTTGATGCAGTATCAGTGCAACCCTAAAATTGACAGCCCTGGCAGCATGTTTGTGTATAAAGAAGATAAAATTACTATTTATTTCTGCAAGTTGCACTGATAGCTATTCCTTTGACCCAGCCCCCACACCTGCTATGGATGAAGATTAGACCTCAACACAGTGTTTGAGAAACTGCCTGTACACAACATTTCTGAACTGACAATCCTCTGCACTGTTGTCAATCAAGTTCATGTGTGAAAACTGTCCAAGCTATAGATTTTGACACCCCAAGCTATAGCTTTTGACACCTTTTGAAATCAGTGATGGAAGAAGTACGAAGCACACAGCACAATTCTGTCTCAAACCATAGACTTGCTCCAGTGTCCATTCTTACACGGACAATGCAGCACCTGTTAAAAGATTCAACTTTTCAGTCCCTCCTCGACAAATTACAAGCACGGTGCCCTCAACGACATCCAAGGCTATTTCGGAGGCGCCAGGAAGAGTTCGATAACTACAAGGAATCCGTTACACGTTTTCCCCTGTCTCTTCAAGAAAAACGACATTGTCGTCCTAGAATTTCCACATGATGCCTTGCGTACACATGTGCATTATAGTATGTCTATCTCCATCGCAAATTCAAGTGAATAAAAAAGTGCTATACCTCTACGAACCATACGATGAGAACTTAAAATTACTTTTATATTTTTTGTCTTTAAACCAAGTGGTGTTGCAATTTGACCCATCAATTCTCTCTATTGTGTTAAAAATTTGGAAATGTGCATTATATCACAGTGGGTGGAGGGACTGTGATTATATGTAATCTGCTGCTGCCGCAAATGTCATGATCTTGTGTGTTAAATATGAGCTTTTGCACTTCATGTTCCTATCGCCAGCGGCGCACTTTGCACTGGCGAAGCGAGGAGGTCTGGAAGCGAGACTAGCGCGGCTGTAGCTTGTAGTCTAAACCATAAATTCATATGAATAAGTGTGACTTTTTGTAACACTAGCAGGTTTTATTTTCGTCGTTTATGCAGAAAATAAGGACGAATATTCATGCATATTAATGAGAGAAAAGTGACGTCATTTGATCAGCGCTATTACTGGTCAAGGCCTTATCAACATTTACGTTAAAATGCTTCCCTTCTAATACAATTTCTTCGGTGAATTTGTACACGTGATGGTTTTGATTATGATTCAAACTAACTAACATATTGACACAATTATGTTCGGTCGAATGACAAATTGTAATCTGTAATTATGTGCTTTTTCGTATGGAATTTTCAATTGATAACATTAAAAATACCCCACGTTTAGAACGCTAATTTTCAATGGAATAGAATTTCTTTGTGTAATGTTCAGAATGATGGAATATGTGAACAGTCGTGAAGCGTCTCCGACATCAGCCCAAGAACAGGTCGTCGTGTGTCCCGACTGATTTCAACTATTGCCAATATAATAGATGCAAAGACCCAGATACAAGCAGACTGGTCTTCTGTCGAGCTGCCAGAATGGCCTTCAACTTCGAATTCGACAGAGCCAAGTCAGGCATGTGAAAACAACTCGCAATAACGACTTAAGGTAGTATGCACCTCGAAAGTGAAAGACTTAAACTTTTGCTCTAACTTTCCTCAAGGAATCTTTCAATCATTCTCTTTCAAAATCAAGAATAAAAATAGGGGGTCACCGTGCAAATTTTGGTACTAGAGAAACAAATTACCCAAGATTTACCGATATTAGAAATTCAAAATGGCCGCCATCCCTGTGTTAACTCTATGGAGAAAAATAAAAATTTTCAAATTTCGAAAAACTAAGCCGGTGAAAAGTTTTTTTTTCACCAAGAGCTTTAAAATGAACCCCCACAAGTGGTAGGTCAGAAGAGAATTGTAAAAGTTTGAGAGTCCGAATGTCTGTCCCCGAGGTGCGTTCTACCTCAAAAGAGACGTTGGCCAAGGTAAAAAGTTAGTTTTTTCATAACGTTGGACCCTTTTGCGTAAGACTTTCAGAAAAAAACTTGCGGTCGACGAAGTTTGTGATAAAAGGCATAGAGTTTTCAGCGAACCTTTTGAGTGAACCTTATGACGTAACGTCCAAATAAATGAATAAGTAAGTAAGTAATAAATAAATAATAAATATTGAAAATGTAATGAACAATGATAAGATATTTACCATTTACATCCATGTTTATTTACAAGGCACGTTTTTATTTACCCAAACCAGACTTTGCAACATTTTCAACTTTCTTTTGAACCGAGTTGTGAAGTCTTTGGTGTCCAACAAGTCATGCCGACAATCTACAGCCTGTGAAGAAGACGTATGTTTCTCACCTGGTTTGCAATGGCGCAATGTCTTTTGCAATCGATCTGATGGAAGTCCTGCTATGCTTACTTTGGTGTCATAAACGACGCCACCAGCGTTACCAATTTGATTGATTGCTCGACCAAAATGTTTCTGTGCCTCAGTCGCATCGACGATATCATCATATTTGGTTGTTCTTTCAGACTATTTTAAGAGTTATAATAAGTGATGCTATTTTCCATTTTGTGTATTGGTTTTAGATTTTATGGTTCATGTTGAACCTGACATTAATGTAGAAAATTATAGATTTTGAAACAAAAATGTCGATTTAGACATAATATATTATATAAAGGCATTTTGAATAAATATCAAAACTTGGAATGGTAAAAACTACTGGAACCGTTACTGCTATATTCATGATATTGCTGCGATTTGTAAAATTTGCCCCTGCGTCTACTGATGCTCCCCCTTTCCCTGCTCCCACCCAGGAAAAGTAGCAACTAGCCCTCTCTCCTTCCAAATCATGTCTCCTCTCGTAGGCAAACTCTATAAAAAACCAAATCGAAAAGTTGACCCGCTTGACTTTTGTCAAAAGTTGTCCGTCTGCTGAACAAAGTACACTAGCGCTGATACAAGAGCTAAATTGCCCACCTGCCCGACATGACAAAAAACCGCCTGTTAACAATGTCAACTAGAACAGGTTTATCGGCTGTTCTCAATGAATTTTAATTTTGAAGACGTCAAAAGGGGCGTGTTAGTCATGATGTCTGTGATTTATAGGCACAATCATTCTGGCTATTTAAACATAGGGTTGTACTTCTAAGTTTGACCGAATGATTAAAGTCGATGTGACCAAGCACTCGACGTAAGCAGAGGATTTCATTTAAAAACTAAAAGCTGAGGACAGAATTTGTAATAGGTGTGATACTAACTCAGTTGAGGACGAATATTTTTTTGATAAGTATCCTTTTCTTATTTTTGTAGTATTAGTTCTTGACTATATGTTCACCTTTGAGGAATAACGTCAATAAAGTTAAAGTTTAAAAATTTTGTCAAACAGTTAAACCAAACGAACCTAAGAATAAATAAATAAATAAGTAAAAAATTAAATAAACAAACAAATAAATGAAATTACTCCGAATCATCCGTGGCAACTCAGATTAAAAAGCTGTCGTTTAATATGTAACTGTTTCCAACACCTAAGATGAGATGATTATGTTCCATTTTCGGAAGAAAAAAATAGAATGGTTTGTAATACCATAAATTCGGCTTCTTAATTATTTTGATCACTGGTCGAAAGCATCGTGAGATCTCTTATGTTTGACTCCGATATTTTGCAAATCGTGCCCGAAATACTAGGAAAAGACATGGATTCATTGGCAGGCAATAGATACAGGACATGCGGCACACTAAGCATGCAATGGATGCAATCAAACCATAAGACCTTCATAGCAGGGGCTTATCAAAATTTCTTGCTTGCCAAAAGGATCACGGTGATCATGGAAGTTAAAATTGTAGCTGGCGGAGCCGAAGGCGCTACTTTAAAAAACTAGTAAAATATTAGTCATGATATACCATCTCCTTCGGTTTGGGCATCACCATGGTGAACCCTTTCCTTCGGCCAAGCAATAATTAACGTGATATTGAACTCGCTATCGCGTCATGAGTATCCTATATTTCTGGATTGTCCCTTTAACGAGGACTCAAGGCATTCTTGATAAGAATCAATACGCAGACAATCATGACAGCCGATCACAAAACAATTCGAAGCTGAACATTTAGATTGTTATTATTTGTGAAAAAAAGAACTATCGCTACGTTTCCAATGACATTACAAGCATTCATCTCAACAATGTCAAGTTGTGATCAGATGTAGTCTCTATGGTGATCCATGTGCTCTCCTTTCCCAAGCAATAAACTGAACTGTTATGAATTCATCCTTTATTAACACAGAAATACATATTTTCATTGACTTACGTTCCATAACCGTTTTGACAATACCCATCATCCAAATTAAACAATGCTATATGATTGGATGCTGATTATAGGGTGAGTCTATATTCTGTTATGACTCAGAATTTCATTTTGTTTGTCTCACCCTTTGTAACCCTCATGGGGCAACTGTAATGTAGCAGGGTAAACCAGGCTGTACCCTTAAATTACATTTCTTTGTCAGAGATGGCGTTTATTCAATTTCATCATGGTTAGCTGGCAAGGTTACGAGAAATTTCTGACCTTTTAACGTATTCCTTCGACCCCAAGGGTTACCCTTAGTTTGCGTGGCATACATAGTGAGACCCCGTTGAATCTGTTATATTTTGACCGGCCCTAAAATTTACTGTACTGTTTGTCCGATTCATTTCTCTCCCCCTCTCTCTATCCATCTAAATTTCTTTGTTTCTTTGTTTGTTTGTTTATTTCTTCATTTCGCTATTTCGACATTTCACTATTTCACAGAATAACAGCCGACCCATGCTGCTTTTGATGGGACGTGTACGTACTTTGGGCGAAGTTGTTTTGGTACGTGTATATCCTTGGGACAAAGCGGCGTGGGACGATTTAGTTCCCGAGACGATGTGGTTTTGGAAGAAGCTGTGTAACGCTAGTTTTGATGCGAAGTGTTTAGGTCCCTGTCACCGAGGAGCATGGTAACAAGTAAAGTTCACTTCGTCTTTTACAAATGCCTTTATCGTAGACAACTGTATTTTCTCCAATTCGTTGCTTCTCGCTGTTTGCCGTCCGTTTCGAAGGGTCTGTGCCTTTCACACGATATCACCGAGATCCTCGTTTTTTCACTAAAAAACGCTTCTGCCGTGGTGTACGCCGACGTGACGCAACGCTCTCGGGAACTGTGATGCGCAGGACGAGGCCAGATTCCAACCATATAGGGCAGACCATATAAGTCGATAATCCGCTGCGTGTGTACACAGAGGATGCCTCAGATAGTAAACAGGATGTTACACGGCCTTTGTCTATTCTTTGAAATAAACAATTTAGAAACTTGTCGTAAACACTTGGGGTGTACTGGTGTTCATATTCAGAAAGTGTCCGTAGCCTTTGTAAAAGAAGTGTATCGCTACATTCCTAGGTAAGTTTTCTGACTTATATGCTGTCACCAGTCAATCAGAAATTAGCTGAAAACATTCGTCCAAACTACAATGGAGAGCTAAATGGTAAGCGTCCAGATATATGATAGGGTCCCGTGGTCAAGGCCAGGTTTTGAGGTACGACTCGTTTAACCACGGTCCCTCAGTGGAGGATTGACACTTCAGAATCTGTTTAGTTTTGATACCCGTGTCAAAACTACGGAGACGAAGACTGACCATCGGCACGTAGCAGTCGTGCGTACCGGTTCCCCTACGTGGCCATTCATGCCATAAGGCCTTCGCAACGAGCCGATGACCTTTGACGGAATACCATCGATGTTTGATTGTATTTGTAGAATTTTCCAAGGCGAACCCGTAGCGTCCTCTGAGACCATAGCAGGGACTAGGCACTTGGACAGACCTCTGTACTTAAAAAGTTTGGTTTAGAGCGTTTATGATCATTCTTAAAGCTCTGAAACGCAACCTTGAAAGTTGGGAAGGGGAGGGGCGGAACATTAGTCAACGATACATTTTGTGTTATCGTTACAGGTGCAGAACTCAAGAAGGTCTCCATCTTCTTCTTTTTTCTTCTGACAGTGAATTTGTCATTTGATTTTCCAGTCACCTCTTCAAAGATGGCGCTCGTTGGATCCCTGTGGTTGTACATTTCAGTGATTGTGTTTTCGCAAGCAGTGACCGTGAAGGCTTGTAGTCGTTCCGATAACAAGGACAGTGAAGAGGAAAACGAAGGGTGATTATATGTTATATCCGTTTCTGGATTCACAAAATGAAGTTGGGGTACTGAAATTTGTTCTTTGAAAATTCCTCGAGATTTTCTCTTGCATAAAGTCATTTGGAGACTATAGCTTCACAATGATAGAGAACAGAGGCCAAAATATTTTGTCGAAAAACAGAGTTTTTAAAGCCCCACTAGCGGTGTGAGAATAATTGTGATTAACTACAGGCTGAAACTGAATACGCAATTTTGATAGAGATTACACTGCGATTAATGTGTGCTCACTCATTAAATCGCAGCCCCATGTGGAAAAGCAAAAACCATGGATACGGTGCATATCTGAACTGAAATCTTCACATAAACTGCACAGAGTAGTCCAATGTAATGCATTTGGCTGAATATTTTCAACTGTGACATTGTATGTTCTGTTTCTTTTGTATTCAGTAAAAACCCATACCCCTTCAGAGGGTAGAATTCAGAGAGAACCGGGAGGTCAACAAATTTCAAGAGTTACAGTCACTGGGGCTTTAAAGTGTGAATTCGATAGGAACACATTACCGAGTATGGTATAATATCTAAAACGCACATTTCAAGAAACAGTCCATGTAAATGGTAGAAAAAAGATCCGTTTCCCAATGTATGTTTTTTGTATTGTCCAATGGTCGGAGTAAAAATTTAAATACGAATACTACTTTTGTGACAAGGCGTGAAAGGATTGCTTCCTCGCTTAAAATAGAAGATATAATTGACGACCAGAACAGTTAAATAAAATAAGATATGAACTGAATATGCTCACGTGTTTTACAACAGGTTAATTAATAGTAGTACGCTTCACAGAACAATGAGATATATGTTATCACTATATGTAGCAGGCTTTTTTAAACTTCGCACAGTACTCTCAGAGTTTAATCACTAATTACAAAACTTTTTAATATGCAAATGAGCTGTCAATTAACTTGACACTGCTCAATGCTTTATGAGACAATTAGATATCCATCAGATCAATGTTTGTAGCACGTTTATTTTATTTAATGCAGTAATTTTAGAGTAATGTCACTTATTACAAAGTTCATTAAATATGCAAATAAACCCTACATTAACTTGACACTGTTCAATGATTCATAGCACAATTAAATATTTATCAAATCAATATCTGTAGCACGTTTCACCAAATTTTAGTGCCGAAATTTCAGAGTTATATACCTAATTACAAAGTTAATTAAATATGCAGATAAGCCCTTAATTAACTTTATACTACTAAATGCTTTACAACACAGTAAGATATCTGTCGTATCAGTATGTGCAGCAGTTTTCATCACATTTGATGCAGTTATTTCGGAGTTATATGACTAATTATAAGACTTCATGGAATATGCAAATGAGCTAATTATTAAATTGACACTGCTCAATGCTTCTCAGTACAATTGGATATTTATCAGATCCACATCTGTAGCAAGTTTCATCAAATTTAACGCTGTAATTTTGGAGTAATATCACTAATTACAAAGTTCATTAAATATGCAAATGAACCCTTAATTAATTTCACACTACTTAATGCTTTACACTACAGTTAGATATCAGTCGGATCAGTATCTGCAGCAGATTTCATCACATTTGGTGCAGTTATTTTGCAGTTATATCACTAATTACTAAACTTCATAAAATATGCAAATGACCTATTTGTTAACTTGACACTGCCAAATGCTTCTCAGTACTATTAGATATTTATCAAAACAATATCTGTACCCAATTTCACTGACTTGGGTGCCGTAATTTCAGAGTTATATACCTAATTACAAAGTTCATTAAATATGCAAATGAACCCTTAATTAATTTCACACTACTTAATGCTTTACACTACAGTTAGATATCAGTCGGATAAGTATCTGCAGCAGATTTCATCACATTTGGTGAAGTTATATCGGAGTTATATGACTAATTACAAACCTTCATAAAATATGCAAATGAGCTATTTATTAACTTGACACTGCCTAATGCTTCTAAGTATAATTAGATATATATCAGATCAATATTTGTTGCAAGTATCATAAAGTTTGGTGCAGGAATGTCAGAGTTATCTCACTAATAACAAAAGTTCATTAAATATGCAAATGAGAAGATAATTGACATGACACTCACAGTATCATCATAATGTTCTTAGATTGTCATCTGTGACAAGTTTCATGAAATTTTGTGCAGTATTTCTTGATATATGTCTACACTGTCATTACCGTCTCCATAGGGAAACCATTGTATGGAAAAAAAACGATATTGCATAACTTCATTAATATGCAAGCCACACTAACTAAAATCTAATCAGTTCTTGCAAGTAGCACATGGTACCTGTGTACCAAATCTGACTTGAATTCGTTCAGGCGTTTTTGAGTTATCGTGTAAACAGACAGACAGACAGACAGACAGACACACACACACACCAACACACACACACACACACACATTCGGACAGACAGACAGACATCGCTATGACAATAGCCCACGTGTTTACACACGTGAGCTAAAATAAGGATAAAGTGGAGCACTACGTCAGTGAGTAAACATCAGGGTAGAGTAACTGTGATAGGTGCAACTGATCGTAGTATAGGCCTAATCACGGTCCCTCAGTAATCGTTTCGTTCTCATTCTGGAATGTTATGTTTGGTTCCACGGTTGTTTTGCAAGCACACCAAATATTGACATGGTGCCCCCTTTAGGACCTAACATAATCACCTAGCCAAAGCGACGATTAGAGACAATCGGAATTTTTCTTTATACTACACCCAATAAAGTCAGGACAGAGTCAGTGCAAACCATTGTTCTGTATCGACACGGTACATCCGGCCTTTGCTCGCGTGATATAACCATAGGGAACCCACACATCTGGTTGTTGTTGTTGTTTGTATTGTTGTTAATGTGTTGTTGTTGTTGACCAATGAAATTCGACGAACATAACTGTTGTGTTGTTGTTAATGTTTCAAACATAACGTAGATGTCATAAGAAACTCTACAAGAACACTATCATTACTTGGCCCGACATCTGGTTGTTGTTTGTATATTGTTGTTTATGTTTATTAGTCGTGTTGTTGTTGTTGTTATTGTTGTTGTTGACCAATAAAATTCGACGAACATAACTGTTGTGTTGTTGTTCCTAATGTTTCAAACGTAACGTAGATGTCATAAGAAACGCTACAAGGACACTACCATTACTTGGCCCGATACAACTCTCTGCTGACGTGCACTCTCTTCATACACTGCACTTGAGCGTACGTTAGCAGAGAGTTGTATCGGGCCAAGTAATGGTAGTGTCCTTGTAGCGTTTCTTATGACATCTACGTTACGTTTGAAACATTAACAACAACAACACAACAGTTATGTTCGTCGAATTTTATTGGTCAACAACAACAACATCACATAAACAACAATACAAACAACAACAACAACCAGATGTCTGGGTTCCCTATGATATAACTTCAGCAGTCGCGTCCCCTGCCCATTTCTACCGCTGGCTGCGCTGCTCACGAAAATAGGTAAGGTAGGGCTATTGCAAGCATGGCTGTAATTGGTCAATAGTAACGAGCGCAGTGATTGCATTAAAGTTATTTCCCACACAGAGCTATCTTTGAGCTCAGATCTCGTTTGCAGAACCAAGTATTCTTTGTCGAAATTGAATGAAAAACATCTATGATCGTACTCTGGTTATAAGCCAAAGCAACTTTACTTGAGCAGCGCAGCCAGTGGTAGAAATGGGGCGGGGAACCAGACTAATTCAGCACTGGATTATTTCCACGATTCTAAGCAGCAAAACTTGTTTATACTCATCAAGCCTACATAGAATAACACCACATTGTTATGTATGCTTCATATCATAGGCCCAGCATTCCCAGCTGTTGCGGTGACTTTCTGAAAAGAGTGGCTGATGTGAATCCAAAGCTATCAGAAGATGGATCAGTCAGCTATACCCAATGTGTGTTTAATCGAGACAGCGGGTGTTTGGCGTGTGATAGGTGAGAAGTACCTTTGAAATCTCTCCATCACGCTAATATGCGAAATTATGTCATAGTGATAATATAGGGTGTGTGCACAGGGTACACAGGCTTGTTGTTTATTTGTGTTTGTTTGTTTGTTTGTTTGTGTGTATGTTTGTGTTTGTTTATTTGTTATTTTTAATAAATAACAGCGAAAAGCTGTTTTGTTAATATTTGTCAATAAAGAGCAGTTTATTTGTTTATTTGTTTATTTATTTATTTATTTATTTATTTGTTTGTTTGTTTGTTGAAACATTAACAACAACAACACAACAGTTGATACGTTTTTCCGATGGTTAGGGTTAGGTTAGGCTTAAGTTAGGGTTAGGGTTAGGGTTAGGGTTAGGCTTAAGTTAGGGTTAGAGTTAGGGTTAGGCTTATTCACTCCCACTATATATGGAGACAAGGGGAGCATAGGTGTGGTAAGTACAGGACATGATGCTGCCACAAACCCAATATTTCAATTGTCCGGCATTTATTTGGTGTGTTTTTCTTGACTTGAAAATACGAAGTTGGAATCCCACTTGCTCCCCTTGTCTCCATATATAGAGGGAGTGAATAAGCCTAACCCTAACCCTAACTTAACCCTAACCCTAACCCTAACCCTAACCCTAACTTAAGCCTAACCCTAACCCTAACCATCGGAAATACGTATCAACAAACAAGCAAACAAATAAATAAATAAATAAACAAACAAACAAATAAACAAATAAACTGCTCTTTATTGACAAATATTAACAAAACAGCTTTTCGCTGTTATTTTATTAAAAATAACAAATAAACAAACACAAACATACACACAAACAAACAAACAAACAAACACAAATAAACAACAAGCCTGTGTACCCTGTGGTATGTGGAGGATTTTTGAAAAAAGCAATGAGGAAAAAGCATTAGAGGTTCTGTGTAGGTTTGATTAACATTCATTGTCTCGAAAAATCCATGCCTTGTTTATAGATTGTACATTTATGCTAATCGAGAAAAAAATGTCAGATCACAGAGTTTCAAGTCATTAATTATACTGACTTCGAAAATCAAGTAACTTTGCCAGAATTGAAACGCCACGGCAAACTTAGCCCATGCTATTTGCATACAAGAAAAATGCATATGATTTTTTTTGTGTGTACCTCCCATATTTTGTAGCCCGACTGGCTCGTCCCATTGCTGCACCATGGCCAATAGCATCAAAGATGACACGCATTACAGTGGGCCAGTGCCCCGTGGGGAGTATCTTATGAGTCAGGTGACCCATCATCCAATGCATGCCATTGACTGGATTAAGTTGCTGCCGAAGAAAATCGGCGAGGAAGACTACTGGTCCTACAGTACGCCAAACGAGATTGGTCGTTCGTATATGTCGCTACATCCGGGTTGTCTGGCAAGGGCATCGGTCACGGTTGACACCTGCGCAGAGGACTCGCAGAATGACGGCGATTGTTGGGAGCGAACCCGTGTTGTCATACAGGGCGGTTCAATTATTCACAACGGTGTACTGTACTCTGGCAAACTGCGAGTTGTGTGAGCAAAACATGATCCGAGGAATTTGGCAAGTTAACTTTTTTCAGAGGCAAAAACGCATGTCGAGATTTTCTTTTATTAATTCAGTAGAGGCCCTACAAGAAACGAACTACAAATCAGCTTCAGACACATCCAAATCACGGTAGAGTAAAGGTCTGTGGAATACATCGAGAATGAATTTTTTTCGAAAGCACCTTCAACTAGATTCTAGCCTGTTGTCAAATCGATCAGCAATCATTCATCCCTCACATAACCATGAATAGCGGAATGACTGTCACTGTGATGTGTAGCGAATGGCACACTAACCACTTATCACCCAGACCTATACGATAAAAAGTACTAGTATATTTCCTAATTTCATATGGATAAGAATATTATTCCATATGACGTAGCGTAAAGTGGTGATAATTACTCATTATACACAAATCATATTAATCAATACGAAACTCCTATTTTTAAAACCAGTTTCCGAGCCTCGGCTCATTCTTTCACTGTACGCGTAGGGGATTCGATCTCCGATGATGATGACGATGATGATGATTTGAAATGCGCCCATGTGACTTAATATAACGCGCGGTCTTTTAAATCTGGAATGTAAGAGTCGACCTGATGCGCTGAAAACCTGCTGATTTCTCGACTTTTCATCGGTAAGAGGTAAAAATGTTTGAGTATGATTGAGAAGGACCAATGTGCTTTGACCCTACGTCGAATTTTACCGATTTCGATGCTTGCTAGGTGCATTTTTGGCGATTGAAAAAAAAGTGTGTGGCAATGAAGTGACACCCCTTGGGTAATGTTAGGCTGTATTGAATTTGCAACGCACATGTATAGTTAGGCAGCAACGCACATGTATAGTTAGGCTGTATTGAATTTGCAACGCACATGTATAGTTAGGCTGTGTTGAAATTTGCAGCGCATACTTTGTTCTTTTCTGCAAATAGTATCAACAACGACAACAACAATAACAACAACAACAATAACAACAAATTTACTGAGTCCAAATATATTTTTATTTATCTTCATTTTTAAATATTTAATCATCATCATCATCATCGTCATCATCGGAGATCGAATCCCCTATGGTCACTGAAATGGACACAGTCTCTCGATGTTGCTTTTATAATCAGGCTATAAACAGTTACGCGCACCAGTGTCTATTGTATGGTTAAAATAAAACAAAGTTATTTCCAGTAAACTGCAGCACCGTGACAAGTAGTGTGTTCAGTTGCTTATAAGAAAGAACGTCGTGTGGCGAGATAAACAGTCGTATATTTGGAAAGAATGCCAAGTTTATAATACTTAGCAGTGTTTATGTGAAAACGATGACGTCATCAATACACCAATTAGAATTCGGGTTATCATTTACAGTGATAAGTGTAGAACGTACATATATATGTCATACCTAATATTAAGATACAATGCTCCTCGGGGACAAATATTCGAACTGTCAAATTTTCCAAATACCTTTCCGGTCTACCACTTTTGAGAAATCATTTCAATGCTCTTATACTTTCATCGTCTTAGTTAAAAAAAATATTTTCCATAGCAATGAGTCAATGGAGAAATGGCGGCCATTTTGGATTTCAAATATGTCAGGTAATCTGTTTCTTTAGTACCAAACTCCAATATTTTTGTGCTTTATTTGGTGCGAATGGTTAAAAGTTTTATTCAGGAAAGTTTTAGCAAAAGTTATAAATCTGTCACCTTCGAGGCGCTTACTGCGGGTATGACAATATCTTGATTTATTGCCTTGGTTATTAAAACCACTCACCAAAACGCGGTTATGTGAGCAAGATCTAGGTTGCCTATGCCTATATTTTTGACGACTGTAAATATAGTTCACACGGTAACTACCTGTTGCATTTAAGTCTGGCATTCCTGTTGGGATGCACTGCCTAAAACCTCCCAATTTCCACAGTATCCGCTTGTTGTTCTCAGCGTTGGAAGTTGCTAAATGAGAGCAGTTTGTCTGTTATTAGCTGTTATACTTCAAGGTAGTATGCGCCTCAAAGGTGAAAGACTTAAACTTTTGCTCAAATTTTCTCAAGTAATCTTTCAACCATTCTCTTTCAAAACCAAGAATAAAAACTGCGGGTCGCCATTCAAATTTTGGTACCATACTAGAAAGACAAATTACCCAGGATTTACCAATATTTGAAATTCAAAATGGCCGCCATCCCCATCTTAACTCTATGGGGGGAGAAACATTTTCAAAAAATAAAACGATGTAAAGTTTTGTTTTTACACCAAGAGCTTTAAAATAAACCCCACAAGTGGTAGATCAGAAAAGAATTGTTCAAGTTTGAAAGTCCAAATATCTGTCCCCGTGGCGCATTCTACCCTAAAGTTAATGACGTTTTCGTTATTGCTTCTGGAAAGACACGCGTTTTCTTATTCTTCTCCCTAAAATGTGTTGAAATACAAAGTATAGACCTCGCCAGCACGATGCTTTGTGTACATTGTATCCTGTTGTTGTCGACAAACGAATTCTGGTCCGGACTGACATTCAGCTGCCAACAGAAGCAAATCAATATAGCCGACATCAAGATTGTGTTGACAAGCGAAACGCCGAATGACTTCGACTGATTTTGGAGGAAAACAGGGAAATGAGTGGACAAAAAACCCTGTTTAAACTCTTGAAAATATATCAAAAGCAGAAGACAATTGGGCTATGAGTTGCAGAGAGGGGTAACAAATACTTTGCTCGAAAAGGTAATCTCGGCCAACACGTCGACTGACTGCACCAAGTACCATGTAAAAGATAGATTTGCTGCTACTATGTGGTTTGGAAAGTTTCGGAATAGAGTCCCACAGCAACGAAAGTGCAACGGAAACGAACGAAACACACACACATATATACACACACACGCACGAAAAAACAACCAACCTATGGTTCGCTATGGTTCGCTTCTGTCCGCGTTCACTCACCATTTTAACTCGGTACTTCTCATTGCGTGGCGTCAACCAGAAGAATGATTATGTGTAGCCCTGCGTACAGGTCTGTGTGTTCCCGGCGTTTATACGGCCTCCACCACATAACGCTAATATCTATAACGCCGCGAACACACAGACCTCAATCTGATTAAAATCAGATGTAGAGTACGGCGACGTCTCTGTACTTGCTAGTGAGAGGCGACAGCAAGAGAAAACCGCGCAAGTACAGAGACGTCGCCGTACTCTACATCTGATTTTAATCAGATTGACACAGACCTGTACGCAGGGCTAGATGATATGCAGGAAATATATAACAACGGACAGTTTGTCAAGTCTTCAGATTATTGTTTATTAATGGAATGCACATGAACATGTTTATCGCGTTTGCATCGATTGAACAGAGTTTTCTCCATTTGAATTTAAACAGTGGCTTCAACGTGAATAGCGACAACCGGGTCGCCATTGCTCGGAATATTGATATTAGCATTACCGTTGCCGGAGACCTAGCCCTACGAGTATGGCGAGAGTGTCCGGCTTTGGCTACGCCGCCTCCCACCTCCAAAACGCGGTTATGTGGGAGGCGGCGTAGCCAAAGCCGGACACTCTCGCCATACTCGTAGGGCTACCGGAGACCGTAACGATGTGAGGGGTGCCGTTCTGTTGTACGTCAGTGCACGATCTTGAACTAGAGTTGTAGTCGGCCACAATCAGATTGCAGTAGCTGCCATCGGGCAAACCTGTGTTGATTGAGGCATTCATAGTCCAGCTGTCTCCGTTTATAGCAATGAACGCCTTGTTACCACGAGAGAAAGCTATCTGGTTACCGCCATTATCCCACCAGTTGTCAACTCCAGTGCCGAAGGCAGCCCTACGGAACCAAACCATTGCAGCGATCTGTCGCCATTGGTGTTCGCACACCCATTCACCAAAGCAGACGACATCTTTGGTCGATCCATCTGGATGGGAAGGCGGGCCTGCTTCAGTATCCGTGAAATAGTAGCTGCTCATCACGCGAGGAATGCCGTAATCGTGTGCCAGCATGAATTCTACTGCCATCTTATCTTGTATTCTTTTGATCGTTCGTGAGTAAGGATTTCACCGCCTCCTCCATGGCCACGCTGGTTGTCATGGTTGTCGATGAAAGCAAGTGCATCGTTACGTGGCAGTAAACCCCATGGTTCACCCCAGTTCGCCCACAGGCGTACGGAATGTTTCCTAGATCGTCGTCGGATGGGAAATGACTGACGTGACACTGTACTGTGAGGCCGAAGGCCGAACCTCTGTATAAGAATACAGTACCGAGGTTCGGCCTTCGGCCTCACAGTACAGTGTCAGTCATTTCCCATCCGACGACGATCTAGGAAACATTCCGTACGCCTGTGAGTTCGCCAACCATCTCAATTGGTTATAACCCAAGAAGCAGTTGCGCAACTCCAGACCGTAATTGAACTCAGTCACTCGTCCAAGGTGTGTGTAATCAGTAGCTTTGATTGGCTCTCCACCCTGATCGATGACTTCTTGTACGATAAACGGCCTGCTTCCACTCGGGAATGTAGGTGTTATCAGATTGTTAAATCGGTTGTAGATGGCTTCCAAGTAACTGGGCCACATATGTTTACATGAATCCACGCGGAAACCAGCCACACCGATGTTTATCATGTCGTTGGCAAAGTCAACTACTCTGTCACGTACGTAGTTGTCGGACAACTTCAAATCGACAAGGTCGAGCAGACGACAGTTGCGGACCTCCCATGCGTTGTTGTAGTTAACAATATCTCGGTCGCAGATATCGTCATTGAAATGCCAGTGTGAATACGGTACAGCTGGAAAATCACGGGCAGAGTTTCTGGTATCGTATGCGTTGCCTGCAGTACCAACTCCGTTCACTGTAAGACATGTACAAAAATCAACTTTTTTTTCTGTCATCCGCAAAATTGTTAATTCCTCTTTCAATTTCATATGTTTCACACTCGACTCAACGCGATACTCACATAAATTAATTTAACGTTTCTTTTCAGTACGGTCCATTCGCATTTCCATGGCATGCATTCTTTGCCCCCAAACTTCCAAGGATTTTCGGTCAACTTCATGTGAATAACTGTTTTCATAAGTCACCGTTTCCTGATTTTAACCATTTTTCGACCATCCACCCCCAAGTTATAATGGTCAACCCTGTATTGCCTATACCCAATGCCTATAGGCCCTAAATATACATAAATACCAACATAGAGAAAGAGGAATAGATAGACACGTGCATAAGCTTGCATGTCCACTTACATACATACATACATACATACATACATACATACATACATACATACATACATACATACATACATACATACGTTACATTGCGTTGGAGAGATGTTACATTACTTTGGAGAGAGAGAGAGAGAGAGAGAGAGAGAGAGAGAGAGAGAGAGAGAGAGAGAGAGAGAGAGAGAGAGAGACTCACCTTCGTTGGCGGTCATGTGATTAATGACCAAATCTGGGTAAATAAGAACATCTTTAGCGTTGCATCTGTTGACCATGTCAATGAAGGCATTTCTATCACCACTTCTACTGACCAACTGGTAACTGACGGGTTGGTATCTCTCCCACCATGGTCGGAATGGATTCCATACCGTGCGATGTTCGCTTGGGGGAGACACTTGAACACCACCGTACAATCTGGGTCCCAGGAAACTAGCAGGAGCAAGCAGAACATCGTTTCAATGACACTGTAATTTCCAGTCACGTAAGCGGCGTACTTTCGTAAGGTGAGCACATTCCTATACCCGTGCAACGTATGCATATTTCGGTGTTGGCCCACATTTCATTGGCCGTCTACCAGGTGAATAGACGATGGAGTTTTACGCATACGGTCAAAAGGTAAATGCCTTATCAGCATATGACTTGTGATCAGGCTTACTAGTACATATATTTTTCATCCTGAATGAAACAACTGGCGTTATAAGCAACTGTTCACCGTTTGAGGACCGTCACGCAAATATCCTTACAAGCGCTAGTTTGTTCGACATTGCCATCTAGGATAACTTCAATTTGTTGAGATAAAGATTTGATACCATGCCAACTCTGGGTAAAAACCGTTTTATCCAACACTATTTGCGAGTATTTTATTGACTGAAAAAATTGAACACCCATCTAAACTGACTATCTACTACTGTCTAATATCTACAAGTGTCATTACCGCTTTAGAGGTTGACCGTTAAATCTTTGGAAGCTGTTGTCAAATTGGTGCAGAGATAAAGACGTTTCAAAAAGTGCACCCGAAGGTCGACCAAAACTGCCATACAAAGTTCAGTTCAGTTTAGATGCAAAAATCGTCAAATTGTGGAAGTACACGTTGAAAAAGTTGGACGTCGGAATTGGTACTAACCAAAGCCTCTAAAGATGTGTGCCGTAGCTTCTCGGACACTATGAAGTGCCCGTACATCGGAAAACAGGGCTGACAGCAACAACGTTTAGTCGGCATAAGGAGCCCACGCTTATACTAAAATATTCAGTGAAGATTGTACGCGTCTCCAAACTTACAGTTTCAAACTTTCGTTCAAACTTTCCTCGAGAAAATATTGAACGATTGTCTTTTATTATCAGTCTGGAATGAAAGTCAGGACTTGCCGTGGTACATGTAATTAGACAAACAAACTAGTAAGTAGACTTTCGGATATTTGAAAATGAAAATAGGCGCAATACCTGTTGTTAACTCAATGGGGAAAATTAAATTGACGATTTTCACAACCGAAGATTCCAGTTACTCCACACGACTGACAAGTCACCACAAGTGGCAAATCATGGTGACAATTTGAGAATCCGAAAAAGTATCTTGGAAGCGCATCTAGCTACCTAAAAGCTGTGTACCCAACCATTCAAATGGCTACTGAACAATGGTCGGTAGGGTAATGTGCCATGGTTTAACATTTATGTGATTTTACGTACCAGCAAATACTGGACATGATAATTCAGGGCACGCACACGCGCGGGTGCAGACCATGGGCCGCATGTCGTGAGAGAATACAAATTTAGCAGATCTTCAACTACTTTATCTGCTTCAAATTTGGTGGAATTATATACATTTTCTACACAAGGATTTAGAGGCCCTGGGCCATTTCAGTAACCACGTTTGCAATAGCAATTGTACATTGTGTTAAAGTTTGAATAGGTTTTCTGCTAAACCTGTCGCAAGAATCCATCGAGATGATGTCTCAGAATTTACGGAGGTCGCTTACGTTAAGTTTGTAATGGTTGAGATGAATTACTATAGACTAAATATAGTAATTCATCTCAACCATTACAACCTTAACAATGTCACTCTGTGTTGACCATATAGACAAATAAGTTACACTCACTTTTCACATTCTTTAGCGACATCCGACCACTTCCACTCAAATAAATGGACCATAACCTCACGGTTGTCTCTCATGTTGCTATTCCATTGGCAGTAAGCAGTGGTTGCCCACAACAACACGCAAATCAAACATAGCCTCATCCTTGGAGAGAGAGATAATGAGGAAGAGATGATCATGATGTGAAAATGTTCACACAATTTGTCACCAGACTTAAGTAAACCCTTTTGAACGTTGTTTGTAATCAACTGTACTGTGGTAGACATTGAATGTGCCGCGGAGTAGGCCCCCCATATGCTCTCAAAACTTCTGCGTTGACGCCACGAGATCCGTGATTGTACAACGGCCAGTTTGAAATATTTTCAGGCGGACCTAAAAAAACTACTCGCTCGTATAGAAGGCTGTGTCATCGCAGTAAACAGATCATGATCTTCAAAAAATTCAAAAGGGAAAAGAAGGACACCCGCCATTATCCGTACCTGCAGTCGCTATACCATACTCGGCCAATCCCAGCTTCGAAAATTTTGGTTTAGAGGTGTCGTGCCGATCGAGCAACACGTCTTTTTATACATCAGGTAACAACCGCATTGGACAGAAAAAGTTTGTGAGAAAACTGCATCTGTTTCGCAAGTTTTATATGGACACACCATTAAGTTACTAATTTGTCCAAGATAAACTTAATGCACATAATTGTATATAATTTACCCATAATGAGGGTCGTAATAATTCTATAACTGATTAGTCTTTGCTGGTCCCGATAAATGGTATTTTTGTATATTTGTCTGTGTTCATATTTTGAGTTCCGGTCAACTTTAAAGGGACAGTAATTGTAACTTTTGATGATTTTTTCCGTATATTGGTTTTTAATGTCACCTACAAATTCTTGTTCTACTCCTAAAAAGTATGGTGCGATAAACATGATTCAGCTTGTCAACTCAGCCTGCACATGTGTAAACTGCATTGTTGTTGTTGTTGGCAAGTGAATTCTGGTCCGGACTAGAATTCAATTGTGTAAACAATAACAGTGGATTCTACACGTATAGACGCTGTGTTGATAAGCTGGAGATGTTTCAACATGCTTTAGGAGATAGCACAAGAACTTGCGATTGATACACACACACAAAATCATGAAAAAATCATCAACAGTTACAGCCACTGGCCCGTTTCACGACTTGAGAAACCGTGGTAGAAGGTTGTTGGAGGATTCCTTATTCTAAATTCTTAAAGAGTTGTGCTCTTTGGAAAGTTCTATGTAATGAAATGAGACTGTGGAGGTCAAAATCTACGTGCATGAATAGCCATATACAGCACAGCGCCAGCCTGCTGCAAAGTTATATGTTACTCTCAGAAGCATACACATGTTAAAATTTGTATTTTCTCACATTTTTCAGGGTGGCATGACTCTTTCACAGTACTGTAGATTTCCCATAATCCATTGTGATTTGTATCCTCAGAGATTCCCCAGATATGTCGACCAGGTCTCCCATATGTCTGAAAATGTACTTTTAAGGACACCATTCTTCTCAATTCTCATTTCAAATGATTTGGCAAATTATGCAAGAATGAGAGAGGAGATAGAGTCTTTGTAAAATCTTCCACTGATTGTGTCTTCAGCCATACAGAATAATGTGATAGAAAGTAGGGAGACTAGTTGCACCTGTTTTTTGAAACAAAAGGATATTGGTTTTTTCCCAAAGGAAATGACAAAAGAAATTTGCATTCAAAGTTTTCTCAGAGAATGACCCCTTCAGTTCGTCATAAATTGCTGCCTAAAAGTATGGCATTTGTAGTACCTACAGAATGTGACTTCCAGGGTTGTTTAATAGAAACTTTCAATGAAATTTCTAAACGTACTTTTACTTGATATTACTTATCAATTATTCTAATGCTGCACATTATTTCTTGCATACAGAACTGAAAAAGTTGTAAGTAAAGTAACCTTCAAGGATACAAATCAAAGAGAATTGTGGGTAATTTATTGTACTGTGTCTTTGTTCACACATCCGAACACCGTGATCGCGTACGTCACGCTGTAGGGCATGGTGCAAACTTCGCTCGGAGACATAAATAACATCACAAACAAGGAGAAATTTATCTGTGATAACATATTCAACTGTAAGGCTCCTGCGTTGGTGAAGGAGACCCGGTCTTTGTATTTTGTGAAAACAAAGTTACGACTCAAATGAACATCGTAGGGTCTATTAAATATTTGAAGGAGTGGCCAGGATGACAATATGGAATTTATTTCGTTATCGAATTATACATTTTTCCTTCGGACTTTGTATGGCACCCATATGCTGAATTTCCATGCTTTTTTCAACCGACCTTCATCTGAATGTATTTTTAATTGGCATGACTAAGTTTGAAATAATGTTTGGTCTGCAGAATTTCATACGATTTTTGATACCCCGAGATCTAATGGCCCCCACAATATCTGATGGACCAAGATCTCTGTGACTGAAATACACTCCATTTTCATCGCGTAGTGACGAGGCAATAATCTCAAAGGTGGTGCTAGCAAAACGCCTGCGTTCTATCATTTCATAGATATCCCTAGTTTAAAATGATGTCTCAGTTAAATTTTTGTCCGAAATGTGGGACACGACTATCGGAATTTCAACATGCAAGAATGATGATTGTGGTACTGCATTATCAAAAGGGGTCTGATAAAAGCCATAAAATTTTCTCATCAATGGATCATGCCATATAAAGTTTTGATTTAAGGCTGACTTTCTGTCAGAGGCGGCTATAATGTCGCGCAGAAGATGCTGTAAGTCTTATTAACAAACCTGCGATCCTATCAGTCCGCCTTTCTGTACCCTTTGTATGTCGTTACATATTGGCAGAGGATATTCAAAATGACAAAATACCACAAATTTCAAACCATCCATTTCTTGATAGGATTAACTTCCGCCAAATACTCCTCAAAGAAATAATGTTTACATCCGCAAGTTTTGCAGAAGAAATATAGCGATGACTACTAAACAATTCACATGCAAAAGAATATATAACGACGGCTCAAGCAGAAATAAACAGACAAGACTTAACTCGTGTACTCGACCACGAAAAGTTGAACTTAAAAGGTCAACTTGAACCTGTGGCTCGTATGGAAAGGTCATTTGCGACATAGCTTCAACCAGCATGTGGTGTTTGACATTTATAGGTCTTCACATTTGATCGATTTAACGCCATATATTTATATCACGCTTTTGCTGTGTGCTTGACAAGGTATACGATACACATGTTCACGCTTTTTCACGCATGTAAACAACCGTAAAACACATGTTTGGTTTGCTGTCGAGCGTTATTTACGCACTTTAAACTAATTTCTCCCGAACAGCGGAGAACTGCTATGACTAGCCAAAGTGGGACAAGGTCGGGTCATATTGCCTTAACACCAAAGTGCCCCACATGAAGAGAATGATGCAGAAACTTTATTTGGCGTCACAATAAAGGTCTATGATATGACTAAACAACATACTCCCATAAAGCATTGAAGTAGGCGATGTCAGTATTGACTGAGTTTCCGATGCATATCTGAATTTTGCGACCGAATAACTGAACGCTCGTTTATGTAGATCACCTGACGTACTTTATAAAGCTTCGCCCACCAGGTGTACTAAGTCTTCAAAAGGAGCATATTTCTCTGACATTTTTGTCTTCTAACCTTTTTTCAACAACGCTTCCAACAACGTAAATGTATAGAATTCGAGCAATCGTTCTGCTTATAATGCTCTCAAGCAGACAGTTCAGTCACAGACAGTAGTGGTCTCGGGGTAAAATCGTTGTGTGAAACAGAACATTATTTTGTAAAATCCTCAGAAGCGTCAGCCTTTCATGTTTTATTATGATTTTATTTTAACTTGAATTATGCCATGTTTGTACTCAGGGAGGTGTGCCACTTGATGTTAACCCTTTACAAGACAAATATCGAGAAAATTTGATTACCCACAATCACGGCTTTCTTAGTCATCTCACAAGAGGGCGCTATGACCTCCAACCAAAGCACGCAAAGCTGATGTTCGTCAGCGAGGCCGTGTTACAACCGATAGCGTATCAAACCCGATAACGTAGTAAAAATTTACCGATAACGTAGTAAATCAACCGATAACGTAGTAACGAACCGATAACGTAGTAAATTTTTCTAACCGATAACGTAGTAAAGATTTACCGATAACAAATAATTTTTCCAAATCGATAACGTATCAACAAATGTACCGATAACGTATCAATGCACCAATAACGGATTGAATCAACTGATAACGTAGAAAAGTCAACCAATACCGCATCGGAGCGATAGATTGATCGATTTATAGATAGATAGATAGATATTAGATGGATAGATAGATAGATAGATAGATAGATAGATAGATAGATAGATAGATAGATAGATAGATAGAGAGATAAGTATAGATAGATAGGTCGAGCAATGTATCGATATATAAAGCGATCACTCAATCGATAGTTCGATCGATCTATCTCTCGATGTTTGATAGATGGTCGGTCAATCGATCGAACTATCGATCGATAGATAAATTGATGGGCAGATCGATCGATAGAACGAAGGATCTATCAATTCGATAGAAAGATAGATCAATTTATCGATAGATCGATCGCTCGATTCGATAAATTGGTCAATAGATTTACAGATCGATTTGTTATCACATTGTCTTGTACTAAATTTTCTTTTCTTCTATTAATTTTTTCCGTTTAGCGTAAATTACTACAAATTTTCGCAGTAAATTAATCGTGTTTCGACTGTTTTTATGGTAGTACGAACGACTAAGTTGATCTAAATGTTGTAACACTACTGGAATAGGTTTGGAAAGTTGTTTCTACTCTTGCTATAGTAGCTATGCAGTTTAGTTCTAGTTGAGTAAAATTCAAAGGGATAGAATAAGTACTGATGAAACAAAAGCAGCGGAATGAGCGGCTGTTGGTTTACACAGAGAACCCTCCCTAGAAAGAAAACTATTATGTTATGTATGGCTACAATTCAGACAGAAAGCATGGTTGTAATATAGCAAGATTAGAAACACTTTCCATACCCATTCCAGTAGTGTAGCAACATTTAGATCAAATTAGTCGTTCGTGCCGCAACAAGAGTTGTGCAGGCAAGTCGTAGGAATAGTTTGCTTCGCATATAAATGTGATTAACACAAAACATTTTTTAACAACGTAATTGGACCAGCTACAAAACGGAAGACCTTTTTCCTTCAGGACTAATATAACTGAGTATTAGTGAATATTAATGATTTATTCGTGCAATTGACGATTTTTCATGTTATTTGAAATCTCCATCGGGTGTATTTGAAAAAGGTAAGTGTATAAGTGAATAATATGCAGGGATCTAATATGAATGTATGAGTCAACTCTTGTAAGGCCAAGGAAAATATAAAGTGTTTGTTTCTCATCATAGACATATTGCAAAATACGGATAGTTTTCAATAATGATGCGGTGATGCGGGTTTTTTTCTTCTCAATTTTTCTTATTCTTCAACTAACAAGAAGGAGCATAAAAACATGAAAACGACATTGGAATGCACGCAGAGATAAATGCACAGCAGTGTTGCTTTAGTATTTTTGTATAGCAACAGTTCTGAGAAATGGCGGCCATTTTGGATTTCAAATATGTCAGGTAATCTGTTTCTTTAGTGCCAAACTCCAATTTTTTTGTGTTTTATTTAGTGCGAATGGTTAAAAGTTTTATTCAGGAAAGTTTTAGCAAAAGTTATAAATTTGTCATCTTCGAGGCGCTTACTGCGGGTATGACAACATCTTGATATATTGCCTTGGTTATTAAAACCACTCACCAAAACGCGGTTATGTGAGCAAGATCTAGGTTGCTAAGTTGCTAAATGAAAGCAGTTTGTCTGTTATTAGCTGTTATACTTTAAGTTAGTAAGGTAGTATACGCCTCGAAGGTTAAAGACTTAAACTTTTATTCGAATTTTTCTCAAGTAATCTTTTAACCATTCTCTTTCAAAACCAAGAATAAAAACTGCAGGTCGCCATGCAAATTTTCGTACTGTACTAGAACAACAAATTACCCAAGATTTACCAATATTTGAAATTCAAAATGGCCACCATTCTCGCCTTAACTCTATGGAGAGAGAAACATTTCCAAAAACTAAATCGATGTAAAGTTTGTTTTACACCAAGAGCATTAAAATAAACTCCACAAGTGGTAGATCAGAAAAGAATTGATAAAGTTTGAAAGTCCACATATCTGTCCCCGTGGCGCATTCTACCCTAAAGTTAATGACGTTTTCGTTATTGTTTCTGTAAAGACACGCATTTTCTTATTCTTCTCCCTAAAACGTGTTGAAATACAAAGTATAGACCTTGCCAGCATGATGCTTTGTGTACATTGTATCATGTTGTTGTCGACAAACGAATTCTGGTCCGGACTGACATTCAGCTGCCAACAGAAGCAAATCAATATAGCGGACATCAAGATTGTGTTGACAAGCGAAACGCCGAATTATTTAGACCTGATTTTGGAGGAAAACAGGGAAATGAGTGGAAAAAAACCCTTGAAAATATATCAAAAGCAGGAGACAATCGGGCTATGAGTTGCAGAGAGGGGCAACAAATACTTTGCTCGAAAAGGTAATCTCGACCAACACGTCGACTGCCTGCACCAAGTACCATAGTAAAACATAGATTTTCTGCTACTATGTATGTGGCTTAGAAAGTTTCGGAATAGAGTCCTACAGCATTGAAAGGGCAACGCAAAAGAAAAAACACGCAAAAAACAACCAACCAGAAGACACCACCCTGTGGTCCTCGTTTCGGTCTGCGCACACTCACTATTTGAACTCTGTACATCTCATTGCATGGCGTCAGCCGGAAGAATGATTATAGATGCGAAGGAAATCAATACCAACGGACAGTTTGTCAAGTCTTCAGATTATTGTTTATTAATAGAACGCACATGAACATTTTTATCGCGTTTGCATCGATTGAACAGAGTTTTCTCCATTTGAATTTAAACAGTGGCTTCAACGTGAATAGCGACAACCGGGTCGCCATTGCTCGGAATATTGATATTAGCATTACCGTTGCCGGAGACCGTAACGATGTGAGGGGTGCCGTTCTGTTCTACGTCAGTGCACGATCTTGAACCAGAGTTGTAGTCGGCCACAATCAGATTGCAGTAGCTGCCACCGGGCAAACCTGTGTAGATTGAGGCATTCATAGTCCAGCTGTCTCCGTTTATAGCAATGAACGCCTTGTTACCACGAGAGAAAGCTATCTGGTTACCGCCATTATCCCACCAGTTGTCAACTCCCGTGCCGAAGGCAGCTCTACGGAACCAAACCATAGCAGCGATCTGTCGCCATTGGTGTTCGCACACCCATTCACCAAAGCAGACGACATCTTTGGTCGAACCATCTGGATGAGAAGGCGGGCCAGCTTCAGTGTCTGTGAAGTAGTAGCTGCTCATCACGCGAGGAATGCCGTAATCGTGTGCCAGCATGAATTCTACTGCCATCTTGTATTCTCTTGCTTGTTTGTGAGTAAGGATTCCACCGCCTCCTCCATGGCCACGCTGGTTGTCATGGTTGTCAATGAAAGCAAGTGTATCGTTACGTTGCAGCAACCCCCAATCTTCACCCCAGTTCTCCAACAATCTCAATTGCTTATTACCAGAGAAGCAGTTGCTCAGCTCCAGACCGTAATTGAACTCAGTCACGCGTCCAAGGTGTGTGTAATCAGTAGCTTTGATTGGCTCTCCACCCTGATCGATGACTTCTTGTACGATAAACGGCCGGCTTCCACTCGGGAATGTAGGTGTTATCAGATTGTTAAATCGGTTGTAGATGACTTCCAAGTCACCGGGCCACATATGTTTACATGCAACCACGCGGAAACCAGCCACACCGATGTTTATCATGTCGTTGGCGAAGTCAACTACTCTGTCACGTACGTAGTTGTCGGACAACTTCAAATCGACAAGGCCGAGCAGACGACAGTTGCGGACCTCCCATGCGTCGTTGTAGTTACTAATATCTCGGTCGCAGATATCGTCATTGAAATCCCATCGTGAATACGGTACGCCTGGAAAATCACGGGCAGGGTTTCTGGTATTGTATGGGTTGCCCGCAGTACCATCACCGTTCACTGGAGAACAAAAATACAAGTTTTTCTGTCATCCGTAAAATTGTTACTGTAATTCCTCTTTCACTTTCGTATGTCTCACACACTTTACTCACGCGATACATAAATTCGTTCAACGTTTCTTTTCAGTATGGTCCATTCGCATATTGCATCATGATGGCATTCATCCTTTGCCCCGAACTTCCAAGGATATTCGGTCAACTTCATGTGAATTACTGTTTTCAAAAGTCATCGTTTCCTGATTTTTACCATTTTCGACCATCCACCCTAAGCTATAATGGTCAACCCTGTATTGCCCATACCCAATGCCTGTAGGCCCTAAATATACATAAATACCAACATAGAGAAAGAGGAATAGATAGACGCGTGCATAAGCTTGCATGTCCACTTACATACATACATACATACATACATACATACATACACAGTGTTGTCCTTAGAAGCCGGGTGCCGGGTAAATAACCCGGCTGTTTTGCATTTTTTCCCGGCTACTTTTAACGTAAGTAGATTATTTTTATAGACCTGTAATTTCGGGATTGCACTGCCAGCTGTTAGACGGCACACGTACGACTAGCAGTTTCGCGACCCTTTTCCGCATGGAAATGCACAAACATAAAACAGTTTCTAAATACTCGTTTGTGGCTTTTTGAGCCCGATCTTTTATTTGTTAAATAGTGTGATTGCCTGATGGACGCGTCTATGGTGTTGTCTTTGTAACGAGCAGTGTAATTGGTTTGATTAGTATGAAGTCATCTTAGGTCATTTTTAACGATAGCGTAAAATGAAATGTGGCGTCGGCCACCGGCACCTTGCCGATGGAATATTTTTTCCCGAAGAAAGCCCGTTCGAAAGCTATACTTGATTCCAACAATACATTTAGTTTATGTATAAAAAACTTCAATTTCGCTAAATTTGTGAGAGAAAAAAGCGCCGAAAAGATGTGATTTTGATCGACTATTCGAAGTTCATGACGCAGCTAGTTTTCCTCCGCCGCGCTGGCTGCCAACGGTCAGTACGAGTATGATCTTCTCACAAATCAAGTTATTCTCAGAGCAATAGCGACGCATTTTCTAGATTTAAAAACAATGAGCTAGAACTGAATTTTTTAGAACCAACTGTTTATTTGAATGGGTATTTTTTTCCTTGATTATTTTTACGTACTAGAATCCACGGTCACAGGCATGTGTGTTGCCGACCGTTGCCGACCGGCGCATCATCGTCACGCCTCACGGCTTCACTGTGGCGCTGATCCCCTGGGTTCAATTTCACTGCGCCTCTCCATGTTCTCCATGTTGGGTTGCCCGATAGTGTATTTTGATGGACTCTCTGAATCATTTTTTCACGGACTTGTGGAGCAAATTTGAAGAAAATAGAGTTGTTTCCTTCCGACGCCATGCTGCATATCTGCTTTGATCAAATTAGGGGACAGCTTCGCCGCTCGCGCCGCATGCAGGTTCGAAGTCTGGCATGCGAGACTAAGTCGCGGAGAGTGCTTTCGCAACTATTATTGTTTGCGTATTATAACTCATAATAAAAAAAAATGCGTCGAGACTCAATCCAATGCGTAATATTATTACACATTGGATCGACTCTCTACGCATTTTTTCATTGTTATGAGTTTTCGATATACGCATTTTTTTTTGCGTAAATGCGAACATGTAACAGTGAATTATCTTACCGATGTTTTTTTAAACAACAGCGAATGTGTTTTTATTAGAATACTGTCGGTATTTTGAATTTTCCAACCTCATTTTGGGAAATGAGCAATGAAATGAGCAGACTGCAGGAGATTTAAGATTAAATGTTAAATCTTCAATGCAAATAAAACCATAAGTGTGTCATAAATAATACAAATAAAACAAAATCATGTTTGTTTGTTTTGTTGTATGTGAGCCACGTCTAAGACACACAACAAAAGTACTGTTTCAGTCTCAGCTAAATGTCACCTATGCAGATGCCACCAGAGAACACCATTTCCACTCCAAAATTTCGTTTTTCGCCTTGCGAGAGGGGGGACACCCCCTCTCGCGCTCTCCCCCTCGTTCGCTACGCTCACTCGCCCCTCGGTAGCTTCGCTCCGTCGCAGTCCACCCGGCTACTTTCTTGAATTGCCCGGCTACTTTTAGATATAAGGACAACACTGCATACATACATACATACATACATCATACATACATACATACGTTACATTGCGTTGGAGAGAGAGAGAGAGAGAGAGAGAGAGAGAGAGAGAGAGAGCGAGAGAGAGAGAGAGAGAGAGAGAGAGAGAGAGAGAGAGAGAGAGAGAGAGAGAGAGAGAGAGAGAGGGTGTGTGTGTCTCACCTCCGTCGCCGGTCATGTGATTAATGACCAAATCTGGGTAAATAAGAACATCTTTAGCGTTGCATCTGTTGACCATGTCAATGAAGGCATTTCTATCACCACTTCTACTGACCAACTGGTAACTGACGGGTTGGTATCTCTCCCACCATGGTCGGAATGGATTCCATACCGTGCGATGTTCGCTTGGGGGAGACACTTGAACACCACCGTACAATCTGGGTCCCAGGAAACTAGCAGGAGCAAGCAGAACATCGTTTCAATGACACTGTAATTTCCAGTCATGTTTATCCGATGCGGGCGGTATTCATAATGCCAAACACTCCGTAAGCGGCGTACTTTCGTAGGGCGAGATACCCGTGCAACGTGTGCATATTTCTGTGTTTGCCCACATTTCATTGGCCGTCTACCAGGTGAATAGTCGATAGAGTTTTCGCAAACGGTCAAAAGGTAAATGCCTTATCAGCATATGACTTGTGATCAGGCTAACCAGTACATATATTTTTCACCTTGAATGAAATAACTGGCATTATAAACAACTGTTCACCGTTTGAAGACCGTCGCGCAAATATCCTTACAAACGCTAGATTGTTCGACATTGCCATCTAGGATAACTTCAATTTGTTGAGGTCAAGATTTGCTACCATGCCAACTCTGGGTACAAACCTTTTTATCTAACACTATTTGCCAGTATTTTATTGACTGAAAAAAATTAACACCCATCTAAACTGACTGCCTACTACTGGCTTATGTCTACAAGTGTCATTACCGCTTTAGAGGTTGACCGTTACATCTTTGGAAGTTGTTGTCAAATTGGTGCAGAGATAAAATCGTTTCAAAAGTGCACCAGAAGGTCGGCCAAAACTGCCATACAAAGTTCAGGTTTAGATGCAAAAATCGTCAAATTGTGGAAGTACACTTTGAAAAATTGCACGTCGGAATTGGTACTAAGGCCTCTAAAGATGTGTGCCGTAGCTTCTCGGACACTATGAAGTGAGCATCACTTACGATGCACTGATATCGGAAAACACCGCTGACAGTAACAATATGTATAGTCGGCATACTGAAGTATTCAGTGAAGGTAGTACGCGTTCCCAAACTTACAGTTTCAAACTTTCGCTCAAACTTTCCTCGAGAAAATATTTAACGATTATCTTTCATTATCAGTCTGGAATGAAATTCAGGACTTGCCGTACAAATTGGACAAACAAACTAAGTAGATTTTGTGGATATTTGAAAGTGATAATGGGCGCAATACCTGATGTTAACTCAATCGGGAAAATTGAATTTACGATTTTCACAACCGAAGATTCCAGTTACTCCATACGACTGACAACGAGTCACCACAAGTGGCAAATCGTAGTGACAATTTGAGAATGCGAAAAAGTATCTTGGAAGCGCATCTAGCTACCTAAAAGCGGTGTACCCAACCATTCGAATGGCTCCTGAACAATGGTCGGTAGGGTAATGTGCTCAGGTTTAACATTCCCGGAATGCTCAGTCGCCTTATTTATGTGATTTTACGTCCCAGCAAATACTGGACAAGATAATTCGGGACTTGCATGCACACGCGCGCGTGAAGACCATGGGCCGCATATCGTAAGAGAATACAAATTTAGCAGATCTTCAAATACTTCACCTGCTTCAAATTTGGTGAAATTTTATAAATTTTTCTACAAAGGATCCCTACCGATGTCCTCTGAACATGGATTTAGAGTCCCTGGGCCATTTCAGTAATCACGTTTGAAATAGCAATTGTACACTGTATTAAAGTTTTAATAGATTTTCTGCTTAACCTCTAAAAAAACTATGAAAAATGTCCCACGAATCCATGTTTATTATTCTTTTCTTCGAGATGATGTCTCAGAATTTACGGAAGTCGCTTCAGTCCATAGTAATTAATACCAACCCTTACAACCTTAACAATGTCTCTCTTTGTCGACCATATAGTTAGACAAATAAGTTACACTCACGTTTCACATGCTTCAGCGACATCCGACCACTTCCACTCAAATAAATGGACCATAACCTCACGGTTGTCTCTCATGTTGCTATTCCATTGGCAGTAAGCAGTGGTTGCCCACAGCAACACGCAAATCAAACATAGCCTCATCCTTCGGAGAGAGATAAAGAGATGTCAGGCATACATATATCAGAGATATCTGTATATTCAATATTTTTCAGCGTGCTCTTCGAGCACATTACTTTAATATATCAGACATTTTTCAGCACGCCCTTCCTGTGCATGACTTTAATATACAAGACATATATATCAGAGATATCAGGATATTTCATATTTTTCTCCGTGCCCTTCGGGCGCCATACTTTAATAAATCAGAGATATATGCCAGAGATATCTTGATGTTTGCTGAGTGAAAGTGTACCGTAATGAAATCTTCATTTCATATGAAAAGCATGACAAATTCCTGATACTTTTCTGTAGTCTCTATGAGAATTCAGTATGAGAAAGCAACATGCACAAATATTTCACAATATATATTTGATACAGTGACTTATTTTAGAGGTAGAAAAATGACAAGATATCTTTCGTTGTCATTGATGTAACTGTTTTCCTTTGTGTCTCAGGTTTTCTGTAGAATGATGCTTTTTTATGACCAAAATAACAGTTAAAAAGGCAGTTTTTGTCATAATTAGCTGTGCTTTTATGGTTTCAATGTTACAGGAAAAGGTAATGTCAGACACTGCACACATCAGATTTGGCTAAAATGCCTCTCTATGGCTCCTCAGGAGATTTAATTGGATGGCTGGCAAGTCTTAACACCCATCAAAATTTTTGATTTAGTGCTTTTTCCTCTTTGATATTAATGATTGACATCCATTTCTGTGCAGGACATCTTGTTAAGCATAGAAAATGTGAAATACTTTCACAGCTCATTCAAAATGTACTGTACTCAAACTTCAAAATTGACACTTTGAAATTCCTATCTTACAACTGACATGTCAACAATTTCATTAAAACACAGAATGACTGTTTAAATATAAATGTATGTAAAATATAATATACATATAAATATATATATATATATTAAATATATATATATATATATATATATATATATATATATATATATATATATATATATATATATATGTATATTTTTATTTATGTCCAACTTTTGTTTTTCAGTTGTCGTGTGCGGGGGGGGGGTCACCCTGTTTTCATAATTTGGGATAGGGGGGGGTCACCCTGTTTTCAAGATTTGGAATGGGGGGGGGGGTCAGCCACTTTTTGACGTCGGCATAAAATAATCCACCGCCCCCAGGCCGAAGAAACTGACCAGTCCCTAAGAATTAACAGGAGAAATACTAGTATCATTTATATCAGTAGTATGCTTTTATTGGAATCATGTTCAGTTGTGGTGGCGTTGTCAGAATTATCACTAATGAGACTACGAGTCAAAATTTCAAAATGAAACAATGCAACTCTACAACAACACTATATCTAGGCCTACTCATACTGTTCATAAAGCGAATCTTATCAAATTTATCCACTAGTAGAGCCCAGTCGCAATATATTTGGCAAATATTCAAATAATTTCAAAAAAGATTGTATAAGAAAGAGCGGCCTATTTCCAAATATCTTCAACAAGTGAATGTAGCCTTCTCCTTGTAAGGTGGGATTTGACGGAGGTAACGCTCTAGCATGTTGAATTTGCTGGATAAATGATGTAAGGTGGGATTTGAGGTAACGCTCTAGCATGTTGAATGTGCTGGATAAATGATGTATGGTGGGATTTGAGGTAACGCTGTAGCATGTTGAATGTGCTGGATAAATGATGTAAGGTGGGATTTGAGGTAACGCTATAGCATGTTGAATGTGCTGGATAAATGATGTAAGTTGGGATTTGAGGTAATGCTATAGCATGTTGAATGTGCTGGATAAATGATGTAAGTTGGGATTTGAGGTAACGCTATAGCATGTTGAATGTGCTGGATAAATGATGTAAGGTGGGATTTGAGGTAATGCTATAGCATGTTGAATGTGCTGGATAAATGATGTATGGTGGGATTTGAGGTAACGCTATGGCATGTTGAATGTGCTGGATAAATTATGTAAGGTGGGATTTGAGGTAACGCTATGGCATGTTGAATGTGCTGGATAAATGATGTAAGGTGGGATTTGACGGAGGTAACGCTCTAGCATGTTGAATTTGCTGGATAAATGATGTAAAGGTACTAATGTTAATCAAAATATGATGACTTCGGTTGTAGGTTTGGTAACTAAAATATTCGCTCGCCGAAATAAAAGTCGAACAAATTTTTGTTTTCTGTTTTTGTGTAAGTTGACGGAGAGCTTGATATGTTTTGGTTTCACTTCATAATAGTAATAGTCACAACCTACCATTTTCCCGATATACAATTTTCATGTCTAGTATAAACATTTGAACAAACATTAACAATTTGCATCAGACATCAGGTAATATGGAATTTTGACGGTAAGCGGGCCAGTCTGGAAATGGTAGGATCAATTATTTCAAACAAGTTAACCGTATAAACATGGAAAATATAGCCGATAAATGGATCCCTGTGCCTAATTTTACTGCACTTAATTAAAGTCTCGAAGATCTCGTCACTGATTAAAAATGTCATGATTAATGAGATCTGAAAGACTGCAATCGTGATTATCATATACCTAGATTCACGTGACTGGGAACAAAACAAATCATCTAGCAACTCTAGCAACTCACTTAAGCGAATCTTTACTCTATCCGTCTGCGGGAAAAAAAACCTTAATCCATATTACATGTGTTGCACTCGTTAAAGCAACAAAAATGAATACTCGTATTTGAAATCTACCAGACTGCTCTCATAAATCGCTCATGTACAACGCATGTTGCAGCAATTGTGACTCCAATAGCTAACAACACTAATGCAATCAATAACATATTAGGGACGCCATCTTGTTTTGATCACTACTTCGTCCTCATTTATGGCATTAAATCGAGGTCACCAATTACATTGTATTCAGCACTACACCGTAAAAACCACCATTTTCTCGTACAGCGATCTTCCATAAAGTATTCTGATTTCCATAATATACAATTTTCGAGGATGTCTTTTATTACTACAGAGTAATTTATTTCAAGAACTCTATGTCGCCTTTGAATCCTTGTTAATGTAGCATATAACTAACGCAGAGTCAATAAGTTCATCTTTTCATCTTGAGATGGAGCAGTTGAGTCAATGTTCACGATCTGGTTTTCTCAAATAAATATGACGCATTGACTGTGATCTAGTCTGTTATTAGAGATGTAATGACACAGATGGCATCTAACCATAGCTTGCGACATTATGTATTAGTGAAATGCTCTGTATTATTCCACCATATCTTTATCAGGAAATAACCCCGACATATCATTTTAATGTTTAGTATATGACATCAGCATATGATTTGTGGCAAGAACTCTATTTAAATACAATATAGAAGCATTCTCTCTCTAAATCAGTGAATGATGAATTGGTAAGTATAAATTTACCCTCAGTTTTAGTCTATTGGCTCTCACAATCAATGCCTACTGTACCCGCGGTTCTTTGATAACACATGATAATTAGATATTTACATAATACTCACCTTGACTTGGTGCAAACAACAGGTGTTTTGACTATGGACTATTGGCTTCAAGCTAAATAAAATCAGTGAAAGACAATTAACTATTGCAGAAATTAGATCATAGGTTCGTTGAAATGCTACCATGGAGCGGTTGTAATGAACGGCAGTAGCGAATTAATCACGTGAACAATACAACGTGCAACAGAAGTTGGCACAGGCATGGACAGATTAAACTCTGGCCATCGATGATTGATGTCTACTCACGTAATATCATACTTCATTTTACATCATCAAATCAGTAGAAAAGGAAGCCTTGACAAAATGAAAAGCGTCTCATGCAAGATTTTACATCATGAAAAAATTACTCTATTTTACTGCAAACTACAAGTTGATGTGTTTTAGCGGTAAAACCAACTAATACTAGGAACGACAGCTGCACAGCTGCCGGCAATGAAGAATAGGACAAACAATCATTGCAAGCGACAATTTAAAATGCTTATATTCAAACATACATTTGAAAAGTGGTGTAGTTTCAACTGAATTTTGCACACGTCACAACTGAATTGCACTCGATAGAACTAGAATTTTATTAAACACAGGAAGTACAGGCAGATCACTTTTACTATGGCAGTGAGTTTATGTGCTCTAATGAAATGGCTCTATTAGAGTTTATTAGAGTTACTAAGGGACTGGTCAGTTTCTTCAGCCTGGGGGGGCCGGTGGATTCATGGGGGGGGGGTCACCCTGTTTTTGACTTTGGTGATAGGGGGGTCACCATGTTTTTGAAATGCCCAATAGGGGGGGTCAGTGTGTTTTTGAATTTTGACACAGGCTCATCATTGCCTAAAATGCTAGTGTCAGCCACAATTTCATCATTCAGTTATATTTTTCGGCGCACCCTTCGGGCGCGTAACTTTAATAATCAGTCATATTTTTCAGCACGCCCACTTTAACATATCAAGCATACATACATCAGAGATATCTGTATGTTCAATATTTTCAGCGTGCTCTTCAAGCTCATTACTTTAATATATCAGACATTTTCAGCATGCCCTTCAGGTGCATGACTTTAATATACAAGGCATATATATCAGAGATATCAGGATGTTTCATATTTTTCGGCGCGCCCTTCGGGCGCCATACTTTAATAAATCAGAGATATCTTGATGTTTGCTAAGTGAAAGTGTACCATTATGAAATCTGCATTTCATATGAAAAGGATGACAAATTCCTGATACTTTTCTGTTCTCTCTATGAGAATTCAGTATGAGAAAGCAACATGCACAAATATTTCACAATATATATTTGATACAGTGACTTATTTTAGAGATAGAAAAATGACAAGATATCTTTTGTTGTCATTGATGTAAGTATTTTCCTTTGTGTCACAGGTTTTCTGTAGAAAGATGCTTTTTTATGAACAAAATAACAGTTAAAAAGGCAGTTTTTGTCATTATTAGCTGTGCTTTTATGGTATCAATGTTACAAGAAAAGGTCCTTTCAGACACTGTACACATCAGATTTGGCTAAAAAGCTCTCTATGGCTCCTCAGGAGATTTAATTGGATGGCTGGCGAGTCTTAACACCATCAAAAGTTTTTGATTCACTGCTTTTTCCTCTTTGATATTAATGACTGACATCTATTTCTGTACAACAGTTCAGGACATCTGGTTACGCATAGAAAGTGTGAAATACATTCACAGCTCATTCAAAATACAGCTCATTCAAAATGTACTGTATTCAAACTTTAAGATTGACACTTTGAAATACCTACCTTACAACTGACATGTCAACAATTTCATTAAAACATAGAATGACTATTTAAAATATATATGTATGTAAAATGTAAAATATAATATATATATTTATATAAATATATATATATATTATATATATATATATATATATATATATATATATATATATATATATATATATTATATATATATATATATATATATATATATATATATATATATAATTTATGTCCACCTTTGTTTTACCTATGTCGCGCGACCGGGGGGGGGGTTCACCCTGTTTTCAAAATTTGGAATAGGGGGGGTCACCCTGTTTCAAAATTTGGAATAGGGGGGGTCAGCCACTTTTTGACGTCGGCAAAAAATAATCCACCGCCCCCCCCCCAGGCTGAAGAAACTGACCAGTCCCTAATAGCCTTCCAAGTCAAGAAGACCCAGTGCCACTGAGTTATTAGTAGCCTTCCAAAGTCAAGAAGACCCAGTACCACTGAGTTATCAGTAGCCTTCCAAAGTCAAGAAGACCCAGTACCACTGAGTTATTAGTGGCCTTCCAAAGTCAAGAAGACCCAGTACCACTGAGTTATTATTAGCCTCCAAAGTCAAGAAGACCCAGTGCCACTGAGTTATTAGTAGCCATCCAAAGTCAAGAAGACCCAGTACCATTGAGTTATTAGTAGCCTTCCAAAGTCAAGAAGACCTAGTACCACTGAGTTAGTAGTAGCCTTCCAAAGTCAAGAAGACCCAGTGCCACTGAGTTATTAGTAGCCATCCAAAGTCAAGAAGACCCAGTACCACTGAGTTATTAGTAGCCTTCCAAAGTCAAGAAGACCCAGTACCACTGAGTTATTAGTAGCCTTCCAAAGTCAAGAAGACCCAGTGCCACTGAGTTATTAGTAGCCTTCCAAAGTCAAGAAGACCCAGTACCACTGAGTTATTAGTAGCCATCCAAAGTCAAGAAGACCCAGTGCCACTGAGTTATTAGTAGCCTTCCAAAGTCAAGAAGACCCAGTGCCACTGAGTTATTTGTAGCCCTTCCAAAGTCAAGAAGACCCAGTGCCACTGAGTTATAAGTAGCCTTCCAAAGTCAAGAAGACCCAGTGCCACTGAGTAATTAGTAGCCATCCAAAGTCAAGAAGACCCAGTACCACTGAGTTATTAGTAGCCTTCCAAAGTCAAGAAGACCCAGTACCACTGAGTTATTAGTAGCCTTCCAAAGTCAAGAAGACCCAGTGCCACTGAGTTATTAGTAGCCTTCCAAAGTCAAGAAGACCCAGTGCCACTGATTATTAGTAGCCATCCAAAGTCAAGAATACCCAGTACCACTGAGTTATTAGTAGCCTCTAAAGTCAAGAAGACCCAGTGCCACTGAGTTATTAGTAGCCTTCCAAAGTCAAGAAGACCCAGTGCCACTGAGTTATTAGTAGCCTTCCAAAGTCAAGAAGACCCAGTGCCACTGAGTTATTAGTAGTCTTCCAAAGTCAAGAAGACCCAGTACCACTGAGTTATTAGTAGCCTTCAAAAGTCAAGAAGACGCAGTGCCACTGAGTTATTAGTAGCCATCCAAAGTCAAGAAGACCCAGTGCCACTGAGTTATTAGTAGCCATCCAAAGTCAAGAAGACCCAGTACCACTGAGTTATTAGTAGCCTTCCAAAGTCAAGAAGACCCTGTGCCACTGAGTTATTAGTAACCATCCAAAGTCAAGAAGACCCAGTACCACTGAGTTATCAGTAGCCTTCCAAAGTCAAGAAGACCCAGTGCCACTGAGTTATTAGTAGCCATCCAAAGTCAAGGAGAGCCAGTACACTGAGTTATTAGTAGCCTTCCAAAGTCACGAAGACCCAGTGCCACTGACTTATTAGTAGCCTTCCAAGGTCAAGAAGACCCAGTGCCACTGAGTTATCAGTAGCCTTCCAAGGTCAAGAAGACCCAGTGCCACTGAGTTATTAGTAGCCTTCCAAAGTCAAGAAGACCCAGTGCCACTGAGTTATTAGTAGCCTTCCAAAGTCAAGAAGACCCAGTGCCACTGAGTTATTAGTAGTCTTCCAAAGTCAAGAAGACCCAGTGCCACTGAGTTATTAGTAGCCATCCAAAGTCAAGAAGACCCAGTGCCACTGAGTTATTAGTAGCCTTCCAAAGTCAAGAAGACCCAGTGCCACTGAGTTATTAGTAGCAATCCAAAGTCAAGAAGACCCAGTGCCACTGAGTTATTAGTAGCCTTCCAAAGTCAAGAAGACCCACCACTGAGGTATTAGTAGCGTTCCAAAGTCAAGAAGACCCAGTGCCACTGATTATTAGTAGCCTTCCAAAGTCAAGAAGACCAAGTGCCACTGAGTTATTAGTAGCCTTCCTAAGTCAAGAAGACCCAGTGCCACTGAGTTATTAGTAGCCATCCAAAGTCAAGAAGACCCAGTACCACTGAGTTATTAGTGGTCTTCCAAAGTCAAGAAGACCCAGTACCACTGAGTTAGTAGTAGCCTTCCAAAGTCAAGAAGACCAAGTGCCACTGAGTTATTAGTAGCCATCCAAAGTTAAGAACACCCAGTACCACTGAGTTATTAGTGGCCTTCCAAAGTCAAGAAGACCCAGTACCACTGAGTTATTAGTAGCCTTCCAAAGTCAAGAAGACCCAGTACCACTGACTTATTAGTAGCCTTCGAAAGTCAAGAAGACCCAGTGCCACTGAGTTATTAGTAGCCATCCAAAGTCAAGAAGACCCAGTGCCACTGAGTTATTAGTAGCCTTCCAAAGTCAAGAAGACCCAGTACCACTGAGTTATTAGTAGCCTTCCAAAGTCAAGAAGACCCAGTACCACTGAGTTATTAGTAGCCTTCCAAAGTCAAGAAGACCCAGTACCACTGAGTTATTAGTAGCCTTCCAAAGTCAAGAAGACCCAGTGCCACTGAGTTATTAGTAGCCATCCAAAGTCAAGAAGACCCAGTACCACTGACTTATTAGTAGCCTTCCAAAGTGAAGAAGATCCAGTACCACTGAGTTATTAGTAGCCTTCCAAAGTCAAGAAGACCCAGTGCCACTGAGTTATTAGTAGCCTTCCAAAGTCAAGAAGACCCAGTGCCACTGAGTTATTAGTAGCCTTCCAAAGTCAAGAAGACCCACCACTGAGTTATTAGTAGCGTTCCAAAGTCAAGAAGACCCAGTGCCACTGAGTTATTAGTAGCCTTCCAAAGTCAAGAAGACCAAGTGCCACTGAGTTATTAGTAGCCTTCCTAAGTCAAGAAGACCCAGTGCCACTGAGTTATTAGTAGCCATCCAAAGTCAAGAAGACCCAGTACCACTGAGTTATTAGTGGTCTTCCAAAGTCAAGAAGACCCAGTACCACTGAGTTAGTAGTAGCCTTCCAAAGTCAAGAAGACCCAGTGCCACTGAGTTATTAGTAGCCATCCAAAGTTAAGAACACCCAGTACCACTGAGTTATTAGTGGCCTTCCAAAGTCAAGAAGACCCAGTACCACTGAGTTATTAGTAGCCTTCCAAAGTCAAGAAGACCCAGTACCACTGACTTATTAGTAGCCTTCGAAAGTCAAGAAGACCCACCACTGAGTTATTAGTGGTCTTCCAAAGTCAAGAATACCCAGTACCACTTGGCGAAAAGTATATTATGAGAGAGTATACAGCTTCAATCAGCCATGGTCTCTCACGTACTCCTTGCGTTTCAAAGTTGGTATAGATACAAGGGCTGGAGAAGATTTCAATTTAAACTTCCTAATGGTATCTTGTACACGAACTTTGACCTCTGCAGATGGGATGTGATCCGAACACCCCCATGCTCCTTCTTTAGGAGCAATTATAATGAAACATTACACCAGTTATTTTACTCAACTAAATTCCCTGACATCTGCTGGGATCATTTTTTTTAAATTTTACAAAAAGTCTCTTTTCTGTCGTCAGACCCACCCTTCATGATGTACTATTTTGAAACACAAGTGCCCAAGTTATTTACAATCATCTCATACTTATAACCAAAACGATTTATTGACGCAATAAAAATGAATAATATAAAACCATCATGTGCTCTGTATTTGTTACAATTTAAATACAACTACCATCTAGAGGGCGAAATGGCTTTTGAAAAACATAAGGCAGAGACACATGTTGTGAATGGATGAAAATACTACCAAGGATAAGTGAAACTATGAATTGAGAACTCTACTGTTTTACCTTTCTGACACTGTAACCCGTCTTTACTCTTACTAATAAAACATATTCAAATTAAAAAATCCCCGGGACTATATCAAGCTCTTATTTGATTTATCGCCGACGTTTCATGGGAGTAATTCCACTTTATCACTTATCCCACTTTTTGAGTTTTAGCATATACACTGCAAGAGCGGAGGCATGAGGAGATTGGCCGGCATAAACCATGTATCTATGTTAATCCCCTGAACGCGGAAAATTTCCGTGTTACCCAATTAATGGCTCATGACCCCAGAGAGTAAATAAACCCCATTGCCGGCAACTGGCAACTCTCCTCCCTAGTTGAAAGGTAATGCACGCAGTAAAAATACTTCTGTTAATCGGAAAATTCCGATCACCCCACCCTTCTGTTAGGCATTCGGGTCAAACTTACCCTAAGTCAGCCGGATGACAAGATTTTAATGGCAAGTTGCCTCCTCTCTTTTGGACTCCCCCGTCGCTCCCTTGTCCTACCCCCCTATGAGCTTATAATTTTGACCTAGGTCATCAAATAACCCGGGGCGATTTTGTGGCCTTACCATGGGGTCTTGGACTCATAGTTAAATGGTCAAAACAATCAAGTAGAACAAAAGATGACAATGTTTATGAAAATGACACTAGTAAACTAGTAAATTAATAATTTGCTTTACGTCTCCGTTATTATAATGCCCCCCTCTTAATATTTGCTTCGGCTGGACATGCATTTGTTCTCACCAAACATCCAGAAGTCGGAAGGTTCTCAAGTCTACGGGCTATTGTACGCGATCAACAGGCGTTTGTGGACCGGATAGTTTGTAAAAGTGTAGGTTTTGCTATGAGTTTATGCTACGTTTCGACGTACTGATATGTAATACGCAGGAACGTAGCATAAACTACACTTTTACAAACTACACGGTCAACATAACGCCTGTGACGCGATCACATAAGCTACACCACTCGTATACTGTATTGCAAAAACGCATTTCTGCGACACTAATGGATTATGTACTCCTCGCAAACGTCCTAAGGACCCGACTGCGACCCTTTTTTGATTGCGTTCGGTAGTTGAGTATAAGGATTGAGTATCAAACTGTACAAAACATTCACGTGACTGAGCTACCTGTTTTTGGTAGCTCACAGCAAGTTAGGCTGCGTTCACAAATAACGATTGGGGGGAGGTGCTTGAGAAATCGCGATTGAAATCTTAGTATTATTTTTCAAATCCCCCCTCAATACCCTAAAACAATTTCAAATGCCCCCTCTATATGATCAAAATTTTTCAAGTCCCCCCAACTATTACAAGCACGGATATTTGTAAAGGATGTGCGCGCAGACTAAATAAACACGTATTGTGTCATTCCTCTCGCAGATGTTCAACATTACCTGTTATTAGTACTTTGTAAAGTCATATTTCTAAGGCAAGTTCTTAAATTGATTCATTTTTAAACGCATCAGTGAACTTTTTGGATTTATCAGTCTAAGCCAACTTGAGTTAATCCAAATCTTGCCAGGCCAATTGCTCCTGCCCGGCCGAAGAGCACACAAAATGACGATCATGAGAGAGTATGAAAATTATGAATTCTGACGAATGTAAAAACTGAGCACAGTGACCCACCAAATTTTTTTTTCAAAAGTACAAGACATGTATGAATTAGATGCTACTCAAATTGACAATATTGTAAGGTTAAAATATTCCATCAAATAAGTGTTTTAATCTCTAAAATTTTGAGTGTAATGATGGCAAAGTTGGTTAAAAAATAAATAATTCCATTTAGTCAGATATTTTTTCATTTAGTCTTTACTGTTCAAAGTTTTACTTTTGTATTATTTTATGACGTGACTATGAAAATTTAGAAAACTGAACATGGTGACCCCATCTTTTTTCTTTAATATTATTCTCATATGCCAGAAAGTCTCCTGGTCTTCCATGTGTTGCTCTCTGGCCTAATCTTGTGTACAAGTATGTTTCACTGTCATGAGCGTCATTTGACACAAAGCTCTTCTTCAACTACCTGTACATCAGAGTCAGAGGTATCTCTATCACTACTCAGGTATGCAGTGATAGTGACACTGCAGTAGCAGGGCAGTATCTGATAGTGACACTGCCCGTAGGCAGTAGCTGTATTAACTTTGATAATTTTGACAATATTTTTGTTCAGTTTATACAACTGCGTTCTTGTTCTACTCCCTACAGCATGTTTAACTGTCCAGTATTCAGCTTGCTATCACAGCCTGTGTATGTGTACCATGCATTTGTATCACTGACAACTGACTGTCACTGATTAAATTATCACCTAATACATATTTATATGTACAAGCTTTGTCGACATATTAATATTATGTGTTTGATTATGCTGTATGGACACAGCAAGAAACTGAAGTTGATATATTACATAGAAATATTGCAAAAATCATCAACAGTTGCAGCTTCTGCCCTGTTACTGGGGTCGTTTGTTTTTTTATGACATATCACACATATTTTGATTTTTTCGAGATAAAAGTCATGAAACGTGACAAAATAGTTCTAGATTTTGTAAAATGATTACTAACATTACAACAATTGGATGACATAAAAATGGTATTCATTTTTCATTGAATTACCTACAAAAACTTGGAATTGGAAAATGTAAAACATAAAAGGGAACCAAAAAATTTTCAAGTCCCCCCTACAGGCAGAGCAAAATTTTCAAGTCCCCCCTCTACTACCCCCAAAATTTTCGGACCCGCCCACCCCCAATTCCTCCAGCCCCCCTCACCATTTTTTGTGAACGCAGCTTTATGGTTGAGAGGGCGAAAGTCTCAGGCTCGCGGGAGCATAAGCAGTATGCAGTACATTGCATGCTTTCTGAGAAAGAAAAGCTGGTTTCCATGCAAAATCCGGCTTTGACTCATGTTCCCGTCCTGTTTCCGAGAATAACTTTCGGGCTGCGTAGCTTAGTAATGTTGAGGTCAAGATATCCGAATCCTTCGTGTTCGAAATGCTTCTTGATTTGCAGAGAGAACACTCGACTCTTCTTGTCGTTTTAACTTAGCAAACGCAAAATAACCCGAGGTGTTTAAAATCTGCAGGCACATTCACAGTCACCAACCGACAACCCTGCTTGTATTGTCGAGCATAGGGAGCGAGAGGGTCTCGCTCCCACGGTATATATGATATATCTCTCTAAACTTGCATTGTATCACGGTCCCTCAATGAAGGGACCGTGATTGTATGTACAACTACTGTCTATGCTTATAGGGATTGCAACTGTTGCAAGAACGCAGTTGATAAACTGTACAAGTTGAAGGCAAATGTTGGAGCTAATAAAGCCGTTTGCGTTCTTGTTCTTGACTTACACGGATTGTTCAGTGTACCCATGAAGTCTGGTTAGGGACTGGTCAGTTTCTTATCGAATTCGGCCTGGGGGCCGGTAGATTCATGGGGGGGGGGGGTCACCCTGTTTTTGACTTTGGTGATGGGAGGGGGGGGGGGGTTCCACCATGTTTTTGAAATGCCCAATGGGGGGGGGGGGGTCAGTGTGTTTTTGAATTTTGACACAGGCTCATCATTGCCTAAAATGCATCTTGTCAGCCTCAAATTTCATCATTCAGTTGCATTTTTCGGCGCGCCCCTCAGGCGCGTAACATTAATAATCAGACATATTTTTCAGCACGCCCAACTTTAACATATCAGCATACATATATCAGAGATATCTGTACGTTCAATATTTTTCAGCATGCTCTTCGAGCGCATTACTTTAATATATCAGACATTTTTCAGCACGCCCTTCCTGTGCATGACTTTAATATGCAAGACATATATATCAGAGATATACATCAGAGATTTATGCCAGAAATAACTTGATGTTTGCTAAGTGAAAGTGTACCGTCATGAAATCTGCATTTCATATGAAAAGCATGACAAATTCCAGATACTTTTCTGTTCTCTCTATGAGAATTCAGTATGAGAAAGCAACATGCACAAATATTTCACAATATATATTTGATACAGTGACTTATTTAAGAGATAGAAAAATGACAAGATATCTTTCGTTCTCATTGATGTAACTGTGTTCCTTTGTGTCACAGGTTTTCTGTAGAATGCTTTTTATGACCAAAATAACAGTTAAAAGGCCGTTTTTGTCATTATTAACTGTGCTTCTATGGTTTCAATGTTACAGGGAAAGGTCATGTCAGTCACTGCACAAATCAGATTTGGCTAAAATGCCTCTCTATGGCTCCTCATATATATATATATATATATATATATATATATATATATATATATATATATATATATATATATATATAATATATATATATATATATATATAATTTGTGTCCACCTTTTGTTTTACAGTTGTCGCGTGCTGGGGAGGTCACCCTGTTTTCGAAATTTGGAATGGGGGGATGGTCAGCCACTTTTTGACGTCGGCAAAAAATAATCCACCGCCCGCATCTCCAGGCCGAAGAAACTGACCAGTCCCTTTAGTAAGATGTGATGTTAGGCACGTCGGCCAACGTGGTTTTTGCCTGGCCAGCCGGAAGAGTATGAACACCTCCGATACGTTTCCAAGGTGTGTTTAACACATACCACGTACACTGTAAAAATAGCGGACGCTAGACGCGTCTTTACGCGTTCAAAATGTACATGTCGGTGTTCAAATTTGAACGGTTAGTGTTCATATTGTTAACACTAGTGTTCATATTATTAACAATGATGTTCTAAACCTGAACACGTAGTGTTAACAACTATCTCCTTCAAGTGTTCAAAAACTCAGCATCACAGAAATTTTACAATACTGTGAAACAATTAACAATCTTTTGTGTTTTTTACTTTACAATGGCTATATTAACTTTACTACTGCCTCGCTGTCCGGCATGCGTACACGGATTTCGGTGTAACGAATTTCACAATAAGTGGAAAATATTTCTGGTCTACAATTGCTGAAAGCATGTTTTTTCTAAAAAAGGAAGTATAAAAAATAATTTTACACGTTTATTACGGGTTGAAATTTTGAAATTTTGAAAAGAAAATCAAAAACCACCATGGACGCTTTAATTTTAACATCGGCGTGCAAGAGGCGTTCTACTTCTTAACACTTGGTGTTCAAGTTTGGTGCCTTTTCTTATCCCATGATGCATCAAAACGGATGTTGCGACATGTTTCTTGTAAGCGCACGCTGAAGTCGTGATCGTGCGAAAGCAAGACCAGAAAGGGTAAGTTTTCTCTCCAAAATATTAAAAGGTATTGGATTTTGAAGCATCTGTATATTATCCTTCGAAATTAATTGTATTGTACTTTGAAAAAGCTTAACTACGTGAAGAAACCTTTATTTCTTTCAGTGGCTGGTGGACCATACACTAGCTGTGAATACGCAGCAGTGTTTTGGGCCATGGGGTCGAGTGTTATCGATCGCACTCGGGTCAAGGGTCATCACTGGAGCGATGACCCTTGACCCGAGCGCGATCGATATGCCACATTACCGCTGCGTAATCACAGCTAACACATGTCTTTTAGTAACCACAATCGCATGTAAATTTTTAGTTAAACATGGAAGAATATTGTTTTAGCATATGAGAGTTGGCTTTGCTTTTACTTTTCATCAGTTGATGACACGAAGAAGCCAATATTTTGTAACATTGACGAAAAGAGGCACTGTATAAAAAAGTCACCCTCTTTCCTTAACCTGCTAAGGCCAAATTGTCTTTCATTTGAAGTCTCATGTCGCCATATTATCTATTGTTGCATTATTTTCAGGATGTGAAAAGTTGGATGAACGTGAAATCGAAGAGTTCTTACAGAAGCTATTGGTACAGAAATTGAAGAATATGAGTGTACAGATAGCTGTCTGGAAACAAGCTTGAGAACCTCAGTTCATCTCTGATGTAGATTTGAACTTTCGAGGGTTAGTAACTGAATTGATAAGTTGTTTTTTTTTGTTCTGAATTTATCTGAGCTATGTCCAGAACGCTATGATTAACTAAATGTTACTGGAGAATAAGCTTTCAAATACTTGTAGTCGCCCTTATCAGATGCAATGGTGGAATGAAGAATTAAAGCAGAAAGCCACAGAAAATTCACAGTGAAATATGTACACTCTAAATTTCGGAATTTTCTGAAATTTCCACTCTGAATTTTCTGTCGCTTTCTGCTTCAAATCTTCATTGCACCCTGGCATCTGATGAAGGAGACTTCACGTCTTTGAAGGCTTATGCCAGTAACATTTAGTTGATCATAGCCTGCTACCAAATCTTTGATTATTTTATATTTTAGATCAAGAAATCTTTTGTTAACGGTTTGTTAGTGATTTTAGCTTTGCTGTTAAGGACGTAGACCTAATATCATAGGTGAATGTGTGGCATCATCCTCAAATGTTTACATCCCAAGCGTTTTCTTCAAAACGGCCAGTACGATTCATTTAATATTTGGAGTACAGGTTTCCGGGGATTTTCCTAATCATATATCTACAAGTTATGATGAAATACACAAAATTGTATTTTTGAGACATTAAAGACATTTCAGACATTTTTAAGACATAAGGAATTATCAAAATGTGGGATTTTCTTTTGTTTATGTTTTGATAGGAAGGTGTTAATTAGCGTTGGTGTTTTCCTCTGACAAACTTTACAAAGTGGCCATATGGCCACTTTGTATAGTTTGTCAGAGGAAAACACCAACGGTGTTTATGTGCCCAAATGACACTAAATAATTGTATTTTACTAAAGGAATTTTTGTGTATTTTTAAATAAAATAATTTTACTGAATATAAGTGGTCTGTTTTGTTATTTCCAGGCTTGAACACCCCATGAACGCGCAAAATTAAAGGTGTTCAACAAGTGCATATCATGGTGTTCTAACCTTAACACACTTATCGTTGAACGGCGTCCATGCTTTCAAAAAGTGTTACAGCCCTTTGAACGCGTAAATGCGTTCAATTTTTTGAACGCATTTCATGTGCAACGTATGTTCAGATATGGAACACATGGTGTTCAATATAATGCCTGATGAACACGAAGTGTTCAAAATCTGCACACGTGTGTTAAAAAATTGAACATTGGTTGAACACGTAGTGTTAAATTTCTGAACGTCTAGACGCGTTCAAAAAGTGTTACAAAAAGGCGTTTAATTGGTGTTCTATCCTTTAACACTTAACTTTACAGTGGTAGTCATGGGAGGTCCTCCTTTCCGACCTGTTCGTTATAAATGAAAATTCAAGTTTGTTTTGCCTTCTGTTTGCTTCTGAATAACATTAATATAAAGTGTCCTGTGGTTTTACGGATCACCTCTGGAGCAATCTGTGACAGTTCGCCACTGGACACTCGATGGACGTCGCGTAAGTTGACATAGGCTTATCCGAAAGACTATGATCAGTTTTCAACCGCGTAAATCTCTCTCTCTCTCTCTCTCTCTCTCTCTCTCTCTCTCTCTCTCTCTCTCTCTGGCATATCTTTGTTTGTATTTTGTAGACATTTATCTAACGGTTTCAGGTCACTGATCAATGCAACGTTGTTGTCAATTTTTCTGTGTTGGGTATCGTCACTTTAATATTAGTTTTTTCCTGCCATATTTAATATCAAACTCAAAAAACGACGCGAACAACGCTGATAATATATTGCATCTTTCGTATCGAAAGACAGCAAAGTTTGTAACTGGTGACATGTCACAGCAAGGAACAAGTCATCACCATCGAATGTCTTTAAATTTTGCAAATTTGATTCCAAATGGACAAACTATAATGCACAGGCAACTCATTGCGTAAAATATTGTAAGGAAATATACGAATTTCACCATTGAGAAAGACTATGACTGTTCGTACATGGATGTCTATTTTTGTACATCAATGGTTCGTACACGGTCCACGGCTCAAAGTTGCGACCATTTTAGTTGCATAGGCGACCAAGTTTTACGAGATTGCGAGTAAATGATTTAGGTTAGTCGCTTTTTCAATTCAATTCAATTCAATTCAATTCAATTCAATTCAATTCAAATGATTTTATTATCCATTAATGAAACACGCACATTTTTTCTTGGCACAACAAAGCTTCTGACTTGCAATAAAAACACACATATACAAAATCTTGAAAAAATTCAATAAATTACTTATACAATCCCCAGTTCAAAACTGCTACAGCTAAAGGAATAAAAGACTTTTTGTACAAGATTTTACGCGCAAAAGGTACCTTACGTCGTCGACCTGACGGGAGGATTTTGAATTCTGTGCTGAGTGGATGTGTTTGATCCTGATGGATCTGAATTGCTTTTCTCTTCAAAGATTGGTAATATATTACTGAAAGTTGCTGTTATTTTATACCAACAATCTTTCCTGCCAATTTGACGACTTGTGTTTATCTCATTTTGTCCTTAACTGAGAGGTTTCCGTACAAGGATACAATATTAAACGTTAAGATGCTCTCAACAAGCGAACGATACACAGTTACTAAAATATTCTTGCTGAAATTAAAGCCTCTGTTTCCTGAGGAGGGATAAGCGCTGCTGTGCTTTTTTACAAATAAATTCAGCGTTGTCTGTAAAACAACATTTCGAATCTAAAATTGTACCAAGATATTTAAAAATTGACACTCTTTCAATTTGTTTCCCACCTTTAGTTATCGGTCAAAGTAATGAGTCCGGAACTTGCTTCTGTGCTCCCATGATACAAAGTTCTTTAGTTTTACCGACATTTAACTGAAGAAAGCTTTGGTCAAACCAAGACCTCAAATAATGTATTAATAGAAAATAACGATTATTATTTAGGGTCCATATACGGTCACTAGAACGAACTCATTTCTTCGTCTAATTTGTGCATTCCCAGTGTCACACAGCACTGGTAGTGGCCTCCTGAGCAGTTATTGGCGTGACATTAGTTTTTAGACCGTCTCAAAACATTTTGCACAATATGGTGTTATATGCAGTGTTGAATCGATGAAGTGGGCTGTTAACTCAAAGGATAAAGAATTGAAATACGTTGAACAAGTGACGCCGAAACGCCTCCGCAACATGAACTCATAAAGATAAGTTGGAAGTAAGTCTGAAGATGTGGAGCCCTTCCAAGTTCGCTTGGCATGCATCATATGCCTTCCAAGGTGTTGGTGTGGGCGAAGGTTTGAGGATCCACAAAATAGCGGTGAAATGAAAGTTTCCCCTCAGGAAACATCTTTCTGCGGGAACTCCTACTTACCTGTCACTTTCATGTTTTGGTTATATCATTTGCTGCCTTCCAGAATAACGCAAAAATGTAAAAACACATGATCTCATCACAGGCTGAAACCGCCATGAGACTCCATGTTCGAACAGTTCTCGACCTCCATAATAGACTATCAAAACAGTGGGGAGGAGGGAGAGAGGAGTGACAGGTAAGTAGGAGTTCTCGCAGACAGATGTTTCCTGGCAGAAACTTTCATTATGCTTCATACTCCTACTTACCTGTCACTGTTACTTTTGGGTTACACAGAATCCAAAGCTTAATTGGAGGAGGGTATGTCAAACAAACACTCCCAACCTCAAAGAACCTAAAGCAAAACTAGCTTCCATAGGCACATCCTTGAGGTAAAAGTTAATAAAGGTATTTGGAGAAGCCCAAAAACCAGCTTTACAAATGTCATCCACTGACACTCCTTTAAACAAAGCCCACGAGGCAGCCATAGCTCGCGTATCATGTGCTCTGATGGAATGCACAAGTCTACAATGGCCATCGGAAGAATCATAGGCAAGTTGGATTTATCCCTTAACAACCATCTAGAAATAGTGTCCTTGGACGCTGGACCATGTTGACCTGGAGACACCTTAATGAACAACTGTTCTGTATTACCACGAAGTTGTGCAGTCATCTTAATGTAGTAACGAAGAGCCCTACAAGGACAAATAAGTTTATTCTGAGGATCACTTGAAATATTTTCAAGACTCGGAATGAATATCTCTGTACCAACACGAGATACAGATTCATTCTTTGACAGAAAACCTGCCCTAGGCAACAATCTAACACCTGTAGGCTCCCATCTGAGATAAGCACTGTTGATAGACAAAGCGTGAATCTCACTACGTCTACGCCCAGACGCCACAGCTATGAGAAAAACAGTCTTCATAGTTAAATACTTCAAACCAGATTCACTAATAGGCTCGTAAGGAGCTGGCCTTAATGAGTCTAACACTAAAGGAAGACTCCAAGAAGGCAAAAGTCTCCTCTGAGGAGGACGCATAACAAAAAACCCTTTAAGGTAAAGGACGACGAATTCGGACGCGCACACGCTTTAGAACGTTTCTGCGCATATTTAACTCCAGCCTGCCGCAAATGGGTTATTTTGTAGCGCATGTATTTAACATCACCTGTCATTGTTGAAATTGCGCTTTTACCTAATTTTTTGACCCAGTGTCTTAGAAATACATGTGACCTATAACCTTGTCATATTTTGACCCCCTAGGAAGCTGGTTTTTATTCAATATGAGTGAAAAATTAACATTTCTCTCCCATTTATATGGCGCAAATTACCCATTCACCTGGAGATATTGTAAAAAGTAGCGTGGTGACACCCTTTTATTAAAAGTGTAAACTAAATGGTATTATGTCAGGAGTTTATTCGCCAAGTTTGGTCAAAATGACACCATTCAAAGCGACAGGAAGAAAGTTCGAAAATTATGTTGTGATATAATTTCGATATCGTCATTTTGTAATCGATACTTATGTTAAAATTTCTTCACAAACATCATGAAAACTATACATTCAATAGATATGGATCTTAAGTCTTGGTATTTATTAAAATTAACTCATTTGCTAAGCGTTTTATAATTGCTTTCTTTAGTTTAAGTGAATTATATCATTTTTATTTATTTCTAACGACGCCATTTTAACGTCCGTTTCCATGGAAACAAGCGTGGTGACCCCCATTTTTTATTTCATTTTTGCACTTGCACAACTTCCAAGAATATTTGTGCAAAGTTTGAAGAAAATGACACCACAACTTAATTTTGACGTAATTCGTAGTACTTCACCTTAATCAGACTATCCAAAAGAGGATGCTGACCTACACTATGTTCACCATAACTCGGAGGGAAACAACTCAACGCTGAACGATATGTTGAAATAGTTTGGGGCTTTAGACCTCTAGCCTCAAAAAGAAAAACCAGAAAATCACCCACAGAACTTAGAGGTGGATGCATGGCTCGACATCATGTTCTTTGCACTGATCACTGAATACTCTGAACCTGTAATTATATGATTTAATGGTTGATGATCTACGAGATTTCGCTGCATATTCTGCAGCTCTCGCTGAAAATCCCTCTGAGCAAAAACGTTTCTTGACAGTTTCCAAGCAGTCAACTGGAGGACTGATGGATCTGGGTGAAGAAACCCGACAATGGTTGACTCAGAATGTCTGGGGTCTCTGGTATCTCTATTAGCAACTCCAGCAATTGAGGAAACCACGGTTGTCTTGGCCAATTCGGCGCTATCAGAATGACAACACACTCCTCGTGTCTCATCTTTCTTAGTACTCTGGCAATCAGAGACACTGGAGGAAACGCGTATGCGAACATGATTGTCCAGGGAACTGAAAAGGCATCCACTGCCTCTGCTCTTTGGTCTGGAACTGGAGAACAATACACCTGCAGGTGGGCATTGTGTGCCGTTGCAAACAGATCTATGTGAGGCCTGTCTTACACCTTGAAAAGGGACTCTACCACCTGATGTTTTAACATCCACTCTGTTGGGATAGGTCGTCTCCTGGACAGAGCATCTGCTATCAGATTGCACCTGCCTGGTATGTGAGCTGCCCTGATACTGATATTTCTGATAATGCACCAATTCATTAGATGCCAAGTGAGGATGCAGAGTCTCAGATGGAGACCGTGTTGCCCTGCACTGCAAACCTGAGAAAATGTCTGCAGTCTGGGTGAATAAGGATATGTTGATAAGCGTCTGTTAGATCGATTGAAACTGCATAATCCCCTTTTGACAGATCTGATAATACTGAACGTAGAGTCTCCATCTTGAAGTGTTTCTTTTTGAGAAAATGGTTTAACGGGCAGAGATTTAAAATTGGTCTCCAACCCCTGATCTCTTTGGAATTAGAAACATTGAGCTGTAAAAACCTTTTGATCTGTCTGTGACAGGCTCGATAGCCCTCTTTGAGATTAATGAATCTATTTCCTGAAGGATAGCATTTCTCTTTCCTAAACCCGATGGAAGAGGAAAATTTATAACCTTGCTTGAAGAAATTCCAATCGATAACCTTCTGAAACTACCCCTAACACCCACAGGTCGTTGGTTATCTTGGCCCAGTGCTGACTGAAAAGAGATAATCTTCCCCCTACTGGCACCTCCGGAAATGGAATTTGAATATTTAACTGTGCTAGATTTACACACTGAGCCCCTGTCAAACCGTCATTGCTTAAAAGAATGGTCTCTGGGCTTATCCGGAAAGGGCGGCACTGGTGGTCTAAAGCCCTTATTATCCCTTTTACCCTTAAAGTAATTACTAGGTGTAGCAGAAACAGACTTCTTTGCAGAAAGTCTGTTTAGTTTAGCGGAAGGCTGCGACTTTGGCTGAAAAGAAGCAGGTCGCTTAACTCCCTGACGTGGTCTAGAAAGGGAGACTATTTCCCTAACATCTCTAGCTGCTTCAGCTTCCTGGTGAAAAATATCTGAGACTTCTCCATGGAAGAGTTTATCACCCCAAATAGGAAGCTTAGTCAAACGATTTTGAGTTGATCTAGTAGGAAAATCCATCTGATCAAGGAATAATTCCCTTCTGGCAGAAACTGACAAAGCAATGGCACGCAAGAGTTGATCTGCTGAAGAAGTTAGAGAAAACTGCAAAAATTCCAAACCCTTAGACAATTGGTCATCAGGAATATTAGAACCTGGCGCAACTGCCGTATGTACAAAAGCGGTTGCCAACAATTAATGTGAAATGCATCTCAGTAAAACTCTGAGAGCTTTATCTGCCATAAGATGTCCAAGATCAGCCTTATGGATAAAACTTCTTAAATCCTTAGCTGAAAAATGTTTCTTATCAGCCGCCAATTTAGTGTGGACAAAACTTTCTACACTAGGCGCTCTGGCAAACTCCTCAAAGTCTTTTTCAAGGAACCTGAAATTCTTGTCTACAGACTTTGTGTACTTAGACACTCTGGGCAAACTCTTCTCAATAGCTGTCCATCTTTGTGCAATCAGTCCCTCAATGGGCAAACGAGGAGCACCTGTAACTGTACTATCTCCACCAAGTAAAAAAGACTGACGTTGACTATGATTGCTATCATCTTTTGTACAGCCAAGCACATTGCCAATAATGTTAATAATGTCATGCCATTTCCCAGACAAAGCTTCTGACATGTCAGCATCAGTAGTAGAAATTTCTGAAGAGTATCAGAATGAGCAATGTCACTTCGCACATAATCCTGTGACCTAGACATAGAATGACTGTCTCCATCTGCGCTCTCATCAAGATCACTCGGAGCAAACAAAGAAACAGAATCAGGATCTCTATACTTGTAAGACGGCTGTGGAACAACTCCAAACACAGTTGCCGTCTCCTGATTATTTATCACCTCTGTAGGGTCCACATGTAAATCCCTATTCAGACTGTGGTTTTGGTGTTTGGGGCTCCACATGATTGCCCTCTACTACACCAGCATTCTGAGATTGAGCAAGAAAACCAGCCAACAAAGAAGAAACCTTCTCCGAAAATTGCTCAAATCTAGTGTCCAGAATACCCTCAATCTCGTCCTTGGAAACATACGACTCGTCAGAGGGCAAACTAACAGCTGCACTACTAGCCGACTTCCTGGACTTGTCCTTCTGAGACTTACCTTTTGAAGTTTGCCTACCTTGCAGCAACTCAGGATTAGTAAAAATGCGCCATAGTTCTTGCAAATATCACAAGGCTTAGCCTTTGAACACTTACGACATGCAAGACACTTGTCATGGCTGTCATCAGCAGGAATAATCTTCCTACATCTAGCTGCAGCGCAAACCTTAGAACCGTCCATGATACAAGCAGAACCGGTAAACTTACAGTACACAAAAACCAGTGCGATAAATTACCATAAAGTACATTTGACAATGCACCAGAAACTGGCTCGCACAGTACAGCTGCAGACTGACCAAACACGTCACTGCATTCAAAAGCGTGGAAAGCAAACAATAGCAACACACACTTGCTACAGAAACTCAAAGCAGAACTTCAAACGGCCTGAAAAACTACCGTCAAACCAAACTGACTGCTAAAAAGAGTAAATAAACAGGAAATAATAGACGATACCGTAACTCACGCTCCCGAGAAAGGAACAGTAGGGCAAAAACGGACGTCAAAAATCCATATACTGGAAGGCTGAAACACACCGAGGCAAATGAGAACTGTTTGAATATGGAATCTCATGGCGGTTTCCGCCTGGGATGAGATCACGTGTATTTAAATTTTGCCTCGTTCTGGAAGGCAGCAAATGAGATAACCCAAAGAGTAAATAAACAGGAAATAATAGACATACCGTAACTCACGCTCCCAGGAGGAACAGTAGGGCAAAAACGGACGTCAAAAATCCATATACTGGAAGGCTGAAACACACCGAGGCAAATGAGAACTGTTTGAATATGGAATCTCATGGCGGTTTCCGCCTGGGATGAGATCACGTGTATTTAAATTTTTGCCTCGTTCTGGAAGGCAGCAAAAGAGATAACCCAAAAGTAATAGTGACAGGTAAGTAGGAGGATGAAGCAGAATGAGAGAACTGAGGAGACTTGGACAACAAAGAATAAGGAAGCCGTCATTACTTAGGCCCGGAGGGGGGGGGTTTGGAGGAATTTCATCGGAAACTCCGAAATTTCGAGTGACCCACCGCCGACCTTGATGAATTTGAGTAACCCCCCCCTCTCTAACTCTGAAATTTTGACTGACCCTCCCCCCAAACTAAGAAAAGTTAAATACCAATACATTGTAAAAAATAATTGTAAAATTTACAAAATACAGCAACAGTAAAGACCTTTCAAATCCTGATTACCCTGCTAGACTATCATCGGTTATCTCATGACAGTTTAAAAAAGTGAAATCAACAAAATGGAATTGAAAGTCACAACAAAATAAAGATATAAAAGCTCACACTATAACCAGTTTCCAACCATATATATTATTGTTACAGATGGGTATCATGACAGGCTTTTCACCAAGATATTTGACTAGGCAGAGTTTGAAAGTACACGGGGAACACGCGAGAGGCTGAGGGGGAAAGTGTTAGAGCGGGTTTCCCCCTATCATGCATCGAAAATTTTAATATACAGAAGTGTGCAATGGTGCAGTCTGGTGCGATCTGAGAGGTGTTTTTAATTTGTTTTTTTTTTTTACTAAGTGAAACTTTTTGAACATCCCAAGGGGAGAGCACGTATCGAAAATTTTGAGAAATTGGTGTGTGTAATGATGCAATCTTAGAGGTGTTTCAATTTATTTTTCACTCGGTAAAACTGTTTGAAAATGACTTCGAACACTGATATTTTTTTACATTTTTTGCATGATCAGTGTTTGAGTCACAATATTCAACAACCAAACAATGACAATACATTTGTGAAAAACAATGCTCAGTTTGCCAGAGATTGAAGACAAATGGATATGCAGGAATGGAAAATCTGTGACTTTCTTGTGTCATTTCCCAGCTGCCATCTTCTAATGAAAAGCCTAAATATGGTATGTTTAATTGTCAAAATGGTCATTGAACTGAGGTCAATTAAAACACATGTTTTTGTGATATGAATAAAGGATGAATCCACAATAGTTCAGTTTTGTCCTTAGATCCTGTGAAACTTTTGAGAAATTGATCTGTGCAATGGTGCAGTTTAGTGCAATCTGAGAGGTATTTGCAATTTGTCTTTTACCAGTAAAACTGTTAAGAGACCAAAGGGGGAGAACACGAGAGGGGGTCTCGCATCGAAAATTTTGAGAAATTGATGTGCAATGGTGCAATCTGAGAGGTGTTTAAATTTATTTTGCACTCAAAAAAAATTGAGTAACCCCCTTCTTCTTCTCCACATTTTGAGTGACCCCATTGAAGTTTTCAATTTTTTGAGTGACCCCTCCTCACATTCCTCCGACCTCAAGGCCGTAAATAATGCCGTCTCCCTAGGGTCCCCCACCCGACTTTTGGTCTGAAAAACTATGCCGAGTACAATTTTGGTTATATGAAAAGCTTTCTCGCTATTGAGCACTTCAAATTCCTAGAACCGCGTTCGATCCTCGATAGTTGATATCGAACGTTTGGTATGCAGTATACGCCAAAAGTGATAGACAGAATAAATTTGTGGAGACAGCGATAAAGCTTATGTTACACTGTAACTTTCAAGATGGAGACGGAGTAGATGCTTATCCGAAAACCTGTGATTCTGGACTGCCTCTTATAACAATGGGGTGACTTTGGTAGTGTCATCACAGGGAATGGGCTAGTGAAGTGAAGGGAAGCAACGTGAAAAGCTACCATCGAAACTTAATTAGTCACTATGAGAAGATCGCTACAAGATGACGTCAGTCTCTTTATGTAAAAAGCATCTCATCTATTGGTACACCGTACATATGCCATTTATGACTGTAACACTGAAAAGAGCAATATACTTCTATAAAGGTGTAATGATATGCGTCGATATTCTACATCGAAGGGCACACACCAATCAACTTGTAACTCCATGTCACAGGTTTATAACTTGAACTACAACGGAAGTAATACAACAAGTTTGGGGGCGCTATAAAACTAGCACATATCATTACATCCCCTTCTCAATAACAAAAAAAAAGAAATGAACAGGAAAAATTGCTGAGTCGCAAATAATGAAACATCATGCAAACACGTAATACTCAAGACAATTTCAGAGTTCAGTGAGAGTCATTCAGTGTTCTTAATGGTGTCTTACAAATGTTTTACATATAGTCCTTTTTCCACACAGGTGGTTTGATTAATCTAACTGAGGATGTCCTTTTCACATCACTCTGTTTAATGTCATCAGTTTCATTATTATTAGTGCTCTCTGTTACAGCCTTATTGTCTGTTACTATATGAGCAATGATCGGCTGATCAGATTTGTCACTTAATAGTTTATTCTCATTCTGCGTGTCAAAGTCTCTTGTGCTCAGGTCTTTGAGAAATTTCTGGTTTCTTCTGAGTGTAGTTCCATTTGATGTTTTGACTATGTATGATCTTGGTTCAGGACATTTCTCTGTGACTTTAGCTGTTGTCCAACGTAGTGATTGTGGATTTTGTAGACCAACTGTTTGTCCGACTTGTAAATCTGGACGGTCTCGAGCTGATCTATCATAGTAGTACTTCTGCACTTCCTGTCGTTGACGGAGGGAAGTCATAACTTCTTCGTCTCCCTTTACTCTAGTAGGTATGTTTGTTCTGACTCTTCTGTTATACAAAAACTCTATAGGACTACCAACTCTTGCATCTGATGGCCAGGGGTAGCTCTAACACACAGTAATGCAAGTTCTGGATCAGTTCCTGCATGCTTGGCTTTCTTCATTGTGGCTTTTACAGTCTTTACGGCTCTCTCAATGAATCCATTGGACTGTGGGTAATGAGGCGAAGACATGACGTGTCTGAATCCCCAATTTCCAATGAACTCCTTGAACTCTTTGCTTGAATAGCATGGTCCACCATCACTAAACATGCATTCAGGAATTCCATGCTCTCCAAATAAGGTCTTTAGCTTGCTGATAACTGCCTTGCTCGTTTCAGCATTTAGACGTCTTACAAATGTCATCTTGCTGTAGTAGTCTGCAACTAGAAGGTATGTGACACCATCCAACATAAACAGATCAGTTCCTATGTTCTGCCATGGTGCGCTTGGCATGTCGTGTGGTATCATGCTTTGTTTCTGTTCTCTCCTTGCGAGTTGTAGACAAGCGTCACATTTGTCAATCAAACGTTCAATGTCACTATCTATTCCTCTCCAGTAGACACATGTTCTGGCTCTGAGTCGTGTCTTCTCAATACCTTGGTGACTCACATGCAGCTTTGATAGTATCTCATCCCGAAGGGCTCTTGGAATTATGATGCGTTCACCTTTCATCAGAATGCCATCTTCGACAGATATGAAGTCTTTCATTCTCCAGTACTGTCTTATGACTTTAGGTAAATCTTGTACCTTCTCTGGCCATCCATTAGAAACAATATTCTTCAACATACAAAGTTCCGGATCATTGTCTGTGTGGTAGCGTAATTGATCCATTTTCATATCAGACCATCTTACACTGTGAAAGGTTTTCTTCGACTTCAGCGTCGTGGCAGGTTTTGGATTTAGGCGAGATAATGCATCGGCCAATAGGAGTTCTCTGCCAGGTCTGTATTTAATTTCCATATCGTACTGCTGTATCTGTAGTAACATCCTTTGCAAGCGTGGTGGAGCTTGGCTCAGATTCTTGAGCTTGATAGCCTCAAGGGGTTTATGGTCTGATTCCACAACAAACTTGGACCCATAGACGTATGTGTGAAAGCGTTCAGCTCCAAACACTACTGCGAGCATTTCTCTCTCTATATTTGCATACCGTTCCTCTTTGGAATAGGTGTAAGGGCTTTCGATGCAAATGCAATCACATCTTCATGTCCATTGGGGTTGACTTGGATTAATACTGCGCCCAGTCCCTTTTTACTGGCATCCACCTGTATTCTTGTCTCTCGTTGGGGGTCAAAGTAATTGAGTGTAACAGCATTACATATCAGTTTCTTGATCCCTTGCAAGACATTCTCATGAGTTGTCGTCCAGATCCAAGTAGTATCTTTCTTGATCAATTCGCGTAACGATGAGGTTCTGCCTGATAGGTTTGGGATGAATGGTGCCAAATACTGTACCATGCCAAGAAACTGTTGTAGCTCCCTGACATTAGTAGGGCTTGGCAAATCGACAATTTCCTTCACCTTCTTCTCATCTGGGCGTACTCCCTGAGCGGTGTAGACCATATAATAGAATGTAACCTCATTAGTCTTGATTTTACACTTTCCATTGTTGAATACTAGCCCATGCTGACGGGCGTGTATCATGAGCTGGTGTAGGTAGTCGTCATGGTCAGCATTGTTTTCCCTGTAGACGATAATGTCATCAGTAATATTCAAAGTACCCTTGCAGCCAGCCACATCACATCCATTTTCTCTTGGAATACATCTTGTGAGACCTTTAGGCCAAATGGTAAGCGACGGAATCTATATCGCTTGCTTGGCGTACTGAATGATGTCAGGGCTGCTGACTCATCCACAGTCCCTCGTGGGCTATTCAGCTCCGGGACTATTCGCCCCATAGATGAGTGTACAGAAGCGAGAAACAACCCAAGTCTGGAAACAAAATGGCTATAAAAACCACGTCATGTCACATTCCGTGTCCGATTTCACTGTGAAAATTAGCAAGTTCATCTATCATACAACCGCCAATCGTTCCCTATCATTCTACAATTTCATACCTGATACTTTATCTGATTCAAAAACGCTCGTTTCGTGTGATTTTCGGCTGAATTCGAAGGACACCTCGCCAAAACCTGGGGGTGAGCAACATTCCAGTCACCTCTTGGGTACCTCAACTTTACGGACGTTGGCGCCGCCTACCGATGAGGGATGACTGGAATGTTGCTCACGCTTATGTTTTGGCCAGGTGTCTCTCGATCTCGGCCGAAATCACAGGAAATGAGCATTTTGTAAGCAGATGAAGTATCAGGTATGAATTTTCGTGTGATTTTCGGCCGAGTTCAGAAGACACGTCGCCAAAACAAGGCATGAACAACCTTCCAGTCACCCCTCATGGGTACGCGGCGCTAACGCCAGTAAAGTGGAGGTGCCCAACGTCCACTGTGAGGTGACCGGAATGTTGCTCACGCTTATGTTTTAGCGACGTGTCCGTCGAATTCGGCCGAAAATCACACGAAACGAGCGTTTGTGAAGCAAATTAAGTACCAGGTATGAATTTTGAGAATGATAGGGAACGGTCGACGGTTACATGATAGATGAACATGCTAATTTTCACAGTGAAATCGGACACGGAATGTGACATGGCGTGGTTTTTATAGCCATTCTGTTTCCAGACTTGAAGTGTTTCTCGCTTCTGTACACTCATGTAAGGGGCGAATAGTCCTAGAGCTAAATAGCCCACCAAACGACTGTGAGACTCATCATCCAGTTCAATGCTCCAGTACCCATGTCGGGCGTCCAATTTGCTGAAGACTTTGGCACCAGCGAGTTTATGAGTAATCTTCTCAACTGTTGGCGCTCTGTGGTATGTCCGCTTGATTGCGGTATTCAATTTCTGTGGGTCAAGACATACACGTAACCAACCTGACTCCTTTCTACTGAAAGCAAGTGAGTTCAACCATTCAGTGCTCTCGTTTTCTGGTATGGGTTCGATGACACCCATTTTTGTCATTTTGTCAAGTTCAGCCTGAATTTTCTGGGAGGGCTTACCATCGGTGTCGCATCTGGCTTTCCCTGGAAATTTACCAATACCTGTAAATCGATCAGGGTACATGTCCACCAGCGTTGATGTGTTGTCAATCGGCTTTGGTACATCTGAGTTTGCAACACGTAGTTTCATTGCTGCTAAGGTGTTAACCGTGATTATATTCAACAATTGACTTGCGTGTTTCCCCAGAATTATCGATCCTAGCGTATCAGCAACAAAGAATTCTATCTGATACCACTGCTTTGTTCTGCTATCATATCACAATCTCAGATTAACAGAACCATGTTGAGTAATTTCTGTTCCATTGTAGGCATGCAACTTTACAGGTTGTAAAGTCGATCGATGATTGTATCCTGAGTACGGAGTTGGTGCCGCTCTGCCTTAGTAATAAAGATTTGAAGTGGTGAGTTAAACTGACTACTTGGTGTACGTTCCAGTTACTGAAAGTATTACGATTCCCCGTAGTACCTCTCGATTGTGTGACTTTGAGTGTGTGACGATCCATCGACAATCACAAGTTACGAAAAGTCAGTCGTAACAATACTTTCTCCATCTTTCTGTTTGTACGCAGTTAAGTTCAGTCTGTGTACTCTAAAATGGTCAGCAAAACCAACTGACTGTTTAAATCTATCCCACACGTTGTCAGGCGTTTTCCGTTGCTCGTCAGTTAGGCCTAATGTCCATGTTTTGGAAAGTTGTTCGCACTTTTCCCCTGCTTGGAAGATAATGTAGTCGTGTTGGTCTTCTTAGAGAATTTTTTAATGTCAAACCAACGATTCAGCCTTGTGCGGTAATCTAGTAGAGCAGTTTGGTCGTCGCCACTCTCCCATTTCATTTGAGGACATTTTATTCCGTCACCCATGATCGCCGGTAATAATGAAATGACGTACGCATATATGCTTACAATACAGCTCACAGAAACTGTCTATTCGGCCTACTCGTGTGTACGAGCACTTGTGAATGTGGCGGTACAGTCACCTTCAGCGTATGGTTCTTGAATATGCTATATTTACCACATATGATCACAGGGACTTGAGTAATCTTGTTGTTGTTGTTGTTGTTGTTGTTGTTGTTATTATTGTGGTTGTTGATGGTGATGATGATGACGATAATAAAAATATTAAAAAACAATGTGTCATTCCTTGCTGTTGTTTTTCGATGTTGTAGATAATTGTAAAAGAAAACTGTAATTGTAAAGGTAGCTTCAGCCAGCTCTCATTACTAATACATGAGGAGGCTTGTCCCAACGCAAAATTTCACTAGAGTTTAAACTTCGCCGTCTCAACTTCATTCAATTTCCATTCTTGTAAAATAATACTTATACGGATACCAATGACAAATCAATCCGTCTTTTCCTGTAAACTATCACCTTGAATACTCATTCACAACAACAATGTACACTCGCTCAAGTACGAGCCCGGATGTTGATTTCGCTGTAACGGGGGGAAATTCAAATACCCGGAAGTGTACGCTCTAACTATCGACAGTACATCTTGACGTAAAATGGCAGATTTCCTGACAAAGAGTTGGTAAGTATCCGTTTATCTGCATGACTATTAATAGCTGTGGGTCCATAGCTGTGGTGTTTTCAGACGGGATTCCTGCCTTTTACGGGCTGGTTTTGACTTTTCTGATTTTTAACCCCGTGGGGTTAAAAAGTCAAAACCAGCCCGTAAAAGGCAGGAATCCCGTCTGAAAACACCACAGCTATGGACCCACAGCTAGACTATGAAGGTTTTTCTACTTTTTCGCGTACTTTTGAATGTTACACGTACGCATACGAGCAGGGAGCATTGAAACATAAACAATCGGCTGGCCTAAGCAGCCTTTACAGGGCCCCCAATTGGTCAATTTAAATGCCCAGTGACGACAGAGCCATCACCATCGACCGGGAAGTTCAAATGTGATCGATTTTGACCTGGTACGACTTGGAAATCGCCGTTTTTCCACTCGTTTGCAGGTCGGTAGTTAGTTCAAGTGAAGCCCAATTAGGTCAGTGAGATAAATTTCAGTGCCTATGATAGCACATTTCAATCGATCGCTCGTGAATGGGGTGTTTTTTCTGGTCCTTGAAGGTGGCTGATGAGCCTTGATCAGGGGTATCTCGATTCCACCTTTGGTTGTATTATAGGACGGGAGTGACGTTGGGCGACCTACATCTTTTTTTTGTCACGATTACAGTTTTCTTTTACAATTATCTACAACATCGACAAACAACAGCAAGGAATGACACATTGTTTTTTAATATTTTTTATTATCGTCATCATCATCACCATCAACAACAATAATAACAACAACAACAACAACAACAAGATTACTCAATTCCCCCCTCCACTGTCTATGCTTTAATAAAAGCAAATTGATCGACTCGATATAAATTTCAATGGAAAACAAAGGATTAATACCATGTAAGCTTATATACTAATAGTCAACAAGAAATAATGCCGAGAACCAGGGATGAAAGACTGCCCCTTAAAAAACTTTGTGTATAGATCTCATGACAATTACTACACATTCATTAGACCACAGTGGGAGGCACTGTGATTAGGGACTGGTAAGTTTCTTCAGCCTGGGGGGGGGGGGCGGTGGATTCATGGGGGGGGGGTCACCCTGTTTTTGACTTTGGTGATAGGGGGGGGTCACCATGTTTTTGAAATGCCGAATGGGGGGGGGGGTCAGTGTGTTTTTGAATTTTGACGAAAGCTCATCATTGCCTAAAATGCTAGTGTCAGCCACAAATTTCATCATTCAGTTGTAATTTTCGGCGTGCCCTTCAGGCGCGTAACTTTAATAATCAGTCATATTTTTCAGCACGCCCAACTTAAACATATCAAGCATACATACATCAGAGATATCTGTATGTTCAATATTTTTCAGCGTGCTCTTAAAGCTCATTACTTTAATATATCAGACATTTTTTAGTATGCCCTTCAGGTGCATGACTTTAATATACAAGGCATATATATATCAGAGATATCAGGATGTTTCATTTTTTCGGCGCGCCTTTGGGCGCCATACTTTAATAAATCAGAGATATCTGATGTTTGCTAAGTGAAAGTGTACCATTATGAAATCTGCATTTCATATGAAAAGGATGACAAATTCCTGATACTTTTCTGTTCTCTGTATGAGAATTCAGTATGAGAAAGCAACATGCACAAATATTTCACAATATATATTTGATACAGTGACTTATTTTAGAGATAGAAAAATGACATGATATCTTTCCTTCTCATTGATGCAATTATTTTCCTTTGTGTCACAGGTTTTCTGTAGAAAGATCCTTTTTAATGAACAAAATAACAGTTAAAAAGGGCAGTTTTTGTCATTATTAGCTTGCTTTTATGGTTTCAATGTTACAAGAAAAGGTCCTCTCAGACGCTGTACACATCAGATTTGGCTAAAAAAGCTCTCTATGGCTCCTCAGGAGATTTATGGATGGTTGGCAAGTCTAAACACCCATCAAAGTTTTTCATTCACTGCTTTTTCCTCTTTGATATTAATGATTGACATCCATTTCTGTACAACAGTTCAGGACATCTGGTTAAGCATAGAAAGTGTGAAATACATTCACAGCTCATTCAAAATACAGCTCATTCAAAATATACTGTATTCAAACTTTAAGATTGACACTTTGAAATTCCTATCTTACAACTGACATGTCAACAATTTCATTAAAACATAGAATGACTATTTAAAATATAAATATATGTAAAATATAAAATATATATATATATATATATATATATATATATATATATATATATATATATATTATGTAGGTCATTCCCCCACACTCATCATGACCTGAGTTCAATTAGTCTAGAACATTCTCAAGGTCACTACCCTTAATGACCTCACAACCTTGAATTCAATTAGTCATGTTTGGAATGTTCTGGAAATTTCATTAGTTGTGTAAGAGAGATAATTTTAGAACAGTAATTAGCATGTCAATAAAAGTTCTAGATTGTTCTTATATGCCTTTATGTAAGCACATGGGTATAAAAGGGACGTGCACAGCTTCCAGTCAGACTTTTGGGATCGTGTCTCTTGTGTGTTACTATAAGTGTTTCGAAACTCCAGCAGCAAGTCATTCTCAAGACTTTTCAAGACTTTCACTGCCAACGCTGGATTTACACTGTGGACTTTGTGCAACTTCAAGCCTGCAAGCCAAAGGACTGTTCATTCATCCGACAGACTGTTACAACTCTGAGACTGGAGCTTTGCCGTCCCAGCTGAGATAAGTAGTCTGTACACTTTTAAAGCTTGTACTCTATCCCTGACTTAGCAATTAGTTTTATTTTCGTAATAAATTTTGTTTAAACGGAAACTGCTGAGTTCACCCTTTTGTTCGTTTTCTCTGCACGTAACAAAATTGGGGGCTTGTCCGGGATACGAATATTTTGAGCCGTTTGACAACATTTTGCTAGCCTTTTCAAAACTACTGTATACTGTGAACTCAGCGAAATTTAATCATGGCAGAATTTAAACCAGACGAATTTATTGATGACCTTGATCAGGACGTATTTGATTCCCTCAAAAAAGACAACCTCATTGCACTGGCCAATTTTCTTTAAAGTAGATGCCAAAAGATCTATGCGCAAGCGGAAAATACAGTACCACATTGCAAAACATTTAGTTAATTTAGGCCAATTTGAGGAATCCACCTTGAAAGATTATGAGCCTGAGTCTACCTTTGAACTAAGAAAATTAGAATTAGAAATACAGGCAGATTTGGAGCTTAAAAAATTGGCATTAGAAAAAGAAAAAATACAAATGCAATTACAAATGGAAGAAAGACAGAGAGAGAAAGATAGTCAGGAAAAGTTAGAAATGGAAGAAAGACAGAAAGAGAGGGAATTGGAAATGAAAGAAAAAGAATTGCAAATGGAAGAAAGACAAAGGGAGAAAGAAAGAGAGGAAAAAGAAAAGGAAAGAGAATTAGCAGAACACCGACTGCAGTTAGAAATGAGACGTTTAGAGCTTGGAAAGTCAGGAAAATTCTTCCCTTCAGACAATTTTGACATCACTAAGCATTTCAGGTTAGTTCCCCCTTTCCAAGAAAAGGATGTTGATAAATATTTCCTTCATTTTGAGAAAATTGCTCAGAGTCTGAATTGGCCTAAGGAGTCCTTGTCTATGCTTTTGCAGAGTGCTTTGGTGGGTAAAGCCAGAGAAATTTACATTCAGTTGTCAGTAGAGCAGGCTTCAAATTATGATTCTGTGAAGGAATTAATTCTCAAGGGCTATGAGTTGGTGCCTGAAGCTTACCGTCAAAAATTTAGAGATTGCGAGAAGGCGAAGGATCAAACGTATGTTGAATTTGCTCAAACAAAAGAACAACTGTTTGATCGTTGGTGCTCTTCTGAAAAGGTCAGTCAGAATTATGAAAAATTACGACAGCTTGTTTTGATTGAGGAATTTAAAAGGTGCATCTGGAGTGACATCAAGACATTTATCAATGAACAAAAGGCAGATACATTGGAGGTTGCTGCACGTTTGGCCGATGATTATTCATTGACCCACAAATCTTCATTTCTCAGCAAATCATCCCAGTCCTTTTCAAACAGAAACAATGCAGGTAAATTTAACTCGTCCTTTTCATCCAAGAATTTTTCAAAGGAGAGTAGGAAATCAAATGGCAACAGTTCACAGAATTCAAGTAACACTCCCACATCATCTGATCCCAAGTCTCAATCTCCTTCTGACAAACAGTTCGGTACACTTTCTTGTAATTATTGTAAGAAAGACGGCCATTTAATGTCAGAGTGTTTCAAATTGAAAAGAAAACGTGAAGGTCAAAGTGGTCAAAGTGGATCTAAGCCCACCGGCTTTATTTCTTCATCAACTCAATTAGAGTCTAATAATGTGTGCAACACATTTTCTGAGGTTAAACCCCTCTTATCCCCAATTAATGAGGTCAAGGTCAATTCTTCTCAAGATAGCATTATGGGTATTTTCGAACCATTTATTCATGATAGCTTTATATCACTTTCTAGTAAGTTCTCTTCCGCTACCCCTGTCAAAATTTTAAGAGATACCGGGGCTTCCCAGTCTCTTTTGTTGGCAGATACCCTGCCGTTTTCTGAAAAGTCATTTTCAGGTGCTAAAGTTCTTATTAAGGGGGTAGATTGCAATGACTACATTCCTGTTCTTCTCCATAATGTCTATTTGTCTTCAGACTTTGTTTCTGGACCTGTGACTTTAGGTATTAGGCCTTTTTTACCCTTTGAAGGGATTCACCTTCTTCTTGGAAACGACCTTGCTGGGGACAAGGTCATTACTAATCCACTTGTGACTGATAATCCTAGTTTAGATCAGGATCCAGAGCCAATTGAACAAGAGATACCTGATTTATTTCCTTCATGTGCTATTACTCGAGCCATGTCAAAGAAAACTTCTGAGAATCAAAATACTCTCAAAAATAATGTCACAGATGTTGACTTAAATGACACCTTTCTCAGTCAGGTGTTTGACACGGATCATTCCGTTATCCCTCGTGGATTTGAAACTTCCAGTAAAACTTCTGCTGACCAAGTCAGACATTTTCTAGATCAAATCTCATTGCAGAACAACACAAAGACCCAGATATTTTGTCTTTGTTTGACAGGGTAGATGATGAAGGTAAAACTTCAGATAGCTCTGTTTCCTATTATACAAAATCTGGTATTCTCATGCGTAAATGGAGACCTCCAGACGTTTTGGTTGATGACGATTGGGCTATAAAACATCAAATTGTGGTTCCAAAGCCCTACTGTGCTGAAATATTGCGCCTGGCCCATGAAACGCCCTGGGTTGGTCATTTGGGAGTAAGGAAAACTTATCATAAAATTCTCAGTCACTTTTATTGGCCTAATCTCAGGCAGGATCTAGCACATTTCTGTAAAACTTGTCACACATGTCAAATGGTAGGAAAGCCAAATCAGACCATTCCAAAGGCCCATTTACAGCCAATTCCTGCATTTCAAGAACCATTTAGTAGGATACTAATAGACTGTGTTAGGCCCCTACCAAAAACAAGAACAGGAAATGAGTACATGTTGACAATTATGTGTACATCAACTCGGTTCCCAGAAGCCATACTACTGAGAAACATAAAGACAAAGACTATAGTGAAAGCTTTAGTCAAATTTTTCACTTTATTTGGTCTCCGTAAATGTGTCCAGTCCGATCAAGGCTCCAACTTTATATCTCGTATTTTCCAACAAGTAATGGATCAGTTAGGCATTAAACAGTATAGGTCATCCGCCTATCATCCAGAAAGTCAGAGTGCCCTTGAGCAATTTCATCAAACTTTGAAAAACATGATTAGGACCTACTGTTTTGACACAGAGAAGCAGTGGGATGAAGGAATTCATTTTCTGCTCTTTGCTGTTAGAGAGTCAATTCAAGAGTCTCTTGGTTTTAGCCCATTTGAGCTTGTATTTGGACATACAGTCCGTGGCCAACTTAAGCTCGTTAAAGAGAAATTCCTATCAGACGATGATGATTGTCTGAATATTTTGCAATATGTGTCAGATTTTCGTACAAAACTCTCTAAAGCATGTGAATTAGCCAGAGAAAATCTTGAGTCATCCCAGCAGTCAATGAAAACCAAATATGATAAAAACACCTCAAAACGGAAGTTTGAACCAGGTCAAAAGGTTCTTGTTCTACTTCCGGTTCCTGGCAAACCACTCCATGCTCGTTACTTTGGGCCATACCTAATTGATAAAAAATTGAGCGATTTAAATTACATCATAATAACACCTGACAGGCGAAAACAAAAACAGCTATGTCACATAAATATGCTTAAGCCATATTTGGATAGGGATAATCCTACTAAAACAAAGTCTGTCAGTGCAGTCAGTTCAAACCATTATGAAGATAGTGATACTGAAACTGACTTGAGTGAAAATACTCTAAACTCAAAGCTGGGCTCGGTCAAGCTTCAGAACTCAGAGAAGTTGGAGTCTACAAAGTTGGCACACCTCCAGCCAGAACAACATAACAGGTGAAAGAACTGCTCCACGAATATAAACACCTGTTTTAAGATGTTCCAACGAGGACAAATGTCATCTATCACGACGTTGATGTTGGGGACAGTAAGCCTGTAAAACAACATCCATACAGACTGAATCCAACAAAAGCGAAATATCTCCAGGAAGAAGTCAAATACCTGCTGGACAATGACTTTATTGAACCCAGTAAAAGTATCTGGAGTTCGCCATGCATACTTGTTCCCAAATCAGATCACAGTTATCGTATTGCACGGACTTTAGGCAGTGTCAACACTTTAACAAAGACAGACACTTTCCCAATCCCGAGGATTGATGACTGCATCGACCGAGTGGGAAAAGCCAAGTATGTGACGAAATTTGACCTACTGAAGGGATTTTGGCAAGTCCCTCTGACGGATCGTGCTCGTGAAGTATCCGCCTTTGTTACACCAGACAGATTGTTCCAGTACAAGGTGATGCCATTCGGAATGAAGAACTCTCCGGCAACGTTCCAACGGAAGATCAACGACGTCACATCCGGGCTAGACGGATGTGCAGCTTACGTTGACGATGTCGTCCTGTATAGTGACACCTGGGAGGAACACATCAAGCTCATGCGGAAGTTCTTTGAGAGACTGAGCAAAGCAATGTTGACTGTCAACCTTGCCAAATCTGAGTTTGGTTGGGCGAGGGTGACTTACCTCGGACATACTGTAGGACAGGGTGAGGTAAAACCTGTTGATGCCAAAATCAGTGCCATTTCAAGTTTTCCCATACCAAACTGCAAACGACAACTGATGTGCTTTCTCGGTATGGCTGGTTACTACAGAAAATTCTGTCCAAATTTCTCCACAATTACTGAGCCTTTGACTAACTTACTTAAAAAGAAAGTAAAGTTTGTTTGGTCAGAGCAATGCCAACAGGCATTTGATACACTTAAAGCCATACTGCAAAGTGCCCCAGTGTTGTCTGCACCAGATTTCACTTTGCCATTCAAATTAGCTGTAGATGCTAGTGATACGGCTGCTGGTGCTGTTTTATTGCAAGAGGATAGTCATGGTGTAGATCATCCTGTTTGCTATTTTTACGCAAATTTAACAAATCCCAGAGAAACTACTCTACAATTGAAAAAGAGTGTTTATCTTTGATATTAGCTTTACAGCATTTTGAAGTTTACATTACTTCTTCAACTCAGGCAATAGTGGTTTATATTGATCACAACCCTCTTGTTTTTCTGCAGAAATTTAAAGGTAGAAATCAGAGATTGCTAAGATCGAGGCTAATGTCACATGAGTTTAATCTTGACATTAGACATATCAAAGGCAGAGACAATTTAATTGCAGACTGTCTCTCTCGTATTTAGGGTTTATTGTCGTTCACACTTTTAAGATTACATTTGTAAAAGAAAGATTTTTCTTTGAAAAATTTTCTTTTTTGAAGAGGGGGTGTGTTATGTAGGTCATTTCCCCCACACTCATCATGACCTGAGTTCAATTAGTCTAGAACATTCTCAAGGTCACTACCCTTAATGACCTCACAACCTTGAATTCAATTAGTCATGTTTGGAATGTTCTGGAAATTTCATTAGTTGTGTAAGAGAGATAATTTTAGAACAGTAATTAGCATGTCAATAAAAGTTCTAGATTGTTCTTATATGCCTTTATGTAAGCACATGGGTATAAAAGGGACGTGCACAGCTTCCAGTCAGACTTTTGGGATCGTGTCTCTTGTGTGTTACTATAAGTGTTTCGAAACTCCAGCAGCAAGTCATTCTCAAGACTTTTCAAGACTTTCACTGCCAACGCTGGATTTACACTGTGGACTTTGTGCAACTTCAAGCCTGCAAGCCAAAGGACTGTTATGAGCCAGTACTGTTACAACTCTGAGACTGGAGCTTTGCCGTCCCAGCTGAGATAAGTAGTCTGTACACTTTTAAAGCTTGTACTCTATCCCTGACTTTAATAGCAATTAGTTTTGTTTTCGTAATAAATTTGTTTAAACGGAAACTGCTGAGTTCACCCTTTTGTTCGTTTTCTCTGCACGTAACAATATATATATATATATATATATATATATATATATATATATAATTTTTGTCCACCTTTTGTTTTACCTATGTCGCTCGCCGGGGGGGGGGGGGTCACCCTGTTTACGAAATTTGGAATAGGGGGTCACCCTGTTTTCAAAATTTGGAATGGGGGGGGGGGCAGCCACTTTTTGACGTCGGCAAAAAATAATCCAAGAAGAAACTGACCATTCCCTAACACCTCGTCCGTCAAATGATCGATCAGTGATGTATGTTATATTGTACACTTGAAAGTCAGTGTGATTGACTGAATAAGAGTTGGACAAAGTCCCGCCAGGGCGCAATTACTGGGGTCTACGCACAGCGTGTCAAGGATCATAAATGAAGCTGTTTCGGGTAATTTTACATGTAGGTGTCTGAATGCACGCTCACTTGGTCATTACGAGTAAAAAAGAAAGATACATGACATTGCAAGGTGTTGTGATTTGTTTATGTTTCTCTATCTGACATGCATGGAGTGGCTCTGGTGTGTTGTGTAACTGAAAGCATGTAGCTGATTAAAAATGTAAACAAGACCACATCAAGCCCACCTTTTAATGTCGCAAAAATCGCTGTTACATATTCAGTTCGTTGCCTCTCTTAATTTGGAGGTTCGTTTTCGAACGACTGCGCATGCCCAGATCTCAACTCGATACGTCACTGACTTCGAACTCTTCGTGTCTGGTTTGGGATATCGGCTAATTTCGGCCTTTGTTTTAACGCTGTGCAAGGCAAAGTTAGGAAAAATTCGGTCGTGGTTAACCTCGTGACTAACCTCACTATAACATCATGGCAGCAAGAGAGCATGATAAGTCGTAATTTGCCAACTTTTCGAGCTTTCTGTTTGACGTAGTGCGATCAACACCTCAATGTTTTCAGTATGACAGGTCAAGCATCTGCAGTTCAAAAATGTCCCATTTTCGCGTACTTATGTGTTTGTGAACAATGTCATTCGAGTTATTCAATTGATAAATATAGATGAACAAAGGATGGCAGTTTCATTGAGCTTCCTTGACGGGGGACGTTGGGGGACATTTTTAAAAATCGGTTACCCTTCCAAGTTGTATTCGTTTAGCCTTGTCAAGCCAGCGAAATTGATGATCGCCGAACTGTGGATGGTTCAAAGACTTTGGAAGTGCAGATTTTTGATAAAGAGCAATGTTTAGTGAATGAATGTTTCCAAGTTGTCTTTCCCGGGGTTGAGGCATTTGACAAACTTTATAAGATTATTTCCAAATACCCCACTGGCACACTAGGGTAGTACGGTGGGTAGGGGTTGACATTGACTTCGTACTTTCCATTGTTCCTTATAAAGTTAAACCACATCGTAAATATGTTAGGCTTCAGTATGCCCGAGATACAAGTTTTAATACAGATACACTGCCGTTAGTCAAACACGTGTATGTCACACATTCAGAGCCGACCTAGACACATTGGGCACAGAGTGAAATCTGAGTTAACTTGCACGTCGCCTTCAAGTTCAACTTAATTCGCATTCCGAAACTTCATCATTATAGTACATACAGTGATAATACTAATGAATTGTCCCCGGGAATTTACCGATGAATGGGCGCTCAGTTATGAACACGGACGAAAATGTACGGCAAAGCGAACATTGAGGTCTAAATCAGCTTGAAATTGGTGTGTAAACAACCTTTTCACCTTTGCTAAGTGATCGGTCCCGGCATTATTACCGGGTACCAGTCAACTCGCACCTTTTCCAACCCGCCCAGAACCAACTTGCCCGATTCCAACTCGTCCGATACCGACTCGTCCGATGCCAACTCGCCCGATACTATTTTGCAATTTTTAGAGTACTTGGTACTAAAAAATGTTTTATTTCCTAAAACAGCCTACAACAAATAAGCTTATTTCTAACATTGAGAACCACAGGTGCGACTACGGCTTGAGATATGTGCCAACACGGAAAAGTTTTTATCTGCAAATTTCATGTTTTGCAAATCTCTTGAAAGAATAAATTTCGTTCGGTTTCTTTACGTGTAGGGAAAGTTACTGCAGTTACTGGCTCATGTCTTTAGGAACAGTAGGACCATCTTTTACCACACGGGACTCGTACTTGTTGTTTATTTGTGTCTGTTTGTTTGTGTGTATGTGTTTGTGTTTGTTTATTTGTTATTTTTAATAAATAACAGCGAAAAGCTGTTTTGTTAATATTTGTCAATAAAGAGCAGTTTATTTATTTGTTTATTTATTTATTTATTTATTTATTTATTTATTTGTTTGTTGATACGTATTTCCGATGGTTTGGGTTAGGGTTAGGCTTAAGGGAGTGTTCAGTTATTATGGCCGGGGTGGGCGCGGCAAATTCTTCCTGCGCATCAGTCAAAATAAGTGAAACCCCCCCCCTACCCATTGTACCAAAAAATTGATGACCCCCCTTTCAAGATGACAAAAATTTCATGACCCCCCAACATTGCTTGAGTAAATTAGCTGCACACACAAACACCTCAGGGGTATGGAGCGATAGAATCCCCCCAAAAAGAGCTTAGATTTTTTCAAATGACCTTCCTCACAAACTCAAAAGGTGTTAATGCTCAGATTTCCCATTCTGACTTGCTATAATTTTGAAATTACCCCTCAAAGGGGTTGGACAGAAATTACTGGTGGATCGCAATATTTTGCGCAAGCGTGTGTGTACATATTTTGATATTTGGATTTAATTAAAAATCAGCTGTTGATAATGTTGATTCACTATACATGGTATACATATATTTTCTCATACATATATGAGGAATCTATGTAATACTTTCTCAATGCAAAACTATATCTATGCATTTATAGATATTTGATAATTTACATAAATGTACTTAAATGAAATAGGGTTGTTACAACTGGCATGTGGACAAAACGTTTGACCTTAGAATTTCACCAAAAATGTTCATCCACTATACATGGGAGTCAATGACAAAATTGTGAATAATTTTGTTTTCAGATGAAAAACTTGGTATACTTGTGCATATACAGACGTTCAATAATTAACATAATTGTACTTGATTAGAATATGATGGTTAAACGTGCATATTATGTGTACAAGATATCTGATCATGGAATTTCACTGAAAATGTTCATCCACTATACATGGGAGTCTATGAGGAAAGTATGAATATTTTTTTTCCAATACAAAAATAGGTAAACCATGTATTTATGTAAACTCGATTATTGATATCAATGTACTTGATTAGATTAGGGTGGTAACAAATGGATGTGTTTGCCAGAAATTGGATTTTGGAATTATACCAAAATGTAGATTCACTGTACATGGGAGTCTGTGAGGAAAATATGAATATTTTTTTCCAATACAAAACTATCAAAATCTTTGTATTTATAGACATTGATAATTCATTTTAAAGTACTTAGTTAGCCTAGGATGGTTAAAGGTTGATATGTGTGCAAGAAATTAGATTTTGGAATTTCACCGCAATGCTGATTCACTATACACTGGAGTCTATGAGAAAACTAAGAATAATTTTTTTACAATGCTAAACTAAATTAATTTGTGCTTTTATAGGTGTTTGATAATTGATACAAATGTACTTGATTCAAATAGGGTATTTAAAAGTTCAGATGTGGACAACAATTATGATATTGGAATTTCACCTAAAAGTATTATTTAACTTTTCATGGTACTAGTAGTCTCAGTACAGGTAACTGTTAAATAATTTCCCTGACAAAACTTGCTATATCTCTAATATGTAAGTAACATAAATTGTTCATTGCCCTCAGTGCAGTGAGCTTGATTTACAATAAGACAAGCCTCAGAGTTGTCAAGTCAAGATGTTCATGTGACAGATAATTACACTTTTGTTCAGATTTACAGGTGAATAACTTCAGAGAATGAAATCATGCAACGAATCATTTTATCTCCCAGAATATTTCTGAACACTGAAACTGCTTTTTGACGGGACGGATACTTATGAAAATTAAGTGACCCCCCCCCCCTCTGAGCTGTTTGAAAAATACATGACCCCCCCCCCCTTTGCAGTTTTCAAATTTGAGGTGACCCCCCTGGATTTTGCCGGCCCACCCCCGGCCATAATAACTGAACGCTCCCTAAGTTAGGGTTAGGGTTAGGGTTAGGGTTAGGGTTAGGCTTAAGTTAGGGTTAGGGTTAGGGTTAGACTTATTCACTCCCTCTATTCTCTCCCTCTATATATTGAGACGACTGAGTGAATAAGTCTAACCCTTACCCTAATCCTAACTTAAGCCTAACCCTAAGCCTAACCCTAACCCTAACTTAAGCCTAACCCTAACCCTAACCCTAACCCTAACTTAAGCCTAACCCTAACCATCGGAAATACGTATCAACAAACAAAACACATAAATAAATAAACAAATAAATAAATAAACTGCTCTTTATTGACAAATATTAACAAAACAGCTTTTCGCTGTTATTTTTATTAAAATAACAAATAAACAAACACAAATACATACACACAAACAAATAGACACAAATAAACAACAAGTACGAGTCCCCTGTGCTTTTACGAGTTACTGGCCCGGCATGAAAATAGCTGGCCTCGGGCCATCGGGTTTGCGAGTTGGAATTGGGCAAATTGGTTTTGGGCGGGTTGGGAAAGGTGCGAGTTGACTGTAACTCGTTACCCAGCTGCACTGTGGCCGGTCATCGTCCATTTCCGCGTCAGATAACGTAGGCAACATGTACGTACATGGATTCCCACAGTAATCTGTTTGATGCATTCAGGGATTGAATACGCATGCGCATATCAAAGTTCACCGAGGTCATCCAATCTGCGATTGCTCAAACGAACCTCTAAATTTGGAGTGGCAACGAACTGATATTGATTAAAACAACACCTTGTTCTACAGCTTGATCGAATTTCACTGTAATTGCTTTGTGCCATTGCACGCCTGGTCTTTGAAATCACCGACATTTACCCGATAAATTTGATCGGCGATTTGGGGACTCTAATATCGATACTAGATGATACTAGCATGACTTGCCCTGTGCCTCGGTATGTCGTATCTGGGAAATCTCCGATATTAACTCGGTATTTATCGGCGATTTATTGACTCTAATATCGATAGTAGACCATTGCTTTGTGCCATTGCACGCCTGGTCTTTGAAATCACCGTCATTTACTCGATAAATTTCATCGGCGATTTGGTGACTCTAATATCGATAGTAGACCATAGTAGAATGACTTGCCCTGTGATTCGGTACGCCAGATCTGTAAAATCGCTGATATTTACTCGATGTTTATCGGCAATTTTGGGACTCTAATATCGATTGTGAAAATACTAGAATGACTTGCCCTGTGCCTCAGCACGAAAGGTCTGTGAAATCGCCGATATTTACCAGATAGCTATCGGCGATTTGGGGAGTCTAATATCGATACTAGACGATACTAGAGACTGTCAAATCGCGGGTAAATATACGATATATATTGGAGATTACACCACCTTACAGTTCTAGTCAAGCCTACTTCCAAGCCCTACTTCCAAGGACTGACTCTAACTTCGATACTGAACGATAAGCTTATAGATTCTGTCAAATTGCGAGTAAATATCCGATGTTGAAGATTTCACCACCTTACAGTTTTGGTCAAACCCGACTTCCAAGGACTGCCTCTAGCTTCGATACTAGGACATTATAGATTCTGTCAAATCACAGGTAAATATCTGATATAAATCGGAGATTTCACCACTTAGAGTTCTGGTCAAACTCGACTTCCAAGAACTGACTCCAGGTTTGATACTAGGCGATATAGATTCCGTCAAATAGTGGGTAAATATCCGATATATATCGGAGATATCACCAACTTGCAGGTTTTGCCAAACCCGACTTCCAAGGACTGACTCTAGCTGCGCACGATACTAGACGAGACAAGATGTTGTCAAATCGCGGGTAAATACTCAATATATATTGGATGTGCCTTAGTGTTCTGGTCAAACCCGACTTCAAAGGATGACTCTAACTTCGATTCTAGGCCATACTAGATTTTGTCAAATTGCGAGGTAAATATCCAATATATATCAGACATTTCACGGCCTTACAGTTTTGGTCAAACACGACTTCAAAGGACTGACTCTGGTTTCGATACTAGACGATATAGATTCTGTCAAATCGCGGGTAAATACCAAATATATATCGGACATTTCACCACCTTACTGTTCTGGTCAAACCCGACTTTAAAGGATGACTCTAACCTCGATTCTAGGCCATACTAGATTTTGTCAAATTGCGAGGTAAATATCCGATATATATCGGAGATTTCACGAACTCAAAGGTTTTCACAAATTCGACTTCCAAGGACTGACTCTAACTTCGATACTGAGTGGTACTATATATATATATATATATATATATATATATATATATATATATATATATATATATATATATATATATATATATATATATATATATATATATATATAAAGAGATTTCACCACCTCACAGGTTTTCACAAATCCGACTTCCAAGGACTGACTCTAAATTCAATAGAGCCTACTTATATAACCGATACTAGATTCTCTCAGATTGCGGGTTCATATCCGATATTTATCGCAGATTTCACCACCTTGTAGATATAGCCGAGCCAATCTAACGGCGATATTGTATAGTCAAGTGGCCGTATATCATATATCATATAAAAGTGCAATGTCGCGGTGTCCTTGGGATTACGGGATAAACTCCTTTGTATAGCGCTCACCCCGCCTATCACGTTCACCTCACTTAGGTCTCTCACATCACCTTCACCCAACCAAACCATTCACAAATCTTTACAAGTCTTTTTCTTAAGAACTAACGCACTAATTGAAATGAAATTTTACTCATGTCATCCCTAGAGTGAGCTCTTTTAAGTTTGCAAAGAACATTTCGATCGGTCATGTCACTCGGCCGCCATATTGGATTTTCGAAAAATACCAATGTAATCTTCAAAAATCTTCTCCTCCAGAACTAACATACACATTGAGCTGAAATTTTACCAGAAAATTTCTCAGCAAAGTGCAGGAACTTCATTGTAATATGAATGACTGCATTTTTCTCCGCCTGGATAAAACTATTTTTCCATTCCATAAAGATGTAATTTTTGCTTGCTGTTATGTCAAACCAGATGAGAAATTAGATAAGATAAATAGTCTTGAACAAGTACTGGCTGAATTACGCTGTACATATCCCGATGCATATTTCATGTTAGGAGGTGATTTTAATGCTAGAACTGGTACTTTTGATGATTTTATTGTAGACGATTCGATAGATCATCTCCCTATTGAAGCATCTGACTACACACCAGATAATTTTCAGCTGTCACGAAATTCTAAAGATGAGGTGATAAACGAAGCGGGAAAAGCTTTGTTACACATGTGCAAATGCTTTGACGTACACATTGCAAACGGGAGATTAGGTGAAGACAAAGAGGGTCATGTGACATGTGTCACAGTCAATGGGTGTAGCGTTATAGACTACATTATTATGTCATCAGGTATGTTCAGACATGTAAGCTATTTTAATGTTACTCCTCGTACCGAATCAGACCACTTCCTGCTCACCTGTAAATTAACAACCTCAGATTCTTACACGCATACGAACCGCGGCAGAGAAGACCATTCCAACCTCTAATAATACCTTATCACTGGTCAGAACAAGGCTCCGTTTCCTTTCGACAAAATTTGGTTTCTCCAGCTTTTCAAGCACAGTTACAAGAAGCAAAGGACGCCTTTCCAAACCCCGAGCATATTATTCCCGTAATTCAACGAGGCCCTTGAGACGGCAGGTATCGACTGTCCCAGAGTTAGCTCAACTAGCCGTAAGGTTTGATAGCCCCCTTGGTTTGGTACTTCTTGCAAACAAGCAAAGAGAGATATGTATGAGAAACTCAAGCAGTTCAGAAAGTCGGGGTCAAAGGATTCGTTACAAGATTACCTTGACGAGAAAAAGAAGTTCAAACAAAAGTGTAAATACAGTAAGGAAGAGTATAGACGTAGTATTAGACAGCAATTGAATGAGGCAACTTCTGAAGGTTCGAAAGATTTCTGGTCAATTTTGAAAAAAGTTATTTATAAGCTTGGTAATACAGACAACGAAATCGATATACAAACTTGGTATCAACACTTTTCTACTTTGTTTAACGAATCATTTAATGGTGGCAATGAGAGTGATATCTTTAACTCAGTGGAAGATGAAATCAATGCCCTTAGTAATCTTACAGAAATACCTGCCAACTCAGAGACTGGTAACAATACTCTATTAAACTCTGCAATTACAGAGGAAGAAGTTCTTGTTAGCCTGGCGAGTTTAAAAAACGGAAAATCTCCTGGCCCTGACAATATTCCAAACGAGTTTTATAAATTCTCAGCTCATGTGATATTACCAGTGCTAGTAGAATTGTTCAACGTAATCCTTGATACTGGTAATTTTCCCTCCCAGTGGACGTCTGCAATTATCATTCCAATTTTTAAAAGTGGCTGTAGGAACGAAGCCAACAACTATAGGGGAATTTCACTTTTGAACTCGCTGGGTAAGATTTTTACGTCAATTTTAAATCGCCGTTTATCCAAATGGTCCGAAGAAACTAATGTTTTGTCAGATTGCCAGGCTGGGTTCCGCAAAGGCCACAGCACCATCGATAATATTTTTGTACTGCATGCCATGATACAAGTATCTAAGCTTCAGACGTGGCAAATTCTATTGCCTATTTGTCGACTTCTCCAAAGCCTTCGACAGAATCAATCACTCTCTACTCCTACTAAAACTCAAGTCATTAGGAGTTGATGGTAAAATGTTTTGTATTTTGCGTTCAATGTATACAAATATCAAAGCATGTGTCAGAGCAGGAAATTTCACTTCAAACTCTTTCAAATGCCCAACAGGTGTAAGACAAGGCTGCATCTTAAGTCCGCTGCTATTCTCATTTTTTTTGAGGAACTTAGCTCAATGATTTTCAATTGTGGCCGTACAGGCATTCAGCTAACTCAAGACATGTATGATCTTTTCATCCTTTTGTATGCCGACGACATAGCTATTTTTGCAGACTCTGTAAGGAAACTTACAGCTACTTATCAACGTTCTTTCTGAGTTTTGTAATAAGTGGCGGATGGCTGTTAATCTGCAAAAAACAAAAATTGTAATTTTTCGAAAAGGCGGCCGAAGAGCCCGTAATGAGGTATGGTTTTTTAACAACTCTAAGATTGAAGTAGTATCTTATTATAAATATTTAGGTTTAGTTTTATCGTGCCGAAACATTTGGACAAAGGCTGTTTCTACTCTTGCAATTCAAGCAAGCAAAGCCTCTTATAAGTTACTAAGTGCTCGAAACAAACTAGGGTATGTCTCATATAAAACCCATTTTAAAATATTTGATTGTATGATTTTGCCCATTCTATGCTATAGAGCGGAAATATGGGGTTACCAGTACTATGATATAATTGAAAAGGTTCACATAAAATGGTGTCACCGACTATTAGCAGTTTCTGGTAATGCCACCAATGAAGCAGTTGTAGGGGAATGCGGTCGTCTGCCTGTCTTTGTTTCTACACGAAGACGCTGCATTGGCTACTGGCTGAAACTGACTGAGATGCCAGATGACAGACTTCCCCGGCATGCATATGTTATGTTATGTAATTTACACGAATTAGGTAGACACAATTGGGCTACGCCAATCAAAAACATTTTATTTTCTTATGGGTTCGGATTTGTATGGTTATTACAGGAAGTTGGAGACAAGAATGTATTTTTTATCATCTTTTATTTCCAGGGTAACCGATATATGCAAAAAAACATGGTCATCCAGTGTAAGAAGTAAACCAAAGCTACGCATCTACAATACATACAAAAGCTTACTAGATCCAGAGAAATATTTAACTTTAAGATGTAACAGTAAATTTATTCACGCACTGGCACGTTTTAGATGTTCGACTCTCCCTCTTGCAGTACAGGAAGGTCGGTATCAGAGTATTCCCTTACATCTAAGAGTTTGTCAATTATGCGATAGTGGGGCTGTTGAAGACGAATATCATTTTTTATTGATATGTCCAATTTATAACATCCTCAGAAATGAGTATCTATTAAGTGACACATATATTGAGCCAAATTTTGATAAATTTCAGAGGTTACTAAAGTCAACGAACTCAGATGTACATACAACCATTGGTAAATTCATTTATAAAGCAGCAGAATTGAGAAATTCCATAATCAGCACAGTGACATAGTGTCATTAAGCCCCTTTTCATAATTGCATGGTTTATTCAATTATTTACTTATCTGTCTGCATCTTTATATCACTCATATATATATACGAAATGTATACATTGTGTCTGTGTGATTAAGTAACTTTTTATAAGATATTTTGTAAGACCCTTGCATTTGGGCCGGTGGCCTTGAAAAGCAATAAACATTATTATTATTATCAATCTTCTAAATAACTGCACAAGCAAATAATAGTTGTATAGCTTCCGAGGTATTGAGGTGCCAAGAAGATACATCGCCGAAGTCCAATATTTCCTCTATAGACACCGCGCTTGTGTATATTCTTACGTAAGCTTTCAGCTTAGGGTCTTCCTTAGACTTGGTTCAAGTCGTTAATTCTTTTAAGAATATAACTATTTACAATAGTTTCTCGTGTGTCCCACCCATTTCACACAAACCTACTTTCAATTTGGAAGCCCAGGCGAGATTTTTCTAGCGGCGATTGAACGCGTAACCTCTTGGTCTGCGCAGTAGTTACTTTCTTCCAGATTCACCACTGCACTTTGATTCCGAGAGAAACTGCAATGTATAGCGTTCAATCACTCAACGCGTTCACCCACAGGCACTCGTTAGCTGGGTAGTCTGCTAAATCGATCGATTCGGCTCGATCTATCGATTCCGTACTCACTTCCGTGATTTAAGACTGACTTTCTGTCAGGTCAGAAGCGGCTATAATGTCGCGCACAAGATGCTGTAAGTCTTATTAACAAACCTGCGATCCTAACAGTCCGCCTTTTTGTACCCTTTGTATGTCATTACATATTGGCAGAATATATTCAAAATGACAAAATACCACAAATTTCAAACCATCCATTTCTTGATTGGAGTAACTTCCGCCAAATACTCCTCAAAGAAATAATGTTTACATTTGCAAGTTTTGCAGAAGAAATATAGCGATGGCGACTAAACAATTCACATGCAAAAGAATATATAACGACGGCTCAAGCAGAAATAAACAGACAAGACTTAACTCGTGCATTCGACAACGAAAAGTCGAACTTAAAAGGTCAACTTGAACCTGTCGCTCGTATGGAAAGGTCATTTGCGACATAGCTTCAACCAGCATGTGGTGTTTGACATTTATAGGTCTTCACATTTGATCGATTTAACGCCATATATTTATATCACGCTTTTGCTGTGTGCTTGACAAGATATACGATACACAACGGTTCACGCTTTTTCACGCATGTAAACAACCGTAAAACACATGTTGGTTTGCTGTCGAGCGTTATTTACGCACTTTAAACTAATTTCTCCCGAACAGCGGAGAACTGCTATGACTAGCCAAAGTGGGACAAGGTCGGGTCATATTGCCTTAACACCAAAGTGCCCCACATGAAGAGAATGATGCAGAAACTTTATTTGGCGTCACAATAAAGGTCTATGATATGACTAAACAACATACTCCAATAAAGCATTGAAGTAGGCGATGTCAGTATTGACTGAGTTTCCGATGCATATCTGAATTTGCGACCGAATAACTGAACACTCGTTATGTAGATCACCTGACGTACTTTATAAAGCTTCGCCCACCAGGTGTACTAAGTGTTCAAAAGGAGCATACTTCTCTGACATTTTCGTCTTCTAACCTTTTTTCAACAACGCTTCCAACAACGTAAATGTATAGAATTCGAGCAATCATTCTGCTTATAATGCTCTCAAGCAGACAGTTCAGTCACAGACAGTAGTGTTCTTCGGGTAAAATAGTTGACAGTTGTGTGAAACAGAACATTATTTTGTAAAATCCTCAGAAGCGTCAGCCTTTCATGTTTTATTATGATTTTATTTTTAACTTGAATCATGCCATGTTTGTACTCAGGGAGGTGTGCCACTTGATGTTAACCCTTTACAAGACAAATATCGAGAAAATTTGATTATCCACAATCACGGCTTTCTTAGTCATCTCACAAGAGGGCGCTATGACCTCCAACCAAAGCACGCAAAGCTGATGTTCGTCAGCGAGGCCGTGTTACAACCGATAACTTAGTAACTAACCGATAACGTATCAAACCCGATAACGTAGTAAAAATTTACCGATAACGTAGTAAATCAACCGATAACGTAGTAACGAACCGATAACGTAGTAAATGTTTCTAACCGATAACGTAGTAAAGATTTACCGATAACAAATAATTTTTTCCAAATCGATAACGTGTCAACAAATTTACCGATAAGGTATCAATGCACCAATAACGGATTGAATCAACTGATAACGTATAAAAGTCAACCAATACCGCACCGGAGCGATTGATTGATCGATTTATAGATAGATAGATAGATATTAGATAGATAGATAGATAGATAGATAGATAGATAGATAGATAGATAGATAGATAGATAGATAGATAGATAGATAGATAAGTAGATAGGTAGAGCAATGTATCGATATATAAATCGATCACTAAATCGATAGTTCGATCGATCTATCTCTCGATGTTTGATAGATGGTCGGTTAATCGATCGATCAATCGATCGATAGATAAACTGATGGGCAGATCGATCGATAGAACGAAGGATCTATCAATTCGATAGAACGAAGGATCTATCAATTCGATAGAAAGATCAATTAATCGATATGATCGCTCGATTCGATGAATTGGTCGATAGATCTACAAATCGATTTGTTGTCACATTGTCTTGTACTAAATTTTCTTTTCTTCTATTAATTTTTTCCGTTTAGCGTAAATTACTAAAAATTTTCGCAGTAAATTAATCGTGTTTCGACTGTTTTTATGGTAGTACGAACGACTAAGTTGATCTAAATGTTGTAACACTTACTGGAATAGGTTTGGAAAGTTGTTTCTACTCTTGCTATAGTAGCTATACAGTTTAGTTCTTAGTCTAGTTTGGTAAAATTTAAAGGGATAGAATAAGTACTGGTGAAACAAAAGCAGCGGAATGAGCGGCTGTTGGTTTACACAGAGAACCCTCTCTAGAAGAAAAAACTATTATGTTATGTATGGCTACAATTCAGACAGAAAGCATGGTTGTAATATAGCAAGATTAGAAACACTTTCCATACCCATTCCAGTAGTGTAGCAACATTTAGATCAAATTAGTCGTTCGTGCCGCAACAAGAGTTGTGCAGGCAAGTCGTAGGAATAGTTTGCTTCGCATATAAATGTGATTAACACAAAACATTTTTTAACAACGTAATTGGACCAGCTACAAAACGGAAGACCTTTTTCCTTCAGGACTAATATAACTGAGTATTAGTGAATATTAATGATTTATTCGTGCAATTGACGATTTTTCATGTTATTTGAAATCTCCATCGGGTGTATTTGAAAAAGGTAAGCGTATCAGTGATTAATATGCAGGGATCTAATATGAATGTATGAGTGAACTCTGGTAAGGCCAAGGAAAATATAAAGTTAGTTTCTCATCATAGACATATTGCAAAAATGATGCGGTGATGCGGGTTTTTTTCTTCTCAATTTTTCTTATTCTTCAACTAACAAGAAAACATGAAAACATGAAAACGACATAGGAATGCACGCAGAGATGAATGCACAGCAGTGTTGCTTTAGTATTTTTGTATAGCAACAGTTCTGAGAAATGGCGGCCATTTTGGATTTCAAATATGTCAGGTAATCTGTTTCTTTAGTGCCAAACTCCGATTTTTTTGTGTTTTATTTAGTGCGAATGGTTAAAAGTTTTATTCAGGAAAGTTTTAGCAAAATTTATAAATTTGTCATCTTCGAGGCGCTTACTGCGGGTATGACAATATCTTGATTTATTGCCTTGGTTACTAAAACCACTCACCAAAACGCGGTTATGTGAGCAAGATCTAGGTTGCTAAGTTGCTAAATGAGAGCAGTTTGTCTGTTATTAGCTGTTATACTTTAAGGTAGAATACGCCTCGAAGGTTAAAGACTTAAACTTTTATTCGAATTTTTCTCAAGTAATCTTTTAACCATTCTCTTTCAAAACCAAAAATAAAAACTGCGGGTCGCCATGCAAATTTTGGTACTGTACTAGAAAAACAAATTACCCAAGATTTACCAATATTTGAAATTCAAAATGGCCACCATTCTCGTCTTAACTCTATGGAGAGAGAAAAATTTTCAAAAACTAAAACGATGTAAAGTTTTTTTACACCAAGAGCTTAAAAAACACTCCACAAGTGGTAGATCAGAAAAGAATTGATAAAGTTTGAAAGTCCAAATATCTGTCCCCGTGGCGCATTCTACCTTAAAGTTAATGACGTTTTCGTTATATGTTTCTGTAAAGACACGCATTTTCTTATTCTGCTCCCTAAAATGTGTTGAAATACAAAGTATAGACCTTGCCAGCATGATGCTTTGTGTACATTGTATCATGTTGTTGTCGACAAACGAATTCTGGTCCGGACTGACATTCAGCTGCCAACAGAAGCAAATCAATATAGCCGACATCAAGATTGTGTTGACAAGCGAAACGCCGAATTACTTAGACCTGATTTTGGAGGAAAACAGGGAAAAGAGTGGACAAAAAACCCTTGAAAATATATCAAAAGCAGGAGACAATCAGGCTATGAATTGCAGAGAGGGGCAACAAAGAGTTTGCTCGAAAAGGTAATCTCGACCAACATGTCGACTGACTGCACCAAGTACCATAGTAAAAGAAAGATTTGCTGCTACTATGTGGTTTAGAAAGTTTCGGAATAGAGTCCTACAGCATTGAAAGGGCAACGCAAAAGAAAAAAAAACACGGAAAAACAACGAACCAGAAGACACCACGCTGTGGTCCTCGTTTCGGTCTGCATGCACTCACTATTTGAACTCCGTACACAGTCCCTCGTGGGCTATTCAGCTGTGGGACTATTCGCCCCATAGACGAGTGTACATAAGCGAGACACAACCCAAGTCAGGAAATGAAACGGCTATTTCGTATAGGGATTGTGCCACCATGTCATCTTCGACGATCGATTTTACCGTGAAAAGTAGCGAGTTCATCTATCATGTAACCGTCGACTGTTCCCTATCATTCTCAAAATTCGTACCTGGTACTTAATTTGCTTCACAAATGCTCGTTTCGTGTGATTTCGGCCGAATTCGACGGACACGTCGCTAAAACATAAGCGTGAGCAACATTCCGGTCACCTCACAGCCATCTTCGCTTGCCAAGGTCACCGCTCCGGGCAGCTGGATGCTTCCCGAAATCAGACCTTGGCTGATAGACCCCCTCAAATCGTGTTTTTTAAAGCGCCACCACACGACTGTAAATAGCCAATCAGATAATCGGTTACTACGAATGTAGTAGTATAGGTCTTTTCCCTTTTTTTCTCGGTGTTACATTTACAAGTATTCGTGGTGACTGTTTACATTTCATGCTACTGAAATCTACTGCTGAAATAACTGATGTGTTCAAAACGTCAAAACAAAGGCCCAGCCGCCAGCGCGTCGTACCGCAAATATTCCCAGCTGTCGCTCAACTTGTAAGGTGAAACACGGTCCGTGGGTGAAAACATCAACCCGCCAAACTCAAAAGATCGCGGCGCGAAATAGAAAAGTTCTACCCACCGAAGTAAATCTGTTAAACCACTCCTCCAATTTTGACCTCAAAATTTCACGATAAACCCATTACTCAGACTTTGTTCAGACATTGTGGTCCTGTCAACTGGCGCGGCCGGCAGCTATTCTGTTGTTCATATCTTTGGAAAATTGTAAACATTGTGAGACGATGAACAGGATATACCAGAACAGAACATCGACACGCAGCGGGAGAAACAACTAGACAACAACTAGAAGCATGGCTCAAAAACATGGACTAGGACTTTGTGAAATATGCTAGAACTGGAAATCAAAGAACCGGATTTTGTTTGGGTGTTGTTCAAAAAAAATTGACCTATTCATCACAGCAAGCAATATACTCATCGGTGAATTTTTCATTGACTAAAAGTGTCAGCAAGCAATATAAGCTTAGGCCTACTCATCGGTGAATTTTTCATAGACTACAAGCGTCAGTTTTTTCAAAGTCATCTTCTGCACTATCGCCATATTTATTCGTCGATTTTTTTTCTTTGGGAGATATCTAACCCTTCACATGATACAAAGCGTTGCCATACATTTCGTAACCCACGATCACTGAAACGGAACTTTTCGCCACCTCTCTGAATGACGAGAAAATCGCCCGTAACTTTATCCCCACCACGCAGTAAGATTTCCCCATGCATGACAATCAAATTCTGTATTAAAGTCGGGCAAGATTGCCTTCCCACTCCTAAATCTCCATTTGCCATTAGGGTGTCACAGGATGAAGGTAAACCAGAGACTTGGTTCAAGTCGGTGAATTTTCAAAAAATAAAATGATTTGTAAAAGTTCCTCGTGTAAAATTTGGTAGTGATCGAACGCGTTTTTATTCAGTCTGTGCAGCTATAGCAGTAGTGAGTTAGTTTGTGCCGAGTAAAACTCCCCTGTATCGCGTTCACCCCACTCAACGCGTTCACATAATCCGACACACTATGGTGTCCAATCCATGCCAAAATTACTACTTTGATTTTACAACACAACATGCCATTCCGAACACCATATACACACATTTCACATGAAAACAGAACACAGATCATTGCATTCCAGACGTTCACACAACTCACATGTTCACAATCACGCACTTGAACCAAGTCTAGTAAACCAGTAAGTAAATCGAGAGGAAAGCTGTGCACAAACAGTGCGGTGGTCGGCGTTTGGAAGGTAGGCGCGGTTTTCTCTTTGAGTGTAACGCGTGCTCTGATTGGTCCGCCTGATTTTCTATTTCCATCAAACTCAAAATAGTGGGGGTATCCCGCACGGCCTGTCTGGCTAACAAGCTGTGCGAGCGGACGATGCCTCACAGCGGACGTAGTATGGCGCGTAATCCATGCCAAAATTAATAACTTACAATTTGAGCCAAGCTTCATTCAACTCTCGCTCAGTGCGACCCAACTGTGGCCACCTTCATTCGGCTCTCGCTCAATGCGATTCAACTCTCGCTCAGTGCGACCCAACTGTGGCCACCTTCATTCGGCTCTCGCTCAATGCGATTCAACTCTCGCTCAGTGCGACCCAACTGTGGCCACCTTCATTCGGCTCTCGCTCAATGCGATTCAACTCTCGCTCAGTGCGACCCAACTGTGGCCACCTTCATTCGGCTCTCGCTCAGTGCGACCCAACTGTGGCCACCTTCATTCGGCTCTCGCTCAGTGCGACCCAACTGTGGCCACTTCATTCGGGTCTCGCTCAGTGCGACCCAACTGTGGCCGACTTCATTCGGCTCTCGCTCAGCAATTCCATCCAATATTGTCGCCAACCTATCCAACTTTCACGAAACTCAATGCGACTCGTAACTTCGGAAACAGCTTTCAAAGCAATATCTTTGGTACTATGATTCTATTATAATTAACAGACAATATTCATATCATTAAAAAAATGGGTCATCTAATATTATGAAGTTTAAGGACATTTTGAATGAGAAGACTTACACAGTAGGCCTACAGTTGGTTAGGGAAATAGTACATTGAGAATAAAATTACTGTAAAGGGAGAAGAATCAAAAAAATCAAAACAGAATTAGAAACTCTGTTAAATACAACGGGTATGGGAAGAATGACATCATTTTATTCTTAGTCTAATAACCGGTATTACATATTTAAGCAATAAAGCACACCCAGCAACGGTATACATCGAGATTTTGACCAATTCACGACATATGCACGAGTGATAGCGAGAGCATAAAATAATAATAATAATAATAATAATAATTTTGTTTGCTTTTAAATGGAGAATTTACATCACATTTGTGGTAATAAAAATGTAATACAAAAATAAGTTAAATTTTTCCTAAAAGGGATCTAGTCGAAATTGAGCGGTATACCGTCGCTTGGTTTAATGTATTGCTATTGGAAACAATATTTGCGCGAACGAACTCCTAATCCATTGAAGACAACAGAATTATTTATATAGCTAGACGACGTGATAACAAGAACTTTGTTGGAACTGTAAATCTGGACTTCCGCAACAGACTTTTGGGTTGAATATTTGGATCCCCCAGGACAATGACAGAAAACATATGAATATATTAATGACGTCATGGGACGTCACTATGACGCCCTGTGACGTCTCGTGTAGTACGGCAAAGTTGGTCACTTTAATGATGGGTTGGCTGCCATGAACCACATTCTGGCACGGTCAATTTGAAGTAAAATCAGAGTCGTTAACATAACATAGAATCACCTTCACATATTAAAGTAAATGCAATGGACTCTAAATCACGTGTGATTTGTTTCAACTCAAAAGTGTCTTCATTTGAATCGCATGCTGTGGCGCCCATTTCAAAAATGGTTCGCCCCAACCAAGCCCCCCCCCCCCCAAACACGGAATATCCCCCGACACGAATGCGTTCAGCTCAAAAAGCAAGACGAATGCAGAGTCATCAAATGAGTTGAGCTTCAAAGGTAATCTAGGGAGCATGATTCAAACGAGTCGCGGCGGAAAGCGAATGCATTACACGAGTCGCATTGAGTTTCGTGAAAGTTGGATAGGTTGGCGACAATATTGGATGGAATTGGGCGATAGTTAAATGAAGTTGGCCACAGTTGGGTCGCACTGAGCGAGAGCCGAATGAAGTCGGCCACAGTTGGGTCGCACTGAGCGAGAGCCGAATGAAGGTGGCCACAGTTGGGTCGCACTGAGCGAGAGCCGAATGAAGGTGGCCACAGTTGGGTCGCACTGAGCGAGAGCCGAATGAAGGTGGCCACAGTTGGGTCGCACTGAGCGAGAGTTGAATGAAGGTGCCACAGTTGGGTCGCACTTAGCGAGAGCCGAATGAAGGTGGCCACAGTTGGGTCGCACTGAGCGAGAGCCGAATGAAGGTGGCCACAGTTAGGTCGCACTGAGCGAGAGCCGAATGAAGGTGGCCACAGTTGGGTCGCACTTAGCGAGAGTTGAATCGCATTGAGCGAGAGCCGAATGAAGGTGGCCACAGTTGGGTCGCACTGAGCGAGAGTTGAATCGCACTGAGCGAGAGTTGAATGAAGGTGGCCACAGTTGGGTCGCACTGAGCGAGAGTTGAATCGCACTGAGCGAGAGTTGAATGAAGGTGGCCACAGTTGGGTCGCACTGAGCGAGAGTTGAATCGCACTGAGCGAGAGTTGAATGAAGGTGGCCACAGTTGGGTCGCAGTGAGCGAGAGTTGAATGAAGTTTGGCTCAAAATGTAAGGTATTAATTTTGGCATGGATTACGCGCCATAGACGTAGGGCACCTCCACTTTACTGACGTTAGCGCCGCGTACCCATGAGGGGTGACTGGAAGGTTGGTCATGCCTTTTGTTTTGGCGAGGTGTCTTCTGAAATCGGCCGAAAATCACACGAAAATTCATACCTGATACTTCATCTGCTTACAAAATGCTTATTTGGTGTGATTTTCGGCCGAGTTCGAGAGACACCTCGCCAAAACATAAGCGTGAGCAACATTCCAGTCATCCCTCATGGGTAGGCGGCGCCAACGTCACTCGCTTATGTACACTCGTCTATGGGGCGAATAGTCCCAGAGCTGCAGAGCTGAATAGCCCACGAGGGACTGTGCTCTGTACATCTCATTGCATGGCGTCATCCGGAAGAATGATTATAGATGCGAAGGAAATCAATACCAACGGACAGTTTGTCAAGTCTTCAGATTATTGTTTATTAATAGAACGCACATGAACATTTTTATCGCGTTTGCATCGATTGAACAGAGTTTTCTCCATTTGAATTTAAACAGTGGCTTCAACGTGAATAGCGACAACCGGGTCGCCATTGCTCGGAATATTGATATTAGCATAACCGTTGCCGGAGACCGTAACGATGTGAGGGGTGCCGTTCTGTTCTACGTCAGTGCACGATCTTGAACCAGAGTTGTAGTCAGCCACAATCAGATTGCAGTAGCTGCCACCGGGCAAACCTGTGTAGATTGAGGCATTCATAGTCCAGCTGTCTCCGTTTATAGCAATGAACGCCTTGTTACCACGAGAGAAAGCTATCTGGTTACCGCGATTATCCCACCAGTTGTCAACTCCCGTGCCGAAGGCAGCTCTACGGAACCAAACCATAGAAGCGATCTGTCGCCATTGGTGTTCGCACACCCATTCACCAAAGCAGACGACATCTTTGGTCGATCCATCTGGATGGGAAGGCGGGCCAGCTTCACTGTCTGTGAAGTAGTAGCTGCTCATCACGCGAGGAATGCCGTAATCGTGTGCCAACATGAATTCTACTGCCATCTTGTATTCTCTTGCTTGTTTGTGAGTAAGGATTCCACCGCCTCCTCCATGGCCACGCTGGTTGTCATGGTTGTCGATGAAAGCAAGTGCATCGTTACGATTCAGTAAACCCCATGCTTCACCCCAGTTCGCCAACCATCTCAATTGGTTATTACCTGAGAAGCAGTTGCTCAGCTCCAGACCGTAATTGAACTCAGTCACGCGTCCAAGGTGTGTAATCAGTAGCTTTGATTGGCTCTCCACCCTGATCGATGACTTCTTGTACGATAAACGGCCTGCTTCCACTTGGGAAGGTAGGTGTTATCAGATTGTTAAATCGGTTGTAGATGGCTTCCAAGTCACCGGGCCACATATGTTTACATGCATCCACGCGGAAACCAGCCACACCGATGTTTATCATGTCGTTGGCGAAGTCAACTACTCTGTCACGTACGTAGTTGTCGGACAACTTCAAATCGACAAGGCCGAGCAGACGACAGTTGCGGACCTCCCATGCGTCGTTGTAGTTACTAATATCTCGGTCGCAGATATCGTCATTGAAATCCCACTGTGAATACGGTACAGCTGGAAAATCACGGGCAGAGTTTCTGGTATTGTATGCGTTGCCCGCAGTACCATCACCGTCCACTGGAGAACAAAAATACAAATTTTTCTGTCATCCATAAAATTGTTACTGTAATTCCTCTTTCAATTTCGTATGTCTCACACTCGACTCACGCGATACATAAATTCATTCAATCGCAAGGTTTCTTTTCAGTGTGGTCCATTCGAATTTTGCATGGCATTCATCCTTTGCCCCGAACTTCCAAGGATTTTCGGTCAACTTCATGTGAATAACTGTTTTCAAAAGTCACCGTTTGCTGATTTTAACCATTTTCCGACTATCAACCCCAAGTTATAATGGTCAACCCTGTATTGCCTGTAGCCCTAAAGCTACATAAATACCAACATAGAATAATAGATAGACGCATGCATGCATAAGCTTGCATGTTCACATACATACCAAGTACATAATTACACACATGCACATACATACACACATGCACACACATACATACGTACATACGGTTACATTGCGTTGGGAGAGAGAGAGAGAGAGAGAGAGAGAGAGAGAGAGAGAGAGAGAGAGAGAGAGAGAGAGAGTCTCACCTCCGTTGCCGGTCATGTGATTAATGACCAAATCTGGGTAAATAAGAACATCTTTAGCGTTGCATCTGTTGACCATGTCAATGAAGGCATTTCTATCACCACTTCTACTGACCAACTGGTAACTGACGGGTTGGTATCTCTCCCACCATGGCCGGAATGGATTCCATACCGTGCGATGTTCGCTTGGGGGAGATACCTGTACACCACCGTACAATCTGGGTCCCAGGAAACTAGCAGGAGCAAGCAGAACATCGTTTCAATGACACTGTAATTTCCAGTCACGTTTATCCGATGCGGGCGGTATTCATAATGACTAACCCTCCGTAACCGCCGTACTTTCGTAAGGTGAGCAGATACCTGTACCCGTGCAACGTATGCATATTTCGGTGTTGGCCCATATTTCATTTCCGCAATGGCCGTCTACCAAATGAATAGTCGATAGGGTTTTTCGCATACGGTCAAACGGTAAATGCCTTTATCAGCATGTGAATTGTTATCAGCCTAACCGGTACATATATTTTTCACCCTGAATGACATAACTGGCGTTATAAACAACTGTTTGCCGTTTGAGGACCGTCACGCAAATATCCTTACAAGCGCTAGGTTGTTCGGCATTGCCATCTAGGATAACTTCAATTTGTTGAGATAAAGATTTGCTACCATGCCAACTCTGGGTACAAACCGTTTTATCTAACACTATTTGCGAGTATTTTATTTACTGAAAAAAATGTAACACCCATCTAAACTGACTATCTACTACTGTCTAATATCTACAAGTCTCATTACCGCTTTGGAGGTTGACCATTAAATCTTTGGAAGCTGTTGTCTAATTGGTGCAGAGATAAAAATGTTTCAAAAATACACCCGAAGGTCGGCCAAAACTGCCATACAAAGTCCATATTTAGATACAAAAATCGTCAAATTGCGGAAGTACACGTTGAAAAAGTTGCACGTCGGAATTGGTACCAACCAAGGCCTCTAAAGATGTGTGCCGTAGCTTCTCGGAGCCTATGAAGTGCACGTACATCAGAAAACACCCCTGACAGTAACAATGTGTAGTCGGCATAAGGAGCCCACGTTTATACTAAAATATTCAGTGAAGGTTGTACGCGTCTCCAAACTTACAGTTTCAAACTTTCGCCCAAACCTTCCTCGAGAAAATATTGAACGATTGTCTTTCATTATCAGTCTGGAATGAAAGTCAGGACTTGCCGTGCAAATTGGACAAACAAACTAAGTAGACTTTGTGGATATTTGAAAATGAAAATGGGCGCAATACCTGTTGTTAACTCAATGGGGAAAATGAAATTGACGATTTTCACAACCGAAGATTCCAGTTACTCCACACGACTGACAACGAGTCACCACAAGTGGCACATCTTGTTGAAAATTTGAGAATCCGAAGAAGTATCTTGGAGGTGCATCTACCTAAAAACGGTGTACCCAAGTATTCGAATGGCTACTGACAATGGTCGTTTAACATTCCCGGAATGCTTCCTCATTTATTATGATTTTACGTTCCAGCAAATACTGGACGAGATAATTCGGGGCACGCACGCGCGGCTGAACACCGTGGGGCCGCATGTCGTAAGAGAATACAAATTTAGCAGATCTTCAAATACTTCACCTGCTTCAAATTTGGTGAAAGTTTATAAATTTTTCTACACAAGATCCCTACCAAAGTCCTCTGAACACGGATTTAAAGGCCCTTTTCAGTAACCACGTTTGAAATAACGATTGTACTCTGTGTTTAAGTTTGAATACATTTTCTGCAACAATGTCACTCTGTGTGTACCATATAGTTAGACAAATAAGTTACACTCACTTTTCACATTCTTTAGCGACATCCGACCACTTCCACTCAAATAAATGGACCATAACCTCACGGTTGTCTCTCATGTTGCTATTCCATTGGCAGTAAGCAGTGGTTGCCCACAACAACACGCAAATCAAAGATAGCCTCATCCTTGGAGAGAGATAATGAGGAAGAGATGATCATGATAAGAAAATGTTCACACAATTTGTCACCAGACTTAAGTAAAACGTTTTGAACGTTGTTTGCAATCAACTGTACTGTGGTAAACATTGAATGTGCCGCAGAGTACGTCTCCCATCGCAATTTTGGAACTGCTCACAAAACTTCTGCGTTGACGACACGAGATCAGTGATTGTATAACGGCCTATTTGAAATATTTTCAAGCGGACAAAATAAATATGCTCGCTCGTATAGAAGGCTGTGTCATCGCAGTAAACAGATCATGAACTTCACAAAATTCAAAAGGGAAAAGAAGGACACCCGCCATTATCCGTACCTGCAGTCGCTATACCAAACTCGGCCAATCCCAGCTTCGAAAAATTTGGTATAGAGGTGTCGTGCCGATCGAGCAACACGTCTTTTTATAGATGAGGTAATTGCCGCATTTGACAGAAAAGTTTGTGAGAAAACTGCATCTGTTTCGCAAGTTTTATATGGACACACCATTAAGTTGCTTATTTGTCGAAGATAAACTTAATACACACAATTGCAGATGATTTACCCATAATGAGAGTCGTATTCTACAAATGATTAGTCTTTGCTGGTCCCGGTAAATGGTATTTTTGTATATTTGCTTGTGTCATATATTGAGTTCCGGTCAACTTTAAAAGGACAGTTATTGTAACTTTTGATGTTTTTTTCCGTATATTGGTTTTTAATGTCAACTACAATTTCTTGTTCTTCTCCCAAAAAGCATGGTGAGATAAACACGATTCAGCTTGTCAACTAAGCCTGTACATGTGTAAACTGCTTTGTTGTTGTTGACAAATGAATTCTGGTCCGGACTAGAATTCAATTGTGTAAGCAATAACAGTGGCTTCTACACATATAGACTGTGTTGACAAGCTGATAGATGTTTCAACATGCTTTAAGAGATAGCACAAGAATTTAACTTGCGATTGACACACACACACATACACACACACACACACACACACACACAAAATCATGAAAAAAATTATCAAAAGTTACAGCCACTGGCCCGTTTCACGACTTTAGAAACCGTGGTAGAAGGTTGTTGGAGGATTTCTTATTCTGAATTCGTAAAGAGTTGTGCTCTTTAGAAAGTTCTTAGTAATTAAATGAGACTGTGGAGGTCAAATCTACGTGCATGAATAGCAAATACACAGCGCGGCACCAATCTGCTACAAAGTTATATGTTAACTCTCATAAGCATTAAGCTTATCTTTGTACACATGTTAAAACTTGATATTTTCTCATATTTTGCAGGGTGGCATGACTCTTTTTCACACATCCGAACATCGTGATCGCGTATGTCGCCCTGTAGGGCATGGTGCAAACTTCGTTTGGAGACATAAATAACATTACAGACAAGGAGAAATTTGTCTGTGATAACATATTAAACTGTAAGGCTTCGGTGAAGGAGACCCGGTCTTTGTATTTGGTGAAAACAAAGTTGCGACTCAAATGAACATCGTAGGGTCTATTAAATATTTGAAAGGGTTACCAGGATGACGAAATAGAATTCGTTTCGTTATCGAAATTCTACAGTTTTCCTTCGGACTTTGTATGGCACCCATATGCTGAATTTCCATGCTTTTTACAACCGACATTCATCTGAATCTTTTTTAATTGGCATGACTGTCAGTTTGAATAATGTTGTCTGCAGAATTTCATCCGAGTTTTGATACCCCCGAGATCTAATGGTCCCCCACAAGATCTGATGGACCAAGATTTCTGTGCAGTGACTTTAAATACACTTCATTTTCATCGCGTAGTGACGACGCAATAATCTCAAATTTGGTGCTAGCAAAACGCCTGCGTTCTATCTTTTCATAGATATCCATAGTTTGAAATGATATCTCAGTTAAATTTTGTCCGAAATGAGGGACACGACTATCGAAATTTAAACGTGCAAGAATAATGATTGTGGTACTGTATTATCAAAAGGGGTCTAATAAAAGCCATAAAATTCTCTCATCAAAGGATCATGCCATATAAAGTTTTGATTTAAGGCTGAATTTCTGTCAGAGGCGGCTACAATGTCGCGCACAAGATGCCGTACTTATCAACAAACCTGCGATCCGATCAGTCCGCCTTTCGATACCCTATGTCGGTTATGTCAGTCGTTACATATTGGCAGAGTGTGTTCAAAATGACAAAATACCACAAAGTTTAAACCATCCATTTCCTGATCGGATTAACTTCCGTCAAATACTCCTCAAAGAAATATTGTTTACATCCGCAATTTTGCGAAAAGAAATATAGTGATGACTACTAAACAATTCAGATGCAAAAGAACTTTTAGCGACGGATCAAGCAGAAATAATCAGACAAGACTTAACTCTTGTATTCGACCACGAAAAGTCGACCTTAAAAGGTCAACTTGAACCTGTCGCTTGTATGGAAAGGTCGTTTGCGACATAGCTTCAACCACCATGTGGTGTTTGACATTTATAGGTCTTCACATTTGATCGATTTAGCGCCATATATTTATATCACGCTTTTGCTGCGTGCTTGACAAGGTATACGATACACAACTGTTCACGCTTTTCATGCATGTAAACAACCGTAAAACACATGTTTTGTTTGCTGTCGAGCGTTATTTAAGCACTGTAAACTAATTTCTCCCGAACAGCGGAGAACTGCTATGACCAGCCAAAATGGGATAAATAATCAGGTCGTGTCAAATTGCCTCAACACGAAAGTGCCCTCATGAAGAGAATGACGTAGAAACTTTATTTGGCGCCACAATAAAGGTTTATGATATGACTAAACAACAGACTCTCATAAAGCATTGAAGTAGGCGATGTCAGTATTGACCGAGTTTCCGATGCATAACTGAATTTTGCGACCGAATAACTGAACACTCATTTATGTTGATCACCTGATGTACTTTATAAAGCTCCGCCCACCAGGTGTACCTAGTGTTCAAAAGGGGCATATTTCTCTAACATTTTCGTCTTCTAACCTTTTTTTCAACAAAGCTTCCAACAACGTAAATATATAGAATAGAGCAATCATTTTGCTTATAGTGCTCTCAAGCAGACAGTGCAGTCACAGACAGTAGTGTTCTACGGGTAAAATCGTTGTGTGAAACAGAACATTATTTTGTAAAACCCTCAGAAGCGTCAGCCTTTCATGTTTTATTATGATTTTATTTTTAACTTGAATCATGCCATGTTTGTACTCAGGGAGGTGTGCCACTTGATATCAACCCTTTACAAGACAAACATCGAGAAAATTTGATTATCCACAATCACGGCTTTCGTAGTCATCTCACAAGAGGGCGCTATGACCTCGAACCAAAGCACGCAAAGGACGCAAAGCTGATGTTCGTCAGCGGGGCCGCCTCAAAGGGGACCACAGTGGAGGATATCCTATGTAAGATATTTCTGAAAAATACCATTTCCCCACTGCATGTGCCAAAAACCCCTACTGTGTGCCATGGCATTTTCCTTTAATACTTTGTATTCTGAAATCGAACCAAATATATGGGAACCCCAAGTGTCTGGATCTTGATAATATGGAAAAATAAAAAAAAAATAATTACAATAAAAATTCTCTGCTTAAACGGGAAGTTCACCAAGGATGATTTTTACATATGTAAAAATCATCCATGGTGAACTTAAAGGGGAAGTTCACCAAGGATGATTTTTACATTATGTAAAAATCATCCTTGGTGAACTTCCCCTTTAAAGGCTAAGCTGCACTATTACATAGATGCATGTCCATAAGGGACTGGTTGGTTTCTTCGTGTGAGATATGCAGTGATGGGAGGTCTCCTGGGTTTTTTACTTTGTTAGGAGGAGATTGCTGTGCTAACCCAAAATAAGAGGGGTGAGTCGATTACCGAACTTTTGACTGTGCCAGAATAAACTGCATCCAATCAAATTCGAGTGCTAATATTTATTATCTTTTAAATTCATACAGACTTTCAAGATGTTGTCATGCTTAATCTATATTTCATTCTATAAATCTATAAGCTTACAATTCAAGGTGAAGTAGGAGAATTCTGAGTGTGTCTGTACCAGGAAAGTTTTCCAGATTCATACAAAAGTACTGTCTGAATCACTATTACTCAAAAACACACCATTACTTTTCGTGTTTTTCTTTTGAACAGTAAAATTTGTAAGAAATATTTTATCAGCAGAATATCCCATAGAGACTCACTTTTGGTAATGCTTGTGATTTTCAGTCCATGGTCCGTGGTAGTGTTTGTTGGTGTCTTGGTAACTCCCGGGGGTAACTCATACAACGGGTAATGGTTCATTGCTTACCGGTCCATATGCGAAAAAGATACATGACTAGTAGTGAAACATTAATTACAGGAGATGTGCAAGTAATTACATATGGCCAAAAAAATAAATAAATAAATAGATAAATTGAAAAAAAATAAATTGCGCTGTTCCGATAACATAGTTTTCAAGAATAGGGTAGGTAGGTCGGCAGGAATTTTTTTCCATAATATTTTTATTTTTAAATGTGCATTTTTCAGGGGTTCAGGGCGGTCAAACACTGGCCACAACGTTTCCAGAAAAATGTATCATACATATAAAGGAAAAAAATAAAAGTCATTCTCGTTCAAGCAAAAATCAAATGCAAAGTAACGAACGCATGATTTTACGGGTCTTTTCTTTTTTGTACTTCCCTGTTTACGTAGCTCTAAAAATTTTTGGGTTGGCAAGTAAAAAATAGGATAGGTCGGGTTATCGGAACAGCACAACTTTTTTTGTTCGGCCTAACCAAAACACTTATGCAGATATGGCAAGTGGAGATCTCAACTCCATGGCTTTGAATACATATTTGCCAAGGTCGATAAGTATCTCATTGTCTGACACATACATAAATGCTCGAAATTTGTCATTGTTTGGTTCAAAATATGCAAATCGCGGTAAAAACTTGGTTCTGATGAGGTTATACATTGGACAAATTAAGAGAAAGTGGTACTCATCTTCAATGTCACATGTGTTACAAATCTTACGTATTCTGAGGTGTGGGTCTATACCTTCACGTCTACCAACCTCGATTGCTAAATCAGAGGACGAACAACGAAAACGTGCAAAGCTTGGATAAATTTACAATTACATCTTTAGCTTTTCTATAAGTTTTTCTTATCAGTTTGTTTGCAGATATCTGACACTCTGATCTATGGCAAGTTTAAAAAAGTTGTTTCATCTCCGACTTCCTGTGCTACCCATGCATATCCAAGACCATGTGAAAATAAGAAATGTCTGACTGATGATGCCCAAGTATGTCTCCCAAATAAATCGAGGATAAATAACATGATATATGCCGGACAAGGCAGTCTGTCAGGAGACATGTGCAGCAACTTTAACCATTAATAAATACAATGTTTGACCGTTGCAACGAAAATGTGTAGCCGCCCACATTCTCCAAGCACTGTCTCATTTGTCGTAGTCTTACTGATTGATAGTAAACGTCGACACCCCTTTCTTTGAACTCTTTCAATTACATCATAATATTGCAATGCTCATGCGTTAATAATGTCTGAAATGTGTAAACTCTTCACCATGCAAGGAGATGTTAAAGCGATAATTATATAGAAAACGTAAGAAACCATGTACTTGAATAACTGTAACTTGCGATCTGAAAAGTCGACGTAATTTGGATTTCAAGGAACAACGACATCTTGCGGCAATCGAACTTATGGCTCAGAACTATATGTTGGTAAACGGGATCGGACATTAATATTTTTTACCAAATATTGTAAAATACAAAAGCTGCAGTGTTTTAAGTGACATAAATATTGGAGTACACTTTAAGATTCGTTTTTACACTCATCATTCCATCAGTCACGGTCGGGAATAGTCGGAGCAGACCCCGGTGAAGCTCATGCTTTAGCATCATACTCAGAATCATTTTCGCGTACCCTCTGACGCTGAAAATAAGGATGAGGATGATGCTAACTTTACACTCGTCAAAGTTAAGGGCTACAACTGCACATTTTCGACGTCTACATTGGCAAAGCAATGATTTTTATACACTGTAGCAAATTGTTTTTACTTTCATTCCATGTTTCAGGATTCTACATTCCATGTTCCTCTCCAAAAAATATGTCGCTACTTTGTCTGTAAAGGCGAAATCTTGCAATATGGATTAAAGAAAGCAAGTCAGAAAATGGTGGAATTTATACAAGAGCAAACTGTCCAGGATCAGCCAACTGTGAGAACTAGTAACAGGGGGAGGGAGCAGCGGGTTGAGTGTACGCATACTTTTCTGATATATTTTTTAAAAGGAATAAATCGAGGAAACCCTAAAAATTTGCCGCTAGATTCCCATGAACATTTGTTTAATATCGAGAATAAAGATATGCTCCGTTCTTTTTACAACTTAGGTTCTGGTCAGTTTCTTCGGCCTGGGAGGGGGGCGGGGGATTAATTTTTGCCGACGTCAAAAAGTGGCTGAACCCCCCTCATTCCAACTTTCGAAAACAGGGTGACCCCCCTGTTCCAACTTTCGAAAACAGGGTGACCCCCCTGTTCCAACTTTCGAAAACAATGTGACCCTCCTGCGCGAAACAAAGGCCCGGGTAAAACAAAAGGTTGTATTTAAATTGAATAAATCAGTATATATATATATATATATATATTATATATATATATATATATATATATATATTATATATATATATATATATAATTTTGGGGTATATTTAAACATTCAGTCATTCTGTGTTTGATGAAATTGTTGTGATATCAGTACAGGAACTTAAAAGTGTCAATTCTGAAGTTTGAATGCAGTATTTTGAATGAGCTGTATGTACTCCAACTCTTTTTATGCATAACCGGTAACCAGATGTCCAGAACTGCTGTAAGAAAACTGCGATTGTAAAATATTAGTGCATGTTGCTTTCTAATATTGAATTCTCAAAGAGAAAACAGAAAAGTAGGCTATCAGGAACTTGTCATGCTTTTCATATGAACTGCAGATTTCATAATTATTAGTACACTTTGCAAAACATACTGTCAATTCACAGACATCAGGATATTTCTGACATACAGGGCCTATCTGTGATATATTAATTAACTGCGCACGAAGGGCGCGCCGAAAAATATTTAACATCCAGGTATCTCTGATATTTAGAGGTTATTACCCAATGTCGCCTGTTCCTGTGTCGTATCAGCATGAGTGTCATTTGTGCTGCGTCAGAGACGAGACGAAGTCGAGTGTCTGACGCAGCACAGATGACACGAATGCTGATACGACACAAGGAACAGGCGATATTTGGTAATAACTGATTTATCATATACCCATGCCCATAATTTTAGGGAATTTTTACTAATAGAGCGAAAAACCTTTAATTTTGAGGCTTAACTTTATTACGCCTTGCGCATAAATATCAGAATGTTTATGTGAACAGGCTTCATTCATAAAGTATACGACGAAGATGTCAACATCACGCACGACATCGCTGCAAGTCGTCCATATCTCAATGAAACCCAAGAAGAAAGACACCGGGATACAAAAATCGTCATACAGAAGGAACATTTTAAGGTGCAATATGCTATTACAACTGTAACCGATCAAAAACTGCTCAGCTTTAAATCTATCCTGATTTCGATCGTCGTACGGCACGGAGCTCGCGCGGAGAGGGGACGCCATTTTGTTAGTTTACCTTTAGAGTTGCCATGTCAACAGTCGTCGCGCGCGCGACATTGCTGTAACGCTACGCGCTCACTACCTGTTCGGTGGAGAACCGTGCACAGTGCCGGCGCCGTGCAAACGGCAGAATGTTTGCTAGAACTTGACCAAAAAAAACCATAGGAAAACATTTCAAGACTCAACGTGATATTTCCGTATTTTGCAACCAGAAATACCCGTGTTCCTCAAAGCCCTTCAAGTTTTTACGTCGGCGACATCGCTTCGCAGGCGGGGAGCGGCAGCCATTTTGTTGTTTACGTTGTTTACCAACAAACTGCTAATGTAGTTCGGGAAAACTCTCAAACTGATGACGTTCATCGTGCATATCTCAACATTTACCGTGAAATATCACGGCTGATATTTTACGTTGAACGTCACTAGGATGTAGCAATATGGGAAGGGTATATGATAAATATCTGATATATGAAAATCATGTAGCTGAAGAGCATGCTGAAAAACATGTTTGATATTTTAAAGAAATGCACCCGAAGGGCGCGCCGAAAAATTGTAAACATATACAGACATGACAGGTATATATATGTCTGATATATTAAAGTTTTGCACTAGGACGGGGCTCTGAAAAATATGTCTTATTGTACTTGGGCCTCAGCCCAAGTACATTGTTTTCATTCCGTGGGAAAAAAACTGTAAGGTATAACCATTCTGGCTGAGACCAGGGAGGGCAAAATGTATTGGCTTCATCTTTCTTGGCATAATAAATGGCGTAATGATGTTAACTGAATGGAAGTGCTGCTCTCAGCCAGTCTTGAATAAGTGAGATGTGAATATAAATGCTTCTCTATCTGAGTTTTTGCCACAAAACTTCTGAATATAATCAAAATGTGCATCGAAATGCAACAATTAATGCACCCTCCGTTTCCTAGGCGATGGCACGACCCTTGCTACACCCACTGGACGAGCCAAAGTGGGAGGGGTAATTTCGGTTGGTCGAACAGGAGGGCTCGAGACCAGAATTTAACATTTAAACTTGAAACATGTTTAATCACTGACAAGATGTGGATTAGTGTTAATCAACGAGAAAGTTTGAAAAGGAAAGGTTTTATATCCCGGACACAATGAAAAGCATTACGACTGGAAACTGTACCCCCGGTTGAGAATAGTAATGCCCACAGCGATGGAGAACACTTATCCTTGAGCTGAGAAAGCCAGACCATCATTTCGAAATAGAGCTGCAGATTCGAGAAGCTCGTTAAAAATAGCTAGGTACACCCCAAAGGGGTGGTTTCGAGTCTTGAGGGCAAATTTCGCCTCCTTCATTTAGAAATCGTACGTTTGTTTTTCCAGGGGAACACATCATTGACACAAAATTTGCATGAAAAGGGGTCGCCAGTAAGCACGTGGTCAAATCTGGCATAAGAAACAATATGAAATGTTGGGTAAAGCCAGTCCAAAATAAACTGATTTGAACTTTTGTGTTTTGTAATTTATACCACTGCAGTAACATGACTTTTTTTGACAACATCACACAATGTAATACGTTTTGAAACTGAATACTTCGACGTATTCTGTGTCCCCTTGCTAAAAAATACGGTATGCCGATTACCATGTAAGGAGATGATGACGTCAAGACAGATTTGTAGTGCGTTTGGTCTTGGATGGTGCACGAAGTTTTGTCGAGGTAGCTTGTGTATTTATTTCCTAAATGGGAGATATTAGGGTCGATCTAAAAGAAGGCCGAAAAATGTTATGATACTCTAAGCGAGCTGAACTCCAATGCGAATGGTTGGATAATTTGGAGGATGTCTAGACTGATCTCGTCTCATTATTTGGCGGTCAGTATTGAATTTCAACTGCGTCACAAGTTTGCGTCGAACGGTCAACGAACGATATTTTAGAAATCTGGAGACATGGCACATCGCAGTTTTATTTTAGTATTTTATATTTTACAAAGATGTAAGAAGCAATGATTTTGTTGAAAATTCTGAAAAAAATATAGGAAGATTTGATCGCGAACACATTTTCACTTAGGGGTCAACTAGCCCTGCGTACGATGCTGTGTGTTCCGCTACAGCTAACCGCCCCGCACACCACAGCCCTGCAAAGACCCGTACGTTGTGTCGGTGACTTCAAATCCATTTTGGGACTTGACGTAAAAAGCCAAATTACTGCCGAAATTCAGCGTTCTTGGGCCCAAGTCGTATCCCAGCCTACCTCAGCTACTCGATCGCTTCCAAAAATGACAGTCTTTTATTCACTTCTCGTAAATAACCGTCGATGTCGGCAACACTCTCGCTGGCCCTGCGTACGATGCTGTGTGTTAGCTGTAGCACATAGCATCGTACGCAGGGCTAGGGGTCAACATGGGGTCGCAGCCATGTTGCCTCAAAACTTATTTCTGTCTGCACTCAAAACTCAAAAATGTCGGATATGAACCTGAAAAATCTATGCAATTTTGTCAAACTTCGGCGAAATTTCAGCCTATAGACAAAATTTCATCTAGGTAAGGTAAATTTACTGAAATTTGATCGACAAATAATCCTGAGCTTGAACGTGACAGCTCGCCTTCTCCGGGAAGTCATGCATCCGGCCAGCTGCCCATATGGCCGGGTGCATGAGATTGTTTTCAAGCGACGGCGGCAGACCGTACGGGGCTCTGGATATGAACCTACCGCCGGTGTAGCTGTAATAACTGTTGCGTTTTTAATCACCACGGACGAAGTCCGAGGGGACTTATAGGTTTGGTCATGTCCGTGCGTCCGTCCGTCCGTTCACGCCTAGTACCCAACCCCATACAGATGCACGTCGATTTGTTTCACAATGCTATCAATTTGGCCGTGTTAGAGGACTTTTTAGTTTACACCTCCATAGACTCCCATGTATAAGGCAGTTCTCCATAGACTCGCATGTATGATGCCAAGAAAAATAGAAATTTAGTTTCTCATCGTATTCATATTGCCTAAAGGATGCAGTGACACAGTTTTTTTGTCCCCACGGATAAAGTCCAGGGGGCTTATAGATTGGCTCATATCCGTCCGTGAGTCCATCAGTGAGTCCATCGGTTCACGCAGATATCTCACACATTTTGACAAAATATCATGTGACCTTGGTGACCTTTGACCTGAAATATACATTATTGTCCATAACTCAGTAACCACAAGTGCTAAACCTTTCATATTTGGTATGATGGGACACCTTATGACGCCACATATTGTACCCCATTAATTATGTGCATATCTAATTATGAGCGAGCCAATAGAGCAAGAGGTCTGATTTCTGGTACTAGTATATAGGGATAAGTTAACAATATAATTTGTTTGACAAAACTTCACGTGACCTCAATGACCTTTGACCTCAAATATACATATATGTCCACAACTCAGTAACCACAAGTGCTACACCCTTCATATTTGGTATGAAAGGACACCTTATGACACCATATATTGTACCTCATTAATTATGTGCATATCTTATTTTGAGCGAGCCAATAGAGCTAGAGGTCTGATTTTTGGTATATAGGAATAACTTAGCAATACAATTATTATGACAAAACGTGACGTGACCTCAATGACCTTTGACCTCAAATATATATATTTGTCCACAACTCAGTAACCACAAGTGCTACATCCTTCATATTTGGTATGATAAGACACCTTATGACACCACATATTGTACCTCATTAATTATGCGCATATATAATTTTGAGCGCGCCAATAGAGCTGGAGGTCTGATTTTTGGTATATAGGAATAACTTAGCAATACAATTATTTTGACAAAATGTCACGTGACCTCGATGACCTTTGACCTCAAATATATATATTTGTCCACAACTCAGTAACCACAAGTGCTACACCCTTCATAAATGGTATGATGGGACACCTTATGACACCACATATTGCACCTCATTAATTAGCGCATATCTAATTCTGAGCAAGCCAATAGAGCTGGATGTCCGATTTTTGGTATATAGGGATAACTATAGGGTAGAAATCTAAATATGCCCATCTAAATATTAGACATCTACCATCAAGAACAAAAGAAATTTGCTGTAATTTGAATATTTAAGGAGTTTAAGCAATTCCCGCTATAAATAAAGAACCCCTGCCTCAAACTCCACAAAAGTTGCTAGACATATTTTGCCGTTGTCATGCCATTGCTTCGTTTAATAACCAGTTAATCAAATGCCTCATTGACAGGAGGAAATTCAAGACCATATTTGAATAGTAGTATATATTGTCCTCAAAATTACTCTATCACGGCCCAAGTACTCATTGCCTTCAGCAATACTGCCTTGTTATTATTAAAGTTACGCGCCCGAAGGGCGAAAAATGCAACTGAATGATACAATTTGTGGCTGGCACAATGCATTTTATGCAAGTATGAGCCCTTGTCGAAATTGAAAAACACACTGAAACCCCCCCCCCCCCATTGGGCATTTCAAAACATGGTGACCCCATCACCAAAGTCAAAAACAGGGTGACCCCCTCCATGAATCCACCGCCCCCAAGGCCGAAGAAACTGACCAGTCCCTTATGTGCTCGGCAGAAGTTGAACTTGCATTGCCCATAAATGCATATCCTCAGAGGTGTTCAAGATGGCTGCAGATTCAAAACGAGGTTGAAAAAGACTCGCCAACAACAAGTGGGGACCATGATACACTTTACCCTAAATCGACAAGAGAACATCGAGTCTAGTCATGTTGTGAGCATGGCTGTAGAAAAGTGGCTCGTACACAAAGAGGTTCAAATTGCCGTATGTCGATAATCAAATGAAAACTTATCGCTTAGTTATGAATAAAAAATGTTTAATTCAATGGGATAAATTGACCTGCGCGTATCTACATCGTTTGCAGTGAAGTGTCATATCCAGTGTACTAATATGATAAATCTGAGACGGGCTCTTAAATGTTCACATAAGTTGCAATTTATCCATGCAAGTGTCGACTTTTTGCAAGACTTGTGATCCTAGTGTTGATTTCAGTTTTTGTATCGGCATGCAGAATACGAGGAGGGCGGCAGCTACATTTCTCCTTCCAAGCAACCATGCTTTTGCCGCATATACTTTAGCTCCCGTTCAAAGCCGAAAATCTTCCTCATCATTTTCGTTATTTACTTCCAGCAAAATTTCATTTAGCCTTTTTTTTTCAAGCAACCATGAATTCCATATTGTCCTTGTATGGCAAGCTGTGACTTCGATGAGCCAAATCGAGACTAGCAAAGACTGTACAAATATATACCATTTGAAGCATGATATCTCTGTTAGGGGGCGGAAAACAGTTTTCTTGACAAAGAGTGATAGTATATGAAATCTCTCGAAATATGAAGTTGTTGTATACAGTGTTGTGAGACCGTTTGTCAATAACTGGAAGGAGGCAAACATTCAACCAAAATTAGTAAAAAAGCGCAAACGTCGGGCTTCCACCTTCAGAAGTTCAAAGGGACAATAGTTGTATACGGCAGCACATTTTTCAGCGCCTTTGTTCCGCGTATACCGCATAATACGGTGTGACTACATTTCCTGGTCTACTCTCAAAAGTAGAATTAGCTACTCCATATCCACGTTGTTGACACTACCCTTAAAAGTGATGTGCATAATTATTCTTGACAACTTATCTTAAAGGGCCATTATTTGTAACTTATGACCTTTTTTTACCCCGGAAAATTCCATGTTGGAGGCTCATATTTGTTGCAAAATGTTGTTTTACGAAGAAAACAAACATGATTAGTGATGTTATAGCCACATAAAACTGCTAATTTTTGTCCAAACGTATTGCCCTTCCAAGCTCGTTTGTTGACGTCTGGCATGCTCAACGTTCTGTGGAGAACGTCGCGATCACGCGAAATGTACAAGTTCACCTTTATTGCGGGATCAAAACAACATTGCGTCGTGGATTGCCAGACATCTGGCTACGCAACGTGTTCGGACAATGGACTACGACGTAAGTACCGGGCATAAGTAATGAATATTTATTTTTAAATTGCTGTAAATGGCTCGCGCAGGTGCAGAAGAATGCCTACGTTGGAATCCGCGTGTCAACAGAGTTTGTATTTCTGTCCGGACAAAAATTGAAATTTTCGTTGTAAAATCACATGTTATTTAGTTGTCGGGCACGTAATGTTTCCGAATAATATGCGATTCTCTGTTATTTGACAGACTCTTCAACATGAGCCAGTGATCATTTCAATCAAAACTAACGGAAAAATCGCCAGAAGATACAGCTAATGGATCTTCAAGTATTGACTTCAAGTCATCAATTTCTCTGTTTAGACAAGGTGTGTCGACAAGCTGAACACTCAATGATTTCCAGCTAACTTAACTCTTTTCGTTGTTGTTGTTGTTTGGTATTATATTATAGCATTGTCAATACCAGTGAATTATGTGACGTCATCCCCCAGATTATTACTGACAATGTATCCGATTTGTCCTGTATCGCGGCCCCATACGTTTCTACAAATTGACTAACTGGCCCCGCCAAAACTATAAAATAATAGCAAAAATGTATCCCCTTCCGGCCCATAATGAACTCAAGCAAACTTTGCACCCCATAATAACAGACAAGGAGAAAAAATTCTATGCCGACATATTCGCCGGTACATTATGCCTCGAAAAGTTTACTTTCTTTCATTATGGGCCGGGAGTGAGTATATTATTGCTTAAAAATTGAAAAACACGATTATTTTCTTTTTTTGTTGATTCCTTTGTACTGCAATCTTCTAAATATCTGCACAAGCAAATAATACTTATACAGCTTCCGAGGTATTGAGGTGATACATCGCCGAAGTCCATTATTTCCTCTATAGACACCGCGCTTGTGTATATTCTTACGTAAGCTTTCAGCTTAGGGTCTTCCTTAGACCTGGTTTAAGTTGGTTGGTTTTAAATATAACTATTTACAATAGTTTCTCGTGTGTCCCACCCATTTCACACAAACCTACTTTCAATTTGGAAGCCCACGCGAGATTTTCCTAGCGGCGATTGAACGCGTTACCCTGGGTCTGCGCAGTAGTTACTTTCTTCCAGATTCACCACTGCACTGTGATTACGAGAGAAACTGCCATGTAAAGCGTTCAATCACTCAACGCGTTCACCCACAGGCACTCGATAGCTGGGTAGTCTGCTAAATCGATCGATTTTCGGCTCTATCTATCGAGTCCGTACTCAATCTGCCTGCCACTGTAACCTAACATTTTAATAGATTGATTGCAGTGGCGGGCAGATCGAGTACGGGATAAATCGAGCCGAAAATCGATCGATTTAGCAGACTACCCAGCTTACGGGCGCCTGTGCGTTCACCCTACTCACACATTCAAATGAAAATAGAATACACATCATCGCGTCCATCCCACTCAAAAATTCACAAAGCACAGACTTGAACCAAGTCCAGGTCTAGGTTGAACTTGAATGATAACTTGTCAATCGACAGTCATCTGTAGTTTGATTGGGTTGAAGAAAGTTTTGTTCACTGTCGCCTGCATTTTAACATTCTAACATTGGCGATAACTCTGTTGAACTCGGCCGAAAATCACATGAAACGAGCTTTATTGAAGCAGATTAAGTATCAGGTATGGAATTTGAGAATGAAAGGCAACGATCAACGTTTATTGGATGAATAAAGTTGCCAATTTTCACAGTAAAATCGAACTCGGAAGATGACATGGTATAGACCATATAGGCATTTGGTTTCCTGACTTTTGTCTGACGTCTATGGAGAGATTAGGCGCAGAGCGGAATTTTAAAATTAGGTGACTGTGGTTATACTGTATGTGCACGATAGGTAACACAAGGCACGTCAACCGAATTCTGGAGGTTTTGTCACATTGGATGCTTTAAACTTTTGCGAGTCAATTTACAGATTGCCCGAAACCCAGTGGGGGAAGACCGGGACATTTTAAGGTGGAGCTGCATGCATATTGCCAACACAGCTTTTTTCAAAGCTATTTAATTCTCACGACACTAAACTGTTATAACCTGAGTTTCACTTCATTTTAACGGGCCAGTAGCTGAAATTCTGGGAATTTTATTCGTTATTTTACCTTTAATTTCAACTTCAGTCTCTTGTCGGACTCCCCAAATCATGTTGAGATACACAGTATTCAGCATGTCAACAAGCCTTTACATGTGTAAACGACATTGTTATTGTTGACACAAGTGAATTCTGGTCCAGCCTAGAATTCAAGTGTGAACAATAACAGTGCATTTTACACGTACGGACGCCGTGTCAGAAAGCTAAATAGTCGGTGTTCCAACATGGTTTGGGAGTAGAAGAACTTGCAATCGACATACAAAATTAACAAAAAAGTGTAACACTCACCAAAAGTTACAGCTACTTTAGCCTTCTTCAGCTTCAACGGATATCTTATGGATACCTCCATGTATTATATACCCGCCTCCAGAAAACAATCAAATAATTACAAACATTTTGTTGACAAATGGAATCATGATAAAGTCCATGCAGAGATTGTAAGCAACGGAAATATTTCGACTCGGATGTTTTCGTCGTTGATTGACGACACGCACACGGTCAATAATTATCGCTTCATAGATCAAATCAATACTGTTCGCTGTACCTATATACCGTTATTGAAACTGCACACATAAGAACGCACCATAGACTCTCTTTCTTAGGGTCTATTACCGCCCGAGATAAACACATTTATGAAATAGGCGACGGCAGTGAGCACTTCGTCCACAGGGAGAAGCACGAAATTCACACATAATATTGCTGATATCAATGATATTTGTCAGTCCACAACATTGCCTAATCGCCGACTATGTACCTAGACCTTATCAAGGAATCACAGAGAGGACAAAGATATCATCAAAAGTATGTGTAGATTTTGCGCCTCTCCCTGTGCTCAAATCAATTAAAGGGACAAAGTCGGCCATTTTTCATGAATTTTGTTTGATGCAAGATCGTACTTATATTGTTTGACATGTTGAAAGATACTGAATGAATGGGTGAACATGCATATATTCGACCGCGGTTTGAGACAAATTAAATGAAACCATCGCGAAAATAACCAATAATTCATTTCCGCAATGGTTTCATGCATCGTGTCTGAAACCGGGGTCGAATATATGCATGGTCACCCATTCATTATCTTTCAACATGTCAAACAATATAAGTAGTATCTCATATCAAACAAAATTCATGAAAAATGGCCGACTTTGTCCCTTTAAATAACATTATTCACAAGCTCAATAATTTTGGTGAATTCTTAAAGATGGCTTTAATTACGATTTGCTTGTTTGCACACTTTAACATCGAAAACAGTTTCAATCTTTAAATTAGCATCAAATAATAATTTTGAATCCACCAGTAAGCTTATTCATCAATCCTAATGGAGTGACCACGGCAGATATATTGTGCTTTAAAGAGTGGCTTCAACGTGAATAGCAACCACTGGATCGCTATTGGCTGGGATATTGATTGATGCCCACCCGTTGCCGGAGACCGTAACGATGTGAGGGGTGCCGTTCTGTTGTACGTCAGTGCACGATCTTGAACCAGAGTTGTAGTCGGCCACAATCAGATTGCAGTAGCTGCCACCGGGCAAACCTGTGTTGATTGAGGCATTCATAGTCCAGCTGTCTCCGTTTATAGCAATGAACGCCTTGGTACCACGAGAGAAAGCTATCTGGTTATTACCGCCATTTTCCCCATTATCCCACCAGTTGTCAACTCCCGTGCCGAAGGCAGCCCTACGGAACCAAACCATTGCAGCGATCTGTCGCCATCGGTGTTCGCACACCCATTCACCAAAGCAGACGACATCTTTGGTGGATCCATCTGGATTGGAAGGCGGGCCAGCTTCAGTGTCTGTGAAGTAGTAGCTGCTCATCACGCGAGGAACGCTGTAATCGTGTGCCAACATGAATTCTACTGCCATCTTGTATTCTCTTGCTTGTTTGTGAGTAAGGATTTCACCCCCTCCTCCATGGCCACGCTGGTTGTCATGGTTGTCGATGAAAGCAAGTGCATCGTTACGATTCAGTAAACCCCATGGTTCACCCCAGTTCGCCAACCATCTCAATTGGTTATAACCCAAGAAGCAGTTGCTCAACTCCAGACCGTAATTGAACTCAGTCACTCGTCCAAGGTGTGTGTAATCAGTAGCTTTGATTGGCTCTCCACCTTGATCGATGACTTCTTGTACGATAAACGGCCTGCTTCCACTCGGGAAGGTAGGTGTTTTCAGATTGTTAAATCGGTCGTAGATCTCTTTCAACTCATCGGGCCACATATGTTTACATGCATCCACGCGGAAACCAGCCACACCGATGTTTATCATGTCGTTGGCAAAGTCAACGACTTTGTCCCGTACGTAGCTCTTGGACAACTTCAAATCGACAAGGCCGAGCAGACGACAGTTGCGGACCTCCCATTCGTTATTGTAGTCACCAATATTTCGGTCGCAGATATCGTCATTGAAATCCGGGCGTGAATACGGTACGCCTGGAAAATCACGGGCTGAGTTTCTAGTATTAAAGGAGCTTCCTCCTGAACCAACTCCATTAACTAGAAGTGAAAACAAACATCTTTTAAGTAGGTTATTTCATACAGGTGTTTCTACTGACACCATGGAGTAGTATAGTTACGCCTCGTAAAATAGGTGTGATTGTAGTAACCTGACCTACGCTACTTAAATTGCTCCAACCTGAAACTCTTTCGTATTTTGAAACGTCGCGCATCTTTTCTTTCACATTGTGCTGTTTTCATAGGAACGCCCGGCCTACCAGATATCCTACCGGCACGTTATCATTCCTTAGATCGTCAATTGGTGACGTTAAAACGCTGCGACAACAACAACAACAACAAAACAGGACAGTCAACCTATCCTCCAGACACATGCCCGCCTACCTACACATAATATAACCACACTAAAATCATCGAGGGCATACCTACCTACCTACCTACCTACCTACCTACCTACATACATACATACATACATACATACATACATACATACATACATACGAGAGAGAGAGAGAGAGAGAGAGAGAGAGAGAGAGAGAGAGAGAGAGAGAGAGAGAGAGAGAGTCTCACCTCCGTCGCCGGTCATGTGATTAATGACCAAATCTGGGTAAATAAGAACATCTTTAGCGTTGCATCTGTTGACCATGTCAATGAAGGCATTTCTATCACCACTTCTACTGATCAACTGGTAACTGACGGGTTGGTATCTCTCCCACCATGGCCGGTGTGGATTCCATACCTCGCGGTGTTCGCTTGGGGGAGATACCTGTACACCACCGTAGAGTTCAGGACCCAAGAAACTAAGCAAAATAAACATACAGAAATATTTTGCAAAATCTTTTCCTCTGTACGTTATAATATGAAAGATATTGAGTGAGTCAGGTACAGGAATTTGCTGTAGTTATTGCAAGTGAAAAGCTTCTTCACAAATAACGTTATTGGCTGCATGGCCAACACAACATCGGGGAAATAAATATAGGAAAACTGAACTTCATTCACAGGAACTTGCGCACATAGATATACGTCAACTCTGCTCATTTAATAATACTCGCTGAATCCGCTAGTAGCCGCCAGTACGCCACCACCCGATCGTCAAATAGTACAGGCGCCTTTGGCGCGGGGAAAGCAAATGAGCGATTGGAATTCGTCACACGAAAAGAATGCTAATACAAAGTGTGAAAAAAATCAATCCCTCACTGGTGGTCTAACACTCCCAACCTACCTGGGTCATAAGAATTAAATAAATTTCCTGCCTATATTATTTGTGGTTAGGGAGCCTTCAGTTATTATGGCCTGGGGTGGGCCGGCAAATTATTCCTGCGCATCAGTCAAAATAAGTGAATCCCCCTACCCATTGGACAAAAAATTTGATGACCCCTTTTAAGATGACAAAAATTTCATGACCCCCACATTACTTGAGTAAAGCTGCACACACAAACACCTCGGGGGCGATAGAATCCCCAAAAAAAGATTCTTAGATTTTTTTTCCAAATGTCCCTCCTTACAAACTCACAAGGTGTTAATGTTCAAATTTCCCATTCTGACTTGCTGTAATTTTGAAATTACCCCCCTCCCAAGGTATTGGACAGAAATTAAGCTTACAGGTGGATCGCAATATTTGTGCGCAAGCATGTGTGTACAAAATTTTGATATTTTGATTTAATTGATAATCAGCTGTTGATAATGTCGATTCACTATACAAAACTATATCTATGCATTTATAGATACTCGATAATTGACATGAATGTACTTAATTCGAATAGGGTTGTTACAACTGGTATGTGGACAAAATATTTGACTTTAGAATTTCACCAACAATGTTCATCCACTATACATTGGAGTCTATGATAAAATTATGGATAATTTTTTTCAATGAAAAACTTGCTATATTTTTGCATATACAAACGGTGAATAATGAATATAATTGTACTTGATTAGAATATAATTGTTAAAGGTGCATACTATGTATACAAGAAATCTGATTTTGGAATTTCACTGAAAATGTTCCTCCACTATACATGGGAGTCTACGAGGAAACTATGAATAATTTCTTCAAATACAAAAATAGGTAAATCTGTATATTTATGAACTTTCGATTATTAATATTAATGTACTTGATCAGACCAGGGTAGTTATAAATTGATGTGTGTGCAAGAAATTTGATTTTAGAATTTAGCCGGCTATTGAACCACTCTTTTTTGGGAGTGGAGATTTAGCCGAGCGGTTCTCTCTGTGGCCTCTCTGCTAGGCGACTGATGCCGTATGTTGAGGGTCGAACCCGATTGAAAACTAGCCGTATTTTCACCGAAATGTAGATTCACTATACATGGTTGTCTATGCGGAAACTATATTTTTTTCAATACAAAATCTAAATCTGTGTATTTATAGACATTTGATAATTCATTTTAAAGTACTTAGGTAGACTAGGAGGGTTAAAGGCAGATATGTGTGCAAGAAATTGGATTTTAGAATTTCACCGAAATGTTGATTCACTATACATTGGAGTCTATGAGAAAACTATGAATAATTTTCTTACAATGCTAAACTAAATTAATTTGCGCTTTTATAAGTGTTTGATAATTGATACAAACATACTTGATTCAAATAGGGTGTTTGAAAGTTCAGATGTTGACAACAAGTATATATTGGAATTTTACCTAAAAGTATAATTTCACTGTTCATGGTGCCAGTTGTCTACAGGTTACTGTTAAATAATTTCCCTGACAAACCTTGCTACATCTCTAATGTGTAAGTAATAGGAATTGTTCATTGCCCTCAGTGAGCTTGATTTACAAAAAGACAAGCCTCAGAGTTGCCAGGTCAAGATGTTCATGTGACAGATTATTAATATACTTTTGTTCAGATTTACAGTTAAATTACTTCAGAGAACGAAATCATGCAGCGAATCATTTTTATCTCCCAGAATATTTCTGAATACTGAAACTGCTTTTTGACATGACGGATACTTATGAAAATTAAGTGACCCCCCCTCTGAGTTGTTTGAAAAATATATGACCCCCCCCCCCTTTGTAGCTTTCAAATTTAAGGTGACCCCCTGGGTTTTGCCGGCCCACTCCCGGCTGTAATAACTGAACGCTCCCTAAACTTGCTCGCTCTGACCTGCAAATGTCCGTTCAGTCAAATTGTACTACGGTAATTACATGTAGCGTGAACATAACTATGCTGTTTCTATATAAGCGTATATAGGCATAACTCTATCTGTATTTATACCGTAATACGCCACATGGTCATTCCACGTCGCGATTCGCCAGAATACGTCACGTGACGATAAAATAGATACGTCTTGTCCCCCCCTGAATCGACAAAAGTGACGTCAGAGGGTATTTTTTGAAAAGCTATTTCCCTAGGGAAATACTTTTGACCAAAATTTGGAAAAGTGCCCGGTCACGGGATCATCCCGGACGCACATCACGTTCTAGTCACACGCCATTGTTGCAAAGCTGCAGACGACACTACAGGGATAAGCGACGACACTCTCTCCAAAACAGATTTTCCAACATTCCAGCAGCGTAGGAACTTGAACAATTCATCGACGGAAAAGATTAAAGTGTAACTAAGGATGTCGCTAGGTATGCTTAGAATAGTTTTTGAAAGAAAGTGGTACCACATACAACTGAAACCGCTGTGGAAACATCGCCTAGTAAATTTGTCACAATGGATGGTTGCGGTGCAAAATATCAAAACACATTAAAAACTATATAACATATTATTACACCTTACGTATTATTCAGGTACTGTGATTGGCTGAGCCTCACTCACGTGATATAGAACAAAAGTGATAGAACATGGCTTAGGTGATATAGCCCTGTCGCGTGCGCTGATATAGCCCTGTCGCGTGCAGTGATATAGCCCGCTACCACGTTCTGGAATGCCGCGCGTACTTTCTGCGCGTACCACATCGTCGCGTACATTTGCTTAGTATTTTCTGTAAAGCAATGGCTTTTGGAAAGGCACAAAAAATTAGCTCGACCTGAAGTACACTACGAAGTTTAGTACATTCACAGAGTAATATCATAGACAGAGTGGCAACACTTGCATGCCTTTTGTTCCATGGTCGTCTCTGTAGACTATTGGCTTTTCATATTAAAATGAGCTTAAAAGGTGTTAAACTTTTTGGAGGCTTGGGTTGTGGTTGATAATTACACGAGATTATGCGAAACATACGACGAGATGGCATCGTACTGCCAGTCGCGTAGCAACCATAGTTACTTTGTGAGCTCTCAGGCCAGAAACACTGCCTCACGCCAATCAAAACATAACACGCCAGCAGTTTCATAAACATGTCCTTTCTTGGCGCACGTGTAAAAGACGGTATGACTGACCGTAAACCATTGAGTAAAACCAGACAGTATCAATAAAAGACTTTCAAATTTGGTTCAAACACACTCATTATATATTCATAAAAATATGAGAGGAATTTTTAAAACGGTAAAACCCACTTTCCTGAAGCTCAAAAGACTCCCCTTTTCGCCTGCACATCAATTCCGATCAGCACCACACGACAATAACAACACAAGCTTTGTCGAACATACTTTCGCTGAACAATTGGTGAAAATCCGAAAATTACCGAAGGGCGCATGGTCGGCACTCTTCGGAAAAGAGAGCCAAGAGCTTCGTGAGGCGAGGCAAACATGGATTGCTTACGTAACCGCTTCACGCCTTAAACAATAGCTGTTGCCACTCTGTCTGATATTACTCTGTAGTACATTAAACGAGAAAAGCTTGAACAACACTGTCTTCGTTTTTAGACGTCAACTTCATGTAGCATTGCGATCGAGCAACAAATAGAACGTTTCACTGTGGCAAGTCTCGATCGACACTTGACTGCATTCTGAGCAAATTTTCGGAAACAAATGTTTGTTCGGTGTAATAAAATTAATAACACACGCCAGCACGGGTAAGATCACGATTTATTACACCTCACGTATTATTCAGATACTGTGATTGGCTGAGCCTCAATCACGTGATATAGAACAAAACGTGATAGAACACGGCTAAGGTGATATAGCCCTGTCGCGTGCACTGATATAGCCCGCTACCACGTTCTGGAATACCACGCGTCCTTTCTGCGCGTACCACATCATCGTGTACATTTACTTAGTATTTTCTGTAAAGCAATGGCTTTTGAAAAGGTACAAGAAATTAGCTCGACCTGAAGTACACGACGATGTTTAGTACATTAAACGAGAAAAGCTTGAACAACACTGTCTTCGTTTTTAGACGTTAATTCAACTTCATGTAGCATTGCGATCGAGCAACAAATAGAACGTTTCACTGTGGCGAGTCTCGTTCGACACTTGACTGCATTCTGAACAAAGTTTCGAAAACAAGTGTTTGTTCGGTGTAATAAAATTAATAACACACGCTAGCACGGGCAAGGTCACGATTTGTTGCCAGCCCAAGGGATGGTGCTCATGACGGTAATATTGATGATGCCCGAGCCGAAGGCAAGGGTATCATCAATATTACCGACATGAAACCACAAACATCAGCCTTGGGCGGGCAACAAATCGTGATCTTGCCCTTGCTGGCGTGTGTTATTATTTAAATACAACATGAGCATGTGGTGTGTTATAAAACACCTATAACCCAGTCTTTATCGGTCTATAGCGCTCGTCTATTACCCCTCGTGGCCGTGTGTTACCAGAAACACATCGCTATACCCCTCGGCCTACGGCCTCGGGGAATAGCGATGTGTTTCTCGTAACATACGGCTTCTCGGGGTAATAGACGGGCGCTATAGCCCTCATGACCAGGAAATAGGTGTTTAATAACTCACAAGAAAAATGCCTTAAATGAGCAATTGGCGCGAAAATGCAGTGTGCATTAAAACCACAAACAGTTGAATACACTGAAACTTACGCTTCGATATGATACACAACTCACCAGAATAATAGCGTCCAAAGGGAGGGTAATTGCGATTAAAAATATTCAAAGAATAATAATGTTCTGTATTCAGGTAGAATGGACACAGATGTGCCGACTCTCGAGGTTGTACAATTGTTTTGGACTCATTTTAAAGCTCTTGGAGTAGGACAAATTTTCGCATTCTTAGTCCTAGGAAAATCGAAAATTGTATTTTTCTTTAGAGAATAACACATGGACGGCGGCCGTTTTGAATTTCAAATATCACTAAAGGTGAGATAATGATTCTCTGGTACCAAACTTTGCACGGTGACCCGATATTTTTATTCTTGATTCGGTATGAGAATTTTTGAAAGTAGTTTTGAGGAAAGTTTGAGCAAAATGGTAAATTTTTCACTCTCGAGGCGCATAATTCCTTAAAGCGAAAGTGTCATTGGAGAAATTTTGAGGAGACCATTTGCTGGTCAGGTGTTAAGCCCTGTGTTCAATATGAAATCAGTAGTGATTCCCTTCCGATGATTTATTAAAATCTTTCAACACTTCGACGGCACAGTGCGAGGGCAGTGTATCGAGATTAAAAGTGAAACGTGTCATTATACCTCGATTGCGTATTTGTGAATTTTTTACGTTTACTTTCGGTGAAAGCCAATCCGTGTGGACCTGGATGTTTGCGAACATTATGTTGCGGAAATGAGTTGCGGTGTATTTTGGCATACTAGTCGAATATATGCACAAGTGCCACCTTTTTAATGCTTGATGATGATGATGATGATAATGATGATGATGATGATAATGATGATGATGATGATGATGATTATTATTATTATTGTTGGACTTTTATTTAAAGAGGGTAATCTGAGTTACAAATCAAATTGTAATTTACATCAGAGCCCTCTGAGAGCTCAAAAAAAGTACATGCGTATAAATAGCAATACAATGTACATGTAAATACAGCAAGTGTTCAAAATAAGGATGAGTAACATCTTCATTGCAACAAAAGAAAATAGATTAATCTAAATCTGAACCCTCATTTGTAAACTTCATCATAAGATAATCCCGCAACTTTACTTTGAAAGTGGGTGAAGTTGAGCTATTTCTAATCGTAGGGGGATTTGTATTCCAAGTACTCGCAGCACGGAAAGAGGACTTTTGACCTGTGGCAGTCTTGAGTTTTGGAAAACACAAATTTCCATGACTTGCATTACGGGTGTTTGATGAAATTCGATGAAAAACGTCGCTCAAATAAGGGGGTGCAAGGCAATTCAGTGATTTCAATGTCAATAACGCGGTGAAATAGACAATACATAGGTCAATCGGCAACCAGTGCAAAGTTAAAAAGATAGTTCGTGAGGGAACACTCATGTATACCCCTAGAATTACTCTTCCAGCCCTCTTCTGGAGTTTGTAAATACGGTGAAGATTTGACTTCGAAATGTTGCCTAAAACAGTGCAACAATAATCAATCAAAGAAAGGAACAGTGCATTGTACACAACCAAAAAAATACTCGTAGTGGCTAACGGACATAGTTTGCGAGGGGTATTCTGATAGATAGATTCTTACACAGGTTATCAAAGGTTATCACACAGGTTATCAAAGTGGACATCCCAACTTAAAGTTGAATCAATTGAAACGCCTAAAAGGATGTGAGAAGAGACATTAGAGATAATTGTTTCTTGTATTGTGACACATATAGAGGCCTCAGTGTTAGTGACATGTCTTTTAGGGCAAGAAGCAATAACCATACTTTTAGTTTTCTCCATGTTGACTGCAATAGCATCCACGATGAGATTGGGACAACATTATCGTTCGTACGAGAAATAATTTGATCGACGCTATTACCTGAAACACACAAAGTCTGGTCGTCAGCGACCATATCTAACTCACCCGTGTTAAGGCAAAGGGGAACGTCGTTGATGAAAATCAAAAAAGCAGGGGGCTGAGAATAGACCCTTGAGGGACGCCACTAATAAGACCTCCGGCTCACATCCAAGATACTGAACAAGCTGAATTCTGTCTGTCAAGTACGAGCGAAACCAACGGAGAGATGACCGGGAAACACCATACATACATAGCAAGTTTATCTGTAAGAATATCATGGTCAACCAGATCAAAGGCCTTATACGTAGATCCAAAAACAATAAACCATGGAAGAGACCAGAATCAATGTTCGAAAGAAGGTGATCCGTCAATTTAATCAGAGCAGTGTGACATGAGTGATGTTCTCTGAAGCCAGATTGGGACTCAACAATCAAATGATTCATTTGCGAAATAGTTAAAAAGGCTAATATAAACATGCTTTTTCAGGATTTTAGAGAGTAAGGGCAAAATGGAAATTGGCCTATAGTTGTTTACATCGCTTTTCGAACCACCCTTGGGAATGGGAACAACACTGGCACATTTATAACAGGTAGGGAAGACCCCATTTGTTATTGACATATTAAAAATACTAGAAATACAATCAGCAATACACGGCGCACCAATCTTCAGAAATTCCGAGGAGAGCTCATCATTACCAGGAGACTTCTTTTCATCGAGCAAAGAAAGATGCTTTTTCACAAAGTCAACAGTGACAGGAGGAATTTGGAAACTTGCTGAAGAGTTACCATGGCGCGAGTTAACCCAAGCTTTGGTTACACTGAGATCACGAGTGTTGTCAAAATGCTGACTAAACTTATCAATGATGCTTAGAACTGTTGCAGAAAGTTACGAGAGAAGTTTTGCTTGAGAACAGCATGATTGTGTTTTTTTCCAAGTGATAGCATCACTAAGACACGCGTTACATTATTTGCTTTTAGAGTAATCCGGAGGTTTTCAAGGTTCGTAAGGGTTTCACACAGTTTTTTTTTTTTTTTCAAGCAGGGAAATATTACTTTTCATACTTCATTTAAGACATTAATAAAATCCCCCACGTCAATCATACAAACAAACTAACTCACTTTTCACATTCTTTAGCGACATCCGACCACTTCCACTCAAATAAATGGACCATAACCTCACGGTTGCCTTTCATGTTGGTGTTCCATTGGCAGTAAGCAGTGGTTGCCCACAGCAACACGCAAATCAGAGAGAACCTCATCCTTAAAGAGAGAAAAAATAGTCAAAGATTATCACAAGACAGTGAAATATGATTTGAATTGAAAACCTATTGCGATAGCTCTCCTATGCGGGTTTCTGGTGGTAGAAAGTTCAAGAAGCTTAGCCGGTGCAATCCTCACGGAGTAGGAGTAGGACCAGCGGTATGCGAAACCTAAAGAACACACAATTCAATCGGAAATAGACCTTTGGCAGAGCGGCAAAACAAAAGAAAACAAATTAAACTGCGCTATGAACGATTTCAATGAATATTCCGAGATACGACCGCAGGCAAATTGCTGCTGTGTTTCTCTGTCAGGTCCGAGATTGTGATAAAGATCGGCGGAAATTTGGTTCGTCCACACTGTAATTGAATCTCCCGCCTTTCAGTCACTTGCAGACCTTGGTCTAGGCCAACAGTTAGAGCGTCAAACGTAGCCAGCAGACCCTGAACCCTCCCTCCCTCCTTCCCCCCCCTCTCTCTCTCTCTCTCTCTCTCTCTCTCTCTCTCTCTCTCTCTCTCTCTCGCCCTAACCTATCTCACGCCTTAACCTGATCGAAACTATGTAGTGTGGACCTTTCTCATTATATAGAGCTTTAGTGACATTAAGTCAATGTAAATTAATAAAAAAATGAAAGTTCAGTTCACATTTCCCCATATACATTGTATGAATTCCTACAAAAATTAATATCAATAAGCAGCTCAAAACCCACCCCAATTTAGTAATTAGCACCTGGCAGTTTCTCGGTCGGACCAAAGCCGCGAATTTTAGTATATACAAATTCTGAGCGACAATGTTGTAACATTCCTACCTCTAGTTGTACAAGAGAATCTCGTCCAGTTCCGGCTGCAGGAACTTCTGTACAGATGTGACTTACTGGCCGTCGTTTTATACATTTAAGTGAGGGTCAGCGAAAGGATAGCGGTGTGAGAATGCTGTGAGTGTTTTGGAAATGTCTATGGGCGTACCATAAAGTTACATATGAAGATAACTCTTGATTATTTTCATGCAACCAGAACCAAATTCGCTGAAAGTAAACTTTTATGACTTACATGCGTTTGATGTAGGGTTTCAATTACTATATGCGGCGGGAAACTAACGCGGTCGACCAGCTGGTTTTCTGTACCTGCTTTCATATGAAGAGAAAAAAGACGACCCTAGATGTTCACCCTAGCGAAATTTAAAGTCTTTGTCTTGTCGGATTTAGCACTAGATGTCATGCAAGGTAGGACGCATCTGCTGAAAATTGTTTGTTCTATATAGAAATGAGTTTCGTATTACTCAAAGGTTACCGAGGTGGACCTACAACTTTACGCGTTCGTAATAAAACTGACCAGGCACCATTCTGCAGCTGCCACCATCCACTTTGAGTACAATCTGAGGACTTTTGATTTCATGCACTTGAAGTCAATATTCAATATTTCAGAATGCAGATTTCAAGCTATGTTGACTATATATTTTGTTGGCATGCAAGGCCAGAGTAATGGAAGTAGGAACCATGTCTTAATCGAATGATCAAGAAAGGTACGCGTCTCCATTAAAGCACGATTGGAACTAATTTGGGATAATTGGATGGTTAAGTAGGGTCGTTTTAATCTGCAAATGAAGGCTCATCTGCTTTCTTTTTAAGTTAAACACTTGCTTAATGAGTAATCTGTATTATTGCAACATTCAGCTATAGGGCACCTAACACTTTTGAGAAATTTGAGAAGTTTGAAAAATATGATGAACCAATTATTCGAAATTAGTTCCAATCGTATCATTTGAAGGAAAAGGTGACCAACTCGTCGCCATTGGAAATGAAATAATTAATTAATTGATTTTATCTTGGTAAGGGTTGTTTGTCTTTTTGTTAGGCCATTGAAAGAAAATTCTTTGCCGTCATTGGAGTTTTTGAAACACTTACCAGCCAGCCAGGGAAAAAAACTGACACAGACAAAAACGCAAGCGTATTAAAATAAGCTAATCTTTTATTTGCTTTCTTTTGGAAAAATAATATTTTTTGTAATAGCGTTAACATTGTGCTTGTTTTCTTAATTTTCTCAGAAAACTTAGTAGCATGAGGACGGCAAACAAATGATTTTATTTAAAGCGCCTTAGAGATTTATTGTTGGATGTTATGATATCGTATCACGAGATATATTATCTGCTAAAGGACGGCAGTGTGTTCGAAATCAAGAAAATATGCTGACGTTTCTAATTATTTGGATTGTCACGAAGAAAAAGCTACAAGAGCGCTTTCACAACATTCTACTCTCTTGCAACTCAAACCACTTCTATTCCAATAAGTAGATTTCCGTGCCATGGCCAGCATCGTCTTGCAACAAACCAGCAAAGATCATGAGGTTAATTTCAGACGCATGTTTGAACCCGATCAACATGCTTCCGCACCATTTAACACGAAACTTCATATTTTCGGGTGTATACCTGATGATCCCAGTCCACGTTACGAGAAAGTTCTCCGTCTCATTAATTATCCTAGGGCGTTAGGGCCTAATTACAAAATACTGATAGTGGTGCATTTATCACAGTATATCATCATCTTTGCTAGTCGGAACATATGCTTTGTTCCCATTACTTTCAAATCGATGGCACGCTATCGAGCTGACATGTGACATTGTAAATAAGGTCAATCGACCTTTTCTCTTAAAGAATAAACAAAGAAAATAATACTCTAAAAGTGTACCATACTTGTACTTTACAACTAGGCCATGACCCGTTTCCAGCAAAATGTTTTCTAAAAAATATATTAGGATTATAGCAGATTTATCGACGGATAAATACGATGAATAAAATTTCGATTTTCGCAAAGAGGTCTTCCTAAGTTTCTCAAATCAAAGCATGCTCAGTTTGGATTCTGAGCGCGTTCAGTGTCTCAGTATCTCCTCCTTTGCTTGAGACATGGCTACGATATACACACCAGCTAGCCTTCGGCTTGCGTTCATGTTCTGACATGAAATGTTAAATGAATCAATCCAATTGTGTATTTTCAAGTATAATAGTACGAACTCGTTCATGCCGTTTCTGTACTCTGGACAGACGCTATGTGAACTAGCGTGACAAACACGGGCATATCATATCAGCAAATCGTAATTTCAGACATCCCTTATCCCTTATCAATTTACAGCCTATTAAGTACACAGAACAGCCTTCGTCTGATCGTTGTTTCATAAAAAAACAAAGTGTCGCATATGGATATCATGCTCTGTGCTCGTGCACTACGCAAATTCGCCAAAAGGTCGTGCCGTCCTGCTTTACAAAGCGATATGTATACATGCATGCGAATATGTATGTATGTATGTATGTATGTATGTATGTATGTATGTATGTATGTATGTATGTATGTATGTATGTATGTATGTATGTATGTATGTATGTATGTATGTATGTATGTATGTATATATGTATGTATGTATGTATGTATCTATGTATGTATCTATGTATGTATCTATGTATGTAATTCCTTTGAAGTGTTACATAAACTCGGTCCAAGACTATGAGTAAAAACGAATTTTTGTGAATACAGTGCAGTGAAGCATTCTCGACTGTTTTTCCTGACCACGCTGTAGTGGAATTATCGCGAAAAATCGCTGCTTTGTTGTAAAATCTAGTGACAATACTATTTTCTCTGCCCACTTGCTTAAGGTTAATGTCACCGTAAAATATGTCGCAATTCCATACATGTATTCGCTGAAGACTCCACATTTTATTTATTATCGTCCTCTAATCTTGTAAAACGCGCTACACTGTATTTGCAATTTTTAGTTACCACATCGTTGAATAGTTTTTGCCGAATATTACATTTTGATGAATATCTATGCCTCACCGAGCCCATGTGCAATCTTTTTCTGAACGTTTGAATGTTTACAAAACGACTGCCATTCAAACTCGCCTCATAATCGCCATCAGGTGGCATTGTTGATCGCTTTGAAAAAAATTCTTTGACATTCTTCGCTGATTAGTATTTCACTGGTGCACAGTAGGGCAGGTGTTATTCTCCCACCAACAATGCTGTTTTTATGGGTTTATAATCTGGTTTATTGAAAGGAACGAACGACGACTATGTGAAAACATCGTGTACGGGGTGCAAAGGAAATTTACTGGAAGATGCAACGTACTATTCATCAGTTAAAACTACTGGAGTTGTGTGACACTGGCTGCGAAACACCTATTGGACAGCTGGCTTGGCGGGAAATATCTCGGGGGGGGGTGGGGGGGCATGGGGGTGGGGAGAGTGAAAGCAGCGCCCTCGAGCGACGGATTTCCTGAGTAGCACTTACAAACTTCACTTGCATGCAGACATACCGTCCAGTTCGCAGGGGACAAACCATATTTCATTGGTGTCGTTGATGTGTATATAGCGCCCTCTAGGCAGGATCACTTTGCATTGATTTTTGCGGTTTAGATAATAATTAATCGCATTTGAATGTGGCGTATTACAGGGTATACGACTCAGATCTCGTACTGTGACTCGCCATGCCATGATATAATGCAAGGTAATGGAATACAACGCTCAGCCTCAAATAGGAAATTAGCGTTAGCGACAGAATGTGCACAATTATAATACACGTTCTGGCAATAACTCGTTTTTATCCCAGGAGGAGCTAAATTATTTCAAACAAGTTTTCAGTACTCAGCTTCGCAGTTATGGAATTGCCTTCCACGTAGTATAAGTAATATTGATTCCAATTACAATTTAAAAAAGTTAAAACGTCATTTGCAAGATTCTTATGTCGAACGTGTTAGGAGAGATTTCATTTAATCTTTGGTGTGATTTTCAGAGGGTTTTAGTCCGTTTAACTTATTTTTGGAAGTGCTTGTTTTACTCTCTGTTGTCGAATTTCTCACTTTGTACTTTTTCCATTTTTTTTGTTAGTCTTTTGTTAATATGGACCACAGTGGAAATAAGTCTTTCGACTTTTCTGTGTAATCCATGCACAATTTTGTTCATTTTGTGGTGGTTTATGTATCATTTTGTGCAAATAAATAAAAAAAAAATAAAATAAAGCGTTGAGATCACCAGGTACTGAAATACAAATAACAGATACGAAAACAAATTGTGGCTTCATTAAGGCATTTGTTTGGCGTCTGTTATCAACAATAGCCGTTCACCACTACTAAGGATTAAGATACTTCAAGACACAGCTTTTCCCAGTTTTCCATCCAACCGTACAAACGATCTCTTATTGCCATAAAATGATATAAATAAAAATGATTGTCATAGAGATAATACCATAGTTCGGTGGACGTTCGACACATTTCAGAATGTCCTTGCCAGAAAGTATACATATTACTCGACCCAACGACAACCACTGTTTCGTTTCATAACGATTATGTTCCTCATATGCTTTTCCGAAGATGTTCACTAAAGCTCCGTGGAAAGCGATAACTGCATTGCAGCTGCTACCCATGCAGATCTACACTACAAGGCCGTCTTTATCGACACAGCTGATTTCAAATGGTGTTACGATACATCGTTGTCATCCCCATTTCTTTATTAGGGTCAAGTTGAAACCCAAATGGAAGGGGAGGTGTGTTCCTCTTGTCCAAATGTCCGTTCCCCCGCAACTAACGCCCACCTTTCCGATAGGGCCCAGCAAAAGTGAAAGCTTCGCTGAATTGCGCAAATTGTTGTCTCAGTTCTAGCTTGTGTGACGTGCTTTAAGCGCTAAAACACAAATCTTGAACGGGGAAGCGCTCTGTTCCCTCTCTGTCCCAGGACTCGAAATAGCCATATGCACACTGAATTATGCATGTCCATATTATCTTTGAGTTGGGTTGAAAAAACAACACAGCATAATATTCTTATCTTTACCGGGAAACGTTGAATCAATGTGTATTTATATGTGGCCATCCAAAATCTACAGCTTTAATTAGACTGGCGTAGTCGCCTGGCTTTTCTCGGCAGCTGAGTTACTGGCCGGCCAAACGTTAACGCCAAGGTGTTCACCCCACGATCTACGCAACATTCTATCATTAGTGCGACGGTCTGCTGATGTTCAATCCTTAAATTTATTATATGTATTGATGCTTGTATACCCACAGACTTGGAGCAAATCTAAGTTTTAATTTGTACAGTATTTCAAATCAAAATAAATTGACTCACTGAAGGTATAGAACGACATCTCATACCGGATGAAGAAGTCTTGTGAAACGTAATACGATGTGGGCATACATTGCCTTAAAGTAATATGCACCCGAAAAGAAGACTTCGCATGGGACTATGGGTAGTATGACTTGTCACATCTGTTTGATAAATAACAGGACAAGGTATAAAATATGTGATTATGCACTGAGGTGCATAAAAGATGGTGCATGCTGATGCAAAACCTGACATGCATGGCGCGCATATTGGCAAAATAATCTACTTCGACCCAATGTCTGTACTTTTGGTAAATCATAATCCCTAGACTGTCGACAGTCCTGCGTGAGTTTTCCGTCTATTATTGATGGGGGGGGGGGGGCGGGGGAATTCGCAAGCGTCACTCTAAAGGCGCGACCCGGGAATGTCGCAGCATTATCGCTAGTGCGTTCGTGAATCACCATCGCCAAATGTGCGAGAAACTCATAGGCGTTATGTTGACTGGGTAGTTTGTAAAAGTGTAGATTATGCTGTGAGTTTATGCTACGTTCCGACGTACTGTCACGTAACCTCACCTACCGCCAGATTGTCGGAACGTAGCATAAACTACACTTTTACGAACTACTACCGCCAGAACGTCGGAACGTAGCATAAACTACACTTTTACGAACTACCCAGTCAACATAACGCCTGTGGAGAGACTACATCAGTAATGGACAAGAGGCACAAGGGACTGTCGACAGTTTACATAATCCCCTTCGAAACCGGGACAATGGTCTGAATGTGTGAACTAAAATATCGAGACCGCGTTCTTGTACTCGTCAATATATCATATTACATTACAATTTTGTGAATAGCAGCGAATTTCGTGACGTCATACTCTAAGATTATTACTGATAATGTGTCCGAGTGTCCAGCATAGCCCCAGATCTACAAATTCATTGGTATCGCCAAAACTATAAAGTAATAGCAAAAGTGTACCCCCTATCGGCACGACATAATGTTCTACCGTTACGGTTCGGGAGGTATACGAGACCGGTGGCAGTGACCTACAAGTTGCAAAGAAGGTGAGGTATGTATACATGCGCCTGTAAGCTTCGTAGCTATGTAAGTTTAGGCGCAACCTAAAATCGTCGATTATAACATATAGACCTGAATTTACTCGAAACGGATTCTGGGTTTGTATAGGTAAAACGCCCAAAATTTACATGAAAAGTTGACAAAAGCGTCTAGGAGACAACAAGAACAGAAAAAGCACATCAGAATGATTTTTAAGTTACTGTATACCTTAGGCTTGTCGTTCCATTGTGGAATATGTAGTGTTATTTGGATTACCGGACAGAGATCAGCAGCTGCGTTCCAAAGATATTTAAAACGCCACAATCGCGCTAAAGAGAAGTGTGTAATGTATTTAGGGGTTGTTCTTGTAACCGATGTTTCATGGAATACTCACACGGAAAAGATTGTCGAAAAGGTTAAGAAGGAAGACCTGCTCATTATTTCTTCCAGACTGATAGTTACATTACCGCTTATTTCTCTTGTCAAATGAGCTGGGTCTCATCTAGAACTGCAAAAGTCCATTTCTAATTTCTAAAAGACAGAAAGAAAGGGTTCGGTGTTCGGCTATATGATTCTTTAAAAACAGAAGAAGAAATATTGGTAACGTTATATCTACGTTGGCAGTGTTATATTGGAAATAATCACAGACTAGAAGATAGCTGTGTTAGCGCATCGCTTTGCATGATACTGTATCCTCGATAAATTAGTTGACGTTCCAGGGTCCGAGTACCTCTCAATTCACCAAGTCTTACTCCAGCAAATCGTCGTTACGGCTCTGACAGGCAATTTTACTAAGGTTGTAACTGGTGTTTGCAAGTACGTTGTTCATGGAATACTGGAGATACCGAAGGGCCTCCTCCCCAAAGTTGGCAGTCTTCAGATAGGGCCGTTCTATCACTTGTAGTTGATACTGTTTCAGCTGAGCATAGGCCGGGACCTTGGGCTATACGTTACGTAGGACTTCATTGAAGCTTGACAGCGGTGCCAGTTGAGGCATATCTAACGAAAAAATCCCCTTTCGCTGAGGCACGTAGCCGGATCAAAAAAGTTGTTCAAAGCTGAAAGCTTCCCAGGATGATATAAAATGAGTACATAGCTTTATTTGGATCTTGTGGGCTGAAGTCTCTTCTTATTCAGTTTTGTTGTTGTTGTTGTTTTCTGTTTCTGTATGTTTTTTTCTCTTTACGCTGCGCTTCTCTTCCGGTGATACTATAGTAAAGAGTGGTAGTTCTGGCATATTTTTGTAAATTGTAACATTGTTTTGCCTTGTCTGCATCGAATTATAATAAAATAGAGAATTCTGCCAGGCCATTGCACCGCCTCGAGATCAAGGAGCCGTGTTCTATTTTCTAGTTAGCAATGCTGTTTACCTATTTTTTTTTACCCAAAACAGACATTTCTACAAAAATGTGCAAGTTCGCCTTTGCTATGATGCCGCACTTCATCGCGTCAATCCCGGATTTTTAATCTTATTGACCTCCTATCGAAACACGGTATTTCTGAAAACGTTTATTGGCAACGTTGACTCCTCAAAGTGGTATGAACATTACGCAACAGGTGTTGCCGTGTTATACATTTGGAAAGATTATCAGAGACTGGACATGATGGGACAGGACTTATGTTTCAAACAAAGATGACGATAATTTTTCACACATTTCTTTCTGAAACATTTGAAAGATTTGTTAAAATCATCTGCGAGTTTCCGGGGAAGGGTATTAAAATTTTGAATTATTATGCACTCGATATAAGGATTTACTCTATTTCTTTCGAAAAACAAAATAACTTCGTGCTTCCTAGCGTTGTTGCTGTTACTGATGAAGGGAAGCAAGGGATTCGTTGGTATATCAAGTAAGAAAATACACAATTTTAGATGACAGTAAATTTCTGCAAGCCTCACCAGCCGATTACAGTTATATCTGAAGAACAGCGGAAAATATAAATGAAATCTGCTACTTTTACGTAAAAGGTTCACACATGGTTTTCATTGACACATGTTGTGTGAACCAGCTTAGTCTAATCATTAAAGTTGGTTCACATAATGTGTGTCGATATTAATCGTCATTTCATAACCATCTATCCCCATTTACGACAGTTCTTGTTATGTTTTTGTTTGAAGATTTTCGTAATCTCCTCGGGAAAATATGATTGCGCGCACCTGCCGGGGAGTGCTCCAACCGAAGATGTGATGGTGGTTTGTAATCGTTCGAGATATTCCTCAGGTGACTGGCTAAAAGTAATAGGAGTGTACACCCCCTAAAATATCTCTTATGGGAACAAACCCAGGTGGAGCAAATACAGAACGGAAATCTCAACATCAAAGACGATATAAAACGGCAAAGTCGAGCAATGCAAGATTCACCAGGAGCGTCAAGTCCAAAGAGACCGTTAGCCTGGAAGTCTGTAGCAGACTGCAAGAAGACTAGTTTGGTGAATGTAAGTTTCTTATTAACGTTGTCCATTGTAGCTGTAACTTTTCTTGCCTTTCCGGTATTTTTTTCTGTTTGTAAAATACGCTGACTTCTTTTTTCTGCTGAAAAAAAAACCCACCCTCCTCTATATACTTGTCAACACAGTCCATATATGTGAAATGCTCAATGTATCGTTGACAACTGAATTTTAGTCCAGACCAGAAACCATACAATGCATTCATGTTTACTTTATATTTCATCATACTGTAGGCAAACAGAGAAGAAATTCTATTTTTATTATTAGAATATAGTCACAGCACTTCAAGATTTAAGTGAATTACGGAGATGTTTCCTTTTAGTTTAAATTTTCAAGTTGTCTTTTTCGTTTCTTTCACATCGTTGGAGAAAATGTCGAATTTCATTAATTTTTCAGATGTCGACCTACATGATTAGCTATGGCTGTAAAGCATTAATTTCGCGAGTTTCCACAGCCTAATTAGACATTATTTGTACTGATATTTCCAGTTATGTATATTATATACACTGTGTAGTAACTTTCGCCGTAGACTGAACACTTCCGCCATAGACTGAACATGGGTAAAGGTGTCACGTGTATATTTTAGCATAGATTGTGAATTAAAGAAGTGTTTCCAGAGGGTTGTTTACATGAGTAGATTACAATGTGTAAATTATGATTTTATTAAAAATAATCATAATTCATTAATAATCATAACAACAATGGTGTTTCCAGAATGGGCGACATTGTTTGCAAAAAAGCAAGATTTTATTATTCTGTAGCATTCATATTAATAATTTATCAATATTCATAATTAATTTTTGATCATAACTGGAAACATCAACACAAATAATGTCTAATTAGCCTGTGGAGTTTCCAGCTTCTTTACTTTAACTTCTGAAATCACTGATATGCCGGCAGAACGTTGGATTGAACACATGGTGACTCTCCTGCTTGCAAAGAGCGACTTGTTGACATAACAGTAATTTCTCCTAACTTTGCTGGATCTTTTCTGTTAATCCTTTTCTTCGATCTTCACTTGACACTCTTTCAGAATGGCGTTGATTTTCACTCTGGTTTGTCTGTCTGTGGTGCACTGTGCAACTGCGCAGTGGAATACCAACATGGCTGACAACCGACAAGCTATCGTCCAACTGTTTGGATGGAAGTGGAATGACATAGCCTCAGAATGTGAAAAGTGAGTTGCAATGGTTTCTAGTCCGATAACAAGTGAATCAGACATTTCAATATTCAAATCTTTGGTTTTCAATAAACTGATGATGATGATGATGATGATGATGATGAAACAGGGTCATCTATAAGTAGAGTATTGTAACGGTAGTCTATGAAGTGATACCCTATATGGTAAAACGATAATGCTAATCCTATATGGTTGGAATTCAGACTGAATTGGCGATATTGGACCATAGCGTCCTGTTGTCCTCTCGCTTGGCCAAACCGAACAGTAGGCTTCCTGTTTGCGTACACATTTTAAGCAGTTAGTACTTTTGTATGCGAGGTTCCTCAAGTCAAAAAGTACCTTCTGCATCTATGTGTATGGCATATTATATTTTTTTCTATAACAAAAATAATTTTGACATACACACAGCTTCCTTTCCGGCGCTGGTTACGGTGCTGTGCAAATCTCCCCGCCGAACGAGCACCCCACAGTTTGGAGTCCATGGCGTCCCTGGTGGGAGCGTTACCAACCGGTCAGTTACAAGCTAACCAGTCGAAGCGGAAGCGAAGACGAACTCCGCAGCATGGTGCAAAGATGCAACGCTGTCGGTGTGCGCATCTACGTCGACGCCGTCATCAATCACATGACCGGAGGTGGCACAGGTAAGTGAATTTTTGCAGGTGTCATAGTGTTGTGGAATTAGACGAGTCGTTTTGAGTCATCTCTTGCGAGACCACGGTGAGCATGCCAAGATTCTCTGTTTTTTCACAGTCAGTATTTCTGCAGAAGGGAATTCTTGGTCGGATATCACATAGACATACATACATACATACATACATACATACATACATACATACATACATACATACATACATACATACCTACCTACCTACCTACCTACCTACCTACCTACCTACCTACATACATACATACATACATACCTTCCTACATACATACATACATACATACATACATACAACCATACATACATACATACATACATACATACATACATACATACGCATGCACGCACGCACGCATGCACGCCCGCCCGCACACACATACATACATACATACATACATACATACATACATACATACATACATACATACATACATACATACATACATACATACATACATACATACATACATGATTGAAGTGACAAACGGAAATGCGTAATATTCACTATTTCATTAGAGAAAACAAAATCGTTTCTTTTTTAGGTTGAATTGTCTATCATTGCAAAACATAGCCGTAGCCTATACACCTAGTCAATACACGTGTAAATGGTTTTCTGTTGCAAAGCTAAGGTAATCCTGAATGTCCCAAGGCTTTGTTTCTGTGAAATTATGAACTATTTTCGCCCTAGGCGAAATCTCAAAATTTTCTTGGGGCGTCATCGCTTTATCCATGGCAAGTGTTGGAGAAATGACGTGATTTGACTCTATTATATTCCACTTAATTTAAAGCTCCATAAGCTGGGACAGTTCGCTTCCACTCAGTGATGACTTAATTTCGGCGAATAGTTGCTATCATTTGGAACTTTATCTGATATCATTTCTCTGTGTTATTAACAGTAAAGGCGAATAACTCGAGCGAAATCGGCAACTCTTTTTCTTTTTTGACCTAAAAAACTTCAGTAAAGTGGGTCTTTCATACTTGATCGCTGGCGCATTTATCACGAACTCCCGGGGCATGTCCTTTCGCGAAGGTGACAGTGTAGGGCACATCTGATGTTAACTCTTCAAGTAATTTCAATTATATTGTCAGGTGAAATCATTTGATCAAAAACCCTGGTTAGAAGTTTCTCTCTTTATTCAAAATCATCGTAGGGTGTGCTCATTCTTTTCGAAATACCTGACGTCACATCTGGTTTTGAGACTACACACGCCCCTACATGTTCCTTTCTCGATTTTACCTCTAAATCGCCTCGTGTTTTGTACCTTGGCCTTCATCAGTTTGTGGTTTTTGAATTTTGAATATGAAAAAAAATGTGCCGACATGTTCGATTTGCGGACTCTGGATTGCTATATGAACTACTTTCCTTTGTTTTACTTTCGGCAGATTACGGTACTGCCGGTAGTTGGTTTGACACCGGTGCCCGTTCGTTCCCTGGCGTACCGTACAGCAGTTACGACTTCAACGACTGGCGCTGCGACAAGAACATCGAGAACTACAACGACGCCAACGAGGTGCGCAACTGCAGGCTGACAGGCCTTGTTGATTTGGACCACAGTAGCAGCTGGGTCCAAGGTAAAATCGTAGAATACATGAACACCTTGATCGACATGGGCGTGGCTGGTTTCCGCGTGGACGCTTGTAAACACATGTGGCCCGGTGACGTGGATAGCATGTTCAGCAGCCTGAACAACTTACCATCGGATACTTTCGGGTCAGGAGCTCGTGCTTTCATCTACCTAGAAGTCATTGACCAGGGTGGAGAAGCAGTCAAGGCTACTGACTACACCTACATAGGCTATGTAACCGAATTCAAGTATGGTATTGAGTTGGGAAACTGTTTCCATGGCAACAACCAGCTGAAATGGTTGAGCAGTTTTGGCCAGGCGTGGGGCCTCCTTGCTAGCGGCAGTGCCCTTGTATTCATCGATAACCATGACAACCAGCGCGGACATGGTGGTGGTGGCAATATTCTCTCACACAAGGAGCCCAAGCAGTACAAAATGGCCAACGCCTTCATGTTGGCCTGGCCTTACGGTGTGAGCAAAGTCATGAGTAGCTACTCGTTTTATGATAGTGACGCTGGTCCCCCAGCAAACGGCGACGGGTCTATAAAAGATGTGGAATGTTTCGACGGAGACTGGGTGTGCGAACATCGATGGAGACAAATATCAGAGATGGTGAATTTCCGTAAGCTCGCAGCCGGTACCTCGGTGGAGAACTGGTGGGACAACGGCAGCAATCAAATCGCCTTCTCCCGTGGAAATGTTGGCTTTATTGCCATCAACGGAGACAGTTGGGACCTCTCCGATACGATCTACACAGGTCTCCCCGCCGGCACGTACTGCAACTTGTACACATCAGACTACACTTCCAAAAGCTGCACCAACAAAGATGGTGGCATGACCACTGTCACGGTGGGTTGGGATGGCAACGCATACATCTACGTTCCTTCCAACGACAACCCGGTGCTTGCAATCCACACCTCAGCCATGTTGTAAAGAGAGAAAAGCAACTCAAAAGATCGAACACGGCAAATAAACGTTAAAATGTGTGAGGGTTAATAGATCTTGAAATGACGCTTCGATTATGTTTACATTTGTCTAATTATGGATTAAAATAACAATAATATAAATTACAGTTTGTTTCACCGACAAGGAAACCAGTTTCGAATAGAAACAAATCCTTGTTTCGGAACATATTATTGACTACGTATGTGGAGCTTTTGATTGATGGCAACTTATAATATTTCATATCGTGGAGGTAGCACACAAACTCCCTGGTCATGATGAGTTTTTTATGCGTTAACTAGATTTGGGTTATGAATGTTCCAAAAATACATGCGTTTATTTTCTATAATTTCATTGTTCACTTGAGTCTGTAAAAAATCGTATACAGTCACTTACATCCAACCCTCTACGTGATCAGTATAGTAAAAAATATTGTCAAAAATTAAATTAGATTAGTTTTAGTAATCACATCAAGATCACCACGAGATCTGAGCGCCCAATTTCACCCCGGTCTATATGGTGTGCATTCAACAAAATCTGCACATTGTTTCCTAACAAACAGCGAACACACTACCCTAAATCATAAGAATGGCACTATAACTGTTTTACCTGGTACCTAGGTGGTCAGCAACAAGGAAGGAAAACTAAAAGGGGAAATGACATCCTGATTGCCAATGTCAGTAACAAGAAACAATCTTTTTTGTTTTTGCCACACAAATGTGAAACGAGAAAAATAACATCACTACCAAGATCACAGATGAACAGGTTGAATTAATTGCCATATAAATTGTCATAGAACCAACAAGAAGGCTGTCAAGAAGGTCGGTGGAATGAACATTTTCAGCCCCGCCGGTAAACATTGTTGTGGGTTCGAACCCGATTGAAAACTAGCCGTATTGTCCCTCAATTGTCCCTCAATTCATCTGATGTGATTTACCACTGGCACTAGCCAATCGTAAAATGATGGATGGTTGAAGGAATATACACTATTGAAGTTACGCTCCCCCGTTTTTTGTACATTTGCAAGAAAATTATGAGAGTTGGACGAAATGTTTTGAGCCTAACTATGAAGTCCTACTGAAATGAGTTTCTATGCTATTTTTCCAAATAGTACCCCTTGCGGTCCACACACTTCTGCCCAGCGGTGCTGCAGCGCTTGGATCCCTGGTTTGTAGCAAGTTTCATCTCGGTCGTCCAAAAAGTCCTGAAGGGCGAATATGACGTCATATCGTCAAAATGATTTGCAGCTAACTGGTTCTTCATTTTGGGGAAGAAAAGGGTGTGGTGGGGTGGAACGAGTTTGAAGCCGCAGTCACGCACTGTTGCCATGTCAATGACTGACTTGTAGGGTGGAGCATTGTCCTGATTGAACAAGACAACTTTTTTCTCAACTTTCCTCGTCGGTTTTTTTTATAGCCTCCCTTTAGTCTTGTATCAGCAGTCAAATACACAATGAAATGAAAATAAACCAGTCATTTGAACAGTTGAAATAAATGCAAACCAAGCTCATTGATCTGGCATGGCTCCTTCATAGTTAGGCTCAAACTTCATCCAACCCTGGATGTTAATCAAGGAACAGTATTGGAGTAAATTCCTTACAAAATCCCCCGCGTTACACTTTCTTGAACCAACATAAGCTTAACTACCAAGGTATCCATCTTTTGAGTACCAACGCAGCTTCAAAATGGATTGTTTGGCCTACTTCAAGTATATACTCTAGATAAACATGGTGACAAATGTTATTCAACCAAAATTTTCCCAGCATTTTTACATCGTAACTCATATGCGACATTACAGATAGGCCTATGGCCTCTATGGTTTGGCAAGGATGGGGTCAGCTGCAGGTCTGGGATGATATGAGTTAGAAGTGCTGCAGTGAGTAACTTACCTGTGGGTCCATAGCTGTGGTGTTTTCAGAGGGGATTCCTGCCTTTTACGGGCTGGTTTTGACTTTTACGATTTTAACCGTGTGGTGGCGGGGTTAAAATCGTAAAAGTCAAAACCAGCCCGTAAAAGGCAGGAATCCCGTCTGAAAACACCACAGCTATGGACCCACAGCTATGAGTAACTCTGCCAATGTCGTTATTAAAGGTACGCAAAAGACACTGAACGCACAACGGTGGTAAATATCGGAGCTCACATTTAGAGAGCGCCCCCATCGCTGCTATCTTGTGATTCTGACTTCTGGGCTAGTTTGCTGGCAGAGACTCAGAACCCGACTACTTGGTTCCAGTGTTCTGTTGGAGAGAATTAGGTCATTCGTCTCTCTTACTGGTCGCCTATTAACAAAAACTAGACGATTTGTGAAAAAAAGTGAAGTTTATTAATATGTGAATTGGTTCCTCTATTTTGAAACTGGTGGGAACATTCTCTCTCTCTCTCTCTCTCTGTCTCTCTCTCCCTCCACCACTTTGTATAGACCCAGTCAGTGAACTGAATATGATTATATGTATATCTGTAAAATCATAAGACGACCTGGTTGAGAAATTACAGTGCTCGATGCAAAAACCAGTGTTATAAACGATGACACAGATTACTTCAAGTACAAAGTAAAAAGTTGTGTTTACTTAAACTTATTTGTGATCGTAGTGTAGCCAGACTGTTTCAGTCTTCAATGTTTGGTCTATACCAAAGTTTAGAGTGCAATGATATTGTGCTTAGTTAAGGAAATAACTGATGCAGATATGAATTCTTGGAGAAGTTTTATGCATCTTGCAATCATTAGACAGATATGTCTTTAACATAATATTATATTACTTTATACTTGAAGAAATGCTATTGGTTATTTACACACACACACACACATATATATGTATACACAGATAGATTGATTTCCTGATCATGAGAGAAGAAATTGGACAATGCACATACGTGCCCCCTGTATATATGCATGTGTGTAGGCCTATTTGGAATGATTGTCAAAAATTCGATTTTGCTGCAAAGCTATGCGATTTATTTCACCTGTACACCCCATGTTTCCTGTCGATATCCAAAACAGCCGTTGATAACAATGGGTAGGGCCAAACCATGGATGGTGATCAGTAAAACAACAATGGCAGTCACAGAGTAGGAAATATCACACAGGACGAAACTGACATACGAAAGACAACAGATAATTTTATTGCTCTGAAAAGTTAGTTCCACAGTCATATCCAGACTATTTTCTTTGGAGTATAAAACACTCTACATTGATATGAAAGAATCTTCAGATTTACACGAGCAATTTCAGTTGAAAAAATATACTTCTCATACAAGAGGACCACCTATCCTCTCTATAATAGGAAAAGATATAGGTAGTATTTCAAAGAGACACATGGATTGGGCTTTGGCTTATAATCCTTATGATATAAAGTATGGTTATCCTTACTGCAAAGTGATTTTCATTGAGTGAGGAACCGGGAAGAAACAGCATAAAATTACAACCAGTAATTTCAGTTGTCCACTACCCTTTGGTTGCATCTTCTAGAAGCATGATATCGGAATCTTGCCAGGGAGATTACGTTAGGTAACAAAACAGCTTGGCACAGGTCTTGAAATTGATGCGCATGGTGACAGAATGTTTCAAAGTTTTGTTTGTTTTTTTTTTGGGGGGGGGCATAGTTCACTAGACTGGATATCAGGGACAGAGGGTCAAAAGACTGGATTAGGGGAGTTGTTTGTGTCTAGCATTGAAGGAAACTTACACTGAAAGTTAGATTGACAGTACATACCTGAAATTGACACACACTGAAAGACAATTTTTTGTATGGAAGCATCTTGACAAGACTGCTATTCTATCATTGTTTGAAACAATTTGTCATTTAAAAAAAAAGATGTATCAATTCACTTCAATTTTACATCAAGAACATCGAAATGAAATCCTCGTCATACAAACAAAATACAGAAAGTTCATGAAATACAATGTGCAATGTATGACAGAGAAAGAAATTTAGCCAAAGCTAATCTTTCTGTAAAGGGAGGGGGTCGTCTTATCTGAGGCTGCATGTAGGGCACCCATGAATGTGTCTATTGCTGAGGACAATATGTATTCCATAAGCCCTTGTGCAATATCAAAATGGCAGCTGTACTGACTGCTTCACATCAATGAAGGTACACACCTAATGTTTGTTTGTCAAGTCTCGCAGTGACTGGAAAGCTACTAAACTGGTGAACTGTGAACATGCATGGAATGTTGAATTTGATTAACATCCGCTCGACAATCATCATCAATGTTTGGGAAGAGGCGATGTTTATCAACAAAGGTTACGCAGCCAAAGATGGCATGACCCCCTCCTTGTAACTGAATGTGCATAATTAAATTACACAGGACTTAAACACCAAAATAATAGTGAAGAGATCTTGGGGCAGTCATCATCAAACAACATCATGTACACACATACTGCACGACTAAAACAGCAACTTTTGAGTATTCATTTAGTTTAAAGGGACAAAGTCACCCATATTTCATGAATTTTGTTTGATACGAGATACTACTTATGTTGTTCGACATGTTGAAAGATAATGAATAAATGGGTGACCATGCATATATTCAACCCCAGTTTTAGACAAATTAAATGAAACCATCGCGAGAATGAATTAATGGTCATGACCATTAATTCATTTTTGTGATGGTTTCATGTATTGTATCCAAAACTGGGGTCGAATATATGCATGGTCACCCATTCATTATCTTTCAACATGTCAAACCATATAAGCAGTATCTTGTATCAAATAAAATTCATGAAAAATGGCCGACTTTCTCCCTTTAAATGTAGTAAACAAAACAGAAAATTAAACCAAAATAATTTTTGGTATGGTTACAATCACAAACAAGTGACAATACTGCTCTAAATACACATTCACAACTGACAAGTTCAACAACTGATTTTTACAAGTACACAACAGACAAATTTCGACAACTGTTAAAAAATGTCTTTCTTGGAGTCACTTTGTTAATGGTCTTTGGAGATGTGAGACTTTTGAAAAACAGACACTTGATCACCAAAAATGAAAACAAAAATAGGACAAAAACAACTTCCCTACAATGATTTCTTAATTCATTCTTGAAGAATAGCCCCTGCATTCCTCCACAATTACATATCAAACTTTGGAAGTTTTGTAACTCTTGGCACGATGTCCACAAATGATTAACCCTTTGAGCACCATAGGCTATTTTCGTCCCCTTTATATATAAACCCCAGTCAATTTTTCTGAGATTTTTGCCAAAATTTTGAGAAAAACTAGCCAATGAAATGTGATGTCCATTTGGTCCAAAACTGTCAAAAAAATTACAGAAAAACTCATAAATATTGGTAAAATGTTGCGCAAAATTTTGGCGGGTAAAAATTACAGCACTCAAAGGGTTAATGTCTGACTAGAATAACACCTTTAAAATCTGAAACTTGAGATATAAATACAATCACCATTTATGCTACCCAGACACTTTGAAAAAATCCACAATGACAAGTGTAAATCAGCAACAGTCCCGACTCTGCTGACTACGTAATGTCAACCCTTGTGCACTCAAATACTGTCCTTGGGGACCTTTTCATCGATTAACAAACTGCAACCATTATCTCGATCATGATTAAATTCAAGAAGCCCCCTTACGTGAGCAGATAAGAACACATCTTGCTCCTATTCTGAAATAAGTCTTGGGCTCTTCAGAGACAAATTGGCGAAACACAAAGTGAAAATGAGTATCTCAACCACAAAGAACTATAACCCATTTCTTGTAACAATAGACACACACTAGAGAGTACCTGATTTAATATGTAGTACTGTTAGTTTTTGTAAACATTATTTTTTTAATTTTATCTTTGATGCACTCTTGGAATTGTCAGTACAAATGGTCTTTTTAATCAGAATAAATTTGGAAAGAAAATTAAATCACTGTCACTCAAATGAAAGAACACACTTCTACCACCAACAGTACCTCAGCCCTTCAGGACACCCAAAACATATCAACCTGTGTGTGTCACACTGATTATTATAACAAACTGAAAATTACTGCTCGAACATAGTATTTTTGTAGACCCTCAAACATATAGTAACTTTTTTTTTTTGTAAAACGGATACTTCTGGTTGAACATGACAGATTTGACAGGAAATCAATATTTGTATTTTTCAATGTTCTGAGTAAGTCACTCTTAAAGGAAGGAGTTTAATTTATCACGTTTAAAATTTTAGTAAATATTACCCTGTCAGTACAAAATATTCAAAAATAGTTTTTTTACAAAATGTCTTACATTTTATAATTCAGGGGCCACCCACCTCCTGAATGTTGTTATGATGCGATGTGTTAGTCATTCTAAGACCCAAACTGTTATTTACAACTCACATGAACATGACCTTGTCTGCTAACCCCTTCACTTTTTTTTTTCTGTGATTTATAAAAAAAAATGCTTGCAAAAATGATGGCAAACGCGTTGTTTATGAAGATGCATGTAAATTTCTTGCAAGAGAAACTTAATATATATATCCAGTGGATATCAGCTATCAAACAAAACTGAGTTCAAAATGACTGTGACATGTGTGTACTTTATGTTTTCAAGAATCAGCATTACATGGGTTTAATTCAGTTCCTTGTATAAGTATGACCCTTTCACTCCCACTGTCCAATGTTCTGGTCTAAAGTCACCCTAAACGGAATGAGACTCAAACAAATGATGGTGGTGAAAGGGGTGAACAATGATGTTAGAGCACCAGTAACTGTAAATTTTGTAATTTCTTTTTCATTGTTTTAGTTTCTTTCTGTACTGTAGATCCCTACAGCACGGTGAATTACCAGGTATTTGACACTGCCAGCACAAACTACATATTGTTGACGTGCAAATTCACATCTGGTTGGACATTCAACAGTCAATGATCACAATACAATTCACAGATATAAGCAGACTAGGAAATAAATGGCTGCCAACCTGTTAAGCAAGGGCAGAACATTTTTGGCCAGACAGGTAAATTTTTGATATTTACCTTCCAAATGGGCAAGTAAAAATAATTACATTCTTTGGTTTGCTGAGATCAGAGGCAAGTTATACTAGGTAAACGGTATGCCCGATATTATCCATCAGGGTTGCTTACATTTTGCTTACACAGGCAATTTTTCTGAGTTACTCCCCAGATGTCTGGTGAGCATTTCCCAAAATTTCCTACGCTGATATGCTGTCCGTTTTGGAAGGCCAATTACCAAGGCATTTTCTATTTTCAAAACAAACTGAAGTTGATATAATACAGAACAACAATACTGACAAAATTGTAACAAATTACAGTTACTGGAACTTTAACACGAAGACTTCTTTGTGCTCTTCTCAATTGAAGAGTTTTTTTTACAAGTCACAAATAAATTTTGGCAATATTTGTCTTTTGTATTTTTCTACACTATGGAAGACATAGTTCCAGATACTTTCGAGCAAAATTTTATGAGTAAACTTCCCTTAGAAAATTGACTATATAATGTTAGCATACAAATCAGTTTATTTACAGTTTTCAAGGTTGATTATTTAGAAGTTAAAAGCTGTCAGAAGGATTGTTACTGTTCGGCTAAGGAAATGTCATGGTTTTGGCTGATTTAATTTTGATCTGTGTCCTTGTAAATGTGGCTCAAAAAATTCAACATGATATGTTCAGATTAAGTATTCAATTCTTATATATCTTTATGTACACTGTGTAATTGAAGTATGTGTGTATGTATGTGTGTGTGTTTGTGTGAATATGTGTGTATGTGTACGTGTTTGTGTGAATGTGTGTGTGCATCTGCCTATATTGGCATGGATATTCACTTGTATTGCAGACCAACTGGGTCTAATTCAGCCTATCTCTTTACTTCCATTCAAACTGACACGACTTTGAATTGACGTTGGATGCGACCTTGATTTGACCTTGGCAGTCATATCACAAGGATCACAGAGCAATCCTTCGGTTAATTGAAGAAGCATTCCAAATCATATGAATGAATCAAACATTGTTGACTTATTTGCTATTTTTCCTGACCATCTGCTGGTAGCAGAGTTTTTTAATCACAAGCATGGAAGTTTAATCTGTGATCATTGAACCGATCCCACTAATAATTGAGAACCATAATCATTTTCTGTGACCTGACAATACGGAATATTGGCAAAGTTCAGGAAAGCTGTGGCATACTGCTTTTACCGCAAGATGCAAAGCTGCAGAAAAAGTGAAAGTATCAAAATAAAATAAAGGATAATGTATGAGCTATGAAGGGATGACATAAACAGACAGTTATTTCTTCTTGGCATATGTCAGAAAAGAATCTTCACGTTCCATTCAAATTAAATTCCACAGCATAGCCTTTTCAAAATCAAGTATAAATCTTTCCGTCACACTACATATGATTGGATGATTGTGACGTCTGGTTCGCACGTTGAGAAGAGTTCATCTCTCAGAGGAACTTCTTCTTCTTGACTTTCTTGTCGTCCTGCATCAGTACGTATCTGTAGGACTTCTTGAACACTTGAGGGGGCATCATGTAAACATCACTGAGTGGAGGTAGGCGGACAGCCAGTCAGCTTTGGGAGGTCTGGTCACTGCGGACCACTTGAGACTTTGTCGGGTACGGCGGCGGTCGGGTAGTCAGAGAAACGACCGTTGGGGCACTGATAGTCCTTGATGATGATCCTGGTGGTTGTGCCTGGAGGTGGTGATAAGATCTGGAGGAGTGAGTCTGTGGCAACGGTGCAGGACGGCGGTTTTGCGGGCCTGTCATCTGATGGTTCTTTGATTTTGCCAGTCTCCTCTTTAGCCTTGGCAATGAGGACAATGATGAGCTGAAACAAAACAAATGGTGTTGTATGTAAATAATAGGTTTTGATCAAGCTTTTGTATTCAAATTAACATTTATCAACACTTATGAAATTTGTACCAAACCTGGAAAACTGAGTTACCTGCCTATACATTTGGTTATTTCCCATGAATTCCTACAGTATGCAATGGCTAATTATTTTCACATACAAGTGTGAAGGGTTAAACTTTATTAGCTTGAATAGCATTTGGAAACCTGTGTGTGTTTCAAATGTTGAATTCTTGGTGGTTTTATTTTGAGGCATCAGTATTACCTTGATTTGATACCAATTCCAGGTTCTGGCGTGTCCATCTTCCCTTCCAAACTCCTGTCTCTGTGACCGGCACTGTGGATACGAGGATCCTTGACCATCAGGAAGCTAGAGACAGGTGTCCACTGAATGGAACAGAAGTAAACATTTGAAAAAAAACATTTGAATAAAACAAATTAATGCTGGAAAATTGAAACAACGCTATCACACACAAAATAGCCTTCGGGTAGGAAAACATGCTGTAAATATCATCAGCAAAATTAGCGTCAAAATATTTAAAATGCAAAAATTCTTGTCAAACTTGTAACAATTTAACACATCAACTCTTCAAAGAACTGTGAACAAATTTATATGTGAATTGCTTCTTGTGATTGCTTATGGGTAAAATTGAGCTAAAGTTTAACATTTTGGATAAATATGTTTATATATGAACCACAAAATTTACTTTCTATGTATGTAGATTAGTGATCTACTCCATGTTGACAGCAGTTTTTGGAACAGCTCTTGAAATATAATATAATAATATAATATTTCTTGAAAGAAATGAGATCAACGTAGCATTGCACCTTTCTGGCCAACATCTTTGTTTTCAAAGTAAACTCAATCATAATACAAAATCATTTTATCTTGAAAAAGTTGCCCAAAGAAACCAAAGGGTCCTACAGTGTTGGGAAGAATTTGAATGTTCTAGTAAAATACCCAGTGTAATTTAATGCCTACTGCTTATGTCTCAAACTATCTGTGTCTAGACTCCCTACCTTTTATACATGTATTCTGGCTAGAAACACGACTGACAGGTGCTATACTAGTTGCTTGGTAACTGATCAGAAACCAGATTTTCAAGATCTTCTATACAGTAACTGCTTTACCCTCAATTCTTTGATTTTCTTTTCATCGAACGAGGACTTTTATCACAAACAATCAAAGTAAAAAATCATATACTCTTGCCGCTGAACAGTTCTGACTCTATTTCTTGGTTGAAGGGAGCCTTCTCCGGTGGCTAGCAGAGTAACGGGAATACAGGCCACTGTTTCTAGGAACAAGCTGCACTTGGTACTGGGAAGAGCTTGGAGTGGGGTCTGACATTGGCGATGTTCCCCTATCACCAATAGTGATACTTGTAATTTCTTGATAACTATCTAAATCTCGATTAGAGACACTCTGACTCTCTCGGTTGTAGCTAACGACGATATCTCTAGGATCTTCTGCACTTGGCCTTCTCCGTTGTGGGTTCATTGACCGGCTATTACTACGGAAGACGGGCCTTCTGCAACGACTAGCTAACCTCACTGGTCTCGGTAGCAGACTCAGTGCCTGGTGACTTTTGGGTGCCGATACATTTTTCTGCTTACTCGGCGGCGGCGATGGTCGCGGAAACTGTAAACTGCTTCTGATCAGCCTGTCTAAATTAGCCATGCGATTTTGTCTGATGCTCTCTGCCCTGCGGTCACTAACTTCAGCTTTAGCAAGCTTCTGTTCTGTTTTGATAGCACCGAAAGTCAAGTAATATTCCTTACTACAAATAGCCAAAGCTGTCGCTGCAATTGGCTCCCTAGCTACGGCGCCTACGAACTTTGATGGTGACCTTGAATGAACCTCTGACCTCACTGAATGTATAGATGGCAATGGTCCTTTTTTCAGTCTACTGTTCTCATCAATGGGACTGCTACTAATGGACGAGTCTCGACTTCTACGACTACACACACTACAGCAAGTGTTAGTGGAGTATTTGATGGATTCAGGACCTACCACATGGCCTGTTTCACTGCCTGGACCGTAGTGTATACCTTCTCTGCAGTATTCCTCCAACAGTGCTATGCCTGCATGATCAAAACACAAACAGGAACATTAAACCCTTTCACCACCATGGTTTGTCCCAAATCCATTGTTTTCTATGGTAAAGTTGGACCTGTATACAGGGAACTGGGGGTGAAAGGGTTAAAGGGAGGGGTTGTCGGAAATGCATGTGTGCGACTTTCTTGTTTACAAACAATGTATTTCATGCACGATATCTAGATGCATCCAGTCAACACAGCTGCAACATTTTAATTTTGAGATATACATTGTTAACAAACATGTTTTAACTTTCATCAATTGCAAACGTACCCTAGATACAGTATCTACATTGGTCATAGGCGTCCCTAGCAAACTTTGAGCAGAGTTCAGACGACTGCCTCCCTTTAAAGCAAGATCTTTATACACAAATTACTTTGGATCATGTAACACAAAGCTATCTATTGTTGTTTTTGGCCTATACAGTATTTACATCAACCTGTCAATTATATTCTGTCAATAATAAAAAGATATGGCTTTTTTGTTTTTTATCATACACAAGACAAGCTGGCTCTTTCATTCTCTGTGTTGTCTGCAGAGGTCACCACTCACCTCGTGCTGGCTGCCTGTGGTACTTCTTAATCCACTCGTCCACCAGGATGTTGTAGTAGCGTGGCTGCTCAAAGAATCGTAAATACTGGTGCGTTGTGTGATTCGGGAATGCTCGTATGAAGAACCCTCGACGACTGTACTCGTCTTCCGTCTCTGCCAGCATTCTGATGTCATCAGGAGTCAAGGAGTCTAGAATTGTCATGCGACATTGCTGAAATAAAAACATGTATGGAAGAATGGATTAGCCAATATGGATGTGGTCAATTTTGAGTGGAAGTGAATGTAAACATATCTCACTATTTTTAAAATATCAATTTTTCTGATTAATCTAATCATTTCAATAATTTTCAGGAACCTTTCATGGTTTTCTCTTAGACTAGTGTTTTTGTAAGTAAATACATTTCTCAATTTGGTTATTATTCCAGCAAATTAAGTTTTCTGTCAATACATCAAACAGCAAAAATTGGATCTGTGTTATATTGAAACTCAACAATAAGACGACAATTGCAGGTCAGTTTATAAAGATTTGAAATCCTTCAGGATAGGCAAACTGCATAAGATCTGGTACAACACTTACATCATCAAGGTGTTTCTGGATGTAGAAGGCGTGTTTGGCACGCTCATCTTTGCTGATTGGTACATTCCACAGTTGTTTATCAGTGAACACGTTGCCATATTCATGACTGTAAAATGCAAATGTACAAAACATTTCCAATTTCATATAATGAACTTCACAAGAAATAATGTCCAAACTTTGATTGTGTACTTCACAACAAAATGCATTTGACATGCTCAGTGTGGTTTCAATCCATGAAAGCTGTTGATCATACAATAGTACCACTACATGTTCATACCAACTTGTGAATCTGCTGCTTTCCAAACGGTAACACAGTACTAAAATACATTGAATTAAATTATCAAATTTAGCCAAAGAAAACTCTAACAAAGATTGTCTTTCTCTCATTGTTTTTCACATTCTGCGCTGGAAGAAGAAATGCTGACAGTTTAGAAATTTCTACTGTAAAATCATTTAGTCCCCTCTACTCACAGAACAAAATATAGATTTTCATATGCCACAGAAAAAGTGTGACCCAAAAATTCTGTCATGATACACATGCCTCTTTTACCATAAAATGCAAATTTTAGGTGACTGAACAACATTTTTGCAATCATGTTCAGGCCCAAAGTGACACTGTAGATATCTCATGGTATACTGTACCTGACGGAGGCACTGTTTGGTGGCAAGTTAGGGTAAACATCTTTCTTGTCAGGAAGTTGAAAGCCAGCTAAATTCAACAAGTCTTTCATCATCTGGCCTTTGATGTTGACATCAAGAGATGAATTTGAGTGTAAACTGTGAAGTAACGAAAAATAATGTTTACACCGGTATACAAGTTGTATACAAGGAATCTTCCTTTCACGAAGAATCTGGATATTGAAGAATATGTAAAGCAAATACAACTATATATGGGAAGTTTTACTCAGTGAAAAATGAAATGAGATTCTTTCAAAATTGTATGGTGAGAATCTTCCACTCAAGTGACTTTTAAAGAGACAAAAACTAAATTTTTTATAATATTTTGATTATTTATGATCTTGGAATTAGATAATTTTTTCTGCTCTGTACAATGTTCTGAAATAAAAGGTGTTCGCTTTGCATAAAAGATGCCTTGTATACTATATGCTGTTAATGTTGAAATATAAATTGCTTTATTGATGAGTCAAATACTGGGCATTTTGGTGAGACTTAGTGCAGAGGTGGAAAGTGATGGGAGAAACCAATGGGGAGTAGGTGGGGCAGGGATAAGCAAAGACCTCTCCTTACCTTGGTGAAATGTTCACTTCTATGATCCAAGGTTTGAGGTTCTCATCTAACATGACATCAAAGCCAAAGAGTTCATGGCAACAGTAACGTCTTCTGACATTTGATTTGACTAAACTATTGACAGCAGCTTCAGAACTGAAAAAAGGCCCATAAACATAAAAAGTTAAACACCTAACTGAGTTTGACTTATACCTGAATTCCACAGCTTACTTAGCATACCTTAGTGATCAGAGTATAACCCCCTAAGTTTGGCAACACAAAACAGTGATTATACTACGGGATGGACTTATACTTGAGAAACCCATGTTATCTGCCATACAAGCTTAATTTATGCTAATTTATGCATGAATATTGAACACCACTTGAACTTGCGATTACTTTCAAAAATCCACTGACATCCAACGAACTTTTAAAGGACAAAAAATGTACTGACAAGATTTGATAATCTCATGAACTAGCATGCCATGATCACATTGATACTGATAGACAACTACAGCCAAAAGACAGCAACACTATGTGTTGATTTCCAAGCTCAATTGACGCAGTATTTTATATCGCTGTTTCAAATCAAACAGATTACACAATCCCTGGATGCAGATGTGACAATTTGGTGGAATTTCTACTTGGATCATATCTTGAATAAAAGTAAACTTTGAACAAAGATATCATGTATTTTTTTTTAATTTTCTTATAGTTTCTCTGATCTGAAAAGTACTTTTCCTATGTGTACCACCCCATTATACTCTCCTTACCATTCCACATTTGAGATAACTTTAGTAAGGGCTTTACACAGATGTACAGCATATTCAAAAATCCTCTGAAAGTGGTGGAGGGGCCTATACCTTTACTTTATTGTTCAACACAAACTCAAGGAGTGTGGTACTCATGCAGGGGATTGTACTCGCAGAAGTACAGTAGTATGACAATCACTAAATATTCTAAACAGCGCCTCAGTAGCTGATATGCCCAAACTATTGTACAGAATGCACATAATCAGTAGACACCCAGAATCATTGAAAACTTAAATTTTGGTTTTCAGCAGTGAACATACAGTTAGTCACAAAACAGCACTGTGGGGCGGCAGTTATATGTACTACCACACAGACTACCATTTGCATTCAGATGCAGTCGCGTTCCATATTTTCCTTGGGATAAGGTCACATACCAACGTTTCAACAATTCCAGAAAAGATGAAAAGAATGGGATTTTTTTTGCAATTTCGTTTTCACATCAAAGAGTTCCATGTAATATTGATTTACACTCACCAGATAATGGTCTTGACCACAATATCTTTAATGCTGTCCCACACTTTAGTCGAATCAATGCCGTTCTTTCGCATGTAACCCCATAACGCTTTCAGTGACCTGAAAGGGAGATAGATGGCTCGTAAGAAACACAATCATTAAAAAACATAAAGTAAAACAAAGTTGTTCCTCTCATAAATGTTATATCTAGGAAATTGTCGATTACAATGTATGAAGGATGTCTCTCAATTATGGTATTCAACCGTCCTTCCAGTGTCCTTGTTGTACTTGAGTCATTAAATTTATGCAAAAGAACAGCTGTTATGAGATGTGTAGGGGGTATATCGAAAGTTGGGTTCACTACTGGTCATACACTGTTGAAACAAAGAAATATTCATTTGTCAAAATTGCCATTCTGCCACTTTGACTCTATTTTTTAATGCTCCATGGTAACTTGATGTCAATTTGAAGTTTTTGCCGCCGATGTCTTGGCATTGAGGTTTAATTGACTTGCCCTTCACTTAAATGGACAGTGTAGAGACGTGACTTCAAAATCATATACTTATTAACCAGTTCTGATCAAAATGCAGCAATTTTCTGAGGTAGAAATGGCTTCACACAGGGAAGTGAACTTTGTCGATCAAAATAACAAACCAAAATTTAGAAAATAAAGGGTAATGGGAGAGGAGTAAGAAGGTGTGGAAGGTTTAATTTCAGAACTCTTAATTTGTCAATTTTGAGTCAGACGTTCTACAAAACTGATATATCTCCAGAAATGCTGTTCAAGACCATGTCCATTATAGTTCACTGGGACATTTTTCTGTACATGGAAACTACCTTGCAAAGTTTAACAAGGTGCCTACCATTTGTGGCCCTGGCAGATGTTTTCATCGTCGTTCGGTGTAAACTCTGAATTCTTCTTGTTAATACTGTAGTTTGTGAGATGCATGAACTTGTTACTTAGACTCTTCATGGAAGAGGAATATCTGAAACACAGAATACCATGGAAGAACAGATGAGTGCAAGTACATCAAAACCAATCTTTATACACTTCTAATTGAAATTTTACTAAAGAAATAGAGCATTATGTCAGCAGTGTAGCAAGTGTTTCAATTGTGAATCTGTACAAGCAGTAAAAATTTACAGTCACTAGCAGGCATTGTCTGACATTTTAAGACCTCCATGTTGTAGTACTGTTACTTTGGAATCACTGCAATGAACGCATGCGTCCACGATTTGCTTTATTGCCTGTATGTCACAGAATTACAACTGTATTTGACAATGCACACTTTATACAACTGTATATCCTTTTTGTCTCAATTCACTGTTGACGTCTCTGTCCATCCTTTCCTCTTCCTTTTCATCATGTCTCTTTCTCTATTGGGCATCTTTCTAATCTGATATTTAATTGTCACAGTAACACCTTTGTTAGACTATTCACAGCATGTCTATGTTTCTAGCTCAGTATTCCACTGTGACCACATCAACAGGAAACTCAACCGTACCCACTTAAAAGTAGCTGAATAACTTACTTCATGGTAGCAAATCGCACAAGACCATCCTCAAATACATAGATTCGCAGTGGATCGTAGGACGTCACATAGACATAGATCCGCAAGTCGAACTTGCTACCATTGATCAGAAACGGTTTGGATAAATACCGCTGGACCAGGACAGGTCTCCGCCTCGGAATCTGACTCCACTTGTGGATCACTTTGATTCCAATGCCACGCGCAGATGCAGGCTGTGGATGAAATCAGACTCAGATTCATATTCAGGTACATTTAAGGAGATATTGGGGGACAAGGGGCTACGGAAGGTGTCGGCTGCGGAGAAAAACAAAGTGAGAATTTTCCATGCCAGAGTTATAAACAAACACATGACTGTAGCTTGACTAACTGTGCTCACTTCATACATGTTCCTCTAAAGTGAAGTCTGAAAAAGAAAACTGTCCCGCGGACTGATTTAATTAAACTGAACATAGAATTTCACATTTTACATGGAATCAAGTCTTTTTACACCTTGATGTTGAAGTCAATACAAACAACAAAATTTACACAAGGAAAATGACAGCATTATTGACACCCTACAAAAAATGACATCTGAACTTTTACTCAAATCAAAATATTTTAAAAGAGTTTCCTGGCTTCCGTCAAGACTGTATACTTTTCAAAGATGACGAGAGCAAAGTAAAATGATTATCTGAATTGGGTGAAACATGAAAGACTTCAAAAGATTGTGATTTGACATACTGGCTTCAAAATCCATTTCTGTTTAGGACCACCATCCTCCCAGGCCCTTTTCAACAATTTGGTATCGTAAGGTAGTACAAACGTCTGCGGGAAAAATCCAAAGTCCTTCTTGCCAAAATGTAACTGCATCTTGGACAGGTTGCGCCACAGACGGTCTTTCCTACCAATCTGAAAGGAGCCAGGAAAGTGGTTGACCTGGAAGAAATAATATATAGCTGGTTAAGACAGATGGTGAGGTATAATTGCCCCTTTCCAGGATATTTCATCTCTTGACAAGAATCCACTCTTAACCTTTCATCTTCAAATTCTTGAGTAATGGTGTCTGACAAAGTTGGACAACTGCAGACAGAGACTGGAGTTATATCACTGGTAAGTGTTTCATCTCATTTGAAGTTATTACATCTCTTACATGTAGCTTCATTTAGATGCAATAGCACTGTGATAATTACATCGCTACTGAGCTGGACAACTTTGTCCACTAGTGTCCGTTTAAACTCTCTATCAACAACTGCCAACTGTATCAGCCTGTATCCATATTTATCTGCTCATGTCTATCTGTCTGTATGATTCTGCCTGTCTCTCTCATACACACACAAACACACTCTCTCTCTCTCTCTCTCTCTCTCTCTCTCTCTCTCTCTCTCTCTCTCGTGCACAACAATCAATCAATCAAAAACCAATTCATTATGTTTGTCATGGTTCTGCCACAAGTTCAGATTCATTAATTGGGTAAAAAGTTGAAGCAGCTTAACCCTTTCACTGCAATGGTTTGGCCCAGACAATTCTTATCAATGGCAAGTGTGGACCTAGTTACAGTTAATTGGGGGGGAACCGGTTAAAAATATGACTTTGGCAATAGTGTGCATGGCCAACTTTGCAAGAACTCACCTTTTGATATTCCCTGATAGCTTTGAATCCCTGAGCTTTCATGTGTTTACCCCAGTAACCCAGCCAGTCATGTGACTCTGCAAGGAATAATAACACATATATTCAAAGATGGAAAGTCTACACCGCATTCAATGACTCCTTGAGCATGAGCTCTGCATTACTGAGTATTCATAGTGATTTGTGTTGCAGACATGAAGGTGAGAAAAGTGGACTCAAGATTGGTGGGTGTTTATGTGTTCCTACTCCACTCCATGCAGGAAAAAAAACAGTTTATCCGTAACAAAAACGCCACAGCAAATGGGTCAGAGACAAAAAAATCGTGAATTAAGATTATCTCTTTAAATGTACGCCTTGGCATACGGTACAAAAAAACTGAGTTTATGTCATCTGAGAAATGAAAATGAAGTAAGTGCTGGATTGGTGGATTCTAAAACACTGCTGTAGGAACACTCATTTTTTTTATGGACCATGGGGTGTCTGTGCAGGTTGGAAAAATCATGAATCAGGTCTTTTTTGTCATTTTAATCCTTTCAGCACCATAGTATGGTATGATCCTCTTTGTTTTCAGTATCAAAGTTGGATCACTACACATCAAAATGGGGGTGAGAGGATTACAGACCATGCTGTGTAAGCACTCTTTGTTCATTACCATCATCATTGGTGTTATTGTTTGTGTGGTCAAGATCATCAGCTGCTAGACAACAAGAAAGAAAGAGAGAGAAAAAAAAACAACAACACTAAATCCTTGTACTGTTGGCTCTAAAACTATGCTAGTCATCTGCTGATTACCACATACCATTTGCACATGTGGGCTAATGATCTATCTACATATGTGCTTGGTTGATAAATTGCAGGGTCTGCAAAGATTGCTGAGAGCTTATGAAATGAGGCACAAAATAGCCACAAGATTATGCTTTGTAAAGAATACACAACATATTGACACCAGGTGGTAGCAATACGGAAGGAAATCCAGAGTTGTGAGTACAAATAGCACAGCGCCCTCTACATGTACAAAGGTCATTGTCATGCCTCTATTACCCAATCCACAGGTCACACCACACTACTGTGTGCTAACACTAGTACTGCAGTTGTTACAAAATTAGATGTGCAGACTGTTTGAAGGTATTGCAATAGGGCCGTTCACAGTTTACGTCACTGTTCTCTCATTAATATGCAAAAATAAATATTTGTCCGCATTTTTAGATCACACTTTTGAAAATTACGCATGCAAGAACGACAAAAATACATCTCAGTGGGCGACTGCTAGTGTAACAATGAATACTAAAAAACATATTGACGACTCAGAGTACAAGCTGCAAAAACGGCCATGCATGCAACATTGATAAAATTTGTCCGCATTTCAAGCTGCGTGTGCGATGTTGCGCGCGTACAGCTATATTTAGTAACAAACCTGTAACCGTGAACAGCGCTATTGCCCTGACCCTTTTTTTTAGGAGAACGTATGTAAACTGTACCAATACTAAGCCACCACCTTCTGTTGTAACAACATTTAACCTTGTGACTGATTGGTTTAATTTATGGACAACAACTGAATAGTTTGGTGTAATTCTGAGCTTTCCGGGATCTCATTCCATGATTAGATTTTCTGTTATGAGACTTTCATTTCACTTCACTGGTTTCAATGGATGGGCAGCATTGAGCTCTTTACAGGGTGAGAGACGGTAAGCTTTTCAAGTGAACACTCAAGTTTACAGCTTACTTTTGGAAGCCCTGAATCCAGACCTGGCGATGCAGTTTTTCACAACATGCGGAGTGATGGGACTCATTCTCCATTTTAACAACTTCCTCAATTCCCATGGCAACTGAGCCACTGTGAAATAAAAATAAAAATATCGTTTGATTAATAAAGTTTGCCAAGTATGTGTATATACATGCATATCAATTGTAAACAAGGAAAAACTATATTTCATATGCCTAGTCTTGTCTGAGAATCCTTAAGGAGAATATGTGTTTGTTTATTTACCTTTTTCATATTGTGTTATGAAGTTGATGGTGGGGGCTATATTGCTGAACAGACTCGGTGTCAAGGCAGGCTGAACTTCGTCACCATCCACAACCATTGGTTTGTATAGCCTCATCGACGCCCGTTTTCCAACTGACGTCCGATCAATCTCATTGGCAATGGAGTCTAGTCTCTCAGCCGAGTATGGGGTGTCACGTTTCAGAGGAGAGAAAGGATGGGTTGACGACTGCCTAGACAGACTGCTTGATATCGAGTAGCCATCAGATTCGTCGTCTGCAGGAAGGTCAAAGGTATCATATTGTGGAATAGAGGAGTCTTGACGCTTTTCAGCTGCTGCTTTATTTGCAGGTAACAATGTCTTTATGTTGAGACATCATACAACATTATGCTCATGTTGTAAGGTGATACTGTGCACTGAATCGGAAAAGCCATTTGAGTTTCACTCATGTAAGATTGTAGACGACAGGTAATCCATTCTCAATGCAAATTACCTGTTGCCATTTTCTCTTCAAATGCATAGGATTTTGATATTTGGTCAGCAATTTACAAATATTCAATGCTGAGACAGATTCCATGGTAGAAAACATTAACATTTCTACACTCTTTGAGTCCATTAGGAAGGTCTTCAAATTTCCCTTACTTAGCAAAATTCTGACTGACACATACATGTATACATGCAAACTTGTCTTGGGTCAGAGAGCACACTCTTGAATCAGTGGTGCATCACTGAGTAGAATCATACTTTTTTTGCAGTTTGCTGATACAAAATCTCTGGGCAGTTTCCATGACATTTGAGCATATAATTGATACCCACCATCGTCAGCCAGATCATCCTCCAGTCCATCTATCCCATCATCCTCTTCACCAAAGTCCAACGAGGCACCATCACCAGGTGTTCGTTCACTGATGATGTATACAAAAATATTATTGATCAGTGTGTAATCAACACTGCATATCTACATGTATACATCTTTTGCATCGTTGCAAAGCATTAACATTTTTCCAAATGCAGTTATGCAGTGTTAATCTTCACTACGTTGAGCATATTCTATCTAGGAAACAACATACCAGAGAAACGGACTGAAATAGACTATTTACATGTATATCAAAATGCTATCTTCTATATTACTCTTTCACTTGAAAGGCAGACGTAAACTGATATTGGGGAAAAAACTGAACACATTTGTTGAATTGGTAGCATTAGTCTGGGTGTCACAGTTTCATGAATATATTGTAAACTTGTGATAACCACAATTTGTTTCTTTAATTATATCCTACGTGTTTTATGAATGTTATGCTTTTAAGAAAAAAAAAGCCATCTGGTGGCCATAGTGGATCATATTACAAAACCAGCCGGCACAGCGTGCACACATGTACATGTAGGTACACCATAGTGTATTATCCTTGTACCGTGTTCAAAAGAAATTGGCCTGAGCCTGTCAGAGATATCTCCTGGATGCATGAACACACACACAGCACCCTATCCACAGTTCCCCACACTTTGTCCATGGGGACTTATGAAGACAATTATTACAGTTTTTAGATTCAATGTATAGATATTTCTTCCTTGTTAATTTGTATGCTTGAGTGAGTGGGGGGACAGTTGCTTGATCAAAGACACACCCTGAGTAAATTTTTGTCTGAATGGATTATAAATTGGAAAATCATATCGTTCAAAGAAATTTTCTGATGCAAATTTACATGAAATGCTATAGTGGTGCAAAGTACTACATCTCTCTGTGTCAACGACTAATCAATGGTATTGAATGTCAATGTCACATCATTTATGAGCTGCTCTGCAATAACCATTCATGTTTAACATTCTTGTAGGCATAACTCTCAAAGTCTATAATTCGGTTTTCTTTTCACATTGTGATACACTACATGTACCTCCTCATGAATACAGGTAGAGATGTTACACATTACTCATAAGGAACTGAAGTAATGAAATACCCTACCTCCCAAAGTCATCCTCGCTACCTTCTTCATTTTCGTCAATATCACTCCACTCCTCCGCCTCGATTGGTCGCTCCCGAACAGTCCGGACCACTTTGGAGGAGCCGTCGCCCCGTTGCCTGACTCCGTGTTCCGATTTCAGTGTAAATGATTCCCTGGAAGGGTTCCTGTGTATGCCACCAGCTGGAATTTTTATTTGGCATGGGTGATGTCACCTGCTTGGCAGACTTTTTTCCACTGGATTGTCTGGATATGTTCTGAGTGTGGTCAGTAGATTTGCTGGTTCTGGCATCACTAGAGGGTGGTGACATTGGCTTTGGTTTCATGAAAGAATTAACGTTCTGTACGGTTCTGTTATTGGCAGTTATGTTCCCAGTAGAGTGAGAGGAACGGACGGTACTGGGCTGTGGCGTGTAAACATCCTGTGCGCTGATTGGCCTTGAGTACGGATTCACAGGTTTTGGCGTTGCAAAGCCTGCCGAATAGGAGCCAGTCCCCGGAGAGTTTGGCCCACTGCTACGATTGCTGTCCATAGAATTTACAATCAGCGGCTTTGGGCTGATTGAAGCATTAGTACTGGAACTATTATATTTCAGCACAGGGCGGCTAGTTTGCTGCCTCAGAGGTAACTGTTTCTGATTATTATTATTTGATATAAGGAGATTTTCCAAGCCCCTCTGCAGGCTGGCTCGCAACTGTTCATAATCACTGGCTGAAGCCATGGTGCGATCCACTTGCCCCTTTTTACCCTCTAAACTTGAATAAAACCAGTAAAATTGATGAAAGCACTGGTGCTTATATACAGTCCATGGTGACCAAGCACGCTGTCATTTTGACACAGTCTGATTTGACGGTTCTCATCCTGTATCCATGGTTACCTGTAAACAATGAAAAGAGCAGGCCATGATCAGATATCAAGAACACCGACATTAATGGTCTATTTTGTCTGCATTAACAAATGCACAAAAAGTTCAGTCAAGTCCGCTTTCTAAACTTCCTATAGTATCTTTGAACGCCTTTATTGTTAAATTACATATCATAAACACCGAGAAAACATGTAAATCCAAGATCTTTCATTTACAAATCAACTTGGATGATAGTGGACATTAAAATAAATCAATTTCTCACTCTTTAAAAACAAACACAGTGGTCTTATTCCCCTACCAAGTACAAGCAATCATAAACCTCCTTTGTACAGAACACAATTCAACAAAAGAAAAATCCCCAAGAAACGAAGTTCAATGAAAGGACATGACAACAACAAAGCCAAACCCCATTGGTAATACGGAAGAAAATAAAAAAAGATGACAGGCACATTAAAGTACTATTGGAGAATGATATTCTCATCTCGTTCTTGTTATTAACACTGAGAGAATGGTTTTGACCTCTTTAAGTGTCTTTACGTTGTATTTTACTTTGGTTTCTCCCAATTGTCAAGATGGACCTCATAAGAGGTACATGTATTGTAACTGAGGGGGGTTTACTGGTGGGTGAAATCATAGTCCCTGTGCACTATAATGGCGTTTCAGGCAGACACAGCAATGCTGAGTACAATGTGATAACTGTACGGAACGACAATAAAGCATTGTTATTTTAGTGGAGAGAGATCTTGATGGCAATCAATACCAGTTTTGTATGGTTCTCGTCATGACCCCAATGCCTCTTTTGTGTGAGATTTTGTGAACGGGACAGTTTAGGAGACATGAAGTAAATAAGCAAAATGGAACTTCAGAAATCTTCAAAAGTCTGCACAAACAGCTTTACTGTATGTCTGTAGAAGCACAGTTACTCTACTGCAGGGTAGAGTAACTGTGGTAGAAGTCAGAGCATAGAGATTTTTTGCCAAGAATGTTATCTAGCACTGCCTCTTCTTATTGAAAAGTGAAGAATCAGTCTTTTTGCCTGATCAGTGGACACACATTCGGGAACAAATATTTGCAAATGTACAATTTTTAGAAGAGACCTTACATGTACATATGTCATCTGTCTACAAATTGTACAATATAATCAATACCAAGTGGTTGATAGATTAGTCTTATGATAGACATATGATAATATATTTATACATTTGTATGCGTGTGTGTATGTGAATATGTGTGTGTGTATGTGTATATTTGTGGAGTACATGATATCAAAAAACATACCAGCACGAACAGATAAAAACTATTAACTGACTTACTACACGCGGAATATGTTCTGTTTGTTGCATATCAGCTAACCGAAGGTATCATTTGATTTTGTAAAATACTTTGGTGTCATTGTTCATTTAATGCAACAATGTACCCTCACCTAAATACATGTCAGGTTCTTTTCAGACGGCAGCCATATAATGTTGAACGCCAGAAGATTGCACTGCAAGAGATGTGGCCCAAAGGCTCATTACAATGCTACACAAACTGGCGACTACCGGACTAACAACAGAATATGCGGCACTGCCATGGGAGGAATTTCATGTGAGCCTTGCATGCATGGTTTCTTATATATTTTTCTGAGAACAGAAAATTAACACATGTACCATTTTTGTCTCTATGTAAAGCAACAATTGTCTCAATAATGATATAAGAAACCTTCAGTAAAGTTGATGTGTCTTCAGTAAAGTCGATTTCTCAAATAAAGTGTCCATGTAGGCTAGATCATATCTGCTACTGGCATGGCCAAAACAGTGACATTTTTCTGTCTTCCTCAACATCCACACATATCATTTACAAATCACTAAACGTTTCCGAAGGAGCATTTTTCATGAAAACACTTTAGATGCATTCACTCAGAATTTACCAGTAATGCATAACCCTCAGTGCAGTCCAACAAATATGAGCAGGTCCCCAGGGACAGGTACATGTACACTCAATCTTTCACAGACTGTTGCTAAGCAACAGTAAATTTACAGCACCTACATGTGAGTCTGGCTGGCTTTAAAAAACATGACAACTTGTGTTTGTTCCTTTGTAACATTAAAAGGTAACCTGTGCGTTGGGGAGAGCACAATTCAGAATTTTAAAACTGCTACTCAGACATTACAACAAAATACAGGATAATCCAGCTGATTCCCCCTGAAGTCACTATTCTATCACTGAGGTATAGAAATATTTGTCTGAAATTTCTGACATTGACTTTGTAGAAATTTGTTTACATGTACAAGTTTACCACCAATGTTGTAATGAAAAGCATAAAAGTGACATATTAGTCAAGGGATTAGACAAGTAAAGCAGGAAATAACATGTTGCAAAACATAATTTGTTAAATTTACATTGTAACATCCAATACTGTGTATGCCATATTTAGTGGAAAACCTATAATTACATGTAGTGATCAGCACAGCAGAATTGCCTTTTTCATCAAAACACTCTCTTTGATCTTCTAAGCTTCATCATGGTACACTTCACGTCAACATGTAGAACTCAAAGTTACATCTACAACATTTTGATCTACCAGTACGACCACTATGCAGCTGGTATACAATGGCATTTGAGGACACAATGAGTCAGTACTTACTACGTTTTAATCCCTAATATTTCACCATCAAACCCACTGATCAGACAGTACAAGCTTCTCCAGACACATCTGACTGTAGAGTCCTGGCCTTACTTGTCAGTGTACCGATCATCACCAGAAGAGCAGAAACACAAACCCACACATAAAAAAATCCTCTAAATTAAATGCCGACAAAGATGCTCGCATCAGTGGGTCGTAATCTTCTCGGATCCGGAATGTTGGGGTGATTACATTTGTATGAAGGCGATGCCATGGTAACTATTGTCGGAATGACAGAAGATGAATGTCATAGTGATAATTACCATTTATACCACACACAGTTGGGTCTGATATACATAGAAGATATGTAAATTTGCAAACTGAACCGTCATTTGATTGCATCTACAAAATTAATATGGTCAACTCGTTCTTTTTTTCTAGCTTACTACAACAGATGATATCTTTTCCTGAAATTAAATTCAATGTTGTGAGCACAGGGGTTGTGCGGGATTATACATGCTACACCAGTGTAAAATTCTGAGCACTTCAACAATGATCATACGCTTCAGGTGAACCACATCAACCAGACTGTCAACACACACACAATAATACCGGTAATACCAAACAACTGCCTGATCCGATGATATAAAATCTACATATTCTCACAAAAAACTCAAAACCTTAAAAGTAAAGTCCTTACCATGTACGGGACACAGAAATGTGCAAACATGGTCCGTTTCACACAGAAAGACAATTGCGCATGTTAAGAATGCAATTATCGCTGCTGCAAGGTACACCTATTGCCGACAATATCGTCTGTAATTGGAAGAAAATTTGTGTACGTTTCCACAACCGGCACCTAGCAACTCACATATGTATTGATTATCTGACGTGCAGAGTTCAACTAGGTCCTTCTAACCATTGGTATAGAATGTACAAAATGCGATGCTATATATTTTTTTTATCGATAAAGTGGGCAAGACACACATAAAAGTGACCTTGACTATTGAACGTGACTGGCAGTTTTATTGGGTTGTTGGATAGGAGAGTTATTTAGCATTGCCTTGAAACAAATCTATGTCCTACATGTCTAAATATTTACTGCCCAATGTCTACAATGAGAAAATGTAAATTTATATCCTCCATTTCCTTTGAACTGGGTATGAAAATCAATTTGAGTTATCTACTGGTAAAGTGTTTCCAATCGAAAAGACAAATTTGTTCAAGAAGAACTTGGAGAGGGAATAAAAAGGTACACTCGGTTGGCAGTGGTATGCTTTTCTACAGTGTGAGCAAACATCTCTCCCACAAACCAACCACAGTATGACATCTACAATTATGAAGAAATTTATTCCTAGTGTATTCTTATTGTTTAAATTCTAGCTGGGAAGAAGGGTGATTGCCATATTTTGCTAACCATTTCAAAAATATAGAACATTAAAACTAATCTTCCAAGTCCTTATTTGCACTTCACAATAACAGTGCTAGAAGTAAAATGTGTAAATATTTGCAACAACCAAGAGACAGTGAAAACACAGTAAAATTCTAGTCTGAGAATTCAAAATGCTATTCTCAAAGACCTTAAATTTCCATGACATTTAACATTTATTGATCTGAAGACTGACTAAAGCTTGCTTTGGGCTACAATACTCGTCTGAGAATTCAAACTAAACCAGTAATTTTTTGTGAAAGCCATACGTGTCAATAACTCTGAAAAATACAAATATTTGACCATCGTTCCCCGTTAATAGTCTTTAGAAGTTGCTTTGGTATTCAGAACACTTACAGGCTGTGGTGGAATTTACTCAATATTGATTTATTCAGCAACATCCATTTATTTGGCACATTCCTGCGTTGTTATCATGGCAATGGCTATCGACTGAGATGACTGACACACACTCAGAGGTAGATGTAGAGACTCCTCTGGTGGAAATTTTGAACTTTAACCAACACTGTCAAAAACATGAACCTTTGCTACATGTTGGGTATTTCAATATGCACTGCAAGTTTAATATAATATTTATGCAAAATAATTCAGTGCAGAATTAAACATGGTACCAAATTATATCTGGTAATGTTAAATACATTACAGTAAGAGTGTAAAAAGTGTAGTCGTGATGGTATATCATAAACTAGAAATCCTGAACACTGTCGCAGATATACAAATTACGAAGTCTGAACTTCCATGTACTTTCATTTGTACATGAAATAACATTTGGTGTTTGGGAAAACCACAGTTGCCAAAAGCGTTGATTGCAATTTCAGGTTTGTTACTAAATATAGCTCCTTGCGCGTGAAATTGGTCAAAATTTGGACAAATTTTGTTGTTGCATACACGGCTGTTGTTGCGGCTTGTAGTCTTAGCCATAAATTCATACAAATTAGTGTGTCTTTTAGTAGCCAATATAACACTAACAGGTTTCATTTTTGTTGTTTATGTGGAAAATGTAGACATATTCATTTATTTATGCATATTAATAAGAGAAAAAAATGATCATTTGCGATCAGTCCTATTTGAAAGTTATCGAATCTTATCTATACTAAAAGTGATAAGATGAAGAAGCAAGACAATGCTGAACAGGCTGTGATAGCTGCCCACAGACTTTGAATGGGGGGGGGGGGGGTGAGGGGTGGGGGTTTCACCATCTACATGTATGTGCTAGCCTATGCTGGCTATTTTGTCATCACTTTTAACATGTAGATGTATCTCCTTTGAATGCGTTGCTCACTGATAGTGAAATTTTTGCACTGCTGCTGAAGATGTTCACAAAACTGGGATTGTGAGCTTGCCGATGAACGAGAAAAAAGCTAAAGTGGGGGAGAGGGGTCAGAGAGTGGAGGTGGAGTGGTGGTTAGTAACACGGCTTTGATGAGTCTACAGACAGGTACATTTACGCATACATGTACCTTGAAAATCATAGGGGCTGAATTCTCATCCACTTGGGCAGAAATGTCATGGACACAGGGGCTGGTTTCATTGTTATAAATGACAATACAAAGACAGAGGTCACAGGGTTATCCTTGATTGAAAAATGCCTCGGCTGCAAAGTATGTTTGGCCAAGTCCTTGCTCCTATTCAGCAATAACAATTCACATTGTTAACTTAGAACTTTGGAGCCACACACCAAAGTGGTCAAATGTATTGAAAATATATTGTGTACATTATTCACAAAGAAAGAATTTGCCTTTAAGTTAACACTATATTGTTTGTGATCTTGGATCCAAACGTGATGTTTTGATTTCAGATGAATATTGCATGTTAATTTAGGTTTGATTAGCAACTGTATCCCAAGCAACACATGTACCGGTACATGTTATCAATCAGACGTTGACATATCTGTTCTCCGAAGTTGAAAATAACATTGAAATTTTGAGTTAGTAGAAATTGAATTCTCTTAAAAGTAACATAATCTACATGTAATTGCTGTTGGTTTTCCTTTATATTCTCTTCAGTTATTTTCTCAAAAATAACCAACGAAAAATACTATTTTTTTCCAAATGGAATGTGACAGGTACACCATTTTGACAGTACTTTTTGACTGTAGTAGTAAATCAAAGTAAGTAACCGTCATTTTGTGATAAAATGGTCCACATCAGTCATTGAGTCGCTACATATGGAAACTGCAAGGATTGATATCACACCTTGTAACAAGTAATGAATAATCCTTGTCACATCAATCCAGGTCACAGCAAAAATGAGAAATACTAGAGGGTACTGACATAAGTGTCTGGTAGACAAACCCTGAACCTAGGGGAATATGATAGATTTCAAAACAGCCACAAAACATCATAGATCCACGGTCCATATAGATCTTATCCTAAATCAGGGATTAAAGCGCAATATGAACATCTATATGAAAACATTCCACCATACGCCTCCTCCTATGATTTTGATTATGGTACAAATTTACCCAGGGATATTGGATTATTAAAGTTGACAGCTCTTTAATTATACAAGCAGTGAATTAAATCCCAATCTATGGTTTATCAATATCTGATATAATCTCAAGTACAGTACACAACTGGTGAACACCGCCTCTCCCAAGTACAACAGGTATTGTGGGGCACAAGGTTAAAGGTCACATATGGCAAATAGCTTCCATGGCAAAGGGACTACAATAGGAAACATACTGTAGAAATTATTAAATTAGTACGCCAAACTTCCAGATCTTCATGGACAGAACAAAAGTATGCGCTCATATTTGGTGCCCAATACTGATAACCCATATCACTAAACAACACCATTGTTCAGTTAAACAATAAATTATTACATAAATAAATATTTCAACAGTGATACCAAGTGAACACCATTACAATGTACAGTGTAGTCCCAAGGGCAGGTACATCTAAAGACAACATTTAAACTTAGAAGGCAGTGTGCAGAGTCATCCTCGCTTGCAGTTTTCTTGTTTACAGTGAAATAAACAGTAAATATACACACACACTTGACAATTTGATATAGCTGGTGATTCTCAATGGGGCATTCTCCTGGCATGGTACACAATAACAGTCGTTGTTCTTTGCGTGTTCTATTCTAATTCACACTTCCTTCTTGTTTTCCACTGAATTCTAAAATGGTTGAAACAATTTGCTTTCTGTTGAATTTCATCACTGTGATATGCCTCTTTTTGAAACAGCTAGTATGCGTAAATGAGCAAAATCAAATTTGTCACATATAAAAAAGAATATTTTGAAGAGTCAGAGGAAAGCTTAATAATTATTGACAAACACAAACCTTTCTTGTCGGAAGGCTCAGGGTCAATACTGTAACAATGACGACTTCAGTAAAATTGTTAAGAAATACACAATCTACATGTAGGACTAGAAACATTTAGAAAAGGAAACTGTTACCTTGGTCAAAGGTCACACTCTTATTGTTCTCATTGTTCTTGGTCCTTGGAAATTAGGGTCATAAAAGAAGCAATTGAACGAAAACAACTGACTGATGACCTTTCACATTACAATTGCTTCTACCCACAACCCCTAGTGACGTGTTCATGAGTCATGAGAGAGGCAACAAGCTCACATATGATGCATTTGATATCCTTTACAATTACTATTGTCTAGCATTACTGATTTGGCACATCAGTGTCAAGTTAATAATGTTATTGTCACACTAAAATGATCATATCAAACAGAGGAAACAGTACCAATGGGCAGAACTTAAGTTATATTTTATTGAGGCCCCAAAAAACTTATACTAGTATATAATGAGCATATTTCCACTTTACATGAGTTGAGGAAACAGAGGGGGTCAGTTGGGTATTTTTAGTTTATTTTATCTCTAATTACACACCCCCACCTCCCCGGTAGGTGTGACACATCAAAAAAGATGATCTATCAAAAGGGGGCAAAATATGGCAAAACTGTCCTACTGCTTAATTACATGTAAAACGCTCTAAAAAATGTTTAGGTTTGGAGATGAGATTAAGTACATGTACAGTATAGTTGATTGCATGAACACATTTATTTAACTTCAGTTTTAGTATGGTTTTGACCAGTATTATGTGAACAAGGAAAACATTCTGACATAAACAATAGAAAATAGTATTTAAGTAGATGGACAATGAATCTAACTTCAAATTTATCCCATTGTGAACACTGAAAAAAAGTGCCGCTACCAATTGATTCCTAGCAGTTTACCTTTGCCGCATTCACTCACTGTCCTTGAATTTGTACAAAAATACATGTAGCATTTTACTATGACATTGACCATGACGTTCTCTATGAACAGGATAGGACAATGTATTGCCATGGAAGTCTTTACATCGGCAATGAAAGTTAGGGTGTGAAGGAATAAAAATGAACTTGAGAAAGAAACCAGGGATGTAGAATATTTTGGTTACACGTGGCAATAAGAAAAGTATAGGTGGTTATACACTGTAAGTGGTGTGTGAGTGCACAAAGTTTGCACAAAATGTCTTGATATAATTTTACTAAAACTAAATTTTTACAGCCGGCAAATTTTAGCTAGCAGCCAGTTGTTTTTGCCGGCTGCCTGCTATTTTCTACATCCTTGAGAAACTCTGACCCTTCCTCAATAATTTTTATGTTTGCCATTAATCCATTAACAAAATTAATTGCCCATGAATTACATTCCAATTATCAGTATTTCACAGACTGATTGTAACTTACCAGGATGTAATACGATACCACGAATACTGTTATTCAGCATGTAACGTCAAGATAGGTTGGAACATTCTTGGTAAGAATTTTTTCCTCCCATCTTAACAAAAGTTTAATTGTTTCTACCATCTTCCAGGCTACAATACTGCATAAGGTTACCATGAAACAGTCCACGTCAACATAAATATTTTCTGACCGTTTGTCTTGTATCAGTAGTCAGAAATCCCTATGTTGATTTAAACGAAGCCTGGCTGCCGTACAACACATGGTGCAGACCAGCCTGTGTTGCTAGGCATGCCAGTCTCTGCAAAGCACCTAACAAAGATCCCTATAAATAAACTACACAATGTACTTCTAACTCCGGACCTTCTAAAGCCCTCGTGGATCCATGTGATAACAAATAACAATATCTACAAATTAAAAGCACAAATGATTTCATTTTTCCTTGTTCGCTTCACGTCCTGAATATCACGGCGACACTTGATCTCACATCCTCCATTGCTGGGTAAATTTTTGCTACATGTCAAAAGAGATTTCCAACACAATGTCTAGTCTGACTACAAGGGGAATTCACATTATTTCTAGTGATTTATTCACAGTCTTTTCACAGAGGGGACATGTTGTTCTACTTGTGTACCACAGTAACCGGCAAAAAATTCACAGCTCATTAATTTTGTTGGTACCACCGGAAAAGAACAATAAAGAACACAATTATAGTGCACAAGAGAGAGGCTGATTCATAAGTGTTTTCATCACTACTCTGTTGCCATGGTTTCAAAAAAAATATGTAGCAAAAGGGGCAACATAGTCATGTAAAATAAAGAGTGTAGGCTAGCTAGTTCCTTCTCAGTGAATTCTGTGAGCCTAAAATTCAGACCAATGGACAAGCTTGAAATATGATCACACCTTCGCAGCAACCCTCTGGGTACATGCGATTGCATTACAAACTGACAATAAACCCTCTCAGTGCATCTGCTTTTACTTCAGGACAGTGACACCTTCCGACCTGGATGAAACTGAAAACATATACTAGCAACATAATCTTCCTGGAGTTTCAGTCTGATGTCATGAGACAATGATATGTTTGAGACATCTCATCTACCCTCTCTTTACAGTAAACAGCTTTAACAGTACACTTACTGTTACAATGCCTGGAAACTTTTCAATGTCACCTTGGCCAGGTCTACTGATGTAGAGTGCAATGTTACTTATTTTTCCGCTCCCTTTCTCTGTCCAAAAAATTTGAAACTTATCTTAGAATGTGCAAGAAATCATCAAAGATTTCGGCAGACTCACTGGACAGCTGTTTGAAGTATCATATAACCTGATATCATATTACAATAGATTAAACCAAATGAACATAGTTATGTGGTGTTCTACAGGTGCAATATGTCATATATAATATATATATGTTCACAGTATGTGTGTTTCATCTGTGTTTGCAAATCTTATCACAGTTAGTAACTGTAAGGTAAGCAATTAGGGAACAGAGTTGGTGGAACAATGAAATGAATGTAAGATCAAACACCACACTTATAGTGCTACACAGAGTGGTAACTCGATCGGAACTATACTGAGCATAGAGTGGCAATAGCAGCTATGCATTGGCCATCCAGTGTGCTACGGGGAACTTGCTGTCAATGTCTGCATGCCTTTAACATTGTGACTTCTGAGGAAGGGGCTTGGGTATGGGTGGCAGGAGCACAGTTGCTGCCACTGCCACTTCACAAGGAATATAAATGTATCTACTGCTATGATGGCAATAGACACTTGACCCATGCCACACAGAGTGGCTATACCAAAGATGCTTTTGACACCCTCTGCTGTTAATGTAAATGGCTTCTGCATTCAGCCACAATTTTAAAGATTGTTGCTGGATATTTTGTCCTCAGTTCACATGTGAGAGAATGACCAGCTGTTTTTCTAGATGAAATTACAACAAAGTGATAACTAGCTAGATTCCTGTTGATAGAGGTTCATTGCAGGTTTCTCAAGTATGATCACATCAAATATTTTTTCATGTGGTCTCAAATAAATGGTTTATGAAATGTGAGAGTCAATAAATAATCTCAAGTTACTGTTTATAGGATTAAAATTAACACAACACTTTATAGGATCAAAATTAACACAACACAGTCAGAACACTTCTAATATGGCACAGGTACAAAGTTTTGTAAGAATTTATTCAGAATGGTTTGGTTGGCAACAGTCACTGGTATTTAAATACCCTGTAGTCTGAACAATGGTTTTAGGTACAATCACGGATGTAAAAAGAGACAATTTGGTCGCATGATGAGTCTATGGATGATCCTGTTTGATTTACTAAAATTAGTTCATCATTGGACAGAGAAAATTCAAAACGATTAAGTTTTTTTCTGTACGATCACCGGGGAAGGGGAATGGAAAAGGTGTATCTAAGATGGCTTGGTGATACCCTGGAATCAAACACAAACCGAGTCTACCCATCCGTTTTTAAAGTCTATGGTCTACCTTGCATTATTGATATTGATGTGACAAGAGGATGACATTGATTTTCTACGGTAACTGGTTAAGTTGTGTCACATTTCGAAAGGAACCAAGCTACAAAAAAATTACAGCCATAATGGGCAAACCGTCGTTTGAAGACTATTTCTAGGATTCGTCATAACTGTACCACGTAATTGAAATACTAGAACAACCATGATTTGAACGTGGTCAGGTACATGAGCCCGACTGAAAGGTGGCATAAAAAATGCAATGGCTGCCGCCACCCCTCACATGAATATTTCAGATTTATTTTTCGATCGACATGATTAAAGTACACCATTGTATTCCGAATGCAAGGCAAGAATGGCTGACGAATAGCCACTGTTACGACGACAATCAGTTACAAGCGGCCTTCTTCACAAAACTTTAACTTCTTTACGACTTCCAATACTGACAGTGCCACTGTCATGAGAGGGCAATGGCCTTGTCAGCTGATTCGATTTGCCGGCGGCGTGCACGCAACGAAGGGCCGATCGTCAACTTATTTTGGACAAAACCAGCGTAAAGAAGCGTTGCTTGCTCCGATACAAAACATATGGTGGGCTTTAAAACATGAAGTGCGATATAGTGACTACATTACTCATCATAAACTCACCGAAATTCGCTTTTTATGTTGGGCAGCCGCTTCACCAGCACAGCAGTACAGTTCGACCGTCTTGTTCGATCGGACCCACTTCCTAAATACTGCCGCTTGTGTTGTAAGTGCATAGCAACATATACCATGTGACGACAAGCTAGCCAATCATAAGATGGCTTCTAAAGGTGACGTCCAATCAAACAATATCTAACAAAAAGTCTTTGGCATCCTGAAATGTTTATTACTATTGACCCGGGGCCTCGCTATTCATCTTTGGTTATTGTTTCTTTCACGCTTACGAAGCCGCTTTCTTACAAGGAGGAATTTGCATAACGGGAGGAGGTGTATTGATATTACCACCTTTCATTTCCAATATGATTCTCCGAAATTGGCATTCTAGACCGTCGCACTGCACTGCCAGTACTTTTGAAAACGAGTCCAGTGCGCAGAAGTGCGCGCGGGAATGAGTTGCCAGAGAGAGGCTAAACTACTATATATGTTGTCGAAAAACGATGACGGTGATTCGGTGATGACACACGCTCACCTGTGACAAGATACCGCTTCTTTTCCGTTACCTCAGACATTAGTCGTTGACTAAGTCTGTATAATTCAGTGTATTCGATGTGATACTACTCGTAATCGTATGAACAGATGTTTAGATCTGACCAGATGAACACCCTTCAGAGTAGTATCGAAACTGCTAATCTCTTTGGGCCCAGCTGCTACACTATCCTCCACAAAATACATGAAATAGGTCGTCAAAGAAAGGAAATTGCATCTGATGGTTTAGTCTATGCATAGACCCTCGAGAAGGTCTATGGTCTATGCAAGATTGTGGAGTGTAAACCAAACAATTGACATGTATTAAAATTGTACCGTGCACTGATAGCTCTATATGCTGAGGGAACCCAGAAATCTGGTTGTTGTTGTTGATTGTATTGATGTTTAGGTTTATATTAGGGGCAACGTCAAAAGATCGATGTTTGAAAAAAAACTTAATTGCTTAAGTTTGGGGGTGGGGGGTTTTTGGCCAAATTAATTTCTGTGCAGTCAAAAACGATTTAACGTCTTTTTGGCAAATTTTACGATTTCAAGGCTGTTTTTGTACGCTAAAACCGATCCAGCCACCCATATTTTTGTTACTTTAGAATGGTTTTCAATTTTTATTTAATTCAATGGTACATCGGTACGTCGTTTGAAAGAATTAGTACAGGGTACGAGTCCGCAATGTTTTTCAATTTTAGGTCAGTTAAGTTAGAAGGGGGGTGGGGGTGGGGGGTCTGAGGCCAAACTTAAGCAAGTAAGTTAGATTTATTATATTGAACTTTTGATGTTGCCCCTTACTCGTGTTCATGTCGTAGCCCAATAAAATTCAACGAACATTGCTATATATTGTTGTTTCAATGTTATGTAGTTGTCATAAGAAACACGAAAGACACTATTAAACTGGCTCTGTGCACTTTTTGACCAACAATTGCAAAGAATTCATATTCTTCTTCAGTAAGCTTACATGTACATTTCAGACATCAGCAATTGCTGAACTCGGAGTAATGAGTGAAAGTTTCAACGATGTTTTCTATTCATGTACAAGTTCAAGTACAAGCAGGTACAAGTTCGAGAACATTGATTTTTTCTTTTCATGGATTAAAACATAGACCGTTTTTAAGGTCTATGATTAAAACAAAAGTTAATTTGCTTGTTTGATTTTTTCTTTGAGAGAGAGAGAGACAGAGATAGACAGAAAACATGTATGAAGAAGATTTTGAGGGATGGCCAACCCCTCTGTTTTCCGAGCGATCCACCCATGTGTTGATAACCATAAAAAAGAAACATTATTAGAAAAAAACGTGCGAAGTTAGCATTTTAATTAAAAGTACATTGGGCCGCCCCCTCTGTTTTTTTCGAAGCAGTGGAGAACATTTTTTTGTCTAGATCTTTCATAAAATTGCCTTGATGAGCAAAACTACACAAACACTGGACGCGATGTATAAAAAAGTATACATGCTGTTGCAAAAAATATTAAAAATATTATCAGCCAACTTTTGAACATGAAAAAATTGCATATCAGCGTCTTGCATGACCGTCCTCTCCCAGGAGCACGTAGGTAGCGTAGCTGTGTAGGTCTGCTAGGTTGTTCGTCGGTGAAAGAAGACAGATCGGCACTTAAGGTCGTAAGAGGGCGGTATACAGCGCACTTTCAGTCTCGAACACCAGTAATATATATGTCGTTGATGATGTAGAGTTTGCTGGATTTCTATGTTTCCGCACAGTCCCTCTATCCATAGAGGGACTGTGGTTTACGTTATTAGTCGTCATGGTGACATATCGACTTAACCTCCATGCCATCACAACGCAGTGCATGTATCATCTTGATCATCAGAAAGAACTTACGTTCGATAAAAATTACATATATAATGTCCAGACTTGTGAAGAAAATCAGTTGAACTTAGTTTCTTTAGTGGCACATCTTCCCGATTATTTCTTCATGGTCATACCAATCTCAGAACAGTTCTTTATGTAATCTGATTGATATGGTAACTGTCAACATCAACATATGGCAGTTTTACGAAATCAGCAGTGGATGAAATATGACATGACATTCTAGTTATGCACGCAACATATCCTTGAGGATATTGGAATTTCAATTAATTTCAAATAATAGCAACTCAATCCATCGTCGCATTTTGTTAAAACTAATCAAGGGAAGATCTGTACCATATGTGTGTACATATGCACACTTCATGCATACCTTTACTGTGTTGCATGCAATATATCACAACTCAAAAAGGCAATTTGCTAGAAAAGGGCATCAAAATTTTCCTGTTTCAATATGAATCAGTTCTCTTTACATGTTAGTGTTAAAATCAGTAGAGATGGAAATATAATGAACTGAGACTGTATACTTGTGATGAGGTTTGAAAGCAAGAACCCTAAACAGACCCTATTAATGCACAGTATGATAAAAGGTATGGTTTCCATTGAATCATGATAATCATGAAAATGTTATGTGTACTACATACATGAGCTAACTTTGAAATCTGCCATATTATAAATTTTAAGCCATAATTTTCAGTGTCTTTGACCATGACATTGAAAACATACTTACACATACCACATTCAAACTAAACTTTTGTTACCAAGAGATTACTACTGTGATAAATTCAATTGACTGACAACCCACACTGTGCTTCAATCATTGCATCTTCTTTTATATTTCTTCACTGAGTAATTCCTCACTACAGAAATCAAAAGTTACACGCGAGAATTTCTTAAAATTACTTGTGAACTTTATTTGCCAATTACTTTGCAAGGTTGCAGTGTTTGTGACGACAAAAAAACTTACAATACTTAGTGTAATAAGGCAGTTATGAAAATAGCAAGTTCATTTTCAAAAATAAATGCCTATGTTCATAAAAGCACATAAGGAAAATAAAGAATTCAGCCATTCTAAGCATTTAAGTCATATGCATTATGCACAGAAATGCAGTATTCTTTTTCATCTAAATGTAATACATGATTTTTGAATGAAGAGATATCTGTTGACAATTTTGGTTTACCATTTGCTGGACAGCCACTTAAAAGCCTGTACCATGAACTCTGACCTCTGGCATTAATCATGGTACTCTTTGTTGTCTGAAATACACAGTAACATGACTATCTCAACAGCTGTGCCATATTTAATTTTTCCAAAACACAGATGGTCAAAATAATGAAATACAGAGGCAAAAAATTTCACTAATCAATCACAATGTCTAATTTCAGCCAAAAACTACTGCTATATTTTACAATAGACAGAAATCTGGATCAATGTTTCCCTTATTTTAACCCTTGGTAGTTTTGAGTCACTGTATCCTGACCTGTTGTCTAACTGTTTGCATGTTCCAGGTGATGGTATTGACTTCATACAGACAACTGTCACAACCCTGGCAGTTTCCGACTGATAAATGTGAAACCACTAAGTGATCAACCCAAGCATGGTAGTCAGGAATGATCCTACCTCCATTGTCATTCATTTCAAGACTGAGGCATATCTTTCTGTATCAACACTATTGTTCCACAGGTGTACTTATCTAATTCACAACTTGACAGGTCTATTCTGTCACTGAATTTTGAATCCTTTGAAATTATTTCTGATTTATCACATCTGGAATAATTTACCAACATTCCACGTACCATGTATGAAATTTAGAACTCTATCAAATACAGTCACCATATTGTGCCTTAATGTTATAAGTTTATCAGTGGGTTTGAAAATTTACATTGCAGTCTGTTCACTGATAATCAGATGCCAGTGGCAAACATGCTCAGAATGCCTCGGGAGGTCTGTTTTTGAGTCTACTCAAATTATCAAGGAGTTTAAAAATCTTTTCAAGAAAACAGAGGCATTTAAATGTCTGTAAATCTTCTCTTCAAAATGTACAGTAAAGTTAAACTGAAAAAAACAAAGAACAACTTTGCTATAGATTGTGAAGCAAAAAATGAAAAAAATAAAACGGCAGTATTGGGAAAGAAAAAACATTTTCAACATAGCACAACAACGTAAATCATAAAAGCACCAACTGCTGTATTACTATTTCCTAATACAAAATATAATTTGTAGTTCCTTTTTAAAAACATTTCCTCCAACGAAAAACTTTACCTTCAAAAGTCAGTGAATAACTCTGTGTCAAGTGATGTTTCTATACGTCTCTGTCAAAATATGCAGATGAATGACGCTGGTGAATGAGGTGAATCATGCATTTTTTTCAGGACAAGAGAACCAATGCCCTGATCCCCATTCATACAGACAACACATTGATCTATTATCATTACAATCTGTATGCTGAGATGAGTGACTTAAAAACACACAGAGTGATTTGCCATACTGCCACCACCTGCGAAACTTAAGTATCAGGATAAAGTACATAGAAAACATTAAAAAAGATGTACAGGTACACTGGGTGTGAAAAGATTTACCTTGTGGGTAAACTTTGTTAGGGTCAATTTGTACTTTGAATCTACAGACCACCATTCCCATAATTTCTGTCTTCAAGGGATAATAGCTTTCTCACGGTGAATACAATTTTACAAAAGTACAAACTCTCAAAAATTTTGAAACTTGAATTCATAAGGATGTAAATAGTGCCCTGCTTTCCATTTCAGTACATGTGTTACCTTGGAAACTGGTATAATGAGGCTAAAATTATACATTATAAAATGAGGATCTGACAATACTATAGTGTGTACGTTGAAACAGAAAAGGAAGCTCTGATACATAAAATCAACATAAATTATTCAATATCGGCAAAAGTTTTCAAAAAAGGTGCAAATTAAAGATATAAACAAGAAGCTATCCTGACCTGACTGACAGTTCAAAGTATCACAATTGGATTGACAAAATCTCACATTATTTTTGCTTATTCACCTGATTGGACACTACAAATGCTTTACCTCTACCTAATGTCTTCATCATTTCAAAATAAACATTTGCTCTACCAGCTACAGCAAATAAGAAATCGTTTTATTAATTTTGTATTGTTACTGTATCATATATTTGCATTATGGAAGTGTTAGGCAGTCCAAATATTTCGTTCTGCAACTAATTCTACAGACCTTGCAAATTTCATATTGCAACTGATAAAACACACACACAGTACATGCACTGGTGTGCTTTGCACATAGACTTTAATTCATGTTATTCATATTGCATTTGTCTATTAAGTGATCACTTTTGGCAAGAAATGAAGTCATGCACTTTTTAGACAAACTACATATTAAACCCAAGGGATTGAGGCCAACACTTGCCATAATTTTGAAGTGAGATACGTAAACACTTGAATTCTGCCAACACATCATCAATTGTCTGCTGTTGCTATTTATAAAACACGTCACTTATAGTTACTGATACAGCTCTGATGCTATTTAAATTTCACAACTTCTTAATCTAAAACTTAACGTTAAAACTAAACAGCTGTTGTATTTTCACACAGATTATTTTGTAGATAAATTTCAGATGAAAACCAAATGATAAGGATGGTATCTACGTTCAGCTAATGGTGCATTGTTATGTTTTTGTACTCTTGAGATTTCACATTTCCTAAACATGTAAGACTACTCAATAACTTAAAACTACATAAAAATGTCCATTTTAGTTATCAGGAGCAAACAAACATTTTTTTTATAAATCAGGTGCACTAAACTACATTGTCATTACAAAGAAAATTTTATATAACTTTTTAAGTCTGGGTAAATTACCAGGACATTCAACTTGGTAAAACTATTCACATTTTAAAGCAGAGTGTAGACTGCTGCATAGAGAGATATTTTATCACAGATTGAACATTTTCTCTCACATTATTAATGGTTAAGATATTTTTTTGACAATATACAGGACACATTTGTCTCACATGTGGTGAGAATAAGGCTTAAAAACACTATTCCAACATTTTTTTTATATCTGCAGAAAAACTAACTTTGAATGGGAGACAGCTATGTGTTAAAGCGGTTAAAGGCACATGAGCTGCAACTTTTGGCATTGTTTTCATGATTTTATATTTAGATTAAAATCAGTCCATAGAGATGTTCTTACTCAGAGATGTTTACTCAAGTATAATTATCCACCGAGTGGGACTACATGGGGAGGTTTGAGTAAGACAAATAATAAACGGGTGCCGCACCAAAATATGGTCGGCTTCGTACAACTGGCAAGATTTTGGAAATGGCGGGAACTTTAAAATGAACAAAAATCTGTTCAATTTCTTGCCTATTCTGCCACAAGCAAACATTGTTGAGGCATAGTTAATGACTACATCATTCAATTTGCAGATTGCAATGAATATCTGAGGAAACTGGAGGTACCTTGGGGTTGGACAAACTGCGCAGAGTTGCAGCTCATGGGCCTTTAAGAATTGACTAACATGTAATGAGTGCTTTGGATTACTGTAGGCAGCAGATGACAAGAGTTTGTCTCAAAATTCAGAGGAGGGCAGTTTGTCACCTTTCAGCCAGTATCTATTCCAACAGAGTTTGTGGAAGGAGGGATATTACAAACAGCTTGAAATATTGCCTTTTGATATATCAGAGGGCCCAATCAAGAAGCCTTGATCTTTTTCTTGTATGTTTACTGCACCTAATTTGATAAATGAATTGATCTCAAATGACAAAACAATGGTTAATTACAATAATTGATAAAACTTTGCACATTGGCCTGTCGGCATAATTATCAGTGTATAGCTCAGACTGTGATTACTGAAAAAAGGTAACTTAATCTAAAGACAAAGTAATTGATATTGTGAAGAAAATTTAAGTAAAATACAAACTCCTTTTTTTCACGGTCCGCCAACACAAAATGAGCATGGATCAAAGCCTGAATCTGCTGGCCTGGCTCTTAAATCACTAACATTTTTAACTCCTGGACGCCACAGACAACTTGCACTTTGCAAAGCTAGACATGTCATGGTGACATGTGCAGTAAAACAGTGACATCAAGTTCAAAGCCTATAGTCATGAGTTGTCATCAAGAAAGTCCTATGCATTGATCAGAGATAAATCTAGGACTGATGAGTGATGTATATTGTTGCAGTACTTCTGTTGTATTGAAAACAAAGCTTTGACAGATAAAAGCAGTCCGGGTTTTTTTCCATCTTACACTTCATTGCTATTACCATGTGGTAAAGCACAAAATTTACCAGTAAACATATCTATGTATATGCTGTTGCAAAAAAGCCTCACATGAATGTTGCCAATAGCAAACAAGTACTCTGGGAAAGATAAATTCACAAAACCCAACACAGTGTACAAAATACCATGTCTGGGTTCTATGTCAGTCTACAACAGCCTCTTCATGTGCTTAGAGTCACTTTTAACTCTCTCTGTAGTGTCTTCAACCTTTCCAGTCAGGTGGGTTATCTTCTCACTCTGTAAGTCCTGCTCTTTCTGTATATCAAGTGCCATGGATTTCAGGTTTCCGACCACTTGCTTGAGCTCATCAGCCTCTGAGTCGGACACAATCTGAGATGTTTTCTGCGCGTGACTCTGTTGGTGTCCTGCCCTCACGCGTGGACTTCCACCGTAGTGTTCATGACCAGTGTCAAGATCTGCAAAGAAAAGAGTAGGTATTTCAAAGAGTTGATTTCTTCTGTTACATGTAGTTAAATCATTATGGAACTTACCGATTTCAAACAGAGGAAAGGGTCAATAGACTTTAGTTTGAAAGCAATTTCAATAGCATTTCTATTTTACGAGGTGAGCTTATTGTGTAAGTTCAACAAAATGAAACTGAGTTCACAATGAGGAACACCAATTGCAAAACACGACAAAGATTTGAAGAACAGGAGTTTATACTTCAGTAACATGCAAACTTTTAGAAAAATTTTCCTCTGACTTATGGCTCGACTGATCAGATGACATTTATTTCACAGAGCTGAAATGACATATTGACAATTTGATGACATACTAGCATTATTCAATAGCAATTACATCAATACAGCTGTTTACTGTATTTGCTTCCTTTAGGCCAATAATGTAGTATCAAATCTTAACACATCATAAATGACACTTTGTTAATTATGGAAATTTGAGGTTGTCTCTGTAAAAATTATTTCCGTATGTTTCACAGAATAAAGTGATTTGAGTATGACAAAAGGATCAAATGATGGAACACACTATCAAAACTTATCTCCACACCAACTGACTTAACTGTTCACATCAAACAACTTATACAGGACACATAATTTTCTGCCTTTTTGTAATCCAACCAAGGATTCCGTACAAGTGCTGTGCAATGTCAGTCTCATAACATAAAATTTTTTTATAAAGAAAGGATACAGCCTGAAGTATTTCAATGAAATGAAAACCTTGGTACAATGGCCTTGTGCTAACTTTTGATGGCATGTACATTTATCCAATTCAAAATACAACACTGAACTGCTTGTTTATAGAAATTCTCTATGTCATTTTTTGAAAAACGCATTAAAATTTCTTTGAGAAATATATTAAAAGTTGATATAAATGTCAGCTGATAAACATACAGCATATCCATATTAGCATAAAAGTTTGAACAGTTCCATTTGAAAAAGTAAACCGTGACTTCATGGAAACTGAATGCTTGCGTATACTGATGTTGGTTCATACATAATGTTCTAAGTCAGCGTCACTGAAAGAACTCTGGATGGGAGTTCAGTATAAAGCATGAAAAAAGCAAAGTTTGTGAACCATGATATCTTTTACTTTTTCATGTTGCAGAAATTTGCCGTTTTTCTGATGACTGAAAACATTCTTCCTTATATTTGTGTTCCAAACATACGCAGAATTTTCACATTTTGAATTTTCATTTATGCTAATTATGATGATTTTTTTTTAGTCATCATGAGAATGTATTTCTGATTGTTGATTTTTCCTGGACCTCTGCATATCAAATAATTAATTAAACCTGGTAATACAACTAGAAACCCTTGTAGAATTTGTCAAAATATAACATGAATATTGTTATTTAATTCTCTACACCCAAAATTTATGGTATAAAGCTGTAAATGACAGCTTGACATGAGTGCTATTTCTATTTTTGTCTATTATTATGATGCACAGTTTGGCTTAGATTCCCCTGTGACGTGGAAGCTACAAGTCACATGATTCTGAGACAGATCATCGTTAACAATCTCCATACCTTGACAGGCTAGGCAGGCATTTCAATCAGATGGAAAGGTCATCATACTGTAACCATTTACTACTCACTCTCAGAGTACCAGCCATGTCACTCACTGAGCTATTTGTGACGCATTTCTTTTTTTTAGGTAATGATGCACACTGTATCAGTTAACAAATTATGCAATATTGACACCTGGAATGTATTATGTCACCTGTCTTTTGGGAGATGAGTGAAAGCTTTTGTAATGTTTTCCTAATCAGACAAATTAGATGATAATTTATTCATGACACAATCAGCTTAGTCAGGCAAGGTCTTCCCCTACAATAGTGATAAAAAAACAAAACACCATTGTACCATGTTTTTTCTGCAAACAGTAAAGGGTAATTGACCTTCATTGCACATGCACAATATAACAAGCAACATTTTCTCATAAATAAAATTTTAACACTATCTCATGGCACATTATTGTCATGCAAATTAACATTGAGACTGACACTAGTGTCTATACAGATATTATTTTGACTAGACTGCACAAATATACAGACATTTACATATTGTGTGGGGACACCCTGGTATTTATTGATAATGTTTATTGTTGTAATTGTACCGTTGTAGTTATATGGGTAGAGGTCTATCTTTGTGTCTTACCTCCATATGATTTCATTGGCTGTGAGTCCAAGTCGACTGTATTCTCAGGCAAGTTGGCTTCATCATATTCAAACTTTTGGCCACATATTGGCTCTAAAGCTTTCAAAATCTGCACCATTTTGGAGGAGGTGATGAAGAAATTTATGTCTGGTTTACCAATCATGTATTGACTGATTTTCACATTCCATGGTGTGCTGATCACCATGGTGGATATGTCCTTAAAGCTGAAGGATTGCACCTTCTTTCCTTTCAAGTCCTTGAATTCTAACTTGTCTTCTTGGATTTCCAGTGTTGCTGGGTATGCGTAGTCATTGAATTTCTTCGCATACAGCAGGGGGTAGGTTTTGGGCTTGTTGGAATCTTCCGTAACCGGAGAGTCTGGGACTCTGGCCACGGCGCTCCACTTTCCTAGCCATGAATCCAGCCCTTCTATCAAGTGCTCAGCTATGGTAAGATCGTTATTGATATCGTCCACAACTTGCGATGCGTAATCCAGCTGATCGCCCTGGTTGGCTAGTCTTTCCCCAGCTGTGTTCAGGGTGTTCTGAGAGTCATAGGCCAATCGCAGCAGCTCCCTGCCAAGTTCAGTTTGCTCTCCATTCTCACCGAGGGATATCGTAGGGGCAGGTTTGCCGACCAGCCTCTCTTTCCAGAAGTGTTCCACATAATGAAACACTTCCTCTCTGTTAGGCAGCGACCCAAACCAGTGCTTGCCTGTGTTGGTGTTGACAGTGACACATCTGAACATGTAACTGCTGTTCTCCCGCTTGACTTCTGTGAATTCCGCAAAATAGACAATCACATCATCAATGGGCTCTTTCTTGTCATCGTCTTGAAACAGCAAGAAGTTTGGTGTTAAGATGAGAACTCCATACACCCATCTCTTCTTTGTAGGCACATAGTGGCCAGCTTTCCATTCTTTAATGGTGTAGGAATCACCACTTGAAGAGGGGATCATTTTGCTTGGAAAGGTGTCTGCAATGCTGCAGCAAAATAACTGTTTTCTTATTTAAAAAACAAAAAAGAAAACAAAAGAACTGTGACAAATATAGAATACAAAAAACATACGGTTACAATGCTGGTGCAATGCGATAACAAAAGGCGGGTTAATCATGTTAATGGACACTTATAGTTGTATACAGTTTTCATAACAATAAACTGCCACTTCAAGTCTTCCTTGAGACACCATGAGTGACGTGGCAGCCTTGCAGGTGAGTGCCTTTTTTATTCAAATCAAGATGTACACAAACCACCATGACGTGTACTCTGGAAAGTTTTTATCGCGCTCGAGAGTCGAGGAGGACAAAGAACAGTCACCTTACGGTTTATAATCAAAGTCATCGTCCGTAAGAACGTCATGAAGGCTGTGGTGTCGCGCGATCTACAAAGCCAGCTCTTTTCAAGGACGGCCAATGCATTTACTACGACCAGACCAGCAGTTTCACGCATAGCTGGCCACAGTGGCTGCTGTAGCTGTGTATATATGCATGTATGGAGCTCTTTTGGGACCTGATCTGCAGACAGCGTTTCAAACAAGACGTCGGTACTATGAAACTTGTACTTACGTGCAAAGACTCTACAAGTCGCCAAAGCACACTTATCGACGCGCGCTCGCTCGATTAATTTGCAATATGGCTTCGATGATAGATTTCGAGTTCCTGAAGATGCTGGCTAACTGGCTGCTCCGAGTTCGACGATCAGTTAAGTTGTTGACGCCATACCCACGCACAGAATTGTGGGGAAAGGCCCTTTAAGACTGTATTTTTTTTAAATACTTGTTGGATAGCTGGCCCGCATCACATACAGGTATGCTGTATTTACGTCCAACAACCCCGCATAAGTGAATGAAAAACGTCCGAATTTCCTTTGGATATGATTATCATGGAGAATTTTCCTCGTTTGCTCCATATGTCATACCCTAATCATCATCAGTGATTGGGTAATTTTTATGTCACGTTAGATGGTCCATATTATCAGCTGGTTCGCTTGTCAACAAACCGTCGAGTCGCGCACACGCATTCAAGGTCATTGTGTTTTGTACGTGTGAAGAGGCGCGACGGCACACAGTCCATGTAGCCGACAATGAGATGCAAATGATATGCGGTTAAGGTCTCCTCAACTAACTTTCAGCTGGTTGTTCACTTTCTACTATTTTTCGAGTAGTATGGCCCTTTAGCGGGTAGGAACCGTGGACATCCTTTAGGTCGGGGTGCTACCGATAATTGTATTATGAACAGTCTTTAAAAATGGCTAAACTTCCTAAGAGCGATCTGGTTAAAGCCATTGAGGTACACATTCCCAGCATTACCACGACCTCTCAGCTGAAATCTATTTCGTCTGGGCTTTTTAATTCATCATATTACGTTGACAATAACTTCGTCGTCCGTGTTGCACCGCCTGACGATTCTGTCTTTGTGTTCTATGAACGTGGTATGATGAAACAGGAACAGGGGCTGCACGAGCTGATCCAGGCAAAAACCACCGTGCCAGTCGCAAAAATTGTGGCTTATGATACAACGAGAAAGGTCATTGACCGAGACTTCATGCTCATGGAGAGACTCCCCGGTAAGCTTGCCACGGATCAGAAAAACGCCGACTGGGAGAAGATCCTGTTTCAGGTTGGGAGGCATCTGGCTGAAGTCCACTCTCTGACGGCGGTGTCTCAGAAATACGGCTACTTAGGTGAACACCAACCAATGGACCCACAGGACACCTGGGTGGACGCGTTTGAAGTGATGTGGGGCAAGCTCATCGATGACATCGTCATGACTGGTTACTATGGAGACAAGGAAAAGGATGCTTTGACGGGGCTGTTCCAAGAACACCGAGCACTGTTCGACCGCCCTGTATTGCCACACCTTCTCCACATGGATATTTGGCATCAAAATATACTGGTGGATGAAAACAGCCAAGTCACGGGTGTTTTAGATTGGGATAGGGCCTTGTGGGGGGACCCTGAGATAGAATTTGCTGTCTTGGACTACTGCGATATATCAGGACCAGCATTCTGGGAAGGGTATGGGAAGAAACGTGACGAGACACCCGAGGCTAAGACACGACAAGTTTTTTACCTGTTGTATGAACTGCAGAAATATATCGTTATTGAAGCTGGGAGACTTGGCCAGAAGAAGTCTGCCAGTCAATTTACGAGACAAGTGATGGATATTGTATTCAAAAACTTTAAGAAGAGTCTGTGAATTGATGCTCATGAAATATGCTGTTATTTGCACTTACACATGTTGGACTATAATTTTACTTGAAACAATAACATTTCTTGGAGGAAAATCATGCCAGAAAGCTAACATGGTTGAGGTAGTTTGTCTTTTAGGGAGAGTATGTGGTACAGAAAATAGCTAAAAAGAAATGAGTGTAGTTTTCAAGCAAGATTTTTAGTCTTTTAACATTGTCCTATTTCTGACTCAGACTTAAGGCTGATCCATTTGCTATGCAGCCTCAGTAGAACCAATACATTTTGGCCAGCTTTCCAATACAAAAATCCTCCAAACAATATAACATGTTTCAGTGGACAAGAGTTGGCATCAGGACAAAATTCACTGTTGTCCAGTGAAATAACCTACAACGTCAGTCACATTCACATCAATTTTTACATAAAAATGCTGCATTTTTGTTTCTGTACTCCACTGGGTGTATATTGCTTCAGCTCATTATTGATGATATTGGCAGAAAAATACATAAAACTAGTGTATGCACAAGGCTCAGGCACCAACAAATCTAAGCAATGAACAGGAAAACTTAATATGAAAATAACACAATAACAGTGCGTTAAAAATGAGGTACCGTAGACATTTTTTACAAATTACTAATTGCTATACAGTAATATGGACATGGATGTCTTACAAGCTATGGTGACCTTTGCAAACTGATTTCATTCTGTTGTGTCATGACAATAACATGCCACACTTATAATGTCTACCTTACTCACTTCTTCAAAATGATATGAATCATTGACATTTGCCAACTGCTAGTATTCTGCTGTATCACTGATAATGAGATAATTATTGATTGTACGATTATGTGACTAGAAAAACAAACTTCAAATTTTTGAAAACTGGTTGAAGTGTCTTTTTATTTCCTAACCATGTCTTATATGCAACAATTGCTAGATTATGAGGTAAAACAAATTCATACTGTAATTGATGCCAGACACTTGTCCAGCATATAATCCACATAATCCAATCAATCTTTGCTTTACTTGACACGTATATTAACAGAAAGTATGGCATGGTACATCAAGATACATTATGAATGTAAATGGACAACACACCAGGAGAAAAACAGTAGACAATAGAAAGTGCAATTACCAATTTATGATTTGACCCAATGTAACCTCAATTTAAATGACAATAGAGCATGTCTCTGTTGCAGACATCACTTGCCACATGACTTTGGTACATGTAGGAGCCCATTGTTTTCAAGAGAAAGCGGGCCCAGAGAACTGAAATTTCAGTACTGTACAAATAAATACATAATATATATATATATATATATATATTATATATATATATATATATATATATATATATATATATATATTATATATATATATATATCTGTGTGTAACACACATGAAACCATGGTAACCATTTTGAGACACTGATCACTGCAAAAATCTGGTACTTTGCTGGACCTATTAAATGACTTTGGAGATATTCACTTGCAAATTTGATTCATTTGCTTTCTAACAAATGAAAGCATTTCCGATACCCTCAAGGCACATTCTGAGGTCATTGGACCTATAGCACAGTGTGTAGATACATACAACTTCTGTCTCTTCTACTGTAGATGGTTGTGTGTCCACTACAGTCTATTATTCTGTTTCACTCTCAGGCAATCCAAGCTGGTTTTTTTCTCCTTTATTATTAAAACCAAGAAACAAGGAATGTAGTAGACTTCAAACAGTAGCAGTGCCAGGTCATACTTACCTATCAGCGGCTGAAGATCAATGCAGAATTGCCCAGTTTCATTAGACGTCAGCAACTGTGATTTTTTGCACAACTTCTGCCCTTTGGTCAGTTGTTGTCTTTTGAATTACATATGTTATCAGTAAGCCATACTCACCCCTAGACTGGAAGATCAATCACTCACGGATGCTCTCTGCGCTTCCCCCTCTTGGAGGAATGTAGGGCACACAGTCCATGTAGCCGACAATGAGATGCAAATGATATGCGGTCATGGTCTCCTCAACTAACTTTCAGCTGGTTCTTCACTTTCTACTATTTTTTAGTATTTTTTACAAAAGGCACAGACTTATTCTACCTGCAACTTAAAACTGATAGTGATTTTGTAGCTCATTCTTTACTATTTTTCATAGTTTTGATAGCCGGTAACACACACTTCGTGTTCGTGTCGGCTACATGGACGATCTGCCGAATGTAGCCCTCCAGTGACAGATCTTTCTGTCTAGCTCACTCCTTGCATTGTTAAAAAGTTATACATCAGTCTTTCTTATTGGACCATGTTTACAGAATTACCTGTTCACCAAAACATTCTATCATATAGTAAGTTTTATGTATAATATTGCAATGATATAAAACAATAACGTCAACCACACAATTGTTATTTTTTGCAGAAGCAAGCTGGATTTAGTTTTTGAAAGATCATGGGATGGCCATTAAGTATATTCCATGTTCTCGAGATCAGATTCCAGCATGTGCAAACAAAATACAGACCAACACTGGTCTACATATCTGTAATATCTCAACTCCAATGTTTTCTTACTTTGGGTCACAACTCCATACATGTCAAGTGGATATCTGTTCACCACAAATTAGGGATCTCAGTAAAACCACCCAATTAACTGAGATTCTGTTGTAAAACTACCAACATAATTGGTATCTGAATTGGTATCTGAATCAGACTAGGGGCTTTGATAAAGTGCAAGAATGTCACTTACATTTACGTAATTAAATTAGTTTTTTCTTTCACTACAGACGGCCTATCAACCACACTTGACTACAAAGGGACCCTGGCCAGACATCAAGGCCACATTTTGTTTTGATGCATTTCAATCTTGTTCACATTGAATTGCACATCAACTTTCTAATACGTACAGGGTAGACCTTAATCCATCATGAGAAGTTGAAAATCCCGTGACTGATATCAAGATTAGATACCAGCTGTGCTTGTCCTTTGATTTTGCCCTCTCTGCGCTGTTCCTCAAGGTTAACCCGCATGAGTCATAGTCAGTCAAGAGACTGGAAAAATTTTGGCTCTCCATGTACGCTTTTGCTGATTTGTAGATCTATGTATCTTGTTGTTGAGAAAACTACCTATTAAATCCATCTGTAACAACTCAATGCTTTTCATTGGAAAAAAATCAAACATATATGAGTTACTCAGCAAGATTATAAGGAGCAAAATAAATACCTATATTTACACTCCGAAGCTCTATAGCATTACATAATAAAATACCAGGGTACAGGAATCCTGTGTACACCATTGATGTTAATTCACAGTATGCAAGCCTATGAAGGTCAAATATTTGCATGACAGGTTATAGACCTATGCCAATGTTAATATTTGCATATGAATTGCATGATTCTGGCTTACAGATCACAAATTTCAAGTGAGGATAAATATGTACTGATCTTATACCGGTATTATGGAGCGGCCAGCTTGCATAAATCTACTATCTGTTTCAGAGAAATGTATATAATTTGCTGCAAGATCACTCTGTGTCTGGTAGAAAATAATCAAATGGTAAAGATGTACAGTGTCACTCTCAAAGTGACAAAACTGTTCACTATAACCATAATTACTACTACATGTACCAATAGCTGGTTTACTTATCAAGCTGCTCTTTTATTTCCTTCACAAATTTATGAATGATCTTATAGCAATTTAATGTCAATTATATCTGACTGATTAAGAAAATTTTTTAAAATGTAGCTGTGTATTAAAATCCATACACAGTGAAAGTTCACCCCTCTACTGTCTGTGATTAAACCAATGAAATGCCAAACCTAGCAACATCACAAAACTAAAAACTAATAAAAGTGAACTCTAGGTGGCGCTCTTCAAATTTGCCCAGAGACTTTGCAGAATTTGTTCACAGTTACTCTCTTGGTCATCCTTTTCGGCACAGGTTGATTCATACTGATGAGCTGAAACTCATTTCTTACAGTCATGGTAAAACTAACAAAGTTTCTTTTCATTAGCTAGACCACCAGACAACACAACTGAATCTCTGTGAGCACTCTATAAAAACACAGAGCTTTGATATTGTAATTTATCATTTTAATACTTCTACATAAAAGAAAATATTTGAAATATTTTCTTGAATATATAAATGTAAGAATATTTCTTTAGAAGAGAAAGAAAGTTCAAAGTGAAGCAGTTATTGTACAAATAGCAAAAAAATGTAAAACACTATTCGCCTATGAAAAAGGTCATGCTGTCCAGTCAGGTTTGATCACAGTACCCTGTAGGAGTGGTTCTTGTAGACTTTCCCATGCTACCGTGGCAACTTCACCCCATCTATTGCAGTCGGCACAGACATTGAGGGTCGGGTTTCCTGGGTCCACAATGAGGGGTCTGAAAGCAACACATGCAATAGCATTTATTATTGAACTAAGCCCATTTGAATGTGCCCACACATTTGACATGAGATATGCAAATTTCGTTTCTTTGATGTGCTTCAGTGATCAGGCTATCATGAAATGGCTTTCTGAACACAGGGATAATGTTGCAAAGAAAATTTTCTGTAACGCTTACACCACTAGACCATTCTTTTCAACGGGTTCAGATACAGGCAATGAGGTGACGGGTTCAATTGACTGAAAAAATCCTGCATGAATGCAGCAAAGATAACCCAGCCACAGGCAGGTATACACAAGTTTTAGGTATACTGCACAACATAGTAGCCACTAAGTTTGTGCTGTATGGAGCAAACCTTACCAAAATCAGGTACATGCATGTCTGCAAAAGGGGTTATTGTTGTTATATTTATCAAAATTTGTGTTTCTGACACTGATAAGTTGAATGCCCTGTAGTTTCATAACTCAGAAGAGCAGATTCTGAATTAAAAAATTCAGCAACTATCATCAAAATAAAGTCTGCACTTGGGACTGAGCATTGTTACTCGGATAGTGGTTGCCATGCAGATAACAAGAAGTGACATGGCAAAGTGATTTTCTAAGTGTTTTCACTACTCTACTTTCACTACTCTACGATGCTGTATTTTTTTTCTGATAACAAAACACTCTCTATCTCTACAGAAACCCCGAATGGCAGTTGAGGGGTCCATTGTAGCACTGCAGGTAAATCAGATTTTTATCACGGGGGGTGTGAGCTCCTCAATTCGAATGAGGAATGACGTCTGTCATGCTGATAATATCTCAGTGCTTTACATACCTAGAGAGAGACAAGAGACCATTTTTTCTTGTCTTCTCTGCTATGTCTTCACTGTAGTTGTGGTACCATTCAATGTCAATACTTTCATAATCTACAAGCCGTTGCAAAACTGCCTTAAAACCCTGCACAACGCTGAATGTGACCGGCTCTCCTACTTCCTCCCACGTATCAATAGTGTCAGAGCCAATGCATATGAGGATGGGGCAGTCTGACTCTTGGCCCTACTTGTCTCAGCAGAAAGGTGGCAGTCTTTCCAGTGTTTTACCACTCGAATGAGGTCCCTAACCCTCGGTGGTAAGGCTTGGAAAAATTTTACCCTCAGTTGAGTGAAAACAGCGGAATAAAACTTCCAATTGGAAACATTCTCCTCCAGCATCTTGTAAAACATTTCTTCTTTTTTCTCTGTTGTAATAAAATCAAACAAAAATAAGATATTGACAAAGCAAACCTTGATCAACCATGCAAAGCTTTCGTCCATATTCCTTGCCTATTTGGGTCATGGATTGTCATCCCCGTATGTAAGATTTTGTTTGTATGCATTTTAGTATACATAGTTGATAAAATTTGGCTGTTATATGCCACTAAAAGTTGTTTGATAGTATGCTGTTCAAATCAGGTTCTTTTTGTATGTACAAGCTTGGATAGACAAGTTCAATTCTGGATATAAAAAAGAACACATTTCCGTAGATTCTGTCAGCAGAGCACTAGCAGTGTTTACACACCTACGAATAATTGGACGATACAAAGATTCAGAAAGTATGATTTAACTGTTCAATATTCCGAAAATTAAACGTTCATAGCAAAAAAAATGTGAAGTGACTGAAAAAAGGCAATTAAATCTATCTGCAATTATTACCGTCAGAAGGGTGGCTACCCAGGACATCACAAGTGGGTAGCAATTCGATGGTGCAAAGGTGATTAGCTGATGGTTTACTGCGTAGTTTCAGGCTGTACAGAGTGATAGCTTCCATATCAAACTCATTGTTCCACTTCAAACTACTCAACAGGTGCTCTTTGATGCCTTGAATTTGGTCCATAGGTTGTGCCTCATGTCCTCCAGGCTGTTGAAATCTTCCAAGAAGAGCAAGAGTTTCACGTCCACAGAGTTGAGCAGATGAATTCCTTGACCAAGACAGCCAGCCTGAACAAGAAACAAACGTTTTTAACTTCATACTTAGGTATTATATTGTAGAAGCCTTAAAATCTGCATGAGGGCAAACAAGTTTGTATCTCCAATACAGTTTACATACAACTTTCAATTATTGAGATGATAAAAGAAACTTTTCAAAAAATTGTTCCACAAACATTGTCACCCTGACAACTTTTTGTAGTTCTTTATTTGTTCGACAAAATACATTTTGATCCTTGAAACATAACTGGGACTTTCCTTGTGTATTGTTTGCATCCATTAATTAAAACAAATAATTTGGTTTAAAATAAAATGAGAACTTTGATTCACTTTTCAAAAAGTGAGTGTTAAGTTATATCAGCAAATATTCCAACTGGAAGTCAGTCAAAAGCAATGAAAAGTTGACCACAGCTTTTTGCATCGAGCTTTGATGATTAAAAAGAAGCGGACTAGGAACAGAAATGTGGTCCACAGAAAAATAAGTAGAAATATGAATCTAAATTACAAAATCAATCACAACTGACAAAAGTTAGCATGTCACTGCATTTCCTGCTGTTCACTTTCTGTCTATCCATACAACAGCAACCACAAAACAGATCACACTGGGGGCAAGTTATGGGACAGCCATAATTAACTGTATAGCTTTTGAGAACATACAACTTGATAAGAACTACCTTGATATACCGGCATATTTTGGTATAACCTTGGAGGTAAGTCAACATTTCAGTTATGATGCTGGAGATCCCATCATTGCATTCATCAGTTGGTTGAAGGTGCATCTCCATGTAGGTCGTCAGGTTGTCTGCTTTCTGTTTTAATAAACTACCCCAATTCATGGAGTGTGCATGGGTAATTGTCTCTGGAATGGCACTGTCTATAAGCCCTGCATTGCCTGGAAGTGTATAAGTAAACAAAAATACATTGATGATCAACCAAAAATAAAACTACGTTAATTACTGTTGCAAACATTGCAGCGTGTTCATTTTTAGCCGGATGCCGGCCAAATTGACCGGCTACTTTCGTATTTTGGCCGGGTACTTTTCAGCACTGTTTCGCTCTCTGGCCCGGAAATTCTGGTTTTGATAACAATAATTAGATTTTTTGGTGGTCTTGCAAGCCGAAGATAATATTTCAGAAGTGCCGATGTGGCTATATGTAGTCTAGCAATTTACGCGGTGAACTTGTTGCTATCACTGTAGTACCGCGATCAGCGAACGTGTTGAACTGTACATACACTGGGAATCGCTCTCGAGGTCAACCTGGCTCGCCCGATCACAGCCCGAATTATTCCGACGTTCACATCGGGTATAGCCGAAAATTGGTCTAACATACAATTACGTTATGCCCGCGAATAGCCGACCATTTCCGAATGAAGCCGTCTTTTTTTCACTCAAACGCGGAAGAGAAAGTCGACGCTTGACAGCTTTGGTTTTCTGCGTAAGAGTAGGGCCTAGTCTGATGGGTTTGGTACCGGGGTTTGGTAGGTTTTTGATCAAATCTAAAGCGACCACAAGTTCCTGAGTCTCATTTTTCATACTTTCGAAACGCCACGTCAATCTATCCACGGTCGATCACGATGTCAATATTCAACTCAAGTCATTCGACATCGCGTTTTGTGGAGTGGCCGTGGTTGTGTGCATCGCGGAAGAGAAAGTCGACGCTTGAAAACTTTGATTTTCTGACTTTGTTGGTTTTTGGAGGTTTAGATCAAATCTAAACAAACAAAAAATTACTTGGTCTCACTTTTCGTACTATTGAAACGCTACGTCGATCACAGTGTCAAATTCAGGTCGACCGATATCGCGTTGTGTGTACTGTGTTGCGATTGACTGCCGGTGCTTTGTACACACAAGGTGTAGAACAGGCTGGCGTTCAGTGTCGTTAGTTTGAGGTTTTATCAAACATGAACACTGAAATTTAGCTCTCTTTTTCAATCATATTCAACATCAGCAAAAATTCAATAATCAGCTCGCGGATTCGTTTTATTGTGAAATTAGTACAGTGAATTAAATTCACTGAAAATTGTGTTCCTATAATTCATTGAATTGAATAAACTATTTGATTTTACTGTATCGTCAATCACGTTTATTTAAATCAGTAAAACACACTTTGTACAGCCAGGCTGGTCAGGATTCTAGCGGATCATTATCTGGGTTGTGAAAACCCTAGGCCCCATTCTATGATGTATTTCAAAATGTTTGTTCAAGTCATGAGCTAAACATAATTCTACACAACAGTCTGGTGAATTTTGCTATTATCCTTGTCAACTGAATGCAGTTGACAGGCCAGAATGATATCAAATTAATTTTCTGACTTTTTTTTAAACTTTAACACTTGAAAACATGTTGTAATTGGCAATGATAATGATTATTCTGTATACTGAAATGGTCTTTAATACTGTACAAGAATGCATAAAATTACTCCAAAATGTCTTCAAAATTTAAAAAGTTCTTGCCCCCCGTCCCTGAAACCCTCCCCCTTTGTGTATGTTGAAATAACCTTTTATACACTGTATAAGAATGCATGAAATTGCTCAGAAATGTCTTCAAATTTAAATATAATCCTTAACACTCTCATGCTGAAATGGTCTTTCATACAATACAATAATGCATGAAATTACTCCAAAATGTCTTCAAATTTTAAAACTTTCTTGCACACAGGGAGGGGACCCCCTCCCTGAAACCCTCCCTCCTGTGTGTATGTTGGAATAGCCTTTCATACGCTGTATAAGAATGCATGAAATTGCTCAGAACTGTCCCCCCCCCCCCCCCCCCCCCCCCCCCCCCGCCCGCCCAGGGAACCTGGTTGCACACAGAAGCTAACCGCCTACTTTTCTGAATTTTCCGCCTACTTCAAAAATTTTTGAGAACCCTGCATTGACTTCAAAGACCAACAGTATTTATACCCTTTGCCTCTGCATGATGTCATAGGCCATCATGAGGTCAGGGGTCAAAAGTTTAACCTGTTCAATCCCATTCCCTGTAAACAGGTCCACAATCACCATTGACAAAGACTAGGTTTGGGCAAACTCATGGTAGTGACAGGGTTAAGGAATGATCAGCATCATCACAATGAAATTTATTTTGATCTTCTAATCTGGAATGATTTGACTTTATTGATATCAATCACTCGTCTTTTTCAGTCCCTGGTATATCATTTTCACTGATCAGGCCTAGCATTTTAACAAATCATCTTACTCTTCTTTCTTTCAAGTGGTATTTATTTCTATGGAGCCTGATAGAAAAAGGATTAAGACATCTGGTTACATTCTTGGCAATCATGAAAAACAATTTTTATACAACAGTTCACAAAGTGTTAATTGCTGTACTTTCAATTTACACTTAAGCAGATTGTTTTTCTCTCCATGCCGCAATAAAGATTTGTTCGCGAACAAAAACACAGTTGGTAGTCTTGGTTACCAGGCTGACTGCACTTTCAATGCTTTCATCTAGCTGCCCCTTTACAGTTTGGGGAAGCTCCATTCAAACTCTGAGCAAGAAGGCACATAGATAAGAGTGATGCATCCTGGGAGCAACTGATCTATGATGCTATTGTTATGTTTTGAGACAAAGTAACTGGAAGGACAGCTTCAAGATTATGGAGAAATACACGGCTTTAAAAGTCAATTCTCAGAAAAGGGTGTGACCGACAACTTCAATGTTTTTTATCAGTTAATTTATGGACAAGTATGATACAACTGATCCTGGATATATAAGTCATAGTTCACACTCATTGTACGGACTTTAAAAAGCCACTTCCACATAACCTTAACATTATATTTTCCATTTTTATTTTATCATAGATAAGTTACTCCCAGGATGCAGTGCTCTTTTCTGAGTCATGCCATCTTACTCAATGATTTTGAATGGCATTTCCAAAGGCTCAGTGTATGGGCTGCTGGATAAGACTTTACAGCAGGGCAGGGTACGCTGTATTCAACTCACTTGATGTCTTCTTCACATCTTCCTTCTCATGTCTGTCTCTGTAATGCTCGTCTAGATCATCCACTTGAGTGAAAATACGCCAACAGACTTGGCAGGGAGACAGAACACTGGCATTTGTAACATCCACATTGGCATGTTTGTCTCTGCAATGCTGTTCTAGATCATCCTCGTGAGTAAAAAGACGCCCACAGACTTGGCACAGAGACAGGCCTTTGGCTTTCAAAGAAATGTTCCCTGGAATCCTCATACCATCATCTAAGCCATGGCAAAATAAACAGATTATGATGAAATATGATCATCCGACAAAGATACTTGTGTTTTGCAAAAGAAATATGCATTTGCTGATAGTAAGCACTCTTTCCTTTGACGTCAACAGTATATCAAACAAAGTCAACGTAATAGTGATGCTGGTAATATTTTCTCATAATAAGTTGATAATTCAAAATCTACCTGAAACATTTCCAATGCGTATGCAGTGGTACAAAATGTGGTACAAAATGTGTTTTCATTGTCTCAATTATTTTTAGATGATCAAAGAAGTCCTGACAGTAGTATAGGACTCACCTGGGATGTGGAAACCATGTTTGTCTCTCTGATGTCTTTCAAGTGCTTCTGCCTCTCTGAACGTCTTCTTGCACCTGCTGCACATGAGCTGTGCTTTCTTCTTGTGTTTGCCTCTCATGTGTTGCTGCAGCATATCATCATCCTTGCAGGTCAGTCCACACTTCACGCAGTAATTTGAAGGCACTGACTTCCGGCAAGATTGGCTGTTGCGATGGTTTTCCAATTTGCTCTTGTCTCTGAACGTCAGGCAGCACCTTACACATCGCACAGCTCTTCCTGAGGAGACGCGATGTTGACTTTTCTTATGATGTTGCAGCTCACTCTTCCGCGGGAAACATATTTCGCACTGACTGCATTGAAAGCTTGATGTCTGTGTTGACCTGTCATTACAGTTGGTAATATGATCGTGTTCATCTTCTTTCTTCTGTGGCAGTAGTTCGCGAGTATTGTTTTGACCCAGTAGCATTGATTTTTTGAAGTCTTTTTTGCATTGAGTGTGCCGAATTTCAGAATCTAGCTTGTGTTGCTGGTGCTGTTGTTTTTGCATCCTGCATGATGAAAGTTCACTTTGTCTACTCACAGTTGAAGGAGGGGCAAGTTTAATTGCCTTACGGTTATCGTGGGCATGTTGTTGAATGCTACCTTTATGGTTCAATACCTGTTCATTTGAGCATGATAACCGTGCTTCTGATTTTATATCTTTACCCTTATCACCTTTCTGTTTGCAGCAATGGCAGCTTGTTTGCACTGTTTGAGAGCTGTGTTGTGGATCAAGCATCTCCTGCAGTCTTCAGAGCCACTGTCTGCAGCAGAACAATTGTTTTGAGAGGAATGCAACATTCCATGCTCTTCAACAGCAGCTCCTTCATCACAATATTTCCTGGTTGCTCATGCAGTTGTTGTGGCAAGGGAAACTCCTTTTGGTCAGACAGCTTATCATTGGAGAAAGTTTGACAATTCTTAGTCAGCTGATTTCGCTGAGGCTTCTTCAAAGCAGCAGCTTTAGAATTCCCAGGCTCATTTCCCTTTTGCATGGAACTTGATGCTTTATGATGCACCGGTGGTGAATGAACTTCAAGAACATGTCGTTCAAGTGTGCTTGCAGTGATGAATATTTTTCCACAGGAGTTGCAAGAACAGATCGTCTTTGAGAGTTTGTGAGTGTCTGTGTAATGGTGATGCAGTTCAGATTCATCTGAAATATGATAATCGCATAAATCACAGGAAACTGAGGCCTCTGGTTCTTTCTTGGTTGTATCTTTCTGTCGGGACCCTGATTGGGAACCATTTGAGAGCAAATCTGAGCATGGCTGTTGTGATGACCCAGAGGACAGAGTATTTGGAAGCTCCCTGCTTGAGGACTCTGTTTTTGATTCTGGCTGATGGGAAAGAGGGTGTGATGAAACTCGCTTTGAGGATACCACTTGTTGAGACTTCAGCTTTGGTAACGGGAACTGGGGCGACACCAGCGCTGGAGATGTCATTGCTTCCAAGAGAGTCCGAACTTGGCGTGACACTGTCTCGGAAATGGAATTCTGAACCGGATTTCGCTCACACGATGAAGTTTGTGGTGACTCACATTTTGGGGTCATACGTTGCTCTGATGTTAGAGAACCACAGACTAGTGTTGTAACTGGCTTTACTGAGGAACTGTTTTTCTCATCTTGGTCAGTTGGTGCAATCGGGAATGATGCTGGCTCTGATGCCGCTTGCACCATTTGTGGCACTTGGGATGACCCTTCCGGGATACCAAACACAACAGGATGAACTGACAGTGTCCCTGGGATACCACTTGACAGAGACTCACTGTCTTTGGCTTGTCCTTGAATAACATCTGCAGTTGTGTGACAGTCTACCTGGCTCCCCCAGCCAGCAAAACGCAGGCCTGCATTGTGCTTGGCCATGAGATGTTGTTCCAATGGGGCCTCTCCGGTATAAGACCGTTTGCAGATCTGGCACATAAATCGGTGTTCCTGGGTCATGTGTGTATCCAGAGCATCTTGGTTGTCAAAGAAACAAGGACAGCATTTGCAAGGAAACTTGTGCATTTCACTTTGATGTCCTGCAAGCGCTTTCTCACTACAAAACGTCAACAGGCAGTATTCACACAACCATGGCATTTTATGTTTTATTAGTAAGTGGGAGGCAAGGCTCTTGACTGTGCCAGAACACAGCTTATTGCAAATTTTACAGGAATATCTGTGCTTTTGTTGGACATGTTTAGCCTTTAGCTCCTTGTTGAGAAAGACACATTGGCAAATGTCGCACTTGAGGTGATGATCGTTACTTCTGATGTGTTCATTTAGTTTGATTTGGTCAACAAAGACTTGCTGGCAGGTTGTACATTGGAATTTGTGCATCTCCACTTCATGCGCAACTAATGCATGTTTGCTGGGAAACGACATGCTACAGTGTGGGCAGGATGAATTGTGCAGCTCAGAGTGGCGATTGGACAGTGTCTTTTCATCATTGAATTTCTCATTGCCAAAATCAAGATATACACCATGTTTTGCGATTTGATGCTGAGACAGTGTCACTTTGCTTGAAAATTTCTCACTGCAGATCTCACAAACAAATTTGCAGGTGACAATTCACTGGTTGACCCATGTACAGAGTTCAAAGTGGTGTCACAGAGGCCTCTGTGCCTCACAAGCTCATCCTCATCAGGAAATACCAGGGCGCATGTAGTACAGATGAATTTCTGTTTCCTTTGATCTGCTTCGTGTTCCGTCAGATCTTTCCTAGCGCTGAATACCTGGCTACTCGCGGTGCAATGTACCTTCGCGTGACGACAGTCAGCTTTGTGTTGCAACAGTGAAATTTTAGTTTTGAAGGAACGGCTGCACACATTGCATCCGTAGGGTTTTCAGCTTCTTTGTGCCTGCCATGCTCATCCTGGACATGCCTTGGAGTATGAAGTACAGATGAATTTGTGCTTACACTGGCGTGTTCAGCTTCTTGGTGCCTGTCCAGTTCACCCTGGCTCTTGCAGGGTTGCTTGCAGGTGTAACAGATGAAGTAGCCATGCTCATCATTTTGATGTTGTGCAAATAGCTTGACGTTGGAAAAGATCTGACGACAAAGGCTGCACATCAAGGCGGTGTGTTCCGTCTGGTGACAAAGCAGCGTGTACTGATCGGCAAACTTGGCATCGCAAACACCACATGATAACTGCCTGGCTTTGTCTTTTCTATCACCAGCATCGCCTTTCTCATTCTCCATTTTGAGACTATCTGGAGAACACAGATTTTCAGGAGAGTAGCTGTCACATATTTGCCTTTAGATGTGTCTCTGATTCGATGAGAAATCCTTTTTTTAAATCACAAACATCCTACCAATCTGCATATCTTCACGGTAAAAAGGTCAGCTGATTGGCATCGATAAGAAATTTCAATGGGTGATGGCTGGTGGATACTTCTGGAAAGCAAAACAAACTATTTCAATGTTTGATATACAGGTAAATCAGTTTATAAAGAGTTGAATGCTTCAGAACTTGTCCCTCCTAGTGTCACTGATATTCATCTTCAAGATCTTTTCATTATAGATCATAGTAATGGTGGACAGTAAAACTTGTCTGAACTAACAAATGTAATCACTTAATCTAGAGACAACAATCTAGCAGCTATTTAAAATGTTGAGAAGTAAACCTGTCAAAAATAGTCCTTGTATTTATCTAATGATTCAAATAAAGCTAGCATTGCACTGGCATTTCTTTGTATTGTTAACTGTTACTTTCAAGATCAGCTCAATTATGAAGTGATGGTGTCTACTTTCTGAAATATGTCGTCCAAATTGCATTAGCTGTCCCTATATCTCTTCTTGATGCCAAAATACGTAAAGCGCCTTATCAGACATGCCTATACACCTATCACCTGCAACGTTTTGTCAGAGCTACTGCCCCGATTCGCAACATGCTATCTGACACTTCATTTGCTCAGAAAGATGGCGGACCCCAAGGAAGGTGCTATTAGCATCCTAGTTTATAGTAACAACTCATCATTTTCATCCACAGTGGCAAGAGAGACTGTTAAAAAACCACAGTCCTAAATCCACTGTTCTCACATTACTTGTGGTTGTCCTTGACTATTTACATAATGTTAATCTGTTTTCTTCCATGAAATGTTCCATTGAATTCACACTGAGAAAATCTGTTTTTTGCAAGTCACATGCTCAGTGTTGGGTCATCATTTATAATCAATTAACAAATACGGTGTTCTCAAATTTAAAAAATATTACAAAAAAATATTAGTTGGTCAATTACAGTAATGTAATAGTTCTCTTGAAAAACAGTTAGTAAAAGCTACTCTCACATAATTCTGGAAGTTTCAAAACTTATGGTAAAGTAACGTGAGGTGGCGAAGCATAGTGTTACATCAATTCTTTCGTTGGTATTAAACCTGTTAATTACCGCTATGAATGGGAAAATAGCTTCCCTGTTTTGTCACAATGGTTGAAATTGTCTGGAAAAATGTTGCCCCATGAGAGTAAGCAAAGAAATAAAAGACATTTATCACACATGCGGAATATTTTGGAATGAGAAATTGTTGGTTTTAACACCAGACAACTATATAGCTATCTGAGTTTCACCAACCAGATCTCCCTGCCTCCATCATTTCTCAATAACTACAGGCTGCTGCCGAGCCGGAACAAGGGCAGATGACAACTTTTAAGTACATCACTGTGATTTCAATATATCAGACTTTTGATTAAACTAACATCATCGTGACGTCACAGTCCCTCAGAATGAGAGCACAAAGTTCTTATAATATTATCAGATCATTATTAGGCTAATAATGATAACCCCACGTAAAACAATCTTCGGATCCGGAAGGTATACTTTCACTTGCAGCCACAGGCTAGCTTCGATACATTGTTTTGCCAAGTGTATGTTTTAACCCATTGAACGTTATCTATGGATAATGTAGGCGAGTTTTTTAAGATAAACAATACATCGTATTATAGCCTGTTGACGAAATTGTGTCTTTAAAATCGCCCCAACCGGGCATCTGGCTCAAGGGTAATAAACTACTACTACTGATATGATGCACGAATTCTGTACTACATATACTTCTACATCATGGATCTCATACAGCGAAATTTATATCAGTCAATGGACTTGTCTCACATTGATACTTTAGGCATACATTTGGTCATATTTCGTGTGTGTACGAAAAGTACATGTAACAAAGCCACTCTTTTAAATCCGAGACTTAGTTGTTCAAGAATCTCTGGGTTCTGAAACTGCGTTCTATCCAGTTGAAAGACCGTGAGCCACCGAACGTTTGGACCGTTAATCATCACATCACACCAAATAACCCGGGGAAATAACACCCTATCATGTTAGTCTAACGTATGGAAAGAGATACTATGTTTTGACAGCTCACAAACCTTTCAACTCCATTCAGCACTGCTGTGCATCTTGTGAAGCGATCAGGCGAACGAAGACCTTGGCAATGGCAGACGACGCTACCCGTCGGTCACGTTCGTTACCATAAGCGTGTTTGTTCGTGGAACGTTTACCACACAGGTCACTGTTATTGTGGAGGTGTGACGTCACAAATATTTCGCGATTACATTCTTCGTTCCATACTTCGCGAGCTGCATTCGACCGCCCCAAGATCTGAAGATACTTTGTTCGATTCATTCCCATGGAGACTAACTAGTCTGGCTTTTTGGGGTGGGGGTGGGGTGGTTGAAAATGTTGTGGTGTGTGTTTTTTGAAGCCCCGGACGGTTGAAAGTGCCTCAAACAGCAGGAGGCCCGTTAAATTCAGAGAGGCTCAGGAAGATAGTTGAAAAAAATTAAAGACCCTCAGCGCACATTTAGGCCTAATAAAAAAAAGAAGTTGGTCTAAGATAGAGTGACAAAAGACTAAAATCACAACTAAAAATTACCTTCTGGCACTTTGGAAGGCCCTGTCACTATTTCAGTATGTTATGCGCTTACGCCAAGTTTCCGGTGATTTAGACATATTGTTTCTGGTTTTTAATCTAAACAACAATCTAGTAGGCCTAATGAAGGTGACGTAGCACATAATGCAGTTTATTTTTTCTCAAATTGGAAAAATTGAAAAAATTCATTCAATTTTCATTAATTTAGTCACCCAAGATTAAAGTATTTGTCGGCCCCACCTTTCAGGACTAGCAGTCGTAAGTTGGGAGGGTAGTGTAAGTTCATGCAAATACATGCAAATCAACCGATTTCCTGGCTTCCATATTCGTTTCACCCGTTTTCAACGTTCAAAAATATAACTTCCCTCAAGCTGGGTAAAACTTTTAAGTTTCTTAAACGCTTTACTGGAAAATGGCAATTTATTTGGTAATCCAAGTTTTGAACAAGAGTCACTTCAATTTTGCCAGTGTGCTCAGTGTGAATTTAATCCTTTTTAAGAATGTCTGTGAGAATAGATACAAATGCAAAATAAAATTGTCTTCATTTAATTTCTACTTATACCCTAGCTTTAAATGATATATTTATAGAGATTTTGACTTAATTATTGTCACTAGTAATATCAAAATTTAGGTTTTCTAAACCAAATATATACCCCTTTATCCTTCGAGTAAATTATTTATTAGTACCATACTAAATTTACATAAGCTTATATACTCTCCTCTTTGAAAATGTATAGTATAAGGTGATTTCACGCCCGAAGAAATATTGCTTTGAAAAAAGTGTTTCGGTGAAGTGATGGCAAGGACAGCAAGTGACAGCTTTTTAAAATTTTTGTTCGGGTCGAAATGGTCTGTCATTTTGGCTTGAAGGCGCAATCTGTGTACTCCTAGCACATCACACGTGCTGTACTTGTTGACTAATCACAGGGAAATTAGTAATCTAGTTGTTGTTATTTATGTTGTTGTTTGCCAATAAAACTGAAAGAACCCTAAACTTGTTTGAATCTCTATTTGCTTGCAAAGGCAAGATTTGACAAGACGGGGTAATGAATACTTATATGCAGACTATATAGTGAAATGCTTTCAAAGAATGAAAACATGCGGAGAATCGACTCCATATTTCTCGGAGCATATTGGTACACCGAAGCAAAGTTTTGTGACTGGGTAGAAATTTTGAAAATACGATGACACCATACCCCTGTTCTATCTTAGGAAAATATACCTCTCGTAGCAGTTTTCTTATTTTAGATGACTCTGAATTTGCACGCTCACGTGCCAGGATATACCGAACGCTCAGTTAAAGGGAGAGTACCGTCGGAACTCTGCTTAAGGCTTATACCAGGGACCCTAAGACCTATGTAAACACTGTATATAGGGTATGTTGGCGATAAATGAAAGTTGAAACAAGTTTGTTCAGTTTGTTGACAATGAATATTGTGAACTTTATTTTGACGTGATTCATCTAGATATCATGCATAAAATACATTGTCTGTAAGCAAGAAAGTTGCACAAGCGCAGTTCCGACGACACCCTCCCTTTAAGGTAGGCTTTGCCTCTTGATCCGGAACATATTGTGACTCTAATACTTTTGCAATGATGTTTCTTGTCTACAACTTTCAGCTCCTAGGGACGCAAATTCAAGTTCATGGAGTAAATAAATTTTCCACCAGCTTATTTTTGTAAAAATCGAAATTTTCTTTTCCCCACTGAAACACAGGAATGACGGCCATTTCTCATTTTAAGTGTCAATAAATAATCTGGTAATTTGTTTATATAGTACCAAATTTTGCATGGTGTCTCTTGACTTTATTCTTGATTTCGAAAGGGAATGGTTTACGGTTTCTTTTGGGAAAGGTCCAGCAACAATTCAAGGTATCCAATTTCAAGAGTTTTGTTACCCTAATCGACTGCTAAGAAATTCATAAGCTTAAGGGCAACAATCACTTTTAAATAGGATTAATGTCATGATCACTCAAAAAGGAATTTCGGTCAAAGTGGATTCTTTGTGATGTTTTTATTTGCAGTGTTGCGGCCAGGAATTTTAGATCGGGGACACTGTGTCCCACTGCCATTTATTTTTGGGGACATTTTGTACATTTTAGGGACAACAAGCAGTTGTCAATCAAATTTTGCTTTATTCGTAACACAGTTTCACTGAACAAATTCAAGCTACCGGGACCGCGTCGCTATGCTTGAATTTCAGGCAACTGAAGCAGTGTACCATACCTGCCGCAAATCAGAGCTCAGATGGACTTTGTCGCAAGGGCGCGTCCTGGCGGCAACACTGTATTTGTACTATTATTTTTAACATATGTCAAAAGTTGTTCACTTTTCAGCTGCAATAGGGAAGATCGAAGAACGGAAGCACATACAGTGTAGAGAAATCTGATCGCTTTTGATGTGAAAGGGCAAGCATGCGTCATCACGGGTCAAAGATCGATAAACAACAGAAAACCGACACCGAAATATATCTGACATGTAAGCCTTGAGACAGATTACTATCACCAACCTTACTATCACCAGTCTGGGGTGCAAATTAATGTCTTTACGACCAGATGGCTATTATGGAAATCCGGTCACGACATGCGACCTGCGACTTCAAAACTGCGACCTGCGTCCTGCGTGTTTGTCAAACTGCAACCTGCGACTTCCGGTGCTCTGGCCTAGCTGCCACCTGCGAGTTTGAAACTGCGACCTGCGAGATCACGACCTGATCCATGATTTTAGGTATTTGGTGTTTATTGAGAATATGAAAAGCAGTAACAAGTAATATCAGTGATAGGTGGTGTCATTTAGGAAAGAGATGAGCTTCGATGACACAGCTGTGTTGGCCTACGTGTTGTTCGGTTGCTTTCAAAGTCCGGTATCAAAGTATAGGATAAAGCCCGAGTACGAGGGCTCTTCTGGTATATAAAGTCCAACCCAATGATAAAATCCGGCTGACTCGCAGCGTGTTTGCAAGGTTATATCTGATTGGTCGATTGTCACTATTCACAGCAACTTAGGGAGTTTATTTGTATTATTTCATTATAACGGTACGATTCTGCCAACCAATTGGATAACAGCTTCGAAATCGCTGCAAGTCGGCCCATCAAAATGTCGAGGCCGCAGGCCGAGACATTTTATCGTAGGGTTGGACTTTATATACCAGAAGAGCCCGAGTACGAAGGCTTTATCCGACTTAAAACTATCGCCCCTAACTGATATATCTTCCTTTTCAATGTGTTTACGTCAATCGTCCCCATTGTCAATGTAACATGTTTAGGATATGAATTAAACTTTTACTTGTGAAATAGCCTTCCAGTGTAATGGAACATCCTATAAATGCCCTAGGGCACATTATATAAATGCCCTAGGGCACAGCAGATTTTGTGTTGCAGCTGGTTTCCGCTGTGTTACCAAATTTGAATATTAAAACGTACCAGATGTCTACAGAATATGACATGTTCACTTTTGATTGGACAGTACTTTACTACGGCGCTGTCATTCGTTTCTGGAATTTGGTGACCAAGGCTTTACGAGTAGAGAAAACACCCTGAATTGAGCACTCTGATTGGTCAATCAACAGTAGATAGTTTTTAAGGGACAATGCTCAACTGATCACCGATTTTCATGAATAAAATTTGTTTTGATAGGCCTACTTCAACAAACAAGTTGTTATACATGTTGTTTCCTAAAGTGGTGGCTATTTCACAGATCGAAATGACCATGTTTAGGCCTAAAGAAGTATTCTTTGGTTGTTGTACTTCGATTCGGTGACCATGCACCCCACCCAGCCCTATCACGGTCCCTCGGGGGACCGTGACATTATTTATCTCGCAGTTTGTAAGTCGCAGATCGACTGTGGGCCTGCCTGCGAGATGTGACTGTGACTATGACTTACCTGCGACTCAATATGAAGGAAAATGAGGGCAACTCCACACATCCGCTCTGCCAAGTTTGTTTAATATTACGATATGGTGAATAAAAGGATCATTGCATTTATTTTGTGCTCAACATCCCTAGTTCCATAGTCATGTGATCTGGGTCCCCGGTAAACCGGTTTGTTGATTGAGTGATTCGTCTTAACGGTGTTTCGGAACCAAAAATGGGGTTCCTTCATCAGTCTCTCTCTTGTTTTGTATCTCTTCGCTTGGTTGTGTGATGAAGTCATCTTCGTCCTCGAAGAGGAGAAGCCAAGACTCGTTATAACCATACTAGCATCTCTATTTGATGTACAATCGCTACTATCAAATTAACATGTGGGATAACAAAACAATTCGCGAGACTGATGAAGGAACCGCACTCTTGTTCCGAAACACCGTTAAGATGAATAATTCCAACACATAACCGGTTCTTTCCTGGGGACCCAGATTATACGACCAGGGTCAAAGCACTATCGATTCACCGGAGTCTCGCCATGTTTCTCCATATCATTAAACCACATTGATCGATTCAATATACCGCATCACTATCAAAGGTAGAAAACGATGTGTAAAGTTGCTCTCATTTTCCTATATACGCATGTCGCAGTTGTGAAGTCGCAGGTCGCTGTTGTGAAGTCACAGGTTACACCTAAGTCTAAATGCCGAAGTCGCAGGTCGCGTGTTTCGAACTCGCAGGACGCAGGTCGCAGTTTTAAGTCGCAGGTCGCATGTCGCATGTCGTGACCGGATTTCCATAGGCTATTGACTCACACACATCCAAATTGAAGTCAGGGACACTATTACATGTATTATTATTCTGTTGTTTATCCTGTACAAACAATCCAGTCATTAGGTTCCTTCCTGTTAATGATATGAAAAGGTTTAGTGTGTGTTAAAAAAACATGCATACCAGGCATCGAAGTGGCAAGGCTTGCCTGTAAGCGTTGTAAATCAAAATTTTCCCGAACTGTTGTTGCGGAAGGGGAAAAATCTCCTCTATTTACTTGGCAGCATCAACACATCGCTTTATTGCGACCGGATGCCAGGTCGCCAATCAAATGTCACATAAAGGTTTTGAGAAGACCAGTTCAGTCCATGCCCGTTTTGTGCAACGATGAAAAACATTGGCTAAAATTTGAAAACACGGCACTCACTATAATGGAAACGACTTAAGGACTGGTCAGTTTCTTCGGCCTGGGGGGGGGGGGTGGATTCATAGGGGGGGGGGGGTCACCCTGTTTTTGACTTTGGTGATAGGGGGGTCACCATGTTTATGAAATGCCCAATAGGGAGGGGGGGAGTTCAGTGTGTTTTTGAATTTTGACACAGGCTCATCATTGCCTAAAATGCATCGTGTCAGCCACTAATTTCATCATTCAGTTGCATTCAGATATATTTTTCAACATGCCCCACTTTAACATATAAAACATACATATATCAGAAATATCTGTATGTTCAATATTTTTAAGTGTGCTCTTCTAGCTCATTACTTTATTATATCAGAATTTTTTCAGCATGCCCTTCAGGTGCATATGACAAGGCATATATATCAGAGATATCAGGATGTTTCAAATTTTTCGGCGCACCCTTCGGGCGCCATACTTTAATAAGTCAGAGATATATGTCAGAGATATCTTGATGTTGGCTAAGTGAAAGTGTACCGTTATGAGATCTGCAGCTCACATGAAAAGGATGACAAATTCCTGATACTTTTCTGTTTTCTCTATGAGAATTCAGTCTATGGGAATTCAGTATGAGAAAGCAACATGCACTAATTTTTCACAATATATATTTGATACAGTGACTTATTTTAGAGATAGAAAAATGACAAGATATCTTTCCTTCTCATTGATGCAACTATTTTCCTTTGTGTCTCAGGTTTTCTGTAGAAAGATGCTTTTTTATGAACCAAATAAAAGCTAAAAAAGGCAGTTTTCATCATTATTAGCTGTGCATTTATGGGTTCAATGTTACAAGAAAAGGTCCTCACAGACACTGCACACATCAGATTTGGCTAAAATACCTCTCTATGGCTTCTCAGGAGATTTAATTTGATGGCTAGCAAGTCTTAACACCCATCAAAGTTTTTGATTTACTGCTTTTTCCTCTTTGATATTAACGATTGACGTCCATTTCTGTACAACCGTTCAGGACATATGGTTAAGCATAGAAAGTGTGAAATACATTCACAGCTCATTCAAAATGTACTGTATTCAAATTTTAAGATTGACACTTTGAAATTCCTATCTTACAACTGACATGTCAACAATGTCATTAAAACACAGAATGACTGTTTAAAATATAAATATATGTAAAATTTAATATGTTTATATAGGGTGTGGTGGTACCTGATCAGTACTGCTTGGGTAGCCAAGGCAGTTGATTGTATTGTTTTCAAATCCCCGAAACAGTCGCCTTGGTAAATAACTGATGAACACTTAGGAGATTTTGATGATGTTATTTCTTTGCTGTATATTAATTGTTATCTACTAATCCTGCTGATGTCATATCTTCATCATTCATATGACACAACCATAGAGAACCCATAATGATCTATTGCTTGCACTTGTATGACGTTACTTTACATCATTGCGGTATTAATTTCAATCCGAGTGAATTTAAACTGTTAAACTACTTTTGACTATATATATATATATATTATATATATATATATATATATATATATATATATATATATATATATATATATAAATAAATTTATGTCTACCTTTTGTTTTACCGTTGTTGCGCGCGCCGGGGGGTCACCCTGTTTTCAAAATTAGGAATAGAATAGGGGGGTCACCTGTTTCAAAATTTGGAATAGGAGGGGTCAGCTACTTTTTGACGTCAGCAAAAATTAATCCACCGGCCCCCCCAGGCCGAAGAAACCGACCAGTCCCTTAGGTATATAAAGAGTAAATCTAGTGAGATTATGATTTTTACATTAGAATGAGAAGACAGAACACTGGTTCTTGTACCATTCTTTAAATCAGGCTGAAGCAACCAACTATTTAGCTTGCAAATACAGCAGCTATACGTGTGAAATTCACTGTTGTTGCTTACATTTTAATTCTAACCAGGACCTGAATTCCTTGTCAACAATAACAATGCACTTGACAGGTGTAAAAGCTGACTCACATATTTGGAGAAAGCAGAACTGTAGTTGACTTAAAAACAAAGTTGTGGAAAAATCATCAAGCGTTACAGCTATTGCTCTTTATACCATCCTTTAAACTTTCTCAGTACTCAATTATTAATTTTTTTGCCTTGAGTTAGAAACCGTAAAGTGTATTCTATAACTCGATTTTTATTTTATTCGTTCAGTTCTTATCGGCCTGGTTCGTGATTTTTTTTCGACGTATGTGTTTATCTTATTTTAACAAGTGAAATCAGTCCTACCGACGCGCTTTACATCAGGAAGTTTCACTATAGGTACGTGACGTTTGTCTTTAAAGTTACGTAGAGCAAAAATAAGCTTTAGCGGGTTAAAGAAACCTTTCTACGTTTGAAGCTAAAAGTATGGGTATCGCTCCTGCATACCAGCAGTGCGCATGTCGCTACCCATTCAAGGAATCACAGTGGAGTGATTATGATCAAAAATTACCAAGAAAGCGGCTACAGATCCACGAAATCATAATCCCAAGTGCCATGATTGAAGCATGACGTAATGGATGGATAGCATTCAAAGTACTCTTAGTCCGTTGGCTAGAGGGGGTCTACGTGCACCCCCCCCCCCACAGGATAACAAACCTGTATTTTTCAGAACCCTTGGGATCCCTAGAATACGAAATGGAATTTTAACAGGAAAAATATAGGGACGCAATAGCTGTTATGGTCATGTTTTGAAGGGTACCGCAAAATCATGATTTTCCAAGCCAAATGCATTTTCGTCAAATCTGTCTTCTTGTAAGTCATGTGCTGAGCTCATTTTTTAACATAACCTAACTTGTTTGGTATCATTAGAAAGGGAATTTATTCTTCTTTAAGATGACATATTGCACTATGCGATATCTTCTACAGTTTTTGTTAAATATAACAAAAACTTACCCCTTACCCAAAAATTTAACATTGCAAATTACAATAAAACTCAAATTCTACCAATTTTTTAGCTAGGCATAATAAAAAATGCATTGCTTTGTCTGAAATCTGTTTTTTTTTTTTTATACAGGGACATGTCAGAAATATGAAATAGACTTTTAACAGAAAAAATATTGGGAATCTACAGCTGTAACAGTCATATTTTGAAGGGTACCGCAAAATAACAGTTGTTGCAGATTTGCTGCTAGTATTTAGGTTGCAGTGGCGGGCATATCGACTACGGGATCAATAGATCGATCCGAAAATCGATCTACTTAGCAGACGACCCAGCTAGGGAGCGCCTGTGCTTGAACCAAGCTATTTCAGTTGTGCACGCATGGTGTGGTGGACGATAAACAGCTGACACTAATTAGTGTGAGCAGTTTTATTGCAGTTCACTGCAGTGGCTTCGCGCTCTATTACTGAAAATGGTAGTAATACTTGCCCCAACAAATTGCTAATCAAAAACAGACAATTGTAACTTTGACACAAATACTATCATGTTTACTGTAATACCCCTGATAATGACAACACTTCATTTTGATCGTCTATCGTTTGGCCATAATGAACCTCTTCTGGACATCGACTGTACATTGTAGCAGCTTATAGTGAAGGCACTGAAATATGAGGCATATTGGATTGCTTGAGAAAAACAATTCCATTACGCTGGGTTAAACAATCAGGTGAAAGTAAACACGTAGCAAGAGTTTACCGGCAGCTCAATTGATCATTGCAGCCGACCTCGGAGGGCAGCCTCAAGCGTCTCACTGATACGCATGCTCAGTATAATATGCCTGTATATGCCTTATGTTCACTGTGTGTATAATATATATATATATATATATATATATATAATATATATATATATATATTATATATATATATTGTATGTATGTATGTATTTGTGTATATCTATAGCCCCCTTATATATAATATATATATATATATGTATATATATATATATATATATATATATATATATATATATATATATATATATATATATATATATATATATATATATGTGTGTGTGGAAACAGTATTGTGTAGCGTGGTATTAATGTATTGTAGAAACTAATGAGAAAAATCACACAACTACATCCGATTGTCTCTACATTGCAAATGTTGGGGGCTTGAAAAAATGACCAATGTAGGACTTGAACCCACGTTCGGATGCTCTACCAACTGAGCTAACGGATCAGTTCAAGTTGGTTGACGTGCGCCGTCCTGTTGGTCTTTTTTTCTTCCCCAAAAGAGACCTTAGATTTACACTGGTTTTTCTCTCGAAGGAGTATTTTAAGGAATCGTAAATTTGTAACTATAGAAACGTTTTGTGACATGACAGATCATACATGGGTCATTTTTTCAAGCCCCAAAAAATTGCAGTGTACAGACAATCAGACGTAGTTGTGTATTTTTTCTAAATAGTTTCTACAACACATTTCCAAGCTAGACAATACTGGTGAATCTGTCCATGTGTGTGTGTGTGTATGTGTGTGTGTGGTTTCTGTTGTTGTTGATGATACTATCCACGGTCTTCATATTGATGGTACTGTCTTACGATATTACTGTTAATGACACTGGCTCATGTTTGCGCAGGGGTTACATTCAAGTGACACAGTATATCCATCGGTCTTGATTGTGAACGATAGATGGCGCTACTCACTCCAGGGAAATGCCTCCTCCATCATTCGTGTGATCCTACGTCTAACCAAGGGGATAAGAAAACATGTTCACTGCATGGTTTTATGTGCCGACGAACGAGCTCAGAGAGAAGCTGAAAGTCTTGGAGTTAAATTAATTTTTCCGAGTCCCAAAGGACGTTTGAAGTGTAAAAAGCCAAACATAGACTGGATCATGGGCTACAGCACATATTTCCCGAAGTTGTGTGAGCTTCAGAATATCAATATGGTTATTGGGATTGAAATGACCACATCAGATGCTGCTTTACTCATGAGGAATGACCTATTTCGTAAAGCGGCCTTCTATCTCATCAACACTGCCGATCCGGAAATGCTGGATTGTCGTATGATGCAACTCTCAGACGATGAATTCACAGAGTGTCGTTGTTCACTGGATGAGGAAACCGAAGAGGCTAAAGTTGTTGTCTCTGCAGAATCACATACTTATCAGTATTTTGTCAGAATGAAGACTGAGCAAAACCACTTTCTTCTTCCCCCTTTGCCAGAGGCTGAGTTTTGCACTTTCAAACCGCCGCAACCATATAATGATAAATGCGGATTTCGGATTCTGTCTCCAGTTGAGAAGCACCATTTAAGTTCTCACTTTGAACACTTAATGGATCTTGCAAATGCGATTGAAAAGCTGACAGTCACACTCTGTGAAATGTACCGTCGCCCTCCCAGGTGGCTTATCCTGGGTGTGCCTTCAAATGAACAAGAACAGCTGAAGCTAAAGCTTGGTTCACACTGCAGCAAACTGGACATTGTCACCTACGAGCATGCGGAATCCAATGTCATGAAACTAGTTCGCAGGTCAAATCTCGTGCTCTTTCCATCGCTCTCAGTCGACTCTCTGGGTCTTTCGCTCACGACTATGGCAGTGGGTGTTCCTGTACTCTTTGTGGGCAGAAATCAATGCCAGTTTCTGGAGGAGAAACACTGTATTGAATTTGAGCCACTCATCACTTGCTGGCCCAGGAAGTGCACCAAAAACTCATGTTTGCAATTAGGAATAATGACATCTGTCTCAACAACGCCCTGAAGGTCAGAGAGGCTCTCAAAGAAGAATTCCAACATCAGAAAAGTACATACTTCAGTTTTACGGAAACAGTGAAAGGCGACGTCGTGACGTTGAAACCTGAATTCAGTAATCAAACGAATGGGGTTTGCAAGGGTAAGTAACGATGGTTGAATTCACTCATTTCTCTCCAATAAACTGCACTCAAGAACTCCCTCTGATTGCGTAATCTGAGGTATGGTCAAATGCTGTCATACACTGCAAAGAAAATGTTGCTTTGTGTCATGTTACAGGTGCAAAATTACAGTTAACAATTCATTTTAAAGGCACCTCTGTAATTGAATTTGGGCACATGACTTTGTTCTATTTCGCCTTTTCTTTAATACTGAATAGTGACATCACAGCCGCTGACACCAGGCACTTGCGCGTGCACCAGTTTGCTATCAGAATCACCATGGGATGCTGCGAAAGTTGCTGCTCTTATTTCACGCCTTCGCATATTCACCTCATTACTTGAAATCACAAAAATATCTGATCGTAATTTGCAAAACATTGCAGGGAACTTCGTATGTAAGTGGTTGTATCTCCTAGTTCTGTCTCAACAACAATAATATATATCACAATACTGTTCATTCGTCAGCTCTCGTTGACTGCAAAGACATTCAAAGGTACTGAACATTTTACAAAGCATGCAAGTTCTGACACTGACCTTCATTTCTTTCCACATATCCAGAAGGTAAATATTCCCAAACAGAAGTTTCAGATGAAAAGCAGACGCACAATCCTGATCCGACAAACTGTACACATGTAGAAACACAGCCAAATCAACGCGATCCAGGTAGGTCCCTGTTTGGCATGTGTTCATGATTAGAACATGATACTTGCAGCTTCTCGTAACTCTTAACCCTCTGTTACAACACAGACGGATAAAAAATCCACTTCTTCTCGTCTGCTGTTACAACAACAACACTCGTCTGACATGAACAAATGCTTCAGTTTGTCTAGTAGATAAGTATTGAAAACAATTGAATTAATACAGGTGCGTAATAGAGGTAAGAAAGTGCATTCGGGACTCCGGACAACCTTGTATGCACATAAGTAACTTGAAGTAAAGAAGGATGTAGACATATTTTTGAAAATTAATTTTTACTTCTAGCTTATTGAAGTGTATATTTACAGTATTTTATGAAAGCGTGGATGTGTATATCACCGCTTGAATTTTAAATTTCAGTTTCCAAACAATATTATTTCGAGTATATTCTTGGACATATCAAAACATTCATAAAGGGAACGCCAGATTTGATGTTTCATCGATTTCTAATCTCTGATTTTTGCCAACTAAATGGTCAAAGATTGATATATAAGAGAGCATTTCCCATGCTATGCCAGCAAAGCACATAATAGTTTCGACGTCACCGAACACACCCACTCCTCTTTCTGTTTTAATTACACCTCACAGTAAAATACCAATCATTTGATGCTGAGTCAAAATTTACCGCTCGCAAAAACGTAAGGAGTGGCCTGGAATATGCAAATTTTTCTTTTCAGGAGAAGTAGCCATACACGTTTCCATCAGCGAATTGATACCAGCCTTTGGAAGAGCGATACTTGATGCATCAAATGCTCTGTTTGAATTGTGCTCTTTCAAGACAACTTTGCCACAAAACCTACTGCGGTATAATCCCACTGCATACATCAAAAACATCAAACGAGGTAGCATGGTGTACGTCATGGGGTGCAGGACATCCGAGGCGCTGGAACATCTTTGGTCGCTGTATCAAAGCAAAGGGCTCGGCGAATTGGTGGAAAAGAGCATCATGACAGATACTGTGTTGACAGATATTGGTGCTCTGTACTTGAAGCTGAGAACGACTATAGATCCAGAGGAGTACCGTCAGTGCAAGGAAGAGCTGAGTTTGCCTGCAGGTATATTGAATGATCATGAAATATTGGAAAAACGATGACGTACATTTTTGTTCTGATTTTAAAGGTTTTCAATACCTCATATAGACATGTAGACTCGCATAAGACTACTTTGACGTGTAACAGGTAAAAATTTCAAATTTTAGACTTGTCTATGTCTATATTTACTTATAACCACTGAATCGATACTTATCTACCTCTCAGGATACAAGTACGTATACTCGCGTCGACACAGCGTTCCTGATGTATCGAGAGCATCGCTCTCATTGAAATTGAGGACCTGATGTCCGCTGACCCCTTGGACGACCTGGCAGTCATCCGGCACCATACAAGAAGAAAACAAAGCTTCCTTTGATTGGGCCGTGCACGATGCTGATTGGAAAACCTTGTTTTGATGCAACGGTAAATACCACCGAAGAAGATGCGTCGCACTCAGAAGGGAAAACAGGCTTCTCAAATCGCGTGTTAATATTCTCGAGAGGAAAATTGTATACCTGGAAAAACAGAACCTGCAAATGACCGAAGGCCAGACATCAATGATACAAGACGCTGCTGCTTTCACTTCGTCACAAGAGACTTCAGCAAGAGGTAGTCATAGTAGTATAAAACCTAATATCATATGAGCGTTTGTCGATTTGTCTTTTGATCAATGTAAAAATTACCGAAAATCGATTTTCGGTATCGGTTTTCGTGAATCAAAAGTACGCTAGAATTACAGATACAAGCAGCTAGGGACTGGTCAGTTTCTTCAGCCTGGGGGGGGGCGGTGGATTCATGGGGGGTCACCCTGTTTTTGACTTTGGTGATAGGGGGGCGGGGTCACCATGTTTTTGAAATACCCAATAGGGGGGGGGGTCAGTGTGTTTTGAATTTTGACACAGGCTCATCATTGCCTAAAATGCTAGTGTCAGCTACAAATTTCATCATTCAGTAAAAGTATTTTTCGGCGCGCCCTTCGGGCGCGTAACTTTAATAATCAGTCATATTTTTCAGCACGCCCAACTTTAACATATCAAGCATACATACATCAGAGATATCTGTATGTTCAATATTTTTCAGCGTGCTCTTCAAACTCATTACTTTAATATATCAGACATATTTCAGCATCCCTTCAGGTGCATGACTTTAATATACAAGGCATATATATCAGAGATATCAGGATGTTTCATATTTTTCGGCGCGCCCTTCGGGCGCCATACTTTAATAAATCAGAGCTATCTTGATGTTTGCAAAGTGAAGTGTACATTATTAAATCTGCATTTCATATGAAAAGGATGACAAATTCCTGATACTTTTCTGTTCTCTCTATGAGAATTCAGTATGAGAAAGCAACATGCACAAATATTTCACAATATATATTTGATACAGTGACTTATTTTAGAGATAGAAAAATGACAAGATATCTTTCCTTCTCATTGATGCAATTATCTTCCTTTGTGTCACAGGTTTTCTGTAGAAAGATGCTTTTTTATGAACAAAATAACAGTTAAAAAGGCAGTTTTTGTCATTATTAGCTGTGCTTTTATGGTTTCAATGTTACAAGAAAAGGTCCTCTCAGACACTGTACACATCAGATTTGGCTAAAAAAGCTCTCTATGGCTCCTCAGGAGATTTAATTGGATGGTTGGCAAGTCTTAACACCCATCAAAGTTTTTGATTCGCTGCTTTTTCCTCTTTGATATTTATAATGATTGATATCCATTTCTGTACAACAGTTCAGGACATCTGGTTAAGCATAGAAAGTGTGAAATACATTCACAGCTCATTCAAAATACAGCTCATTCAAAATGTACTGTATTCAAACTTTAAGATTGACACTTTGAAATTCCTATCTTATAACTGACATGTCAACAATTCATTAAAAACATAGAACGACTATTTAAAATATAATATATATGTAAAATGTAAAATATAATATATATATACGTATATATATATATATATATATATATATATATATATATATATATATATATATATATATATATATATATATATATAATTTATGTCCACCTTTAGTTTACCTATGTCGCGCGCCGGGGGGGGGGGTGTCACCCTGTTTTCAAAATTGGAATAGGGGGGGGGGGGTCAGCCACTTTTTGACGTCGGCAAAAAATAATCCACCGCCCCCCCCCCAGGCCGAAGAAACTGACCAGTCCCTAATACAAAACGTAGCCTGAAACATCGCAGACCGCAGACTCCTCTGAAAATTTTTTAACGTTATTGGATAATCTCCTGTAGTTTCCTGCAATCATATATGCCTCACAGTTATTGATTTTCTTTTTAAGTGTCTGGTGGCCGTTTTCTGTCCGTTTGTTTCTCTCTCTTTCTGTCTGTCTGTCTGTCTCTCTCGATCGAGAGACAGAAAGACAGGTAGCCAACCGTGCCAATTGATTGCATCATCACACATCGCTCTATACTCTGATGATGCAGCTAGTCAGTCCAACCCGAGATGAAAAAGACGATATTCCACCAGTTTGAATAAAGTCTTCATAGCAGTGTTTTTCAGATGAAATTGCATTCACATTTAACTTTACAATACCATCTTCTGCTTGCATTTGTTCAATTAATTCAGCATATCAAAATAACATTATTACAGTTATATTCATAGATATTTTGGGGGTCTTGATTATAAAACAAAACTATGCACTTTCTAACAATTTTCTACCGTATCTCATGAAACTAGCATCCATACGGAATGCGAGGACAAAGCTGTTTCTGTGGCTGCGACTGAAGAAAACGTGCCAGGTAGTCAAGGAGACGGTAACGAAGTCCGGAGGTTTGTGGAAGACGAGGCTGTTTCTTTAAAACAACTGAAGAGAGTGAGGCAGGTAGTCAAGGAGAACGTGATGGTATTGGACATCTCAGTGAGTTGACACGTTTCATGATTTTTATAGAGCTCTTCGCGATTGTCTACTTGCTCTGAACAACACAGATTATCACTCCGTGAGGGCAAAAACACCATGAATTTGTATCCTAGATTTCTCACAAAAGTGATACAATGACGTGTTTTTTCTCTTGTCTTCTTCTTTTTTGATTTTATGAAATCCGACTTCGATCATACAAACTGCAAAACAGGAATGTTTTCTTTTCATTACGAGAATGTCTGTGCATGCATCGCACAACGTTAATTGTAAAGGCAGCGGAATGATGGGATATGGTGACGGTTCACAACTGCACAGTAATTGTAAACCTACATAACTTTTCTACTTTGTGTAGCGCCCTCTCAGTTTTTACATGATTCTTTTCATGATCCGTGTTTTTTTTGGTTTTTTTTTACACACGAGCGAGTGAAAAAGGCCAGAGTGGCTTAGGCCAAAGTAATTAAATTCTTTGTTTTGCGTCCACTCAAAATGGGAAAAGGTACGCGTCTAAGCGGCTGAAAAACACACATAAGAAAATTAACACAATGTAATTTGATTGCAGCAAATAAAAAATTGTAACAAAAAGTTAGTTCAGAAAAGCTAAGCGGTAATGTCCTAAAATTTCCTATTCAAATACATTGTGTGTGTTTTTCATGAAAACCTTAAAAACCTACGCGGTTGGGGACGCAAAACAAAGAATTTAATTACTTTGGCCTTATCTAGATCAACACGCGCGAGGACGAGAAACAAAACCATTTTCTTTCGCTAAATAATCCATATTCAAGCGACAAAATATTTCGGTTTCTGAGCCAAATGTTGTCCCTACTGATGATACTAAGGCAAAGAACAATAAACATTCGCTTATTTTTCTTGGGGTTTGCGCGTTTGCGGTTTGCTTAGTTATCACAGCATGAACCATGATACCGTGATCACAGAAGGACTTTGATTACTGGTATGAAGAGAAAGAGATTACAGTGAAAAAGTGCTCTTTGCAAATACAACAAAAGTAAACAAAAATCTACAATAAACAAAAGTGTTATCCCTCTTAAAATTTTGTCGGTTAGTTTCTCTTCCAAGTACATGACTTTGCGAAAGAAAATATGTGTACTAAAAAAGAAAGCTAACTTCAATCTCTTAAACTTCGCACCACAGCCTGTGTAAATTTATCAAATTTATCAAATTATTTTCACTTTTAAACTTTAGATTTGATGATCAGTAGAGTTTACATAGTCTGCTGTGGTTTCGTTTTCTGCTGAAAGGTAACACCACCTGGTCAAGGCCATGGACGTTGCGGTTTTCCCCCGGACTCTCTCTCAACCACGAGAATTCACTGATAGTTGTCCATCGAGACGAAAACACATTGGTAACAGACCCATGGGACGAGCGTGAAGGACCTGGAATTTTCACATTCGATGAATTTCGAGACCAACCATACCATGGGATGTCGCTGTGTCACCTGGTGGTAATCATTACATCACAGATATCGCAAACAGACGAGTAGTAGTTTGCGATAAAGAAAACAAAGTCATCAACACATTTGGTCAAAATGAAGATATTAATCCGCGAGGCATAGCCTTCACGTTAGATGGCAGTGTATTCTTACAGATTTTAACGGAGATTTTCTCAGGAAATATTCATCAGATGGAGAACACAAGGCAGTCTTTGGAGGGACCGGGTCTGAGCCAGGACAGTTTTCAAAACCATACTCCTTGGCTGTAAACAGCAAAAATGAAATGATTGTGTCAGACAATCTAAATCACCGAATCCAAGTCTTAAATTCAGATGGTGATTTTATCACACAATTCGGAAATGAAAAATCTAGTCCTGGCGAACTCTGGTTTCCAAAGGGTGTCGATGTAGACGTAGAAGATAATGTCTACGTGTGTGATTTTGGCAATAATCGGGTTGCCAAGTACAATTCAGATTATGAATATCTTTACGATATTGCAACAATATTGCGCCCGATAGATATCGCAGTGGATTCGATCAGCGAATCAGTTTATGTCACTGATTTACCGAATCAGTGTATCAAACACTGTGGCATGGATGAGGAAGATGATTTAACAGAGTTGTTTCTAGATTTTCTGTTACGTCTTTTTGGGGCCCCGCCCTAGAGACAGTGGCATTATGTTTGGAGCAAACTCTCTCGTAAATGAATCAAAGTGCTCTAAGTGCCTGGGGAAACTTTAAAATTACTAAAGTGTGCCAGGAAACAACTTGCCGGTATATTTACCGTCCATTGAGAATTTAGCAGCCAACCCAAATCCCCTGGCTAGTCATAACTTGTGTTTCCGTCGTACCCTTAGGAAATAGGGTAGGTCGATCGGGAACCATTTTAATTATTTTTTGGGGTGAATCATCAAAACACAGCAATATTTTCTTACTTATATTTGTGATCATTTCTTACAGTTGTTAGAAATAGCGAAATGAGCACAGCGTAATAAATCTTTTCAAAGGACTTGTTACTCGTATGCAGGAAAATGCGGATTTATATGATCATGACGTTTACGTTAGTAAGCTAAATTATCAGCTTTGTGAGACAGTATTGAATCTATCATTCTTTAGTACTTTGGTAAAAAGCATACGAGGATAGTAGGTTTTTAGACTGTTCTGTTTCTTTAACATCTACTCTGAACTTCTTTTCAAAAGGATGCGTTTGGCTGAACTTCATGTAGGCGCACTATACTATTCCAATAGTAGTTAGACCTCATGAAGGTCTCTTTCAATATTGACCAAAAATACGTAATGTCGCCTTCTGTGCTGCTGTTGAATATATAATGTAATTAAGCAGGCCACATTCAAATGTATTTATAAGCGGTTTCTGAGTATAGTACTTGTGTTTTAGCGATAATATTCTTTTATAGCAAAATTTTACAGCTTACTCATATGCTTATGGTAAAACAAACCACTTTCGACAAACAACTCTTATATGGGAGAGTTTGGAAATGGGAAAAAATATTCAAGAGTATAAACTACAATTTGTCGTTGTCATTCAACTAGCAAAGGAAAGACAGGTCGACACAAAATGACTACAACAGATCATGTTTTAGCTCTACAATATTTATTCCCCCTTTCAAATCTGTCCAGTTTATGCATGTCGGTATGCTCAATGTAGAAGCTGCCTGCTTGGTTTGGTGGACAATTAATAATAGTTAGACTATATTCAGCGAAGAGGTTGGTTTGAGTATCGTATCTTGGATTGACATTTTCTGCGATGACCATACATGAGATTAAGAATTTTAACTGGGAATTTTATATTTTATCTTAAAATTTTAGGCTAAAGGTTAAACAAAAAAGTATTGATTGACTTGAACGAATCACGTCAATGCTACAGTGAAATTGGACGTTACCTTGTACTTTGATTGTCCGTCATGCACTGTCATACTAGTATTTTAGGTTATGCTGTCACACATTCCGTTATGTTACAATCGTAAATTGGATTGCCTGGATATATTCGAGAGATTTTGAGCTCTGAATTATGCTCTAATAGCATTAAATTTCAGTCTTTTTTACAGAGCATATTCTTTGTATGACTGCTGTGTTACAACTTCGTTGCACAATAAACTATCATAACTTTATTCCTGTATCAGTTTTTCCTGTTATGTCACAAAGCCCCATATTCCCTATTCTTGAAGACAGAGCCAAGTTCTCTTGTCCTTGCTTCAGTTGAATGCATTTATTGCAGTGGGTTTCCAAGTGAGCTATTCCACCTGTTTAAATCTCCGAGGCTGAAGGATTCCTAAATGTAATCCTGGAAAAAGAGACAGACAATCTGGCAGATAAACAGAGGTCGAAGGAGAAAGAAAAGGCAGCAGAGAGATTCAGACAGGCAGAGGCAGATAGACCGAGACAAGGAGAAAAGAATATCTGAAAGTTTAATTGCACGCTAATTTTCAAATTTCAAAATTTGTCCTGATATAGATGCTAGAATTACTGGTTGGAAATGATAGTCAAAACAAACAAACAATTGAACAATTTTTCGAATTCGAATGATTTCAACGCAACGTCTTTGACAATTAACTGGAACATTGTATGCCGATACCTCTGTCGTAAGTGTCTCAATAAATCAGCCGCTGATCGATTTAACACATCTTCGGATAAATATTAAGAATGATAATAATCGATAATTTGCATTTTCTTTCCTGTAGATTCTATTCACTGTTAAATCGTATATAAATGTGGGACCCAAAGGTGGCGAATTAAGCAAAGAAATTTGCTTGTAACATTTGTTGGATAAATCCAAGTAGATTTAAATTTACAAGTGGCTACATTCTTCTGAACAATATTGCACACTGGAAACTATCAGAGTTAATTAAGTTTATTTCGATATTGAATGACTTATCATTTAATGTCCCTCCATTTTCAATTTTCTGTCTCGTTTCTAGGGCATTATATGAATCAGTGACACCAGACTCATTTTATAGATACTCTTGAATAGAGACGCATGAACCAACCTTTGGCCATAAGTCATGGGAACGTTTTTCTGGACAATTGAGCTGCAGTTAAATATAAGTTAATACTGAGGCAAAGTACGCCAGCAGTCTCAGCCGACACTGATACATACTAATGATCACAGGTTAGACTTCACCATTCATGTGCCCTATGTTCATCAGTGTTCAAACCAGCTAAACATTTATCTTAATTATCTTACTATTAACAGTGGATATATATGGGCCACTGGTCATCTTTACTGCGGAGGTGACTGGAAATGGGACACCTAATTAGCAAATTACCCAGCTGTATTGCAAGGCATATCGCTACTTCCCTTTGTAATTAGCAAGGGACTTTGGTAACTTGTCAGGGATATCGTTTTTCATATTAATCAACTGCACACACACACTCTCTCTCTCTCTCTCTCTTTATCTCTCTGTCTGTCTGTCTGTCTCTCTCATTTGCCACAAAGTCTACAAAAGTTTGAAACTAGCTTCCATGTTCGCCAGAGACTCTAGTACCAATGACCTCACGTGCATCTGGAATAACTAAGCAAAATAAATGATCACACAAGCCTTTCTGCTCATAAAGCCTGTTCCAAAAGTGTAAAAAATAATTATGAGTTTATGGTCGGAATGAATGACCCTTAAAAGTGTCTTCCGACTTGTTTTATGTGTATAGACATTTCCCGATGTTAACTCCCGCATCTTGGCATCATCAACCAATGAACGTTGGTATTTTAGGTAACCTGACTAGTCAGATGACGACTGCAGTCCATCTGTTTCTTGAACTCTTTCTGTTTTAAAGCTCCCATGGACTCCTTGTTGTGTCTGTCGACCCAAGGCTGTGTCTGTCGACAGTTGTTAGTGATATATTCTGGTTTAAATGTACTACCCTACGTGAAAACTATTAAACAGCTTACATTCACATTAGATATTGGTGAACAAAAGTGAAAAAATGCATGTGACTAGGCCTGTTCTTTCTCAAATCTTGGAAAGTTGAAATATCTACATATCATTAAAATTCCAAGATCCCAGGCCTAATGGTATAAAATACAGTTCTCACAGATTCGCTGTCACTATACCGGGAGATATTATAACATTTACCGACGCACTGTGACATGAATTGGTGACGCAGTATGGCTGGACAAAGTTCGGCATAGTAATCAGTTAGTGTTTGATTTAGTGCACACTAAAATTGGTCATTGGCTGAAATAATAGCAGGTCACTTCCCTTAATTGTGTTCCTTGCACGTACGGTGACAGATAAACGCTGCTTTAGTCGCTATTATCAACAGGGCAAAGTCCGCCATTTTCTAAAACGCTCACATCGAATCCACAGAGGAAGCCTGGTGTTATATCGGGTAGGTAAAATTCAATCAAATTCAGTAACATCATTCAATCGAACCTTTTTTGATGTAGTATAATCTAAAACTGCATGCGCTTACAAACCTTCTTATGGCTATATTACACTCTAGCTCTGCTCATGTCGCATCTACCGAACTTCACATTTCGACGTCATGAAATCATTGATTTTCTAATGAATCTACATCAATTCATGTGACTAACCAACATTTCTTGAACAGCATGACACCACTGTTACAAACTCGCGCAAAGTGAACTGGCGATTTTCTTTCAGCCACCTTTACATTTGGCGTATGGAGAACTATGGCGGTGCGCAGTGATTTACAAAGAAATATGGCAGTGCGCAGTGAGTTGCAAAGAAAGACATTCTATGAAATGACAAAGGTGTTAGGTGCACGATCATCGAATTGGCCTAAGTTTTGTTTGGCTTTAGGTCCTTAAAGGGACATAAGCTGTAACTTGTGACAAGTTTTTCAGTATTCTGCTTCTGTATATCAACTACCGTGTCTGACCCTAATCCGTTTGTCATGCTGAAATTTCGAGTATTCTTTTTGTCAACACAGCTTGTATGTGTGTAGTGATCATTGTTTATTGTTTACAAATGAATTCTAGTCCGGACTTGAATACAATTTTCAACAATAACAATGGAGATTATACTCATATCAGTTGTGTTAATATGCAAAATACTTGGCATTAAATTACACTTTTGGGATTCAATGCAAAAACAGCGAACGACACCACAAAACAAAAGTTCTGAAAAAATAGCCAAAAGATACAGCTTATGGAGCTTTAAATGTTAAGCGACTCTCTACTATTGACTTGTCTCGGCCGTCTACTATTGACTTACCTAGGCCGTCACTCTTGCATCAGGGCATTGTTAATGACATGAAAATAAGACGGTTGAGCAAACTGGCAGGCTCAGTTATAGTTACATCCCTAGTGAACAGGTGTGCTAAGTAACAATGACGGGCATTCTTACTCCTTATAGCAAAGGAAGCATCTGCTTTATTACATATGTGGGATTACACTCGAAATTTTATTGAGTACTATTTGTTACACTTGAAAATGAAAATTAATTTGAAAATAAACAAAAACACCGCTTCTTATTGACAAAGAAACATGACAGAAATACGACTCTTTATTGATTCTTTATTGCGTATATTGAACAAATTATATGTAACGAATACAGGTAACCCAAATACATCGCTATTATACAAAAAACAGTCGCGATTACCCTACTACATCACAGTCACTAAATAAGGTTTTACACACAGAATTGGACAAGGCTTACGTCTAATCGTAACCAAATGTGAACTGAATGTGCTCATGTAGTTTACAACAGGTTCATTACAGATCACTACGCTTCACACTCACAGAACAGATATTTGTCAAATCATTATGTGTAGCAGGTTTTATCAACTTTCGCACAGTACTTTCGGAGTTAAATCACTAATTACAAAAAAAACTTAGGCCTAATCTAATATGCAAATGAATTGTTTATTAACTTGACACTGCTCAATGCTTCATGGGACAATTAAACACCTATCAGATCAACAAGTGTAGCACGTTTCATAAAATAAAATGCTGTAATTTCGGAGTAATATCACTAATTACAAAATTTATTAAATATGGAATGAACCCTTAATTAACAGATATCTGCCGGATCAGCATCTGCAGCAGATTTCATCAGATTAGGTACAGCTATTTCGGAGTTATACGACTAATTACAAAACTTCGTTGAATATGCAAATGAGCTATTTAGTAACTTGATACTGCCCAAAGCTTCTAAGTACAATTAGATATCTATCAGATCAATATTTGTAGCAGGTATCATCAAATTTGATGTAGGAATTCCTCAGTTATATCACTAATTACAAAAAGTTTATTAAATATGCAATGAGCAGATAATTGACCTGGATAGCCACACTAAGCAAAATCTAATGAGTTATTGCCATGAGCATATGTTACCTGTCTATCAAATCTGTCTTGATTCCCTTCGGGCGTTCTTGAGTTATCGAGTAAACAGACAGACAAACACATACACAGACACACACACTGACAGAGAAGACATCGGTACGACATTAGCTAACGTGTATGAACACGTGAGCTAAAATCGTCGTGTAGCCTATACCTGCCAGACCTACGTGTGGAAGCATCGTGGATTGTGAGTCCGAGACTCGCACATGACGCTGTGCCTTTAAGCAAGGCACTTAATTCCTCTTTGCTTCACTGGTAGTGGTATCTCAGCCTGTAAAGAGGCCTTAGCCTTCTGAAAGCTAGAAATAAACGGGAATTCATATATAACAAATACATGTAAACATTCAGAGCTGTCACAGCGAGGGACATTAGTGGTATGTATTACACTTGTAATGACAACTTGGGGACTTAAAAAATTACAGATAATATCATATTTGCCAGGTTTTGTGCCATGTTAACCATGTTTCGGTACCAGTTATTTACAACAATGTATCTATGTTTAAAAAACATAGTTGTTTCAGAGTACTTAACCTGAGAACAAAAGAGCGACGAGTAAAACACTCGCTCTAGCCCATGGAACAATTTCACTTGTGTCTCGTTGCTGTTGATCAACCAAAGAAACCGTTTTTGGCTACCCCAGCCAACCAGGTAAGCCCTTTCAGAGTTAGAGTATTTTCGTTGCCGACAAACAATGTTTACTTAGCGTCTGGTCTCATAAAACAAGAATATAACCATCCGGTCTTAAAACCCCTTGGAGTGTCAATTCATGTAACAAACAAGTACAAAGGTCATCTCATTCCGCTATTGGCAATAACAGGTGCAAATGCATCAAAGTATAGGCGACTTGGAATGCGAGCTACATTTATAGAATCAGAAGTCAGTGCATCTCCAGAATGGGAACATTAGATTGACCCTAGTTAGACTTGGACTGTGTCCAATTTGTCTTTTATAATTCATTATTTTGTCAGGGATTGAACCATAGGAATCAAAACTCGGGGAGGACCACAGGCGCTTGGAGTGTTCATTGTCACGTTACATTGGGCACTCCTAACATCCGCTGGTTAACGACATGGTCTATTTTGATTGAATTGGACAAATCGCCGTTTCTTTAATTTATCTGAAACATTCTTTTCATTGTCAAACTACCTCGGATTCAGTGATTTATCCTCTGTCTAGTCACTTGAAACTGAGCACAAAAGAAATATGGCCACCACTTTTTGCAAGCGTTTTCAGAATTTTGTGTAGAAATAACTATAAGATATAAAGACACAACTTTTTCACCCTATTCTTATTTGTTTTCATGTAAAATATGGCCGATTATGTATATCATCACAACAATAGAGCTTTTCCTTTGTTGGATAGAAGTCGTACACGGATTGGAAATATTTTTATGACAAAGTCATTGAAAACCACAATCAAAGACAGAAAAGCTCCAGTAGTGATAATTAAAATCGATATAAAATTATGTAGTCCAAGAGCAAAGTCCGTGCAAGTGCACTCACTGAAGTCTTCCGTGAAAGATATGAGCAAACAAAAACATGACAAAAATAGTATAGGATAAAACTATTCTCGGCCAGATGGTCTTTTTTACATCTGGTTTAAATTTAATAGATAAAAACACTAAAACCATCATAAGCAATAAACCAATTCGTAGGTGAAAACTAAGTAAAGCCCTACACAACTTCAGTCATGTCGCGTATGTGGCCTTTGTAAAATGTTTCCTCGACACACAACAGAGACACAAACAGAAACATTTTTGCCATCGCTGAATACGGTAACATGCCTTGACTAGTCTTAATCGCAAAGAATTTTCATTCCTTCACGTTTTGTATCATTTGCACGGCGTTTTCTCCCTATTCTAAATGTTACCTAGGGGGCTTTATAGTTCTACATGCTCTATTAAAAAATAAGAAATGAGTTCCTATCTTATTCTCTAGACAACGTCAGCTCTTGAAAAGCCACCTCTTCACCAAAATCACTTTTAATTTTCAATTTCTTTTTTTGAATTAATTCTTTCTCATATAACATCTGATTCTACTTGTATTACCCTGTATCATTCGTGTTTCTCGTTTTATATCAGACTCTTATTTAACTATGGTATTTTTGAAGTTTACAAGTTTTTACCAGTAATTTTCTTCTAACGTATTGCATCCAATATCCTTTCCTTATCGCTTTACCTATTCTGTTGTTTTCATTTGTGTCATCCATTGTGGTAACCCTGAAGAAGGTAGTTTGTGCACAGCCGAAATGTACCATTTGACAACATAAGACCTTCCATTTTGCATGTTACATCACTTCGCGTTCGACAAGAAAAGAAACTTTAATTTCAAACTAGAGGTCGCATTTGACAACTTTCCTACCTACATATAAAAATTCGCATTTGACAACTGCAGCAGCCTCACATTTTTAAACATTCATATGCTCACGTGACTAGCCATTGAACATATACCTAAAATGAGAACAGGGCAAACCAGTTATGTGCACTCAAATACAGAGCTGCTTAATTTTCAGACTGGCTACGCATAGTCTGAAACAAATTTAAATAAAAACCCTTGAGCGTGTACGCTTTTTAACATCTTCGCTGTTCACGCGTTTCCAACAACACTTCATCTGCCTTTGACGACCCTTCCGCTTTTGAATGCTTGGGTGTACTGCATGGTAGGTATACTGTTACGCCTGCAGACAAATCTTCAAATTACATCATTTATATTACCGTGACGTCATCACCGTATTGTCTGCAAGCAGATTTAATTCAGATTTGAGTAACACAAAATACTCTTTTTCGACCTTATCTAGGGAGCAAACATTTAATAATGCTTATCACTTTTTAATGTTTTGGACATCCAATACCAGATATTATCCCAACTACACTCAATTCCTAACATCCATGCGAGTAAGTATACAACCAAACGCTTGTCAAAGCTATTTGGTCATAATTTTATCAAAGTTTCGATCTGAACTGGTTCGCTATTGAGACAAAGTTTATTTTTGCAAACGAACAAAGGCTTTGGCATTTCAATCTGCAAATTCGATTTTTCGACATTATATACAACCGTCCCACATCACAAATGCAAAGGCAAACTCTCATCTCTTTTGAAGCAAGCCTCCTTTAGTGAGGATGATAGTTGTAGGTATAGTCACCAAGGGCATTTCAGGATATTTTGTGCACAACTTTAGGATGATATAAATGTCAGATTACGGGAATTTTTTTAGAGTAACTACATAATGGTGCAATCAGCGATTGAAGGGGGTCGTTTATGACATCAGTAGATTTTCTTTATGGTAGAGAGGTCGACCATAAGCTACAGATGAACTTTGAAAAAAATTCAAAAATCAAGTAGAATATTTTTACAACCAGATTTGAACCGAATGTGCTCACCAGGTTTGCAACAGGTTCATTACATAGTATAGTATGCTTAACAGAACAATCAGATATCTGTTATATCATTATATGTAGCAGGTTTCATCAACTTTAGCACAGTACCTTCGGAGTTAAATCACTAATTACAAAACTTCATTTAAAATGAAAACGAGCTGTCTACTAACTTGACTCTGCTCAATCCTTCATTGTACAATTAGATATCTATCAGATAAATACCTGTACCGCGTTTCATCAAATTTAATGCTGCAATTTCGGAAGAATATCACCAATTACAAAGTTCATTAAATATGCAAATGAACTCTTAAGTAACTTCAGACTACTTAGTGCTTCACAACACAGTCAGATAGTATCTGCAGCAGATATCATCAAATATGGTGCAGATATTTTGGAGTTATATGACTAATAACAAAAATTCATTAAATATGCAAATGATATATTTATTAACTTGACACTGCCCAACGCTTCTCAGCACAATGAGATATACAAGATAAATATTTGTTGCAGGTATCATAATATTTGGCATAGGAATCTTCACAGTTATATCACTAATTACAAAAGTTCATTAAATATGAAAATGAGCAGATAATTGACATGACACCCACAGTATCATCATAATGTTCTGAGATTGTCATCTGTGTGTGAAAAGTTTTATGAAATTTTGTGCCATATTTCTTGATATATGTCGACACTCTCAATGATGTCTCCATAGGAAACCATTATATGAACACAAATAATGTTTCATAACTTTATTAATATGCAAGCCACAGTAATCAGTTCTTGCAATTAGTATACTACCTGTCTACCAAATCTGACTTGAATCCGTTCACGCGATTTTGAGTTATCGTGTTAACAGACAGACAGATAGACAGACACGGACAGACAGACATTAGCTCACGTGCGTAAACACGTGAGCTAATAATTTGTAGAAATGTTTAAAGTATCCTCAGCGTCAAAAACGTACCAGAGTACATTATTTTACGCATCACTTTGTATCATCGCAGATAACTACAATGTAAGTTTCACTGTGAGAATCCATCGATTATACCTATTGTTCTAAAAGCATGTCATCCCGATACTCGGGAGAGCAGTAGTATGAAATCGTTTTCTTCTTCTTGCCCTACACTGCTACAGGTAAAAATCACTTCATTGGTCTTCCTAATCTAGCTACCTTCATCAAATGAAGATTTTGCTGGTTGTTGGCAACCGAATTTGTAAACTTGTTGAAAGTAGATGTTAAAGCAATTTATTCAAGGAAGTTAAATTTACCTTTTGAGATCTCGCAACATATATATTCAAAGGTAATTTGTAATCCTTCTCTCACAGAATTCGAGTTCCAATTGGGTGCAAGAAGTTCCCCTACTGTCGTTTTCGCAAATCCACGACAATGCCAAAAAAGGTAGGTCGCCTGAAAACATTTTGCAATTGTACTAAAAGGCATTGCTTCCATTGGAATAAGCCCACATTTGTATAACGATATCAAACCAAAAATTTAATCCTTGACTTGATTCTTGAACAGAAACGGTTACACTATTTCACTTCTGATTTCGTGGCATTTTTATGTGCTACATGCATTCTTTTCATGTGTTCGTACAGTATCCAGCGGGCTTTACCTCTGTAAACACTATTGGAACTAATTAGGGATAATTTGATAGTGTATTTATTTGGTTAATTAGCAAATGTATGGTCATCTACTTTTCTGATTTTTGCAATGCACTTGTTTTTATGGATAATTTGAAATATTGCAACTTTTAGCTATAGGGCACCTGGACGTTTTTAAAAAGTTTGAACTATTACAATCATCCCAAATTAGTTCCAATCGTGTCCATGATACTTGATGTTCCATTGTAAGGGGATATCCATTTCTATTAGTACTTCATTGTTAAGTTTGGAAGATCAACATAACATCATATACAATGAGGAAGTAAGAATTCTAATTACTCATATTTTTACGAGTAGATTAGTGAAAAGAGAAAAACAACGCCATAGTCTTTGATGACCCTGTTTTTTCCAAAACGTTTGAAGTGATCACCAAACTCCTCTCCAGTGCCGAAAGGCGAAAGGATCTCAGCAAATATCGAAATTGTTCCTTCTCAACCCATGACGCTTATTATAATTTTATTACATTTATGGTTGACAAGTATTACAATTGTATGAAACATGGACACACATACAGACAGACTGACATACACAGAGTGGCACAGAGTGATGACATTAGCCCCCTTGTGTGTCTTGGCCCAAGGAGAGTGATAAAGATATAACAAAGAGCTGAATGTGATGATAAAATAGTTAAGTATACTGTAGACTAGGTCTACAGGCACTGAGGGTGAATATGTTACAGCAATTTGATTAGTTTCTTTTCCTTTTCTACTTCTGTGATAATTTTTAAGACAATCAATCTGCATGTCAGTTTATGTATTGACAAACATGTTACCTTTTACAAGCACACAGCAAACTGTTCTTGATTTTTCATTTACAATATTTGACATAGACTGAAATATATAACATGCAACCAATGTTTACATTCTGCCCATACACCAGATACATGGCGAGATTTCAACATACAATCATTACACTCAGAAACCCTACAGGGAAAAGTAAACATTGTTTTCTTCCGGAACAGCTGGTGCATCTTACAAACTTAACCAATTACACAAGGATGATGACACAAGAGATAAAGTTAAGAAATTTAACCTGTGGTGACCTTGACTTTTCCTTTCAAATCCTAACTTGACATCTTAAACTAAAATACACTGCATGGTCAATTGCGAGCACAAATACATAGGGGGACCATTTGATAAAGAATAGGTGTCTGGAAGATTGATGAGGTACATTATCTTTTTTATCCGATCCATTGTACATTCTTTTTTTCCCCACTCTCCAACCTTTTCTTTTTGTCAAACCTTCTCTGACTGATTTTTTTATTGACATTTGTTTGGAATTTTTTTCAAAATCTGCCAGGAACCCCCACCTCTCCCTCACTCTTAAACATCGAAAAAATTTTTGAATATATTTGTTGGAAACCAAACTTGCTAATATCACCTCAGCTATGTTTTAACACCAAATAAAATACAAGAAACACAGTTTACCATATCAAATGCTTACTAAATCACCACATTATATACTCTTAGTTCCAGTAGGTATAAAATTACCCCAAAAAATCTTAAAAATACAAAATGAAAGATATCCCAGTAAAATTGACAGTTTCGCAAAGTTGCCCCAAAAATTCTGAATTCCGGATTTCAACCTAATTTCAATATATCAAAAACCCTAAGAAACAGTTTACTAAATATCAAAGCAATAAGACTGGTAAATTTTGAGAAACAAATTTTTTGACCAAAAATGAGAAATATTGCCCCCAAAATAAAAAATTGCATATTTCATCCTACTTCCAATATATCTTATTGACATAAACCCTAGGAACCTGTACACTAGACATAAAAGCTACCAGATCAGTAGTTTCAGGAGAAAAATTTTTTGACCAAAAAAAGGCAAATATTGCCCCCAAAATAAAAAAATTCCAGTTTCAACATAACTTCACTACATTATATCGTCATTAATCTTAGATACCTGTTTACCAAATATTAAAGCTATCAAATCAGTAGTTTTTGGATACATTTTTTCTTCATCAGAAATTGGAAAAATTGTCCCAGAATTACAAATATGACAATATCAATACAATTTGTACAAGCATGACTGAGGTCATCCAGAGGAACATGAATATTAACTTTCAGAGCAATCAGACGAGTGATTTCAGAGAACAAGATTTTTTTACTAACAACGGAAAAATACCCTAAAATACAAACATGCAAATTTCACCCCAATTTTTGCACACATAATTAAGAATACCTAAAAAAATCTGCATACTAAGTTTCAGCTAGATCTGACCAATGCTTACTGAGTTTTAGCCATTTACAGGATTTTTTCCTTTTCCTCCTCATTTCCATATTTTTGGCACTGACATGTTCATTTGAATAAATTCATATCTCCACCCCTAGGTGCACCTGTACACCAAATACGAAGACAGTAGGTGCTACGGTTTAGGAGTTTTTGATGTGGACGGACATACCTACATACATACATACATACATACATACATACATACATACATACATACATACATACATACATACATACATACATACATACATACATACATACATACATACATACATACATACATACATACATACATACATACATACATACATACATACATACATACATACATACATACATACATACATACATACAGACAACGATTTTCCTATCTTATACGAATACCTCCCATTTGCATATATACATTATGCATATATGGGACCAAAAAACCAATGTCACTGATGCCATCAACGATCATTTGTCGAAGAGAGACGTTATACTTAGCTACCAACTTGTGATACCTGCCAAAAAAGCGTTTGAATGTAAACTTAGAGACAAGTGTTTCTCTGGTGTAACCTTGATTTAAAGTTTATGTCTCTCTACAAAATCAATCATATTGAACTGCATGCTCTTGCATATCGGATAAGCTGGGAAATGTATACCCCATAAGCTGGTTAGAATGGAATATTACTGATGAGGTGTGGGAAATTTATGATAGTAAAGTTGAAATCATCTCTCTTGTCATATGGCCATGGAACCATTGGAGTCAAATTCAAGGAAAATATCGAGATATAAAGCAGAAGAGACCGTTTCTGTAGTTTCTTTAATCATAGACAGTCGAAAAAACTTTCTCGAATTCTGCAGGATAAATCATAGCGAGATAGTTACTGAACCTTGAGTTATTCATTAAAATCACATCCTCTATTTATCTGAACGTAAGGTTAAACGTTCTAGCTGCAGAGACCTTCTGCTATGTATAAGTTCTGCCGTTCGTAAGAGTACAGAAACAAGTCAGGAAGCAAGGGAGCACAGTTAGCACCCATAGGAATTCCTATACACTGTTGGAAAATGTGTCCTCCAAATTTAACAAAGTATGTTGTCGATGAGGAAATCAAGCATACTGATAATGTCTTCCTCTGTATAATGAAACCCTTTAGGCTGCCTGAGACAAACATACTTGCAGTTCCTCCTGGTCGCATTCAATTTAGAAAAGAATAATTGAATTTTGGTAAAATGCGGTTGTTTGTTGGGTGGATGGCCACAATGTGCCATCGTCACAGCGATGGTCACCAATTGTCCATTTTGTATAAGTGACCAACAATTTCCCCATTTAAAAATTGGCCCACATACGTATTAACAAGACCATCTCAACAATGCAAACTCAAAAAATAGCCTGATTTCAATTGTCTTCATTCAAAATTCAATTTGGTTTGTTCGTTGACTGAAGCGTGACATGAGTTTGGTAATCATGCAATGTTTCCGGCGTGTTCCCATGCAGGTCGGCTAATATCGTTTACTGCATCAAATACAACCTCTGCAGCATGTTATATATTAGCGAAACAAAGCGTCACTTAGGCGATCGCTTTGCTGAACACCTTCGCACCTAGCTCTGCGTGGCAGGGCTGTGTGTTACCGGCGTTATACGGCCTTCCACTGGTGGGAGACCGTGTAATGTTATCATACAACAGAACGATCAAACGCAATAAACACAGATTTAAATAATAACACATGAGAGCGAGGGCAATATCACGATTTATTGCCTGCCCAAGGGATGGTGGTCATGATCGAAATATTGATTATGCCCGAGCCCACAGAGTAACATTGAACATGCCTTTTGTTCCGTGGTCGTCTCGTTAGAGTATTGGCTTTTCATATTAAAATGAGCTCCAAAGGTGTTAAACTTTTGGAGGCTTTGTTTGTGGTTGATGACTACACGAGATTATGCGAAAAATACGACGAGATGGCATCGTACTGCCAGTCGCGTAGCAACCATAGTTACTTTGTGAGCTCTCAGGCCAGAAACACTGCTTCACGCCAATCAAAACATAACACGCCAGCAGTTTCATAAACATGTCCTTCCTTTACGCACGTGTCAAAAAGGGTACGACTGACCGTAAACCATTGAGTAAAACCAGACAGTATCGATAAAAGACTTTCAAATTTGGTTTAAACACACTCATTATCTATTCATAAATATATTAGAGGAATTTTTAAAACGGTAAAACTCATTTTCCTGAAGCTCAAAACACTCCCGTTTTCGCCAGCATGTCAATTCTGCTCAGCACCACACGACAACAACAACACAAACTTTGCCGAACATACTTTCGCTTAACAATTGGCGAAAATCCGAAAACTACCGAAGGATTCATGGTCGCATGAAGGCGCGACATAGGCTTTTTCTTTATTATCGGATAATATCGTCTAAATTTTCTAAGTCAGAGAGTTCCAGGAATATGAGACCAAAGTGATCTAACAGGGATAATATTATCGATTTTATCCGATACAACAGCATTTTTAGAATTTTCAACCCATCTGCTTCTAATATTAGACTCTAACTTAGATTTTAGACGATATTATCGATTTTATCGGATATTATCCGATAAAACAGCATGTCGGGCATCTGCCCCTTTGTCTAATATTAGACTCTAACTTAGATTTTAGACGATATTATCGATTTTATCGGATATTATCCGATAAAACAGCATGTCGGGCATCTGCCCCTTCGTCTAATATAGACTTTAACTTAGATTTTAGACGATACTATCGATTTTATCGGATATTATCCGATAAAACAGCATCTGGGGCACCTGCTCCTTCCCCACTAGTCTATTATTAGACTCTAACTTAGATTTTAGACGATATTATCGATTTTATCGGATATTATCCGATAAAACAGCATGTCGGGCATCTGCCCCTTCCCCACTAGTCTAATATTAGACTCTAACTTAGATTTTAGACGATATTATCGATTTTATCGGATATTATCGGATAAAATCGATAATATCGTCTAAAATCTAAGTTAGAGTCTAATGTTAGACAGGTAGTGAAGTGGCCAATATATTATCCAATAAAAGAGCATGTCTGGCATCTGCCCCTTCCCCACTCGTCTAATATTAGACTCTAACTTAGATTTTAGACGATATTATCGATTTTATCGGATATTATCCGATAAAACAGCATGTCGGGCATCTGCCTCTTCCTCACTCGTCTAATATTAGACTCTAACTTAGATTTTAGACGATATTATCGATTTTATCGGATATTATCCGATAAAACAGCATGTCGGGCATCTGCCCCTTCCCCACTCGTCTAATATTAGACTCTAACTTAGATAACTTAGATAATATTATCCGATAATGCCTATAGTGCCAATGTCGCGGTATCCTCCATGGTCGGCACTCTTCGGAAAAGAGAGGCGAGAGCAACCTGAGCGAGGCGAACATGGATGGGTTACGTAACCGCTTCACGCCTTAAACAATACCCGTTGCGACTCTATCTATGTTTCTCTATGCCGAGCCGTAGGCGAGGGCATCATCAGTATTTCGATCATGACCACCAGCCCGAGGCAGGCAAAAAATCGTGATATTGCCCTAGCTCTCATGTGTTATTATTTTTATTACACCGAACAAGCAAACATGCAAAGACACAAAAAAACAATACAAAGACTTCTTCGAGTACAGTTCACATCATCGGCATCATCACGGACGCAGAGGGCATCATCACGTTCTTTTACATGTCACGTGAGTCGTGTTTAACCAATAATAGTGCGCGCTGAATGAGTGAGGTGTAATAAATTTTTATTTCACCGAACAAGCAACATGCAAAGACACAAAAACACAAAGACTTCTTCGAGTACAGTTCGCCTTTCTCTTTCTAAGTCCGGACCTCAGCGTAACTTGTCAGTGCCGAGTCCACAGGTGCAGCCAACGAACAATGCACTTTAAAGGGGTCCTTACTATGATAAGATATATTGTACATGACAAGTAATATGAACTGACTAATTTTAGTCAAGAGGGTAATTAATTAGCTGTTCATAATTTGCCCTCCCACTGAAAATTTTTCGACTTACCCTGCCGCACTCAAACTTCATTTTTCCCCGCTCCCCACATATTTTTGCCTGTTTCCCCTCCCCACTGTGAATGTTTGGAGCTCCCCTGCCCTGTGGCGAAAAAAACTTGCTGATTTCCCCTGCCGTGGAAATAATTCCCCTCAAAATTTTGTAATTCCATTTCCCCTGCAGACATGAAGCTACCCTACCCTGTGATGAAAAAAAAACTGTCGATTTTCCCCTGCCCTGAGAAAAAATTTCCCCTGAAAATTAACATTCCCATGCAGACACATACTGCAGTGGCCTTGTATTTGGTTTCCATCTCGCAGTACATAGAGTGATATGTGGGATCAATCGATAGTCTAAGTAGTCTGGGTAACCTTTAAAAGGTATAAGTACTTGCACTGTGTCCCCATCCCCGGAAACACCATGGCTGAAATTCCCCTGTCCCCGTTTTAAAAGTAGCTTCCCCTCTCCTCGTTTTTCGCTAAGCCCTGTCCCCAAGACAATCAACCAATATCTGCCCTGCCCGACAAAAAAACTAAAATTTGCTCCCCTGCCACCTAAAAATATGTCCCCTGCCCTAGCAAAATTAAAATTTCCCCTTCCCTAAAAAATTGCTTCCGGAATAGCTTTTTCGATGAATAGCTCTGTTGGCTGCACCTGAGTCCAGGGTTGCCGCTGAAAGTTTGCCGATCTCCTCGGAGGCGTATCCAAATTTGTTGCTTGCATAGTCGCTGAACACAGAAATTGCATTCCTTGTTGCCATTTTCGTTCGTTTGCTGTTTACTTGCATCAAAATATCGTCAAACTGTGCCGGTGACAGCTCTGCATGACGTTTCGCAGCGATAGTAGCAAGTACAAGCGAACGACAATTTGTTAAGCGCGGGAAGGATGCGCAGTAAGTAAAATGACGTCATCCATGTAATATCGAATGCAGAGGGCATCATCAAGTTCGCAGAGGGCATAATCCCGTTCTTTTTACATGTCACGTGAGTCGTGTTTAAACCAATGGCAGTGCACGCTGAATGAGTGAGGTGTAATTAAACGATATACGGCCTCCCACTTGTGGGAGGTCGTATACTACAACCCCGGTAACACACAGCCCTGTCAGGCAGAGCTACTTCCACACCGTGACCGACAACAAGCTTGCACACCCTGTGGCTAAACATTTCTGTACACCACCCAACCGCGGTCGGTTTGACATGGTAGTGGCTGCTATTATTTCCACCACCGACTTTACCCGCCATAAACTCGAACAGGCCACACATTTTAAACTTGGCACTCTGGCACCAGCGGGAATGGATACATATTTTAATGCGTTTGATCGTTCTTTTGTATGATTAGCTGTTTTAATTTCTTGTGTCTCCACGTTTCTCTAGCGAGTTTTCGTACTGACGAAGGGTTGCACCCGAAACGTCTGTGTGTTTTTAGTCTCTGCGATTTGCAAGTGTTTCATTTCCCGCTGGTCGGTCAGTATTTTACTGTATTTGTTTTAAATTGTTGCAGTTTTTATCTTCTGCCTTTTAACAAGTATTGTATCTCCCGCTGGTCGGCGAATATTTTACTCTACGGTAGATATGGAGATCTATATCAAAATATGACAAAATCTGTCATTCAGATGATGAGAGTCGGTATTCCTGGCTATGACTTACAACAGTAATTTGGCAACTAGCTGAATTATCGCTCAATTACTTTGCATCTTTAGTTCAACCTTGACGTGTGTAGTATCCTAGCAGTGGACGCTTTATACCAATTCTGGACACCTGGTACCAACACTTAACTAGTAGTTAGATATAGAACTATTGATTTTGTCAGTCTTATTTGTTTTGTTTCGGGTTTTGTTCGTATTGTTTCTTGGACCTGGTGATTGACTTGCCTTGAATGATAATGATTGCTGGAATTGATTTGATGTCATATTTCCCTCTAGTCTCCTATTTATAGCGAAGTGACACCGTTGGGTAAAATTCAAAGATCAAATATCTTGTACTCATGTGCACTTTAAATCATTAAATCACCTTACTCTTTTCAAGAATATATATATTGAAAATTAGTGACTAATGCCACACACACACTTATATATATGTTAGCTAGCTAGCCAGATAGATAGATAGATAGATAGATAGATAGATAGATAGATAGATAGATAGATAGATAGATAGATAGATAGATAGATAGATAGATAGATAGATAGATAGATAGATAGATAGATAGATAGACACACATACACTATGCCAGAAGGGGCTCATGTGATAGGTTGTGCCTGTCATCTCTTGGACTCCAACTTGCCAGCAGAGGAGCTCTGAATATCTCAGCTGATGTTGTTTGGGCGGCAACGAAAACTGACCAACTGCTTTCTCTTCCGCTCCCGCTCCCAATTAATTATGCTCCTTACCTCACACAGAATTTACCGATGATTACAAATCAAAATGGCCGCTATCCTTATTCTTTGGGGGAAATTTAATTTTTGATTTACACGAAAAAAACTTCAAATACTTCACATGTTAATTGCTTAAAAAACAAACGACTTGCCAGCGAAGTATTGTACAAAGTAGAAGGTTCGTAAATCTGTGCCCTAGGTGCATTCTACCATGTCTAGAGATTTATATTTTATCAGGTGCAGCCTTTGCATGCAGCAAACGACCGATGTCCGTCGGTTCTGATTGTCAACGATAAGTGGAGATACCCTCTCCAAGGCAATGCTTCTGCAATTATTCGACTGCTGCTGTTTCTGACAGAGGGTATCAGGAAGAATGTTTATAGCACGGTTTTATATGCCGACGATCGAGCATATGAGGAAGCTGGAAGGCTTGGCGTTGAATTAATATTACCCACTCCACCGGGAGTATTGCAATTTGACAAACCTACTATAGGATGGTTGATGGGCCATAAGGCGTACTACGAAAGCTTATCAGATCTTCATGATGTTAAGATCGTAATAGGTTTTGAAATGACAACTTCGGATGCTGCTTTGGACATACGAAATAAAATTTTCCGTCAAGCAGCGTTCTACCTTATTAATACCGTGGACCCAGAGATGGTTGACTGCCGTTTAATGCAGACCGATGAAAATGTAGTCTCCCATCGTCGAACGCAATTGAAAGAGGAAGTAAAGCAGGCGGAAGTTATCGTTTCAGCCGAACCGACCACTTATTGCTGTGTTGATGCTCATGCAACCACTCAAATCCAGTTCCACTTACCGCCGTTACCAAAAGGAGTTGTGAAACATTCAGGGGTACGTAAACCATATAAAGACAACAAGGGAGAGTTTCGTATAGTATCCCCAGTTGAACCGCATCAACTGGCAGATAACTTTCATCTTCTGAAAGACATTGCCGCTGCGATGGAAACGGCAGCAGAGGAACTCTGTAAAGTATTCCACAACCCACCGAGGTGGATTATCTTTGGTGTGTCTTCAGATAATAATGAATCATTTAAGGCGAAATTTGCTCCAAATTGCAGTCATTTTAAAATCGTCACGTACGACTATGATTACGGGTTAGAGGATGCACTTCGGGAATCAAACCTCGTACTCTTTCCTTCTCATTCGCTCGATTCTCTCGGAGTGTCACGTACTGCAATGGCATTGGCCATTCCAGTGCTCTTTGTAGGCAAAAGCCAACGTCAATTTATCAAAGAAGAAGACAACCTTGAATTCACGCCCGACATTAACTGCAAACTGACAGAATTGCCCGAAAAACTAATATATGCCATAAAGAAACACACTAAATGCATAAACAAGGCGAAGAAAGTCAGAAAAACCCTGTTGAAAGAAGTTGAAGTCCAGAAAAAGACGAATGACGATTTTATATCAATGGTAAAGGCGGACATTGTGGCACTCAATCCACGAACTCGCACACGAACACTCTCAGACAAACCCCACATGGAGGAAGGTAAGGTACCTTTGCTTCTCCCGCTTTCGCCGCCTGCTTGCTAGGAGATAATACAGCCTTTCGATTTGTGGCCTTTCAGCTAGGCGACTGATGCCGTATGTTGTGGGTTCGAATCCGATTGAAAACTAGCCGTATCTGTTAGGCCACTTTACCTAGAGAAAGAAAAAAACTAAATCAGGTGGCTTTCGATCGTGTCAAAACTGGCAGTACTGTCAATTGGAGATGAAGGTCATTTGATTTAACTTTCATCCAATCGTTTTCATGGCCGTCGATTGCTCACATATATATCCTACTAGTTCCTTCGTTTACATACGGCATTCAGCTAAAATATACAGCTGTTTAACATGTTAAAATATCGAGTTATATGACATGCAGAATGGACGGGAGGAGAGGTCCACCTTATAAAACTTTGCTTTGTACGGTATAATCCAATAATTGTAAATTTTTCATTCTTTGTCCTAGTCGAAGATGGGACGTTGAGCGTTGAAGAACGACATACGCAGTGTCCGAGTGTTTTTTCGTCATCATTTAAAAGCCTCGATGATTGGTTGTTCTTGAAAGACCCCTCGGATGTTCGACGGGAATCAGGTATCGACCATGTTAACTGACGCACGTTAAATAAGGCATGCTGTGCAAGCAAAGGTCAACCCGTTCAGAAAAATGATGCAGAAACCAAATTAAATAGTGAGGTGTAGCATCTTGCCCGCCTTCTAGATAATTTCACTACTGTAACAGCAGAATGCCAAGATGCAATGTCACGCCCTACGTGTCCACTTAAAAAAATCGAGTCGATGATACTGTAAATCCCATATAGTTTACAAGCTTAAACATCAGACGAATAGTTTGAAGATGTGATATCTGGGCTGAAAATCACAAAAAATTCGTAAAATATTACATGACAGATTTCACCATAATTTGCACACATCTCAAGTAGGTTATGGAACCAGTGTACCAAATTTCGAAGCTGTTAAAGGGGGCGCTGCATGAAAACACGACGTAGATTGTCCAAAATCACTTTTTTTGCAAATATTGTTTCAATGTTAAGTAATTCATTAACCCAAGATCAAAATATTGGTTTAGTTCACCTTTTAGTTGATTGAGCAGTCATTAGTTACGTGACAAATAAGTTTTTAAATTTATGCAAATTTATGCACCCCTGCAATTTTAGAATGAGGATAGATTATGCAAAATAAAATATTCGTTTTTGTTTAACGTATACTCTTGTTTTAAGTGAAATATTACATTTCAGAAAATAGTATCAAGTTTTTTTGGGTTAAATTAATTTTAATTATAAATACCAAAATCGAGGTTTTTTACCCCAAATACATACCCCTTCATTCTTCGAGTAAACTATTGCTACCATTCTAAACTTTAGATTCTCTGCCTTTTGAAAATATCTTGTAGAGAGGGGGAACGTTCGTTGTCTTCTTTGATGAGAATATTCCTTTAAAAAAACTGTGTTAGTACCGTTAGCTCCACCTTAAGTGAGTTGTTTTGAAGCACATTTTTTGATCAAAAATCATAAAAAGTAGAGTGTAAAACATGATCTGTTGCAGTCATTTTGTTGCCTACTTATCTCTTTGTATTTAAAATTATATGTACAATTAGTTGATCAACATTTTATTCCTCCTTTTATAACTCTCCCATGAACTAGTTGCAAGTCAACAATGTTTGTTCCAGTGTATGCATATTTACTGCTGAGTTTCGTGAATTCCTTATCATCAGTTTTCAGACATTAAAACAGACTCTTGTTGAGGTGAACGCCAAGGCATACAGCAAACTGCTCAGTGTACATGAATACCAAAGTTGGTGCGCCAAATATATCCACTTCAGCTGCAACACGATGGCAGATAATATCACAGACACACAGGAGACACATTTTATCTTATATCACCTCAGAACACTTGTATATTTTAGCTTGTCTTTTTGTTCATATCACAGATGAATCGTTGAGTGTTGAAGAACGGAGTTCGCAGTATCTGGCAGATGGCTCTTTGTCGCCTTGCATAAATCTCGAAGATTGGGTGTTTGTGAAAGAGTTCCCAGATGTTCAACGCGAACAAGGTATTCCAATTTTACTCCCATATCCTAGATGTAACTTTCAATCGAAGCCTGAGCTCGAAAATATCTCGGAAATGTATCATTTTGTATTCAAGAACATTTCTAAAACCAATTTGTTTGTCATAATACCATAACCTCACTGCACAGTACATACACCGACGACTATTCTCTCATCTGGACACATTTTCATCACATCACATTGCTCAGATGCTATATAATTAGGTAATTAATGCAGTAATACAATCACACGTTAAGTTTTGCAGAGGTGACGCATACCTTGCACTTGTATTTCTCATAATTATTTGACAGTTGTTTGCTAGGTACATATTTTTGAAATGAAGAATTGGGGAATTGCATTGACTCAGTGATTGTGAACGGTGAACAGTCCTCTACAGCATATGAGAAGCTGCCGCTTATAGTGCCTTTCCCATATGCCGCCGATAGCATGGAATAATAAATTTACTGATATTAGCCGCATTTATGATGCATACCCAAGCATCATTTATAATCGTTTGTAGTAGGCGAACGGCCCAAAATCTGCTGTTGTGCGATGATGTTCGTGTGACTTTTTGACCTTTGAATCAGAAGCAATGGCATTAATATAACCAGGTATGAGATAAAATCTATTGAGTGTGGCAAAACACCAGGCTTGCCCGGCCTTCGACCATTTTGAGTTAGAAACATAATCTCCTAGCTGTCCGACTAATCTAACTCCAGTTTATAAGTTGTGTGATATTTTTGGCATTTTTCAGGTTCATTGGAAGTCAAAGTGTTGATCGGCAATTGCATTCCCGCGGCTGGCAGAACGTTGACTCGCGTTGCACTTGCATTCTACAATTTGCCTTCATGGAAGACAACTCTCCTGGAAAAGCTGCTTGGAAGTCTTCCGGGTATATACATATTGACAATACGGCCAGGTTCTATCACTTACATCATGGCCTTCAGGACACTCAAAGCATTGGAGCATCTTTGGTCAGAATATCAAAGCAAACGCCTCGGACAATTGGTGGAAAGGAGCATCCTGACAGATGACGTGCTAGCCGAAGTCGGTGCTCGATACTTGACAGTGAAAACCATCATTGACCCAGAAGAGTATCTTCAGTGCAAAGAAGAGTTACGCTTGAAAGAAGGTATATCGGCTAATCTATTTGTTGATCATTTCGTAAACATGAAGGCTTCGATTATCTAAGTTTGTTTTCCTATTGTTATGGCCTACCAGTCCAAAGTGACCCATGTAATTTTTTTCTACTAAATAATAAAAATTCTTTGTCTTTGACAACATGAATTAGGATATATTGATTTTCTTGCAATTTGCCCTCCAAGGAAACAGATTTGATGATCACCACCGTCGACATAGCATGCATGATGAGCTGACAGACACTCTATTCGATGGGGTCGACGAAACAATGTCACGTGATCCAGTTGACGACCTTGCAGTCATACGACCACCATACAAGAAGAAGAAAGCAGCCATGCCGAGAGTAGGAGTCTGTGCAACATTAATAGGGGCAGAATGTGTCGAAACAGCATCACCAAACACGATAGGGGAGACATATGTACTCAGAACAGAAAACAGGATCCTGAAATCACGAATTAACACCCTTGAAAGGAAACTTGTCATCCTCGAAAGAGAAAAGCAAGCGGCGACAGCAGCTCCCCGGTTGACATTACGATATGACACCTATGCTTTCAATGAACCTCAAGCTGTTCCCCAGTCTTCATCCTCAGGTAACAGTTAACTATGAAAACGTAATATGTAGTGTTTTGCATGTTGTTGTCCATTAAAGGCACAAAGTCGGCCATTTTTCATGAATTTCTTTTGATACGAGATACTAATATTGTTTGACATGAATGGGTGACCATGCATATATTCCACCTCAGTTTTAGACACGATAAATGAAACCATCGCAAATATGAATTAATGGTCATGACCATTAATTCATTTTGGCGATGGTTTCATATAATTTGTCTGAAACCAGAGTCGAATGTATGCATGGTCACCCATTCATTCAGTAACTTGCAACATGTCAAACAATATTAGTATCTCATATCAAACATAATTCATGAAAAATGGCCGACTTTGTCCCTTTAAGACTTAGCATAATACAATACCACAAACTTAAAAATATGACCCAGATTTGATAAATAACAAAGCAACCTACGCCGTGACGTTTGATTTCTGTAGCTAATGAATGACCTGTAATAAAATGAAACGACCGAAATTGAAAAGTCAACACGTTTTTCAGAAAATATCCCTGACGATCTTTTTCTGATTTCCATAGAAGTTAATGACACACGTTTTACATATACAGCAGCAACATCATTAGGAGCTGTGCCAAACATCACCGAATCCTCTGAGAATGTGAAGGATGCAGAGGAAGAGATAACACCTGTCCCCAATCGTAAGTAACAAATTCAATTACAGTTTAGACTGGTTTAATAATCCAAAAACATGTGTGACAATAGTACCATCGAGCGATAATTTGAAAATTTATATTTATATAACTCCTCTAAAATATTTCCTTTCCAAACTTTGTAAAATCAACATTCGACGTGCTGCATATGAAAAAGTTTTTGTCTTTCTTTATTCAATGCTCAGATCTTTGTGAATAAAAAGGCGATTAGTTGAAGTTTTTACTGGATAATGTTTAACGAAAGAATTGGCGTGGCTCAAACGATAGCTCTGTAATATGGTAGATACAGATGCTGCTTTCTCTTCGAAAGAGGTTATGTTTGAAAAAACTGCTGACAACGAACTGAGCGATACGTACTGAGTTAGCTTTAAAGAGAAGTATTTTTATACCAGAAAGAAATATGAGAACCTTTTTTCTATAATTTTGTCACTGCATTGTACATGTACATGAAAACACAAAAACTAAATGTCGAAAAAGCAAATCCACAAAATGACCCCTTTGAAATAATTTCAAATGCAAAGTCAGGCGTACACCATTACCATTTGTCACTTATAACACGATTGGAACTAATTTGGGATAATAGGATGCTGATGTAATGTGTTTAAAATCTGCAAATGTAAATTATCTTCTTTTCTTTTTGCGTTAAACACTTTTTTTATAAGTAATTTGTGATATTGAGACATTCAGCTATAGGGCACCCGACATTTTGAGAAATTTGAAAAAGATGAAGATCCAATTATCCCAAAATAGTTCCAATCGTGTCACATTTCTTTGATTGTTACTTTGTATATATGCCTTGCCAACTTCTCTCTTTAATGTTTTATCTCTGTAATTTCAAAAATATCAGACAGTTGCTTAGTTTGTGTCACACAAATGGAGATCACGTAGAAGCACGAAACCACTATGGTAAATGCTCATGAAATAATTAAGTAGAAGTTTAAAAAACAAATACATTTTATGATTCTGTAAATTTAACAACCTTGACAGAAGGAGATGCTCCAATCGAAGCAAGTGGAGACACGAAAGTAACTCATCAAGAAGATTATGAACCACAGGGGTATCTAGTAGAGGAAGGTGAGTTGAAATAGTTGATTGGTATTCTTAAAATTCTTCTTCACTCAAAGTTTGTGACTATAGGAGATAGATTTTTCAATCAAAGTTGTTCTTATCTGTCATTGAACCAGTATTGGGTTATTTAAAGGACGATGCACTGTTTCATACAAGTTAAGCATACGGAAATTAGCTGAGTGAGTCTTTGGCTTCTAACGCAACACTGTCAGCTTTTAACTGTCAGTTGAGAATGACACCTTCAAATTTATTTTCTCAGTGAAAATCCAAAAGCCCTATTGACTATACAATAAGTGCTGCAGAGTTTAATTACATATTACTTTCTCCGTTTTGATTTTATTTCTTAAAGATGGCATTAATTTCTGGAATGTAAGCTGGTCAAAACCATGGATTCTTAAATTCTCTCCCGGCCTCTCTCTCAACCACGAGAATTCACTGATAATTGTCCATCGAGACGAAAACACATTGGTAATAGACCCATGGGACGAGCGTGAAGGACTTGGAATTTTCACATTCGATGAATTTCCGAGACCAACCATACCATGGGATGTCGCGGTGTCTCCTGGTGGTAATTATTACGTCACAGATATTGCAAACAGACGAGTAGTAGTTTGCGATAAAGAAAACAAAGTCATCAACACATTTGGTCAAAATGAAGAAATCAATCCGCGAGGCATAGCCTTCACCTTAGATGGCAATGTAGTTCTTACAGATTTTAACGGAGATTTTCTCAGGAAATATTCATTAAATGGAGAACACAAGGCAGTCTTTGGAGGGACCGGGTCTGAGCCAGGACAGTTCTCAAAACCATACTCCTTGGCCGTAAACAGCAGAAATGAAATGATTGTGTCAGACAATCAAAATCACCGAATCCAAGTCCTAAATTCAGACGGTGACTTTGTCACACAATTTGGAAATGAAAAGGCTAGGCCTGGCGAGCTCTGGTTTCCAAAGGGTGTCAGCGTAGACGTAGAAGATAATGTCTACGTATGTGATTTTGGCAATAATCGGGTTGCTAAGTACAATTCAGATTATGAATATCTGTACAACATAGCGAGAATCCTGTGCCCCATAGATATTGCAGTGAATTCGACTGATGAATTTGTCTTCGTTACTGATTTGCCAAATCAGTGTATTAAACGCTGTGGTATGGGTGAGGCAGGGGATTTAATTGGCTTATTTCTTGAATTCTTGTTACGTCGATTTGGACTCCAACCTTAGGTAAAACACAAATGCACTCTGGACACACTTCACGAAAATACCCTTAAGTTTCAAAGAATCCTGACCACTTAAGTTACTAAACGTCGGTAGGATAGCATTTTTCTACACTTTTACTGTTCGTTGAGAATTTAGCAGGAATGCTTAAGTCCCTGTTTTAATCACGATATTGTTGCTGCCTTGTCATTGTTTACACTAATCATTTCTTACAATTGTAAGATAAGATGTGTCACTTTCTAGTGCCTGACTGTAGAGATTAACAAACCTGTCCAAAGGGCCTTGTTTTGACCTAACCCTCAAAGATGATGAGTCTACAAATGGATAGAACAGTGATGTTGACGATTGCGTTATAATAAAAAGTGCGAGTCACCGGTTATACTTTCGTCACGTCACATTACGTCACATTTATTCACATTATGTGTTCGTATATTATTCAACTTCTGAACATTTACCCCTAACTATCGCTTTTTTAAAGAATATGTCTTGTAGAATTTCATTTAGCTAGATGACACGATTCCCAAAATAGTTAAATTTAAGAAAGTTATTTTCGATATTTACACATTAATATATATATTTGTAGTGATTTTAAGGTGTAGTGTTTGTGTTTTAGAGTTAAGTATTCTTTGCTCTTTGTGTCCCCTTGGCTTATTTTTGTCTGTGAGCCTTGACAATTCACACCAGATTAGCAAGAACAGTCCATCTGTGATCCCGACTTTAGGAGGCATGAAATATTGAGGCTTTGTATTCTTTCGTCATGCCCACGAGCAGTCAGTCAAGACACACGTAGCAATAATTAAGTGATTTATTGACTAATGCACGTTATTATTTCTAACTTTTTTAGAGTGCATTAAAAGATTATTCATTTAATCGTCACGGATCTCACTTTTCAATTTCTTGTCAAATATCCACTCAAGTGTCTAAAAGAATATTTGTGCACTGATTCATTCAACATATAGGCTAAAGTTTTCTTAATTTTGGAACTTCCTTTGTGTTTTCCATGTATTCCCAAATGAATTAAATACACTTTTCGTCATTGAGTTACATACCGAATCGGATTTCATTACATGTTGAAAATAAAGCCACGATACTTCTCTTTTCAAAAGATAGAATAGTGTACAATGTTGTATTTAATATGATTTCAGTGTTTCTTCGTTTGTCTTTTTAAAGTCATTACATAGCATTGCAAGTAAATTTTTCGCGGAGAATTTATCAAAGTCGTTTGCGACAACATTCATAAATGTACGGCTTTCTTGCTGGTCATAACGTATCTCGTCGACGTAAGGTTTTGCTTGTCACTTTTACTTATTTGATTTCACTCCTTCCCTTTTTTGTCTTTTATGTGTAAAGGATGACTGATTACTATCTATGCAGAATCCGTAAAATATTCTTTGCAATTGCAACAATTAGGAATCCATAGCTGAACTTGCTCGCTCGGCTTTACACAATTTCTAAAATTGTAAGGTTTTGAGAGTCTGTTACCTTGCACATGATAAAACGTCAGTTAATATTTGAAGGATAACCTTTATACCTTTCAACTTGTATTTGAAATTCTACAAAACAATTGGTTTTACATTGTTTAGCAAAGAAGGTGTAAAGATTTTACTTTAGATTTAGATTTGATGTACATTATATATTAAGATTTCGAACTTTGTGTGGGTCAGTTAACTAATGATGAGAAGACTCCTGCGTTGAGTCAAACTGCATCGAAACAGAAGCGAGTGAATCAGTTCTATGTCAAAACCGCAAGTTGGTACATTACGATACGAATCCTGATAATGAACGGTTGAGATAACATCAGACTCAAGTAGTGAAGTAATTTGAGTTGGAAACATGCAGAACGCTGATTGAATAAAATCAAATGATTTTGATTGGCTAAAAGGACCCCAGTGTCTGTAATGAGTAAATTTTGAATTGCATTCTAACTTCTCCAAACTTTGCAAATTGTTGAAGTTGAATATTTTGATTTAATGAAAGACTTTATCTAAACCATTTAAATCCTACTATGACAAGGAACGAAACGTTATGCCTTAATATTGTTAGTTATGTAGTTTTTAATGCAGATTATGTACAAAATGTGCTGGAATCAACATCTAGCTAGTTTTGTCAATATTACCATATGGCATCACTACAAAAGCCTCTGAATTTTACGTAACTAAAACCCTTGATTTGCAGTCTTTCTGCATTCTGTTGGCTGTTTGAGAGTACTTTATCAATTCACAATACTTACGCTGTTTAATATGCAAGACATGTAGTTCTTGAAATACTAATGCGTTTTAAACGTTTATACCATTCTTTTTGAAACTTGTTTTGCGCATTCATCGTCAGCGCATCTTCATTGGTAGCCCAATGATGATCAATGTCAGTTCCAAATTGATATCTGGTTTTGCGTGTTGGTACAAGTGCAGCTCTGTCCAAGCAAATATCACGACCGTAACAAGTTCAGTGGTACTGATGACAGTGTTACTGTTCCACTTTTATGTGGCAATCATTTATTTGATTCTGATTACATTAACATTACCTTTGTAAACGTTTTCATCTAATTATAGCCTTGAAAAACTCTGCGTCTCTGTCTCTCCCTGTCTCTTCCACCATAGTTATCGCTTTAAGATGGTGTACATAATCGATATCTTGGATTTAACCACAATCAACATGTACGCAAAACAAAAGTCTTGTCGCTTTATATACACTAATAGATGAACCAAGTTTGCACGTTTTCACAATTGTATCCAATAATAGGAATCAGGTCTGTAAGTTGTGTTGACTTCGAATTCGTTGATTCAGAAAAAGGGACACAAAACGTCTTCTACTTTTTGCGTTTTTTTGATAGAATATTGTATTGTATGGAGAACACGTTTTGAGCTAATTTGGTAAAGTAGGATATTGTAGTAATATTCATTTAGTCAATTTAAGCTCATCTACTGTTCGTATTTGCAATTCGCTTGTTTTATGGGTAATGCTGAAAATACGGCTAGTTTTCAATCGGGTTCGAACCCACAACATACGGCATCAGTGTGGACTCGGCATCATACCTAGACGTATTGTTTGAAATTAGACATAATGCACTATATACTTAGCTGTAACAAAAGAGACAATTTCAATTTTGAAATCATAAACTTTCCCTTTTTGTCAAGCAATATACCATCATCTCCAGCTTATAGTGCGTATATTTCACAACTCCTTAGATACAGTAGAGCATGCAATTCATATGAAGACTTTCGAGTTAGACACAGCCTATTAGCTCAAAAGTTAGTGAGGCAAGAATTCTCAGAAAGTAGATTAGTGAAATCATTTAAGAAGTTCTATGGTAGATACGGAGATGTTGTATCAAAATATGACCTGTCTGTTTCTCGAATGATGAGTGACAGCATACCAAATATTGATTCACAAAAGTAATTTGGTGAATTCACCAAATAACAATGGATTTGTCGCTTTGAGTCAATCTTGACGGGTGCAGCTAGCTGGCAGGGTACCCTTACCCATTCCGGACACCTGGCACCACCACTATTTCGTGGTTCAAGATGACCCTATTGCCTTTGTCATCATCTATATGTTCCTTGACCTGGTAAATTTCATAGTTACCCTTGAATGATAACGATTATTGGACCTGATTTGATGTCTATTGTAACTTTCAGCTATCAGGCACCAAACACTTTTGATAAATTTGAACGATATAAAAGATACTATTCTCCCAAATTAGTTCCAGTCGTGTTGAAGTTTCACTCTGCCTGTAAGCTTGCTCCGTGTAATTTAATTTGTATGTATGTATGTATGTATGCCACATTTTAGGGCTTTGTACCTTCACAAAGAATAATACAATGTTTCGTGTTTTGGTCTCATTCTTTCCACTTCGATATTTTTTTCAATAATAGCTTGATAGAACACATCTATGGGTAATTCGTAATATTGCATCTTTCAGCTATAAGCCACCTATCTCTTTTGACATGTTTTAAAGATTAAAAACTCCTACTCTCCCTAATTTGCTTCAGTGGTGTTTACATTTTTTCAGAAACATTTAAAAAGTTACTGCGATATCTCAAGGCGACTATCACAATTGTGGTAGTCGCCTGAGATGATATGGAGAAACAACAGTATACAAACTCGTACCCGTATGCTCGGTCTGAGACTCACTCCCTGTAACTTGATGTGTGTAATTTAATTTGAAACACACACACACACACACACACACACACACACACACACACACACACATACACACACAACCACACACACATATATATATATATATATATATATATATATATATATATATAATAATAAATAAAAAGATTACTTCAAGTACAAAGTAATGAAATCTATTACTTAAGTTTCATGCATCTTGCAATCCTCAGATAGAGTGAAAGGATTACAAGCTCGACACTCTTACATAATATGATTGGGACGAACCATTCTATTTGTAGGTAGTGTTAAAATGCGATAAATAATTTTGTTTTGATGGCGACATTTTGAAACCAACTCAGAGCGTTTGTTTAACAGTGTAGATTTGTCAGCATTGATAATGTGCACTTTTCTGATATACAAAGATTACATCGCTTGTTCATGTTACAGTAGTCCAATGCTTTATCAATAGAGTGTTCTAAAAAGAGTCAGTCCAACTACAACCATAGAAGCAACACGCAGAGTGCGGGAACACACCAGGATCATGGCATAGATAATTTTATAAAGGAGGCAGTTCAACCAGTACTCCTTGTCTTCTAATGATCTTTATTTAAAAAGTACCGACGTTTCGGCAACACACAAGTTGCCTTCTTCAGGGCAAAAGCTGACAAATAAAAATGAGCACAAACAGAAGTAAAAATCGGGCTGATAAAAAGTAAACTGAGAGTAAAAACGAAATAAATTGAGAATTACAATACTTGTGAAAACTGGGATTACAGTGAGTGAAAACAGCACAACTACAGTTGTAAGGAACGAAATTAAAATCAGTAGCGATAAAAAAACAGTGAAAAGCGCTATGACTAAAAATTAAAGATCAATAAGCCTTTTGAAACAAGAATGGTGGTTGAAACAAAGGTACAATGGAATGAAACTGACCTGGGTGCGGAGAGTGGAACTGTACCAGCTGAAGTGGAGGGTCGAAATGAGCAAGTTCATGGTGAAGGGACTCCTAAGACGGAAAAAAAGGTCTGAACTAAGGGGTCCCCTAAGTGGTTGGAAAAGGGGAAGTTGAAACACGGGAAAGTACTTTATCCTTCTCTTTGGTTAATGCCCTTGGGTGTGAGTGTGTCAATTTCTACAATGTATTTTTGTTCACATATTCTTCTTTTTCGGGTGTTTGTGGTGTGAACTTTGTGTAACCAGTAGCTTGGAAGTGTGATGGACTGTGGTCGAGTTGATTGAAATGTTCTGAGACTGGGGTGGGTTTATGACCGCGTTTCAACTTCCCCTTTTCCAACCACTTAGGGGACCCCTTAGTTCAGACTTTTTTTTTCCGTCTTAGGAGTCCCTTCACCATGAACTTGCTCATTCCGACCCTCCACTTCAGCTGGTACAGTTCCACTCTCCGCACCCAGGTCAGTTTCATTCCATTGTACCTTTGTTTCAACCACCATTCTTGTTTCAAAAGGCTTATTGATCTTTAATTTTTAGTCATAGCGCTTTTCACTGTTTTTTATCACTACTGATTTTTAATTTCGTTCCTTACAACTGTAGTTGTGCTGTTTTCACTCACTGTAATTCCAGTTTTCACAAGTATTGTAATTCTCAATTTATTTCGTTTTTACTCTCAGTTTACTTTTTATCAGCCCGATTTTTACTTCTGTTTGTGCTCATTTTTATTTGTCAGCTTTTGCCCTGAAGAAGGCAACTTGTGTGTTGCCGAAACGTCGGTATTTTTAAATAAAGATCATTAGAAGACAAGGAGTACTGGTTGAACTGCCTTCTTTATTAATTTATCAATGATTGACCATGAAATGTCAAAGTCTTGTCCCTTATTTCTTAAGTTCCATACATATTTTGATAACTCGGTGTCGTTTTTGTATCTCTCGTTGCGGAACGATTTCATGTGATTAGTGTAGCGCGTCTTGAAGGTGTTATCAGTGAGGCCGATATAAACCCTCTCTCCGTTGTCCTCCGTTGATACGTTGGCCTTGTACACCACGCCTTTGACTTGACAGTTACCCTTCAAGGGGCATGCCGACTTAACCCTGCAATTGCAATCAGCTGGTTGGTCCTTACGCTGTTCTCCGGAGATTACCCTCTTGTTGTGCGATTTGATTATACTTGCCATATTCCTCATACAGCTATAACTCACTTTAATCGTGTTTCTGTTGAAGATCTTGTGAAGTTTAGATCCCTTTGGAAATATTTATCGACAAGTTGGAGAAATTTCCTGCCGATGTTAGTTTCCACGTTCTTGCTGAAAGGGGGGTTGAACCACGTGATATAACGCTTCTTGTTATTGTTTCTCCTCGCTGATTGGTTGGTCTTGGTGAATTCAATTTGTTCGGTGTAACCGCTTGCCTTTAGCATTTGTTTAGCGCTGTATTGTATCCCCCTTTATATTTATCAAAGATTATCACTAGATATTATTGAGATGCGTTTGCTTATTGCGTCAGGTGTGTGATTAATAATGGTTGGCGGGTGATTAGACTGCTTATGGACATACATTGTGTGTTATATATATATATATATATATATATATATATATATATATATATTATATATATATATATATATATATATATATATATACAATGTTACGTATTTTGGTCTAATTATTTCCACTTCTCTGATATCTTTTCAATAATAGCTTCATAAAATACATCTGTAAAGAGGAAAAGTGTCATGAGTTTTTGACCTAGTGTTTTATTCGGACGAAGTCAATCACCCGGGGAAGTAATAATGTTAGCAAAAAAGGTCAAGCATGGCTTTGTAGGCAACAGCCACGTTAACATTAAGTAGTTTCTCCGTTGTCTCCCACGCGTGAACAGAAGGTCATAAGGCGTTATTTGCCATAGCAACAGTGCAAAATAAATTAATAAATTTATGATTATGAAAACTGTTGATAAAACTTTTTTTCTGTCATTATTGTATATATACAAAGTTACCATAATACACTCGAATCCTGAATAACGATCACTACATTTATTCCAAATTCACGCAGTTTAGTACAAACCCTGTTATTGATCAGTTTATGATTATGAATATTGTTGATAACATTTAGTATTTCACTCATGGTATACTTGCAAAAGTACCCAACAGCACTGGAATCCTGAATGATGGTCTGTATTTATGCCGAATCCACGCAGTTGTAGCAGGGCCCCCAGAAATATGTCGATATACTTACAGCTATAGCATTGAAGAACATCTTGATGCGCGGTCACGGTACTGCCTCTGCAACCTCTATAGATTAACTGTTCAGATAGACTACTGAGGTAGTACTGTGATTGCGCATCAAGTCACTGTGCAATGCTATGAGGACAGGCTTTTGAATATTTACCATCAGGGAAAATCAAGTGTTGTTATTACTTCGTCTGTAACGTCACACATAGCGTGATTGTCGTCCACAGAAAGTAAACATAGCGATTAAAACGCTCAAGAAAAAAAATCTGAGTCACGAGATCTAACTGAACTTGATTGCAAAAATTCAGACCGGGTGAAAAGATAACTCATTTAATAACACAAGTAATAATATGAACTGGTTTCGTTTCCCTCCATTGCTGTCACCTTCCCAAACAGTTAGCTTCACAGAAAATTGCTTGATCCTAACCCCACCCCACCCCAAAAAAGGAGGTTAAAATCAATTCCTTCCATTCCTCTATCGTCCTTGCTTTTCCACTGTTCGTAAACTAATCCTGGATTTCAACTGTTGAGACTCCCCGGTGATTTTATATCCAAAGGAAACAAGGTAAAACGTAGAGCAGGTAACGCCACGACCAGCACTGTGTCAGTAATCAAAAGAAAACCTATGACGACATATGTGTTCATTATGCAAGTCAAAGGTCACCAGGTGTGAAGCCGTATTCAATCGGTCGATTTCAAGAAACACATTTCCACTTATTATTAAAGCAAGAGACTGTGACATATCATTCCTCAATGATACAAACATGGATAAATGGAAAAAAAATCATTGCTTGAATGAAATAAAAGCAAATTAGAGACTACAATATTCAAGCACAGTCGACAGTAAATAAAACGATAATCTGAAATGCGCAGTTGAAAATTGCAGCTGCAACTGATGATTATTTGTACTTGATGTGAGACATAAAGACGCTCAATTTACATCTTTTGGCTTCCGAATGGCAAGTTTGATTCAACATATGAGATAATTACACGGTTCCCAACAAAAAGGGGCAATAAAAAGGTCTTTCAACTGACAGGTAACTTGAATGCCAGGAAGCCTGGCTTGGAAAGATGGAAGTGGATGAGTTATGATAATCTCCACACTTAACACTTAAACGTCTTAAAGGACTGCATGGAACGGGATGTCATACTTATCAGTTTTCATAAAGAATTTTATAACGCTGGTCTCTTTTAATTGGTCAACTGTTTAATAGAGCTGAGAATGTCCAGAACTTGAAGCTTGTTTAAAATTTACTCCACAATGTACACTCTTAAGGTGATTGGCCACAATTCATGCATTAAAGTAGCCAAAAGTTATGAAGCGAAATATCAATATGGCAAAATGTGATGCTGAAAATGAGTGTGAAAGTTTGTGTATTATTGGTCCGATGTCTCTTTGAATTTGACTCAATGTAATAAAAAAACACCCCAATATCGGTCCAAAGTATTTTACCATTCCTCCTCTAAAGTTATATTTTGACAATCTTTTCAACATAGGTGTTACAAACTTTCAAAAAGAAGTTAAATCATAATATTCTAATGATAAATATACAGCTTGCATAAAAAATTCCTTCAAAGGTTTCTGCCATCGGGAGGTTGAAACCGCATGTCATACACCTGTCGTATGAATGTAAAGTGTTAAGAGAATTTAGTATAATAGTATTTGTAAGACCCGTGTCAAATATTTTCAAAATATTGTATCGGCAAAGCAGATTTTGTTGGGAGATCTCAGTCTGCCTGAATTCTTAAATGTTTTATTGTGGTCACCAAGAGATTTATTCATGAAAGTCAGTGTGAAAAGAAAGTCTCAACTTTACTTTCTTTCAAGAGTTTTAATTGTAACACAGTGTAGAATGCTTTATAGTCAACCGAAAAAAAAACGTACTTGGAGAATATATACTTACGAGATAAATTTAAAGTTTGATATATTACAATAATATTCGGTACATTTATCAATGTTTTCCTATTTGTAAACTTTCTTTTGACTGAAATATGAATATTTATTTAAAACACACAATAGAGGGGTAGAAGAAGTGAACAATCGCTTGCGGTCGTCGTGATCTGTATAAGGCTGTTGTGCATTTAATATTAAGCTGTCGTCACTTCATGCGATTTTTAAGAACGTTTGGCTACAGTTGCTTTTACATACAAGCCGACTGACTTCCAAACTACGGCTAACGGCATCGCCTCCGCTGTCGTCTTATCAGTTTATCCTAGGTGTCACTGACTGTCCCTGTACTGTTCAGAAGAATCATAATAGCCATACTCCGTGACGATCCAAACTGTTCTGAACCTATACAACCATATGTGTGACATTCTTCCAAGGGTATTGATATTGGTCTTTATTCTTTATTATAAGACCATCGGTCCAGTACACTTAAAGATAACTTGTGAAATGTAATAATTGACAGAAAATTAAAATAACACTTTTCACATACATGAGGGATCATGCAATTCCTTTTTAATCCCGTTGCATGGGATCCGTAAGCAGCCAAAGGCTGCAAAATATTAGCATTGATTATCAATAGTCATTAGTTGAATAAAACGTCTTTCAGTTTGTGGATTATAATACATTATTGGAATATACTTCTTTATTGACTGTCAACACATGAACAAACCACATACAACAAAGTGGTATTCGTGTTCTATTTCATTCCTAATTACAGAAAGTTTCGAGAACTATTTTAAAAACACTGTTGGACATAGTGACTTGCAGACTCTACCTACACATGAAATACAAATCTATATCGAAAGTTTACTTAAATGCAATTTCTCTTTATACACTCGATCCTGTGTCAAAGCAATAATTGTTATACTACCTTCAGAGCGTGACATGGGACCGCGGCGCTGTCTTCGGAATTTGTCACAAGATATAAGTAATACATATTATTTATGATAAGAAAGAGAAAGCTAACATTACTACATGGTCACATCATGAGCTAAATATGTATACATAGTTAAAAAAAACTTGCTAAAATTCTTGATACTGAACATTTGAAATGATGCCGTACTGATCAAACGGGTCAAACTTTACCATGTCCGTGGTATGGAATACATTACTTAGGTAGATTGAATACGGCTACTTGATACATTTTGCCAAATTAAATATGTGCTGATGAACAAATATATCAATATCGTCTCTTGATTTCGAATATTACCGATAGCGTGATACCATCAGGTCAATGAGAAAATATTGAAAGCCGTATTACGCATAATCACTGATGTGACACCATATTTTTCGATTATTTCTTTTTAAAGATAAAATTAGAGGTTGTATAGAAACTATACGCAATATGCGACATGCTTTCATAAATTTTGATATAAAATCGACCATTCCAGAGTTGTACAACTTGGTGAATATCTCTTTATGCTGGTGTAAGAACGCCAATGCGATATGGTTTCCATACATTGACCAATAGCGGGTTCTACAACTTGATGAATCTCTTTATTCTAGTGCAAAGACGCCAATGTAATGTGTTTTCATAAATTTTGACTCAAAATTGACCAATCCCGGGTTGTACAACTTGATGAGTTCATATGTTAGTTTATCGCAGGGTCGGTGAGATGTGAACGCTCTGCAGCAATGGCTTTCCCATCGAGTCGCCAGCGATACGTGCCACGTGATCCCAGGTGCCAGGGGAACTCGCTCGAATCACGTTGTTTGTCGGGTTTGCAGGGTCCAACAGAATAGGCCTGGAAAAGGATACACATACTTGGTAAAAAATGACAAGGTCGGCATAGTTTAAGACAATATTGCGTGTCGTGCGTAATTATTGACTTTCACCATTTTTTGTCGTTAATTTAGAAAAATAGTTATCATCTTGTTGACTCAGCGAGCAGTAGATGTGTAGACTCAATTGTTATTGTTAAAGTGAACTAGGATTCAAATATAAACAATAACAGTGAGTTTAATAAGTACAGACGCTGTGTTGACAAGCCACTGGAAATATTGTGTGTGCTAATATGCCAGACTGGAATAAGGTTCAGTAAAGATCTATTCTATTCTATTCTATTCTATTCTATTCTATTCTATTCTATTCTATTCTATTCTATTCTATTCTATTCTATTTGGTGTTACAACATGTTTTGGAGAGCAGAACAAGAACTTTGCAGTTGACAGGTATAAGAAAAAATAGTGAAGATATCAACAAAAGTGAACAGCTGCTTGCCCTTTAATGCTAGTCTAGTAAGAAACGGATTGCCAGATCTGCTCCCAAAGCTGTATAAAAAACAAAAATCCATTTCATATAAAGTCATTTATATATTACAATCATCGTTCATTAAGACTAAACCATTGGGTAGCAGAGCGTTGTTTGAAAAGACGGACTCGAGTACTTTTGACCACAGATGACCGTTTTCCAGTTGTATGACACATTTAGGCACTGCACATTTTGTTAATCTTACAGTATGTAGGGTAGCTGATATTGTCTTCTTTTCTTCTTCTCAAAATTTTCAATGAGATCAACATGAATGAAAATGAAAACAAAAAAAACAGTTCATCGTGGTAGTACATCATGTCTTTCAAATTACTGGTGTGTTTTGTATTAACTTTTTTCATTACCTTTCCATATATCTCATTGCTTGATCGGCGATGGGTTTGGTGTAATGTTCATACCAGACTGCGTTCAGGTCGCGGTACTTGGCCATCTGGTTGAGCACAGCTTTGAAGGCAACAGCCATGTTAAAGTCATGTGGCCTCCCTGATTTCTCCCACACGTGAATCGTCACAAGCTCCATCGGATATGACGTTGGATACATCCCATCCCTCGCCTGTGGCATGACGACAAACTTCCGCCAGTGTTTCACCAGTCGAATCAGGTTCTTCAGTTTCGCTGGTTGTTTCCGGATGAATTCGACCTGAAGCTCGCTTGCTGCTGCCGAGTAGTATTGTGGGTCATCCCCTTTGACTGACGTCATCATGCGGCTGAAGACGTGCTCTTTCATTCCTTTAAAAAGTTAAGTTAAGTTAGATAGAACTGCATCGTTGGCATTGACATATTAGGGCAGAGAACTTTAAGTGAAAGTATTTTTGCTTTCAAACTTATGATATCATATGTATTAAAATGATCTCTGATGTCACAGTAAATTGTGCTAATTTTCTTTATGGACCAATAGTCGTTTTATCTCACCTGCCTATCTCTTATTCCCTGAGGGTACTACACATTTAATTTGTTTTCTAAATTTCACCGAAATAAATGTCATTGAAATCAGATGTGGAGATTGTGGAGTAGTGTCTATACATTTGTAGCCGATTTTGACTTTTAACACGAAGAAAAGGAGCTTTCGGGATAAACACAAAGTTTCAAAGTGCTAATAGACTTGCATCAACAATCTTCCGTTATTTCAGCACCCTCCCTCCGTGTTAGTGTTTGGATCAGTTAATTATTTTATGTGTGCAAAATGTGTATGTTTGTGTGATGTATACTCGCTGAAAAACGGAGATGGATTGTATCAATTCGTGCAGGGTAACGATTGCAAATATTGTGTTGAGATGTCTTTGGTGTCATTGCGACGGTGAAACTCACCTAGGGATGGAGTTTGGCCGAACAAGTCAAAGGTTGGCAACAGGTCAACTGACAACTTTTCATACCCTGTCACAGTGACATCGAACTGCACAGCAAAACGGGTAGTTTTCTCAATATCAATCGTGGTGGCCCAGTTCGACTGTCTAAGTAGTCTTGCCAGGTCTTGTAGAATCCCCCTAAGACGTCGTTTAACATCTTCCACGTTACGCAAGTCGTTGAGTATCATCACACAGTCCAGATCTGCATGTCCTTTTATCTGGGTGCCTTTTCCAAACGAACCAGACTGCGATAAAAGTGTAACATATTAATTAATCAGTTCTACCCTTCCGTGACTTCCAGCAACCTTAATGTAGTTAAAACTCTATTACCTGTGTACGTGTTGATGCAATTCTATTGTAAATCGTTTATGTTGTGTTCAGAGAATACAGTAACTTGTCACTGCAAAAACATGTTCAAATACCTGGTTCTCGACTTTTGCAGTGTACAATATAATAGTTGGTTAAAGGTATACTGTCACCTGTTTCAATTTTGTCACAGTTACCATGGAAAGAGAAAATCTAACGAATCATAGATTTTAAGCGGGTGGCCGCTTTTTAAAAACAGTGCCCTCACATGGGCATTTTGCATACCAAGGAACGCCCCTTTGACCATATATGGGCATATTTAGATTACTGGTGAATGTATACCTGAATTCCAGTCCGCACTACATTCAATTGGTGGACACTAACACTGCATATTGTTCCCAAGGCGTTGTGTCTGTTAGTCTAGTACTTAGTATTCTAACACGCTTTATAGAGAAAAAAAGAAATGTAATAGTTTCCCAGAACTAAACGTTACAGCGATTGTCCTTTTAACCCACTGTTTTAAAACTTTAACATGTTACAAGTGACTTGTGCGCATGGATGTATTTACCTTGATCACTCGATTGACGCTGTATGGCGTATTGTGTTGCAGAAAGTTTATGAGCCTGTCCACCACATCTTTGGAACATTGGTTAAACGCCTCCGTCGGTTGAAGGTTGCTTACCACCCATTGTTCAAGGGTATACGGTGACTGGTGCAGAAAATCTGTGGATTCAGTCGGTAATTGCCTTGTAGTCACTTATTGATAATCAAGCTAAAATTCCACCAAATATCCTCATTTACCGTACAAACTTTTGTTGGAGCAGTCTCGATTTGATCAGGGTTTACATTAAATACTTGGGACTAGTATCGCATCTTCATGAAACTACACCCGTTGAAGTTTCAATACTGACTAAGCAGGCTTTTTGAACTTTGGTCAGTAGCGTTTTTATCGACGTGTGACTTAACCTATATTTGACGCGAGTCAGTACACGCAAAGGCAAGACTCGGTTCAAACGGAAAATCTTTATCAACAACAAATGACTTCATGTAATTTCATTTATACTGGGTCCATTTTGTTCAACTACATTTGGTACGTGTTTATTACCTTGATGGCCAGTTATTTGGCAATGGAATGTTTCTTCAGTATTGATATAAGAATAATGATAAGACCAACTGTGTTATGCACGCGTCTGTGCCAGAATCTTTGAATAACAACAACATTTCCAAGCAATAGTTTTTCACACGTTGTGTCAAACAAAGCAGGGACTGCAAGTTTCTTATTCTTTGGACATTTTTCGTATACCTTCTTTTAAATACCCATGTGCAAACTGCAAGCGGTCTATGGTCTATACTATAGCTGAATTTGCATCGCCGATTAGGGCTAACTGCAGGCTCTTGTGGCAATACAGGGGTTTATCACACTGCTACGCACCTGACTTCACCAGCGCCTGTGACACAAACCAGCTAACAAAAATTATTTTGGCGCTCTTACCTTGTTCTCTTTGCCGCTGCCAGGCCATGTTAAGACAAAAAGGTTATGTAACTATCGCCGACCTTCTGTTTCCTTCCAAACTCTTCTATTCGATTAGAAAAAACGCACGTTACTTCCGCTTTGAGTTTAATGACATCGTTAAACTATAAATAGTGCTTTCGTTAAATATCAACTGTGGGTGTGACAATGTGTATCAACTACCCACAATTCCGAAGAAAAGACCGTAGTTCAATAGAAGACAAAACGAAAGCTAGTGCAACCTTACTCGGCGATTACATTCAGCTCCCTCACAATGTTGACTAAACCTCACAGAACATAGAGCATAAATTTACCCTCAAAATTGAAAATGACGTAATAAAAAGCGACGGTACTGTCCCATGTCGCAATGCTTTTGTAACGATAAAATGAGTGTAGCACACCGGCACGACTGTAATTACACTATTCAACACATATGCAGGCTCATATAAAAACGAAAATAGTTTTTCTAAATGGCCATACTGTACTCGGTTAAAGATTCGTGACATCAATATGTATTTTCCTCAGTTTTACTACAGCTGATAGTTGATCGGCCACAAATGATGGATTATACCTAATATGATGACGTGTTTAGCGTTGATGTAGGTTTCAAAGTGATATCTGTTTTTTCTAAATGACATCGACTGTTCATATCAAACCAACAAGTAGCTCATTGGCGGGAATTTGGCAAAATTCAACGCTTTCTAGCACATCGTCATGTGCCTGTATGTGTATGCTGATAATAAACGCAGTAAAGAGAGACAGCATGAAATCCTTTGAAATTGAAGACATTGGGATTCATGTCCCGTGCACAAGTAATATGAACTAGTACTGGTTTCGTTTTCTCCCACCGTTGTCACCTTCCCAAACAGTTATCTTCACATAAACTTGCATGAAATCTCAACCTCCTTTCCCCAGAAAAAAACTGGAAATTATCACTTCCTTTAAACATATTACCATTACCTCTATCGCCCTGGAATTCCAACAGCTCGCAAACTAATCCTGGATTTCAACTGTTGTGCTTTTCCACGGTGATTTTATATCCGATTAAAACGTAGAGCAGGTAACGCCACGACCAACACTGTGCCAGTAATCTCGAAAAGAAACCTATGACGACATATGCACTCATTATGCGTGTCAAACGTCACCAAATGTGAAGCCATGTTAAATCGGTAATCTGATTAAAATCAAATGTTGAGTACGGCCACAGGGGCTCATAAGTGCCTATTTAAGTCAATATTACAGCGTTTTTCTTTCTTTTTCAATGTTACAAATAAAGCTGAAGAGCACAACATTTGTGTAGCTGTCTTTTGTGTAGCTTGTATTGGCATATATAGTGCGCCCTCAATGGGGAATGTGATCATATGTAAATACGACCTTTAGTTCCGTGACCTCTAGCCAATTCCTCTGGCCATGCCTTCTGGCCACGTGTACAGACGTCGCTGTGTTTACTGTATAGTACAGTAAGCATAGCGAGGGCAGGGCAGGAAGTAGGCACGGCTAGAGCCGGGCCTAGAGGTCACGGAACTAAAGGTCACATTTACGAGGACGCACTATACATGCCAATACACGCTACACAAAAGACAGCTACACAAGTGTTGTGCTCTTCAGCTGGATTATTTGTAACATTGAAAAAGAAAAAAAAAACGCTGTAATATTGACTTAAATAGGCACTTATGAGGCCCTGTGGTACGGCGACGTCTACTTAGCGTACGCGGTATTCTCTTGCTGTCGGCTCATCTCACTACACCGCGTACGCTAAGTGGACGTCGTCCTTCTCTACATCTGATTTTAATCAGATTGATTAAATCGGGTGACTTCCGAGAAACATGTTTCCGTTTGTTATTAAAGTGAACAACAGTGATATATCGTTCCTCAGTGATGCAAAAGAGAACAAAATGGACTAAATCATTGCTTGAACTGTGTTTCATCTAGAGAGGGCAATGGGGATTCCCCTTCTATTGACATGTTGACAACCCCTGGTAATTTATCAAGGGGGACACCCCCTCCCCCGAAATGGTGCCAGTCACACCTTAGAGATACAAGTAGACTATATGAACTGGTGAAATCCACCCTTAATTTTCTGATAAAGGGAGAAATTCCCCTGTTGATGCCAACATATATTGAACTTGAATGAAATAAAGGCAAATTAGAAACTGCAATATTGTACAGTCAACAGTCAGACGATAATCTGAAATGCGCAATTGAAAATTGCAGGTCACTGCAACTGATGATTATTTGTGCTTGCGGTGACACATAAAGACGCTCAATTTAAATCTTCCGACCTACCAAAAGTTTTATCTAAAATATGGGATAATTCGTCTTGCTTGGTTCGGACTAAAGACAGAGCATTAAAATGGTCTTTAGACTGTAAAGCACAGTCTTGTGCCCCGAACGGAGCGCCCGCACACGACTACGCTTTACAGTCTCGATGGTCTTTTTTTCACTCGAATATCGGTTCAAAGTATTTTGCAGTACCTCCTCTGCAGTTAAATTTTGACCATCTTTAAAAATCAGATGTTAGAACTTCGAAAGAAAATCTATCAGTTGCCCTTTTGAATCGCTTTTGAGACAAAGCGTAGAAACTTTCAAAGAAGTTAAATTACAATATTCTGATGATAAATGTAAAGATTGCATTTAATAATTCATTCAAAGGTTTCGGACGCATATTTTACCTTTTGTCATCGGAATGTTGAAACTGCATGTCGTACACCTGTCGTATGATGTAAAATGGTAAAGAAAATTTTAGTAGATATTCGCAACTTGAAGACTTGTGTAGGATATTTTCAATTAAAAAATGTTGTATCATCGCAGCAATTTTTTTAAGGAGATCTCAGTGTACCTGAATTATCAAATTGTTCATTGCTGGTCGTCAATTTATTCATGAAAGTCAGTATGAAAAGAAAGTCTCAACTTTGCTTGCTTTCAAGATTTTTATTTGTAACACAGAGAAAGTAGATAGATTTATTGTCATCTGAAAGAAACGAACTTGGTGAATATGTAAGGAGAGGAAAAACTTTTCACGATGTATTCCAGTAATATCCGGCCCAACGATAGTTGCGCTGTTGATAGGCATTACCAAACAAAGACAATCTAGAATTCAAAACTATATTAAACAAAATTGGAACGTGAGTTTCCATGACATTGTGCTAAATATACCGCAGGTTGATGTAGACAGGCGATGAAACAGCCTCTCTTCACCAAACTTATAAATTTAAGTAACTCTACTTTGAGGGCGCTATATATTGCTCTCAGCCTGCCTTTGTTTCAGTTCATCCTTAACTAACAAACTTCATTTTCCTTTTAAATGAAGTTTAACCGTCTTGTTTTTATGAAATTTGAAAGCATTTTTCTCCAATTGGTAATTGCAGGGTATACTTGCCATTTTAATCGTAAAGCACCAAAGATTAGGTACTTTGTTCTTTTATCCAAAACATCGCGAAATGAGCCTCGACGTTTATTCTTGATCATGAAGTATAATGTCTTCAAGTTTGAGTAAAGTTTGAAAAAATTAAACTGCCTTCTTCTTGTTACTCATCACATACAGACAAAAACCAGCCTGAAATGATAGGCTTTAGACAACCTGAAACAGAAACAAGCTAAATTTATATTTTTGACTGATTTCTAAACTTTCCATTGCAGACGATTGGTTACAATGATGACATTTTTTATTGGAGTTATCAAAAAGTGTTAATACATGCCTTATTACATCTGAGAAAAGAATTTTTTACATTACAGAAGCCAATAAAATATTAAACATTCACCATTCATTATAATTATCATGTGTCATGCCTGTTGTGCATGGGTCTCGGTGGATATTAAAACTGTAAATTCCCCACTTCTTATGTGCAGACACTTTCTCTTTTCGAAAGGCAATGGGAAACTCAGTTTTTTTGTACAGAGTTAACAAATCTTTTATATGCTATGTAGCTGGGTAGTTCCTTTTTACTACGACAGATATAAATGTACCTTTTAACAATAAGAAGTAGGAAATTCACAATAACAGAAAGTTTGGGATCACCTAGTATGATCTGCCATATTGTTGGTCTTTTCTCAATTTTAATTTTTGTCTCCATAACATTTAAAAAAGACTCCCAAAATAATTGCACATGTTGACAGTCATGTAAAGTATGGAGTAAAGTTTCCTTGTTTTTTTAGAAAAACATAGAGCGTTATCAACCGTTGGGCAGATTCATTTTACTCAGTCTAGCATTTGTATATAGGATATTGTGTAATATTTTAAACTGATTTAGAGTCTATAGTTATTTGGAATGGAAGTTGATAAATTTGGTTCCAGTTGTCAATATTTATTTTAAATTCATGTTCAAAGTACAGTTCTGATTTTGGTTGTATAAAATTAATGTCATTAATTATCTGTGTGATTACTTTTGTATTACACAGTTCCACACTAATTGACCTGTTATTTTCCAATACAATGTTTACTTCATCGTCATCATCAGCTGTACTTTGCTGATTTACTTGTATGTTGGCTGGGATAACACTTTTTAGTCCAAACCATTTCAATATGGATGATTGAGGAATACCTTTACTATGTAAAGAATCCCAGCTTTTGACCATTTTTATTATACAGTTGTTCTTAATATAGAATTCCTGCTTCCACAAATTCCTGGTAAAACACAGAACGTTTGCCAAACAAAATGTCCTTATTGTTCCATAGAAGAGTTTTTCTGGAATTCAACAATTCAACGTCACTGTTTAGACCGCCATGGGTTGACATTTTGTGAAGGGTCCACAGAAATTAAAAACAAAAATTGAATTCCCAAGATAATTTAACATCATCATCCGATGGGTACAGTAAACATACATATTTTTCCTTGATCTGAAAAGCTGTATGACCAGTGAAAGAAGTTATACACCTTCAATGTTGGGGTGGAGTAGGTGTGACAAATGAGCAACAAAGAACTGCAAAATTTTCGGTCGGCCAAGATTAATTAATTTCTTTGTTTTGCATTAACTCATACTTTGAAAGGTAATTGTGGTAAGCGGTTCAAAACCACACACAGAAAGTTCTACACAAGCAGTGTGTATAGTTACTTGATTGTTTTCACGTTGTATCAGTGCCAGTTTGAGAATACAAGCAGAAACTTCTTTTTCTCTTTTTCACATCCATAATTGCCTCTACAATTTGGTTTTCTAGACGAGTTTTAAATACATTTTACACAAATTGTAAAACAGTGACCTGCAGGTAGAAAAGCTACGATGTAAAGTCCTATATAAATAAACAGTTTGTCTGTTTTTCCCTAAGAAAAAAACTCCAAAACCCCACACGACAGGGGACGCAAAACAAATAACTGAATTACTCCAGCCTTGTTATCAGGTCTTTTGCTTATCACTTTTTGTTACCTTACTCATCGATATGCCTTGATCATTTTCATCTGCATTTATAGACAAACCACTATTTAAATTAAAACGCCTTGTAACTTTAATTGGCAACACATATGACAGTTTTGCAGGTTTTGTTGCATCTGTGTAAGCATTAATTGTATTGTCTATGATGTCAGCACCACTCTCTAAGTCTACATCCAACTGTGTGTTGCAATACTCTATACTCAGCTTGAACTAAGCTTGTGTTCAACCATAACAGTAAAGCGAGGGAGGGACAAGGAGGAAGACAACAATGTTGTCCCGTTCAAAGTTCCAAAACAGCACTGATTAAACAAAACCGAAACTGGGTTTCTTATTGACATTGATAAGATAAAATCTGTCTGTTCTCTGTTCGATCAGATCAAATCGGTTGACGATAAGCCTTAAATTGTGTCATGAACAGTAGGAATTACTGTACGTGATAAGTAGATATGGGATGTCAAAAGAATATTTAGTTCACTCTATTTTTTGTCATTGCGAGAAACGTATTATTAAATTACGATAAAATAAATGGCGAGGCAATCAGCACTTAGCTCATCGAGCTGTCACATTCATGCACTGAACGAGTTTCTCAACTTTGTATACGCAGATTTTTCCACGTTTTCCCATAAATGGTTTAAAACCCGTTTATGCCAGTTTCGACGACCTATAGAAATTAGAATAGGATTTGACACGAAATTAAAAACAGCTTGTAGATATGCACACAACTAGTGGAGAAAACGAATGTTTTATGACATTTTTTGCTCACGTGTTCACACACGTGAGCATATGTCGCAGCGATGTCTGTCTGTCTGTCTGTCTGTCTGTCTGTCTGTCTGTTGGTCCGATATCTCAAAAACGGCTGATCAGATCAAAATCAAATCTAGTAAATAGATTCAGTTAGCAAATGGCAAGAACTGATTAGTTTTTGGTGGGTTTGGCTTGCATACTTTTTGCTCATTTGCATAATTAATGATTTTAGAAAAAACGGATATACATTAAAAACGACTGCACACAATTTGACGAGATTTGCTACAAATGTTGATCACACCAAAATATATCAGTAGTGGGAACCATTAAGGGGTGACATGAAAGATAGTTGCTAGTTTGCATATTTAATGAACTTTCCTAATTAGGGATATATATCTGATTTGACTCGATCAAAATTTACCAAACTTGGTATGTACATTGAAGATACTATAACAATTCTTGAAAGTCATCAAGCATTTTAACTTCACCCAATTCCTAATTTGCATATTTAATGAACTTTGCTAATAAGGGATATATATTTGAATTGACTGGACTAAAGTTGATGAAACTTGCTACATGTATTGAAGCTACTATGATACAACATTCTTGAAAGTCATTAAGCATTTTTACTTCAGCCAATTCCGAATTTGCATATTTAATGAACTTTCGTAATTAGGGATATATATCTGAATTGACTTGACCAAAGTTGACAAAACTTGCTACATATATTGAAGATACTATGATACAACATTATTGAAAGTCATTAAGCATTTTTACTTCAGCCAATTCCTAATTTACATATTTAATGAACTTTGCTAATTAGGGATATATATCTGAATTGACCGGACCAAAGTTGATGAACCTTGCTATCCCGGTATACATTAAAAATACAATGATACAACCTTATTGAAAGTCATTGAGCATTTTTTCTTCAGCCAATTCCTAATTTGCATATTCAATGATCTTTTCTAATTACGGATATATACTGGGATTTACTTGATCAAAGTTGGTAAAACATGCTATGTACATTAATGATTATACCAGGTTAATTTAATTTATTTATTTATTTATTTATTTCGAGAGCCAGCTCATACACCAAAAAATGTACAGAAAAAAGGGGGACACAAACTATAAAAAACTAATTCATGATGGAAATTAAAACTATCAGACAAAGAAAACTTCAAAAGCATCGATCAGAAAAACAGTCTTTTCCAGAACAGGCTACCACACATAATATATGTATTGATAGCAGCACTAATAAGAGAATTTTCACTATTCATCAACCTCATATAAAATTTCGAGCGTAAAGTGCGCTGTTTACTTTCAAAAGTCAAAATGTTGCTCTGAACAAAGTGTTCGAGAAACTAATCTTCTGTCAATACCAAACAAGATTCTAAACAGTTATTATAAGCAACGCGAACATTATTGATACACTGATTTGTGAACTTACTCCAAAGATGTGAGCAATACATAGAAGTACAATATGTTATAAAAAGTCTCGTTAAAACAATATCGAAAGTCATTACACATTTTCATGTCAGCTTATTTATAATTTGCTTATCTAATGAGCTTTCACAGTTCGGCATATATGGCTTGAAGGACTTGGCCAAAGGTAACTACACTTGTTATATAAAGTGGTGATACAATGCCTGAAGTCAAATAACTTTAATATATTATTATTTCAGCTAATTACATATTTGTATACTTCATGACCATTTAGAATTAATCGGCGGTGAATATTGTTCATTATACTGATTATATTACTTGCAATGAAGTTGCAAACATGTGGCAAAGGTTCAAATTTATATATAATGCAATATATAATGAAACACGTGAGAATTTTCAGTTCATATCTGGTTATTTCACGTAGGCAGGACAGGTATGTATGTATGTATGTATGTATGTATGTATGTATGTATGTGTGTGTGTGTGTGTGTATGTATGTATGTATGTATGTATGTATGTATGTATGTATGTATGTATGTATGTGGGTAAAGGTGAATTTGTGTTACCTGAATGACTTAATGGCGCAGTCCCCAATCCATGGTTCTCGCATTAGTCCTTGTTGACATTTGTAGTTTACATGGGGTTAACCTATTGTTTTCCACTGATATTCTATCAAGTTGGTCAATTTACTTGTAGATGAAGCCGATAAATGAGCTGCCGCTTAAACATAAAATCATTATTTCCTCCGCATGAGAACTACGAGTTTTACATTCACATGACCTGGCAAGAAATTAGGGAAGGGGCTACTCACAGAGAGCTTGCCGGTACTTGGTTTATGCACAGTCCCGCGGTGGAGGAGCTGTGGCTCAAGAAGACATAGAGAACGTATCCATAATCCAATATTTATTGACAGTTATACAGGCCAGAAACTGCAACAAGTTGCCCGAGGATCTAAGACACATACGCCACGCGCAAGGAAACTTTGACGATAGTAAACCGCTCACCTGCGTAACAATACTTATGTGTGTTTTTTGTAAAACAACATCTCTTTCGCACTACTTTGTTTTGCGTAATGGTGATTTGTCAAGAAAATAATAACTGAATTTGAAATTTTAAGCATGACTATACTATAAAATTGAAACCATGAAGCGATAAATACTTCGGTAGGATTATACGTGATTTAAAAATGAGAGATTGTCTTTACTCTCAAATGTGGCCGCTGGCTCGATTATAAGGTGAGGAAAATTATTCGCGAACATTAGTTGGTTATATTTATGCAGCTCTACAGGTTGGCGTGCAGCCGCAGAGTAAGGGAAACAGTGGATTGTAATTGAGGCGAAATGGTATGGGGACAAAGTGATTTTTGGGGCGAAGTGACTCTTGGGACGAGGTGGTTTTGGGTGAAGTGACTCCTGGGACAAAGTGGTTTTGGTACGAAACGTTTTTGGTGCGAACTGATTTTGGTGCGAAGCGTCTTGAAACGCTGCAAGGACACTATCATTTAATTGACCCGATGCAACTCTGTGCCAACGTACACTCTCTATGATTTAGGTTGAAATCATTGCTGTTTCCCGTAGAGTTCTGAAACATTCCTTTACAAAGGAATTTCAGATTGTGTGGGGAAAATTGTGTGGATGATCATGCGATAATGGTTCTATTAACCTCTCTGAGAAAAACTGCCAAGTATAAGCATTTCTTTCATAAGTTCTTAATTTTACAAGTAGGCCTATTATTGCCACGTCTGAAATTAAGCACTTTGACCCTAATTTTCAATAATTTTTCAAAGTGACTCCACATTGTAAATCGTTTTTTGAAGTTTAGAGACAATGGCGATTACAAAGATGCTTGAGTATGACAGGAATCCCTGTGACTGTGCTTGACCTACTAATGAGCATGACTTCCAATGACCTGAACGGTCAAGAGTTTATTTTGATTGACAGCAGTGTGTAGAACTATGCATATGAATTTCACACTGTTCCTTGTGCGAGCTGGTGGATTTTGTCTGACATGACGTCGCGCGCTCGGCTGAAAGGAAGGATAACGTATGAGCAGCTTTTAAAATATCACTTGTGATCAAATGCATTTTTAAAATCGTTACAATGAGTTCACTGACGAGGTATTTGGTTGTCGGAAAATAAATAAATTCCTTTCAGGGGGAAAGTTTTCTATTTAGCGACTGGGTTTTTCCTCAGCTTCCTAAACGGGTGGTAAGGTAAAACAAGGTTCTTTTTACAAGGTAAAGCTAAAAAAATCTTGTAGATTATATTGGCAATGTATACTTCGCATGCGCAATGAACTATGCAAATTTTCCGACCTGCTCCTCCACTGACAGGACGGAGATAATGTCTGAGCTCGGAGGGAAGGTGGCGGATACTGATGGTGGGTATGAGCAGTACTTCGTCAGTTATACGCTATTTCTTAAGTTATACAGAGCGCATTTAGGATACATATAAGGTGCTACATCAATAGGAGACCTAAACATGTGGAATCAGGATAATATCTGTGACCCTTAGAAGTTGGCTGGTCCCCGCCTCAGTGACAAGCACAAAGAGGCGTCTTACTATAGGGGGATTCAATCTCCGATGATGACGATGATGATGATTACATATTTAAAAATGAAGATAAATAAACATATATTTGGACTCAGTAAATTTGTTGTTTTTGTTGTTGTTATTGTTGTTGTCGTTGTTGATACTATTTGCAGAAAAGAACAAAGTATGCGCTGCAAATTTCAACACAGTCTAACTATACATGTGCGTCGCAAATTCAATACAGCCTAACTATACATGTGCGTTGCAAATTCAATACAGCCTAACTATACATGTGCGTTGCTGCCTAACTAACATGTGCTTTGCAAATTCAATACAGCCTAACATTACCCAAGGGGTGTCACTTCATTGCCACACACTTTTTTTCGATCGCCAAAAATGCACCTAGCATGCATTGAAATCGGTAAAATTCGACGTAGGGTCAAAGCACATTAGTCCTTCTCAATAATACTCCAACATTTTTACCTCTTACCGATGAAAAGTCGAAAATCAGCAAGTTTTTCAGCGTATCTGGACGTCTCTAAAAGGCATGGCGGTGTATTGAGTCACGTGGGCGCTTTTCAAATCGAACCAATAGCAGAGCTGAATGGACCAGCGTGAAAACCCGGAGGCAACGTAAGTTTCTCACATCTTTGGAAAGAACGATCTCTTGCTTGGTGAACTGGAACTGTTAAAGTTACCAGAATTTCGTATGCAGACGCACGCAGACAGTGTCACCCATAGTCTTCCAAAGACGTGAGAAACTTACGTTACTGCCGGGTTTTCACGCTGGGCCCATTCGTTCAGTACGGGCTCTGACCCTACATCGAATTTTACCGCTCTCGATGCTTGCTGGGTGCATTTTGGCGAGCTCTGCTATTGGTTCGATTTGAAAAGCGCCCACGTGACTCAATACACTGCCGCGCCTTTTAAATCTGAAATGTAAGAGACGTCCAGATACGCTGAAAAACTTGCTGATTTCTCGACTTTTCATCGGTCAGAGCACAGTCGTTTGGAGAGCTATTCAGCGCTGGGACTATTCGCCCCATAGACGAGTGTACAGAAGCGAGAAATACCCCAAGTCTGGAAACAGAATGGCTATAAAAACCACGCCATGTCACATTCCGTGTCCGATTTCACTGTGAAAATTAGCAAGTTCATCTATCATGCAACCGTCGATCGTTCCCTATCATTCTAAAATTTCATACCTGATACTTTATCTGATTCAAAAACGCTCGTTTCGTGTGATTTTCGGCCGAATTCGACGGACACCTCGCCAAAACCTGGGGGTGAGCAACATTCCGGTCACCTCTTGGGTACCTCCACTTTACTGACGTTGGCGCCGCCTACCCATGAGGGATGACTGGAATGTTGCTCACGCTTATGTTTTGGCCAGGTGTCTCTCGAACTCGGCCGAAAATCACAGGAAATGAGCATTTTGTAAGCAGATGAAGTATCAGGTATGAATTTTCGTGTGATTTTCGGCCGATTTCAGAAGACACGTCGCCAAAACATAAGGCATGAACAACCTTCCAGTCACCCCTCATAGGTACGCGGCGCTAATGTCAGTAAAGTGGAGGTGCCCAACGTCCACTGTGAGGTGACCGGAATGTTGCTCACGCCCCAGGTTTTGGCGAGGTGTCCGTCGAATTCGCCGAAAATCACACGAAACGAGCGTTTTTGAATCAGATAAAGTATCAGGTATGAAATTTTAGAATGATAGGGAACGATCGACGGTTGCATGATAGATGAACTTGCTAATTTTCACAGTGAAATCGGACACGGAATGTGACATGGCGTGGTTTTTATAGCCATTCTGTTTCCAGACTTGGGGTATTTCTCGCTTCTGTACACGTACACTCGTCTATGGGGCGAATAGTCCCAGCGCTGAATAGCTCTCCAAACGACTGTGGTAAGAGGTAAAAAATGTTGGAGTATTATTGAGAAGGACTAATGTGCTTTGACCTATGTCGAATTTTACCGATTTCGATGCATGCTAGGTGCATTTTTGGCGATCGAAAAAAAGTGTGTGGCAATGAAGTGACACCCCTTGGGTAATGTTAGGCTGTATTGAATTTGCAACGCACATGTATAGTTAGGCAGCAACGCACATGTATAGTTAGGCTGTATTGAATTTGCAACGCACATGTATAGTTAGGCTGTATTGAATTTGCGACGCACATGTATAGTTAGGCTGTGTTGAAATTTGCAGCGCATACTTTGTTCTTTTCTGCAAATAGTATCAACAACGACAACAACAATAACAACAACAGCAATAACAACAAATTTACTGAGTCCAAATATATGTTTATTTATCTTCATTTTTAAATATTTAATCATCATCATCGTCATCATCGGAGAATGAATCCCCTATGGTCTTACTACGCGTCGTGCTGCGTCTAGTCAAGTCACGTGAGACGCAGTGATCAGCGAACCTTAGGTGTTTTCGTGTGTTTCGATCGTATGCTTGTATTCGACGTCTGTACTGCCCTCACTCACTGTCCGTCGGGAAATTATTATTATTACGTTTGATGCATCTCTGAGACAGAAATCAGGTACTGGTGAGTAAAAGATCTCTTATTTTGTACGTTTATGTAAATAGTAGCAGAGCTTCCGTTAGGATTTTCAAACCTGCGTAAGGCTGTACGCAAATGATTTTTTATTTGCATACATTGACAACTAGTCAATGTATGCATTTTTGAGACACTTTACGCAAATAAAAAATCATTTAGATATCTTAGAAACTACAAAGGCAAGGATTTTAGGATTTTGTAAGATATTGTCAAGTGTTATACGGCACAAGTTTTGGATGACCTAGATTGACCTGTTACCGATTTTCTGTAGCAAAAATGCAGCTGGTTTGGGTTGTTTTGGTTATATTGACCAGTATGGCACAACAATTTTCATCCAATTAGATAACCTTGACCTACATTTAGATATTTCAGAACTTACAAAGGCAACAGATCTGGATCTTGTAAGATATTGACCAGTGTTATACTACAATATCTCCGCATGCTGTTGGATGACCTAGGTTGACCTTTTCCATAATTTTATGGCGCAAAAACGCAACAGTTTTTAATTGTTTTGATATCAACCAGCATATGGCACAAAAATTTCCCCCCATTTTTTGATACAGTTGACCTGCTTTTAGATATCTCATGAAGTGAAAGGTGAACTTCTGACTGTAGATGGCATCAGAGACTTAAATCATGTGCATATATGTAATTGTAAAATTAAAAATAGGTGAATATTGGAAGAGCTTCACCTATTATATGATTCTTTAACTATTATCGTTGTTGTTCTTGTTATTATTTGATTTATGTTCCGCACGTGCACCCCTTCCTGTCAAATTTTGAAATCTTGATTATCACCACCATTGGTCAAGCAGATGTAAGCTCAGTGTTTCACAAACATGTAATGTTTATATGTGGCACATGATACTGTCATAATGACTACACTGGATATTAATTTAAAGAAAAATATCAAAGACAATCCAGAAAATGCTTTCTTTTAAATACATTATTTGTATAAGTTTGTGTGATCAAATCGGTGGCAGAATAGAATTTTCCTTCTCTTTCAGAAAAAATTGAAGTGTGGCCTACTGAGTTATGGTCAACAAGTTAACAGCTCACATAAGAGAGTGTTGTGTTAAAGGTACGCTTTTTGCTGAGAATAAGAACAAAGGGGTAGTTTCTAGACTATGTTAAAGGAGGAAGATTGCCAAGAGTGATTTTTGCATAAATGTCTCCTGGGTGGGGATCAGTTACCCAGTACAAGTGATTTCCACTAACCCTTAAATCATTTGGTTTCAATAAAATCCAAGACAACATAAGGTCTTCCTCGACTCACTTTGGCATTCATTAGCACATATTTGGGACTAAAACTGTTACTCTACAGGTACAAGCAGTGCTGATCATTGTAAATTCAGGTATATCCTTTGTTTGTTCTGATTATGCCTAATCAAGATAAAACAAAATAAGTTTTTGAAAAAAGTTTTGCATTTGACATGCAACTCCCCTTAACCGTCTTTCCCCCCAAGTAGGAATTATACTTACAAACGACCCCTCTGAGAAAAAGGATTAGTCTAATCACTGAAAGTATTATATTATCATTTACCTTGATTCACATCCTTGTGAAATTCTGTGGAGGAAATTAAGCTTCTTTACATTTGTGCAATTAATTGCTGTCAAATGCCCAACACAGATTGTCTAAATACCGTTATGTGCACACATATATAATTGAACTATTTTTGTTGTTCTCATTAAAAACGCACTAATCAGCAAAATTTTGAAAAGGGCGACACACTTCAAAACCCCTGATTACTGAAAGATACTGCAATGAGTGTAACATTAACAATATTGAAGATAAAATGCACTTTTTAATAGTCTGTCAAGAATACAAAGTACACAGAAAAATCTTTTTCAGTAAAATTAATGACACAACTGAAAATCAGCTTATTTTTATACTGACTAAACAAGAATTGTCTTGTAATGAACAACTTGTAGATTATATTTTCACTTTATATAAACAAAGAAATACCTAACAAAATTTTTAACTGAGTTTTGTATTACACTTTTATCGCAGCAAAGGTGATGTAAATCCCATGTTTACAAGCAAGCAATAAATTATTACTATTATATTAATTTACTTAGTGCTTTCCATTCAAAAAATCATCAGTATGAGATTAAAACCTGTCTCACTGTTCTGATTGTAAATAAGTGGAAAGAAGGTGACAAGTTCAGTCTTTTTCCTGCATTATCATATACCTACATTCACGTGCCTGTGTAAAGCTATGGGAGAAAGCGCCCTCAGATCCGTGCATTTTTTTACGTATCACGCCCGGCCCGGTGCCCAAATATGGGCAATCGCGTGCATTTCTGAACTATCTCGATTCTGTTACTACGCGCGTTGCTATCCGCAAACGTTCCATTCGTACACAAAGCCAGCGCGAGATTTGGAAAACGTCTGCTCGCTCAGATCGTAGTTGCGCGTGGCGACAGTGGAGCCGCGCCGGTAACATCGGTTTTTATTTCTAAATTCTAGTGAAATCCTGTGTATACTAAGTGCGTGCATGTTCAGTATAAATTACCAGAAACTGACATCACGCTTTTGTCCTTCTTGCACCTCAATTTCAGCCTTGATCTCTGTTGGTCACGTAGTAGTACGAATATTGCTTTGCGCGTTCTAGAATTCTGCAGGCAAACAAATGACGTCATTATGTATGTCAATCCGTGACGGGAAGCGGCCATTGTATTTATGAAAACTTACACAAATGGCGATGAATTTTTGATATCGCACGCATTTTTATCTCCTAAATAATGTTGAATATTATTTTAACTTCATATTTATCATTCCATAAGGTATATGATAAAACCTTTACGGCCCTGATACGGCTTTTGCGGCCCTTGGTCGTACGGCGTACGGGCCCTCGCATGCTCGGGCCCTTCCGCCGTACGACCTCGGCCGCAAAGCTGTATCAGGGCCGTAAAGATAAAAACTGTTTTATAATAAGCCAACTGCAGTAATCTCTCATATTTTTGTTGATAAAGTGAATTTTCAATGAAAGGAGACGCAAGTAGTTTAGTACCAATGTTGATGCTCCCATAGAACACATATTACAGGTGAACCAATGATGTCATAGTAAATATCAATTAGCAAAGGGATACAACTCCTGTTTTTCTTGTTTTTTATTCATAATTTAGCTTAATATTTCAGTAAATCAGTCTTACCAGTCAATAAGGTAGATGATAAAACCTTTACTGCCTGAAATGTATTTTAGCATCCTCGGTCATATGGCAAATGAGGTCTCCCTGCGGTTGGGACCCATCTACTTCGAAACCTTGGGTGCCAAAATACATATGAGGGTCGTATAATGATAAGTATTTTGAATGTGAGACAAAAAAAATAATTTTTTGTTGATGAATATTGTTCAATATTTAGGCTCCTGAGCCAAAAGAGAGGAGTCAAAAAATTCAAATCAAGAGGCAGTTGCCTCAACTAGTTCACAAGGTTTGTTACAGTCTTATTAGTTGTGTTTAACCAAGTTAGAGGGACAAAACCACTCATTTTTGGCATTATTTAGGTCATTTTTAGTTAACATTTGATATTTTGGTATACCAATGTGAGCTCATCATATATAGGTCGGAAAATTGCCTGTTTGTATGTATGTATAGTATGTATGTATGTATGTATGTATGTATGTATGTATGTATGTATGTATGTGTATGTGTGTGTGTGTGTGTGTGTGTGTGTGTGTGTGTGTGTGTGTGTGTCAAAAGAAAAAACTTGAAAACCGCTGCACATTTCACCTTGGTTTTTGGTGTGTAAATGCATTCTGGACTGTAGATGGGACATTGTTCAAATGAAGTTGTCATCCCCAAAAGTATGCAAGGAGCTGAAAAAATGTAAAATTGGTCAAAAATGAAAAACTTAGATCCACTTGTCAGATTGCTTTGAAAATTGGTATGCAAGTATCCTAGGTTGACCTCATATAGTTTTAACCATCTCGTTGGGATATCTGTAATTTACTATTTGTAATGAAGTTTTTGTGATTTTCTTCATTTTTTCATAAAAATTTCCTCCTCTAAAGCACTTACCCGATTGCTTTTAAATTTTAGTTTGAAGTGTGCAGGTTTGTTATCCATCTAATGTAATTAAATTATGACGTTATCAGTTTCAACATTATTAGATTTTTGGGGAAATGTTTATCATTTTTGGTCAAAAATTTGTTTCTCCAAAATTACTGGTCAGAATGCTTTGAAATTTGGTTTGTAGGGTCCTATTGGTATCCTTTTGGTCCAAAAATCTTTCTGTGAAACTGTTTAACATTTCATTGATATTTGAATTGCAAGTTTCTTGGGTGTCTTTGGGAAATATTAGGAACTCCAATTATTGTGAAATAAGCATTCTTGTATGTTGGACAATATTTTGTCTGTCTTCAAAAATGTTTTTCTACTCAAAAACATCTTTATGCTTGCCAACTTCCAGAATTTTGAAACAAGAGTTAATTAGATTCTTTATTTTTGGATCTCTGTTTACTTAATTGAAGCTAGCTATGAAGTTGACACCAGTTTTTTACACCAGTTTTTTTTGCCTGCACGAAGTAACATTTTACATAACTTATGGATACTTTACATGTCTATCTTTTTAAGCACTGACCATATTTATAGCAGACTTTTTGTCTGTACAAGAAGTTTGCATGGTACAGATTTAGTATGTACTAATTCTGATCAAATGTTCAACTCGCACCCATACATGGCTATAACACATGAAAACTGCTATAATCCAATATTTGGTACATACCAAAAATTAAATGACGGAAGTAATCATGTATTATGTCCATGTAAAGGGTGTGAGTTTAGCTGTGTGTGTCAACCAGAGAGTGAGCCTATATTTCTGTGACCCAAACAAAATGCGTAATTTTTCAAATCAAACTAAAGCAATCACAATGATGGCAAAAATGAGTGACATTGTCCCTTGTCATTGTACTTGGCTTATATGTGCATGTCACCTTATATAGTTTTATATTCAACTCTTATTAAATTCTTTCAATTTTGATTATAACTGCCAATACTGTTATATGGAGACTGGGCAGCAACGACTGATGTCTTGATACCTGTTATAAACTACATACATGTATTAATGTGTGCACAACTTAATATGTCTAATTGTCTTTTTTATCATTTCAGACAAAGAAATGGCTTTCTTTGTTGAAAATTTTGTGAGCCCATCACTGGTCATTTTGTAGTGGAATGGCCAACAAATAGAATGGACTGGTAAGTAATAATTATTAACTTACGGACATGACTTACACAATTAGACTCTTTCAGAATCGTAATATTCTGTCAATTGTCAAAGTCTTAAAGTTAAACCCCTAATGTATATTTATTTTTCTAAATGCCCTGATACAGGGGAATCCTCTCGTGTACAGTGAACAGTCATTATTTAAACATCCTTTAAATATTTGTCTGTGATTTTTTCTCCATTTTCATTAGACTTTAATGGTGCAAAATATTCCTATACTATGGAAAGCCGTTCGGGACCCCCGGCGACAACTGTCAAACCAATGCAAAATTACATAGGAATGCAGCGGCGACAACTGTTACACAAATCTGGCTGTACAACTGGCGACAACAACAAAATTTTGACCGGCACCGACAACTCCAGAGCCGACAACTGTAGATTATCACCCGACACCTACAACTTATCACCCGACACCTACAACTTAAAAGCCGACACCTACAACTACAGCTGGCTAACTGGCCTGGCAGCGGCAGCGCTGTTCATTTGGAAGCGCCTGCGCACTTTGATTGTACTCGATGCCGCTGGCGACAACTCCAGTCAATTCAAGCGGCGCCTACAACAGTGGTTTGTTCATTAGTAAACGCATGCGCACTAAGTTGTACCAAAATCCGCTGGCGACAACTCTGGGCACTGCTTGCAGCGGCGGCGACGGTGGTGCTCACTACCAAACGCATGCGCATTTAGATTATACACAAGACCTACCAGTCTGACAATGCTGTTAATTTTTAATTGTCAGTAATGCAGTTTTAAGGTCTATCGGGAATATAAGGAACTGTCACATGTATACTTCTCTCTCTCTCTCTCTCTCTCTCTCTCTCTCTCTCTCTCTCTCTCTGTGGTCCTTTTGATCTATAGTAAGATTGGTTATTGTAATTTATATATCATGATCCCATAAGGGGATACGATTTCAATAAATGCAATGATCCTTTCATTCACCATATCGTAATATTAAACAATCTTGGTAGAGCCGATGTGTGGAGTTGCCCTCATTTTCCTTTATATTCATTTACATAATATAGATACGAACTTTATTTTAGAGAAATGGTTGGGGTGTGCGACATGTAATTAATACACCCGTCCTGATTTTAGACCTAACATCTCGCTATTTTAGGACCCCATTTCAGATGCATTTCACCGTAGAGCCAGTTTACAAAATCCATAGCGTCGAAATTTGCACAGTATTGTTGGATGAATACTTTAAAGCACTTGCCTGGCAAGGTCGACGTGACCACATCCGTTGGTGGGTGGTCTGGGCCAAGCGTACGGGAGTCATCTGATGTTAGGGGAGAACCATTTGATTTTTTTTGGGGGGGGGGGGGGGTATGGAGGAAATGGGTATGGGAGCAATTTTTTTTCCTGTCACAGTGACAGCAATTTTTCTTTCTACTGTCAGAGCTGCATCAATTTTTTTTTCAAATGGAGTAGCAGTGCAATTTTTTTTTATTTGTCATCAAGTTTGTAATGCGTTGTATATAAGGGAGCCGTCATTATTTAAGCCTGAAACTCAGAAATTTCGAGTGACACCCCCCCCCCCCCGTCAACCATGATGAATTTGAGTAACTCCCCTCTCTAACTCTGAAATTTTGACTGATCCCCCCACTTAGAAAAGTTAAATACATGTATTTGTAAAAATTTACAAAATACTGAGTGAAGACCTTTGAAATCATGATATACTCTGCTAGACTATCATCAGTTATCTTATGATGGTTCAAAAAAGGTGAACCCATCAAAATGAAATTGAAAGTCACATAAAATAAAGATATTAAAGCTCACGCAGTATCTAACCATATAGTATATAAATTGTTTAATTATGACAGGGTTTTCACTAGCATATCTGACAGGGCAGAATTTGAAAGTACACTGAGGGGGAGAACGCGCGAGAGGCTTAGGGGGAAGTGTGACAGGGGCTTTCCCCTATCTTGCATGAAAATTTTTAAGATATTGATGTGTGCAATGGTGCAGTCTGGTGCAATCTGAGAGATTTTTTAATTTTTTTACTAAGTGAAAGTGTTAGAATACTCCCAAGGGGGAGAGCACGAGAGGGGGTTTCCCCCTCTCGTATTGGAAATTTTGAGAAATTGATGTGTTTAATGGTGCAATCTGAGAGGAGTTTCAGGTTATTTTGCGCTCGGTAAAACTGTTTGAAAATGACATTGAACACTGCAATATTTTTTTTTACATTATTTGCCTGATCAGTGTTTGTGTCACAATATTCAACAACCAAACAATGACAAGACAATTTGTGAAAAACAGTTCTGTTTGCCAGAGACTGAAGATAAATAAATATACAGGAACGGAAAATCTGTGACCTTCTTGTGTCATTTCTACAGCTGCCAGCTTCTAATGAAAAGCATGAATATGTATGTTTAACTGTCAAAATGGTCATAGAACTGAGGTAAATTAAAACATGTTTCTGTGATAATAAAGGTGAATTCACAACAGTTCAGTTTTGTCCTAGATCCTGTGAAAATTTTGATGTGCGCCACGGTGCAGTGTAGTGCAATCCGATAGATATTTTAAATTTGTCTTTTACCAGTAAAACTGTTAGAAGACCCAAGGGGGAGAGCACGAGAGGGGTGCCCCCCTCTCGCACGAGAGGGGGTGCCCCCCTCTCGCATTGAAAATTTTGAGAAATGGATGTATGCAATGGTGCAATCTGAGATGTGTTTCAATTTATTTCGCGCAAAAAAATTGAGTAACCCCGCCCCCTTTCTTCCTCTCCACATTTTGAGTAACGGCCCCCTGAAGTTTTCAATTTTTTAGTGACCCCCTCGTATTTCATTATATTTGTTGTTCCTCAATTTTTCATTGTCAACTTGTACATCTTTCTAATATATTTATATTGAGAGAATAATATATTGGTTTTAACACTAGTTTATTGACTCCTGTCTTGTGTTTTAAAATTTTCACAATTTACAGAAGTCAAAAAGTCCCCTTTAGATAGTGCCTATGCCATTGAGATATTGCAACAGAAATCCTGAAATATGATTTCTTGAGTCAGAAAAGGGAAGGAAAACATTGAGTGTACTGAGGTGTAAAGTAGACCTATGTAGTGCATGCTTATATCATAAGTGCTGGGAAAAAAACATAAGCATTGCTTGTGGTAAAAACATTTGCGCGCCGGCAAAGAATACATGAGAATAGGGTTTCCAAATTTTGCTAATTTTTGGTGCATTGTGACAATTTTTTTTTCACTTCTGTCTGTTATGACAATTTTTTTTCTCAGGCCATGACAGGGTCAATTTTTTTTTCTTCTATCTCACCTGGCGACAATTCTTTTTTTTCTCGAAATCCTCCATATCCCCCCAAGAATCAAATGGTGTTCCCCTTATCGCTCGCTAGCTATGCAGCATGATTTTTCGAAAATATTTGGTGGAGACAAACTACTAAAAATTTAGGTGTTAGAGCCTTTGTATAATATTGCTAGGTAAATTTGGGATACGAAATCATACCTGAGAAAGACATTCAGATGCGCAACATATATATTGTGAGTACACAGCCCTATCATTGCCCATGGGGATTCAAATTTCACCCAACTCATTCGTTAAGAATGTTTAACTTCGTTTTCAGCTATTGCGTCCAGACTGCAACGATAGTTTATAAAGTAAAATCTTTATTGAAATAGTATCCCCTTATGGGATCATGATATATAAATTACACTAAAGGTTAAACAACCAATCTTACTATAGATCAAAAGGACCACAGAGAGAGAGAGAGAGAGAGAGAGAGAGAGAGAGAGAGAGAAGTATACATGTGACAGTTCCTAATATTCCCAATAGACCTTAAAACTGCATTACTGACAATTAATCATTAACAGCACTGTCAGAGTGGTAGGTCTTGTGTATAATCTAAATGCGCATGCGTTTGGTAGTGAGCACCACCGTCGCCGCCGCTGCAAGCAGTGCCCAGAGTTGCCGCCAGCGGCATTTGGTATCATGTAAATGCGCATGCGCCTACCAATGAGCAGCACTGTCGCCGCCGCTGCAAGCAGTGCCAAGAGTTGTCGCCAGCGGATTTTGGTACAACTTAGTGCGCATGCGTTTACTAATGAACAAACCACTGTTGTAGGCGCCGCTTGAATTGACTGGAGTTGTCGCCAGCGGCATCGAGTACAATCAAAGTGCGCAGGCGCTTCCAAATGAACAGCGCTGCCGCTGCCGGGCCAGTGAGCCAGCTGTAGTTGTAGGTGTCGGCTTTTAAGTTGTAGGTGTCGGGTGATATTCTACAGTTGTCGGCTCTGGAGTTGTCGGTGCCGGTCAAAATTTTGTTGTTGTCGCCAGTTGAACAGCCAGATTTGTGTAACAGTTGTCGCCGCTGCATTCCTATGTAATTTTGCATTGGTTTGACTGTTTTCGCCGGGGGTCCTGAATGGCTTTCCATACTATACCCTTATTACGCCATGGTCTAAAACCTTCAACATCGCATAAAATAAAAACAAAAGCTCAAATAGAAAATCGCAGACACGGATTTGAAGGATGTTGCTAGGGCTTGTCAGTGTACAAATTTTAAGTGGAAATCTTCAGCGTTTTAAGCAGAAATGGGTAAAAACTGATTTTTTGAAGGTTCACCAAAATGGTTTGTCATGGGACCACAGTGTACCATACACAATCGGGTTCACCTCTATCAGGCCTTTTAGAATATGTATACTTTTGGGGTTTACGACTTCGATAATTGACAAATATTACGACAATTGACACAATATTATATTATTTCATATCATGCATCCTTAAGCCTAATACTTGTCATATCATTCTGTAATAGCTTTGAGGTTCAAAGAAAACTTATCGGCCCATTGGCACTAATAATTCTCCAGTAATTACTTAGCCCATTATGCACTTTCTGAAAGCTTAAATATAGGGAACATTTTGGTTACCTCATTGTCACCATTGTTTACATAAAGGTCACATGACAGGCAATTTAAATAACAATTAACAGGTTTTGCTTTCGTCTTGGGTTGTGTGGTGTCTGTGAGATATCTGGCTCAAATTTGCATGAATGAAAGCTGTTATAACAACTTTTTCAAAGTGTCTCTGATTTTTTTTATCTTGCTAAGGTGTTTTTTGAAAAAAATTCTAAGACACACTTGGGAGATTGAAATACATATGCTTTATCATTGTTTTGACAAAAATAACATGAAGGCTACAAGTATTAATTCATATACCAAAAAATCACAAATACAGCTTTAAATTTGGCATTTCGATTATGATTTTTGCCTACAAGGAGTAAAAAGTCTTCTCAGTACGTCGAGACTACACATACTGTGGCAGTGCTAAACTAGACCATGGGCTTTCTGTAGGGAGGAGGCATATTGTCAATGATTGATACATTATGATCAAAATACAATAAAAATGCATTATCATTGGCCATCATTTTCTGTGCCTGTCATCCAAGTACATCAGTAGAGATGCTGAAACTTTGTTGCAAAGTTCCGACGCACGATTGTCTTTGTAATTTGCATAACAAAGTCATAGTCTGGCCTTAAAGTGTCAACTGGATTTGACTGCAATTTAGCTTGTCCAAAGTGACAGACAAGACATGGCACGCCAAGTACTGACTGAATTTTATGTCCCGGTCTAAGTGGTCCATGTGGGCTACAATTTCATTGATTTTGGTAGCCCAAGGAAAAGTTGGTTAGTCTGTGGACGAGGGACTACCGCCAATTTCGAGCCCTGTAAACAATGATAATCTTAAGGGGGTGGGTCCTTCATCCAACAGCCTATTTTTGCTCAAAAATAACTTTTAGCTCCACTGATAGCGACGTGGAGCTTATCAAATAGGTTGATTTTCAGTCGTCGTCCGACGTCCGTCAACAATTGCCTTCTCCTCTGAATCTAAGTCCGATTGCTGTGAAATTTCATATGCAGTTCACTTGGGGTGACCTCACATAAGTTTCTTCAAATCGTGATGAAATTTGCATATTTGTATATTTGGGGCATTTTTAACTTTTTTGTACAAAATATCTTCTTCTCTAAAACCGCTTGTTCGATTGCTTTGAAATTTGATATGCAGTTTACTTAGGGTGGCGTCAGTTAGATTTGTTCAAATCGTTGTGAAATTAGCATATTTGTATTTGTGAGGCAATTTTTGTCGTTTTTGGTCAAAAAATCTTTAAAAATCCTCTTCAAAACTACTGGTCTGATGGCATTGAAATTCAGTATACAGGTTTCTACAAATGATCTAAATAGTATATAATGAATTTCAGATGAAATCTGTAATTTTGTATTTTCTGGGCAATTTTTGCCATTTTTGGTCACAAAATGTGGATTTCCAAAACTGCTCATCTGATAGCTTTGCAATTTGGTATACATGTTCCTACAGATGAACTAAATTATATTTATTGAAATTATGATGAAATCTGGTATTTTGTATTTTGGGGGCAATTTTTTCCATGTTTGGTCAAAAAATGTATTTTTCCAACACCACTCGTCTGATAGCTTTGAAATTTGATATGCAGGTTCGGTGGGGAATTTATGTGAAATCAGCAATTTTTATTTTGGGGGGCAATTTTTGCCACTTCTGGTCAGAAAATTTCATTCTAAAAAAACTACTCGTCAGATAGCTTTGGTTGACATGTTCTTAGGGATGGTCCAATGTGATATATTGAAATTATGATGAACTCTTCAATTGTGTATTTTTGCAGCTATTTTAGCAACTTTTTTCTGGCTACTGAAATGAGCTATCAAAGATTTCCACCTTCTTCATCAACATGTGTCAATAATTCTCTAAATAACACAACAGAGCTATATCGGCAGTAAGGTCGCTTGTTTGCAAATATTAATTCAATTTTAAGTGATAATTTATGCAAATGTATGCAAATCACCCGTTTCCTGGCTTCTTTCTTCTATTTCCAGATTTCCAAAGAATTTAACTCTAAATGGGTCAAATTTTCTGTAATTTTCACAATATATTCATTCACATTATGTTCTTATGTATACATGCATGCATGCATGCACTCATTCTGTAACACTGTAAATGATTTGTTCCTTTGGATAACTGCCAACTGTCTCATGCAGATGTAAACAGTGGTAGAGCACTTCACCGCAGGTGCTGAACATATGCCCGAATTATGACCATAAAGGCGTGTTAGATAGTCGAAGGATTTTCTGAATTGCTACAAAAGTAAGATGTATATTAAATTACATAATTAGGGACTGGTCAGTTTCTTCAGGGGGGCGGTGGATTATTTTTTGACGATGTCAAAAAGTGGCTGACCCCCCTATTCCAACTTTCGAAAACAGGCTGACCCCCCACTCCAGCTTTCGAAAACAGGTTGAACCACCCATCCCCCCCCCCTGGCGACAAAGGTAAAACAAAAAGTGGAATATAAATTGAATAATTCAGTGTATATCTATCTATCTATCTGTCAGGATATATATATATATATATATATATATATATATATATATATATATATATATATATATATATATATTGCTTGAAAAAGGTGTGCTAGTCATACCGAAACGTCGCTGTCATCAAACGTTGGATTGGAAATTAGGTAGACTTTGAACATCTCATCAGTTCGTAAGTCACTACAAGTATAATACGGTATAGGTATATATATATATATAATATATATATATATATATATATATATATATATATATATATATATATATATATATATATATATATATATATATATGCTTTTGTTTTGCAAATTAGCACCTATGAATTCTGCTTGAACAATTTACCAGCATAAAAAGCCCCTACCCTTGTGTAACTCCAATATAGAAACGTTAGGAGAGTGTATTTGGCCGTTAAACTTGGTTAAATTCATTTAAGATAATAAGGAAACTATTAAAAGATGTTAAAACAATGGGAAACTGGAGTTCCCTTGACAGCATCGCAAGGAAAATGACACGTTTTTCCAGTACTTTCTTAATTCTCTGACCCTGCACAACCCCGTCCCCTAAAAGAATAGTCTCACTAAGGTCGACCATGTTGACCAGCAGCATGCGTGATGTCTTTGTCTCAAGTTTAGGGTTTTTGGACGCTGAAATTTCACAAAAATGTCACTTCTGTATTCAGAGATTGTACAATCAATTTCTTTGGACGTGTAAGTCGATTTTGAAAGCAATAGAAGATCGAATGGTGTTGAAAAAAATCGTGCATAAAATTAGCATAAATTAAGCGTCAATGGCAGATGGGTCCCCTTGATTTACAGCGTCTTGTGTTGCCAAACCGGTGGCTCATACTCGGATAGTGCAATAAAGGCAAGTGAATGACCTTTGGTAACTTTACTGGCATGTTTTTGTGAACTGTTTTGCGGTCAAATTTTATTTTCTCATGATCAAAAACTGACCGTGTACAAGCTTATACGCACCCACCATGGTCATTCAGCAGCCACAGTACAATATAGGCAGTTCATTATGTCAATATGATGCAGGTGGTGTTGTTGTACGTCAGGCATTGGTAAGGGTACGTGGGTATTTAATGAAAACTACGTATTTGAAACATTGTATCTCAATCTCTCAACTATTTTAACTTGTAGACAAACACCTTTGCTTCAAAATTGTTGCATCAGGTAATTGACTATGGCGGTGTTTACCACACTGACAAAAACTTCGGCCGTGTTCAAACATACACACAAACGTACCGATACATGCGGCATTGTTTGTACTTTTGTTACTATCAATGACAAAATGCACAATGGTAGTAGTGTTAAAAAGGAACTTTTTATTGTGTATTTTTCCTGTAAGAAAGACACCTGTCAATCATTAGCACAAGTCAATGACGCGCCGCAAGCCAGCTGGTGTGAATTTCAGCACACATTGTTTCATGATGGGGCTCAGAGAAGGGGTGCGGCTTCTATTATGGTACAATTCAAAAACCCAAAATGGACAAACTATGAGCCAAGACAATGTTTCAAAGTTAGGGTGCAGCTTCAATTAGAGATGCGGCCTCAATTGGGAATTTTAAGGTATATATATATATATATATATATATATATATATATATATATATATATATATATATATATATATAAAATTTAAACATTCAGTCATTCTGTGTTTTAATGAAATTGTTGTCATGTCGGTTGTAAGATAAGAACTTAACAGTGTCAATTCTAAAGTTTGAATACAGTATTTTGAATGAGCTGTGAATGTACTCCACTCTTTTATGCATAAAGCAGATGTCCAGAACTGTTGTAAGAAAAATGTGATTGTGAAATATTAGTGCATGTTGCTTTCTAATACTGAATTCTCATAGAGGAAACAGAAAAGGATCAGGAACTTGTCATGCTTTTCATATGAACTGCAGATTTCATAATGATCACTACACTTTGCAAAACAGACTTTCAATTTACAGACATCAAGATATATCTGACATAATATCTCTGATATATATATATATATATTATATATATATATATATATATATATATATATATAAAATCGGAAGTGAGGATGGTCTCAACAAGACACAACAAAAAGGCTTTCACGGTGACTAGCTTGCGCCCTGCTTACAGGGCATCATCAGGTCAACTGGAGAACTCAAGTACATGTGGCACTAATAAGGTTTGAATAAGGTTTGAAAGTGCCAAGTATGCAAAATCAATTATGCAAATTGATTATCACAACAGTCAACGCAAAGACAGGTGTAAATGCAACAATGGAAAGGAACTTATGAATGAAGGATAATAGTTAAAAGGACAGAGGGGTTTCGGTGTTCAAGCCATCTGGATACAATGTTTTCAACTTCTTTATCCAAAATGTCTCTTAAGAATCCAACATGACAGCGTCTTTGTTAGTGATTTGTTCGATGACGACAATCGCGAGATCACTGTCCGAATGTCCAGATTCATTGAAGTGTGGTGCTACAAGTGGGCTAGTGTTATACTGTCGTCTACGGATACAGCTTCGGTGGCCGGAAAATCTTTGTTTGACCATATTCCGTCCTGCAGACGATCGCGTAAATTACCCATGATGACGTACACGATAGGTTGCCTCTCACTTTGAATCGTTCTCCTGTTACTCTGCTAGTAAAGGTATCAGTGGTTAGCATATATTTACAATTAACGCAACGGGTAGCATTGCAAGGGTGAGATAAAGTTTGGTGTTCGAAGTTCTGTGATTTATTGTGGACAAGGATGTCTCCCAAATTCCTGCAGCGACGATATGCTAATAGCGGAGGTGAAGGCATAACTCTTTTCATTGTAGCCGATTTCATTAGTATCTTGTGATGTTGTGTCACCATTTTTTTCACATCGGGGCCCAATGGGTTGTAGTCAGTGACGTATGTCAATCGGGATTCCGCTATTTTTGTTTTGTATTGCAGTAAACGCTCACGATCTAGTTTATTGACTTTGTTTATAATCGGTTGAATGTCCTCTTGTTTGTATCCGGATGAAATTAATTTGATCTTGAGAGAATGTAGTTGATGTTCAGACCACATCATCTACCGAGCAAATACGGCGGAATGCGTATTGCCTGACTATTATGGGTGATTATGGCTTGCTATAATCATTGTTAACGTCTGGAGCGACACGGGGGAAGGGTTTAGACCTTGACATGTATGGGTCACCATGCGTCACCTACCTTACACTTCTAGGTGCATTTGAGACGTAACCTAATCTACCAACCGCCCCGATTACCGTTATCTCAACAAATTACATCACCCTTTCCACGTCATTATCCATGCGCACATCAGTGTGTTCAAAGCTATATTTCGTCCATTTCAATCTCTGCCACGCTCAAGTTCACATCGCAAAATTCGCCCATGCCAAAATCGAAGAAAACCAAGGGCCACGCCTACGCCCGGGCGGCCACCCGTACATCGACGAGGACAAAGAGACGCCCAGCGCACCTCGACAAATTCCTACTCCAGCCAGTACCGACGGAAACCACACCAACCAACCCTGCCGTCGACATGCCGACAACAGCCGCAGCGGCAGCCGACCCAAGTATATCAGACCACATCGCCAAACTGATAGAAACCGGCATTGCAAGCGCCATCGACTCAATCCGACGTGAACTACGGCAGCCAGATACCAGCAACGCCACAGCAACGGCGCCATCCCGACGTCCAACTTGCAAGTCCAGCCAACTGATACAGCCGTTGGTGCACTATCACCTGCCTCAGTCGTCGTCGCTGGGCCGGCGACGCTCGCCGCTCCGTCCAGCTCGCTACCTACCCAAGGCCACCCAAGTAATCATCCCGCTAATCACGTTAATGAATACCAACCCACCATCACAGCTACCCACCAGCCCTTGACCACCAGCGGTGGCGCTGCGCACATCCGGGATAACTCCACCGCTAGCGGCGCACCTCATAACAACAACACGAGCAATATGGCCGCGCCCTACAGCCCTACAGTCAACCCGCCCAGCCAGCTGGTCACAACGCAACGCCATGGCGCCCACCGCCTAGAGCCGGACCAACGGGCAATACTTCAGCAGCAATACCCCCAGCCGACCTGCTCCTGCCGTACGTCGACCAGTCAACACTCAACGCCTTGGCTAACCTCGGTAATTCATCGAATTTGGTGACTTGCACCCTGATGCCCTAGCCCCCAACTCATCCCAGGCTACCAAGACACAAGTAGCTTTTGACCCAGACAACCGTGGCGTCGCCACGTTCACAACCGAGGGAAGCGGAAAGCCATCGACGACTTTGACACCTGGTTACAGTGCTTCCTCGTCTTCTCCTCCTATCGTACATTCTACTACCACATTTGGCGATCCCCATGGCCAACTACCTTCGTTTCCTCGCCTCCAAAGCTGCTGCCTACAAGCCGGAGGCCTGGCTAGCCTATGACAAACACTTCCGCCTGAACGCTTCCCGCTACCCAGATAGGGCCAACTGGAGCCAGCCAAACCAAGACCTCAACTTCCAGTACTTCCAAAACCAGCCACACCTCCTGCGTCCTACCTGCTTCGGCTGTGGCCAACATGGTCATTTGAAGACTGATTGCCCAAACCGACGCAGCAGCACCACCAACCCGTTCTACTGGGAGAGCCCAGCGAACAAGAACAGTCTGACCAACCTCCGGTTTGTCGTTCTTTCAACCGAGGCACATGCAAGACACCCTGCAACTATGGCAGACTACACAAGTGCTCCGTGTGTAACTCGACCGAACACGGTGCTCAGCAACACCACCAACGCATCAAATCAGAGACCCCCCAGCCCTTTCGAGGGAGCGACCGTCCACCCAGCGACAATCGCCACGCTACAGCCGACAACGCCAATCAACCTAACTAAGCTCTCAGCTGCCCTGCACGACCACCCGCACAAACAATTCACAGCCAGCCTCATCCACGACCTCACTCATGGTGCCGACATCGGCTTCGGTGGGAACCGCGCACCACGCTACACTCGCAACGCCCAGTCCGCAATGACCGATCCGGATGCCGTCACCACCGCCATAACAAAAGAACTGCGCCTCGGCCACACAATTGGCCCGTTCGCCGTGCCACCTCTGCCAAACTTCGTTTGTAAACTCGCTTGGACTTCGGCCTAAAAAATCAGGCGGCCACCGCATAATAATGGACCTATCCCAACCACGAAACGATAGTGTCAACCACTACATCAACAAGGAAGACTACACCCTCACCTACTCCCCGCGTTGACGATGCCGTCGCGATATTACAGAGACTTGGCCAAGGTGCACTCATCACAAAAGTGGACATTAAGCACGCGTTCCGACTGTGCCCGGTACGGAAGGCGGACTGGCACCTCCTCGGCTTTAAATGGCAAGGGCTGTTCTTCTTCGATCGCGTGCTCCCCTTTGGCCTTCGCTCTGCACCGTTCTTATTCAACCGCCTGGCCGAAGCACTCCTCTGGATCGTCAAAAACAGAGCAAACACTCAGGACTTACTGCACTACCTGGACGACTACTTTGGCGCTGGCCCCCCCAACTCCCCGCATGCCAGTACCTCCTCGACACCACCATGCTCAACACATGCCGCGCGACCTCGCGATACCCATCGCCCCAGAAAAGTCGAAGGCCCATCACCCACCATGACGTTCCTTGGCATCACGTTGGACACACTTACAATGACACTATGCTTACCCGACGACAAGCTACAGGACCTGCTTCAAACACTTCCCACTTGGCTCCACCGACACTCATGCACTAAACGGGAGTTGCTATCCCTCATCGGCACCCTCAGTTTTGCATGCAAGTGCATTCCCGCAGGTCGCATCTTCCTCCGCCGCATGATTGACTTAAGCACAACCGTACGCAAGTTGCGCGACACGATCACACTATCTGACGCTTTCCGCCTTGACGCGAAATGGTGGTGCGACTTCCTACCGACATGGAACGGCACGGCCTCATTCCTCGAAACAAAGTGGACCCTCTCTCGCGACCTTGACCTCTACAACCGACGCCTCGGGCACTGTAGGCTCCGGTGGCTACCACGCTGGGCATTGGTTCACCGTTGCATGGCCTGACTCTCTCCAGCCTCAATCGAATGGAAGGAGATGTACCCAATACCAGTCTCTTGTTCAATTTGGGGGCATCGTTGGCATGGCCGCCGAGTGCTGTTTCATTGTGACAATCAACCGTCGTGCACATCTGGAAAAAAGGCACTACGAGATGCCCTGACATCATGCAACTAGTAAGGAGCATCTTTTATGAGGCAGCCAAAGGAAATTTCCATGTCATGATCGCCCACGTCAGTGGAATTGATAACTCAATTGCTGATGCACTTTCTCGTTTACAGATGGAGAGGTTCCGAGCATTGGTGCCCTAAGCGGATGCCGGCCACACACCTGTACCAACGCGACTATGTCTATCCCGCCTGCTACACAACAACTGACGGAACTAGCAACTGCCTACATCCATAACAGTGTGGCCGGGAACACGCGACGCACATACCAGGTAGGACAAAAGTGTTACATGGATTTCTGCTCGTCACACGGACTAGCAACCTTACCTGTCACGATCAGGACAGCCATACTCTTCGTTACGAACCTGGCAAATCGAGGACTAGCATATCGAACCATTAAGGTGTACCTAGCCGGGGTGATGCATCACCACGTTGAGCGCGGGTATGCCGACGACGTAACAACGCACGCTCTCCTGCAACGAACACTGCAAGGGATCAGGAGAAGCATTGGAGAAGTGCGCCAGCCACGACTACCAATCACTATTGACCTGCTCCGTCGCCTCAAGGAATGCCTGCGTCAGCGTGCTGACATGTGCAGCAACGACAAGCTCATGGTATGGGCAAGCTTCACGCTGGCATTCTACGGCTTTCTGAGGGTAAGCGAGTTCACCGCTCAATCACCTACGGAATTCGACGTAAACGCCACACTACTCGCCCGGGACATTGTGTTAACGGACGTGATCGAAATCAGGATAAAGTCATCGAAGACTGACCCGTACGCGCGTGGGCACACCATCCGTATTGCTCCGACCGGGACCTCTGTGTGTGCGGTCCGCTCCTATTGGAAATATACCGGGAACCGCGGATACATGTGCCCTGAAGAACCGGCGTTCCAATTCGCGGATGGCACATGGCTTACGCGACAAAGACTGAACCTATGCCTGCGGGAACTGCTTACCCAGGCAGGGATTTCCGATGCTAAAATGTACGCGACACATAGTTTCCGCAGTGGTGCAGCCACAACTGCTGCCGAAGCCGGCTTGCCTGACTGGCTCATAAAGACACTGGGCAGATGGCGGAGTGACGCGTACCAGATCTACATCAAGACGCCGCGGGAGACCCTTGACGTAGTGCCGAAGGCACTCGCGACACGCCAGCAATTCGATATAGGACTCAGTTCGCGGTGGACAATGCCAACGTTGTAATATCACTATACAAACTGTAGAGACACGAAATGTAGGAACAATGAACATGTATAAGGAGACGTTTCCCATGGCGCATGGTCACCACGGGGGGGGGGGGGGGGGGGCGGGGCGGCTGCATTGCGGCCGCGCTGCGGCCATGCATGTCCGCAACTTGGCCGTAATTTGGGGGGTACTGTCATGGGCCTGTAGTGGGCGCCCGGTAGCACGTTGCCTGACGCACGGTGCCAGGAGTCCGGTACCGCCGTCCAGGCCGCCATGACGCCTTGACGCCCCCGCCGTGACGGTACATACATAACCCCGGATTTCGGCCAAACACTTGCCTCCGTGTCGTTTCTTTGCGTTAATGGTGATTATGGCTTGCTATAATCATTGTTAACGTCTGGAGCGACACGGGGGGAAGGGTTTAGACCTTGACATGTATGGGTCACCATGCGTCACCTACCTTACACTTCTGGATGCATTTGAGACGTAACCTAATCTACCAACCGCCCTCAATTACCGTTATCTCAACAAATTACATCACCCTTTCCACGTCATTATCCATGCGCACATCAGTGTGTTCAAAGCTATTTTTCGTCCATTTCAATCTCTGCCACGCTCAAGTTCACATCGCAAAATTCCCACCCACCCTCCGCAAAAAAAAAAAAAAAAAAAAAAAAAAAAAAAAAGTGCCCCGCTGCAGGGTAGCAGCCACAAAAAAAAAATATTGTATTCCACTAATTTGATGGATTTTCACAATAAAGTTCCAGGGGGGTACTGTCATGGGCCTGTAGTGGGCGCCCGGTAGCACGTTGCCTGACGCACGGTGCCAGGAGTCTGGTACCGCCGTCCAGGCCGCCATGACGCCTTGACGCCCCCGCCGTGACGGTACATACATAACCCCGGATTTCGGCCAAACACTTGCCTCCGTGTCGTTTCTTTGCGTTAAGGTACTAATCTGAAAATATGTCTCGGATGGCAGGAACGGGAGATAGGTATGTTCCAGAGTCCGTTGGTTTAATGTATAGATTGGTTTCTAATCTGTCACCGTGGCATATGACGGCGTACGTCTAAGAACGCTCGTTCCTCCTTGCATGAACTCTACGTCGAATTTAATTGATGGATGGACTGTGTTAATACTCTGTATGAACTGTTCAATTGCCTCTCTGTTCCGATACCATAATTCAATTAAATCATCCACGAATCTCTTGTGCCATAGGGATCATATAAAGGAGTTTAAGGAGAATGATCTTCCTGAACCATGACATAAAATATTTGCATATTTCACTGCGAATGGAATGCCCATCCGCTGTACCGCTGAACTTGGCGAAAATGTTTGTTCAGAAATGAGAAATTGATTGTTACTGAGAATATACAAGATGAGTTGAAGGATAATCTCAATTTCGATTATTACGCTCCCATCTATGGCATATGTATATATGCCAATGGGAGGTATTCGTATAAGGTGGCAAAATGGCGTCTGTGTGTATGTATGTAAGTATGTATGTATGTCTGTTAGTCCGTCCACATCAAAAACTCCTAAACCGTAGCACCTACTGTCTTAGTATTTGGTGTACAGGTGCACCTAGGGGTGGAGATGTGAATTTGTTCAAATGAACATGTCAGTGCCAAAAATATGCAAATGAGGGGAAAAAAAGGAAAAATCCTGCAAATGGCTAAAACTCAGTAAGCATTGGTCAGATTTGGTTGAAACTTAGGTATGCTGATTTTTTTAGGTACTCTAAATTATGTGTGCAAAAATTGGGATGAAATTTGCATGTTTGTATTTTTAGAGTATTTTTTCCGTTTTTAGTCAAAAAATCTTGTTCTCTGAAATCGCTCGTCTGATTGCTATGAAACTTGATATTCATGTTCCTCAGAATGACCTCAGTCATGCTTGTACAAATTGTATTGATATTGTCACATTTGTAATTTTGGGGCAATTTTCCCAATTTTTGATAAAAAATTTTTTAATCCAAAAACTGCTGATTTGATAGCTTTGATACATGTATTTGGTATACAGGTATCTAAGATTAATCTCAATATAATGTATTGAAGGTATGTTGAAACTGGCAATTTTTTTTTATTTTTGGGGCAATTTTTGCCTTTTTTGGTCAAAAAATTTTTCTCCTAAAACTTCTGATCTGGTAGCTTTGATATCTAGTGTACAGGTTCCTAGGGTTTATGTTAATTAGATATATTTAAAATTAGGATGAAATCTGCAATTTTGTATTTTGGGGGGCAATTTTTCTCATTTTTGGTCAAAAAATTTGTTTCTCAAAATTTACCAGTCTGATTGCTTTGATATTTAGTAAACCGGTCCTTAGGGTTTTTGTTAATAAGATATATTGAAATTAAGTTGAAATCCGGAATTTTGAATTTTTGGGGCAACTTTGCGAAACTTTCAGTTTTACTGGGATATCTTTCATTTTGTATTTTTAAGATTTTTTTGGTAATTTTATACCTACTGGAACTAAGAGTATATAATGTGGTGATTTAGTAAGCATTTGATATGGTAACTGTATTTGGTAAAAAAAATCCTGGCAGATTTTGAAAAAATTCCAAACAAATGCCAATAAAAAATTCAGCCAGAGAAGGTTTGACAAAAAGAAAAGGTGGGAGAGTGGGGAAAAAAGAATGTACAATGGATCGGATAAAAAAGATAATGTACCTCATCGATCTTCCAGACACCATCCCTTATCAAATGGTCCACCCCGATGTATTTTTTTGCACAATTAACCATGCAGTGTATTTTAGTTTAAGATGTCAAGTTAGGTAAGGATTTGAAAGGAATAGTCAAGTTCACCACAGTTTAACTTTATCTCTTGTGTCATCATCCTTGTGTAATTGGTTAAGTTTGTAAGTTGTTCCAGATGTGGATGTACCAGCTGTTCTGGAAGAAAACAATGTTTACTTTTTCCTGTAGGGTTTCTGAGTTGATGATTGTATGTTGAAATTTCTCCATGTATCTGGTGTATGGGCAAAGTGTAAACATTGGTTGCATATTTTGTATTTCAGTCTATGTCAAATATTGTAAATGAAAAAACATATTGTCAATACATTTGTCTTAAAGATATCACAGAAGTAAAAAGGAAAGAAACTAATCAAATTGCTGTAACATATTCACTCTCAGTGCCTGTATAGGCCTATACTTAACTATTTTATCATTACATTCAGCTGTTTGTTATATCTTTATCACTCTCCATGGGCCAAGGCACACTTGGGGTCAATGTCATCACTCTGTGCCAGTCTGTGTATGTCAGTCTGTCTGTATATGTATGTCCATGTTTCATACAATTGTTGACTTGTTTGATAACTATATCAGGGATGTAGAAAATTTTTGTCACAGCAGGAAAATTATGGTTGACAGCCGGCAATGTCCGTAATGCGACCACGAAGCGGTCCTTGGGGGGTGTGGGAGGGGGTGTGCCCCCCTCCCACGGTGCGGACTTTTTTGATTTTGAAGTCTCCAGAATGGCTCTCCTGGACCCATTTTATGAATTTTTGGTCAAATCTTGCACACTTTTACATCATGTATGATGTAACAAGGTAGGGGCAGTCAGGTGATCTCTCTTCAGGTACTTTTATTTCTAAACATGTAACATTTATTATTTGTATAGTCTCGTTTTTTCGATGTACACTGGCCACCATAAACCGGTAACTTCGTCAAAGCTCAATTTTCTGTTCAATAGCCACGTGTGAGAAACTTTAAATTTACTTGTAGAATTGTCCCCATATTTGTCGTACGTCAGAATCGAAGAACACCAGCCTTTGCTGCACATATAGAAATAATGAAGTCCGATTTTTCGCTCACCGTTGCCATCGAATACATTGCTAAACACAGCTAGGATTTCTTTCTCACCGTCACTCTGAGATAACACGTACTGTACATTGTTGTTTGATTCACGACCCGATGAATTGACATCACTGTAGCAAAACTTTTGGTTGTTTCAACAGTTTCACTTGAACGCGGTTCGCATTCAGTTGTTTCGATAATACTGGAACACGGCGGCATTGCACGGCCGCTTGGGAACTCGACTCGGTTGTTTTGGTTGCGATTTCCGGAGTACATGTAGGACTTGTACTGACACTCTGCTAAAGTGCCGGCAGGTTCCTCAGCAGATTTTTCACCGAGAGTTTGTTCGGCCTGTTTATCAGAGAAACCACTGAAGAATTTCTTGATACTTCGCTGTTTATCGCCCAAACATTTACATTCTGCGTGCAATCTCCGCAAAGTTGACATAGGCTTGTCATGCAAATACAACTGCGTGACTGTACCGAGTCACTCCGAAAGCTAGCCGAACACATGCCGACAATGACGTACCAAAAAAAACCCAGCGAGGTCAACTGCGACCTGCATGACCTGTGCACTGCATTCCGACAAGCACACGTACGTTACCGCGTACCGATCCCGGGGTACCGATCGCTTATGCATGTAGATTGTTTCAGGGTACTCTTGTTTACGATTCGATTTCGTTTGACTAGGAATTTTTGGGAGTCTGAAAAGACATGAAACTCTACGATTTTGTAAACTTAGTACTCAACTAATACCTGATCCCGTAGCGGACTGAATTTAACGCGAGTGGCCATTTCCGGGTGAACGCACGCACGTACCGTATATATGTATACATCCTCGTACTCGATTACGATTGATTTTTCGGACACACAAATACAAAAACTGCTGTTTCTCGTTGCAGTTACATTTATTTTTAAAGATTTGTGAGAAGATTTTGGCTTTTTTTTAAACTGCAGCAGAAATGACATCGATTTTACATCTACAAATAATTTTCACAGCCGGCAAAATTTTGCTGACAGCCGGTTTTTTGCCGGCTGCCGGCTCATTTTCTACATCCCTGTGATATGGGAGCGAACAGTGTGTGTTGCCACTATTTTTATACATGGAATGGTGTTGTAGGGCATCGTTCAAGGCGGTGAGTCCATCTCTGTGAGGTATACTTGTGTACAAACTGCGAACATCCATGGTAATAATCAACAAATTGTCTGTAGGGGCATGAATACTGTTGACCTCTTCAAGATGGCAAGAAATTCAGTGTTGTCTTTCACCTGATCAAATCCACCATATTTCGCCTCCACGGTGTTAAAATATGATCCAACCATAAGGCAGCAGGTCTACAGGGGCTGTTTATGTGACTGCAAATTGGTCTTCCGGTGATATTACATGGTTGTTGAGTTCATCTTGTGTTAATTTGTGTATTTTGGGAAGGATATAGAAGTAAGCCTCCTTAGTATCATCAATATTACAGAGAGCATCGTGAATATCCTGGCCAATGATGTCATAACCGTAAGAGTAAGTGTGAGTATTCCTTAATTTACTAATGACAGATGGAGTGAATCAGAATGTTCCTCCTCATGAAAGTTGTGGTGTCACTGAGTTGTCGAAGACATTCTTTCTCATAATCAATATATATATATATATATATATATATATATATATATATATATATATATATATATATATATATATATGTCTGATATATTAAACATTTGCACTAGGGCGGGGCTCTGAAAAATGTCTTATTATTATTAAAGTTATGCACCCAAAGGGCGCGCTGAAAAATGCAACTGAATGATGAAATTTGTGGCTGGCACAATGCATTTTTCACAAGTATGAGCCATGTCGAAATTAAAAAACACACTGACCCCCCCTATTGAGCATTTCAAAAACATGGTGACCCCTTACCACCAAAGTCAAAAACAGGGTGAATCCCCCCCATGAATCCACCGCCCTCCCCCCCCCCCAGGCCAAAAAACTGACCAGTCCTTAGTTAGCACTCAGACAATAGCGCAATGCGGGCAATGCCCTCCACTACGCATTGGGTGATAAGCTGTACTGATTTCTTTGTACGTATTAATATTTTTGTAATAATCTCATGACACACGCCTCGGTATATCGTAAATCACCTATAGCATTTAAAACTTGGTCAGGGGTTTCAATTACAGCACTATAAAATTGTCAAGAAGTGACTCTTCACATGCACATTTTGACATTTCGAACAATCAATCCCACCAGGGTACAAATGACAGAGGCCAACCTCATCTAATCAAAGCGCTTTTCATCACTGGTACAAAGGTCCTGGACCTTTTCAACTCAGGTAGAGGTACAAAAAGTATTCTCATTGTGGATCTACAAGATGTCATCAGCTGCAGGTTTCTCTTGTGTCAACTATGCTATCTTCTGTACAGGGGTGTGGCTCAACTATCAGGGTCGTTTTTTTCACGTAGTCTTCAACAACTGTGACATGCTTATGCTGTTAAACCAATACCTGCAAACTATGCATCTCAAATTGTTCTGTTCTTCAATGACTAAACTGTAGCTTTGACCATCTATTACACACAATATTTGGTCATTTTCATTGATTGGAAATACATCAATATCAACCTATTTAAAATAAAAGATTACAACGGGTTAATAATTGTTGTTAGAACTCTATTGCAATAAGGTCAGTATCCTTTTTATTCGGTTGTACAAATTACATAAACAAAGTAAAGCAATAAGAATCATGTAAAGAATCATGAAAACAATAATAAAAGAAGAGAATACAAGAATAATTAAAGAAAGAGAAGCCTTTTATTACTCTCCAAAAGTGGCACTGCAATCTTGCAAAAGTTGTTAAACACAACATGTAGGGTCAACTCTGCTACAAAATTAAAGCTGATGCCATGTGGTTTGACACTTCTGATGTGAATGTGTTTGTACATAAAAGTGTATGATCATGATTGCTACATTGTCAAAATAGCTGACTTTGATCTAATTAGCAGCTAATGAGCTAAGATAACACTTGATATTTAGCACCTTTTTAGCAATAATAGTTTATAGCTATCGTCTGAGATATTTAGCAGCTATTCAGATATAGAGTTTAGTTGAGATACTTATAAAAAAACCGAATGCCCCTGAAGGATGACTGTTTCTATATTTCATTTTTGAGGTCAACAGATTGATACTATTTTATTTAAATAGGTTCTATCACGTTTTGACAGATTACTTATATTCAAAGCTACCAGTTATAAAGTTGAAAATAATTGAGATTTGTCGTTGGGTGAGCTACTCCTTTAACTTTCATTTCCACCATGAAACTTGAGAGTGCTGTCTAGGTTCTTTATTGGCAATCCTGCACTAGCTTTTCTCCATTTGTATACCCTAGATACATGAGGTAGGAGCAGAGCCCCAAAGCTCCTACTTCCATGCCTTAGCTAACTAAAGAAAGAAATGCCCCAGCTAAGTGAAAACCGACAAAACTAATCACTGAATTTTTGAACTTCAGAAACTACCATATGATCATGAAAATCATCATAATTACAGCTTAGTGCTAATTCTTTTTGAAAATTAATGCCTGCATTGTTGAAAAGGAAAATGTTGACGATGAGAATGGGCATAGAATTTACAAAACAGGAGAGCAACTGAAAGTAAACTAACATTCACGTTGTTGTTCTCAAGTGAATAGGTGTGATCTGTAACAATATAATGTACATTATAATTGGTTAGTATGCCAAGAAAAGCAGACTGACCTAACATCAATTATTTGTGTCCTGCCACTTGGGTATGTGTAACTATTAATCACCAAAGCAAAGATATACACTCAACGTGTCATACTGATACCAGTCTGTACCTTTGGTGAATCATGGAGCTATCACTGTGAGGGTGCACATCTATTGTCTCTTTTGAGAGGTTTATGTTACCTGCCACTTGTTAAGGTGACATATTTGCCAGTATGGCGAAAATCATACATGGATAACAAACATTGGCTTCATTGTACGACATGAAGAATGGGCGATATGTCAGGTAGTAGCCTCAAAAAATCAGTTAAATTTGCTACACAGATCAAGGCAAGTTCAGGGTGTTTCTCAGTAATGCAGTACATGTATTGAAATACAGTGTTGTTTTCTACCTTTCGGTATCACAGCTGAATTTGCCCCTGCACTGGTAGTCAATATCAACTACCATGTCGCAAAGGTAGAAGTTACCGAGTAGGAATTGGTAGTCACTAATTGGCAATTGACTGCTGCTAATTTCAAGCCCTGAAATTACAGTCAACTGCTAGAGTATGGGTTACAATAATGAGCTGATAGTAATTATGAACAGATCCATTTTAAGGCAAATTATTACTCAACAAAGTACTTGCCTTCTGCATGAATTGTGGGTTCAACACCGTACATTTCATCGAACTGTTTAACAATATGTATCACAACAAAGCTGTGTTGGCAGTAATGTGCAGACACATCTGTATTGGAAAGAGGAATGAAAACAAGCAATGAGCATGACAATTTATGGATAAAGATAAATTTTAATTTGTAACATTTTTTTTAATTTAATGATGATTTTAGGATATGAATTGTCAATTCTCTGAAGATATTGTTGTTTTTGCTGGCATGGATTTTAAAAATACATGATGGTATTACAGGATGAACAATTGCCCAGAATTCAGTAAAAAATTAGCTAACCGGCAAAATGTTTTGAAGATAACAGAAAATAATGATTAACGGGATAAAAGAAACTTGCTCTTTTTGAGTTTTTTTTCATAAATTTTGTATTAGATTTGTGTGAAGCCATTTCCATGTTCAATTAATTTCATCATGCCAAAATAAAGGTGAGGTGCTCACAATATATACTCTGCTTTTAAACAGGCTTGATTTAAATATTCAGTTAAACTTTATCTGAACTGTATCGATCCTTGTGAACAGGAAACTCAAACGCTGTGGTGCATGTTGGACCAAGGTCAATTGGCAGTCCAACTATGTTGTCAATCAAAATGCCAATATGCATCGTGTTCCCAGGCTTGTTCACCTTAACAGGCCTATTAATTCGTCCACATGAGAAGCATTGTTGATGAGCAATGCCATAACAAAATCAAATGATTGAGTGTACAATTAAAATCAAAGTCTGAAAAGATCTGTATGAGTTGTCTGGCTTGAGCTCCTAAAATGTGTCAGTACTTGTTGTATTCTTGACATCAAAAAGGTCATAAAGATTGAGATAATTAGATTTTAGAGATTAACTTTTACCTGAAAATGATGCTTTCACTTTGACATTTAAAATATCTATTACATCACTGCTATGAGGGTCACACATAACAAGTATAAATCCACTCAGAACATTATTGCACAACTTTGTTTGTCTTCTCACTCGAAGGAATTCACTAACCTGAAAACATGTTAATAAATAATTTTACATCAAGTCGTCCATAATACATGCTATATTTTGAATGATACATGTATAGAGATTAAAGCTATAGTGTCTTTAAGAAAAAAAAATTTGCTTGCATTTATTTTTATGACTAACACTGGGTTTGGACATGTTCCTGACATTCAATCAATCAATTCACTTTGGGGCAGAAAACGTGAATATTTTGTTTCAGGTGAAGCTATGAAAACAAGTAGCAGTTTCAAATGCGTGGGACTTTTGCTGAAAACAATGACGCTTCACATAGTTAAGTCAAACAAGGGAGCCCACATTTTAGTTTGCACAATTACCTACGGTATGAGCAAATAAACCGACTCCCCAGAAAACGGAACAAATGTAAATGTGCTAATTGTTGTCAATGATTAACGAATTGATCAGCCGGATATGTTAGTCTCCACACTAATAAATAATTGTGTAGCAACACATGTAGCTTTAAAGTCTACAAGGAGAGAAAAATACTGTTTGGACCAAAGGGGTATTAGCTGTCCAACCTGTATACCTCAGTTTCAAAAATTACCGTCAATGACAGGGTGTCCATTTCATTTGATCAGAATTGGTACATACTAAATCTGTACCATGAAAACCTTCTTGTACAGACAAAAAGTCTGGATACTTACATACTATAAATTTGGTCAGTGTTTAAAAAGATAGACATGTATTAAGTATTCCTAAGTTAAAGTTTGCTTGGTGCCAGCTAAAAAAACTGGTGTGAAGTTCATAGCTAGCTTCAATCAAGTAAACAAACATCCCGCTTTTGAATGTAATGCTCAAAGCAGAAGTCTATCATAAATAATCTAATTAACTCATGTTTAAAATTCTGGAAGCTAATAAGCATAAAGATGTTTTAGAATAGAAAGACATGTTTTAGGACACACAAAATATTGTCCAAAATACATGAATGCTTAGTTCACAATAATTGGTGTTCCTCATACTTCCCACAGAGAAGACCCAAGAAACTTGCGATTTAAACATCAATGAAATGTCAAAAAGTTTCTTAGAGAGAGATTATTTGACCAAAAAACAAGAAAAATTGACTAAATTGACCATCTAAGACACTGCAAACCAAATTTCAATACAGCTGCACCAGGTTTTTGAGAAAAAAAAACAGACCAAAAATGAAAATAATTGCCCAAAAAATACAATATCAGTATTTTCCAGAGAATATTGATATGCTATGATGAGGATACCTATAGGACCCTACAAACAAAAATTTCAAAGCATTCTGACCAATAATTTTGGAAAAAAATTTTTAACCAAAAACGGTAACAGTTTCCCCGAAAATGAGTCAACTAGGAATTAATCAACAGGATGTTGCAAAACATTTTTGCATACAATCCTAACCACTTAACAGATTATCACTGGTACCATATTTCATAAAGTTTGATGCAGTATTTACAACACTATGAGATCAACATCTGTATCAAGTTTCATCAAATTTGACGTTGTATTAATTTGTGGCTATATCACTCTAATTAGGAAAGTTCATTACTTATGCAATTACAAATTAATTAAAATGACACTGATAAATGTCTTTTTCAATGTTAAAGAAATGTGAGCTTAACATCTGTACAAAGTGTCATGAATTTGATGCAGTATTTCTTGACATATTAGCCTACTTACGAAACTTCAATAATTGACGTGTTACTGCTGCATGACGTGAATCAAATTGACGAGCATATGTATGAAATAGGTCAATGTCCTTGTACCAACTTTGAATGATACTGGTGGAAATATGTCTGAGTTATGGCTCTGTACATTAGAAAATTGTAACAAATCACCGCCATGCAGCGATATTTGATCTTACTGTTTAAAAAATCAAAACGTATATGTATGACATAAGTCAATGTCCATGTACCAACTTTGGATAAGATCAGTTGAGACTTGCCAGAGTTATGGCTCTCGACATGAAACAACCGTAACAAAATTACTAACATGTGGCCATATTGGACCATCTCAGCAAACCAATTGACATACATATGTATAAATAAGTCAATGTCCTTGTACCAACTTTGAATAAATTTGCTTGATACATGTCTGAGTATTATGGCTCTGTACATGAAAACATCGTAATAAAATGGCTGCCAAGCGGCCATATTGGATTGTATCACAAAACAAATCGACGTATATATGTATGACATAGGTCGATGTCCTTTACCAACTTTGAATAAAATCGGTTGAGATATGCCTGAGTTAGGGACGATTCAGAATTTACTTCCAGGGAGGGTGGAGGATTTTCTATTTTCTGGGTGATTTTTTTCAAAGGCCCCCCTAGTAAATTATAGAAAGATCTATGCCCCCCCCCCCTCATCTTTCCTGTTTTTTTTCCATGGCCCCCCTAATATACTAGTATACATGCATGCTTATACACTATAGACATATCCAGTCTAACAAGTTGCAGGAACTGTAGTGGACATTTAATCGATGATATAACAAATCATTTCAGGGTTATGTGACTATAAAAAGAATGATTTGCAGGGACTGCAAGTGGCACACTTTTGGAAAGGGTAGCAATAAACATATCTGGTTGTAAATTTCTGAAGAAAAGTTAATTACTAAATATGAATACGTTTTTCGTTATGTCTCACTGATACATATGATGCACACAAAGACAAGCAAAGATGTCAGTTAGAAATGGTGAACAGGAAATCAGAGGAGCAGATAATTGGCAAAGTGATATATATCTAGAAGTTTAATTGTACATCATTTGCAGATATCCAGATATTTCTGGAAAGTAAGATGTACATGTACATGCACAAGTTCAGCATACATTTTCATTTGATGATGCTGAATGCAGACTCACGGTGAAAGTTTTAAACATGGGTGAAAGCCAACTTGTTTTTAATTTTCTCTTTTTTTTCTAATTTGGTTGTCATAAAACCAAGTAGCTGCCACGGAAAGCAACAATGCTGAGGAATATTTTAAATCATTTCTTGAACAAAACACCTTATCAAAAACATGAATTCACATGTTATTCTGCTCATTCCATTAACAATCCAATGTTCATATTAAAATGCAGATAACCCTGTGTAAGTCAAAGTTCACATTTTGTCAGCAGTATTTTTCAAAATTGACAGAGCATTCATATTTCAAATTTTTTTAACAAACTTTAATCTTAAAATAGTCATGATGCGCATGTTTTCAGATGACATGAAACAATACATGTTAATTTGTTTTTTTGCCTTTTCTGCCAGCCGCCACTGAGAAATCTTTGATTATACATATCAGAATGAATGGGACACAAAAGTATTAGCATCAATGCACAGTGTGTAAGCCTATCCATATTTCTCCTAGCCTCATACACACTGAGATCACTTCTTGGACTACAGCAAATTTCTTGTGTACACAATATTTCAACAATCCGACACCATAGCATTGATGCAGAGCCACATGATCTTCTGGATGCACATACAGGATTATTGAAAAATCAACCCTTTTGTAAATTTTTCACTATATATTTTTGACAGTAATACATAATATTTTATTTTCAACATTAAAAAACTATTCGCTGAAAAGCAACTTGAAGATGAGACAGCCATAAATTTATTTTCAAAAAAGTTTATAGTAGATGTAAGCACTGTAAAAGTTATGTAGAACATTTAAAAAATTTAGAATGGGTAAAATTGATGAGAATGAAACATAGATATAGGAGCAGAAAAGAAGAGCGGATAAAAAATACGAGGACTATGACTGGTTAAAGTTGCTCTTGAGTGGGAACCTTCAAAATTTAAACGTAAAAGAATTAGATAAATACCTTGATAAACATAAATTACCAAACAAAAAAAATTGAAAGCTGAAAAAGTTCAAATTATAACCGTACATATACATGCACAATCTTCATTCAATTTAAGAAAACTGTCAGGGAAAGATGTAACAACTTATGTCACAGATGAGTCAGAGTCAATAGCAGTGACTCTGAATTGGAAATCTCTGTCAATGGAGTCATTGAGAGTGATGATGATGGTTGTTGGTTCTGAATATAATAGTGACACAGACACTGAACTGATGAAATCCCAGAGAACCAACGTGACCATGTTACTTTAAGAAGTGGCAGAGTAGCAAGTCGTTTTGTTTTGAATTAAGGTGGAGCTGCATGTTGCCAACACAGTTTTTTTCAAAGCAATATTTCTCATCAAAGATGACAAGGAAACCTCCTCATACCATATATTTTCAAAAAGCAGAGACTCTAAAGTTTAATATGGTAGCAGTAGTTTACTCAAAGGATGAAGTGGGTGTATATTTGGGGTAAAAAACCTCAATTTTGGTATTAATGATAAAAATTAATTTAAGTCAAAAACTTGACACTATTTTCTGAAATGTAATATTTCACTTGAAAGGAGAGTATATGTAGAAAAAAACGACTATTTTATTTGGCATTATCCATCCTCATTTTAAAATTGTAGGGTTTAAAGCTTGACATTCTAATAATTGATTAAAATCATAATCAGCAAAATTAAAATGCCTCTTATTCAAAATGCCTGTTTTTAAAAATGTAAGAGCTTCATTGCCAAACAAAACCAATTGATAGTCGTTTTGTTATATAGCATTTAAAAAACATAATGTGAAATTTCAGAAAATTTGACCCAGTCGGAGTGGAGTTATATTCTTCGGAAATTTTGAAATTGGGAGGCAAAAGAAGCCAAGAAATCGGGTGATTTGCATACATTTGCACAAATTAACACTTCTTTATCATGCAACTTTACACTGCTTTACAAGCTACAAGGTAAACCCAACCTGATGATGCTGAATATTTTGCTGTAATTTTTAGCATTTGTTCAATGTTCATCTCTGTGTATCAGCATTTGTTTGTTATTCTATCACTACATAGAACACCCAATGCTGTATTTAGCAACATACCAGAGTGAACATAAATGACCATTGTTATTGTTGATAAATGAATTCTAGCCTGGACTTGATTCGAGATCTCTTTTCAACAAAAACAACCCCGACTGTTTACTGTATGGTTTGTGTTGACATGCTAAATACTGGACATTTCATGACGCTTCAGGGAGGAGAACAAGATACTGCAGTAGATGCATAAAACAAACCACTGTGAATATTACCGAATTTGGCAGCTAAAGGAGTTTAATAAACACGTTGAGTTTATCTATCACCCAGGTAGCATCTATGGTTCTCTTTTGTAGAGATCAGAAATTCTGGGCAAATATTGAATTGATGATTTTTTTCCTTGCCCCCCCCCCTAAAAGATTGTGGTATTTTTGTCTGGCCCCCCCCTAAATTTTCTTGGGAAAAATGGGTGGCCCCCCTGAAAATCCTCCACCCCCCTGGAAGTAAATTCTGAATCGTCCCTTATAGCTCTATACATGAAAAAATTGTAATAAAATGGGCGCCTGGTGGCCATATTGGATCGTATCACAAAACAAATCGACGTGCATATCTATGACATTGGTCAATGTCCTTGTACCAACTTTGAATAAATTCCCTTGATACATGTCTGAGTTATGGCTTTGTACATGAAAAAATTGTAGCAAAATGGCTGCATGGCAGCCATATCGGATCGTTTCCCAAAACAAATTAAATGCATATCTATGACATTGGTCAATGTCCTTGTACCAACTTTGAATAAAATCGGTTGAGATATGCCTGAGTTATGGCTCTATACATGAAAAAATTGTAATAAAATGGCCACCAGGCGGCCATATTGGATTGTATCACAAAACAAATCGACGTGCATATCTATGACATTGGTCAATGTGCTTGTACCAACTTTGAATAAAATTGGTTGAAACATGTCTGAGTTACGGCTCTGTACATGAAAAAATCGTAATAAAATATCCGCCTGGCGGCCATATTGGATTGTATCACAAAACAAATCGACATGCATCTGTATGAAATATGAAGTAATCCTTGTACCAAGTTTGAATGAAATTGCTCCTTGCATCTCTGAGATATCTGCGTGAACGGACGGACGGACGCACGCACACACGCACGGACATGACCAAACCTATAAGTCCCCCCGGACAGTGTCCATGGGGACTAATAAAAAATTCATTCAAAATGGAAAATTCCAGATATCCCCACCAAATGGATAAAACTATATGAGGTCCACCTAAGGTACTTGCGCACCAATTTTCAAAAAAATCTGACCAGTGGATCTTGAGTTTTTCGTTTTTGACCAATTTTACAGTTTTTCAGCTCATTTGTATATTTTGGGGATGACAACTTCATTTGGACAAAATCCCATGTACAGTGGACAATGCATCTACACACCAAATACCAAGGTGTAATGTGTAGCAGTTTTCAAGTTTTTGATGTGGACAGACACAGACACAGACATAGACACAGGCAGACATACATGTACATACATACATACATACACACATACATAGATACATAGATACATAGATACATACATACATACATACATACATACATACATCGAACAGACATGTAATTTTTCTGACTATACAATAAGCTCTCATTGGTATACCAAACGTGAGCTAAAGACATAATAAAATAACAACAAGAACACCTGCTCCCATTTGGTGACAATGTTTCACAGGTCTTTGGACCAAACTCAGCAAAACTTGTCTTAAAAATAAAAGTACACTAGTTTCACATCAGCTGACAAAGCAAAATTCTATGGAAAAATAAATTGGTTCTTGGCTGAGTACTCAGGTAAGATTGAACACATTTTCATACCTTAAGAGAGCCATCTGAGTTTACACCTCATACAATGAAGTTGTCATTGTAACACTGCAAGGGACAATTCGACAATGCATTTGTAAATTGTGGATATTACATTCTTGTGGATGCAAGTTTGAGGCAATGGCTGTAGCTGGTGGTGCAGCAATGGCTGTAGCTGCTGGTGCAGCAATGGCTGTAGCTGCTGGTGCAGCAATGGCTGTAGCTGCTGGTGCAGCAATGGCTGTAGCTGGTGGTGCAGCAATGGCTGTAGCTTGTGGTGCCTGTTAAAAATTCAAAAATACATGCTATACATTGACGTAAATAATGTCAAACACACATTCTTTACAATCAGATCTATAATTCTTAAAAGGCACTGTATTATACAAATTCATAGGTCAATTAACATGTAAAATTCACTATCACAGCAAACAATTACCAGCATTATAAATGTAATGCCAATTTTATGCCGTATTAATATTTGGATTAGTACTTTATCATAACTGACATAATTAATTTTTGTTTACAATTTGTTATATTCATTTACCACCATCATGGACAAATTTATTGACAATATATGAAAGTACAATACTGTCAATCTGGAGTCCAAAATAGCTTTCCTATGGTCAATTTTGGCACCACCTCTTGAAGTTCCTGTGCATAATCCATAATGCAGGCTAGTTTATAGAATGAATTGGTATGATGATCCATTTACACAACTTAAAGGGGAACATTACCCTGGAATGGTTTACTTTTCCTGGTTAGAATGGATAAGAGTTGAAAAGAGAATTGCAGTTTGGTATTATTCACTTTCGCGAACTGTGTAATGAGATATGCAGTGAGAAATCACCGGAAGTGACATAGTCGACACAACACACAGTGAATGTTTATATGCAAAATATTGGCTCAGCTGTGTATGGTTGACTGCTACCTTTCATAAGTTTTAGATGAACGTCACTTCTGGTGATTTTTCCTCACTTGTTATGCAGTGGGTGAAACTGAATGAAATGAATGAAATTCTCTTTCGAATATAAATCATCTCTTTCAACAAGGGAAAGTTAATTCCAGGGTAACACTCCCCTTTAAAAAATACTGTCTTTGTACCGTACAATAAATCTGCATGCTAAGTAATCTCAGTGAGAAACTGTTACCTAATTCAAATTCCTTTCTTTCCTCCAGCTTTGGTGACAATAAAAGTCAACTTTATGTAGTCTTTTAGCATTAACACAACTATAATATTTTTGGGTTTTGCTTTGGGGGGGGGGGGTGGCGAGCACAGAGAGTGCCCTCATTGAAAGATCTTCCGGTCTAAATCTTCACACTATCTGACAATATCAAAGTTATTAATTAAGTGTATAACCATTGCAGCAACAACAATTCAATTTATTATTAAGAATAAATGATTTCTACATAATATGGTCCATCGTCTTGGACTGCATTTTCCATGTACAAATACTGTTGTTGCACAATAAATCTGCATGCTACGTAATATGTCAGTGATCTTTTATCATACCAAGTGTCATAGGTTTAGAAAGTATTGCTTCTAAGAGTACATAATAAATAACTCAGAAAACACAAGTAATCATACAGTCATTATCGAGGGGAGGAAAGATTTTTATATTTAAAATGTGACCCATTTTAGGCATTCTTACTTTAATCAAACAGAAAATGACATCATAATTTGTCTAAAAATTAGTTTTAAAATGCAATTTTCCTATATTTTCTCATAGTGCTTCTAAGAGTACAAAATATGTATTTCGAGAAGCACAAAACATAATAGATTGGGGGGATCTTTATGTTTAAAAAGTGGTACATACTAGACATTCTACATTCACCTAATATAAAATGACATAATTTAACAAAACGTAGAGTTTAACTTATTCAGTTTTCCTATATCTTTTCTCATCCTGCTTCACTGAGTACAAAATATGTATCTCAAGAAGCACAAATCATATTAGAAGGGAAGAGAGATTTTTATGTTTATGTGACAAACATTACTTTTTTTAGGTACTTTATTTATTATTAAGCAGAGAATGATCGACATCATATTGCTTAAAAAATTAATTTAAAGGCATGGTTCAGGCAACAGATTGTCTTGCCAGGAAATTTACTTACTAGATTACAATTTCAATTGAAAACAAAAGGCTAAGTATATACACATCCTATAAATGCACATATCCCACTTTTGTATATTTACTTATATTCGTTTATTTTTTAGGATTTTTCTACTTGGTTTAAAAATGTTTTCTTTACCTGTATTTCATAAATAGAAGAGAAGTACCTGGCCTATTTGAAGCTGAATGTCAGCATGCAGGCAATCAAGCTTTGAAGACACTTTGTGCACAAATCCATGACTCCTTGTTTTACTTCAAAGGTATGTTTAAAGCTCCATAGCTGTATCTTTGGGTATCATTTTGAACCAAATAATTTTAAATCAAAAGTAGTTCATTCAAAAATCCTTTCCAATGTGTGACTATGAAAGTCTTAGGATTGCAAAACAACTTGTATTTCAACAAAGAAATATTGTTTGGCTTGCAAGCCAATATGGCCATCGCCACCAGCAAGTATGCATACATGGTTGAATTTTATAGATCCAGCCAGTGATTGAAATTGGAACATTTTCAGAGGTTATATTATTTAATGATGAGGATACAAAATGTATCTTTGAAGATTGGATGGTATAGTCTGGTTAGCAAAATTCAGAAAAGATACAGCTACTGAGGCTTTAACTATAAATTCATAAAGTATCTATTATAGTGTTTCATTTTCCCAAAGATTCAAATCAACATTAAAAGGAGTTTACATATAAGCTAGCTTCAATATTTCACGATCAGATAAAACTGTAGGTGTCAGTTCTGCTGAAATAAGTCAGTGCAATGTCTTTAATGATTTTTTAGTATTTTTTCTTGACATCTGTTTCCATCCTGCACTTTTAAAAGTCAGTCTTCCTATCATCTATAGATACAACCATGAAGGATGATGTTGCCTGTGTTACATCAAATCAAGACTGTGTACTTCGTGACTATGAACATAAAAGACTTAGGTGGCTCACAGTGTTTTCAGTTGACTCAAGCTGTAGGAGATGGAGAGAAAACCATGCCGATGATAATGAAAGACTTGATGGTTTGCTAGAGTCTGTTGAAGAGCTAATAAAGGATGCAGAGTGTCTGATTGAACAGTTCAGGTAAGACAAATATTGTTTGGTGACATGTATATGTGGTCTTGTGATTGTGAATGCAAAAGTTTATCAAATTCAAGTTCTAATTACAGACAAAATAATTTAGCAGTCACAATTAAAGAACCACCCAGCAATGTGCAATGTAAACAAAAGAATGAAGCTTCACTTTCTATTGTTCCTTAGACCATGAAAGATGTTTTGAAAGTTCAATATAATCTCACAGTGTGAGTACAAGTAAACACACACATACATATATGATATATGTAGTTATAACACGCCACATGCTCATTCCATGTCGCGATTTGCCAGAATACGTCACGTGACGAGAAAATAGATACGTCTAGTCCCCACCGGATCGAAAAAAGTTACGTGAGAGGGTATTTTTTGAAAAGCTATTTCCCTAGGGAAATAGTTCGGACCAAATTTGGAAAAGTGCCCGGTCACATGACCGTAGTGTCGTCTGCAGCTTTGCAACAATGGCGGGTGACTAGAACGTGATGTGCGTCCGGGATAGGTGACGACACATTCTCTAAAACAGATTTTCCAACATTTTCCAACATTCCAACAGCGTAGGAACCTGAACAGCTCATTGACGGAAAAGATTAAAGTGCAACTAAGGATGTCTCCAGGTATGCTTAGAATATTTTTTGAAAGAAAGACTGGTACCAGGTACAACTGAAACCGCTGTACATCGCCAAGTAAACTTGTCACAATGGATTGTTGCGGTGCAAAACATCAAAACAAATTAAAAACTATATAACAATACAACATGAGCATGTGGTGTGTTATAAAACACCTATAGCCTGGTCTTTATTTGGGCTATAGCGCTCGTCTATTGCCCCTCGTGGCCGTGTGTTACCAGAAACATATCGCTATACCCCTCGGCCTACGGCCTCAGGGAAGAGCGATGTGTTACTGGTAACACACGGCCCCTCGGGGTAATAGACGGGCGCTATAGCCCTCATGACCAGGCAATAGGTGTTCAATATATTCAACATGTGGTAAAATCAGGGTATGGAAGTAAAATGGATTTTAGGGTTTCAACAAAGAAATATTTTCTTATCCTGCTTTTACAAGCTAAATTCTAAATAAGGTGCATATCTCTTTGAAAACAGGACAATTGACAAGGATAGTCTATGGCCTAGGTTTACTGGTTTGGTAACAGCCAGTAATGCAGTCTAACAAAGATTCAAGTTTGTGCAGAGTCCATGTTATTGAAATATATTGAAGGCAACAGATGCAGGGCCAGGAGTAGGTATCACCACTTTTGAAGTTAGATTCAGGGATGCTGAAATTGTACGTATTCATGGTAGTGATCACATGACAAGAATGCATACAGCACAAGGAGACTCTGGTCAAAATGAAGCGGAAAGATCTAATGCTGCAATAGGTGAAGCATCTTGTGTATCTTTTGTTTCGCATTATTACCTTTCTTATTATGAAAATTTTTACAATCCTTGAAATTATAGTTTTAAAAAGCACTCGTCTTGAAAGTCTTTGAAATTCCTGGAAAAAAGAAAATTCCACACGGGAGGTCCTTGTTATTTGATTTGGTTGCTATACTTTCATGTGAATCTATGTGTATCCCCTTGTGATTTGTTTGTAACTTTGCCATCTCTTGCTCTTTATTTCTTAATCACAATAGGAGAAGCTCTCGTCAATGGTTCAGCCCTAAGATGGGATTACCATAAACCATCTGATGGTCTGGCAGAGGATGAATTCAATGAACAGACTGACTGTGGAACAGACCAAAGAAAAGCTGCAAGGAAAGAAATGCATGGCAGGTGGCAAAAGATATTCAACTAAGAATTGATGATGAACCAGGGCCAGATGGAGATTATGTGAAGGTCTTTGTTACAGTGAAGAAAGGTGAGACTGGATTTATATACAAAAACATTCCACCAATTCTACGAGATGAGTGAAAATCGTTTTGATGATCTGGATAGCCTGAAGATTTTTTCCTGTCTGATCAGGCAGGGCTCGAAATTAACGGTGGTCTTGCGTCCAAAGACCACCACTATTCCATTCTTGCCCACCAAAATTTGGAAATTTGGTGGTCCGTTTGGACCACCACTGTCTGCGTTTGGGTAGTTCGAAAACTGCGTTGTTCGAAAAATGACCATACACCGACCAAATGGTACTTCGATTTGTTCTCTGGAGGTGAAATGGCTGAGTCACCATACTACCGCCCCTACCTGTCACTCACAACCGTTTTGCGTAACCCACTTACATGACGTACAACTTTTACTGATGTGTCTGTTTTGCATGTTTTGTGGAGAGCCGTGAAACTGTTTGAATTGGTAATACTATCACTTATCATATATGACGTTCAACACTACTATTGGACATCACCATTGGATACGCGCACTACGAAGCGTTCATGAATAATTAAATGCCACGAGGTTTAGATCACAAGTTTGCGTTGTACTTGTTGTTCCCACGTGAGGTGACATCTCCTTTGATATTTAAACTAGTATTTAAACAACATGAGCGGCGGTTTATTTAAGTTCGGTTTCAAGAGACTCTGTGATACTCCCACCTCATCAGAAAATGCGAGCCGTGGAAGATCCAGCACAGATTGTACAACGAAAACTGATTCAATATCACCAGCACCAGGAGACGATGACAAACATGAACCTGGCACTAGTGACAGTAAGGTCGCCCCCGTTATCACCAAAAAAACAGAAAGTAATCAAGAAATTTTCTGACAGGTGGAAGGACTCTCGCCCATGGTTGGTTTACTGTGGTGAAAAAAATACGATGTACTGCCAGTGGTGCCGCGATTTCACAACACTTGACAGTGCGTTTCGCGAGGGGACAAGTAACTTTCGTTTGTCGTCTATTACGAAACATGAAGTAAGCGAACCCAACAAGAAAGCAGTCGGTGTTTTCAAGGTCAGGCAGTTAGAAGGTACACGTACAAATGCACCGATCGAACAGGGATTTATAAATGTCGAACGTGAGCAAATCAAGAAAATTGAGAAACTTTTTCGTACCGCTTACTATTTGGCTATCGCCGAGAGGCCATTTTCTGATTTCCCATCTTTGTGCACATTGCAAGAATTGAACGAGGTCGAGCTAGGGTCAGCTTACAAAAATGATAAACAAGCGTATACATTTTTACATTTCATCGCCGAAGTCCAGCGTGAAGAACTGAAGAGTCTTGTTGACAGGAGTGTATTGTTTTCACTTTTAATTGACTCTGCTACCGATGTGGCAATTATCGACGAGGAAATACTGTATCTTCATCTGATCGAAGAAGGGCGACCTGTCACGAAATATTTTTCCTTGCAAGCACTCAACCGTGCAAATAGTGAAGGGATTTTGAAATCGATCGATACAGCCTTCAACGATGAACTTGGTATAGAAAATTGGAAAGAGCGAATTGTCGGATTTGGAGCAGATGGGGCTGCCGTGAACTTCGGCAAAAATCAGGGTGTCAGTGCGAGATTATCTCGTGATGTGCCTTCATTGATTGGTGTGCACTGTGTGGCCCATCGGATGGAACTTGCTATCAAGCACTCTTTGAAAGCGTGTCAGTATTTCAAAGACGTAGAAGTTTTCCTGATGAACATTTTTAAGTTTTATAAGAATTCACCATTAAATTGGACCAATCTGCAAGAGGCTGGAGCTGCTGCCAATCAGCGTGTTTACAGACTATCCAACGTGCAAGGTACTCGATGGATTGGCCACCACGAGCGTGCACTTGACAATGTGACGAAGAATTACGTGGCTCTTGTTACTCACCTTGATCAGATATCAATCAACAGACAGTCATCTGACGCCGAGAACAAAGCGAGGGGCTTTGTTAGGCTATTAAAATCATACAGATTTATCAAGTCCCTATACGTACTACTTGACATATACAGAGTACTGTCACGTCTGTCATTAATGTTTCAAAAAAATGACAGCTCAGTTGAAACAGTTGAGAGTTGTTTACGTGCTGCTATTGGTGATCTAGGAGAACTGAGAGACAACCCTGGTCCACGAGAGGTGGAATTCAATGGCAAAATCACTGTCAGTGGCGATATCATCACATTTGAGGGCTTACAGTGTAACACTGCTGAGAGAGGCAAGAGCACTACCCAGGCCAGAATGCGATACGACAGTGAACAGAGATAAGATAGAATTTATTGACAATTGTATGAATCAGTTGGAAACTAGATTTCATACATTTGAAGAAAATGAAATCTTACAAAATGCCAAAGTGATTAATCAAAGAAACTGGCCTGTCGAGGACATGAATGGAATGCAGCAATATGGCCATAATGAGGTGCAACAATTGGCAACACACTTTCAGGCCTTGCTTATCAGACAAGACTGTGATATTGATGCAATCCCACTAGAATGGCGTGAACTCAAGCTAGCTTTACAATAGTAAATCAGCCACAGTTAACCTACCTTGATTTCTGGCAACGCTATCTGAGACAGCAACCACAGGAATTCACAAATGTACTTACCTTAGTGAAGACTATTCTCTTGATACCTATCCATACCAGTGAGTGTGAACGAGGTTTCAGTATTATGGGTAAAATAAAGACTGATTGGAGGAGTAGTCTATCAACTGACAGACTGAATGAGCTGATGCGTATCAAGTTGCTGGGTGTACCATTGGAAGAGTTTAATCCCCGACCACCAGTTGAAATGTGGTGGACTGCTGGCCGGAGGGCCAGGAGACCCAACACAACTCCATATGGACCCCGTTTGGATGACAGTGACTAAGTAACTTTGACCATGATAAACATTCAATTTCATGGTAAACACTAAGTAAATTTTATTTCGCATTGATTGACCACCAAACTTAAGTTTGGACCACCCAAATGTAATCTATGGTGGTCTGCACAGACCACCAGATTCAAAATTTAATTTCGAGCCCAGTGTCAGGTCAAGTCATTGAAATACAAGTGTCTAGCTAATTCATACCAAAGCAAGTACATCAAAAACACTGTTTCAGGATTATTGAGGTAGTTGTTGAATGCCTAATTTGGATAAGAATTTTGTCCTGTATATAAAAACACACATTTAGATTGTTTAAACATACAGGTTTACCTATAATAGTGAATTTCAGTGTTTATGTCAAGTAATTGGCGTAGTTTATTGTCATTGCCTTTCAGATGACCAGTTCTTTTACAATGCAGTGAACCTGGCATCATATATCACTACTCATTCACAATTCAAGAAGCTGGCAGTACCAGATATGCCTACTTTCAGAAGATAGAGTCATTTATTCAAAGCCACTTCCATGTTGGAGAAATGTATCTTGAGGATCTGAAGGGTATAGTTGTCAGCAGACTTTGGGTAAGAAACCCTATTTTCTATTGAGGGTAAAATTATCAAATGCTGTAATGCAGTCATACATACAAAGTAAAATTTCCATTGGAAAATTACAGGCCATGTATGTGATTGGCCTACATATCCTCATAATAGGGTATTGACATTTTAAACTTCTGTTGAATATCAGAGGTTTTGTTCACAGGCATGTAAAAGTTGTACTGTACTATGGATGGATGAATATATATGTGCATATCTAGTAATAAATTCAAACCAACCATATAAGCTCTGTACTTTGTAAAATGTGTAATTATCCTGAGTTTGATGGTAAATGTGCATGTTCACTCTAAAATTTTAAGTGTTTGTTACGACAGTGTGCAAAGTACTGTATTTGTGTCCACAGTAGTATATAGGAACTGTATACAGTTGCCCAAAGTTGCCTTTTACAAGGCCTGTACAGAACGATCTGCTGTATATGATTTATGGTTACCCATTCAATTGGTATGGTCTTGTTTTCCAACTTTAGGTACATTCTATGAATACTGCTAGGAGAGTAATATTGATCCTGTAATGACAAGTGTACCCTCTCCAATGCCAGACACCCAACGGTTACCAGAGTTTCATTATCTAAATGTTGAATCTACACCACTGAAAAATGAAGATGGTAGTGAACGTGAAATCGATGATTTCCACCCCAGAATACAACTGAAGAGACTCTTTGCAAGTGGTAAGTTATTATAATGAAATAATTACAGTTTATTGGAATTGTTAGTGCGACTTGTTTTTAGTATAACTCATTTTAACTTAGCTATACACAGGTACCTACACTGCTGGAAAGTCAAGTAATTGAAGATTTATTTCAACATTTATTTATTCATTAAACTTATCAAACCTCCTCACCGGCAACATGAAAGACAGGATGTGTACATTACATAAAAAGGGCCAGTGAATGGTAGCAACAAACAGGTACTGGCTGGATACCTACACGTATCCCACCATACACCATTTTCATCTGCAAGTTACTGTGATTGTTAGTGACATCAAATTTTAACTTCTTAAAAATACTAATGTTTCTTTAGGATAAATGTTAGTTTCAATTGGACTGAAGTTTTAAAAACTCCACGTTCACTCTGACATTTGTTATGCATTTGATATTTTGTGACTACAGTGCATCATGTAGGATTTCAGTTAAACCAATCACTCAGTGGAAGTGGTTTTCTTTGCAGATTATAATAATATAAAAGTTTTTGAACTATTTGTAATGTGAATATTATAAATCAGCATATGTCCATCACAAGGTCGTTTTTTATTTTTATTGGACAGGTGAAATCTCAACTGAAAGAAATGATGTAATAATATCATTCGCAAACAAGTACATAGTAAAGGAAGATCTTGGCAGGAGATACATAGAACACTTACAGTACTTAAAAACTATGAGGGAGAAAAGAAAAGCACAGAACCTGAGACAGGCTGCAGAAAATCTAGAAAAATCATATGGAGATATAGACTGGAAACATTTTTATGAAGCAGAACAATTGAAGTCACTAAAAGAACAAATATATTCTGGAACAAGGTCTTGGTAATGTAAAGAAGTTAAAGAAAAAGGACATTGCAAACTCCGACTGATAATGCCCATATCGCTCAAAGTCTTGTGCAGTCTTCACAGTACCTGAGGTCAGGAATAATGGAAGTGGCAGTGAAGACATTGACAGTGATAATGACATTATCTCTGTGGACATGAATTCTGTGAGTGGTGACAGAGACAGTGATATCATTTTGGCTGAAGTTGGTAACTCATCTGATAGTGACATTAGTCAGGTAGACAAAAATGAAAGAGACGACCCAGTTGTATAGTATCAGCCAGTCCTTCTCTCAAGATATGGAAGGAGAACAACTGCCTATTGGTCAAGAAACTTCTATGGGGACTAAGTTTGGTCTTAGAAGAGCACATCAGCTGTACCTTTTTGCCATTTTTCCAGTATATTGATGCTGTGTATCTGCTTCAATTTCGAGATCTTGTCAAAATTGCCAGTGGTTTGCAAATCTTGCTGCCTGTGGGCGTATTTTGGTTGACAAATGAATCCTTGTCCGGAATGAAATGCAACTTTCAACAATAACAATGCTGACTGTGCACACCTATGTTTAGGCCATGTATTTGCTTTTATATCATCATGTTTCAGGGAACCAAACAAGAGATTTCATTTGGTATACAGTATAAAAATAATCAAAGGCCAAATCTTCAGGCTGGCTATTGTTGTTGCATCATATCACATGTCTTTTTATTAAATGCTTTGAGTCACAGGGTAGGGTCACTTATTTTCTTGCACGGATAAGGGGGAGGGTCACTAATTTTTGTGCAAGAAAACACCGGCCCACCCACCCCCTCCTGTAATTTCTGTCCAGTCTCTAAACTGCAAAGAAGAAATGTCCTGTGCAAATTTTGAGTTGTGAAAGGGATTATGACCTTTGGTTTGTCTAGAATAGTCGCCATCACATCAAAAAAAACGTTTCAGAAACGTTGTAAGCAATTTTAACGGCGGTCACCGCTGGTACTTGTCCTCACATGAACCTTCAGAGGTGCAGTCTACCGCAGAATCCCTCATATGGAGGTGTGTCTGGTATTAGCAATTTGATTGGACCTAAGACAATGACAATTATTTGCTGTAACTTGCATAACAGAAGAGGATGTTCCAATTCCATCACAATAATAAAAAGTTGTTATACATCTCTGTTAATCTTTTTCTTTCGATTCTTTTTAAAAATATTGGCAATTAATGTTCTTTAATCTTGATTATCAGAAGTATTTGTGCAATCACCTGTCAACCGTATTTATAGTACACACATCAAATCCCATGAAAAAGTGGTTTCAACCAGAGTTGTCCCGCTAACACACATCACACATACTGAGAGAAATCATAGACAGTACACGGTCACTCGGACAGTAGAAGCGAGATGAAATACATCCGCGTCTTTCATAATTTGTGAAATCATCAAGAAAAACACAAGCGCTTGCCTAATTGGCAAGAAATAGTACAAGACAATGAAAATACTCAGCGACAGTTTAACACTAGCGTGACCTTCAAGGCTGCCAGTATGCAGTGCACAGGCTGATAAGTTGGGTTGCATTACCGCAAAGAAAAGGGAACAGATTGCCGAAAAAAAAAGTCTGAGATCAGTCCCAGATGGTCAAAAAAATACAAATTGGCAGATCAGTTCCAGAAAAGGGCAAAATATTATATTCAATGAAACGAAACAAACGTCCAGGTAGCACAAGATAATACGGGCCCGGTCCCAGAGTGCATTTATTGTAAACTAAGAGACTCCGTTTTCAGTCCCAGAATGCATTGGTTGTACCTGATACCTCAGGCAACAGCTAAAACTAAAGTATGGTGGAACACCATTGCATCCTAATCTTGCTGAAGTGTAACGTGTCAGGCGGGAAATAGACTGAAAGATTCTGATGTGGGTCTCCGTAGACTCTTACCCAATCGAGTTAGCGGAGACCACACATGACAGAGTCTTTCTGTCTCAAAAGGAGACCATTGTTGTGATACTCTTTTTTATACTCTTCAGCTTGTCTGCTATGGTGACAGCGCCCTCTTGCGACCATAGTTGTCCAATTAAAGCCACTCCTTGTACTCATTTCTGCATCCAGTTGAAAGAAAAGTTCCAGAAGAAGGATTGAAACTGAAAATGAGGAAAAAAGAAAGAGGAGCACTGTGCCTGACTTGAAGAACAAAAATGCGACCGCCAAGGAGCCCTTTCTAGATGGGAAAGTCAGTTCCTTAAAAATAAGAAGTACATTAAGAAAGAATGAGTATGCTGAAGATCACCCACAGTGTCTGTTGGTGAAATTTATGAGAATATATTCACCAATTGGGCAATTTTCAAGTTTTTTATAACACCATCAAGATGTTGTTTGATACTGGTATCACCCGACAGCTCATTCAAGCAGACAATTTATGTTGATGTGATCATTGATATCTATGACACCTTGCAAGAAATTATAGAGACAACTTTTATGAGATGCCTTGTCTATGCTGGACAGTGTGCCAAATGGTCAGTCTACAGTTTAGCATTATTAAATGTCAACAAACATTAACAGCTGTGATCAAGGAAGCACAATGATGACCTTATTATGTTGACCTCACGCTACCAGGACTTGTCATGTACCTAGAGTACCATTTTTGGAAGTAGTGCTGCAAGGTAATGGGTTACATTAAGTTCCACAATTGGTCCTAAAGCAAAGCAAAATGGACCAAACAAATCTGGACTCTGTATTTTCAGCAATCTCCTTTTGCAATTGACAATTCTGTTGGTGGAAATCATGACCTTGACACTCAGCCTATGCACTTAAACGTCATTGCAATTTTCAAACAGATTCAGTTATTTTATAGCAGTGCAACTCATTAATCATTACCTTGTGTGAGTATACTGCTGGATACAGAAAATGTTTTGAATATCTCTGTAAGCAAATAGCTGAGAGGAGGGAGCCAAGTCTGTCAGCCCAGCATGAACAAAACTATCAAACAACAACAGCTATGATGTGATTAAAATGTATAGGTATTTATAACTTAAGATATCATCTGTTCTTCAAATAATTGTGTGAAGATGTATGTTTTCATTTTCATAAGGTCTGTGCATTGAATTGCAAAATGGCCAGCGATTGAGCCATGTAATTCATAATTTCTTTTCTTATCAATTCTGAACCCATTTACCTACATGTTTCAGTTTTACCTCATCTTTCATGTTTTTAGCTTCACTTAGCTTATCTAATAAGTGGATGTGTGTCGTTGTCCGGCATCCATTGATTTCTTACATGCAAAGCTTCTTCTAAAACACTCTGTCTAATTTCCTTTATTACATGGAGTGCAGGTTCCAAGGATAACCATAATCAGATTTGTTGGAATTGCGTGAACTGATGGACGAACGGATTGACGACCCGGACGGACATGACCCAATCCATAAGCCCCTGGACTTCATCCATGGGGACTAAAAACTGTGTCACTGCATCCTTTTTGCAATATGAATACGATGAGAAACTAAATTTTTATTTTCTCGGCCTTATACATGGGAGTCTATGGAGAACTGCCTTATACATGGGAGTCTATATAGGTGTAAACTAAAAAGTCTCTAACACGGCCAAATTTGATCGCATTGTGAAACAAATCGACATGCATCTGTATGGGGTAGGGTACTATCCTTGTGCAAAGTTTGAAATAAATTGACCAGGGGATGTCAGAAATATCTGCGTGACGGACGGACGCATGTACGCACGCACACATGGACATGACCAAACCTATAAGTCCCCCAGACGGTGTCCGTGGGGACTAAAAACAGTAGCAAATGAAATGTGATGTCTATTGTCGGACGGACATGACCCAATCCATAAGCCCCTGGACTTCATCCGTGGGGACTAAAAACTGTGTCACTGCATCCTTTTTGCAATATGAATACGATGAGAAACTAAATTTTTATTTTTCTTGGCCTTATACATGGGAGTCTATGGAGAACTGCCTTATACATGGGAGTCTATGGAGGTGTAAACTAAAAAGTTTCTAACACGGCCAAATTTATCGCATTGTGAAACAAATCGACATGCATCTGTATGGGGTAGGGTACTATCCTTGTGCAAAGTTTGAAATAAATTGACCAGGGGATGTCTGAAATATCTGCGTGAACGGACGGACGCACGCACGCACGCACACATGGACATGACCAAACCTATAAGTCCCCCAGACGGTGTCCGTGGGGACTAAAAACAGTAGCAAATGAAATGTGATGTCTATTTGGTCAAAAACTACATTTCTGTTTTGCAGAATACAGTTCACACAGTGTACAATGGACTTATGGAGAATGCCCAGAAATGCGATATGAGTAAACCATGAGTATTAAATTTGTATCAAACTGATTCCCAACTCTTTTTACATAACTTATGAGAGCCATTTTAACTAGCACTCTTTACGAACATTACATTTTTTGCTTTCAAGAAGTGCATTGAAAGTGCAGTGCAACAAGGGCTAACTGATAGGTTCCCTTCATAAATGCTCAAAACTAAAAAAAAAGTTTACCAAAATGCTCATGCTCTTTTCAAGCTTGTAACAACAACTTTCTGCACTGCACATTTTCTTTAAAAAAAGATTTTCTGGGGGTTTTACAAATTAGAAAATGTGGTTTTTCCACAATAATGTTTAATGAAATGTCAACAAGTGAATTGTTTCCTTTGAGCGCCCAAGGTACAAGCTGGTAAATCTTGAAATGCTGATAGAAAATACATCTTACACATGAACAGGTTATGTACACTGTGTAAGTATTGGGCATGCAAACAGAAGTACTGAGTAGGAGAAGGTCTAGGTACTGTACAGAATAAGGTTAATCGGTTTGATGAAAGTTGCCATGAAACATACTTTTTGACGAAAGGAAAAGAAACGGATGGCAAGTGGGCAGGTGGATGTGTTTTGTGAGAAACAGGCCAGAAGACAAAGAAAGCAGCAAGTAATGTTGTTTAGCTGGCTCTAGTGTGAAGTGGCCCCTAATCACCAGGCATTAAAAAGGAGTCAAATTTGATGTTTAAACTTAAACTAATTTCTGTCATATAATTACCTACCTGTTTGTACTTATAGGACTTCTTCCCTAACTGCTCTCTAACCGCAGATAAGATCTTTAAATCTCGCCTCAAACCCCCCTTGGTCTATGAATAATAGCCCACGATACACCCGTTTTAATCTGCAGCATATTGTGAACTCACTAGCACACTACATGTATCAACTTTTCCTGAAGGTGAAAGCCACCCAGAAAATAGGGGTAATAAATCAAAAATTACCATGAGAAAATAATAACCAATGGAAATTACACCCACGGCAAATAAAAATACACACAAAACTGTGGGGAGGAAGGGCGGGAGCAAACAGGTAGGTAATTATATGACAGAAATTAGTTTAAGTTTAAACATCAATTCTGTCACCAATTACCTACCTGTTTGTACTTATAGGACAAACAACAGAATACCACAGACCTTAGGAGGCTGGGACAAATTATTTGCCTGAAACTACCTGCTGACTGACCGACAGCGGGCCAAGAGAATATAAACCCTCTAATTCCGAGGCCATGTCACGTAAATAAAAACTGATGAAGGAATTAGCTGACCGCCAAGTTCCTGCACGAATGACTTCGTCTGCAGGCACTCCAGCTGATAAAGCCCATGATGTTGACAGGGCTCTAACCTCATGAGCGGTCACATTTGAAAGTCGTAAATTAGTAGAAGAACTTTCCGAACATGCCCAGCGTACAGCTGCAACTATCCACTTTGATATGTCAGCAGCTGAGCAATCTGTTTTAAGAGACGGAGGAATAGGTAGAAACAGTCTAGTTCTACCTGCTCAAAAATGCTCAGTCCGTTTTAAGTACCAGCGGAGGGCACGGACTGGGCACAAAACTCTCTCCTGTGGTTCAGGGCCTGTGAGTGTGTCAAGTGCTTTGATGATAACAGGCTGTGCTACTGAATCCAGTGCTTGGTTCTTGGCCAAGAAACCTGGTCTAGTGCGCAAAACAGCTTCCGTTTTGCTAATAGCCAGCAAGCCCTCATCCACACCAAAGCGTGAATTTCAGTTCTGCGTCTACCAGACGCCAGGGCTATAAGAAACACAGTCTTATAGGTTAGGGCCTTAGGCTAGTAGTATGTGGCGGTTCAAACGGGAGCTCCTGCAGAGCCCGCAACACCAGTGACAAACTCCACTGAGGGACCAATTTTCTTCTCGCTGGTCTCTCAATCATGAAGTTTCTGATCATAGCGGAGAGAGAACTATTATGACCAAAGTCCTCACCTCCTAAGCCTTTAATGGTAGCTGAAATGGCAGTACGATAAACAGCAATCGTACGGGGAGAAAATTCTTTGTCTCTAAAGAGGAAAAGAAAAAACTCCGCTAACTGTTCTACAGAGGCTTTGATTGGAGTAATCTTCCGTTCACCACACCAATCACAGAACTTCCGCTATATGTCTACATAGGTTACCAGATTACTGGCTCGCTGTGGTCTGACGATAATGGCCGCAGTTGCCTTAGAAAAGCCTCTCTCAATGAGGGCTTGCTCGACAACTTGAACGCGTGAAGGTGGAACACGCTTGGTTCCGGGTGAGTTAGAAGTGTCCCCTGGGATAACAGATCTTCTCTTTGAGGCAGTTTCAAAGGGAAATCTATTATCAGATCTAATAGTATCGGAAACCAAGGCCTTTTCAGCCACAATGGGGCTATTAGAGTTATAATTGTCCTCTCCTCTGCTAACTTCTTGAGTACTAGTGGTAGAAGTGGTAGAGGGGGAAATGCGTATGCTGTTATGTTCTCCCAAGACATTGATAGGGAGTCCACTCCTACTGCTCTGTGATCCGGTATCGGTAACACAAAGAGCGGGAGCTTGCGATTTCTGAATGTCGCAAATAGGTCTAACATTGGAGTTCCCCAAATTGCAAATATCTGGTTCACAATGGTCTGAGGTAGTGCCCACTCTGTCGGTTGCACTAAGCGGTTCCGCGATAGGACATCCGCTATGTGGTTTCGGTTGCCCTGCAGATGCCGGGCTTGGAGACGAACATTGTGGTCTTTGCACCACATCAATAGATTCCACACCAGGAAACAAAGAGTGGGAGATCTCGTCCCCCCATTTTGTTTATATACGCAACTACTGTGGAATTGTCTGTATTGACGAGGACACTCTGGTTGGTCACTGAAACTTTGAAGCGCTGAAGAGCGAAGAAAACGGCTTGCAGCTCCAACCAGTTTATGTGCCTCCTGCCCTCGGCCACTGTCCACTGACCTGCTGCATACAGATCGTCCAGATGCGCACCCCATCCTGTGGTAGACGCATCTGTAAAAAGGAACTTGTCGGGCCTGACAGTTTTCAGCGAAACACCCCGCTGTAAATTTTCCGTGTCCTCCCACCATAATAGGTGGTAACGCAGGGCAGGTCTGATAGGGATCGGATATGTTATGGCATGCCGATTTGGCCGCCACATTGACAGGAGGTACAGCTGAATTGGGCGTAAACGAAGTCGAGCCCATGGGACGATGTCTATCATGGACACCATCGTCCCGATTATGCCTAATAATATTCTGGCAGGGACTGACGGCTGTGGGAGAATACCACGTATTAGAGACAGGAGTCTGTCTATGCGATCTTGAGTCAGTGATACTATGCCTCTGTCTGAGTGCAGTCTCATCCCCACAAAAACCATGTCCTGTGACAGTGTCAGAGACGATTTCTCCACACTTGGTATGAAACTGAGGCAGAGAAGAATGTTCCAGGTCAACAAGAGATGCTCCAAGAGAATTTCCTTGGCCTTGTTGCGAAGAAGCCAGTCGTCTAAGTAAGGGTGTATTTTGACTGACTGCCTGTGTAGGAAAGCAACCACAGCAAGTACTACTCTGGTGAAAAGTGACGCGTGGTGCCGTTGCCAACCCGAAGGGTAGAGCCGTGTACTCGTAAACTAGTCCGTTTACTATAAAATGGAAGTACCGGCGAAAATCCTCGTGGATTGCAATATGAAAATATGCATCCTTCAGATCGATCGAAATTAGCCAATCGTCTGGTTCTATAGCACCTAGGATCGACCGATTTGTCTCCATCCGAAAGGAATCTACCTTTAAGAAACGATTGAGGTATGTAAGGTTTAGGATTGGCCTCCACCCTCCTGTCTTTTTTGGCACAAGAAACAGGTGGTTGTAAAACCCTGGACCCTCCAGGGATGGGTTTACACGTCTTACTACATTTTTGGACACCAACCCTTGAACTGCTTGGGTGAGGTGAGGGGTCTGTGTTGTGTTGAGGGGGCGAAACTGTACTGGCGTACAAGCCAGGGGGGCGGATGAGTGAACTCTGGCTTGTAACCCTCCTTTACTATATTCAATACCCAAAGGTCGTCTGTTATGGCATCCCACTTTGGGCCAAATTGACAGAGCCGCCCTCCCACTGGAATGTCCGGTGATGGTAAGGACGGGAGGGGAGGGAGCCCGTCAGGACTGCTGGCTGGGGTGACCCATTCCCCCAGGAGTAGAAGAGGGGAAAGGTTTCTTAGCTTTACCCCGATTTGATTTGTTAAAAGGCCGAGCACGCGATTTCTGTGACTGAGGGCGTGCTTTGGCCCCTGTGGCTCCACCCTTAAATTTGTTAGTGGGTTTCGACACGTTAGTAGCTTTTGAACCACTCACTCTCTGTTTATTCCTTTCAAATAACCAAGCATTATTTTGGCACTCCTGGGTAGCCTGCTTGGCCAGGTCTGGTAAAGTGCCAGCAAACAAGTTCTTTGGGGAAAAAGGTGCTAATCGAGCCTTCCCTTTTAACTCATCAGACAACTGAACGGAGTGGCGACTCAAAAATGCATCGCGTTCAATAAGCTGTAAGGCCACATGATTTCGGACAGCAAACTCAGAGAGATGATTCACTGAATTAGCGAGTGCCCTAAGAGACTGCTTAGCTTTATCAGTTGCAAAGCTTGCAATTCACGCACAGTTAACCCCAAAAGCCAGTCAATATATGATGCTGCACGGATGGTCATATTAACTGTGTCATCCAGCTGGCGAAACATAGGCATATCAATCGGAATGGTCTTAAAAGACGATGACTGATTATCCACAATAGAGGCGTCTTTATCCAAATGCGGGAGTCCCCCGGAAAAAAGAGAGGCATGAGTCTTATAATATTTATTTTTTAAACTAGACCTTGCCCATGGATACTTGCCAATTGGCAAAGGGTTAGAATCTTGTACTTCTCCTGTTACTAATTCTCTCCTAACTTTTTCGAGGTTTGAAGTGATAACTCGAGAAATGGGTAACGACCTGTGAGCAACCTGCTTCTCTGGGCCATTAGACAGTTCCGAAGCAGTGACTGACTCAATCTGAGCAGGTGCCTGAGGCTTAGGACAGTCACTACCAAAAGCTTCATATACCAAGGAAATGCACTGTGCAAAATTTGATTCCCAAGGTTTAGCTTGTGATTCTGCCACGCAACCTGGTCCTCTGGCAAATCTGAATCATGTTCCGGTGACTTTGCTACTGGGGTATAGTCTCGCTAATGACTGATTGCGTGGTAATATTATCCGACTGATAACCCTCAAACTCGACATCCACTGAAGGGGCATGTAGCTGGATTATCTCTGGATTGTGATCTCCCTCCCCTTTTTAAAGTGGATGGACTGGCCCTGAAGACTCACCCTCACTTTCTACCGGGGAAACATATCTCTTATGAGGGTCCCGTGAGAGTGAATTCTCAGAATTAGCATGGGGACGAGACAAGGAAGGGCGTGGCTGTCGATCGACGCGTTCTTACTGCTGGATGCCACGAAGTGCTGAGTCATCTTGTTTTTTCCCCTTCCTCATGTCCCGCAACAGGGAAAAATCAGTAGCGCTACAAGTCTCTTGCCCCCGATGCAGAGTAGTACTTGCATCATACGACGCTCCCACTCGGCCAGAATCCTGGGGGCTATGCCAAGAAGGCATTCTCTCAGCAAAATGAGGCTGCGTAGCGGTACCGCCCAATCCAGCATTAATCAGCACTTGTTTCTGAACTGATAGTGACTCCGCTATGGCGTGCAACGCCCCGCTCAAGTCGTGGTCCCGTTCAAAATGCCTAGACGTTGAATATCGACGTCTGGACCTCGGGAAATCATCATCGGAATCAGAATAATCAGAATGATATAACCCTGATCGATGATAGTAAACGGCCTCTCTCTCTGGTGAACGGAAATCGTGTCTAAAACGCTTAGGTTCGCGTCTTAACTTTGATCTCCGGTGCTCGACCTTTGGGTCGAAGGTCGGACGGTCTGGAGAGCTCAATCGAGCCCCATAATCGTCATACCGATTGGGCGATTGATCACGCTCCCTGTAAGTTCTGCAAGCCGGGAGTGAGGACATCTACCCTCAAAACGCTGAGGCGGAAAATCATTACGACGTAAGCCTCGGCTGGAGCGAGAGATATAATTCGGACTAGAACGTTGCTTCGGCAATCTTTCGCGGCGTAAGTCCTGCCTAACTTCAACGTTGGGTTGCCTACACTAGTTACCGTGACCTCTCGGGTTTCCTTGGTACTAATGTCGGACATGTCAATCGTTCTCCCAAAAACTGAACCACTTACCTTATCCGCCTGACCAATCGTCGAGTCTTCCCAATTCCGGGAAGCCGACTGCCAGTCGGAGGGATCAATATTTTCGTTGGTCAGAGTCATAGGAACTTCACCGTCATCTGAACCAACGATTCTGCGTTCCGAACTTGCTAGCGTAGATGGAGAATTCACCGATCGTTGGCTAGCGAACGCAGTGGGAGAAGAAATATTGTCCCAATCAAAATCAGACCAATTATGACATATGTCACAAGTATTGGACCGATTACAAGTGCGGCAAAGATGGCACTTGTCGTGCAGATCGAGGTTCGACATTTCATGTCCGCAAACACCCTCGCGTCGGACTTGCAAACTCATGACGTAAATAACGAGAAAGCTGGCCGACGAAACGAAAGAAAAACGAGAATGGCGATTGGGAAAAAACGATACGCCTGATAAACCAAAAGGCGGGAAAGGCACCAATCGCCGGAAATACAATCAAGAACAAAGTCTTCAAAGAAGAACAAAGGCGATGTAAAGAACACAAAAAACGGCACAACAATAGTGAAGATACACTTAGCTGTCTAGTGAGTTCCCGAAAAAAACATCGAAAAGCGATCTAGAGTGGATAAAATCCAAGCAGTAACCGGTAACGAGAGCTTCTTCAATACACGTCCAAGTGTAATGAGCGCAGAGAAAAAACTGGTGTATCGTGGGTAATTATTCATAGACCAAGGGGGGTTTGAGGCGAGATTTAAAGATCTTATCTGCGGTTAGAGAGCAGTTAGGGAAGAAGTCCTATAAGTACAAACAGGTAGGTAATTGGTGACAGAATTCACCATTCGCACACATCTTTCCGAACTGACACAATATGCAATCCATAGACAGGTCCCCTAGCTGAGTTTTTGACAGAAAAAAATAAAAGCTTTGGAAATTATATATAGGCCCTTTAAGTAAGTCATCGGTATCAATTAAGACAATTTCAGAGAAAATATTCCACAATGGTTTCTATTCTTGGTCTCTTTAAACAATATAAAGAAAGACTGCAATGGAACATATCTTTATATACCTTCATGAGTTTGCACAGGTTCACCAGGCATATAATCCATGGCATCTCTTAGCTTGGCAGCAACATATACCAAGTGGAGATCTCTTGTCCAGTCAGGGTAGTTTCGCTGCTCTTTCCTCTGTCTACGTAGACACCATGAAGGCACCCTCTGTCCAGTCTAAATAATGGTACGTGTATTTGACTCTGCATCCCAGCTAGCACACATCATAGTTGAGGTCTGATATGTTCCATGTGACATGGATACTGTGAGGTGACAATGCCATGCCATCAACATTGTCTACATTCATCTCCTCCTGAGTGCAATCTATAAAATGAACAGAAATATTTATCTCCTTTTCAGTTTCCATTTCTTCCTGTGAGTATTGCACATTCATATGTGGGACTCTTTATTACAGGTTCTTTGCACCTTGAGAATGAAAGACATAAAACTTTGCCCAAAACTTTCCTATAGTAAACTTTCAACCACTATCTCTCAAAATCAAGAATAAGGATTGAGGTCACCATCCAAATTTTGGTACCAGAGAAGCAAATTACCCAATATTTCAAACTATCTAAAATTCAAAATGGCCACAATCCCTGTCCCCTTGGGGAAAATGAAATTCCAAATATTCACAAACCTAAGAAGGTGAAAATTTTATTTACCCATAATTATTTTATTTTCATTTTATTAAACCTTATTTAATGAGGGTAGCCTGGTAAGCTTAGGTAAAGATGCACCCCCATGGCCCTCAATCGAATATACAAACTGATACGAAGCAGAACTACATGAAACATGACAATCAAAGCTGACACAGTAGAATGCATATATAAGATGGCCAGGAGTGAACCAGCACGCAAGAGATAAATGAATTCACACATTAAATAACAAGAACCATGGAGGTAGCAGAGACCAATCAACAAGAAAACTAAAATTCAAAACACAAAAATTATTCCTGATAAGCTTTAAGGTTCCAAGACAATAAATTGACCTTTTTAAGCTACCAGTTCTATAGTGGTTAATAAGCTCAGAACCGCCGTGAATTATTATATTTTCAGGAAGCCTAGATACAGTGCAACATTTTGGTTACTATAGTGTCACCATTGTTTACATAACTATCATGTGACAGGTAATTTGCATAACCTTTCAAAAATCTGTTTTCCCTATGTTTTGTCTCAATGCTTTGAGATATGGGCTGAAATGTGTATGCAAACTATTCCAAGGATCTTCGAAAGTGTGTCTCAGAATTTTTTTAAACTTACTTAAACAATTTTTATGCCAGAAAAACTTCCAGAGGGGTGAATTTAACCGTAGTTGATTTCTTTAAAATTGTGCTCAAATAAAAACTAAGCACGATATAAAAAATCTGAGACACACTTTTGAAGAGCCTTGTAACAGCTTGCATTCCAGCAAGTTTAAGTAAGATATTTTGAAGTATTGAGACAAAACATAGGGAAAACCGATTTTTGAAAGGTTATGCAAATTACCTGTCACGTGGTAGCAATGTAAACAATGGTCACGCTGTGGTTACCAAAATGTTCCCCTATATCTAGGCTTTCAGAAAATGTATAATATATGGGGGTTCTGAGCTTATTAAGCACCAGAGAATTGTTAGATTAAAGAGGTCAGTTTCTTGTCTTGGAACCTTAAGGAGCAGAAATACTCTGCAGTTAAAATCCTTCTTTGATAAAGGAACAATGACAATTTTTGCATCTTAGATCTTGTAACTCTTTATGATCATTTTGGTAAAAAAGAGTTTTCATATATTGCAAGGCAAGATTAAAAACCACAAATTTTAAAGTATGTATGGGTACTAAAAATGCAATCTGGGTCCACAAACTGGGACTCCCAGTTTACCAAAAATGCAATGGGACCAGTCCCAGATGGGGGTTTTTTGGCAATCTGATTAGGTGTTTTGACAATCTGGGACCGATCCCAGATTGTGTTTTCGGCTATCTGGGACTGGTCCCAGATTTTATTTTTTGGCTATGTGGGACAATTGTGTATTTTGCATTCTTGGACAAGTCATAACATTTACTTTCTGGGACAAGTCCCTCATTAAGGTTTTACAATTTAGGACTGCAAAAGTGCAAGGCTTAGATCATGTCAAAGTGAACGGCAGCTGGATTGTAACAGTAGAATTATGGAGAGTAGAGATTATTTAACCAACAAAGTTTTAGCTCTATGATTTTACTAAACCATGGAGGTAGTAGAGAGATGCCTGACAGAGTGTGCAGTCTAGTTTGTTCCTGAAATCCACAAAAATTAACTACTCACAGTATGTCTGATCTGTGCACAAAAAGAAACTTAAAATGCAACTTCTTGACTCTATGTTCTTTTATCGATCTTTAAAGACGCCCATTGGTTATAAATACCGGATTACATGAAAGGACGCTCATTATGCAAAGAGACGCCGTACGAGTAGCTTGAACTGAGAGCTCCACAGATTGCGGTGTTTTGTCTTTTTATGAAAAATTATTAAATGGGAATTCTCTACAGCAGGGTAAATACCTTATTCAATGCATAATGACTCCATATTTTTCAAAATGATAAGTTTTCGGGACAATTTTAGAGTCAGAGTAATTGTGCCTGGCCAGTGAGAACTTTGACCCAAGGGAAACCGATGGGGATTTGAATATCACTGTCAATCAAACCTTGTGCAAAGCAAGACACAAGTCAGCTGGATGTGTACCTTATAATATCGATTAGCATTGGGGGCGATCGCCTTATCTGCGAACGGTGACTAAAAATAAGATGACAGATTTCCAGTGTTGAAAGACGTGTGCAATAGTTTCTTCACAGCTAGTTCTCAAACTTTTGTACCTACCCGCTATATTTCTGGAGACAAAAAACATGATCAGACTACATTGAAGACGATTACATCTTGGTTACCATGAAGAAGAAAATGTATTATCAGTACTCTCTTTTTGGAAATTTTGTTTGCCCTGAAAAGGGCCGTTTGGTTTGGTTTTGTGACTTCTACCATACACAACCCTACATCAAACAATGGCAAACATGTATGGTACGCCGAGCAAATTTGGATATAACGATCGGACGAGAAAAGTCACTCAAAATGGCATATCAATTTTCTTTCACTCAAAATGGCGATATCAATTTTCTTCCTGTGATGACTACGTCATCAGCCTGCCACAAATGCTGTTTCCAGGCCACGCCAAATTAAACGTGTGTCCAGTCCAGGATGTCCCAATACTTCCAATAGAGTTGGAGTCAGACAGATGCGTTGTCACTGCCAAACTAATGTTGCTAAACTCAGAATGACAAATCAAGAAATGTTCAATACCCTGGCACTGAGGTGTGAATAAGCTGTACGGTATATCCATCTATAGTTTCCCATGGAGTGTCGTTTGTACCTCCACGAGTCTCCTAATAAACCAAATGTTTATTTGACTTCCTCTGTTTTCTTCTATCATCACTTCGAGCGTACGACGTCACATGTGTGCAAGTGTCATCAATATTATGACGATAACTGACCCGATGCAGTTCCGATCTGCATATCGGTGAAAGATCACTACGTCTGAGAAATGCACGAGATTTCCTGTCCGAGTTTTGGAAATGCATCTGAATTTTGTACTTTTTTTATTCCAATCCAAACGAAGTCTCACAACACAAGTTGGCAAATAATGTAATGTACGATAATCTGGGCTTGTTTCCTGACTTCCGACCGCCATCTTGATCACATTATTTACCATGGAGCTTAAAAAAGGATGGTTTTACGTTGGCGAGTTGAGGACGTCAGGATCTCGGTTCGAGCTTCAGAAAATATTTCTTTTATCTTATTTCGACATCAATGTTTCGAAATTTAATAAAAACATATATTTCTAAGAATTTGCAAGATTTGAGCAATGCAGATCGTGTTTTTTACATACCAGTATATTGACTTGTAGTGATAATTTTGTAGGTTGCGGACATCGGGATCCGCATCTGGCGCAAAGCGACTCACTGCTGCAATTGGTGAAATCTGTTTTCACCACGTACAATGAAAACACCTCATGCCAAAAGGTACGTACTCCAACGATCCATCAACACTCAATTTGAATAGTTTATGTTTATAAATCTGCTAATATAGCGGCTTTTGATGCAAAACAATGAAAACAATACTACATGTTGACAGAGTGGAGTACCCAGTACCAGTATACGCGAACCTGGGATTGAGAATGGCGGGTTTAATTTTTCTGTCTGAAAAAAATAAAAAAATTTCAACTTGTCGCTTGCAACACCTTTCCTAAAAGTCATCCTTAACGAGCCGTCTTAGGTTTATATAATAGTTTATTGTTAACTAATGAATAAAGTGTGAAGTGACTATGTATTGCCATGGTCCTGTACTTCTTCCTTGACACCTTCCATACTTTAAAAGACTGGAAAACTGACATTATAATGCCCTCTGAAACCACAATCGGCAAACAGAAAATGACTTCTTAAGTAGGTAACGGCGGTAAAGGAGAGAGCGTCAGTTACAAACTTCAATAAAACTATTAAAAGTAGTCAACATTCTCTGTGGAATAAAAAAAACTAGACATTTGGGGTCAAAGGCATTGCAGAGTTATAGCCTGTTGAAACTTCTGAAAAACTGACCAAATAAGAAGAAGTTGGGGAGTCCTTAGTGTATTAACTATGGCAGAGGCCCCTAGCTTTTAATAAATGTTTGAAAAGGGAAAGTCATTTTTTACTGTTTTTCAGGAAAGTTTGACAAAGCAGTGCTTGCATTCAGAATGCGTGACTGCTATTGTAAATGCATTTTTAGATTCTTTGAGTGTCAAAGAGGTGTCAAAAGTGAGATTAACCAAAAAGACTGCTCTGTGACTTCAAAAGAGGGGTGCAAATATGGCTTGTTTTCAACATTTTTGACAGAATAACAGTTTTCCTACATAACTTTATACCAATTTAATCCAACCTTTGAAATGAGATATGGACATGGAATTTTACAGCCTATTAACAAGGTTACAGATAAGATTTGTACGGCACAATTTTCCTGTATTTGAAGTTCTTTTTGAAAAATCACATTTTGAAATTTGAAAGAATTTTTAATAATTTTTTGATATGTAAACCCATGTAAAATCATAAAAACAAATTTTATTTACAAATCCTGCCGTAAAAATCTTACAATTAATAGTGTCAACATATTTATAACTAATTTGGTAATATAATACTATCCAATTATTATTAAATTCAAATATGTGAAAAAAATAGAAAAATTAAATTTTAATATTGATTGGTGTCATATTTCAAAATCATGGCTACAAATATACAATTTTTATATTCTTTTGAGACAGTATTAACTAAGGGAGTTATCCTGAAAATTTGAACTAAATATCTTGATTCTAACACTTGAAACTTGACATTAACTCTGAGAAAAGAATTGGTGCAAAAATAGCCTTTACCGCTACCTTAAGTAGGTAACGTAGATAAATGATACAAAATATTTTTAAACAAGTCATCGTTGATGACACAGTCCCCACTTTTTAATTAATGGGTAATTTGATTACAAGTCCTTGGAGGGGATAGAGTCCGGTTCATTAATTGGGTCTGTGTATTAAAGATGAGTTGCATGGTGGTGAAGACGTCAAACCAATGTGGGCTGCCTACCTAATTACTAAAGGTCATTAAATAAGTCAATCAGTAATTAATCAACAGGATGTTGCCAAACATTTTTGCATTCTATTATAACACTGACAGATTATCACGTGTACCACATTTCATAAACAATACCATTAAGTATCAATGAATTGTATTACAACACTGTTAGATCAACATCTGAACAAAGTTTCATCAAATTTGATGACGTGTTTCTGTAAAAATCACTCTAATTAGGAAAGTTCATTAAATACATAAATTAAAAATCAATTAACATGACAATGCATAGTGTCTTTATTTAATGTTAAAGCAATGTGAGCTCAACATCTGCACCAAGTTTCATGAAATTTGATGAACCATTTCTCGCCTTATCAGCCAAATTACCAAACATTCATTAAATAAGCAAATCAGCAGTTAACTGACATAATACTACTGCTTATCTTTGCATGCTGTAATTACACTACTGGAAGATCAACATCTTTACCACGTTTCATCAAATTTGATACAGCATTTCTAGACATATCACACTAATTATAAAAGTTCATCAAATATGCAAATTGGCAATTTATCGACATGATACTGCTTAATGTCTTCACACAGTATTACAGTTCTTAGAGATCAACATCTGTAAAATGTTTCATCAAATTTGATGCAGTGGTTCTGGAGATTCACATCATCATACAGGTGGTCAAAATGAAACAAAATATAGGGGACATGCTTAGGAAGAAACAGCCAAAGTCTTTAACAATGCCATACTTATGCACAAATGCCATCAATAATGAAGCAATCAAACGTGTTGCTAAAATAAAAGTATACATGTAGGAGTAATTCTACTGAACATACTAAATCATTCTGTGAAATAAACCACCAACAGAATACATTCAATCTATTTAGAAAAGTTCACAGAACAAGATAAATGTAATGGTCAATGTGTGACAAGGACTGGTCCGAGATTGCCAAAATACGTGGTCTGAGGCCGGTCCCAGATGGCCGAAAACCCCAATCTGGGACCTGTCCCAGCATTTTTGGTAAATTGGGAGTCTCAGTTTGTAGTTCCAGATTGTATTTTAGTACCTGTACATATCTGAAATATTCTTATAAACTATTCTATCTGGTAGTGGCATTATATACATTGTTTTAAATAAAGCCTTCATTGAAGCATTATACCGGTACCTTGCATCACACATCACTCTGACAGCACGATTTTGCATCTTTTGCAACCTTTTCATAAACGGTGATGCTTTCCATAAATGACAACAGTAATCCAAGCGAGGTAAAATGTTTTATAAAAAAGTTTTCTTGTACTCATAGGTAAAAACTGTCTTATTCTCCTGAGCAAAGCAATAATACTGTTTACTTTCTGAAAAATCTTGTCACGATGCTGTTTCCGTGTCAGATTTTCAATGACAAGTTTACCAAGAATTTTTTCACAGTGAACTTGCTTCCGATTCTGTTTCGCCAAGTTTACAGTCTAAAGATTTTTTATTCAAATATCTATGTTTTTTGTTGAGTTGATACAATCATTGTTTTTGTCTTGTCACAATTGATGGCCAATTTTGAACATTGTTTAAGTCAGAGTTTAAGGTTGTCTCAATTTCTTGAATACATTTTGCACATGGTTGCTATGGTTGAATCATCAGCATACATGTCGATGTTATTATCAATACGAAGTGACAAATCGTTTATGTAAATAATGAACAATAAAGGCCCAAGTATACTACCTTAGGGAATACCAGTCAAAATATATTGCTTTTGAGAGTAAAAATTTCTAAATTGAACCATTTTCATGCAATTTTCTACGCAAGGTTTAAACCACCGAAAAGATGTAGCACCACACCTGTAAATTGATAATTTTTCTAGCAATACACGATGATCAACCAGATCAAAAGCCTTCTTAAGATCCAGAAACACTACTCCATTAATATCTCCATTATCCATAGCTTTGAGCCACATGTTGCTAAGCTTAATCAGCGCTGTTTTGCTCAATTGATGCTCTCTAAATCCTGATTGAGAATTCATGTAGGCCAAATCATCCCATTAAAATGTAATTTTATTCCAAGAGAATAAAAATATGTTCATCATATGATCGATTATCTTTGTCTGAATTAAGAACATCATAAACCAGTATGTAAAAATTTGAAATTCAATAACTTTACATTTTTAGTTATGAATCTGCAATGCTCAGAGACCAAATGTTCATTTTGCAGATAATAACTATGCAATGTACGAGAGACTCTTACTATATCATTAGTATCATTACTTACTGATACAGCCTTTGAAAACAAACTTTTAGACTATTGAAGCATGATAATATTGAAAACTAATTGACAAAGTGCTGACAAAGTTCTTCTGAATTAAAAATCACCAAATATTACCTATCCTGTTGTTGAAGTATAATATCTATGGATCCTTCACAATTACCTAATAAATCATATTCAATTCAATTCATATTAAGAGAGAATGCATATTTGAAATAAAGCAGTCTGATATGAATTTTTGAGTAAGGAAAGATTAAAAAAGCATTCATTTCTGGTGTTCCTTTATTGGGCATCTTGTTCCATTACTGGGCATCCGTAGAGGTCAGGATGAATATTGCCCCCAGTATCACAACCTTTGACCCAGGGTTCATACCCTACTTTAGTGCTTGTAAATACCTCAGCAACATTCCTGGGCTGGTGTGCAGCGTCTCGGAAGCAACTATCCAATTGGGTGGATGAATCTTACCGTTATGACTGAATGATACAAAGAGACTCCCTAAGTTGCTGTGAATAGGGACAATCGACCAATCAGATATAAGCTTCTGAGCACACTGCACATCAGCAGACATTTCCCAGTTTCGAGAATTTGTAGCCAATCACCAGGGGTCAGTGATACTAGGAGGCAAAGTCAAAGTGTTCTGATATTGGGCAGGGGAGTGTAATAATGTGAATTTGATTTTGCCTGCACAGAAAAAGAAACTCAACTTTCCAGTATCAAACAGTCTTCATCTTGTGAAAACAATAACATAGCAGTGAAAATTGTACTAGTAACCAGGAAAAAGTCTTCACAAATGAAAGGATAATTGCTTGAAACAAATGAAACCGCACGTTTAGAGGATGAAAACATCATGGTCATGAATGAAAATAAACAACGGTGGACTCGACTGTGTAGTGAGACTATTCTATTTAGGCAACAGGGTGAGCAGGGTCAAAGAATCAAGAAAGTGCTGGAAAAACATGTCATTTTGCTTACGATGCTGTCAAGAGAACTCTAGTTTCCTATTTTTTTAACATCTTTTAATAGTTTCCTTAATCTAAAAGTAAGTTAACAACCAAATGTACTCTCCTAACCTTTCTGTATTTGAGTTACACTAGGGTAGGCGCTTATACTGGTACATAGATGTTACAGTAATGCATTTTCAAAATTCCTCTGAAATCAGTTGGGGACTTTAATGAGCTGGGGCTTACACTTGGATGAGTACGGTTAATATACCGGTATTTTTTCTGTAAATTTCTCACTTTGAATGGTGAGAGAAGAATTTTTGAACTTACTCTTTCTGATGATTTCACACACATGATAGTCCATGAAACTGGTCTTTATCAGCCCATTATCCAGTTCTGGTAGTGATAGTATGGTCTTCATTGATACCATTGGCTAGTTCATCAGCTGCCTAATTTGAAAGCTACCATTCATTAGTTATGAGTAGTCAGGGACTGGACATAAATTACAGGGGGGGGGTGGGCCGGTGTTTTTCGAAACACCGCTGCATCAAAAATTGTGACCCTTCAAAAGTTCATGCATAAAAATTAGTGACCCTCCCCCTTATCCGTGCATGAAAATAAGTGACCCTCCCCTGTTACTCAATACCCCCCCAACAAACCCGCAATGCGTTCAAGACCTCCTTCTGACTTGCTATACTTTTGAAGTCCCCTCCCAAAAAGAAGGGCAAAATGCGGCCGATATAACGCTTTGTCCAAAAAATATCAAATCATATGTGTGTGATAATTCATGTAAATGTACTTTGCTTAAAGTGGCAGGTAAAAAGTGCATGCATGTACAAAAAATGTAATTTTTAGATTTCATCGACAATGTCGATTCACTATGCATGGCAGCCTTCAATGATGAAATTATGAATATTTTTCTCCCAATACAAAACTAGGTAAATCTGTGCATTTATGAACACCTAATTATTAGTATTAATGTTCATGACTAGACTACAGTGGTTTCAAGTCACTGGTTGTGCAAGAAATTTGTTTTTGGAATTTCACTGAAATGACCATTCACTATGCATGGCAGCCTATGATGAAACTATGAATATTTTTTTTCCAATACAAAACTAAGTAAATCTGTGCATTTATTTACACCTAATTATTAGTATTAATGTTCATGACTAGACTACAGATATTTCAAGTCTATGGTTGTGCAAGAAATTTGATTTTGGAATTTCACTGAAATGTCCATTCACTATGCATGGCAGCCTATGATGAAATTATGAATTTTTTTTCCCAATACAAAACTAGGTAAATCTGTGCATATATGTACACCTAATTATTATTATCATATACCCATGCCCATATTGCTACATCCTAGTGACGTTCAACGTAAAATATCAGCCGTGATATTTCACGGTAAACGTCGAGATATGCACGATGAACGTCATCAGTTTTAGAGTTTTCCCGAACTATATTAGCAGTTTGTTGGTAAACAACGTAAACAACAGAATGGCTGCTGCTCCCCGCCTGCGAAGCGATGTCGCCGATGTAAAAACTTGAAGGGCTTCGAGGAACACGGGTATTTCTTGTTGCAAAATACGGAAATATCACGTTGAGTCTTGAAATATTTTCCCATGGTATTTTTTTGGTCAAGTTCTAGCAAACATTCTGCCGTTCGCACGGCGCCGGCACTGTGCACGGTCTCCACCGAACAGGTAGTGAGCGCGTGGCGTGACAGCGATGTCGCGCGCGCGACGACTGTTGGCATGGCAACTCTAAAGGTAAACTAACAAAATGGCGTCCCCTCTCCGCGCGAGCTCCGTGCCGTACGACGATCGAAATCAGGATAGATTTAAAGCTGAGCAGTTTTTTATTCGGTTACAGTTGTAATAGCATTTGCACCTTAAAATGTTCAATTCTGTACGATGATTTTTGTATCCCGGTGTCTTTCTTCTTGGGTTTCATTGAGATATGGACGACTTGCAGCGATGTCGCACGTGATGTTGACATCTTCGTCGTATACTTTATGAATGAAGCCTGTTCACATAAACATTCTGATATTTATGCGCAAGGCTTAATAAAGTAAAGCCTCAAAATTTAAGGTTTTTCGTTCTATTAGTAAAAATTCCCTAAAATTATGGGCATGGGTATATGATAAATCGGTTATTACCCAATATCGCCTGTTCCTAATTGTGTCGTATCAGCATTCGTGTCATTTGTGCTGCGTCAGACACTCGACTTCCTCTCGTGTCTGACGTAGCACAAATGACACTCATGCTGATACGACACAGGAACAGGTGATATTGGGAAATAACCTCTAAGTATTAATGTTCATGACTAGACTACAGTGGTTTCAAGTCACTGGTTGTGCAAGAAATTTGTTTTTGGAATTTCACTGAAATGACCATTCACTATGCATGGCAGCCTATGATGAAACTATGAATATTTTTTTTTCCAATACAAAACTAATTAAATCTGTGCATTTATGTACACCTAATTTGTAGCGCGCAAACAAAATACTTAAGGTGAAGTACTACGAATTACGTCAAAATTAAGTTGTGGTGTCATTTTCTTGAAACTTTGCACAAATATCCTTGGAAGTTATGCAAGTGCAAAAATGAAATAAAAAATGGGTTCACCACGCTCGTTTCCATGGAAACGGACGTTAAAATGGCGTCGTTAGAAATAAATAAAAATGATATAATTCACTTAAACTAAAGAAAGCAATTATAAAACGCTTAGCAAATGAGTTAATTTTAATAAATACCAAGAATTAAGATCCATATCTATCGAATGTATAGTTTTCATGATGTTTGTGAAGAAATCTTAACATAAGTATCGATTACAAAATGACGATATCGAAATTATATCACTACATAATTTTCGAACTTTCTTCCTGTCGCTTTGAATGGTGTCATTTTGACCAAACTTGGCGAATAAACTCCTGACATAATACCATTTAGTTTACACTTTTAATAAAAGGGTGTCACCACGCTACTTTTTACAATATCTCCAGGTGAATGGGTAATTTGCGCCATATAAATGGGAGAGAAATGTTAATTTTTCGCTCATATTGAATAAAAACCAGCTTCCTAGGGGGTCAAAATATGACAAGGGTATAGGTCACATGTATTTCTAAGACACTGGGTCAAAAAATTAGGTAAAAGCGCAATTTCAACAATGACAGGTGATGTTAAATACATGCGCTACAAAATAACCCATTTGCGGCAGGCTGGAGTTAAATCTGCGCAGAAACGTTCTAAAGCGTGTGCGCGTCCGAATTCGTCGCCCTTTACCTTAAGAGTCAAAATTATTTGTCTGCAACTACTATGCAATAGTCGTCTACAACTGATATTCCGTAATGCGTTCCCTCTTAAATAAGACGAAGCAAATATCCGATCTAAGTTTCACGTGGTTTATTTGAATATAGGCATGTCTTCCAGACTGAGAACAACAAATTCTCTGAGTAGAATGTTGTACTACAAACGTTGAGAACGTTTGGGAACGATTAACTGAAAACAAATTAAAACAAAAGGATACAGGAAGTGAGAACTAAGCTACGTTCACACTATGACACAGGAAGTAAATACTCTCTTTGACCAGGAAGTAAATACACTCTATGACACAGGAAATTAGAAACAGGAAGTAACTAACAGGAAGTAATACTCCCTCTAAGATGACTCAGGGGTCAAAGGTCATAATAGGTGGGGTGGTCACGTGACCCACCTCAGTAAACGCCCTCTAACGGTGACTGAACGTTTACTTTCGTTGACAAGATCTCATTTGCATAAAGGCAACCCTGACTTAATGAACAATTAGCTGCTTTGAAACAATCACTAACTCAAAGATGCATAAGAATACAATCACTAAAATACTTTACGTAAAAGGTCTCAAAAGAGTTGTACTATAAACGTAATCAGAGTCGTTGAATGTGTCCATTATAGCATTCATTGTTCGCATACTTCAATCAGGTCCTTGGCCTTTTGTTAGGCACACGTGCTCTTAGAGTCTCACAATGGAATAAGGCTATTCAATGTTCCTTCAAGAATGTCTGCCCTTTTAGTCACAAAAGAATCAACTGAATTGCTTACCGATTTTGTGTTGGGTTGTATAAGACTATCACATCAACAGGTTCAAAGCTGTTTCATCAAAATGGTCTTTTACAAGCAATCTTGGCGAGAACTATAGCCGGTCACTTTCAGAGACATGTCCACTCTCTGAAGGTCTAACTTAAAGTGTCTAAAAGCACGCTTGGAATGGGTGCATGTGCGCAATGCGTAATACAAAAGAAAACATTAAAGGACGGAAGTTGATGGTGACTCATGACTTTGAATTTGAACTATGGCCAAATAAGGGGATGTTGATTTTGACCGTAACATTCCGGTCCCCTAATTGTGTAGATGTGACTCGGAACAATTATAAATCCAATATTCTAAACTGGTCAAAATTCAATCTTACTAAACAAACATGAATAATATACTGTTCATATATCACTAATAAAAAAGATTAAAGTTCTTAGCTGTTCTTGTGTCCTTCAGACGAATCTTCAATGGCGTCGGCCTCCAGGAGCACACACAACTTATCCACTGGACGTCGTAGAGTAGTCGTTTCAGGTCTTGACTTCTGCAAACCTGACGAGTCCCTTCTTGTCTTTCATCACTTCGGTGATTCTGCCCATGGACCAGGAGTTCCTCGGCGCTGTGTTGTCGACGATCAACACCACGTCTCCAACGTTGAGGTTTCTTCTGATCTCAAGCCACTTCTGTCTCTCTTGTAGCAATGGGAGATATTCTTTCATCCATCTCTTCCAGAATATATCTGCCAGGTACTGCACTTGTCTCCATCGACGGCGTACGTAGTTGTCATTCTTCTGAAACAAGCCGGGTGGCAGGGCCTGTTTTGGTTTCAGCATCAACAGGTGGTTGGGTGTTAATGCCTCTAGATCATTCGGATCTTCTGACAGCCTGGTGATTGGTCGGCTGTTAATTATGGCTTCCACTTCACAGAACAGTGTTCGGAGTGCTTCATCTGACATGCGAAGTGGTTGTTCTTTGAGCAAGGAAAAGATGATTTTCCTTATGGTTCTGATGTGACGCTCCCATACTCCTCCAAAGTGGGAACCTGCTGGGGGGTTGAATTCCCATTTGATGTCTTGTTGGTGGAGCATCTCAGCTATCTTCTCTTGGTTCCATCTCCTGATACTCTCCTTCAGCTCTTTGTCGGCTGCGACGAAGTTAGTCCCGTTGTCTGATCTGATGGACCTAACTTGTCCTCTTCGTGCTATAAATCTTCTGATGGCGTTGATGCACGAATCTGTATCTAATGAGCAGGCTACTTCTAAGTGTACCGCACGAGTCGCCATACATGTGAAGATCGCTCCATACCTCTTCTCAGTGACACGGCCACGTTTGACCTCCAGTGGCCCGAAGTAATCTACACCTGTGCGAGTGAATGGTGGCTCTTCGGGGGTGATGCGGTCCTTAGGTAGGTCTGACATCTTCTGCTCACAAACTTTCGCTCTATATTTTCTACAGATGACACATTTGGTTACGAGGTTGCGGATTGCTGTAGGCGCCCGTAGAATCCAATATTTCTCTCTTAGCTTTGCCAGCATCGAGTTCCTTCCAAGATGTCCGACTTCTTTGTGGATTTCTTGGAGTATGATTGTTGACACTGGTGAGTCTTTAGGCAGCACTATCGGGTGCTTGCTGTCTGGTGATACTGAGGCACGTTCCAGGCGTCCGCCCACTCGTATTATTCCTTTATCCAAAATTGGGTCCAGCTTATATAATGGGCTGTATCTCCTGACTTGCTTCTTTCCTTGTAGGAGTGCCATTTCATCTGGAAAATGCTTTCGCTGCACATACATCATGATTGCATCTTCTGCCCTTGCAGATTCTCTTGTGAAACAGGTGGGATTGTTGTTTTACAACTCTTCTGGCTAGTTTCTGCGCTGGTGTCTTCATCACCTTCCTTTCTTTTGCGGCATTTATCTTGAAGGTTTTTCTTCGCTAACAGGAACCATCCGACTATTTTCCTTAGTTTCATCATGCTGGAGTAGCGTAGTAAGATCTTCTCTACCCCAACTCTTGCTCTACTAGTACGGTGCTGTACACGGATGCTTCCAGCTTGACTTCTGGGTCTTTATTACCTAGCGCTCTGGAGATGTCCTGTTGTGTAGGCCATTCACTTTCTCGTTTCCACAGGAAATCTGGTCCTCGCAGCCATCTTTTGTTTTGCAGGAACTTGTCTACCGTTAGTCCCCTAGATGCGTCGTCTGCTGGGTTGGATTTTTGTGTCAACGTACTTCCACTGTTTACTATCCGAACCTTCACGTATGATGTTGATCTGGTTGGCTACGAAGGTGTGGAATCGGGATGTTTCATCATGGCGCAGTACTTGATCACCGATGTGCTGTCTGTCCAGAAGTATACCTTGTCGTTATTAATGTCGAGTTCTTCCTCCAACATTCTGTTCATTCTCACGGCCACTGTAGCTGCTGTCAGCTCCAGGCGTGGGATGGTAATTTTCTTCAGTGGTGCAACCCTTGCTTTTCCCATAAGGAAGGCGCAGTGAATTCTTCCGTTTTCGTTTATGAGTCTGATATACGATGCAACACCGTATCCATATTCACTGGCATCAGAAAAGTGATGTATTTCACGTACCTTGACTTCGCCAAAGTCTGCTGGTTTGTAGCACCTCTGAGTTGATACGTTTTCTAGTTTTGGAAGATCTGATAGCCATCTTAGCCATTTCTTCCGATCGTCTTCTTTGATCTTTGCATCCCAGCCAATACCTCTACGACACAAGCCTTGAAGTAATATTCTTGCAGGTAGGATGAACGGAGCTGCGAGTCCAATGGGATCGTATACTGAGCTGATAATTGATAGTATGCCTCTTCTCGTTGCAGGCCGGTTTTCAATGTTGATCTGGAATCCTATGGTGTCTGACTCGACCGACCATGAAGTACCTAGGGCACGCTCTACTGGTAGGCAGTCGTATTCCAGCTTCAGGTCTTTGATTTCCTTAGCTCTTTCTTCTTTTGGTATAGTCTCCAATACTTCACGGCTGTTGCTCACCCACTTTGTTAGACGGAAACCGCCCTTCTTGCAAGCTGCAGTCAGATCTTGCGTCAACTCGATTGCCTTCTTTGCATTTTCTACCGACTTGAGGCAATCATCTACGTAGAAGTCTCTCTTTATTGTTTTGACAACTTCCTTGTTGAATAGGTGGCTGTTGTCATCGGCCATCTTGTGTAGTGCTGTGTTCGCGCAGCTCGGGGATGATACTGCACCGAACAGGTGAACCATCATTTTATAGACTCTTGGAGGGCTTTCTATGTTTCCATCTGGCCACCAATAGAAGCGTAGACAGTCACTGTCCTCTTCTCTAACCTTTACCTGGTGGAACATAGCCTCTATGTCTGCCATTAAAGCGATTGGTTCCTGGCGAAATCGTAATAACACTCCTAGTAGATTATTTGTCAGATCCGGCCCTTGTAGTAATAGGTTGTTCAACGACACTCCTTGGAACTTTGCTGAACAGTCAAAGACAACGCGGATCTTCTCTGGTTTCTTCGGATGATATACTCCATGGTGGGGTATATACCATACCTTTCCGTCGTCTCGATCTAACTCGTCGTTAGGGACTTGTATTGCGTATCCCTTCTCAATTATGTCTGCCATGAACTTCTGGTAGTCGGCATGGAACTTTGGGTTGTTTCTCAACTTTCTTTCAAGGCCTTTAAATCGTTGTAAGGCATAGTGCTGATTGTCCGGTAGTCGAACTCTTTCATTTTTGAATGGAAGTCCCATTTTGTAGTGTCCGTCTACTAGCTCGATGGTTTCCTTTACTTTCTGCATGAACTTCTTGTCTTCTTGGGAGTGTTCCCTTTTGTCATCTATCATGCGCTCAGGAAAATCAAGGTCAATGGAATGTCGCACTAACCTGTCTAGTTTATCCAATTCTTCCATATCCTCTACGGCCACAACTTCTGTTCTGTAGCTGGGAGGATGTTGCCCTTGTTCGTTCAATCTGACTACGTGCCAGGGGATCCATCCTACGCGTGTTCTGCATGCGTGAGGGGTTGAGTCCGGACCACGTATTGTTTCCAGAGGGGTAAATACTGCTGTTTCTCCGGTACCTATCATCAGTCCTATTTCGGCATCTATTCTTGGAAGCCTTATATTCTTCAAATGTGGCCATCTCATGAGATCTTCTTGACGGGGAATGTAGTCTTCAGAGACGCCTATCTCTGGTTTAGTGTATACTGTTTTCAGCTCTACCTGTGGCTCTGAACAGTCTAGGTTGTAAACTTCTATGCCCGTGACTTTGTCGCAGGTGTGGCTGCCTAAGCCGTTCACTGTATTTACCGTCAGCTTTGTCTTTCTGCCTGTGGCTCCAAGTTTTCTCTGTAACGCTTCTGTGCAGAATGATATGACACTACCTGTGTCCAGAAAGGCATAAGTCTGTACCATTCTATTTGAGCCTTTCAACTTCACCTTGACAGGGATAATAGTCAGCAGGACCTTGCAGTGGTCATCATCACCACCGGTGTCATCGTCTTAACCACCGGTCCCCATAAAGGACTGTACTTGGTCCACCTCTGCCATGGTGCAGTGTACTGCGACACTCTCCGTCTGTACTGGTCTCTTTGAATCCTCATCTTTATCAGTTGTTGGTCGACGATCCTGATGTAGTACTGTTGGGTGTTTTCCTTGGCATTTGGAGCATTTAGCTTTCTGCTTGCATTGCCTACTCCGGTGACCAGGTTTCAGACAGCCAAAACATACACCTTGGTTTCTCAGGAAGTTAACAGTATCTTCTTGACTGGCTGCAATCAATTGTTCGCAACTGTCGAAAGAATGATTGTTATCTTGGCAGTGCAGGCATGGTTTCTGTTGAGCCTTGTTTGGTTTGGAGGTTGAAGTGTTGCTCTTCTTGCTCCCTTGGTTCGTCTTCTTGTCTGTGCTTGTAACGCTGGTGGCGAAAGATTGTTCCACTTTGTCTGTACCTCTCTTCTTTTTCACTGGATTGTCGAGACTAGCCATTGCTTGTCTACTGTAGTCCGGGCATGACAGTCTGCTTGCTTCGGACTTCACCAGATCGACGAGGTCTTCAAATCTTACTCTTTTCTTGGCTTTGCGTATCTTCGCTGTGCGTTTACTCCAAGAATCTTGAATAAAGTAAGGAAGCTTCTTGACGATCCGTTTCATATTTTCTGAATGTTCTAGTATTTCTAGGCCATCGACGCATCGGGTTGCTGTCTTACATCGATTTAAGAAGATGGCAAACTTGTCTAACGAGGCAACGTTGTCTGGCTTGATTGGAGGCCAGTCCAGACCTTCCTCAGGTAGGCGTTGGCTATCTTGTGTGGATCACCATAACGCTCTTCCAGCTCCTCCATGGCACCTTGATATGCTTCACTTGCGTCTATACCTGCATACCCTTGAACTATTTCATGGGCTGTGCCTTCCGTGAACTGTCTCAGCAGAGTGAGTTTATCTTTATCATCTTCGGCAGTCGGTACAAGTTTGGTCTCAAACTCATCTATGAATGATCCATGTACTCCATGATGTTACCGTCAAACTTCTTTATCACTGTGGACATTTTCTTTATTGCTCTGATCATGGCCCACTGTGCAGAGTCACGTGTCGTCTTACTCATGTTACTGCTACTGCTTCTGATGGAAATTCTGGAAGCTGCTACACTGACTTCTTCTTCTAAATCATCCGCCTCACTGTCATTCTCCCTTTCTATTGTAGGAGTTTCCTTCTCATACACTCGTACTGGTGTTTGTGGTCTTTCGTGGTTTTGTTCTGGACACAATGGATTCGTCCTCCAGTGGTTCAGTCTTAATATTGATGGTGATATCGTCCTCAAATTGTCACCAAAAACTTATTCAGAGATCTAGCTCTAGCATCGGCTACGGCAATCTTCGTGTCAAGTTCATGTTGCTCCTCCTTGAGTAGAAGCTCATGTCTTGCCATGGCACGCTCCATTACTTGTCTCTGCCGCTCCATTTCTTGCCTCTCCCGGTGTTCCTGGAGTTGAAGCTTATACTTAGCACGCTCAATTTCTTGCTTCTTCTTGAGCTTGGCTGACCTTGCCAACAGTTCAGCCTTTTTCCTTTCGTCTGCTAGTTTGGTGGCTGAGAGTGCACTGTGGCTCGTATGATGGCTGACCCACTCTGGCTGCCAACTACAGACGGCTTCGGTGTGCCGACTTGAGAGACACTATCTTCTGGTCCTACATCCTCTTGTGGATGAATTGGTGTGGGGTTCACAATTGGTGTTGGGTTCGCTTCCTGTTTGCTCACCCATGCAGTGGTGTCTTTAAAGAAGGTCCCAAAAACGTCTTCGACATCGGCCAGCCAACGAAGGCGTTCGTCTGGCACTTGATCCTTTGGGAGTAAACTTTCGTATTCATAGCCCGTGTCTGCAAAGACTTGATGCAGCTCCTTCCACACTTCAAACTTCAGTTTGACTGTGAATAGGTCTGCCTTATCAGCGATGAGGTCTTGTATTTTCGTGGACTTTTGGGTTAGTGAACTCGCTGTTTTCTCTAAGAAGCCACCTTTAGTAGATAACTCATATTTAAGTCCTTTTTCGGACAGTGTTCTGTCACGGCCGCTACGCCTGGGTTCTTGCAATTCCTTTTCCGGTGACGAAGTTCTTGATTTCTTTTCTTCGTCTTCCATGGTTTGACTTAGGTGAATATCACAAGTCCGATACAAAATCGTTAATGAGAAATGTAGCGCGCAAACAAATTCCTTAAGACTCAAAATTATTTGTCTGCAACTACTATGCAATAGTCGTCTACAACTGATATTCCGTAATGCGTTCCCTCTTAAATAAGACGAAGCAAATATCCGATCTAAGTTTCACGTGGTTTATTCGAATATAGGCATGTCTTCCAGACTGAGAACAACAAATTCTCTGAGTAGAATGTTGTACTACAAACGTTGAGAACGTTTGGGAACGATTAACTGAAAACAAATCAAAACAAAAGGATACAGGAAGTGAGAACTAAGCTACGTTCACACTATGACACAGGAAGTAAATACTCTCTTTGACCAGGAAGTAAATACACTCTATGACACAGGAAATTAGAAACAGGAAGTAACTAACAGGAAGTAATACTCCCTCTAAGATGACTCAGGGGTCAAAGGTCATAATAGGTGGGGTGGTCACATGACCCACCTCAGTAAACGCCCTCTAACGGTGACTGAACGTTTACTTTCGTTGACAAGATCTCATTTGCATAAAAGCAGCCCTGACTTAATGAACAATTAGCTGCTTTGAAACAATCACTAACTCAAAGATGCATAAGAATACAATCACTAAAATACTTTACGTAAAAGGTCTCAAAAAGGTTGTACTATAAATGTAATCAGAGTCGTTGAATGTGTCCATTATAGCATTCATTGTTCGCATACTTCAATGTCCTTGGCCTTTTGTTAGGCACACGTGCTCTTAGAGTCTCACAATGGAATAAGGCTATTCAATGTTCCTTCAAGAATGTCTGCCCTTTTAGTCACAAAAGAATCAACTGAATTGCTTACCGATTTTGTGTTGGGTTGTATAAGACTATCACATCAACAGGTTCAAAGCTGTTTCATCAAAATGGTCTTTACAAGCAATCTTGGCGAGAACTATAGCCGGTCACTTTCAGAGACACGTCCACTCTCTGAAGGTCTACTTAAAGTGTCTAAAAGCACGCTTGGAATGGGTGCATGTGCGCAATGCATAATACAAAAGGTAAACATTGAAGGACGGAAGTTGATGGTGACTCATGACTTTGAATTTGAACTATGGCCAAATAAGGGGATGTTGATTTTGACCGTAACATAATTATTAGTATTAATGTTCATGACTAGACTACAGATATTTCAAGTCTATGGTTGTGCAAGAAATTTGATTTTGGAATTTCACTGAAATGTCCATTCACAAGCATGGCAGCCTATGATGAAACTATGATTTTTTTCCAATACAAAACTAGGTAAATCTGTGCATTTATGTACACCTAATTATTAGTGTTAATGTTCATGATTAGACTAGAGCGGTTTCAAGTCAATGGTTGTGCAAGAAATTTGATTTTGGAATTTCACTGAAATGTCCATTCACTATGTATGGCAGCCTATGCAGGTACAAATAACCAACCTTTCTTTCAATCTAAGGTCTGTGTCGAGTAAAATAATGATGGCAATGCAATTCATGGTAGTCAACAGTAAAAATTCATGATCCAAGGTGAAAAACTGCTAGCTGCAAACAATAAACCTGTGCATGAAATGCTAACAGACACATCGTGGATCAGCTTGCAGCATACAGCAAAGCAATAAGGCGGTCATTGTGGACTATTGTATATATGGACTAGGGGCCACATGGTTAACAACGGAATAATATAGAGGAAACGTACAAGGACAAAATTAAGTTTTGCCTGCCGTTCCAGTAAACAAATGTCAATTTCACATCATTTTAGAATCTTGAATGATTTTTCTAGGTCTTACAGCAAATTTTAACCAGTAAATAATTTACAACACGATGCAAATGCTAACACACCCTGGCTAACAAATAGTATCTCCATTACAGCTCTTCATAGGCTCATTGCAAACAAAGACCAAACGACCTTGAAAGTGTCAATGGGCAGTCAGCTTCATTAGCTGTCATTTGTAAATGAGCACGTTGAGGCTCTTCTAAATCTTTAGTTGGCCAGTCAGAAACAACTTCGTATTTGTGATAGTTGAAGTCATACTATTGTCAATTTTTGAGTGGTGATTTGTTGGCTTTTTGAATTAAACTAGGGAGGGGTCGCGTATACACGGATGTATAGCATTTATTCTTTTTTTTGAAAAACTGTGGTTGAAAGATTCTCTGGGGAAAGTTTGAAGAAAAGCGAGGCGCATACTACCTTAAAAGTTAGCTTAACACCTCTTTCATTTGACATGGGCAACAAAAACGCATAGTCTGTCAGCATTGTTGGAATAATTTTCAGGATGCAGTGAGGACAGGATCTCATCAGATATATTTGTGTCAGTTTCAGTCACACATCCATCTGTATTGAAGAAGATATTGAAGAAAATATTGTAAAATTATAATGTGACGTAGGAAATTGGCATGGCACATCACAAATTATTTTGGAAACCTAAATTTTCCCCGTATTTTCAAATATTTTAACAATAGTAAATACTAACATGACGAGTCTGACAGAGAAGATATTAAGTAACTTATGGAATATTACTTTGTAGTCAAAAATATTCATTGACCATTACAAAAGTTGACAATGCTGCACATGATAACTACTCAATGTCAAGCCCAAACTGAAGATAATTGGAATAAAAACATCTAAGTATATAAATTCTATACATGCTTTCTTTTGTCAGAGAAGGGTAAATATTTACAAACATTTATGAACAAATGAAATAAACAAGGGAATATTTTGCAAGGATTAGAGCCTCCAACATGTTGAAAAATCTCTTACAATACTCAACATAAGAGTAGCTAATAACCAACAACTGGGACATACAGCCAATTGGGACTCCCGGTCCCAGTTGGCTCAAAATGCACTCTGGGACGGCAGTCCCAGTTGGCTTCCAAGGACCGGTCACAGTTGGCTAAAAAGTCACTCTGGGACCATGCAGTCCCAGTTGGCTTCCAGGACTGGTCTCAGTCTGACTTCCAGGACCATGCAGTTGGTGGACTACAATGTGACTGAAACCATAATATATACGTTGGGAAAAAGGTTTCTCACCCCTTACAGGCTTCCCATCCCACTAAATGTTTTATGTAGTGCATTTGTTTTGTTCCTGTTCTGTGTGCTGTTGTAAAATTGTTAATGTTAATTGTTTGTGTGGAAAAGCTATAATCTCCATTTCATTCTAGGACAGTGCACAGCTGTACATGGTCTCATTTCAATTATGGGACTCATAGTTCCATAGAGCTATATGACAGACCATGGAGGTATAAAGTATACTGCAATGGACAGATCTAGACATATACAGACTGAAATAGAGAACACTGAGACAGTTATAGTTAACATATGCTACATATCTACTACATGTAGCTGTCAATTACAGTACTGTTGTGTTTGTTGTTTACTTGTTGTTAATTAATGTACACTCAAAACCTTTTGTCTTAAAATGTTATCACCTCATTGATGTTTCCTCCCATAACAGGAAATAATTCTGCTGTACATGCATTTCTATTGTCGTAGACCTAAACAATGATGGTATACCTCTCTCTTGTTTATGTGTACCTGTTCAGAAATAAAACTAGGTCCAAATTAAGATATCACTCATACTTAATTCAAATGAACTGCAATTCTATTAAACATGGTTTCTCGTTTAATATTTTGTTTGTTGTTTTATGAATTTACATGCCTTGATGAGTTCCTAGTCTTGAACATTTATCTTTCATCTCCTTTTTTTCATCAGTACACAGTCTAGTACACAGTCTCTCTATCATCGTGATCAGTACAGTCTCTCTATCACCGTGATCTGTACAGTCTCTCTATCACTGTGATCAGTACAATAAGATTTCCACCCACACCATAGCACAGGACATACTACTGCTAAGATTGTCTACATCACAGGCCAAAGTAAGCAAATTCTTTTTGCACCCACTCAAATGTTTGAAAACATAAGTGGCGGTACAAAAACATGCACAAGAAAATTTAAACACACATTTTATATTTTCTTGATTATTTCCATGTACCAACATGTCTATTCAAGAATCATATAAGACACTTCCTTTCATCATCATAACTTATACTATAAGATGAGAAAATTTGTAAACAAAGAGTTGTAGGCAGAAAAGCTACTCAGCGCAAATTCCTATTCAAATACAGAGTTTTTTCCATGAAACTTCAAAAAACCTATGTGCGCACAGATGCAAACCTAAGAATTAAATTTCCTTGGCCTTAGTTTGGAGTGTGGTGTTGCAGATTAAAAACTTAACACATTTAATAGATTTTAGTGCATTTTTAGCAAACTGGGACCAGTCCTGGAAGCAGACTGAGATCAGTCCTGGAGGCCTACTTGGACCAGTCCCAGAGTGTATTTTTAGCCAACTGGCACCAGTCTTGAACTTGAAGCTAACTGAGACCAGTCCTGGAAATGAACTGATCCTGCTGGAAGCCAACTGGGACCTGTCCTAGACACTTTGAGAGTGATTTTGAGCCAGCTGGGAGTCCCAGTTGGCGGTCCAAGTTGAGGATTTGAGCTACCCTTACATACCCTCAAGACAAACATGAAACCCTAAGTTGTTGACAGAAGCATTGGTTTGGAAGCTTAAGGTCACCCAGAATAATGAATTGCTTGTCACGTACATAGCTGGAGGTACCATTGCCAGAGACATGGACATTTTAGCAAGTTGATGGATCTGTGGATTCCAATCCTGAAGCAGTAATATTATATGGGGCTCAGCCCTTGGTGTCGCACCAGGGATTTATTTTGATTAGAATTTTTTTCCATTTGAAAATGCACGGTCGACGCTTTATACAAACGGTCAATAATACAATTGATTGATGATTATTATATGTAGGAATAAAATGGAAGTTATTGTTACTTGCTTTATACATTAGTAAGACCACCATTTACTGCCCAACGTCCAGTTTTGCAAGTTGAAAACCTTTCTGTCTGAAAACTGGCAATTTGCATCTAGTTATTGACACAGAGGGTGCTTTTTCTAAATATTAGTTCAGTCCCATCATTCTAAGCATGAGTCCTCATTCATATAGAGGACAGATTTATATCTTTTTCTGTTTTTTTTTTAATATCTTGTATCAATGACAAGGTGGAAAATAATATTTGCTGGGTAATGGGAGTGATGTTTTATTGATGGCGAGTGAAAACAGCATACTTTGGGCATGTCACATTTGTTTCTTTACAACACTCAAAAGACATGGCGGCAGCAATGAATTTAGTTGGGTACACCAGTTACTCGTATAGTATACCGGTATATTGAACATGTGCATGTGTAGTCAGTTAGCAACTATTAACCCAATCATGTAGTGCCTCTGTAAATATCAAAATTTACAAACATCAGTCATTTATCTATCTGGTTTGTTACTTGACAGCATTTATATTTCAAATTGATGCCATTGTTTACTGATAAAATACATGAACATGTTCAAGACTTTTCCAAAGTGGGCAGCAAGAAAAATACTGAAAGAAGCAAGTGTTGTAGATTTCTAGATATATTGAAACAAAGCAATTGACTTATTTTGATGGCGAAAGATTTTCGTTTGTTCATTCGTTTATTCTAGGTCAAGAAATCAGAGATGTAGGAATATAATACATTATTAAATATATATCTTAAATTTCTGAATGGCAACAGCTTGAGAATACATTTTCACAAGGACAATAAATGTACGAACACTACTATATGACAAAATTTGATAGAGTTAGATGGCAAAGAGAGTCCACAATTTTATCAAAGCAAAGATACTGTCTAATACTTGTTTCAATTACTTTTGTGAAAAGAAATCTTCATATTAGAAAAAATGAGAAATTACCAGTAAATCATCAGAAATGAAGAATGCAAAAAAGTATTTTCTCTTACCTGTCAAGAAATCAACCACCTCGATTCAGATTGCCTTTATCCACTCACGGAAGTAATTGTCATCATAGTTTGCCTCACTGTGGTTATGACAGGCACTGCCTCCTTAGGCATTATGAGATAGTTGATATGCAGTCTGAAATAGAATAAGGTAGTAAAACAGCAAACCGATTTCTTGAGATCTATATTATAAGTCAGTTAAAACTCATGAGCATACCGTATTAGTCTTAAATAGATGGTACCAGAGTCCTATTTTCCTACCTGTTTACTTTCAAATGTCATCCACGACTGATCACTAAATGGTGAAATCTCTCACATTCAACAAAACTTCACTGTCTCTGATTGAATGTAAATGCCACACCTAAAATTACGATTGAATTTCATAAACTCATTTAAAGCTCCATAAGCAGTATCTTTTGGCTATTTTTTCAGAACTTTTGTTTTGTGGTTTCCCTACACTTTCTGCATTGAACCCCTAAACTGTAATTTAATGCCAAGTATTTAGCATATCAACACAATCTACATTGTTATTGTTGAAAATTATTCAAGTCCGGACAAGAATTCATTTGTAAACAATAAACAATGATCACTATACACACACATACAAGCTGTGTTGACAAAAAGAATACTCAAAATTTAAGCATGACAAACGGATAAGGGTCATACACACTCGTTGATATACAGAAGCAGAATTTAAAAAAACTTGCCACAAGTTACAGCTTATGTCCCTTTAAGGTAGAACATGCCCCGGGGGACACATATTCAGACTCTCAAATTTCTACAATTCTTTTCAGATCTTCCACTTGTGGGGGCTTATTTTAAAGTTCTTGGAGAAAGAAAAACTTTCACCGTCTTAGTTTTCTGAAAACCCAAAATTTAATTTTCCCATCTGGAGTTAACAAAGGATGGTGGCCATATTCAAATTTCAAATATCATAAAATGTTGGGCAATTCGTTTTGCTAGTTCCAAACTTTGCATGGTGACTCCCTATTTGTATTGCTGAATGGTTGAAAGTTTCACTGAGGCAAATTTGAGCAAAAGTTTAAGTCTTTCACTTTCAAGGCGCATAGTACCTTAATCTATGAAGTCTACTGTCTTTTACCTTGTTGCTCGATGGGCCCCTACCATGATCTTTGAGGGATTTTTTTTATCAACGTACAAAAATATCTGAAATGCTAACTTCATAATGAACCCTCTCTTTAATTTCAAGTAACAGAAAACCTATAAATACCAAATTCAATTGGAAATTCTCTAGTTGGTTATCAGTTACCATAATGAACATTTTGTTCACTGGAAGATGAATTCACTGTTTGGATTTCATCACATATTATGCATGATTTGCAGTATTAGAAATGCTTACCGTTGTCTTTTAACTGTACATGAAATCCTCTGTATGTTTCAGAGTGGTCACAGATAAATTTCAGCCAGATTTTATCAGCATCTGTGTAGGATGGGTCTTGTAAACAACTGCCAGGAGTGTCGTGATGTCAGCAATCTTGTGTCCTCTTCCAATCTCCAGGTAATCACGCAAGCTACTACACGCTACAACTCAGGTGCCGTGCGCGGAATTGCACGATTACATGGACACTTGCAAGATTTCAGACCTAGGATGATACAAAGGTGATGGAAACTTGGAGGGCAGTGGTTGGTTATAACTTTACCGGTTGTCAATAAGTTTGGGGCGAAATGGTTTGGGGCGATGTGACTTTTGGGGCGAAGAGGTTTTGGTACGAGGTTGTTTTGGTGCGAAGTGGTAGGGACGAGATACTGGTATGGAAGTCCTACTAATTACTGCCCGTCACTGCCCGTCACTGCCCGTCAGGAAATTAGCCTTCTAATTACTGTAATCAGTCGATATTTCAATACCAAAGACCACTACTCTTTGTAAAAACGAACGAAATAATATTCCAAGATCCAGAAAATGTTGATTTTCGAACGAGTAGCAACGCTAAGTAATCGTGTGATCGTACATGCATCACCAACGCCACTATGTGTTGTTGCTTTGTTATGTCGCCCTCTCGCGTCGGCTCTTTACTCTTTATTTAGTTGCTATGCGCATGCGTTTCTCTCTCTCTCTCTCTCCTCCGCATGGCCATGTTGTGGTTGTGTTAGTCTTGTACCAGTCGTAATAAAGTTCGACGTTTATCTCCGACATCCTGTGTCTGGTTGTGGTCTTGACCTGATGGTTAAACGGGGATTGTCTCCTCACTGGCGCAAGGATTACTTCATTGGCCATACATACTGCCCGTCGACGTCCGACCACTGCCCGTCACTGCCGTCGGGAAATTTACCTTTCAACGACTGTAATCAGTTGATATCTCAATACCAAAGACCACTACTCTTTGTAAAAACGAACGAAATAATATTCCAAGATCCAGAAAATGTTGATTTGCGAACGAGTGGCAACGCTGATCGTAATCGATGTCCGAACACTGCCTATCATCACTGCCCGTCGAGTAGAGAACTTAGCGCTCCAATATTCACGTTAGTTCTGAGACAGGACTCGGGCATTTGGAGTAAAACAGACTCTTATTTTGTAGCTTTCTATTATATAAGTGGTCTTTGGTATTGATATATCGACAGATTACAGTAATTGGAAGGTTAATTTCCTGACGGGCAGTGACGGGCAGTAATTAGTAGGACCGTGTTACTGGTATGGTGTTCATATTTATTTATTTATTCATTAGCCGTGTTCACAATAATGACATTGGCTCAGAAAGAAAGAGAGGAGGGGAAGAAAATGTATAACACTGAAAAGTTTTCAAGATTCACTTCATTCACATTAGCTCAAAAGTAATTAAACTTTCTGACTGAAAATCTGTAACAATACATTCATGTATTTTGCAACAACATGAACAATGCAACTGTCAGTACATGACAAAAGTACTTAAAAAGAGAATCATTGTCAAAGCATTTTAGCTGGTTCTGAATGTTAAAAATTATTTCTAAGTAAATTGTTCGTACATTTGTGCTGGTTTACTTGGACATAATAAAATACAATGGATTTCATCACCAACACCAGAATGACAAAGGGTACAAAGTCTAAGATGTCTTGGAATGTTTTTAAAACGACCAATTTCTATCGCAAAAGTATGATCAGAAATTCTTGCCTTTGTCAAAGCAATTCTGTGAAATGGAGACTTAACAAGTGATAGATAATTTTCACATTTAAACATGTTTTTAATACTACAGTATACATTTAATTTGTTATTTTTTGACAAGGCATTTTTCCAGGCTTCCTTAAATTTAGACTTTAAAGACTTTTTCACAAGTTCGATAACTGTTGAAGGTTTACATTTCTCACAATTCAAAATGCTAGAATTGCACAGTAGAAGAACAGACTCAACAAAATGTAAGAAACACGAGAAACCTTTCTTGTGTAAGCTTTTTTCGAGTTCAAATGCAGTATACAGCAAACTGCCCTTGGACAAATTCTTAAGGCGAACCCAAAATTTAACATTCAAAATAACTGATATCAGTAACGGGTAACGCCCAAGTTCACCAAGACAAGCATGGATGCTGGCAGTTTTACTAACGCCAAGAATGTGTTTACATGCTTTCATATGAATTGACTCAAATTCACTGACAGGTTTTGCAAAATAATCTGTAAATCTTTCCACACTGACTTTTCTGAATAAGTAAGCACCCCACACCTCAGATCCATAAAGCAACACAGGTTTTACTAATGAATCAAATAAATGTAATTGAACCCCAACTGGTGTTCCATTGAGAGAGTTGAAAGCTTTCATGTAAGCGAACAACGCCCTCGATGCTTTGTTTTTCAAAACTGACCTGGCTTTTTTAAAGTTCGCAGATGAAGTAAAAGTAATACCCAAGTAGGTATAGGAGGGAACAATCTCCAGTTTTTTCTTTTGGATAAAGATACTAAATTTGTGGGGATTAAAATTAGCATTGAAAACCATAACTTTTGTTTTCTTGAGGCTTATTGAAAGTTGCCATTTACTACAATAAGATTCAAGCAGTTGGAGTGAATGCTGTAAACCATGCACTGTGGTTGATAAAAGTACAATATCATCAGCAAACATAAGTATTGGTAGTTTTCTATTGACTAGTAATGGAGCATCAATACATTCTCTGTTAAGTATAGATGGCAAATCATTCAAAAGAGATTAAACAATGTAGGACTGAGATTGCAGCCTTGTCTGGTACCAGTGTGTGAATGAAAATAATTAGTAAAACCAGATGGTAACTTGATACAAGATGTAATGTTGTCATACAGAGACTTGATAATATTTAAAAACTTACTGCTAAAACCTTGTTTAGATAACTTATAAAACAATCCCATATGCCAGACACTGTCAAAAGCTTTCTGGAGGTCAACAAAGCATGTAAATAAATGTCTAGATCTACTCTTGTGCTTGTAGTAATTGATAAGAGATTTCAATACAAAAATGTGATCTGAAGTGCGATGACCTTTTTGAAAACCTATTTGTTCACAATTAAGTAAATTATTCCCGTTAATAAACTTGTTTGCTCTGTTATTAAGAATCACAGTAAAAAGTTTACCAATACAACTACTAACAGTAATACCTCTGTAATTTGTAGGTCATATTCTGACCCAGACTTGTGGATAGGCACTATATGTCCTTTGGCCCAAATAGTAGGAAAAAGTTCAGAACTCAACACAGTATTGAAAATCTTAAGTAAAGCTGGCATCAAAATGGCAGAAACACTTTTAATCATTTCATTTAAAATTGCATCATCACCACAGGCTTTCCCTGATTTTAGAGATCTGATTGCAGCTGACACTTCACTGGCAGCAACATCAGAGTCAAGAATTGCATTATAAGAAAACTTAAAACCATTAGCAAGCTGTTTCTTTACCTTTGCCTGAAAATTGGTATCAAAATGTTGAGAATGTAAACCTTTCTGTGCAAGTGATTTAAAGTGGTTGTACCAAGCATCAGGAGAAATTCTGTCACTGCAGAGTTATTTTTGTTTTTCAGGGTATTAACTAACTTCCAAAATTTTTTGGATTTTTCTTTTCAGCATCTGCAATAATTGTTAACATATTTTCTCTAAATGAACGCTTACGGTGTCTTACAGTCTTAGTGTACATTTTTTATAACGGAAAAATATGCCTCTAATGACTGGGTCATAGGGGTTTTTGTGTAAAAGTTTACCCATCTTACAAGTCTCCCTTTTCAATTCATAACATGAGTAATCATACCATGGTTTGTTGATTTTTCTCTTCTTTTGTTTTGTTCTCATTTTAAGATTTTTACATGCCATGTGGATGATCTTAACAAAATCACCAACTAACAAATTAATGCCACACATGTCAACATCATATTTCTTACTTAATAACAAATTAATGTGGTTTTTAACCATTGGATTATTTAATCCCTTAATAAATGGTTCCGAATTTGACCAAATATAAGAGTTGGGTAAAGCACTGAGAAGGTTGTCATACTGTGTATTGGATTGAACATGTGGTAACTTAAAACCAAGTGAAATCATACAGTGATCAGATAAATGACTTAGATAATCTACGTGAAAATATTCACACAGCTGTAAAACATCATGACTAACAATACCATAATCTACTGTGCTACAACCATTATTATGATAGCAAGTTGTCATGCCCAACAGATCACCACTGACACGGCCATTTAAAACTAATAATCTACTTGTTGTACAGAGAGATATTAACTTCCTGCCACAAGAATTAACAAAATTATCTCTGTTCTTTCTAGCAAAGACAGATTCATCACAATCATTTTCCAGACTTTGGGTAGCTGATCAGAAATAAAATCCTCTAACGTACCTGTGCGTGCATTGAAGTCTCCCAACATGATGACTTTACGAGAAGAAAGATAGGTTTGCAACTCCTTTTCAATCATTTCATAAGGATCAAAATCAGTAACAATTTTTGTCATTCGTAACATGTAACTTGAATTTTCGGGAGGAAAGTAGACAAAGCAAATGAAAACGTCATGACTGATATTAAAAAATGACTTATCTAATCTTAGCCAAACAGCAAAATCATGTTTCTTTTGTAAAATTTTAACACCAGCTCGTAAGGAGTTTTTAATAAATACACAATGCCTCCACTAGTTTTTCGACCAGTAACACCCATAGATCTATAAGAATTATAACAATAGTAATCATCAATAGAAATACACTGGTCAGAAGATGACCATGATTCAACAATTCCAAAAATGTCAAATTTCTTAACCCTACCAAGGAAATCGGGGTCAGACATCTTACTATCAGAAAGACCTTGAATATTCCAACATGCTAAGTTAATAATAGGTTTTGATACAACCATACTTGAATTACATACCATAAAGCACAAAGGAGTAACCTTTGGCTGGGAGAAATCAGCAATATGATACAAATATTATACTAATACTGGAACTTATCACGGAAAGGAAAGAGGGAAAAAACAATATAGACAAGGATGAAAAGATGGGAAGGAAGGAAGGGGAAAAAAAATAAATAAATAAAAATAAAAAAAAAAAAAAATAAAAATACGTACCACCCTCATCCCTTTTGCGAAGTGCAGCGCGCAGCGATAGGGTGTACTGGTAAAATTAAATGTATTGTACACTACCAGCATATTTTCTAGAAAGATATTTTTTAACTAAACATATCTGCGGCTCCAGTTAATCTCGCTGATTTTACCGAAATTAAATAATAGAGATAATAAGTGAAATATATTAGAATTTGCCGCTGGGCTGAGCAGATCTCGACTGCAGGCCGCATTCGATCACAACACTCGCACAGATAATATGAACGACACCTACCGCAAACACATAGCAAATTAGACATAGTTTTCGGCGCGTTGACTCTTCCAGCTACAAACTATGTATTCAGATTGTCGACAACTCCAAGACGGTGGGAGATTTCAGATAGTACGGCTTCAAATTGAGCGAGTACACTGTCACACCATGTGTCGCCTCCGCCATCTTCTCACGTTCAATCAGAGCTTAGAGCATGTGACGTCACTGTAATGGGAGGAACTCCTGGAGAAGAGCAAATAATTACTCATGAAACCGGGCATGAAACTAAGGGAGTGTTCAGTTATTATGGTCGGGGGTGGGCCGGCAAATTCTTCCTGCGCATCAGCCAAAATAAGTGAACCCCCTACCCATTGTACCAAAAAATTGATGACCCCCCCTTTTCAAGATGACAAAAATTTCATTCCCCCCACATTGCTTGAGTAAAGCTGCACACACAAACACCTTGGGGGTATGGAGCAATAGAATCCCCCCAAAAAGAGCTTAGATTTTTTCGAATGACCTTCCTTACAAAACTCAAAAGGTGTTAATGATCAGATTTCCCCTTCTGACTTGCTATAATTTTGAAATTACCCCTTAAAGACGTCGGACAGAAATTACTGGTGGATCGCAATATTTTTGCACAAGCGTGTGTGTACAAAATTTTGATATTTGGATTTATTTAAAAATCAGCTGTTGATAATGTTGATTCACCATACATTGTATACATATATTTTCTCATACATGTATGAGAAATCATTGTAATACTTTTTCAATGCAAAACTATATCTTTGCATTTATAGATATTTGATAATTTACATAAATGTACTTAAATGAAATAGGGTTGTTACAACTGGCATGCGGACAAAAAGTTTGACCTTAGAATTTCACCAAAAATGTTCATCCACTATTCATGGGAGTCAATGATATATAAAATTGTGAATAATTTTTTTTCCAGTGAAAAACTTGGTATACTTGTGCATGTACAGATGTTCAATAATTAACATTATTTTACTTGATTAGATATGATGGTTAAAGGTGCATATTATGTGTACAAGAAATCTGATTATGGAACTTTACTGAAAATGTTCATCCACTATACATGGGAGTCTATGAGGAATGTATGAATAATTTTTTTCCAATACAAAAATAGGTAAACCCATGTATTTATGTACTCTCGATTATTGATATCAATGTACTTGATTAGATTAGGGTGGTAACAAATGGATGTGTTTGCCAGAAATTGGATTTTGGAATTATACCAAAATGTAGATTCACTTTACATGGGAGTCTATGAGGAAAATGAATAATTTTTTTCCAATACAAAACTATCAAAATCTGTGTATTTATAGACATTTGATAATTCATTTTAAAGTACTTAGTTAGCCTAGGATGGTTAATGGTTGATATGTGTGCAAGAAATTGGATTTTGGAATTTCACCGAAATGTTGATTCACTATAAATTGGAGTCTATGAGAAAACTAAGAATAATTTTTTTTAAATGCTAAGCTAAACACAATTATGATATTGGAATTTCACCTTTTCATGGTACTAGTAGTCTCAGTATAGGTAACTGTTAAATAATTTCCCTGACAAAATTTGCTATATCTCTAATATGTAAGTAATAGGAATTGTTCATAGCCATCAGTGCAGTGAGCTTGATTTACGATAAGACAAGCCTCAGAGTTGTCAAGTCAAGATGTTCATGTGACAGATAATTATACTTTTGTTCAGATTTACAGGTGAATAACTTCAGAGAATGAAATCATGCAACGAATCATTTTTATCTCCCAGAATATTTCTGAACACTGAAACTGCTTTTTGACGGGACGGATACTTATGAAAACTAAGTGACCCCCCTCTGAGCTGTTTGAAAAATACATGACCCCCCCCCTTTGCAGTTTTCAAATTTGAGGTGACCCCCCCCCCCTGGATTTTGCCGGCCCACCCCCGGCCATAATTACTGAACGCTCCCTAAGTAGCCCCGAAACTTTGGGAACGTATAGAACGTCTGCTGGCTGCCGCTGCAACTTCCTATCAAACGACTGGTAAATGGGAACACAAACACGGACATCCTTATCTCACATTCCTGGCCGCTGGGAGTGCGGGATCGACGGTGTGGGAAAAATCGATCCCACACTCTCAGAAATCGTCCCACACTCTGCAGTATATATTACACGAGCTCTGATTGGATGATAAACAGCCTGTTTCGTTTCGCGCGCAAAATGTTATCCAATGGCATGACGAGTAACACACGGGCTGGAACTACAAAGTAAGCAGGTCAAAGTACAGTGGCAGACGACAGAGTTGACAAGATTTTAGATAATGTTGTACCTGCCCCATGTGAATTTAATACATTTTGTGGTCATGTGAGAAAAAGAATCTCACACACCAAGGACCTGGGATCAGATTTCTCACACTCGTGTGAGAAATCTGATCCCAGGTCCTTGGGGTGTGAGATTCTATTAATCTTACAAATACTTATCGTAATCAGGGTATTCCGGTTGTCCTTAAAAATTGTGCCAACAGTACTTTCAACTGCGCTTTCCCAAATTCTCCAATTCCTCGGTATCCGGTCACCTTACATCAAAGTTGGAAAGCGAACTCGATTTGAGATACATGTATATCGGCTGACCCTAAAAATATGGTTCTTTATAGCAAATAAAATACTTGAGTCATTGAATCCGACTTTTACGGGCTGATCACAAACATTCCAATGTTTTTAAACGAGAGACAGTGTTATGGACTGTTATGGCTTTTGGAGACATCAGCGGCTCGTGAGGATGGCTATAGGCCTACAATAACGAATTTCTAAGTAATAATGACATTAACACTTGGGATCATGCACTCACCCGGGTGGATCCACTTGGGGTCCGGACACTTCGCACCAAAACCAGTTCGCCCCACACAACTTCGTCCCAAAACCATTTCGCACCAAAACCACCTCGTCCCAAGTACTACCTCGTCCAACGCCACTTCGCCCCAAGTACCACCTCGTACTAAAACCACTTCACCCAAAGTATGGTACCATTATAATACTATCAACTCGTCCTAAAACAACGATGCTACGATGTATCATAACTGTTTTTACCTGCATATTGGAAGATAGGTCCAATGTGTCAGGATAGTTTGGTTACTACGAACCTTTTATTCTTGCACGAAACCATGGTAAAGAAAAGACCCAAACTACCAAGTGCTACAACTCAGGTGCCATTCGCGGAATTGCAGAATGTCTTTTTCTCGAAATGTGTACACTTTCAAGATTTCAGTCCTGGGATGATAGAAAGGTGATGAAAACGTCGATGCATGGCATTGGTTGGTTATTTTCAGCTTTACCAGTTGGCGATAAGTCCAGTCAATCTACGAGATTTTGGCACCTAACCCACCACAAATTGCAACAGAATTTTTTTCTTCAGAATGCATTTTAATGAGGTACCCAGAACAACATATTAAAAGTTTACTCGAATCCACCTTGGGGAAATGTGTCTAATTTGCATAAATCAAATATGGCTGCCAACCATCCGACAAAATAACATGATTGGCCATATATCACATGTTAAACAAGCTATTTCAGTGATTTCAAAGTCTGACACTAGTTATTTGGCTCAGGGAATCATTTTGGAGGTATAAGTTTCATATGGGCACTTCATTAATTTGCATAATTCCAATATGGCGGCCAACATTCCTACAAAAGACATTTTCGGTTATATACCACGTATTAAACAAGCTATTTCAGTAATTTTAAAGTTAAAAGTATATTTCTTAGGCATGGACAAACAATTTTCGAGATGCAATGATTTGCATAGGTAATTTGTTAATTTGCATAAATCCAATATGGTGGCCAACATACATACAAAAGACATTTTTGTCATATACCACGTATTAACCCTTTGGGCGCCAAAGTCTATTTTTGTCAACTTTATAAAATGTACCACAGTCAATTTTTCTGCTTTTTGCCAAAATTTTGATAAAAAAATGTAGCTGATGAAAAATGATATCCATTTGGTCAAAAATTATGAAAAAAACGTACCGAAAAGTTCACAGAAATTGGTAAAATATTGCATTAGAATCTTGGTGTAAAAAATTACAGCAGTCAAAGTGTTAAACAAGCCATTTCTGTTATTTCAAAGTTAAAAGTATATTTCTTTGGCATGGACAAACAATTTTCGAGATGCAATAATATGCATACTTATGTATTTTCGTCAATTTGCATAAATCCAATAGGGTTGCCAACATACATACAAAAGACATTTTCTGTCATATACCACCATAGAGAAACATAGATAGAGTGGCAACGGGTATTGTTTAAGGCGTGAAGCGGTTACGTAACCAATCCATGTTCGCCTCGCCTCAGGTTGCTCTCACCTCTCTTTTCCGAAGAGTGCCGACCATGAATCCTTCGGTAATTTTCGGATTTTCGCCAATTGTTAACCGAAAGTATGTTCGGCAAAGTTTGTGTTGTTGTTGTCGTGTGGTGCTGAGCAGAATTGACGTGCTGGCGAAAACGGGAGTGTTTTGAGCTTCAGGAAAATGAGTTTTACCGTTTTAAAAATTCCTCTCATATTTTTATGAATATATAATGAGTGTGTTTGAACCAAATTTGAAAATCTTTTATCAATACTGTCTGGTTTTACTCAATGGTTTACGGTCAGTCATACCGTCTTTTACACGTGCGTCAAGGAAGGACATGTTTATGAAACTGCTGGCGTGTTATGTTTTGATTGGCGTGAAGCAGTGTTTCTGGCCTGAGAGCTCACAAAGTAACTATGGTTGCTACGCGACTGGCAGTAGGACGCCATCTCGTCGTATTTTTCGCATAATCTCGTGTAATTATCAACCACAAACAAAGTCTCCAAAACGTTTAACACCTTTGAAGCTCATTTTAATATGAAAAGCCAATAGTCTACCGAGACCACCATGGAACAAAAGGCATGCAAGTGTTGCCACTCTGTCTATGTTTCTCTGTGATACCACGTATTAACCCTTTGAGCGCCAAAGTCTATTTTTGTCAACTTTATAAAATGTACCACAGTCAATTTTTCTGCTTTTTGCCAAAATTTTGATAAAAATGTAGCTGATGAAAAATGATATCCATTTGGTCCAAAATTATGAAAAAAAAACGTACCGAAAAGTTCACAGAAATTGGTAAAACATTGCATTAAGATTTTGGTGTAGAAAATTACAGTAGGGTTAAACAAGCCATTTCTGTTATTTCAAAGTTAAAAGTATATTTCTTTGGCATGGACAAACAATTTTCGAGATGTAATGATTTGCATACTTAGGTATTTCGTTAATTTGCATAAATCCAATAGGGTTGCCAACATACATACAAAAGACATTTTCTGTCATTTACCACTTATTAACCCTTTGGGCGCCAAAGTCTATTTTTGTCAACTATATAAAATGTATCACAGTTAATTTTTCTGCTTTTTGCCAAAGTTTTGATAAAAAACTGTAGCTGCTGAAAATGATATCCATTTGGTCCAAATTATGAAAAAAACGTACAGAAAAGTTCACAGAAATCGGTAAAATATGGCATTATAAGTTTTGTGTAAAAAATTACAGCAGTCAAAGGGTTAAACAAGCTATTTCTGTGATTTCAAAGTTAAAAATACATTTCTTTGGCATGGACAAATGATTTTTGAGGTACAATGATTTGCCTTGGCACTTCGTTAATTTGCATAAATCCAATAGGGCGGCCAATATACCTACAAAAGACATTTTCTGTCATATGTCATGTATTGAACAATCTGTTTCAGCCATTTTGAAGTTTAAATATATTTATTGAGCATGAAGAAACACCTTTTGCGTTCAGTGTTTTTAAAAGACAATTTGATAAGTTTCAGAAATTAAATATGGCTGCCAAAATAATGACCAAATAGCTTCTTATATAAATAAGGTTCTGTAGAGTTTTTAGCAACCGGAATATCAAGAAAAAACTGCATCCAATGCAGCGTATTTTGCTCAAAATATTTTTTTTCAAATATTCATCCAATTTGATAAAGTTGTTAACCCAAGATTAAAAATTGGTTACGTTCACCTTTTAGCTTGAAAAGCAGTCGTAAGTTGCATGATATAGAAGGGTTAATTTATATAAATTTATGCAAATCACCCGATTTCCTGCTTCCCTTTTATCCCAATTTCAAGATTTTCAAGGAATATAACTCTAGTCTGGCTGGGTCAAATTTTCTGAAATGTTCACATTGTTTTTTAAATGCTATGTAACAAAACAACTATTTTGTTTTACAATAAAATTCTGATGCAAACAATGTCAGACTCTTAAAAACTTGATCAACACATAAACTCACAAAAAATTGAAAATTGCATGCTTAGGAAAGGCTTAAAATTAAATCAAACAACTCATCAGCCCAACAGAATCCAACTGTTACACGATACAAACATGTACATCTGGAAAAATGACACTTGGAAATATGACTAAAGATGCACTTGTTTGTATTGTGTAATGGTTGGATTCTGTGTTTGGATTAATTGTAAGCCTTTGCTAAAGCATGCAGTTTTCAGATTTTTTTGAGTTTGTGTGTCCATGAGGTTTTTATGAATCTGACATTGTTTGCAATAGTGCTGAGTTTCAATTTGTGTGTGTATTATGGCATTTTTTCTGTTTTTTAGCTTTGATGTGTTTATTGTATTTTTGCTGTTATGTGTGATGACTTCTTGCCTATCATCTAGGGGATCTTATATAGATGCACCAATCCATAAGTCTAAATTAAAAACTAAAGATTTTGAACACGTCTTTTTTTTAACAGTAAACATTACAGATTACATGCTTTGACACTGTACAGTGTTAAACACCCATACATATTACAAAAATGCCGTACACAAATGAATCCAATGTTATATTCAGAAAGAGAATATATTATTCAGAAGACCAGCAATCATATATAGAAAAATTAAAATTTTAAAAATGAATGTCCAAGGACTTAACAGTTTCTTCTTGATAGTTTCCTGGTGCTAAACACTATAACAAACCCTTATTTATATTAGAAGCTATTAAGCCATTGGGGATAAATATGGCAGCCATATTTAATTTATGCAAATTATCAAAGGTTCTTTGTGAAAATTGAAACACTAAAAGTGTTTCTTCATACCCATCAAAAATATTAAAAGTTTAAAATCACTGAATAGCTTGTTTAATGTGTGGTATATGACCGACAATGTCTTTTGTAGGTATGTTGGCCACCATATTGGATTTATGCAAATTACGAAATTACCTATGCAAATCATTGCATCTCGAAAATTATTTGTCCATGCCAAAGAAATATACTTTTAACTTTAAAATCACTGAAAAAGCTTGTTTAATACGTGGTTTATGACCGAAAATGTCTTTTGTAGGAATGTTGGCCGCCATATTGGAATTATGCAAATTAATGGAGTGCCCATATGAACACTATACCTCCAAAATGATTCCTTGAGGCAAATAACTAGTGTCAGACTTTGAAATCACTAAAATAGCTTGTTTAACATGTGATATATGGCCAATTATGTTATTTTGTCCGATGGTTGGCAGCCATATTTGATTTATGCAAATTAGACATATTTCCCCAAGGTGGATTCGAGTAAACTTTTAATATGTTGTTCTGGGTACCTCTCTGAAATGCATTCTGAAGAAAAAAATTCTGTTGCAATGTTGTGGTGCGTCTAACCCTATTTTGACTGGACCAGTTGGCGACTAAGTTTTGGGCACACAAAGTGGCATTGTTTTGGAGGCGAAATGGTTTGGGGCGACGTGACTTTGGTGGCGAAGAGGTTTTGGTACAAGGTTGTTTTGGTGCGACGTGGTTTTGGTGCGAAATGATTGTATGGGGCGAAGTGGTTTTGGTGCGAAGTGTCTGGGAACCATGCACTTTGTTCCATTGACAGAGCATTGACGGTAGGACCTTAAAATACCCTTTTGTTGAGGTGACGAATGGTTCCAAAAGTTCAATTGTGTGTAAACTGTCAACTACAAAAACAAACAGTCTTTGTTTCATGTCTTTCCTGACAGAAAGTATGAGAAATTCAGCTTCAAAGTTGAAACAAGTCTATTAAAAATCAGAAACAACGTTCAAATTTTCTGCTTGATTTGAATCGTTCGCCTATGCACCATATTGGTAAAGTCCCAACGATGGATGTATCAGTAACAGGTATTGACTATGTTGCTGTCACCAAAATGTAAAAAAAATGATATGGCCACTTACATGTATATAATTTCTCGAAAGGAACATTGGTACATCCACACTAGATAGCCTACCGGCCTTCCAGATGGAAGAATTAAGCTTGACCATGACCTTGTGCCGTCAAAATATACCAAAAGTCTTTATTCCCCGTTCCTGCCGAAACGTCGTCTTCTCAGCGATTTTCAGTGAAAAACTTATGATTGCTTTCTTGGGTGAAATATTCGGATCTTTCCGGAGAGCCTATGATGATGTGGACTTTGCTCAGAAATATGACATAATGCATAGACAAATCTAACGCTATTAAAAGTAACAAGATGGTATTAACATGTGATTTATTATTTAATTAACTCAGTTATTACGATTCTTATCGGACAGGGAAAAATGCCCCTGCAAACATGAGCTTGTATTTACATATAACGTTCGAATCTTTAATTAATTTTTTATCTTCGAAACGTGTGATGATTCGCAGAACCATAGACTCTCGAGGGTCTATGGCAGAACGCAACAAAGAGGCAAATACATTGTATCGGTGTATGTTAACTGTTATACGATCAAGTAGGGCCTAATCGGTTCTTCAGCAATTTGATACTGTAAAGAGATCCCGACGCCTACAAAGAAGAATGATAGCTACTATTGCAAAGAGGTGCAAACACTTAAAGATTACAAGGTAAACAGTTTCATTGGCATTGTTTCACCGCAAATAGTAACTGTCAAGCTAGCCTCAGATTCGTAGTCAAGTGTGTGGATTGCCCCTCCCTGCTCTCCATGTAAAAGATAACAGTACACAAGTATTTGTTTTCAGATGGTAATGGACATGGGGACATAAACCTAATCGCAAATGACATATTTTTTGACGCGGTACACCTATTATTTTACTGTCTACTCAGCAAGTCTTCTTGTTGTATTGAATATGAAAGGGACAAAGTCGGCCATTTTTCATGAATTTTGTTTGATAAGACATACATACTACTTATATTGTTTGACATGTTGAAAGATGTCGTGTTTAAAACTGGGGTCGAATATATGCATAGTCAGCCATCTTTCAACATGTCAAACAATAGTAGTAGTATCTCGTATCAAACAAAATTCATGAAAAATGGCCGACTTTGTCCCTTTAAGTCCCTTAAAACAGTTTCGCTTCTGTGTATATGATCTCATCAGAGAAGCCCACTTTACTCACCGTGAACTTGGGTACGGTCAGTTCTCTATCTACCAGACTGTAGGTCTTCTTTCAATCATTAAAATGACATTTTATAAAGATTGTCTTCATCGCCCCAATCTCCTGCCATCTCTCCTCTTTTCCTTCTCGGCATCATTGGCATTATCGTGATGATATTCATGTCAGCATCACTCGACAGTGTCACAAAATACACATAGAAATAATATTGGACAATTTTGTACAACTGTTTAACTTGGAAACTTTGCATGCTCAAAGTTCTCGACCAATGGTGCTCGGCTCGTGCGACCACATAGGCCTTTAGGCCAAATAAAAATACATGTATGTGTTTCCTGTAACATACCTCTGACAAATAGGGGAGGTAGGTCGGAGCTTATGTATTTTTTGTTTTTATGTTGTCGAATAAGAGCCATAAAATACTGCAAAGTGTAGACAATTTTCTTAATTTATTTTAAAATTTTAGGATCGGCAGGTTTTTCTAGGGTCAGTCCGGTTGCTGGAGACACACATCGTTATTTGGCCCTATTTTACCCTCCCTATAATGAAGACAGTTTATGAGCAAGAGGGGCCAAACAAACCTCTCCCTTGATGCCCGTGTATCCTATTTACACGTAACACAAGCCGCATGAAATAGAAAATGCTTGCTTGAAACACGATTGGAACTAATTTGGGATAATTGGATTTTCATATTTTTCGAATTTCTCAAAAGTGTTAGATGCTATATAGCTGAATGTTGCAATATTACAAATTACTCATAAAAACAAGTGTATAATATAAAAAGAAAAGCAGATGAGATTACATTTGTAGATTAAATCGACATTACTTCACCATGCAATTATCCCAAATTAGTTCCAATCGTGTTAAATGCTTGAAACGTTTGATTGCGACCGACAGAGTGAAGTTTCTACACAATAAAGAAAACAATAGGAGCCATAACGTAAACCGCGACTTGACTGAAACCGTGACTTACATGTATTTAGCCGCGACTTAGCGAGGGTGAACTGTATTGCAGCTTCCAAAATTGAAAGCAGCTGACATATGATCCAGAGAACGTTCGTAGTCGCCTATACCTTCTTTTAGCATGACTCATGTAATTGCATCACAAAATTGTTCTTCTTACAAGATACTGAGGACAATAGCTGTAATTTTTGCGACCAGTTTCATCATTATCCGTTTTTGTTGTTTCTCGCAAGATGTGTTGGAATACAGCGTATTGTACTGTGGTCACTGTAACGTTGACAAGTGAATTCTTGTCAGGACTAAAATTTAGTTGCAGAAACTACCATCGGACATTACACATATACAGGCGCTGTATGACCAGTTGAACCACATGAATTCCGATATGATTTAGGTAGAATAACCGTAACAAAAGGTAAAGCTAAATGGCACTTGGATCTTCAATGTGTGGAAAACATGGTCATACACATAGACAGTAACTCACTTTTTTAAATAATGCATCAGAAGGATGTTTGCTGATACCGACAATATAGAAACATTGCAATTATGTATAACTAACGAATTGACTGATGGTTGAATTCGGAGTTGAAAATTAATAAAAACGTACCTGAAATCAATTTATAATCATAATCATAGCTACCATTTTCTTTGTAGACCTCGAAAAATCCGAAATATTCATTTTTTGTGACCGTGAGCTACCTGGTGAAAACGCTCACTTTTCATATGGAAGAATTAATCCACACATTCGATTTTTATTGCTTTTAACATTTTCGAATCTGTATGCCAGAAATACTCCGCAAAATATCAGATGACGAATTCAGTATATAACAAACATACAGTTGTTTTCGACGCCACTGACGTAATATTTTGATAATTTAAAATACAGTGAACTCTGGAGTGAAACAAATACAGGGTACCGGCGGTAGTTATGAAAAGACTGCGAAATGATAAAACATTATTAAGATTTTGTTCCCTTTGACATTTTCAGATCAGTCTACTAGCAATATTCCTTAAATGTCAGATGGCGAGTTCAGAATGGCAGTGGTTGTCAGATGACGAATTCAGAATAGCACCGTGCAGTGGTTCTCGACGCAATAGAAAGTCATGATATTTTCACAATTTAAATATACTTATGACGGAGAACTCTTACGTGAAATATTTGCAGGTTACCTACAGTCTTCGATCGTGACCGAGGCACGAATTTCTCATTAAAATACGGAGAACGTTGACGTCGAAGAACCGCAGGAGATTATATCACGGAGATAATTCAAGAACTAAAGGTCAGGTTTCCTTGGGAAGTGCCGAAGGTTTTTTATAATTTTTAATCTTAGAGGTGACAGAAACAAATAAATGCACCTGTATTTCATTTAAATTAAGCGAGTTGACACCCATAAAGTCATGCATCTTACAAGACATGGTGATAACTTGTTTTTGATTTATGCATGCCCGTGTCTTCAGGGTCTCGACATTGTAAAATATTCTATTTTTTATATTTTATATATTACAATAATGAGCACGTCTTCCTTTGTTGACACGAGGCCGTTCCTTTTTTCAGTAAAAACACATATTTACTAGAATATTGTCCCTTTCTCATATCATATGTTTCTGAAAACCAGAAACGGTGATTATGTCGTCGTAGTTTCCAAGTTATGCTGAACCTTAGATTAAGTTGCAAGATATTACAATGGCAGTATTTACTTGTACATGTATTACATTGAAATTACTTACGACTGATGCGTTAAGCAGCACGATTGCATGGGGAAGCATCAACAAATTTCAGTTAATTAACAAAGTTGTTTGTTAACCCAGCCACCAAAATGGTACTGTTAATTCGTTGGTATTCCCTCACAGTCGCTATTAAGACCGAGTATTGTGAATAATCATCATGGTGCATATTCAAATAAAATGTACAGGTGATGCTCAGCTGCCACTAGTGTGCTGTGACGGTATAGTTTCATGATTCACAGAACAGAGCCAAAAAATCACCACCAACGTTGCATCATTAATTGACGCTCTAGTCCTCGGGTATTAATTCGATTCATTTCTACACAGTATATGTCAATAGATGACATAAAAAAGCAACTGAGGTTGTACCATGAAGACTCAACAGAAACGGGTGAGGCTGCGTTTACAAAAATCGCGATTGAAATCTTTTTTCAGGCCCCCCTCAATGCTAAATTTTTAAGTCCCCCACCTATATGATCAAATTTTTCAAGTCCTCGCTCAAATTTACATAGAGCTGCATATTTATTAGGAATGCACGCAGAAAGCAAACAAACAAACAAACAAACAAATACGACTTAGATACTAGTAGCTACTTATGTTTTACAAACCTCACAATACTAGAAGGCCAAATTATTCCATCAAATAAACTTTATAACCTCGAAATTTTCGGTGTAATAGTGGAAAATAAACCATTCAATTCAGTCACACATGTTTTTTTTATTTCGATTAGAGTCTTTACTGTTCATTTGAATTTTCCATATTATACACCGTAATTCCCCGCGATAACCTAAAAATAAGGCTGAAATCTCTAAACTTATGAAGCCAGCTTTCCTGTATAAAAATGGCAGTAGAAGACACCAATACCTTGCCATCAAACATAGGTCCGGTTATTTCAATTACTAGAGTCAATTTTGATGAATTTGACGAGATTTCTTTATGTTATTTACTGTTTTTGTTTTGAACTTATGAAAATAGGCCTAGGGCTCCACAGTCTGTATACACATTGAACACTAAACTAACGTAGATTCAAATTTCAACGATAATTACGGCTACCCAAAGGACATGTGTATTTTGTGATTTATAGAACACTTATTCCCTATTATGGCGATATTATACATTTTTACAGATACAAGAACAATGAGAAAAATGGGAAAAGGGGAAACGAAGTTGAAAAAAGTGCCTACAAACAACTTGTCGAAGTCTATCCCGGTTTACAGTATTCATCTCGAACTGAGGAATCAGGCAGAACTGTTCACACAAAAAATACAAGTGACAAGATAAATCGAAATAAAAATCAACAAGTGGATTACATGAATGGGGGAAATACATAAACAGAGGAGAAAAAGAAAACAACGTGCAAAAAATGCAAATTGATAATATTATATCGGCAGAAGAGATCTTTCAGTGAGACTCCGCTCTTCTTTTAGACATAGGGTACAAAGTTAACAGCGTCTCTGAAGTTCAAAAGTTTAGTATACCTGATAAATGGTATTCCTAAGAATTTTCTGGCAAAGAACCAGAGGCGGCTAGTGAATAATCGCAATCATACCAATCGATCCATAATCCAATAACACTAGGTCAAAATTTGTAAGACAATAGTTGTAAACATAGACACAAACAGCACAGAACAGACAGTAAATAGACGGTACACAAACAAAGTCAAATTCATGAAAGAAAGATATATGGACCTCTGGCCAAAAGACCAAGAAGTGATGTCAGGTGTTTCGAAAATAGTAAGCGCATCCTGCTCCACATGTGGCACCCGCCATATATCAATCTATAAGTCAGATAGGTAGTGGTCACTAACTAAGGCCCAATGTCACCGATGCCATCAGTGATCATTTGTCGAAGAGACATATTGTATTTATCTACCAGCTTGCGATACCTACCAAAAAAGCGTTTGAATGTAGAGACAAGTCTTGCTCTGGTGTAACCTTGATTTAACAGTTTGTAAGACAGATGGCCATGTCTCTCTACAAAATCACCATATGAACTGCATGCTCTAGCATATCGAATAAGCTGTGAAATGTATATCTCATAAGCTGGTGAGAGTGGAATATTACTTATGAGGTGTGGAAAATTGATGATACTAAAGTTGAAATCATCTCTCTTGTCATATAGCCTAGTAGAAAGGTGACCATTAGAGTCAAGTTTAAGTAAAATGTCCAGATATGAAGCAGAAGAGGCCGTTTCTGTAGTTTCTTTAATCTCCAATTCTGGAGGATAAATCATAGCGAGATATTAACTGAATTCAGAGTTATTCAATGAAATAACATCGTCTATGTATCTAAATGTAAGGTTGAAAGTTCGAACTACAGAGACCTTTTTCTGCTTGATAAGGTTCTGGATAAATTCTACCTCGTATGAGAACAGAAATAAGTGAATGTTTATCATCACCATAAATGCTGAGTACAGATATGTGTCACTAGTACTAGCAATATTATTTCGATAATTTCTTTAATGGTAACGAAACAGCCTGCAAGTGTAGTAGCTGTAGTTATTTATATGTAGTTTAGTTCAAGTGGTGGCCCCTCTGCCATATCACACAAAGAAAGTTAGATTTTCGCAGCGATAAAATTATTATAAAAGTAAATCATCAGAAACCTAAAACTATTTAGATAAATCACTGCTGTTGTCTATGCTGTACAAAGAAATATCTTTTTAAACGATTTGTGAACAAAAACTCATAACGTGTACTGTACTTGTTGATTTTTACATGCAATAAGGCAAAACATTTACTGGTCTTGGTAGGATAATACTGGTATTTTTGCGGAATCAATTCAGACCTGGTTATCATACATGATTCTCACCAAGGAGTGCATACCTTACTGCGCACCAATGAGAATTGAAATATTCTCACCGATTGCAATAAGAATAACAAGAGATTCTCACCGATTGTCACTTTCTCGATCCAGAAGCGCGATGATTTCCTATGTCACCTAAGCTAAGAGAAAAAGTCCAGTAAATCGGACAAATATTACAAGTAACAATCACAATGCTTACAGAAGTGATGTTTAGGTTTTGAACGCCTGTTGTACAAGTAAGTTACGTCTTATGATTGAAAACGAAAATCCCCTAATAGAGAGATCTATTTACATATCATTACTGGTGCGTCTCGAAAATAAAAGACTCAAACATTTGCCCCACCTTTCCTCGGGGAATATTTCAATTATTCTCTCACAAAATTGAGAATCTGGGGACACCGTGCAAATTTAAGTACTTGAGAAACAAATTACCCACGATTAACCGATATTTGAAATTCAAAATGGCCGCCATCTCTGTGTTAACTCATTGGAGGAGAAATAAATTTTTAAACAAGAAGGTGAAACGTTTTCTGACACAAAAAGCTTTAAAATGAGCCCTACAAGTGATAGATCAGAAAAGAAACGCTGAGTACCAGTACACACATGGCATTGCATTCCTACAGAATGACTACTAAGAAAATTCCACTGCAAGTCCAAATCAGTCTTAATATCCCAGCAATTAACTTGAAAAGCTCAACCTCATAATGACCATTGCACCTACTTTAACTCTTTTGCCACCATGGTTTGGCCAAAACCCAGTGTTATCGATGGTAGTTGTGGCCCTGTTTACAGGGAATCGGGGGTGAACAGCTTAAATGTGATGGGATAGACAGTTTAAGAGAAGAGTTTTATGACCAAAAATGCCAAAATTGCCTAACAATACACCATGATTTCAATTGATCCTATTTTGCTCATGCTTAGGAACCTTTACACCAAATTTCAAAGCAATAGGGCCTTTGGTTTCAGATAATGTTTTGTCAAAATGGGTAAAAATGAGAGAAAATCATTCAAAAGAGAAAACAGCCAATATCGGCATCACATCAGTACGACTAAATCTGTGTAGCCTAAGGTACTTTATAACCAAGTATGACAATGATCAGATGGGCGGTTCCTGAGTTCTTGATTTTTGACCAATTTTACAGCTTTTTACCTCATTTCAAACGTACGATGCTGACGTGTACATTTTAAAAATGGACTTGACTTCTCAAGATTTTGCTGTGGACGGTCATATATACATACACGTACATACATAAATACAGTTCATACATATAAACAGTACATTATACGTACAAGTTCATACATACAATTCGAACCCTGACTGAGACGACCGTGAGTCCATGTACATGTATACAGTACAGGTACAGATATAAAGTACAATTATACTTGCGATTCTGTCTGTTGCCACCCCGCTAGGTGACTTATAACCGCACGTTGTGGCTTCCAACCCTGATTCAGACCACCGCACGCACGAGTAAATGTAAAAGTACAGGCAGATACAGTTACAACTACAAGTACACAAGCGATTCTGTCTGTTGCCACTCCGCTAAGTAGCAATATCCCGCCTGTTGTGGGTTCGAAGCCTGATTCAGACCACCGCCCGTACATGTACATTATAAAAGTACAGGTAAAGATATCAAGTACAGTTAAACAAGCGATTCTGTCTCTTGTCATTCCCCTGAGTGACAGCATGCCACATGTCTTGCGTTCGAACACCGAATAAAACCACCGTACATGTACCGTACAACTACAGGTACAGATAATAATACAGGTACAAACGTACATTCGTACAGACAGACAGACAGGCAGGCAGACAGACAGAGAGACAAAGAGACACACAGAAATATAGACAAACAGATATCTATACATACATACATACATACACACACACAGACAGAGAGACAGACAGACATATATGCAGACAGACATATATGCAGACAGACAGACAGACATATATGCAGACAGACAGACAGACAGACAGACAGACAGACAGACAGACAGACAGACAGACAGACAGACAGACAGACAGACAGACAGACAGACAGACAGACAGACAGAGAGAAAGAGAGGCAGACATTTCACAGCTTTGAACCGCCCACAGCAGACCAACTTATCAATATTAGCTTGTTCAACTTGTTCACATATGGCATTGCTCTACCAAAGTCAGCTTAACATGTGCAGTGGTTCGGGAGTTTTGACATGAACGGACAGACATACAGACATACATCTCACATAGAGACTTTTACAACCATATGACCTCCAAGTTGCCATATATGTATCGCTAATAGAACCACACTGCCATTAAATTCCAATTTGTCACAGAAAAGTCACGAAGTGTAAAAATATCTTTGTCGAAGCCTCCGCTAAAAAATGATTGTCAGACTACATTCAATTCATCCATGCCATAAAACACTTGTGCGATAAGTACATTTAGATTTTGACGAAATGAGAGTGATGGGTTTACTTTTGGATTTGTCATTCAAAACTTATTAACGAAGACCTATCGATACTCGAGGAAAGGAAGACAAATAAATTGTGTATTGTGTCACTTTTAAATTGTACAATAAAGATAGAATGTGCATCGGGGGACAGATTCAGACTCTCAAACTGTTTCGATACTTTTACTTGAGGGGGCTCATTTTGAAGCTCTAGGAGTAAAGACCACTTATTATCATATCGTCTTAGTCCAGTGAAAGTAGACAATTCTATTATTACAACAGTGTTGACAAGGAAATGCGGTCATTTCCGTATTTCAAGCTTCAGTCTGTTTTAGGAAGTTTGTTATGCTAGTTTCCTGATGTTTATTCTTAATCTTAAAAGAGAAAGGTTCGAAGTTTTTGAGAGGAAAACTTTGAGCTAAAGATAAATCTTTTAGCTCAAACATTATTTAGATTGGTGATGAGCATACAAAATTATTTCTCTGTGGTGAATTAATCCGATGAGTCTCTAAATGGACCCAGCATTTTGAAACAAGTGAAAGATACTTAAAGTGTACCACTGGCCTAATGAGCGCCAAAGGGATTGGTACTCAGAAAGTGACGAGAAGAGCGACATGTTGAAATTAGCCGAGGAGAACTTTTGGAGCGTGCAATCGATTGTTAACATGTCTGATGTCCAATCGTGTTATTTGGCATTCATTTTTAGGAAGGTGCAGATAGGGGGCGCACATGGATTGACAACTTGCAAATTATGAGAAAAATAATCCGCACCTATTTTGGAAAGCTTTCCTTGAGGTAGTCATGTAGTCAAGTTGTATCTGGATAATTTTTGTCCCACAATTTTCTACAAGCAAAGCCCGTTTAATTAAACTTTTTTATCTTGTGCAATTCTCTCTGATATTTAGACCACCTTTTCTAGCTATTGCACCCATGCCCTATTATATCAAGATATTGCACGGCACTCGTGCAATATCCACATCAGACCAGTGCAACACGTAGAATATGTGGGTGACATAATACAGCGAAGAGAATGACAGAACAGAGAGTCTATGTACTTGTAGTGTTGTAAATAATAATACTGGCTTCATAGAAATTGTGTCGTACCTTCTTCCATAGTAGAATATATATACTGTTTGATAGAAAACGATATGTTTCACGATAGTATATGTTCAATGCAGGAGAACCGTTTATTATACACACATCTTCACTGCACCTCCTGTGGTACATTAATGTTGTGGTTGACAGTACCTAACTTGGATATGCATGTGTTCGTCAATATCAACAGTGAAAGAGTCTGTGAAAAGGGGGCAATAACGAGTTTACAACAGTCGCTATATTTGAATGTGTTCTTACTGTTTCTCGGACTAATCAGGTGAAATTTCCGTGTACATCACCTTTGAATGCTCCATTAACTAAATGCATGTGTTGTGTACAACGAATTCAATTAATTAATACCCAAGATTAGTCGTTAATTCATCTCGAGATTCCATCGGTGTATTAAAGTCATCAATCTCATATGCATGTTGATTTGTAACATCTTCTTCCTCTACAACAAAATCAGATAAATTTCCTACTCTTGCCTAAAACTAGAGTAGAGTAGAAAATAATAAAATACCAAATGCACAGACAGCATCAGCTGGACTCATTCTTCATTTCGGAAAATAAGTCTGGTTTATTCTCACTTGTGAACAACAAATCTGGCTGATCTTAACAATAAGGATCGAGTCTGCTTGATTCTCACCTGTGAATGATGAGTATGATACATTCTCAATGTGAAAATAGCCGTTCCGACTGTGTCGGTGAGTATCAACAGTCTCAACGGTGAGAAAGGTTATCATACATGATTCTCACCAAGGAGTGCATACCTTACTGCGCACCAATGAGAATTGAAATATTCTCACCGATTGCAATAAGAATAACAAGAGATTCTCACCAATTGTCACTTTCTCGATCCAGACGCGCGATGCTTTCCTATGTCACCTAAGCTAAGAGAAAAAGTCCAGTGAATCGGACAAATATTATAAGTAAAAATCACTATACTTATAGAAGTGATGTTTGGGTTCCGAACGCCTGTTGTACAAGTAAGTGACGTCTTATGATTGAAAACGAAAATCCCCTAATAGAGAGATCTATTTACACATCGTTACTGGTGCATCGCGAAAGTAAAAGACTCAAACATTTGCCCCACCTTTCCTCGGGGAATATTTCAATTATTCTCTTACAAAATTGAGAATCTGGGACATCGTGCAAATTTAAATACTTGAGAAACAAATTACCCACGATTAACCGATATTTGAAATTCAAAATGGTCGCCATCTCTGTGTTAACTCATTGGAGGAGAAATAAATTTCGATTTTTTAAACAAGAAGGTGAAACGTTTTCTGACACAAAAAGCTTTAAAATGAGCCCTACAAGTGATAGATCAGAAAAGAAACGCTGAGTACCAGTACACACATGGCATTGCATTCCTACAGAATGACTACTAAGAAAATTCCACTGCAAGTCCAAATCAGTCTTAATATCCCAGCAATTAACTTGAAAAGCTCAACCTCATAATGACCATTGCACCTACTTTAACCCTTTCGCCACCATGGTTTGGCCAAAACCCAGTGTTATCGATGGTAGTTGTGGCCCTGTTTACAGGGAATCGGGGGTGAACAGCTTAAATGTGATGGGATAGACAGTTTAAGAGAAGAGTTTTATGACCAAAAATGCCAAAATTGCCTAACAATACACCATGATTTCAATTGATCCTATTTTGCTCATGCTTAGGAACCTTTACACCAAATTTCAAAGCAATAGGGCCTTCGGTTTCAGATAATGTTTTGTCAAAATGGGTAAAAATGAGAGAAAATCATTCAAAAGAGAAAACAGCCAATATCGGCATCACATCAGTACGACCTTATCTGTGTGGCCTAAGGTACTTTATAACCAAGTATGACAATGATCAGATGGGCGGTTCCTGAGTTCTTGATTTTTGACCAATTTTACAGCTTTTTTACCTCATTTCAAACGTACGATGCTGACGTGTACATTTTAAAAATGGACTTGACTTCTCAAGATTTTGCTGTGGACGGTCATATATACATACACGTACATACATAAATACAGTTCATACATATAAACAGTACATTATACATACAAGTACATACATACAATTCGAACCCTGATTGAGACGACCGCGAGTCCATGTACATGTAAACAGTACAGGTACAGATATAAAGTACAATTATACTTGCGATTCTGTCTGTTGCCACCCCGCTAGGTGACTTATAACCGCACGTTGTGGCTTCCAACCCTGATTCAGACCACCGCACGCACGAGTAAATGTAAAAGTACAGGCAGATACAGTTACAACTACAAGTACACAAGCGATTCTGTCTGTTGCCACTCCGCTAAGTAGTAATATCCCGCCTGTTGTGGGTTCGAAGCCTGATTCAGACCACCGCCCGTACATGTACATTATAAAAGTACAGGTAAAGATATCAAGTACAGTTAAACAAGCGATTCTGTCTCTTGTCATTCCCCTGAGTGACAGCATGCCACATGTCTTGCGTTCGAACACCGAATAAAACCACCGTACATGTACCGTACAACTACAGGTACAGATAATAATACAGGTACAAACGTACATTCGTACAGACAGACAGACAGGCAGGCAGACAGACAGAGAGACAAAGAGACACACAGAAATATAGACAAACAGATATCTATACATACATACATACATACATACATACATACATACATACATACATACATACACACACACAGACAGAGAGACAGACAGACATACATACATACATACATACATACATACATACACACACACAGACAGAGAGACAGACAGACATATATGCAGACAGACATATATGCAGACAGACAGACAGACAGACAGACAGACAGACAGACAATGAGACAGACAGACAGACATGCAGGCAGGCAGACAGAGAGAGACAAAGAGACACACAGAGATTTAGACAAGCTGATATCTATACATACATACATTCATACATACATACATACATACATACATACATACATACATACATACATACATACATACATACATACATACATACATACATACATACACACACACAGACAGAGAGACAGACAGACATATATGCAGACAGACAGACAGACATATATGCAGACAGACATATATGCAGACAGACAGACAGACAGACAGATGGAAAGACAATGAGACAGACAGACAGAGAGAAAGAGAGGCAGACATTTCACAGCTTTGAACCGCCCACAGCAGACCAACTTATCAATATTAGCTTGTTCAACTTGTTCACATATGGCATTGCTCTACCAAAGTCAGCTTAACATGTGCAGTGGTTCGGGAGTTTTGACATGAACGGACAGACATACAGACATACATCTCACATAGAGACTTTTACAACCATATGACCTCCAAGTTGCCATATATGTATCGCAAATGGGAGCTAATAGAACCACACTGCCATTAAATTCCAATTTGTCACAGAAAGGTCACGAAGTGTAAAAATATCTGTGTCGAAGCCTCTGCTAAAAATGATTGTCAGACTACATTCAATTCATCCATGCCATAAAACACTTGTGCTATAAGTATAGTTAGATTTTGACGAAATGAGAGTGATGGGTTTACTTTTGGATTTGTCATTCAAAACTTATTAACGAAGACCTATCGATACTCGAGGAAAGGAAGACAAATAAATTGTGTATTGTGTCACTTTTAAATTGTACAATAAAGATAGAATGTGCATCGGGGGACAGATTCAGACTCTCAAACTGTTTCGATACTTTTACTTGAGGGGGCTCATTTTGAAGCTCTAGGAGTAAAGACCACTTATTATCATATCGTCTTAGTCCAGTGAAAGTAGACAATTCTATTATTACGACAGAGTTGACAAGGAAATGCGGCCATTTCCGAATTTCAAGCTTCAGTCTGTTTTAGGAAGTTTGTTATGCTAGTTTCCCTGATGTTTATTCTTAATCTTAAAAGAGAAAGGTTCGAAGTTTTTGAGAGGAAAACTTTGATCTAAAGATAAATCTTTTAGCTCAAACATTATTTAGATTGGTGATGAGCATACAAAATTATTTCTCTGTGGTGAATTAATCCGATGAGTCTCTAAATGGACCCAGCATTTTGAAACAAGTGAAAGATACTTAAAGTGTACCACTGGCCTAATGAGCGCCAAAGGGATTGGTACTCAGAAAGTGACGAGAAGAGCGACATGTTGAAATTAGCCGAGGAGAACTTTTGGAGCGAGCAATCGATTGTTAACATTGCTGATGTCCAGTCGTGTTATTTGGCATCCATTTTTAGGAAGGTGGAGATAGGGGGCGCACATGGATTGACGGCTTGCAAATTATGAGAAAAATAATCCGCACCTATTTTGGAAAGCTTTCCTTGAGGTAGTCATGTAGTCAAGTTGTATCTGGATAATTTGTGTCCAACAATTTTCTACAACCAAAGTGCGTTTAATTAAACTTTTTGATGCCGTGCAATTCTCTCTGATATTTAGACCACCTTTTCTAGCTATTGCACCCATGCCCTATTATATCAAGATATTGCACGGCACTCGTGCAATATCCACATCAGACCAGTGCAACATGTAGAATATGTGGGTCACATAATACAGTGAAGAGAATGACAGAACAGAGAGTCTTACCTTCTTCCTTTACTAGAATATATATACTGTTTGATAGAAAATGAAATGTTTCAGTATAGTATATGTTCAATGCAGGAGAACCGTTTATTCTACACACATCTCCAATGCACCCCGTGTGGTACATTAATGTTGTGGTTGACAGTACCTAACTTGGATATGCATGTGTTCGTCAATATCGACAGTGAAAGAGTCTGTGAAAATGGGGGAATAACGAGTTGTAGAACAGTCGCTATATCTAAATGTGTTCTTACTGTTTCTCGGACTAATCATGGGTTCCCAACGTTATATTGTCATTCAAAGGATCATACAAATAGAAGATGTGAACTGAAAATAGTCCCGGTTTTCAGTATATATTGCAAATGCAATTGAGACAGGTCAAAATTATGAAAATCCACACAAGCACATGTTTACAGGAATTCTACTGCAAGAAGTGGACGGTATAGCACACGATTTTGATCAATTCACGATATAAATGCACAAGGGAATGCATATGAGAAGTGAAAACAACAAATCTAAGTAATTAGTGTTAATCGCTATTTTATAAAGAACGGTAAACTGATTACTGGAATGGAAGCTGCCAATTCATTTAATACACAGGCAATTCCAACACTTGTCAACCAGGACAAAATAAACAAGTTTGCAGTTACGGGATAATGTTTCACGCCTTATAGGAAAAATATTAATCACTCTTTAAGTCTAGTTTCTTCAGACAAAAAAGTTTAAAGCAGATAAAAATACAATACAGGCAAATAGCTAATAAAGGGAAAGCCAATAGACATGATAGTAGTTGTGTCCGTGTACTTTGAAACATTGTTCCTCTTTACATTTACAATGGTAAAACCAACCCAGTAGAAGAATGTGACATTCACATTGAAAGCATACTGGCAATGCTGAAGTTGATTTGTCAAATCGAGGTCAAATGTCATCGACGTCATGTGACATTTTGTACAAAAATATTGTATCGAATAGTTATACCCAACACCTAAAATCACACATTTAGCTCTCCTTGCTTGCCCAGAATTAGATATGTGCATATTTAACGATTGGTCCGAACGCCAATACATACATACAGACAGACAGACAGACAGACAGTCATACAGTAGATACAGTCAAAATAGTCAAACATACATACATCCATACAGACATACAGACATTTAGACATACAGACATTTAGACATAAAAATTCTAAAATGCCAAAAAATAGCAAAAAATATTAATTAAAAATAGAAAGCAGCCAATTTTGACATCAAATCCTATGGGACCTAAAAACCAAATATGACAATGATTAGATGAGCAGTTCCTGAATTCTTGATTTAGAGCATTTTCACCTTTTTTCTGCCTTACTTGCATATTTATGAGACTAACAAATTCATTTTAACAATGGCTCATCTACACCACATACGGCATCAATATACAAAAAATCTGCTTAAAGGCGGAGCCTCCCTTTAAAAGGACGCCAAGCTATGGCGGCGTTCATTGTGTAAGTGGACACCAAACAGGCAACACGCGGGCACACGCTCCAGAAAATGCCACTTTTTAGTTTTCTCCGGCCGCAAAAACGCAGACAGACTGCCAAGCGGTCAGCGCGAAGCTGCTGCCGACCGAACTCTGTGGTTATATTGAAATTGTAAAGCGACTGGAAGACGGTTTTTGAGAAATGCGAGCGTTGGTGGGGAATCAATGACCGTTGGCGATTTGAACCGACCGTCAATCAAACGTTTGTATAAACTCTGTTTGCAGGATTAGCAAAAGGTGACAAATGGTTGAGATCAGTTTGTGTAATCAATGTTATAGAAATCAAACATTGTACAGGCCAGTGTTTGACTGGGAGGAGAACTCCACTAATGCGAGAACCTGGGATGGTTAGGGAATTTTTGATAAGGACGGACAAACATACAGACAAACATCTCACATAGAGACTTTTTCAACCATATAACCTCCAAGTTGCCATATATGTATGGCAAATGGGAGCTAATAAAACAACTCTGGCACTTAATTCCAATTTGTTGATTTCCTGAGTCAAAAAGTCACAAAGTGTAAAGAAATCTTTGTCAAAGCGTCCGCCAAAAATGATAGCCAGACTACATTCCATTCATCCATATCTGAACTTAAAAAGCTATTGAGATAACAGACATGCTCTTGACCTTACTGTGACACTTTCGACAAAATGTAAATCTTTTGTTTTCTATCAGTCGACAGTAACTATGACATGACAAAGAGAATTTGGTGAATTTCCATGGGGAATTCTCCTTTCGAGACGTCGACGTGTCTAGGACAAAGAAAGATAAATTTTGTACTGTGTCACATTCAAATTCTAAAGGTAAGATAGAATGTGCATTAGGGACAGATTCCGACTCTCAAACTGTTTCGAGACTTTTTTCATATTCCACTTGAGGGAACTCATTTTGACGGTCTTGGAGTAAAGACCAATTATTATCATCTCGTCTTAGTTTATTCGAAGTCTACAATTCTGTTATTGCAACAGAATTGACAAGGAAATGCGCCATTTTTGGCATCCATTTTTTTGGAAAGTGGAGATAGGAGGCGCACATTGATTGAAGACTTTGCCAAATATGTGAAAAATAATCAGCATCTCTTTTGAAAATGTTTCCTTGAGGTAGTCCTTAGTAGAATATATAAACTCTTTGATAGAACACTACGCGCAATCATCAAAAGAAATGTTTCACACTGCCATATGTTCAATGCAGGAATACAGTTTATTCTACACACATCTTCACTGTCACCTACTGTGGTACATTAATGTTGTGGTTGACAGAAACTAACTTGAATATGCATCTGTTCGTCAACATCAACATCAACAGTGAAAGAGTCTGTGAAAATGGGGGAATAACGAGTTGTACAACAGTGGCTATATCTAAATGTGTTCTTACTGTTTCTCGGACTAATCATGGCTTTCCAACGTTCTGGTGTCATTCAAAGGATAATACAAATAGAAGATATGAGCTCTCTACCCGGTTATCATGTATGACACTCGTCCTCAACAAGTGGACAACCTTAACGTTTACAAAACATGCAAAATCTCATATCGACACGCATATGTGTAAAAAAACATTCGATGTCTCTTTCATTTCCTCATTTATCATATACCTACATTCACGTGCCTGTGTAAAGCTATGGGAGAAAGCGCCCTCAGATCCGTGCATTTTTTTTACGTATCACGCCCCGGCCCGGTGCCCAAATATGGGCAATCGCGTGCATTTCTGAACTATTTCGATTCTGGTCACTACGCACGTTGCTATCTGCAAACGTTCCATTCGTACACAAAGCCAGCGCGAGATTTGGAAAATGTCTGCTCGCTCAGATCGTAGTTGCGCGTGGCGACAGTGGAGCCGTGCAGGTGACATCGACTTTTATTTCTAAATTCTAGTGAAATACTGTGTATACTAAGTGCGTGCCTTTTCAGTATAAATTACCGAAACTGACAACACGCTTTTGTCCTTCTAACACCTCGATTTCAGCCTTAATCTCTGTTGGTCACGTACAGTACGGATGTTGCTTTGCGCGTTCTAGAATTCTGCAGGTAAACAAATGACGTAATTATGTATGTCAATCCGCGACGGGAAGCGGTCATCGTATTTCTGAAAAACTGACACAAATGGCGATGAATCTTTGATATCGCACGCATTTTTATCTCCAAAACAATGTTGAATATTATGTAAACTACATATTTACCATTTCATAAGGTATATGATAAAACCTTTACGGCCCTGATACGGCTTTTGCGGCCCTTGGTCGTACGGCGTACGGGCCCTCGCACGCTCGGGCCCTTCCGCCGTACGACCTCAGGCCGCGAAAGCCGTATCAGGGCCGTAAAGATTATTATACTTTGAACAGCGAACTTTCACTATATCATATTTGGATTTCGTGATAATGATACTTGAGAGATATGAGCGATTCAGATTAGAGCATAGTTTTAAATTAAGCACAGCCTGGCAATCGTTCAGAGTCTCTTAATACAGCTGACCATTCTTGTGACTACGCCAATCTATTAACCTTTCATAAGACAATTTCAAAATATAGCATGATTCCCCACCTGTTGCTCAATCCACACTACTCAAACTCCATATCTGTATAACCATACACTCTTATATTTGTTACCCAAGTAGTTCTTCAAGAAGAGTCCATGACTCTAAGCATCTCAGAGCAAGCCCGTGGATATCGGGTTGTATTCATTTGAATGAGTTTTAGCAAGTAAGAGATACAGCACTTCATGTATAGTCAAGAAAGTGGGAATCCTTGATGCATTTTTTGCTTTTCTTTTATTATTACATGTAACCGTATACTAGGTCCAGCCCTGTTATAGATTTTATTTAAAGTATCTACTGCACCATCTTTATTGAACATAATTGGAACTAATTTGGGATAATTGGATAGTGAAGTAATGTCCGTTTAATCTGCAAATGTAATCTTTTCTTTTGAAGTTACACCCTTGTTTTTATGAGTAATTTCTAATATTGCAACATTCAGCTATAGGGCACCTAACGCTTTTGAGAAATTTGAAAAATATGAAGATCCAATTATCCCAAATTAGTTCCAATTGTGTTATTAGAAATCTCAATATTTTAAAAGAAAATATTTTACAATTGATCAAGCACATTGTCCTGTAATTTACTTTAAAATATTTATGTTCCAACAAAGTTTATTCAGGACATGCAACTGCATACTATTCAGAGATTCGATCACTAGGAAAGTGTAAGCACATTGAATAGGGAAGTCTTATTAAACACCTGACATGTCAACTCTGATGTCATTGACATATTGAAACAAAGGCGTACTGAGTATTACACCATTACCAGTGCAACAGGTGAACTTTCCGTGTGCATTCCCTTCAAATCCCCTATTAACCAAATGCACGTGTTGTCTTTAACGAAATCAATTAATGAATGCCCAAAATTATTCGTTACTTCATCTCGAGATTCCCTTAATGTATTAAAGTCATCGATATCTCATATGCATGTTGATTTGTGACATCGTCTTCCTCTACAACAAAGTCAGGGAAATTTCTTACTCTTGCAATACCAAATGCAAAGACAGCATCAGCTAGACTCGTTCTTAACTTGTGAAAACAAGTCTGGTTTATTCTCACCAGTGAACAACAAGTCTGGCTGATTTCACCAATGAAGGTCGAGTCTGGTTGATTCCCACCAGTGAATGATGAGTATGATACATTCTCAATGTGAAAATAGCCATTCTGACTGTGCTTGGTGAGAATTAATAGCTTCAATGGTGAGAAGGGTTATCATACAAGATTCTCACCAAGGAATGCGTCTCTCACTGTCCGCCAATGAGAATTGAAAAATTCTCACCGATTGCAGTAAGAATACCAAGAGATTCTCACCAAAAGGTGAAAAGATTTCTTACACAAAAGGCTTTAAAATGAACCCCAACAAGTGGTAGATCTGAAAATCACTGTAAAAGTTTGAGAGTCCGAATATCGGTCCGCGAGGCGCATGCTACCTTAAAGGCAATCTGTTTGAAATCTGATGTACGACGGCAACAATTCCACTTTTGCTCCTTCTGCGCTGTTCTCGTCAGCTGATGGTTGTAGCGAGGCAACTATCAGCGAACAAGAGCAGCAGCTGCAGAGAAGAAGCAAAAGTTGCCAAAAGTTGATGGAAAAGTTGCCATCTCTACATCTTATTTTACTTATGATCAAACTAGTCCTAAGGCTGCCGTGTGGCGTACGCGATACAGCTCCTCACTGTAAACGAGAGACCATACCATTCAGTAGAGCTGCGAGTTTTGCTGATTTTGACACAGAACTTTGAGGAAGCATAGAGAGTTTGTGTAATTTTAAAGCGATGAAATTCGTTTCTTCGCTTCGATAAAGTGTGTATGTGCGATGTATGATAGTGAGCATGCGTGCGTGAGTGCTTCACGAACTCTACAACATGTTGAGCGGTCTCAGTCAGAAAATGTAACAACTTAGCCGGCTATTGAACCACTTTTTGGGGGGGAGTGGAGATTAAGCCGAGTGGTTCTGTCTGTGGCCTCTCAGCTAGGCGACTGATGCCGTATGTTGTGGGTTCGAATCCGATTGAAAACTATCCGTATTTTCTAACCTGGGTTGGTAACACTGCTGGTGGACAGAATTGTCCCCGAGGTTATCGTTCGCCCAGTTAAAGCGATGAAATTCATTCCTTCGCTTCGATAAAGTGTGTATGTGCGATGTATGATGGTGAGCATGCGTGCGTGAGTGCTTCACGAACTCTTCAACGTGTTGAGCGGTCTCAGTGAGAAAAATGTAACAACTTAGCCGGCTATTGAACCCCTCTTTTTTTAGGAGTGGAGATTTAGCCGAGTGGTTCTGTGGCCTCTCAGCTAGGCGACTGATGCCGTATGTTGTGGGTTCGAATCCGATTGAAAACTATCCGTATTTAAACGCAAAACGCGTTCGTTTCCTGAATCACTCTTAAAAATCGTGTACACTACGTACCAGTACATAAATGACATTGCATTCCTACAGAATGACTAGTAAGAAAATTCCAAGGCAAGAGAAAATCAATCTTATAACCCAGCAACTAACATGAAAAGCTCAACCTCATAATGACCTTTGCACCTATTTTAGTTGTGATGGGAAAGACAATTTCGAAGAAGAGTTTTGACCAAAAATGGCAAAACTTGCCCAAAAATACAAATATGCAAATTTCACTATGATTTCAATTGATCCTATTTTGGTCATCTTTAGGAACCTGTAAACCTAATTTCAAAGCCATATGACCATTTGTTTTAGATAATGTTTTGACAAAATTGGGGAAAAAATATGAGAAAAAAATCATTAAAAACAGAAAACAGCCAATACTGGCATCACATCTGTACAGCTAAACCTGTGTGGCCTAAGGTACTTTACAACCAAACCAAGTATGACAATGATCAGATGGGCAATTCCCGAGTTCTTAGGTTTGACCAATTTTACAGTTTTTGTACCTCATTGCAATGCTGCCATATACCATTTTAAAAACGGCATAGCTACATCATATATAGCACCACAACACCAAAACATCAGCTTGACCCATGCAGCTGTTCTCAAGATTTTGCTGTAGACGGACATATATTCATACATGTACATACATATATACAGCACATACATATAAACAGTACATACATACAATGCATACATACACTACATACAAATATACAGTACACAAATACAGAAAATACATATAGTACATACATACAGTACAAACATAAACACATACATTGGTACAAACATACACAGATACATACATACTACGAACCCTTATTGAGACCACCGCTCATATATGTAAATATAAAAGTAATTCTACAGATACAAAAGACAAGTTCACAAGCGATTCTCTCTGTTGTCACTCCGCAAGGTGACTGATACCGCAAGTTGTGGGTTCGAAGCCTGATTGAGACCACCGCTCATGTAAATGTAAAAACTACAGCTACAGATGCAAAAGACACGTGCACAAGCAATTCTCTCTGTTGTCACTCCGCCAGGTGACTAGATACCGCAGGCTGATTGAGATCATCGCGCGCACAAGTCAAATGCAAAATGTAAAGGTAGAGGATGCAAGTACACAAGCGATTCTCTCTGTTGCCACTGCGCTAAGTGACTGCTTACCACATGTTTTGGGTTCGAACCCTTATTGAGATCACCGCGTGTCCAAGTAAAGTGTAAATGTAAAATTACAGATGCAAATACATATACGATTCCGTCTGTTGCCACTCCGCCAGGTGGCTGGGTACCGCATATCGTTGGTTCAAACGCCGATACATACACACATACATACATACATACATACATACAAACATACATACATACATACATACATACATACATACATACATACATACATACATACATACATACATACATACATACATACATACATACATACATACAGACAGACAGACATACAGACAGACATACATACATACATACATACATACATACATACATACATACAGACATAAAGACAGACAGACAGTCATACACACATACATACAGTCATACAGTACATACAGTCAAAATAGTCAAACATACATACATACAGACATACAGACATTTAGCCATACAGACATTTAGACACAGAAATTCTAAAATGCCAAAAAATAGCAAAAAATATAAATTAAAAATAGAAAGCAGCCAATTTTGACATCAAATCCTATGGGACCTAACAACCAAATATGACAATAATTAGATTAGCAGTTCCTGAATTCTTGATTTAGAGCATTTTCACCTTTTTTCTGCCTTACTTGCATATTTATGAGACTAACAAATTCATTTTAACAATGGCTCATCTACACCACATACGGCATCAATATACAAAAAATCTGCTTAACAAGAGGAGTGGTTTGGGAATTTTGATAAGGACGGACAAACATACAGACAAACATCTCACATAGAGACTTTTTCAACCCAAGTTGCCATATATGTATGGCAAATGGGAGCTAATAAAACAACTCTAGCAGTTAATTCCAATTTGTTGACTTCCTGAGTCAAAAAGTCACAAAGTATAAGAAATCTTTGTCAAAGCGTCCGCCAAAAATGATAGCCAGGCTACATTCCATTCATCCATATCTTAACTTGAAAAGCAAATGAGATAACAGACATGCTCTTGACCTTACTGTGACACTTTCGACAAAATGTAAATCTTTTGTTTTCTATCAGTGTTTCTGGTCGACAGTAACTTTTACATGACAAAGAGAATTTGTGGACAGTTGTAATTGTGTTGTACGTCACATAGGGATTCTCCTTTCGAGATGTCGTGTCTTGGACAAAGAAAGATAAATTTTGTACTGTGTCACATTGAAATTCTAAGGTTAAGATAGAATGTGCATTGGGGACAGATTCGGACTCTCAAACTGTTTCGATACTTTTTTCGTATTCCACTTGAGGGAGCTCATTTTGACGGTCTTGGAGTAAAGACCAATTATTATCATCTCGTCTTAGTTTATTCGAAGTCTACAATTTTGTTATTGCAACAGAATTGACAAGGAAATGCGCCATTTTTGGCATCCATTTTTTTGGAAAGTGGAGATAGGAGGCGCACATTGATTGAAGACTTTGCCAAATATGTGAAAAATAATCAGCATCTCTTTTGAAAATGTTTCCTTGAGGTAGTCCTTAGTAGAATACATAAACTCTTTGATAGAAAACTACGCGCAATCATCAAAAGAAATGTTTCACACTGCCATATGTTCAATGCAGGAATACAGTTTATTCTACACACATCTTCACTATCACCTACTGTGGTACATTGATGTTGTAGTTGACAGAAACTAACTTGAATATGCATCTGTTCGTCAACATCAACATCAACAGTGAAAGAGTCTGTGAAAATGGGGGAATAACGAGTTGTACAACAGTGGCTATATCTAAATGTGTTCTTACTGTTTCTCGGACTAATCATGGCTTTCCAACGTTCTGGTGTCATTCAAAGGATAATACAAATAGAAGATATGAGCTCTCTACCCCGTTATCATGTATGACACTCGTCCTCAACAATTGGACAACCTTGACGTTTACAAAACATGCAAAATCTCATATCGACACGCATATGTGTAAAAAAACATTCGATGTCCCTTTCATTTCCTAATTTATAGTTTGAACAGCGAACTTTCACTATATCATATTTGGATTTCGTGATAATGATACTTGAGAGATATGAGAGATTCAGATTAGAGCATAGTTTTAAATTAAGCACAGCCTGGCAATCGTTCAGAGTCTCTTAATACAGCTGACCATTCTTGTGACTACACCAATATATTAACCTTTCATAAGACAATTTCAAAATATAGCATGATTCCCCACCTGTTGCTCAATCCACACTACTCAAACTCCGTATCTGTATAACCATACACTCTTTTGTACCCAATATTTGTTACCCAAGTAGTTCTTCAAGAAGAGTCCACGACTCAAAGCATCTCAGAGCAAGCCCTTGGATATCGGGTTGTATTCATTTGAATGAGTTTTAGCAAGTAAGAGATACAGCACTTCATGTATAGTCAAGAAAGTGGGAATCCTTGATGCATTTTTTGCTTTTCTTTTATGATTACATGTAACCGTATACTAGGTCCAGCCTTTTATAGATTTTATTTATAGTATCTACTGCACCATCTTTATTGAATTGGAACTAATTAATTTGGGATAATCGGATAGTGAAAATAATGTCCGTTAAATCTACAAATGTAATCTTTTCTTTTGAAGTTACACCCTTGTTTTTATGAGTAATTTCTAATATTGCAACATTCAGCTATAGGGCACCTAACGCTTTTCAGAAATTTGAAAAATATGAAGATCCAGTTATCCCAAATTAGTTCCAATTGTGTTATTAGAAGTCTCAATATTTTAAAAGAAAATATTTTACAATTGATCAAGCACAATGTCCTTTAATTTACTTTAAAATATTTATGTTCCAACAAAGTTTATTCAGCATGCAACTGCATACTATTCAGAAATTCGATTACTAGGAAAGTGTAAGCACATTGAATAGGGAAGTCTTATTAAACCCTGACATGTCAACTCTGATGTCATTGACATCTTGAAACAAAGGCGTACTGAGTATTACACCATCACCAGTGCAACAGGTGAACTTTCCGTGTGCATTCCCTTCATATCCCCTATTAACCAAATGCACGTGTTGTCTTTAACGAAATCAATTAATGAATGCCCACAATTATTCGTTACTTCGTCTCGAGATTCCCTTAATGTATTGAAGTCATCGATATCTCATATGCATGTTGATTTGTGATATCGTCTTCCTCTACGACAAAGTCAGGGAAATTTCTTACTCTTGCAATACCAAATGCAAAGACAGCATCAGCTAGACTCGTTCTTAACTTGTGAAAACAAGTCTGGTTTATTCTCACCAGTGAACAACAAGTCTGGCTGATTTCACCAATGAAGGTCGAGTCTGGTTGATTCCCACCAGTGAATGATGAGTATGATACATTCTCAATGTGAAAATAGCCATTCTGACTGTGCTTGGTGAGAATTAATAGCTTCAATGGTGAGAAGAGTTATCATGCAAGATTCTCACCAAGGAATGCGTCTCTCACTGTCCGCCAATGAGAATTGAAAAATTCTCACCGATTGCAGTAAGAATACCAAGAGATCTCACCAAAAGGTGAAAAGATTTCTTACACAAAAAGCTTTAAAATGAACCCCTACAAGTGGTAGATCAGAAATTCACTATAAAGGTTTGAGAGTCCGAATATTTGTCCCCGAGGCGCATGCTACCTTAAAGGCAATCTGTTTGAAATCTGATGTACGACGGCAACGATTCCACTTTTGCTCCTTCTGCGCTGTCAGCGAACAAGAGCAGCAGCTGCAGAGAAGAAGCAAAGGTCGAAAAGTTGCCATCTCTACATCTTATTTTACATATGATCAAACTGGTCCTATTGCTGCCGTGTGGCGTACGCGATACAGCTCCTCACTATAAAAGGGAGACCATACCATTCAGTAGAGCTGCGAGTTTTGCTGATTTTGACACAGAACTTTGAGGAAGCATAGAGAGTTTGTGTAATTTTAAACGCAAAACGCGTTCGTTCCCTGAATCACTCTCAACAAATCGTGTCAATGATACTGGGCTCCCATTCTACAGAAACACTACGTACCAGTACATAAATGACATTGCATTCCTACAGAATGACTAGTAAGAAAATTCCAAGGCAAGTGCAAATCAATCTTATACCCCAGCAACTAACATGAAAAGCTCAACCTCATAATGACCTTTGCACCTATTTTAGTTGTGATGGGAAAGACAATTTCGAAGAAGAGTTTTTGACCAAAAATGGCAAAACTTGCCCAAAAATACAAATATGCAAATTTCACTATGATTTCAATTGATCCTATTTTGGTCATCTTTAGGAACCTGTAAACCTAATTTCAAAGCCATATGACCGTTTGTTTTAGAAAATGATTTGACACAATTGGGGAAAAAATATGAGAAAAAAAAATCATTAAAAACAGAAAACAGCCAATACTGGCATCACATCTGTACAGCTAAACCTGTGTGGCCTAGGGTACTTTACAACCAAACCAAGTATGACAATGATCAGATGGGCAATTTCCGAGTTCTTATGTTTGACCATTTTTACAGTTTTTGTACCTCATTTCAATTTTTACGATGCTGACATATACCATTTTAAAAACGGCACAGCTACATCATATAGCACCACCACACCAAAAATCAGCTTGACCCATGCAGCTGTTCTCAAGATTTTGCTGTGGACGGACACATATTCATACATGTACATACATATATACAGCACATACATATAAATAGTACATACATACAGTGCATACATACACTACATACAAATATACAGTACACAAATACAGAACATACATATAGTACATACGTACAGTAAAAACATAAATACATACATCGGTACAAACATACACAGCTACATACATACTACGAACCCTGATTGAGACCACCGCTCATATATGTAAATGTAAAAGTAAATCTACAGATACAAAAGACAAGTTCACAAGCGATTCTCTCTGTTGTCACTCCGCCAGGTGACTGATACCGCAAGTTGTCGGTTCGAACCCTGATTGAGACCACTGCTCATGTAAATGTAAAAACTACAGCTACAGATACAAAAGACAAGTTCACAAGCGATTCTCTCTGTTGTCACTCCGCCAGGTGACTCGATACCGCAGGCTGATTGAGATCATCGCGCGCACAAGTCAAATGCAAAATGTAAAGGTAGAGGATGCAAGTACACAAGCGATTCTCTCTGTTGCCACTGCGCTAAGTGACTGCTTACCACATGTTTTGGGTTCGAACCCTTATTGAGATCACCGCGTGTCCAAGTAAAGTGTAAATGTAAAATTACAGATGCAAATACATATACGATTCCGTCTGTTGCCACTCCGCAAGGTGGCTGGGTACCTCATATCGTTGGTTCAAACGCCGATACATACATACATACATACATACATACATACATACATACATACATACATACACATACATACATACATACATACATACATACATACATACATACATACATACATACATACATACATACATACATACATACATAAATACAGACAGACAGACAGACAGACAGACAGACAGACAGACAGTCATACACACATACATACATACATACATACATAAAGACAGACAGACAGACAGACATAAAGACAGACAGACAGACAGACAGTCATACAGTCAAACATACATACATACAGACATACAGACATTTAGACATACAGACATTTAGACATAAAAATTCTAAAATGCCAAAAAATAGCAAAAAATATTAATTAAAAATAGAAAGCAGCCAATTTTGACATCAAATCCTATGGGACCTAACAACCAAATATGACAATGATTAGATTAGCAGTTCCTGAATTCTTGATTTAGAGCATTTTCACCTTTTTTCTGCCTTACTTGCATATTTATGAGACTAACAAATTCATTTTAACAATGGCTCATCTACACCACATACGGCATCAATATACAAAAAATCTACTTAACAAGAGGAGTGGTTTTTGATAAGGACGGACAATCATACAGACAAACATCTCACATAGAGACTTTTTCAACCACATAACCTCCAAGTTGCCATATATGTATGGCAAATGGGAGCTAATAAAACAACTCTGGCACTTAATTCCAATTTGTTGATTTCCTGAGTCAAAAAGTCACAAAGTGTAAAGAAATCTTTGTCGAAGCGTCCGCCAAAAATGATAGCCAGACTACATTCCATTCATCCATATCTGAACTTGAAAAGCAATTGAGATAACAGACATGCTCTTGACCTTACTGTGACACTTTCGACAAAATGTAAATCTTTTGTTTTCTATCAGTGTTTCTGGTCGACAGTAACTATTACATGACAAAGAGAATTTGTTGACTGTTGTAATTGTGTTGTACGTCACATGGGGAATTCTCCTTTCGAGACGTCGTGTCTTGGACAAAGAAAGATAAATTTTGTACTGTGTCACATTGAAATTCTAAGGTTAAGATAGAATGTGCATTGGGGACAGATTCGGACTCTCAAACTGTTTCGATACTTTTTTCGTATTCCACTTGAGGGAGCTCATTTGACGGTCTTGGAGTAAAGACCAATTATTATCATCTCGTCTTAGTTTATTCGGTCTACAATTTTGTTATTGCAACAGAATTGACAAGGATATGCGCCATTTTTGGCATCCATTTTTTTGGAAAGTGGAGATAGGAGGCGCACATTGATTGAAGACTTTGCCAAATATGTGAAAAATAATCAGCATCTCTTTTGAAAATGTTTCCTTGAGGTAGTCCTTAGTAGAATACATAAACTCTTTGATAGAAACTACGCGCAATCATCAAAAGAAATGTTTCACACTGCCATATGTTCAATGCAGGAATACAGTTTATTCTACACACATCTTCACTATCACCTACTGTGGTACATTGATTTTGTAGTTGACAGAAACTAACTTGAATATGCATCTGTTTGTCAACATCAACATCAACAGTGACAGAGTCTGTGAAAAAGGGGGAATAACGAGCTGTACAACAGTGGCTATATCTAAAAGTGTTCTTACTGTTTCTCGGACTAATCATGGCTTTCCAACGTTCTGGTGTCATTCAAAGGATAATACAAATAGAAGATATGAGCTCTCTACCCCGTTATCATGTATGACACTCGTCCTCAACAATTGGACAACCTTGACGTTTACAAAACATGCAAAATCTCATATCGACACGCATATGTGTAAAAAAACATTCGATGTCCCTTTCATTTCCTAATTTATAGTTTGAACAGCGAACTTTCACCATATCATATTTGGATTTCGTGATAATGATACTTGAGAGATATGAGAGATTCAGATTAGAGCATAGTTTTAAATTAAGCACAGCCTGGCAATCGTTCAGAGTCTCTTAATACAGCTGACCATTCTTGTGACTACACCAATCTATTAACCTTTCATAAGACAATTTCAAAATATAGCATGATTCCCCACCTGTTGCTCAATCCACACTACTCAAAATCCGTATCTGTATAACCATACACTCTTATATTTGTTACCCAAGTAGTTCTTCAAGAAGAGTCCATGACTCTAAGCATCTCAGAGCAAGTTCTTGGATATCGGGTTGTATTCATTTGAATGAGTTTTAGCAAGTAAGAGATACAGCACTTCATGTATAGTCAAGAAAGTAGGAATCCTTGATGTATTTTTTGTTTTTCTTTTATTATTACATGTAACCGTATACGAGGTCCAGCCCTGTTATAGATTTTATTTAAAGTATCTACCGCACCATCTTTATTGAACATAATTGGAACTAATTTGGGATAATTGGATAGTGAAAGTAATGTCCGTTTAATCTGCAAATGTAATCTTTTCTTTTGAAGTTACACCCTTGTTTTTATGAGTAATTTCTAATATTGCAATATTCAGCTATAGGGCACCCAACGCTTTTCAGAAATTTGAAAAATATGAAGATCCAGTTATCCCAAATTAGTTCCAATTGTGTTATTAGAAGTCTCAATATTTTAAAAGAAAATATTTTACAATTGATCAAGCACAATGTCCTTTAATTTACTTTAAAATATTTATGTTCCAACAAAGTTTATTCAGGCATGCAACTGCATACTATTCAGAAATTCGATTACTAGGAAAGTGTAAGCACATTGAATAGGGAAGTCTTATTAAACACCTGACATGTCAACTCTGATGTCATTGACATCTTGAAACAAAGGCGTACTGAGTATTACACCATCACCAGTGCAACAGGTGAACTTTCCGTGTGCATTCCCTTCATATCCCCTATTAACCAAATGCACGTGTTGTCTTTAACGAAATCAATTAATGAATGCCCACAATTATTCGTTACTTCGTCTCGAGATTCCCTTAATGTATTGAAGTCATCGATATCTCATATGCATGTTGATTTGTGATATCGTCTTCCTCTACGACAAAGTCAGGGAAATTTCTTACTCTTGCAATACCAAATGCAAAGACAGCATCAGCTAGACTCGTTCTTAACTTGTGAAAACAAGTCTGGTTTATTCTCACCAGTGAACAACAAGTCTGGCTGATTTCACCAATGAAGGTCGAGTCTGGTTGATTCCCACCAGTGAATGATGAGTATGATACATTCTCAATGTGAAAATAGCCATTCTGACTGTGCTTGGTGAGAATTAATAGCTTCAATGGTGAGAAGAGTTATCATACAAGATTCTCACCAAGGAATGCGTCTCTCACTGTCCGCCAATGAGAATTGAAAAATTCTCACCGATTGCAGTAAGAATACCAAGAGATTCTCACCAAAAGGTGAAAAGATTTCTTACACAAAAAGCTTTAAAATGAACCCCTACAAGTGGTAGATCAGAAAATCACTGTAAAAGTTTGAGAGTCCGAATATTTGTCCCCGAGGCGCATGCTACCTTAAAGGCAATCTGTTTGAAATCTGATGTACGACGGCAACGATTCCACTTTTGCTCCTTCTGCGCTGTCAGCGAACAAGAGCAGCAGCTGCAGAGAAGAAGCAAAGGTCGAAAAGTTGCCATCTCTACATCTTATTTTACATATGATCAAACTGGTCCTAAGGCTGCCGTGTGGCGTACGCGATACAGCTCCTCACTATAAATGGGAGACCATACCATTCAGTAGAGCTGCGAGTTTTGCTGATTTTGACACAGAACTTTGAGGAAGCATAGAGAGTTTGTGTAATTTTAAACGCAAAACGCGTTCGTTTCCTGAATCACTCTTAAAAATCGTGTACACTACGTACCAGTACATAAATGACATTGCATTCCTACAGAATGACTAGTAAGAAAATTCCAAGGCAAGAGAAAATCAATCTTATACCCCAGCAACTAACATGAAAAGCTCAACCTCATAATGACCTTTGCACCTATTTTAGTTGTGATGGGAAAGACAATTTCGAAGAAGAGTTTTGACAAAAAATGGCAAAACTTGCCCAAAATACAAATATGCAAATTTCACTATGATTTCAATTGATCCTATTTTGGTCATCTTTAGGAACCTGTAAACCTAATTTCAAAGCCATATGACCATTTGTTTTAGAAAATGATTTGACACAATTGGGGAAAAAATATGAGAAAAAATCATTAAAAACAGAAAACAGCCAATACTGGCATCACATCTGTACAGCTAAACCTGTGTGGCCTAGGGTATTTACAACCAAACCAAGTATGACAATGATCAGATGGGCAATTTCCGAGTTCTTATGTTTGACCATTTTTACAGTTTTTGTACCTCATTTCAATTTTAAGATGCTGACATATACCATTTTAAAACCGCACAGCTACATCATATAGCACCACCACACCAAAAATCAGCTTGACCCATGCAGCTGTTCTCAAGATTTTGCTGTGGACGGACACATATTCATACATGTACATACATATAACAGCACATACATATAAATAGTACATACATACAGTGCATACATACACTACATACAAATATACAGTACACAAATACAGAACATACATATAGTACATACGTACAGTAAAAACATAAATACATACATCGGTACAAACATACACAGCTACATACATACTACGAACCCTGATTGAGACCACCGCTCATATATGTAAATGTAAAAGTAAATCTACAGATACAAAAGACAAGTTCACAAGCGATTCTCTCTGTTGTCACTCCGCCAGGTGACTGATACCGCAAGTTGTCGGTTCGAACCCTGATTGAGACCACCGCTCATGTAAATGTAAAAACTACAGCTACAGATGCAAAAGACACGTGCACAAGCAATTCTCTCTGTTGTCACTCCGCCAGGTGACTAGATACCGCAGGCTGATTGAGATCATCGCGCGCACAAGTCAAATGCAAAATGTAAAGGTAGAGGATGCAAGTACACAAGCGATTCTCTCTGTTGCCACTGCGCTAAGTGACTGCTTACCACATGTTTTGGGTTCGAACCCTTATTGAGATCACCGCGTGTCCAAGTAAAGTGTAAATGTAAAATTACAGATGCAAATACATATACGATTCCGTCTGTTGCCACTCCGCAAGGTGGCTGGGTACCGCATATTGTTGGTTCGAACGCCGATACATACACACATACATACATACATACATACATACATACATACATACATACATACATACATACATACATACATACATACATACATACATACATACATACATACATACATACATACATACATACATACATACATACATACATACATACATACATACATACATACATACATACAGACAGACAGACATACAGACAGACAGACAGACAGACAGACATACATACATACATACATACAGACATAAAGACAGACAGACAGTCATACACACATACATACAGACAGACAGACAGACAGTCAAACAGTCAAACATACATACATACAGACATACAGACATTTAGACATACAGACATTTAGACATAAAAATTCTAAAATGCCAAAAAATAGCAAAAAATATAAATTAAAAATAGAAAGTAGCCAATTTTGACATCAAATCCTATGGGACCTAACAACCAAATATGACAATAATTTAGATTAGCAGTTCCTGAATTCTTGATTTAGAGCATTTTCACCTTTTTTCTGCCTTACTTCACCTTTTTTCTGCCTTCTGCATTGCATATTTATGAGACTAACAAATTCATTTTAACAATGGCTCATCTACACCACATACGGCATCAATATACAAAAAATCTGCTTAACAAGAGGAGTGGTTTGGGAATTTTGATAAGGACGGACAAACATACAGACAAACATCTCACATAGAGACTTTTTCAACCCAAGTTGCCATATATGTATGGCAAATGGGAGCTAATAAAACAACTCTAGCAGTTAATTCCAATTTGTTGACTTCCTGAGTCAAAAAGTCACAAAGTATAAAGAAATCTTTGTCAAAGCGTCCGCCAAAAATGATAGCCAGGCTACATTCCATTCATCCATATCTGAACTTGAAAAGCAAATGAGATAACAGACATGCTCTTGACCTAACTGTGACACTTTCGACAAAATGTAAATCTTTTGTTTTCTATCAGTGTTTCTGGTCGACAGTAACTTTTACATGACAAAGAGAATTTGTGGACAGTTGTAATTGTGTTGTACGTCACATAGGGAATTCTCCTTTCGAGATGTCGTGTCTTGGACAAAGAAAGATAAATTTTGTACTGTGTCACATTGAAATTCTAAGGTTAAGATAGAATGTGCATTGGGGACAGATTTGGACTCTCAAACTGTTTCGAGACTTTTTTCGTATTCCACTTGAGGGAGCTCATTTTGACGGTCTTGGAGTAAAGACCAATTATTATCATCTCGTCTTAGTTTATTCGAAGTCTACAATTTTGTTATTGCAACAGAATTGACAAGGATATGCGCCATTTTTGGCATCCATTTTTTTGGAAAGTGGAGATAGGAGGCGCACATTGATTGAAGACTTTGCCAAATATGTGAAAAATAATCAGCATCTCTTTTGAAAATGTTTCCTTGAGGTAGTCCTTAGTAGAATACATAAACTCTTTGATAGAAAACTACGCGCAATCATCAAAAGAAATGTTTCACACTGCCATATGTTCAATGCAGGAATACAGTTTATTCTACACACATCTTCACTATCACCTACTGTGGTACATTGATGTTGTAGTTGACAGAAACTAACTTGAATATGCATCTGTTCTTCAACATCAACATCAACAGTGACAGAGTCTGTGAAAAAGGGGGAATAACGAGCTGTACAACAGTGGCTATATCTAAAAGTGTTCTTACTGTTTCTCGGACTAATCATGGCTTTCCAACGTTCTGGTGTCATTCAAAGGATAATACAAATAGAAGATATGAGCTCTCTACCCCGTTATCATGTATGACACTCGTCCTCAACAATTGGACAACCTTGACGTTTACAAAACATGCAAAATCTCATATCGACACGCATATGTGTAAAAAAACATTCGATGTCCCTTTCATTTCCTAATTTATAGTTTGAACAGCGAACTTTCACCATATCATATTTGGATTTCGTGATAATGATACTTGAGAGATATGAGAGATTCAGATTAGAGCATAGTTTTAAATTAAGCACAGCCTGGCAATCGTTCAGAGTCTCTTAATACAGCTGACCATTCTTGTGACTACACCAATCTATTAACCTTTCATAAGACAATTTCAAAATATAGCATGATTCCCCACCTGTTGCTCAATCCACACTACTCAAAATCCGTATCTGTATAACCATACACTCTTATATTTGTTACCCAAGTAGTTCTTCAAGAAGAGTCCATGACTCAAAGCATCTCAGAGCAAGCCCGTGGATATCGGGTTGTATTCATTTGAATGAGTTTTAGCAAGTAAGAGATACAGCACTTCATGTATAGTCAAGAAAGTGGGAATCCTTGATGCATTTTTTGCTTTTCTTTTATGATTACATGTAACCGTATACTAGGTCCAGCCTTTTATAGATTTTATTTAAAGTATCTACTGCACCATCTTTATTGAACATAATTGGAACTAATTTGGGATAATTGGATAGTGAAAATAATGTCCGTTAAATCTACAAATGTAATCTTTTCTTTTGAAGTTACACCCTTGTTTTTATGAGTAATTTCTAATATTGCAACATTCAGCTATAGGGCACCCAACGCTTTTCAGAAATTTGAAAAATATGAAGATCCAGTTATCCCAAATTAGTTCCAATTGTGTTATTAGAAGTCTCAATATTTTAAAAGAAAATATTTTACAATTGATCAAGCACAATGTCCTTTAATTTACTTTAAAATATTTATGTTCCAACAAAGTTTATTCAGGACATGCAACTGCATACTATTCAGAAATTCGATTACTAGGAAAGTGTAAGCACATTGAATAGGGAAGTCTTATTAAACACCTGACATGTCAACTCTGATGTCATTGACATCTTGAAACAAAGGCGTACTGAGTATTACACCATTACCAGTGCAACAGGTGAACTTTCCGTGTGCATTCCCTTCAAATCCCCTATTAACCAAATGCACGTGTTGTCTTTAACGAAATCAATTAATGAATGCCCACAATTATTCGTTACTTCATCTCGAGATTCCCTTAATGTATTGAAGTCATCGATATCTCATATGCATGTTGATTTGTGACATCGTCTTCCTCTACGACAAAGTCAGGGAAATTTCTTACTCTTGCAATACCAATGCAAAGACAGCATCAGCTAGACTCATTCTTAACTTGTGAAAACAAGTCTGGTTTATTCTCACCAGTGAACAACAAGTCTGGCTGATTTCACCAATGAAGGTCGAGTCTGGTTGATTCCCACCAGTGAATGATGAGTATGATACATTCTCAATGTGAAAATAGCCATTCTGACTGTGCTTGGTGAGAATTAATAGCTTCAATGGTGAGAAGAGTTATCATACAAGATTCTCACCAAGGAATGCGTCTCTCACTGTCCGCCAATGAGAATTGAAAAATTCTCACCGATTGCAGTAAGAATACCAAGAGATTCTCACCAAAAGGTGAAAATATTTCTTCACAAAAAGCTTTAAAATGAACCCCTACAAGTGGTAGATCAGAAAATCACTGTAAAAGTTTGAGAGTCCGAATATTTGTCCCCGAGGCGCATGCTACCTTAAAGGCAATCTGTTTGAAATCTGATGTACGACGGCAACGATTCCACTTTTGCTCCTTCTGCGCTGTTCTCGTCAGCTGATGGTTGTAGCGAGGCAACTATCAGCGAACAAGAGCAGCAGCTGCAGAGAAGAAGCAAAGGTGGAAAAGTTGCCATCTCTACATCTTATTTTACATATGATCAAACTGGTCCTATGGCTGCCTTGTGGCGTACGCGATACAGCTCCTCACTATAAACGGGAGACCATACCATTCAGTAGAGCTGCGAGTTTTGCTGATTTTGACACAGAACTTTGAGGAAGCATAGAGAGTTTGTGTAATTTTAAACGCAAAACGCGTTCGTTTCCTGAATCACTCTTAAAAAATCGTGTCAATGATACTGGGCTCCCATTCTACAGAAACACTAGGTACCAGTACATAAATGACATTGCATTCCTACAGAATGACTAGTAAGAAAATTCCAAGGCAAGTGCAAATCAATCTTATACCCCAGCAACTAACATGAAAAGCTCAACCTCATAATGACCTTTGCACCTATTTTAGTTGTGATGGGAAAGACAATTTCGAAGAAGAGATTTTGACTAAAAATGGCAAAACTTGCCAAAAATACAAATATGCAAATTTCACTATGATTTCAATTGATCCTATTTTGGTCATCTTTAGGAACCTGTAAACCTAATTTCAAAGCCATATGACCATTTGTTTTAGATAATGTTTTGACAAAATTGGGGAAAAAATATGAGAAAAAAATCATTAAAAACAGAAAACAGCCAATACTGGCATCACATCTGTACAGCTAAACCTGTGTGGCCTAAGGTACTTTACAACCAAACCAAGTATGACAATGATCAGATGGGCAATTCCCGAGTTCTTATGTTTGACCAATTTTACAGTTTTTGTACCTCATTTCAATTTTACGATGCTGACATATACCATTTTAAAAACGGCACAGCTACATCATATAGCACCACCACACCAAAAATCAGCTTGACCCATGCAGCTGTTCTCAAGATTTTGCTGTGGACGGACACATATTCATACATGTACATACATATATACAGCACATACATATAAATAGTACATACATACAGTGCATACATACACTACATACAAATATACAGTACACAAATACAGAACATACATATAGTACATACGTACAGTAAAAACATAAATACATACATCGGTACAAACATACACAGCTACATACATACTACGAACCCTGATTGAGACCACCGCTCATATATGTAAATGTAAAAGTAAATCTACAGATACAAAAGACAAGTTCACAAGCGATTCTCTCTGTTGTCACTCCGCCAGGTGACTGATACCGCAAGTTGTCGGTTCGAACCCTGATTGAGACCACCGCTCATGTAAATGTAAAAACTACAGCTACAGATGCAAAAGACACGTGCACAAGCAATTCTCTCTGTTGTCACTCCGCCAGGTGACTAGATACCGCAGGCTGATTGAGATCATCGCGCGCACAAGTCAAATGCAAAATGTAAAGGTAGAGGATGCAAGTACACAAGCGATTCTCTCTGTTGCCACTGCGCTAAGTGACTGCTTACCACATGTTTTGGGTTCGAACCCTTATTGAGATCACCGCGTGTCCAAGTAAAGTGTAAATGTAAAATTACAGATGCAAATACATATACGATTCCGTCTGTTGCCACTCCGCCAGGTGGCTGGGTACCGCATATCGTTGGTTCGAACGCCAATACATACACACATACATACATACAGACATACAGACATAAAGACAGACAGACAGACAGTCATACACACATACATACAGTCATACAGTACATACAGTCAAACAGTCAAACATACATACATACAGACATACAGACATTTAGACATACAGACATTTAGACATAAAAATTCTAAAATGCCAAAAAATAGCAAAAAATATTAATTAAAAATAGAAAGCAGCCAATTTTGACATCAAATCCTATGGGACCTAACAACCAAATATGACAATGATTAGATGAGCAGTTCCTGAATTCTTGATTTAGAGCATTTTCACCTTTTTTTTTGCCTTACTTGCATATTTATGAGACTAACAAATTCATTTTAACAATGGCTCATCTACACCACATACGGCATCAATATATAACAAAATCTGCTTAACAAGAGGAGTGGATTTCCTGAGTCAAAAAGTCACAAAGTGTAAAGAAATCTTTGTCGAAGCGTCCGCCAAAAATGATAGCCAGACTACATTCCATTCATCCATATCTGAACTTGAAAAGCGATTGAGATAACAGACATGCTCTTGACCTTACTGTGACACTTTCGACAAAATGTAAATCTTTTGTTTTCTATCAGTGTTTCTGGTCGACAGTAACTATTACATGACAAAGAGAATTTGTTGACTGTTGTAATTGTGTTGTACGTCACATGGGGAATTCTCCTTTCGAGACGTCGTGTCTTGGACAAAGAAAGATAAATTTTGTACTGTGTCACATTGAAATTCTAAAGTTAAGATAGAATGTGCATTGGGGACAGATTCGGACTCTCAAACTGTTTCGATACTTTTTTCGTATTCCACTTGAGGGAGCTCATTTTGACGCTCTTGGAGTAAAGACCAATTATTATCATCTCGTCTTAGTTTATTGAAAGTCGACAATTCTGTTATTGCAACAGAATTGACAAGGAAATGCGCCATTTTGAATTTCAAATTTCAGTCTGTTTTAGGAAGTTTGTTGTTCTAGTCCCCCCTATATTTTTTCTTGGTTTCAAAAGAGAAAGGTTTGAAGTTTTTGAAAGGAAGGCTTTGAGCTAGAGGTAAGTCTTTCAGCTCAAACATTATTTAGATTGGTGATGAGCATACAAAACTATTACTCTAAGGTGAATTAATCCGATCAGTATCTAAAAGTACCCAGCATTTAAACGACTGAAAGATACTTTATTATCATCGAAATACAAAGAACTGGCACAAAGTTTGCCTTACGGCTTCTAGAGAGTCACTGTTGCACAGGCATTCAATTCTATTTGCTGTTTACACAGCAAACGGATGAATGTTTTAATAGTTTACCCGATAACCACTCCAACAAGACATTCCACATCCGGTGTTCAGTCAGGATGAGATTTGCATTATACCTGTCAGTCAACAAGTAGTTTCAAGTTTATAGTGTTAAATTTAAATAAATTTGTCTGAGCTTTTTTCAAGTTAGGTAGGCTAAAATGTTAAATCAACTCGTTGAAGTTCGCACAAGCACATGTTTACAGGGATACTAAGGTATTTAGGGCAAACACGGGAGCGTTTAGATATTATCTGGTCAGCTTGATGGGTATTGAACGGCAAACTCTTAAATGTTCTATCCCAAGATTAGAAAGCTTGATAATCCTGCCCTTTGAAAAAGCTAAGATACCGACTACAAACCTAGAGTCCAGATGATTTTGATGAATTTGACTAGATTTCTTTATGTTATTTACAGTTTTGTTGAAATGATGAATATTAACCTCAGGCTCAGCAGTCTGAAAACTAAATTACCGTAGATTCAAGGCAAGTGCAAATCAATGAATCTAACGTAGATTCAATTTTCAACGATAAGTATATCTATCCACAGTGCATTTGTATTTGTGATTAACAGAACAGTTATTTTCCTATGCGCAATATTATAGATTTTTACAGATACAAGAACAATGAGGAAAGTGGAAAAAGGGAAGACGGAAAAAAGTTGTTAACAAACAACTAGTTGTGTCTATCCCGGTTTACAGTATTAATCTCGAAAAGGAATCAGGCAAAACTGTTCACACAAAAATTTACATATAACCAAATAAATGGAAAAATAAATGAATAAGTGGATTACATAAATAAAGAAACACATAAACTGATGCAAAAAATGCAAATTGACAATTTTATATCAGCAGAAGAGATCTTTCAGTGAGATTCCGCTCTTGTTTAAGATATAGTGTACACCATTGACCATGTCCCCTAAGTTCAAAAGTTTCGTATACCTGACAATAAATATTCCTCTACTAAAGAAGCAGAGGCTGCTAGTAAATGTTTATAATCACAATAAATGCTGAGTACATTTGTATCACTAATGGAAAACATTGTTTTTCCAATAATGTTATTTACTGGTAACAAAACAGTCTGCAGCATAATAGCTGTTTTTATTTCATACCCTTTATTTCAAGTGGTGGCCCTCTGCCTATCACACTAAGAGAGTTGGATTTTCGTAAAGAGAACAATTATTACAAAAGTATTAATCACTGGAAACATCACTGCTGTTGTGTATGCTACACAAAGAAATCTATTTTTTAAATGATTTGTGAACAAAAACTGATAACTTAAACTGTACTTGTTGATTTTTAGATGCTAATGAGGCAAAACATTTATCCCATATAGGATAATACTGGTGTCTTTGATCAATCAACTCAGGCCTCAATGCTTTCCCCGAACCAAGCATCCTATGTCGATATTAAATGAAAAAAACACTCATTTTTGAGTGACTGCCGTACATGCAAAAGGAGGGATAGTCTATCACATCTGAAAAAACAAAACTATAGACGATAATCGTCATTTCACCACTAAATGCCATTATAGAAGTACAAAGTCGGAGACTCATAAGTGAAGCCATGCGAATAACTTCAACGGTCGATGTTTCGTCGTCTAATTTCCAAACTTGACACAATACAGATGTGCCTCTCATTTGATCTTGTCAGTTGACTGTGTCCGTTAATATGCACTCAAAAATTCTGACTAAAATAGCGGCCCACGCGTAGCCCATACTTGACCCTATTTTCGTTAGCAGTGCAGCCAGCAGTAGAAATGGGTCAGGGGACCAGACTAGTCAGACCTGTCAATTTTGTAATAAGGACAAAACAATAAAAAATATAGCTGCAAGCAGCGATGCCGGGGCCAAAGCAATCTTTAGTGGTAAAAAGAAGGCAAATGTCGTCAGAGAGGGCAAAGGTCATCTTAGTTACATGTCTTTTTTGCAACCAAAACTATGTTCCTATTGTTACATCTGTCAACCAAAAATCAGACCACTAGGTTTAGTTGCTAGCTAAAAATTAATTATGTGCACAAATAATGAGGTTAAGGATGATGTGGCACTCTAAGGTCTACCATCGCACTGAAAATGAAGATAATAGCTCTTGTGCCCACTGATTAAGAGTCAAATAAGTATATTTGAGGTCAAAGGTTATGGAAGTCTTGTGACATTTTGTCAAAAATCTTTTCTGTCATAGTTATCCCTGTGTGCCAAAAATCAGACCCCTAATTCAATTAAATAGCCCACAATCGGATATGCACATGACATTGCACCATAAGGTCTACCATGCTACCAAATATGAACGGTATAAGGTCTTGTGGCTACTGATTTATAGGCGTATAATGATATTTGAGGTCAAGGTCGTCCAAATCACGAGACATTTTGTCAAAAATCTTTGCTTCCATAGATATAATCAGACTTCTAGCTCTATTCCATATCCTAGAATTAGATATGTGCATGATTAATAAGGCACATGGTGTGGCACCACAAGGTTTACCACATTACAAAATATGAACTCTATAGATGTTGTGTTGGCTACTGATTTATACGCATCTAAGTATATTGAAGGTCAAAGGTCATCGAGGTCATGTGATATTTTATCAAAAATCTTTCCTCCCATAGTCATCCCTGTGTACCTAAATCAGATCTCTAGCTCAACTGGCTAGCCTAGAATTAGATATGTGCACAAAAAACAAGTCATTGACAATGACAGTGTACCTAAATCAGATCTCTAGCTCAACTGGCTAGCCTAGAATTAGATATGTGCACAAAAAACAAGTCATTGACAATGACACAGTCCCCACTTGTAAATGGGTACTTTAATTACAAGTCCTCTGAGAGGAAAGAGTCCTCTTCATCAATTAGGTCTGTGATTAAAAATACTGCGATACAGATGGGGCTTAATGGCCAAAAATGAGTTCAATGGTGGTGAAAACATAAAACCAATGTAAGCCGCCATACTAATTACAAAAGGTCATTAAAATGAATCAATTAGTACTTAATCAACAGGATGCTGCCAAACATTTTTGCATCCTATCCTAACACTGACAGATTATCACCGGTACCATATTTCATAAAGCTTTATGCAGTACTTTGGACATTCACCCTAAAAACAAAAATCCATTATGTAAATGCAAACTAGCAATTAATTTATATATATAAATGATACCACTAAGTGTCATTGATTTGTATTTACCACACTATGAGATCAAAATCTGTACCAAGTTTCATCAAATCTAACGCAGTATGTGTGGAAATATCACTTTAATTAAGAAAGTTTATTACATATGCAATTACAAATTAAGTAACTTGACACTGATAAATGTCTTTTTCACTGTTAAAGCAATGTGAGCTTAACATAGGTCAATGTCCTTGTGCCAATTTTGAATGATAATGGTGAATATATGTCTGAGTTATAGCTCTGTACATGAAAAAATCGTAACAAAATGGCCACCAGGCAGCCATTATAATGCATTGCACTGTGAAACCAATAGACATGCATATTTATGACATGATAGGTCAATGTCTTTGTACCAATTTTGAAAAAAAATCAGTTGATACATATCCAAATTATGGCCCAGGGTATGACAAAATCATAACAAAATGGCCACAAGGCAGCCATATTGCATCGAATTGTGAAACCAATTGACATCCATATTTATGACATAGGTCAATGTCCTTGTACCAACTTTGAATAAAATCCGATGATACATGTCTGAGTTATGGCTAAGGACATGAAAAATTGTAACAAAATGGCCACACGGCGGCTATATTGGATCATATCTAGAAACAAATTGACGTGCATATGTATGATATAGGTCAATGTCCTTGTACCAACTTTGAATAAAGTTGGTTGAGATGTGCCTGAGTTATGGCCCCATATATGAAAAAATCGTAACAAAATGGCCGCCAAGCAGCCATATTGGATCTTATCGTGAAATAAATTGACGTGCGTATGTATGATATAGGTCAATGTCCTTTTACCAACTTTGAATAAAGTTGGTTTTGATGTGGCTGAGTAATGGCTCCATACATGAAAAAATCGTAACAAAATGGCCGCATGACGGCCATATTGGATCGTATCACAAAGCAAATCGACATGCATATGTATGGCATATGAAGTAATCATTGTACCAAGTTTGATTGAAATCACTCCAGGTATCTCTGAGATATCTGCGTGAATGGACGGATGGACACACGGACGGACATGACCAAACCTATAAGTCCCCCCTGACGGTGTCCATGGGAACTAATGAGGCACATGGTGTGGAACCCTACCATGCTACCAAATATGAACTTTATAGCTGTTGTGGCTACTGATTTATACGCATCTAAGTATATTGGAGGTCAAAGGTCATCGAGGTCATGTGATATTTTGTAAAAAATCTTTCCTCCAATAGTTATCCCTGCATACCAAAAATCACATCTCTAGCTCTCTTGGCTAGCCTAGAATTAGATATTTGCATAATAAATAAGGTACATGATGTGGAACCATAAGGTCCACCATGCTACCAAATACCGGTATGAACTTTATAGCTGTTGTTGCTACTGATTTATAGGCATAGAAGTATATTTGAGGTCAAAGTTCGAGGTCACGTGACATTTTGTCAAAAAGTCTTTGCTCCAATAGATATGCCTGTGTACCAATAATCAGAGCTCTGGACTCTTACATAGGACCAAATAAGCCATTGCCATAGCTTAGCTGCAGAGGTATAGGGGAGGTCAAAGGTCATTGAAAAATCCTCTTCTCAAAAACGGCATGGTCAATAACCTTCAAATTTGGTACGTAGCATCTAGGTAGTATCGTCTAAAAAGATTCTGGACAGATTTTCGATTTTTCAATTTTTATGCAAATTTGGTGGAATTAAAAATTTTTATTTATATTAACAGCCAGGTCATGTGACCAAAATAAATATGAAGGGTCAGGTGCACCAGGACTTTAATAGCCTAGATTCCTTTTCCGTCCGCTTGCCTCCGTACCTCCGTCCCCACTACCGTCTAGCCTCGTGAGCAGTATTTCGAGCTAGAGTTGTAAAAACTGCTCATTTGAATGTCAATGGTCACCAACTGAGACCATGATGTCACTAGCGTCCCTTTCAAAGTCAATCACTGAAAATGACCCTCTCATGATTGGCCTATGACTTGGTTGGGCAGAGCTAATTAATATGACGTCAAATATGTTAATTGTGTTGACACTGCAGCTCTGCCCAACCAAGTCATAGGCCAATCATGAGAGGGTCATTTTCAGTGATTGACTTTGAAAGGGACGCTAGTGACATCATGGTCTCAGTTGGTGACCATTGACATTCAAATGAGCAGTTTCTACAACTCTAGCTCGAAATACTGCTCACGAGGCTAGACGGTAGTGGGGACGGAGGTACGGAGGCAAGCAGACGGAAAGGAATCTAGGCTAGGACTTTAAGTACTGGTGAGTAGTATGCCTAATAGGCCCTGCAAGTTTGAAAAGGCTTCGCGCAACGGATTTGGAGACCTAGCTTTGCAAATAATTTACGGAAGAAGAAGAGGAAGAAGAAGTTATCCAAATAAATACAACAGGGCCCAAGCTCCATGGGGCTTTGGCCCCTAATGACACTCGTCCTTTACAATGGAACAACCTTGATGTTTACAAAAAATGCAAAATCTCATATCCACACGCATATTACGCTACCATTCGATATAGGAGAGCGCCCTCTTTTGTCCAGAAGATGTACATGTTCCTTTTAGACTACCTAACCTGGTGAGCGTGAATAACAGGACAAAATGGCAAAAAATCATGCTAGTGACCTTATATTTCTTTCAGAAGTTTTTATGAATCAAAACAACCGAAATTATATTTTTGCACTGAAAAATCGACAGTTATTTTTATTTTGAAAGATCAGTATAGAATTATTAACAATTGTTGCTCTGACATAATATCAGTAAGCTAGAGGGTCAAATCTCAGGTCTAACAAAATTCACCTTTTTTCGTCACTTTTTGCTGTTTAGTAAGACAATTTGCATGGTGACCCCAACGTTTTTTGCTTCTAAATCAAAGAACTGTTTGATAGCTATTGCTGTACTTTTTAACATTTTGAAAATTATTTTGTGCATATGAAGTTTTTATTTTAAAAAAGACTAATTTTATAGTTAAATGATAAATTTAGGGTCTAATATTTAATTTTTAAGGCAAGAAATCACAAATTTTAGTTGATTGTCCTAATTCAGCTGTCCTGGCAATGCAAAAATGTGGTATGCACACTGGGATCTGTAAATCGTTTGCAATAAAATAAAGATTCTGCTGGTAAGTGCAAATTTCGCAAAATGGGAGATTTAGTGGTTTTCTGTCAATTTTGGCATGTGCTTTTTCAAAAATTTTGCATGGGTACCCCATATTTTTTTCATATCTTTGCAATGTACACATAAAGATTATTTCAGAAAAGTCAACTTCAAGAATGTCCCAACTTTTTTTGGAATGGTAGCGTACCTCCTTAAGATATTCATGTTCCAACAAAATTCGTTCGGTGAACGCCATACTATTCTGAGATCGTATCGCTAGGAAAATGTAAGAACATTGAATAGGGAAGTGATCTAAAACATCTGACATGTCAACTCTGAAATCATGAAGCAAAGGCGTACTGAGTATTACACCATTACCAGTACAACAGCTCACTTGTAGATATCAGATTACTTAAAAACTTTGTATGTCAGAGTCTGAGAAAATGAAAGCAATCTTCTGGAATCACAGCAGAAGAGTTGTAAATAAACATGAGTAAGCGTTGTCGACTGCAGTTTTACTCCAATGAATTATAAGCGTATTATTACACTTGAGTAGTCACAATATGACATGTCCAGTATCCACAGGCTCTTCTTAATTTTAAAATATTCCTTGCTTAAAAGTTTGTTACCCTCCTCCAATTATAGATTGACAAATCCATGACCCTCCCCAAACATAGGCGTGGAAATTTGTGGCCAATTCCATAATCCCCCAGCCCCCCCCCCCCCCGGTAATTTACGTCCAGGTCCCTATGCGAAAATGAAAGCAAAGCAAATAAAATATTGATCGTAAGCATTTAATTGAAACGTCTGTGATTTTCTACCTTCATTTATTTTCGTTCAATTTCACAAACAAAGGTAAATTTAATTTTTGCGGCCTACGGCTAAACCCAAACATAATTGAAATTATTTGATGTCCTGTGAAGTGTCACACATAGGAATACATACATATCGAGTTACCATTCTAATCACGATAAACTTTTGTTGAACGACAACGGTCAACTGGCAGTGACCTTCGACCTTTCATTCTCAACTACCGGAGTTGCATGTCAAATTTTACCTTTCCATTTTAGGTGTCCCCACTCACTCGATTCAAGAGGCTTCTCACAATCTCCAACATGTTGTCAGCTATGAAGAACGCTCAACTTAAATGCGATAACCCTCCCAACGACATCCCATCAGGATAGATTTGTTAAAAGACAAATATTTTTAAGAAAATACATCGATGTCTAAGATGACTTCGCCGTTCACTTTCAATTTAATTTACACATTGAAAGAACACACCATTAATTTGCTGAGTTATCTATATAAATCTATTATTATTTTGTTTGTTTATTTGTTTGTTTGTTTGCTTGTTTGTTTACATTAAAACATTGCACATGTATATGCTCTGATCGGGTTGAATTGCCAAATTTGGCAGTAATTTTCCAGAAAATACATCGATGTCTAAGATGATTTCGCCGTTCACTTTCAATTTAATTTACACATTGAAAGAACACACCATTAATTTGCTGAGTTATCTATATAAATCTATTATTATTTTGTTTGTTTATTTGTTTGTTTGTTTGTTTGTTTGTTTACATTAAAACATTGCACATGTATATGCTCTGATCGGGTTGAATTGCCAAATTTGGCAGTAATTTTCCATGGGTAGCTAATTTAACATAAATATCGTAACACTTGTAATACCGACAACGGAAACTGCTATTTGAAGTGAGCTTTCAATTCCTTACCATACAATGACACCTACCCAAAAAACAAATGTACAATAATTAGTTCTCACTGGACGAGCAAGCGTCATAAGTAACTCTTCGGTTTAAAAAAGTGATGGACAACGCACATTTACATTTCGAACTTCGAAGAATTTGGTTGTATCGTCAATAAAATCACACAATCTGCAAATTTAGCACAGATTCATATGAAACACACGTCCAATTGGATGTCTACTTATGAATAAAAGATCGAGGTTATTCCCGGGGGTTTATTATAACTTAAACTATGGGGATTTTCTGAAAAAAATGGAATCCTCACCAAAAGCCGCCATGACAGATGACTTCCAAGGATCAGACGCACAGGAACTGACGATACTGGTTGTCAATTACAGTCGACGTCTTTCAGCGGGATCAACCTTGGTCACGTCACTGCAGAGAAGGTTCTCGATCGAGAGTTGCGTCACCACGTCACCGCATACGCGCACCGCGTATCACCGTGCGAACTTGGCGCGGCCGGCCCGAGGGATGGGTCTTGAGGAATTTATACTGTTATTCTAATGAATGTAAAAGTTTTAGGGACGTTCGCTGTGTTTCCGACCCATGCTTAGGGATATTTCCAATGAAAAGTCAACCCATAATTTCCCTGAAAAAGTGACCCATTTGGGCGGCACATACCCGTTCACCTTCTATGGGAGTACCCCCTTTCCCAGCGTATTACATGATAGTTTGTGAATAAAACTCACAACCAAGATTATATAAGTGTACTCATTTATAGATTCCAGTGACTCAAACCAACAAAATCTGCCGGTCAAAAGTATTATCCACCTGATTCGTCTAAAGATGTCGCATTAGTGACGGAGACACCATGTATTGTACTTTGCAGATACGTAAATATTTAATTACAATAGCTGACAATTGTTGGTTAATTTCAATAATTACACCACCAGTAATTTGCAAAGGGTTCTTTTTGTGGAAATTCATTGGGAACCTGTAAAGATTTTGCGTCAACATAAGACATGCGTTCAGCACAAGGCTCTTTTCAAGGTCAGGTAACAGTAGCTATAAAAACTCAAAAAATCTTTGGTCTATTATTTATATAAATAAATTATTTCTGAAAAAAGTATCATCTCTATTTTCATCTTCTCCACAATAAAACAGCTGAAAATTATGAAGGCAAGATTGAACACTGTTATTCAACTCTCCCGCGAACGACAAACTATTACCATTATTCTTCGAGATACATGTATCAACAAACAGTTCAGAGAGTTATCTTTTAAGGGGGACACCCACCTTCGCAGACACTTATCTTTAACCTGATTTTTCATCATTAAAATGTAGTATACATTTGGGTAGCTCGACAATTAAAGATTACGAAAATTGTGAGAATATTTCAATATCTGTGGGCGTGTGTTTGTCTTGCTCAAAAATGTGTGTTTTAAGTGTAAGTACGAGAGGGTGATGGCTATTGGTGAACCGTTTACTGCAATCGGATAGCAGAGTAAGGTGTTTAAAGGCGCCCTTCTCAATCCCAGGTTCTCGCATTAGCAAATGTGTCAATAGCTCATTAACAGTTTGTCATTCTTTTGTTTTCCATTGAATATTTTATCAAGGACATAATATTTATATTAGATAAATCTGATACTAGTAATTGAGTGGGGGCTTTAATAAACATTGTCTTGGATTTTTGATACTCCGCTTTGTTTTTGCACAATTACCCTTCTAAGTGAGAAGTGGTGCATTCTGAATAAATTAACGGCGCTTGTCCACGTTTGTCACGATATCTTTTGTTTTTAGATCGAAATTCTGGGACAAGGTTTTGTAGAAACAGTCACTTACTAAAACTTGCGCAAAGACAAGGTTAATCCGTCAACGTGGCATCAAGTTACACTCTCCAGTAGTTGCGATACATTGCTAAAAACAGAACGGAGTAAATCGCAGAAATGTAAATGCGACGCTTGGAGTCGCACAAAGTCAGCTATAATTCCGGTTCGCTCACATTTTCGGTAGAATTTCCAAGCCCACAGTAAAGTACGGGACTTTTTACACAATTGTTTGAGTTCGTGGTATGAATGAAATAATACATAACGTGAAAATTGGAAGAAAATGAACACTGAATCGGCCAGTTCGCGGCGTAAGCGTTAGGCTTTATTTGCACAAATGTCATATTCTTTTTGCTAAATATAAATTAGCGTATTAACTGCACACTGTAGTATACAAGTTAAAATCTGATTATCAGACGAAGAAGTGGCCGGCTGCGTATATAATTCATAAAATTGATGAGATTTGCAAGCGAAGACCGATAACATTTTGTTTTTCTGTCTTTTGGTTGCGCAAACGTAACCATGTTTTCACCTTCCTTTTCGGAGGGAGACGCGTGACAATGAATTAACAATGTCGTACATTGCGACAAAGCAAAAGTTCATTCAGACGCCGTGTTGCGTACGCTCCGCTGTAATGTTGCATACGGTAGCTTTTACGTTCCGTACTGTCAAGATGACACTTCTTCCTGGGCACACTGCTGAGCGAGGGGACCGAGTCAATTGTAGTTGCATCCTATCTTTTTTGCGTCTTCCACGGTATCAGAATCTGAAACTTCGAGTTTGTGTCAACTGCATGTTGTGGTACGACCACAGTCCACCTTGGAACACGGTTTCCGACGACCTGAGAGCAGTTTCAGTGCAGGGCTAACATTAGTAACAAACACTGTTGTGCCAGGTTAGAACCAATCGTTAGGCTAAACTAAATATAACACCAGACAATATCTGGTACTAAACGATTTTCTAATTTAAGATAAAGGATAGCAGTTGGCGAGAAACTGAAAGGAATCGATTCTGACAAGAAACTCGAGCAATTCTAAAAGCGACTTGTTTTTGCTGCGCGAGTACGTAAAATACTTGTGAATCTGTGACCACGCTGATAACTGAATCGCGACGGTCGAGTTTTGTGCATATGAAATACGTGAACTTCAGTCAAACAGTTGAATATCGCGTTCTCTGATATGTTGAAACGAGAATTCCGTTATCGTTCTTCGATGGCGACTGTCCGTTGAACCACTATAATAACGACAATAGACAGACCAGCAGCACTCTGTTCATCCACAGGAAAAAGCAGTTGCTGATTCGAAAAAAGCATGTTCGTTGTTGTTTAAATTTTTCCAAGTTCATGGAAATTTTTCTATTATTTTTTCTATTTTGGTTTCTTTAAATTTATTGCGTAAGTGTATAATTACCTAATGACAATTTAATCGCAATTATTTGAAAACTATACTGACATGAATTTGTGCTGTGAATTATCATATACTTTTAAATCGAGATTGACTTCGACTCATTTAATGAGTAGTCCGCCAATAAAAGTAGGTCGAGACAAACTATGTCTGCTCATGGTCCCTCTATCACCCTTAGTCTGCTCTGTGATTAGCTCCGGTGCAAACTGAAAAACAAATGCTTGGTTAACATTGTGTTTACCTTGTAAATCGAGGCATCATTCTAAGTAATATAGCAAAATTGCACGTGCATTACCCGCATCATAGAACGTTTCCCAACCGGGCAGAGCAGACTCCGGTACGATTTTCTGGCTATAAAAGTTTGAACTATTGGCATACTTCTAATTTCTACTTAGAGGAATGTTGCTCGACCAACTGTCGAAACAAAAAGACGTCGCAACCATTTTCACAAAAAAGAAAATTTGCGTTTACATACAGGAACGTAATCTTCATTGCATACTTTAAACCGAAAGGTAAGTGGGGACAGTTTGGATGCCGGACTTCACTGGGCATTTGTAGACATATAAACTATCATCAGACGTTTTTATCTTCAGTCGCAATTAGGTCGGAGTGGGATCAATATTGAATGTCGGACTTCATTGGGTGCAGAGAACATGTTAAACGTTATCAGAAAACGACATAATTTTTGGATTTTCGGAAGTAAATTGATCGGGGCGGGTCAGTTTGGATGTCAGACTTTACTTGATATTGAGTCTCGTCACTTATTATTGGAGACGAATGCAGTTTTGGTTTTCGGCGGCGATTAAATTTGAATGCCAGACTTTGTTTGGCAAACATGTAAAACATAAGATAAAGTCGTACTAGTTGGATTTTCGGCCGTTTGTTTTGTACGGGAGAAGTTTTATGAAATACGTGTTATAGGAAAACGAGGTAAAAATAACGTAAACTACAATGATCAGCCTCTCAGTTGACGTGACAAAATGAATCACCAGCTTTTGTTCGAAGCCCAGTCTAGTGATGAATGAGTAGCGTTCTACGTTAAACGTTAAACGTCAAACGCATCTGAAACTGGCGTTTTATGGGTGATCGAGTCACTTGCTACGTCATCATACCTGCAAACAATAGAACGCGCACTCTACGATGCACGTGCTCACTGTAAAAATTAGACCGTGGTTTTGATGGGAACCTATCTTCATACAACTTATTGTCAGAGCTTTTAGCATGAAAGCGGACGTTGTTAGTGATGATTGAATGATCAATATATTATCTTCGAGTTGTAAAATTTAAATGTTTGAATGTTGATATATTTACAAAGTATTTGAAGGCCCAAACAAAATAATTTAAAAAGGACATATTTCTCATCAAATTGTGACTTTTCCCTCTCACATATGGGGAGGGGTGATGTTAAGCGATGTAGCATTGTATATGTGCTGGCGACCTCATATTTTTATTTGATACATATAATGTGCAATATCTGAACAAAAATTTATCAGAAAATCAACAAAATTGTTGGATTGGAAATCTAAATATTTCTTCAAAGTATGGATAAGGCGTGGTCATTACATTTAAATTTGCAACGGCATTAAGTGTGGTTTCAGAAGGCCTGAGAAGTGATAATATAAATTCTTATGCATATTTTCAGCGGAAAAATAGCTAAAACTTCAATTTATTATTCAATGTGGTCCACATGTGTAAATAAAACAAGCGCAGCATTTCTAGAAAGGAACTGAAAGTAAATATATCGGGTTGGGAACGCTTACAGGAGATTCATAATTTCTGTCATTCGAATGGGATAAAGTTGATGTATTTCAAATTCTTCTAACTGCCAAATTAATTTTGATTAAGTTTGATTTTTTTGTCGTAATCTCATCCTAACTGTTAGAGAAACGAAAATTGTTGGTAAAAAATTTAGTGGCTCGATCACCCTTCGCTATCGATAGCTACCTTCTGTAGGCACGACCACAGGAGTTATGTGGACCAGGTAGTTTGTAAAATCATAGACAGTCGAGAAAGGAAACTGTCTATGGTAAAAGTGTAGTTTATGCTGTGAGTTTATGCTACGTTCCGACGTACTGTGGTAAGGCTACGTATCGGAACGTCGGAATGTAGCATAAACCACACTGGAGACATGTCACGGCATGGAGTTAGTTATCACCATCGAAAGTCTGTAAACGTTTTTGCTTCCGAATTGGCGTATTTAAATGCACAGGTAACTTCGTGCGTAAAATATTGAATGACAATATGAACTTTACCGTTAAGAAAGTCTGTGACTTTCAAACTAGTCGTACAAACAATGATACCGACTTCAGTATTTTTTCCTCGCGACCGCTGGTGAGAGCGACTCGCAGAAATTTTCCAATTTGGTGAGTATTTGGCTTTGCCCCGTGTGCTTGGTTATGTACATATAAACTAATAACAAAAGTTTAGTATTCTCTGTAAATGAATAAGCCTTTCGAACACGAAAGATTCGGATATCTGAGCCTCAACATTGGCTACGCAGCTCGAAAGTTATCCTCCCAAACAGGACAGGAACATTGATCAAAGCCGGATTTCACATGGTAGCTATGGAAACACGCTATTCATTCTCAGAAAGCATGCGATGTACAGCGTACTGCTGATGCTCCCTTGGTCCGTGGACTGTTGCCGTCCGTCTCGCACCTACACATCGTCATTGCCTGGACACTCACAGGATTCAGTCACCTGTGTCTTCAAATATTGATACAACACGGAACACATCAAAAAAAAAAATGGTCGCGGCTACGGGTTCAAGGACGCTCGCGAGGAGACACCATCATTGTCGCAGAATTGTTTTGACCAGCTTTAAGGAGTACAACTTGTCATCGATCTGTGTACGGTCGCACATCGAATCGACAAGTGTATGCCCATTAAAATATGATGTCCGAAAAGTTTTATTCTATTTAACTAACTGAGTCATTGCTTTTGATATCGCCTAAACATCCCCAATTTTTTTTCGGGAGACTGTAACATGAAATTCTCCCCAATGCAAATATGGTCGTGCTACCAATATATTTATTCACGCAGTTTCGCAAAACACCTCGTCAAATATGTGCTTTGACGAACGGGCCAAGTTTTTGTACGTTGGTCAGAAACTAATGACATTATAGATTATTTATTACATCTGTCGAATTAGGACAGAGTACTGAAGATGAAAATACTTTCATCGATCGACAACGGAGAGAAAGAATGAGTCAGTGAATATCAAATGATTGACAAGAGAATCGAAACTGTCTATAGTTTAATCAAATGAGAACAAAAATATTTCGATTGATTGACTAACACAATCAGGGGTGTATCCTAACAAAGGACTGAGCCAAAACGGAGCCAACGAACTCGAACGGGGCCACAAATACCTTAAATGGTTGACTCTGATACCTGACCGAAGCCAAACGGGACCAAAAATCCTCCAAATCGACTGTATCGACGACGTCTTTCCAGTCTTTCCCCTGATTGACTACTGAACCAGAATCGGAATCAATTTTGTGAACCAAATATGGAGAAGAACGCCCCGGCGTTAGGAGTGCAGGCTTTTCGGCAGACCCTCTATTAAATGGACTTTGATCATGGGGGGACTGTTTCGGCAAATGTAGAAGGTGCACCGATGCGGATGGATTTTACAATCATCCTTTCTAGGTCGATCGAGCGTGCGTTACTACGCATGGTAGCTTGGTAACTTCCAGCTTCCAAAAGTCGTATGCAATTCGAACGAAGTAAAGGTCGGCAAAGAAAAACTAAGAAAGGTAACATTAACATAATATAATAATTATAATAATAATAATAATAATAACAAGTCATCGTTGATGACACAGTCCCCACTTGTTAATGGGTGCTTTGATTACAGGTCCTCAGAGAGGATAGAGTCCTCTTCATTAGGTCTGTGATAAAAATACTTTTGAATAAATTCGCTTGATACATGTCTGAGTTGTAGTTCAGGAGATGAAAAAATCGTAATAAAATGGCCACATGGTGGCCATATTGGATTGTATCATAAAACGAATCAATGTGCATATGTATGACATAGGTCAATGTCCTTGTACCAACTTTGAATAAAATTGGTTGAGATATGCCTGAGTTATGGCTCTGTACATGAAAAAATCGTAACAAAATGGCCGCACGGCGGCCATATTGGATCGTATCACAAAACAAATTGATGTGCATAGCTATGACATTGGTCAATGTCCTTGTACCAACTTTGAATAAAATCTGTAGAAACATGCCTGAGTTATGGCTCTGTACATGAAAAAATCGTAATAAAATGGCCGCCTGGCGGCCATATTGGATTGTATCACAAAACAAATTGACGTGCATATGTATGACATAGGTCAATGTCCTTGTACCAAGTTTGAATGAAATTGGTTGAGATATGCCTGAGTTATGGCTCTGTACATGAAAAAATCGTAACAAAATGGCCGCACGGCGGCCATATTGGATCGTATCACAAAAAGAATCGACGTGCATATCTATGACATTGGTCAATGTCCTTGTACCAACTTTGAATAAAATCAGTTGAAACATGCCTGAATTATGGCTCTGTACATGAAAAAATCGTAATAAAATGGCCGCCTGGCAGCCATATTGGATCGTATCACAAAACAAATCGACGTGCATCTGTATGATATATGAAGTAATCCTTGTACCAAGTTTGAATGAAATCGCTTCAGGCATCTCTGAGATATCTGCGTGAACGGACGGACGGACGCACGCACGCACGGACGCACGCACACACGCACGGACATGACCAAACCTATAAGTCCCCCCGGACGGTGTCCGTGGGGACTAATAATAATGGGTTCATACATAGCTCACATATCCACAAGTACATATGCTCAAGGCGCTTTACAATTATTATTACCCCTGGGGTAACCGGACCTACCATGATACCACTCAACTCCCTGGGGAGCAAACAACAGCTTACATGTGCAGCCAATAAGCGCAGCAGAGCTAAACGCACACATGACAACCACTGTCCTACCAGGTACCCATCACTCCTGGATGGGGAGAAGCAATGAGGAACAAAGTACCTTGCTCAAAGACACAACATCATGGCCATGCTGGGGCTCGAGCTCACCATCCTATGATCGTGCGTCCACTGCTCTAGCATCTGGCCCATGATGCAAGTCTGATTAACATAAATGACTCGTTTTGCCTGGCTAAACCAAACCATAAACGGCCTTTTTTAATGCCAACACATCCTTTAAAAGAGAACTGTCGTAAAAACAAAATGGAACTCAAAAAAACCACATGACAACTGAAAATACAAAATACATAACAAAGCTAACAAAAGAAAATGCAGACGTCGACGGGAAAAACATGATCAAAACAACAAAAAGTCGCAATATTATTGAGCCAGTTACAAACTATTATCTCTGATTCATAAAATAAATTATAACTCATCCGGAAACACAAACTCACAAACATCGAAGTCAATGTGCTTAGCAAAGGCTTAAAATTCACTCCGACAACTAATCACCACACACATCATAACATACATACATACACACAGACACAGACACAGACATAGACACAGACATACATACATACATACATACATACATACATACATACATACATACATACATACATACATACATACATACATACTGCAAAGAACACAACTACAAAACTCTTTGGAAGCTTCGAAAATGCCTCTTTTCAACATCCCCATCAGAGACACAAAAAGTATCATGACGTTCGCAGAACATACAGTGTTGAAAATGCTATCCAAAACAAGAATATAACAATCAAACCGATAAAGGAAGGGCACAGCAGTTCTTGACACTGCTGATTTATACATAAGAGAATAAGAGCGACAAGTGGGCGATCAGTTATGCAACACAAAATTAACAACACAGTAAACGGATGACTCAAATAAAACCACAACAGAACATAAGCTTACAACAACAAAGCCGATTTTGCACAGACAGTCATCTGAAATACTGTCGCTTTTTGTTCCGAGAGTCAAAATTTGTTTCAATTAAAAGAAAAATGGAATAAAACAGTCATTTTAAAATTAAAAGTGACAACGTTAAAATTTTCGTTACACTTCTAGAAACAACAAGTCATCGTTGATGACACAGTCCCCACTTGTTAATGGGTATTTTGATTACAGGTCCTCAGAGAGGATAGAGTCCTCTTCATTAGGTCTGTGATAAAAATACTTTTGAATAAATTCACTTGATACATGTCTGAGTTATGGTTCAGGACATGAAAAATCGTAACAAAATGGTCGCACAGTGGCCATAAAGGATCGCATCACAAAACAAATTGATGTGCATAGCTATGACATTGGTCGATGTCCTTGTACCAACTTTGAATAAATTGGTCGAAACATGCAAATATGCCTGAGAAATGGCTCTGTACATGAAAAATCGTAATAAAATGGCCGCCTGGCGGCCATATTGGATCATATCACAAAACAGATTGACTTGCATATGTATGACATAGGTCAATGTCCTTGTACCAACTTTGAATAAAATCGGTTGAAACGTGCCTGAGTAATGGCTCTGTACATGAAAAAATCCTAATAAAATGGCCGCACAGCGGCCATTTTGGATCGTATCACAAAACAAATTGCCGTGCACAGCTATGACATTTGTCAATAAGCTTGTACCAACTTTGAATAAAATCGGTTGAAACGTGCCTGAGTAATGGCTCTGTACATGAAAAAATCGTAATAAAATGGCCGCCTGGCAGCCATTTTGGATCGTATCACAAACAAATTGACGTGCATATCTATGACATTGGTCAATGTCCTTGTACCAACTCTGAATAAATCGGTCAAAACATGCCTGAGTAATGGCTCTGTACGTGAAAAAATCGTAATAAAATGGCCGCCTGGCAGCCATATTGGATCGTATCACAAAACAAATTGACGTGCATATCTATGACATTGGTCAATGTCCTTGTACCACTTTGAATAAAATCGGTTGGAACATGCCTGAGTATGGCTCTGTACATGAAAAAATCGTAATAAAATGGCCGCCTGGCGGCCATATTGGATCGTATCACAAAACAAATTGACGTGCATCTGTATGACATATGAAGTAATCCTTGTATCAAGTTTGAATGAAATCGCTCCAGGCATCTCAGAGATATCTGCGTGAACGGACGGACGGACGGACGCACAGACGCACGCACGCACGCACGCACGGACACACGCACGCACACACGCACGGACATGACCAAACCTATAAGTCCCCCCGGACGGTGTCCGTGGGGACTAACAACCTCACAAACTGAAAGTAAGTTGCTGGAAAATAAATGATACGTCAAGCTCACGGTAGGTGTTGAATGGCGCCCTCAACGGTTCAGATAATCATAGACACTGCAATGGTCAAAGGTTTGGTGTCCCGGGATATGTGTTTTGTGGCAGTTTTACACTTTTGTAGTTAACGTTTGGTCCCGTTTGGCCCCGGTCAGGTATCAGAGTCAACCATTTAAGGTACAAACCGTTCGGGTTCGTTGGCTCCGTTTTGGCTCAGTCCTTTGTTAGGACACACCCCACAATCAGAAAGGAAATTTTATTCAACTTTGAAAAAAAGTCACTGCCTTCCCTTGACATCGGATTCCATGGTAATGGAGCAACAAACGATGTCGTTTAGGTCTTCAAAAATCTTCTAAAACGGCAAGACGATACTTTTCACAACAAACAACTAAAAGAACTTGAATCTGAACTTTAAATGACAGTTCTGTCTTGGTACGACGTCTACGCGAGAACGCGCTATGGGCACAGGCGATAATTAGCTAGGTAGTCTGCTAAAATAGATCGATTTTCGGCTCGATCAATCGATGCCGTCGTCGATATGCCCGCCACTGCAATCTAAATGAGTCCTTGAGTACTGCGGTCGCCCCAATATACTAATCACAATGCTGTGCCGTATCTAACGTGTTGACTTCGCAAACGTTTACCGATTTACACCTGTAGCGTGTCGTTTGGGGGTTTTTTTTGGGGGGGTCGGTTTTTTTTGGTTTGTTTGTTTGTTTGTTTTTGATTGACAGCTTGCAGACCTTTGTTATGGCCGCTTGCCACGCCGCGCCAGTTGAAGACAAAGAGAAATACCTTCATCGATCAAAATCAGCTTTATATACGTCAAATCATAAAATTTTATCTATATATTCAATCACTAGACATTCATAGTTAGGTACATGTGCATGGACGCCTGAGTTTCTTCACTGTGACCATTTTGGCATGGTTTTTACGGAGCGACATAAGAAAAACGACGGCACGCGAACTGGCCTGCAATGTTCATTTTTGTTAAATTCTAATACATTTCCGAGTATGATATGTTTTCAAACTTTTCATTCTCCCAAAGGCCATATATCACACGGAATCAAAATTTACCATAATACAAAAATATGACCAAAATCACCCAAGGAAGGTGAGTCTCCCGGATCGACCTTATAATCGTCGTGTTATCACACTTGCAGAAATCATCAAAATTTTACACAGGTGTTTAGTATAAACTATCTGCTAAAGTTATTTCTTATCGGTGTTATACAGGTGTTACAGTAACTGATGTTGGGAAAAAATCGCATTGGGTGCCGATGTGTACACAAACAACGCGCTAATGGCCCCATAAAATGTGTGGGGAGATTAATAATGTCCATGTCAATGACACGAATGTTTTTATTAAGTAAAAGGAAAATATCTTAATTTAGTCCTACGTATTTATTGGCATTATTATTATTGTTGTTTTTTATTGTTGTTAATGTTGCTTAGAAACGGAGCTATTCATTCTATTGTTAATTAAACAATGGGAAGGCGGTAATCAACATAACGATAAATGCAATGCTTTCATCGGCAAACTCGCATTAATTTCCTGTCTGTTTTCCAAATTTTGCAAGGGTAAGCTTATGCCAGTATTGTTACAAATAGTTCGCGATAAATTGCTTCTCGCCATCTAGGAAAACTTCACGTAATTTTTGTATCAAGTAAACATGTCCTGCCTATTGATAGCTCGACACGCCAGGTTAAGAGCGCTGCCAGGCCAGTAATACGGGGAAATATACATTGAAAGCACAAAAAATCACCTTCGGGAACAGTGATACCATGTATATATACCGGTGTGTAAGAAAAATGGATGTTTTCATAGTGTAATGTCATTTTCATGCGAATTTAGTTCACCCCTCTAGAGATCACTTGTACACCTCTCTGTTGAGTCGCTTTCACTGTGACATAACCCACAATTCGAACTGTGCAATGTGGAAGGAGAAAACACCATTCAGGACAAGAGGTAAAAAGTAGGAATAAAGATTTATCGTAATTTTCGATGTTTACCTTTTTAGTCGTCTGGGAAAATTCTTACCTAAACATTACTGGGATCCGGGAAGCCTCCGTGAACAGTCCGTTTCCTCGGCCATGTGATAGTGTTGATAAGCCGAGAATGAGATGTCACTTCCACTGATTCAGGTGTGTGGCTCCCAAGATAATACGCGTGGCACAGAACTCCATTTTACAGCGTCCATGCCGCAAACAGGGAACCAAAAATTGTCAATCTTTATGCCACAATACTGTCCAAACTATAGAAGCGAAAGTCAGCGTGGTATCATCATATAATGGTGTCCCATTATTACGTGTCCATGATCTCGGCCATGTGATAGTGTTTCTAATCCGAAATGTCACTCCCACTGATTCAGGTGTGTAGCTCCCAAGATAATACGCGTGGCGCAGAACTCCATTTTACAGCGCCCATGCCGCAAATAGGGAACCAAAATTACCAGTCTTTATGCCACAATACTGTCTAAATTATAGAAGCGAAAGTCAGCGTGGTGTCGTCATATAATGATGTCCTATCAGTACATGTCCATGAAGCAGCGTACACGGCTAGTGTCGGGAGATTCTGGAGAGATCCACGTGCAACAACGGCGGAGCTAGTGAACAGCCATTTTTCATTGTACACACAGTCACTGTCCCTCCAACTGTGATTGGGCCTTTGAAATGCATGATGATTATCATTGGTGGTTATTCTCCGGTTTCGTCCAATCACAGTTCACAAACTATCTATCTGGAAACGCCCATTGATCAAAATGTAATTCACTGATAGCGAGTCATGTAGTGGTTAAATTTAAAGTCTTGCTCATGAGTGACCTTCTTACAAAATTGCCTGTGCGTTATCCCCTCAGGAGCCTCAGGTTGCTCTCGATTGTGTTTTCCGAAGAGTGCCGAACATGCACACCCTTCCGTAGTTTCTAGACTTTCGCCAATTTTCTCACAATTTCGACAAAGTTCGTGTTGTTCTTGTCGTGTAGAATTGGCGTGCTGGCGAAAACGGGAAAGGGTTTGAGCTTCGGGGAGGTGAGTTTTACCATTCTAAAAATTCCTCTCATATTTTTATGAATATATAATAAGTGGGAAATCTCGTCCTACTTTTTCGCATAATATCGTGCAATTTATGGAAGACCGGTCACGACATGCGACATGCGCAATTATCAACCACGCACGAAATCCGCCAAAAGTATAACACCTGTGAAGCTCATTTTAATATGAAAAGGTCATAGTTTATCGAGACAACCATGACATCAAACAGCGTGCAGCGTTTCTAGTCTGTGTTTCTCTTTGTCTGTGATCAAATTAACCAAACTATAAAACACTTTCTAACTAAAATTGTCATTTATATATTTTAAACATCTTATCATGCATTGTTGGTATGCAATTCGATTCATTGATTTTTCTGACTCATCCCTGGCCCAACCTAAAGTTCAATGGAAGAAAGAAAACGTATCTAAAATAATGTTGAAGCCAACCCACATGGCCGTAAGCTTACAGATTTGGTAATTGTGAATAGCCAAGCTTACTCTGGTCATCGATATGGCGGTCTGCAGATAGGTACTATACTGCTGCGAATATCTATCTCCGTTGTAAATTGGCAGTACGCCTGTTTCTAAATTGACATATGCTCGCAAATGCGATTTTCCATAATTTGATCCATTTTCGCGTTAAACATTTTTGTGACATTTCATTTCTAGAAATGTAATAGTTCCATCAATAGGAGGCCTGGTGCAGTAATATTCCCCTCGGCCGGCAGGCACCACAGTTCGTCATGAACTTTACGTAATAGTATTTCCGTAAATTCATACAAATCCGACGTTTTCAAGGGTCTAGCATTGAGCGTATTAAGACAACCACCCACTAGTCACTGTGAATAACATTGCTCGCGATAAAATCCAAAATGGTAAAGTTAATCACAGAATCGCTTATGAAAATTAGCGGTAACATTGCCTTCGTTTGTAAAATGAGGCCTACCTACGGTTGAAGTTGTCGAAAGATACTGACTGCTAATCCTAAGATAGGGTCATCAACAACATCGATGAAAGAAGAGTTAGACAAATGTTACACCTCATGTTCATATCTGTGTTGTGTTCTCCCGAAATATCTTTTGGTCGTAAAAACAAGTAACTCTTTTTTTTGTGAACGCAGCCTGGGTATACAATAATGACAGAAATATTTAATTTTTGTCAAAATAATTCATAATCATAAATTCATTTTTTTAATTATCAAACATGTATAAATGTACAGATATGAAAAGTTTTGCAGGGAAAATCGTCAATAGTTAGCCTCAGAACTCCGAGGTATTATGATTTGATACTTTTGGGTGAGAATCACTATATCAACTACATCTTGCCTTCTTTTAGTTGTGCAAAATATGGAGACCCTCCCGCAAACATATGACCCTTCAAAAATGCTTGCGTGATAAATTGTGACTCTCCTTCCAAAAATCCAAAAACGTCAGCCCCCCCCCCCGTAATTTCTGTCCCTAACTTACATAACAATTAAACCAATTGTTATGTAAATTGACTGATACTGCTTCAATTATTTCTGGGAAGAATACTGCAGTGATTGGGGAGGGTCAAGTTTTTGAATTTCGGACAAGGGGTCACATTTTAGACAAGAGGATAGGGGAGGGTCACATTTTACAGTATACCGGTAGGTGCACATGGAATTCCCCCTTCTCACCCCGCTGTAATTACTGAAGGCTCCCTTATTTGTATACTTTAGCATTGGATACGTATGCATCGGTTCATCTATAGACGCTAGTCTTTTCTAGGGTCTCTCCTCCATCAGTTCAGAATTACAACTGTTTTCTCAGAAACAGACAATTAAAAATACCTTACGCGTATTAATTAGGCCTACTGTGGCTCAGTTTTCGTATCTCATCAGGAAGTAAAAGGGATACCTCGAAGTCAAGGTATGATAGCTTGTGTTTATTGGATAAATTTCATAGTATTAAATTTCCTTGAAACTGTATTTAGCTTCCAAATAACTACCTGTAGGTCTATATGATGAGTGACCGAGTGTGCGTGTATCCCATCTGAGACCACAGGTCGAGTAGGCATTATTTGTGATGATGTTTTCCTATTATTATCATAACAAATGATTATGAATATTAATAAATTATTAATATGAATGTTACAGAATATTTAAACTTTTTTTACAGACAATGTCGTCTTCTTTGTGTAAATACCGTCTGGAAACCCCATTGTTGTGATAATTATGATTATTAATAAATTACGATTATGATAAATAATCTACTATCTATAATAGTCTACGGCGAGAGTTACACTGTGTAGTAACTTACTACACAGTGTAACTCTCGCCGTAGACTGAACCTGGGCAATGGTAACTCTCGCTGTAGACTGAACCTGGGCAATGGTGTCACTTGTACATTTTGGCATAGATTGTGAAACCATATAAGGGTTTCCAGAGGGCTGTTCACATAAGCAGATTACAATGTGTAAAATATGATTTTATTTATCATAATCGTAATTTATTAATAATCATAATTATCACAACAATGGGGTTTCCAGACGGTATTTACACAAAGAAGACATTGTCTGTAAAAAAAAAGTTTAAATATTCTGTAACATTCATATTTATAATTAATTAATATTCATAATCATTTGTTATGATAATAATAGGAAAACATCATCACAAATAATGCCTACTCGACCTGTGCTGAGACACCCTTTACGTGCAACGTGCTGGGTAGTCGTCTCTTAATATGTAGAAAGTTAGGGGGTACAATCCAATATGGCATCTGTGAGAGAGAGTGACACGAGTCTTTGGCTTCATAATAAACTTGGTGATAACGATGATCTGTGGTCCGGAATCAGCAGTTTTAGCTCCCAACTAAACCGTGATGTTTTGCAGAATATTCAGACGTGCTTCTTAGCTTCTCAGACCCAAGTAAAACTCAAGTTACTGCTGTCGTTTCTACACATGCATCGCAGGAACGTGGAAGAGGTAAGCGGGTTTTTGCTCCGCGCAGAGTCCCAGAGCTGGGCACTGAGGGTTAGAACGGAACGTCAACATCTGGTTAGCACTGTACAGTTTGATGGCTAGATTACTGTACATGAAAGTGAACTCTTTGTTGCGAGAATACCATGTTGCGTCGGTTTGTATTTTGACCCGCATAACCGCTGTAATATATCCTAAGTCTTGGGACACGCTTTGAGTACTGCAGTATACTGGTAATATAATAATGGTACTGGTAATACTCCGTCAGTGTCACTGTCATTGTTTCTGTCTGTGTCGGGGGACGGGGATCCCCCAACTTCTAGCTATCTGTTTATCGTCAAGACTGGACAAGAACACGATCAAGAGCGTGTTCTGCGCTTGAAAATTCACCAGTTTACCAGACATAAGTTCAACTTGGGAATGCCTGTTGCATGTTGGTGTCTCAACAGCCTTTTATTATACGAAATGATAACAGTAACTTATGGCATGTAACCATATGATCAACAAAACAGCGACGTGCAGCAGACTGTACATCCAAAGTTGCACAGCAGAGAAACCAAAGCCAGTGACGTAGATCTTTCTTTCAAGTTGGTGTTGAATTTAGTAAATAAACTATTTATGTGATTAATCATTGTATAGTACATTATACATAGACCTAACGTACCAACACTTTCCACTCACTCATAGTGCAACATGTTGTGCAGGCTTTAGGATTTCCTGAAATTTCAATGTGTAAGTCTTTTTCCAATGAAAGACATTGAAATATCTAGAGTTTCTGTTAGCCCTACATATCATGCTGTGTGTTTCCCGCATTGTACGGCCTGTCACCAACTCCTTGCTGACTGCCATAGACAAAACCGGCAACATGGGGTCCCAATTTGAAATTGAACTCTTTGTTGTGAGAAAACTATGCAACATGCTTGCCATTAGATACATTCATGCAAGATATGGCCAGCCTCTTGGCCCTTGACGGTGCATTGTTGGAAAACTAACAGTTTGGGATGTCACAAGAGCAAATTCTTTTTGCAGTCTGTGAGTGGTTGAGCTATTCAGGTAGGCATAGATCAGAATTGAGTTGATTTCGACCAAAATAGTTCGAAAAGTCGTTTTTGTGCAAATTGGGACTGCATATTGCCGGTTTTCTCTATGGCCGTAAGCAGGGCTGTGGTGAGAGGCCATATAACGCTGGGAACCCACAGCATCATATGCAGGGTTACAATTCCTGTGTGTTACAGCCATGACAAACCACTCAGTCTGTTGTCATTCACATACTAAGTCCTTGTATAATAAATATTACAAAAGCATTTGCTTTTTCTTAATCAGTTGCAGTCAGAGTTGGAAGATATTATAGAACAAGCATTACAAGACGATGATGAGTGGGTTAGAATCATTGCAGATATCCTACGAACATACCCCTCCACTGGAAGATTAAACCTAGATATTGAGCATAACCATCCGTCAGTGGCTGATGCATTGGTTGAACTCAGGCGCATAGGTAATGCTGTTACTCATGTCATTGTTTATGTGATGTTGAATGTACATACATATAAGCCGTACAGTGCTTCAAAGGATAGCATAGTATAATTCTGGTATAATTGCTCTAGTTTCAGAAACAGACCCGTCTTCCTTTCTACCGATGGAATGTCAATACTTGAACAGAAATGCCTTAACTCAGCTTGTAGGATTGCAGCCGCCTCCTGTCAAACACTTTGCGTTGAAGAGAAAACCTAAATCAGCAGCTCTCAGAAGTGAACTGCTTCAAAAATGTAAGTTCAAAGTTTAATGATATCATGGGAAGCCTGATACTTTTATTCTGTACGACTGGGAGGTGAATGGTACATAACACAGATCAGATGTATCCAGTGAGCAAAGTTTCATCACAGGATCTGAAATGACTGGCAGGATAATGGTACATCAAAATCTATGTAATACCATTCAACATATATAATTACTTTTACAGAAGTTGTCTTCTTTCAACCAATTGAATGCCATTTGGATTGCATCTGACCTTCAGGTTTGTGAAGTTGAAATGGAAAGGGTAGATTTTGTTTGTGCACCAAGTTTGCACCCTGACAACAGTTTCCATGGTTACCAAATCCTGTGTTTCTCTATTTCATATGTTTGATAATAGACTCTGACATTTGTGTAAACCTCCTCTTCAAGTGTAGTATGCTTGGTAAATATTTAAGTTTTGTTCCTGGATGTGCACACTAAAATATACACGCGATATTTTTCTTTGATTTGAGCGGAGATATTTTGCTAATTTGACCGTTGGTGCTGCTACATTCTTGTTACTATTATTGTGACTCAGTTTCTGTGATGCATTTCTTTCTCCAGCTTTTGAAGCTCAAGCACAGCAAAGAAAGCAAGGACACAGCACTCCAGTGGCGGCCAAAGCTAGATTACAACCCAAGAAAACTGACAATCACAGTAAGTATTCTTTTTAGATCAGCAATATCTGATAAATGTCTTTGGCAATATTCTGGAAGCTATTCAGCCAAGGCAAAAGCTAAATTTGGATGGATTGTACCCTTGCAATGGACAAAGCAAGAAATAATGTTAATTGATGACCATATTACAGTGAGTTTGACAAATGAATTTATCTTTTTACTGCTCCAATAGACGAGTGGATATAAATCCAGAGGTATAATAAATAATGTATACAAATAGCAAGTTAGATAACAAACCCTATAATTGAACTGCGGACTCCTTAAATCCTAAATGGATCTGTGGACCTCTTCTGAAATTGCCAGAACATTAAAATTTATATTTTATAAAATTTTCTTGGTGAAGGCAGCATTTATGTAAAAGGACTTCCTCTGTATTACTAAGAATCTAAGAATCTAAGAATCACATAAATACACAATAATGAAATCAAAATATCTTTCATTCAAATCTGATCCACAGCTCCATTGCGAGGAATTCCGAAGACCACACCAACATCAGGTTTCAGGTCTCATGCCAACTTAAACAGAAGTACTCCACTCAACAGGTCACTATCAATGCAGAAAGAAAGAGGAACAAAGGTACAGTATGTAATCTCATTCCGATAAACCTCCACTTATTGACTCTCCACAGTTACATTTGGTGTTCCTTTCTTCAGACATTGTCCCACCCAACACAGATCACTGGGCTTAGGGAGCACCACCTTGTGTTATTGTAATACAGGCACCTTAATTTGCTAGTCACCTGTTGCTTGTTTTGTGTTGTAGTTACTGGATATCAATGAACAGCCAATGGGTGGAGGAAGGGAAGCCAAGAGACGGAAGAAGATGCAAGGTATGTCTAGCAATAGTATATGTGTTTTTTGTTTCAGCTTTCAAACAATGTAACCACTAGTATCAATATGATTCAAGTAAAGTATGTCCCTGGAATGCGCAACTTTGTGCAAAGTGTTCACTTGAATATCAATGGACTTTGTGAGGGCTTTGGGTATTGTGTCTCAGGGCATCAGTGATTTTAATATCATTAATCCCATCCTTTATTTTGTACACTGTTTTTCCATGCAGTGTAAATCTAGCTTTTATGATCATATGACTTGAATTAGGGTAGATAGAGTTTGACATGGAAACAGTGAGCTGTTTGACTTTTTAGCTACTATAGACTATAGTCTATAGAAGCTGTTGGGATGGGTATCCGTCCGGCGTCAGTCTGTATGTATGTATGTATGTATGTATGTATGTATGTATGTATGTATGTATGTCCGTTTGTGAGGCGTCCGTCCACTCAAATATCTTGAGAACCGAAGCAAATACTGATTTGATGTTTGTTGTGTAGATGAAAAATATGATTTTGAGAAACTAGTTTTTTAATTTTTTGATATTGTTGAAAATAGGCAAATTAATGCCAAAAAAGGTGTTTTTGGTAAAAAATCTTCTTCTCCATAACCGCTGGTCAGACAATTTTGTTATTTGGTATACAGGTCCCCAGGGGTAACCAAACTTAGATTTGTTCAAATTGTGATGAAATGTGCAAATGTGTATTTTTAAGGAATTTTTTTTTCATTTTTGGTCAAAATTTGACTTACATTGTATGTAATTCTTGTACTGTATAAACCCTATCAATTCACCCAGAAAAAATAATTAATATGATTTGAAATAATTGAATTAATTAGGAAATCATCAAAGCCAAAATAGTTTTAGTGTAGAATTATCAGAAAGTTCATTCTTTTTTTGACAGTTCATTGTGAAATGCTTACCATCTTGGAGGATTAAAACATGTAAAGGCAACTTTCCTGAATCCCAACCTTGACATATTCTAAACTGTCATGTATTGTGCCCTGTATTTTATCTAAAAGAAATTGCTCAAAATAGTCAATAGAGATAGAGATAGAGAAAGTTCTAATTTCCAATTACTGTTGACTTGGTAAGGATAAAATAAAATTACTTTTTGAGGAAAAAAATAGAGTGGTCAATTAAAAGAGTGGTCAAAGTGATAGGGTTTTTATGGTAAAGCTGGGCTGCAATTATGCAATCTGTGTAAACAGTGCAATGAAAGTGTTACATGATTCCTTACAATGCTTTTGATGACCTTGAACTTGTTAAGTTTCAAACATTTGTCTCTTCAGTGTGCTTTCTCTGAGTATGTACCGTCTCAACTTATTCAGCAGAACTCATCAAAGATATCCACCTTCTTCATCAATACATGTGTCACAAATGGTTATTCTCTACATAACACAATAGAGCTCTGTCAACTGTTGAGTTGCTTGCTTCAAAACCGCTGGTCTGACAGCTTTAATATTTAGTTTACAAGTCCCTAGGATGACCTTAGTGAGATAATTTCATACAGTCAGGAAATACTTAATTTTGTATCCATGTCTGTAGTAGCTTCAGGACTTTGGCCCTATGACTTTTTACAATTTGCTCCCAACCTGTGGAGAGTAGACTTGGTTCAAGTCTGTGATTTGTGAATGCTTTAGTAGGGGAACGCGATGGTTTGTGTTTTCATGTGAAACGTGTGAGTGGGGTGAATATGATGAGTGGGGTGAACGCTATACAGGGGAGTTTCTCCCGGAATCACAGACTTGGCTTTCTTGCACGATCTGCGTTGCTATAAATTATTGATGAGATGATGTTTGTATTTACTGATCTATTATTCATAAGATGACATCATCGTATTTGGCATATTGGGAGGAGTTACCTTGATCCCCCAAGAGATGTGCATAAAACTCACATGGCGTTGTTGATAAAATGTTGAGTGCAATGACTCCCACCATGGAGGTAAAAAAGACCTCCATGCTCCCACAAAAGTCAGTAAGACCCCTGTTAATCGCCGAAAACGTAGTTGACAAGCCTTATACACAGGTCATATCAACGTTGTGGTCACTGATGTACAAGCTTTCGGTCCTCTTTCGTTCAACTTCTAGGCTTGCCCCTTCATTAGAGTAGTGTGGGGGGTGGGGTGGGGGTGTTAGTTAATCAGTAAAGTTTTGTTTGGAGGGTAAAATCAGAACAATATGGGGCGACTTCGTTTGTTCTCGACAACTTTTCTCTGGTAACCTCGCATGATTTGCAATGGTCAACCAATCAGTTTAAAAACGCACTCAGTGTGCAAACTTTATGCTATATTTGCTAAGCGTGTAACGTACTCGATGTCGAAGTGGATGTGTTCTTCTTATTGGCCAGAATAGCTAGGGGAGGGCTGTCAATCATTTTGTATTTGCTTTACGGCACTGTGTACACAGTCCGTCTAGCCGCCAGTACTTTGCAAGAAGTCCAAGTCATGAATTCGGCAGAAACTAATTCACTATTGCACAGAATCAAAGGTAACGCGTTCAATCGCTAGGAAAACCTGGCCTGGGCTGCCAAATACCAAGTAGGTTTGTATGAAATAGGAGAGACACAAGAGAATATACTATAAATGATTTTATTTTTTTTAAATTCACCGACTTGAACCAAGTCTATGTAGAGAGTTAAATTGAGGTAAAACAAAATTTGCTGATGATCTTAGCTCTGGTCATGCTTAATCTATTTTCATAAGGCATTTTTCACATACATTTCACTTGTGTAAAACACAGCAATACTTCGGTAAACATGTAGATGTTTATCTGAGGTTAGTGGTAATGTACATTTATGTTATAATATGGATTCTGACGTACCGATTTTGAAGTCCGTTGCCAACAATTTGTTGAATTTCACAAGCCAGATTGACATGTGTACATTTCATTTCACAGAAATAGATTCAGTGTGTGTGTGTATGGTCACTTCACAGAGATTGAATGAATGTGTGTGTTTGTTTCATTTCACAGAAATTGAGTCAATGCAGGAACAGATGAAGAAAGACAAGGAAGCACCCCCAGCAACACCAGAGTATGCTGCCAGTCTAATGTCACCAGCAGTTCAGGTAAATACAGTCAAATACAGTATCTCAGTGTACTCTTTGTCTACTGCCATAATTTAGTGTTCTGTTATCAAAAACTTTAGAGTAAATGTTTTTTATACAATGTCATGAAATGTGAATTTCTTTAAATCCATTTCGGAGGCAAGCCAAATGGCTTAATACATGTACCTAGTATTGGAGATGAACTCAGAGCTGCAAAACAACGTCGGCACTGTGCTGAGAGACAGTGGTTGAAGATCTGACTGACAGTTCATAACAGTTATACATCCATGCTAAGAAAAGTGTGACAAATATCGTTTATGAAGCTAAAATACTGTAGTAGCAAAATCAACAACAGTCAAACATGCAAGCAATTGTTCAGTGTTACACATGATTTACTTGGCAACAAGAAACCCTCTCCTCTTCCTACCATATATCCTGCTGATCTTCCATATCGCTTTTTTGAATAATTTGGCGGTAAAATTAAAACCATCAGAACAAACCTTGATCATACTGATTCTCCCCGCCGATGTGTACTGAACCTTGTTTTCATGGAGAAAATCTCAGTCATTTCAAACCAGTTTCAGATGACGTAGTGAAACGCATCACATTAAAATCCCCTGCCAAAAGTTGCGACCTTGATGTTATGCCCACCAGTTTCTTAGTTGAATCTGTAGACATCTTATTACCCATCATCACCACAGTCATTAACAATTCTCTCACTTCAGGTGTTTTTCCAGACATCTATAAAATTGCTCTCGTAAAGCCCTTGCTTAAGAAACCATCTCTTGACCCAGATGATTTAAAGAACTATCAACCTGTCTCAAATTTGCCCTTCCTTTTGAAAATCATAGAACGAATTATTCTTATGCAGTTTAATGACCATCTTATTTCAAACAAATTGTTGAATCTATTTCAATCAGCTTATAGACCACATCAAAGCACAGAAACAGCCCTCCTTAGAGTTGTTAACAATCTCCTCACTGCACTAGACAGGGATGAAATTAGCATTTTGACTTTGTTAGACCTCTCTGCTGCGTTTGACACTTTAGATCACAAAATTCTCCTTCATCGACTTGAACACTCTTTTTGAATCACTGATTGTGCGCTATCCTGATTCAAATCCTATCTGTCCCATAGATCACAGTTTGTTTCAATTAATGGCCCTGAGTCACATGTGTCACCTCTTTGCTTTGGTGTCCCACAGGGCTCTGTTTTAGGACCCAGTTTGTTTGTATTGTATAATAGAACCCCTTTTTAACATAATGACTGTAGGTCATTATGTTATTAACATAATGACCGTAGGTCACTATGAACATATTAACCGTAGGTTGATTTTAGGGGCCTTCCATATATGTCTTTTTGGAAGAAACATCAATCCTGCATTTTGGACTATTTTATGAGTTTTGGAACAAAAGTGTGTGTTAGATGAATGCTAGAAACATGGAAGGCTGTGCTCTCCCTGGCCTTTCAAAATTGTTACTAAATTTACGAATTTGGTTCAAAATAAATTAGTAAGCACAAATTATGTAATGCTGAGCCCGCCCATTTTCAACAAGCACTTCTCGTTCCCAATAAATGATGTTAAGGGTATAGAAATGATGAATGATTTCATTATAGACAAAGGAAAGTGAAAAATTCCTCTTTAGATTTTTTTGACAATGAACACTCATATTTTGATACACATTTTCAAAAGATCCATTAATTAACACAGTACATCATGGGTCATGAGTGCTTGTAACATTGAAATTTCTTCCTTGTTTCAATAAAGTGTGTCATTTTGGTCAACCGGCCCATGAATGTTATTCAATTAATCGATCTTTATTACACAACATAACATTTTCAAGTATATTCTGACACAAATCGTAACTCCCTTTGTGTGTGTAGTCAGTGCTTGATGATTATATATATTAATATATGAAGTGGTCATTAATATTATCAGTGTTTGCACAAGGTTTAGATGCTATAGAAAATCTCTCCCGTTTTTTGCTCACGTGTGAACACGTGAGCATATGTCGCAGCGATGTCTGTCTGTCTGTGTGTCTGTCTGTCTGTCTGTTGGTCCATTTTCTCAAAAACGGCTGAACGTATTTCAGTCAAATTTGGTAGACATCTTCAGAATTCAAATGGCTAGAACTGAAAAGGTTTTGGTGGGCGTGGCTTGGATATTAATGAAGTTATGAAAGTTTTAATTTTTCTGTTACGCCGCGTATGACAAGTGAAAACAATCGACTGTTTGAGGGCGCTGTGAAATGTGCTTGTCCAGGTTGGCTACAGCTGGATAGCCCTGCGTACGATGCTGTGTGTTCCGCTACAGCTAATAGCCCCGCTCACCACAGCCCTGCAAAGACCCGTACGTAGAGTTGGTGACTTCAAATCCATTTTTGGACTTGACGTAAAAAGCCAAATTACTGCCGAAATTCAGCGTTCTTGGGCCCAAGTCGTATCCCTGCCTACCTCAGCTACTCGATCGCTTCCAAAAATGCCAGTCTTTTATTCTTTTTTCGTAAATAACCGTCGATGTCGGCAACTCTCTCGCTAGCCCTGCGTACGTACGCACTGTACGCTGTGCATTTCCTGTGTGCGTTCCTAACACACAGCGTACACTGCGTACGTACGCAGGGCTAGCGAGAGAGTTGCCGACATCGACGGTTATTTACGAAAAAAGAATAAAAGACTGGCATTTTTGGAAGCGATCGAGTAGCTGAGGTAGGCAGGGATACAACTTGGGCCCAAGAACGCTGAATTTCGGCAGTAATTTGGCTTTTTACGTCAAGTCCAAAAATGGATTTGAAGTCACCAACTCTACGTACGGGTCTTTGCAGGGCTGTGGTGAGCGGGCTATTAGCTGTAGCGGAACACACAGCATCGTACGCAGGGCTAACAGCTGGATAGCTCTGGTTTCAACCACGGTCCCTCCGTGTTTCAACCTCATATTGAACATTAAAAATATGATATTTTATTACTCATTCAACTCACTATTCAAGATAAAATATCGTTTAGCAAATTAGCTTTATCCTTGGTAATTGATTGTTTCCCTCGCTGCTCGATCGCCAGAAATGAGTACATACGTTCTCTACCTTGCCTCATGGCATGGAAGTGCTGATGAATAATAACTTTGGGTCAAAGGTATTGAAGTGTCCAATCAGGTTCGTGCACAGAGTCCAAGGCCATGACCTACTTCATGTACTTCTGCACTGTTTTGATTTTGCTTCGCCAAGAAACGTGTTCGTCATTGTCCATAGAAGTATGTTTGCTCTCCTTTGAGGTTGTTTGTGAAACAAATTCCGGGATAGGCCTTGGAATGCATACGATCGGCATCGCGGCAGTGCATGTAGCTAGCCCTACGAGTATGACGAGAGTGTCCGGCTTTGGCTACGCCGCCTCCCACCTCCGGTAGGCGGCGTAGCCAAAGCCGGACACAGTCGCCATACTCGTAGGGCTATGCATGTAGCGTACCATGCTTGTGTAACTGCCGAGCTCAACGTGCATTCACGGTTGATACTCGTGTACAATCATGATGTGTTCAATTCTGATGAAGATTCATAAGTCTTACTTTGGCAGTCTTTTTTCTGTACGATAATCCCGACAATACGTGTTACTGTTAGATGAGGTGGCCATTTTATGATAAGTTTCAATACTGCACAGCTACATAGCGTCACTATCGTGTGATCGAGGTACAGCGTTGTTGAACGGGATACAGAAACTCTGCAGAGGGAGAAACGATCGTTGACATGAACAGTCAATGTACTTCAGCACGTAGTCCGCAGATAGCGGATCGAGAAAATAAACGTGTCCCAGTAAATAACGGAATATTTATGTACATTAACTCGATATTAATCAAATTTCCAGCTCATCGCAAAAAATGTATTGCAAAGATTAATTTGTCACTGACAAATACTGCACTGTATGGAAAAAACAGTCTGTAGAATTGTTCTACTTCAAGTGGTATTACCCGAGACAAACACTTGTGTTGTCATTTTGATTTCATTTCATAAACTTCATACTTCATACTTCATCGAGTATCGTGTATTTCAGCCTTTGTGAAGCCATTTTATTGATATTTTCAATTTTTGTCTTGGCTTTGTTGTGGAACATGTTGAATCGTCTCCGTGGACATGTAGGCAAAAGTGTGACGGGGTCGAAGTGACTTGGGTACCTGGGGCCGACCAAAACCAGTGTGAATTACTGGGGTCAAAGCGGACAGCGGCCGGGATGACGTGTTCCCCAAGCGAGCTACCTTCAGAAGTCTGTTTCATCGCAAAAAACGTCAACTTTTAAAACCCGTCATTTTATTTACTGATGTTATTCTCAGCATCACAAACATATACGCCTCTGCTATGTATCACAGCAAATAGTTATATTTGAGCGCCCCGTAAATGGGATCCTCGTTTTTTTGCGAACCCGGAAGTGTGTCTTGCTCAATGCATTTCCTACCCATAGCAAGGGAAACTGCCCGCGTTCCCATACTCCCATGCACCCTTTTTCAATGCCAGTGCAACGCCATCTGTGCAAAATTTGTGGTGGTATGCTCCCGTGTGATGGAAAACCTCTCTTATTCTAACAATGACGTAGTTGACTTTGGACTTCGATTTCGTAAATGTGATGTCCATGCAGTGAGTTTGGGTTGGCGCGCTTATAATGCAATCTTCGCCCCGCCTGCGGTCCGATATCCCGCATTATTAGCGATATTTATCTGTTTTGACTTGACCAAAGTTGGCAAAACTTGCTATGTACATTAAAGATACTATGATACAAGATTATTGAAAGTCATTTGACATTTTTTTCAGCCAATTCCCAATATGCATATTTAATGAACCTTCCAAATTAGGGATATATACTGGCATTTACTTGATAAAATTTGGCGAAACATGCTGTGTACATTGATCATTATACCAGGTTATAACAGTATTGAAAGTCATTTTGCATTTTCATGTCAGCTAATTCATAATTTGCATAAATAGCTAACAAGCTTTCACGGTTTGGCATATAGAGCTTGAAGGACTTGACCAAAGGTAATTACACATGCTATATTGTGATACAATGACAGTACTCAAAGAAATTAATTATTTTTATTTCAGCTAATTACATATTTGAATACTTAATGACCTTTAGAATTGATCTGTGGTGAAATTCATTGTGTTGATCATAACACTTTAAATGTAGCAAAGCATGTAGCAAAGGTTCAAACTTGCACATAAATGCAATATATAATGAAACACGTGAGCATTTTCAGTTCATATCTGGTTCATATTTTGAAAGCTCTGTTACTTTGAAAGTACGCATGTCATCCATAGGTGTTAGGTGGTACCGCTTGGTAGGTGCAGTCATTATGCCATGTTCATCTCTAAAATTCTTTTAAAACAACCACTGATCAGAACATTTTGCAGTCTGTGGTTTCGCACAAATTTTGTCTCATTATAACATCAAATTTAAGTACGCAAACTGAGACTGGTGATCCTGCTAATGTTTTCTTAGAGACAGTTATACTTTTAAAACGCTGCAGATGATCGTCATTTATTTTTTGTCTGGATAAACGTTTTCGTCTTGGGACTGTGCACAGCATTGTCTTTGGATCATCAAAGAAAACTATCAGTATTCATAACATTTGCTGAGACAGTTTCTTGTAAAATATATTGAAGGAAACCTGTTAAAATTGGCGTGTTCACTGAAAAAAAATCAATCTGCAGATCGTCAAATGACAAATCTATGACAACTAAGAATTCTGGCTAAGATTTCCGGCTCGTTTCCATCTCCATGCACAGACAAACACTTTGCGGTACGGTACATTGTTCAACCATGGGCGGTCCGGACTGCAGTTCGACTGTCTTTCCGGCCGACTAGCTGTCTTGATCTCTTCTCGGCGGTTTCATTGTTTCCAATTTTTTCATATCAGGTACCGTTTTTTTGCCCAACTTTCTTTCCCAGCTGAGGATACTATTTATCTGAAGCATTTGTAACTGCCCGCTTCTCTCAATCTGCTTCACCCCCGCGTACGTCCATTGGGAAAGTTGACAGCATGTGAATGTTTGGGTATCTCGAAACTACCGTAATGCATGACATACCAGTATGAGAGTACACGACCCGGGGATCTTGAAACCTTTTCGCGCATGCTCATGTTAGCACAGGTCAAAGTCCAAAGCTATCATTGTCGATGCGCCGATGATAGAGGCAGAATAGTTTTTGAAAGACAAGATATGACAGTATTTCCCCGGAATTCATAATCTTGACCGAAAATCAGGCTTCAAAAATAACAAAATTGTTCGTAAATGGCCGATCGGGCATGTATTTTTTTTCGTAAATTTTCATTTTTGCTCGTAATTTACGAACGTTACGAGCGACAGCGAGAGCACAGGAAGGTGACTGAATGGAAGTATCAGAGATTTCCATGCTCTTTTGGACAACAAAAGCGATAAAAAAACATATTTCATATTTTAGATTCTCACATTTGAGATGACCCTAGGCATTTGTCATATGACTTTAATAGTCACATTATTAACTACTTGACCTATTTATACGCGCATTGATTTCAAGACCAGATCGTTCTATGTGCATGATATAGTGTCAGAGATTTGTAGTGTCATTCAAACATGGTCTGTTAGCATTGAAATACGATTTGTTTGTGACTTTAGTTCACTTCTCACTGATAGTGGTGATGCTTTGAAAGAGGACTGACCCATGCTACACAGGAACATTTTATGTGTTCTGGGACTGTGATAACAACTTCAGACAACAAAAAGACTTCCTGAAGATTTTTATTGATATTGTGTCCCAACATTATCTCACATCTGCTCACTTCATCAAGTAAACATCCTTGACTCAATACTGGTATACAGACTTTGACATTCACATTTCGGAGATTAAGTATCCATGACGTCACTTGTTACAGTCTTTACTCTAAAACAATGAAGTTACAAGTTTTAGGTTAGTCATCAAGCTAGCATGAGCATCTGTCCCTGTGTTCTCACAGGAAATTACAGGGAACAAATAATTATTTGAGAAGTTTCTCTCCTTTAAATAGAAGATATATTACAATTAAAACCTGTCATGGATGGATTTCTCTCAAATGATCTGAAATACAGTTATTGTCCATTAGCAACTAATCTATAGCAAGATTTATGTAAAGTTCATGAACTTACACAAGGTATTAGACAAAAAGATGACCATGACTTTGCTGCCGTACTTGATCATCTTGGCAAAGGCATTCACACCAAGAAAGATATCCGAATATTGCACACTGAGTCATTAAAACAATCAGCGCACAAAGTCATTTAGCAGGATCATGTTAATTATTGCTTTTTGCGTATTTGATGAATGTTTGAAATTAGGGTGATATGTCTAGAACTACTACAGCAAATTTTATGAATCTTGGTACAGATCTTTAGTTCTTGTAATAATGTACAAAGATATTTAGCAGTATCATGTAAAGAATATAAGAAAATTTCACAAAATTTGATCCAGCCTGAATGGAGTTAAATTCTTTGGAAACATTGAAATTGGAGAAAAGAGAAGCTGGGAATTTAGATGATTTGCATACATTTAACACTTCTTTATCGCATAATTTATTACCGCTTTAAAAGCTCAAAGGTGAACCAAAACAATGTTTTAATCTTAGGTCAACAAATTAATTAAAATTGAATGAATATTTGCAAAAAATGATTGTGGAGCAAGATACGCTGTGTTAGGTGCAGCGCCCCCTTAAGTATAGGATAAAGCCCGAGTACGAGGGCTCTTCTGGTATATAAAGTCCAACCCAATGATAAAATGTCGAGGCCGCAGGCCGAGACATTTTATCGTAGGGTTGGACTTTATAAACCAGAAGAGCCCGAGTATGAGGGTTTTATCCGACTTAAAAACTATCGCCCCTAACTGATATATTTTCGTTTTCAATGTGTCTACGTCAACCGTCCCCTTTGTCAATGTAACATGTTTAGGATATGAATTAAAACTTTTATTTGTGAAATAGCCTTCCAATGTAATGGAACATCCTATAAATGCCCTAGGGCACATTATATAAATGCCCTAGGGCACAGCAGATTTTGTGTTGCAGCTGGTTTCCGCTGTGTTACCAAATTTGAATATTAAAACGTACCAGATGTCTACAGAATATGACATGTTCACTTTTGATTGGACAGTACTTTACTACGACGCTGTCATTCGTTTCTGGAATTTGGTGACCAAGGCTTTATGAGTAGATAAAACACCCTGAATTGAGCACTCTGATTGGTCAATCAACTGTAGATGGTTTTTAAATGACTTATTTAAAGACCTTTTGTAATAAGGGTGGCAGGCAAGATTGGCTTTACGTTTCCACCACCATGGTATGGACCAATTCCTGTGATGGCCTTCTACCAAACTTTTAGCAGTAATTTCAGTTTATTCCTATCTTAGCTTCAATTACTACTTTCAACCTTTATTTCATTCAGATTTCCTTAGCTTAGTGTATAATTTTGTTATCTTAATTACTGTCAACTTAGCTTTGCTACACTTATTCTAACCTCATTATTCTTACATTACTGTTATACCTTATAACCCCAAAATTTTTCAAGAGATGCATACATGATTGTCACTCAACAAACCATTTAGAAATATGTCTTCTGCTTTTTCCTCCATACACATACATGTCCCTTTTCTCACAAAAGTGGGCTTAAAATCGCAATGTCAAAATTAGTCTTTCATCTATATGTTGCACATTGACTCCATGGTTTGTCTAGTTCACAGTGAGTGGGGTTGTTGATAAATGCCGATAATACTAGGTGGTCATTATGTCCCAGTGCCATTGGCATTATTTTTAACATCATTAGGTCATATTCTGTTTGTCACCATGTCTATGCAGACAAAGTAACCAAAATTTATGAGATCCACTTTGCCATAGATTCCATACAAGATTGCATTAATGACGTCAAAACATGGATGAAGTACAACAAGCTCCAGTTATTAAAACGACAGTAAAACTGAAGCCATATCTGTGAAAAATCTTGGTGTCACTGTAGATAGCCTTTTAACCATGTCAGAGCACGTGCATAACATATACAGAGCTGCCTATGTTCAGCTGAGGCAGATCAGTTCTATTCGTCATTTGCTCACTGTTCAAGCCACTCAGACTCTTGTTATTGCTTTTGTCCTATCTCGTTTAGACTACTGCAACAGCCTTCTTTCTGGCTGCCCAAAACACCTCATTGACAAATTGCAACATGTTCAAAATGCATCTGCTAGACTTGTCTATAAAGCCAAAAAATCACACAGCATACAACCACTTTTGAAATCCCTGCACTGGTTGCCTATTGCTAATTGTACACAGTACAAACTTTCTACAGTTTTTTCGATTTGGTTTCAGGGACCGGACCACAATATCTCTCTGACCTTTTGCAAATGTATACTCCTTCAAGACACTTACGTTCTTCATCTGAGACGCACCATTTTAGAATACTGCGTGTTGCCACAAAATCCTTTAGTGAAAGAAAGGTCTTTTTCCCACTCAGGACTGAAAACTTTGAACAGCCTGCCTGTCAACCTACGCCATATGGATTCACATCTTTCATTCCGCCATGCCCTCAAGACATATTTTTCAAGGGAATAGTGTATTTTGTCCTGCACCAAGAGCTCCCTTTTGAGATTAGGAGCATTATAAATATTCTTTACTATTATTTTTATCTCAGTGGTGAATTTCAGGTCCACATTGTGTATTTTATCACCGCTCTGGAATTTCACCAACTTGAATATCATTCATTCATTCTGATTTGTAGAAATCTGGAGCGGCAGCTAGTACAGCGACCTCCACACCAACACCATCGTACGTACCGGGTTCAAACAAACCATCAACGTCACTGCTCGCCAACATCGGTAAGACACAATGGTACTCTCCAATAAAATGAAGGGGGTGTGTTTTCTGCTTACATGCGATTCCACAGCATGACTGTCATGAAATCTGATATGCACATTTTTTTGGAGGAACTGTGTGGTTTACTATAGGTCCATTACCTGTAACTTGTGATGATTTATTCACTGTGTATGTTGTTTCAGTTACATTTTCTTGTCCTTCTCACATTTACCATGTCAACTCAGCCTGTACATGTGTAAACTGCATTTTTATGGTTGACAAGTGACTTCTTGTTAGAACTAGAATTCAAATTTGAACAACAATAATAGTGCATTTTACACATACAGACATAGTATTGACAAGCTAAATAGTTAGTGTTTTGACATGCCGTGGGGAATAGAACAAGAACTCATGATTTGTGTACAAAACAAAAATAGTACATAAAACATCAAAAGTTGAAGTCAATGGCCCTTTAATACCCAGCATACATATGTGTGTGTTACATTGTAATGAACGTGTCAAAATGTTGAAATACAAAAATTAAGATCTCTTCCATCTGTTCTCAAATCTATGACGAAAAAAGAATTTATCAGTGTATATGTGGTAGTAGCCATTGAACTCAACTCAAATTATCTTTTCTGTCACCAGTGGGTCAAACAACGCCCCCTTCAATACGGGATGCGAGAGAAAACTTACAGCAACAACTACAGCAACAGCTGCAGCAGTCACAGCTCAGGCCGCAGACAACAGTAACAGCACAACTCACACAGCAGCCATCACAGCAGCAACAGCAGCAGCAGAAAGCAGTGGCCGTGATTCAGCCAGCAGCAACAACTACAGTACCCACTGCAACTACCACAACTGCAACACCTTCAACGGTAGCACCTGCTGCAGCATCCACAGCTGCAGCACAGCCTGCAGCCAAGAAGGGATTGTCTCTTACTGTGAGTATGATTGCTGCTTGGTGTAGATGAATCCCCTGTTGATCAAGATCAATTTTGTTAAAATCTGTTAGTCTGTCAAAAAATACTATTTATTCATGTTCTGAACAACTGAAATATGTTGAGTGTGATTTCAAAATCTTCTCTTGCCGGCCTATCACTTCCCCTTGTACTGAGTAAGTAAAATAAGTCTTATTGAGCCAAACTAATACATATTTTCTCCTACTTTGCTTAGTATGTTGTAGCAGGTCAAGTCAGTAAAAATCAGTATCTGTGTTTTCAGAGGCCTTTGTATGTTTAAATCTTTATTAAAATGCAATATATGGGACATGTTACATGTCACTGGTTTCAACCAACTTGACCTGACGGTGATGTAAAAACTCAGCAGTGTAAAGATTAATATTGCAAAAGGAGAGGTGATATTTATATTATGACTGGCATTGGATGGATGACAAGGCAAATTAAAAGAAACTTGTTGGAGGTTGTTAGAGCTGAATTGATGTAGTGTTAGGCTACTTTCAACTAAATTTAACTTGCAACATATGAATTGAGACCTCATGTGTAAACAATTACCACATTCATGCTTCCCCTACCAATTTTCATCCCATTCTATGAACTTTATAAACTTTTTCTATACTGAAAGAACTGTGTAGGTATGAAGCTTATACTTTAGAAGGTAATTCCATTCTGTTTTATTGAATAATGCGCATCATACCAATGGTTTTGTCAGGGGGTACCAGGACAACTGTACAATTGACTTTATGATGCAATTCTGCAATGTGCTATTATCTGGCTACTGAAAACAATTTTAGACACAATTATTATCCACAGATCCGAAACAAAATGCTTTACCCCAGTGAATATCCAATCTGATACTGTTCTCTCAATGCAAGTACATGCAGTCAGGTAATTACCTACTGTGCATTGTTGAAACAAAGATCTGTATGTTAATATATCATCTTTTCTGCACAGAGAGAACAAATGTTAGCCGCGCAAGAGATGTTCCGACTTTCAAACAAGGTGACCAGACCAGAGAAGGCTTTGATACTTGGATTTATGGCAGGCTCAAGAGGTATCTAATAACATATTATCTTTCATGAAATCCACAGATTTTAATCGGACAGTATGTATTTTGTGGTGTTTGTGAAGCCTTGCATTGCAAAACAAATGGCCATCAGTACCTTGCTAAAAATGTAACTATAATAATTTACAAATGAGCTAGTATATTTTATATTACTAAATTTTATAATTTTGTTTCATCTTTGGAAAATATACCACCTGAATATTCCCCACCCAGTACTTGCAACCAGGGCTATGGATAAATGTCTGATTGATAATTGAGCAGAGGGTAACTGCCCTCTTTTTTATTATTGACTCTATCTCTCTCACCGTTTCAAAAAACAACACAATACAAATCATTATTTTATTATAATTAATTGTGGGCTTGAATTGCAGCAATCAAATGTATCGCTCAAAAATCACTCTTTTGCAAACATTAATTCAGTTTTGATAAATTTGTTAACCCGAGACAAAATATTGGTTGGGTTCACCTTCCAGCTTGTAAAGCAGTCAAAAGTTGCATGACAAATAAGTGTTAATCTTTGCAAATGTATGCAAATCACTCAATTTCCTGGCTACTTTTTTGTCCAAATTTCAAAATTTCCACAGAATTTACCTCCACTCTGACTGGGTCAAAATTTCTGAAATTTTCACATTATATTCTTTAAATGCTATATAACAAAACCTCTATTTTGTTTGGCAATAAATTTCTTACATTTTGAATAAGAGGCATTTTAATTTTGCTAATCATGATTTTAATCACGTTTTTTAAGTGTCAGTCTTTCAACCCTTGGCATTTCAGAATGAGGATAAATAATGCAAAATAGAATAGTCGTCATTTTCTATATATACTCTTCTTTCAAGATAAATATTACATTTCAGAAAATAGCGTCAAGTTTTTGACTTAAATTAATTTTTATCACTAATATCAAAATTGAGTTTTTTACCCTAAATATACACCCACTTCATCCTTCTAGTAAACTACTGCTACCATACTAAACTTTAGAGTCTCTGCTTTTTGGAAATATATAGTATGAGGGGGTTTCCTTGTCATCTTTGATGAGAAATATTGCTTTGAAAAAAACTGTGTTGGCAACATACAGCTCCACTGTAACTGAACAACTTTTGCCAAAACACTCTTGACAGGTAAACATTCTCCTTCAGCTGCTTACACACCTCTTCAAAACTTAAGCTGTACACCTCCAATATTCCTGTAAACAGGTCCACAACTACCATTGATAACAATGGCTTCGGGCCAAACCATGGTGGTAAAAGGGTATGTCTCATGGATGATTGTTACATGTACATGTATGCAGTCCTGGTTGTAGAATTTCTTCCACTGCTATTGTTCAAGGAAAGCTTCATGGTAGATGTGTGCTATAACTCTTTGTTTTGCATGTCTGTTCACAGAAAATCCATGTCCTCAACAAGGAGACATTGTCACTATAAAACTCAGTGAAAACCATGAGAACAGCAGTGATGGAACACCGATGACCGTTGACAGCTATTTTGAAATGAATTACAGCAATGGACAATGGAAGCGATACAAAACGCAGAGACCATTGTGATGTGCATCGGTATATTTATTGTGGCAAGATACACACACCATGAAATTCCAGACTGACAGTTTGTTGTCATCTGTACTGAGCAGTCTATAATGTCTGAAATATTTGTAGTGAAAAAGCCCTCAGAAGATAGGGGCTGTCATTTTTTGGTTACAGGTGCATAATTTGCTGCCTTTGAAAGGCATCCATGTGTACAACTAGAGAGTCACAAAATGATCATTATCATCAGTTATCACTATTTCTTTAATTTTCTGTCAATGTATGGCTTGTCAGATAAGATTTTTTTCCTTCTGTATTGAGATTCCATCCTTAAATGAAAGCATATTTCTCACCATGGTTATGTGCTGAGAATAGAAAACGAACCTTCAAATGAAACTCTTGCATTCTTGTGAAAATGCAGTGTTGTTCAGTTTTATAGCTTTTTGTGTAGACTTTCAGTCATGATACAATAACTGTTGCAGCAGTCAACATATTGCTGTAGCCCATGTCAATGAAAGCAACCCATTTGCTGAGGGCCAAGAGCACGCCGGTTGCTAAAATGACTGGCAAGTATCAATGTATCACTCCCATCTCAATATTTGACCTATGTATGTTTAGAACATCCATTCATATGACTGTAGAACCTGGTATATTTGACAGATACTTGTTCCGGGAACTCAAATTATATACAGACATACTGGCCATGTGCATCACCATTTACATGTTGCATTTTCTGTATTGGCGACTGCACTTGTCATAATATCTGAGAAACAATACTTTGATGTCAAATGGTCTTTCTTTGGTGGAGAAGATGCAGATAAATTATTATGGTAAATTATTATGGTTGACAAAATTCAAAATCAAATAATAACTAAGGTCTTTCACTGAAATCAAATCTTTCAAATAATCGTTTTCATGACATACACTCCTTTGATGAAAATTACATGATCAAGTGTTGATTTTGTGTTTTCCAGGTGTTTTAGAATGTATACACAATTTATAGATATTAGCAAGGGTTTAATATGTGTCAAGACATATTTATTTATTAAGCCTGTGATCATTTGTTGTTGACAGGTTATTCAGGATTAATTTGCTTCATAGTGATAAGACTTTTGCTGAAAATAAAGCATAATACTTAAAAAGTACCGGTAGTGTTAGAATTGAAAGTCAGTCACCAAAGTAGCCGACTTACGTCAGAGAAAATTTTATGAAAATCTGTATATGTAAATCAGAAAAAGGTGATAAAGCTTTTTCTGAGAGAATGGCTTTTATCATCAAATTTTTATTTTTTGTTTATTTTCAAATCAAGTAAATATAGTTAACATTGTTCCTGTTTGTTGTCAGAGAATATCCAAAGAAGGAGAAGAAATGAGACCCCATCCTGTCATAAATTTCACTCCAGTTCTGTATTTAACCATTGAAAACGACAGAAATTGCCCTTACAAAGAGGGAAATATGTTTAAACATGGCAAAATTTATTTCAGTTTGTGTCATTAATTTTGAAAGGAGCCATGTATTGACTTTTAGGTTGTATATGCAATGTAAAATTGCAAAGTGCTGAGAGTGATCAGGAATGGGTAGGGAGCCCTCACAGTCCAAACTTGATGAAAACTGCTGCAAAGTCTCATGTGAACCTTGCTTGCACAGACTCTGATCAGTAGATGAATTGAATAACTTTAGCTTCACTGTGAAATCATAAGTTAGATAGTACTTGAAATTGTAAAAAAAATTCATTATCATTGATGAAAGTTGTATTTATTCACTCTGCTGAGAGAGCTATCCTGCAGTCATGTGTGCTATTCAGAGAATAAAACATCATTGAATTTATCAAAGAAGGGATAACTTACATGAGTCCCTTTTTTTAACAAAAATGAGAAAGTTTAATAATTTTTGGTTAAGACATTTTCTTCCAGTCACTGTCCCTATTTCATGTACTCCCTTCTTCATAAATAGAAATTATTTCATACATTAATGAAATGATTGCCCAATACTTTCAATATTTGAATGTGATTGTAACAAATGACTTCACTACTCACTGAAGCCTTTGAATTGGAGCAATATTATTGAATTTTGCTGCGCATGTGTATAATAAGGCTGTATTAAGGTTTGCAGCGCACATTTTGTTCTTTTCTGCAAATGCTATCAACAACAACAAAAACAACAAATTTACTGAGTCCAAATGTATTTTTATTTTTCTTCATTTTTAGCTACTATAGACTATAGTCTATGGAAGCTATTTGGATGGTTATTGGCATCTGTCATCAGTCTGTATGTATGTATGTCCGTTTGTGAGGCGTCCGTCCACTCAAATATCTTGAGAACCGCAGTACTTACAGATTTGATATTTGTTGTGTAGATGAAAAATATGATTATGAGAGTTTTTAATTTTTTGATGTTGAAAATATGCAAATTAGCACCAAAAATGGTTGTTTTTGGTAAAAAATTGTCTTTTTCATAACCGCTGGTCAGACAGCTTTTTGTCAATTTTGGTCAAAACTTTACTTCATCAAAAATGCTCGTCTAACAGCTTTGATATTTGGTATACAGGTTACTACAGGTGAACTAAATATGATATATTGAATATATGATGAAATCTGCAATTTTGTAGTTTTGGTGCAATTTTTGCCATATTTGGTCAAAAAATGTGTTTCTCAAAAACTACTTGTCTGATGCCTTTGATATTTGGTATACAGGTTTCTAGGGGTTGTCTTTGTGTGATATATTGAAATTTGATGAAATCTTCAATTTCTGTATTTTGGGGTCGACTTTTGCCATTTTTTGTCAAAATATTTGTTTCTCAAAAGTTACTCATCTGATAGCTTTGATATTTGCTTAATGTAATATATTGAAATTATGATGACATCTTCAATTTTGTATTTTTGCAGCTAATTTTGCCAATTTTGGTCAGGCCATCCTGAAATGAGCTATCAAAGATATCCACCTTCTGCATCAATGCATGTGTCACAGAAAGTTATTATCTACATAACACAGCAGGCTCTGTCGACTGTTGGGTCGCTTCTTTTTTCAAAACCGGAGGTCAGACAGCTTTAATATTTGGTTTACAGGTCCCCATGGATAATACGTGATTTGTGCGATACTTTCCCGGGTAGCTCGCACAGATTTTGTTACGTTAACGTGAGACCACTACTGGGTATGGGGTAGCGCCATGCTGTTGCCGTAAAAAGGCGTGTGTTTACCACGATGCCAATGAACAGTTAACCAAGAACTTTATTGTATTGTTGTTATTGGTTAGTGAAACGAATTCTTTCAACTATTTCAATCAAATTCTGGGTCCTTGTCTATCACAAATTTATGAAGTAAAATATTAATCCAGCATATTAAACAATACACTAATTATGCAAGCCGCCAAGGGCAAACTATTTTCCCTGTCATTCATTTTTAGTCGGTAACTTCACGTGTACACCAAATTTAAGTTGTAATTTTCCTCATGTAACGGAGCCAATAGACAGACTTGGTGACAAAAAGACACACATACAGACAGACACACATACAGACTAGTGGACAGACAGGAGTGAAGCATCAGTGCTAATGCACTTAACACCTACATGCACTTCTCAGGTGCCGCCAACTAAGCTGTTCGTGCAAAAAGGTGTTCGTGCGCAGTTTTTCAGCGGGCGGGCAAATTTCAAAATTAATCAGCGGGCGGGGAAAAAATCGATATTTACTGTGGGCGGGGAAGAAATTTCATTATTTTCAGTGGGTGGGGAGAAAAATGTTGACAGTGGGTATCGGAAAATACGTAGAGGGAGGGAAAAGCCGTGGTTAATAGAACTAACTTAGAGGGGAGCAATGTTCCTAGGTATACTGCTAACTGCTCGCAAAGTTTTGTGTTGATCTGGGTTGCCTATTGGGTATCTTGTGGGCAATGCTGAATTTCAGTCGTGGGAGAGGGCAGTGGGGAGCTTGAATTGTTGCGGGGAGAGGGGAGCGGGCAGAACATAGATGCTGGAGGGCAGTCGGCATCAAAATTTAGTGGGGGGCACATTTTCCGTGTATGCCAGTGGGAGGGCAGTTACTAACAGCTCTATTTTCCCCCTCCAAATTTTGGGTCAAGGTCAAAAATAAATAAAATTTGTATATCAGCCTTCAAAACATGTTATTTGATGATTTTGCGAAATTGATGAAATTTACCAGTGGGCGGCACCTGACTTCTATTATTCTATTATTATCCCATTAGGATTGATATGAAACGTGAATTAAAGACAGGCGTTTGATCCAATGAGCTCTCATACATTTAGTGTCGGGAACTTTCTTACTTATCATTCATTGAGTGTATTCAAACTCACGATGGCCAGAGATATTGTTTACAAGACCAAGCAACGCATACATTGGACAACCTACAAACAATTCACAAAACTAACATATTAAGCACAGCCAAATCGATGAAATAAATGTATAATTTCTGAAATCAAGAAGAGATGCCAGGTAATTTGAAAAAAATGTTCGCATGTGTCAACCTCCTCATATCAAAGGATATAACAAATGGTCGCCCAATGTGCAATGTAATGGTGGGATCGAATTCGGTATTATTTGATGAACACATATTGTACGCGTATTAATCCACCTGCCTTTATAACATGTCAATTACGGGGACGGCGCTCATTCCTCTTTCAAGTATCAATTAAACGTGATTAATGATAATGAAATAGTTGCCATCTTATCGAAGTGTTACGAACAGAAACATACGTTGTATTTCTTAAACAACATAACACAAAAACATGTACATGAGAATTGTGCTGCACTGCATACTACGTTACCTCTGAGGGTGATAATCGGCCAATAATACAGACTTATGATAAACAACATAGAGTGTAGATTTAAGCTCACAGGTTTTCGATTAATAATGACTAAGCCTTTGTGTTCATTGTAGCCATTGAAAATGAACGCTGTTTTTTTTTGCGTGACAACATCTTAGCTTTTGTCGTATAAAAAGTAGGGGATGATAACTCTGTCGCGCCTGATCTGCTCTGAACCACATTTACAAGTTCGATTGATGACGAGCTTCGAATGCATTGTAAAGGAACACAGTGCTTGGGCACGGGTGACCTTTAATATAGCTAAATGTAACATGTATCAATCAAAGGAAGGGGATTTGTTATCTTGCTAATGACCATACACGTAATATGGAACTTCAAAAGGCCCTGAACTAAAAAGGCCCTAAACTATAAGCTTAGAATCAGTTCCTTTTCAGTGTATTTATACGATTGACAAGATAATTTTTGGTCAGATATGTTTACCCGATGACATTTAGGCCGCGTTCAAAAAAAATGGTGAGGGGGGCTGGAGGAATTCAGGGGGGGATTCGAAAATTTTTGGGGTAGTCGAGGGGGGAACTTGAAAGTTTTGCTCTGCCTATGGGGGGGACCTGAAAATATTTTGACTCCCAACATTTTGATGTCGTCCAATGGTTCTAATGTTAGTAATATTTAAACAAAATCTAGAACCGTTTTGTCATATTTTATGTCTTTAATCTCGAAAAAGTCTAAAAAAGTATGAATGCCATTAAATTTTCGTAGAACAAGTTGGCCTTGTAATGGGGCAGGAGCTACAACTGTTGATAATTTTTCAATATTTCTATGCAATGTATCAAACACAGTTTCTTGTATCTCTCTACAGCATGCTGCTGAAAAACACAATATTCAGTTTGTCAACAAAGCCCGTTTGCCTAAATATTGGTGATAATTGAATGATGCAAATGCACGGTACACGGAGGCTGTGTTGGCAAGCTGAATACTGGACAGCTCAACATGCTGTAGGGAGTAGGAAAGAACGCAATTGTATAAACTGAACAAAAATATTGTCAAAATAAAAAGTTAATACAACTACTGCCCTGCTACTACATACTGGTACTGTAGCTCTGACTCTGATGTAGTTTAAGAAGAGTTTCGGTCATAGGACATTCAATTTACAGTGAAACATACATCTACTTGTACACAAGATCCAGCCAGAGAGCAACACATAGAAGACTAGGGGACTAACAGTTACCATGGATTTTTGAATTCTGGCATATGAGAACAATCAAATATTAGAAAAAAAAGATGGGGTCACCATACTTGATCTTACACAAATGTACGATGAAAAGTCAGTTTTTCTAAAATCACTTAAAATCAATATATAAAACCATTCATTTCAAGTTCATGCAGTGAATGAAATTTTCACATCTCATTGTACCAATAACACAAAAGTAAAACTTTGAACAGTAAAGACTCTAATTTAAATGGAAAAATGTGTGACTAAATTGAATCTTTTATTTTTTATCAAATTTGCCGTTATTACACCCAAAATTTCTGAGATTAAAACATTAATTTCATGGAATATTTTAACCTTCCAGTATTGTCAATTTTGTAAAACATTTATAAGTGGCATCTAAGTTGTATATGTCTTGTACTTTTGCAAAAAAAATTCTGTAGGTCACTGTGCTCATTTTTTCACAATTTAGTTAAACATAGCTAGAAATACACAATTTTCATACTCTCATGACTGTCATTTTGTGTGCTTTTCAGCTGGTGCCATTGAACTGGCCAGAGTTGGATAAACTAAAGTCGGCTTAGACTGAGAAATCCAAAAAGTTCACTGATGCATTTAAAAATTAATCAATTTAAGAACTTGCCCTAGGTATATGGCTCTACAACCTGCTGATAAGAGGTAGTGTTGAACATCTGCGTGCAGAACGACACATTACATGTTTTTTTTTACTCTGCATGCATTCCTAATAAATATGCGGCTATTTGGTAATTGGGGGGGGACTTGAAAATTTTTGAGGGTATTGAGGGGGGACTTGAAAATTTTTGAGGGTATTGTGGGGGGGTCTGAAAAAAAATAAGATTTCAATCGCGATTCCTCCAGCACCCCCACCATTTTTTTTGAACGCGGCCTTTAACGTTCAGTTTACTGACATGCGCGACCCCATGTCTCGTCCACTGTACCATTCTATCGACTTTTTGAACTTTTAATCTTTACGGCCCTGATACGGCTTTTGCGGCCCGAGGTCGTACGGCGGAAGGGCCCGAGCGTGCGAGGGCCCGTACGCCGTACGACCAAGGGCCGCAAAAGCCGTATCAGTGCCGTAAAGGTTTTATCTTTACGGCCCTGATACGGCTTTTGCGGCCCGAGGTCGTACGGCGGAAGGGCCCGAGCGTGCGAGGGCCCCTACGCCGTACGACCAAGGGCCGCAAAAGCCGTATCAGGGCCGTAAAGGTTTTATCATATACCTTATGGAATGATAAATATGTAGTTGACATAATATTCAACGTTGTTGTGGAGATAAAAATGCGTGCGATATCAAAAATTCATCGCCATTTGATTAAATATTTAGAAAAGCGATGGCCGCTTCCCGTCGCGGATTGACATACATAATGACGTCATTTGTTTACCTGTAGAATTCTAGAACGCGCAGAGCAACGTTCGTAGGCTACTAGGCCTCAGTATAACTTACAATAAATTGACATACGCTTTTCTTACACCTCGATTTCAGCCTTGATCACAGGCACGCATGTAGTATTTAGTATACACAGGGTTTCACTAGAATTTAGAAATATAAGCCGATGTCACCAGCGCGGACCCACTGTCGGCGGCCACGCGCCACTACGATCTGAGCGAGCAGACGTTTTCCTAATCTCGCGCTGGCTTTGTGTACGAATGGAACGTTTGCGGATAGCAACGCGCGTAGTAACCAGAATCGAGTTAGTTCAGAAATGCACGCGATTGCCCATATTTGGGCACCGGGCCGGGCGTGATACGTAAAAAAAATGCACGGATCTGAGGGCGCTTCCTCCATAGGTTTACACAGGCACGTGAATGTAGGTATGATAATATCATATACCTTATGGAATGATAAATATGTAGTTTACATAATATTCAACGTTGTTGAGGAGATAAAAGTGCGTGCGATATCAAAAATTCATCTCCATTTGTGTCAGTTTTCATAAATACGATGGCCGCTTCTCGTCGGGGATTGACATACATAATGACATCATTTGTTTACCTGCTGAATTCTAGAACGCGCAAAGCAACATCCGTACTGTACGTGACCAACAGGGATCAAGGCTGAAATCAAAGTGTAATATGGACAAAAGCGTGATGTCAGTTTCTTGTAATTTATCCTGAACAGGTACGCACTTACTATACACAGGATTTCACTAGAATTTAGAAATAAAAGCCGATGTCACCGGCGCGGCTCCACTGTCACCACGCGCAACTACGATCTGAGCGAGCAGACGTTTTCCAAATCTCGCGCTGGCTTTGTGTACGAATGGAACGTTTGCGGATAGCAACGCGCGTAGTAACCAGAATCGAGATAGTTCAGAAATGCGCGCGGTTGCCCATATTTGGGCACCGGGCCGGGGCGTGATACGTAAAAAAAATGCACGGATCTGAGGGCGCTTTCTCCCATAGCTTTACACAGGCACGTGAATGTAGGTATATGATAATAGTTCTTAAAGCTTTCCGGAGACGTTCACCTTATATTTACTTCATTAACAGTATTGTTCTTACCGCCTTTACACTGATGCATGTGACGTATTTTCGTTACACTTGAGTTTATATTTATGGTGTTGGTCATTTATTCATTTACAATCATATGAAAAATGGACCTGATGTTACTATTCAGATTTTTTCTCCGTTTCCACTTTCCCAGACCTGTTCCATTGATCAGACGTCTGTTTGCCGCAGTGTCCATTCACAGAAGAAAACGTAGTTTAGACCATTTCCATTTACTATATTAATTGATATGAATCTTATCTTTGGCAATAGAAATACAGCGTACATGATGTACGATCATGAAAGTTGGGCTAGATAAACTAACTTTATCAAAATCAAAAAAGTATTTTCTTTTAGTGATAAAATGTATTGAAGATGGGTATAGGTAGTTTTGTCAAGAGAATCAAGGAGAATACTGGCCTTGGTTAAAGTCGGTTAATTAAAAATCATTTGCAATAGTTTTTCTTGTGTCTCTCCTATGGCAGGGCGCATTTGGCGAAACAAGATCAGGTGTTACTTACAAGTCTGCGCAGTGGTGAGTTTGTTTCTCCCGGATGTGATTCCGAATGAAAATCCCCTGTATTCTATGTTCATACAAAGTCACTTGCGTCAGTAAAATCTCTTAAACTACCACTTTAGCTACTCTTCCTCTTTCAGTGCGAATCTCTGAGTGTAATCGCTGGTACTATTATCGGTGAATTTGTGATCAATAGTGATCAGTCTTTTCATAACCTTCCTATGAGATGATTTGTCCAGCTCCATTATCAGTAACTTTTGATGTGGTTATCATCAATTTTTATAATGTTCGTGAAAAACACTCTTGCTCTACTGCCTATAGCATGCTGAAATGCAGTGTTCAACGTGTTTTCACAGTCTGTATATACGTGTAGTGTCCGACGCGTCATTGTTGAACTGAATTTCGGTACGGACGATTTATTTACCTTCGATAATAGCACGTATCATATTATGTTTGCAAAGCAGTGTAACATTTTGTATTTAAAAGTGCCTTAGTATAACAATAAAAATTAACATGATTGGAAGCATTTTGGGATAATAGGATCTTCATATTTTTCAAATTTCTCATAAGTGTTAAGACATTGTGTTCATTGTAGCCATTGAAAATGAACGCTGTTTGTAGCAATACTACAAATTACTCATAAAAACAAGTGAGAAAAGCAGATGAGATTACATTTGTAGATTAAATCGGCATTACTTAACCATCCAATTATCCCAAATTAGTTCCAATCGTGTTATCAGTAAGCATTGATTCTATCTATAGTCTATGGTGTCAGCACCACTCTCTAGGTCTACTATATTCAACTGTGTGTTGAAATACCCTGTACTCTGCTTGCCGACACTGACCGTGGACGAGTGTGCTGCATTGATAGTGTTGGTGATAAAATTCACTTGTCCTCAATGATAATGTGTGTCACCGTGTCACACACTGACTCGTGACGCTGCATTGACGAACCAAATACTGGGTATTTCAAAATGCTATGAGAAGTAGATCAATATACACTAAAGTACTGAAAATAAATACTGAAAACATTGTAAAAAGTTACACATGCCATCTACCCCTGACAAGCGACACAGACACTGAAAGAATCTTTAAGGATGAAATAATTTCTGTGAATTGTCAAGGTATAGAATCACGGTCCCTCCACAAGGGAGGGACCGTGAAAGAATTTATAGCTTTTGATGAATAATTTGCTGAAGACGTAAGTGTAGTTATTAAGAAGTACTGAGCATGCCAACAAGCTGTCAAGGGGAAGATGTATAGCAAACTAAACAGAAAAACACAGAGCGAAGGCAAGGCCGACCTAGTGAATTTTCTGCATGACTGGTAGCTCCTCAGATGCGATTAACATCATTCTGAGTTTGTAATGATTGCTGTCCGAGTCTTCACTGTGTGCCGATAACAATACCAACAATAGCTTCGCCTTCCCAACAGTTGAAATTTATTCTTTTTGTTCGCTTCTTTTATTATGTATGAGGCATAAAGACAAGGCCGCATTCAGCCTGGGGTTGAATGCACGTTTGTTGTGTGGTTGAATAGCTTAGGCAACCGTTTACCCATAGCTATCGGCAGCGCTCGGCGACAGATGTGTCCGCTCTACGGGAGCACAAACGCACACACTGAACTCCAATCAGGAGCGACGGGATCAAATATATGAAAAATCAACATGGCCGTCCAAACGCTGTCGTCTGTTCGGTGGTTTGACGGTGTTTTTGTTGTCGTCTCACGAAGGTGAGTGTCTGTTTCGTATACGGTGAATATCAGTAGTGCTTAAGCGATCTTATGTCCCATAATCCCCTGGTATTGACGAAACAATGCCTCACTAATTACTGTTAAGTCACCGAGAGACCCTTGTAATTCAACTCCGTAAAGGTGATAAGTGTTTGATTTCTACGACTGTCAAACCATGAACCAAAGAAAATTACGGAATGTTATTTTCGGGTGTGACATCGCATCTTTGGATTGAGGTTATACGAAGGAATGGGAACAAATACTGCATTTAGACGTTCGTGTACAGTATCCACAGTGAAAAGTAGGAAAGTGGTTTTTTGGCTTGCGAAACGTAACCTTTTGAACCCGGTAACAACCCTGAACGCTGTCTAACTGACACGGTTGTATTCCGTATATTACTCTGAAAAACCTTACCCTTGAAATGAAAAATCCCGCGGGTGATGGGATTTTAAACAAACAAAAATACGACACAGACTTCGGCTGACATTGGTACCCAAATTCATCTAGTTTCATGCAATTTTCATTCAATCAACTCCGAAGCTTTCAGTAGAAAATTGCTTTTGAATTAGGGATGATAGTCCGTGTCTTCTCGTAAAATGGAGACTGAACGAGCTATTTACTGTCGCCGAACAATAAGATGCCATTGTTTGCATAGGCGACGCTGAAAAATACAGTTAGCAACAAAAATGGCGGAGGTCGCTCCTACAGAGAACGGTCCCGCTAGCTTTCTTTACGGCAAAGAAGCGATGTAGTGTTTGCGAGACACTTTAATCGGCATTTTTCGAGTGGGCTTTCATAACTAAAAAGATGACACCCATGATTTTGGTGGAGAATGCGAGGCATCATCATGGGCTACTACGTTTTTCATTTTATACAGATTCGTATGCACTTGGTGTCAACAGTATAATGAATGGCACATACGGTAAAATCGAACAAAATGCATTTGATTTGATCATTGAAGCGCGAAAATCGCACACGTCATGTACATATTAATCGTTCGCAACCTCCTTTGAAAAGATATCCCATAAATTAAAGGAGGTATTCGCTTGGCCCCTAACGAGTGATATCAAAATGCAACGGTGAATTAATATTCGACTTACTTGCATCGGAAAGGGTTTATTTTTTGGACAATAATAATTGAGAAATTAAAATTGAAGAGACCGGCTTGTGTAAACATACAGGGAGTCAAATACGCATACGCATGTTTTTTTTATTTTAGTTTTAGTCTTTGTTTTTGTTTTGTTTTGTTTGTTTGATTGTTTTGTTTTTTCTGTTACTGTCATGTGCAAAAGCTAAGAAATATACACAGCCAGACCGGGGTAGATGTGGACAAACAGGTGAACAGACCAACAGATACACATCAGAACAAAGGTTCAATCAATAAGATGCACAGTAGGGGATAGATAGAGGGTATAGGATGGAGGCGTTCATGGAATAATGACCAAAGTGGGCAGTAGAGGAATGAAATATATTTTAGCAATTCAAGGATGTGAAGATCATGATCATGAAAGACATTTATCGGTGATGCCGTTGACAAAGTGAACAGCAAAGACAGTGCTCAGTCCCTGCATGGGTGATGGACTGACAGTGAACAATAAAACCCTATCGCATAACTGTATCGCTGTCAATTCACGCTGAGGGTTTGTATGAGATGATTGATAATTCATCGACTTGAGTGAACCTCAAGGGCAGAGAAGACAATGAAATCTCGGTACATCTCAAACATACTCGTTCCTGTTTCAGGGTTAGTGGAAGGCAACTCGGATTTCGAGGTCATCACAGAAGATGCGTTGAGCTGCTATGACTGCAGAGGTTACGACTCTTCGTCAATCGACAGATGCCTCAACAACCCAGCCAGTGTTTCGACGAAAGAGGTCTGCCCAACGGAGGTGGCTGGTACCCAAGTCTTCCCATCGTGCCATGTGAGTATTCCCCACTGTAACCATATATTTAACATTATTAAATGTAAAACTCCCCTACTGTCATTCTGCCCCCGTGTGGTTACGCCTAATTGATTCAAAAGGTGTGGCTGAACGTTGCAAACAAATTTCGGTGTCGATGCGTTAAACCTTGTTTAAAGCCTGCAGATAGAAGCAGTGCCTTAGATAAGTGCATGAGGAAATTTTTAAAGTTCATTTCTGTCGCCACAAAGAAGAATTGACACTCCCTTCCATCAAACGTCACCAAACAAGAGTAGAAAATCTCTTAATTTTGAAATTACGTTGACTGATGAATAAAACTGAGAAATTTCTACTTCTGCTGGTGAGACATTGCGCCTCTAAGGTTCTGCTGGCTTTTCGTTGAACATAGGAAAATCGATTCCATGATCTGCAGGCACGAATAGACGAACTTTTGCGTTTCTGTGAACATAATTTGCAAAATGCTGGCTTTCAACTTCTATCAATTCTATTCTGATCTACTACTTGTGGGGGTTCATTTAAAGCTCTTGGTGAAAGAAGAGTTTTCGCCGTCTTATTTTTTCGAAAATCGAAAATTTTATTTTTCCTTATGGACTTAGGTAATTTGTCTCTCTAGTATCAAATTTTGCACAGTGACCCCGAATCTTATTCTTCATTGGGTAAGAGAATAGTTAGGATTTTCACTGAGGAAAGTTTGAACAAAAGTTTAAGTCTTTCACTTCCGAGGTGCATTCTACCGTAACCAGATGCGCGCTTTTTAGAACACTTGAGTTAAAAACAAGTCATGAGTTTGAGTCGTGCGTCAATTTATTATGACGGGAAACACTACGATAATGCATTTGCATACACATTCATGATGATAGGACAAAGTGGTTAAACCATATACAGTAGAGGGGGAAGTGTCTTCCCCCTCTACTGTATATGGTTTAACTCACTGTTGACTGAATTCTCAATTATCACATTACAAATATCTATAGTACCGATGTTCTCAACTGAATGCTGTACTTTTTCCGTTCCTTCAACACTTATCTATTTACTTGTCGTTAAAAGTGGCACTCCCACTTGGTAACTTTTTAAAACACACTTTTTAATACCAACGGTCGATATTTGACGTGGCGACTGCGCGCGGATCGCGAGATATCGATAAAAACATGTCCTCAAAAACGTAAAAGTTTGAATTCCGGTGGCCCACCTAAATTCAGCTTCCGAACATCGAACGTTCGGCACTGGGGCCATTGTAAACTAAGCTGCTGGCACTGATCGGTCATGCCCTCTGGGAGAAAGCCGAGTCTTACTGACTCGGCAAAATAACGAAAAAGAAAGTTTGCTGATTCCACCAGAATTCGCATAGGTGACTAGTATAGCCGCTGGGGAAACTATCGGGAGCGCCTCTGCATTCTTACCTATTGATAATCGATGCATCGATGGTCTGTGACTCAATTCTGGTCGCACACAGATTAACCCTTTCTACAGGAAAACTGTCTAAATATTTAGAGTACATTTGACTTGAAAAAACCAACATTTCATCACGGAAACACCCTGGATAATCGCGGTCGGCACACCTAAGTATAACACATCTTTGCCTTGCTAAGAGCGCACTGCACGGATAGCCGACTCGAGTCGACAATGCAATACAATACAGTGGCAATGGACATTGACAGGATTTCAACATTTTGAAAAGTGAATATGGCAAAAAACTACCTTGACGCGGTAGGAGATGATATCAGTGATATAAATCTTAACTGTACATTTTCTTGCATATTCAAATTGGAAACATTTTCACGAAACGGAACTTAGTTTCGGCCGACAGGCGGTCTCAGCACTAGCAGACGACAAAATGTAGTCACCAGAGGCGGCTAATATTTTACTCGTAAAAACTAATATCTATGTGGTATTGATTAAAAATAGAATACAACTGATTGAGAACAATGAAAACGACAAAAACTAAGTAGAAGTTTAAAAATAAACTTACCTGAGGTAAAAGCATAATGCTGTATATAAAATCTTCGCAGAGGGAGGTAAAAAATTGCGTCATTCGAACTTATTTTGGACTCCCTAGAATATCGTCAATCAGCATTACAAGAACAAACTTTCGGGGGATTTCGGGTAATAATCAGAAACGATCGTAAAACTTTGGGATGTGAAATATCTCGCGATCCGCGCGCAGTCGCCAAGTCAAATATCGACCGTTGGCGTTAAAAATGTGTTAAAAATGTTACCAAGTGGGAGTACCACTTTAAAGTTCGATTAAAAAAAGAAAACTCGCGTAAAGTATGTGACTGAACAAAAACTAAGCGAGCAAAATCCAAATTAGATGACCGCGTGTTACAGGGTTTACGGCCATTTGACTTTCAGTCTCGGTAAGTTAAAGGTAATTTATCTTCTCTAGACAAACCGTTTTCAAGGTAACCCTGGTTTTTACTTTTGGTCATGAAAGAGAATAGTCTGAAGTTTTGGTTTTGAAGTTTGCGCAAAACTTAAAAGCTTCTTACTCTGAAGCGCGTATTACTATTATCTTAAAGGTCAGAAGCTGTAACTTGCGATGATGTTTTTCACTAATTTTTTTTTTAAGTTCAACCACGTTTTCTTGTAACTACTCCACAAAGCATAGTGAAACACTTTCTATTTTAGCTTGTCAGCACAACGTATATACGTGTAAAATGAAATAATTGTTTACGTTTGAATTCCAGTCCGGACCAGAATTCACTTGATAAGTCAACAATAACTAAATGCAGTTCGCACATGTTAAGACTCGGAGTTGACAAGCTGAATACTGTGTGTTTTGTCACCTTTAGAAAATATACTCCAGTCAATTTTTTCCAGATTTTTGTCAAAATTTTGATAACAAACTGTAGCCAATGAAATGTGATGTCCATTTGATCCAAAATTATCAAAAATTTACAGAAAAATTCATAAAAATTGGTAAAAATGTTTCACTAAAATTTTGATGGGAACAATTACAGCAGTCAAAGGGTTAAAGCTACTAGCCTCTACCACAGAGTAACATCAGAGACAGAGTGGCAACAGCTCTTGTTTAAGGCGTGAAGCGGTTACGTAAGCAATCCATGTTTGCCTCGCCTCACGAAGCTCTTGGCTCTCTTTTCCGTAGAGTGCCGACCATGCACCCGTCGGTAATTTTCGGATTTTCACCAATTGTTAATCGAAAGTATGTTCGACAAAGTTTGTGTTGTTGTTGTCGTGTGGTGCTGATCGGAATTGATGTGCTGGCAAAAACGGGAGTGTTTTGAGCTTCAAGAAAGTGGGTTTTGCCGTTTTAAAAATTCCTCTCATATTTTTATGAATATATAATGAGTGTGTTTGAACCAAATTTGAAAGTCTTTTATCGATACTGTCTGGTTTTACTCAATGGTTTACGGTAAGTCATACCGTCTTTTACACGTGCGTCAAGGAAGAACATGTTTATGAAACTGCTGGCGTGTTATGTTTTGATTGGCGTGAAGCAGTGTTTCTGGCCTGAGAGCTCACAAAGTAACTATGGTTGCTACGCGACTGGCAGTACGATGCCATCTCGTCGTATTTTTCGCATAATCTCGTGTAATTATTAACCACAAACAAAACCTCCAAAAAGTTTAACACCTTTGAAGCTCATTTTATATGAAAAGCTAATAGTCTACCGAGACGACCATGGAACAAAAGGCATGCAATTGTTGCCACTCTGTCTATCTTACTCTGTGGCCTCTACCAAGCAAGGTTCCGTCAATGATCTCTGTGACCAAACAAAGGAGCCATTCTTTGCGGAAAAAAACTCATCATACTTTGTCTGATCGGCTTTCCGATGAAATAATTATCGAGGGGTTAATGCTGTTGTTTATTGTCGTGTTAGATGTAATCAAAATTGAAAATGCAAATTATTCAATTAAATGCGAGTCGTAACAGGAGCAACAAGTCTGTACGGAATTGATAGCCTTGAAGTTGCGCAATCGTGGAAGTTATTACATGTAATGAGCTACGCTAAAATTAGGTGTTTTTTCTATCGCAGTTTGTTGACATCTTCTTTAAGGGACCGTCTAAGGTTGTCGCATAAGTTCAAAAAGCGAAATTAATTCGTTTACAGGGGAGGGGGTTTGACCTCTATTCAATTATTGAACTTCACTTTCGCATTTTTATTTTGTGATTACAAGTTCTCTTTAAATTATGTGTAAAAATAAACAAAAGCTGCACACTCTTACTAACAAATTTTGTTGTAACTGTTTCCAACTCGTTCGTTTCAGGCTACGGTTAGTACTCAAAGTTGGCCGATTACTTGATGATGTAATGTAGTCAGGGGATACATATTCTTCAGTAGCTAAAGCAAAATGCTACATTGTTCTCTCAGGCAGACATCAACATTTCGCACTTCTGCGATGACGTCTTTAATGTTTTTGTTCCTTTAATATGTATGATACGTTTTTCTGGAAATGTTGTGGCCAGTGTTTAATCGCCCCGAGCCCCTGAAAAGTGCATATTTGAAAATAAAAATATTCTGAAAAAAACATGCCGATCTACCTACCCTATTGTGGAAAACCATGTTATCAGAATAGCACAATTTATTTTTTGGCCTTAAATATAGCCAGACATTAGTTTTTATGGTGATAAAACAACTGTATTTTTTATATAGGTGACGCAGTTTTCTGTACATTAATACTAGTAACTTCAATTTCAAATATCATAAATAATGCAAAGTAACAATTAGCTGACATGGAACTGCAAAATGTCTTTCACTGCTTCCATAACTTAGCTGTAGTATCTGCAATACGTGTGTCAAATTTCATCAACTTCCGTAGAGTCCTTCTACGTATCTTCACTCATATGCAATCACAGGGTAGCCAGGCAGAAAAAACAAACAAACAAACAAACAAATAAAATAAACAAAAATATACAAACATACAAATAGGCATACAAATACATAAATAAATTACAAACAAAAATACAGACAAAAATAAACAAACAAACAATATCATGAATAAACAACAAACACACAAACAGATAGACATCTATATTATATTCTATCTATCCATAAAATATATATATATATATATATATATATATATATATATATATATATATATATATATATATTGTGTGTGTGTGTGTGTGTGTGTGTAAGAGACAACAGCATATCGAAAAAAAGACTGAAATAATTAACTGAACCGCTCATGCCAAATATTCTACCATGGCGGTATCACTCTTCCCTATGATACCGCCGTGGTAGAATATTTGGCATGAGCGGTTCAGTTAATTATTTCAGTCATTTTTTCGATATGCTGTTGTCTCTTACACACACATTATATATATATATATATATATATATATATATATATATATATATATATATATATATATATATATATATATATATATATATATATATGGAGAGATAGAATATAAATATAGATGTTTATCTGTGGGTATGTTTATTTATTCATGATATTGTTTGTTTATGTTTGTCTGTATTTTTGTTTGTTATTTATTTATGTATTTGTATGCCTATTTGTATGTTTGTATATTTTTGTTTATTTTGTTTGCTTGTTTGTTTGTTTGTTTGTTTTTTCTGCCTGGCTACCTGTGATGCAATAAGCATTATATGAACCGACTTATCATTTAGCTAGGTACAGTCGTAATTCGATTTATATTTTTGACTAAAATATTATTAAATATGCAAATTTGCTATCAGCTGACATGAAACTCCCACGTGTCCTTCAGTACTCATATCTTTATGATCTATCATCGGTATTCATTAGCCGTTTTTAATAAAATTAGGCAAAGTTCTTCCAAATACACATTCCCTTGTTGAGAAAGTTAGTTATAAAACATGCAAATCAGCAGTATCATTGATAGGAACTGTCTGTAGCAAGATTCATCAGATCTGATGCAGTCGTTCTGAGAATATCGGACTTTTGGATAATTACTCAAATTACTGATTATGCTAGCAGAGCCATTAAAATAGCAAACAGAATCTATATGTTTACCAGATTTGATTCGAAAGTAACGAACCGTTCTTGAGATATTGCGCCAACCGACATGCAGACGAACAGACACCATTACGATAATACCTCACCCGTGCGAATACGGGAGCTAAAATGTTCGGTGGAAATAATATTTTTTTTTTGGGGGGGGGGAATGAGGGTGCGATTATAATACAAATACGATTGTGACACACAATGCACCACGACACAGTCTCCGTTGTCTCTATATCTGGCATATGAAACGCTCATTATCTACGATGTCGCTTTTTTGATGTACCCCTTGAGGATTAATTAATTCCATTTCTCACTTCATTAAATTTTCAGAAAACCAAACAGACAGCGGCTGGTAAAATCACCAGTGTAACCAGGGGATGCCTCTACCATTACAACTGCACAGAGATTACTTCGTGCCTCAACAATAACGAAACGGGGGTGTGCGTAAACTGCTGCAACGATGTGGATTTGTGCAACACAGCATCGACGTCACAGAACGTACAGTTGGTCGTCATGGCAACATCGCTCTCTCTCTTCATTGCGGCCACAAGACTCGTTTGTGCGCAGTAGAAATATTGTGAACCCAGACAGTACTCAAATATCGCAATGTCGTCCAATTTCTTGTCGGGTAGTTTTATCTTGCCACCAAAGTATTAGATTTTTGTATTAATCCTCGCGAAAGCGAAGTATCCTACGTTATATAACCTTAGATACGCCATCGTATCTGATTATTTTCCTGCGAGAAGGACGAAATTTTCCAGTAGCTTATTTTACATTTAACTGAGCTATAGTTCAATAGAAGGTCACATCATAAAATGTATGAGGATTGTATTACGTTCCATTAATTTATTAATCTGTTATAGCGTACTCAGCGTGTAAAAACAAAACTTAAAGAAATCATCTCACTTATTCCAGCTGGCAATCTTTTAATGTCACTTAATTATACAAGCAGTTGAATAGTCGATAAGCAGCTCTGTAGAGCAGTCCTTGTGCCCAGGAAGATGTTATCTGTATGGAAAGGAAAAAATACCTGCCAGAACAGCGTAATGTTGGGCGAAGATATTAAATGAAGGCTTACAAATGCATAACTTTTAACAAGTGAGACTTTAAAGTGGAACATGATACTACATCTTAGTGACTTAGTATCGACCATCAGTAGTAGGAGTGATGGTCTAAATGTATAATTAAAACCGTCCCAAAATAAACAAATCCGGGCTGCCTTTTCTGAAAGTGTTGCCATGGCAGGACAGAAGGAGTGTGGAATCCTGGAGCAAAAGCATGCATGCCCCGCCCTGTCCGAAGAAGCTCTATCAATTTTTTGAACACCAGAAATTTTACGTCCATATTCATAACACACCCACAAGCATGAAATGGTCACATCATTCGAGTTTGTCAGCTGAATTTTTTAAAGCTTTTGCGGCATACAAACACATGGAGAAATACAGAGAATCGATCTAATAGTGCTGGGCGCTAAAGCAAATTCGATATTACTTTGGAAATACCCTACGCCATGTATTTTCATTATATTTTCATTTCTCAATATCATCAGCGAACTTGCTGGGTAATTAGCAAGTTTGGTGTCCGGATAAATCGTAAAAACACAGTAGGCCTATATCTACGCGTGAAGGTACCCTGATTATCAACCAACAATCCCAAATCTTTTAATATGCTGCATATGGGCCATGATTCATCATATGAAACTCATTTTAGGGCAAACTCTACCGTCATTCAGACCGAATGTACTTACTCACTGTATGTCAAATATTTGGGGTTTTATTTTATCACAAAAATGACTTGTGTCACGTGATTGTCGTACTTATCTTGCGATGGAGTTACTGTACTCAGTGGGAACTGTCCGCGTCTGTGTTAAGCTGATAAAAAAAAGCAACATCGGTGTTGAAGGCCGGATTTCCAGCTCATTTTTGTAGAACCGCACGCGCAAATGTGACTTTTATCTCATACATGTACAGAAAATTACTAGTCTTATGAACCGTAGAATATTTTACATTTCGACTTAAATTGACGGTCTGATACCAACACCAGCGTGATCCAAAAACATCACGACATCTCTTCCTTCTGAGGGGTCCTTTTCAACACTATGCCCCTCTTACTTGCTAACCAATTTCCTTAAATTTTGTAGCACAAACTGTAATATAGATTCCAACACAAGTCTCTGTGCCTATATTAAGCCTATGAATACGATCCTATGATCCTTGTAATAACATTGCCGTATATGTTGTCTTAGCTTGTGGAAATGCACTTTCTCCTTGTATATATAAAACCTAGGACTGTTGGTTTATAAACAAGCATTTTCATGACCATGTACTGATGTACATAAATATTATTTCTGTAAATATATTAACGTTATTTTACGCTCATATGACAAGACAATAAATACATTATAACATTATTTTGGTTTTCTGTCTGGTAATTTTGGTTTTCTGTCTGATATGGAGAAAAGGTTTCCCCTAGGAATACGGTATCCCAGCTGTCTTGGTATAAAAACGTGTAGTTACAAAATAAAAGTCTGAGATGACTATCCGATTTGCATAACGAGTAAAAAATAATTTTATGTAGACAAACTCACGCACACGGAATCCATCACCGTATCATCGATCATGTACAATTTAGCATTTCCCATGGGGCAATCCATTTTCTGGTCTACGTAACAGGAATATTAAAACAGCATCTGTTTGCCAGACATCTCAACATAGCAACCACCGATTCAATTTTCTTATTTTACTGAGGCAACCACTTAGTCAAACTAACAGTCATGCCACACTGTTAGTATACACCAGTAACGTGACAGATGGCTATTTTTACAGTTGAGGTCACTTTGGGGTCACACCACAGTCACTCACAGCTGGAGAAACACATGACAAAGCAATATTTTTTTTCTCCTGATAGTCATACTTTTATTAAGTATTTACACCTAAAGTGTGATAATTTATTATGTACACTATTAAAACTGCAGCTATGAATTTGATTTGCCAGATTCTAATAAATACTAAAAGTATACATTACATGAAGGTGATAGATCTCTATGTATTTATAAATTTATTTGTATCTAGAAAGTAGAGTTGCAACATACAAGAGTAATCTACATGGCATAAAACTTATAAATCTTTAGTTCATTTACAAACAAAACGAACACATTTCCCTCTTATCTTTTCATTGTAAAGTTTGAGTTTTGTCCTATAGTACTGAGCAGCATGGATAGGTTTCTACTATCAAACTAACATTAGTCCTTGCTTCAGATAAGAAAATAGACTCTTCTCTTACCAACTGTTTATGTCAGCTTCCACATTTACAAAATTATGACAAAAGCTTTTGTTCCTAAACTCCTAGAGTATTTCTAAACTGGTGAAGCTGTACAGCTGTGTTTCAGTTTCCAGCATCAGGTAATCAAAAGAATATTCAGACGTAGGATGTGACTGGATCACCGAGGAGAAGCAAAATATGATGTCAGCCTGTCTGTCCACGGTCCCTCCACAGTCCTTGCTTCAGATAAGAAAATAGACTCCTCTCTTACTAACTGTTTATGTTAGCTTCCACATTTACATAATTATGACAAAAGCTTTTGTTCCTAAACTCCTAGAGTATTTCTAAACTGGTGAAGCTGTACAGCTGTGTTTCAGTTTCCAGCATCAGGTAATCAAAAGAATATTTCAGACGTAGGATGTGACTGGATCACCGAGGAGAAGCAAAATATGTCAGCCTGTCTGTCCACAGTCCCTCCACTCCTGGGAGGGACCGTGGTCTGTCATAAATCTGTCTATCACTCTTTCTAGTCTTTCCACAGGGGTTATTGAAATGATACTGGGAAGTGAATGTGTTCTGTTCTCCATTTTCAATCAGTGATGTGTCCAGTGAAGACCTGTATTTGCCACAAACATCTTCTCTCCTTGACACTTTCATTGCAATCCTTGACAACGCACTACTGTTATCAGTCCTTAAACATTACAGAATCACCTATCCTGTTGACCTTATCAGAGCACTGTATCAATCAGTATAGTGCCACAGACTGGGGAAGTGACAAGAGAGTGTATACATGGATTTAATCCTGATGAGGTCAATAGTCAGATGATCCTGGGGCGATGTTTGTTGACTGATAATGGAAGTATGTGATCATGTGATCAAGGATCGCAATTACAGTATTGAGTATAGGGGGAGAAGACTATTGGAAGCAAATACATGTCTATATAGCACAGATTGAAAAAGGGAAAACAGAGCACCCTGGGTAATTTTCACTAAACCCCTGACCCCTTTCCCAAATCTATAAGTCAGTCCAATCAATCTGGCTTTGACCTGCTTTCTTCAGGGCCTTATTTGCCTGGACGAAGCATCCGCAGTTCAAGAACTTATTCAGTGACAGGGGTGAGGGGTGAGCTGTGTTGATGACGTGGTGTTTTGCCTGGTCGATTATTTTGCCTTTCTTTTGAGCAAAGCCACCCCAGAGTATGAAGGCAATATCTCTGCAGTTGTTGTTGATGATCTTGATGACCGCATCAGTGAACTTCTGCCATCCTATCTTGGAATGGGAATTCGGTTGATGTGCTCTGCGAATAAAACAAGATTGGTCATGAATTTTTTACATTTAGTGAATGGACAGAGTTTGAGAAGAGAGCTTTTACACTCTTTGGATTCTTGCTAATCTGGCAAACATTCATTTCTGAAGGCCAATGAACTGCATTTCTTTGTAATTACTTGACATCAAAATATTGCTCAACTTTGTCAGCTTTTCTTTGAATTCTACCCATCAAGGAAGATAGCCTTTTGCAGCAGCGCATCAACATTTATTTGTAAAAGAATACTCAGGTACATTTGAGGTTTCAACTTCATTGCAAATTTTCCACCTAGTCCCCCTCCCCCCAAAAAACTAGCCAAATTACACAGACAACTGAGAATCAGCATCTGAGAGGGAACATTCAGTGCCGTGTATTCGAAAGGATGACATTGTGTTGTTTCTGTGGAAATCCCAATGCCTGTATGCACCACATTTACTTTCTTAACAAATAAACAAGGGCGCGGCCATATGTGAATTAGGCACCTGTTTTATTAATCTTGTTCAAAGTTGCACCTGCTGTTCTAGTCTGTGGTTGATACTACATGTACATACGGACACATCTTTCAGTATGTTTACACATTGACTAATTTTACTTTGAAAGTTAAATCCAGAAAATAACACAAAAAAGATGCAACTGAATATACATCAGGCCATATATGTCCCTCTCTCTATTTAATTCACTTAGCTTTAGATCTATTGGGACACTACAGAGTGTTAAAATGTGTGTCCCTCATACAAAGTATGGTTTGTACATGATATGAAAAGGAGGTTGTTCAGAGGTAGTACCCTATACATTGATGAGAAAATTTGGATTGACAGACAGCCTACCAAATTCAGTAAATGGCTCAATTTGACCTGTGTCTTGCTAAACCATGAACACATTCAGAGCTCTAACCTGTGGTACCTTTACCAGCAATTCTGTACCACAAGGCAAGTGTTGCAATCCTCTTGGTAAAGGATGAGGAACATATTTGACATTGTGTACAGATGTACAAAGTAAGATATAACTGTGATATCTTACAGGTGCAGCCAACGGAGCTATTCATTGAAAAAGCTATTCCTTGAGCACTTTTGAGGGCAGGGGAAATTTTAATTTTGCTTGGGCAGGGGACATATTTTTGGGTTGCAGGGGAGCAAATTTTAGATTTTTTTGCCGGGCAGGGCAGATATCGGTTGATTGTCCTGGGGACAGGGCTTGGCGAAAAACAAGGAGAGAGGGGAAGCTACAGGAGAAGTTGAGCCATGGTGTTTCCGGTAGAAGGCCACTGCAGTATGTGTCTGCATGCATAGAAATGTTAATTTTTAGGGGAAATTTTTTCACAGGGCAGGGAAAAATGGACAGGTTTTCACATCTCGGGGTAGGATAGCTTTATGTCTGCAGGGGAAATGGAATGACAAATATTGAGGGGAATTTTTTGGAGGGAAGGGGAAATCGGCAAGTTTTTTTCGCCACAGGGCAGTGGAGCTTCAAAAATTGACAGTGGGGAGGGGAAACAGGCAAAAATAAGTGGGGAGTGGGTAAAAATGAAGTTTGAGTGCGGGAGGGTAAGTCGAAAAATTTTCAGTGGGAGGGCAAATTATGAACAGCTAATTAATTACCCCCATGACTTAAAATTAGTCAGTTCACATTACTTGTCATGCACAATATATCTTGTCATAGTAAAGACCACTTTAAAAGTGCATTGTTGGTTGGCTGCACCTGATCTTACTTTGTACATTGCTAATCATACCTATCTTTCATGCATGAGAGTACACAGCCTGATTTGCTATAATGCAAAACAAATCATAGTATACAAATTCTGTTGATTATTATCGTGTTTCAGACTGTAGAATCAGTGATCTAACCTACCTTACAAAGGGTATTGTTCATTAAGCTAAGTGTACAAATTAAAATCCAATCATTTGTCTCAGAAATTCCAATAATTACAACTGTGAAATAGGATCACAGGCATAGAAATTTGCAAGCAGACGGTTTTGTCAAACCTTGTCTCCCATAGGAATTTAATCCACAAATTCTGATCTGAGCTTCATAAATTACAGTATTGATGTATACCTATGCAAAATATTGGTATGTCCGACATGGGTTTAGATCTAGGATCTAGATTCAAGCATATCCTATATGGAGTAAGGAGAATTGGAGATTGTACATGATTTCAGATCATTGCAAGAGAGCTGCAATATTTGGGATGTTATTGCTTTTTTAAATGATCAATATTCTTCCAAATCATAGTAATTACTCACTCTACTGTCAGTGTCGCATTTAGGAGTAACACCCCCTGTTCTGCCCATCTTTCCAAGGAGCCATGGTCAGGAGCAGTGAATGTAGGATATTCAATTTTTAACTCCTTGTAGATGTTTTTCAACGACGGGGGAGGAGGTACACCTTTGGAACGGAGAATGCCAATCCCATGGCCTGCAATAATGGAAGAAATACAATTATCATGATGGTTGAAATAAAGAACATATTTCTGTTAATCTTAAGTAAACATGTTCATTCCAACATGCACATCTTTGAATATGTTTGTCCCTGTGAGCTTTTATTGACTGCAGAATATTTCACCATTGGTTGCCCTGTCTTTATAAGCCTGCAGGAGTGGCACAGTTTATTGATCTAAATATTTGATTGTATTAAGCAAGATGTCACACTTTTCCTAAATAATATAAATTTGTAGGATCGTGTAATGATTCAGGTGGCCAAGAACACTAAATGGAGTTTCTGACGGTTAAAGTTTTGCGCTATGAACAGATGTACTATGCGTAGGATTAGAAATGATCAAAAAGCAGGTGTCAAAGTGCGCCCTCTATAGGAAAGGTCCGCAGCTTATGATGATGTCTTCCCAACCACTATCTCCAATGGTGATCCAAGTGCACAGGTGGCAGGTTCACAGACTCTGAGATATTAGTATTTATCAGTTCGAAAACCTTTACCTGTCCGTCATCATGGTAGGGATCTTGACCAAGGATAACCACTTTCAACTGTAAAAAAATAGGGGAAATTCATAAATGTTAAAGTCTTATTTGGCTTTGAGAGTTTCAAAATATATGCGAAATTAATTGGGATATAATCTTGAGCTATAACAAATCTGAGAACACACTAGATTGGAATTCTCAGTAGGGATGTAGTTCAAAAGAAGTTTTTCAGTAAAGTTAAAAAAGCAAAGAGGATATAGATGGTGAGGTGATTTATTGATGAGTCGACAATGTTGTTTTCAGAAGTATCAAAAATCCACTTCATCCACCAGTTATATGATTGGAACTAATTTGGGATAATTGGATGGTGAAGTGATGTCCGTTTAATCTGCAAATGTAAGCTCATCTGCTTTTCTTTTTAAAGGGACATTATCTTTTGACCTTTTTTCACCAATATTGTTGCAAACAAGCAGTTGATGTTGTAGCCTACCTGAAACCCCTGACCCGAGGTTTTTCTACACAATGTAGGCAAGATGGGATGGAAGTTGTCTATGGTTGACCATTTTTTAGATATCTTTCAATAAGTCGAACAACATCAGCAACTGCTCGTTTGCAACAATATTGGTGAAAAAAAGATCAAAAGATAGCGATAATGTCCCTTTAAGTAATACACTTGTTTTTATGTGTAATTTGTAATATTGGAACAATTAGCTATAGGGCACTTAACAATTTTGAGAAATTTGAAAAATATGAAGATCCAATAATTCAAAATCAGTTCCAATTGTGTTCAGTGATTTCAGATGAAAGCCATGTAAAAATTCTTTTGCATGAACATACAACTATAAAGCTTACTTTGTTGAGGGGGGTCAGGTGAAATGCATGAAATATATTTTCTTTTGGTGGAAATATTGTTTTCTTCTTCCTGTATTCCACACCCAGGGATTTTTCTATCTCTTTGAATATGCTGTTTAGTTTTTCATCTTCAGCTAATGCTTCTTCAATCTTTGTTTTCCAGCTGTTCTCCGTCAAGTATGACAGCAAGCAGAGACCTGTTTTATCGAGAAAAGAATATCTGTAGGATCAACTCGACCATTTACATCTTTGAAAGGGGTGTAGGCAAGCTTTTCTTTGCGCCCATAATTTGAGACATAGATTTTTGAGAACTCTCATCATGTCTTTCTGCCCAAATTCCACGTCGTTTGCAATTCCCAGTCACCTTTTTTCAGACGTAGCAGGGCTTAAAAAGTTTGATATTTTATTGCTCTCGGGCTGAAATATATTTTCTCCAACTGGACCACATTGGAAAATATTTCACAGTGTACACGATCCAGCATCTGTCATTAACTGTCAATTTTGAAAATGGCAAGTATGAATTTGTTATAAAAAAAGGATAAAAAAGGACAGCCGTGAATAGTTGTGATATTTAAGTGGTTTTCGGAAGCACGTGACGTTATTATTCACGGGCAGACAACGAATACTCCAAAATGCGGAGAGAAACAGAAAAAACATTATTTTCTCAATGTTAAGCAATTTTGTTCTGGGATTATGCTAAACATGTGCTATAAATGAGTACTTCTAAAGTTTACACTGGTGGCGTGCATTCGTTGTTTTGACAAGTTCGCATAATAAAATAATAGATGACCCCTGTGACCCGACGCTAACTCATTCACTATAACCATGGATAACAAATGACAACAAACGTCGATCTGCAAGACGTTTAGGGCTAGAAGCTGCTCACCGATCACGGTCGTTTACGTTACCTGCAGCATCGGCACTTTTCTTCGTTGCTTTCTTCTCGCTTGGAGCTTTTGGCAGTTTTGCTTTCTTCGGCTTCTTCAAGTTCTTTGCGGGGACACCCTTGGATTTACGGGCAGCCTTTCCTTTACTCGGCGAGGCTGACTTCCTGGGCTTTTTCGCGCTACTAGTCGACAACTGTTTGGCAGCACGTCGTTTTGGTGGCATTGTCAGTCTGTTATTGCCTTAGCAACGTGCAAACTGTTGATCTCCGCTCTGTAATACCTAATGGGCGTCGCGTTGCGCCTGTTTCTGCTGTTTGTTGATGTTGGTTGATACTCTCCCCGCACACACCAGCCAGTGTAGTGAGTACGCCGCCAACCTTGTGTGTCGATTAACCTTCCGCACACATAGTCCCGAGTCGAGACCCTGCCAAGGGACCCAGTCCTGCAGCACTTTGGCAAGTAATCCGCAACTTACAAGGTGCAAAGTGAGCAGAAGTTTGTCAGTAAGGTTCTCTCGAACAACCTGCACCGCTAAGGGATATTATTCGGTGACTCACTGCACAGATGCGCGTATTGATCGTTCATGCCCATCAACGCATTTTCATATATCCTCTTTTGTTCCACTACCGATATATCCCCAGGCTACATACGTCTGACCGTTATACAACTACATAGTATACTAGTTCTCTGATCAGCTGCTGAGACAAGATATATATATATATATATATATATATATATATATATATATATATATATATATATATATATATATATATATATATATATTTATATATACCACAGTCACCTCTTTGGTCTATTCCGCTCTGCTCTATATACTATGCGGCCCATAGACGTGTGTACATTTGCCTTCTACTCAGGCATTTGTACACACGTCTATGGGGCGCATATATAGACGCAGAGCGGAATATATATATATATATATATATATATATATATATATATATATATATATATATATATATATACATGCATGTATATATCTCTATCTCTTCCGGAAATGCCACGTCCACCTGTCGGTTTATGTTATGTTGTATGTTGACCCTAGAACAATGTCACGATTTACGATTGCTTCGGGATACCTACCCAGCTGATGACTCCGCTTTTGAAAGTTTCAATAAAGCAGACAGAGGCCTTAATTTATACCATAAATTTGAACACGTGAAACTCAAATCCAAACCACAGATTGTAAAATTCCGAATATGACATCGCCATTGATTGGTATCTGTACGGGCATGATTGCTGAATATATTTCCAAGTCGAAACCACGGTCGAGAGACTGTATCGGAGCATAGGTATGTTTGTCCTACGAAAAAGGGGAAGATGGTCAAATTGCGTATGCAGATCTCACGAAAGGGGAAAGATGGTAAAACAGTTTGTGCAAACAGTCCAACCAGTTCATAGTACGTGAAAGAACGTTGCACAAAAACCTCAAAAACACATCTTGGATCCCAAATGTCATCTCAGAAACCATCCAGCCCTACACTTGTAATCACACACTCGTAGCGTCAGCTTTCTTTAGGCTCCAGCAAAACTTGAAGGAGCACTTTCTTGGCATATTCAAAAGTTGCGTAGAGCTCAGGAACAGGCACAGAATGATATTTAAATTATAAGACCTTAATGGCGCTTGCCTCGAAATCAAACTTTCAAAATCTTATGATCATTTTTCTCAAAATGTAAAACTTGTCCAACTGTATGCGACTTAAATGTGGTGCTTCGCTAAATGCACATAGGCCCTATAGTCTACAATTCTACATCATAATCATTCATAAGAAAGGAAACAACTTTTCTTTAGTAAATCATGAGCGATTAAAATTCTAAATTTTTGGATGCTTAAAATTACAGCTTCTGGAGACTTATCGGGAATCAAATGTATGGTAAAGCTCCGCCACTGGGCATGTCGTGAATTACGCGTCTTTCTTAGATAATCATGATTATTCATTTTATAATGTATATATAGACCTGTGGTATTAATAAAGGTCAGACTTTATATGGTCGTTCACCGACAAAATCACGTGACAAAAATACACAGAGCTATCTTTGGCCCGTTGCATTGTGAGGTGAAAAGCCTGTCCTTCTTTGACCCGCGGTTTCTCCACCCACTGTGATTGACCTTTGACAAATTAACGTTCATACTCAGGCTGGTGCGTACTTTCAGGTGGTATGCGCCTCGAAAGTGAATCTTTAAATTTTTGTTCAAACTTTCCAAAATGATATTTTCAACCATTATTACTATAAATCAAGAAAAAATCGATAATCAAGCAGAGAGTTTGGTGCTAGAGAAACCAGTTGACTAAACGTTTACCGATATTTGAAATTCAAAATGGCCATCATCCAAAAGTTTTTATTCGAAAAAACTGTGAGTTTTATCTTATTCCAAGAGCTTTAAAATGAGCTCCCACGAAAATTAGAGTCCGAATGTGTCTTTATGGCAGAATGCAACAAGGGGAAAGATAGACTTCCAAATTTTCATAACCTTTTGACCTACCACTTACGGAGGAATCATTTTGAAGCTTTGGGGAAAATAAAATTTTCACAGGCTTTGTTTTATGAAAATTGGAAATTTTTATTTCCCCCTTATAGAGTTAACAAAGGGATGATGGCAATTTTTTATTTCAAATACCATGAAATATTGTGCAATTTGTTTCTCTGGTACCAAAATTTGCACAATGACCCAAATTTTTATTCTTGATTTTGAAAGCTATTGGTCGAAAGCTTGCTGGAGGAAAGTTTGGGTATAGATTTAAGTCTTTCAATTTTGAAGTGCGAACCAACATGAATCGTTTTATCTCGTAGATCGATTCAGACAATTGTGCGGATCGTGGCTGTGAAAAATTTCCTTTTGAGGGCTTTGCTTTCCAGCAAGTCAACACTGTGTCATTGTGCATGCATGTCCTTCCAGTGTGTTTACCTAGGGTAGGCCTCTTCTGTCCATCTATTCATGCGGCCAAAATCGTGCAAGGCTATGTATTTTGGTTGTATTTCCACAGCTAATACTGCAGTCATTACGTTACTGTGATATAATAAACGACATCTCACATACAAAGAGCAGAGATTCTGCAGATTATATGAGTAAAATACTAGTGTATTTATTTCACAAAATGTAGGTTTAACCTAATGAAGATTTTTCATTTTTAGGCTGGTGAAATCTTTGTCAAGTGGAAAGAAAGCTTCCACAATCGTCCTTGAAATGTTCCCCAGACTTTTAATTTATTCCTTGTCGCCAAAAACACATCACTATTGAGTCCTTACATATTCGGGTTCGAAAAACATAGGCATAATACATTCTGCTTAGAATAGTGCTCCATGGTCAGCAACTTAGTCCATTCTTGTAGCAAATGTCTGGACGTCGACAGAGTTCCAGCACTATTTGATTTTCTTTTTTAACTCCATCATCATCATCATCATCATCGTCAACTTCCGGTCCCTTGATCAAGTCAGTCGAATTGTCTGAAAATCGAGGAAAAAAGGAAAATAATTCATAGCGTTTCAGACTCGCTCGGCGTCAACAAACGTGGCGCGACATGCGTCAATCTGAATGAGGTTGGACTACGGAAGACATGTGCAAAGCTATACGTAAAGCATGTGCACGTGGTAGGTAACCTCCGTCATTCTGAAGGCGAGGCGTTGACCTTCGAAAACAAAACTCTTGGCGATGATGGCAGACCGTATATTTTTGCACTGGATAAAACCATATTAAAATTGAGCTGTGATAAAACAACATGCGACAATTATAAAATCCAAACTACCGGTAACATATTGTGTTGCTTAACATGGTAGAACTTTGACCATCGATATCGCCGAACGCTATCTGCAATCTAGTTGCCACGTCGCGTCGTGTCGCTTGGACTATGAAACAACCAGACCATAGAGGCCTCGAGGGTCTATGACAGCACTCAGAGCTGCAGAGTTACTCCAGCTTTGCCATATGGCATGGTTCTCATCTTTCCGTGTGTTACAATGAATCATTCCTCAAACTATAGGTTCCCTTACCTTAATTTTTTGTCTGTTTCTTAAGTTCTTTTTGTTTTTGCTTCTGCTCTGTATTTTGTATCTGAGTGACGGTTTTCCGAACGTCTGCATTTGGATCAGGTCGCTTGTTCTCAACGACTTCCTTTTTCGACCTTCCTTTTCCACTGGAACCACTGTGCACCTTTTCGAAATTGTATTCGTCATATTCGTCGACGAAATATTCAGCGTCTGCGTCCGTCATTTTGCGGGTCTTTCGGCGTGGAAATAATTATAAATCTTACGATGATTGTTGCAACGCACGTACGTATGGAGCTCGGATTGTTCTCACGACAGTATGTGCACGCAGTGATGCTATGTTTACAGTACAATGGCAGTCACATGGTTGAAACTGAAGAGTACGTATATCGTTGCGTGATTGGTCAGTAACCCCTGTCCCAGCTGATTTATAGGGGGGCGCACTATGCACTAGACATCTTGCAATCTGCTATCTTCGCAGCCAGACATGCAAATGATCGGAAGCTCGCGCTCCCAAGTTGGTAGAATGAGAAAAGTCTTTTCATAATGATTATGTTGTTTTGTCTGTTTGCTTTTTAATTACGTTGTTTGCATCTGCTGGCGTTCTTATAACTTTTGACAAATTTTAATGTAAATTTCATCCGTTTTTTCTAACACCTTGATTGCAGCATAGCTGTACATGTACTATTTCAATTTTACTCTGGAAGATGCATTTTCTCGTTCTGGCTATCAACTCAACGTCCCTTACTGGATGTACGATAGTCGTTCCCATAGGGATTGAAGACATGGAAAAACATATCATATTTTATCGATATTCAGTTTTGCTAACAATTCAGCAATGTTTGCAAAACCGCAGGCATCAACTGGGCGTGTTGCTAAATGCCCAACACGGAAACAATAGATTCACCTCGGCACAGTCCCTCTATCAACTGTGACCTGTTATTAAAAGGGGCATATTACACCAAATGACCCACTGTTCCCAGTGTATACCCATAAAATTCACGTCTTGTAAACCATTGTTTTCCATTCATGTTGCAAGTTAACTCAAACAATTTGCTTTCTTTTAATCTATTCAGGAATATACTTCTTTAATGGAAAGATTACATTCAAAAGAAAACTGTCCCTTTACTGTTAATTACCTGTGTGGAGGATTGTCTTCAGATTCATGAGATTAAACAGTTCATTCACAGCTCCTTAGTTGCCTTAGGAGCTTTTACCAAATTTTCTAGATGGGGCACCTGATACATATTTTACCTTATGAGTTGTTTACCTGGGGCCAAGTTTGCTGACCCTAGTTACATTCTTTACACTGCAAACAGCACTTGTATTCACCAATCCATTTGAGTCTTGGAAAGGTAAACTCACTAAGGAGTGAAATTTGGAAGTATACACATTTGCCAATTGGGTTGGCATTCCGTTTACATACTGCTTACAGACACATGACAATATTCTCATTTTACACTGAGGTTCTTTATTGACCTTTGCTTCAAGAAAACACTTTTCCAGATTCAAAGAGGATGGAATCAGTATAATACAGCCAGATGGACTCAGATTATAAGACAAACGTCCAGGTTCATTCATATACTATCAGGTGGTGATGACATGACTATTCACACGGTATCGTCAACATTCCTTAGAGCTTGTTGAACGCCGCGACATCAACAGACTGGACCATGTCTTCATTAGCTGTGATCTCGTCTTCCAAAAATTCTGTACCAACCTGAAACAGAATATAAGTGATGCTGGTGAATAACTGGCTCTGCAGTGTAGCAATATTCATCACACAGCTTTGACATGATCTTGCCCTCTGTTGATGCACACCTCTAAGACAGCATTGAGAGATGAAAATCCTTGAAAATTGTGCAACTCATCACAAAAGTACACCTTAAATCGGACATTTTTAAAATTGAAATGATAATAAAGTCCATCTTTCGCTAAAATCATTATTCGTTCTTGTAAAAGAGGGAACGGAAAATTTTTTTTAGTTACATTTACTGATAAACGGCCCTTTCGATTTTTTCCACAACCACAACAGCAATTTTTTCAACCACTTTCAATAGTATAGTTTTTTACAGTCTGTAGTATTTTTCATTCTTTCACATAATTGCACAAACCATCAAATAGGCAATGTTACTCTTGACTTTGATTCCTTCGCTATATTTTTTTCAACCATGATTTCTTGTTCTACTCCCAAAATCATGTTGAGATACACAGTATTCAGCTTGTCAACTCAGCCTGTACATGTATACACTGCATTGTTATTGTTGTCAAGTGAATTCTGGTCTGGACTAGAATTCAAATGTAAACAATAACAGTGCACTTTACACATATATAGAAGCTATGTTGACAAGCTAAAATAGCAGATATTTCAACATGCTTTTGGGAGTAGAACAAGAACTTACATTTGACATGCAAAATAAAAATAAGGCAAAAATCAACAAACATTAGAGTTACGGGCCCTTTCAAGTTTGATAGGGTCAGACCAAACAATGAAGAAATATATGGTGTTAAAATGAAAATAAAGGCATGAAATATCAGTTACTACTGCTACATACTTTATCATCTTCTATTACACAGGCAATCTGTAGTTTTTTGATTCCATAACCAACAGGCACCAACTTGGCTGTAGGAAAAATGAAATTTAGACATTCTAATGAAAGCAGTTTTTGGCGATGTAGGCAATTTCTTTTTGCTCCCTCTAGACTAACCAGCCACCAAGACAATCAAGGGAAGCTGATAATGAGTTCAATCAAGACTGTTGCCAAAATTGGCACTACCGGTACTATACATCTTCCATGATCTATTTTCCATGAAAAGTTACCTTGTCATCTCAGAAACTGAACATAGCATATGAAAATATTGAGGAAGCAATACATCTGGAGGCTTGCTTTGGTCAATTTCTCATCATGATGTTGAAAATTACACATTTTACAATTGATCTGTGACAGCTCTCTCAAATGAATACTTACATGCTCCCCACACAAGACCATCTGTTTCAATCTCTCTGACTTTCTTTTCAACTTCAGCCATATCAGTTTCATCATCCCATGGCTTCACGTCAAGGATAATCATAGATTTAGCAATAACTGCCTTTTCTGGATGACAAGAACAAAAAGTCGCTTTTTGAGTTTTGCAGTGGATGGATAGATATATAGATATAATTCCATGCATGTATGCATACATAGACGGAGACAAACATACATTAAATACATACATACAGACAACCAGACTGGGCTGTCGTCCTCTAATATGAGCTCATATTGTCATACAAGTACGACAAAAAGTGAAGCAACACAATGCTACAATCCAACCAAATTTTATAATTTTCTGTGCACGACCACCATAACATGTGTTGTCCCATATACCATGACATGAAATTATGAAAGTCTGCTGACAGAATTTAACAAGAGAGAATGAAAATGAAGATGTGCAGAATAATGATTTTCAAACTGCACTCACTTTTTGATTTCTTTTCTTGATATTCCCGAAGACGTTCTTCTTTCAATTTTTCTGCTGCAGCATCAGCTTCCTGTTGAAAAGATCAAAATAGCATTACAGTTTTCACTAACGACAGTGTTTGGACTGTTTGTAATGGAGGGACGTCTTTGTAAATTTAGCCTGTGACAGGTACTTGACAGGTACGGACAAATTTAGAGATCAACTTCACCTACTGGAAAAATACTCTTCTAGCTCTGATGCTGAGGTGTTCAAAAAGGTGAATTTCACCCATACAAATCATCATGGCAAGTTGATGTGGTGGAAAGTATTCAAGTAACAAGTAGGAACACTCATTTCAGAAATTTTGTGCTTTGTTTAAAAAATTAACTAAACCACGATTGCTATGATGTAGCAAAATATACAACTTGTATCCTTTGTCAATGCTTGCAGTCAAAAACAAAAGAAACTGGATCATTTGGAAGAAAACGTTTTGGTAAAGAGAGAAAGAGAGAGAGATTGGTTTCATGAACTTACCTCATCTGATCCAAACAGATCAATATCATCATCATCATCACTGTCATCATCATCACCATCATCACCGCCACCAGCTGAAGCTGCAGCAGGTGTGCCAGCAGGACCATATTCAGCCACTGGTTTCTTTACTCCTGGTAGGCTGAGAAACAAGACCAACAATACTCAAACCGGGAAAAGATGACATAAAATGGAAGGGAAGTATCTCTATACAAGCTTTCCAAGTCAATGTCTGTCAGGCCAGTATGAAGCTAACAGTTTGGCCTGGGTTGATCAGTATATTCTGAAAACTTAAACTATGTGAAGACGGTGGCTCGAGAGGGGTCAGACCATTAGAAGACTTAAGAGATTCTCAGTTTCATTCACAAGACGACTGAAACTAGTGTTGGAGTGTATATCTTGTAATATATTTTTTCAAACATCACAAATCAAAGTTGTGTTTGAAAGCATTACACAGCAAAGAGTGTACAGCATATTACTAAGTTGTCAAACTTGATAACATTGCATTGTTCATACATACAGTAGTATTTACCTTCAGTTACGCACACAGAGTTCTGATTAGTAACTTGGGAATGAAAACAGGAATAGCTGGGGATGAGGAAACCATGCCTAAACGCATCATTTCACAGTCACAATATATTACTCATCAAGAAAAGTGTTTAAAGTTCACTTTGTCTGTTGGTGTCCTATGGCCACAGAATGGATACACTGTGATATGTACAAATCATAACCCTTTCTTACCTATCAAATTGGCTTGCATACGACTTGACATGGTTGTACCATCTGAGGGCATGGAAAAGGTCAGCTGAAGGTGCACCAGACAAGGCTTTATACACAACAACATCAGCCTGAGACACTGTATACCTGTCAAACAGGATTTAATACAGGGAATTTAAATGCCGTGTATGGTAATAGATAATCACCACAGCCTATTAATTAACTCGATTGGGAAAATGCATTTTTCTCTGATAAGTCAGATATAATGCAATCTTCTTTTGGCCTTCTTTAAGTTAACTGTATTTTGGAGAGCTTCCTTCAGTGCTCATATACTATTACAGGTTTTTAAGCATGTATATGCAACATAAACTCAAGTGATGTTTAATAAATTACTGAACTGAACAATAAAGATACAACCATAGGGATCAATCTACTCTTTCTATCTTTCTTTTCCTCTATCTATCTGTCCATCTATTTTGCATAAATGACACATAATGGAATAAATACAATGAAAAGGGGGATATTGGATGTTTGCAGTTGCAGTACAATGGTTAAACAATGGGAGTAGCTCCATGGTTTACTATAAAACTCAATCAGCAACTTAATTCATTTGGAGATAATGGCAAAGGCCAAACTTTCCCAAAGTAATAGCTAATACCAAGAATGAATCGTATGTGTGATGACATACAACAATGCCCCATTGGGATTCTAAAAGAAAAAATCGTGAATACTAGCACGAAACTCTCTTCTATTAATTTTAAAGTTCATAATTTAGGTGAGAGTAGCGCTTGCGCAAAAGACTGAAGCCACTGCCCGGGCGGTACCGACACTGTCAAAACGAGGATCAGTTGCACGGCCGCAATATGCCGGCGACTCTACGGTGTATCTCAATTAAATGATTTCAACGGGTATACCTTACCCTTCAATGTAGCTACGGTCTGCTAAGAAGTCATTGAGAGCCTTAAGGCCGGCTTGGCTCTTCAAGTCACTGAACCCCATGATTTTTAGACGACTCTTTCACCGGCTGGATCAACAGACAACGTGGTCTCGCTGGAGATACTTTGCGAAAGGACCAGACCATAGTTGACCACCTAGAACGTTAATAAAAATCCACGATACTTAATAATACACGATGGAATGCTCATTGGGTTGAGTTGAATTTTTAAGTTATTGGAACCTTTCAAATTATGTTTTTCCCTATTAAAACCAAATATTCCGCAAGCTTCTTGTTCATCTGAATTTCTTCAGTTTCAAAAGTTCGGTGTATAAAGGCAGCCACACAATGGTACGTGGCAGATTAACGGCTGCTTAGAGTGCCTTATACATAACTGACCTCAATCGAAGGAAGTCGGAAAGTACCTGTATATTCCGCAAGACACTATTTATCGGGCTGAAAATTTATGACAAGACTTTGCATTCCGGTGTACTTTTCAAACTTTGTTGCAAACATCAGATTAATGTATTCGAATTAAACACAAAAAGACAATGACATCGCGTTTTGCAGCTCATTTATGCATTTGTATACATAGACACAAAAAACCTTTTAAACGGTTCACCGTTGCTTTCCATTCACACGCGCATTGTACAGTTGTCAATTCAAGGGAATGTCGCCTAAACAGGCTCTAAGCTTGATTTACCATCAAAAGACATTGGTATCACATTAATTAAAACGTTTCGTACAAATTTAAAGAAAAACGAAGATCAATTTATTATCATGTAGGCCTAGGCCTATATGAAAGGAAACAAGTGCCTATTTATGAGGTGATCTTACCCGTGAAATTATGCTTCATCAAATAAACATTATGCAACGTGTGGTTATAATCTGTGGAAATAATTATTTCCTGTCAATCATTGGGCCCTAACACAATTTACATATAAGAGGACGGCTGATGCGATTATTTGGAAGGTTACCATTTTATATGAGGAGGGTTATTTCATTTCTTGCACGAAGCGGGGGAGGGGGTACCAATGTTTGTGCAAGGATAGGGAAAAGATCAACTGATATTTTAAAACAGTGCGCTTGGACGTGAATGCACAAGAGCAAATTAAGTGTGTGGGGGATATTATGAAAGATCTGCAAGAATGTATAGATAGAGCACTGTAATTTTGCGATAGGCTTTCAAATAAATCCTCTGTGACACAGTTAAAAATACACACATTTACATGACTTTTCAAAGTGTAAATAAAGCTTTAATACATTTTTATAAAAAATATTGTAAAACATTGAATCATCCAACATAACTTGCGTAAAAGAAAATTATAAACTCTGCTGCGTTCCAGTAAAATAACCTTATCAAGTCTGTACTTCATCATGATATCGTAAGCATACTTTTGTACTTACAACATCAAATGAAAAACATTGAGAAAGGACACATTTTTTAGTTAATAAATCTCTGTCACCGCAACGGCACTCAGAAAAAAATAATGAAGAACTGAATCACTTTCTATCGATGTAACAGCAATTTGTAAAGAAACAAACCAACCAACACGGAAAGTAATGAATCGTTCTCTATCACTTCTGCTGCAATTAGTGAAAAAAGTACAGAATCAGTCTCTACCACTGCTAAATTTACAGACGTCGCCACTTCCATCACCTTCAGAAGCACTGCTACCACCCTCGTAACTTCCATCAATATCCTATTCATCGTCACTATCTTCCTTCACCTCCTCTTTCCCCTCCTCCTTCTTTTCTCCTCCCTTCATTATCATCATGTATTTTTCAATTAGTATTTATACCACACTATATTTTGCGAGGTATCGAGTTTTTGAAAAGTACCAAACCTCCCCATCCCAATGTTAATTATGTCCAGGCCCTTATCTTTTCTTTTCGTTTCACCACAATCCCTTCTACCCACGGAACTGAGGAAAAAGCCAATATCTGTTGTGACCATAGACGTAAAAGTAAGTCTGCGATTCTTTTCTTTTTTTTTTGAAAAATATAACCGCTTTATTCTAACAAGGTAGCAGATAAAACAAATCTACATAACTGTGAATGTGTCAAAATTACATTGCAACTTGTCTTGAAAAATCAGACTAAAGATCATCATATAAATGCATTCAGGGTGCATCCTCCTCCTTCAAGTCTTACAAGGCTTGAAAACTTTGTAAACTTTGATAACGTGGTGATTATTTTTTTTTTTTTTTTTTTTTTTTTTTTTTTTTTTTGAAAAAGATAAATTTATTTCAAAATAGTCACAAATAAAACACATCTACATAACTGTGAATGCATTAAAATTACAATGTGTCTTGTCTGTAAAACAAATAATTAGCTGTTTAATTACATAGATCATCATATGAATGCATTCAGGATGCATTCTTCTCCTTCAAGTCTTACAAGACTTGAAAACTTTGTGATAAAATACTCAGTTTTGTTCATCATCTTATAAGTGAAATATAATGTATTTGCATTCAATGTATTAACGCGGTGATTCGTGACGCACGTCGAGGTAAACTGCGCCCCCAAGGTCGAAGGCAGTATATTAGATAACGTCCCGGCATTCAGTGCGTCGCTGTCGCCATTTTGGTGTTAAACTCTGCGCTGGTCAGAAGCCAGGCAGGTGAGTAGTTCATATTGAGAAAGCCACCGGTAAATTTATGAAATGCCTGCATCAAAACTGTAGTAACTATACTATGTTTAACCGTTTGACGGAAAACCATGGAATTTAGCTCAATGAAGTGCAAATGTCTGTTGTGCAACGCGACAACGAACCCAAATTTTGGCTAGGGTTGTGTCGCAGTCTGCAGCCATGACCAGCAAAGATGTATTGCACGTCTGCTGCCTAAGTGACCATCATATACTTCTGTGTGATTTCAGCGTGCTTTCCTACTGATGGTTAAATTATATTGCTAATAGGAAACTCCTTGCTTAAGAAAACGTAGCTATACTCCATGCAACCTGTTGTGTTTCTACCTCTGCCTCCATTTTAACTGATGACCTTCTCTCTGGGTCAAGTATGAAGTCAGGTTCCAGATCTAATTCGGAGCAGTGTCATTAAGATTTCATTACGATTTTGATTACCGTTGCAATAGAAGAAACCCATGACTTCCGTTAGGCCCTATTGTAACTAAAGGCACAGTAATGCTCTTGAGAATTCCCCGGCGGAAGCATATCACAAGTATCCTTGAAAGAGTTTTAGAAGTAGCTGGTTAGTGCTGGCTCAGCATAGCAGGGCTGTTACCAGCTGCGCCTCACCACAGCACTGCTGACTGCCAAAGGCTAAGCCATGGACTCTCACATCACTTTCATGGATGTATGCCTGTTTACTACAGCTGATTTTGAATCCATAACTTGTGTTGATCTTCGTTTTAAGCACACCTACATCATCTAGGTGCATGATGTGCTCAGCCATGGTTGTAAACTTAGCAAAGCCCACAGTAAGTTTTGGATTCAAACCCGCCTGTTTTCATTGGGCAAACCGCCCTCCATGAAAATGATGCAAGAGTCAGCAGTTTAGCCTATGGCAGTGAGCAAGGCTGTGGTGGGAGGCGTAGCCAATAACATACAGCTCTATTCTGCTGTGCTACATGTGGATTTAGGTTTGTTTAGGATGCTTATTAATTAGGTATGTGGTGTATACCGTAGAAAGAAGAAAGTTGCCGAGGGGGCATGCAGGAATCCTTTCTGAGGTGGTACACAGTGAAACTTAAAAGAAAATGCTTTCAATAGTAGTGATTCCGTTCTTCAATTTGAAATTTGTGTTCATGCAATCTTAAGTAAACACACCAGTTAACTGGAACAGATGATCAGGACTTCCAACCAATATTTCTGCCATGCCCAACAACTTTTGTGCACTTTACAAATGGTTGACCATTAAGTTGCAGTTAGAGCTGAAAGATACAATATTCAGTTTTCAAAAAATCACAATGTCTCGAAGCAGCTGTGCTCATCAGGGATGATACTAATTCCCAGATGAGGTCTTGCTTTACAGGAAGGCCCTATATGTCATCATTGATTTTGTCCAGAAACTTTTCTCACCTTTGACCCTTGTTCTGCCAAGTTCATATGCCATCATCAGGTCAAGTTGGTCAAAAACCAGTGAGGCATAGCATGTGTCATGTTTTGCATTTTAACAAAAGACTTGATCATTTGAACTGCTATATCATGCCATGCTAAGTAGGTCAAAACGTGTAGTTTTATCTCAATACAACTGACTCAACAGATGGGGAAGTAATAAGTTAATGACAACTCTTTGACTTACATGAACAGAAAAGTTTTGGGTTGCATTCACAGCAGAGATATAAAGGTACAACACTGAAGTAAGTCATGGCTGTCATGCAGTGTACAAATCAAATATAATTTGTTCACTTACCTGTCATATCCAGGGCCTGAAAATTTTCCTTTTTTCCCACTGGTCCCAGGACCAGTGACCTGTTTTTTTGCACTGGTCCGAAGGTTCAATCCAATGGTCCTCAAAAATTTGCATAACAATACAAGAATGATTCATTTCTCGTACTTGTGTTATATACGCATTTCTATCAGATTTGCTTGGGATTTACATACAGCAAAAACTGTCAATCTTTGTAATACAGACACACTGCTTAAACATTTACTTGGTAGTTTTCTCAAGTTCTTGTACACATACTTAACATGTTTTGTTTTAACTATTACTTCATTTTTATAACTGCCCAGCAGTTGATTCTTTTCCACTTAAATTGCAAAAAATAGGTTGAAAACACAAAATATCTGAGAGGAACTTCTTTTCCCTTTGATAGCAATAGCAAATTGCCATTACACTGTTTTGAGTAGCTAGGCAGTTCTTGTTCAGGTCAGCTACAATCAAGCTAGGGGGTCTTGACTATATACCGGTATAAGGAATTCAGCATGGTGACCTTCTAAATTCTGAAGCTTGCTTGCAAAGTTGCTATGGACGATCGGAAAGTTATAATGAGACTCCTTCCAGAGAAATTTATCGCAAAATACTATATTGATGGACAGAGATATAATGTTTTCACACAATTTTGGAGTTGATGATATTTTTAGGTGAGGCTATGGTCTGGTTTTTACCACGCTACATTTTACATATAAAATGAGTACGTGGCCTGGCATTTGATTTTTGTCCCAGGGCCCAGTGCAGTGACTAGTGGACGCACATCGCCTTGCTCATATAATGAATCGCAGACTGTAACAGAGTAACTGATTTTCCTTTAGAGTTTACGTTGTGATGAAAGAAATAGACTACATTTTAAATGTTTGATTGACTTAAAAGAAGCAATAACCTGTAAGAGCTAGTAGAAGACGTAGTCTCACAATGGACTCTTAAGTGAAATTCTCGGCCTGATATTAATGCGTCCCACGTATTTTGGGGGACGTAGTTTCTAATTTTGCATCAAAAGACACTAGAACACAACCGGGAAAAACACTGGAAATTCCCTAGCGAAATAAATTGGCTCCCGTTTGTACTGGTCCGCGGACTTTTTAGGGGTAATTTTATACTGGTCTGGGATAAAAAATTGCTGGTCCGGGAACTCGGACCAGCGTTATTTTAAGGCCCTGATATCTTACTCAATACATTACAGGTTATCATCATGTTGAGGGCGTGCTCACCTTTAGCCAGACTCTGGAGTACCTCCTCCAGACTGGCCATCTTACCGGCTAGTCAGAGGCTAAACTCTACCGCAGCACCTGCTCCAGAGAAGGTTGAAGTGTTTATCGATGACAAACGTGTACTGGTGGATCCTGGCACAACCATTCTACAGGTAAGAACTTTGTAAAAAATGAATTCGCCAATAAATATTGTCATATTTATTCACTGTTAATTGAGCTATTCAACTAGTTTTAGTGACTGTATTTTTTTACTGCATCACATATAACAGGTCAAAGACATCAAAGGGTACTGTTAATAATCTTTTCATACTTCTTGAACATAATTGCTTCCAAATGATCAAGTACTTTTGTATAATTTGGTTACTTTGATACAGGGTGTGTAAAATACAAATTTGTATATACATGTAAGATATCCTTCAGTACAAAATTCATTAATGTGGACTATCATCCATTTTATTGAATATTTTGGGTGGGTTTTGTGTAGGGATGACCTTTCTGACATAAAGTGGCTGTCATTATCCTGAATATCAGAACTAGTGCTTCTCAAGGCAGGTTTCATAGCTCATCATTCTCACAAGGGAATATTCCATGTGACTGTTTCCTAACATACTTTGCTCTGTTACTGCTACAGGCTTGTGCAATGGTCGGTGTAGAGATCCCAAGGTTTTGCTTTCATGACCGGCTGTCCGTTGCTGGTAACTGCAGAATGTGTCTGGTAGAGGTGGAGAAGATACCCAAGGTAATACAAAGCTTGCAGTGTAATGATACAACAGTGATATTTCTCATAATCTTATGTAACTTCCAGTTGTTGTAACTGGAATGTAAAACAGGTGGCATATGTATCAGTACTGTGTTGCAATTTATCAAGAATAATCACCTACACAAGGCCATCTTCATCAAATGTTTATTCCAGTTTCCTTCCCATGCAACTAAGAATGAGGCTCATATCCGTATTATTTTCAAACTTAATTCTCTGACCAGCCTCCATATGTTTGCTGTGTGTGAGTTCTGCATTTTCTCATCCATTCATCCTGCAGTGAAATCATTCTAGAAATGTGGGACACCTGCTTAACCCTTTCACCCCCAGCTCCCTGTGTACAGGTCCAACTTTACCATAGAAAACAATGGATTTGAGACAAACCATGGTGGTGAAAGGGTTAAGCAGTGTTTCACAGTGGTAATACTTCGGTAGTGAAATTTAAATTTTTTACCTCCGATGTGAACTTGACAAGTGATCTGATTTTATAACTTCGTGATTGCTTCCAGCCACAAGCAGCCTGTGCCATGCCCGTGATGAAAGGCTGGCGTATCAAAACCAATTCTGAGATGACCAAGAGAGCCAGAGAGGGCATAATGGAGTTCTTGTTGGTCAACCACCCACTTGACTGTCCAATCTGTGATCAGGGCGGAGAGTGTGATCTGCAGGTTTGTATTTGCCTTGTCTAACTAAATGATAGGTACCAGTGTGTGATTGTAATGAAAAGGCAAAAAACCCTGAAGATTGAAAATTGTCAAAACACTTTTCAGCCTTGCTCTTTACAAGAAAAATTTTCACAAGTTGGAAAATAAGTGAGTGAGTATGGAATTCTAGATAGTAAAGTTATGCATGTTCTGCTACGCTGGAAAAAAATATACATACATGTATATTAAATCTAAGAAGACAGAATTTGGTCTTTTTCTGACCTGTCAGGGGTCTTTGATTTCCAGTTTTGGCAAAAAACAGTTAATCTTTCATTCTCCTGACTTGGCAGACTTGTACAATTTAGTGTTAATAGCCACAGAGATTAGACTCAAATGCAGGATCTCTCTGGATACCTTTGAATCTGTCCTGTTGATTGATGGTCAGTGTGTTGGCCAGTTAGTAATAAATGTACATGATTTAGGAACCACAGTTACACTTTTGCTGTCTCCAAGTGTGACTTCACTGGCAAACTAAATGACAGGATACCATTAGTAACATGATTTATTCTCATGGTGCCTAAATTATCAACTTTTAATAGTAAATTTGCACAACCAAAATTTTACCAACATTTGAATGTAAAATGTCAACTGCCTATTTCAGTGAAAGATTGATTGAGCATGACCTGGAACAGCTGCTTGATAACAGGTTTGCTATAAATTAAAATTGCACCCAATTTATTTCAGGACCAGTCAATGGCATTTGGCAGTGATCGCAGCAGATTTGTTGACAATGCATTTACCGGCAAAAGAGCTGTTGAAGACAAAAATATAGGACCCTTAGTTAAAACAATAATGACCCGATGCATTCACTGTACAAGATGTGTCAGGTAAGGCATTAGCTGTATTGTAACATAGCTTGTAGTACACAGAGATGTACTTACAAGCACTTAGATTAGATCAAGACACTGTTGTTAAGAATTTATGGTTGGTGTGTTTAACAATGTAATATGAGTTCATTTAGGCAGCGACACAAAGAATTTATAATCAATACTTCTCATAAATTGATGCATTTTCTCATGTCTTCATAACTTTCTTAAGAATAAGATCAACATTATCTGTATACAAGAAATGATATTTTGTACCCTGCCATGCATATGCAACAAGATCTTTCATATGAAAATGAAAGCCCATAATAGTGTTTGTAGGGTAGAACTTTGAAGTACAAGAAATCACAGCATCGATATCAGCTTGACAATATTGATTATGTTTATATCTGTTAGATTTGGGAATGAAATTGCAGGTGTAGAAGATCTTGGAACCACTGGAAGGGGAGGCAGCATACAGGTTAGTGTTTTGCATGAGTTTGTGCAGAATTCTTGATTTGTGTCAGAGGTATATGTGTGTGAAAGGCAAACCGTTGAATTCCTAGTAAACACAGCCTTGTAGAGCCTGCTTAGCAAAGATTATTTGCCTGTATAGCAAAACTGCCAATATTCATAATTTACTGTTGACACACTTGATTTTTGACATAATGAAATATTGACATGAAAAGTGATGATTTGATATTAACAGATTTTTTTGTCATGTTGAATATTTGAACCACCCACTTCTCATTTGAAAGTCTAGTCATTTGTTGTTTATCAGCCAATTTCCACTGAAGTACATTCAAATGAATTTCTCTCATAGATTGGCACCTACGTAGAAAAGATGTTTATGTCAGAAATGTCTGGAAATATTATTGGTGAGTAAACATACAATGTGGTTAACTGCAAAAGATCACAAAGATGTTGGTAAATACAATGTTGTGCATTCAGTTAATAAATCTCAGGAGAGAAAGTGCTGCCGACCATATCTAAAACCAAGAGTTGCTTCCAGAAATACAATTGTACGTTTGCTTTCTCAGCCAATCAAAATTAAGGTAGTACACACCTTAATGTACAGGGGCCAGAACATTTGAATTCTTTCAAACCCACAAACAGCTCATTTTAATTTGCATTGGTTAGTTTTTGACTTACAAAAATCAAAATTAAGGTAGTACACACCTTGATGTAGAGGGGCCAGAACATTTGAATTCTTTCAAACCCACAAACTGCTCATTTTAATTTGCATTGGTTAGTTTTTGACTTACAAAATAAACAATGTATATTAGACATCTCAGGTAAAAGACTTTATATGAAAAATTTAGACAATCAAAATTCTGAACAATGCGACATTAGTGACATCAGACTAGCCAATGTACACCAATCACCACACAATGAAGCAATACAATTAGTTAGCTAAGTATTGAATCAAGAAACATCACTGAAAAAAAATTATCTAACAATATAAATCACTTTACTACCAGGTCCTGTGTTCTGAACTTGCTCCAAAATGACTTCATAACAGACTCTACCTGCTTGATTCCAAGAAATGAATTTCACACAATGTAATTTCATCATGCTTATTACCCCTGTAGGTTCAAGCATTGCCATAGACTACAATATGAATGGACCTAGTGTTGATTGAGTTAAGGCCCCTAATGCCCTTTGTGAGGGCAAAACATTTACTTTTTCCACTTATTTTGCTTAGATTTATGTCCCGTTGGAGCATTGACATCCAAACCGTACGCATTCACATCAAGACCGTGGGAAACAAGGAAAACAGAATCAGTGGATGTTCTTGATGCTGTTGGCAGTAACATTGTGGTCAGTACAAGAACTGGTGAAGTCATGAGAATTCTACCCAGGCTGCATGAGGTGGGTGGTGTAATTGAGGCTATTGCAAGGTTTAAAATTCAATAAAGAAGGTCCACTCACACCACATGTGTTTCCAGAAAGATTTAATGCCAGGCAAAATCTTTGTCAGAAAGTGGATGAATTCTGTGACTTGTGGGCCCTCAGTTTTCGCAGGTTTGAACACAGATGCACTTAGGAAGATAAGCTGCATTTGGTATTACATAAACCTGGCATTACATGTTGAATCATGTAAGATATGACATGAATTAAATGACAGAAATCAGTCTCCTTGAATACCTTATGTTCCTATGTTTATTTGCCTAGTAACAAAAGTATATTGTATAAAATCAGTGAAAGGATATTATTGTTTGAAAAATGCGTGTTTTTGCAAACAGCTTCACCCTAAGGAAATTTGAAACAATTGGACACTGGCCTGATCTTTCTGATCATTCTTTTCTGATCATTTTCAAAACAATGTCATAGAATATGACCAGAAATATCACTTTGCACATCATTATTCCTGTTATGTCCAGGACATCAACGAAGAGTGGATTTCTGATAAGACAAGATTTGCATATGACGGTCTGAAACGGCAGAGACTGACGTCCCCGATGGTGAAGAACAACGAGGGCCTCCTAACACCATGCTCCTGGGAAGATGCCTTGGTGGTGGTTGCCAACGTGATGTCAAAGGTCAGCGGCGATGAAGTGGCTGCCATTGCTGGTGGATTGGTTGATGCTGAGGTATGGCTACTACTGATACCTACCCTTTCATCTCTTATCAGCTCTTGACGTTCTAAAACGTTTACATAAAATTCCTTCAAGGCAGCAAGCCCGTGCAGAAATAGTGTACATCTTATCATGGTTACCTTTCTTTGAACAAAAAAATTTCTATCAAAAGAATCTCTGTGGTCATTTTTTCTTCTATCATTTCTGAATTCTCATCAGGAAAACCTTCAAATACAAGCATCAGAAGTCAGCCAAAGTTTTCTTCTGTCACTCTTTTCTTTTATGTAGGTTTATTTTTTTCTCTTCAATGGGTAAAATTTTGCCTGGTGTGTTTTCTTTTCAGGCACTTGTATCCCTGAAAGATCTTCTCAACAAACTGGACAGTGAAGCACTTTGTACAGAGGAAATATTCCCAATGGATGGAGCTGGGTAAGCACAGTTTATCCTTAAATGTTTGTCAATCACTTGTCTTTCCTCAGGCATGATTTTGAAACCTGGTTTCCTTTACCACAGACACTGACTTAAATTTCTGCCCTATGCTTAGAGGATCGATTCTTTAATAAGCCCATTTTTCCAATGTCATAGTAAAAAATTAATATGTAAAAGTGACAAGGCATTTAACAGATTCAAAATTATAACAAAACAATCTCATTTAATCTTCAAGTTTCATGAAGTTTATCATTTTTCTGGTTATTAAAAACCCAGAAACATCACAGATTCAAGTTTCAAGTTAAAAAGTGTACAGTTAACGTAATTTTTTTATATCAATTAACGGTCCACATTTGGAGTAGTGATGGCATTGAAAGGATAATCAATAGTAACTTGTAGGAGATAATTCTAACTTTAGCAATGTCAAATATTAGCCAGTCTTTGAACAAACCTTGACCTTAGGATGGTTAACTGTCGCCATATTGTAGGAAGGGGATTTCACTCTAAATCTAGGGAGGAGAATACAGGTGAATATTTCATGCATTGTTTCATTACAAACTTCATGGCGTTTGTGTTGTAGCACTGACCTGAGATCTAGCTACCTACTGAACACCAGTATTGCTGGTGTGGAAGAAGCAGACTTGGTGCTACTAGTTGGCACCAACCCCAGGTATGAAGCACCGCTGTTCAATGCAAGGCTCAGGAAGTGCTGGATGCATAATGAGTTAGATGTGGCTGTGGTTGGCTCTCAAGTTGATCTGACATACACATATGAGGTAAGATCCCTATCAGCATACTCCCAAATAGAATGTCACTCTGACCACGACTGTGCTATGTGGAAAATGGACCCTGAAGATATGTATTATAGCGGTACAAACAAATATATGTTGATAAACTAAAGCACAGGAATACACATTGATCTCCTTGCATTTCTGCGGGTGATTTTGTTTGTACCATGGTCCATTGAATTTCTGGGTTTTACCCATTCTGTCTGCAGTGTAAACCCCTCTCTGAAAGCAAGCGCTCAGATCCATAATTCAGCTCCAATTTTGATGTCAATGTCTTTTTGTAAAGAGCAAAAACCACCTTCTATTTTATCTTAACAAGCGAAGAAGGTTATGTTCTTCACTCAAGTTCTGTTAAACAAACAATTTTTGAATCATTTGCATTAGTTAAATTAGTGAATATTTTTCTCTGTGTGAGGCCTTCATCACTACTTGTAATAATTTTGCTAAATAAAAGAGATTTATTACAGTTAAGTTAGTATATATATTCAATCGCATTGTGTCTTGAAATTACTATCTATGATAGCATTTGCACTTATGCAGCTTCTGGCTGAAAATTCCAATAAAGTGTGCTAATTCGAACTCTCATTTCCACCATCCTAGCATCTCGGTGACTCCACCAATATTCTCAGTGACATAGCCTCTGGAAAGCACCCCTTCTCCAAGAAGCTAGCTGCTGCCAAGCGTCCAATGGTTGTTGTTGCAGTGGTGCTTTGCAGCGAGCTGACGGCCAGTCTATCCTCAGTTCAGTGACATCCATAGCACAGAATGCAAGGTCATCCAGTCAGGCTGGTGACGACTGGAGAGTGCTCAACGTACTCCACAGGGTGAGTCATCCCTGATAAATTTCAAGACTATCCTTGAATTTAGACATATTGGACACAGGTCAAACATGGATACCCGGAAAAATTAAAACTTAATATTAATTTAAAAGATAGTAGCTTTCTTTTCAAATTGTTTTTCTGCTTTCTGAAACTTGTTGAATAGTCAATCATCAGAGCTCACAACATATATATACACTATAACACGTTACTTATGCTGATGACATGATTTCCGATATCAATTACAGATTATGTCATTGAAACATTTACACTCATGTGTGACAAATGCAAGTGCAAGAATTTGACTACTGCAAAAATGCCTTCATGTAAATTCATCAGGTATTGGTTCAGATTCCATAATTTAGATGTCTAAAATGACAATTAGGCTGTGTTATCAGCAATACATTTTCATACATCATGGAATATTTGTAATGTATGACAAGAGGTGTATCTGTGGAGTTGACAAAAACTTGACAGTGATGAACTTATATTGGTAAAAGAGAGATGGGCTTTTGGCATATAGTGTCAAGTGATTAAAGGTGTTACAATCTGTGTCCCACAGGTGGCCAGTCAAGTGGCTGCTCTTGACCTTGGATACAAAACAGGTGTTGATGCCATCCGCAACAACCCACCAAAAGTACTTTTCTTGCTTGGAGCTGATGAGGGCACCATAACCAGAGATGATCTTCCAGAGGACTGCTTTGTGATTTACCAAGGCCACCACGGCGATGCCGGAGCGTCGATGGCTGACGCCATTTTGCCCGGTGCTGCTTACACAGAGAAGACAGGGACGTACGTCAACACAGAGGGCAGAGCACAGCAAACAAAGTAGGTTTTCACTAGCCGTCAGACAGATAGTGTCACTATAAACCCATTAGTTGGTGGACTGCTGTAGTGTCTGTACACACAGTACAATCTATTTAATAGTAATGACATGCCCAACCTTAACATCTTGATTAGCATTGCCAATGTAACCCTATACACCAAAGGTAAAAGATAACATCTTACGATCTCACTGGAATTTCCGGCACTCAAGGTGTACGATAATATATTATGGCGCAGGAAATTTCCAGCATTCAAGGTAGTCAAGGGATTTATTTTCACTTTTGCAATGGACAAACCTTGCATACAAATATAAATTTAAAATGAACTGATCTGCTCTTTGCAGCAGACAGAGTTTCTCTTTTCGTATAAGCTGAATCAGTTCATTTGCATCTGATTTGTTTCAAGCTGTAAACAATTTTTACATTCTGAGTATAGTTGCATAAAAATGGGAATATAATGGTAAAGTTTTCAGGTTCAAGAAATATTACCAGTATATTTAACTGTATTATTGTGTGTCGTATCTTTTACATTAATCAGTGTCGTGACTCATTCATCAATATCTCTCCTTCTTTCCAGACTTGCCGTTTCGCCACCAGGCTTTGCCAGAGAGGACTGGAAGATCATCCGAGCCCTGTCGGAAGTGTTGGGTCATGCCCTGCCTTACGATGAACTGCATGAAGTCAGGAGACGGCTGACCGAAGTCTCCCCTAATCTGACCAGATATGGTGATGTGGAGGAAGCCAACTATTTCAAACAAGCACATGATTTAGCCAAAGTAAGCACAGACTGTCTCAGCAATGTGTTGAAAAGATTTTGTAATGCACTACTTCACATTGAAAATTTCAGTAAATAATAAAGTATTTAGAATGGTATTCTTCGACATGGCAGAATTCTACCATGTGTGTTAACATCATGTACAATGGGTAAAGAGTCTTCTCTGTGCATAAGGTGATTTGAAGCTCAGGATTTAGTTGCGATGATTTTTGTGTCCATGAGTCAGTGTTGTGTAGTTACTGAATACTTTAATCCTTCCCTTGTATAGGAATGACTGTTCTGTAACACAAATCTTTTTGATGTTTTGCCATGAAGTCAATATGTTTCATAGAGACAATTGACTGTAAGTCTGTGTTTTTGCCAAGGTTTAAAGACACAGGTATATGGTTTTGGTAATTCCAGTAGCATTCCTACTGTCATCTAATATGATTGCATCGATACATTATAGGGATCCCAGGTTTACATGATAAGGGAAACTTGGTAAAATTTACCTAGGTACAGCATGTAACAAAACACTGTAAGAGTTCTTTAAAAAAACACGACATGTTATATGAATTTTCACAACTACATGTCAATTATCCTGTTTGACATAAACAAAAAGTGACATTTCTTTTCAATTCTGCCAACAGAGTGTAGCACCAAAGATGTCAAGTTCACCCTTAGAACCAAGCCAGCTACATCTGAAAGACTTCTACATGACTAATAGTATCAGCCGGGCGTCCCAGACCATGGCCAAGTGTGTACAGGCAGTGTCAGCTCAAACAAGCAAAGCAAACTGAAAGTCCTCAAAATGGAAAATGAAAACTTAAAATGTACATATTAGAATTTTTTGCATGAATTCATCAGTGTAAAAGTTATGTATATTGTTTGCAACCAACCAACCATGCACTTTCTTTGTTGGACGACATCCATGAAGGCTCCTTCATGTCCTCAGTGGGCGAATGACATTTGGCATTTTGTAGGTTCTTTGTGTTTGACCAAAAGAATGATACCTAATTTTGGATGTTAGTGAGTGAATCTAAAGCAAATACTGCGTCCAAGTGTTTTCGGATAGTCTTTCTTATCATGATAAAATACTATGTAACAACAACATAGATCACCCATTTTACATTGTGAATAGCAGAGATAATTTCACAAGTGTGTGCAGAGATGTTCAAGATTTCTACTTTATTGACGAGTAGTTATGTATGCATGTGTTCAATGTTCAGTTTCTCAATTGAATAAAGAACGCAGATTTATCAAAAAAACTTTTTTTTTATTTTTTATTTGAAGTTGGACAAACTTTGATTACTGGAATTTTTACTCCCCATAGAAAATCTATTTGCATTACATTTCTGATGAGTTGGGGTATTAGATTCATATTTCAGGAGTTACTTGTGTTTGATGAAAAGCTGTCCACAATCAGTTTTTGCTGGCCATAGTTAGCTATTCTGCACTACCTAATTATGTCGTTACAGCTCATCACCATACTGTCATTGACCACCAGAGGGAGTATTATCACATCTCAATTGTCCACTGGAGGGGTGACTTCATTGACTGTTTGGGACTCTTCTGTATGTCTTACAATGATAGGTGGTAGGACTCTGTTGTGGCTTGCCTGGTTCATCACAAGCTCATCTTCCTCGTCTATCAAGCTGCTCAACTCCCCCAGACGCTGACTCTGAGGCTCAAGAGTGCCACGAAATCTCATTGAGCTTGTAGTACTAGCTGTATCACTGTTGAGGAAATTGTATGTTAATAACGATTTGTCATAGAGGATGAAATGAGCTACAATTAAAGGATATTTTTTGCATATCTGACCACTGGAAATTTCCCATAGATAGGGTCCTCCAACATTTATTCAACGCTAGAGTCTTATGGTAAGGTAGATTGCGTCTTAGGCATATATCAAGACTCAAATTTTACAATTCTTTTCTGGTCTACCACTGGGGGGGGGGGGGGGGGGGCTCCCTTCAAAGCTCATACAGTAACTGAAGTTTGGACAGGCTTATTTTTGTGAAAATCGAAAATTTTACTTTTCCTTGTAGAGCTAGCACAGAGATTGCAGTAGTTTTGAATTTCTCGAGTCTGTAAATGCCAGGCAATTTTCTTCTGTTGAACCAAAATTAGCACAGTAACCCCAGATTTTCATTCTTGATATGTCAAAGCAGTGGTTGAAAGTTTTGTTCAGGAAAGTTGGAGCAAACAAATGTCTTTCAGTGTCAAGGTGCGTACCATCAGAAATACAGTTTCAGATTTTCATTAGTCATAGCAAGAGCAATACTTCCTGAATGATTCGTGGTTTGGCTTGACAAACCCGTCCGATTTTTAGTATTCCTATGAAAATCACCAATAGGGAATGATGGTTCTACATTTTTCCAGCTGTTTCATCGGCTTTGCCCTGGGTAATCAAGCCTTGGAGAGAACTTGTAATTATTGAGCAAATAATCTACAAGTTTCTTCAAGTATAAATCTTTTGATGTGATTACAACAGCCATGAGGTTTGCCGACAAGAGTTGTCTCCCAGGGGTTGTCAGATAAAGCAAATATCTTTTCGCTCGGGACAAACGATTTTCGTGTACTGTCCCCAACTTTACATCGCATTCACTAACACTTCAATTTCACTGAGGATATCAGCATTTAATTGTTATGTACTCGCTTTGGTATCATCATTTGCCGACTGGTGGCAGCTGTCAAACATAAATGAAAACAGTGGGACAACTTACTTGTTATCGGCTGCAGGGGGCGCCACATTTGGCAATTTGCCAATCTTCGTCAGGCGCTCTCTGGCAACGACTTCCATCTGAGCGCGCATTTCGGGATAGTCCGCCAACACTGTTTTGCAAAATTTTTTTTCAAAATGAAATAGCAAAGAGTAATTTTAGGGTTAAATGATTTCTAAAGAAACAAATTATTGTTGTACGATGTTAGGCAGCCAATGGAATGACACAAAAGAAAAAAATATTTATAACTATTGCCATATGAAAAGGGTAAGCCTGTTTCTGGATTAGAAAGACATCGATATACGGGACGATTCAAACGAAGCATTCGATTTTTAACATCTGCAAATAAAAACACACACCCTGATATTCAAGAGGAATTCGAAGCGAGCATTTCACACTTACCGTCTTCAAAGTCGGCACGTTTCAAATAAAAGACGTAGCTGGTAGCCACGGCAACCACCGAGGCGACGCGTCTATCGTCAACCAGCAGTGCGATTTCTGCGAATGAATCAAGGCAGAGAGTAAACCATCATGTCCAATGGTTTGATCTTATTTGCGACTGAGATCATGAGTAACCTCGCAAGCAACACTTTGATGACAGAGTTCAAATGTACCACATTTATGTGATCATTATCATTTTCATCATCAATATTTACACCTGTACACGTGTGATAACGACGCGCACTGCCTTACCGCGCCTAAATTTTCCTCGACACACTCTATCACGGGAAGTTCCCCATCAAGTATCCTTCCCTTCGCAAATGCATGAATTTTACCTGAACAGGCGAGATTTTGTCTCAATCTTTCATTGCAACAGCACGTAGAGAAAATGGAGAAGTGCTTCATGAAAGGGTTATGTTAATTGTAAAGGCGATGACGACGACGATAATGGTGACAATTGATGTGATGATGATGATGATGATGATAATAATAATGATATTACAACTGAGCCCCTTATATCGCTTTGAACTTATGATGATATTTTCGAAGTGGTAGTTAACACAATAGTACAGTACCTCCAAAGTGATCTCCATCGGCTAACTGAGCCACTACTTCGCCCCCAACGAGAACGTCCACAATGCCGTGCTCAATGAAGTACATTCTATCCCCTCGACCGCCAACTTTGACAATGTGGTCGTCCGGTAAATAGACCTCGTAGTGTAACTTCTTGATGACGTCATAGGTAAAGTCCGGGGACGCCTGGCTCAAAAAGTCGACTTTGCCGACCAGCTGCTTGCAGTTCATTTGGATAATTTCCTAAAAGAAATTACAAGAAAACGGAAAGTGCCACAACGATCGTTGTCAGTGCATTCACCTTTGTGAAGACAAGCAATTCGCAAACTCGCAGACAAGCTAGTACTGGGAATGGTTGGTCGAACAGACATTTTGTTAAAAGTGCTAATCGGAATCTCCCTGACCATCTGTGATTTCAGGCTTAAACAAGAGTTTCATAGGCAAAGCCAGGCTTGCATCTACCATGGAGGTTCCTAACTATATGCATCTACACTGCATTCAACGTTTACAATTATTAGATTATCGGTGAACTCCATTAAAACGCAAAGAATTGCGATAAACATGACTGGTTGGTTGGGAGCTTACTGACTTACACGATTGGAACTAATTTGGGATAATTGGATATTCATATTTTTCAAATTTCTCAAAAATGTTAGGTGCCCTATAGCTGAATGTTGCAATATTACAAATTACTCATTAAGTAACTTAAAAGCAGATAAGCTTACACATGCAGATTAACTAGACATTACTTCACCATACAGTTATCCAAAATTAGTTCCAATCGTGTTGACTTGTTTATGTGTAATGTCAGTGTTTTTCTTTCTTTCTCTTTCTTTCTTTCTTTCTTTATTTATTTATTGCTTACTGTGGCCACATGACCCGATGAACTATAGTGACTTCACAAGTTATTTCTGAAAATGTTTTCCATCGTAGTCTTGTGTTAAAGCTCATGCTCAGGCCCGCCAATCCTGATTATAATGCTTTCACGTGTAACAATTTAAAACTGCAAAAAATGGAAGATGAAATGAATGGAATAAATTTCACAAAACCAAAAACCAAATCAATGACTTGGATGGACCAATACCTTTCTAAGTGGATGATTCTGTTCATGCAGAATCGATTCCTCGTCGAAGTAATGTCTTTGATAACGACTCTCGTAGTAGTCGAGTATACGCCTCTGGGTTTCTATCGGCAGTTTGCGATATCTCATGTATTCTTTGACTTGATTGATCTAATACGAAATCAAGAGAAATTGTTTATTGAAGACATTTACTCTGTATAAGGCAAACTATGTAGGCTATAGTGATTTAATATTTACTAAGGTTTCCATACTTACAGAAACTCACGACTTATTATATATTTATTTGGTATCTTTAGTGTTCGTATGTATGTATGTATGTATGTATGTATGTATGTATGTTATTTAATCTGAGAACTCTGTGGCTCTACTGGCGTGATAAGCATGTTTAGGTACGGATGCACAGTTTCAATGTAATGTATAAATGTACCCTTTCGTTGTAGAATCGACCTGAGGCGTCGATTGACAGCAGCAGAGTCGACATGTGACCGATGAAGAGAGCATAGAAGGTGGCGCCAACCATCATACTGAGAGTCGTGGCCCACATCTCGGCTATGTTGTCTGGCGGGTACTTGCCGAAACCGATGCTCAGGGTTTGTGATATCGCCTTGAAAAAACACCAAGAGTACTGCTCCCACTTGGTGGCATTCTGTCGGGCGAAAGAGAAGACGCAGGTTGTCAATCTCCCACGATATGTCATTGACATGGAACGGCTGCATTATTGAAGTTGTATATTTCAAAACGAGTAATTATATTGAGACTTGCACATGCAGAGATATGGTGATATTGTATTTATTTATTTATTTATTTATTTATTTATTTATTTCGGCAAACCTACGGGCGAGAGGCCCATTTACAGGCACCGTAAAAATCAACTTTACAAAAAGTAAATCCGAAAAATACAAACAAAGAAAAACACTGAAAACGAAGGACAAAAAAGCAACGATATTCACAACAAATATTAAGATAATAAGCATTAAAAAGTTTAAAGCAGGCTTTACAGATAGATCTACGAAAGGCAGAAGCTGAACAGGACAAATCAATGAGAGGTCTGCTTCACAAATCTAATTAAAATTGCTTGTACACCGTAAAATAACCGTATTTTCTCAAGTTAATTCTACTTGTGCAGCTTCCATTTAAAGGTTTTCGTTGGATGGCAGAATAATTGTTTGATAAAGCATGACTAATGTCAATGACGAAAATGAAAAATTGGGGCTTTCTAGTAGCATGGTATACTTACGACGAGATCGTCCCTGACGAGCCATGAGTCCGAGGGAAATTCCATGAGGAACGGGATTAGGAACTGTATGCACCCATTCCAGTGCGTCAACATCAAAATCACAAGCACTAGATTGATTATGCGTATGACTGCACTTTCGATTTGCAGTACCTGTTAGCGAGAGAGAGAGAGAGAGAGAGAGAGAGAGAGAGAGAGAGAGAGAGAGAGAGAGAGAGAGATTGGTGGGAAGGTGTCATTGAATTATTATCATTCTATCCTGATCTCAACTCTGTACAATGTTAGTCACAAGAGAACGTTGTTTATAAGTTGATAAGCACATCTGTTATATCAGTCCGATTATATGTAAATCGAATGCAACGACGTTCCCGACTTTGTGTGTTCTTTGCTGTTCTCGGTAAAAGCTATTAATGGTGAGGCGATTATCAGCCGATGAGAACATCAAAGAGCAAGTGGAAATGTCGCCATCGCTGCTGAGATGTCTACCAAGTCTGACTATTATTGGTATGGTTTGTCAGACGTTGTGCTTCGTATGCTGGACAAGTACAAGTGTTGTCGTACAATTCAATGTCAACATTGGCTTCGTTTTACGACGTTTATCTTACCTCTTCGAGACGATGTACGTATCTCAGCAGCCGAGACAGTCGGAGAAGTCGCAATAAGCTGATGACTTTCGTCAACCTCAATAAATTAGAAAAATAAGAAAGAAGTTAATGTGAATTTGTAGAATACAAGTATCAGGTTTACATTATGTACCAACTCAGAAACATCATGTGGAAGTTATATTCCAGTGATATGGTGTGATGGATAATAATTTGATAGACTATCCTTGCACGCGTACCGTTTCATAATTCATCAATAGGGGGTGGATGGAAGGGTTATTTAAGTTTCACAAGGCTATGAAATCAACATACTATGTAGCTCATCGAAGTTCTCTTTGCCCATCACTACATGTTCAACGTCGATAACAAGACAATTGTGAAAAACGCTTCAAGAAAATAACCGACGTGTATAGCAATACTTCGTAGGTATTCCACCTAGTGCAAATATCACCGCTCAGTTTGACGATCTATACTGCATCTGCTATAATCTAGTGGGCGAGTAACATAGCTTACCTCAGCGCTCTCAGTGTCAGGGCCGTTTGGTTGTAATCACTGTCGCCTTTGAATCCAATGTACAAATAGTCAAATGGAAAAGATGATAGCAAATCCAGTACGAACCAGCCTTTGAGATAACTGCAAGCTATCGTTTGCCGGGACAAAATTATCTGTATGAAACCAAAAATCACTGGTTCGTAGTCTGCGACAAGTCATCAGATTGAGCTGAGTAATCGTTCATTTCTCTCTCTCTCTCTCTCTCTCTCTCTCTCTCTCTCTCTCTCTCTCTCATGATGACAATGCGATCAACATCATTGTTACCCATTTTGTTGGTTCACATTCAAATGAAACCGACCTGAGGTTAACGGAAACACAACATTTTTATGCTTTATTTGAAGGAAAATACATGCTGTTTTTGTTTTCGTTAGTTTGTCTGGGATGCATATTTCAAACCATGCGACAGCCAAACTTTAATGAGCTCCACTAGACTTTACATAATGCACTCTGTAACCAGATTTAACCATTTTCTGAACACAATAACCATGAAAATCTCCCGTCAAACTTGTGAATCAAAACAAGTAATTGATATACGAATCCCGAAATATACCTGGATATAATTATTGCTGTTCAGAATTGAATGTCTATCGGCTTATTGCAATACAATACTTTGAACAAAATTTGGGGTGAACAAAATCATGGTAACGGTGATTTTGAACAGGTTGTGAGGCGACAAAGATCCTACAAATGAGGTTTTTATCCCCATACTAGGTTCAAATGCGCCAACCACCTGTGACTTGTTGTGCGCGTGAGGGCGCTTTTCCCCTACCAACCTCTTCGTTCTGATGGTGCACGATTCCCGTGAAAAAGTTGAGGAGAATGTCGATCATGAACACGGTGTCCGTGATGCAGTTGATGATGACCCACTCCAAGTTGAAGCCGTCGCTAAAGAAGGCTATGTTCACAGGTAGGAGGATCAGCGTCACAATCAGCAGTAAAACCAAAAACATGTCCCAGTACCATCTGACGGGCAGAACATATCAATGGAACGTCAAAAAAGGTGGCAGATTTTTGTGTTGCCACGGTGTGTGCATCAAAAGGCACTTTGCAATATAGAGCCTTCACAGTTTACAATGTTTTTAAAGCGTTGATTAGTTTTTGTAGTAATTTGTAAAAGACTGTTAGTTTAAAAAACAGCAATCTCATGATATAAAAACTGAAAATATTACAAGTCAATGATATGTCGGGTACGTTAAAAAATATCACTCGATTTTAAACACATTCCATAACATCAACTCCCCGCCTCCCTCTATATACCTCTTTAGAAACTTAATTTCGATATGCAAGTGTATATAGGATTTCGGCGAAATCTTCGAAAGTTTCGACATGCTCTTAGGCATTAAAACTTATCGAGAAATGTTTCATCAAAATTATCTAGACTCTTTTGCCAAAACAGTGAGTAATTTTACCTAAATGAACTGAACGGATGGATAACAAACTTGTTCGTGGCTTCTTGTCTCTTCTGTTCCTCTTCCAGGGCTCTGTGACTTCGAAACATTTTCATTCCCATTTTACTGCTGGCTGACGCCTGGAATAATCCCCTGGTCGTCCTTACCCACATGCTAGCCGTTCTGGCAAGGCTGGTTTTCCTAAAGGAGACATGCTGTGGTACACCGAGCTGGTCCACTACCATACTTACTTTCACTTCTAGCGGGATATCTGTGAATGAGAGAGTTCAGAATGGGATGCGGGTTAAAGTATTTTGACTCGTTTTATCGAAGGGTAATCGAGACGGAACACGCAATAAATTTTTAGACAATGCAAAATGTTAAAAACGTTTCCCGATTTTCTTGACAAGAAGCGGTGAGCTTTTCTTTCATTTTTTCAACAGCTGAATTTACCCGACACCGAAAAATGCCGGTGACTTTTCTTCCTAGCAAGGTATACATCTAAATGTAGATGAAATGGTGAAGCAACGAGCACACAATCACCGAAGCAATGAGAAAATTGCCTTGACGGGTTTTCTAAAAACATATAAAGGTATATAAGCGGCGATTCCAACAACAATTGTAAAAGCTTATATCGGATAACGTGACTAAAATTATTAAACGGCTACTATCTCGATGTTTACCTTGCGTTAGGTTGTTGGAGTTTGTGTCGGTTCCTTCAGGACTCAGTTTGCGCGCCATCTTGGAATTGTCGTTCTCGTCACTTGTCGAGTGATTGGTGACTTTTGAACTCCACCTATTCATTTCAGATCTGGATAGTCGTTCTGAACGAGTGTAACGTATCAAGTGGGTAAAATTCTACCGAGTTTTCTTTTCAAGTTATTTCGTCCATCATGGTGGTATAAAGGAAGCAGAAAGAAACAGCATGAATATTCTTTGAAACAACTTTGTTCCACAATCTCTCCAGTCGTTCCAAACCAAAACGGGTATTTGCGGCCCTTGTTCCATTGAGCGTTCTCAGAATTTTCGACCGGAATTTTTGCGTAAAAGGCATACGCTAACGCGTAAGTGCACCCGAGCGTACGCGTGTCCTTTCCGCATAAATGCGTGCACAGTAAAAATCACCATTGATACAGAAGGTACAGGAAGAGACTGCTTGCTGTAACCGTTGCTTTTAGCTGGTTTACTTTAATCTTTAGCAAAGATTCGCCCCAACAATCTTCACATCGCCAAATCACTTTTGATGAGCAACAATAGATGGGGACGTGTTGATTCACGATTCCTCAGACTGTTCTGGAAGCATACACATCTTCTGTAGACCATATAACATTTCTGCTTGTTCATGTATTTTCGACGTAAATAAGTCCGGATAACAGCTCAACTTTTTGGTACGGTTCATGGAAAAGTTAAGCTATACGTAAGATTAAGAGTTCTCAAATTTAACCAGCTTACACTTGACAAAGTTACAAAGGTAAACCGTGTCAAAAATTTCATAAAAATCACTAGTTTTAGCCATTGTCATGTATACCAGAGGCGCAAACACAAGACGATAGAGAGCCCGAATAAAAGTAGCTTGTATTTCAATAATTTATCTCGACAAGAAACACGTACAGTAAATTACAATTCCATCAAGATAGCGTTGAATGTTCGGCACACCTTTTCCTTCGCCGACAACACTGATCACGCGTTGGCGTACGTGCGCGGATCTTGCAATTATTTACAATCGTCAGCAATATCTTCAAATTAGTTAACTGTTTCCTGACCAGGTGCGCTTTCTCTTCCTTTCTTTCTATTCATATACAAAATCATACCTCAAAAGAATGCGTGTTAGGCCACAGAGGGCGCTGTTGTGCACGAATTTCGGCCAACAAGCAATATTCCAAAATAAAAGCCAATTATTTGGTGTAAATGGTTAATAAAGATCTTCTATAAAATCCATTATTCTCATAATGATTATCAAAATAAATCTTAGGATATGCAAGGCACCCACACAAATCTAACGTACGCTAGCTGGCGTACATTTTTGATTAACATTTACACAAATTCACTGCATACATACATACATATTCATAAACCTCACATTTGAAAACATACAATTCATGATGATAGCACTCATTTGGCATCTTGTGGTGATGTCATAAAAAAATACACAAAATGACTTTTTAACTTTTGAATGACAGTTTATTAAGTGTGGCAATACTTAAAGGGACACAAGTTTTTCAGTATTCTGCTTCCGAATATCAATTACAGTGTCTGGCCCTTCTTGTCAACACAGCTTGTATGTGTGTAGCGATCATTGTTTATTGTTTACAAATGAATTCTAGTCCGGACTTGAATGCAATTTTCAACAATAATTATGTAGATTATACTCATATAGGTTGTGTTGATATGCTAAATAGGGATTCAATGCAGAAATTGTAGGAAAACCACAAAGCAAAAGTTCTGAAAAAATAGCCAAAAGATACAGCTTATGGAGCTTTAACTATGAACACTAGCTGATGAACAGAAGCTAACTTGTAGATTTAAAAAGTCTGTATCAAATCATACAGGGTATACACACACACATTGCAGAGGACATTAAATGACGCTAATTACACAGACAACATGTTTCTTCATACACATCCATATATGAATGGAACAGCAGAGTTCTAATATAACGGAATATTACAATTTCTCTTTACAGCTTGTATTCACTCATTAAATGGGTGTTTGGTAACGATTTTCTGTCGCTATAGAATCTTATGGTCAAAATATCAAATATTGCAGCTTTGCTGCTCATAGCCTAAGTGACGACTCAGGTCACAATATACTATAATACACAAGGAATACACTGTTGTTTGTACTGTATTTTGGAAAGAGACTACCCATGACTGGGCATGGGAAGCATGATATCTCAATCTGCTGATCAAACTGGAGGGATGTGGTGTGATGGGACGTGACATGTTGGTGCATTCATGATGAATGTGATGCAGAATCTGTGGTGTTGTCTGCCGCAAAGTTAGCGTGGAAAACAAAGTGCCTGCTGAATCGGTCTACAGAATGTCAGTAGTGTTGGGTGGCGCACTTCAATTACATGTAAATATCACGTTTAATATGCTTCATTGACCAGGAGATTAGAGAGGTGTTGGGTGATCATCAATTTCATGTAAATATCATGTTTCATATGCTACACTGGCATTGAAAAATGAAGAGATTCTTCAAATACATGTAACCTTCACGTTGCATTGACTGTAATACTATATCTAGATATAGAGTAAGGAATAAATACTAAATGCAAAAAGACATGAAGGAAAGCAAAAATCTCACGCAGAGTAAATGCTACTCTATGACTTACATACTGTACAACTGTGTCTTTGAATGCAACAAATTCAGAAAAATTTGAAATTACTTCAGAAAAAGAAAATAACTCCACTCAAATCATCTGACAAATAGGAACATAATTGCAATTTACAACAAGAGAGGCACAACTATTAAACAAATGGGAAACATTGTTTTATCTGTTATGTATAAAGTTAAAGTTATCATTTGAGACAAATCTATCAAAATACAGAATTGATTGATGGCTACTTTCATTCTCAGAACTTAAAACTTCAGATTTAAAGCTAATAAGAACATTAATTTTGTTTATAACAAGGAAAAAGAAAACAAATGAATTACTTCTTGTTTCGGCTACTGGGAACATTATAGGCAAGGTTTTGGTCACATGGTGATTATTAGAGCTAATCAACACGAAGTGTGGCTGGCATCCTCAACATCAGCCAATTATGATATCAAAAAGAAAAGAAACTGTGTTGGAACATCAGATAAACACAGCTGATTATCTGAATTTTGTCGCTGTGAAATTGTGCACGAGACCAAAGACAAAGAATTGAATCACAGCAACATAGGACATGCATAAGGATTCCATCACTTGCAAGATATCTGTTGTGAGTTGATACTTCACTCCTTGAAGACAGTTCATCACGGATAATAACTGATTTCACACAAAGTCCATGGCTTATTTTGATTATTCGTTTGTCACACTGTACTGAGTGTCATCATTCACACTGCTGATTCACACTGCTGATGCTCTGGCCTTGATGCTGGTTTCAATATTATCAACTACCTGCATGGCTGCCTCGGGAATACGTGTACCTGATGGATGTGAAAAGAAACAGAGGGTCAACTACAGGACGAAATTCCAATTCTGGCTTTTGTGAGTGACACACAGATACTTCAAACAGTGAGCATAAAGGCATCAAGAAAACTGATGTTATTAAGCTATATGGCTACCTGAAAAATCTGCAAGAAGAAGGTGAATATCACCCATTCTTTTGTACACATACAGCATACAGGAGCTGAAAAATGTAAAATCTGTTATTTTGATCGACAGTTTTACCTAAACTACAAATTAAGTTGAGAAAGAAAATCCTGTAAGGCATTAACAAATATTGTGTGTTTCTGTTAACATGCTCTCAGAAAATAGCGTAGGTCGGTCAGTCAGGAGCTTTTTTTACTTTTTTATTTGAGTGGGACCAATAAAAAAAATTTGGCAAATTGTGCGTGACTTGAAAATGCAAAAGACCCAAGTCATTGACAATGACATAGTCCCCCTTGTAATTGGGACTTTGTCACTGGAAGTGACTAAAAAAGTTTGACAGATATAGGTATGCCATGCCCTGGCTTTTTAAATGTCAAAATTCAAATTATATGCAAGAAACTGGTCCAGGCAAGTCTGAGTAATGGCTCTTGACATAAAAAAGTCAGAATGCCAGATGTGAACCAAAAATGTCCTCATGTTCAGTAAAGAAGAGACTTCCTATAATTAGCTATTGATACTGCTAAAATTAAAACGCCCTTCTTGACTGGTAAATCTTTGTATGATCAACATCTGTATCAAGTGTCATCAAATTTAGTGCAGTCATTCAGAATATAGATCTCTCATTACAAACATTGTTCAGCCAATCTGGGGTGCCTCCCTAATCACAAAAGGTCATTAAATAAGTCAATAAATAATTTATCAACAGGATGTCACTATTCAATTTTACACTACTGGAAGATCAATATCTGATCCATGTTTCATAAAATTTGATGCAGGATTTCTGGACGTATCACACTAATAAGGAAAAGTCATTAAATATGCAAATTAGAAATTAATTAACATGATACTGATAAATGTCCTTATACACAATTAAAGCAAGATGAGCTCAACATCTATACAAATCATAGCTGAAGAAGTATTTCTTGACGTATCAGCCTAATTATGAAAATTCATTAAATATGCAATTAATTGACATGATATGATTAATGTCTTTGCATGCTACTACAACACTTTGATATCAACATCTGTACCGAGTTTCATCAAATTTGGTGCAATATTTTTGATCATAGCACACTAATTAGGAAAGTTCATTAAATATGCAAATTAGCAATTAATTAACATGATACTGGTAAATGTCCTTACACACAGTTAACTTAAAGCAAGATGAGCTAAACATCTATATCAAGTTTCAACAAATCTGAAGAAGTATTTCTTGACGTATCAGCCTAATTGTTAAAATTCATTAAATATGCAAATACGCAATTAATTTACACGATATGATTAATGTTTTTGCATGCTGCTACAACACTTTCAAATCAACATCTGTACCGAGTTTCATCAAATTTGGTGCAATATTTCTGGACATAGTACACTACTTAGGAAAGTTCATTAAATATGCAAATTAGCAATCAATTGACTCAATACTGACATTTGTCTTTATGTGCTATTAGAGCTATGTGTGACCATCATGTGTACAAAGTTTCGTCAAACTTGGTGCAATCTTTTAAGAAACAGAGCTCTTTTTCAAAAATCACTAATTATGCAAATTAGCACTAATTATGCATGCCACGCCTGAAACAATGGACGTGCATATGTATGCCATAGTATATTATCCTTGTACCAAGTTTGAAAGGACTTGGCTCAGATATGTCTGAGATATCTGCGTGGACGGACGGACGGACAGACGGACGGACGGAACCCAAACCATACGTCGCCTCGGACTTCGTCCAGGGGGACTAACAATGTAAGGGTTGGAGAGTTTTAGCAGTTAGGTTACATAACATGTTTTTGTATGTAGCCTAAAAAACTGCTGAATCCTAATTTCAAAAGAATTTCATCTAATGAAATAGAAACCTTGTTTGCAGAGGCACTATAATGCAGTACTTTTCACATCTTGATTCTTTATACCTCGCAAATCTGGCCATTATAATCTTACCTGGTCCAAAGATACTGGAAACGCCAACATTAAAAAGGAATTCGTAATCTTGAGGTGGAATAACTCCTCCACAAATCACAACAATGTCCCTGGCAATAGAAAGTAATACATGGTCTGAGGCTATCACAAAAGTACTACAGTATGATTTTAAAGATATCATTACTTCAATGCATTATGTGTACAGTCATTCAGAACAACAGCTTTTTTCATGACCCCTGCATGACCTCACATCTCAGTAATTTTGCTGGTATCTGATATTCAAATTCAACATTGAAAGAGGCAAGTGCAAGTGAGGCATATGCATATTGGGATCAATAAAACATAGAAATACTTGGTAGAAAACTTGGAAGTGATCTACATGTGGGCTTACCCTCTACCAAGCTCTTTCAAGGCTTGGATTAACTCTGGTACCAACGTCTTGTGTCCTGCAGCCTGGGTGCTGACACCGACAGTATGTACATCGGCATCAACTGCCTGCTGGGCTACTTCCATAGGGGTCTACATTGTCACATAGAGACAAAAACCAAAGATAAACATAGGGCCAAAGTCCCTGAAGCTACTATAGACATAGATACAAAATTAAGTATTTCCTGACTGTATGAAATTATCTCACTAAGGTCATCCTAGGGACCTGTAAACCAAATATTAAAGCTGTCTGACCAGCGGTTTTGAAAAAAACAAGCGACCCAACAGTCCACAGAGCTCTACTGTGTTATGTAGAGAATAACTTTTTGTGACACATGTATTGATGAAGAAGGTGGATATCTTTGATAGCTCATTTCAGGATGGCCTGACCAAAAATGGCAAAATTAGCTGCAAAAATACAAAATTGAAGATTTCATCATAATTTCAATATATTACATTAAGATAAAGCCTAGGAACCTGTATACCATATATCAAAGCTATTAGATGAGTACTTTTGAGAAACAAATATTTTGACAAAAAATGGCAAAAATTGACCCAAAAATACAAAAATTGAAGATTTCATCAAATTTCAATGTATCACACTAAGACAACCCCTAGCAACCTGTATACCAAATATCAAAGGCATCAGACAAGCAGTTTTGGAGAAACACATTTTTTGACCAAAAATGGCGAAAATTGCACCAAAAATACAAAATAGCAGATTTCATCATATATTCAATATATCATATTTAGTTCATCTGTAGAAACCTGTATACCAAATATCAAAGCTGTCAGACGAGCGGTTTTGATGAAATAAAGTTTTGACCAAATATGACAAAAAAATTCCTTAAAAATACAGATTTGCATATTTCATCACAATTTGAAGAAATCTAAGTTGGGTTATCCCTAGGGACCTGTATACCAAATAACAAAGCTGTCTGACCAGCGGTTATGAAGAAGAAGATTTTTTACCAAAAACACCTTTTTTGCCGCTAATTTGCATATTTTCAACAATATCAAAAAATTAAAAAAGTAGTTTCTCATAATCATATTTTTCATCTACACAACAAATATCAAATCAGTAAGTACTGCGGTTCTTAAGATATTTGAGTGGACGGACGCCTCACAAACGGACATATATACATACATACATACAGACTGACGCCGGATGGATACCCATCCCAATAGCTTCTATAGAATATAGTCTATAGTAGCTAAAAATGATCATAAGAAAGGCCAAAGAAGACCTGACTTGGCTCTGATAGTAGAGTGAACATATTCTGTTTAGGTCAAAGATTAAAATTTGACACTTTCCGCAAGAAGTTGAAGGATCAAAGCTCAACGTAATTATTTTTTGATAAGTGAAGAACTATTCATTAATGGATGATCTTGGGTGCATCAGGAATTCAGTAACTATCATACATGTTGTCAGAGACAATATCTGCACTCATTCACAAGGTGTCCGCAGCACCTGTGTGGCAAAACTAACCTGGAACAGAGGTCCAATGTCCACATCAAAGCCAATGTCTGCAAAACCAGTGGCAATGACCTTGGCACCACGGTCATGGCCGTCTTGACCCATCTTTGCTACTAGGATCCTGGGCCGACGACCTTCTTCTTCCATGAATGCCTAGAAATGTTAAGTAAATACCATCAGGTATGATGAGAGCATCAAGAAAAGATATTGTGCACAAAACAACTGATGCAATTTGCAAACTTTTTCTCAAATCAAAAATGTTGACTGTTGACCATTTCTTTTTTTCAAAAACCTCTTGAAAATAAAAAACAGGGGCAACATCCTGTCAATACTTACACAGACACTCCAAGTATAAAGTCAGCATAATTTTTTCTCAACTGCAGCTTCTGATGACAGTTTTAACTTGTGATCAACTCTGACCTAAATTTGTAATCTCAAGGATACAATTGCACTTCTTCCTACTCACCTCAACTTTTTTGGTAACTCTGGACAGTTCATCTGTTTCACCAAACTCACTCTTATAGACTCCAGAAGCCATTCTGTCAGTTGCTCTGTGTCTTCCGAACACCTTTTCCATGGCATCGGTGATCTCACCAACTGAACACCTTGCCCTTGCAGCCTAAATGAATAAATCAATCAAATACACTGCTTTCAAAGAGGTGGCATTTGTGTGCTTTTGACAGGTATTGACCAACAGATCTCTGGAGGGGGTCGTCAGATGGGACTTGGAACATTTTTCTCACCTTACAGGCAAGGTTTTGGTAGGGAGATTATGCATATTCTTTTTTTAGGAATCCCTCTAATTTTTTCAGTCATGTGAAAATCAGTGTCACCTTGTAAAATTTGGTACTAGAGAAAAATTTTACCTACAATTTACTGAGATTTGAAATTCAAAATGGCCACCATCCCTGTGTTAACCCTATGACGAAAAACTAAATTTTCAATTTTCACAAAAATAAGCCAGTAAAAACTTCTTTGATAAAATCGATGCCAGGTAAAATATCTTCCTTTAATTACTTTGACCACTGAGTACTCTTCTACCTGTTTTATGCCTTTGTGGTAAGAATTCCCAACACCAACTGAATTGCCCTTAAGGGATGAATAAAGTTGAATTGATTGATTGATTGATATCTGATGTGCAACACATACCTTGATAGACAGGTCCATAAGATTACCCTCACCAGTATCACAACACCTAGTGATTGCATTCAAAGCTTCCTCTGCCTGTCAACGACAGAAAAATATCACTGAAATTTGTAGTAAATGTTGCTTTCTCTATGCAAACATTTACAGTAGAATTTTAATTAAATGATATTCCTCTATAGGCTTTACAGTACATATTGCTCAATCTACAGACTTTTATATAAAAAATGCTCCTTTTTAATTTTTTATATGATATACTGGTAATACCTTTCTTTGTATACTCACAGCTTTAGGGTCTCTAGTTTGTCTGGTATTCTTCAATCTTTCGATTTGTTCTTCTCTAACCTTTGTGTTGTCAATGGTAAGAACTTCAACACCCTCCTCCTTGTCAAGCTTGTATTTGTTGACACCAACAATCACCTCTGTAATGACAGATTCATAGAGCTGAAGCAATGAGTAAACCTACCGGTACATTATATACTGTATAATCTATACTGGTTAAAATGCAAATCAGTTTCTTTGTTGATCTTGATCATTTTCCGTTATGAATACAAATTTCATTTCCCTTTCCTTTCCTAATGAACTACTCATTTGGAGATAGATATAAGACAATGTAAACTAACATATCTGATGTTGCTAAGTTTGGAAGGCTACTGATGCAGGTGATTATCTTACTAACAACAGGGATGTTTCAACATGTAGTCACAGAGCTCTCATTTATACACAAATGGTGACCCTTAGTCTGAGATTTTAGACAAAACTCTGAGCAAATAAGAACCAAGAAAGGTGACATTATGTGATTAACAATATTTACATCACATAACTGGCTCTGATGAAAGGCTACATAATGGACAAATTTGTCAAAACCTTACTCCACAACAAAATGTGCAAGGCCATATTAAGCAGTACATGACATACAATGAGCCCTTTAAAGCCGCACTTTTCAATCCCAGGTTCTCGCATTAGTGGAGTTCTCCTCCCAGTCAAATAGTTGGCCAGTATGATGTTTGATTTCTATTACATTAATTACACAAACTGATTTCAATCTTTTATCACCTTTGGTAATCTTGCCAATAGAGCTTATATAACCGTTTGATTGACGGTCGGTTCAAATTGCCAACGGTCATTAATTTTCCCCAGCACCACACTCGAATTTCCTTGAAAAATGTCTTCCAGTCACGTTAGAAATCGAATATAACCATGATAACCACAGGGTACGATCGGCAGCAGCTTCGTGCTGACCGCTTGGCAGTCTGTCAGCATTTTTGCAGTCGGAAAAAACTAAAATGTGGCATTTTCTGGAGCCGGTGCCCTCAAGTTGCCTGTTTGGTGTCCACTTACACAATGAACGCCACCATAGGTTGGTGCCCTTTAAAAGAGAGGCTCCGCCTTTAAGATAATTCACGCCTCATTATTGAAAGACTTAAAACTTTCACCCAAATTTTCCTCACAGAAACTTTAAAACACGGAAAACCATGCCAAATTTGGTAATGGGGAAACAAACTATCCAATTTTTACCAACAATTGAAATTCAAAATGGCTGCCATGCCTGTGTTTACTCAATGGGGAAAAACAAAATTTTCAATTTTCACAAAAGTAGTAAAGTCGGTTAAAACTTTATGTTTTCCATGAGCTTCAAAACGAGTCCACACAAGTGGTAGACCAAAAAATGTATCATAAACATTTGAGAGTCTGAATATCTGTCTCCAAGGCGCAATCTAACTTAAAATAAATGTTGTTGGTTGGTATAAGCTCACCTTGTTTAGAGTCATTCTTAGTCAATTCTTGCTTGTCTCCTGGCTGCGCACTCTTCTATCTTAAGTTTAGGCATTCCCTGAATTACAGCTTCTGCCATCCCTCCAAGTTCCTCCACCTAGCAAAAATGTTCATCAATACAACCATGGTACAAACATCAATTTTGCTGTTTAATGACTATGGTGACACTTTCACTTACAACAGTACAGCTGCCACAATGTTATTCAGCAATAACATACTTTGCATGGATACCCTTGGAATTTGAAGATTAGTTGGATATGATATTTCATATGTAATGAATTGGGTTTTTCTCTACTCTGGTAGCATCAAAGTAATACGGGATCGGTTGGAACCAGCCTGCCTTTTAAACTTTCAAGATTTTTGAATATTTTTCAGTGGAATGGAATTTCCTTGCGTCAGCCCTATACAGACAAATGTAAAGTGTGAAAATTTCTTGCATCAAAGAGAATCAGTTTGACTTAACGACAAACTGCTCTGAACACAAATCACCATGTTGAAATGAAATGAAAAGGATTAATTTCTGATCAATACCCTTATCTCATAATTTGAAGTGATAAAGAAAATTTTAAAAAGATTTACAGGTCATCACATTTTGAGTGATCTATGAGTATAGTATCACTTTATAAACTCTTCTCTTATTACCTCATCAATAATTTTTTTAGCTTCATAGCAAAGTTCATCTGTTAGGCATTCCATCATGTAGGAGCCGCCCCATGGATCTGCAATCTGAAAGTTAACAAAAAAAAGTGTTGAGGAAAGCTAAGGTAAGCATTTCTATGCAGTAGTACCCTGTTGTGTTGATATCCATGTCTGCTTCAAATGCCTATCTAAATGTTTTTACTATATTGCTGCTCTGCCATCCCTTTGTATCTGAGAATTGTACACCAAAGACAGTTAATCTCGTGTGAAATATTGCATTACCATTGTACCAACAGACAACTGCATTGGTGTGTATCCTTTATAAAAGACCACATGTGGAACTGTCGGATACAATGATCTCATATACTTTTCTACAAATGTGTGTTCAACAATACTGCACATCTTTTTTTCAACACTGTCGCAGATAACTGAGAGATCAGAAAAGATACAAAATACCCAATGCCTGCTATGCACAGACAGTCTTGGCAATTTTCAAAGCCAATATTCTTTACCTTTGTAATGCCACTCTCTTCTTGGATAATGATCTGCGTGTTCCTGGCAATTCTGGCACTCTTGACCGTTGGCAGACCGAGAGCCTCGTCGAATGAATTGGTGTGCAGTGACTGTGTTCCACCGAACACGGCTGCCATGGCTTCAATTGTTGTACGAATTACATTGTTGTATGGATCCTGTCAATTTAGATGGGTTTCACAGAAGTTTAGATGTTACCAAAACATCAAGCAAAACCTAAGCGAGGGTTTTGTGTGATGGATTAGCTATGTATTTTGCAGAAATGCTAAATTTTCCTCATAAGAATCCACTCTCTTAATTGCTCTCATGACCAAAGTTTCTCTTATAACATTGGTATGACAATATTGTGGTTTGTCAAACTTTGGAAAAATTCAAATGATACCTTGCCCTCCGTATGATTCAGGAGAGCTATGAACTGCATATCTACGCGCCACAACTGTAGTCTACAAAATAACTTATTATATCAATAACTTCACGTGATATGAAAACCTAAAAGCTCATCCCATGCCCCTACTTCCCATAAAGTGATCCAACTTGGGTCTAGAAACAGTAGGGATGTGACAAAATCTGTTAGTGAAAGGAAAATCAAGTAAATTCACACATATGGTTTCCATTCTTCAATGCACATGTCAATACTGATGCTGACCCTTTTAATTCGACCGGAATCTGAGATAATAAATCTAGGTAAAAATTGAATTTTTGAAATATATTTGATCATCACAAACTGTTTATTTACACTGGTAGATCACTCTTACATGTAACATGTACTTACTTGTTCAGTTAGTGACCAACAGAGGTCTGACTGTGACACCTCAGCAACATGGACTTGCCCTTCTTTGGACTGAATTTCTCCTTGATCAGGTGGGCCCACAGTCTTCTTGCAGCTCTCAGCTTGGCTATCTCCATGTATAAGTTCATACCAATGCCCCAGAAGAAGGACAACCTTGGGGCAAACGCATCGATATCCATACCTGCTTTGATACCTGGTTGAGAATTGAAATCAGTGTCTTTGATGAAAAGGTGTCCTGTGAATTCATACAAGCCACACTGAGTTCTGTAAAGCCTTTGTATTAAAGTAACTTGGCCATTGCACACAGACCAGTATGCAGATACAAACTGAAATATTGTGTACATTACAGAGCATTTATGAACAAGTTTATCATTCAATTCTGCCCGTTTACAATGTAGCTTTAAAATAATAAACATTAAATCCTAGTTTGTGATGTTTTGATTGATGTGATGTACCTCTTGCCCCAACTTTTTTGTAATTTAGAATATAAATTTGTATCATTTTCATCAAACAAGAGACTTGTGAAACTTCCTTGGGCAATTCTAATGAAACAATAACTTGAACAGGGAAGCAAAAATTGTTGTATTATGTAGAATGAAGAGCACAGCTTTATATCATTGTTTCATAAGAAGAATAAAATTACAAAATACGTAATGTGACACATTATGGTATATTAAGGGAGAAAAAATTCACAAGTATTTGTGGTATGAATAAATCATTCTGAAAACTGTGATCTAGGTGAACAAGATCCTTCTCTGATCAAGATCTGGACAATTTGAACATCAAACTTCTGAAAACACATGCAGCTTCTCTGAGCATTCCTATCAACAAAATTAGAGAACCACAAACTCTGGACTTCACAGCTAACTCAACTATTTGCAGGTGGTATTTACCAATACACGGTAATATTAAATGCTTGGACACCACAAAGGTTGCCTCTCACCTGTTCTGCAGTACTCTATACCATCAGCAATTGTGAATGCAAGTTCCAGGACAGCATCAGCACCTGCCTCTTGCATGTGATATCCAGATATGGAAATTGAATTGTACTTGGGCATGTGCTGTTGAAAAAGAAATAACCATTCAACAGAATATGCCCGAGGGACAGATATTCAGATTCTGAAATTTTTCCAAAACTTTTTCTGATTTACCGCTTGTGGGGGCTCATTTTAGGTTCTCAGAATAAATAAAATTTCACTGTCTTTGGAAAATCAGAGATTTATTTTTCTCCATAGATTTAACACAGGGATATCAGCCATTTTGAATTTCAAATACTGTATTGGTAAATGTTGGGTAATTTGTTTCTCTAGTTCAAAACTTTGCATGGTGACCCCTGAAAGTTTGAAAGAGGGTGGTCGAGAGTTTAAGTGAGGAAAGTTTGACCAAAGTTTAAATCTCTCATTTTCGAGGCACATACTGCCTTAACTAGAAACTTCAACATTTTTCACCAGATGCTATAATGATTTTGCTGTGTGTGAAGCAAAAATAAATTACTCTGAGCTTAGAAGACCAAGGTATGATAATATTGTGTTTATCCATATTTCTAGATTTCATTAATGCCTTCGCATAAAGCTGGTCAAGAATTACTTTTAGAGTTACTGAGAATTTGAAGATAATCTTATGTAATGTGGAATTTGGATTTGGCTAATCTGCGATAGTAAAAGTTTTTGCACTTTTTATGGAATTTTACAATATTTCTATACTCAAGATGAAATGTTTGAACTCTGACCTACCTTGGAAGTGTATGCAAATATGTCAGCAATGATCTTCATGGATGGGGTTGGTGGAAAGATGTACGTATTCCTCACCATGAATTCTTTGAGAATGTCATTTTGTATTGTGCCTGTCAACTGGTCTTGAGTGGCACCCTGAAAACCAACAGACATACAAGCATTGACTATTTTGTCAGTGGAAAAATCAATGCCATAACATTCCATAGATCATCTGCATGGCAAGGCTACAGAACATAAGGATCATGCTATAGCATATTACAATCAAATACTGCATTACTGTCAATTTGTATTTTATCAAAGGCAAACCGAGTGAGCCAAACAGACTACTATCACAAAAAAAATCTGAATGCAGTATTCAGGCATTTTAGAAAGACACTGTCACAACATCTATGTGTAAATTTAGAACAGCTGTCATCACCATTGCCACTGATTCTCTAATATATATAATGTGCATTTTTCTGATTATAAACTGAAAGATATGTGGCTTGAGGTTGATCCTGGCCTTCATGAAGGGAGTGTGATGAGCATCCTCAAGTGATGGATATCACCCTAGGGTAATGATTGCCCTCATTGAAGGGCAAGTGATGAGCTCCCTCAAGTGATGGATATCACTCCAGGTAATGATTGCCCTCATTGAAGGGCAAGTGATGAGCTCCCTCAAGTGATGGATATCACCTCAGGCCACTGCTTGCCCCTCACAGAAGGGAAATTGGCAAGCTCCCTCCATATTGCTCAAGGGTACTGCTTGCCCTCATTGAAGGGAAAGTGGCGAGCTCTAATTAAAAACTAGAATGATATGAGACACTACTATATTGGAATGACGATATGGCACATACCGGTATACAGCATAAAGCATTGAAAAGCTCAACTTCACCTGTTCCTCAGCAGCAACAATGTACATTGCCATGACCGGCAATACAGCACCATTCATTGTCATGGAAACAGACATCTTGTCTAGAGGAATTCCATCAAACAGCAGCTGCCAAACAGGGGGTGAAAATGGATCATATTAATGAGTAAATTTAAATTAATTTTCATAAAACTACTATATATTAATTAACCATTGGTGTTCTCCTGAACAAATTGATAATAATATATTAATTAAGATATTGGCAATATTTCCTTATTTATGATTTTCCTTATATCATGTGGGTAATTAAAGTACTTTTTCTCTTATGAGCTAAAGGTACAGAGATGACATATTATACAACATGCCAGGTAGCATGGCTATATTGGCCAGAGTAACTGATCTAAGCAAAAATTAGGAATCTGGGGAAAGTTAGATGCAGTCTCACCTTCATATCTTCAACACTATCTATTGCTACTCCAGCCATGCCCACATCACCATGGACACGAGGGTTATCAGAATCATACCTGTGAGAATGAAAGAGATGAAAGACTTGTTGTCAATGTAATTCCAAACTTTACACCAAGTCAACGCACATGTTTCTCTTCAAAAGAAAATACCAGACTTCAAAGCAATGTTTAGGTCTTGTTTTCTGTTTGCTAGACATAGAGAACTTGAGTGACAGAATAGCAACGCTCATGACAATATGTGGATATCAGGTTTTGCCAATGAAGAGAAAGAAAGATATCAAACTTCAGTATATGTCAATGCATTTTGAAGTCTATGACCACATACCTCTCTTCTAAAGAAAACACTAGGCTGCAAAAGCTACATCTGGGTTTTGTCTTATCACTGCCAACCAAGGAGAACTTGAGTACAGCCCATGAACATGTGTGGATATTAGGTTTTGATGTTTGCATATTGTTGTTCCTGTGACTAAATTACTCATATTGTTACTGTATTATCAAGGTGATGACTATCAAAATGATTTGGTTCTTTTTTTTCAACAACTTATGACAATGTCTACATTTGACTTACCCCCTATGTGTGGCAAGATCAAAGGCAACGCTAAGTCCCTGTTGGCCAGCTTTGATGTTGTCTCTGTAAAATTTGTTACTTTCTTCAACAGTACTGAATCCAGCATACTGAAATGGATTTGAATGACATTGTGAATGCATACAGTTATGATAAATGCACTTAAATTTGACAATATGCCTTGAAATGTATGAATAAAATTTACCGAGTTTCTTTAGTGACACAATGTTATTGAACATGCTGGTGTTATGAATACTACTATTACAGAAAGATGAAAAAAATTAGTGAATGGACATTTTAACTTTATTTCATGGCAATTCTGACAAATATGTAGAAGGGCCACTTACACTTAACCTTGGCACAACTTATCAAGTACCGATCTTATTTCGAAATTTCAAATATTTTTCACGAATTATCATCTATTTTTGAATTGACATGATTAGAAAGATAAACCTAGATCTGCAAATGTCTGAAAATATCTGAAATCAGTACTACACTGGTTATCACTTATCACTTACTACTCAACATCAAACAACAGAATAAATTTGTTTCTATGCAACACAGTTTCAAGATTAGCAGTGAGTCAACTTTTGTCAATTTGGTCTCTCACAAAGTCAAAAGCACTCCCCTTGACATAAGAATCTTTTGGATGTTATTAGTGACAGTATAGTTCTCAAGAAATTTCAAGAAATGTGTGTACTGACACACAGAATTGACCAATTTTAAGGATTTGAAGGTACAATGCTGAAGAGTCTACGAAGGATGAAGCAATGTATCAATTGCTCATCTGTAAAGTTTTCATTGAATAAGCCTGTACATAACTTAAATGATTAACTCTACATGAACTGACAGCATCAACATCTACAGAAAGCATGATCAAGGAATACGAAACTGAAAACGGATATGCAAAGTTTAGAGCTTTGATACATACTTGTCTGATGGTCCATGGTCTCTGGGTGTACATGGTAGGGTAGGGTCCCCTGGTGTAAGGGTATTTGCCAGGGAGTTCCTCTGGGTGACTGACTGTATCCTGTCTCGTGTACAGAGGTTTCAGGTCTATGCCCTGAAGAATTGGAGAAAGAACAACACCGATTGAAATTTGCTTGGCAGAGTAGTGTGTACTATATCATTAGAATCATTTATTGTACATTTTTCAGACACATGTATATTTTTATACATACCATATTCTTTTATTTTGCACAGAAGCTTCTACATGTATTTTAATTCTGTGTCATGCAGAATTATGCCTTCATGACGCTTCACGAACACTGAAAAAACCATGACTTACTTCTGGTGTATGCCATGTTAATTTCTCCACAGGATCTGCTCCTTTCAGCTGTTTCTTTGCAAGCTCTCTCCATTCCGGTTGGAGAGGTTCTCTGTGTATGTGTCTGTTGGTTGCGATACCTGGAGCAACAGTCTGCAAAGGAAGACAGTTACACAAGTCAATTGAGTAAAATAGTTCAGTGTTCTAGAATTGCTATATGAACTAAACTACAGTGGATCTTACCACAGTGTTGTCACTTTGTCTAAAATATCTATATTTGTGTATATTTTGTTCCCTTTGACCCATTATTTCCTGTCATATTTTACCTTTTCCTTTCCCTGTAGATAAGTCCACCCGCCCTTTTGAAAAGACTGGGAGTGTACCAGGTCTGTTGATGAAAGAGTTGAATAACGTCTAGCAGCAGTAAACATTTCAAGGCTTATTATCCAAATTGTAAACATTTGTATGATGCACATTCATAACAGTGATCATAGCTGATGCTATGTTGTGAATTACTGGAACATTTAGTCTATACAAATACACTGCATAGAGGGCTGATGCAGATGACAGGGTCTAAAACTTCCCTCGCCTGAGTGGTGCAAAGGATGTTTCTCTGATCAGAGTTATACACAAATATAAGTTTCAGAGTGTTACATGTTTTGCACAAAAATAAATTTCAGAATGTTACGTGTCATTATAGACTTTCTTTTTTAGGGTCTATGGTGTCACCTGTTGATCATATGTGCAAGTCAGCAGTTGTATAACTGTGGCATATCCTATAGTTGCAACCATGACTGGGCATTGGGATCTACCCTTTTTAACTGGGAAATACTCTGAAGGCTACCCTTCGATATGAGTTCAATTGAATCTGAACCATAGTTCTTGGACCTATGGTTAATGCATGAGTTGAAATGGTGCTAATCAAGGCAGTCCTGGAAAAGGGCTGAACTGTCTACAGTAAATAGAATCAAACACAGCAAAGGCACACTAGACCAAAAGGGGAATTCCTCCAAATCAATAGAAAAACTGAAAGAAGCACTACAATTAGTCTTAAAACTAAGAAAAACTACAATTAAAAATAAGATCTCCCAATCAGAAGAATTTCTCCCAATATGGAGAATACTTTTGATCGAAGGTTTCTGTGCAATTTTAACCAACATTTGAGAATTTTTGAAAAGTGACCAACCCTATACCGACATGTTGATTCACAATAAAATTTGAGTGGCTTTACCATTGTTCTGAAAAAATTCACCATTTTCTTTGCATACTTTCGAATTTACTCTATAATACTGGCAGTTATATCATATGAAACCTTGAAATCTAGTTTTTGTTGTTGTTGGTATTGTTATTTATGTTTATATTAGTCATGTTGTTGTTGTTGACCAATAAAATTCAGCGAACATATTATTGTGTTGTTGTTGTTGTTGTTGTTGTTGTTTCAAACGTAAGGGACATGTCCTAAGGGACGATTCAGATTACTTCCAGGGGGGGGGGGGGGTGGGGATTTTCAGGGGGGCCACCCATTTTTCCCACGAAATTTAGGGGGGCCAGACAAAAATACCACAATCTTTTAGGGGGGGCCAAGGAAAAAAAACATCAATTCAATATTTGCCCAGAATTTCTGATCTCTACAAAAGAGAACCATAGACGCTACCTGGGTGACAGATAAACTCAACATGTTTAGTTAAACTCCTTTAGCTGCCAAATTCGGTAATATTCACAGTGGTTTTGTTTTATGCATCTACTGCAGTATCTTGTTCTCCTCCCTGAAGCGTCATGAAATGTCCAGTATTTAGCATGTCAACACAAACCATACAGTGAACAGTCAGGGTTGTTTTTGTTGAAAAGAGATCTCGGATCAAGTCCAGACTAGAATTCATTTATCAACAATAACAATGGTCATTTATGTTCACACTGGTATGTTACTAAATACAGCATTGGGTGTTCTATGTAGTGATAGAATAACAAACAAATGCTGATACACAGAGATGAACATTGAACAAATGCTAAAAATTACAGCAAATGTCTTTTTAAGGTTGGGTTTACCTTGTAGCTTGTAAAGCAGTTGAAAGTTGTATGATAAAGAAGTGTTAATTTATGCAAATGTATGCAAATCACCCGATTTCTTGGCTTCTTTTGCCTCCCAATTTCAAAATTTCCAAAGAATTTAACTCCACTCCGGCTGGGTCAAATTTTCTGAAATTTCACATTATGTTTTTTACATGCTATATAACACAACGACTATCAATTGGTTTTGTTTGGCAATAAAGCTCTTACATTTTTAATAAGAGGCATTTAAATTTTGCTGATCATGATTTTAATCAATTATTAGTGTGTCAGTCTTTAAACCCCTACAATGTTAAAATGAGGATGGATAATGCCAAATAGAATAGTTGTTTTTTGCTACATATACTCTCCTTTCAAGTGAAATATTACATTTCAGAAAATACTGTCTAGTTTTTGACTTACATTAATTTTTATCATTAATACCAAAATTGAGATTTTTTACCCCAAATATACACCCTCTTCATCCTTTGAGTAAACTACTGCTACCATACTAAACTTTAGAGTCTCTGCTTGTTGAAAATATATGGTATGAGGGGGTTTCCTTGTCATCTTTGATGAGAAATATTGCTTTGAAAAAAACTGTATTGGCAACATACAGCTCCACCTTAATTCAAAACAAAACGACTTGCTACTCTGCCACTTCTTAAAGTAACATGGTCACGTTGGTTCTCTGGGATTTTGTCAGTGTCAGTGTCTGTGTAATTATCATATTCAGAACCAACACCATCATCATCACTCTCAATGACTCCATTGACAGAGGTTTCCAATTCAGAGTCACTGCTATCTGACTCTGACTCATCTGTGACATAAGTTGTTACAATATCTTTCCCTGACAGTTTTCTTAATTGAATGAAGGTTGTGCATGTATATGTGCGGTTATAATTTGAACTTTTTCAGCTTTAAATTTTTTTGTTTTGGTAATTTATGTTTATCAAGGTATTTTTTTAATTCTTTTACGTTTAAATTTTGAAGGTTCCCACTCAAGAGCAACTTTAACCAGTCATAGTCCTCGTATTTTTTATCCTCTCTTCTTTTCTGCTCCTTTTTTCTATGTTTCATTCTCATCAATTTTACCCTTTCTAAATTTTTTAAATGTTCTACATAACTTTTTACAGTGTTTACATCTACTATAAACTTTTGAAATAAATTATGGCCGTCTCATCTTCAAGTTGCTTTTCAGCGAATAGTTTTTTAATGTTTAAAATAAAAATATTATGTATTACTGTCAAAATATATGGTGATAAATTTACAAAAGGGTTGATTTTCCAATTATCCTGTATGGACATCCAGAAGATCATGTGGCACTGCATCAATGCTATGGTGTCGGATTGTTGAAATATTGTGTACACAAGAAATTTGCTGTAGTCCAAGAAGTGATCTCAGTGTGTATGAGGCTAGGAGAAATGTGGATAGGCTCACACATTGTGTATTGATGCTAATACTTTTGTGTCCCATTCATTCTGATATGTATAATCAAAGATTTCACAGTGGCGGCTGGCAGAAAAGGCAAAAAAACAAATTAACATGTATTGTTTCGTGTCATCTGAAAACATGTGCATCATGACTATTTTAAATTAAAGTTTGTTAAAAAAATTTGAAATATGAATGCTCTGTCAATTTTGAAAAATACTGCTGACAAAATGTGAACTTTGACTTACACAGGGTAATCTGCATTTTAATATGAACATTGGATTGTGAATGGAATGAGCAGAATAACATGTGAATTCATGTTCTGGATAAGGTGTTTTGTTCAAGAAATGTTCTAAAATATTCCTCAGCAATTGTTGCTTTCAGTGGCAGCTACTTGGTCTTATGACAACCAAATTAGAAAAAAGAGAAAATTAAAAAGAAGTTGGCTTTCACCAATTTTAATTCCTAATGTTTAAAACTTTCACCGTGAGTCTGCAAATATTCAGCATCATCAAATGAAAATGTATGCTGAACGTCTGCATGTACATGTACATCTCACTTTCCAGAAATATATGGATATCTGCAAATGATGTACCATTAAACTTCAAGATATATATCACTTTGCCAATTATCTGCTCCTCTGATTTTCTGTTCACTATTTCTAACTGTCATCTTTGCTTGTCTTTGTGTGCATCATATTTATCAGTGAGACATAACGAAAAACGTATTCATATTTAGTAATTAACTTTTCTTCAGAAATTTACAACCAGATATGTTTATTGCTACCCTTTCCAAAAGTGTGCCACTTGCAGTCCCTGCAAATCATTCTTTTTATAGTCACATAACCCTGAAATGATTTGTTATATCATCGATTATATGTCCACTACAGTTCCTGCAACTTGTTAGACTGAATATGTCTATAATGTATAAGCATCCATGTATATATTAGGGGGGCCATGGAAAAAAAACAGGAAAGATGAGGGGGGGGGCCATAGATTTTTTCTATAATTTACTAGGGGGGGCCGTGGAAAAAAATCACCCAGAAAATAGAAAATCCTCCACCCTCCCCCTGGAAGTAAATTCTGAATCGTCCCTAAGAAACACTACAATTAAGAACACTATCATTATTTGATCCTGTGCAACTCTCTTCAAACGTACACACTTCATATACTTGTGTAAGTATTGAAGAGAGTGTACGTTTGGACAGTTGCATAGGGTCAAATAAAAAAGTATTTCGAGCCCTGCATATACATAAAACATTTCTGAACTTCAAAAGAAGAAGCTGTACATTGAGCCATGGAGCTCCTTTTTTGCTCCATGATTGAGCCGAGCCAGGTTTACCAGGACGTGTGAATGTTTGACAGTTCGCTCTGTAAAACGTGAACGACCGTGAGCATTTACTGTTTGATGACTTTGAACGACGTGCAAATAGCGATGATGATGTCCAAATAATAGATATACATGCCCTCGGTTTTAGCGAGATCATTGACTTTGCTAACCACAACATCCACGGTCTGCCTGACATCATGAACCACACTACCATTTCCGGTCAAACTTACGACATATAGAATATTTTTCATTGCATTACCTTAGTGAACTGTTGCAGGAGTTCTCTCCTGACAAATGGTGCTGCTCGTAACATCTTCGAACTTTAAAACGTTGCACTCGAAGGTTTATTGCCTTTCACTTTGCTTTGACCTCTTCGTGCACTTACGTGAGAAGACGATCTTCTTAGGTACCTCTAAGTTAGTGGAAAATAATCGAAAAATAAGAAATGGGTGCGAATACGTGAAAGTTTCAGAATGTTCCAAACTGTAAGGTTATTCAAATAATTCTGTTAAGGTATTTTCTAGACGCCAAAATTAATAATCCGAGCTGTTATCACTCTACCATTAAAACATTTGTAAATAGTTGGTGACATTTAGAGTCCCCAGGTTCGTCAGAATCTAATACCTGGCATTTCACTATTCTACCGCTTGCGGGCGTCAAACAAACAGGTAAACGTAGCCATACCCGGGAGTCATATCTTTCTGGAACACAGACAAGGAGCCTCAGACACTGAGATACCCGAAACCAAAGTTTCACTTCGGGAATAATTTTAACTTTCATGAGACAAACCTGTTTATTAATAGGGTGACACAACGCCACGCTCCGGGATTGCTGCAGTTCCCGGAATTTTGCGTAGAAATCGCCCAGGTAAAGCACAAGCGCTCCTCAGGCTCAGCTGGGAAGTCTGCTAATAGATCGATTTTCGGCTCGATCTATCGATCCCGTAGTCGATATGCCCGCCATTGCAACCTAAATACTCACTTAGGTTACAGTGGCGGGCATATCGACCACGGGATCGAGAGATCGAGCCGAAAATCGATCTGTTTAGCAGACTACCCAGCTAAGGAGCGCCTGTGAGGTAAAGTCATGCGCTATGGAACCATACATCCTCACACAGTCGCGTGTGATTCGATACACGGTAGCCGCTGCATGGTATGCATGATAGGAAAATGGCTAATGCATACTACACAGCGGCCGCCGTGTATCGAACTGTGCACATCCCAGCTATAGCAGCGACAAGATCAATGTGAAATTGCTTAAAGTCGTTACCGAGAACTAAAGACAGGTTGTCTGAAGTATGATTTACGTAGGTTACAGTCAACCGCATCCCCAATCTGCAACCCTCCAAGACAGACGAGCTGACCACCCTTTTCGGTTTTTGTCACACTTTGCTGCCTGCATACAATATTTCAAGCACCTTGCATTTAAATACCATGCAGGGCATAAGCTTCTTTTTGCATACACTTATTGTGTACACTTTTTTCGCCAGGTGAGCATGAGGGGAAGTCGCCTTATCCCAATTTTCTTCCAATAATCAGTTTTGTTTTTGTTTGTTTGTTTGTTTGTTTGTTTTTAAGAGAAGCGATAACAAGTGTTTTGCCACGTGAAAATACTGAAATGCACAACCAACCACCGCCTCTATGGACTGAAGACATAGTTTTTTGGGGGGAGGAGGGACTGTAAAATAACAACTTTTGAAGGTGTACTTAAAATTTTTTAGGTTGATAGGGGATTATTAAAAAATCAGAGACAATTTTCTTGAATCCCACCCAATTTCACTTGATGTCTGTGAACTCGGGCATAATACAACAGACAAAAGACTCCTAAATTTTTTTAAGCCAAAGGGGCATTTTTCCCTCCTGGAATTTCTGATGATGAATATCGTCATGGCTAATCGTCTACAACATGAATAAAAGTTATTTCAATATTTGAATTTCTAATTGCTCTGGGAGAACGCTGAGGGATCATCCAGTTTTCGAACTTTGGCAGGGGTCAGCATTGTATTGCCATGCTTTTCCCATAAAAGGAAAGGGTCAGCGACTTTTTAACGGGCGTAAGGACCAATCCCCACCCGGGGAGGGGCTCGAGAAAGTTAATCCCCTGGGCTCTTCGATTCCGAACCCCCGTAGATTTTAATGTTGTTTTCCAATGCGCATAAGTTTTAAGGGCGATGATATGAAGACGTTCGATGAAATATCCACATAGTAAATATTCAAGTAACATAAGCGACTCGGGGTTCTGTTCGTAACACTTGACTTGTATATTGTGATGTGCCGGGCTAAAAGGCAGGTAATAACAATAATGCAATAATGCAAGCGACGTCGACCAACAACGGCGTGTGGCGTTATAATGTAATGCTCCTAGGGTAGGTTATTCCTAGGGTTACGGACTGAGGAAATATCAGATATAATATAATAAATATACAGATTAATAACTCACAGTTTGCGATGAATTCAAGTTGTGTATCTGGGTAGCATTTCAAGATTCTGCGATGCTCTCCCGATGCCATGGTTGATAAAAGATGCATAATTGTTCACCACCCCACTCAAACTAAGATTTTTTACATCACGCTTATTCTCCAGTGCTATTCATATTTCTATCGTGCTCATGATAGTTTTTGAATATATCGGCTTTGCCAAGTCTAGGGAGTTTTGTGTCGATGCCTCTAAATATATTTTAGGAGCATGAAGCTACGGCTGCGAAACTGGTTGGGTATTTGTCACCGAATCAAGGCTTAAGCATCTCATAGAGGATTATTGTTTTTTATAGTGATACTCCGGGCAATTTTAATTACTGCTTTTTGTCCTTTAACCCTTTCACCACCATGGTTTGTCCCAGATCCATTGTTTTCTATGGTAAAGTTGGACCTGTATACAGGGAACTGGGGGTGAAAGGGTTAAAAGAAGGTAATCATTAATTCATGAGTATCTGAGGCTCCAATCCCGTCCTCTGGTAGTTCCGATCACTTAAAACTAAGCTAACAACTGCACAAGTCTCAAATTTGAGTCCTTAGACTTTTGAGACTTGCTGTGTCAAGCCTAACGATGAAGTGATTTTTCGGTGATCCAACATGCCCATTCCGTCCCTAGATACTCTTTGTTATGTTACAGCGTAAAATCAAAACAACGGCCAAGGGGTAGACATTCGATGTCCATGGGGGCGCTTTTAAAATAGGAGGGATTCCAAGAAGTTGCGTTTGAACAACAAATTTCAGCCGCAGAAGGAAGGAAAAGAAAAAAAGACTCAAAGCAGACACGAAAACAGAAAATGTACAAACATAATACCTTCTGTCATTTTTTAAATTTGAAACGCGCCCTTTGGAGCTCCAATTTCAAATTAATACATTTCATTGCATTTTTTCAGAAGACGTTCAGGCTCCGTTATGATAAATATTATTATTCACACTTTTCCTAGTATTCACATTTGATATTTTTATAGTCTTACTTATAGTGCTTCAGGTGCAGGCCACACCTCTTTACGGCTAATTCGTGCCCCATACATGTATGACAGCAACCGATTTCGTCTGAGGCATCGCTTCCTCAAGCATTGAGTTCTAAATTATTCATTTATAAAACTATTTGTTTCCATTGTACGAAGTAAAAATTTGTTGCTGAGCATTAAATGAAAGTAAACTTTTATCAAAAGCACTAGGAAAACTGCTGAATCAACATATTTTGCAGGCTTTATGGTACAGATAGGCCCTGCGTGAGATGCTTTGTGTTCCCGGCGTTGTACGGTCTGCCGGATACTCAAAGCATCTTACGCAGGGTTAGGTATAGATGTTATGAGTGATCTTGTAATTTTACTTCGAAATCCAGTGATTGCGCGCGTTGACACCACTTTTTGAGTGTTTTTCAAAATGACTTTTGTTTCTAAGTCTTTTGTGAAAGTGTCAAGAAGCTGTTATACTATAATTTCAAGGATGTTTTCTACGTGTAGACTTATCTTATCATATCATGTACCATCAGAGAAGAAAGCACAGGTTCCTTGCAAACTTTGACTCACAAGGCAAGCCATGAGCGCAAGTTTTATGTAGAACTAGAAGTTCCTTTATGCTAGTTCCTTTAGCTTGAAACAAAGCATAAAAAATCTTGAAAACAACAAAATGTGATCTAGCATTGGTGCACCACAGGACTAGTCCCATGAGTAGATGGGCTGTGACGTGCGAAAGTGGGTATGATAAAGTTTTTCATGAAGATGATTTTTCAGGTTCATGGGGAATTGGCGGGCCGGCCATGATAAAACGCCCCCTAACTGTCAATAGGGCTGTAGCATTTACATTGTAATTTTCGATGGTTAGAAACACGTTTACACAGTTTATACCGCGCTTGTGTTCAGTTTGTATACGTATAACGCGTGTGACGTACGCAACATTGCGTCACAGAGCTGAAGGTCTGAGGTGCTAGCTAGGTGGTTCTCGGATCTGATCATTGATAGATTGAGTCACGGTCATTTTCGGTCAGACTATGCAAATTAGATTGTCATGAATAAACCAATCCGATGTCCGTATAACCGGCGTTTTCCATTTTTGGAACTCATATGTCATAGTGTATCAGTACGCATGCGCATTATATGACCTCGGATAAAATTTCAGATCCTGCTGAAGATCACGTTCTGCGTCCTGTGCGTAAAATTACTGTAAGTTTTTACAATATTTTTCATCGATATCAATGTCTAACGATTACATCCACTCTATACTATAACTGTTGTCAAAATGTTGAGTATTTTTGGAGTCAAATATGATGTACTTTTTTGTTTAAGGCGAGAATAGTTCAGTTGCTGTCGCGTGACTGGTTAGAGTGTGGCGGTTTCGCCGGTTCCACAGCCTTGGCGTACGTGCACGTTCGTCAACCCACCTCCTTCTTTCGGGTCAGGGTCCGCTTTTTATTGTACGAACGTTTTCCTGTTCACTTGACACGCGGTCGCTTGGTATCATTCGACAATATTCAGTAAAAAATCTGTAACCACTTTTAAGGAGGATCACTGCATTTACCATACTACTGTACTACGTATCGAGCGCGAGACATGACGATCGACCCTATGGGCCTAATGTACGTGAACCTCTTTTAAGTTCTACGTCGTCGGAAACAGGTTGATGTTCTTCAACAACTTGCTCCCTTCAGTGACACATCTCTTTACATTCTTGTTTGATCCTCTACAGTTTCATTCAAACGATAGTTTTGCCATATACCGTAAAGGATTTTTTACACTTCCGTCACATGCATACATGGAAACCACATCAGCAGAATGGGGTCATGACGCGCATTGTGACGTCACAGCCATTCACACTATTCATACCGAATGTACGCGTCCAAAAATTTATCGTATAAATGTATTTGAAGGTCATTAATGATGTCAGATATTCGGAAATCACCGTGTTTCAAGGAAATTAATTCTTTTTATTGACCTTCTCGACCAACAAAGACATTCGCCATCGGATTTTATAAGCAACGCAATAGTAACTTGTATAAGAGTGGAAGGTTTCGTAACGCTGACATTTGTGAAAGTGTTGCGTAAGCCGTAGCCGGGATTAGTCTGGTCGCGCTCACACACCTCAGTCAGTCACGCACTCCACGTTGTCTCACCGTTGTCACTCGCCTTCTTCCTTTCAGATAATCATAGCAATATGGGTGACGAAGTTCCAAAGGGAGATGCCACCAAAGGCAAGAAACTTTTTATTCAGAGGTGCGAACAGTGCCATACAGTGAACAAAGGAGGTAAACACAAGACTGGGCCAAATCTCCATGGTTTATTCGGCCGGAAGACAGGCCAAGCAGCCGGTTTCTCCTATACGGATGCAAATAAGAACAAGGGTATGTATTTGTGGGTCGTCACTGAAAGATTCGTCTTGGGTGAATGCTTGTAGAGAATTAGCAACGATGTCGATGCAGAAATGTATTGTATATTGTAGTCATAATATGTTTGTTGCAAAGTAGTTAAAAATAGTAGATCAATCTCAGAAATATTTCAAGGTTGACCTAACAAGCAATGCCAAATGCAGCTAATTAATACTACATCAGACACATAAGAAGCACATTATACTGTTTGATCTTGTATATAAGTGTTGTGAGTATGTACAATTTACTCTCTCATCAGGTATCACCTGGGGTGAGGACACATTATGGATCTACCTTGAGAACCCCAAGAAGTATATCCCCGGTACGAAAATGATCTTCGCCGGTCTCAAGAAGAAGAAGGAGAGGGCGGATCTTATTGCGTACCTGAAGGAGTCTACAGCAAACTGACCAGAATTGCACCATTAGTTGTCACCAGCAGAGTTCCCTCAACCATCCCATAACCTTGGCGATTTATACAGGAACTACAGAATTTATTTTTGTGTGTGTGCAGCTGACTTAAAGACGAAGTGTTATCAAATTGCAACAATTCACAAATGTGCGTCTCATGGATACCGGTCAAATCACAAGAAATAAAAACCTCTGTTAAAAGAGTTGTTGATTTTATTGCTTTATTTTACATATTAAGTGTAAATTGGATATGTCAAGGACCCAGCAACAGTTTTATAAATCACCAAGGTTAGTATCAGCCAAAGCCAAAATTTATTTATGAATGTCTGACAAATTTTAGGTTTCAAAACAATAACATTAACCTTTTTATTTGATGTGAAAGGTAGCTGCTTAATGTGTGTCGTGTTTGTATTTATTCTTCTCAAAGCTTGTTTTTGGAAGTTGAGCCAAAAAAGAGTAAAGCATTATTTGAAAGAGAGCCAAAGAAATGGGAAAGTCCTGGGATGTACAGTTTTTAACTTCAACCCCAAATTTAAACTTTGGCATGTACAGATTGTAATCGCTAGATATGTCAGTGATGTTTATTTTTTAATCGGTGCTTTTTAGAACTTCAAGTTCTCAGGACACACATTTTGTTTCTGTACAATTCCAATAATTAATTAAATAAAGATTGACCTCAAAATGAAATACTAATGTGTTTTTCACAGTATGCCTACAATTGTTTTGTCCCTTTTATGAGTTTTACTTCTCTGAAATGTGAGTACATGAAGGTTCTCTGGAAGTCTCTTTTGTAGTGTACTCAACCTTGTCAAAGAATACCTGTTGCACATGCGTTGGAGCCTTACATTATATGCATATAAAGACTTTCAGCTATTTGTCTTTCGAGGGTAACTGCTGGCCCTACCAGTGATAAAAGTGCAAAGGTCATTTAGGTCACTCAGGGGAAAGGTCACCCACAATGGGCCATTGGCAGAAGAAACCTGTGTCACCAGCACCCTTATTCATCCACTGTACTAGGTGGAACCCTGATATGTTTCTCGCTGACGAATCCCTTAACATTTTAAATCTTCAGTTCTGTTGCAACAAGCATTCTTGGAAACTTATATATGGTAACCATTTCCTTTATTTGCAATTGTCAAGTAGTTTACAGTGATTGATTACAGTGTTAGTCTGATCATAGCCGTACTCAGACTGCAAAACCCAAAACACATCTATGTTGTCCTAATATTACTTAGCAAGAGTTTTAGATGAAAAAAGCCTTGGTCGTTGCAAACACTAATACATATATAGAAGCATAGATGGTAGAAGAAAGTCTAGTTCTTTTCTCTATTTAAGTAGTTTGGAGCGGCAGACAGGTACATATACATTTGATTATGAAAGGAAATTGATTTTCTCTTTGAATGATTTTCCAAAGCCTGTAGTATATCTGTAGTTAAATGATATGGGCCACCATTGGCATTCAACCAAGATCTTTTAGCGTCATTGCATACAACATCTGATCATTAAAAAAATACACAAGCAGGCTGACAAAGGATTTTGCCTTTGTCATGTGGCCTCCCATAAATATAACTCCCAACGCAATGTTAGTTACTAATCTAGCTGCAAGGTCATGTTGAAGGTTTAACAACAGCTACAATCAACAAAGCTGACAATACATTGTCCTGCAGTGAAATTCCATGCCTTTCATTCCAAAGGGGAAGTTCTTCACGTTTAGGATTGATTAATAAACAAATGATTTCATGACATTCTTCCAGAAGGAGATTCACAGAGAACTTCTACAACTTATCTCAAAGCTAATGCTCTAGTCACAAGTGATGTACATGTACTTCAGCATGCGGATAATATCAAGGGCATGGTAGCTGCAGTCGTAGGATTTAATACCTACAGTTGTTATCATTGCTGTTGGTTTAATTTTTTTACTCACTGTGTTTATGCAATTTAAGTACTTGCTGAGGAAGGTCCTTTAAATGGATTATTTCTAATTTCGTTGTCTTTGTTGGACTTATTCCCCGTTCGATGTTCACAAATGCAAGACATGCAATGACTTCATTGAAAACTGTGAAGCTTATCATGCAACATACCAGACATACCAACACATACTGGTATGTTCTCTTCTGTATACCATGACCCATAGACAGATCTGAGATTTGTACAGTTGCGCAAACAGACATCATCGGTCTGTGACTGTAGTTAATGGCATATTGCACTACTGCAGTCCATTGTAGGCTACTATTATGCCTTCATAAATCTACCGTCACATCTAGGGTAATAAGCAAGTGACCCATCGACAGTTTGCAGAACATCCACATGGAATATCAGGATGTCTACATATGCATTGGTGCTGATTCAATTTTGGAGACAACATTGATTTGAGAGCACATTAAACACAGACTCAGCTTTTGGCTCAATGTGTCCTTCGGCAGTATGCATTGTCTGCAGATGCCAAGATTTTCACCGTATCTATTCCCTCAATCATCAGAACAAAACACTGTACTGGCTTAGAGGATCCACCAGTCCACAGCATCGTATTACAGGTTTGATAGATTTCAGACTAGAGTGCTACTGTATGTGAGAAATGTCTCGGTGAAAACACAGTTCCATTATTTGAATGACATCCTCACCTGTATTTTAAAGGAAATTTTTCACCATAATTCTTTCAAATGTCTTAACAACCAAAATGTAAAATGATTTCAAATTGGTGTACCACTGACAGTAGTCGTGATAAACATTGTTGCTTGTTGAAATTTTAGATCCTGTGTGTCGTGTCAGATGAGAATGTGTATACAGCAAGGTCTGGCAGTTGTTATAGTGTGACAGCTGTGTCACTGACCTATGTTACAGTGGTGACCAGTAACTGATAAGCATCTTTTGCATATGTGCAATTTACATAAAATTTGTTCAAAAATGTATTATCTTCAAAAGAGAAAAAGTCTTCAACAAGTATTTTGAATGACGAGAATTCTCTACACTCATTCATAAAGTATTTGTATCCATGTGGAATTTTCCCACTCCAAACCTGGCTTTACTGGCTCCTCTGTCCTACCTTACTATAGTCTAGGATCTTGCCTTGGTTTCGGTATATGATATGCTTTTAACCAAAAACCTACCTACCTAGGTTTTGGTTGAACTATAGTTAATACTGTAACTGAGGAGAGTTCCTAGACAAACCTTACCAGTAAACACATGGACATGTAGACACATTGTAATTGCTCTGTATAATTTAGTTGATATGTAACTAATTTTTATCATACATGACCAATTTGCATTTTTTTCTATATCTGTCCTAGAGAGGACAAAGAAAGTTCACTGACCTGTTTGGAGGTTGTCAAGATGACAGATGAGGAAAGTCATGGTACACCATACATAAAACGTCTCTTCTGTGAATATTAAACACAATTTGCAGATGTGTGGCAGCAATGTGTAATTTATCTTCTATTATTTTTATTTCCTCTTACCAAAATGAGCATAGTATACCCAGAGTATACCGCTTTATAAAACCTATTTTTTCTGGACGGATGTGTTTATGCACTAACTTTGTAAAATGGTTTGAAAACAAGAGTCTTTTAAAGGATATTCCTTCTGAATCTGATCTTGACATTTAATTTGTTGTGCCCCTTGGCCGGCAAGAATGGGCATTGGTAGTATTCCTCTACTACCAAGTTATATAAAACTTGACAAGCTTGAAGTATTAAAGAATTTGAGCTTTGTATGTTATTTTTAGATTGGTGTTTGAGATATTATTTGTTCAAGAATATCAATCTAAATAAGTACTGTGATATAGCACCTATAAATGACTTGAATCTCATTTCACAACTTTGGCTTGTTGGAACTTAATTCATTCAATCAGAGTACAGTGAAACCTGTACTTAAAGACACCTCTAATCAGAACACCTCTTCATTAAGGACAGATTGATCAAAGGAAAAGCTACACTTTGAATAGAATTTCACCTTTCAATTAAGGATATCTGTATATTAAGGACACTTTTTCCTTGCCTGAAGGTGTCTTCAATAGACAGGTTTCACTGTAATTGACTTTGGAATTTGTGTCAAAGGTCGTATCACAAATCACACCCGCCAAGAATAATCATCTGGCAGTATTCAAATGTAGGTCATTTTATTGAATTGGTATTTTTTGATCTACTTTTTAATTCCACACTTGTTTTTAAAGCTTATTGCACGGGATGAAAATCTGCTTAGATACATGACGCTGTCAAACGTTGACGTTGAACGAAGACAAGGATCATAGAATTCTTAGGAATATGATAGAGCCACAATTGTCAAGATGATGGTCTTGTTCATTTTAGTTAGGGTCTTAACTGATCAACTTATGTACAAAGTAAAGAACAGCAATATGACACTATGCTACAGGTGTGAATAGAAGAGGCAAGAGGTAAAAACTGGTCATTTAAGTTATGTGACCTACTTCTTGCCCAACAGGAACTGAAACTTATTGCCACTACAGAAGTCATAAACTAATCACTGCCACATCAGTGTAGTTAAAGATTATTTCTTTATTGCTATAAAACTGTTATACATATATTACAGCCAGCCAAACATGACAATTGTGCCTGTGGACAGGCAGCCATTTGCCTTCCAATAGAGGATGTGGCAATGTGCTGCAAGATAACTCAATGCCCACGGATGGGTTATGATATATTTTTTTGCACTGTTGTTACATAGTTTCATATAGAAGTGTTGGATCCAGCTTTATTTGTCATGTTTTTATTTTCTTTCTGATCTAATGTTGAATTTTGTAGCTCTTGTATGGGAGGCAGTCCAAGGATTTGTAGTTCTGCTGTTGTCATCAGACTGGTAGCCTTGGCAACAAGTCCAGGCACAAAGTTCACAGCCACCACACACTTCCTGGATGTACATGTTCCCTGCACTGACATTGGAGGAGCACAGTTGCATGCAGCGATGAAACAAAAAAACATTTACAATCAGTTTACATCCAATGTTGTCTTTATGTTCATAGCAGCCAATTCAGCAAGTAAGTATCTGAACACGTAAGGCACTGAGATGATCTGGATGTGATCAGATGATTGGCATATCCTGCAGTACCATTGAGATGACGAATTTGAAGAACCTCCTTCAAGTATTACAGATTTCTTGTGTTGTATTATACCCTGTAGACTGCCACACTTTGTACACAGTTGGGTCTAGGGAAAGAAAAATGAGGAAGGTATGATCAAAAAGACAATTTATTGTTACAGTCCTTCTCTAAAAATTGTTTAAGATAGAATTTACCTTGGGGACAGATATTTGGACTCAAAAAATTTTACAATTTTCGGGGGGTTATGATCAGGCTCTTGAAGTACGAAAAAATTTCACCGGTTCAGTTTTTTAAGAAAAAAAATTTACTTTCCCCATAGAGTTAACCCAGTGATGGAGGCCATTTTAAATTTTAAATATTGGTAAATATTACATAATTTGTTTCTCTTGTACCAAACTTTGCCCAGTGACCCCTGATTTTTATTCTTGATTTGGTATGAGACTGGTTTGAGTTTCACGGAGAAAAGTTTGAGCAAAAGTTTAAGTCTTACATTTCAAAGTGCATACTACCCCAAGTCTCACTTTTACAAAGACAACATATAAATTATTACATATGTACCACAGATTACCAATTTGTTGGCAGCGAAATAATGTTGGTATTTTCACAGTCAGAGATAATATAGTCCCTCTATATTTTTTGCATTTTTGAAAAAACTGTGACACTTTTCTGAGTATTTTAGCTTTTGATTGAGCTAATTATCACTGCTTTAAATATTTTACTAATTGCTTGCTTTCAGCAAAGTATTTCACGTGTTCTATCAACTTCAGTGCATTTCAGAAACAGGTCACATGCCATTAAATGTTACATAGAAAACCATGGTAAGAAATTATTTCACGCCAAGGTCACCAGTACTTTTTCTCGCTTCGCTCGGAAAAGTACTGGTGGCAGAATACACCGTATCCCTCGGGAAATACCTTCGGAACTTTACAGAGTGCCCTCCAAGGCCATGGGGTTCTGTCATAATACGCAACCTATTCGGAGCCTGCTATTTGAGTAGTTCCTATTGCTGTATAGAAATATGGTGTGGGACTAACAAGACACTATTCCTCCAGGACAGAAAATGATTAAACAAACTGTCAGCTAAGAGTAACATATGAAAAAAAGTTTGGCTCTATGAGAATTTTTAATAATCATAAACAGAATATTTTTAATTCAGAATTAGCCAGCAGTAAATATAATGACACGGAAAATTTTGATATATACACAGTGTGTTCATTTTTGTCAGACAATGCATAACTTTTGTTGTTATTTTTACAGAAATTCCTTTCATTTATGATAGGGAATACATCTTTGAATTTCCCCTTTCAAATTGCCAATTTGCAACATATTTGAAAATATTTTGGCAACCATTGGTATACATCCTGAGCCTGACAAAGACACACAACAGAGACATCTTGCAAAATAAAAGAGGCCTACCACCGAGTTGTCGGAACAGTTCACAAGTCTGTCTTGCAACAGAAATGATGTGCCGTGTGAAAGAAGGGCATCACGTTCCATTTCACCGAATCGTATCCCGCCAGCTCGTTTCCTTCCTTTGACTGGCTGATGAGTCAGAATATCAATGGGACCAGTTGTACGCACCTGTGGAGAAGTAAAGAACAGCAAGGGGATGTTTTCACAAGAACATTTCAAATTAGAGAATGTCTGGTGTTGTTTGTGTGAGCTTTCCCATCCCAATAAGTACTGTTTATATCTCAATACAACAGAAATAACACCAGCTGATCACAAACTAGCTAACCATTTCTCCAAAGGGGTCCTCTGCTTCAGACTACATTTTAAATCTATGATATTACATGCAGAGTTTACACATTTCACTTGATATTTCTTATTAACACTTCATGTCTTTCAAGAGCTGTCTTCTTTTTCGGTTTTATATGATATCTCATTTAAACAATACTCACAAGATTGTAGAATATTTGATTCACTCACAGCCACATGACAAATTCAACTTTCCTTTTAGAGGATGTTCTTCCATTTATTTACAATGGAAAACACCCTGAGCATCTGATTGAGGACTACTTAACCCTTTCACCCCCATTTCCAAGTACCTAGGTCCACCTATCCTCTTGTAAACAATGGAGATGCACCAAAGGCTGATGAGGCAGGGGTTGGTGGTCAAAGATACTCACCTGAAACTTGTCTTCCACCATATGTCTGAGTCTCTGATAGTAGACAACACCAACAAAGATGTCCGCCTCTAACTCCCTACCATCAACACCACTGTACATACGTTCATTGCCGTAGTAATTGTAACCAGCTGTGGGGTGGAAATGAGTCAAATTTTAGCTTGGATGGCTTGCCAATGCAAAAAGAAAGAGAATGTGCTGTTGATGCCAGTTGTGCTATATCCTTGCGTGATCAAGTTACAGTAAAGTATTCGTTGATATTTCTGAATCAAGTTTCATGAGGAAAGAGTAACTTTTTGAGTTCAACATTTACTTTTACTGCAGGCCAAACTTGTTATTTTAAGCAAACAGAGTATATCTAAGTCCATAAATGTCAAAATTTTGCTTTCTGTTTATTAAATCTACCAGATTGACAGTCAGAGGTCTAGTAAGACATATACCACTGTGGACCTTGTGAAAATCAAATTTGTGTTCACATGCAATATTACTGTTAGGTTTGTCACTGCTAACTAGATAGACTTTTCTACAGTTGAAAACTTTTTTCCAGGCTGCATGTCTAGGGCATAACAAATTGAGCTATAAGACGTCCATCAAACCTTTGTCTTATTGCACTGACACAAAACACCACTGCACTAACCTTCCTTGAGAAGTTTACCAAAGTAGTCAATGGCAGGTCTGTCTTCAGAGAATGTAAATGGAGTACCATCATGGCGGAGACCGTGTAAAGATCCAGATTTTCCAGCCATGCTTTCAATCATCATTCCTGGAATGAAAGAATATTATAATATGCTTGGCTGGAATCCGGCAATCTGATTGGCTGGAGCCGGGGTTAATATTCTCAACAAGAAGACCTGCGCGCCGCGTAACATTTTTGAGCTCGCGCAAATTTCGAACGCCAACTTGAGAGTTCAACGCGCCGTAATGTCGAACAAGTCTATGCAGATTGTTTTTGATCGTTAAATTTTAGGCTAGTGCAGCTTGACGAACCAAAATATGAAGAGTTTCTGTAAGCAGCGGAGGCTATGTAACAACAAAATGATTTTTAAAAGTTTTTTGAGCGTTTTTTAAGTAAAATTCTTCAAGTTCGATGTCTAATCGCGATATCGATGCGTTGCGTAACCGTAGTTTATGAATGCAACTGTGCACGCGCGCGCGTTCTGAAACGTTCTTTTTTAGAGTTTGTATGAGGCTGGGCGCTCCTGAACTGTCGTTCCAACTTCGGCCCTAAATAACGAAATTGTCCACTTGTTTTTAACTTCAACATATTATAATGAGGTTATAAACGGTGCGCTCGGGTATTTGGTTGCGGATATAAGACCTCTGGGGTGAAAATTAGCATATTTGGGTGAAATAATCACCTCGCTTCGCTCGGTGATTATTTCCCGCCAAATATGCTAATTTTTACCCCAGAGGTCTTATATCCGAAACCAAATACCGTCGCTTGCCGTTTATAACCTCTAAAAAGAAAAAGGTGAGAAAGAAAAGTGTAAGTAAACAAATAACAAAAATTTGAGCTTTGTCTCAACACATCACTTTGATTGATAATGGGTTTCATCAAGTCTTATGACAGTTTTTGTCTCTTAATATCTGGAGTGTTATGACATCATACAAAATAATTATATGATTAATTAAAAAATATAATGAAGAAGAATTGGTTTGTACAATACAAGTTGAAAATAAATGTTACATTATTTGTATTTTTCCTGTCACTGTGTTATTTTCTTCACTTTCCAAAACTTTCACATGATGTCTTTGTTCAAGTGGCAGGGATACAAAATTTCAATGGAAGATGGGCGGTTGCTGGTTCTACCTACCTATTGTCATTCGTGAGGGGAAGCCGTGGGGGTTGAAGATAATATCCGGTGTCATCCCACTCTCTGTGAAAGGCATGTTTTCAGCTGGCCACAGCTGACTGCATACACCTTTCTGGCCATGTCGACTTGAGAACTTGTCACCAATGGTTGGATTTCTCTGTGAATAAAAAAAATCATACGCATACATGTCTTTTGACCCATGATACATGAATGAAGAAAGTATGTGACAACTAACCTCTTCATGGTGTAAATAAATTGAAAGCATACTATTCCTTGAAAGAAACACCCATGTCGTAAAATCTGATTGTTCTTACTAGCGTCAAATCATATCAAGAAATCTACAAAATACTAGAAGGGGCAGATATAGATTTTTTGTGTTTTTTTTCGTACCTACTTTTTGCTCTCCCTGGCCTTTCGAAATTGTTAGTAAATTTACGAATTGGGTTCAAAAAATATTAGTAAGCACAAATTATGTTATTCTGAACCCACCAATTTTCAACAAGCACTTCTGGTACTCAATAGATGATTTTAAGGGGATAAAATGATGAATGATTTCATTATAGACAAAGGAAAATGAAAAATCCCTTTTTAGTTTTTTTGACAATGAACACTCATATTTTGATACGCATTTTCAAAAGATCCATTGAATAACACAGTACATCATGGGTCATGAATGCTTGTAACATTGAAATTTCTTCCTTGTCTCAATAAAGTGTGTAATTTTGGTCAACCAGCCAATGAATGTTATTCAATTACTCGATCTTTATTACACAACATAACATTTTCAAGTATATTGTGACACAAATCATAACTCCCTTTGTGTGTGTAGTCAGTGGTTGATGATTATATATATTAATATATGAAGCGGTCATTAATATTATCAAATATTATCAGTGTTTGCACAAGTTTTAGATGCTAGAAAATCTGTCCCCTGTTTTTCATATTTGGAAAGCTCTGTTACTTTGAAAGTATGCATGTCATCCATAGGTACTAGGTGGTGCCTCTATAGCTGCAGTCATTATGCCATGTTCATCTCTAAAATTCTTTTAAAACAACCACTGATCGGAACATTTGGCAGTCTGTGGTTTTGCACAAATTTTGTCTCATCTCAATCAAATTTAAGTACGCAAACTGAGACTGTGATCCTGCTAATGTTTTCTTAGAGACAGTTACACTTTTAAAACGCTGCAGATGATCGTCATTTATTTTTTTGTCTGGATAAACTTTTTTGTCATGGGACTGTGCACAGCATTTTCTCTGGCTCATAGAAAACTATCAGTATTCATAACATTTGCTGAGACAGTTTCTTGTAAAATATTTTGAAGGAAACCTATTAAAATTGGCAAGCTGACTGAAAAATTCAATTTGCAGATCGTCAAATGACAAATCTATGACATCTAAGATTTCCGGCTCGCTTCCACCTCCATGCACAGACAAACACTTTGCAGTACATCGTTCAACCATGCGCGGTCCGGACTGCAGTTCTGCTGTAGTTCGACTATCTTTCAGGCTGACTGTTCTTGATCTCTTCTAGCTCGGCGGTTTCATTGTTTCGTATTTTTTTCATATCAGTTGCCGTTTTTATGCCCAACTTTCTTTTCCAGCTGAGGATACTATGAATTATCTAAAAGCATTTGTAACTGCCCGCTTCCCTCGATCCGCTTCAACCGTCCATTCGGAAAGTTGACAGCATGTGAGTGTTTGGGTGTCTCGAAACTACCGTAATGGGATGGTAATGCATGACACACCACTATAAGAGTACAAGACCCGGGGATCTTGAAACCTTTTCGCGCATGCTCATGTTATCACAGGTCAAAGTCCAAAGCTTAGCTATCACCATGTGTCGATGCGCCGATGATAGGGGCAGCGTAGGTTTTGAAAGACGAGATACGACAGTATTTCCCCGGAATTCACAATCTTGACCGAAAATCAGGCTTCAAAAATAACAAAATTGTTCGTAAATGGCCGATCGGGCATTCATTTTTTTTCGTAAATTTTCATTTTTGTTCGTAATTTACAAACGTTACGAGCGACAGCGAGAGCACAGCTACTTGTTATTTTACCTACATTCAAAAGTTGAAATGAAAAAATTGTTTTTTATCTTCTTTGACAGACAACTCCTTATCATGAGTTGGTGCCATGTTACTTTGCCAAAGAATGACAGAATCAACATAGTGGGTGAAATCTGGGGATAATGCTAAAAGGACAAGGAATACCAAAATATAACATTACAATGTAATTATGCAAACACCCTGATATCAGGTTATTAATGACTGACTAAACTGACCTGGATTCTGAGGATGATGTAGGCCTTCTGACATTCCTGGTTTCCGAGATCATCACCGCATAGTTTGATATTATCCACAACTGCAACTTCGTGGTGTCGGAAAGTGATCGTACGAGATTCTCCGGTCTCAATGTTTATGTATCTGGGGAAAAAAATTACACTGGTTATAAACAATGCAATTTTGAGTTAAATTTTACTGTATTAATACTTTGGATAACTCCTTATTCTGCTTAAAGACAGAGTCGCCAAGAGGTTCATAGCACATCTTCTAGTGAAAGGGAGATGCCTGTCAAAGGAGGTATGATAGTTTTTATATCTGGTAAAGATTTAGGAAATAACCGAAAGTAAGCCTATCAACATGTAATTAGTGCAAAATGTAAAATGGATGAGTATTTATTTAATATGCAAATTTTATTTATTAGCCTTGTTTTGATATTAAAATTTTAAGGTAATGATTCCTTTTTAATGACATAATGTGGAATATTCATGTATTGCGCATCTTGCATTTTATGTCCATATGGATGTCATGTACTCCAGAAATTTTGAAGGGATGTCATGTGTTCCTAGAGAGAAATTTTGAAGACAATGACAATGTGACAAGTTCACATATAGGAAATGAAAACTCTTACATGTTCTCTTAAAGGCAGGGGGAGCCTATAAATACCCCCTATCTCCCTGGGGATTCATAATCCAACATGAGTGGCACATGGTAACAACGTCAACGAATGCTCCCGAAAATCTGGATCTTTCAACAACCATGGTGTAAATTAAAGCACTGTTCCAACATATTACGCTTTGTGAATACTTGTGGCATCACCCTGTTGGCGAAATTCTCTCATTTTTTCCATTTTAAGTTGATTTTTTATGCCAAAACTGCTTCGATGCTGTGTTCGAAGCGTCCAACAAACAATAGATGAAAGCATTCAAACAGCTGCCAATCACGAGGGGACGCGGAAAGGTACAAACGATCAAACATTTGTTGTGTACATCGGATCGATTACGATGTCAACAATGAATAAACGATTCTTACCACTGAACGAAAAAACTTGACCAACGGTTACTGAACACGCGCCTCAATGAATTCAGACACAAACGGACTACTTCATGGTTTCAAGCAGATTGCCTCTCCCTTTTTGTTCGTTGATATGTGTACCTGTAGGCCTATGAATGGGTGATGTGTGTTGACCTGCAGTACGATATTTTACGATAGATCGCTTTTGGAAGTATGTTGTGGCCTAGCCCTGCGTACGATGACGTGTATTCCCGGCGTTATACGGCCTCCCACCACAGCTCTGCTGATTACCATGGACAAAACCGGCAACATGCGGATCCAATTTGGACGGAGCACGAAAAACTACTTTCTAACTGTTTTCGGCCGAAATCAACTCGATTCCGATCTACATGTATGCAGCCTACCCAAACCACTCAACCGCTCACAGACTGCGAAAAAAAATGCTCTCGTGACGTCCAAAACCGTTGTTTGCTCGCGATGCACGGTCAATGGCTCATGCAGTGGACAGGCATTGGATACGTTCATGCCACGATTACATGTATACAGGTGCCCATGAGCTTCATTATTTCCTGTCGGGTCGGGGCGATGAAACTAAATCGTGATTGATTCATCTCTGTCGGATTTGACCAAAAAGAGACACTTGCCATAGATTATAGCATCAAATGTTGACCGTTCAGACTGAAACATGATAAAAGGTCTGAAGATCGCCGTGATCGGTGATGTCTTTCTTCTCTATACGTTTTTCTGAGCTAGTTTTTTACTAATTGTTCGAGTATTAGCTGACATTTTTTTGAAAACTTAATCAATTTTTCTTTCCAACCAGGGCACAACATTACCTGTTTTACTTTCATGGTAACCTAGGATGAATTAAATCGCAGCTTAATAGACTCTTATGTTCTTCCTCGATTGTCTGTGACTGATTTTGCAGTCCCAATATCGATATTGCGTTCGCACTCGGGTGTCTTGAAACTTACGTCATTCACTGAAATAGTTTTCGGACAAACTCAAGAAATTCGACAATTACTAACGAATAGTCGGCAAAATTTACAGAGATAAGCAATAATAATTATGGTCATTTTACCGTCTTTTTTACCATTTTTGCCGTCTTTAGCTAAGCGGACTCGTTTGACGGAAGCAGTATATAACGATCTGAGTTCCCATATTTTTACCCTACCGTACGAGTGTAGTATTCGAATGAGTGAGATAATAATCTTACGCTGTTCGAGTGGTCTGGAGATTTTTATAATATACAATAAATTGACCTTATCAAAAGTACTCTGTTTTACATTGCTTGGATATTGATATTTTTTCCGTACGTTTTGACTGTTGATTTGAAGTCTTTTGATTCTCCATTGTCAGCAGCACATGTACGGTTACAACCGTCATGTGATGATCAGAGTGTGTTTGTAAAGTTGTCGAGAAGTTGTTCAGAAGAAAATCATTTTGTATTTAGAGGCTTCAGTTCGGGATTTTTCAAGATAAACAAATCATTATACATTTCCTACGTCTTTGAAACGGGGATTACGGTAATGTGATGAATGTGATGAAAATTTGTGAACGTCTTTGCAATGTGTTCCCACGATGAGTGTGAACTGATTCTTGTTAGTAAAAATCGTAAGAAATGGTCCAGTGACCGTGATAAAATAAACACAGATGCAAAACCATTGCGGAGGAAGATAGTAAGAAATTCACATTGCAATATTTGCTGTCGTATTTCTCAGCAGGAATAATAAGTTTTTACACGTTGTGTATAAGAACAGCAAGCAGGTGTTCGGCGGTCAATTGCTTCTATCATAATGATCTTGATCGCAGCTATTTGGCGAGAAGACAGCGGGTACTTATAATCTCGCAAAATTATTGATATCATGTCTTTGTGTTAAAAATTTTCGATTGGAGGCAACTCAAATCAACAGCCGTGATATATTCGGAATCGTGTTCTCACTGGACACCGAACTGCTGCTATCAACAGTACGATATGTACCATCGGCGGTAACACATTGGTCGTAATCTTGTCTAATTCTGCCCCGACGTTTGTGCCGTCCAGAAATTTCAAAGCTAGATATTTTCACCCTGACATATAATACAGCGACCTTGCACACTAATGATCATTCACTGTCTCTGTTGTGGTTTGTTGGTTTTTTAATTTGCTCCGTGGCCCCGGTAAGATTTTTTCAATGCGATACACAGTTTGAAATTTTTTCAAGGTAAATTTAGTATATTCCCAGTTTGTGGGGTAAAGTTTTCTGGAGTGAAAGTTTGAGTTGACGCTGATAGAGTAGACGTCGAGCCCGGCACAGCTGACTGGGACCCGGTCGGTTGAGGGTCGTTTAGTCCAGAAACCTGCAGCAGAGTTCTGTATGATCACCGTTCGGCACTTGGGTGATTTTTGGTCAAAGTAATGCAGTAACAATGTACGCCAGATTCTTTGTGTTGTTTTTGTCACAACCGTCATACGCGTATACGGACGGTTTTCGATTAAAAACGGTAGTAATATCCAGTGCTCGTAAATGCGTGCAAAATTTATTCAGTGACTGTTTACGCAGCAGTCGTAAATACGACTAGGATTTACCTCCACGTAACAACTGTAAACATCGCATCAACAGTCCATACAAAATTTTGTGCTGAATCGAGGGAGATAACAATTGCGGTAGAAAAGGTCAGTCCATCATCCGTCAAAGTTGTTGATCGGAAAAATCTTCACTGAGCGCCAACTACTTGAGTGGCTGTTATAGTTGTACACGTAGTTCTGTGGGCTTTCCACTGTCCCTTGTTACGAGTTATTTTCAAAGTGCGTCAAGCTACGAATATTTTCATGTACTGAGTTACAGACATCGGTGAAGTACCGGGTACATTGATTTTGTTCAAAACCACTGCCTGTTTGTTCCTCGTGTTGTTTTTTGTGTCCCTAACGTCGACTGGCTCTATGTGCGTACAAACATAGCAGTCGGGATTAAGATTTCCTGGATAAATAGATTTATTCCGCCTCTGACGCAAAGATACACACTGTTTTACATGTGCCACTCCTAGGCCCTGGGATCGATTTCCATACCTTTAAGATAGTTTGCGCCTCAAAAATCAAAGACTTAAAGTTTTGCTCAAACTGTCCTCAATCAAACTTTCAATTATTCTCTTTAAAACTCAGATAAAAATCGGGGTCACCATGCAAATTTTGGTACCAGAGAAACACATTTCCAACATTTACTGATATTTCAAATTCAAAATGGCCACCATCCCTGTGTTATCTCTATGGAAAAGAATAAAATTTCTGATTTTCACAAAACTAAGCCAGTGAAAATTTTTTATACTCCATAAGCTTCAAAATGCCCTTTTGAAGGACTTAAGAGGTCATATGAGAGTTTGCATTGTCAGATTTCCTTGACATGACCACATCATTATGAAATATACTACTACTTTGAGTACATACTGTGGCAGAAAAGCCACCTGAATTTGGGCAAACCCTGTCATGCAACTTTATTTACATTTGCGAGGCATCACACTACATACAAATGTGAAGGGAATGCAAGAAACAAACAATACAATATGACGTCTCTTACCCACACAGCGGATCATCCGGCTGCAGAACTGCTCCAACGGGAGGGAAACCATCAATGTCAAGGCGACCTTGAGTTCTTCTATCATCAGGCAGGCAACCTGAAAATGAAGTTATCAAGACCATATATTTAATAACCAGTACACTACTGGCTCATTTCGAACATCCATGTAAAACAGTAAGATCCTAAAGGTTAGCCATCTCAGAGAAAAAAGATGAGTTACAATTGTACAGAGGTACCAAGAAGATCCTAAATGACTTTTGTAAACACTCCATAAGTAAATTTTTTCCTTAGATTGAAAAATGCAACAAGTTTAAAACAAGGAAACTGTTAGAAGTAGAATTTAGAAACGGAAATTCAAACCATTGAGGATGACAAATTCAAAGATACCATTGAGATTTCTTTGACCTGTTATCAAAATGCATCAATTTGTCAAAACAACTAATTTCCTAATGAGCTTTGAACAGTTTCTGAAAATTCATCATTTGCCTTGAACAACATGTTTGCAATGAGTTTCAAAATTTTCTTGAAATTATTTATTTTGGCTAAAACACATTATTTTCTCATATCGCGTTATGTCATCACATGGAAAACCCCAGAAGTCAGCATTAAAATCTCACCAAAGACATGTGAAACCCTCTTGCTTTTATCACCAGTCATTTTCTTCAGATCCACTTCCTCCGTCTTGTAAATAGTGCCGTGTGCAAAACCTCTCTCGTAGGATGCTTTGTTGAGAATCATGGCATCTTCCATATCGTAACCCTGGAAACCAAAGCAAGCAGCAGCTATCCAATCAAGACAATATTTGTACTACGGACCAGAATTGGCTTGTGAGAAAAAGAATGGCTTGATTCATTGTGTTGGTAAACAGAAGTACTAATATATGTCAGGTGTGCGGTTATCAATGATTTCCCAGAACTATGAAATAGACAAATATGTCATATATGCTTATGGCCCAACGCTGATATGTAATCAGATGTAGAGAGGTCAGACATGCTAATGACCTGAACAAGCTGTTATAATCACTATATTTACAAATCCTCACTACAAGGGACGTCATTTCAGTAAGGAATTGCACGAGTCAATTCTGATGAAAGTCATCTAGCACACAGCATTTCTACAGTAATTGGTATTTTTACTTTATCTCATTTTTTTCACATTCTATATAACATGCCAGAGAAACTACAAACATTAAATAGTTAAATGAATGTGATGGTTTTGTTTAGCTTGGTATTCACAAAATACTTGTTCCAGTATTATGTCATACTTGCTCCAAGATTATCTCCTCTCTTAATATACACAGTGTGACCATGTCCTCAAAAATGTGATTAAATCTCAAATCTTTGACAGAAACTCACTGTGTATGAGATAACAGCAACCACAGCATTGGTCCCCACTGGGTAATGATCAAAGCTATAGTGATCATATGATTCTGTTCTCACTATGGGACTCTGTGGCGTTTGTAGTCTGTAAAGTTTATTGTCCGTTCTGTGCTGGTAAGTATATACTGGGGTACCCATTGTCTGCTTTCCCATCTGGAAAAATGTAAAAAATTTACTTGTAAAAATGTGATAAAAATGCTGCATTGAAGATTTCCAATGAAGATTGGTAAAGTTGTAAAGTACAGTCATACCATGATTGCTAATTAAATTATTTTGGCAAACTTCCAGGTTTGAGTACTGGTGCTTTTTGAAACTGGGGCCCTCTGTATTTGGGTCAAAGGTCACCTGGTATGCACGCAACTCCAACTGATTTCAGTTTTTGAGTAGCAAATGCAACATGTATAATGGCACATTTGGGCATTGTTTACTGCTGATTAGATAGATTACAGGTCACAGGTCAAGGTTATATGTATGAATTTTAGGATATGTTGGTTTTTGATGTCTGCTTCACAAGTATATTCAAACCTGTGACGCAATTGTCACACTTGAAACCATTGTAGATCTCTATTTAAAGTAGCCATTTTTCTGTGTGACAACATGCCACATGAATAAGAAATAGTAATATTGTTTATCAAGGTGTATTAGAAAAAGATTCAATTAATGATGTACTTCTACTAGTCAGTCACATAGATGCACCACATGATAAAACCTAAATGGTCTAGTTTTTGTTCACAATTATCATTTGATTTGTCTAAGTTTTTAAAATCACACAGCCAAATTATTTATTAATGTAATTTCCACTTAATTCAGCAATCTCACAATAAAGGCTATTTACCATTGTACTTGCTATGTAATGATTACTTCACAAGAAGATGAATGTCTACAGTTACCTGACACTGGTACATGTTACGTGGACTCTGATTGAAATCTGAGAACGGAGTAAGACTGGCAACAGCACTTAATAGACTGTTTTCATTCAGCTCCATGTGTGTTGTCAACTGAAAATACAAAATGTAGTCGACAGACATAGGTTAATTACACAGACAAAAGCAGCTGTAGCTTTGATAACATTTTCATTACTTTTGTTCCAGAAAAGACAAATCTTTTCTAAATTTCCCCTATTTAATTAATTGATTAACCTTGTTCAAACACCACTATATGTACACTATTGAATATCATTGTAGACAAATGAAATCTTGTCCTGACTAAAATTGATTTGGCAAAAATGAAAAATACTGAACACCATACAACAACAAGCAATATTGAAAAGTTGAACATTAAAGAGTGTTTCAACATTTTTGAGCAGCACACATCAAAATTATGGCTAATGGAACTTTTACAAAGTATATCTAACTGATTGCCACAAAAGTAATGCCCTGGAAGTATTAACCCTGTCACAACCATGGAATGACCCATTCCCATTGTTTTCCACTGCAAAGTTGGGCCTCTATACAGGGAAATTAGGGTAGAAGGGTTAAAATAGCTATATTAAATACATGAATCTCTATATTTTATTAGAAATTACCTTTTTCTCATTTCTTTTTTCTCACATTTGCATGTGATATACTTACCCCTTCATGAATCTCATGGGGATTGACTGCAATATTCATGTACACCTTTGAACAAAATGATACAAAACACCAAAAAGTCATTTGGGTTCACTTTGATTTTGAAACCATAATATATATTCAAATGCTTCACATTACCTCGTTCTGGATCACACATGATACTGACAAGTAAAACAGACATAATGTGATAAGTCATACAGATAATTTTTTCTAACCATAACAGCATGATCTGTACTCATTTGTATGGTATTAAAAAAAAAAAAGCTCCACATCAGCAAACTCTTCATGCACTTTTGTTCTGTCAATATTAAGGTAACTTCGATGCCATGAACTCGATACTTTTAGAAATTCTGGAGGTTCAAAATTTGTATTACGAATGACTGAATTGAACTACAGAACACTGTTATTAAGTCCCACTCCTTTTGGCATTTTCATGGCTCCCACACAAGCTAACACAGTGGTAATCTAGGTGACATGTATTCCTTGAAATTCAACATTTTGATGAGAGATAAATGCAAATTTTTGCATGAACTGAGTTACACTGGAAATGCCGAGTGAAGTTCACTCAATATGGTTGACTATCATAGAATTTCCAAATAAAGTAGTGAATTAAAACCAATAAAAGTATAATGATATAAGGTCAGTAAAGAGGTCAGGAAAATGGCTGATCACTAGAAAAGACCACTAACAGTAAAGGGTTTCTGCTTGAAGTTCCTCAGGAGCTTATCAGTTGAACAGCTTTCCGAAATTTCCAAATTTTCCAAGCACTTACCTGTTCAAATGTACCAATCATCTCTGTTGTGTTTGTCACTAGGTTGAGCACAGGTCTCATCAGCCTTGCCGGTGTTGTGAACAAATAAATCCCTGGATATTGACTGGCTTTACCAGTCATGGGTACTAGGATAATCTCCATTGCTGACGGTACCTGATGAAGTGGGAAAGTGTCATTCAAGGTTTCCGTACGTTATACTGGTATGTATTACAATATTAAATGTTGAGTTTGGCCAGGTTCTGTCATACATGATCTGTTGAATACAGTGTTCAAATGTGCAGACCTTGTCTTAAAATTGTCTGTTGTCTTATCTTACTATCAGTCATACTTTCGCAGAGCTATGGACCACTTGGAGACAAAAATTGAAATCTTACACAAGACTTCAATTTTCTTCACAGCAAGACAGATTTTAAAAGAAACTTAACATATATATTCTCAAAACATTTTCTCATTTGTCAGGGCACACTTGAGGCATAGAATTCTTGATTTAATAGTGTTTTTTTTGCATGAAATTCGTGTAGAAAGCAGGCATTGCCATCTTGACAAAACATCCTTCTGTGGCCACTTGACACAATCTTAGTGGTCAACTAATGGGTTTCGCAGGGTATGTGGTGAGATCCAGTTGTCAACTATAGGATTTTTCCTGTCCAACTAGTGGTCCATTCCCCATTGCCATTTCTATCCTATCCCTGCTCCTGGGATTCAACAACAAAACATCATGTACAGCGCCCTCAACAGACAATCCTTTCAATTTAGGCTCTTTCTACAATGTTTCATGAATCACTGCAAACTGAACATACTCACCCTTTGTTCACCTTTCACCTTCAACAGCCTCAATTTATCCACAAACTCTGACGCAGTCTCCTTGGAAACCCGGCCAAGGACACACCCATCCAAGACAACCTCGTAACAGAGAGAGGCACTGGTAGGTGGTGGACTTTCTAATGAGGTCATACCTAAGCTACAAAGCAGCCTATTCAAATGTGCTGTCAGCGGTTGAACATTCACCACCTGTAACAAATGTTGAACAGACCAGCAGCAAGTTTTAACTACTTTCAGAAAGGACAATCACACACTATAATAGAAAGTAATTTTCACAGTTACTTTGCACATCTAAGTGTTGGCAATGGCAGTGCATTACAGCTATTCTGTTTGGATAGTGAAAACAAACTTGATTGAAAACAATTCAAAGGAGTGTAAAGCATGTGTTTCTGTATACAGTCAGGATGTTTAGAACCTGAGTGCCACAAAATATTTCCAAGTCAACAATGCAGAAAATTGCATTTAAATTTTAAAAGACTATTGTAGTGTCTAATAAAATCAATATAGGTTTATAATCATTTGTTTTGTGGTTAAAATTTCAGAAATGGGATTTTTTATCCATATTTTTACTACCAGTCAGCGATAAACTCTCAAGCTTGACTTCATGACAGCAAGACAAACATCATTGCACTCATAATAGCCTCACCTGACAAGCAGCAGTCATGTGGTTGAGAAGCCCACACGGTGCACCATCAGGAGTGTGTACTGGACAAAGAAAACCTTCAAATATAAAAATCACATATTATTAGTATTAAAAGCAGAACAATTCTGTCAAAAAGGGACAATTGCTATAACGGACACCTGTCAATGACAATATTGCGCACTACATATAAATGGCTTGACAGTGTCAAAAAGTTGGCATTTGGACGTGGTTTTGCATGAAGAACAACACATCGTATTTTATAGACAGAACAAAGAATGGAAAAAAATACTTGAAAGACACCAAAAGTTATTGCCACTTGAGCTTCAAAGCATCTATCAGCACAGGTATTCACTAAAGAACAGTTCTTACCCCAGGCCTCGGGAAGCAGTTTCCGCACAGATGTCGTCCTCATTTCTGCAAAGAAGGCACCCCTGTGAATGCACCGGAAGTGGGACACGTAGCGCCAGAAATTGAGTTTATCAGCAACTACCGTCAGACCGGTTGCCTGAAACAAAACAAAACAAAACTTCTACATTACAAAATTTGAAAAATCTGTAATTACCATGATCATTAAAAAACTATGAATATCACTATAGGCATGACAACACACTAGGAAAAGGAATATTTTTGTAAGTTCCTATTAGTCATTTTGTCTGCTTTAATTTTTTAATCTGTATTTCTGGTGATCGTATTTTCAATCAATATCCTTCATTTCCGTGCACAATGAATTTATGATGCACAAGACATGATGATATGAAATTTTGTAAAAATCTTTCAAATTTTTTGTTTTTTGATATAGCTATTTTCTGCCATAATGAGTGACAAATGACAAAATCTCATCCACACAAGGGTCCTAAGGTATCAGATTCAGGTAAAACGTTGAGATGGGGGTTGGGGAGGTAAGCTCGTAAAATATAATCTTGAATGGACACCCTAAGTTACTGACATTTGTAAACTACTTCCAGCTTGGTTAAGTCTTCCTGATACATTTGCACAAAATATAAATTCTGATTTGCTACAGAGTAGGGTTTTAACATTTATGAGATGACTTTGTTTCCAAACTGGATATGTCAGCACCTACCTGCATGAGCCCAAGACCAGTCTTTGATTGAAGGTTACCGGTTGCTATCAGATACTCCATAGAATGTGATATGCTAATGGTCTTCCTGCTTGCTGAGTTTATGACAGCTGGTGAGGACAAAAAACAGCATCGTGAAAGACTAAAAAGTTGACAATAGCTGTACTAATAAATCATTTTTTTTTGTAAATAAAAATGTTGTTGTATGTCTCTTTTGTACCAATGACATTATGAAAATATGAAAACTCAAATTCAAAACCAATACTAACAGTAAATGTAATTTTGACCTTTCAAACATAGTCATCAATATTCAGACTACAAATATGCAATGTATGGATGACCAATCACATTCAAAGGACAAAGTCGCCCTTTTTTGGACCGTTTTGTGAAATCAAGAAAACATGGAATACTTGCATAAAGTCACTTTAGTGTACAGAATAACGATACTACATAAAACTGCAAAAGTGTCAAAAATTACCCCTTTGCTGAAAGCAAACAGGTGACCTCTAGTTCTAGGCAAAATGGATTTTTCCTATTCTGATTTGTTTTCCTATGACAAATATACATTGCTACAATGTAAGGGAAAGCTGCTTTTCTTTATTTATATGAAATGCATCACCAATTAAGATTTCATTACAAAAGCTTGAATGAGGTCCGAACTTTTGTAACAGTGTATGCTCAGCCATAGTTGTGTGTGGAACTCGATTTTTTGGTACAGACCATAAACGTTTCACTGAACGATTAATCTTGTCTGGCTGCAAGCAGAGTTGAGGTTGTGCACAGATGGCCAGTACTTCAGCATGTTTCAAGAAGTCAATTGACGCACACTACTTGTTATATCAAACAAAATTCATGAAAAAAGCTCAAAAGAGAATTACTTTGTCCGTTTCAAAGGAACCTGTGGAATGATAGTTTGACTGGAAAGTTCATTGAAAATTCAGCATGTCTGGTAACTATAAACTAGTCCCACAGTGAGGAAAAGGCTTGTATACACATAAATTTTCTAAGTATTTCAGAGGATTGTGGAAGGTTTAGCCCTTTACGGGTCAAGTTATTCAAAATCACAGTACCCAAGTGATCACTGTGACAGACACTGAAGTGATAGTGTGGGATACAGCATGGCTATCGGGTCAAATCTGTACAACTCATCAAGCTTACATATGTGGTATTGGTACAGGTCAGTGGAAATATTTATGTATTTTTACAGGTCTCAGAGTGGTCAAATCTTTTTAACAACATTATGTTGAGTTTTTTACATGTAAGCTTTTTGTACAAACTTGACCAGAATCTGAAAACAACACAGCAATGTGGTAATAAGTAGATATTATTCCGTAATAATTTTCTTCATTCAGTGAAGGAAAAAGCATGTGACGTAATGACATTGTTACCACAAGTCATAGATGAGTGGTGACACTTTCATTATGCCTCCTAACTTTTCTCATGAATTTACAATTTGTGAATTCCTGAAAGACAGGTGTTTGTCTTCACTGAGAGAAGTAGGCTGACAATGTACTAACTGAGATTTCCACATTGACAGCAAAAAAAAATACACATCAAAATTTGAATACCAACATGGAATGAGTTTTAAGTTGACCAAAGAAACTTACTGGCATTAAGTTCAAATGTTTGTGAAGCATTACTGGAAAGCCTCTCAATTATGTACCTCAACGACAACAACCAGTTTCCTAATTTTTCCTGAAATGATATGAAATAAGTTACATTCAAGCAATCTTACTTAGTAAGCATGGTTCATTTTTAGGGTGGTTGATAACAAACTATAAAACAAACACCAAGTTTCCTCTTACAAAGGAACTTTAAGAATACTGTTTTTAAGGAAATACAAGCATGATGGTAAATTGATGATATGTCATCAAAATTTATTCCTCTTTCAAAAAACTATGAAAGCAAAGCCAATCAAATCTCTAATTTTAACCCTTTGACTACTGCAATGTAGTAAAATTGCTGTACAAAACATACTGTGTATACGTACAGGATATTGCAGGAATTTTCCAGCACTAAAGGTATAGAGTAAGTCACTGGGACGCTGGAAATTACTGGCATTAGAGGTAGTCAGAAAGTTAAAATAGGTGGTTAACCCTTTTCCTGCCGAGCGCCCCTGTCCGTTATCCTGCCAAGTCGGTCAAAACCGGCCCCCTTTTCCGTGTCTACAGAAGATAGGCTCTCCTGCACGCTTTCCTGCCAGGCATTTGGCGGGAAAATACCGCATTTTCGGGTACGATTACCGACCATATACGTGTTAGACTTCAAAAATTTTTGCATGCCCGTATAGAGGGGCAACCGCTGATGAGGTTGTGTCCAGAAAATGACGAGGTCACGGGCGTTGTTTGCCCCGGGGGACGTGCACTTTTATGCCCTTTTCTAGCTTACTTTCGCGGAAGTAAAGCTCGTTCGCCGGCACGCACGGCCACACACGGGGAAACGTCACCTCTCTCGTGGGTTAGTAGAAGACCCAGGGGTTAGTGCTATGGGTGCGGCAGCACCCTCAAACCTGTCCTGTTTCCCTGGGTTGTGTCACTTGGCCACGTACTTTGAACGACTTGGAAGAGTCGCACATTGCAGTCTGCTTTGACGTAGTGTCAACGACATAGTTCCGCCATTGAAGGAAGGCGTGTACGTAGTTTGGCCAGTTCAGTGAACACTTAGCTCGTTAGTGTTACCGTTTCCTAACACGTTAGTTGTGCAGTTGTTACTAAGGTGCAGTTTGTACCACCTTAGCTCTGGACAGTGCAACTGCTCTATGCACTAACCCCAACGACAGATGGTTGGTACAACGTCTACGTCGCACGAGCACAGCCTCCGTTGGGCTGTGCCCCTCCCACGTGATACAACGCACGTTCATCCATTACTATAGCGTCCTTACGGATCTGCCAAAAACGAAAGTGGGGGTAAAAACAAAACAAACGAAAATATGCGATCATAGATAGTATTTTATTCGGGAATAATTTACATTATGCGAACAATAAATCTCGGAGTCTGTCTCGACGTCCGAGTGCATGGTCCGTGTTTCAAAATTACAATCGGGGTGGCAGATCCGTGTTTCAAAAATTATAATAGGGGGAATTGTACAAAATAATCCGTCTAAACAAAACAAACGAAAATATGCGATCCATAGATAGTATTTTATTCGGGAATAATTTACATTATGCCGAATAATAAATCTCAGAGTCTGTCTCGACGTCCGAGTGCATGGTCGTGTTACAAAGATTACAATCGGGGGATTGTACAAAATAATCCGTGTTTCAATTTACAATCAGCGGGATCGTAAAGCACAAACAAACGGCACAACCGTGCTCAAAATGTGATCATGGTCCGTGTTAAGAATACAGTCAAGCCACTGTTAGGCGAAGCTGTCCCCTGTCCGTTATTTACATCGGGTTCTCTTGCTGATGGGTGTCGTCGGGGCTGTGTGAGTAGAGGTCTGCACGCCAACGCTCCTCTTACCTCGTAGCATCATGCGATGATGAAAAGCCGCAAAACACTCGCCCTCGTGAAGATGAACCCCGCACAGACTACATCCTTGGACGTCTCAGACAGTCGTCCGCTCGCAGTGGTCTTACCCTCTCTGCTGCATACTTTACAGCATCTTCTGCCGCCCCTCCAAACGGCTGACAACGTGCATCGGCTGATTTTGTGGATTGATGTACGAGGCAAGAGAAACAGTGGCCTCGACCTCTCTCTCACTGGGCTGCGATCGCCCACAATAACCGCCAATGAGTTGTTTCCCGACACGCAGATGAAACATCTTATGGGTCAGCTTACTATCAGGGTGTACATGCTTGAAGCATATATATGCATTTACCAGGGCAACATCAATCAGGTAACATGCCAGATATGTCCACCATCTGTGGTTCTTGCGCCCAGTGTGAAAGTACTTGCGCTTCTGGTTGGCTCGGTCGACGCCTCCCATGTACCGGCGATAATTATACAGCGACAGAGGCACTTGTCGCCGCTCGTCTCCCTCCCCCACTGGCACGCACTCCAAGGGTGGATAGACCGTATTCAAGATCAGCACCTGAGCGTTACTATCCTGATAAGCAGTGATGTTAAGACGAGAGTCCGTTCTGGTCGTGGCTTTCATATCCCCAACAGACAGAGGAAGGCGCTTCCTCTTACCCGGCGGAAATTAATTGAGGGGGCATGGTGCGACGATTACGGCGGTTAAAGCTCCCGACCATGTAGATCCCGGTCTCCATCAGCTCTCTAGCAGTAACGACCGTGCTAAACAGGCTATCACAGAATAGGCTGTGATTATATCCACAGAATGGCTGGACCAGCTCCATCGTAATTCTTTTCACCACACCTCGCTCCTGCCGTCTCCCGTCAGTCCGATCCCGATATTTCACACCTAGGTACGGTGCAAAGTTAGCGATGTATGCAGTGGTGGAGTCGCACAGCTGCCATATCTTGAAACCGTCTCGATCAGGCTTATGCGGTAATCTCTGCTTAAATTTAGAACGGCCCTTAAATCGCACCATGCCCTCGTCGATGGAGATCTCTCTACCCATCTTATAATTATTTACGCACCGGTCAACTATGGGCTCCATCCATGGATTGATTTTATACAGGGGATCCTCCTGACACCGACGTCGGCGGCGTGCCTCATCAGGATCACGACGTGGATCGTTCTCTGGGTCTGCCAGATGAAAGTATCGCATAAGCTGCTGAAAGCGACTGCGGGTAATCACAGTAGAAATACCCTGGTTTCTCAGAAAGGGATCGCTAGACCAATAATCCTCCACTGATGATTTACGGTCGATACCCATACAGACTAAGACGCCAATGAACGCCTGCACCTCTCGGTAGTCAGCGTTACGCCAGTATTTATCTATTTTCCTAGCGATATGTCGCTGGTGGAATTTGGCGTATTTATTAGTCTCGTCCTTGGCCAATCTGATCAGTGTAGCTGGAATAAACTTAAAAAAGTAATCGAGCTCACGGGCGTGGCTGGGCAAGGTGAAAGTCGGTCCTCTCTCATGGTCAAAATCGGTCTCCTCAAATATATTAGCATCGGTAGTCTCCGACATACGCCAGACAGGAGGGTGTCGTCCTCCGCCAACACAGCAGCAACGTCATCATCGTCGTCAGAGCTTGCCTCACCTACATACTGCCTGTCATAAAAGTCATCGTCCTCTGCCGCATCCTCGTCAACCTCCGAGTCGGACTCAGCGGTGATATCACCGTCGTCTGGGCGTCTGGGCCTGAACTCGCCCGTAGCGGCATCAAGGATCATATCTGGCTCAAAATCAGGTGGGCTATCCTGATAACGAACCCTCCGCACTATCTTTTTCGGCGGGGACATCGCAGCACACGAAACTATGGCAGGAGCGGGCTCGGCAGCCTCTGCTGATGACGAGGACTCAAGCTCTTTCGCACTGGGCACAGGAACCTCTCCTGACGCAGGATGAGGGCTCATAGTAGCAACAGGTGGTGTCTCTCCCGGAGCAGCCGGGGGAGAACCAATGGCATCAGCCGTCTCATTACTCACTGTCTCACTAGCAGCAGCAGACGTAGTCTGTGCAGGTGAAGTATCTCCCACAAGAGCAGATGTAGTCTCTGCAGGTGAAGTAGTCTCTCCCGGAGCAGCCGGGTGAGAACCACTGGCAACCGGTGACCCGTCATCATCCTCATCGGCAGAACGATCGGTCTTACGTTTACGCTTACCACTGGGTTTTCAGCCGGAGATGGCTTCGCCTTACGGGAGCGTTTCTTGCCCGACTTCTTAGAACGTTTACTAGGGACATCACAACGATCGCTACCACTACCGCCCGGAGACTCTGCATCTTTGAGCTTCAGTCGTCTGCTCGCCTTCAGAAAACTTTTGCGGTCCGTCAAGCTCATGTCTGGAACAGTGTCGACAGACTAGCAGGTCCCTCCCTTTTAAAGCCACAGGGAAACAAAGCCCTGGACATGATTGGACGCAGGGGTGTTAATATATGCATCCACCTGTTATTATAATGGACCTACGGCAATCAGTCCACCAACCGGCGCTGACATTCCTACCCGTCATGTAAATTGCCTGTCCAGCACCATTTGATATGCTAATAATACTCATTTTGCGATGCAAATCCCTCGAGCACTTAGCATAACATAGTCAATGTCATTAGCATCTCAACTTGACATTCCGTCCAGCTGGGTACGTGGCATGGCGCACTGCCACCCAAGGACGTTGGCCCAAGCCCATGTTTAGTACGGGTGGGAAACCCGTATCTTTAACCTCATGTCCCTTCTAAGTACGCCTGCGCAGGGCGTATTGTCATCCAAGTCGGTGACAAGCCAACCCGACAGATCGCCCATTAAGCAGTAATGGACTGGCCGTCTCGTTCTTGTACGGCAACGAACAGTGCTTCAGCGGCTTGTTTAGGTCATAACCGTCGCCTGCCGAGCGGCTTACCCAACTAAGGCGGTCAAAGATGAAGGATGCCAAAATTGTCAACGGCTGTCTCGGCCTCGTCCGTTGGGCAAACATGGCTCCTTCAAATAACGTGGCCAGCACGTCTACGTCATCAGCGGTGATGACGACCCGTCATTGACGCCCGAGTGCGTAAAACTCGGAATATACCGACAGGTACCTCTACCTGAGTCGGTCATACTACGGTATAAACCAAACACAGGTCTGCCAACTCCCGTTAGACTCGGCCGTTAGCCGAACTTCACAGGGACAACATAGGCGTAACAAGTCGGTGAACAACGGTTCACGCACCTAACCGCAGCCGCCAAGCGTCGGTGAACAATGGTATCAAATTTTGAGGCCATGTTCCTGAATGGCAAGGCTGAGGCGGTGTGTTTCGTTGCACGGCTTGAACGTCTAGAGCCAAGTGCAGCCGACAACGTCCGACATCTGAGTGGGTAGTCTTTTCGAGAAGGTAACAAGTCGGTTAAAAGCGGTGGTTACCCTTCACAAATGTCGCTCAAGTCCGTTCGGATCAGTTCCATGTCAGGGACTAATCAAGCCGAGTCCGTCAAATCCGTCCGCACTTCCCGTCAATCAGGACCAAGTCCGTGATTTTCGTCTCGCACCATTGGCAAAAAATTGCACCGCCAGCTGAGGCGGTCTTAGGCGGTTGCCTTAGAGAAAGCCGAGTCCGTCAAATCCGTCCGCACTTCCCGTCAATCAGGACCAAGTCCGTGATTTTCGTCTCGCACCATTGGCAAAAAATTGCACCGCCAGCTGAGGCGGTCTTAGGCGGTTGCCTTACAGATTAGCGTTGCCGAGACGGTCAATTTCGGCCGCAATCTATGTAGTGCCTCAGAGCCAAGTTACCCCAAACTCCGCTAGAATACGTCAACGTGCTAACCTGCCAAGTACGCTACTCGTCCCCCAAAAAAAAACCAGTCCCCCACCGGGGTGGGGACTGGCTGGGTAGCTTCCGCACCTTTCCCTGTCGTTGGACTCTCTGTGAACCCATTTCGAGAGCAAACGCCGTTCCTCGCCCAAAAACCTGTCCTCGAACGACCCCTAGTGCGAGCAAGGGTTTGCTACACGTAGTTCCGTCGACTAGGCAGGAAAGGGGGTACCAAAAAGTAGCCCGATTTCCACCGCCTTGGCAGGATAACGGCCGTGGCTGCTCAGATTCTAGCTACACCGAATTTCAAGCGGATTTTCACCGACTTGGCAGGAAAGGGTAAAGATTAAACGAGACATTGCTAAGACAGTCTAGTATGAAGTTAATAAGGCGATTGTTTCTTTGCAAGGAATCCGTTACACCCTTTTTTTTTGGCCATGGAAAACGATAGGGTAGTCCCAAATATATGCTGATATGCAGTAGCTCTGAAGGTTATAGCCACTTAAGGAGTCTGAAACTATGGTTATCACGTGACTGATTAGCTGCTTGGAAAAATATTGAATAATGACAACAAGTTTAAGCCAACCAATAGGCCCAAATCTTCTGAGATATGGCACACTGCTCCATAACTTTGGTTGTGTAGGGTTTTAAAATACATTACTGTACATTGATCACGGTTGTGAAATTCAAAAATGTTACCTTTAAGTACATGAGGTACAGGTGACCTCCAAGAAGAACTTCCTGGTTCATGGGACTATCAGTGTTATCTGCTGCACATTCTCCTCTGGCAAATGAAAATAACTTGCGCACCATGGAACTGAAAGCACAATACAAACAAGTATGATAAGAGCACAGCAAAACTTGCAATAAAAATACAAATACGTAAAACTGCAAAACGCAAGGTTTGGATAATATGTTTGACAGGCCACTCAGACTATTGAGTTAAGTTGTACACATGGATAAGAATATTTTGCACTATGGCTGAATCACCAGCACAAGTGCAGATCAGTGGATCCAGACAGCATTTCACATTAATTACAAGTAACCTTGGGAGTAATTATGATTAGGGACAGAGTATATTATACAGCTAAAGGATCCTCAAGAAAACCTTTCATGTAAAAATGTATGTGTCTGCTAATTTCAAGAGTGCCAATTGACAATATATAAGAGCAGCATACTCATTTAAAGGAGATCATTTTCATAATTCTATGCCACCGTGTTTGACAAGACAATGATACTTACACTATGGTGTTGAACTTGTCAGAGTCATCACTGAGATGTGTGCAGATGCACTGTTTCATGAGATACTGTCCTGCCTCCACATCACTGTACCACTCGGCCAACCCTAACTTGACACGGAATGTCTCACCAAGAAAACGTAGGATACTGGCCCTTGAAGTGAGACCCTGGTTCTGTGCCTGACGTAACATGGCTGTGATGCATCTGTATTCAAAAATGGGTGCAAATTTGTGAAAATATTTGGAACGCACTGAACCAATAATAAAGAGAAACACTTCAATAGAACTCGTTGGACCTGCCATATTGTTGGACAGCATATCATTCCAGGCAAAACACCAGTATGTTCAATTAATTTATCATTTTCATCAAAGAACAAAAGATACAATATACTCAAGTAAGTTGAATCTTGTCAAGTCGTTGCACTGTATCAGCATGACACTTTGTAGTATCTCATTATAGAAAGTTACAACTGCATGATGGCTGAAGGTTAAATGCTGTTACAAGTTTAGATATCAAGATCTCTTTTGATATAATTTGTACTGGTTTTGACAAAGGGAGAAAAAGTGCAAGCATTTGTGACACACCTTCTGGAGAAACAAATGCTCAAGTTATTTGCAATCATGTCATACTTATTGTGATGCAATTTATCAATGAAATGTATATGGGGAAAATTTTAAATGACGGAAACCCTCATTTGACATGTTTGCTGCCACAAATGTACAAATATTGCCGCGAATATGAAATTGTTATGGACAGAGATACACTACAGACACACTGTTTGAATGTATTAAAATACTAAGATCAATTATTGATAATTGAGAACTGTAATGTTAAACCTTTATGACCTGCACTGTAAAATTACTGGTTTTGATTAATAGTCTTAAATACCAATACAGAAGATGATATGTGATGACAAGCGGACAGAAACCCTACCCCTTGTAGTATGTGTTTGTTTCTCTTCCCTTTATCAATTCTTGATAGACATACTGGTCTGTGGTATCAATCAGAGCCTGGAAGACGCATGAAATGTTTTCCTTCAACACATTGCACCAAATAAATCATGAATCAATAATTCTTGATGTTCCCTATCTACAGATGCAAAGAGAGTCACAAGTACAGCTTTCACGTTTAAAATATTGGTTGAACAGGTTATGAAATCTACTGAACTAAGAGATCAGGAAAATCAATCACTTATTGATCATGACATCCATATTTCTCATGACAAGAACATTGTATGCACTCATTTCGTCTGTGAGATTCACTGCAAACACAAGGCAAACAGCTAACACTTGAAGGATTTGTGTGATGGAACCTCTGCTATGGAGGAAGAGAAATTACGCATATAGAGCAATGATCTAGAATGTTATCTAATCAGACAGTCTCACCTTTAAGATGACTACAACTGGAATGAAAAACTGTTCTTTGCGGAATGTGAAACACAACATGGCTGTGCCGTTGCTAAGGTAATGGACCACAATGTTCTGCAAGGGAGAAATGGAAGAAGTATGAAGTGAGTTGAACATCATGGTGCTACAAATAATCATGCTGAGAATTGAGATTACACGACTTCTCTACCTATGTGAGCATCACACCAGCTTTACAGTGGCTAAGAGCTGAATAGGTAACTGTGAAAGCTACGATTTGTGAAAAAGTGGAATATTCTCTAAACATCTCACATCATGAGTTCTGTTCTGTTCTGAAGTAAAGTTTAGTGTTGGTTCTGATTGTGCAATTGCAAATTGTACAGAAGTCAGTTGTCAAAGTGGAGAAACTTCAATGGTAGCCCGGCTACAACATAACATCAAAGTAGTACACAAGAGTTTTTTAATCCAAATTCAAGGGAAGATCATAATATTGTTCAAGGCTATGATGTTATTCTCTAAAAAGGAACGATAGCCATGATATACTTACCATAGCACTTTGGTCATTCTTGACACATCTCATGGATACACCATATTCTGTGTACAGTTTTCCTCTGGATTTCCACGCTGGTCGGAATATTGCCATCGCCTTGGTGACATGGAGGGATAAATAGAATGTTGAAGGATGGTTTCCAAGTTTGGTTGTGTTTCATGTGAAAAACAATATAAATTAAATTTTGTGCGTTTTTAATATAAAATACTAATATGGAATTAATTGCGATGGTTGTGAGGGTATGGTGCTATCAGCTATGAACCAAGCTTGCTCTATCTGCTATATTGACATTTCGACAGCACCATACTGTACATGTTTACAAGGGCTTGGAAAGTCATTCTTCACAAAAACAACTGTCGCAGGCAATAAGTAAGGAGTATATGCTATGTTGAAATTGAAAATATGTGTAAATGAAACTGCTGTAAGATTTATAAACTCTATGTTGGTTGCTGAAAGTTCTCCTAGCCCTAATAACAACCTTGGTTTGGCCAAAATTCACTGTTTTTATGCTGATTGTGGATCTCTTTACATGAAATTCAAGGTGAACAGGTTCAAGTCATAAAAAACCCACATTTAGATTACAGAGTATTTTCAAGAACTAGGAAATAAACATCAACTTTGTTTTCATATTTAGGAGAGGAAAGGGACATCAAAGAGGTTCCCATTACAGTTTACAGCAAACTGGACCATTAATTATACGATGTTAATTCAGAGAGGGTAATGTAACCCTGCAAACTCCAGTGAAAGTACCTCAATCTATATTACTTACAAAATTTCTCCTGGGCAGTACAAGCATTCTGATAACTCTCTCAATACCATTCACAATAAAGTAACCTCCCATCTCTTCAGCTTCTTCATGTTTCTTAATGAGCTCAGCCGGTGACAGCTTACTAAGATTACAATGGTCACTCTATAAAAAGAAAAACAATGTCCTTTTTAAAATTACTGACACAGAAATCAAATGTGAATGCATATGATATTATGCATTTTTCAAATGTGCATTATTTGTCTCTACCGTGGAATGAACAGGGCTAGACAGCAAAATATAGTTATTGCTTTTACTTGTCTTGAAGTTTGTGATCAAAAGTTCATTCTTGTGTGTGAAAGTTGAAACAGACACAGAAAATATTAGATGCATTCAGTATTGAAACGTATCTTAAACACCTTTTTGACAACTGTAGAACTTACAAATTTCTCTTTGTATTTCTTATCCAGTTATTGATTTCTTTGATTGGCACGTACCTTGACCATGATGGGCACTTCACCAAGCTGGATGTCCAGAGTGTTGGCTGCCTGGCCGTCTAGTTTCCAGCACACATAGGCTCTCAGCTAGCTTTGTATGTACTACCTCTCTCTCTGCACTGTTCGAATAGCAGAGAAGATTCAGTGAAAGTTTTGAATACACTGATCTGACAAGCACATTTTAGTGAAACAGATGAACAGCTTTGGGTTTTGGGCATTTGATCCATGGCGCCACTCTGAACAGAGTCTCCAATATTAATTTGCCAGGAGCTTGAAATGAGGACAAGTTTGTCAGTGTTGCACATGTGGCTGTTGTGCACAGCCAAGCCATAAATATAATCTTTCAGTTTTCTTTGTAACACCTGCAGTCGTCTACCAATATGTATTTTCGTCATTCTTGCATGCATAATTTCCAAAAGCGCAAACTACAAATGTGCACAAATATTTATTTTTGCATATTAATGAGAGATAAATGACATCATTTGCAAACTGCAAAACTGTTACAACAGCTTGCACTTGTACAATACCAAGCTTCAAGGGTCAATTTCATCGACGAAGGTCGAGACATAAAGAAGAAAATCATTCCAAAAATTAACATCTGGTAGACATACCTCTGAAGGATAAACTTTTAAAGTTGAGGCATGGAGGTTGCCCTGGGCAACAGCTGGAACACCCACTGATACATCCTGTAAAAAAGTAATACGGCAGTTGTGATACAGATACATTACAATCTACCGTTGAGCTTTCATAGTATTTCTAATACGCATAATAATTACTTCCCAACCCATTATTTCATACCGCTGGATACTTTTTACCAGAGTTTTTAAGTGGTTGAAGCATCAGAAAGCCTTTCACCCTTTCATTCCCATTTCCTATATATAGAGGTCCAACTTTGGCATAGAAGATAATAGGATCAGTCCAAAATATAGGGGTGTAAAGATTGAATTTTCAGAAACTGCACAGACCTGCAGTTAAAATGGTAGCATTATGACGCACACACAAAGAGCTGATAATATCAATTCAACCAAATCTTCCTTGGTAATGCTTTGATTATGTTCATGAACAAAAACTGCAATGAAATTTTTGCACACAACACGATGACCGTGACTGAACCAGAACAAAATCTTGTACAACTTACCGTAAATGACAGAGATACTCTTTGTCCAGACTGCAGGGAAAATTCAACAGGTGGTATGTCTTGAATGGCTAGTTTCAGTCCTTCTTTCAACATGTAATTGAAGGATTCTATGTGCGGTTTGGTCAGGTTTTGAAGAGCCTGTATGTAATAGAAATTCATTCAGTCTGACAGTGTTACATTCATTTGTACAAAAGTAAACCTGACAGTATCAGGGAAGCTCAGAATCTACATAAATCAACCACATCCAGAGGGCAAGATGAGGTGACTAGCACTCTGCTTCAATTGTGAACCTTTAGCAATGCATCTCTAAAGCATGCAAAAGAGACAACTTTTGATGCATTTGAAAAACCTGTGGTACATATGAAAACTGATATTGACTGGGAACAATGATAGTTTTGCAATGAGGAAATTTTCCCACTTGCCAAAGGAGAAGATATGGAACATGACTGTGTGTCCATAAGCAACACTGCACAATTGCTTTTTATGATGGCCTATGTGTCAATCATATTTGTAGGTATGCTCAAGTGACCCTGCAGACAATTGACCTGTCATGTATTGGACAAGGTGTGACTGGGTCAGGTGTACTCCTATTTATTTGAATTGCCCAGAAACTTTCAAAGCCTTTTGTTGACAGCAAAGACTTTTTATTTTTCTGTCAATAGTACAGTAAAACAAGCTTGATCAGGCTTTGATTTTACCCCTTGTTCGTTATATGCAAATTTGCAGCCTCAAAACTCATGGCCATGACGGTGTGCTTTGAAAACTTTCCAGCTGAGAAAGGGTTATGAAATAGTCTGTAGTCTTCTACACTGTTACATAGCTGCAGCTCATATTATTGTAGTACTTTGATCGAGTTTGTTTGGTCACAGTCCCTCTATAGCTGTGGTCGACAAATAGTCAGCTCGGACTATGGGCCACCAAAATCCCTGTACACACAATGTGAAGGGACTGTAAGAGTATCTCAAACCATACACTCCGAGTTCCAAAACGAGTCGGACTTGCAAGTCCGAGTACTCGGACTTGCAAGTCCGAGTAAAACTGCTTACTCGGACTTGTATACTCCGAGTACATGGCTTACTCGGACTTGTATACTCCGAGTACATGGCCTACTCGTACTTGCCGCGCCGATACGTGTTCCTTTAATAGTGCATATTTTGCCATACCGGTCAATAAACGATCTGTCGAAAAAATGTATTTTATTACGCACGGAGTTTACGGCTAGCCCGGATCGATATGTCGAAAATCTGCTCTTTTGAAAAAAAGAATTTCATTTTCACGATGTCTTGTAATCTGTTGCGCAATGTATATATTTAACCACGGTCCCTCCACAAGGAGCGACCGTGATTTTACCATCAGAAGAAAGCTACTGCCACGGCCAGCAGCGAAGTTTTTTGAAAGATGACTTAGACATAACATTTACAAACTTCAGGCAAGTCCAGCCAGTTACTCAGTTAGATATCGCACAATCGTTTGATTAGCGAAATAAATGCATGACATCACAGGTCAAGTCAGGTCATTGTTTACGACCAAGTGGTCACTCGCACTGGGTTCATACTATACACGAGCGCACTGTGCTCATTTTATTTTGAAAAAAAATATTAGTTTAATTATTTTATCAAGACATAAATATGCCTAAAATGCTTGGGAAAGTCTATCATGGCCTCGCAACGCTAGCAAACCAAGGCCATGACGTCACAGGTCGACAGGTCATTCATATTCGATAATGGCGTCCGTGTTCTAATACATGTAATTCGCCGCGATGCATCGCGGTGATCATGAAACGTTGTTGTGCCCAATTCAAGTCATGTATCAAATCAGGATCTGATCCGGTAATGAAACGAAAAGACAAGACAAACTAATAATTTGCGTGACGGTAGCTACACTCGACAACGACAATGACTTGAGCCACGGACCGTGCTTGAGCGTGTTGTACAAGATGGTATTTTACACAGATCAGAGAGATCGCGTTAACAACTCTTTTCTTTGAGCGACTGGAAGTACATGTACTGTATACGCTGTTTGCAAATTTTTATCACAAGATCGAATATTTCCTCTGTTTTTCCAGCATTGTTTTTCTATAAGCAAGTGTAACTCGGCGTATTCAACTCCGAGTAGGCCATGCACTCGGAGTATACAAGTCCGAGTAAGCAGTTTTACTCGGAGTATGCAAGTCCGAGTACTCGGACTTGTAAGTCCGACTCGGTTTTTGAACTCGGAGTATGCTGTTGAAAGCACTCTTACATACCTCCACTGTGGGGCCATGGTTGTTGCACCTAGAAATTGTAATAGTTATCTGACTCTGATCTAAATAAAGTGAAGAGGGATGTCTCTCACTTTGGTCATTTCTAGTTGTACCACAAGTGCTATCTGTGATCACAGCGGTGCTCGTGGCACCTATTGATTGCACTTAGGTCAAGGGTCATCGCCACAGAACCGCTGCGAGCCACCTCATAGACCTTTCTGGTCAGTTTACTATGACACCGATAGGTGTGGCTGATTTAGCCACCAAAATAATGAAATAGGGTACTCTTTGAATAAATCAACCAGTGTACCTACTATATTACTGACTATCTATGACTCATCCCCTACTCCTACCAAGTATTTTGACAGTGACAACATGTGACATCTTTTGGTGAGCTGTCAACGGTTTCAGCTCGTATGTGAACTTTTGACCTCCAACATATTCAGTGCATTGAACGTGAAAGGGCAAACAGCGCCCATAAATCGTCGATGGCATACGGGAAAATCGTTGAAAATACATGTTCTTATCGTCAAGGTAGCTAGAAGGAGTAGAGAATGAGTCATAAATGGTCAATGATTATGTGAGTAAAAGTTGATTTATTCAAAGACTTGTATGTCTAATTATTTTGCGAGCTAAATCAACGACACTGATTCGTGTTGTAGTAAACTACCAAAAAAGTCTATGAGGTGGCTCGCAGCGGTTCCGTGGCGATGACCCTTAATTCGAGCATGATCGATAGACGCCACAAGCACAGCTACACAAGTGCATGAGAGACGTGACACCAGTTAGAAGTGACTATTACAGTAAAGATTATGGATTTGGCTCTGTCTCACATCTTAAAGCAGGTTGGCTATCACTGATAAAAAAAGCTACCCGACTACTAGCTCTGCTTGCACTTGTTTGTGTTGCTGGTGCTGTAATGTGCACGACTGGTGATGTACATGAATAGCTGGGAACGAAGGGTCCCCTACATCCAGAGCTACATGTAAGGGATGTAGCCTAGGGTGCAGGGCTGAGTTAGACATTGCCCTGTATAGCTCAAAGCTGTATTAACGGCCATCTTGGAAATCGCAAAGGATTATGGGGCGACCGCAGTGCTGTTGGAGGGGCAAACCCGGAAACATGTCACTCAAGCCATAGAGTTCTAGCATACACATCGTATCAGATACTCCGCTATTTCCGATCATATCGTCTGCAGAACTATTAATTAAAGTTCAGATTTAAGTTCTTTTACTTGTTTTCTGTCGAGAAAAGTATTATTATTACCGTCCAGCCGTTTTAGAAGATTTTTGAAGACCCAAACGACATCGTGTGTTGCTCCATTGCCAGGGATGCCAAGGAAAGGCGCCGACTTATTTTTTTAGTTTAATAAAATGTTCGTTTTGTTTGTGTTAGTCAATTAATCGAAATATCACGTTTCCAATTGAGTAAATCATAGACAGTCTCGATTCTTCCGTCTATCATTCGATATTGACTGACTTATTCTTTCTCTTTTTTGTGTTCGAAAAGCTTCTTGATTGGCCTACATCTCTCAACACGGGGCAATTGAAAATTCAAAGCCAAATACTTGGCCAGGTTGTATATTTTACGAGTTTGCTCTCATCAACGGTCGCGATGAAAAAAATTACAGTGTCTCTGAAGTCGGTATCATTGCTCCGTCATGTTTACTGTTGGTTGTACGACTAGTTTGACAGTCAGATATTTTCTAAACGATAAAATTTATATTGCCATTCAATATTTTACGCACGAAGTTGCATGTGCATTTAAATACGTCCATTCGGAAGCAAAAACCTTAAAATTTTACAGACTTTTGATAGTGATGACTTGCTCCAGGCTGTGAAATATCTCCAGTTGGCGTTTCCCGCTAAAAGATGCGATGTTACCAGCATTCGCGTTTAAAGGATAGATATTTAACACGACTGGAGTAATTAAAACAGAGTGATGGCATCGACCTGAAATCGACATCATTATCGAGCGTTAACCGTGAACCATTAAATAAATGTCGGCAAAATAAAACATCAAATAGCTAGACTTGTCACGAGGGAGAGGGGGTTACACAGTCGCTAAACAGATATCGAAAATGTACATGCTTTCCCGATATTTGATTAATGTGATAACGAGAGTAGAACAAAACCAAGACTGTTGAAGTTACTCTTCATATGTTTGTTTCAGAAGTTTGCTAAAGTTAGAATTATACTTACCGAAAATGGTCGCCGTAGTCTACTGTTAAAAAAATATGTTCTTCAACACCACGTTTCTTATGATCGGTGATGTCAGATTTTATTATTTTCGTAAGTACAGACTAATGCACTAAACGCCTTTGGATTCTTACCTGCTTGTCAATACTACATTATAAACAATTATATATTTCCACTTACTCGTAGTTTGAATGACAAATTTGTCGATCTCAAAAATGTTACCGTTCATGCAATAAATCTGTCATCACATAAAAAACCCATGTTTCGCTTAAATTTCATGATTATGGTCCTTTTTATTAATTTGACGATTGAATTGTTTCAGCGGTGTTAATTTCCGATTAATTAAACGATTTCAAATCGAAAATATTTTTTCTGGTGGAATTTAGAGCTGTTTTAGTAGTTCTGTAGAAGAAATGGTCGGAAATAGCGGAGTATCTGGTACGATGTGTATGCTAGAACTCTATGGCTTGAGTGACATGTTTTTTGGTTTGCCCCTCCAATAGCACTGTGGTCGCCCCATAATCCTTTGCGATTTCCAAGATGGCGGTTAATACAGCTTTTAGCTATACTATGCTGTGTGTTCCTGGCGTTACTCGCCTCAACCACAGTGACGTGGTGGAGGCGAGTAACGTCGTCGTGAACACTCAACATCGTATGCTGGGCTAAGTTTGACAGAACAGTTGGATCTCTTGATCATGGATGTAGCACACCTCCATCATTGGATTAACCCCGCCTCCTTTTTTGACATAATTCATAGGCTTTCGGGTATCTCTGTCTGTGAATGTGCTTTCTGTAGTTAAGCAGCTTAAAAACTCACCAAACAGGCTTCGTTTTCCTTTCATAATAGTCGGGCTTGGCACTGCAGTTCAGATAACGGAGTACATATTGTTTACAGTTTACATCCACACACGTGGGTGCCGACTGTGTAACTTCGTATCTATTTCACAGTCGATATTGAAATCACTGTCTCTTCACAGAACAGAGGAATACGCAAAATATCTTACATTATACCTAAATATGAGAATCACCTCACCTGGTGTTGTTTATCCGGTGGCTTTCCAAATTTTGGATCGGTCAAGTGTTTAAAGCTGGGAGCAGCCATTTTTACAAATGAACACGTGTTGAAAATGATCTCTAGAGGGCGCTGTATCGTCGACCCCTGTAAGCTTCTCGAAATGCAATGGAAATTGTGTTGGAAATGTGAAACTTGTTATCAGTATCAAAAAAAAATGAGAGCTATTTTAAACATGGTTCACTTTTTTGACGAACTGAACATTCATTCATTTTCTGAGAGATTTTACAACAGCATTGTTTATGTTTGCTTGTAAGTTTTCACAGATTACTGTTTTGAGTCCATTTCATGAAGAAATACTTTCTTTTATGAACAAAACTGTACACCCTTTATTACCAATAAAATTTCAAATTATCAATTTTATGCCTGCAATGACAGAAATAGGGGTTGCAAAGAATAGAAACATAATAGTACATAGAAATTTGAAGACACAAGCCATGTGTTGAACCACTAATATTACTTTGTTCGAGAAAATTATAGTACAAGATCACACAGTACTACAAATAAACCACATTGCTCCTTGATTTGTTCCTTTGAAAGCTGCCTGTCTGATCATTTTTTTCAGTTCTTCATATTAGCAACAATAAGCACTGCAATAATTATTGAATTATATTTGATAAATCTACATACATATACTACAATAAAGTTTCAAAATATGCTGCAAATGACCACAAAAGTCATTTTCTACAGGGACTGCAAATGCCATATATTTGGGGAAACAAGAGTTGACCAACTGAAGTGGTCTTCTGTAAGAAAAGCCAAAATATACAATTGGAAAATAATCAATATTCTTTTGTTTGACAAAACAGGACCAATTAACTAATCTTCATAGTTTTATATATGCTTCAGAGGACACCATGGTTAGAAAATTTTATACAATTGCCATCTTTCTTAATCAAAAACAAGTTTTTTTACATTATTCTAAATGGGAATTGAGATGAATGGTGCACTTAATAGGTCCCTTATTTTGCAGAATTTTAAAACCAGTCTACAACTTGTCTACACACAGGAGGCATGTAAGACTTCACTAAGAAGTCTTTGATTGTAAAATCATAATGGGATATCATTGGCACAGTGGATTAGTAAACTCTAAGTTTTGTATTTCAAGGCATAGTTTGCAAACTGAGTTAAAAAAGAAAATCAATTATAAAGAGTGTTTTCATGAGGAGTCTTTCAAATCATTGTGAAGTCCTCATGAGGGACCAATTTCATCTTGTAAGATCAAACTACACACCAAATCTGTTCTCGGCAGTAAATCATTGAGATTAAAATTATTTTCAAACCGAAATCAATACTGGATTGGACGACAAATTTCCCATGTTCTTCTGCACCCTCTGAAGTATGTTGTATCACTTTATCATTATTGTATATTTAAATGTCAACCTAAAGTTGAACTGATTCAGGGATAAAAAAAATTATGTACAAATATTCCAGATCAACAGCAGCATTCAAAGCTTTATTGTTTAGAAATGCATCATAACATTAAAGTCAAGGAGATAATAAAAGAAATTTGTATGGAAATGGAAATGAAAACAAACTATTTAACAACAAAGTTTTATATTGTACCCTATTTATTGAAAAACTGATGAGCAGACACTTGGGTAATCCATGTCAAGAAAATGCAATTGGTGATATGTCGTGCGCCATGCTAGGGAATTTCCATAAAGATGAAAAGGGGCACACAAACTATCTGTGAAAAACTGAAGAAACTTTGCAAAGAACACTACATTGATTATGTGTCACACAACTGTTCGACAGAATTCTAGAAAAGCATATAACTGATCAAGAGATATTTTTTGAGCTGGACCCTAGAGTCAATTGTCTCTTGTATGTTAAGATATTGGAATCAAAACTGAAGAGATTAATTCCATATGGAAACTTTTGATCCTCACTGCGTGAATCATTCATACTAGTCCACCCAGTTTTGACTGCAAAAAATGGTGCCCCTTCTGAAAGATAAAAAAATAGAAAGCATTTTAATACTTGGTCATAGGATTAACACACATTTAACAATTCACAGATTAATCTATCAGAGAAACTGATATAACTGGATCAGTTAAAGACAGTATTGAGCACCTGAAATAGCTTGAGATACAATCTGTGAATCCAAAAGGTGGTGGTAAAATGATGCGCATAAATTATTATTCAACACAGGACATATATAACAATTTCAGTGTTTCTGTATAATTTGGAATGAACAAATGATGTTAGGCTTACCTCGAGCTGTTTTTGCTTTTCTGCCTCTTCTGTGAGATACATATTATTTCTAAATTCTTTCCTTATATATTTTTTGTAGTAGTCCACATCGGTGTATTTCAATTTTTGTCCTTCGCGCAGTAATCTTCTGTACAAAGTGAGCACAGCAACCCTCGACCATTGGACTGTCACTGTCATTGTCTTTTGAAACAGAGGGATGAGATTGTTAAAATTATGATTCCTGAAATTCTCCCTGCAGCAGACGGTCACACAAACAGCTTATTCTGCTCCAAACATGCACATCCAATATCCTTGGGAATTCCTACTTAAGACGTCAGACTTCTTTGGCCGCTGAAAAATAAAAATTAACCCACATTACTGTTAACAAAAGAAATAAGTATCATTATAAACCACTAACTTCATGGTCTACAACGATGCAAAAGATGGTGACTGGTCACAAAACTGTTTTTTGAATTATTTTTCTCTAATACCACATCATTTAAAATTTGTCTTAAAGATCAACCCATCCAAAGGCAGGCATGATGGTGAACAGAACCCCACATTCATATCTAATGCTAACTTATGATCATGAACTTGCAAAAAGGGAACAGTTACTGCATGGTGATCTCAGACTGCTGGCTCTTTTTGAAAATCATGTTGTTTTTTTAATTCTGAAAATGTGTAAATTTTGTCATCAAAATCTAAAATTGATAGCAAATGACATACTTGTGCTTATTGATGGTATTTGCATTTGTAAAAATCAGGAACAAAAAGATATTTTCTTTTATTCAGAAACAGACATCGACAAAAGTGTCGTCATCTTCACCATTGCCATGATCCGTAATGTTCCTTTGCGATCGTATTAAAGCATACTATGATGACTATCACCAATGTACATGGCATTTATGCAAATGACATGAATTTGATGACATAGTATTAGGTCAACATCCTTTGGAGCACCTATGATTTCAACTAACAAGTGGTAATTATCTTAGTATGAAGGCAAAATGTTTTCGGTTCGTTGGATGCACTGATGAGGTGAGGAGAGGCTGGTTGTTGACCCTGCGATCACTTAAAGGAGTTGTTGCTAAAATTTACAGTTCACATGGTAGCGAAGCCAACGTCTCCTCACTATGTTTCTTGCTGTTTTGATTCTATCGCTCGAACACCCTACACATCAACATCCATCCTAGTAATAGTACTAGGCAGTAGGCTACAGTCTAGACGGTAGACCAAGTCTGGCTACAGTGTGGGTAGCAGTGTAGCTAGTGTATAGTTAGTATGGTTCATTTTGTGCCCTGTGACAATGTTTGTGAGCTGTGTCACCATGCTGCAGCAATACAGCAGCAGCACTTAATCGCACTCGTCTAATATTTTGAAGAGTATGTAATAATTTTGACTCGAAATGACCTCTTCTTTGAATACTTTGTTCTCACCTGTGGTGACTGCACAAAACGTGCAGTATCGATGTACACCTTGCCAGTCACTGCCGCACATGCAAAAGTTATACATACCGCCCCCTGTGGTCTGTAAGGGAGAGGAACAAGGTACTAAGTTTGTTCTCGTCGTTCCACGTTACTTTGTTCAAGGTCAGGAACTGTATTTTGGTCAATAAACGTGATATTTTAATTGAAAATGAGACACGTCGTACATTGAGTAGCGTTATATATCCGAGAGGATTAAATTGCAAGCCTAAATTTGACAATTTAACCGCTCATTCATGTTCTAAATGCATCGGTAGAGTCCATCAAAACCAACTCTCGGAAATCGCGTGATTGTGTGAAAGCGAGGCCATAGCAACAGATTTTGAATGTGAGCTTCGCGCAATATATGAAGGAAAATTGTTTGTGGGATGAAAATCTGTATTGATTCTGTTTGATTTTATTTTTGGTTGATCTATACTGCTATTATAAACATGTGACATAGCATAGAAGTGTGTTATATATGTATCTTTCAATCCACGCTTATCGGTGTAAGGCCTCACGACATGGTCCTTCGAGAAAGTGAGCAACAAGAAGTCCCTCCAGAATTTTGACAAGTCTAGACTTGTCGTCAGACTTTTAAACATACCCGTCGGGTAATTTGAATACCTCAAGGAACACAAACGTCGTCGTACGTACATTGTTGTGGTTAATTAGTGCAAGCCGCTAAGATGGAGCAGACGGTTGGTATGACAGTTCCAAACTACAACGTAGATGACTTCTTCGATGAGCCAGACAATGACGGTGAGTGTCTCATAGTATACTGATTCTGCATTACATTTCAAATTCAGAATGATATCTTGGCGAAAATTAAATAGCTGTAGCACTTCACCATACGGTATGCTGGAGACAACACCAACTCAACGTTTTCCGAAGTTTGATACTCTAAGAAGAGTTCAAAGGACTATTGCTCAAGCGGGAATTCTGAATTTTACAAACCACTGAACCACACAGATTCAACGGCCAGTGTCAAGCAATACTCTTATCACTGTACATTGTTAGAATGTGTTTACATTCAAGACGCCCGATGACTGACCTATAAACGACCTTGTTGTGTAACCATTATCACCTAGTACTGTCTCACATCTCATCACATTATAGTCCTAGCTCTGCATGGCAGGGCTGTGTTACCGGCGTCTTTACGGCCTCCCACCACAGGCCGTATAACGCCGCGGTGGTAACACACAGCCCTGCCATGCAGAGATAATTACAGCCCGACAGTATATGCTACTAATACTACAACTATTTTACTATAACTTAACCCTTTGAGCGCCAAAGTCAATTTTTGTCACCTAAGAAAATATACTGCAGTCAATTGTTTTCAATTTTTGTCAAAATTTTGAGAACAAACTGTAGCCAATGAAATGTGATGTCCATTTGGTCCAAAATTATCAAAAATTACAGAAAAATTCAAAAAATTTGGTTAAAATGTTGCACTAAAATTTTGATGGGAAGAATTACAGCACTCAAAGGGTTAAGTACATATGTCACCTTTCCTGTTATTAAGAAATGTGTAAATTGTGGAGATATATTTATCTACTATCTACTTCACGGATATATCAATACAACTTTATCATGTTTATTTGTACCTGTTCAACTCTAAACACTTGTTTATTTTGAGTCGTCTTTTTTTCCCCCAACTAAATCCCCAAGTTGTGATTAGCAACATCACCTTTTATTGCTCTGACCATGGAGGTACTTCTACCTCCATGCTCTGTGTGTTCACACCCTAGTGCGACCAAGTAAACAGTAATGATCAGACTGAGTGAAACTGTAAAACCACCCTTGACATTGCTAGTTTTCAAATGTTATCAACTAATCTTTAAAAATTTAATAAGAATTGAATAGCGTTGATCGCGATTTCAGGGTTGTTACTAAATATAGCTGCACGCGTGCGATTTCGGACAATGCTGCCAAACTTGTACTGCCAAAATTTTATTTCGGACAAACTTTGTTGTTGCATGCGTGGCTGTTGTTGCAGCTTGAAGTCTGAGCCATAAATTACCACAAACTAGCGTAACCATTGTAACGCTAACAGGTTTTATTTTTGTCGTTCGTGTGGAAAATGCAGACAAATATTTATTTATGCATATTAATGAGAGAGAACAGTGATGTCATTAACGATCAGTGCTATTTGACCAAAGGGGACGTACTTCAATCTTAAAGTTTAGCTTTTTAGAGGGTTTTTTTTGTCTTTTAATATGTGCATCTTCAACCAGTTATGTTGCACGCTTTGTCAAACCAAAATCACTCCCTTTGTATAGTGACCATGGTTTGACAATTGATTGATCAACTAAACCGTACCATTTGTATTTGATATTGTTTCGTAAATAATGTATTACTGTAAGATTTGCTTTCTTGTTTGAAAGTGAATGGAGAGAACTCTGATGTACCATACTTTTAAGATCATTTGATGTGTTGTGTGAGAAACTTCCTTTGTACAGTTAGTTCAGAACATTATGGGCCAAAAGCATTTTGGCCATATTTTTGCTGTACATATTCCAGTTGCAATAAGTATAGCTGCCAGTAGAGTTCTTTAATCTAATGTGTTGTAAGTCAGTATGCAATAAGTTAGTGGACAACAGTACCCTGATGATACTGTCATCTTGGTAATTGTAGATAACAAAGCAGAAGATGAAAGAGAAGGGAAAGTCAAGAGGGACCCAAAGCTGAAGTTGGACTTGTACAACTTTGAAAGCCCAGAAGCAGAGGACAGTAGATATATCTTGACAAGTCCCCGCTCTCTAGAAGCGTGTGCACGTTATGGCATCAGGGTAAGTGTAATGTAAATGGAACATGTTTGCAGAGGAAAAAGTTAATTATGTAATTATGTACAGGCAAAAGCAAGAAAGCATGTGTTGTGAAATGGAATTATTTGGTAACTATACTGTCTATGCTAATGCTAATAAAACTACCATTGGTAAAAGATTTCAGTGTATTTATACACCAAGAAAGTTTTGGTATTTCCCCTCCCTTCCCAAATTAAAAAATAGTCTTGAAGACTTTATGCGCACAGTTCTTTATAAATTCCATATTACAAATAATCAAGGAAATATTAACTTTTCTTTTCAGCCTGTTGAACTTCTACTGAAATCAATTGAAGATTTTGAAGATGAGTATGGGCCACTAGGAAAATCTCAGAAAGCAATTCGGAAGATTTATGAGGAACATGAGCAAGATAGACGGAGTAAGTTGATAATATTAGTAGTTCTAAGTTCGGCGTTCTCCAGAGTTTGAAAAATCAGGGGTAGCCAATTTACATATCACTCACAATTTGCATATCAATATGTGATTTGCATTTCTGTGAAAATGTATTGTTTTGTTTGATTATTATTATATAAATGGATTACTAAAAAACAGGGATGACACACGTACACTCCTCAAATTTCCGCATAGACAACCTCGAAACATTGTTATGCCGCATCACCTAATTGAAGCATTGTTGCTATCAGTAAATGGTTCATGATTTGTAATTTGGAATATGAAATGTTTGTTTTTAATTTTCAGCAAAGTTAAAGATATGTCGAACTGAAAGAGAAAAAATCATCCTAGAAGATGAAGACAAGGACAAAACTGGTGGTCCTACAGCGATTGATAAATACTTTAAAAAGTACCCAACAAGGACATCCTCTCCTTCAAAACCTATGTACAAAAGTAAGCAATATTCGATATCATCCCTGGTATGAATTGATTTTTTTGACCCAAGAGCTGGTGACCATTTGTCTGACATGAAGACGGCAAATTGTCTCCCATCACAAAAACCTGTAAAGCTATGTATGTACAGCCACAGTAGTCACACATTAAGAAACATGAAAATATGTATGTATTCTCTGACTCCATTTCATCACATTTATCCACATAAACAGGACAGATTTATTAATGGAATTTCATAGAATCAGAAAACACTTATTAACCCTTTTATAGCTATATTACAGCTGACACAGAAGTAGGCTAGTCCTATGGTGATCAAAGACCAATAGTAACAATAACAGATTTACAACTATTGCCGTCGTCTTACCTCATACCAAAAACATGTTTTGTTTTTATATTGAAAGTTGAATCTCTACATACAGCGCTTACAGGCAAGCCTTGCCACTTCGATGCCTGGTATGCATGTTTTTTTACACACACTAAACGTTTTCATATCATTAACAGGAAGGAACCTAATGACTGGATTGTTTGTACAGGATAAACAACAGAAAACCGACACCGAAATATATCTGACATGTAAGCCTTGAGACAGATTACTATCACCAGTCTGGGGTGCAAATTAATGTCTTTACGACCAGATGGCTATTGACTCACACACACATCCAAATATAAAATGTTGTTTATCCTGTACAAACAATCCAGTCATTAGGTTCCTTCCTATTAATGATATGAAAACGTTTAGTGTGTGTAAAAAAACATGCATACCAGGCATCGAAGTGGCAAGGCTTGCCTGTAAGTGTTGTAAGCTAAAATATATAAAGAAAGAAAGGAAAAAGAAATACTGTGTTGCCTCATCATTTTGTAATAAGACAGTTTGAAAAATAAATCTAGAAATAATTTTTTCTAGCAGTTTCATTATATGTACATGGTATTCTTCCTCTGAAAATGTTTACTATAGGTATGGAAGTCGGTGGTGGTGACACTGGCAGTCTACAAAGGAAAAGAACGGCATGGACCACGTCTATAGGACATGAAAGAGTCACACCGGAAGAACTTGATAATAGGTAATACTATCTATCAGTAACATTTGATGTTCACTGGTCCCAAATATCTAACTTTTCACACTCAAATTTCAATATTCTGATTTCACTCTTTTCCCTCTGGTATTACTATCCAGGGCTAGGGAGCTTTATGACCTTGGAAAGAAAAAAGATGATGAAGATCTCAAAGAAACTAGAAAATCCAGGTTGGTAAAATTTCTACTGGTGTGCTTGTCATCATGTTCGGATTACAATAAAATTGTCCTGAATTCATTTATGTTTGCCTTTGAAGGTAACACATGTTTATCAAACTTTGGTGGGAGAACAATGTAGAAGGGTTAGTACTCCATTTTATGGTAAAAATTATTTTTTCTTGAACAAGGTTTTGTTTTTAATTCTCATCTTCACTGAATCACCTTTTATAAGTGCAGACTTTATAAGGTAGAATGTGCCTCGAAACTTTAAGACTTAAACTTATGCTCAAACTTTTCATAAAGAAAGGTTCAACTAAATTTCTTCCAAAATTAAGAATACAAAGTAGTGGTCACCTTGCAAAATTTGGTACCATGTAGACAAATTACCTTAACATTACTGTTATTTGAAATTCAAAATGGCCACCATCCCTGTGTTAACTCTGAGGAAATTAACTTTTCAATTTAAATAAAAGTAAGATGGTGATTACTTTATCTACTTCAAGAGCTTTAAAAATGAACCCTATAAGAGGTAGAACAAAAAAGTTTTGTAAAATTTGAGAGTCTGAATATCTGTCCTGAGGTGCATTCTTCTTTGAAGTGAGAGATCTGCCACTTGAGAGCACCCTTTGCATTTCCCAGAAGAGATACACCAAGTATATCCACTTTGAACTCAAGACTCACGAGTGAAGATTCCATTGCTCTTTGGAAGGAGCAATCTCAAACATCAGCCCTTCAAGTCTACACTGCTTTAAGATCGCAACACATTGCAGTTATCCAGTAATAGTTGTTTTGCCATCAATTCTTTATTCAGGTCAAGGACAAGGTACACCAATGAGGACCCCTTTGCTGTCAGAGACAAGGGCAAATCATTTTCCAGTACATCACTCAGACCAAGTAGTGCGGCTTCATCGTTTTCAAGGAAAAACGTATCAGGAAGTAGCAGCGCATTGGAACTCGTTGGCACTGGCCTAACAGAGAAGGTAATCAGATGAATTGAAACCAGATTTAGGTGAACTTGGTAGTTCATCCTTTGGTAGAAAGTATATGTGTGCCAGGTTAATGTATGGTGTACTGTCACTGGACTGACAAGTAGGGTAGATTGGGTCAGTGGTATTTTTAACCCTTTTATCAATATGGTTTAGCCCAAACCCTGTGTTACCAATGACGAATGTGAACATTTTGACAGGGAATGGGGGTGAGCAGGCTAAAGTTTTGGCAAATGCCTGCAGAAGCCTTTTCAGTTTATGTTCTTTTACCAGTTTGTCAAAGATCATAAAACCAGCTCATTGTGAGAAAAGCTACAGAACATAGAGTGACTAGTAAAATGTATTATACATGGTATGTTTTGTAATGGAATGCAACATATTTGTGGAGCATCAGCTTTCAGATGTGCAAGTCGACAATTTTCTGAAAAGGGAATGACTTTTCAAATGCATAAAACTCCATGGCAATTTTACTGTAAGTTACCCTTTTTTCTGATATCATTACGACTCAAACCACTGAATTGCTTTGTTGGAATGTGTGTATGTATATATAGCTAGGTATCTACTTATTGTTTTATTTATTTATGTGTTTGTTTGTTTGTTTATTTATTTGTTTATTGTTCTTATTTATTATTATTTATTTATTTATTTATTTGCGCATATATGTTATTTCATTTATTCATTTCTTACTAAGGATCAAAAGATTGTCAACTTGATGAAAGCTAAACTTGCATCAGAGAGGGAACAGGATCAACAGAGGGAATTGGCAAGGCTTACTTGGGATGAAGAACATCGCACTGAAAGACAAAAGAAGCTGGAATCTGAAATTCAGAGACGCAGAAATATGGCTGAAGTACAGAGAGACAGAGAAAGGAAAAAGGTTGGTTTTAGATTTACCACCGTGTTAGCCACCACTTACCACATGAATGACATAGGTGACCATGAATAGTTTGAAAGGTTCATTGGATGTTTGTGTGAACATTTGTTGTTGATTGTGAACAAATCTCATCTCCTGGGACTTATCTAATGATCCAATCCTCAATGAGCATCTCGCAAGACAATTTTTCCAAGTTATATTTTAGATTTTTTGCACATTTTCATCTATGTTGGTTCACTTTTTCAGAGAATTGTTGAGAAACAGAGGAAACTTGCAGAACTTGAGTTGGTATCAGAAGCAAGACGGGTTGTGGAATACAAAGAAATGGAGGCTGAAAGAAATCTAGAAAGGCAAAGGCAGGTTGAGGTATGAGCAAGCAGTGTTCTTCACAGCTTGGAAAAACAGATTACTGCTAAATATTAATGCACAGTTTTCAGATTCTTTTGTTTTGGAAATGTGGTTTTTTTGTATGGTAATTAGCATATGAATAGATTGTGGAGGCCGGAAGAAATCTAGAAAGGCAAAGGCATGTTGAGGTATGAGCAAGCAGTGTTCTTCACAGCTTGGAAAAACAGATTACTGCTAAATAATAATGCATAGTTTTCATATTCTTTTGTTTTGGAAATGTGTTTTTTTGTATGGTAATCAGCTTATGAATAGATTGTGGAGACCGAAAGAAAACTAGAAAGGCAAAGGCAGGTTTGAGGTATAGCAAGCAGTATTTCTGTGTTACAGAAAAATCAACAGGTGCTATTGAAAATGAACTTACCCTTTATGGAGCTTATAGACCACAGTTCTTACGTGTACTACTACTAGACTTAAGGATGATAAATACCTTTTAGACACTTTCAGATTTTTATTTTTTCTCAATCGAACATGTCCAAACCCAATAAAGTATACATTTTCTGAAAGCCCTGATATAGAGCTATCCGACCAAGCAGAGTGCACGGTCATTATTTGCATAAGAGTCACGTGACAAGCGTTTGCTGAACCTTCCAAAAACGGTTTTCCCGGCCTTACGCGAACACGCTGCAAGATTTCCGGTTGGAATTTCTTCATTGACAAGCCTTGACAATATCCTTCAAAACCGTGTCTGCGATTTTTTCTCGGAGGCTCCATTCAAATTATATGGCGTGATAATTAAAATTCCTTGAAAAGCACCTTCGTCCAACACCTTTAAGAGCGCATTAAAAAATAACAAAGGCATATAAATGAAATCCCAGACACGGATTTTGAGTTCATTATGTTTCCAATGGACAGTGTGAATTTCAAGCAGCTAGTGTTTGTGAGCGCGAGGTGCCAAAGAAGGGTACTTCATTCACACATTGAATTCGAGAAAAACGCAAAAAACATGTTTTGATACTTCTACGCTACGGCATTTGATAATTAGACTTGCACGAGCCTCAACACGGGCATACTTTGTTACCAAGTGATGATGTCGGCCGGGAATGACAGTTGTTCAGAGAAAAAGTCCCAGGAAAATAAAATAAATCGCGGAAAACTACCAATTTTTGGAGCCTTGCGTGTCGACACATCGCCACAGCGAATGGCTTCAGTGGGAAAAACAATGACGTCAGCAGTCATTACTGATAGCGGGCGTGTCCTAAATTCATATGCAGATAAGCTTGTTTGCATTCCCCAGATCACACTCCCCTCACACGCTATATAGACATTGCAGAACCGTAGACTTGACATAGTACTATCGCACTAATTGCAAAGTTAATTCTAGGACGCGCCATTGCGCAATAAAATCTCGAATGGCCCTCATTTCTACGTTTGACGCGCCACTAAGGGCGCAACATTATATGAATGGGTCGATCACGCACAGTTCACGTAGTTCATACAGTCGCGTAGCTCCCCGAAGGTCATTACCTCAGTCATAGTGTGACATGTAAAACGATTCAGTTACCTATCAACCTTTGCAATTAAATACCCACTACAGCATATATGGTGGTACATAGGAAGCTGGGTAGAAAGGACTGATGTAGGGGCAACGGTGTTTTGGAGCCGTACGCATGTGGCATGGCCGATGGATATAAAACAATGGCACTGGAAAGCTAGTCGACACTCGGATTTTTAACGCCGGTATACAGGTGCAGCCAACGGAGCTATTCATCGAAAAAGCTATTCCAGGAGTAATTTTTGAGGGCAGGGGAAATTTTAATTTTGCTAGGGCAGGGGACATGTTTTTAGGTGGCAGGGGAGCAAATTTTAGTTTTTTTGTAGGGCAGGGCAGATATCGGTTGATTAAGGACCTTTTTAAAAGTGCATTGTTCGTTGGCTGCACCTGGGTATAGTTGATGAACCCAGGATGATCGGGCAGTCCCTTAAATTGAAGCGTTTGCAACGTCTACCGTCCATACAAACGAAACGTTGAACACTGCAAGGAAAACATCTATGATCGTTTTGAAGAGCAACACATTTTAGGTCGGACACATCTCGTTTTCCAGAGTAGCCAGGTCTTTGCATAGAACAACACCGCTGTGTAAAACCCTTTGGCCAGAATCAATGATCGTAAATTTGCTAATACATAAGAGTTATGTTTAAAAGTTGATGTATTGATCACTTTATTTAGGTCGTACGGGTTACAGTCTCGTGCTATATCAGTGTATGCGTAGCCTAATTGTCGATGCGAGCAAATCGAGGGCCACTCTCGGAGAAATCCTACCGGTGCGCTAAGCTTTGATCATGATCGTTTCCACAGTCAAAATCACAGTCCTTAGCAATTTGTACAGTCGTTCAAGTCCGACATATCAATAATTCATCACATAAGTTACGTAAACAATTGAATCAAACCAAACGGTTTGCTGTTGCATTATTGGGCCTGCTGCGTACGTACAAGGGACAACTTCGCAGTAGGCTTGGTCGGTTACAGGGGGCCCGATCTCCAGTATTCTCCTATTCTTGACTTGATAGACTATAGTATTTTCTGCAGAAAATTCAAGGTTTTTACATGTGTGATGATGATGGCCCCGATTTTCTAAAATGGCCCCCTTGGGACAGGAGTTGGGGCCAACAGTGGCCCATTGTTTTTAAATCCTAGAATGAACACTGTGTAATTGTTTATCTAACATTGCGAAAAAGACGTCAACCACCGTAAAGCGGCGTGTGCAGGCTCCGACCAACCCTAAGCAAAGAGTGATAAAACGTCGCACTGCTGAGAAATCGTCGTTGACACGATGTCGTGACCACACTAAGAAAAATGACTTGCTTTCTGGTGTAGACTATGTCTAGAACTGTACGAATACTTGTTTATTGGACTAGGCTTCGACAAACATTTAATTACAGTTTATTGTTTACAGACGGAAGTAATCCTGGTGTTTGGAGAAGTCACAGCACGTCATTATGTAAATTACTAGTGCAACGCAACGTTGTGTCACTCAAGATGGATTATGGAAATAGCAATGCAAATGTGTCCACAATGTTTACAAAAGCTCCCCGATTTAACCGGGATAGCCACGTGCATTTGTTTTGATTTTTAAAAATCGTGAATTACACTGAAACCATTCCTTATCTTGAACTGGCGACACATCTCAATTCTGGGTCTTACTTCAAGGCGTATTCTCAGAGAATTTTGAAAATTTGACAGAAAAATGAACGATTTGGTATTTATCATCCTTAAAATCTTTTGCAGTAATGGTTCTAATTTTTTTCTACAGACAAGCAAACTCTTGATGAAGAAACAGATAGACGAACAAAAGAAGAGACAACAAGTAAGAGAGAGACCATTGCTACTATCCTGATAATTTTGCAGTGCTGGAGAAATTTTGACTGGGAAAGTCAAAGAAAGCATACTTTTGAGAATTATTATCTGTATGATACAGGTGTCATCATACCAATCAATAGAATTTCATATTACTCCTTTGCCACCAAAGTTTTTTTTGCAAAAGTGTTGCTGTTGACATTAGTATGTTTAGACTTCTATGGAGAGAACAACAGATGCCATGGTTATAATATTTCCAGCAGAAGGATGTCCCCTTTACATAGAGCAGGAAGTACCTGCTTGCCCAGGCTAAGTAAATTTTTAGCAGGCAGATGAATTTTTAAGTTACCTGCCCAATGGACAGATTGAAATACTTTCCAATTTTTAATTTGCTTTTTGGGCAGGTACTATTTTACCTGGGCAAGCAACTTTTTAAACTACCGTAGTCAGCTCCATGTCGGATTCTTTCCATCAATTCACCGTTTTATTTGATAACCTTATATTTAGTACCCTATAGTTTTTTCCCACTGGTAATGCAACTATTCACACACACCAACTCATAGTAGATTCCATTGTCTCTGTTGTTAGCAACACTTGAAGACCTCCAAGGACAGGGAAGACGATGAATTCCGAGACATGGTGAAGCATCATCTGGACTACTCGCTGAGTAAAGCTGAAAGGATCAAACAGATGAAAGAGGAGGATGAGCACAGGGTAAGTTATCAGTGTACCAAGTAGATTTACAATAAGTTAGAGATAAGTTTATATATTGTGCCCAGAATGTGATATAGATGTTTTCTTGATGGTTAGAGAAAAAGTACCTGAATTTGTTTGTCTGTCCTGAGTGGATCAACACTCAAAATGAGTTGTGATGAATGAAGCAGTTTAGTTAGAATGAAATTTTCGCAATAACTAAAATGTAGCAAGCACATGATTAAGTATTCCTATCAAATGGAAGGGCAGCAGAAATTACATGATGTAGTGAGGCCATTATTGGTACCCCAATGCATGATATAAAACCCAAAATATTTAGAGAATGAAAACAGACAAGTACAATATGAAGAAAGGTATTGCCAATAATCACTGGGTTTAGTTCAGGTTGAAAGTGTGCACAAGTTTACATTGACTTTATGGGAAAGACTAGTGATATTTATTTAATGCATCATCTGGTCAATGGCCATCATCAATGGCAGCATCAATATAGATGGTATTAATTTTGACGTTTCAAATTACTCTGACTAATGGTAGCTGTTTGAACTTGAACAGTTTTAAAGATTTCTTTTACATTAAAAATCCAACGAAGACAAAGGTTAATGTTCATGAAATTTTATACTGGTAGGACAGTTTTACTGTTTAGATATGACAGCAGAAAAATTCAAAGATTGACAATGGTAATGAACATAGAAACTCTTTTTGAAAAGATTTGATGTGGACTGTAACGGTTGAAGGGTTTTTAATGTCACATCTCACTTCCTTTTCAGAGAGTACAGCTGAGAAACAAACAAGAAATGGAGAAATACAAATCAAAGAAGGCAGAATTAGAAAAACTTTCTAAGTAAGCTCTATTAGTCAATCATATTATGACTTGTGTGTAAAGGCAAAATGATAAAGCAACATTGCCTAGCTAATTATATAAGTCATGCCAGAGACTCTATTTGCCAATAGTAACAGCCGCAGATGATTATAACCATGTATTAATATTCTAAGTTGCAAACTCCACTGTTGATTTAATGTTATTATGTATTTTCAGATTATTATAGTCACAGATAATATAATAGGGATACTATCTTCTATTCACTCAATATTTAAAAAAATGTTCCCAGAATTCTTTTTCATCAAGACGTTGTACTTGTGTATGTGTTAATTGCTTGCCCTCTGTCTTGTTTCAGGGAGGAACGATTACTGTTGGCCGAGTCACTGGAAATGAAACACCACCTAGCCTCACAGAAATATGCCACTCATATACAACAGAGGGACAATGAAATCATGCTCAGCAAGTAAGTGGCACAATATGTAACATTTAATGATACAGAGATAACGGAAGCTGTTCAGTGACAGGGATGAGAAGTGGATGTACACTGTTAAGTGGTCTTGCAGCCCCCTTAGAGACCAACTATACTTGCATGAATCACCTCAGAGGGAGTTAAAATCAAATATACTTACTAAAGAAATTATAACAATTTATTTAGTGGGTTTGGACATTTAAAAAAATTCACTTGAAATTCTCATATGTTTCATTGTTCATTTGAAAGTTCTGAAAATTCTCTTGAAATGGCAATAATTATTGATAATATCTGGCTGGGCCAAGACTTGCAGCCAATATGATAATGCCCTGTATAATGGGCTAACAAACTTTTTGTAGATCATATGTCTGTGTTATGTTAATGTCTGCTTGATCTGATACCTTTATTCTGATCTATGAGTTTGAGTGTACGTTTGATGCACAATGTATGTGATGCCTTCTTTGAAGAAGTGTACGTTTATGATGACTGCGTCTCTCAAACAAGCTAAAAGTCTCTGATAGTTGTCGCAATTTCCATTACTAAATTTTAAGCAACAAGTAAATTTTAAAACAACCCAGCGGTCAAAATGGGAAATTGCAATAACTTGTAGTTACGTTTATTCCCCATAGACATTGATGGCGACATGAGCATTTGCCCATTTAGAAGCATCTCTCTCCACTTGTATGTTCTCACACTGCAGTGTCGAAGGCCCAGGTTTCATCTAGGATAGGATAGTATTCATTTACACAGTACCAGGATAATAAAACTTAGAAAATACAATGATAAAGTCCCAGCGGACCATACGGCTGAGGCCAGGGATTGGAACTAGACTATTTGGATAGTCTTCTTTGTTGACCTCAGAATTTTTTTTACCTGTTTTATAATAGTTGTATTTAAAAAACTGTTTGTCGTTTGCCGTCTAGTTGCTCATAAATCTGCAGGGTTTTTGTTCAGAGCTGTACCCTTGTATATTTTACCAGGGTTCCTCAGTCAAGTTAAAGGGATCTACATGTATGTCAATGCAATCCGAACAGGGGACAGAAATGTTACCAGGGATTCAAAATTACTTACTAGTTATTCAAACCTCTAGCAAGAACACTGAGTCAGCAAGAAATGATGAGAGACTCCAAAGATATGACGTCTGTCATTATTATACTGTTGTTGTGTGACATAGAATTCACTGTTCTTTAATAATAGGCAGTTTGGCATATCAGAACTAGAACTACATTTAGTTGTCATGGAAATGACTATGGTAACTAACTACAATAATATAAATCATAGATGGATTTCATGTTTACAATCGAAGGACAGATTGAGAACAGATAGATTTACAAACACCGTTTGTTTCAACATTTGATCTTTTTGTATGAACATTGATGTCTGTGTCCATGTAAATTATAATGTGTAGTATTCATTGTGCTCTGAAATGTAATATTCTAATTAATTGCTACATCACAGAATGAAGAAAGAGCAGCAGGTTAGGAAAAGCAAAGAATCTAAGACAGCTGCTGAACGAGAAATGGATGAATGGAGAGATGCATTGCTAGAACATCGCAAAATGGTAAGATACAAAAGCATTGTTTGTGGTTTTACAGTTCATGTATGTCGGTATACTTGTAAGAAAGAATAGAAAATATATTTGCAGTTCCTACGAATGCATTACAAATGTATTTTTATTTGCTATTTTGACTTAACATATTCTATGTTGTATTGAATGAAACCCACTTCCAAACCAATGGTTCAAGTCACAGTTAATTTATTGATCAATGAATTACTTGGAATGCAAATATGACAAAACAGTAGATCTTTCAACTAGCTAACCAGTCAGATAGTTAATTGAGCAATTAATAATTAATCAAAGAAGGCAACAAAGCCAACATTGAAAAACGGAACCATGACAATCGTTCAATAAAAAAATTAATGGCTGATTGTACCCATTCATGCAATTTTTGCATTCATGCAGATTTTGGAAAATCTTTTGCTTCCCTAAAGTTTGGAAACAGTACTTGAAGCAAGATTGTCGCATTATTTCTGCTGTCTCCTCTAATGGCTAAGGTGACCCTAAAACAACAAGATAGAAAAATTTCCCACGTAACATTTGAATGTAAATAAAGCTAAAGATTACCTTAATTCACCTGTTTTATCGGTTGAAGTTTCACTGTTCAATATTGAATATTACCACATTCATTGCAGTTGGATGACATTGCTGTCAGGAAATCAGCCAAAGTGACTGAAGAGAAAGCAATGAGGGCTCATGAAGCCAGAAGTCTCAAAGAAAAAACTCAGAAGAAAAACTTACACAGGTATGATGTAGCAATTGTTGTGAGTAAGATGGTGTTTTATGATAATACGTGTGTTTCATTGATGTTCATGTAACTTTGTATATAAAGCTACATGTAACAGTATCTAAATGTTTTTGTTTGTTTGTTTGTTTGTTTGTTTGTTTGTAGTGTGTATTGTGTGTATTTGTTGTGTAGGTGTACACATGTTTGTTAGTCTATAAGTCCTCATGTTGTTTAGAGTATAAGCATTTATGGTCTATGATATAAATGTATATTTCTGTGTGTGCTGTGGTGAGTGCGTGTATTTGTGCAATTGAGTTAGGGCCAATATGTTATTGGAATGTAGTAACCTACATCTGTGAATATAACTGATTTTTACTTGGGTAGCTCGGTAAATACAAGTGTGCTGACAACACTATACTGTTACCATGAACGAATATGGCCCACATGCATCTTTTACCATATTTGGATATATGCTGACTGTAGTGACTTCAATCCAAAATTTGCATGTTAAAAGTTTTCACTCAGGAATACAGATGTCTAATGTCAGATTTTTTTGCGCTATGTCATACAGAGTTAAGGAAGATGAGGAACGCTGGAAAAGAGACACCGAAGATTTGCTGATAATCAAGGACAGTGTGACAAAGCGTGTGGCAAGTGACCGAGAAAGATCTTTGGAGAGATCTAGATCAGCTGCTAGAGCATCAGAAGATTTGAGAAACAGAATCAGGGATGAATACGCAGGGTAGGTCTTTGTCACAACTTCTGTATCTCGCGGTTGTTTTCTTTGTATTTGAAGCTTACAATGTCAAAGTGAGAAAAGATTTGATGGTTAAACTGCCAATATATGAATGTTAAACCTGAGTGAGGCATATTCCTGATGGAATCAAGTAGATATGAACAATGTAAATTTGGAAAGGCATATACAAATCTCTAATTGTACCATGTCAAAAAAGTACATTCTTTCCAAGCACTGAAAAATAGGTGTCTGTAAGGATCTGCGGGAAAGTTATCAAGAATACTTATATTCGGTGTTCGTTGACAGACCTAGGAAAAATCAAGACATAAAGTTTGTGGCTGAAAGTTGACTTTTGCACAAGAACACATCAAGTAACAAACAAAACTGAAATGTAAAACTCTTCATTCCAACCAAAACAAGCATTTATCATATCAACCATGTAAGTACATATGAGAGGTGCCCAGAGGTGGTGAATGTTAGGGAATATGAAAAGGATGTGCTTTATCACTCATTTCTTACATTTGGTCAAAGCATAGTTCTGTGTCATGTGTTTTTTGGGTCAGGTATAAGTAAAAGTTTCATTTTTTGGTTTCTCTTTTGTTTTCCAGTGGTTTTGACAAAATGGCTGAGAAAGCCAGGCTGCAAGCTAGGATTGGTACAGGTGTACAATCAGCAACCAAGAACATGTCAACATTATCACTCGGCTGAAATTCTCCTTCCTCAAAAACTGTGCTTTCAACAATCATATGTGTCTATACAATACACTGTCTTGCCAGCATTATAATATATTGAGCAATGATTTCCAAACTGTTTTATATTTCATAACTTAAATTGCTTTGAATGAACTACCATTACCTATATCTGTATCAAATCAATCTATTAAGAATCTCTACGGAGTGATTTTACATGAGTTGAATCCATATTTTCTATTTATTGTAAATTATTTGTAGATAGTTTATTATACCTCAGTATACAGGCTACTTTCTGATTGGCTTAAAAAAATAACATGACTTTCATTAATGACATTTTCATTACATACGACCAAAGAACTTTCAATTTGTAGTATGTTATTGTTGGACATCAAAAACGTGCTTTTAAAAGATGCTTTCAGAAGATGGAGTAGGCTGTTTAAAGGATTACACTCGTAAAGCAAAAGTCTACAGGGTAATTGTAACATATCAATACAATGTTTTGATTGAAGAATATAGTGAGCCGGATATCAGATTTGTCACCAGCTTTTCATTCCTTGTGTTCAGTTGGTAGTTGATAAACAAATAGACCAAAGCTGCTGAAATTGACGAATATTGGTAAAATATGGTCAGTATTATTTTGAATTTTCCAAAAGATGGCTACTCTAGTGTTATCAATTGTACAAAAAATGACATAATATTTTGCAATAGTTTCACTATCTGAAAAAACTGCAGTGTGTGCTTCACCTTGATTAACTTTGTGCATAAAGAAAGAGAAGATGAGTGCTCCACTTGCATGTTATTTACATGCTGTATTTTGGATGTAAGCAAGAGTGAAAAGTTGCTGAAGGCCTTTTGTGACACAAACCAAAGATAGTTGATTGAACTGACACCATGAAAAAACTTATTGTATGGCTTTTTTGATCATTTTTCAGAAACAAAGTCCAGTCATTGTTGATAAGTTTTTTGATGTGAACACATTAAGTAAATAAATTTACTGATTTGTTTTAATCTTTGATCCCAGGATTTGTAAATAAATGAAGTTTGCTCTTTCTTTGTACATCATTTAGAATTTTGCCCTTGTACAAATAAAACAATTTTTTACATTTGTTTGGGTCTGAGTTACTAATGTTACTCTGCTTTGAAGGAAATGCTGTTTTTGTTGCAGTGAACTGTGCAGCAGTTCTCACCAGATGTTGGTATTTTCATCTCAGAATATCACACCTGGTGAAATTGGCACAAGAAATACGACCTTAAATAGCCAAAATCAAATCTCGTAAATGTACAGTCACTGTTGTTGATAAACTGGCTCAGGAATGCTTATGAATGAAGTTACTTCTTTCACTGCTTATGTTATGCTACTTGTAAATTTCTCTCTCTGATCCAGTCAGCTTTCATCCTAAACTCTGTGAAGCGGTTTGTAATATTTGTATGGATATTGATAATATGATAAAAGAACTTACTTCTATTTCAATCACACAAGAAAACAACTAATTTAATACTGTACCCCACAGCAACTTGTTAAGATGAAATTCCAATTAAACACTGAAGTATACAAATGGTTAGGAACTTTTTAAGCGCAACATAATCAACAGATGGCCGACATTCTTCAAACTTATAATTTCAGTGTTATCATCATCATCATGATTGTTACTAGATACGCTTTTTATAATTTGTTCACATACAATTAATTTTAACAGATTGAATTAGTTCCAAGAAAATAGAAAATTAATTCTACACTTAATTTGCCTCAGTACCTAGCTGCATGATATGTGGCCTTGATGTTATTTTATCCATAAATGAATCCACTATTGTTTGTTTTTATCCCTGAAAACTACAGTTTGTAATTATTTGACTGTAAAGGAAGTCTTGTCTCAGACCCACAAAAAGTGGAAATATCCGCTCATTAGCATTTAAAGTTTACTGACCTCTAGCTCTCAGGGCCTCAGAGGGAGTTCAAAGGTTGGTGAGTGTTCAACACCAGCTGTAATATCGCAGCGGTGCTGTGTATCGATCGCGCAAGTGTCATCGCCACATGACCCTTGACCCGAAGGCGATCGCTGTGCTATATTGCCAGACAGGATCAGGACCGCAGTTCAACGCGAGCACAGGTAACTTTCGCACAATCGTAAGCTGAATCAGCGCTCGGACGTCCAGTTTTGAAGGTCAAATATCTCTGAAGTATTTCGTGTTTAGCAGTTTCACCGCAATATTTAGCCAAAAAAGTATGGAAAGACTGAAGACGATCGCAGGACATCTGGCTTCCTCACCTGGGTCGAGCGTATCCATTCAATCCAATCCGACGAATGCGCTCTGTGCGTTGAACCAGACTGGCCCAGATGATGTGGTTGTCGTCTCGGCAAAGAGAACGCCAATCGGGAAAGCCAAGAGAGGATCTTTTAAGGTAGAATTAACAAATGTAGTCCAGCTTCCCGCTCTTACATTATAATGATACTTTGGAGATGATACTGTGAGGGTTTCTTCATAGGCTTGCAGCGGAGAGGCTGGTAGGGGTGAAACAAGGTCAGCAGTCGCCGGTAGCGTCGTCTGATACGCCGTCCAGTGCTGATTTCTCTTTCAGTTAGTTATACTGGAAAGGCGTATTGAATCAGCTTTTCATCTAGTTCCTTTTCGTAGCTTTGTATTTGGCTTTTTGTGGTAGTCTCACTGTGATTGGCGTGACCTTTTGTCACAATCAATCAATCATCAGATTACTCAAGTGCAAAATACATGAAATATTACACTCAGGGAGTGCGGTCAGCGTTTGCAAATTGCAGTTGAAGAGAAAACAAAAAGCTACTGGTCAGACCGCTCGGTCAGAAGGACCAAAAGTACTGAAACACTCCTGGTACTTCGTGAAAACTGTTCGTCCTTCAGACCACATCCATGTTCAGACTCAGATTATAGGCAAATGGGTCAAAATTTGAGTTTCCTTTCAGATCCATACATGAATGCAGGTGAACGACATAATTAATTTCCGTAACTAAGGGAAAGGTAGTAATTAGTTAGTTTTTTTTTAAATATTTGTCATGATGCAAACAGCATGAAGAGATATAAGAACAATAATTGTGTATTATATGGCCATATCACACTGTAATCACCACAATTCTTGTAATCTTGATAACAGAAACATCGGCAGAGTCATCACCGATGAAGAAGATGATGAACTTCTGGCTTTACATTTCACTTTGTTTCATCTTAATCACAATAATCACAGTAGATTAGCTGTTTGCATGCATCCTCACTTCAATGTGTCTTCCTGATACAAAAAAAACCCATTTGAACAGTAAGGGAATACCAGATGAAATCCTTTTAAGGAACTTAAAATTTTGGGAAAACATTATATGCACGTTTGGGGGAAAAAAGTAGATACCAGTACTGATTTTCTATAATGCGCAGCCTCCCTTTAAAAGGGTGCCAACTATGCCGGCGTTCATTGTGTAAGGGGACACCAAACAAGCAACACGCGGCCACACGCCCCTGAAAATGCAACTTTTTAGTTTTTTCTGGCCGCAAAAACGCAGACAGACTGCCAAGCGGTCAGCGTGAAGCTGCTGCCGATCGAACTCTATGGTTATATTCAAATTCTAACGCGACTGGAAGATGATTTTTTAGGAAATTCTAGCATTGGTGGTGGGGAATCAATGACCGTTGGCGATTTGAACCGACCGTCAATCAAACGCTTGTATAAACTCTGTTTGCAGGATTAGCAGAAGGCGCCAAAAGGTTGAGATCAGTTTGTGTAATTAATGTTATAGAAATAAAACATTGTACTGGCCAGGTGTTTGACTTGGAGGAGAACTCCACTAATGCGGCCAGGGATTGAAAATTGCGGCTTTAAGCTTCTCTTTTCCCCTTGTTAGAGCAACATGATTCCTTATACCGGTATGTTTAATGGCAAAATTTTGACACTCATATTTTGCATAGGCAGTCAATGTTGAATCTCTTAAGTTATCTAGCTGTGACTTCAATGAAACAATTCATAAAACTATTGGAGATGGGTGAGTTACTTACTAGCAAATCTTAATCATAAACAGAAATGCTCACCATCAACATTTTAAGGTAGCAATCTAGGTTGTTCATTTCAAACTGATGTTGTGGTAAAAACTCAATGCACAATTTTTCTCTCTCTTTTTGCTACACAAACTATTCCTAAATATGGAAACTTACCAGTTTGCAACAGTTGTAAGAAAAATTGAAGAACTTTCATATCATGATATCTCGGTGAAAGCGGTCATGGAGTCTGGTCAACTACTTGATTGTTGGCCATTTATCTAAAAAATGTCACATTGTATGTATTGTTTGAAATTGAGCATTAATCAAAGTATGATCTGAAATTTGTGACTGATGAGGGACATCTTCCCGAATGAGGAATACAACCAGCAGTCATCAAAGTTTTGCAATGTGGCTGGTTGTCACAGCCATTTTGAGGCACTGGAAAACAGTTGTAAGATCAGGCAAAAAAGCGGCATATTATGTGCTAGGCAGCACATAACTGCCATTTAGAATTGTGTATTTTCCATGTGGAAAAAATTCAATTGCTGAAAGTAACCTATCTAGTTGCTGGAGCAGTCAGAAAGGAAAACAAGTAAAACGCAAAAATAAATTGTCCCAAAATGATCATACCTGGCAAAATCTGTAACATTCCTTGTTGCTAAAATTTTAGGGTTTGTAGTACCTGCCAGTTTTTAGTTCGGCAACCTGAATTTCTGCCTGCAAAGAAGAGTGTATTAAACTTGAATTTTGTTTATGGTCATATTTTGGCTGAAAGCACCAGGTGGTGGTGAAATGTACCACAGACTGGCATCAGCGCAATTTCTGCCATCCAGAATGTTTTCAAGTTGGGTTAAAAAGATAAAAGTCGAGTCACACTGGTTATATTACCATAGACCCTCGAGAAGTGTTTCTAGAAGGTCTAATATGTTATTACCAAACAGTTTACAATCTTTGATCTGATAAGGTCAAATGTTTTATTTGATTTATGGTTTTCCACGCTAGTAAAGAAACAGATCCTGGCAAAATGCTGTGTTTGCAAAAAAACAGATTTTTATAAAGAAAGAAACAGTTGTTAGAGGAACAATGAAATGATCCAGTAAAATTTATTTAGTCTACGGTTTGATCTTCAGATTATAAAGGGTGTGCACTAGTATAACTTTATACTTTGATTTGGAATGTAAAATTTATTCACAAAATATTTTGCAAATTTATTGCTGGGAGACATTACAGTAATTAAATTGTGTGACTTGGTAGTGTTCTTCCAAAGGTATTGGTGACTACATGTATATACATTTTAGCAAAATCATTATAGGGATTTATTACCTTGATCATTTATTATCATTGGTAATTTAGCCTACAGAATACACTAAAATTGATTTCTATTATCTTTTCTGAAGGACACGTACTTGGATGACTTGTTAGTTGCTGCCATTAAAGGTGTCCTGGAGGAGACTAAAATAGATCCAAAGTTTATCGGTGACATCGCTGTTGGCAATGTTGGTTCTTCAGGAGCTGCTGCGTTTAGCAGAATGGCCCAGTTCAGAAGGTATACTTTTACAAAGAATTGTTTGATTATTTGAAGAGTGAAGGACCGGTTGGTGTAACTTTTGATGATTTCTTTTCCAATTTTTGTTTTTAACGTCAACTTACAGTTTTTCATTATACTCCCCAATTAAAGCACAGTGTTTCGTATGTCAACTCAGCCTGTACATGAGTATAGGCTGCATTGTTATTGGTGACCATATGGTTATTGATGCCCTGCAGTACTACTAGCTTTTAGCAATAGAATTTCCCTGAATCTTCTGATTGCATCTGCATGCTGCATACATGCATGATCAATCACCAGTTTCTGCATTCAGAAACTTTGCAATTTGTGAGTAAAGCACTCTTGACAATACACAGGACATTGAAAAGAATCTCTTAACTCTGAGAACTACAACTTGTGTAACTATGCTGAACCCCACTGCCCAATCCATACACATATATACAGTTTCTAGGGACTGTCAGCAGTGACTATAGTACACTTAAACATTTCCCGCCCAGTTTCCAATGGGAAATCAACACAGCACTCTAATTTATATTAACATACAAGAGAAGACATAAATTTATTGTTTTAACATTTATTTTTGATATTCTAATTCTAGCGGATTGCCAGAGACTGTTCCCCTACATTCAGTCAATAGGCAGTGTTCCTCAGGTCTCCAGGCTGTTATGAATATCGCCAATGGTATTAAAGTTGGTCAGTACGATGCTGGTCTTGGCTGTGGGTAAGCACTTCAACTGTACATTATACCACAACATAGTGAAGCATGTGTTTTTGTTAAAGTTTAGATATATAGGTAAAATTGGTTTGTGAGCTACCATACCATTTCTGCCATCTTCTTATAGGATTGATTTTGATATAGTGGAGGAACTCCGGTAGCTTGACCGGTAAACTCCGGTTATATAAGGGTATATGCCTTAACAAAAACACTAGAAGTAGAATGCTTTTCCGGGTTCTGTCTATCGTTTTGGTACAGACAGACCCTAGACGGGAGAGATTGACCCTGGACTGGAAAAATGCCAACTTTAGTGACATTGTTTACCTTGATCTCAGAGATCAGATATTCTCAACCAATATTGCTTTCAAAGTCAGTACAGATTTAAAATGCCATGAGAGACACCTTGCCCTCGCTATGTTTCATCACTGATATCAACATGTGCATTTCCAATTTATTTTACAAGCTGATCCGATGTATTCAGTATTCAGACAATCTCAGATCAAGTGTTTTCTGAAGTTATCGTCAAATCATCAGGATGATCAAAATGACTTGTTTCTTTTCAAACAACACCGTTGCTAATGATTTCAACTTTCAACACGTTTGGTGAAAATTACTTGTTTCATAGAATAGAAAAGATACAATTGCAGTCAAAATATGAATGGTACTTTTCTCATCTGTGCATTCCTCTGTCATCTCTTGCAGAGTTGAGTCAATGTCATTCAATAAACAAGGACAGGCCCTGCAAGAGGGCGTAAATCCAAAAAATTTTGAGAATGATCTCGCCAGAGACTGTATGATTCCAATGGGGTGAGTAAGGCTGGCTGATTGTGATCCTATTCAAACAGCTTCTCAGAAACTGCTTGATTCAATGGATATTCAGTTTGCAGGTTTCTACGAAGGCTATCGTAAAGGTTTGTTGAAATGTGATGAAATTTTTGTCAGATATTTGGTTAAAATATGGGAGCAATTGAAATGGACCAGCAGAGTAAGTGTACCAGCATAACTCATGTTAGGTTGAAAGATCTGTCACTTGAGGGCGCTCTCTAAACTCTAGGGGGGGGGGGGGCGAAGTGTAGAGAGCACCTCAAGCAACAGATCTTTCAGTCTAATCTCACATTTGAGAAGCACATCAAATCCCATTTTTGTTCGCTAAAATCAGTGATTTATGTATTTTTCTTTCCCTTTGGATGGGATTCATAATACGAAACTGGTACATTGAAATAAGAGGATATTAAAATATGCTGTTTTGTCTCACCTTTTCACAGTATAACCTCAGAAAATGTTGCTGAAAAGTATGGTGTGACTCGAGAAATGCAGGACAGAATGGGATATGAATCACAGGTCAAGTACGTAAAATTAAGGCTGTACGCACTTCAAAACTGAGAGGTTTACACTTTTGTACAAACTTTCCTCTAGGAAACTTGAACCAGTCTTGTTCAAAAGACAAGCAGTGGTACTTAAGAAATAATTCACTAAAATTTGACTGATATTATAAATTCAAAATGGTTGCCATCCCCACATTAACTCTTGTGAAAAATGAAATTTTTGATTTTCACAAAATAAGGTGTTCATTAAGGTGTTCAAAATGAGCCCACTTAGGGGGCATTGTCAGCCTATCAGTTGGGTAATGTAAACATTTGATAGCCTGAATCTTTGTCTCCTAGGTGCATTGTACCTTGAACCATTCTGTCCAAAACTCAGCAGCTTGTGCAGAGAATTCACAGAGAATTTTTACTTAGATACAATTCCAGCATAAATTGAAGTAAGGGTGACCACTGTTTACCTTTACCTTTCTGTAACCGATGAAAGGTATAAAATGCCATACAACTCAAAGCTCAGACACCACAAAGAAGTCCGCTAGTACTACCCAATATCGCAATGTATGTTGTGCCTCTAGTAATGGTAGTATTACTGCAAACAATTACAAAATGCAAAATTAAAATGGGGAAAAAGCTTGTCACATACAGTGAATTACTAAACACATTTGCATTGTCTTTTTGCACGTAAAATGTATTTCAGTTTCTACAATATTTGTTGTAGATATATTAACATGCAAATATAGTAATATTTTGCAATATGTACAGCTATTCCTCAAGTTAAACCGGTGTGCGGGGTATAAAAGGCCCCTAACTTATTGAAAATTCATAATGGCGCTTGAGTGACAACTGGCAATAGCTAGGTAGACCGCTCCGTGAAAATCGGCCTAAACGATTCTCAAACATATATTATTGGCATACCATGAACATAGACTGTTTCATAAACACCTAGGCCATACAGGTATCTGCAAAGTTTCACAAAGTTTTTTAAAACTACGACGATTAGGGGAAAAATCGCTTTCTGAACAAAGGGAATGGCCCTCAGGAGACAGTCGTTCCATGAATCAAAACAATTGTCAATCATTCGGTGACGCGCAGAGGCGTAAACTGGTCAAACATTTGCTGTGCATACGAGAACAATTACGATGTAAACAAACTATATGTAAACTTAGACTTATATCAGCGGGTGAAGGATGAAAACTTTGTGTTGCCATCAACTCTTTTGCTAGCGTTTATGGTGCAATGACATCACGAAAGTGAACCATTTTCAGACGTGACTTAGCAAGAGGACTAGTCCGTAAGCTTACCCGTAGTACGATGTTTTCTAGCGAAAAGCGCGTAAGCAGAGTCCGTAGTTTGCAATGAGAATGGCATCGAAAATAACCATCAAAACATGCGGTAGCCTCCATGATCAATTTAATTATTGTCAGTCGAAGAGATCCACGTTTTTAACAACTTGCCCCTTCCAAGTCTACGGCCGAACTTGACGGTACTGAACAGTTGTTTGGGATATATATGCTGGCCCCGAAAACGGCCGTATGTACACGTGTTTTTACACGTGGAAATGACATGTCGTGTTCGGAGCACTGGTACCAGTAAGGTTTTGACATACCGATTATCCCAGTTACATTTGGACTTCTGTGATGAGAATTTAACAAAAATTGTAAAATATTTGAACAGTTGAAACATTCAATCTTTCAGTTCAAGATGAGCAAGTAAGCACCATCAACCAATCTTGTAAACGCTTTAGGATACGCATGTCTGAGGACAGCTCATTGATTCCGCGCTACATCGTAATAATATTTCGTCAAAAGCTGGACTTTAATTCCTTCAATAACCATGGAGGTAGAAAGAAAGACGGAGAGGAACCCAGTCTGTCATTGATTCCAGTTGAAGGTTAACAAACGTTTCGAGCAAAACTTGCAATTGCTCCGAAAATAAACATAACTCGTGATAATTTTTCGATATCACCCCGCCGCCAAGCAACCAAGCAACTGACCGTGATCGCTATTACAAATATCGTGATACACGAGATTCAAGGAAGTCTCGACCCTTCCGTGAATTTCCTTTATTTTTTGCGATCGGTCATGACGTCGCCGTTTACCTATTTCCTACCATTTTCCTGACGTGTTCCTTTTCCTTCCTAGTTTTTCTTTCTTTCTTTTTTCTTTCGAGTATTGTCATGGCATAACTGAAACGAACCGGGAAACGAAGGCTGCAGTGTACGTACCCAAGCCTGAGTGTGATTGAGAGCAAACAGATTACGCAGATAATGTGAACGATCGCAACCGTTGCCAACAGACTCATTATGCAGAACCATGCCCCAAAACGCCCACCCAAACTTGGCACTAATCCTGATCCCGGTCCATTTCGAGCCGGGCTTTAAAGACACAAAGACTGGCAGCACTCCTTTAAATGTGCATCAGGAAGTTTTAAACTTACAATATGCAAGCAACTGTTACCACAGAATAACTTCTGTTTTATTGTAGAGCAAAGAGGGCAGCTGATGCTGGACATTTCAAAGATGAAATTGTTCCCGTGACAACCATGATCAAAGACAAGGATGGAAATGAACGTGAAATAACAGTAAGTTGTTGCTATAGGTACCATACCAGCAATGAATCGCAACACTTCCATGTTGGATGCCCAAAATTTAGCTTAGGTGATAGAGGTTACCTACAGAAACTGAGACTGTGTAATACCAATGATCATTCATATTGGGAGACCATCTGACCCTGAAACGTTAAACTTTCAGAAATTATATACTTCTGTAAAGGTTCATAACATGAAGAAGGCTATTCTAGTATAGTTGTTTTGGGAGGATAAATGTTTAATATTTCTCTAGACATATAAACATATACACAAAACAGTTTAAACTGATAAAATCTGTAGCCTTTAGTTCTATGAGGACCAAGTCGCAGAAAACTTCGTTGGGCTCTCTATTTTAAAGCTTTTAAGTAAGAAAGATTTTCATTGTCTTAGTTTTTGAAAATTGAAAATTTTATTTTTACACTCCCATATATGCATATGTATATATGCAAATGGGAGGTATTCGTATAAGGTGGCAAAATGGTGTCTGTACGTATGTATGTATGTATGTATGTATATATGTATGTATGTATGTATGTATGTATGTATGTATGTATGTCTGTTAGTCCGTCCACATCAAAAACTCCTAAACCGTAGCACCTACTGTCTTAGTATTTGGTGTACAGGTGCACCTAGGGGTGGAGATGTGAATTTGTTCAAATGAACATGTCAGTGCCAAAAATATGCAAATGAGGGGGAAAAAAGGAAAAATCCTGCAAATGGCTAAAACTCAGTAAGCATTGGTCAGATTTGGTTGAAACTTGGTATGCAGATTTCTTTAGGTATTCTAAATTATGTGTACAAAAATTTGGATGAAATTTGCATGTTCGTATTTTTAGGGCATTTTTTTTCGTTTTTAGTCAAAAAATCTTGTTCTCTGAAATCGCTCGTCTGATTGGTATGAAACTTAATATTCATGTTCCTCAGAATGACCTCAGTCATGCTTGTACAAATTGTATTGATATTGTCATATTTGTAATTTTGGGGCAATTTTCCAAATTTTTGATAAAAAATTTTTTAATCCAAAAACTGCTGATTTGATAGCTTTGATACATGTATTTGGTATATAGGTATCTAAGATTAATCTCAATATAATATATTGAAGGTATGTTGAAACTGGCAATTTTTTTTATTTTTGGGGCAATTTTTGCCTTTTTTTGGTCAAAAAATTTTTCTCCTAAAACTTCTGATCTGGTAGCTTTGATATCTAGTGTACAGGTTCCTAGGGTTTATGTTAATTAGATATATTTAAAATTGGGATGAAATCTGCAATTTTGTATTTTGGGGGGCAATTTTTCTCATTTTTGGTCAAAAAATTTGTTTCTCAAAATTTACCAGTCTGATTGCTTTGATATTTAGTAAATCGGTCCTTAGGGTTTTTGTTAATAAGATATATTGAAATTAAGTTGAAATCCGGAATTTTGAATTTTTGGGGCAACTTTGCGAAACTTTCAGTTTTACAGGGATATCTTTCATTTTGTATTTTTAAGATTTTTTTTTGGTAATTTTATACCTACTGGAACTAAGAGTATATAATGTGGTGATTTAGTAAGCATTTGATATGGTAAACTGTATTTGGTGTTGAAATGTGGTAAAAAAATCCTGGCAGATTTTGAAAAAATTCCAAACAAATGCCAATAAAAAATTCAGCCAGAGAAGGTTTGACAAAAAGAAAAGGTTGGAGAGTGGGGAAAAAAGAATGTACAATGGATCGGATAAAAAAGATAATGTACCTCATCGATCTTCCAGACACCATCCCTTATCAAATGGTCCACCCCGATGTATTTTTGTGCACAATTAACCATGCAGTGTATTTTAGTTTAAGATGCCAAGTTTATAGGTAAGGATTTGAAAGGAATAGTCAAGTTCACCACAGTTTAACTTTATCTCTTGTGCCATCATCCTTGTGTAATTGGTTAAGTTTGTAAGTTGTTCCAGATGTGAATGTACCAGCTGTTCTGGAAGAAAACATTGTTTACTTTTTCCTGTAGGGTTTCTGAGTTGATGATTGTATGTTGAAATTTCTCCATGTATCTGGTGTATGGGCAAAGTGTAAACATTGGTTGCATGTTATGTATTTCAGTCTATGTCAAATATTGTAAATGAAAAATCAAGAACAGTTTACTGTGTGCTTGTAAAAAATATCATATTTGTCAATACATAAACTGCCTTGCAGATTGATTGTCTAAAATATTATCACAGAAGTAGAAAAGGAAAAGAAACTAATCAAATTGCTGTAACGTATTCACTCTCAGTGCCTGTATAGGCCTATACTTAACTATTTTATCACACTCAGCTGTTTGTTATATCTTTATCACTCTCCATGGGCCAAGGCACACTTGGGGTCAATGTCATCACTCTGTGCCAGTCTGTGTATGTCAGTCTGTCTGTATGTATATCCATGTTTCATACAATTGTTGACTTGTTTTGATAACTATATGGGAGCGAACAGTGATGTTGTCACTATTTTTCTCTTTAGAGTTAGCACAGGGATGGAAGCCATTTTGAATTTCAAATATTGGTAAATGTTAGGTTATTTGTTTCTCTAGTGCCAAACTTTGAAAATAACCCCTGATTTTTATGCTTTATTTGACAAGAGAATGGTTGACGGTTCCATTGAAAAAAGTTTGAGTAAAAGTTTAAGTCTTTCACTTTCAAGGCATGTACTACCTTAATGATTTTTAAAATGTTTTACGTACAGAAACATCTCAGGGATAGGCAAATCAAATCAGTATGTATTGGGCACTAGAATGGTATCACTGTTGGTTCAGCACTCACAAAGTCCACTGTGCTAGTCTGGCATACATTCTTTCACATACTCCTTGTCCTTGTCACAGGAATTGCAAAAATTGCTTGCCACTGCGATAAAACAAAACAATTCTGTCCCTGGACCATGGGACTATTGATTTGTTCAATATAGGCATCATAATGTTTAAATTCATAGGTATTTGTCCCCACATCTTGTAAAATAATAGAATGTGACATTTTTTAAAAATCTGGTTATATTCTGCAATTTTTCCTCATGTAGATGGAACATCAGCTAACCTTTTATGCAATTAAGTCACAAAAATGACTTTGTGCTATTCAATTTTAGGTAACTAAAGATGAGGGCATTCGACCCTCCACATTGGAAGGCCTGGCAAAACTGAAGCCTGCATTTAAACAGGGAGGAACCACAACAGCAGGTAAGTGAGAAAAATACTTGGTAATCTTAATTCCAAATGATGGTATCTCATTCACAAAAACAATTTATATTATGAAGTTTATCAGAAGAGTGTCAGAAAGATTACATGTGTAAGAAGCATGAAAATTGTACTTTGTAACATTGATGTCATGACATCACTATATTCACAATGGGACTGTTCTGTACTTTAATCATTTACCTGTGACCTCTGAACTTTCTTTGCTGTACATAAACCACCAATGAACTGAATATATCCCCTTCGATCGAAAAAAAAACTAGTTTCAAAGAAAAAAAGTTTTGTACAAAAAATGGTTCTGTCAAAAGAAGTTTTATATGATATCATCCTTACAAACATGCAAACTGAATTTCAAATCTGTGAAACAGATGCTTCTTCTGAGAGAAATTGATGGTTAGACCAAAAAATGAGAAAACTACACCGAAAATTTAACATGAGCTGAAATATCTCAGTGAAGTCATCCCTGCAAACCAACATGTTAAATCAGACAAGCTGTTATAGGGAACAATACCTTTAGACCAAAAATGAGTAAATCGGATGAAAAATTGTCACGTATTTCACTTTCAAATTTTGTCAACATTTTAAAATCTTCTGAAGAGAATATATCAAGAAACCGAATAACCTAATTTTAAAGCTATTTGACATGTGTTTTCTAAGAATCAGATGTTTTTATCAAAAAAGATTGAAAAGCATCAGATTCCTGAAAATCGAATTTGTAAATTTCATAATCATTTTAAAAATGTGAATGAGGTCATCAGTAGGTATCGATAAGCCAATTTTGTCAAATAAGTAACAGTCATTTTCCAGATATCCAAAAATGTCAAAAACTCAGCAAATATGCAAATTAATACAATTTATGCAAGCCTTACCAATTAAACTCCTTCTGTCTCTCAAAATCATATCAGTAGCTACACATCTACATCAAATTTCAGCTGGATCAGTTCAAGAAATCATCTCCACAGACAGACACACATAGAAAGACAAATGTACAGACAAAAAGCCAGCAGTACAGCTTTGCTTTCTGTGTAAACACCTGAGCTTAAAATTAAGTCATTTTCTTTTCACATGGAAGGCAACTCAAGTCAGGTTAGTGATGGAGCAGCGGCAGTCTTGCTTATGAGGCGTTCTCTGGCCAACCAGCTTGGACTACCGGTCTTTGGTCGCTTCATCTCCTATGCTGTGGCTGGTGTACCACCGGATGTCATGGGTATTGGTCCTGCATTCGCAATACCACTGGCATTGGAGAAAGCTGGTGAGTACAGTACAGTTTCCATGTAAAATCATGACAGATTTAAAAAACAATTGTGATAAGTATTTCCTGTAAGATTTGTACCAAGTAATTTATACCATACAGATTATTGTATTCATTTATGTTGCATATTGTAAAAGGTACTTTGCATAGACCTAAAATTGATAAACTCTACTTTTACAGGATTGACTCTTGATGATATCGATGTCTTTGAGATCAACGAAGCATTCGCCAGTCAGGTAGGTGACATTCGCATAACTGTTTCAACTTCTTACAGCTATGGCGCTCATAATTTCAGTCTTCTCAGAAACCACCAGGAAAATTTGCAAAACAATTAGGAAAACCCTAGTTTTAGGCAATCAGATACTCTATTTTCTATTCCAATTATTTTGTAAAGAAATCGATTTACATGATTTGTAAAAAAGCCATAGATAACTAACTGTATTGACAGCATGCATGCAATACATTTATGCAATAAATTCCTGTAAGAACAAAGGAAAGGTGAAATTGTCATCAAATAATGAAGTAATTTTCTTGAACTTTAAAAAAACGACATCTTTAAACTGTAAAACTCTTTATACTGCTTATTACAATGCAATAAAGTTGCATAATAACATGATAATACTTTAGATAAAGACATTTGCTATGTAAAGAAGGCTGTTAGAGCTGTTAGTCCTCAAAAGATTCAGTTTTAGTACTGGGCTCTAATAAAACTGAGTTTTTCAGTTGTTAAGACTGACCCCACAATATTTTGGTATATGTCACAATTATTATGTAAGGAATGTCTGTCTAATGTTTTATATGATCCTAGTTTAATTCAGATATGCAAGTTTCGTTAAAAGTCTTGTGTTTTCTTGGAGAAAAATTGCACCTTTCCATTTTTTACAAATTCCAAATGAATAATCTGTTGGAGTAATAGAAGTCACGATAAATCCAGTTCCAAATGGAAGGGAATTTCACAGTGTATTTATTTGTATGATTAGACCCAGAGATTGAAAAATAAGTCTTTAATCAATATATATCCTTTTTGTCTTTCCCGTACAGGCTACATATTGTGTGAACAAACTTGGTATACCAATGGAGAAAGTGAATCCAAATGGTGGCGCTATTGCTCTGGGACATCCCCTTGGCTGTACTGGCGCCAGACAAGTAGCAACTCTGCTCTATGAACTCAAGAGGCGAGGCAAAAGGTATAATGCAAGAGCCATGAATCTTTTTAGCCAGTTATTGGCAAAATGTAGTATTCCAAGAATATGGATTTTTGTTTCACAGAAATTAACATATTGCACATATTTTAAGGCACTTATGTGATACAATCCTTTCAGTATAAAAATGTACAAAAGTGGTGATGTCAGCATGCAGTTCTGTAGAAATTCATTCAGTTTAAGAAATTTTTCTTCCAAGATGTTCTTATGAGTGGAATTAATCCTCAGATTACATTACTACATGTATTCAAGTGTGACTGCTCAGAAAACCATCGATGTACTGTTCGGTATCGTAATTACTTTCATTCCATACTCACATAAGCTTTGGATTTCATTGATTCCCACAGGTCATACGGAGTCATTTCCATGTGCATAGGCACCGGAATGGGAGCTGCTGCTGTGCTGGAATATCCAGGACCCTGAGACTGACATTCCATGGAACAGGGATCTCAGATACGGACAATCATCCCATCAAGCAATGATCAATATTGCTCTATTGTGAATGAAAAAATGCATTGGTCTCATATGAATTTGGTTAATAGAGGCAAACTACTGTGATGCTTTTGTGATTCTGTGATGCAGCATTGACGTCGGGAAATTTAAAGGGGCTGTTTGCAAATGGCGTAATTGTTCTCTCATTAGTATGCAAAAATAAACATTTGTCCACATATCTAGATTTCACCTTGGGATATTATGATGTAAGAATGATGCAATAACTTCCAAGGGGACTGCGAATGTTATGGTGGACACTAGAAAAACTAAATTAATAGCTCAGGTTATGAGCTCCAATAACAGCCAGACATGCAACACTGACGAAATTTGTCTGAATTTTTAACAACATAGTCCAATGCCATGTGCATCAAGATATATTCAGTAACAAAATTGCAATTGCAAACAACCTGATTACAATGGGTGCAATCAATTCCTGCAAATTTCACTTTGCAGCCAGAAATATCAATACATTTCATGATTGTGAATTGTATTGTCAATTTCAATACTTGACTAACTCCATCATTATTTAGGGTTAATGCCATATATAAACCAACTTGGTCATTTTTAGATACTTTTTTACAAAATCAATGCGTAAAATATCTTTCTTCCAACCATACTTCCCTACTACAATGGATTTAATTAGAAATGAAATTGATTTATTCTTCATACAACTCCTAATTTGAAAGCTACTCAGTGAGGTTCAAGATACATGTACTGGTTGATTCATAATTTTTATCTCTTTGTGAAGAAACTTAAAATGATTCTCAACTAATAGCTTCATACCAGCATAGAGTATTTCACCTGTTCAACACCATGGTTTGACCCAAATCCAATGTTATCAATGGCTATTGTAGATCTGTTTACAGGGAATTTGGGGTGACCAGATTAAGTGTACACAGGGGCAATGCAATACTGTCAGTGATACCAGTAAGAAGCTTCTAGACATGCAAAGTCACAATATTCTGAGGACCAGAGTGTGATTATTGACAAGATTTTATGATTTCTGGTTCTTTCTACAACTCTCATATGGACAATTTACAAAAGTTGTTGAAGTGCATTCAATGAAGTTACGGGTATTAGCATATGTACTCTGACTTGCATCATGCAGGCAAAGTAGAACCATCCTGACCATGATATTACACAATTTATATTAAAATTTTGAATAATTGGAAATAAATTCAGTATATTTTCAGTAACTATTGTCACATGTGTTGATACCCCATCAGTGGAAAATATTGATATTAATTATGGGTAATGATGAAAAGTTATTGTCTTTGCGTACGTTGCTGGGCATTCATTGAAACTGAAGGATTTTTGGCATTGACAATGATTTTATGCAGCTGATCACGTCCAAAGCCTTCAGTCCAGTTGATTGACACCGTTCAAAATGGAAAGTCTGGTATGAAAAGGAGTTCTCTGGAATATATTTCTTAGACAAGATATCATGCTTTGGTGAGAATCGTCTCTCTGCCAGAGTGACCAAGGAACCAACTAGCAGTATGGTCACAAAGTCTTTCATTAAATTTCAGAGTATTTTATCTGTGAAAGTGTTTACATAGAACCATACACATACAACTTCTATGAATTTGTTACTTACACGTACCTGAAGACCAGTGTGTTGGGTAATTTTGGGGAAAATGATGTTTTGAACAAAAATTAGAATATTGGCCCAAAAATTTACGTATGCAATTTCTATCATCATCCAGAAATAGTCTTGATTAGATCGTCCAAATAAACCTGCAAACCAACTTTCAGAGCTATTTTAGAAATGGTTTTAGAGAAAATTGACGTTTATCTACACTTGCTCCAAGTCTGTGGGCATATAAATATCAAAACAGAATAAATTGAAGGAATAAACTTTAGCAGACTGTCAGGCTAAGTGGTAGGCCGGTGCTTAGATTGTGGGGTGAACACCTTGCTGTGACTGCTCTGAAGAGACAAGTCAAGTGACTTGGGGTCAGTGTAACATTTATCCAGAAAAAGGGAAGACTGACTCCCAAAAAGTTGCATAGGCAAACTTTGGTATAGTCATACACATCTCAGGGAAGTGATTCCAACCAATCAATATTCAAAATTTGAAAGCCATCAGGTTTGACCAAAAATGATTAAAACTGGCCAAAAGAATTGACATTGCATTGAAAGTTTTCTGAAATTGTAACATAGAGGGCGCACCAAACTGGAATCATAATTAATAAAACACATTTCATACTGCCACATTCTGAAGCTATCATCACAGACTTCTGTGGATGCAATAATTATTTGTTCATGTGGTATTTGGAAGAAAGGATTTTTTACCCGTAGTTTTCATTTTAAGACCATGTGTAGACCTATAAGCCCAAGACTATTCATGGTTCAAAAGTGCAACACTGCTTGCACCCCCCCGGGTCGCACCCACAAAGGACCATCTCCCCTCACCTAGCACACTCATACCCTTGCCTGTTACAGTTTGGAATTCTATGGCATAATGGCCCCCTTAGCGAGTGAAAATCTCTCCTACCTTCTCTGCTGTCATTCGTGTCACTGGATAAATACAGTGCAATTTGACATCTATGGCTCCTGATTGTCCTTCGGGAATGTTTCGGAATAGATGGTCCTGAAAAGCTTTTGCTACTTATTTTTCTGGGCAATTATTGTGATTAAATCTTTTAAAATTTAATCATTATAAAACCTGTTTGTGTTAATGGTGTTGCAGTCAGAACTACAATCACTTAACAAACACCATTCTGTGCTATAACAACAAGTAAAGATTCAAAATGTCAGCAATGAACCACTCATAAAAACACCGACTGCATCATGTATCTGTCTTGTAGGCAACTACCCATGCTTTTAAGTCATTTTGAAAATTATATTCAAAAAGTGGAGTCAGTGTTCAAGATAACACGCAATCGCGAGATCATTCCTTTCTGTACAAATGAACCTGCAGGGAAATGCTTATTCAGCAGTTTTTCTTTGTGTTTTGATAAATATATTATTATTTACCGTCACTTCGTGGTCAGCAACATACTTTTTTCTTCATACAATCCCTGAAAATAATTTGTAAGGCATATTTTAGATCTCTGCCCAGCAGTCTTTAATAATACATATTTGAGGGCTAAAGTGTATCATATAGCAACGTAACTGCACAAAATCAAAGCTAGGGTACAGCGTATTTCTATATGATGTATATCAAAAAGTACAATGGGGACACTTCATTTTCTGATCATATTACTTGTCTATTCATTGTACTACAAACTATGCAATTTAAGAAAATTAAATATTGTTTACTTTTGTGTGGTCAGTAACATACCTCAAGAACAGAAAATAATCAGCCATATTCAGAGAAAAGTCCCTCCTTTATAAATTAATACGATGCTGTTCCATCCCATCCTCTCCCTTTGCCCAGAGTCCCGTCTTGGGGGTTGAATTCATGGACATGTTAAGCATGCTTGAACACAAAATATTCAGTTTATCAACAAAGCCTGTATATGTAAACACTATTGTTCTTTATGGAATTAGAGTTCAGACTTATTGAATAAAATAAAATAAAATAAAGTCATTTGTCAATGATACAAATGCAAAGTTAGGCTGTATTCACAAATACTGGCTGGGGGGGGGGCGTAGGAATCACAATTGAAATGGGTTTTTTTAAAGATCCCCCTCAAAACCCTGAAAAAAGTTCATCCCCCGCCCCGACATCTACATGATCAAAACTTTACAAGAATAAACCGAAGGTATAAACTTTAGCAGACTGTTGCATGTATCAGGGGGTGAAGTTTGGCAGCCAGTAACTGCTGCCTAGAAAAATTAAGTGACTGGGGAGGGCAGTCTAAAGTCCCTCAAAAAAGCTATCATATAGCCAAATATTTATTAGGGCTTTATGTGCAGAAAAAATGAACATGTATTCTGCAGTTCTGTGTGCCGATTTTCAACACTGTCTGTTTCTGACACACATAAATATTCTGTAGTGGTCATAGAAATGTTGTTAGCAAAGCCATATTGCTATTATCAGTGGACTGTTTGGATTTATTAGTCTAAGCTGGCTCTCAAAATGTGGATCATGAGAGAGTATGTAAATTGTGAATTTGCATAATCATTTTGCCAAGTTGTGAAAAACTGAGCAGACCTACTGAAAAAAAATTAAAGTACAAGACATATATGACCTAGATGCTACTTGTAAGTTTCACAAAATTTACACTACTAGAAGATTGAAATATTCCATCAAACAAAACTTTTAATCTCTGAAATTTTGGGCGTAATATTGATTATTTTGGTGAAAAAAAAGATTCCATTTATTCATACATTTTTCAAGAATCTTTACTGTTCAAAATTTAAATTTTGTGAATTGTTCTACATATTGATTTTGAGCAATTTTCGTGAAAAAACAGTGACTTTTCATCGTAGGTTTGTAGAAAATCAAGCATGGTGACACTATCTTTATTAATCGTGTCTTTGTTCAACTCCCCACAGCATGTTGAACTGTCCAGTATTCAGCTTGCCAACACAGCGTGTACATGTACTTTGCATTTGTATCATTGACAAATGACTGTATTATATTTTATTCAATAAATCTGAACTCTAATTCCATAATGAACAATAGTGTTTACATTTACAGGCTTTGTTGATAAACTGAATATTTTGTGTTCAAGCATGCCCCGAATTCCACTAGCCCTCCCCAGGTAATTGTGAACACAGCCTAGTACAATACGTTTGTGGTGGGTGGTGGTGGATTCGGTGCGGTGTTGTTGATTTGCCTAGTGAGCGCCCCCATACGCCCACTTACTGAATCTTCAAAAGCAGACAAGATGGCTGCCCACTGTGAGATGAGAGCCGTTTGATATCGGGAAAGGTCGATCAAAGGCTATTTTTCGGTCAAGATGGCTCTACGGAAGAAATTTCGGTCATTATTACCGGTAAGACATTAATTTTACAGACTGTAGTATACAAAAACCCTGTCTCGAATATTCTGTTAATTTTATAACGAAAACAAAGTATGATGTACACTCCCCTGTGATTGCCCCAAATGTATATTATTACATTGATACTTATTATGTCGGTAATGTGAGTGCAGTATGAAAGCTTGTCAACCTCCCGTCAATAGCTGGGAATTGTAGGATACTTCGAAATACGCTGTTACAAATCTCCTTTTGAAATTTAAAACGCTATATGTTTTGTAGTACACGTTAACAGAACAAACGATCAGTGATCTGTCGATGGCCAGTAGTTAAGTTGTACAGCCTACAGGATATCGGAGTACATCTGAACAGTGGACTTACGTCCATGTTTACAGCAATACCGATATTCAAAGTAATATTTTTTGTGTGACAATTGACTTCTTTGCCTTACCTATACTAAATTGCTTTGTAAGACGTGAATATTTTACATGTCCATTTTATTTTAGTTTTGCTTTTTCCTCAGCAGTACAGCATTTACATTATTGTCTTTTATACTGGCTTTAAGTTTAACCACTGTGGCAGCACACATCACAATCCTTGCACACTTCAGTCTCTGCTAGTGTTTGTTTAGGGGAAAAATGAGCAGAGTCACGCCATAAATTCCAACTATTGCCAGCTATTATATACAGTGCTTTAATAACTTAATATGTGAGCAAAGAAAAGACATCCACCGGCATCTGAAGTTTAAGTGAAGTAATTTTTCATTTATTGATCAATGAAATAGAGAAGAAAGATAACTTTGTACAATTTTTATTCACACATTAACTAGAGTGCTGGATCAGTGACAAGAGAAATGTTCAGGGAAAGACATTAGAGCGTAATACTACTGTATATTTAGTTACACACACCGCTTCTGGTATGCTATGAGTAGTATGCATTGTTTAGGTCAGTCGGTGAAAGGCCCAGTAACCTCACCAAGCGCTACACTCTACAATCGGTGTCAGTTTAACAAGGAAAAACTTGAAATTAGATTAGACTTGATACCTGATAATCTGGTTTTGTCTTCAAAATCTATGTTTAATTTGACCATATTATCAAATTATTTAATTCAATTCACTTGTTTCACCAACCCAAAAAATAGCTCTGTGATTATTGTATGTACATAGAAACTTCTAGTATTTGTTTTGGTTTGTATGTACTATGTAGCATCGTAGCATCACAATCTGGCATTAGTACAGGTTCTTAGTTTCACCTGTATAGCGTAGAAAGTTATTGTGTAAAGGTAACAAAGTGCCTTATCACAGAATTATTACATCTGACTGAGTAAATGGACATGCTACTTTCAACATTCACAGTTAATTATGACACACCATGAAGACCTGCCTAAATTTCACTGGTAGAGGGACCATCCAAAAATCAAAATCATTATCAGTGTAACTAATGAGTCCATGTAGTAGTAGGATTTTCAAGGTTCTGAGATCTGTTGTGATATATTAACAAACCTGATATTTGATTTTAGAAATCAAAGCAGAGAAGTTCTCAGGAGGACGAAGACATCAGTCAACATCTTGAACCTGTATACAAGTACAAGGTATGTGACCTTTGACCCCAAACACATGGGGAGGGGGGAATTGACAACATTTACACAACAGTGAGATAAAGAATAATCTCTGTGAAATACAGTTACTGTCAAGCTTAATTTAGAAGATTTTGTCTTGTCAAAGGTATCGTACTCACCAATTTTATGCAATCACTGTTTAAGTCCAGCCAATGTATGTTAACAAATATGTCTTCAATAAATTTTGTAGCTCAGACCAGTAGTTGTGGAAAATGCTGAGGATAAATCATCAATATTGACACAAAAATGCAGGAATGGTATAATTTACAGGCTAAACATGGGAATCTATTTGCCGAAGGCAGATGACCCCTTGCCCAAAGTAAGAAAGACAAATGGTTTCCTTCCACAACGCAAAGAAATCCCCATGTTGAGTGTTTATTATATTTATATCATTGCTTCTCCTCAACCCATAAAACGTTTATTTTACTTTTTAGTATGGTTTTGATTTATGAATATCTTTGCAATGGAACACAGTCATGGGCAAATAACCCATGAATTACTTTGAAATTGTTAAGGAGAGTGTCATAATTAATACATGTGCACACACTGTAATGATCCAGGGCAAATTAATTGTTTTCAGAGAGGTAAAATGTTTTTGGTTGTAATTTGAAGTGAGAGGAAAATTAATTTATTTTTTTCAGGTTGAGCATGAGCAAGTTGTAAATTCACGACACTGTAGTCCGTACAATTGTGCAACTACAAAGTTTCCATCTTTGAGAAGTCTGACAAATGTTAGTTACATTTTCTAATATTTTGAGCAACGTTATCATGTTCCATTACCTGAATGTTCAGAACAATATCGCATTTGAGCATAAATATGCTCACAGTGCATTTGGTTTGATTTCTTGTTGATGTAAAATAAAAATGAGAAAAGGTAGGTGCAGGCGATTGATGGTTTTTAAAGCCTGTTACATTAATTACGACACTTTCCCAAGAAAATAACGGAGCAATGAAGCAATTGATAAACCGGGTACATGACACGTTAAAATCACTTGTATTCTGTTTTAACTTCATTTCAGGAGGATGAACGTGAGTTTGCTAATGATCCGGCAGCAGATGCAGAAGTGAGTGTACCATTTCACAACTCAAAATCATTTTATATACTGTTAAAGTGCCAGTAGCCCTAACTTTTGGTGATTAATTTTGTTTTTATTGTCAACAACCATTTCCCTTTCTACTCCCCAAAGAATGTAGAGACACACAGTATTCAGTCTGTCAACTCTATCTGTACATGTGTAAACTGCATTATTATTGCTCTGTTTATAAGTGAATTCTTGTTTTGACAAAAATTCCAATGTAAACAGTAGGAGTGTATTCTACACATATCAACATTGTTACAAGCTTTATAGTGAGTGTTTTAGTATACTTGGGAGTAGAACAAGAACCTTCAATTGACTTTCCAACAAAAATGTGAAAAAATATCATCAAAAGTAACAGCTACTGACCCTTTACATGTGAATTAAAAAAAAAAGTGTATGTGAATGCTAGAGAAAATAGATGATGTGAGTGTGCAATATTGAGTATGGACACTGATATCATGTTTTATGATCCACCAAGAACTGACAGTATTTACTGATTCTGCTTTCTCGTATGTTTTCAAGGTCATTGCCAGCATTGAGCAAATCTATTTCAGTGATGATTCTTTTGACTCATCAAAGTATGAACTTGAGGTAAGTCCATTAGTTTCATCTTTCAAACTGTTATGCAGTGGTAACTTACAAGAGTTACTAGTATTGCTGTACCTAGGGGTTACAGCCTGAAAGTGGTAGGGATTTTTATCCCGTAAACCTTGTCTCACAAATACATTGCATTGTCATAAAACATATAGCAAGCAACCAAAACGTTATTACAGTAAGATCAACAGCAAAAAGAAATTGTGTTTCCTGTAACATCGTACAGATAATTTTTTAGCTTTTTTATTTTGTATACTTACTCTAACCTAAAGGAAATAGAAAAGTTGATAAATTTACATGTTATGTTATCCTAGAAAATACGTAAAAAATTGCTCACTCAGAAGGTTTATAACTGGATCACTAGGTTGACAGAATGCAAATGATTTTACGTATGACTCTGTGTCCAATTCAGTTTCTCTGGAGATTTACATGTATACTCAAAAGTAAAACACTAGATGATCAGTGCTTCCTGGCAAAATTACTTTAACAGTTGTTTAGAACATGTGAATGGATTCAGTGCATATCCCTATGGTGGCTGTGAGCTCTCTCTCTCCCTCTCTCTCCCCAGAAACTTTCCGCTGAATGGGATCCTGATAGAGTGGATGAAAAAAGAGACACTTTGAGAAGACAGCTGCAATCTGTAAGTGATGTTATTCTGTGTAGAAGTCATAATGGTAGTAATTTCAATTACAGTGACTAGTGTAGACCACCGAGCCACATCAGGCTTACTAGTCACCATCAAAAAATGGATAATTTTTAGGACATCTGTTCCTGGACAGTGTCATGAATAATAATTTGAGGACAACAAACATGTCTATGAAAAAATGCACTCTTTGTTCAGTTGTTGTTATAATGCAATGGTCTAACATGTGAAATCTTTTGATCAACAATGAATACTTATTACAAGTGTGTAACATTGACGTACGTACATATGATTCAATGAATACTTTCTGAAAACGAGTAAAAGCTTGATAATTATTGCTTGTTATCCCACTGAGAATTTGTAAAATTTTGTCATGGTCGACTGATAGAGATGACTTCCAGTTGTGAAAACTGACAGACGTACCGGTAAAGTGGCTCAGAATTTTGCCCAAACTTTGCCAATATGTATACACATAATGTATGAACCAGCTTCAACATAACCTGCTAACTTGTTTGTAGCATCTCTAGCATGCCATACGCATGGTGAAATGCAAAGTTAATTGCATCAGTGCAACTTGTACATCAGTCTGTATGTATCTTGTGTTCATTTCACAGGTTTCAAAGAAGGTGTCTGACTTAGTGTTGGAGAACCACTCAGCCTATGTCAAGGTAATAACAGACTTACAGACAATATGTTTATGATTGTCTGTTGAACTTGACCTGAATTCCAAGAGACCTTGAGGATGAGGATAGATATCAGTCTTCAACTGTGACATATGTGGCTGTACATGTGCATGTGGAGAGTGTCATGCTGGGTGTGCTCATCCAGGATCCAATTATACATGTGTCACTATACAAGTAGTTGGTGCAGTCATATACAAAGCTACTTTCATTACACTGCAATTTCTGAAAGGGCCAGTAGCTGTAATTTTGGTGATTTTTTCACTATTTTTGTTTTAATGTCAACTACATTGTCTCATGCTACTCCATAAAGCATGTTGAGATACACAGTCTTTAACTTGTCAACTCTGTCTGCATATGTGCAGACTGCACATAGACCCTCAAGAAATTCTCACGTGTCTATGGACTGCACTGTTATTGTTGACAAGTGAATTGCAGTCTGGACCAGAATTCAAATGTAAACAAAGATAGTGCATTGGACAGAACAGGTATAGATGCTGTGTTGGTAGGCTAAAGAGGTGTTTTAACGTGCTATCGGGAGTAGAACAAGAGGTTACAATTGATCTACAAAACAACAATAGTGAACAAAAGTCATCAAAAGTTAAAGTTACTAGCCCTTTAAGACAATGATTGAGAGAAACAGAAAAACATGGTTTGAACATCCCAATTCTGACTATTTGAAATGTTTAGATGAAATGTGACAAAGCAAGCATGGGACTGACTACATTAATGACAAGAAATCCTTTTTTCATTGGTTTGGATATAAACTGCTTTGTTTCAAATGAAAGTTGTAATGTGTGACCCAGATTATTGTAAGTAATGTGTGTGGTTCATTCTTGTTCTCAGGAATTGCAAAGAGTTATGGAACTGAAGAAAAGTTTACAGACGGCCAATGTCATATGTGCTAATGGAAGGAGGTATAACTATTGGAAATTATCAAATTGTAAACTGGATATTTTTCAACTTGTGAAATTTCAAATACGTGCAAATGGAAGGAGGTTTAAAAATTGAAAATCATGAAATTTTAAACTGGATACTTCTTAACTTATGAAATTTTAAAAATGAAGAAGTTTGTGGTGACATTTCTTACACATTTATGCATAGCCTCTGAAAAAGTAACAGCTTTTGAAGAGTTTATTATAATAGAAATCAACGCTTCAAATGTGAGTTACATATCACAGTTTACATTTAGAAAACATTTTTATGTTTGTGTTTGTAAGATATAGTTTTGCAAGAGACCAGTGAATGTTCATGAAAGTCACCACAAATTTTGACACAAAATACAAGAGAATTGGTATATCTCTCTTCTCCAATTTCATGTCATAGAGAAGTGATGTATTGCATCAATGAGAAATGTCAGACAACTTATCTCAATAGTATTTGCACTGCCAAAGCCAACAGCTAATATATTGTCTATGAACAATATTCAATAATTGAGATATGGGCAAAAGTTCACAAGATGTTGATAGTTATAAAATTTATTTGTGATTAGTAAAGAGCCTTTGTAAATTTAAATCAGGTTGTAGCATTATTATAATGGTAACACTAGAGAATATGTTTACACTTTTTTCCAACAGGCAACTCTCACAAGCCAAGACTGATTTCACAGTGGCATCTCTGAGCATCCTGGCAAAACACAGGAAGAGATTACAGCTTATAAGTCTGATGAGATCACTGCACACCATCAAGACTTTAGTAAGTGAAATAACAAAATTGGCACCCTAGAGATGTCTTATGACAAGTGCAGTAAAACAATGAATGGATGAATTTTTTAATCCTCAGATTTCATGTCTGTTCTAACAGATTAATATAAAGGATAATGGTAAAGACAATGATGTGAAAACATTTATGTACAGTCTGCATTGTTGAAGAGAGAAATCACATGAGAGAAAAGAGACGTTTTCAAACTTCATAGCTTTAGAACAAAAGATGAGAGAGGCATCATTTTGACGCATATTCCCAACTGACTTTCCGCTGTTGATTTTTCCTCCCTGTAGCAAAGAACTGATATTAGACTGCGTGAAATGATGGAGGTGAGTCTGATGAAAATATTGTCTTTTCCTAGCATGTTGAAAACTTGTCCTGTATGCAGTAAAAATTTCATAGTTTGGTTGAAATATATATGGGACCCCTAAGATTATGCTGATTCTGAAACTTTTCATGTAGGTCAAGCATTCTTCATTCTTGCCAAATTCCAAAGGTCAAAGTGTTAAAGGTCACGCAAATAACCTTTTGAATAAGAGTGATGTTTCACTTAAGTCTGACTTGATATGCGGCATTTCTTGACCCAAGGAAATGTGATAACAAATGCAAGGTATGAAATATAGTGATACTCTTGTTGTTTTGTATAACTTCTTTCACCAATGAAATTCAAATTGACATTCTTCATGTAGGAAGAAGATTATCCAGGCGCAATTCAACTATGTTTGGAATGTCAAAAAGCTGCAAGCACTTTCAAACATTTTACATGCATCAGGTTTGTACAACGTATCTTTGATATCAAGGCTGTTTGGAGTTTACATACCATTTGAATTTACATTTAAATGCCATTTGAATTTGCTTGTTTAAAAAGTTTGCATACTTGAATCTGTAGTAACTGACATCTTTTCTGTTTCCCTAATCTTAAATTTTCGTAGGATTGATCACATTCAAAAGAACACACATTACATCTAGAATATAATTACAAGCATAGATACCAATGAATAGATAATACCCGTGTGATAAAAAGAGATAGCTAATGATGATGTTTGGATAATATTGTCTGATTGTGTGTTTTGTTCTGATGTATATGAATATTTATACCAAACACAGAATATGAAATCATGTATTTTAATTTTCAACAGCATCATTGCCTTTTTCTACTCCATTATTTTCTTTTTTATTCTTCATTTCAGTGAATTGAACTCCAAACTGCAGGACACACTTGAAATGATAGAGGTAATGTGATTGTTGTTGCATTAATCGTATTCCCAGGTATCATGTTTTACTGCTAGTTTGTAGAGTTGGACAGATTTACATTGAAGTTGTGAAGTATAGCAATAAAAAACTGTAATACCATAGTAAACATTGTAATGTATCAACTCAGAAATATGAAAGTGTTTGTCTCATAATGTGTCATTTTATTTTATAAATTGCATGTACTGTCAGTTCTAATCTGATGATATTTTTGCTCTATTGACAACAGGAACAGTTGGACCATGCGCTGTGTAAGACTTGTTCCAACTTTGATACTCATCATTATGACAAAGTACAGACTGCCTATCGACTCCTAGGAAAAACTCAGGTATATTTTATCTGATTGTTGTTGAAATAAAGTCCATTATGGTAGTTTGTGCCTCAAAAATGACAGACGAGACCTTCTGCTCAAACTTTCCTCCATTTCAACCATTATCTTTCAAAATCAAGAATAAAAATCATGGGTCGCCATGCAAATTTTGGTACTAGAAAAACAAATGACCCCATATTGTACCAATATAAGTCTGTAGTTGAAGTCCTTGCAAATGCATGTGTCAAAATTGTCAATTACAATGTACATGTAATGGATGCTTAATTGAAAGTTTATGTACCGTTCTGACTTCCCAAAAACAGTCTTCTTCACACTAAAATATTACTGGAAAACTACTGAAAATGTATCTGGAAAGTTTAAGAATTTTCAGTGATTTTAGCGTAAACATCTCTCACATTTATGCGCAGGGTACCGTAGACAAAATCTTGTCAATATATGCAGGCACAGTCAGGTTCATTTGTAAATTCTTCATATATGTGGGACAGCTGTCATAAAGATCAAGTGCAAACATATTCATATACCTGACGTAGCCCTGTAATTGATGTAGGAAAAAATAAAGTCCCAACCAATCACAGGGCTTAGTGTACTTTCTCTTTATCCACTCACCTTCATCTCAGTAACCTTTGACCTTTTTTCCTTTGACCAATGACAGACTGCAATGGACCAGCTCCACATGCATTTTACCAGTGCAATACACAACACGGCATTTACCATGGTTCTAGGTTATATAGAACTTTGCTCTGGTAATGAGGGCATTAACTTCCAGAAAATGCCATACAGGGATCTATGTGGGGTAGGTATCCCTGTGTTAAGTCATCACATGTGTAAAGATTTGTCATTCAGATAGCCTGCCATTGTTGTATCCTATAAAAACTGCTACATACCACACGGAAAAGTGATATCCTTCACAAAATATTTCTACATCAATATTTTGAACTTTTAAAAGATTTACCAAAACCATGTGCCATATGATCTTATTGGTAGCTGAATTTGGCTTTCTTTGAAACTGCACAGCAGTACAAGGAAAATGGTTCTACTCCGCAATAAACAGAATGGGCTTTGTCTTACAGGTCCAGCACACCACAGAGATCACATAATTGCGGTACAGACCAAAGTGTACAAATGCGTACAGAAACACACATATTTCTGTGTGTGTTTGTGCATGTGGGTTTGTACCATAGTCCATTCGAATTCTGGGTTTGGCCCATTGATGTGCCTTTGACTGAAGAAGTTAAATGTAAAATTGTCCTCACAGAAATTCTCATGACGTGAATTGTCATGATACTATAGTAACGTGACTTCTTTGTTTGTTTCACATTTAGAATGTGACTGTTGAGATGTACATACCGTGCCTGGTTGACCTATGCAAGGCATTGTGGGAAGTCATGAAGAGCTATCACAAAACTATAGAATGGCATGAAAAATTTGACCCAGCAACGCAACCAGTCAATGCTTCTGAAACTGGTAAGTTAGGAAAAGTTTGACCCAAGCACACAACCAGTCAATTGTTACTTATCGTAAATTTCCATAGCGGAAGAGCATCTTGCCAAACTGCTTTATACATGGTAACTCCCCATAGGTCCATTCAACTATCCCTCATAGCAAGTGTCAGCAGTTTTAAGAATCTGTTAGCAGAATAGTTAGATTTTGTCCTAATGGCGACAGCAAGCTTGAGCAACTTTCTTCTGGAGTGTTTGCTCCAAATAGCCACAATAAATATCACCAGTAAATTAAGTACATCATTCAATACTCTTCTCATAGCTTACAACAGGGTAGGATGTCATGGACCACTCCATGTATCATACCTACTGACATCCTTGAATTGATAAAGGATTAGAATTGAAATGCATATCTTGGTCATCTAGTTATTCACCGTCTTTGAATCTTAATGCTGTGCAGTTTGTGAGTCAAAAAATCACAGATGTACTTTTGACAGAGTGCACACAGCCATCTTGTACTTTGGCCTAGATTTCCCACAATTTATTACAAAATTTGACAGTTGAATGACAGTATTAAATAAATACACATATTTCTTTGAGAACTATTTTTCTCACAGTGCTGATTTCATCAACTATTCACCACTATTTCCTGTAAACAGGTCCACAATCATCATTTATAAGAACGGGTTTAGGCCAAAGAATGACAATAAAGGGGTTAACTGTCAGTCAACTCACCTCACATAATTCACTTTGATTACAGAGGGAGGGTCCAGTGCCAATGTGGAGGCTAATCTTAATAGAATGTATATCAAGAAGAAGTTGGAACATGGATTGACAAGAATCTGGCAAGTAAGTTGGGCATTATTTCCACCCTTACTTGGTAATTATTAATGTCACAATAGCTGGGCTGCTTGATAAGGATATTTTGTTCATTTGTTTGTTTGTTTGTTTGTTAATCATTTCAAGATGCAAACACTTTCAGTACCAGGTAAATTGCGTCTTGAACTGTCAAAGTTCTAAAGTGTTGTCTAACTTCATAGTGTGATTTTTTTTCCCACCAAACTGCAAAGTCATGAGTGCTGCTCCACAAATGAGAGTATCCAATAGGCTCGGGAACTTTTTTTTCTAAATTTTTTTTTAAATTTTATTTAATATGCAGATCAACGGGCAAACCCACTAACAGATCTGCAAAACAAAAACATAATAGAGTCACAAGATAATATACAAGATAACTGCAAAAAATAAATGTCACCTGAAATTGAAAAAATACACAAATCAAAAAGCAGTTCATTGACTGGATAAAAAAGTTAAAACTATAGTACAGCATAGAAATAATCTCCACATTACATTTGGAAGATATTTCGTTAAAAACAGACATGCATCTGGGCACTGTTGTGAATTAGTGTCAAACTTGGCACAAAAATGTTGATTACTTCAGTAACACTTTCATATTTTTTGGATTTTTTTGCTCTGTAGGATGTACAGCAGAAAGTTAAAACCTATCTCCTTGGTACAGACCTTGCATATTTCAAGTTTGACGATTTCCTCAACGTGCTGAATCTGATCAACCGACTGATGGAGATTGGGGAGGAGTTCTGTGGCAGCAAATCTGAAGGATTGCAGGATTCAATACGACAACAAAGTGCAAACTATTTCAAGAATTATCACAGGTAGCGATGATCAAATCAAATTGTACGAAAAGAAATGGCACATTGCATTTACAGGAATGGTTGAAATTCACAACCTGTCTGTATGGTGCAGCATCTAATCTTGGACATATCATGTAATAACTCCAGGTTTTAGTAGCCACAATGATTACAATTTTCAGGTGAACATGACTCTGATCACATTTTGTTTTCAATCTGAATTCTGATTGTATGCAGAGACACAAGATAATGAATGCATGTTCTTAATTACTACATGATTGTGTAGCCTGTATGATAAGTTAAGATTCTGTACAGTTGCCATGCTTGGTGAATTTAACTTCCCAGCCCAGACCTTGCACAGAATTCAATATGGAATCACATTTCCAGAGTACCAACAGGTATAACCAGAGGACATTCAGCAAAAAGACAAGGGAAGACTTTGATTTTTGTCATTTCTATGGTTCAGACTGTGAATGCATTCTCAGATGTCGTTACCAACCATTTTGGGTTTATGCAATGATAAAGTAAAGTAAACCCCTATATTTTGACTTTTTTTGACAGAGCCCGAATGGATGAGCTGAGGATGTTTCTTGAAAATGAAGCATGGGAACTTTGTCCTGTCAGATCCAGCTTCAGCATTCTGAATTTACAGGTAAGACTGTCAAATTGGTATTAACTCCAGAGACTTTGTCCTAGAGTGAGATCATGTTTTTCTTACAACTTCCGAACTCATGTGCACTCTGGTAATCTGAACAAAGAGCTTGGATACATTAAAACATAGTCAGCCTATGGCCATTATAGAGACTTCCCCCTTGCTGTTTATAAGTTTTCTAGTATGCATCATAGACAATAGAGTCTTCCCCCTCTACTGTCTATGTATGCATCAAGTACAGGCATAAAATGCTTCCAGAGTTTGTCTCCTCAATATAGGCAACAGTGACAAATAATATTATATTATATCCTGCTACCATGCGCCGTTCCGATTGGACGAGAGCTCATTTCACCGATGCTAAAATACTGTTTTAGCACTGATAGCGGTGGTAAAACGGGCCCCTAAACCAGCATTTTCGAAAATTGCCTGATCGGTGCATTTGAACGTACATATCTAAACCATAGATCCTCGAGAAAAACCCAAATAGTCCACTTCAAAGACCGAAGACTGAATTTTGAAACACAGATAAAGTTTGGGTCTGTAACTCACCTCTTGGTGTAAATAAGTTGGGATACATGATGAAAGACATCTCTGAAGCAGCACATTCGGGGTGTGATGCACACAAATATTAGGGCGACATAGCGCACCGTGACCTTTGCTTGATATATCGGGAGTGGAGACGTGATATATCCTACTGCTCGTTCATACACAAATAAATTGACACTTCCTCACAGTAATGGTATGTCAGATATTCTTCACCAAAGTTTGGGCTGACAGTGGTCCTAACGATGTAGACCAAGAAGTTCAAAATAACAATGGGATGACTCCTGGCGACTGCGACAATATTTGACATCAAATGCAACGAGCAGTGTCAGCGTCCAGCTCTCCCTGCATCGAGCAACACACTCAGAATCTGCACAACTGTTCATCACAGTTGCAGTCATCGCAAGTCTGGATTATTTCAAAACTGCTTGTTTTCTGGTACAATTAACGTCCAAATTATCCATCAAAAATAGATCCTGTAACTTCACTGTGCCACCTCTGAATGTCGCGACGGTCAACATATACCGTATACGCGTATGCGGTACAGAATGAGACAAATCTATTTTTAGTATGCCAAAAAAGCCAGGTCTATTGTCCTTATGTAAATTTACGAAAAAAAATTGTTACTTTTTTCTTTTGATTTGAACTCTTGACCCATTTTCTGTGTGACTGCAGCAGGTATTTTTTGACAAGTATAGTGTTTGTGTTGCATGCGAATAAAATGCAATGTTGATATAACGTAAAGCGTATTTATCGTAGGATGCTGTGTGCTGTACGTAATCCCAACTTATAAAAATGCTCGGTCTCGGGCGCAGAATTTTCAACATTCGATCTCTCAGACGTCCGTTTTTAGCTCCCATATTCGCATATATGCAAATGGGAGCTATTCTTTGCATTTGGGGCTTAGAGTGATGAAAATACCCAAGTGAGACAACAAAGACTCGCAAGTTGATATAATATAATAGCAATAACCCCCTTTGTAGTCGGTATACACTTGATTTTGGTACAATTCGCTCCATATAGCACTTGCCTATCGGCTTGTGCTATGTGTCGCGCATTGTACCAAAATCTCGTGTATACCCTCCTGCGGCGGGGTTATTGCTTAATTTTAACATCTTAGCAACAAAGGTAATGTTCTCCTTTGGGCTGTAGATTTAAAATCACTCTTATTTCATGTGGGAAACATAATCTTGCAAATTTTATAATTGTTTTATAGCCAATGTAGCGCAGCATTTTCAGCCAGGACAATTTTAGTATTGTCAAGCATTGGTATTGTGAAAACATATCAACAAAATACTGACTTGTTATCGTTGACCGAATCAGTTGCAAGGAGTTTACTCACAATTATAGCATTTATCATGAAACAACTCATGGAAGATGTAATTTCCAGACATAGCATAACATTTAAAATGTTACATTGTTGTAACAGGTGATGTTCAATGGCAATGTTATTGAGTCATTAAGTGCAGGGTGTTTCACTGAATTATAACACTGAGTAAGTCGGCCAATTTTTTTGAATCAGCCATTGCCAGTCCAACTGTTGACTGTTTGTTGTCCATTTCCACCATGTCCACCACAGGAGTTCAAGTCCCTCAAAAAGTCTGCCATTCAGGTTGATGTGACCAAGGAAGAAACAAACAGTCCGTTGGACTCGCCCAAACACCAAAACCAAGAATTGGGCTATTTTGTCAAGTACGGTACTCATGGCAATCCATTTGAGGTACAGATTGAAGAGGAAGAAGGTGAAGATGTGATGGCAGCCAATGGGGTAAGACATCCAATATCCATATATGGATAATCAATGCATGTAATATGTGATGGCAGCCAATGGGGTAAGACATTCAATATCCATATATGGGTAATCAATCCATGTAATATGTGATGGCAGCCAATGGGGTAAGACATTCAATATCCATATATGGGTAATCAATCCATGTAATATGTGATGGCAACCAATGGGGTAAGACATTCATTATCCATATATGGATAATCAATCCATGTAATATGTGATGGCAGCCAATGGGGTAAGACATCCAATATCCATATATGGATAATCAATGCATGTATATGTGATGGCAGCCAATGGGGTAAGACATTCATTATCCATATATGGATAATCAATCCATGTAATATGTGATGGCAACCAATGGGGTAAGACATTCATTATCCATATATGGATAATCAATCTGTGTACTGTGATGGCAACCAATGAGGTAAGACATTCAATATGTGATGGCAATGGGGTAAGACGTCCAATATCCATATATCGATAATCAATGCATGTATATGAGATAGCAACCAATGGGGTAAGACATTAATTATACATAAATGGGTAATTATATTATATCATGCTACCATGCGCCATTCTGATTGGAAGAGAGCTCATTCCACCGATGCTAAAATACTGTTTTAGCACTGATAGCGGAGGTAAAACGGGCCCCTAAACCAGCATTTTGAAAATTGCCAGGTCGGTGCATTTGAACGTACCTATCTAAACGATAGACCCTCGAGAAAAACCGGAACAGTCCACTTTGTTTCAAAGACCGAAGACCGAATTTTGATACACAGATTAAGTGTGGGTCTGTAACTCACCTCTTGGTGTAAATAAGTTGGGATCGATGATGAAAGACATCTCTGAAGCACCACATTCAGGGTGTGATGCACACAAATATTAGGGCGATATAGTGCACCGTGAACTTTGTTATATATTGCGGGAGTCGAGACGCGATATATCCTACGGCTCTTTAAAATGAAGATAGTATTCGTTCAAACACAAACAAAATTGACACTTCCTCACAGTAACGGTATGTCAGATATTATTTACCAAAGTTTGGGCTGTAACAGACCAGGGTGTCCTAACGATGTAGACCAAGAAGTTCAAAATAACAATGGGATGACTCCTGGCGACTGCGTGGAAATTTGACATCAAATGCAACGAGCAGTGTCAGCGTCCAGCTCTCCCTGTATCGGGCAACATACTCTGCACAACTGTTCATCACAGTTGCAGTCTGCTTGTTTTCTGGTAAAATGAACGTCCAAATTATCCATCAAAAATAGATCCAGGCTGTAACTTCACTGTGCCACCTCTGAATGTTGCGACGGTCTACATATACCGTATACGCGTATGCGGTACAGAATGAGACAAATCTATTTTTAGAATGCCCAAAAGCCAGGACTATTGTTCTTGTGAAAATTTACGAAAAAAATTGTAACTTTTTTCTTTTGATTTGAACTTATGACCCATTTTCTGTGTGACTGCAGCATGTATTTTTTGACAAGTATAGTGTTCGTGTTGCATGCGAATAAAATGCAATGTCAATATGAACGTAATGTGTATTTTTCGTAGGATACTGTGTGCCTGTACGTTATTCCAACTTATAAAAATGTTCGGTCTTTGGCGCAGAATTTCCGACGTTCGATCTCTCAGACGTCCATTTTCTGCATTTGGGGCGTAGAGTTATGAAAATACCCAAGTAAGACAACAAAGACACGCAAGTTGATACAATATAATAGCAATAACCCCCTTTGCAGTCGGGTATACACCAATCTGATTAATATCCAGCTGTAGTAATGTGCTCGGTATTTTCGCCCTTACCGTTGTGGTCGTTTACTTCCGCGTAGCCTCGCCTCACTACATCTGAACGTGTGTCATAGCAAATCTCGTTGAACTCACGCACTTCAAAGTAAACTACTCAACCAATCACAACGCGGCTTGCTTATCGCTTTAGGCTACGCATTCTGTTATGGGCAATCTCACATGCGCATATCACGCAGTGGTAGTACATAAGCAAAATGGCGTTTCAGCAGTTGATGTCCACATCATCCTCAGCCGAGCAGGTATGCGCAACTGATTTGGATTTTCGGGTAAGTAGAGCTTAATTATGTTGTGAGACAGTAATTCCCAACCACAGGTTCTCGTTACATCTATTGCATAGATGTTCGAGGCGATCGCAGGTCGCCTTTGGCCGCCTCGAACGGCTGTCCGACTAACATAACAGACACTCTGATTGGATAGCTGTGAGTGCATGAGTTCAATGAGATTTGCTATGACACAGGTTCAGATGTCGTGAGGCGAGGCTACACGGAAGTAAACGACCACAACGGTAAGGGCGAAAATACCGAGCACGTCACTACAGCTGGATTTTAATCAGATTGGGTATACACTCGATTTTGGTACAATTCGCTCCATATAGCACTCGCCTATCAGCTCGTGCTATATGTCGTGCATTGTACCAAAATCTCGTGTATACCCTGCGGCGGGGTTATTGCTTAATCAATCCATGTACTATGTGATGGCAGCCAATGGGGTAAGACATTCGGTTTTCATATATGGGTAATCAACCCATGTATGTGTATTTAGCCCGTATATAGCCAACGAGTCCATGTATGGACATTTGCTGAAACATCACATGGAATATTTTATTGATAAATAATAATCCAGTTAGTATGCACATGCTGGGGAGTAGATACCTGTTGATGCAAAACCTAACATGTACATTGTAAATGTCGTCCTACTACCTTATTTTCCTTGAGTATGTTTGTCTTAATATTCAACATTTCTTGTGCTCTGTGACAAAGCTATCACTGAGTAGTAGAACTCGAAATGTTACTCCCGAGATTGTGAAGCCAATCATGGTGACAAGTATTCTCATCAGGAACTGTAAGGTGAACAATTTAGTAAACCTATCAAATGACATTGTCTAGTTCATTAAGTAGTAAAATTCAACAACATGTCTGAACTTATCATCAACATGAAGTCTCCAATCCCCATCCTCTCTCTCTTTCTAACAGTTTCCTTAAAGTTGATACATATGTGTATGTGAAAATATTTCTCAAAATCATGATACTCTTTTGCCGAGCTGAAGATGGTTAGCACCTTAAATTTTACAGACTAAAACTTGTGCTCAAACTTTCTTTAAGGAAAATTTAAAGTCTGCTTTTTCAAAATCAAGAATGAAAAACTGTGGTCATCTCGCAAATTTTGATACCTAGATTATTAAATTATGTATAATTTACTAATATCTGAATTTCAGAATGGCCACCGCCCTGTTGAAACTCTTTTGAGAAAATTTAAGCTTTTGATTTTCACAAACAAGATAATGAAAACTTGGTTTAATCCACAACCATCAAAATTGAGTTTGCACAAGCAGCATACCAACAAAGTAAGGTAAAAATTTCAAAGTCCAAACATTAGTCCCCACAGCACATTCTAGATTTGAGATACATGCACATTTATTAAGTGCATTAAGCTATCATACCCCTCTTTAGTCTTCTTTGTTTTACAAAATGTAGTGATTCACCAAATTATGTCAGAAGTTGTTGAAGTGGTGTTAGCCTCCTTAGAGAACTTACTGCTTTGAGTGTGGTCTTGCAGAACAGCTCCCTCTGTGTTCAATATGAAAAAGTTAACTAGTCTGTCATAATCTTTTGAACCATGCCCTGACACACAAAACCACCACCCTAACTCACCCTACCCCTCCAACCGGTGACCTAAGGCATCACTTTAAGATTATTTCGGAGAAGGAAGCAAATTGTCAATGCTGATAACAGAAATAGTATACTATCAGTAGAATCATGACAGACGTGAACGGATGAAATTACAAGAAAGTTCAAATTGTCAGAAACTCTGATCTAAGGTTTACGTGACAGCATTTCTGTCTTTCACTTTGAAAAAGTGAAACATTTCCTCCTCTGATATCACTGGAACCAACGTCTCAGATACATTCTTTATAATCAGTTTTCACTGATATTGAAAACTCTGCCAAAACTTCAGTAAGCTATTTTTCATTCCATTCATCCAGGAAAGTAAGTTAAACAGTGCTATGCTAAAGTCTTTTTATTAATACCTTGATAGTGTGATATTTCTGACCAAACACAGAGAATGAAGAGATGTTTACATTGAAAAAGGTAATATTGAAATATAATGTAAAAGAAAAGATCATGAAGCTTTCAAAATAACTACTAGCAATATAGAATCACTAGTCCAGCAGATTTTCTTGCATGAATATTGAAATGTACTTCGAAGTTTTGCTGCATTTTTTGTGTTGTGAAAGTGAAACAAGGTGATGATGGAAGTTATGTAGCTTGGTTTGAAAATGCTAGCAGCTTGACATGTGGTATGTAGACTTGGTTCTATACATTTGTCCAAGTGTGTCCACCATCATTAAAGGAATTTTGTTTGTTGAAACATGTCTGTGACCTATCTACTTATAAATTTTTGTTCCAAATTTCACAGGAGATGTTAACATGTGTATGTACCGGTATACGGCCAGACCTTTGTATAGTGGCCATGCAATCTGACCAAGGAAAGATGACCACTAAATGGAGGTGATTTACTATGGAGGAGTGTGTGTGGCATGAAAGATGGTGCACTGTGTGGTGAACACGGGGAAAAATTGTGCCCGATATCAAATCATATACACATAGGTTGCAACGTCAAAGCGATACCAGGCCCAGTAAAATAAAACATCTTTTGCGTTTTGACTCAATGTTTTTTGCAATTCAATCAGAAATGTTCACCATTGGTACCAAATTAGAGCACTTGCAACTGGCCACAGACTACATACGAGGGAATGGTTAAACAACCCCACCCGCCCCCATCCCACAGCTAAGTTGCTGGTTGATAATTAGAGTAATTAAATTATTATTATGAATCCAATGCTATTGTTATATCCCATTTATGTCTCAAATAAAGGGCTTTTCACAGAAAGGCATGCCAAGTGCAGAAAATATATGTCAATAGTTGAAAGGGGTGGGCTGTTAGATCTTTGGGGAGAGAGGGGGGAATGGAGTCAGAATAAGGATGTGAAATTTTTTACCATGTCAAAATATTAAATTTTATTTACAGAGTTGCCAACTCATGGATGCTTTTGTATTCCAGAACTCAAACGGATTCGGTTTTGAAGTCTTGTGAACTTTTTTTCCAAAACAATCTGCAAGGCTGCAATGTTTTAACAATTTCTGGTGTACAAGTTTCTGTGTTGGCCTTTCTCTTTGTTGTGTTCATTCTCTTCTGTTGTGGCCATTTTCTTGTTTAAGCTTTCAAGTGAAACTGTAAAAACAGCTACACTGTAGATAAAGTGTAATCAACTGATCAGCGATCAGTCTAGACAGAGTTGCCCCATGCTGGTTTTCTGTAATAAATCAATAAAACAAGCTAATCTTTTATATTGTACATACAATGTGTCTTTCTCACATACCGAGTTGTGGCATCGGCTTTAACCCACTGTAAATATCATTATATACCTACAGATTGATTTACAGAATATGCTCTTATTCTAAATCTATAACTTTTATCACTATTATTACAATACTACTGGTATGTTAATATTTCCGTTGCATTAATACCATCATCATTTAATGAAATGTAGTAGTCTGCATTGAAAAACATGCGGTCAGGTTATGTACTGGAGACTTGTGATAAGCCAAACCACAACATTGCATCCTGGAAAGCAGCCGGAATGGTTGTTTCACAGTGCAAAGTTTCACTTCATCTCCTGGTAATTTCTTGAGGGATTTCCTGAACTCAAAGAGATGTACATCCTGTGCTACTTCACTTACTATTTTCATGACCTCCTGACAAGACAGTACAATCAGCACAAGTACGGCTTTGGATGCAAGCCTTTTGCACACAAGCCAGAGGGTCTTTCCTTGGGGCCTTTGGTAATGTGCTCTATTCCCATGGTTAATAATGACTGCCCATAGTCTGACAATGCGAGAGAAAGTACCTTTCATGCCAGCAGGCAGCCAACACACACAGCCTTCAGAGAAAATTTGCAAATAGCTTTCTCTTGTTTCAGGAGTGTTTTTATTGCTCTTATGGCCTGTCAAACCTGAAGATACTGTTAATTGAGAAATGAACCATGCAGAATTATTTTCAATCACTTTTCGTGAAATCAAACTCACACTGACATGCATACTTACATCCTATGAATAATCTAATTAGTCCTTTGAGTGCTGTAATTTTTCCCAACAAAATTTTAGTGCAAATTTTACAAATTTTTATGAAGTTTTCTATAAATTTTTTGATAACTTTGGACCAAATGGGCATCTCTTTTCATTGGCTACAGTTTTTGATCAAAATTTTGAGAAAAATCTGAGAAAATGATTGTCTGCATCTGAAAAATATATTGTCTGGCGTTATATTTTATAGAGGCAACAAAAGTAGACTTTGGCACTCAAAGGGTTAATTTGTCTCAAAGTCTGAGTAAAGCTGCTTTTTGCCAAGTCATGATGGCCTTGTTTACAGCCACCACATCTCCAAAAAAGAGGACTATGGTATGCCACAGCCATCTTCATATATCAATTGTAAAATTAGTGGATATTGTTCGTAATATGCAGGAAATTGGTGCAGTGTGCAGTGTAAGAGCTTATATGTATCTGAGCGTAAGGTAGTATGCACCTCGAAAGTGAAAGACTTAAACTTTTGCTCTAACTTTCCTCAAGGGATCTTTCAATCATTCTCTTTCAAAATCAAGAATAAAAATAGGGGGTCACCGTGCAAATTTTGGTACTAGAGAAACAAATTACCCAAGATTTACCGATATTAGAAATTCAAAATGGCCGCCATCCCTGTGTTAACTCTATGGAGAAAAATAAAAATTTTCGAATATCGAAAAACTATGCCGGTGAAAATTTTTTTTTAATCAAGAGCTTTAAAATGAACCCCAACATGTGGTATATCAGAAGAGAATTGTAAAAGTTTGAGAGTCCGAATGTCTGTGCCCGAGGTGCGTTCTACCTTAAAAGCAGAATGACATTATTCAGACTTTGCAACACCACTTTTAGTAAATTAGAAGTCAGAAGATAGAATATGTTGTGATTCAATAATCTGGACCAAGAAAATGTTGCTACCTTTGGTGTAATAATGATGATGATAATCTTTATTTCTCAAAGAAAGCCTTTCATGCAAAAGCACATGTCAAGGTGCTGTACAGCACTGACGTATTTAGTAAAATAACAGTTTCTCTGAAAAAGATGTATTTTTACACAAGATTATAAAACTATTGAAATTATTACAACTTTGGAGTTCTGGTTGAAGCTGTGGGCCACAAATAGAATAAGATCTGCAACCATAAAACGCTGTACTGCCATTGGCTAAATTATGTAAACTGAGTGCACCTTCAGAAGTGGACTGAGGGGTCTAAACTAGGAGTACAATTGTTTAAGAGCTGTCTCAAATAGCATGGTGTAATATAATATAGTGAAGTAAAAACCAGTCTTACAGTTCCTGTTGCATAGAAATACCTATCAGAACACAGAAATATGCAGTCTGTCTTGTGGTAAAATTACACTGCCTGCTGTTTCTGCAGAGTCACAATGCATTCCAAGAAAAATTGCATGGTAATGTCCAGGTTCACAGCAAACCCTGTTGATCATGAAGGACCAAAATCAAACAGTAGTATCAGCCTCTTAAAGCCAGGCTATACAGTGCAACTCGTGTTTTCTCAGTTGAAAAAGAACCCTTGTGACTGAATGTAATGCATATGAATGACAAATATATGCCGAAAAATTACACAGCAGTTTAATTTTGGTTTGCACTGAAATGTCCATGTCACCGTTTCTGATGAAATTTACAAATATCATGATTTCAATCACTTTTTTGAATGTCAGTCTTTCAGGCTGTGCCATTTTAGAATGAGAATAGATAATGCAAAATAAAATTGTCATTTTTATAGTTCACATGTTGACACACGTACACGTGAGCTAATGTCGCACAATGTCTATCTGTTTGACTGTGTGTCTGTGTGTCTGTCTGTTGGCCTGATATCTCAAAAATGGCTTATCAGATCAGAATCAAATCTGGTACATAGATTCAGTTTGCAAGTGGCAAGAACTGATTTGCATTTGACAGTGTGGCGTGCATACTTTATGCTTGTTTGCATAATAATTGATTGAATTTTGTTGAAAATTGTTACAAAAGTTGATCACACTAGGATATATCAGCAGTGAAAGATATTAAGGAGTGACATGAAAGATAATTGCTAATTTGCAGGTTTAATGAACTTTCCTAATTAGGAATATATATCTGAATTGAGTAAAGTTGACGAACTCACTATATACATTGAAGATACCATGAAACAACATTAATGAAAATCATTTAGCATTTTTACTTTAGCTAATTACTAATTTGCATATTCAACAGTTTCCTAATAAGGTGTATATATATCGGAATTGACTTGATCAAAGTTTACAAAACTTGCTGTGTATATTGGAGATATTATGATATGATATTATTGAAAATCATTTTGCATTTTTACTTGGAGATATTATAACATAATATGATTGAAAATCATTTTGCATTTTTACTTGAGCTATTACTAACTTTCCTAATTGCATTTATATGTTTTGATTGTCTCAATCAAAGTTGACAAAACTTGCTATGTACATTAGAGATACTGTGATATAACATTCATGAAGGTTGTTTTAGCATTTTTAAATAACTTAATAACTGATTTGCATACTTGATGAACTTTCCTAATTAGGGATATATATCTAAATAGACTTAGTCAAAGTTGACAAAACATGAGTGGTAATATGATAAAATATTACTTAAAGTCATAAAGCATTTTTACACCAGCTTGTTACTAATTTGCATATTTAATTAACTTTCCAAACATAAGACTGGAAGGACACTTCAGAAATTTATGAAACTTACTAGGTATATTGATGAGACAATTAAATTGTGTTAGTAAATTTATAATTTGCATATCTAGTGAGTTTTCACAGTTTTGCATATATAGCTTTAAGGACTTGACCAAAGGCAATTACACTTGCCATATAAAGTGGTCATACAATGACAACATTCAAAGAAATTTAGTATTTTTATTTCAGCTTATTACCTATTTGTATACTTAATGGCCTTTTGAATTAATCTGTGGTGAATATTGTTCATGATAGTGATCATTACAGTTTCAATGAAGTTGCAAACATGTGGCAAAAGTTTCAGTTTACTGGCAACTGCAAGATATACTGAAACGTGAGCATTTTCAGTTCATATCTGGTCCTACATATACGCCAGTTTCAAATGTGATATTAAATTTCATAAAGTAGTATCAAGTTTTTGATTTAAATTAATTGTTATCATTGAAACTAAACTTAAGATTTTCTACCCAGGATATGTACCCCTTTCACCCTTCAGGTAAACTATTTCTACAATACTAATACTCTACATTTTGAAAATACATAGTATGAGGGGGTTTCATGTAATCTTTAATAAGTAAAAATTGCTTTGAAAGAAATGTGTTGGTTAAGGTAGAATGTGCCTTGAAAGTGAAGGACATAATTTTGCTTAAATTTTCATCAGGGAATCTTTCAACTATTCACTTTCAAAATCTAGAAAAAAAATAGAGGGTCACCATGCAAAGTTTGGTACAAGAGAAACAAATAGTCAAGATTTACGGATATTTGAAATTCAAAATGGCCTCCATCCCTGTGCTTACTTTATGGAGAAAGGAACAATTTTTGATTTTCGAAAAACCAAGACAGTGAAAGGTTTTCTTATTCAAAGAGCTTCAAATGAGCCCCCACAAGTGGTAGATCAGAAATGTGTTGTAAAATTTTGAAAGTCAAAATATCTGTCCCCAAAGCACATTCTACCTGAATTGCAACACCACATTAAGTCTGGTGATGAAAGGATTAACATGATTACACATCAGCAACTCTGTTCACTCTACTCTCAGACCTCAGTTCAAGTTGCAGCTTCTGCCAGAAAAGTTGCCTGCCCATTCTGTCCTCTGGCCATATAAGGTATCGTTTAGTCAACAACATGTTGCGCAGAACACGAGGCATCTTCTCATCAGGGATGTCTTCAAGGAGAATCATGACTATCACATCTCGCTTACTCTCAAACAAGTGGGTCTGTGCCATTCTCATCTCAAAGTAACACCACTCACTCTCAGCGAAGTGTGGCGAAAGTATAAGGACAGTTTTATGGCTGTTGTCTATGCTATCAAGAATGTTCTCAAAAATGTCCGTACCTGGCATGAAGTCGCGCTCATGCAAACAGAGTTTGAAATTTTGTGGATCGCCGTGCTCAAGATGGGGACGTAATTGACCCATGACCCAGTCTTCATCTTGTCTGTTATACACCACAAAGGCGTCGTATTTCTTGTTATGTTCATTGTCATGGTCAACTGCCAGCTTGTAACATCCACATCTCAGCTTTGTGAGAAATATCGCAAGTCGTAAGTACCATCGATAGCGCACAATGAGGATTATACCGATAGCTATCAGAATGATGGCGCAGGTTATTGACGCTGAAACAATCATGACTGTTTCACACTTTGTACCGAAGTCCAACATATCGAGGGTCTTTAGTCGTATTTCCAAGGGTCTCTCACAGGTAATGCCTTGTACATCTTCTATCCAGACTTTTGTGTTTGTCCTCATCCAGTGAAGAAACTCTTCAATGTTGCAGGAACAGTCTAGTGGATTGCCGCTGAACTCAAAGGTTTCCAAAGTCGGTGCAGTGTCAAGTATTCGAGTGTCAATTCCAGTCATGCCAAGTTCATGCAGAATCAGTGTCTTTAGATGCAAAAGCTTGACTTGTATGTCTGCCTTATATTTCACATCAATGTCACTGGTCTTGATAGTTATTTCTTCCAACAACGGATACTTTGCTAAATCAGCAAAGTCAATCTCAATGTCAAATCCATGGACCTCCATTATCCGCAGGATCTTTAGTGGAATGCTTTTAGGAAGGGTGATGATGTCTCGGCCTCCCTGGATATCCAAAACTTCAAGTCTAGTGAAATTGGCAATTGCAGATTCAACCTCGGGTATTACCCATGGTAGGTGGTAATCGTTACCGATTTCAAGTTCAGTGATAGTTGAAACGTAATTCAGATTTTGGACGACCGGCATGCTGTAACTGATGCTCAATTCAGTCAGGTTATTCAGGTGTCTGAACGGACCATTGATTACATCGAGAAGTAAAAGGGCATTGTTTCGAAGCTTTAAGATTCTTAACGAAGGAAGTGCTGAAAATGTACTATTGGGTATGTGTAGTATATAGTTCCTTGTCAAGTCCAATTCATTGATGTTACTCAGGCCTTGGAAGCTGTCTTGGTGAATACTCAAGATTTGATTCTTTGTCAACACAAGTTTTTCCAGCTTTGGAACGCCTTCGAAGGCAAAGGGTGATATTTCAGTCAGATTGTTGTTTCCCAGATCAAGATATTTCAAAGATTTCAGATTTTTCAGGGCTGCCTTGACGTCTTCAATGTCGGATATTTGGTTATAGCCCAACCGTAGTGCTGTCAGATTGGTCAAACTGTAAAAGGCATTTGGTGACAGTGTTCTCACCTTGCTGTCATATAGATGCAGGTATTTTAGATTATTAAGTCCTATGAACGCATTCTCAGGGAGTATGGTTAGATTATTCCTTGACAAATTCAAATCTTCCAGTTCGGTGCCATGTAACCATCTAAAAGTGGATGGCCGTAGCTTCAAGAAATATTCCCGGCATGGGCCTAATCTTTCCAGCTTCAGTGCAGATATGCTTGAATCTTCCAAGTCACGAAGCATTCTCTCCAAAGAGTCAGAAAGTAGTGGGTTGTGGCTCAAATCTAGGCTGGTAACCTGTTTGAAATTGAGTAATGCCCCTGACTCTGGAGATTCTATGTTGTTAAACGAGAGATCAACATGTCTCATCTGTTTGTTTGGCAGCCAGACTTTCCTCAGTAAGTCATCTGTGATGTCACTCCGTTGAAAGGACAAAGTTTCCAGTGTTAGAACGTGAATAAAGTTTACCTGAGTGCATTTTGAGAAGTTTAACTCGTCAAGAATGATGGTTTGTATGTTAACCAAAGGGTTGAAGTGTGTATCATCCAGACATTTTAAGTGATTGGAACCTAAATCCAAAGTACGCAAACTGATCAGATCATCAAAGACACCATTTGGAAGTCTTGATATGTTGTTACTATTGAGGTTCAATACCGACAGACTGGTCAGGCCACTGAAAGATGCTTTATAAATTGATTTAATAAAGTTGAAGTTCAAATCCAGGGATGTTAAATTTGAAAGCCCGGAGAAAATATTACCTTGGACACGGTCCAGGTTGTTACAGCAAAGATCCAGTGTTTGTAAATTGTGAAGATCTCCAAAAGCCATGCTCTCCAATGTGGATATGTTGTTGTAGCCGAGTGAAAGTACCACAAGCTCATCCAACCCGTAAAACGATTGAGACTTGAGTGTAGTGAGAAAGTTACGGATCAGTCCCAGCTCTTTCAGGTTGCCGAGTTTGGCAAAAGCTCGCGGTTCAAGCGATGATATGTCGTTTCTGAACAGTTGCAAGTGAGTTGTCCAAGACGGAAATGTCGGAGGTAGCTTTGAAAGCTTGTAACAGGTTACACGTGTGAGATGATGTACTTTGCATGTCAGTGGTAGATCAGCTGTCAACACCTGGCTTTGAAGATAGATGGTAAGATACAGAAGAACTGGACAGATTTTCTGCAAATTCATAGTCATAGCTGTCAGGGTCAGAGAAGGACAAATTTGAGTCACACACTAGTATCAACTGTGATAACTGTCTGTTCAAGGGCACCCTAAGTTGCTTCAATTTATCAGCTCTAAAGTCCTGAAAGGGCTTAGGGGGTTTCAGGCCACTCCCTTTTTTACAACTTCCTTCCATGTTTCTATTTAAGTGCTGTGGAAAGAGAAAGTGACTTTTCAAGTTGATACTGTTGAATTTCCAGATAATAAGGAAAAACATCAGCCCAAATAATGTTACAAGAGAATGGAGTTATGAAAGTAATATTGCTATCTTGAAATGGCCATAGTTATTTCAGATCAGATTGGATTACAAAAATTAGAATTGTATTAAAGCATGCTGCTGGGATAACTGCTGTTTTCCTTGAATCTTGCTCATCAAAGAGGCCATTCATGAACTTGGATCTAATTTTTCACACTTTCTTCAGTTTAAAGTAGATAGGGATGTATTTTCCTTGAAAAAGATATGATTACTTCTTGTGTTTACATACCTCCACAAGTGTCTGCAATGCATTGATTTGATGATCGAGACTCTGCAGTCAGAGATGTTGCACTATTCTCATTTAGGGGAAATAATTCTTTTTGGTGACTCTAATGCTAAAACTGGTAAGCTACAAGCTTTGGTTAAACATGATGATGTAGACTTTTGTCCAACATCTATGGGTTATGTACCTGACATGAAAAGGATTTCAATGCATAATGGGAAATCTTGTAGTAACTATTTTGGTAGACAACTTATGAATTGTGTATTCAGATCAATTTGTCAGTTTTGAATGGTAGAAGGGTCGGTGATATACATTATATGATATGATACAATGAGGACTCTAAAAATTCTGTGCATTCATTTTTACATCATTTTCAGTATGAGAGTGACGATGCCATACAAGACGATGAAAATGATAATGAAGATGACTCGGATGATAGTGACGTCCCAGAGGAGCTGAAATTAGAATACGTGGATGAGCAGACAGGAGAACAACCCACAAACAAGTAAGATAAAAAGATATCATGTTAGTAAGGGTCATCCGGAAGTGAAACAGGCAGTGGAATTTGAATTTACTGGTATTGCTTCTATTTGAAAGTTCAATATATTATTATACACCAACATCTGTAAGCTATCTCTGTATCAGTGGATGCAGAGTACAGTAGCTTTGACACAGAATCCTATAACTTTGGGTTTATTGGACACTTACCTCGAAAAAGTTTTTAACTTGTAAACACTGGGAAAACAAGACAAGATTCACTATTTTTACAAAAAAAGATACATGTAGCTATTGACAAATCATGCAGTGAGCAATGGCCAGACTAAAAGCTTTGAATTTCTGTCAAGTAATCCTGCAGAACTATAATTTTTTTTAAGTGCACCGCACTACATCATTGAATTTTCATTGTCTGTGCCGAGCAAACGTAGTGAATGCTTTCCTAGTCTGCATGCAATCCCACAATGCAGTGTACAACAGGGCATTCTGAAAACACCTTACTTAAACTTGAACAACTTTTGAAGCAATGTAACAGTATTTTTAACCGGTATGTTTTTTTACCAATTTTTTTGTTTATTTGCTTTTTCCTGTGTTGATTCGGTAAAGTTAGGTTTTTCAGAATACTTCAGAATAGAGAATAACATTGGAATTTCAAGATTTGACCTTTTTTAGTGTGTACACAATTTTGGGAAAATCATGATATTTAGCCATGTTATATTAAAAAGGCTTGACTTTTGTTCAACTTAAAATTAAAACAGCTTACTAAGAAACAGTTTTCCTTTCAAACTATAAATTATCAGCTTAATGTTTGCTTTCAATTAAAAACAAGAGGCATCCAAAAACATTACTTTGTCATGTGAGACCGATTTAAGCTTTGGCCTCCCTACTATAGGAAAGATCTGTTTTTGTCTTTGGTAGTGTTCAGTGGTCATATCTCGGTCAAATATGACCTGGTCTATTTCTGAATGCCATCAACCTTCCCTGAGGTGTGAAATCTCTCTCCATTGAGATGATCTTTCACCAAGTATGAAATAGAAATAATTGAATCATACAAACAAATGGCAGATGAAATATTGTAGCTGATTTGAAAATATGACATCCTATTTCATGATCTACAATCTGTTGATTCATTTTCAAGAACATCATTTTCTCACAGTGGATTTTGTCTTTAACATGAAAAATGCCTTCAGAACTCTATATCTGTCATATCTCCCTCTAGGTTCACCACCAGATCTAGGAAGAAATCCGACAAGCCGTACACAAAATCTCCGCCGCCCATCGTGACCAATACAACTCTTAATGTTCTCAGATTCTTTGGTAAGATTTAATAAAAACAACATTATCTGTACATAAAGATTTTCTTGACAGTTTTGTGCCTTGCCCTCATCACCTCTTGCTTTGCTGTGTAATATATAGACATTTTCTGATGATGTCCATACCACTGAATCAAGACATGCTTAATCAGTTTGTCAGAAAGGTCATCTCTTTTAGATCATTAACACTGTTTTAAATCAAAAGCTTTGATCAACATGAATCTTTCACAAAAGTTCTAGTCAGTGGCATTTTTTAGAAAATTCCTCTGTTTTAGCATCCAAATGATTACAGAATCTTGCCCAAGTCCCATAACATCATGCATTTTCATTGTTTTGTTGTTTTTTCCCCGTAGGGAAGTACATGCAGATGATGAGGGTGTTGAAATCCATAGCATTTGATGTGACTATCTGTATGTCGCAGCTCTTTGATTACTATCTCTTTGCAGTCTACTCATTCTTTGTCAGCAATTCGGTAAGTGTTGGTACTTCTAAAAGCGTCGTAATTTTGCTGGTAATTTTGATTGATGTACATGCAACCTCGACGGGAAAAGTACGTCTTAGGCAGTAATACAAATGATTGACATGTTATAATTTTGATATTTATGATTTTGCTGTGACTGGTGATTTTAACATTTCACAAGAAGAGAATGAAGTTCAACGAGTCGTAGAGAATTTCGTCAATTATCATTGAAGTTCACAGTTTTGAAATTAGGAAATCTGTGCCTAATTAATATTTTACTTGTAAAAAGTTTGTAGCAATGGTTAATTCACATCTCAAACCATCAGATTTTTTACAACATTTGAAAAATCAAACATCATATATAATGGTAATGGTCACCATTTGATGCTGCAATTGTGAAAAGAAACTGCAAAATTGAGAGGAAAAAAAGAACTGCCTTTGAGGGCAACCTTCACAATTCAGTGTTTCATGATTGTTTTGATTTTTTAGCAGACTTGTTCCAAAGGTTCTTAACATTCTGAATGTTAGCAGTCTAGGGAGTCAATAAAAAAGCAAGGCACTTAGCCTGAAAACTGAATCATTCTGTGCGTTCATCAGTTATCAAACTTTTTCACACTTGTACTCCGTAGCTAATTTTGCGAGAGTACTGTTGATGAACGTTAAATCTGTGAATCTTTGATTGATTGGGTCATTGAATTACGAAGTTCTCAAAAGTTGAACCACCTTTTTGTTAATTTTGCAAGATCTGGACAAAATTGCTTGGTCAAGCATTGGTTGTTGTGTTAAAATGATGTTTACACAATATTTCAAAAAGCCAATGCCACTTTAAAACCTATCCATCAATATTCACCGAAATTTTTACACTTCAAACTTACATTTTAAGATACAAAGGCAAGGCCTTACTCTTCCTGTTTCAACAGAATGACAACTCTACCCGTGTTCTAGGAAGTCGACTAACCACATCATTGAAGAGAATTCAAGATAATTTAATACAACAGACAGCTATACCAGGAATGCCTTCACCAACAACACCAGAAGACAAAGTAAAAATATTCTCTTTACTTAGCATACCATCCACTATTGCATCCTTTTTCCAGTTATTAATCCTTTGAGTGCTGTAATTTTTCCCACCAAAATTTCAGTGTAACACTTTACCAATTTTTATTAATTTTTCTGAAAATTTTTTCCTACTTTTTGATCAAATGGACATAATTTTTCATTGGTTACAAGTTTTTAACCCAATTTTTCTGAAAAATCTGAAGGAAAAATTGTTTAGATCTGAAAATGCAGCAAAAAATGACTTTTGCACTCTAATGTTTAAATATGTGAATATCTTTGTCAGATTAGGCAGTGCGCAACCAAAAAAGTGAAAGACCTTTTGTTCAAACTTTCCCCACTGAAACTTGCAACCAATATCTTTTAAAATCAAGAATGAAAGTCAAGAGTCACTTGGCAAATTATTGCATTATGGAAATATTACCTTAAATGTAACAATAATTGAAATTCAAAATGGCTGCCATCCCTGTGTGATATCCCTAACAAAATATTAAGTTTTTGATTTTCAAAAAAGAAGACAGGGAAAATTATATTTACTCCAAGAGTTTTAAAATGAGCACACACAAGTGATAGATCAGAATAGTATTGTTAATTTTTGAGAGTCCGAATATCTGTCCCTTAGGTGCATCCTACCTTAACACCAACAGATTGCTTCAGTAAGAAGCTAAGAAAGAATATTTAGATGTCTTTCATATTGCGGTTAGAATCTCATGAACTTCACACTTTTCATTGCTAAACTTTAGAACAAGTCCACATTGTGGACTATACAGTGAGTCAAGCTATAAACAAGGAATTTGGTTATTAAATAGTTAAAGACAAAAGTGGAAGAATTGCAAAGGATCAGTGCCCATTTTGAACGTTTGTTGTGAAATCATCAAGAAAACCAGCAGAATGACTCCCTTTTAATCATTGAATTTGGTTCATCCCCATTGAAGTCATCCATGTGGTTCAATCCATCTACAGAGAGAAAGGGATGTAAAACCACTGACTTAAATTTCCATCTCTCCTTTCAGATCAAGCTTCCCTACCCTCATCTGTCACCAGTTGTAGACATGACAGATCTGAACAGATTGTTTGGTTTATCAGAGAGAATTGTAGCCACTGAATCCCTGTAAGTAAACAGTCACTATCTTTCTATCACAAATTCTGTTTTCTCAATCTCAGTGTAAAGTTTACCAGTTTGAAATACATAGTCTTACGTTAAAGGTATACTGTCACCTGTTCCAATTTTTCCACAGTTACCATGGAAAGAGAAAATCTAACCAATCACGGATTTTAAGCAGGTGGCCACTTTTTAAAAACAGCGCCTCACATGGATATTTTGAATACCAAGAAACGCCCCTTTTACCATATATGGGCATATTTAGATTACAGGTGACTGTATACCTTTAATTGTACTACTGTAAAAATTGTAGCACACCAATCATAAATTCAATCAGACCGGTAGTATGACCACATTTACTCGTACAGAGGTTTGTGTGAAAATCAGCAAAGACTGTGTTACTGCTAAAATTAGTTTTAGAAATCATGTGCTGCTTACGTATACCATCACTGACAAGTGAGCTTTGTGATCAAAATGTACATCTTATGTCTAATGAAAGATTTTTTTATACAGAAGTCAAATTGGATATTTTTTATCAGTGTTCATCGTATTTCACAATCATTTTGATTCCAGGTTATTCCTAGCACAACAGTTTCAGTTTTTACAGCCCCACTTGGAAGCTATGATTCCGGCATCCAAGAAACCATTCCTGCAGCAGTTTTATTCCCAGGTATGACATCCACTGGATTTGAAGATAGGTCGCTAGAGGGCGCCCCTTCCTTCCATACAAAAGATGAAACCTCCCATTCCAGTCTGTACACTTGCATGCATGATGTAAACACCCAGCTCTGATTCTTGGAATGCACAAAAGAAACTTTTGTAAATATAAATTCAGGATATTTTCAAGTTCAGTGAAGTCACAGTTTCATCGATGTATTTCAAATGAGCCATTGATAAGCTTCTTCTTTCTTATCTTGTCAAATCCTGTATGTAGCACTACTTTTTCTGCAAGATTCAACTGAAGCAAGTCTGCATAAAATGTTACATGTTGTAAAGACAGTTTACACAGAATCAAAACATAAAACAATAGTAAGAAGAGTCACTGTCAAGTGTATTCTTTGATTGTTTATGAAATGTACGTTTACAAAGGAATGTGAAGTGGACCATATTCAAAAAATTGATAGTGTAAAAGTATTAAAAAAATGTTTAGTATTTGATCCTGTTCCACCCACACATCTTCCAGTCTTTGCGTCAGCGTTGTTTAGCAATTCACAAATAAAGTTCAAGGCAATGTTTGTGAAATGTTCAGTAACAAATCTTTCCCACCGATTCTAATATGTGTTCTGTACCAACATTCTGGGCAGACGATAATGGTGGCGTCTGAGTTGCGGACTCCGGTGTATCGCAGCGTGGCTACCAAAGCCATCGATTTCGAAGACATGATACAGATGATGGCCAATGTGAAATGGGATATCAAGGAAATTATGTCACAGCACAGTGCCTATGTGGACTGGTTATTGGAGGTAAGACACAACAGTGAGTTGGAGATGAAGAAATACGTACCAGAAAGGCAGCACATGGACTTCAAGGAATTTGACAAATGAAGCAAAGGCTTCCGATAAAATTCTTTAAGTTTAGTACATGACCAAGTATGCATCTTGAAGGAGAAAGTCATAAACTTTTGCTCCAACTTTCCTTGAGAAACTTTAAACCACTGTCTTTCCTAATCTGGTATAACAATCACAGTTCACTATGCCATTTTGATAGAGAAGCAAATCACAGAGAGTTCTATTAAAGTGTTAACACCATAGGGAGAAATGAGTTGACATTTTCACAAAACCTATACAGTGAAAACTGAATGAATCCACATACTCAGCTAAGTATTCAAAAAATTTAAGAGTCCAATTCTCTGTCCCCAAGTGCATTCTGTCTCAAAGTAAAGTTGAATGTCACTGTTTTTAAAAAAATCACAAGTTTCAGAGTATTCTGTTTCATACCTTAGTCACACGTGGTAATTTCCATTTTCACAGGAATTACAAGTGTTTGACCTCAGAGTGCAAGATGTGGCGAGGTAAGATTGAGACACCTGTCCATTATCTCTACTAATAACATGTCTATTCAGGGAGTCACGTCAGTTGTGTTTATAGTGTCTGTTCAGTTACATATGAAATTCAAAACCTTTTAATGACATGCACTTCATTGTAAATTTTACATGCAAGATGCTTTTTCTTTTAGTCCCCACGGACACCGTCCGGGGGACTTATAGGTTTGGTCATGTCCGTGCGTGCGTCCGTGCGTGCGTGCGTCCGTGCGTCCGTCCGTCCGTCCGTCCGTCCGTTCACGCAGATATCTCAGAGATGCAAGAAGCGATTTCATTCAAACTTGGTACAAGGATTACTTCATATGTCATACAGATGCACGTCGATTTGTTTTGGGATACGATCCAATATGGCCGCCAGGCGGCCATTTTATTACGATTTTTTTCATGTACAGAGCCATAACTCAGACATGTTTCTACCAATTTTATTCAAAGTTGGTGCAAGGACATTGACCAATGTCATAGATATGCACGTCAATTTTCTTTGTGATACGATCCAATATGGCCGCCAGGCGGCCATTTTGTTACGATTTTTTCATGTACAGAGCCATAACTCAGACATGTTTCAAGTGATTTTATTCAAAGTTGGTACAAAGACATTGACCAATGTCATAGATATGCACGTCAATTTTTTTTTGTGATACGATCCAATATGGCCGCCAGGCGGCCATTTTATTATGATTTTTTCATGCACAGAGCCACAACTCAGACATGTTTCAACCGATTTTATTCAACATTGCTACAAGGACATTGACCAATTTCATAGATATGCACATCGATTTTTTTTGTGATACAATCCAATATGGCCGCTAGGCGGCCATTTATTACAATTTTTTCATATACAGAGGCATAACTCAGGCATATCTCAACCGATTTTATTCAAATTGGTACAAGGACATTGACCAATGTCATAGATATGCATGTCAATTTCTTTTGTGATACGATCCAATATGGCTGCTGTGCGGTCATTTTGTTACGATTTTTTCATATACAGAGGCATAACTCAGGCATATCTCAACTGATTTTATTCAAAGTTGGTACAAGGACATTGACCTATGTCATACATATGTACATCGATTTTTTATGTTATACGATCCAATATGGTTGCTAGGCAGCCATTTTATTACGATGTTTTCATGTACAGAGCCATAACTCAGACATATTTCCACCAGTATCATCCAAAGTTGACATTGACCTATTTCATACATATGCTCGTCAATTTGTTTCACGTCATGTAGCAGTAACATGTCAATTATTGAAGTTTCGTAAGTAGGCTGATATGTCAAGAAATATGTACTGCATCAAATTCATGAAACTTTATACAGATGTTATCCGATGTTAAGCTCACATTGCTTTAACATTGAAAAAGACATTTATCAGTGTCATTTTAATTAATTTGTAATTGCATAAGTAATGAACTTTCCTAATTAGGGTGATATAGCCACAAATTAATACAACGTCAAATGTGATGAAACTTGATACAGATGTTGATCTCCTAGTGTTGTAAATACTGCATCAAACTTTATGAAATATGGTACCAGTGATAATCTGTTAAGTGTTAGAATTGTATGCAAAATGTTTTGCAACATCCTGTTGATTAATTCCTAGTTGACTCATTTTATGAACTTTAGGATGGTGGCCTACATTGGTTTTATGTTTTCATCACCATGGAACTCATTCTTGGCCATTGAGCGCCATCTGTATCAAAGTATTTTTATCACAGACCTAATTAATGAAGAGGACTCTATCCTCTCTGAGGACATGTAATCAAAGTACCCATTATTAACAAGTGGGGACTGTGTCATCAACGATGACTTGTTTTCAATAGATGGGTATTTTTTTATGATCAAAACATTTCTATATGTCAGTGTGCTGTACGTATTTACACACCACTGTCATAGCAACTAAAATGACTTCAATGTGTTCCCCAAAGTAACCTTATAGCCATCAGCAGTATTGGATGATAAATGGATGAAAATTGTGACATTTACATAAAACCCAAATACCTTTTTTAACCAATAACTCCGTTGACTTTGCTTTCAGGAGAGTGCCTCTACCTCAACCAGTGTACTACATCCTATGGGAGCACATCATCAGATTGTGCAATTGGACATTTGTGGAAGGGTAGGTGTATATCTTCATAAATTTTTAACAGTGACATTTTCAAAGTTCAGGAGGGGTGTAGGTAGGTAGGTATTTGCAGTTTTAGATATGCTGAAAAATGGTTTGATTGTGCTGTGCCATATTACAATTCAGCTGCGTCCTAAGGGTTCATTTCCACTCTTGTATCATTGTTCCCTAAAAGAATCAAGTATTAAACCATATTTCTCTGCAATAGCACCAATGGTCTTGAGTATGTAATTTCTTTAGAAAGTGGGATTAGTGTTTACTTAGACCCTACCCCAACATGTTTAAGAATGAAGCAGCTAGCCTATGATGAAAAATTAAGCATACTATGATCACATGGCCATCATCATGGACTTACAAACCACCAAAAAGATAGATGCCCAATTTTCGGTTGCTTCAATATTGCAACACTGGTTTAGTTGTCAACAACAAATAAATGGAGAATGAACAAGACTTTCATACAAGGTCATGGTTTCAAAGTTCTTAATTTCCCATTTCCAAAAACACCATCATGTGTGGAAAATTGGGGCGGACACTTGCCCTTACACTGTCTTGGTTTATTACTTTATCAAATGTTAGCGTTTGGCATCGGCCCAAGCATGGACGCTAACGCAGAGAAATCCTGTACCACCATAAGTACAGACGATCTCAGTGTTTTCCAGATCTGTAAATTACATATGACAGTTTGTTTCATTCTTTCATAACAGATTTGCCACTGCTAAGAAATGCAGCAATGAAGGACGAGCTCTGATGCAGCTGGACTTCCAACAGTTTCTGATGAAACTTGAGAAACTTACCGATATAAGGTGAGTGATCTAGTGTTACATACATGCATACTGTCAACTGTAAGTCCTGCAGGCAAAATATAGCATTCTTGTCATTGGAAATTCTTTTGTAGACCATTTGCAGTCAAATAATGTGGTGTTTGTATCACTGTTACAGTGTTTTGTTAAGCATTCAGAAATGTGTATGTAATACATCGGATTTAGAGTGTAGTGTATCTATTAAGGATGGTAAGCAGCTCAGTGTTTCCAGGGTTCCCAAGCCATGTTACTGACCTTCCTTGGTATATCAGTGCAATCAGATCAGGGGACAACAGAAATGTTTAACAGAGTTTCCAAATTATTTGGCAATGTTCTAGCCAAAAATACTGGGGTGGATTGTAATCCTTTCAATCAACTTGAATTTAGTTTAATTTCTCCGTTATTCCAGTGACAAAAAGATACGGCCAGTGGAGCTTTAAGCCTATAAAGATTAACTTTTGAAATTATTTGTCTGTTTGTAGACCAATACCAGACAGAGAGTATGTAGAGACATACATCAAGGCATTTTACCTGGCAGAAGATGATATGGAACAATGGATACGTGATCACAGGGTGAGTTGTATCATCATAATACCAGGTGATGGAGTTAGAAAGTCGTGGACAAATAATGTTGGGCTTTATAAAACCACTCATGTGGATAAAAAATCATAGGTAATGAGGAGGGGAGGGGGAGAGATAAGGAGGAGGGTGGACAAGTGACCAGGTCAATACGATGAAAGAAACTCGCTAGCTAAGTACAAATAGAGTTGCACAAAGTGAAGAAAAGTATGGCAGACAGATAAACTCTGATAATTGGAAAATCATGGAGGGGGATATGCTCACAAGGACCAACAGGAAAGCAGCTGGCAGGCAAATGCGTACGAGTTTCCATACAGAATAAATTCTGGTTTGTGCTCAGCCATGTCATTGTGGAACCTTCTGGTTGTTTACAGTGATGCAGATCTCCTCCTTTCCTCTGGATAATCTATCATTATTATCATCATCACATCTCTTTTGTTGTTTTCTTCGGCAGGAATATTCATCTAAGCAATTAACCAACCTGGTGCTCAGCGGAGTCGGGTCTTTGTTCCAGAAGAAGTCAAGACAGAAGCTAGTTCAAGTAATTGAGGAAATTGACAAACTGAGAAGGTGAAACGGACACATCTGAAATAAAAATTTCAAGTTTTATGTGTGTGAAGGTAGACAGAACTGAAATCTTTGTAGTTTGATCAGTTCTTGTTTTTAGTTTTGTTCATTTCAGTAGATGTGTCAATATAACTGCAGCATGTCTACTTCACCACAGCGGTGACACAATCGTAGCAATGGCATCTGCTGTATGACTTTGATTGCATCTGACCCATGCCATGGCAAATATGGCCACGGCAATGAGCCAAGACAGCACATCAGTTGCAGTGAGAACTGAATGGGGAGTTTGAAGATTGGTGGACCCAGACTGCATTTTGTATTAATCACTGGTAACCTAGGGAGTCATTAGGGTTAGGGTCAGGGATTGAGTCACGACCCCCGGGAAAGCCTTTTTAGTTTGTATCCAAACATTTGTATCAGTAATGTTCACCAGTACAACTGAGCAGAGACATTGAATATTACAGTATCGTACTACAGTAGAAACAGAAGTACATGTAGTTTACATTTATTTTGCTCATAACGAAAACTCGAATATCTTGAAAATTACAAATTTCATGTCAGAAGAAATTTGCTCTGTGCAAGTGACATACAATAAGTTTCTTTCAGAAAGAAATGGATTTTCATCATTCATTGACCTGAGAAGTTTCATGTTTCAGGAGATGAAAGAATCTTTATAGTAACTTTGTGAAAGTAACATGTATAAGTTTCATACAGTTCAATGGCGTTTGGATTTCATTGATCAAAGTCAATGTTGTTACTGTCAATGTCTCCGTGGAAATCAGAGATCACATAAATATGTATACCAGATATCAATGCCATTGAATGTTTAAAGCCGTTTCTTGATGTTATTTTTGTGTGGAGAGATTTTTACGTACAGCCACTGTACAAGTGTAGCTTTTGTATTTGTTTACTGTGTTTATATTATTGCTTCAGGACAATACGGATTTCCAGTGCCACATTGGGTACAAAACTTGTATTTGTCATGATATGAAGCCTTTGTAAGTTACATGAAAAAAATCAACAAGACATATAAATTATGCTCTCACAGTTATGCTAGTCACAGTGCAGATTTGAATCTACCAATCAAATGCCTTATACTGAGCCTAAGTACCATATGATGATACATAGCATCCTGACAGGGTTTTTAGGAGCCTTGGTATTGACCTTGAAGACTGGGTCAACTGTGACAGTATGCCGTGCAAAATCACTTCTTCATTGAGTACTGATGTTAACCATTTTATGAAAATTAAAATGTGCTTTTGTAGGACACATAATGATATCGGTCATTCCCAACTTTCTGAGATAGTAAACAGGGGGTTTTCAAACAAATTACACACTTTAAAAAAAAAACTCAGTTAGCTGTTACTCTTGATGTGTTATCCTGTATCTTTGTTCTGTTTGTAACTTAGGTACATTTTGTTTTTCTAATCACAAAGTCATGGTGATATACTACATGTTCAGTGTTCCAATACTCTTTGTATGTCTGTAATGTCCATTGTTATTCAACATACTTTAGGGAAGATAAATAGAAAGTTTACTTGTCTTTGAAAACAAAATCATGAAAATATTATCAAGTTACAGTGCATAGTTGCCCCTCCTTGTACTTACTTTATAATGTTGTAGGGTATGACTACCAATACAGGTTAACTGTATGTGAAGTCCATTGTTATGACATGGAGATATTCCTGTTTCAGCATGAAGGAGTGACCAAATTAATTTACAAAATCACACTGACATTTATGGATTGGAGTGCCTAGGGAAATCTGGTGGTCAACTACATTCCTAAAGCTGATAATTTAGTAAAGGACGTGTATCTTACAGTCAGTTGCAGCAAGAATACTTTTAGGACCAGTGTTAACAACATTGGTGGTCAAATTCATTTGCAACTAGGAAAAAGTTCTTTTCTGAATTTCTTCCTTTTAAGAAAGACTTCAGAAAGACTGTGACGTGACATTATTTGTTTGAAAGTCATGGAAACTATATTTACTGTATCTGCAAGGTGTTAAAGGCCATGGAAATCTCACATACAAGCAATTTGAGTATCAGCAATGAATTTTTTATAGATTCCCCATGACAGAAACAGCTTGATGTATTTGATTACAGAACATTTTAGAGAAATGTCAAGGTCAAAGTTACTTCATTTATTATCATGACCACAAAGTTTTGTTTTGGGCAGAAAGTGACCATTGATGCCTTGTGGGTAATCACCATGGCATCATATCCAGATCTACTGGGTAATCACCACGGACTGCACAGTTGGCTGCAACAAGGAATTACAATATGCTACTCCGGATATGAAATTCGATTATTGTAGTAATTTCTTGTTCCGACATTGAGTCGTTCAAACTCTGGGCAAGAAAGCCCAGTTTTTGTATTGCCGTGATTTGTATATTTTACGCCACTGTCTTCAGCTCTTGCAACATGAAATATAACCATAGCACAAAGATGCTGCAAAACATAAGTGCTGTCATACCTTTGCTCACAATAAGAGTGCATTTTGCAGGATTCTCTCTGGTCTGATGTTTGAACGACCAGCAATAGTAGAAATAAACCAACAGATGTAGCAATACAATTAGAGTCAACTATTTTTCCCCGTAAATAATAATTGTACATTAATGTACCTAAGATATATAAGATATTACTATTCTGTACAATTCAATGTATAGTGTGTGATCAATGCAAAAATTCAGCATGAGAAGTAATGATGATATTAAAAATGTAAAAGTGATAGGACAACATAATTAGGATTTCTTGTTGTTGGTAAGGGTGAGCTGAAGTGTTCACTGTGTATTGGACAGTATTGTAACCATGTTACAAGATTTAAATAAAACCAAAGTTACAGTGAAGTGATTGTGTCCTGTGTCAGTGTTTTCACACTTCAGCTTTACAAATGCACGTTCAGCAGCTACAAGGTGATCAGGTTTGATTTCTGGCAGAAAAATATCAAAAGGCCACTTGAAATATTCAAGTCTTCAAAGTATGGAAGCAGAAGACACAATGAACTTAACTCTTGTATTTTTTACAGCAGTAATATCTTGGCACAACTATAATTACAACTCTTGCACAAAGAGCACATACAAAGTCCCCCTGAACAAGTCCACAGTTGTACAGTACTTCTTTAGTTCCCATCTTTCATAGATAGCTCACTGTGATTGAATAGGGAAATTAAGCTTACTGCTTACTGTTATTGAATAGGGAAATTACATTTGGATCCCTGCCTTCATAGACTTTTCATTTTAAGTAATATCAACTGTTGAAAGAGCTAGAAACATTAGACTTTTTTTGAGCTAGAAACAAGACTGTTCAAGCAGGGAGGTTGATAGCGCCCTCTATAGTCACAACAGCATAAATCCTTTTGGTTTTTTAGCCTTTCACCTGTTTCCCTCTCTAGACATGAAAACAATGGAGATTGGTTCAAACCACGGCAGTGAAAGGGTGAAAATGGGCAAATTGACATTGAACACCACTAAGAAAGCAATTGTACCACTGTCATAATATCAACTTGTGCAGTGTCGGATTGCTCATTTTGAAAGATAATTTAAAGTTTTTACTTCACCTGCATTCAAAAGTGGAGGTACTCAGTTTCAAAAGGCTACACATGTATTTTTCTCCCTAGAGTTCATTGCATGCATGTATTTTTGGTTACATTTGCAGTATAAATGGCAAGTAGCTGTAACTTTGATTTTTTTTCCTTTTTGTTTTGATCTTTTATTGTCATCTAGTTTCTTGTTGTACTCCCCAAAGCATATTGGGATACAAGGTGTTCAACTTGTCAGCCTGGACGTGCACTACTGTCGTTGACGAATGCATTCTGGTCTGGACTGGAATTCAAATGTAAATGATATGTGCATTTTACACACAAACTCTGTTGACAAGAAAAAGTAAAATGTTTCAACTTTTTTGGGGAGGAGAACAATAACTTGCAATTGACATACAAAACAAAAATAACAAAAAGGTAGTAAAATGGCCATCAAAATGAGCAAAGTTAACATGTAAAAACTTTCAATGCAACGCCTTAGATTTTCTAAATTTTTTGAATTCAAGAAATGAACCGGAGTAATACAGGATGTGTAATTATAAAATATGTCGACTTATTTTCATGTGTTTGTAAAATTGTGGAATGTCTTGATGTATATGATTCTGTTTCACCAAAGTCTGGCAATCACAGATTTTGGTACAATAGCATTCAAATAAGTGATACATCCTCTGACCAAAATTTTCAGTTTCCATGGTGAAAATATCTTTTACTAGGCATCAAATACAGAAACAACATGTCCAATAATCTCAGCATGCCAATATTTTGGATCAAGAATATCCAACTTTCAATGAAGCTGACTTCAGCGTTAAACAAAGGAGACAAATCTTTACAACAAAAGCACTCTGAGACCAATGTCTTCAGTTTTATAATCTTAAAAAGATTTTATTTCTAGCAGTTCATAGTTACATAGTGATATTCATCAAGCTTGCAGCTACTGAAATTACTCAGAATGGAAAAGGGTCAATCATAACATTATGAAATTTATAGACATACTCTCTCATTCAGGCATGGTCAGTTAAAAAGTGATGGTCATTTCTTACCAGGGTATTGTCTAGTTTACTGCATGTGATCAAGACTTTCTGTAATACTGACTCTGAGTAGAAACCCCTAATGGCTTGTGGGTAAAATAATTGTTTGTGAACAAGGAAGTTAAGCACAGGCACACCGAACAACCTGCACTGTATCCCATGTAAGCCTTATATCCCTATCAGCCTGTGTGGTGTTCCTTTTCTAAACAGAGAAGTAGAGTAGTGCCAAATTTTGCTAGTCAATGCAGGAATATTCCATGGGGACAGGTGACAAGATACATACACTGGTGGAGATAGACAATGGTAGCATGGCAAATGTCAGCAGAAAATGAGGTTTACGGTTGCATCAAATATTACAGTCCTTGTTTCTGTTAAACTGCAGCCCATCACTGTTTCAATGATGTCACCGGAGTTACACTGATGGAAAAGAATCTTAATTTTGATTGACACTTCAGAAGAAAATTTGTCATAGTGACACAGATGTCTCTCCCAACCCCCTCAACGTATGGTATCTTGACAAAGTTTATCTGGTCTACTGCGTTCATAAATGTTCAAGAATAGATGAAGATTGCGGAGATGAGAAATAGCTCTATGACTTGGTCACTGACTCCTGTCCTTCAAAACGTGGATATTTATTCGTCACTTCCTCCCATGTGATCCGTCCTGTGGCCAAGTCACTGACCACACCTGGTAACTCTGATAGCTGCAAGGGACAAATAAGGCGGTTATCGCATTTCTCAACTGTTTGGTTTAACATTTGATAGTAAGTATATTACATGTATAAAGAAGTATGAATCAATTTGCCATGATATTTACTACAAACTTTTTCTACAATTTACCACATTACTTTTTTCGCGAAAAGTTAGTTAACTTTACGACATTTCCACCCTCATCTAACAAGTTACCTTTGCTTGTCACATGACTATTACAACACAGAAAGGTAGAAATGGTAGCAAGATTAGTGTTAGCTCATGTCGTTTAATCTATCAGCTGCAGCTAAACACTGTTATGTATTGCCATGTAGTAGGCGAAGCAAACCATGAAGTCCTGACGTACTTTTGCACAAACTGGAAAAAAATCCAAATTTGAGTTCTCAATTTACTTTTTTGCTCCCTTCCACGTTTTTCAATCACAGCATCTTTATTAAATTGTGGTTTCTACAGACTGGTGTCTTAACAGAGACAATCACCACAGCCTGATAGATCATACAACCAAAACCAAGTTCAATTGTCACAGCTACTCACTGGAGCCCGTATCTGATCCATACTGTCCCTTTCTCGAAGTGTAGCTGTGTTTGGTTCTTTCAGACTGTCAAAGTCAATAGTCACACCAAATGGTATGGCTATTTCATCAGTTCTTGCATAGCGACGGCCGATAGATCCTGAACTGTCATCAACCCTGTGAGAGATTCCTGCTTTTGACATTTCAGACGCTGTGAAGATGAACAAGCAGAAATTATTGTTACGGCCATTCGACTAAGTATTCATATATCATACCAATACTTTAAATAATTTAATTATTCAACTGTTATTCTCAAATTTACAAAGCAGCAGACAAACTTGCGGAATTAAGATTTCAACTTGAAGACCAGTCAACTTTTAGTAGCTATGAGACTATTGTATACTAGTTCTGGTGCACTCACCATAACAGCTGGGAATGTATTGATATTCGTGTGTGATTACTATAAGTATCACCAGGTACAAACTACATGATCATTACTAGAATAATATATTCTGTGTGGTCAAGGCTACTCTCGCTCAATGATAGAAATGAACACTTTAACCCTTTCACCCCCAGTTCCCTGTGTACAGGTCCAACTTTACCATAGAAAACAATGGATTTGGGACAAACCATGGTGGTGAAGGGTTAAAGGTGAGATCTCAGCTGGAAGTTTGAAATACTGAGAGAAAGACATCTCTATTGGTATACAGGGTCTGCTGACAGAGGTACTAACTTTGCTCAGTGATGTCAATTGCTAGGTAACTTTGAGAGTAACAACAACACTCTTAGCCGTTTCTCTTTGCTGGAACTTGGGTTTACCATCAATTATCATATTGGTTGTACAAGGGGACAGACACTAGAAGCACTGCAAAGTGTCAGAAAAGAATCAACTTACCTAGCTTCTGTACAAATGGCCTGAATTGTTCATTGTTACTCAATGGTAGAATTGAACACTTGAGAGGTGAGATCTCAGCTGGAAGCTTGAAATACTGAAATACAATACATTTCCATTGTTAATTAACAATGCCTGTGTTTTTTTAGCAAACATATTGACCATATAATGCTTGATTTCCCAAATATATACATTAATTTATGAAGAGTGTATTACAGAGCTGCAAGGAAGAATAATTGATATTTGCTTGTTTCCAGACATCATGCTGTCTATTTTATTGTTCTGGACTATAAAATGTTGCTGCCAACTGCATAAAGTTTATGATTTAGGTACGAAGTACCCAACCTAATCTAGCAATTACTCTACATGCGGGAGTATCTTGTCAAACTCTTTCTTTGCCACTCTGTAATGTGGATTTGTTGAATGTACAAATCAACTTATAATGAGTCATTATCAATGGTGAATATTCATTGGACTCAAGTCCTGTATTTAACACAGATATCGAAAGAGTACAAATACTGCACACAAACACTACTTGCAAATGAATAGATGTTGGTTTTGTTGAAGTTATTGGTAATGAAGGTGCCACTCTGAACAAGATTAGTCACCCTGCATTTTCTTTTATTTGATTGTACAAGTCAAATCGATCTTTCTATTCTTCATGCATTGTTGTGCCAGGGTATGACTATGACCTTGTTGTTGACCAAAAGGGGGTATCGCCAATTCATCAACACATCATCAAAACACAATTAACCCACTCTGGGGTACTAATTTATCAACAATTGAGTAACATAAAGGGTCCTGTATAGAAATCTGGGAATCACAACCAAGTTAATATATAGGTCCATGCATCAAAATCTAATGTCAGTTGAAGGGTCCTTAAAATAGCACCAATGTTAAGTTGATTGGATAATGAATCAGATAGGTTCAGTTGAGTTGTGCCAGGTTCCATGCATCCAAACCTGTGTTGTTAAGTGGCCTACACATGCAAACTTAGGTTAAAAGCTGAGGGGTCCCATGCGTTGAAATCCACATACCCTAACACTTACTCATCTTTGGTCATCACTTTCCCTCACTACATAGTTGTGTTAAGTTAAGTGGCCTACACATGCAAACTTACATTAAGCTGAGGGGTCCCACCATTGAAATCCACATAACCTAAACGCTTACCCCTCTTTGGTCATCACTTTCCCTCACTACATAGTTGTGTTAAGTTAAGTGGCCTACACATGCACACTTACATTAAGCTGAGAGGTCCACACATTGAAATCCACATAACTTAAACGCTTACCCCTCTTTGGTCATCACCTTCCCTCACTGCATAGTTGTGTTAAGTTAAGTGGCCTACACATGCACACTTACATTAAGCTGAGGGGTCCCACACATTGAAATTCACATAACCTAACCGCTTACCCCTCTTTGGTCATCACCTTCCCTCACTGCATAGTTGTGTTAAGTTAAGTGGCCTACACCTGCACACTTACATTAAGCTGAGGGGTCCCACACATTGAAATCCACATAACTTAAACGCTTACCCCTCTTTGGTCATCACCTTCCCTCACTACATAGTTGTGTTAAGTTAAGTGGCCTACACATGCACACTTACATTCAGCTGAAGGGTCCCACACATTAAATCCACATAACCTAAACGCTTACCCTCTTTGGTCATCACCTTCCCTCACTGCATAGTTGTGTTAAGTTAAGTGGCCTACACATGCACACTTACAATAAGCTGAGAGGTCCCACACATTGAAATCCACATAACTTAAACGCTTACCCCTCTTTGGTCATCACCTTCCCTCACTGCATAGTTGTGTTAAGTTAAGTGGCCTACACATGCACACTTACATTAAGCTGAGGGGTCCCACACATTGAAATTCACATAACCTAACCGCTTACCCCTCTTTGGTCATCACCTTCCCTCACTGCATAGTTGTGTTAAGTTAAGTGGCCTACACATGCACACTTACATTAAGCTGAGGGGTCCCACACATTGAAATCCACATAACCTAAACGCTTACCCCTCTTTGGTCATCACCTTCCCTCACTGCATAGTTGTGTTTAAGTTAAGTGGCCTACACCTGCACACTTACATTAAGCTGAGGGGTCCCACACATTGAAATCCACATAACCTAAACGCTTACCCCTCTTTGGTCATCACCTTCCCTCACTGCATAGTTGTGTTAAGTTAAGTGGCCGACACATGCACACTTACATTAAGCTGAGGGGCCCACACATTGAAATCCACATAACTTAAACGCTTACCCCTCTTTGGTCATCACCTTCCCTCACTGCATAGTTGTGTTAAAGGTCTGGTGAAATGGTCCCGTTCGTGTGACAGAATATCTGCCAGGGGTCAATACTATTACACTCGCAACAGAATTGCAACCTAAAAGTACGCGCAAGTGTTAATTTTTTTATATTTCTATGCGCGGCTTTCATGGGGTCATTTTGCGACACTCAGGTCACGCCCACAGCGAGGATCATGGTTGGCCATCGCGGTCCTCGTGGTCCGGTATTTTACCCGTTGTTCTTCAATTGAATCGCCGTCCCAACGACGCGTTCCGTGTTGCTGTCGATTTGTATCATGGAGGACTCTACCTCCCGGGCTCTACCTCCATGATTGTATCGCGATCTCTACGTTCCGTGTTGTTGTTCGTTTTAATGGAAGTCTCAACGTTCAGTGTAGCTGTTCATGAAACTGATTTGCATCACGGTCCCCAACCTTCCGTGTGCATTTTAATCACGGTCCCATTTACGTTTTAAGTTACTGTGGATTTGCATTGCGGTCCCGTTGTTGTAGACTAGTGCATTTTAATTAATTAATGGCAGTCACAACGTTCAGTGTTGGTGTTCATGCAGTTGACTTGCATTGCGGTCCCACCTTTTGTGTAGCGAGTAGCGAGGCAGGCTCAGCCGAGGGACTGTGGCCGATCGTACGAACCAGAAGAGACAAGCACATTACAACACGACGGGAACTTGAAAGATTACAGTTGAGCCGTTCATGTTCTTGCCGCTGTCACAGCCACCAAAAGAACAACGTCTTCCCATAGTGAAGGAGGACACTGTCCTGATCATGTAAGCGGAAACCCTAGAAGTTACCCCCCGTGGGGAGCTTACGGAGGTGTGAAATACTTTACTTCCCGTTATGAGATACGGCGTCGGGCAAACTTTGGAAAGCCGAAAAAAGTCGACTGGAGAGGCTCGGGGGACACGCCCACATTGCATTTTTCTTTTCCATATTTCATAATCACGCGCTAAACGAAAAAAGAAATGAACGTAACTGTCTTGTAGACCATCAACTGTATTTCTGTCATTTTGCTACATGGCATTTCACAGACCTTTAAGTTAAGTGCCTACACATGCACACTTACATTAAGCTGAGGGGTCCCACACATTGAAATCCACATAACCTAAACGCTTACCCCTCTTTGGTCATCACCTTCCCTCACTGCATAGTTGTGTTCCAAGACAGAATACATCAAACGACCGATTCCAAACGACGGCTCTATGACTGACGGCGTGATTTCTTCAACTGCAGAATAAAAAAAGGTAAATTTGTAAATAGACTCCATCACTTTAATTTCTTCAGGGAAGAGATAGGGAAAGGATGTAAAGACTTGAAAACTCTCCCGCTTTGGAGTGGTAAAGAGCACAGGAATCATCAGTCAAAACTTCATATATCATTTCACAAATTCCTCACATCATATTGTTTTTCAAATAAAACAAGTGTCCTATAAAATGACTCACGCAATGTGTTTACAAGAACATTTCAGGAGCAGACTACAGCTAGCATCCAACCGGTATAGAAAGCATACACTGACAAAATCTGGCAAAGAACATTTGCTGTTCTCCTTTTTTCAAGATAGGAAAGACACAAGTACATTTGTTCTTGACAAGACTAAATTCAGAAAGTTCTATTTTAATGGGATCAAAGTCTACCTTACCATGTATTTTCTTGTCATATCTCTTGATATTCACCATGTCAGGTTTGATTGAAACTGACTTGCCGTCAATTTTGTAACTCATCTCCCTGTGTGTCCATAGAAACATGATCAATTAGTCATTAACCTGTACATCTAAGTAGATAAGATGCTGTTCAGAAACAACCACATCTTGATGTTGCCTGAAATTATGATCAAATTGCTGACTGAAATGTTCTATAGAACAACTTATTATAATTTAGATTTCCAGAGTTGTGGGAGAGATGTGGGAACTAAACTGTCAATTTAGAGTTGATCAAATGATGTAAAGTTGCATTTATTGATCAAAATCAGAGCAACTTAACTGCCATGAATTTTTTTCTAAGCTTTAGAACAATGTTTTGTCATGGAATATTCCAGAATTCCAATTAACAATTTACAGTTGGATGTGGTAACCTGTCAATTTGCTCTGCTGCCTGATAGTCAAATATTTCTACCAAGATTAGCAGAGAAAAGTGATTGTTATAGCCTTGTAGTGAGGAGATTGATATCATATCAATGATGACATCATCTGTGACGATAAAGGCATATCATATCAATGATTTGTGATGATCAACACATTTTTTCCATCAAGTCATGTGACTATGACATCATGTAATATCAATAACAACAATGATGACATCATCCATAACAATCATGATATCAATGACATCATTGACACATCAATAACATCTGTGATGATTTAAGTGTATCCAAAAATGACATTTGTAGCATCTGAAACACGAGAATACACATCCTTTGGGTTTCACAGCACATGTTACGTTCACTTTTCTATTGTGTACAGAGTGTTGTGATCAAAACTTCATGATAGCGATGGTAATAATGCTGGCCACTACTGGCAAAGTAAAATCAAGACATATATGCCACACCATGTCGTTGGAAACTTGAAATGTGTAAAAATTTTCCTTCATAAGAAATGTATTAAAATGTTCAATCCCCTTGAAAGATTTTTCGTTGAAGTTGAGTAATACGTAGTTATGGTATTTTCCTATGTGGACATGTACAATATAGTACAGTATACGAGATCAGCCTGCACAGGCATAGGTGTAGGTAAGTTAAGGCATCATACTGACTTCATTGATTTTTCCATGTTGCATACTTTAGTTTTGAGGGGAAGGGATGGGTCTCGACCGAAATGAAGGAATTACGTCAGCTAAAATTATCGACAGTTTCTGACAAAACAGATTCCTAAACTGGTTTTCTATTTCCAGTGAAGAGAACTCCACACAGTAGTGCTGATACCACAATTGGTGTATGGAACAAAATCAGCAAAATGATCTCACCCATTTGCATTCAATGCAGATTCTAACTCTTGCACATCACATTCATTAAAATTGGAGAGGAATTCCATGATGGCCTTGGCGTCCTTCTTGAATTCCTTCCCTATGATGTTCTTCTGTGGTTGTGCCTCGACGACCTCAACTACTTTGTGTGCAAACTAAGGAAACTATACCACATAGATTGTGAAAAGCAACATACTGTAACAACATGCTACCTATCTTACACGACCTGGTGAAAAAATTATGTGGGTCTAACTCTCTTAAAGATCCATTAGCTGTAACTTTGGTCATTTTTTAAATTTTGTTTGTTCTGTGTATCATCTGCAGTTTCTGGTTTGAATCCCTGAACCATGGAGAAATTCCTAATATTTAGCTCATAAATATACCCTATATGAGTATAATCTGCAGGTCCAGACCAGAATACATTTATCAACAATAACAATGTCCATTTCACATATACAGGCCGTGTTGGCAAGCAGGATACCGGGCATTGGTCATGATGATCGGATTATAGTAAAATTCTGTAGTTGATACATTGAAACAGAGTAGTGAAAATTTAGTCAAAAGTTACAGCTAATGTCCCTTTAATTGGTCATGTTAATTCTATTGTTACCATGAAAGTCAGATCTTACTTGATATTTTTCATGTCCTTTGCTCTCCTGCTCACAAAGTTACACAAACCTGTGAGCTGAGTAGAGTAAAGTTTCAATCTAGCCTCATTGATGAAAAGATTGATATCATACGAGTCAATGATATCATCTGTGCGTAAGGCTGCGATTTAAACATAGCATCTGAAAACAGTATTTTTGACATCAAATGATCTAAAGTTTCTGAAAGCTAAGTATAAGTCTACTTTCTTGCTGTTTGATTTGTAAAGAAAACACTTACTGATGCTTCTTAACAGCCTGAAGATTAAGTCAAATCCTGACGAATGAAAACCAGGTCAGAGAACACAGATAGGTACTAGGCTTTGAAATCTGAATTAATCCTCTTTCTCTCAAGTGTAATTTATTTCTATGGTTTGTCTATGGAGAACCCCCTTCACTATCAAATTATGGTACAACCCTATTGCTTTCTGTGGAATAGTTGACCCTTTACACTTTGAAATGGGGGATGAGGTGGTTCAACTGCACTGAAAATATTACATGAAATAGAATAAGGAAACACAAATGACAACTGGAAAGGATATAGGTTCTGGAAGTCTCTTCTCTGCTACAAGTGGTACTTTGGTAGACTTGGTATGCTGCTTGAGATCATAACATGAACGATCTGCACATCCAACACACTCTATCCAACCCTGCAGTAAACGAAAATTTTGGAGAATTGACCAACACAGTTACAAATCCCCTGCAAAACTTCACAGTACTGAGATTTGAATAATATGCAACATCCATCAGTACATGTTAGTGACAACATACAACATTTTCACTGTATTTGTCATTGAACTGTATGTATATAGACATGGATATTGATTTTGTATAATTATCTAGGAAATGGCTTTCTTCCGTTTTGTACCTAATTATATCAACATGTGAAAGTTTCTATGAAACTAATCTGATGAAATGTTCTGTACCACTTTGGCCACACACTCATTGAAATTTTGAATACCTTTTGTCCCCAAATGTAATGGCTTCAGAGACTCCAACATGACTGACAGCCTATCAGACAGCACAGAATTTGAAATTTCTCATTTACGGCTAATCACACATATTGTGATTCATTTCATACTTCCCATGTGACAACCAGTCAGGCTGATTCACATGACGATAGATCAGAAAGATTTCTACTCACGTAAGATGTCTTGCATTCAGCGTCCCAGCAATCACAAGCATAGTGAGCCATCTCATTTTCCAGATGCTGACGGAATCTAAACTTTTCATGTCTAACTCCAATTTTCATGCAGAATAGATAAATACGCCCCATGAAGTATCCAAGAACATTGTTGGCAATTATGCCCTGCAAATAAAAGTTGACATTTTTTAAGTTAACCATTTAAAGATTTCAGTGGCATTAACCACTGGAAGACAATAATTCTGTAAACAAGAAAACGGGTCTTAAATATCTGCTCTCTCTTTCTTCATGGTGCATTTTGATTTCTCCGCAAAAAGTCAACTAAAAGAATCGTATACAAACGTTCAGATCACAGAACAAAATCATCAATTTACTGATAGTTGAAGTTTAAAAAGACCTTTGCAGCCCAGCTCATTTGCATAACAATGTACAGTGGAGACCAGAACTCCCCACTCAAAAATTAAAATATTCTGTAATCATTAACAGTGTATTGTTTATTCCAAATTTGTAAAAAAGTGGCTCAAAACTGACTACAGCAACCTGAAATTATTTTAAAGCTTATAAAATTTCCTTTCCAATGATATATTGCTTATGGGGAATTCAAGAAAATTTCTTGACACTTTTCCTCATCAAATGAAGCTGGCAGCTGATTTATTGCGCAGTTTTACACTTTCCTTTTCAGGTAAGAAGTCCCAGATGAAATAAAAATAAACAAAACACATAATTGAGTGTTTCTTCTTTTTTTTACATGATGTTATTTTGAAAATCAATGTTTTTCTAATTTTGCAATTGTTGTAGCATCATAGAGACGAGAATTTGCCGTACATATTATTATATATCATCAACCAGCTTGTGCAAATTTCATGGCACATTGAGGAAATGTTTGCATCATTTTTAAACGTATTATAAAGTAAAAGTAATATCGAACACAAAATTATCAAATTTACAACAAAATAAAAGTATTTATTTATAAAGTGTCTTTAATTCAAAAAAATGAGGGTACGATAGTTCTCTTTTTGGCGCCTGTACCGTGTACGTCCGCCTTTCTTTCCAATAAATTCTGGGGATCGAAGCTCAGACAGTATCCGCTAAGGGGACAAGTAAGCATCTAAACTTTGAAATACTACTTGACTGGCTTGGCTTGCATGTACTGCATCATATGGCCTTTGAATTTTATTATAGCCTAATCAATCGACAGCTGGCGAAATGACCGTAATTTGCGGGAAAAGAAAATTGAACGTCTGAGGTCAAGATGAGGTCGAACTTTGAACGTACGATCATGCACGGTTGAGGTCACCGGCGGGCACATCGAGTTCATTATCATTGACATGAAAATACTTCTGATATCGGTTTTTGGCATTACTTTTGCGATCCCCGGTACTTGTAATCTGTCCTCTGTTGACCAGTAGTCATTTACATCTGGCATGGTGTGAATTTCGATCAAATATTTTGCTATGAATGCCCGCATCTCATCAACCTTCGTCTCATACCAGTACTGGTTTACGTCGGCGCCGGGCCATCGACACAGAGTCGCGTAGTGGTTGATTTCATCAACAACTTGTTGGCGGAAAGGTGGCGGAATTAACAAAAAAAATAATCTAACAGCTGAGCTCCGATGCCTAAACTATGATAAGAAACAGATTCAGCGACCAGAAAATTCAGAAGATCGAAATTTTGTACCACGAGGCGACCCTTGAGATCTCACACTATTTATCGGGCGCTTCCGGTTATAGTTTGCATGCAGCATGTACTTGCCGTAGCGCTGCATCGATCTCACCTACGTCAATGTCACTCACTGTTTCTACGTTTTGAAAACGGATGAGCTCCGACACCTAAACGATGCTAAGGGCCAGATTCAGCGACCAGAAAATTCGGAAGATCGAAATTTTATACCATGGGACGACGATGGATCTCACGCAAGATATCGGGCGCTTCCGGTTACAGTTTGAAGTCCTAAAACTGGAGTATTTGCCGTAGCGCTGCATCGATCTCGCCAACGTCTATGTCACTCACTGTGTCTACGTCTGAAAAGCCTTCAAATTCCTCCTTTTCGTCATTGTCAAGGAAAATTCTCATGATTTAGGTATTCGAGCGACCGACATCCGCGATTTTTCAGTGAGGGTTGACGCTACGGCAGGACGTAAACAAAAATTTAAAATTCAAACTTAGCGACGCGTCTGAGAAAACATCGATCGATTTTGTGCAAAAACTTTTAATGGCAACCTGTATATTTATGAGCGGGAAAATGTAGCCTAACATGTGCTTAGTACGTCATCAGAAAATGATGATACGTTCATCACGGAAAACCGTTACGTTTCCCGCATTTTCAAATCGACCCGGAAGTCTGGAATGTTCGGGCGCTTTCGGGCGCTTTGGCCGCACCCCCATAGGGCGTTTGAGGGCGCTCTGGACTGCAAAGGGTTAAAAAGACCTAACCAGTTAAAATTGCGCACACTTGGTTGGACGATTTTATATAACAAGATATTACAAGGAATCAGCATATGCAGTTCTATTCTTTCTGTTTCTATAAAATTACTCATCATAGATTGCCCACTTGCAGAAAATGGATAGACCTCAAGACTTCTCACATCTGATCACTTAAAATCTGTGAGATGCATTCTGTGTCAGAGCTGCCAAAGTTAATCAGAGTACTCTGAGTGTGAGTGTGCCCCATCCACCACAGAAAGGCAAATAAGCTGAGATTTTCCAAACATCTATCCCCTTTATACAGCTAACCCCAAAAAGTTACAAACAAAAGCTGATACTGACACAAACAGTGGCAATGAACTTGAATCCAACCTCACCTGTGAAACAGCCTCTCCTAGTGTCATTTCCTTTGCTCCTTCACCTGCCATCTGTCCACGGGATGAGTACAAACTAACTTTGACGTCTGCAACATCACTAAACTTTGGATGGTTCTTTTCATTGGGATCTACAAAATGTTCAATTTCTGCCATTGCAAACTCCCTAGGTATAGGAACATTAATCAACAGTTAAGTGACTCCCCAGGACATACATAAAGATAGTACCAATTGACCGTACATACCCATCGTTCAGATTGGTGTAAAACCAGTAGACTAGGGGAATGTTTTCAGGAGCATGAAGTTATATGGCAAATTATATTAATGGCTTTGGTAGCTGATCGTAATATAAAAATTTATACTTTTCACTATTACATACATAGTTGCCAACAATATCAGTCGGCAACTCATTTAACTCTTATATTGCCAAGTTCGTTGTTCACCATCAGGTCAAGTTGGTTAAAACTTGTGAAACAAAACATGTACCATATGCTGTATTTTAACAAAACAAATGAGCATTTGAAGGCTCCTGAAAACACGGATACTGTACACACGATTTTCCCGGACTGAAGCTGCTATAATAGACCAAGCCAAGTAGGTGAAATACTTTAGGTTTTGGCTCAATACTGCTTTTTACTGACTTTGCAGATGGGCAAGTGATACTGTCTGGCAAGAAAAGCATTAAGACGGTGGTAATAATAATATTTACTCCTGTGCAAACGGGGATATTTGCACAAAAATCATTCTGATCAGTATACCCTGAAAGAGGTAGCAGGACATTTGACCCATCCCTGACTTTTTGTGTTAACTTTGACTCTGTATAATGCTACATTATTTATGTGTATTGATATTGGACACACAGAAATTTCACAATATTCCTAAACTGACTCAGAGAGTTTAGAAATCTCAAAAGTTAGACAGTAAACTCTACAGGTACTACATATGAAAGACTTTAAAAAGTTTTACTTTCAATTACTATCCATCTTTTCATTCAGGATATTGCTTACCCACCTTACTCTTATAAGTCCGGATCTCGGGGAGATTTCATTACGGAATGCATTCCCAATCTGTGCGGAGGCAAAGGGAAGCTTCCCTTGGTTGAATTCCAGGAGTCGCTTGAAATTGACGAAGATGCCTTGTGCCGTTTCCGGTCTTAAAAACCTGGATGGGTTACAAAAAGAAAGGGACATCATGTTCCTGGTTTTGTATTTCTTTCGTAGGACATCTCTCTCAATTCAATTCTTTTCAAATCAATGTTAAATATCAGATACTTGGTTAAAATGACAAAAAGTAATCACTCCAAATCTTGCTAATTTTTGCAAATAATTCTCACCTAAAAGATATGTAAAATCACATCTTTCAGGTACAGCCTTTTAACCAACAACTGACAAAACACTGAAATTGACCTATGACCTTAGTCCTGCAGGTCAATTCACCCTGATTTTCCACTCTGCAGAGATATCTGTGATTTTCAACCTACTCACCCTGGAATATTTCCTGCTGGGCCGATCGATGTACTGAACATCAAATTGAACTCTATTGGGTCACTGAGGTCATTGCCAGTAACTGGGGACTTGACATCGTACAGCTTGAACTTTTGACCCAACTCTTCCTGGCTGAAATTATCGGCTTCCCTGATCACTTGTTCGCACTCCTGCCTCTTCTCTGGCGTGATTTTCTTATCCATGAGTAGCTTTTCCATGTGAGCTGAATAAAACGAAGTCATTCATTTTCAAAGTGGCGTAGTAAGATGTGCAAGACTTTTTGTAACATCTCATTCTAATGCAAATATCAGCTTTTGATTCAGAAATTATATAGGAATTTCAAAACTCGATGGGTCTTGAAATATAATATAATGCAGTCATCATCTGTTTTTCTTAAAATTTAGTAAAATTAATGCATAATTACAGGTCAAATATTGATAATACAAGAGAGATGAACATAAGAATTGATGCACGTCTTATCACACTTCAGCAATTATGCTGTCAAGCTATTGGGCTGAAGATTGATTGACAACTGACTACAGATGATTGACAGCCACTTCCTCATGAAAATACTCACCTTCAAGAAGATGGTCAGCCCTAAAGCACTCTCCTGTCTTCACATCTTTGACCATAAAATCAGCAAATCTTTCAACATGTCCAGAAGCTCTGAACAGAAATATAGATACAAGATAGCATTAAAATCACATGGACAATTACACACATTATTTTTTAATCTTGCATGTTTGTAAACTTGACACATCCGGCATCAATTTCAGAATACAAATTGTAGTTTACAGACACAGACATTACAGGATGGGCACAAGTTGAAATGGAACAGACTGTAACTACCATGACTTTTGAAGAATTTCGGTTATATCTTGTGTGTGATAATTACTAGCAGATACAGATTCTGTACAAAGAACAGACTTTAACAGAACAGTACACAATTTACAGAGTGCACTGCCTTTAACCCTTTCACCAGCATGGTTTAGCCCAAACCTATTCCTCATCAAAGTTGAAAGTGGACCTGTTTATTGGGTATTGAGGATGAACAGGTTAGTGCAACACTGGTAATAAAGCATTCACAATGTCAGAAGGCAAAGATCTGAAGAAGTACAGTTCCTTTACCATTTCTTTAAATCACCCTGGCTGATTGTTCTTTTTAACTAAGAAAGTTCAATATACATAGAAGATAGCTGGAAGTGGGTGCAAGAATTGTAGGAAACTACTGAAGATTTATTTCTTCATTCTCACCTGAGTACTGGTTCTGGAGTCAACATGGCACAGTCTACTTCCAGCATACCCTCTTCAATAATAAAGTGCTTCCTCCACAAGTTCAGTATATTTGTTTTCATTGCACAGCCCATGGGACCAAAATCAAACAGGCCAGTAACACCTTCATGGTTCAAAAAATATTAAAGTACATGATTAGGTAAGTAAGTAACTGTTCTAAATTCTGTTACATTCAACGACAAAGAGATGCACACAAATTTTGATAAAAACAGTCAAGAGAAACTGCAAACCTATGGGAGTTTTTGCCCAAAACGGGACGTTATATATCTAGACTGTGTGTAGTATTCCCTAACTTTGACTCGGTCATCACCAAGTTTATGGAAGGAAACATTGTGTGTAGTAGCTGGTGACATCCTACAATAAAGTACCGTACCTCATTTGCATTTCAAAGAGTGAAATAACCATTTGCTCAGCAAAAGTATATTTGCTAAGAAATACTTTTCAAAGCACTTTACAAGATATCAACTTTCTAATGCAATGTCACTACTAACACCTGCTATTCAAATGAGTTGATAAAATGATGCCAATGGTAGATTGATTGATTCTCACAGTTTTCAAATTTTTTCCACCATCACCAAGCTCAATAATGCTAGTATGATTCATCTACTCATTTGCTTTACCTCCATATATTGCAAAAGAGTTGTCATAAAAAAATCTCCTTTTCAGCAAGTCCTCCATTTTCAGCCGATCAAATTTCTCTTCTTTGGCTTGAAAGGCCAGTTCCTTAATGCCATAAGAAAGGAAAAAGAAAGGATGTCATTTTCATAAGAAATTATTGACATCTATTTCTAACAAACTAGCGTATGTTGAATTCTTTATTCAATATGTGATGTGTAATTCTAAACCCAATACTAATTTTCCTACGATAAAAAGTTTGAAATAGAACTACTGTAACCTACAGATGTCCAGCTTAAAGGTTTGTTTGTTGTCACTAGTACGACTTCTGCAATACACATACTCTATACTGACAAATATCCACAGGAGATATATTCCTGTTTAAGGTAGTTTCCTGCTCGAAAATGAAAGCTTTAAACTTTTATCAAGCAAACCTACAACAATTCTCTTTCAAAATCAAGAATTGAGAATTGAGGGCCATCGTGTAGATTTTGGTACTAGTGAAACATACTACTTACTGTTTACGGACATTTAAAATTGAAAATGGCAGCATCCCTGTGTTAACTCTATCCGGCAAAATAAAATTCCCGATTTTCACAAATCAAGTCAGTGAAAAATTTCTTCAAAGTTCAATCCATACACTTCAAAATGAGAAGCCATGTGACAAGCAAAAATAATATTGTAAAAGTTATAGAGTCCATATATCTGTCCCCGAGGCCCATCGACGTTAAGGCTTTCATCTATAAATATTTAACAGACGACTACAAACTCACTTAGTCCATCTCTACCAGCTTCTATTAATTCTCTGCAAAAACAACAAAAACAGAAGTTACTACCTTATCTTCCAATGCTTTCCTTCTGGCTTTCAATTCAACCACTGCTTTTTTGATGTCAACTTCAGCAGCTTTTTCTTCCTTCATTTTACGAACAAGGTTGCCCTGGAGTACGAAAAAAATAGTTTATCATCTACATGAATGCTAAGTACCTCTTCTTGTTAAATTACTACATGATGATTTTCATAACTACTGTAATTATTTTTTGGACAATGTCATCATGGGTGACCAAATCTGTGGTTTGCGCCCTCAGTTTTATTCACAAATGCATGTGTGCCATAAAGAATGCATGATGGAAATAGGAAACACAACTGCAGGAGAATTGGACTCATGATGATATTGGTAAATAAACTATCAAATACTGAGTGGCTTTGCTTTGCCCTGTTACATTTGTCTTGGCTGAAAGTCAAGGGTGGGGGGGGGGGGGACTCTTGAAAAAGTCTGAACTTACTGTATCAAGGTCTACTGGGATTGTCCTACAGAAACTTAGAAGTTTGTTCAAAGCCCAGGAAAAGCAAGTTTTTCAAAATTTCAGAAAAAGCAATCGCTCCTTATTTAAAGCTATCTAGGCAGAATTTACTCTGTATCTAATCCATGGTTTTTGTAGGAAGAGAGGTATAAGTATTCCATGACAATTAAACCTTTTCCTGCCGGGTGTGTTCCATATCATTCCTGCCAAGATGAAGAAAGACAGCACTGACTTTCACCTACATGGCAGTGTCTCATAACAAGACTGTGTAATGTGCTTGTGCTGAGCTTGGTAGTTTGACTCTTAACAAAATCCAGCCAAACATGGCGCGTATCACTAAACTTGGCTGCCTGTTATTTTGACTGACACTTTTGAATTCCATTGACTTGGCAGGATAACAACCCTTGAATGCCAGCTACTAGGCACTCTGGAAATCAGTGCAATTTCCGCTGACTTTGAAGGATTAGGGTTTTAGTGCTCAAGAACACTGTGCTCTAAATTATCCTGATATTCAATGATACACACATTCTGTGTGCCTTGAGAAAATTTTACATACATCAAGATGAAAAATCACTGATATTAGGAAAACTTAAAATTTTATATAATTCCTCAGCTGTCAGATCAAAATAGTTTGGTTAAGTTTTAATGCGAGTGGTACACTGTTCAATTTCAAGATTTGGCAGGAATACACCTGGTACCATAGAGCTCCATGTTGGTACACATTACCTCAATTAAAGCAATACACAGAGGAACTTTGGGTGAAGAATGAAGAGACGAATCATCTGCTAGGCCTGAACAGCCAGACATTACTGTAAAAGGGATGAGTTGCATCAAGAATTCAGATCATGACACATGTCAAATTTCGACAAATGTAATCTCCATCAATTGATGGTGCTAAGGTTAACTTACATGTAAGTGAAGGTGAAAATGACATTGGGTGTGGAGGTCCCGACCCGGTCGCGCAATTTGTTTGCACTTGACGTCATCATTGCATGTGAATATTACTGTAGTTGAACTCTCTCACACGAAAATGTAGCAGAAAATGTTACCGGCGTTATACGACCCCCCACCGTATAACGCCGGTATCACACAGCCCTGTCAAGCAGAGCTATAAACGAAAATGTAGCCCTGCGAGTATGGCGAGAATGTCCGGCTTGACTACGCCGCGGAGTTGGGAGGCGGCGTAGCCAAAGCTGGACACTCTCGCCATACTCAGGGCTAACGGAAAATTGGGAAATGGAGCGCAAAATCATGTACAACATTATAATAAGAGTGTCTTTCGTGTGTAAACAACGGGATGTGACTACAACCATGGAGGTGACACCTCAATGGTGCGGCAAAATTTTACAAATGTAGGTAAATAATGGATAATTGACAGATGGGACATCCGTGCTGTACACCATATACACATGGAACTTCAGTTCAACCATACGGTCAATCAGCAATGAAGCCCTTCGACCTCCCTAGATGGACATGCGTCGTGCGCACACACATGCTCGTTAACGAAAGCAAAAGACGGAATTATGCAATTAAATGAACCAATAAAATACACCAAAAGATCAGAAGTTACAGCCATAATCACATACTTGCTCTTGGACCGCCACCCTCAAGGGGGCCAGGATTTCTTCCACGTTTGCAGCGTCGACTCCAGACATCTTCAAATAGTCGTCCCCGTACCGTATTTTCAACGTCCTCAGCCTCTCTCTGGCCTTTTTTGAACCCCAATGTGAAGGTAACTTGGTCCCCTGATATGCAGTATTACTGAATTGTCGATGTGTCAATCGTCTTGATACTACACACAGGATTTCTGATGCAATAAGGGCTACACGCATATCATTTCCATAGCCTTGCTGTCCATATGTTGAACCCGGCAAAATCCCACATGGCGACCTAGCTGTTTTTTTATCCTCTTTCAACAATAATTATTTTCCTCATTTATATGGATGCATAACTTCCTTCAATTTCATAATCTGCAAAATTTGGATACGGATTACTGAAATAATCGAATGTTTTATTCTAAATGAAACCAAGACTGCTGTGAATAAGGCATATTCTACATACACCAAATATTTTTTTAGAACGAGCCTAATTAACTTGACTATCTCTTTTCCCTTCCTGCGAGTTTCAATGCGCCACCTACGGTAAGGTGTAAAATTTGAGACGTGGCAATACGTGGCAAGCAGGATGTAGATGAACCTATTGTCTCCCTCACTGGTATTGTTCGCTTTTTTGTAGGAAATAACTCATCTTCTTTCCAGAGCATGCAAGAACCCACGACCATGCTAATTTAAGGTCGTTAACCCTAAACTTCGCCAGAAACTTCATAAAATAAGTTTATCGAGATTGCCTATAAGCTTACTGTCGCCATTTTCTTCAGACATACAAGCATAGGGTATTAAGTAGTCATTAATGATAATAAAGATATATGAAAATATTATTATTGTTTATTATAAAGAAATGTGGGAAATATGAAAATTATAGTTGTTGTTATTATTTTTATTATTATCATTATCATTATAAAGCACCATTGGCAATGTTGAATTCCTACCTAAGTTCGCCAGCCTAGCGAAAAGTACTCTATCTACATACACTCGATAGAGTACTTTTCGCTGGGCAGGTGAACTTTGGTAGTTCAACATTGCCAATAGTGCTTCATAATGGTGATGATGATGATAATAATGAAAATAACAACAATAACAATGACATATTTTTCATATTTCTTCAATAATTTTCATATTTTCCATATTTCTTCATAACAACAACAACAACAACAACAATAATAATAATAATAATAATAATAACAACAACAATAATAATAATAATTGTATATTTCTTTATTATCATTAATGACTACTGAATACCCTATGATAGAAGATTACAACGTGATGTTGTGGCGCTGTGCAATGGCAGCAAAAATTGTAAATTAAAGATAAGATTTCTTGTTTACTTTTTTGTTTTCCTTTATCTAGAATATCTGTTCATTTTTTCTCGTAACTACACGGCAACCAATTACTGCTAGTGACTTTAGGGCCTAAATCCAATATAACTCTGTAATATTCAACATTATATAGCTTAGTCAATACCAGAGAAATTTGTGACGTCATCCCCAATTATTACTGATAATGTATCTAGTATAGTGGCTAAAGATGTGTTCTACATCGACAAATTCCCCGGTATTGCCAAAACTATAAATAATATCTCTAATGTAGACCATCCCCGCCCATAATGGACTCGAGCAAACTTTGCACTCCATAATGTACTTGGCTTTGCCACGCACATGATGACTTTGTTTTGCAAAGTTTCCTTTCGTCCATTATGGACCGGGAGGGAGTACAGTACATTATTGTGTTATTCTACCTCAGACCTAATAACAACTTTTTAAAGAACAAAAATCTGAGAAAATGAGCAAGGCTATGTCTGTTGTCAAACAATGTACAGAATAGAATTGGAGATCATGTCGACTTCCCTGATAATGTTTTTGAAGAATGGACTCTGAAGGAATATCACGTTGCTGAAAAACAAAAGGCCTGACTGTAATGAAACATAGGGCCAAAGTCCCTGAAGTTACTATAGACATGGATGCAAAATTAAGTATTTCCTGACTGTATGAAATTATCTCACTAGGGTCATCCTAGGGACCTGTAAACCAAATATTAAAGCTGTCTGACCAGGGGTTTTGAAAAAACAAGCGACCCAACAGTTGACAGAGCTCTGCTGTGTTATGTAGAGAAGGTGGATATCTTTGATAGCTCATTTCAGGATGGCCTGACCAAAAATGGCAAATATAGCTGCAAAAATACAAAATTGATGATTTTATCATAATTTCAATATATTACATTAAGATAAAGCCTAGGAACCTATATACCAAATATCAAAGCTATCAGATGAGTAACTTTTGAGAAACAAATATTTTGACCAAAAATGACAAAAATTGACCCAAAAATACAAAAATTGAAGATTTCATCAAATTTCAATATATCACACTAAGACAACCCCTAGGAACCTGTATACCAAATATCAAAGTCATCAGACAAGTAGTTTTTGAGAAACACATTTTTTGACATACATACATACATACATACATACATACATACATACATACATACATACATACATACATACATACATACATACATACATACATACATACATACAGACTGACGACGGGACGCCGGACGGATACCCATCCCAATAGCTTCTATAGTCTATAGTAGCTAAAACAACTCTTGAGGAACGTTTAGGCAATATTCAAAATATCAATTAAAAGTTCTGTGTAAAACATTTCCAAGATTCCCCCCCCTAAAACAAAGCGATCACTCCCCTAGCAAGGAAAGCCTCGTATAAAATAGTCTGAAATCGTCATGATTTCATGAGTTAAACTCTTTCGCCTCTCCTTCCATATCTCACTCTGTATATCACTATTTCTACATACCAGCTGTGGAATGGTAGCAGAGTCACGCCCTTCTCACGATTTCGGATTATATGCAAGTGATATCTTGCGTTCCTTGTATGGTCGAGGCTAAAGAAATCTCTTATATCAACTTGCTTTGTTGCATATTTTACACTTGAATCTGGTTGTAAGCTTTTATGTTTACAGACGCTACATTCCATTAGGCACGATGAGAGTGTTGAATGATGTATTGTTTTAATACTACATCCCTCAACAGCGGTTCTTCAACTTATTGAACATACTATCCAGCACCAAAGTACACGTACATTTATATGATGTACATTTAATACTGATTGTCGCACGGGTCCTTCTCTCTACCTTCCACTGAATAAATGCACGTTGAATGCAAGCGAACTAAGCTGCGCCCTCACAGTCCACAGTACCAGTCTCTTTTCACATTCTGATACAAAAAAGATGATTCATCGTCGTAAACCACGCCCTCTTCGGCGAGTCTTATCACCCAACGCTTGATTTTTGCGAAGGTCACCGGAGCGGAAATTATTGCTCTGGCCTGCGAGAATGAGATGATTGTGCCAACCGCCCATGTGTATCCTCTCATATCCAATAGCTCAGCCAAATTGCAAATCATAGCGCATGTCACATTTTATTTCTACATTTCAAACCCTGGTAGCGTCATGTTTCATTTTCCATTTAAGTTGTCTTTATAGCCCCATTAGCCGTAAGTTTTATATATTTTCCAGTAGCTTTGTAATGTTTGTTAAGTAAATGCAATTTCTTGTGTTATGCTCCCAAAATCACGGTGAAATGCGTGGTGATATACTCATCACTGCAGTCTGCCTGAGTATTATATATATATATATATATATATATATTATATATATATACACACGCACATAACACACGCGTGTTGTGAGTGCGTTATGTATAAAAGCCTCCATGTCCCCAGTAAAAGAGAGGTACAAATATCTCGTCGCTCCCATTCACTTAAGAAAATAGGGTTTCGAACGTGAAATATTAAAAATCACGTCAAGAAATACTGAAGCTCTGGATTTAATGGGTGGAATTTTATCTACGAATCACGGTAAAATAATGTGAAATAAATTGAAATGCCGAAGAAAGTTTTACATGATACGATATCAATAGAAAGAAATCAAAGTGCCGTGTCGAGCATTTAATGTTACAAAATGTCTCTCTTGTTCAGCCTTCCTCTCTGTTTTCACCAATTCCGACAATCGCTGTAACGGATATTATATTTTACTCTCTCTCGCCAGTCTACAGTGCAATATAGAGAGAGAGGAAAGATACGTTTCGTTCGAACGAACATATGCATGAGGCAACCCTATGATCAACTTGCTTACATTTGCAAATGTGTTATTTTTACTCGCTAGTTAGCATAAGCTGGTATAACCCTGCATGATTTCTGGATCTCCATTACTAATCTAATATCCGAAGATGGATGGTAAGGAATGTAACATTGGGCAATATAGGCGAACTTTACAGCAACGATTATGCAATTTCGCCTTGTTTCATCCCATTGTACCATCCATAAGTTTGAGCATTGAGGTTTGGCTTTGTTTCCAAGTTGACGGTACGAAAGTTTCTTTTCATAATTATCAACGGGTTTACTTAGAAATGGTATTTTTACGACTCGCGAAATCAACTTCGCATCAAAGTTCACGTATTTTTTTAGAGTGCAGGTTTTTTCCTAAACAAAAATTCACTGAACTTTTGACGATTATCCGTCGTGAGTTCAACTGTCTGTAAATCATCACAATTTAAACTCCATAAATAGAACTAGCTAAGTTAATGGAACTATTCGATAGCCAAAAGGAAGAAACATTTAATTACTTCCTTTACATTTTACATCCAAAAAATTAGAGCTAATGAGATTCAAGCTGTTCATACAGCGCCTTAGTTACAAGATCGGAAGTTGACTATGAGGAAGAAGTGACAGTATTTGTGAATGAACCCTGTCTTTGTACTACGAAATACCGCTATCCTTGATATGACGCAAAACTTCGCAATTTGCGTTATACTGTTTCTAAAGTGGCCCTCAAGGAATACACTTTGTCATGGCGTGACACGTACGGAATGTGCGAATGACGACCACTAATTTACGTGAAAAAAGTACAGTTACAACGTCATCAGCTTGTACGTGTTTTCCCCGATGACGGCCCGGGGTCGAAATGATCTATATACGTGTGATTCCGACTCTCTTTCAAAATGTTATGACGTTTTGACGGCAAAGCATTGAAATCCATTGAAATCAGTAAAAATCACTTTGGAAAAAACATTGCCCCTACCTATGATTTTGAGCATCAATTAAGTTTGTTCCGTCCATATTACAATGTTGTGTCTGGTTTTACTCCCATTATGAATGTTGATCCACTTTCAACTTGTAAACCTCTGTTTGTGTGTTTTGTTTAATGTTATTGTTGACAGCTGAATTCAAATCCCAATTAGAATCAGTAATAACAATAATTATCAACAATAACGTTACATATTGTACACAAGATGAGCTGCGTTTAAGGTGCCGCTGCACGTAACACAGCATATTTTGTTCAAAATCACTTTTTTAAAGATTCATTGCATTTTAAGTAATTGTCGAACCGAGAATAAAATGTTGGTTGGGTACGTTTATCTTTTAGCTTGTCAAACAGTCGTAATTTAGGTGAGAAAGATGTGTTAATATATGCAAATCACCCGATTTTCTCGCTTCTCTTTTCTCCCAATTTCTTTCCAGAGAATTTAACTCCGCTCTGCCTCGGTCAAATTTTCCAAAATTTGCACATTATTTTCTTTAAATACTATTTAACAAAACGACTATTTTGTTTGGCAATAAAGTTCTTAACTTTTGAATAAGAGCCATATAATTTTACTTATCATGATTTTAATCACATTTTTTGAGTATCAGTCTTTCAACCCTGCCATTTTAGAATGAGGATAGACAATGCAAAATAAAATAGATTATTTTTTATCGTTAATACCAAAATTGAGGTCTTTTACCCCAAATATACATCCCTTCATCCTTCGAGTAAACTATTGCTACTATACTAAACTTTAGATTCTCTGCTTTTTGAAAAGATATAGTATGAAGGGGTTTCCTTGATGAAAAATACTCCTTTGAAAAAAACTTTGTTGGATAGAACAGTTATTTTTTACTATGGTAGAGGGACCTGAAAAAGCTATGGTTGATGTATGGATCCTAATATATATTCACTGAAACAAAACAAAAAGCCCCCAAAACAACAACAACAACACCAACAACACCACCACCAACAACAACAACACAACAACAACAACAACAACAATAACAACAATCCCCGAAAAACACACATTAATGTAGAATGCGCCTCGAGGACAGATATGCGTACTCTCAATACTTTTCTGGCCTACAGATTGCTGGTCCTCATTTTGAAGGGCTCGGGGTAAGTAAAGTTAACACCATGTTATTTAGTTTTTTGAAAATCGAAAATTGAATTTTCCCCATTAAGAATTAACATAGGTACTGGATAGCGGCCATTTTTAACTATCACTAAAATTTGCAAGGTGACCCATGATTTTTATTCTTGATTTGTTGAGAGTATGGTTGAAAGTTTGACAGAATTCGTGGTCGGTCTATGTTTTTGGCGACGTCAATATGGCATTATTTGGCCTATTGCTTTAGTTCATATGTGCATTGGACCAATAGTGTACGTTGGTAAGTGCTAGGCGAATCCTCAACTGTCAAAAACGTTCTTTCATATTCAGGCATATACACCTAAACCATACATATAAGCACCCTGACAGGACAGGACAGACTATATTTAATTCCAGTTTAATTCGCGTCTCTGACGCGATCAAACATTGTCCAAGGAAAGCCTTTAATTCTTTCAAAATCAATAATACTATTTTGTGGTCGTCATACGCTCTTTTTACCGTTCTGAGAAAAACAAATTACCCAAATTTACCGATATTTAAATTTCAAAATGACCGCTATAACTATGTTAATCTACGGGGGAACATTAATTTTTTTCTATTTTCACGAACTTCATTTACTCAAAAAGCTTAAAAATGAGTTGGCCCAAGCATCATGCCAGCAAAAGAGTCTGAATATCAGTTCCAGAGGTGCATTCGTTAATTGGCAAAACTGGCCGAGAGTTAATTTTCTCTTTGCCACCTTTGTTTTTTATCGAGTTGCTTCTGTTGCAAAGCTTCCGTTTGTTCCACTTTACATGTAATTAATCATGTTTTCAAAACTTTTTATGATTTCTGGTTTGCCAATTTCCTGAAATTGATCGATAAGCTTATTATTCGGCTGTAACTCTTAGTTGAAATATATTACTACGTTCTATATACTACTGAAATCTAATAAAAATTAAAAAAGAAATAAAAAGCAGGGTTAGTTAAAATATATTACTACGTTCCTTATACTACTGAAATCTAATAAAAATTAAAAAAAGAAATAAAAAGCAGGGTTCCCAAATGGCATTTAAATACAGTCGACAGATACCAACTTCAGACAAGTGAAAATAGTCTCTGTACTGTACATGTCTTTTGCTTAATTTTCTTGTCGATGACTTATGGTCATGTGTTCCTTGACAAGAAAACGAACTGCATTGTATAATACCAGATATCGCGGTGAGAATTCACACATCCTCAGAGTGCGTCACTTTTCGCTCCTTACATTCGAAAGTGTGAGACGATCTGTCACGACATTTGCGACAGATGACGCATAATTGCGGTGAAGCGACAACTCTGCAGGGAATTGAAAAAAATGAAACCAGTTCAATCCCGAAACTTTGGGAGCCTGTAGTATCATCGAATTGCTCAGCAGTGTTATCTCTGCAATCTTCGAACATTTAAATCATCTATGCCTTTGAAATAGGGATCGTATCGATTTTTATTTAGGAGATATAGTAATATGCCCCCTCCGGACCGGACCTCCTGGACGACAGCCAACTTTGCACAACATAATCCACGAGGCGCGACGAAGCCGAGCACATCACGGAGAGCAAATTTAAAGTTTGCTTGAGTCCATTATGGGCCGGTAGGGATACATTATTGGTATTATTTTATGGTTTTGGCAATGCCAGTGAATTTGTTGATATAGAAAACTTCTGGGGCCACAATACTTGATAATTAGACACATTATCATCAATAATCTTAGGGATGACGTCACAAATTTCACTGGTATTGACAGAGCCATAATATATTAAAATTTAGCCTCAGTATGACGACAGTGCCATAGCAGTATACAAAGTTGTGACTGTATATATGACATGTTGTCATACATTAGCGGGCTCGATTAGTCAGTAAGGTTCACGCTATTAGTATAATGATATAAAGTACGTTTTATATTTTTAAAAATTGAACAAAATGGCATGATATAAACTTCGCTTAGTTTAGCACTGAAATTGTGCCCTATTTTGGACTAAAACCAAATAACTAATTTGTGTTATAACTTTTATATTTTACCGCCAGTATTTTTATTTGTTTAACGTATTTGTTTTCCACCATGCCCAATACTATAGCAAAGACGAAAATGAAACGAAATATTGTGTGCGAATATGGAGAGTCTCAAGGGAGACATTGGTTCCTGGTATACAATATTCATTTATAATCATCATCATTGAGATTATGAAATATCGATATATTTGGCATGATAAAACTAAAAGTAATATACATTTGCAACCTATTTACGGCTTGATGACACGCCCTTACTTTATGATGGTACCCATACAAGTGCAATATTATTCCAATACGTGCAATACGTTGAAATAATAAACGTATTCATATCGCGATCATACCCACCCGCGTTCTGAAACATCCGTTTACTCTGTGATGGTACATGTTCTCATCGTGATAGTACCATATGCATTTGCTGCGGTTCCGTAGCTCTACCACTCCCTTTGCTGGTTGTGTTGGGGGAGTGGGGCAACCAGCAAAGGGAGTGGTAGGGCTACGGAACCCCAGCAACATATACATATACCTTTCGATGGTATCCATGCAGATATTGCAGTGGTATACACTGTGCCTGTATACATTGCCATGATACCAATTTAGTTCTACTCCGTTTACACCCACTATCAAACACAGAGATGTTAGATTGCTTTGATACCCACTGCACGACATCGTGATCTTACACGGTGATGATAACAACAGTCACTCGTGAGCTATTCAGCTCTGGGACTATTCGCCCCATAGACGTGTGTACATAAGCGAGAAAAAAAACCCGCTTGTGTACACACGTCTATGGGGCGAATAGTCCCAGAGCTGAATAGCTCACCAGTGACTGTGATGATAACAATTCACATTGTGACGTTAAATCGCGATGATATCCATTTACTCTGTGAGGTCACATCCCGATGACAAATGTGATATCTCGTGATAATACCCATTTACATTGTGACGTCACATCGTGATGATATCACATCGTGATAATACCCATTTGTCTGACATCGTGATGATATCCACTGACATTGTGACGTCACATCGTGATGATATCACATCGTGATAATACCCATTTGTCTGACATCGTGATGATATCCACTGACATTGTGACGTCACATCCTGTTGATACCCAATATAATACATTGCGATGTCTGTCTCTTAGGCCATAGTACTCATTTACTTTCAGTGATGCTCCTTTTCCAGATGCTATCCTGTCGCATCGTTATGATCAGAGAATTTACTTTGACGAGTTGCATAGTTTCCGTGCACCGTACCTCAGTGACACATGTTCAGATCTCTTGAATTTTTCAAATAACTTTCTGATCTACAATTTTGTAGCTCTTGGAGAAAGTAAAGTTGATCAGCTTAATTTTGATGAAAATCGAAAGTATAATTTTCCCCGTAAAGTTAACACAAGGATGGTGGCCATTTTGAATTTCAAATATCAGTAAAATATCGGATGATTTGCTTCTCTAGTACCATAATTTGCACAGTGACCCCTGACCTATTTGTTATTTTGAAAGAGAGTGGTTTCTTCAAGGCAAGTTTCAGCAAAAGTTTAAGTCTTTCACTTCCGATACTCATATTACCTTAATACCCCCCGTACATTTCATCAAGCAAGTATATCGTGTTGAGTTCATTCGTGCTTGACTTTTGAGTAAAATAGATGTAATTTGTAAAGATTCAAGACGCAGCAAAGTAATTCATAATCATTTTCGTGACGACATACGAAGATCCTGTACCGTGAACTTAAAACTTGAAAATGAGAGATGTGAACTTTCTCTTATTCTTTAACTTTGACCCATTCACCTCATAATCAACAGTACAAAATCCTGGATGCACATTTTGATTTAGAGAGAAGCGTGTGTAAATTGAATTTTACGGACATTTTAAAAATCTAACGGCGCCAGTCTCTGTTATAGGAAATATCCCACCCCCAATCCATTGACAACTTTCTCTTTTCAACAATGCTTGACATACGGTCCCAAATATGAAGCATTTGCGAGGAATTATACGATTTTGAAAGTGTGAAAATTAGTCATCCAAGGGCATGCATTTCCATGAAGAGAGACAACTTCCCATTCATGTTCTAATCCATTATTGACATGAAGACCTTTCAATCGACGATGTGGATCTTATCCTCGAATATATGAATTATGACGATTGATATACTAGTACAATGACAGAGACACGCATAGACACGATGTATTCCGGTGATGGTATTGACATCGGAACTTGTTCGACCATTTCTCTAATGTGTGGACCATTTGATATCGTCGGGAGGGGGGAGGCTTGGAAGATTAAAAAAATATTTCGAGAGGTTGCCTTGTAAATAATCTAGCCAAGGACTATACAGAAAAACAAAAAAACGAAGAAAGATTGCCAGCAGACATAAAAAAACAAATAATGCATCGACAGTTCATCTTTAATTTTCTGCGTGCCCCTCTGGCACATCATATTTACATATCTTTTAATCTTGTTTTACATGTACTCAGTGTTTCAATTTGAAACGTTTAGTAGCATGATCAGTTGATGTAATTCTGCTACAGTTTCTCATCCTTACACCTGGAAACATCTTGAATACTCAATTCAACTTGTCCACATAGCCTTGCCGGATATACCTTGTGTCCATCGTTGCTCTTATCCGTACAATCGTACAAAAGTCGTACATAAAGTGGTTCCCGACCTCACCTCACTGTTGAATGTTCCCAGAATTTTCCTTTTTCAGAGTCCAGAAACTTTAAGTATTTTTGCAATGCAAGGTGACGAGGGTTGTGATTTATCGATGTTATAGGATACACCAGTTAATATCTTCAAGTAGAAGCTGCATTCCAAAATGAGTAGCCATACCCTAAATTTGAACCAAGGTATCACACAAACTTCTGGAACAGAAATCTCAATCGCTACTGTATCATACGTATGCAGAAGCTATACGTTTTTATTTCTTTGCATTGATTTGCAATGCTTTGCATAAGATTGTGAAAAGAAAATGGAATTTTTTTCTATGGGGATATTCATTTGTCTCTGTTGATAAGGTGATAATGGGAAATCGTTTTGTGTCTACATGTTTTGAGTCTTCACACTCTGTTAAAAACACTCAAAATGGCAACCTATAAATAACCCCATTTCAATAAGTAAAATTCAAAATTTTCTGTATCAGGATTTGGACATCCACTCCTAACCACCCTAAGTAATTGGACTTAAACGTGTCATTTCAGTATTCCACCAACTCTATGTATTTAGAGTCTTCCAAGAAATCTTTAGTCGGTTTGTGCCACATGCTTTTAGCCTACTACCTAGAACAAATTTATCACTACTAGGGCAATGGTAGTGGTTTTCTTAGGGCTCTGTCACACCCTGGACGATTTAGCCAGCGTATGCCGACGTATAAAAAAATTCTCTAAAACGCTGGCTAACGATGTATTTTTCAATTTGTGGCGTATACATAGCGTATTCATAACGTACTCACAGGTTGAAATCCGTTTTGGGTGAGATAGACAATTATCTCGACGCATAATATGAGCCCGAATATGAGCAACTTTAAATAACGTGTGTGAACGTGTGCCAACGAGCGCATAACCTATCTACAACCTATGGCTCTCGTGTGCGGGACACATGAGCAATACGCTGGCATAAGTCGAAAAGTTTTGTGCAATGGCATGCACAAAATACCAGCGTGCTTCAGCGTGCTCTTAACTTATGCAAATCCTAACCATAATGTATTCGACTTACGCCCAGCATACGCTGGCAAAATCGTCAGGGTGTGACAGGGCCATTACAGATTGCGACCTGGTACCTCGACGACTTTGTATTTGTCTCCATCACTAATTTTGCTGCAGTAAAGTCTGCGTCTATTTTCTTTCCAACTTTCCATATTCCTGAAACAGATGTTGTTTACCCAAAGTCTAGTTCCACATAAACTTTGTACTAGCCTGCTCTACACTTATTTCCTTATTTTGTCCTGTAATGTGAAGAAAAGAACGGTGAATGTTGGCATTTCAGCGCGCGTAGAAAAAGGGAGATTCGTTTCAGAGCTGAAGTGAGGGTTGGCGGGATTCGAATTCATACATCTGAAAAAAGTCATTCCAGTTGAAGCTCGGAGAAAAAAATAACGTTCCAAAGTCAATCTTTCAAGACCCCTCCACCAATATTATACCGTCCATCCCTAAATAATTGATTTTCATCTAGCTCCTTTGCATCTCTCCTAGCTGTTCTGAGTTTAACTGATACCGAGTACCAATGGGATAAAAAGTGTATTATTTCTCCATTATTACACATCTTCCATAGCAACATCTATATGGTCCATTTTCCAGTTATTGGCTGGAATCAGCCTTTCGAGGAGACAGCTCTTCCAACCACTGAATCGTGGGTATAGCGTGCGATGGGCACTGCAAGACGCCCTCATCGCGCTAGTCATGTTCGGAATGTAAATCAACACTTTTGCGAGATTGATCAAGATAGCAACTACGATAGTTGCAGCATCCGGTAGTAGTATGCGCAGACAACAGTGTGACAACCGGAACTAATTTACGAGAACATGAGTGAACATTTCAAATTTTATTTAATTGCTGTTCAACTGTCGAGCCAACAATAGGTCAAACCGTCGCGGTGTCTCCCTCGTTCCATACATCAGAAGGCAATGCATAGATATGAGGTCGTACTTCCGGATCAGTGCGTAATAATGACCATTCTCTATTATCTTCGCTTGATTACAATCTCGTTTACATATGATTAGCTCTTAGGAATTGGTTTATCTTGTTGTAGAAGCTCTATCCAGGATCGCATTTTATTGAATATCTTCTTTACCGTACCCGTACCGCCCGTAGTTTTAGGTATCTATCTTTCAATTATTAGAGCTCTATTAACTGTAACTTTTTTGTATTTCCCATCGTTTCCTCTGTAACATGATCATGTCTGAGAGATTAAGTTTTTTGATCAGATTGGTCGGAAGGATATATCCATATTTAGAACATTCTTCTGACTTGGGCCTACTTTTTCAGATATTTGAAGAGCGTTTGAATTTCTATTTTCACGCTTTTGAATATTGTCTTTGTAAAAACAGCAAGGTGAGAATTTTTTTCTGGTTTTTGATATATGCGTTTTATTTAAAGCGGCAGTCCTAAATCCCTGGTTCTCACATAAGTCGTTATTGACATTCAATATTTACATGGTGTTAGCTCTTTATTTTCCCTTGAAATATTTATCAAGTCGGTCAATTCGCTTTTGATAAAGTTGATAAATTTTATACCTGCCCCGTCAAAAAAATAAAAAAAATAAAAAAATTGATCACCGACCTAAAGAGTTATAATAAATAACTTATGCATAGTTGGTTTGTAAAGAAATTATCGGAGAGGTTATAAAACCACGTGCTAAAATTTCCCCTTCTTAAAATGTCATCGTTAATTTTTCCCTTGACGTAAGCCATTTATGTACTTTGAGGTTTTGAAGTTGATGGCTTTCGAATTACACTTTCTGTGACTAAGGATCCTAAATTTGTGGTTGGCAAAGTCCGACGGTTGCCTGGCCTTTCTGTTTGTGTAGTTTAGGCTACTCATAGTCGTCCTATAAGTCCGGCACTTGTACTCGTGCTTACCAAGCCCTCATCGGTTAGCATCGGTTAGAAATGGTCAAGTGAGGAATTTGTTTATTGAATACATTTTTTGATGTTGTTTTTATTTTCAAAACCAAATACACAGACAGCATGAGAAGAACTGAACGAAGTTTAATCAAGAATGGCTTTTACAACAATTTGAAGCAATTAAAAGTATATTAAAGCAGCAGCTATGTAGTGAAGTAGGCCTACATAAAATTACATCTTTCAGTCTCCATTTCGCGATATGAATTTCCATCTTGCTACTACTTTTTGCAATACCTTTCTCCACATCCCGTATTTGTTTCAACATTGTCCCAAATCTCGGAAAATACAGGTAAACAGTTCTGCATTTTCCATCGATACAAATGTCGTTTCCGGTCCCAACGATCAAAAGATGTTTGTAAAATCGAAGGAACCAGAATTAGCCTGGGCTATGTGCTGAAGAGTTGGAACACTCTGAACAGCCTATTGCTGTAATTAGAATATTTTGAAACATGGTACAAAGTAAATGAAACTGGCGTAGAAACAAATTGTCTAATTTACCGTGGCAGAGACCGGAAGAAGCTACTCGAGGGATATTATTTTATATTATTTTTGCTGTAATATAAATAGACTAGCACATATCCGAGCGGGCGCCGTCCGCTGAGAAAGTGCCAGTGACGGCGCTGTGCGTAGGAATATAATCATGAGTAAGTAAAGCGGTTAGTAGGCGGGAACTGGCGATGAAATGCGATCACTGCATTGTGATGGAAACGATAACGTAGATCATCCTTCGTGACCTTGAAATTACCACATAAGCTGCGGGAAATCTCACTTTTCCTTCTCTTGCCGCACTATCTATCTAGCTTTGCCGTAGACCGAGCTTAGCGGTGCTCTGCGGTGCCGCGATTTGCCAAATTATCAGTTGTTGCAACGCGCACGTGTGATTTGTTTACGTTGCAGTGTCACTTCATAGTACTCTAGTCACTGCAGTCAGTTCGGGTTCGTGTGATTGAACGCCCAACTTCCCGATCTTCCATTCTCCGCTGCTGGCTGTCAACTGCACTTAGTTATATACTGTGGATTTCACTTCCTGCGTGTCTTATAATTCTAGTATGCAGAAGGATAGTATAGAAGCAAGGAAACATGGCCCGATTCTTACGGATTCCGGCAAAATCCAGAAGGTAAAAAGTTAAATGGAGTGTTCGCCGTACACATAGATATAGATATGTTGTGAAGTTGTGACAGCTAGACCTGAATCGCCTGGGCTTTGTTATGTTGCCGGGTCCATTTTATGGCCTATATACACTTTGCGAAACCCGGAACCGGTCAACGCGTTCGTTCTACGTTGTTAAGAGCTTAGGAGACCGATATTTTTTCACCATCTCTGTCACGATCATGTTTTTCTCTCCGTCAGGGCGGCGAAGACAAGACAGAAGAGAACGTGAACGTAAAAGTGAACGGGTTGAAAGCCGAGTCGCATACGCCATCCGAGCGGACCAACGCCGAAACTAGCAAGGAAGATACACAAAACGAAAACCAAACAAACAACAACAATGTTAGTGACACTAATGCCGACTACGATCAAGAATCCGGGAATAAGTACAAGAAAAGTAGCGAAAGAAACGAGAAAAAGGTAAATTTTGCGAGTGTGGGCGTTGAGTTGGGGCTGAACACAAGCCTAGGGGTGTACTGAAAGGCCTCCTTAGAGTGGTGCGAAATTCACACAGGGAAGTGGGGCAAAAAGGGGTTTTCGGTTCCGCGCAAATCTGTATAAATATTACAATATAAAGCAGACGAGATTTCATTTGCGACCGATGACTAGGGTCAGCCCAGGGCGAACCAAATACAAGTGCACATATCAAGATAAAGTGTGAATTTTGTGTACAAGTTAAGTACATAGGGGCTTTGTTTTCCTCTGAAAAGGCATCACTTTGAATGAATGAAGGTACGAATGAATGAAGTATGTTGCAGATGGCAGTGCGATTCAAAAAGCAATGCATACTGTGCCTTTGTCCTGCCTGACTGTCACATACCCCTGCCATTGTCTACAGCAGTTGCGTTTCCTCTTTCAATTGGGGCGCTAAATAGAATAAGAATGCCCTTGTTCTAATTTAACTGATGCTAAATGGCAAGCAATTTTAATTTCTAAAGTCACCATTTACACACTGTATGAGGATGGTGCAAATCAATAGAAGGACAGCAATTTATAATTATACTTAGAAACCGAAATTGAAACTGCGCACACATGCACATTTTGTATATTTTTTAACTGCCTTTAAAAACCTCAAACATCTTTAAATTCTTTCTCTCCCAGCGTCTCTAGTTTTAATATGCATTTTCTAGACCAATGAAGGTGATAGCAAACTTCTTAGTTTTCTCCAAACAAATACTAGTAACTAGAACTCTGTTCTGTTCTGCTGGCATTTATTTTTGCTGGTATGAGAATTTTTCCCATGAATTTTATGTATAAAGTGATTCATTCTGCATGCTGGCAGCAGGGCTGCGGAAACTTTAACGAAAACTTTGCATAACATGCAGTACAGCTCTAGACATGCTCAGCCTCACACACTGTCAAAGTCTTGCAGGTGTATGTCAATATACTCCATTGTTATCAATTGTAAAGGCAGGCTTGGCTGTAGAGTTGCGCTGGTCCCAGAGATTCTGCTGTTTTTGCTCAACATTGTGCAAGAGAAACATTATTGTAACAATTTGTCTAAAGGGAAGGTATACATTTTGAACATAAAATTAAATTGCTTTAAATCTGATGCTTCCTGATGCATCACCAGCAAAAAAACAAAGTAGGTAAAAATGGCATACATTCTCAAGTGGCACTTCAAAAGTTCAAATATAGTCTAGGGTGATGACACAAATTATCAATGCAGCACAAATCAAGACATTTACCCTTCATCGTAAGCCAGCTCATGCTTATCACTTATGGCTCTGTGTGAAGTGTCAGAAATGTCTGGAAAACCATACATTTGGAGCAGCCAATAGGCGCTGTTGAATCCACCTGTCAGGGTGCATTTTGTCCTGTGATTGGCACACGTGTTTGATCATTGATAACCGTGTAATGAAACCGATCATTCAGACCAGCCCTCTCATGTTTACATGAGTTCTGACAAAACTGCATAGATATAATGTCAGGATTTTGTTATCAGAAAGTATAATGCCATAAAGCTGAAATCAAACTGTAGGCTTTCAGGAAGTGTATTTTTGTTATCATTTTGCAGCTTTTACGTCCTTAAAAATTATTTTAAAGCCATTGTTGCCATATAATTATTCATTCCAGGTTCATTGGAGGAGACTAGACTAGACATGCTGGTAGCAAGGAATATTGTAACAAACAAAGTAATAGGAATACAAAATTACTGAATTTAAATTATTCTTATATTTTGTTTAAAAAAAATCGAGATAATGGAATTAATACAAAACAAGGGCGGAAGTTATGTCTGTGTTTGAAATCTTTTGGACAATGAAATCGTAGTAACTTCAAGATAAGCAATCTTTGCTGCACCAAATTCATTCATTTTTCATAAATAATCATTTAAATTTTAATAACATGTATCGAGGTATAAGAAAGATTGTATGGGGGATTCAGGGATAATACTTCATTACACAAAGTTATGTAAAGAGGTCGCAGTGTATTACTATTAGCATATAGATGTCAAAAGAAGTTTGTGTTCTCAGGTATTTTTTTTTACAATGGACCCTGATTCAAGTCTGTACGCCTGAATGAATTTGACTCTTTTGTTTCTTAACATGACATAAGTACATACAGTGAGTGGGTGGGGGTTTGGGAATGCAGTAACAATTGCCAACATTCCATTTGAAAATATCAAACTAGAATACCATGTTGCCTGGGTGGAGATACTTGAAAGATCTCATTCATGCTACCTTTAAAAAATATATGACCTTGAAAGATCTTCTTTTTGGCATGATGCACTTTGGTGGCGGGATTTAGTTCACTATTTACTGTAAATATTTTGTTTTTAATATCGGAGCAGTTTCTCAATATCCACTATGGAAGATTGATGAATCTGTAGATGTGTAGACCTCACTTCTCTCTACTCTAGTTCATTTTATTGATATGGCATCATGTGATATCTACAATACTCAATCCCAGAATGCAACAGGGGAATGATACTTACTTACCGGGTACTAAATGATATACTTTGGGAAGGGGGGGGGGGGGGTGTTGCCTTGTTGGACTGTATGTCCGTGATATATATGTCAGTGATATTAGATATGATTACTTGGAACATTGTACCAGACTTCAGACAACACCTTACCACAGTGATCTGTGGCATATTTATAGTATTTAACCCTTGTCCGATTATCTATATACTGACATATTTGCAAATATCCGCAATGAATGAAGGAATCAAAGGATTATCCCACGGTGGGAAAAGTCAACCACTTTCCATCAGCAAATCAGTGGAATATCACACAGAACACCCGTGTTTCAGCAGTGTTTGTTTATTTCTGAAACCTGTGAATGAAATATCTGATTTCTCTTAAATATACAATAAAAGGAAGTGCTGGGGGGATACTCACCAGAAGGGAAAACTCAAGAGTTTCGTAATCTGTGAAATTAGTTCTGTGATGTACAGTCTAAGACTCTTGGATACGATGTAGTTCTAAAAGTTCAGTGTTTATTTTGCCAAACACCATAAGTTGTTAACTACAAATGAACATGAGCATTTTAATTACTGTTCACACATTTCCCATATGACTGCTTGAATTTTAGGGATTTGAAACTGTTTAAATACTGTTGAATTTGTTTGTAGGTGTAAGGTTAAAGGGACAAAGTTGGCCATGTTTCATGAATTTTGTTTGATACGAGATACTACTCATATTGTTTGACACATTGAAAGATTATGAATGAGTGGCCATGCATATATTCAATCCTGGTTTTAGACACGATATGTGAAACCATGGCGAAATTAATGGTCATGACCATTAATTCATTTTTGCAATGGTTTCATTTAATTTATTTAAAACCAGGTTCGAATATATGCATGGTCACCCATTCATTCAGTGTCTTTCAACATGTCAAACAATATTATAAGTACTATCGTGTATCAAACAAATCTTGAAAAATGTCCGACTTTGTCCCTTCAATGGGATATGTCAATATGTGAATCGGTAGTGTCACTGTCAGAAGACATTTTTTTTCATTTACATATTTCATTGCCAGGGCTGGTTGCTAAGCACCAGAGGTTAGTACTGGTATCACAAATTGTCGGTTGACATTGTCAATTATTGCCGTATCGATGCTGTGACATTGATTTTTGTGTGTTGCTGCTTGCTTTACAGCTGTTTGTCATGCACTAGGCAAACATGAGACATATTGTACTGTACAGATAACAACGAATGACTTGTCGGCGGTCCAAAAATTGATCTAGAGGAGGAAGGGAAAGGGGTTTTAAGAGGGGAGACAGAATGGTGTGTTTTAATTTGCCCTTAGTGGAAGTTATCATTCAGTAAATCTAAGAATGACATTGATGTAAGGAAATTTTATTCTTCCCTTCGCCGCCATCTCTTTATTTAAATCTTTTTGTTGATAAGTTGAAGCTTAATGCCATTAATGAGCCATTTTCATTGCAAAATGGACAAAGCTTGATTGTCATGGCAGGACAGTTTTATGCACCTGAGTTTAATATCACTGTAATTTAAATCACTAGACAAGGTCCATAACCCTCTCACAATGATAGTGTTAAGAGTCTAGCCATTTAATTCAGGACTCTGCAAACTGCAAAGCACAGCAGAGGCCCAAATTAACTGGTTTGATTCTAGGCTGTTTGTTTAATGCAACAAGGTAAACTATGCCAAACTATGCATCACTATTGAAAATGATGGATTCGTTGCAACACTTTCTCAAATGCAGAGATTTGAATAATGTATTTCAGATGAACTAATACATATCACAAACAATCTAGACAGTTTCTGAATTGCCATATTGTAATGTTGAATGAGGTTTTTTTTCACCCTTGATTTTTTAGTTTGCTTTATGTACGGTGTGTAAAGCACAGTAGAAAGTCTTATTGTGTCAAAACTGGGAACAGTGGAATGCCTGGCTGTTATCCTGAAGAGGGCATGTTTTATGGTATCTGTCAGTCAGTTGAACTTGACAGTCCATGGCCAGACCTTTGTTGCATCCACTGTTACTCTCTCACAAGCAAAGTCAAATTCTGAAGGGTGAAAAGTGCAGAGTCAGCAGTATTCGCAAATCCGATTTCTGGATTGAGTTGTTCACATGCGAATGTTAATTTTAGCAGGATGTTAAAATTGTAATGCTAGCCTCTATCCTGTCTCAATTCAGAGGAAGTACAATTCTAGGAACTGGGAAGCCAGGGATCATGCCCTGACATTCCTGAAGTCTCACAATGCCTTTGAGGCCCATGGATCCAATTTCCATGTCTCTCAGACCCCTTGGGTGGGCCTTTTTTTTGAGGTGTAATTGTAGCGCCTGTGCATATCTGAGTAAGGGCAGCTCCTGTGAGCCTAAAATGCGAGCTGGGATTAACGCCTGTCAGTGTTAACTTTGTCACCCATGTCTTTTCTACATGTCAGAATACATTGCTGTGTCATGGAGGTCAGTGTGTGAATCCAGGGGTTTGTAATCTTTGTGAAGTCGGAAATTCCCTACTTTCTCCTGTCCTTGCAGTTTATGCAACCTATTTCCCACCCTTGTGTGTAGATTGAAATGCCCCCCCCATGGCCATTACCATGGTCGCTTTATGAAAAACAGTACTTGGTTAACTACTTGTTTGAGAATTTTATCCCTGTGTTAGGAAGACAATTGATGCACTGGAAAACACAAGCTCTCCAGTGTGACCTGAAAATTGACTGGTGTAGGCTTTGAAATCCCTATACATCTCAAAGCAGATTAAGACAACCCGCTGTGTACAACCAGCTAATTGTTCTTTGTTGGCAATTACGGTGACCACTGGAATTCCCAATCATGGCCAAAGAAAGCAAATTGTCATTTTTTTAATGCATGATTAGGCAGAGGTGAAAGGTTAGAGGGTAGGTTGGGGTCAGTTTAATGGAGTTCTGCATAACTTCTGCAATTGGTACTGGGTTGACTTTCAGAAGTGATCAGTTCTGTATTATACTGAACACACAGTATGACATGTATGACATGTCCAAAAGTAAACCAGTAGCAAAACAATACCTGGCATGGAATAAAGGTCCACTTCCCCCCTCACCACATTATGCATATTTCTCCCCCACCCCCTTCTCATGATACATGCTGCAATGTGGCAGTTAATCCATCGGTCAGATTGCACAATCATTTTCAGCAAGCCCTACAGCAATTAGGTCTCATTTCAATGCATATCCTGCCCTTTTGCTCAACCTATACTGAGGCTAGAACTTCCCTACAAAGAACAGAAAGTTGTGATTGTTTCAAGCAGCCTTTGAACCAAGATTCGATTTAGATTTCCATTCACTGTTATCCGATTCTGACTTTGTCATATCACCATCACCAAATGCCATTTGCGTCTTGTCTTTTTGCAATCTGGAAAAATCTGCTTTGCTAATGTAAGAGTGTCACTGCCAGTATGGTTGGGATACGATTGCTTCATTGAAAATCAAATGAATGCCAGTGAGTATGATAAATTTGTGAATCTTGTGCTGAAGTCAATAGAGTGTGTATAGCATTGTTGTATTCCAGATGTGAGTGTAAACATGGAGGGGCATCCACTTATTGGTTGAGACTGGTGAACTTGAAACTGAAGTCGCCGATCAGTGGAGCTGTATACATGTGATAAAATAATATACAGTGACATCAACCCTATTGCAAAACCACTAGACCATACACAGTTTTGGGAGATCACCAAAGTCACATGAGGAATTTGCCAGCTTTTTTTAAAAGATTCTACAAAGTATTTTAAGGAAGAGCTTCTCAGTGAGATTCACAACTATGGAGGTGTCCAGACTGAATTTTAGATTGATGGGGGAGTCAGCCATAATCTTCCTGTACATCTGTCTCCCACACTCAATGTGAATCTCATATAAGCATGACTGAAAATTTTTACTTTCCTGTTAAACCTAGATTGAATTTGCACCATTAAATTGATTATGAAATAGTGTTGATATTTAAGTTCTAGATTCAGACCTAAAAAGTGTTTGAGTTGAAAAACACTACCACAATGAGACAATTTCAAATGAAGTAAGGGAGTGTTAATATATCGGAAGATGATCGCCATGTTTGCGTTTCACTTTGAACAGGAAAATTCAGTGAGATTGTAGAAATCTGATACGCCTACAACACAAAGGGATATCCTGAAATTTAAAGCTAATATGCCATGTCAGGAAAAAGAATTGCGCTTTTTATCATGGGGGGGAACATATAAAATCTTTACGTAACATCATCTTACTATTGTGTCAGAATTGTACGCTGTGCAAGAACACAGGGAGTCAAGTACGATGGGCAGGTGAGCAGGCACTTTGCCCTGATGCATAGGATGGTGAAAATGACAGTTATAGATGACTTGAAAATTCTGAGTCCAGATGTGACAAGGTTTTGCATTATACAATTCACATTGAACACCTCCCTCCCTAGCCCAGACAAAGGAAGTCCCAAATCTTTCATCAACAGAGTGAGACTCTTGAATTCATCCAGTACGGCTGATATGTACTGATAATTTTAGTATCTGATATATGAAAACGTAAGGGGGAACATTCACGTTTTATATAGTTCTCAGTACAGCTTAATGTCGTTTCCAATAAACCAGTAATGTGGCGCAGAATGAAATGTTTTCTTTACCAGACTCATGGCATTTGCTTTGAATCGAATACTTCCTATTTATCATGATATTCCCATTCAAATGCAAAGTTTTAATTTCTTCTGTGTATGTTGTTTCAAAAATAAATGTTTTTTCTTCATTAAAATTTTAAGAAGTCGAGTGGACAAATCGGCATATATTAGGTAAATATTTCATTAATATGCAAAATTTTCATGTCGGTACGTCTTCTAAAGGTAAATGTTCGCTTGTTTTTAAGAAAGGAATCCAGCAGACATAATAATTAAGAAAGTGTGTCATTGAAACCCATTTGACAATAAATATAGACAACTGCATGTTTTGAAATACCCTGAAGAAATGACTTATGTTGGTGTTTAATTTGAACTTTCAGTTGTTGTTTGTGCATAATCCAGGCATCCATTTAATGTGTAAATCAATTTCACTTGGCATTCCTGTTGGGCCTGTGTTGTAATTTAAGAGTGTAGGTTTGCGTATGGTGACATTGATGTGGAATTGAAGAAATTCATCACTGTATCTGTGAACCCTTCTGGAGTGTATTGAGCGGTGGGAAAAATTGCGAGACGTTTTTCAGTGAGTCACTTTGAGTGATGTGTTTTTTGTGTAAGCGCTCCTACATAATCATGTGATTTTCAGTTTAGACTACAGCTGTCAGACAAAGTGATCGCTCTGGTAGGCTAGTTTTTCACTCTTTTAATAATAAAAATCTTGACTTTTTCTCAATGAATACATTACTGATACTTCAGAAGCTGTGCAAAATGAAATGTAGTGGGGAGTTTTGACACAGCTTTCAAATTGTAAGTTACAGTATGTGTTACGTAAGAAAATTTTTGATTTGTTGAAAATGTCCTCCTGCCATATTATGCACAAACTGAATCATCTAGTTTGTCTCTGTGGTTTCACGGATCACATTTGTTCTTGAATGAACCGATTCTTCCACTTCGACACATCAGAGAAGAGTTCTTTCAGAAAATTACAGGAACAAATCCAGTGTGTCTGAATAAAAGTTTTAGAATAAAAGTTGACATTCTCAGCGTGGGTATGTCATGATAAAAACTTGATCTCTTCCTTTTGTATTATGGTTTTTGTTCATCTGAAAGGTAAGGCTTATCAGTGATAAGACAAAACCGGGAAAATTTTTTTTTTGGAATGAAGTCTGAAAGTGTGTATTGGCTTAGAGTAGATTTACCTCCAAGGTTGCGATTTTCTATGAATCACAATACGGACGCAGTATCAGGATTATGCTAGTTCTGGCATGTTATGCACCCACAGTTCACAATCCTGAGTTCATCTTTTGAAGTGAATTGAGAAAGATTGCATAAGGAAAGTATCCTAACTAGTGTCTTCCGGCCCAGGTTCAATACATGTACGCCAAGTCTGCAGGCTTCCTCAAGATAATTTCAAAGTTATATTCAAGACAATTGTTTATCATTTTTTCCGTTCTGAAACACTTAATTTCCATAGTTTTGAATACCCTTCTGTACTATAAGTGCAAAAGCTCTTTTTGATGAAAAATTCCTTATTTCAGCTTCTGAGAACCTCCTCCCCACCCACTCACACCCACACCAACAATTATTTGCTTTGCTGTTTCAATTGTGAAAGTGTCCATCTCACTCCTGTATAGATGATAAGATTTATGCAATGCAGCATGTACAATGTACAATATTTAGCATAGACAAATTACAATGTACAGTATATAGCATGGACAAATTAATTTTAGTATTGGCTAAAATTCTGTCAGTGTACATAAACATAGGACATTTCATTCATACAGGCTTTGGTGTTGAACACCAGGCGTTTTGATTTGATTTTCAAAGCAGAACAAGAAACTGTCGTACCGACTGAACTGAATAAATGGTGACAGCTTATATTGAGCTTGAAGCGGAGAAATCAAACAGGCAACGTGTAATTGAGAACAGCGTTATCTTCACAATGTGAGAATTCAGTAATTTATGTCAACAGGGAGGCATTTGTTTATAATTCTTCAAGTGTCTCTGATAGGATTTTGGCAAATTCTCCCTTCTCACAAAGGCATACTGACCTCAGGACTCACTCATCAAACGTAAAAAATATAAATTCTGAAAAGTTGGGGAGATTGTACGATAACCGAAGGGATAGAGTTGCTGTACCAATATCAGATGATGTGTGAAAATAATCCTTGGGCGTTATATTGTCTTCCATATGTTTGTACTCAAAAGAAGTCATTTGTGGTACAGCCCGACGTTTTGTGTTGAAACATTGCATACATGAAATTAACTACCATACTTTTGTAATCTGAAAGTTGTAGGATTCCTTTGAAATTTTTTCGTCAAATTAAAAGAAAAGAAAAACAAGTCAGCGACTGGCGCGCTACTTGAGCTTGTTGCAAATCAATGATGCCCCTCACAAGCGCAAGTAATTAACACATACTGTATCTATCTCATGGGAATATTTGCTCTCTGTACATAGCCAATCACAGCATGGATACTTCAAAGAATTGGGTCACGTTGCTTCTTCACATACAGTGATTTTGCTCAGGCCAGGGAACACAGATATGTAGTTTGTGGGAACGACAACAATTGGTCTGGCATCTACTAGCGCTGCATTTCTTTACCATTGAAAACCCAGGCAAATATCTGGACATACTCAGTAAAAATCTCTGGCTCGTTTCCCAGGGTTCTCCATAAAAGATTTTGAGTGATTGCTTTGTTTTCAAGCAGTTTTGCCATGAATTGTCTTATGTACAAATTGATTGAGCACCCATCTCTTTTCCAACCTGTCGAGAACACTGCTGCCGTCATCAAAGTCATTGCCAATGAATAGCATGATTTCTTCCTTTGTTGAAAAGATGCAATTTCTTACATTTTGGTAGGGGAGCTGATCCATTGATACTCTTGGATTGAATGAAATTATCCATTTTGTTCAACAAGTTATCGCCTATAAACAGAGCAATGTGTGAAAACCCTCATCAGGTAGCATGACTTTCTCTACAATGTGAGGGATACAGATGATGCCGCAAACTCAGTTATCAATGCAAAAAAGAAGAAAAAAACAAAAAAACAAACCCCAATAATAGTGTGGTTATGGTTTGCTGAAGTTGAGAGCATCTTATTTACTCGTGTACTGTACAGGGATGAATTTGAGCTGCATATTTTCTGCATACGTCAGCATTTTGTTGGACATCAAAAATAATTTATGAGTTGTCTTGTGTGAACAGTTCTAAAAGTTCACAACGTTACATATCAGGTATTCCATGGATATACTTGTACACTGTACTTCAGCACTAATGTAATGATGGAACGCGTCCCGATTGCTCATCTTGGTTACAAATTAATAACCCCTTCCCTCAGTCAATATCCACAAGTTCTCTTGTCAGCTCTGTTCTGTCTGAATTTTTAATACAGTGGTAATGTGACAGACAATATATACTATACATTGTTGGGATTGTATTCGCCATCTTTTCTTTGAGAATTTGTGTTTGAAGCCACCTAAATTTGCATTTTGAAAAGAAAGTATGTAACCTCAAATAGTACGGTAAGGTAAGGTAGATATTGTAAAATTTGTTCCAAACAAAAGTGTCACTGCCGATGTACATGTAAAGGACTGCATGGGTCAGCTTGATGTATTAGCTCCAGTCTATGGAAATATCTATATTCTATTTGTTATTACATATGTGTAAACCAATTCAAAATTATCCTTTGGTTAAAGGCCCACCAGGCAGGAAGACGACAGTGAGACTTACCTCTTCAAGGCAAATTTTAAGAAAATGTGGGCATGAAATTTTATCAAAAGCTAGAAAGTTTAATGCTGAAACTTTGAAACCCACCAGTAATCTAGTTTATATGCAGGTTGCATTCATACAGCAGCGAGTGGACTTCATTTGACATTTTCCTTTTGTGTATACACAAAGTTTGTAGATTTTTTGTTTCACTCCTGTAATTTTCTGTGTGTATGACAGATGTGTGGGCTGTGCAGACAATAAATTATCCAGTGGCAACATTATGACACCCCTGTACCCATCATTGTTTAGTTTGCTGTTGTGTGCGATAGTTTGATGGGACCTCTGTACACTGTAGCCTTGGTTGCACAAAAATGACTTCATGTCAGATTCTGAACTACCAAGATTTTAAACCCTCTTTCACTTGATCTTGAGATCTGATCAAGTTCACTTGTGTAATCAATCATTGGCTTGATTTTAAGTCAGTCACACAAATTTTTGCACTGTCTGGGGTCTTGTGGATGTTAGACCAGTCTTGGATATTTATAAATGTACTTTGCACTGTCACAAGCTACCAGTGCTGGGTAGAATTATTGGTGTCTAAATATGCATCTGTTGACTATATCATGTATTAAAAATTTACAGTTTCGAAGCAGTACTGAGGAGAGAAGAGTGTAGAGTGCAGTTGTGTGATGGCAAATTATATTCAAGATTTCCATCACCTATGTATGCATTCAGTGGTGTGTGAAGAAAAGAATTTAGAATGTGTTGTTGATATTGTGGAAAATAAGTAAGCGCGGCATCATATTCTTTGTGTAAGGCCTATAGGTAGAAAGTATGAATTGCTGTTCATACTGAATCCAAGAGGTATTAAGCTGCAAGGAATAAATGCTCTCAAACAATAAAAATTTATGATGTCTTCCATGGTTTCATGATTATATAACAACCGACACATGGCATGTATTTTAGTAGATTCAAGGCTTGGGAAGTCTGAACGAATTGAACTAACGCTGAGGTGAAATTTTCTTTACATCACCAAGATCTGTACATTTATATATATGGTAGTTAGAGATTTATCGAGCTTAGATTTGCAGGGATGGGCAGTCTCTTTGATCAGTCCTCGGTCCTCGGGGAAAATCGCCAGGCTGCTGTTTGACGTTTTCTTCTAGACTGTCTGTCAAATCCCTGTGCTGAACTTTGTAGCCTTTTGTCAGAATAATTTATCAAATACAAAATGATACTTAACTACGGCTGATCCCTAATGACGGCAGACTTCTTTCATTAACATACAAAAATGAAATGTTTGCTCGATCAGTTCGGTGAGACCATCGGAAATTGTGCACACAGGATTTACGATTTGATTCTATGTGACTGCAGATGTTACTATTTAAATTGTTAAAATCACGAGTCAAAAGATTCAGCCACAAGCTGCAGCAGTAAATGTAGCAGCAAACACTAAAAATTTATCTAATTTCTGTTGGTGGCAGCCAGTGTTGCATGTGCGCGCTATATTTAGTAACAAGCCTACAAATCGCGATCAGTGCTTTCGGTCTCCACCGGACTAAATTGAATGACTTCTCAAAAGGAGTAGACTCTTAGACTTTCTTCTGTGAGTAACACACCATGTTGTGTGCTAACACATATTAACTGTCTCAACTAAAATAGCATCTCGTATGTGCCATGAGGAAACTGAAAATGTCAGATGTGCGATATTTGTACACAGAAGAGGTGGAAGATAAATACAAAATACAATACAGCCAAAGAAAGCAACATTAACACAGTATCAGTGTCCCTCCTGTTTACTAATTGGGTCGTAGATTTAAATATCGTGTTCTACATATATTGTAAATTTAAGGAATGTTTATTCAAAGGATTTGCACCTGACAGAATGACCTACACAAGTTGTGCGGTATGTACATGTAATGCATGTTTGAAGAGTGTGTCCTAAATTTTGTCACAGATTTTGCAGTGGCAAGTTGTGCTAAATTTCTGGTTTTCTGCAGATATTTAATGCTTCATATGTCTGAGAGGTAGTTGTGAATAGTCGGTATAAACAAGTGAAAGTTTATACTTTTGTAAATATTTGTTGAATAAATCTTTCAAATGGAAAGTCACCCTTTCATTTACATTTATACCTTCAATGAATGTAGCCCTACAAATTAATGTTTCAAGGTAGTCTTGGATAGGCTATTAAGGTAGTATGTGCCTCAAAAGTCAGACTTAAACTTTTTCATTATCTTTCCTCAATGAAACGTCCAGCCATTTCTCTTACAAAATCAGGAATAAAAATCAGGGGTCACCATGCAAAGTTTAGTACAACTAGAGAAACAAATTAACATTCACTGATATTTGAATTTCAAAATGGCTGCCATCCTTTTGTTTGTTCTATGGGGAAAAATAAAGTTTTTGTATTTCGAAAAACTATGACAGTAAAATTTTTTCTTTCTTCAAGAGCTTTATAATATCTTAGCTTCCACAAGTGGTAGATCAGAAAAGAATTGTATAAATTTGAGTCTGAATATCTTTGCCTGAGGTGCATTCTACCTTAAAAGACCAGTGAGTTTTCTTTCAGTCCTCAACATATGTGTACAGTATCCTTTCTGAGAAAAAGTCGTTTTTCATTTGCATGATTCCAAATATGTAAGGACTCTTTACAGCTGCTAGATAGGGCAGCGAAAGTCTGTCCTGTTAAGAAGACAGACACGGCCTTACTACATATGCATGGAGTTTTTCGAGGACCCTTGTTCCCCCATGGCCAACAGAAGGCCAAAACTCACGCTGTTTGTTTTATATAAGAGCTTTCACTGTCTGCTGAGGTTCCCATGTCCCCTAGCTGATATGTGTTTGAATGCACTTGGCAAAACACAAATTTAGTCATGATTTCAGTCTGTCCGTTTGTACAAGCATAAAGCAAACAGCTTCCTGATAGCCCTTTCTGAGGACATGCGTTCAGAATATTGATCTCAGAGCTAGACTTGTAATGCCTTCTTATTAACCACACACAATTTTAAAAGGACAACTTGTCGTGTTTTGAGTACTTTGTCTTTTGGAATCTAATTGTGCAAACAAAGCGGTGATGAATTGACTCCTCAATCTTGCAGAAACATGATTCTATTCTAGTTTGTTCGATCCTCATCATGTTCCAGCTACTCTAGAAAATAAAAAAAACAGAATTATAGTAAATGAGCCTACCAAAATGTGAATTTCTGTTCCCATTGATCTATGCACAGTGGATGTAGTTTCTAGCAGGTGTGTACCCAAGGACTGTACTAAGACTGGGTCAAGCAACTTGTGGGCTGTTTTAAGGATTTCCGAATCAAAATCAGGGATGTAATGATGTTAAAGATGCATTGCATTGTACTACAAGTGATTTTTGTGTCTTGCCTATTAGTTTGTCTGGTCATAAACAACCTTTTCTAGTGCAATTCTGTGACTATATATATTGCTTATGCCTTTTGTTTCAAGTGTAGATCTTCTGGTGTATCAGGAAAATGGAAAGTTTTCACAAAGTACAGCTGTGACTGATTTAATTCTAAGTTTTAGTAACGCGGTAAATTTTGTATGTCAAATGAATAAAGAAAAAAATTGACAAACAAACAACCATCATTAACAAAAAAAAATAAACATTTTGTATTTACTGATGTCTAACTCCTCAGTTAACTTTTCCTAAGCATTACCAATCATAGTCTGTTTGAAAGATTTTCTGTGTTATGTGTACCTGACATCAGTGTACATGCAAAGTATACAAAGGTCATGTTTTGTGGGTATATAGAGCAGCATGAAAGGAGACTGTGAGGGGACAATAGCTGTAACTTTGGTTGATTTTATGATATTCTTTTAAATGTCAACCATAATTTCATGTTCTACTCCCCAAAGCATGTTGAGATGCACGGTAGTCAGCTTTTGTCAACTCAGCCTGTACATGTGTAGAATGCGTCTTAAGTTATGAGACATGAATTCTGGTCCGGACTAGAATTCAAATGTAAACAATAACAGTGCATTTTACATGTATAGACACTGTATTGACAAGCTAAATACTAGTAGTAGGTGTTTTAACATGCTTAAGAACTTGAAGTTGACATTCAAAACAAAAACCTGTGGAAAAACCCCTCAACAGTAAAAGCAACTGGCTGTGTCATTTCCAGATTTTCGTTCCATAAAAGAAATGCACTTTCTCATTCCTCTACCGAAAGGATGTTGAATACTAAGTGTTTAGCCATTTGAGCAAAAATTCATTGAATGCTTGTACTTTGTTATGATAATGATAAGTGAATTCTAGCCTTGGCAAAAGCCAGTTGTCAACAAAACAGTGGACATAACACAGGCAGAAACACTCGGTATTCCAATGTGATTTTTGGAAGTAGAACAAGAAATTATTCAAAGACAGAACAAAAAGACTTGAAAATAAATCAAACGTTGCAGCTAACGGAGCTTGAATATAAAAGACCTGTTTTGTTTGCAAGTTTTCCCAAATATTATCCGCAATAACTGGTGGAATACGTGCAAATATTTATTTCTTTGCCACTCGGTCATTCATTTTAACTTTCTCTTGCCTAGGGATGTCTCTTATTGATGTGGAAGTAAACACTGCGGTTAGCAGGACATTCCATTGGCTTGATGGGCCTGAAGTGACACGATTTGCTCAAAAGGAAAAGCCGTCGTTAAGTTCTGCCCAGTAAGGGCTCTTTGAAAAGGATGTGGTTTTTTCCAAAATGACTGTTGCTGTTTAAGAACAGGCCTCTGATCTTCTTTTCAGGAAATTGATACATGACTTATAGTCGATTCTCTTCCACAGAAAAAAAGAGAGATTCACTATCTCCCATTCTTCATAAAGTAGTACATTTCTTGTTTGTTATCTGGCCAAGTGAACGAATCTGTGTTCGTAGCATTGACGGCCAATTCACAGGTGATCGTATGGAAACATGTTGACACACTAGTGAATAGAACGTTCTGTGGTTAGCTGATACAATGGTGTGTACACACATAAAGAAAAGACACTCCGAGTATGCAGTGCCCCTATTGTCAGCTTGGTGTATTCATGCGGAAAAGCAAACTTGGCTTGATAGTATTCAGAATAGGAGTCGTCCAAGAGCTGTCTTCCATGTTGTACTGTCTTCAGTGTAAGTTCTTAATCCAAGGGCTTGAAATGTGCTACCAATGCACCTCTCAGATGACAACCAGTGTTGAGACAGTGTCCAAAGTGCAACATCTAGGGTAAAATTTCTGAGACGTAATCATGCATCGTGGGATTGTCCTGCTCTTTTTGCTACGAGGAGATATCTAGAGAATATGAGGAGGAAATGGTTAATATACCAACCTACCAGGGTTTCATATTGCTATTATCAATAAATAAAATGATTGATCGATCAATAGAATAATTTATACATGCTTTCATATTTCATTAAATAGATAAAAGTTTGAGGAATGTCATGAAAGTCTTTTGGTATTTCAGAAAAATAATGGATGTTAAGATCCAACCCCATTGCATTACTCCCCACTGCTTTAAGAAAAACGCACAGGGGAAAAATTGCTTATTTGCATATCAATGTATAGTTTGCATGTTCTTTTGTTGTGAAAATATGTTCTTTTCACATATGTATAATTTGCCCAACAAACGGCGGTGGGGGTGTGGGGGTGGGGGGAGGGGTTTGCCCACCACACAAAATACCTTGTTTTGAGGGAGCCTTTGCTCAGTATATTAGTACTCTTGGCAGGTGTAAGAAAAAAACAACTGTCAAATACTTTTTATGTCAAGTTTGAATAAATTTTTTATCAATTTTCACTAACAACAGAAGCATCTGTATATATTTTTTCATTGATAATGACCTAAGTTAACGTGTATGGCAAGTAGATGTGGTATTATACCGGTATGACAATGCAATTTTTCTCTCCATTTTCCTTTTCACTTCAAATTACCAAACTGCAAATTACAGTTTCTTTAAAGGAAAAAGCAATTTTGTAGTGGATCTAAATTGGATTGGAATTATGTCAAGAAATCTGGGGGAGATGAATGTCATTATACAGGGAATGAAATTTTTTTTGCTGAAATTGTAGAATATTATTTGCAGTTCATTAGATAATTGTATACTGGTATTAAAATATTATGAGATCTCCCTGAGTTGTTGTGAATATCGCTGCAAGGACAATTCTAGAATATCTGTATGTGCCTACATACACTGAGTGTTGTGCATACACAACAAACACTGGATTTAGAAAGCCATGAAAAAAAGCAACTTGTATGGCAACAGTGAACCATACCAAAAGGGTGCTGCTTCCAATGGTTGGATTGACATGGAACAAACATTTTTATTTGGAAAAAGTACACCTGTTTTTGTAAGAAACTTTTGAAAAATACACTATTGAGTATTCTCTGTCAGAATGGATGGATTATTCTGGAATAGCACAGGAATCTTTGTTTATTTGGAAACAATTTCAGCGCTGTTTTTGAACTTTCAGATTGCCTGTCAAAGAAGTGTGTTTAATATCAGGCACAGCTTGTGTGTAGGTGTACACCGGGAATGTCTATTGTGGATGTGGCAAATTACAACGGCTGTGACTGATAGGGCCAGAAGCTGTAACTTTTCATGATTTTTGTTTTTTTGAATGTCAATAACAGTTTCCTGTGCTACTCCCCAAAGCATATTGAGATACAAGGTATTTGGCATGTAGGTGTAGCCTGGACATGTGTAAACTGCGTTGTTTTTGCTCCGGACTAGAATTGAAATGTTAACAGGGCATTCTACAGACTTAGATGCTGTATTGGCAAGCTGAATTATAGGCAGTGTAGTAACATGCTTTGGAGAGTAGATAGAACAAGAACTGGCTACTAAAATAAAAAAGATAGTAAGTAAAAAAAAATCATCGAAAGTTACAACTACTGGCCCAGTAAATAAATGATGAAATGTGCATTGAATGAAAGATATTGGGGAAATGTTTCATTTCCAGAGTGGGTGTTTCATGGAATTTCAGGAAATGTTGCAATGACGTTGCTGTCAGAAACCACATGCCACTTCTCAGAAGTAGTTTGCTATTGCATGTTAAAAAAGGTTTCATTAAGTGATTTCCATCGTTGGTAAACTTCTGCAAGGTTGGAATGAATCCCCTGGTGTCTTTGACCACCCAACAATTTGATTGATTAATTGGTTTTTTTTGGACAAAAGTCATAACTGGTTAGTTTGTGGTTAATTTGATGTGCATAGGTAAGGATAGATCTTGCTCGTTTGCACGTAAAATAGTGTCTGACATCGTTTTACTGGCTGCGCAAGTTGGAACTGATGCAATTTCACCAGGTAGAAGTGGCGTATGTGGTATGCACCAGACAAAAATAGTATGCTTCACTGTCTACAGCTCAAAATGCCAGTGTTTGTCTACAGCATTGTAAATTGGAACACCCTTAACTCAACTGATAATTTACTGATCTGCTTCAGTAAAGTTGAAGTTTTCAAGCTTGCTAATGCCAGTGGGTTTTTACACAAATTACCACTCATGATTTGCTTCTGCATATTTGATAAATTACATAACTCAATGAAAAATAGTATTCATGACTGAAGAATGATTTGTGAACGAACACACTAGACAGATTGCACTGTCATCTATGCGTATTGTACATGCCTAAAGAATGTCAATTTTTGTCTTTCGCATTGTAAATGTAAGTGTAAATTCAATTGACGATTTATGGATCTGTCGTAGTAAAAATGAAGTTTTTATGTTGCTGAATGCCGTTTTGTTCTACTCCAACTATTTCCCATGTTTCACTTCAGCATGGTCGACTGGACACATGGACTCCATGATAATTTTTTGTTTTTGAATAATCATTCATGGATACTCGGGACAGCCTTCACTGTGATCTGTTCACATAGCCCCCAGAGCTTGAAAGCCTATCAGGTTTCTCGTAGTGCAGCGTGGACATGTCACCGACAGTGGAACAGTAACCCGGCATATTATCAGGTTCAAAGGGGTCAGTGCTTGATTCCCATTAAAATTCAAAAGTCTTAATCAAGTTGAAACAGTTGATATATTTCCCTGGCTCGTTGCTCTTGTCATGGTTTACTTGCTCACGGCGGTTCACTTTTAGATTGCAAACACATTTTGTAATGTAGTTGCAGTTGGTTGACCTCTAACATTGGATGAAAAGCTTAGACTGTCCTGTTTCGGATGACCTTGCTGCACTTGATACAGGCTGTGGCCACTATTCTTTTCAAAATGTTCGATTTACACAGTGTAGACAAATTGTTGAAATGTATTTAATGGTTCCCTGAGGAGCCGATAACAAATGTAACCCTTCCCTGCAACTGAATTTGGAGCTATTATGAAGTTATGCTTGTAAATATGGGAAAAAAGTATAATTCATCTGAAAAACCCTTCGCTTTTATGATACCCTGTTTAATGTCAATTTTAGATCATCAAATCAAATTCTGTTTTGTGATTATTTCTGCTCAATGTAACTACTGGCGCATTGAATCTAGTTATTATGTAACATCTTCCGGAAAGAATGACTCCAGTTTATATAGCGCAGCAACTTGTGTGTCTTCCGTGTCAATCTCAGAGTATATTCGTACACATCAGGTGATCCTCCACTTAAATGACCATCAGTGGAGCCAGGAGTTGACATGCTGTATCAGTACCCAGCCATTGACTTACCAACAACTGGCTTACTAACAACCAAGTGATCTTTTGGCCAAAGACATCTGTTTTGGACTCTATAGTCAAACCTTATATGCAAGGCAGTTGATATATAGCATAATCTGGAGGGCGTCCAAGAGAGCATGTTCCTCCCAGATAGCAACAATTAGGAGGAGAGCCTGGTGTCCACCCCTGACCTCCTCTCATTCAGAGCAAATATTAAAACTTGTAGAAACCAATCATTCATAGCATATAACTGGAATCTCCATTAATTCACCTTGCGCCCACCTCTCCCAGGTCTGTCAAAATGTGCACTCCCCTCTCCATCTATTCCCGCACCCATCATTTCCTCTATCCCTGCACTCATCTTGCTACATGAATGTGTCCCTACATCCACCTATCTCTCTTTCTCTCTATCCTAATTGCACCCACCTTTTCCTGTTTTCCTGCACCCACCCCTCCATTTGTCCCTTACCCACCTCTCTCCATCCCAGCACCCACCTCTCTCTCCTAGAAACCACCTCTTCATGTGCCCCTGCACCCACCTCTTCCTCAGCTGTCCTGACACCCACATCTCCTGTGTCTCTGCACCCACCTCTCTCTGTCCCTACACCCACATCTCCCTCTGTCCCTGCACCCACCTGTCTGTCTGTCTGTACATCATCTCTCCCTCATTTCTCTCAGCATCCAAGTCATCCAGTATCCAATATAAGATAAGAATGGATTATACTTCTAAAAAAACTGATCGGAAGCAACTACTTGTGATTTTGTTATGTAAAGAAACAATTAACTGAGCTGGGATTGTACACATACATTACACCTAGAAATAGAAGAACCCATGAAAATCATGTCAATTGACTGCAGTATCACATGAGATTGATTCAAGGGAAATCTTAGCATATAGCACGTTGTGCATAAGGTGAACTATGCCCTAGTCATGTTTCAAAATTAACCTTAAATAATCAGCTGCGGGATGTGTAAATACCATGGCAACTATCCATTAGATGATGAGGTTCTGGAGTTGTCTCTAATAGTTGACAAATAAAGTGCTAATATTAGATGATCAATGTATAGATCTAGAAAGATTTGCAAGTCTCTTTCATTAATAGCTGCAGTCTTTTTTTAATGAAATTAAGGCGATACTGAATGCAGGTATGGTTAAATAGCATATTTCGTTGTAAAATATATTTGATTAGCACTGTGGTACTGTAGCAGATGCGGTTTGTATACATTTCCCTCTCCGGTAACTATGTATTTGCCATGTGATATTGAGGTCAAATTATTCCTTGCTCATGTTTTATAAGCGGTTTTAAAAGGAAATCGATGTTCTGATACGGTATTTTGTGTAAACTATTTGCTCTGTAAATTTGTATAAAAACCTGCGACATAAAAAAGATCAAATAGAGCTGGCCTCAAAATATTTTTATTGAGCGTTGTAGTGAAGAGTCAAGATTTTTTCACCTCAGATTGTCTGTCGGTCACTGTTAGTTTGTCAATTGTGAATGAAACAAGCAGGGGAAATATTTACTGCTGGGTGTATCAAATGTTCTCTCTCTTTACTGTTAGAATGTTATTATATTACTTCCAGATCAGGGTTCTATGCTTGTCACCTTTCAACTTTGACCTCTCACCCCAAAATTGATAATAATCTGAAGTGAAGGTACAGAGATAACTCTTACATCTCATAAGGGAGATTATTTTCCCATGAACTGCTTATCAACAGTGCCATGCCACCATCTTAGATTTTTTTGTCTTGAGAATATCTTGTGATTTCATTCAACTTTTTGTTTACTGTTATCAGTAAAAGCTTGTGTCATAGTTCAGCATGTAGAATTACTACCGGTAATCCCCTCAATAAGATATTATAAAAAATGAAGTACAATGTTCAGTTTGATTGACCTAATTATTAATATGATTATGCTTATGGGAAATTTCTGCCATGATAATGTTGTGTTTTGTATGGAATGATGCTGAGACGAGGATGTAACTCATGATGTTAACAGTGAATAATTGAGGCAGGAAATCTTGTTGCAAAAGTTTGCAATAGAATCTGTTTGATCCGAAAAAAATGTCACAAAATTTTACACTGTGCATTTGCACTTAAAGGAAACCAAATGTCATCCTGAATTTCGATAAGCAAGATAGTCTTGTGCAGCCAGTATTGGAGCTTGCATTTGGTCTTGGGCAGCTGTGATGTCAGAGATCCCTGTACTGTGCTGCCTGATCCTGATAGCTGAAAAATGTACAGATGGTGGGGCTGGCTATGCTGACAGTACTATCACTGCTGGCCAGCTGATATGTTCAGTAAAAAGTCATGAATTTTTGGCGGAGAGCATATCTGCAAACTGCCCTCCCCTTTCACCTTCCAATCATTGTGGTTAAATACATGTTGACAATTTATTATCTGGTAATTGCTCCTTGTACTAAACTCTTTGATTGGAGATAATAGTCAGCATTGTAATACTTTGACTCACTTTTCAAAGTGAGCATACAGACTATTTTGTGTTTGTCAGTGTTCAACATCTTCACAAATTATAGCCATTGTGTGGGCAAGCCCTTATATCCTGCTATGCATGTGTATATAGTTGATGATAACCTGCAGGAGAGTAAGTGAATTTCAAATATTGTGTGAAAATTGCAGTGGCCTGCATTCAGTATATGAAGCCATTCATGATGGACACAGCTGAATGCCATGTCCACACACCAATCATTATCGGCATGCATGGACAAGTAAGAAATGAAAGCTTGTCACACAGAGATCATGTTTGTGGCATGCCAGGGATTATGAAGTGTTCTTTGTATGTTTCATTCCTTTGCCTGGGGTATCATTCCACCCTTCTGGAGGGAATTCTTCATTAGAACCTTTACAGGTACACATTGGATTTGGATAACTTTTCCATTGTTCTGCTTCTCCTATCCCAATAAAAATACCAAATATTCCTTAACGAAGCAGAAGATATTTCATAAAACGTGAATCTCCATATTAAATTATGCATTTTCTGTACACCATGTGAATTCAGTAGCTGTTGTGAATACAATATTCCAATGATGTTTTTGGTATTTACTGTTTATCTCCCTGACCTCATTAAATTATTGCACTCAGAATGAACCGAAATGAATGAAATGGTCCGGCCTTAATCCCACCATTTTCTGCGGAGAGGGTCATCCATAAAAGATGGCGAGCAATATTGGAGTATGGGAGGAGTTTGAAGTGTACATGTCATGCATTGTGTTAAACTGATAGCGGTGAATTAGGATGCGTCTTGTATGTAGATACTTGTCCGAGGTATGTGAAGGGGTCATTTGTTTGACCGAGATAGACCTCAGTTCGTTGGAGAAGTAAACACTGGAATTCCTCAGCCTCATAATTTATTGCCTGACCTCAGGTTATAGTTCCATATGCCAGCTGAAAGCCACACATCAGTCTAATTCTTCATCACAGCGAGCGCCAGTATGGTTGTGAAAGCCATTTTGTGTCTTCATCCTTCCCTCCTAATTGTCGGCGAGCTTCTTCCCAAACACTTTCCTGATTGATTTTGTTTCCATGGTTACCACATCATCTTCATCCTCTGTGTCAGATATGACTGCTGAAGGTCCCCCTTTGTCAAGTCTTGATTGAAGTTTCTAATTGTATCCGACTCTCATAATTCTAAGAAACAAAAGAGACAGAATTTTGAAAACAAAGAATGAATCGTGAAATCCTCATCACCACGCATAATTAAAATACAAGCATGATGAGGTTTAGTATGGCCTTTATGTGAGAGTGAAAGAGTGCACCCAAGTGTAGGCCTCAGTTCCATTGACGTACACACATTCAAGATGTTAGAAGGACGTATATCACAGGGCTAGCTCCACCCCCAAGAGCTCCTTATCACTGTCTTCCCCCATTTTTTTCCACCGATTGCCGTGCGTTATTTTGGCCTGCTGACCGTGGTCTGTGTGGGACATGGAACAACAGGTACTCCACATACTCGTCTTTCATTGTGTCATGCGTCCGTTTTCAAATCCGGCCAAACAAACCACCATAATACCGAGTGCACTGACTCTTTGCATTAATATTATAAGAATTGTGCCAGCTGTAATGCAATGGCCTCTGTGTTATACATACACACACCCATTGCTATGTTTGTGAACGTTTGATTTTCAACAGTGAAGTTCATTTCCAGGATCCTCTGATCAACAGGAGCTGATGAACCATGTCATTCATTGTTATACCTGAGGACTCTCTGTCTGTTGTTGACTCAAAGATTATAGTGTGACCTATATTGCATTGATTGCAGCTGAGAGTCAATTTTAAATGAAGGCTATGATGCATAACAAATGTGTTGGTAGATCATGTACTGTATAGGGAACATCCCATGTAAATATGTGTGTCAGATATCCCACAATTCAGTACTGTGGAACAGTTGTGATTAAATTGCTGAGTGTATAGTGTTTGAGCAAGAAGGTCTAAAACACTTTATATTAAAATGATTCCCCCAGTGTTGCATATGTGACATCAATATGTCAGTGAGCGTCAACAACTGATCTTTGTTTTTGGACAGCTGACACAAAATACCCCATAATTTTTTAGGGCGGTCGGGTCATCTGAATAAATATTGCTGCAGTCTTTCTCTGCCCCGAGCTGACCCAGATTTCAGTGTGCATGTAGGTCAGGGTAGTATTAATGCGATTGGTCAGCCGTCATGAAAGAAGTGAATTGTATGGAACTCCCTATGCTATGCATCTTTCGGATAATCCTTTAATACATGGGTGCAAAAATTTTAGATATTTTGACCTGATGGACTCTCCAACTCTACATGGATACTTTGCCGCGACGATACCATGAGAAATAAACATTGTGGGTCAAATCTTTTGTGATGTGGAGATTAATGTGTAAACGTCATGATCCTGAAACCAACATGGGAATTATCTGTAATTTTTTTTTCGTTTTTCACAACGCCCAAATTATACTTCGTACATATGATGAAAGACTGTATATATTGGAAATTTTTGTTGTTGCAACACTGCTCTACTTTGTCCAATACTTGATACATCTGCTATGATAATCCAATACCCAAGTTACGACTATTTTTAATTTAGAATTTCTATACTTAGTTGTCTCTGTAGGTTCTATATTTAGCTTGGAGTCCATCGCCCTTCTCATTTCTCAAAGTGTAGGTTTGATGATTTGCCGAGTGCAACATCCATACATGTACATTTCAAGATAAGAGTGGGGATTTTTTATCCTTTCAGGTATTAGTTAATAAACCACTGTATATAGAAATTCAAATCAATACATTCTGATTGAATAATTAATGTATAATTAACTGAATTAACAAAAGCAAAAAAAATAAATAGGTGTCCTGAAGACAATCTTTCGAATTTTAGATTTCTAGGAAGTCAATTCACGATGTTCCATTGTTAATCTTTAGTATTCTGATACTGTCTTCATAAATATGTTCAAAAAATTTTTGGGTGTGCTTTTAATTTAATTTTATTCTGATGTGATTCAAGTCTGTACACAGAGTTCACGTCTGTTTTGCCAGACCGATTTCAAAAATATCCCTGTAATTTGTAACTGTAATGTCGGTAATCGTATATGTAATGCATGCAATCTGCTGGCAATTTATACAAAAGCTCAAGCCCTTACAGCCGATTTCAAAAGAATTTGATTTATTCAAAAGTCCTCTGTGCTCAGCAGGTCTATTTTTGGCAAGGATTATGTCTTGTCTTTGTAAAAAAAAAAGAGAGACTACAACGCTAGCTTTGTGGATGTTTTGTCAGCAAATTTTAGTCAGAGGGAATCATATTACATTAAAAGCAGGGTTGCATAGACCTGATTAAAGGTTAGAATTTATAATTGAGAGTTGACATTTCGTTTGGATGTCATGGGAAATTTTCCTCTGAATATTAAATGTACTGAATTTCAGCGTGGGAATCTGAATAAAAATAATCTTGAAACTGTCTTCTCGCCATATGCTGAATGTATATATTTTCACCTTGGGCAAAAGTGCTGTGACCGAATATTTGACAGATTTAATCAAAATTTTCATAAAACCTGCAGGTCAATTGAAGTATGAGGAAAGTGTATTCTTTGTTGCTGTGTTGTGTATCTTAGAATTCTAACATCAGTGGTCATCGTGTTCAAACAAGAATTCTACACATTTTCATTGGTGGAGCCCGTATGGTGAATTTTTGGGGTGATTCCATTTTGGCACAATTAATATCACTGACTTTCTCTTGTTGGGGATCAGGACTACACACATTCCTGAGATGTACAGAAGTCACTTTTAATTGTCCGACATTCCACAGAAAATCTGTATTTGATCGCGTCTGAGGGCACCAGTTCACCATGTACAAGCTGGGCTGACTGAAATTGGCCTTGCAGGGTTATCAGGTACCAATGGTCCTTGACTGGTGATCTTAGAACAGGTCATATCAACTTTTGCAATGGCTTGTCATATACTATGGTTGGTTCTTTTTGTGCTCTCGTGAACATCTGAATATACAAAAAATGGATGTACTAATTTCTAATGTATTTGAAAAATTTCTAATGATACTTTTTCTGTCTGAAATATCAGGACTCTAAAACTGAAAGGAGAATAATTCATGTTCAAGTGAAATTTTGATGTTGCAGCATTCATTGATATATATTTATTGCTCACTAGACAGCATATAAGTTTTGCAGTGTTAATGTTTTGATTAGTCTCAAAGTAATGGATGTTTTTTTGAAAGTAAATTTTTTCTGGATTGACACCCATTTCATTGTCTAGGTACAAGAACTCATCAGATTGTAGGTTGTATTTTCTAGAAATTTCTGGCACAGTCCATCTTTCAAAGAAGCTATTCAAACACAGTTGTTTAAATGTCTGTAGGTCTCAACAGATGATGTTCTCACAAATAATCTGATGGTAGAACATGTTATTTTTTGTGAAAATTGTTCTCGTCTCAGAAAAACTCAGACACCTAATTTAGATTTGTTCAAATTATGATGAAAATCTTGTCAAAAATGTTTTAGCTTACAAAAAATGTCACTGGTTCTATATGTCTGATTGCATCAATATTTTTGATAGGTTGAAAATGTTGGTAATTTATGGTAGTCATTCTGATGCTGAGTTGATGCCTCCCTTGTGATGTTCCTCACTCAGAATTATCTATAGTGTGTGGGATGTTCTAAATTGTGCGGAAGGAAATTCAAAGGTTGGTGATTCTGTTATGTCAATATTACAAAATTGACATGATAACCTGGTGTGAATATAGAATCCCGATGCTGTGACGGTAAAATGCTTTCTGTTCAAAATAATCCTTAAATAGCAGTCAAGAAATCGCAAGGCTTTTAATACATGGCAGACAAAATGTACAGTAAGGCAAAAAGTGCTATTAAAACTTAAAAAAAAATGGAACTGCATTAAATCTGTCATTAAATATTATGATGGTACTGTGGCATTTTATTTTTTTTTCGGCCCAGTGGGCCACACCCAACTGTGTGTGAATTCTTTAACAAGAACCAGACTGGTGAAATAACATAGCATGATTGCGTTACTCAAGCTTGTCGGAAAAACAACCTTTAAAAAGAGATTCTTGAAAGCCATGTAAAACTTAAACCATGGTGAATAACCCAAGTGGTACGTAACCACTTAGATAGGTAACTGTATACCTGTATTTTGCAATCTTTCTCATCACTGGCTCATTGAAGTTAGGCAAACCAAGGTGACTGCAAAGTGCGGGAAAAAAAAGGCAGCTATATTGTATCATGGGTCAAGTTGCAGAGTGTAAAACTACCTGAAATATAACGCAGTACAGAAATCTGTACATAAGTCTATGTGTTAAACATTGTCCCACAAACACCTAATACATCTTGATCCATCGTAATTTTTGGCGAACAAGGGGGACTTCGATGCTTCATCATTGTTTGATTTGTATTGTTGTCAGACACCTGTTGCAGTAAATGTTCAAAAAAATGAAAAGGCTTTCAGTGAATTTTATTGCAGAAACACTTCTTTGGATGCTGTCACACTGCAACACAGTCAGCCTGGTGTATTCTTCCTTTGACAGCCTTTGACTTTTTAAATGTGATTTTACAATGACCCCCTGACCTCTGCAAAGCATGCTGGGAAGAACTGTGACATCACATGCATGCCAGAGTTTGATACAACCATTGAAAAAGAAGCCGCCTGTGTGTTGAAAAAATATCACTGTGACATCCTGCAGGTACAGATTCTGAAGTGAAATTTAAAAATGAAAAACAGGTCAAATTGTAAGTTTTAAATTAATGTTTCCACAGGAGATTTTATTTCTCTGCAATGGGTTTGTGTTCTGGTCATCTCCAAAACTCTTACTATTCTCCACATCCCCTTATGATACCAGAATTCAGGTAGTTTTGAGCCTCGAAATTGATAGATGTAAACTTTTGCTCGAACTCTCCTCAAAAAAATTTACCCCATTCTTATTCAAAATCACGAACAAAAGTCGGGGCTCAAAATGCGAAGTTTGATTGTACGGAAACAAATTACCTTAAATTTACTGATATTTGAAATTCGAAATTGCTACCATCTGTGTAGTAACTGTATGGAGGAACAGGAAATTTTTGAATTTCGCAAAAATATGCAGGTGAAAACTTAACTTACTCCACAAGTTTCAAAATGAGGCCCCAAAAGTGGTAGACACAAGAGGTTGAATATCTATCCCTGGGGAAAATTCTACTTAAATCAGAAAAATGTATTAATGAATAAACATACACATGTCACCCAGGAACATAAAACAAAAATACAATTTTATTACACAACTGCAGGGTAAAAGCATGGTGCAGATGCTTATTAATTGATCCATATAGAATTGTTTTACATGATTTACCGTAATTTCCGAAGGCCTGCATGCAAATGAACAATTTTATGACAGGGACTGTCCAGATAGGTCAAAGCTCCACAAGCTGTAACTGTTGATGTATTTTCCATTATGTTTATTCTGTTTGTAAAATACAGTTTCATGTGCAACGCCCAAAGTCATATCAAAATACCAAGTATTCGACTTGTAAACACATCCATCTAACTCCTCACCTCTCTTTGGATCATAATAGTGGATTTGTCATGGTCCGCCAGTTGCATGCTACAGAAGATTTTCTCGAGCATTCCGAGGTATTTGACTTGAAACATTTGCTAAATACTGGCCATTACAAATGTTTAACTCAGAGTTGATGATACAAAGAGAACTCGTACAGTGACCTCGGTCAGGTCACTGATAACCAATGTGTCTGAACATAACCAGATTACAGTGTTTCCCCTGGGTTCCAAAATCTTGTAGCAAATTTGGCTAGAAGCCCTAAAAAATTATTCGCCAAACGAGATTTCAATTAGCCAAGCCGATACCACTGATCACAAATGACGTCATTTCTTTCTCATTAATATGCAAAAATAAATATTTGTCTGCATTTTCCGTAAGAATGACCGAAATAAACCCTGTTAGTGCTACTATGGATACTAAAAGTAACACCAATTTATGGTTCAGATTACAAGGTGCCAACATCATCCACGCATACAACATAAAATTTGTCCGAATTTCAAGCGACATCACGCGAGCGACACTTGTCCAAAGTTAGGCGTATGCAACTATATTCAGTAACAAACCTGAAATCGCTATCGTGCGATACTGTACATATCGCTACAGACAACGGCACGAAACCTGGTTCAGCATACTAGTTTTTTCAAACGAATCTGATATCCATTCTCGTAGCAGTTCGAAAGTAAAATACTCTCAGACTTGAGAAATATGTGCATTTTTTTAGACTTCCAATACATTTGCTTTACGCTTGAAGTTTAGCAAGCGAAGCTCGGCGCTCGGACAGCGCACAGCGTATCGATGGCGCTCGGGTCAGGGGTCATCATCAAAGACGTCAGTGTGTATTCACAGCAAGCTTGCCATGGATCGCGGAAATCACGGATCATAAATCCAAATGTTCACGTCTCTATTATGTAAATAGAACCGTAAAATATCAAATATATACCATTTTGATATGGAGGAACATCTTTTTGTTTCACTGACGATCAAGTTAAATGCTCAAATATCGCGACAAGACTTAGCGTATTTGCACGATGTGAATGCGGAACTAGGCGACTCAGCGGACGAGCGAGCGCCTTCTCTGAAAGTCCGATGTCACGTCACAATACACCACGGTCCGTGATACACTGAAAATTGTTGCGAATTTATATTTAAGGAAGCCAATTCACACAAGTTTCTAACGCCAGTAAAGGTATTTTCTTGTTGGCAGCAATACACCACGAACAGTTTCGCTATTCAGGTGTGCCTTACTCGCTCTACGTTCTAAAAAATGCCATGTGTATGCATGCCGTTACCTTCCTTTCCAAATTCACGGTCGACTTTCGTACATTGATCATAATCTTTCTTTCCATTTCATAGCTTTACTTGCGCGGAGAATGTGTGTTGTAGGGTGGTTCCCCCATATTGGTGGAGCAGCCAAAGTCAAAAAGGAAAGTTTGCCGTTTTTGCTTAGTTTCACAGTCACTACGATCCTTCAGTGTTGACGATGACATGGCTGTCACTGCACGGAGTTATCACACATTGCGCGTAGTCAAACCCAAAACTTCGCAACATTTTAGTCAACTAGTCATGATATACATGCGGTACTATTAATTTGTGAGTTATTTCGTTACAATTTATTCATACTGTATGTGTTACAAATAGGATCTCCTGACGCATAAGGTCGGGGATGTAGAGAGATAAAGCATGACGTCTCAAGTTGAATGCAGGACATCGATGTGCGCGCGGACAGACAAAGTGATGACATCATAGTGCAATTTTCGATTCGCAAGTTTGGCTAACTTTTGCCAAAATCTTCTCGCCAAACGCTACTTTTTTCTCGCATTTGCGATTTGGCGAGTGGGCAGCGGAAACACTGGATTATCCTTTATTACCCTATTTTCAGATCAGATCTATCTCTTACTGTGACCAGAACATTCAGAAAGTGCTGAAAAGTGATCGATATCGAGATACTGATGTCAAGAACCTTACTGTTAAGGCGTCAGTGGGATGTTGTCTGACCTAATCTTATGCACTGATACCATTCTCAACTGACAAAAATTTTCATCACTGCATGTATGAAAAAGCTTGTTGAGCTCCTGTCTGGCAAAACATACCTATTCAAACTATTTTAAGTCAGTCAAAGACCATATAACATGAAATGTCTTTTGCAAAACCCTTGGGTCTAATGATTTTGCCAATGCAACATAGAGTGTCACGTAATCTCATCATCACCAGAGATAATGTCACTGAATATTGCCAGGTGAGATTAGAATATACTCACGTATCAGTAGTTTTTCAGTGTGACACTGACAGTAGTGAAATGAGACTTTTGACAAGGATTACGCCAGAGAATGTACATGATCATTAGTCATCCCTGGTTGATAAAACAGGTGAAGTGAAATTTGATCATCATGTGTATCTTCTGCACATATCTGGGCTATTAACTTTCAATATTTGTAATTACAGTCATCAAAAAATTCCAGTTGCTGAACCTATCAGTGAATATGTTATGTCCTAAAGGTTACACAAATTCAGATAATCACGTCTGTTGATGTAGCAATCGGTCTAATATTTCACCAATTTTGTACATTTGAGAACATATGCACTGGGGTTTTCTATGTTGAGGTAACCAATTTGCATAAAATACTCATTGTCACATGACTGTCACATGACTTATTTGCATGTGTCAAATGGTCGTACACTGTAGGAATACATATCCTCTGTAGGATAATTGCATGGAAGATTCGCTCTGCAGTACCATGGTGAAAAGATTTGAGGTGATTAGCTCGCTTGGTTCCCCTCAGAACAAATTTAGCGTCCCTACCTCTATTACATGCTAGCTATCAGTCACAAATTTTTTTTATTTATTTATTGTTTATCTTTTGTATGAATTCCATCTTTATTATCCGTTTACTTCTTTTATTTTGTAGCGGCTGACCACTGCTAGTAAAGTTGCTCCATCTCCCAGCAAGTATATGTACAGGTCTTCCTCTTATGCTTGCTCTTATCCTACTTCAAAGCAGGTATAGTGTCGTCTTTACTGTTTGCCTGCTTTCTGCCATGCCTGTACACATGCCACCGTAAATTAATCCAACGTAATATAATTTATTAAACACAATCACCACTAATCATATGCATGATACCTTTGACCTTTCATGTAACAATATTTGAAGAACACAGACTTTGCTAAATGTAGACATAGACTTGGACATTAAGATTAAAAAGTTATTAAAATTAATTATTAAAAAAATGAGATTAAAAAATGAGTTTTTTGAAATCAGATGTTAAATAACTCTGGCTGCTTGTACAAGGGTAATGATCAATTCATTGTACAAAAGACATTTAATCAATGACCCATAACCTAAGGTTTGTGTGTTTGTTAAGTATTACCTTCCCACTCTCTTTCATGTAAAGCTCTTCATGCTCTCGAGACTGAAACCGTTTCATATTCGCCCTCTTCCCAACAAGGAGGCACATTCCTCACTGACACTTGGCATTGCCTTCAATAAAAGATACCTGTTATGTTTTACACACAAGTATATGTTTTGGGTTGATTTGATAAGTTGTAAACCTGTTATTGCAAGAAGATATGTTGAGAAATGTTGTTCATCAATGGCATTATTAAGGCCAAAAGATCTTTATGTGTCCGTAAGTGAAAGTAAAAATTCAAAGAAAGATGTAATCTGTACAAAAGATACCATTCAGGCCATTTAACAATTTCACAAGTATTGAAAACTAAAAATGTTTGACAGGAATGTGATATTACATTTGTACTTTCTGTACCTTATGTTTTACAGGAGAATGCAGAAAAATGAAAAAGCTGTTGTTGTTTCCGTATTTCAATTTTTACAAAGAGTTTACATATTCAGATAAAATCTCAGGGTATGCTTAAATTCACTGCATGAAGTAGTATCAGTGACATTTATTGTTTCTGAATAACTGGTCAATACTTGCTTGCCCTGTTGAATATCTTTTTCATTGATTATGCTTTCCTTCTCAAACACTGCTACTCAGAGTGTCTGCTGGTCTCATCTGTCGATATCGTATGCACTTGTTCCAATCAATCATGCGAGTTGAGAAACTTCCTTGTATTTCTGATTGAGGGTTAAAAATTGTTCCTTGTAGTCTGCTTTGACAATTATCAATTTCCGTTTCAATACTCGATGTACATGCATTTAAAAAGCATGAGAACAGTGTCACGCGGTGGTGTACAATTTCATTTCCTCTTAAAAAACGCCAGGACCAGACAATTCATGTTTCCTCATAAAAGTGAGCTATATGCTGAATTTAAAGCCAGGGTGTGCTGGTCAGATTATGACTTGCACACAGAGAACTCGGCATTACCAAAGGATGGATTTTTTGTTTGAAGTTTAGAAGGGTTTGGAAGGGAAGAATGTATGATATGAACGCTAAATAAAACCTTCCTTCACAATTATCAACATTCCATGAGGTAATTCCATGTAAATTAAAGATACTGAGGAAAGGTCTGAGTGTGTATGTGTGCAAGCCAGAGGGAGCCGTGATGGTATTGTTTTTTTCTCCTTCTGTACATCACAAGAGTATCCGGAAATATTTGGAGTTCCACCCAACCCCAGTGGTACGTCCCCTTTGTTTAACTTCTGTGCAAGTGTTTACAAAGAAAGCCTTCAAGATTCCTGGAGCGGAACATTTCCATTGCCGGTATTGGCAGAATATCAAGGGATAGGGCATTGGGAATTAGAGTAGGAGAGAGGAAAAGGCAGATCTCTAAGGCTGTGGTTTACTATAACATTAGTACCTGTGGTGTTGGTTTTCAAGGTTCCAACTCCCAGTCTCTATACATGAACAGATAAAATTTTGCCTCAGAAAAACCAAAAACAGAACCAAAAAAGCTAACAAAATTATATACATCCCACCTGCACCATCAAAATACTCCCAAACCAACACATACCCTAATTTTTTAACCACCATTTTACTCTGTAGAGGTCCTTTTCTGTTAAAAACAAGAGATTTGGGCCAAACCATGGGAGTGAAAGGGTTAAATTTATTGGTATTGGCTAGATTTCTAAGTGCACACATTTTTTATCACACCCCTTTGAATTGATGTTTCATTTACAAAAACCATTAATGGCGAAGTTTTTAAGAAATCTGGTCACGAGTACTCAACCATACAAAGATTGATTCAGTGCGGTGTCATGGCAGCCAATATAAGTTCATGCTGCCAATATTGACAACTGTATTTCTATATTTCAAAGTAATTAATCCGGGAGAAATAACCCTGACCTGTGATTGGTTCAATCTTTTTGTCCAATTTCAATTTTTCCCTCAACTGCACACCAGTATTGAAAATAAATACAATTTTCAAGGCTTGAAAGAGACCCATCAACTTCCCTGGTAATTTGCATATTCATGTCCGGTCGACCCTGAATGGTCCAATTGCAATTTTGTACCTGGTACAAGCCTCATCCAGGCAGAGAAATGAGAGTGCCCGGAGGTAAATATGCTAACAAACCAAATTAGGACCTACAAAATAGAAAAAACACAATAGACATACAGATACATACAATGCGTCTAGATTTCAATTGGGGCAAGTTGATTAGATTATGTTCTCTTTGGCATTCAAAACATGTTCTGCAATGAATGGTTCTACAAGCCCCAGAAGATGTACAGCCGGGTTTTGACAATTTATCTACAGGCAGCCATTTATGAAAAAAAAAAATTAAAACTCAATCATCCGTTCACAAAAATTTCAGTACAGACTTTGGTTGTGCACACCTTTACGGAAACATCGTCAAGGTGGTCCAAAGTTCAAGAGAGGTAAAAAGAATTTGACCTGCATTCCTCGGTCATAAAATGTTATGGTGCTGGTTGATTCACATAGAGATAACAGGCAACAAGTGTAGACATGCTAAATACCAAATTTTGTGACACTAAATGAAACCGTTTGATTGACTCACACTCTCTAGTAAAGTCTACCACTTGTATGGGCTTTATTTTAAATCTTATGAAGTATTAAAAGCCTTCAGGGACTTATTTTGGTGAAAATTAAAACTCTATAGGGGGAAAAACAATTTTCCCTATAGAGTTAACACAGGGATGGGGCCATTTTGAATTTTAAATATTGGCAAATATTGGACAATTTGTTTTTTCATATATGCAAATTTTGCATGATGATTTTATACTTGATTTCCAAAGGGAATGGTTCAAACTTGCCTTATCAAAAGTGAAGTTGTTCAAATTTGAGGCATGTACTACCAGATACAGTGACCATTGATACAGTTCTCCCAAACTGTAAGAATCACCTTTTACAGATTCATATCCACTTTGTATCCACCATTCAGTGTTGTACAACCTTCAACATTACATTCATTGGTCTTCCAAATTTGGACTCTGTGGTGGAAAATGGCTGAAGGTACTTATATGTGCGTACGGAATTTGTTGGGTACTGATTGACACCATTTACTTATATGTACACAGCTTTGCTTTCAGTACAAGTGTCTTATTCTTCATTCTACGTTTTTCAGTCATGTTTCATCCTTTCTCGGTAAAGTGGTCCAAAGTAAAACTTTCTGCAGAACAAAAATTGTTTTACCATTTGCTTCAGGTTTTATAAGGAAAGTCACCTGTTGCTAAGTGACATGAAGTCTCAGCTCTCCATAAGTCTGTAACTCACCTAAAGAGAGGACAAGTAATAACATGTAGATTGACTACACCCACTTTGAAACTTTTGAAAGTAAGTGACCCAGCAAGGGGTCAAAGCTGTTGAACTATGACCTTTTTAAATGGCGGGTTTCTTCTCTTATCTTACCAATAGCATTTGCGAGTCAAATGAACTAAATTACATCTAAATATAATTATTATTTTGCAACTTTATTTTCTGGAGAGAAGACGAAGTTTTGACCAGTCATTATTACTCTAATTGGATCCTTGAAATTTGAAGACTTTTGGTGAAAACTGCAGAAAGCAATCTCAGCCATCTTCCGGCCAAAATATAAATTCTTTATTTTCCATCGAAAATCCAGTTAGGGTGCTCCAAAAATGTATTAGTTTGATAGTGATTTTGTTTTTAGCTCACATTTTTTATTTACTTTAATCCACAAGAAACATTAAAAGTGACAGTTATTTGTAAAATTAAAAAAAGTTTATGGACTGGTTTTAGTGGAGTGTGTAGGTTTAGATACTGAGAACATATTTTTTCTCGATCTTTGCAAACACCACAGATAGCCAAAAAAGAGCCATATGAAATAGGTTGTCAAATGTTCAGAAAATGAAGTTTAATAGCTTTGTCAGTTTTTATAGCTCTTCCACTTTTTCACCAACTTTCTACTGTTCCCTTGGTGTGAATTTTGCCCGATAGTTGGAAATACCTACAAATTTCAGTATTTCTTGGTCTGTTGAACCCTTACACCCATAACTCAATTTATTTTTGTCGATAAGTTCACAGTTGTCAGTGATTGCGTAGAGGAATACTTCTCGTTTTTGTGTTGCTCTTAAGTATTTTCCTGTTCTGCAAAACATTTTGCAGTGTCCACATAAATTATTGCATGTGGAAGAAATTGAAAGTAACTGTCTTAAAATTTTTCAGAATCTCTTACTCTTTACTCTTCCAGAAAAATTTCCAGTATTTTTGTAGTTGTAATTTGAACGAGTTCATTGAAGTGGAGTAACTTTTTCTTTGTTCATAGCAGAGAAAATTAAATGCAACATTTTTTATGCCTTTTGGGCCAGACCCTTGAGATTACGACTAAAGTGCTGCTCCCAAATTGTTTGATCTCTACTTCAAAAATCAGAGAATCATTGAGCCCCCTGCGTTGTGTTATGTCTTTGCTGTTCAATCCCCCCTAGGCATTTGCACGAGGTCACATAGCCTTTGGAGAGTTAATCCAGTTTGAAAAGAGGAGACAAAAATGTCAATGATCAGGTATTTTGCAAATTTCTCCTCTCCCTGGGGCTGAATATAGAGTAAGAAATTCATGCACTACATGGTGAATGCCAACGGTACCATGTTACTGGTACAGCCTACGATGCATTAGCTGCTCAGGGGTTTTGCAGTTATTCTGGAATGCTCTAGCTTTGGGAATAGAGAACAATAGAAACTATGAAAAGGTCATGGCCAAACTTTGAATCATTGACCCGCATTCTGAACCACAAGAACAAAACTCTTGAATTCTTTCTCTATAAATAGTACATTTAAAGCTATTGTGAAACTCCGGTAAGTAAATATGGTTGGAGTGGTCAACTGTAGTTTGCCGTTGTTCACCTCTAGAGTTTAATACCCTGTAAAATGTTCTGTCCCTGAAAAAGTGACAGTACAATATCTATCGTTAATCATGTAAACTTCTGATTCCCAGCATAGGAGTGCAATTTATCCCTTTCAATGCCATTTCCCTACACAGTGGTCAAAAATGGAATCGAACCAAAATCATGTCAAGAAAGCTACCAAGGAATAGAATTCCAAAATCTCGTAAAGATTTTCTCAAACTCCAAAGTTTATGACCTGATCACAGATTTATATGGAGTTTTTAAAATCCCGAAGACAAAGCAAGTGTTGATGTCTCATTATTCACAAAAATCACCAAATTTAAATCATCGCCCTACAAAGTTGAGAGTGGCAGCCATTTTGAATTTCATGCTAGTATATTTGGATTTCATGGCAACTGTGAAGAAAGGATTGTAAAATTTTGTGTAAATTTGTATTCTTGGTGTTGGTTCTCTTTAAATGTGTAAGTGTGTGCTCTGTACATCTGGCTGGGTAATCAACCAAGCTGAACAAAGATGGGTCATACCCATTCATTTTGTCATTCCCTTTTGATCATGTGATTAAGAAGTCTATGATCATGTGATCTTGCATCCTTCTACCCATAAAACTGACACAAAAGTTCATCATAAACTTGCATTCCATGCTACCCAGTTCAGCCGCAGCCTTTCATTCAAGCTCACCTCCTCATTCAGCTTGGTGTCTTTCAAGGACGATTGTGTTTAATCAGCAATCTACAGTTCAGTTGAGAGAAAAAATCCACATAAAAGGGCCTTCTAACCAACGCCTATGAAAATTTATGGTGTTACATGTAAAACTTTGGATTGGTTTACACCTGTCAAGCCTTATCATGTAGACTATTGCAAAGGTCACTTCAGGTCATCTGGCATATCAGCAAAATCTCTTCAGCAATTATATCCAAATCTACCATATCATTATCTCCTTATAGAAGTGCTAATTTCAATATATCTTTCCGTCCATATTTTGTTCTAAGTGTACTTCATCATTTGTTGGTGCAGGGTATATTGTGATAGCAGGCAGTTCGAAAGAGCATCCCAGACTTTTAGTACATGAGTGTCCATATTTTGATAAGTTGAAGTGTGGTGCAGTTTTCATTCCAGAAATCCACAGCCCTGTGGTTTCCTGGTAAACATTACCCCGGAAATGTAAGGACAAGTGGACTTCCTGCAGTCAGAGTGTGTGTAATGTCACAAAAATGTTGGCTGAGAGGATTTAGAAAGCTTTGATATCTGCCAGCTTCAGATCCTCACCTGCACAACTAGTTTGTATTTGACCTTTTAATGGTTTTGAACTTCTTCGGTCAATTGTAGGAATCCCTTTAAATTTCATGAGCCAGTCTGACAACGAATATACGTATGATGTTTAAGTTTGTTCGGAATAAAAGCAATACTTTTTGAGTCGGTAGGGGATTGAATTGGCTTTGCACACTTTACATTGCTTTTGCTCACAGCATCATGTTAAACATCAGTAAAATTTCACCATTTTCTTGCTTTTTTCTGCATCCTCTTTACAGCCTCAACAGAGTCAACAGAGGGCCTCATATGCAAGCAGTAAACGTAACATGTCACCACAGGCACCACCGTCGGCTTGGCAAACCCATCCAACCACCGCTGGGGGATGGGCTCAGCTGGGCTTCCCAGCGCGCCCGGCTCCCCCATCAGCACGTTATCCGAGTCCACATCAACCAGGGCCTGCGCCTGCCTATGGTGCTTATACTCAGACTACAGTAAGTGGCACCTCTCACACACACACACACACACAAATGTGCATCATTTCTACTTGCGGTGTTCATGCAAGCTCATCCTTATCACCCCTATGGCAGAGCAACTCACTTTCAGCCGTTCATTCACCCCTATCTCCCTGTATGTTGGTCCAGCCATGCCATTGAAAACTTTGTACCAAAGTTCAACATAATAAAGGGTCAAGGCAAGCTAGAGAAATTCAATGCATAATCAGTGAGAATTCGATTGCTCATGGTGAAATCATTGGCCTTCTCTTGACAAATGATCCAAATCTAACAAAATAATTTGCCCCAAGAGTACTAATTGTAAACTGCTTCTTTCATAATTCACCTGTCTAATTAGGTAAATTTCATGTTTGCAGGGTAAAATTAACAAGTCAAACCCATCATTGACTTTATAGACTTTGTGTGAACCTGTGGATGGTGCTCCTGGTAAAAGAAGTTCACGCATTTCCCTACAAGGGTGCTTGGCCACCCATTGGGTGAAATTGGCCATTCTTTTGTCAATCCGAGCAGTGGGACCCCTCCGCACAATTGAAGTGCGCATTGTCCTGAAATAATGCTTGAACATAGCCTGTATTGTCATTCACACAGCATGCAAGGTCATGTGTCTATAGGGAAGCTATTACCGAGGCGCTACAGAATGAAAGAAAGGAATTTCTCGGTCTGAATTCTCCCCTCCCCATTTCTTTCATGCTTATATCATGCCAATTACTCTTAATGTTCCCAAGGATAAATCAGAACACTTTATGCTGGAATTACCCTTCTGGTGAGGTGATTCAGCGAAGTAAAATTGTCTTATTGAGCAGTTACGTGTCTTCACTGACTTTGTTTGAACTTCTGCATGATGTTTGAATGCTGCTGGTGCTAATTGGCAATCAAGACTTCACAAACACACTGAAGGAACAGATCTGTCCATTCTATAGTGTTTTGCAGCATCCGTGGCTTATGCTCATGGCAAGAAATAAGTACATTATCTAAACTTTCACACTGTGTATATTCAAGAACCAACAGGATTTGATAATTCACAGCGTGTACACACAGAAACGATGCTTGCTGTGAAACGCCAACCAAGGCTTCTGGTATGTTTTGTGGGGAATGAAGGTGTTTTGAGTGAAATCTAATGACGCCATGCCAATTTTTGCTTCTTCTATTTTACAGCTTTCTAGTGATTGAAAGCTGACCCAATGCAACTTTTCAGTAATATTTTAATCATTAGTAGGAATACTGTGGCATATAAATCATTCATATGAGAGTATTTATAGAAGACCTCATTTTTGCCGTGAGCAATTACATCACTTGCAGTATTATCAGGTCACTTGTATATCAAGAATTTTCAGTAAAACTGACAGCTTAGAAATAATCTGACCGGTTCAAAAATATCTGTAATTACAACCAAGCTTTCAAATTCAGATTTCATCGATGATAATATTTTATCAGCTCAGAAGTAACAGAAAGTGAGTGGACCTCACTCATGTTATAAAGACTTAAAAACATTCTTCCACTGGATTAATTTTAGAAAAAAGAGACAAAAGGACTGTGAAACATCCTTTATGAAAATTAATCGGACCGATCACTTTTGTATTGTATTTGTTACCCATCCATATGGAACAGACGTGGCTTTTACTAAAGGTAGTATGCGCCTCGAAAATGAAAGACTTAAACTTTTGCTCAAATTTTCCACAAGGAATCTTTTAACCTTTCTCTTTCAAAATCAAGAATAAAAATTGGGGGTCACCAACAAATTTTGGTACTAGAGAAACAAATAACTGTAGATTTACCAATATTTAAAATTCAAAATGGCTGCCATCCCCATGTTAACTCTATGGAGAAAATAAAATTTTTGAACTTTGAAAAAATAAGCCAGCAAAAAGTTTTCTTTCACCAAAAGCTTTAAAATGAACCTCCACAAATGGTATATCGGGAAAAAATTGTAAAAACTTGAGAGTCCGAATATCTGTCCCCGAGGCGCGTTCTACCTTAATACCAAACATGCAAATGATTGATACATCCTGTATGTGAAAATATGTGCGTAGAAGTAAATTTCTGTCCAAACATTTTTCTTTTTATGTAATTATGAAACTTTTATGCTTTCAATTCAAGGTACATCATTTCATTACCATGCCACTCACACTCAAGTGACAGGATTTAGAATGTAATGTTGAACACTTTTATAAAAATATTGGTGAAAATATCATCAAAAATTTTCTGTTCTTCTTTCGTTCTGGAATCAGCAATGCTGTGAATTTTGCTAACATTCAAAAATGAAACTGATTGCAAAGTAGTGCCCTCATCACCCTTGAAATCATTAAATTTGCCGGAAACAAAAAAATGCAAAGAGTTAAGGTAAGAAATTAACAATTTTGTGGCAAGAGTCTAGCCTCCTTGAACTTTACTTATGACATAATTATTTGAGGACAAGTTTGCCAAGGCCAGCTGTTAAGTTTCTTACGTCCTTGGAAGTTTTGTGGAGTGATGCTGATATTTCCAACTGTTAAATTGTGCCTTCTGTTTGAGTTGATCTGTGTTGAAAGAGACTGTCAATCACAAATGAGCGTTTCCATTAAAGTACAAGATACTTCTTTTATCAACGACTTGCATTAACTCCAGTCATGGCTAAACTGTATTCATCACTTGTAGAAATGCCCTTCAAATGGAATTAAAAGTTCAAATTGTCTCTTTTCTTGAAGTTTTCTAGTAAGTAGCAGTGATTGTCGATCAGTGACAGAAGTAAGTGTAAAGCATGTCAGTGATGGTATCAAAAGACAGCATAAATGTCAACCTGCGTGATTGTAGATATTGGTGGTAATTTAACTGAACCAAGCCAGGACAAAGTGACATTGAGCGAACACCCGGGTAGCTGAAACCCCTTTCACTGCTTTACTGAAGAGCGCCTATCAAGGGTCCAGTTGTTCTTATTTTCCAGGGTTACTGGAATTTGAAGAGGTTAAGGTTCTGCCCTAACCTGCCCCCGGAATGAAAAATGAACCTCTGCTTGTGCCTTGAAGTAGAACAGTGACTTAAAATCAAGATACTGACTCAAAGTTTACTGCGTAAGCTGTAAAATTTAACCTGACGTTATGAGCGCCTCTTTCACAAAACTAACTGCTTTATGCTCTGGTATGTTGGGACATTACTTCTACTGAGGTTTACCTTTGACCTGCAGTTTGTATACAGAGGTAGCCAAGTACCAGGTATTTCAAGTCAATATTCAGGGACTGCATTTGTTCTCAGATGTTACTTGATCTTTTTAATGTTTTGTTCGGAAAGAATTAGAATGATTTTAATTACTAACTTCACGGTAAATGATAAATCTGATTGAAATTAACCCTTTGAGCACCAAAGTCAATTTTTGCCACAATTTTTTCGAATTTTTCCCAAAATTTTGATCAAAAACAATAGCCAATGAAAAGTAAGGTCCATTTGGTCCAAAATTGTCAAAAAATTACAAAAAAATCACTAAATTTTGCACAAAAAATTTGTTGGGAAAATTTACAGCACTCAAAGGGTTAAGGTAGTTCTATGACTCAGGGATCATAATCTGAAGTAGCTTGGTTTCAGAGTATTGTGTCTCAAGTTAAACTTTATAAAAAGGTTCAATAAATCACCATCACAGATGTGACCTTGTTTTCTAAAAATGGCCAAGATCAATCAGCAGTCAGTCGTTGCCATTGTTAGTACCAGCATTGTAAATATCAGAAGTATTTGATGGCTATTAATTTTATAAATTGCCATGGCTGGAGAAAAAAGAAAGAGTTTTGCCTTGTCCAGAAATCAGTCCATGTGACAAGTGAGTAGTTCAGCCTTCACACCCTGAATTACACAGTATTGTGTAGTGTATTGTGCATTTGACAAGGCCCAGTTTACTATACCTGAGTGTTTAACATGTATTGCTGAATAGTGTGGCAGTGCATTGTCACATTCACCTGTCTTTTGGCACTCCCTACGACTGACCTAGTTTAACTCTTATAGGTGCTCTTTACTAGTGACAGAATTTCAATTCGGGCTTTATGTTTTGCTGCGTTCACTCTTTTGTTATGTCAAAGACATGAATATTGTTGGCAGGTTAACCAACGAGTACCGATATTCTAGTAATATTGGTCAAGAGCAGTCGACAGAATGTTGTCATGGCAAGAGATTAACAAGTTTGGTTTCTGATCAGGAAAGAGCAGTAGGGAAAAAATAAATACACTTTCAGTTTACTCTTTCGGAAGGGAATTTCCTGTTGTAATGCCAAGGGGTTTGTTATATTTGGCAACCGACTCTGGCCTGAATGCGCCATTGTCCGAAGCTGTGTATTTTAGGACTGACTGCAGGAATTAACTTTTGTAGTGGATTCACTGTGGTGGAGCAAGCTGCCACCAGATGTGCACACTTGTGGCACAGACTATGAATAAATCCTACAGGGAAAAATATGCTTCTGATATGAATGACAAGAGGGATTTGTCAAAAGTGAATGTCCTAAAGAGAGTCAGTTCAAAAATTGCGCTAGCGATGACAAGTGTTTAATACTTGTTAACCATATCTTCTCTGTTTTCCATTAGGGTCAAGTTCACTGTCGTGATAAGGGTCAGAAAGAACTGCCAAGGGAAATTGGGTTTAATGTGCGCTATCGCATAAGCAGTTGCCAGAATGGAGGAATGATATTTCTGTGGAATTTGAAACTTCAGAAAGTGGCACAGGTCGAAAAACCAACTGATTGTTGCTAAAGGCCTTTCTTTTAACAGCTCCTTTGTGCCTGGGTTTATGTCGCTCTCGATGTTCTTAGAAGTGTTAGGTTTCAGAGATTGTGGAGATAGGCGCACACCTATAATGGTAGGCTCTTTGCAGGCAAAGTTACACCAGTGGACATCCCTTGTCGAAAAGAGGTCGGCTTTCATTCTGAATAACGAAGATAAATAAACAAACAGCAAAGGCTTACTTTTCCTGCTTTGATGCTAAATATACATTGCCACCAAACTCTGACAGTCAACCGAGCATTCAAAAAACTGTAGAACATAAGTTTTGGTGATGCAGGCTACCATGACGCTTTGCGGGGAAAAGACAGTGTAGTAGTTCTGATTTGTGAATTTTAAGTTTGATGTAGACAACAATTTATGATTTTCATGACTATTTCATGCAAATTTCTTAACATATTTGTGTCTGTTGAAGTGGAACTCACATTCCTGTTTTGGTTGTGACTTTAGTGAAAAAATTAATTTGCACACCGGCAAAGACCACAAAATTTATTTGTATATATAGAAAAAGACATGTTTGTGCCATTAAGGCCAAAGTACTTGTTGTAATTGGTCAATTAGACATAACTGATGCTTGAAAGTAAACTGTTATGAATACAGATTATGCACACGAAGTACAGAGAATGTCAGACAGAATCTCGGCTTTTAGAGCTTGTTACATTGTGAGTTGGCATTTGGCAAAACTTTCAATGGTAGTTGACCTTGAGAAAGACCTTAAATTGAGGTCTATAAAATAAGCAGGAGTCTTTCCTAAGTTTAGTATCCAGGTAGGCTGGGCAAAGAGGGCAGTCCTATTGTGATGTAAACGGTAATGGCGTGGCCAAATTGTCAAGGGCGTGCTCTTTTTCTTCAGAACACCCTCGATCGATAGATTTCAAAGAAGAGCAAATTTTTGATAAGGTCTGAAGAATAGGATTCTAGGCTACCGGTAGGTAGGAACACAATCATGTCAGTTATTGGTCGTCAACAGCAAACTTAGTGACCTGAAACTTATTCGGCATTTTCAGATGAAGAATAAGAACGTACCCCATCAGAACGCAGTCAACTAGAAATGGCCAAACGAGGTTTGAATCCAAATCAACCCGTTGATCTCCACTAGAAATGGCCAAACGAGGTTTGAATCCAAATCAACCCGTTGATCTCCACTTTGTGCGTCAAAGCCCTTCCCAAAGTACCAATATACCTCTGTAAGGTTTACTGAGCATGTTTTATTTTGTGATTGACGCACATTTTGCTTCATGCTGTGGTTGTGTGTTGATCATTGACTCCCTTCTTTTAATCAGTCTTAGGCCCCTCTTCCAGGTTCCCTGGTTCGGTAATGGGATAGCCATCTTACTGAAAGATAATAAGTGAACTACAATGGGGTGAGTGGTAAAGTGGTGACTTGTAAGAATACCAGTGATGAACCACTGTACTTTGAAAAACGCCAACCATGCACACAGACAACTAAACCGTCAATGACCCATTAAAAGTGCAGAGCATATTTGACTATTCCCTTCCGGGTACATGAAGTACAGTGTTGTCAGTATCCAAGGAATCAATCATTTGGAATGAAATCATGCGTTTATTCACAAAATTCAAACTTAATCATCATTTATCGTTGAATTAGCAATATGTTACTGGTATGTCGTGGTTTTCGAAAAATGTGGAATTGATTAACGTCGCCGAAGTAGAACCAAAGCAATATTTTAGAGAAGTGAGCACTGGAATCTGTGCCATACCCAAAGTAGACAGCAACATGAAAGGCTGGGTTTGAACAACTCTTTGTTATATAATCATGTTGAAAAGGCTCCCAGCGACAAGTTGTCACAACTTGCATGAAATTATAATATGACACAGAACAAAAAGTAAACAGTTTGTCTTGTTTCTAACAGAGCTGCATTGGCTTTGATAGACATGTTGTGCAACTGCCATGAGATGTGTGTTGTTAAGCATCCGTTTCCTGAGGGATGATGGCGTGTTTTTTCTCTTTGACTGTCCAGCTGATGTTAATTCCATACTTGGGTTTACAGTATGGTTATTAACTTGAGGTCATTCAAGTAGCAACAAGTTACTAATAAAAAAAGGGAGAATGTGTAGCATCTCGGAAGCTGTTATCCAGTTGGTTGGCTGAGTCTTACTCCTGTAATTGAATTATACAAAGAGACTCCCTAAGTTGCTGTGAATAGTGAAAATCGACCAATCAGATATAACCTTCCAAGCCAGCTGCACATCAGCAGAAAAAACCCTAAATAATATTTTTTTTCTTGTTCAATTACAAATCAAACAGAAGTATTGCAACAAATGAGGAAGCTGCTGCTCTGGGCTGTGCTGATTTCTATTATGGTATCGATAGTTTAATCATCAGGTGCCTCACACTGTATTGAGTTGACACTTAATTCAGACAGAGGAAGTCAGGGCTCAGTTTTGCTTCTTCCCTATTCTAATAAACTACTCGGTGCTTATTTCGTACAATGTGTGGATTTGTAGTTTTACCTTGGAACTATCTGTCAAAAAGGTGGCGGAAGAATTTTGGCAGCAACACCAGGAATATTAATTGGGATCTGTCTCAGTGCTTTTGTAAAGACTGACACCAACGTAAATTATAGCAAAGTTCCCCATTCATGTTGTCAGGGCACCCCATTATAATGATACTGTCATATCGGGGGAAAACAGAAATGGTACCAGATTCCCCAAAGCATTTATCTATGAACCCAAAATTTAGCAAAAATACTGAATCCATTCTGCAAATTTCTGCCTGTAGGAAGAAATCCCCCGAAAATTGTATACTGTTAGGTAATGTCAAGTAACAATGTGTTTTGAAAGTGCTCATTGTCTCATTTGGCAGAAGTATGGCTGTAGCACTGCTCCCACACTCTTTGTATAGGTAAAACAGTGTCACATGGCCCAGGATCTGCCCTATAGAAAATCTGTCAATACTTCAAATTTGTCTCATCTTTATTAACTTGTCCAGTTCACGTAGAAGGCATATCACATTGCCCGGTCAGATGGAATCATTTTTGCTGCACGTTAGTGTACTGAGAAGGGTTTTGCATAGCTCTGTCAGGTGGAATCATTTTTGCTGCACGTTAGTGTAGAAGGCTTTTGCATAGCTCTGTCAGGTGGAATCATTTTTGCTGCACGTTAGTGTACTGAGAAGGCTTTTGCATAGCTCTGTCAGATGGAATCATTTTTGCTGCACGTTAGTGTACTGAGAAGGGTTTTGCATAGCTCTGTCAGGTGGAATCATTTTTGCTGCACGTTAGTGTACTGAGAAGGCTTTTGCATAGCTCTGTCAGATGGAATCATTTTTGCTGCACGTTAGTGTTGAAGGCTTTTGCATAGCTCTGTCAGATGAAATCATATTTGCTGCACGTTAGTGTTGAAGGCTTTTGCATAGCTCTGTCAGGTGGAATCATTTTTGCTGCACGTTAGTGTACTGAGAAGGGTTTTGCATAGCTCTGTCAGGTGGAATCATTTTTGCTGCACGTTAGTGTAGAAGGCTTTTGCATAGCTCTGTCAGATGGAATCATTTTTGTTGGACATCACTCCCATGGATCCTAGACAAGTCTGTTTGTGGCAACTGTATCACTCTGGCCTGATGTGGAATCTTAGAGAAGCTTGCAGCCAGCGTAGAAAACAGGAATGGCACACATCACGTGTTGTACACACTCATGGTACTTTCATGCTCTAGAAAAGTTACAATTTATTTCTTTTCATCTTTCTCAAGACTCCTCTCTTGCGTATAACCCAAACTTGATCTAAATAAATCTTTCAATATTTACCTTTATTTTGTATAATGAAAATGAGTACAAGGTTAAAGAAAGTGATATTGTTTTCATTGAAAATAAAAACTTCCTGCGAAAACAAAAAAGTTGACTTGTAGTGAAATAGATAAGATGAACAGAAGGGGAAAGGTGAAGCCCTGTGTTATATTGGGATTTCTTAAATGTTTAATCTTGTGGGAATAAGATTGCTTTGTCTATCTCCAATGTGTCAAAGACCATCTACATTCTGGAGTTGTGTTTCAGAAAATGTGATAAACTTATAGAGGCACCGTGGTTAGATACTCTTTCTCAGTGGTCATGTATCATACCGTTGCACTGAAATAGCATAGGTATTACTCTGTTCTCGTTGTCGTTCTCATGATAATAGGATTGTTCTATTTGCTCAGGTGGGGGGATGATGTGCATATTAATGCCGGCCCCTGGGCCTCTTTCAATTCTTTCGAAGTTACCTGTCCGGGCAGGATGTGAAAAATTCCAGGCAAAATAAATAGCAAAAGGTTGATTGAGCGTGAAATATGCTAATTTTGTATGCAGGACTGATGATTGATGGAGATGTTGGTTCTGAATGTAGCTGATTGATGGATATGCAAATGTGTGGATATGCAAATTTGCATCACATGACATGTTGTAGATGGTGCTGTTAATTAGTAAATTACAGAGTGAAATCTTGATAGCTAGATACACAGATATACTAGAAGTGTGCAAATTGACCTGCAGATGATTGATGGCAGTGTTGAATTGTTAAAGAAGCTGATTGGTAGATATGCAAATGTTCTTGGAATATGCAAATTGTATTGTTAACAGAACGTGATACATGGATGCATGTGCGAATCCCTAATTGAAGATGATAGGTGAATATGTAAATTTACCAGGGAATATGCAAACATCATTTGAATTGATATTGTGAGTGCATAACAGTCAGTGTCTTGCATCTGCCAAAGAATGCAAAATCAGGATATTTTCTGACTGAAAATGGCATTCTTTTTAGTTGACACTGTGATGAAAAAGCTGTAGTTGTGTACAGAATATGATTAAAATCAGTCTGAGGTTTTCCGATCTAATCTGATGGTCTGTGCTGTCCTAGGTATTCTACCAGCTCAGCAGTTGGTCTGGATCAGGCACAGTGAAATATGATCATAGTATGAAACTAGGAAATAGTGAATTACAAAACACCATGTGATAACGATTATAGATTACTCCTAATGCAATCTGTATAGTATTACTTTTTACCCGTGATGTTATAGGATGTTTTTCATGTCATGTATATAATCTAGTTCACTTGGCAGATATTACTTGCAATTATTTGATTCTAGACAGTTTGTCTATCAGGAATTGCACCAGTGATCACCACTGGCGAGCCCCTAAAATGAGGAATGGATGGTAGAAAATTCTGTTGTTTGTATTGAAATGAGTTTAAACCCTCCCTATAATGTTGAAAAGAAAGAGTCAATCAAAAGTATGTAGCAGAGGCAGCAAAATGTAGTTCTGTGGTATTTATTAATGGTTCTGACTTTTTAAGAATGATGCCAGTTTTGCCCTCTCGCTTTTTAGCTATCCAGTCAATTTAAAAAATGAGCACTTTGAAATTTGACACCAAATTAGCTATGAATTGACATTTTTAATCTCTTTCAAAGAGAATGATTCATGAAGATGAATCTACTTCTGTTTTTCATCAGATTAACGTATCACTTAGTTTATCATGAACTTCCTACATGTATGCGATAATTTCAGGCTGTAAATTACATACTGTAAGAACACCCAACCCCAACTCCCAAAGGTGGTGATAATTGCAGTTTTTCAGTGTAGGCCAAGCGGAACAAAATATTCTTGTTCTTTTGTGCGCAGCTGAATGTCTCATTCACGAGTGATTTTTGCAAGAATTTGGCGTGTTACTTCATTGACAGGGTATGTTTAGCAGTTATAGCACTTGTCAGGATTTTATAGACTGGTTTTGTCAGCCAGTGCCAAGATCATCAATTCTCTGATGCAGCAATGCAAGCTATCATCACCTGTCTGCACAAATTGTAGCATAATAATCAAGATGTATGGAGGACAAAGTTGACTTTTCCAGATGACATGCATTTCAGTTGGTTTTTAGGCCATTGCAGTCAAGACCATGACCGATATGGCCTGTGTATTTATATCTCAAGAGCGCCTCCTATTGCCCATAGAGAGAGAATAACTCCTGATTGGCTATGGAAAATCCCATATTAGGTAATTTGCTGATGGAATTGTTCAGAAAAGAAGAAATACCATGCTATTCTTTTTAAAGCAGTCAGCAAAAAGGGAAAGGGTATGAGAAGTATTTACACCCACACATCATGCATAATAATAGATAGCAACCAACATTTTGTCAGAAATTTTATTTTCTAGACTGACTTTCGCTCATCTGACAGGTTGGATCCTCTCAGTGCTTTTCACAGGCCTGCACTGAGATTTTCTCAGAGGTAAGATCAGTGGCTAAGTTTCAACATTCTTGTAACCACTACACTGGTGCCAAAACTTGAAAAACTGTGAGCATTTTCCTAGTGTTAGTTGGTGTTCTTTGCTGATTGATGACATAAAAAAGGGCATATTTCATACAAACTAAATCATCTGCTTTTGTATAGATGCTACAATATGGTTTAATGTAAAATCAAACTTACGGTCAGCACTGCGATGAGAACACTAGTCTTTTCATGTCTAAGGGAGAGTGACCGTACAACGATGTCTTGCCTTGTGCTGTGCGAAGGTATTCAAACACAAAAGTGAATGAATAAATGTGAAACTGCTGGTTTTGTTGATATGGAATGTGTGTGAGTAAAGTGTGTTCAACGATATCGCTGCTAATTGTAGCATTCCAGGTCGTAGGACAAAAGTTCGTTGACCTTGTGACATCATTACACCTGAAAAGCTTCTTAGAGTGTACACACCTGTCGGCATGCGTATCTTTTTTCAACTGATGTCTCTTTCTTAACTTTCCTTTATCACGTCAGGCAGGTCTGAAAAAAACCTGATGAGTGGGAGTTCAGAACAAGATCCATACAGATTTTCTACAATACCAAGAATTTGGATTTAACTTTTGTATATTGTCTCTGTTATGCGAGTGAATGAAATGTATTATCATATCTTGTGAGTGTTTGTAAGACCATGGTTCTGCAGGCGCAGTAGTCAAGCCGTGGCATTATCATGGCATAATCTGGTTAGTAGCTGTCAAACTCTCTGCGACTCTGCAAAGAGACTTTGCTCAAATAGAAGGACAGAAAATGGAGTTAGACTGGCATACATGTATTTGAAGATCAAAATGTTGGAGTCTCCAAAAAGGGGGGGATAAAATAATGATGCCTTTTAGCAAGCAGGAAATTGCTCTTCAAATCACTTATTAAACACGCTTTGCAATCCCATAACATGGGTGGAAGATTACTTGTGAAGTAGGAATGTCATTGACAAGTCACGGAATTCTACAGCACACGTAGGACATTATCTTTAATCCAGAGAGAAAATTATATGTCATATACTCCCCTATGATATTCTGTAGCGTGGTATTGTTCATTTCTGTGTGTGGGAGGAAAAGGAATTGAATCAGGTGCAGAGGGAAGTAAATACCCGCATTGCCTTGTGTTGAGTTAAAGCCTGAAATTTTCCAATGGCATTTTGGCAGCCATATTGGAGTGGAAATACAATTCAGACTGCATGTTCGGAAGTTAACCATGGTTGGATTTTGATTGTGTCTTATTGCTCAGAAAGTCAAAATTAACATGACAAATTCAATAAAAAAGTGCTTGATAGAAGATTTTCAGCACCTACTTTAATTTGCCATGTTAACGATAAGTAGACATGGTATACTTATCAAATTGTTGAGGAAAAAATATTGGTAAGTTCTTAAATATACAATACAAGGTTGACATAAATCTACTGAGGCATTTAATGTTTGCATTATCAAGAATAAAAGTGATCAAAAATATTACCAGCCGCTTCAATTTATGTACGCTGAATAACTTGAAGATTGTTTTGTCAACATTCTTTCATGCAGAGTTTGGCAAATGTAGAGGTGCCCAAAACTCTCCTACAGTATTGAGCTTGTGTACCCTTAGAACTTTCCAGACTTGTTGGTCTTTATTTCATCAGAAAGTTTTCGTAATCTAAGTGAACCACAGCATGCAACTTTTCCACTTGCAAATTACATGTTTTGTACGTTTTCTGTGATGTGTACTGCCCAGCTCACTTGTTTTTGCAACCTGTTGTTATGGTAACAGGCAGCTGCTAGTCAGACCTCATTAGACAGGCTTTAAGATTGAAATGTAAACCTGTGGTTAAAAAATCCCCTCAACATGCATTCTCGCAGGCCAGAGCAATAATTTCCGCTCCGCTGACCTTCGCAAAAATCAAGCTCTGGCAGATAACGCCGGGAAACTGCGGAAGTATGAATGGGGGTTAATTAATTATTCATGAGAACATATCATCAGAATTAGCCAATCACGAATACGTTTTACAAAGTCATGTCGGGTCGTAAGCTCCTCATTGTCTGTGTGTACACAATCGAGCTTTCAGGGCCTGAGATCCTCTGGTTCTGTTGCACCTCTTCCGATATATGTTGCATTAAATCCGACAGCTTTCAAAATTTTGACTGTTTTTCTGTCATGATCGAGAGCAACTGCGACACCATGTGAATACTATGGCTTCGATAGGTACACAGACTACGGCCATCAACGAACCCTACCCGGTCCCAGTGCAAGGTCGTCCCGGTACACTCAGTGTGACTATTTTCGGACGATCTCGGTTCGGACATTCAAAGACATGCTGTTCGTTGTACTCACTTTGCTCCGTATTGATAGCGTTTTACAATTCATGATACCGCATATTAAGTCAGGTGACGCTGCTGTCCCGTTTTGAATAGTTAGTTTTTTCGGTAGAAGCTATTTCGGGCGCTATAAAACTTCGCGAAGTTAACACACCGTACGATCTAAAGCAACACACAGAGACAGCCCATATCCGATGTAAGCACCATACACGTCGAAATATAGTTGCGTCGTCCATGGGTTGAACGTAACTAATTTATCACAAAATCTTTACAAACAGTTTTCTCAACACATCGAAATTGAAAAACGAGGGTTTGAAGTTTCAAAATATCAATATTTAGCCCCTATAATCACATTCCAAATACGACGTCTGATTACTACGCACTCACTATGGAGTCAACAATTTGGCAACTTTGACCCCCCAAATACCACTTCCGTCCTGTTAACAGTTTTAGGATAAACACAATAAAGTTTCGAAGGGTATGGTAATAAGATTTCGTACTGCTCGTTATTTGTGAAACGGCTTTGGGCGAAATTCACTATACCCTGTCCGAAAATTGTCACCAGGTCACACTGAGCGAGTGTACGCATAAGCTTATACGTGTTCGTACCCCGCTGAACTGCAAACCCATGGAACAGACTAAACCTCTCTTGATTTGATTCCGTTGTAAGCGTAACTTTTGTGATGAATTAATGAAACATAATCGGACTTGAACAACTACGCAATTTCCCGAGATCTGTGATTTCGGCAGTGTTGAGACGATCGGGAGCCTAGCGTACATTTGTGATTTGTATCGCGGAGCACCAGCTCGAATGAAAGGGCCCAATATACCATTCATACGTTTCTAGCTCCATGTATACCCACAGCACGATAAGAAAGCTTTCAGTGTGAACCTTAATGAAGAGATCGATACATAAACGTTTATACATAACTTGTGGTAAAGTAAATTTATGATCAATAGTTTTGACCAACGGGTTTTACACAGCGGTGTTGTTCTACGTCTGGGTCGGACACTGTGCATAGCGAGGCGTGGGGCCAGCTGCTCCAGTTATGCGATACCCTTCGATATAACGCCCGTGAAACACGATGGGCCGGACGGCCTGCCATGCCTGGTAGCATACAGACTTGCCACCGCTGGTCCTTGTGCAAAGAAACCCATCTTTTCCTTGTAAAATAATTATCAATGGCGTCTTTTTGGTGTGAATGGAGCGGTTGAGTCCAAAAACATTAAACATTTACACATTGCGCGCTCTTCGTTCGACAGTGAACGCTGTGTGGTGGTAAGCACCAAGATCAGCTCTGTAACGGGCAATGTGATTGGCTCGTAGGTTTTTCCTCGACTATCATAGAGCCTTGCAGCAATGCGTGAACGCTAAACATGGCCAGTGATACCACGGCCTTTTCGGCGTTGGGTGATAAGACTCGCCGAAGAGGGCGTGGTGTACGACGATGCTCAACATGATGCACAACATGTTCTTTAGTTCAAACATTATGAAATTAAGTTTCTCTGTGGCCTAGTGATTGGTTTCAGTTGTACATTTGCTCTGCATACTCACTCTTCTGTTGAGAAACCGTTATCTTGTCAAGTGCTTTTCATTCATAAACAGCGCATCTTGTGTTTGATTTTAGTTTTGTTTAGCTGTGAGTGGATCGTTTTCGCAAAGTAGACGCTGTGGTCATATCAACATGCCTGTCATAAATCTTCAGTTCTGTTCCATGTTGGCAGGTTTGAGTTGTACACTAGCTTACCGGAGCTGAGTCATCAGTTTCTGAAAGAGCTGCACCTTAAATTTTATAGATTCAAAAGTCCAGAATGTGAGTTCTGATTGGTTGGAAATGTGCAAGCTTACAGATTTGTTGGGGCTGGTTTCTTTATACAGTTTGTAGCAATTTACAGGCCTCTTGAAGTTACATAGGTCAATGAAGGACAGCGTAATAAACATCAAGTAGTAAGGAGTTGTTCAAATTTTCTCATGCTGCTTCCAATTTTTTTAAGGGAATCCTGCCAGGTTAAGAAAGAATTCCAAAAAGTAAAAACAGAACGTACAATGATAAAGTGAAAATGCTAACGTTACCTTTCGTGATATAACGTAGCAACTTAAATCTGCCTGCAGACATTATGAATAATTTACTATGATTATGATATTTATAAAGAGATAACATTAGCATGGAGGATTTGCACTAAGCTTGGAGATAGATAATTTTATCTCTTTAGCTGTCCGTAGGGAACACCCCACATTTACATGGACATATTATAAAAAGGATTTGAAAACGTCGGTCACACAACATTCTGGGATTTTAGGTTTCAAGAACTTCTATATTTTCACTTAAAAAAAATACAAACATTTTAGGAGACTTTTGTTAACAGAATCCCATGTTAAAAACTTGACAATATTGAAATTCATCAACATTTAATTCACAAAGACATCAAGTGACCATGCTGTCGAAAGTTCTTCAGAGCAGAAGATAATTTTCAATGCATGTAATAATGTTACAAATATTCATGACTTTGTAAATAATGAATATTCAAATTTCTGTGTGCTAGCTACTTAATATTCATAACCAACTTGTAACCTACCTGAATATGTGTATTATCACCTCTTGAATTTGAACATTTTGTTATAATTTAATAACACCAGTAACTACACAGTAAAGAAAGCATAATGTAGATCTGTGATATTCAGCATACATGTTTTGTTCTGGCCAGGAAGTTGTCAAATGTATCATTAGCATTTGCATAACACCCTTCCCATGTTCTGCTGATCATTTACAGACTCAGTGCTTACTATCAGAATACTCTTATCAGACACTTGATTACGATTGATAATTTCATGTATCCACTGTGTACATAAGTTTCCTATTTGAGTAGCTACTCAAAGCTCTGTTCATGTTTAACATCAGTCAGCATGGAATCTCTAGGATGAGACATATCTGCATCTAGCACATTTGACCTGCTTTGCAAATGCTGGTTTCTGTTCCTCAAAATGTACATGATGATGACAAATGCAGTATCTTAAAGGGCAAGCAACGCTAACTTTTGATGAATTTTTCGTTATTTCTGTTTTTACTGTTAACCATAATTTCTCGGTCTACTCCCCAAAGCCTGTGGAAATACACAGTATTCAGATTGTCAACTCCGCAGCATGCACATATACAGACTGCATTGTTATTGTTGACAAGTGAATTCTGGTCTTGACTAGAATTCAAATGTAAACAATAACAGTGCATTTTAACTTATAGACGCTATGTTGACAAGCTGAATTGTGGATGTTTCAACATTCTTTTGGGAGTAGAACAAGAACTTGCAATTGACGTACAAAATAAAAATTATGAAAAAATCATTAACAGTCAGAGTTACTGGCCATTTAACGATTGAATCAAAGGACTTTGTATAGTCCAGCTAGTTTATTTGCTTCCTGCACAGATATGGATAGAGAGCTTGCACAGAGAATACGAATGACGAAAATGTTTTCAATAACTTTGCAGATTTTGTGTCAATTTTAGCAGATTTAGTGTTCTTTGATGTGATATGTGTAATTATATTATCCCTCACTGCAGTTCTCACTATAGTCATATATGCAGCCTTCATGAAATTTGTGTGAATTTGTGTTGCCATTCCATTTTAAACATTTCTGGCAATATTAACTAGTGCTCTGTATTTGAGCACACGGAACAAGTGAGACACACATTAACTTCATAAAAATCATCAGTTTTGTAGTCATCTTACGTTATAAACTTGTGTGTCAAAGTTGCAAATTTAAAGGTCTGTTCTATCATTTAATTTTGTTCATGATGAGTCTGTCTCTCTTTTTTTTCATTTGCATAAAACTTGGTAACAATAATTATGCAGGCCAGATGACTTTGCCAGCATAAATAAATAGTCAAAAAAGTTTGTACAAGAAATGTTTCAGGTTATATGGCTTTGTATTTTGAGAACGAAAGTACAAATCTTAATTGCAGAGAAATACTGAATAAAATTAATTTAGTTGTATGGATGCCATTCATGTAATGTTGGATGCATTTTACATTTTTAAAAAGTGTTTGTTTTGGCTAATCTATAGATTTGATTCCAATTCTGCCTTTTCTTTTCACAACACTGTCACCACTCTGATCAGAGGTAGATTTAAATGATGTTCCCCAAGTTTTTCTGTGTTCATGTGTTCATGTGTCATAGTTAATGTTTCAACATACTTTTGGCAGTAGAACAAGAAATTATAGTTAATATTACAAACAAAATAGGTGAAAAAATCATCAAAATTTACAGCTACACGTACTGGTTGTCTAACAAGAAAATGTAAAACTGTCGTACAAGCATATTATGGTGGGTTGTATGGAGGGAGAGAAAGCATGAAAATTAAAGGGTAGACGCCTATGCAATGCTATGATATGGGATCAAAGGATGGTTCATTCATCTGCAAATGTGTTGTCACAAAGATGGCTGTTGCTGCTGTCGGTGACATGAATCAAATATCTTAAGTACGCCCACCTTGTCAGGCCTTGAAGTGATGCAAGGAAGTCAAATAACGGAGGGAGGCTTATATTATGTCTTGCTGTTCTTTAATTTGTCCAAGTTGCCACCGGAAACTATGATAAGCTGCAGGTTGATAAATTGAAGTTAATAATTGGTTCGCTGAGTAGGCGTTCTGACTCTGCATTTTCTGCGGCATATTCAATAAGAAATTCTGTCATATCGTTTTTCCACACTTTGTTGGTCTCTGACACTGTCTGTGTAATAATTGCCTTCAACCTACAACATCCTAGGACATAATGAAAAAGCTGTCAAATTTTGCTGTGGTAATTTTCTTTTGTTCAAGAGGCCAAAACATGTTGGCCAGTATCTATCTAACTTATTGTTTAAGTTTAATTAAAAGTTAAAACTTTGAAGTTTGAAAGAACTTGGTGTAGATAATTTTTTAGACTAAAAATAATAAATTTCATTAAAACCCTTTGAGTGCTGTAATTTTTCCCACCAAAATTTTAGCACAACATTATAGTACTTTTTACAAACTTTTCGGTAATTTTTAAAAATAATTTTAGACCAAATGGACAGGACTTCTTATTGGCTACACTTCTTGACCAAAATTTCTGAAAGTATCAGAAAATTATTGTCCAGGTCATATTTTATAAAGGTGGGAAAAATTGACTTAATGGCATTCAGTTGGTAATATATTTGTGTCTTGAGTGGCTGCTAAACAGAGTGATCTAAATACTGAATTTGGCAAGTACATTCTTTTGGTATGTATGAATGTTAATAAGAACGCGAAAAAAATCCCAATATGAAAAATGAAATAATCTGGTGAATTGTGGGATTTCAATGGATTTGCTGGTATCTGAATAATTTGTCCATGGTCACACTTTGTTGAAAGAGCGGGCCACTGTGTTCTGAAATCATGGTTTTGGCAGAGCCAAACAAGGACACTGAGTACAGTTAGGTTAACTGTTTGTATATTTGTTTAGCACCTCCTTGTCATTTCTAACTAATAAAGATCAACCTTTGCTTGTTGTGGCTAAAATAGACCAATTTTGAAGTAGTACTTTTGCTGTCCGGAAACTGACAAATTTTTGCCGTCCTGAAAGGTAAACCCGGTCAAAGTTGAGAAGAAATATTTTGTGTCTTCAGCGTTTGACCGCAAAATTGTGTTCTGTTTACGTCGGCATTTGTGTGGACTTGAAAGCAAGGCAATTGATCTCCCCCAGATAGAGGTGGCTATTGTTCTAAATAATATCCCCCAATCAACGCAATCAATAGATCCCATCGCAAAGTATGCAGAATGTAGGCCAGTGTTGACAGAAGGGGGTGGCCAGACAGCAGCTGGAAGAGCCACTTCAACCGCAAGCAATACCAACAGTGAACTATGGTAGCTCACTCCCAACGCAGTGGACAGCAGCAGTGCCCGAAAAAAGAAAATATGTAAAAACCAAAGGCAAAGCACTGCTAGCTTGTAATGCCGAGGGAAACAGAGAGATAGAGTGACTGAAATAGTGTATCACTTAATGTGCCCCAGTTGAAAGAGAAGCAGGCTGTCAAAGGGTAACTTGAGAGCCGGAGAATGCCAGAGAAAATGTTCTCAATGAATGTCGGACAGCAAAAATCACACCAGCATCAGCAGGTATGGTCATGGCTATAGCATACTTCAAATATTTCACATGATTTTGTCAATACACAAGCGCTTGTCGCGATACACTCTGTGCTAACATGCTCTTTACTCAGTTATTTTCAGTATGTCTTTTGATATACAGAGTGCGCTTGGCAAGTGAGCTTCGAACCGAGTGATATGACAGATAACACGTAGGCCATTTTCATGCTATCGGCCGATTCCGGAGGATTGTCTTCAGTTTGGTAAAGGCATGCAGTAGAGTCAGTACAAACAAACCTTTTGAAATAAAAAGAAGTTCAGATACTGTATTTTTGAGGCCTATACATTTGTAAATGGTGATGTTTTGCTCGCGGAGTGTAAAATTTTTGAGAAACAAATCCTTTATCAATTCGTTAAGACTATGTGGCAGTACTGTTGACATATTGAGGTAGGGGATATGTACCGTGTGATCTGAAGGTTGGTATTTAAATGCAATCTATGACCCAGAATGTTATCTGTCAGAATGAGAAAGCGCAGGGATGTGGGGAGTTTTGGTAAAATCTTCTCAGAGGCTAGCCTAGCCTTGGGCCATCTTGTGTGTTCATGGGATTAACTTTTGGCCAGTGTCTTTACACATTTAGAGAGGCTGAAGTGCACGGCAAGTATGTTTTTGGAAAGATGATGTCAAGTGTGAAGAAATCAGAACAGAGTCGCATTGTTTGTTATTTTGTAGTCTGGTTTTCTTTTCTGCCTGTTTGCTCACCAATTGGCTTTCCTGGGTTTGAATTGACCGCAATGCCGATTGATTATTTTAAATGAGGTGAAAAAGTTTGTTTACATATATATAGATTGTAAATTTTTTTTACTGTTTTGTTTCAAGTAGACCACCCACCCTTTTTCTCTTGGCGCTGAAGAATCTTTTCAACTAGGAGTGTTTCAGGGGAGAATGCTGAATATTTTGTTTATCGGTTGGAAATTGTAACTTACCTTGCTTGTCGCATAGCTTTGCTCTATCAGATTGTCATGGTAGTCATCGTCGCTCAGTCCATCCTGCTTCCGAGGGTGTTCTTGAATGGGATCATCCATGAAATGTTCGGGGGGGAAAGGGGAGGGTGGACATGTAAAATGATGACCCCAATGCAAGGGGTTGTCATCTGTAGTGGTTATTAAGTGAACAGGATCCAAGACATTCAGTTACAAATAAATATTTGGGAGTAAAGTAAACAACACATGCATAATATTTCAGGGCATATGTTTGAAAGAGATGCAGTAGTCAGGGCCTCGCACACAAGAGATCAGTAACTTTGCCAATCAGAAGGTAGAATTAGTGCTGCATTTCACATGCCACTAGGCGCGATATTAAGAGATAAAGAGATTTGTCGGTAAGAATGACTTGATCACCATGAAGTAACATGTCCTTCGTCATACTTGTAGCCGGAGGAAAACATTGTGGACAATGTACATCAAAATTTTGCTTATTTTGGAAAATGTTCTCTTGGAAGTTTTTGAATCCTGGAGGATTTTCTTCAAGGGGTGTTTTACGTTGCAAAGGTGGTAATGTAATTGTCTCCTGTGAATTGGGTTATCAGGTTTTTGTGCAGGAATGTGACAGATAGTTGGATTGTCATGGCGACGGGAAGATACGGAGCACTGATAGAAACTCTATCATGATAGTAGCCCTGAGCTGTGAAGTGACCCAATGACTGTCTAACAGGTCACACATTGCTACTGCATCAAGTTGCTGTGAGCTGCGTGGATGCTGGTTGGAAAAGAAACAAGTTTATTATATAATCGCTAGGCTTGTTCCTCTGGAAATGCAAATTATATGAGATTTAATCATCTGTAGCTGATATGGCGGCAATGTTTACAGTCGGTGGTACTAGATTGTGTTAGGCTCAGTCAACATAGCTCTTGTCTAAATGTTAATAGGACAGTGGTTTCTTATTCCCACCATAATCATAACTTAATTTCAGTTGATCTAGAGTGTATAAAGGATTTCCTTCCACAAGAGTATGATAATCACATAAATTGATTTCTCTGGAAGTTGGGATATCGCTGTATGGAAACTTACAAGAACATAACAACACAAGGATTTTCTATAGTGTTGTGTATTTCTTGGTATGTCTTTTTCAACAGTTCTTTTGGCCAGCGACTGTTTCCATCAGCTGTGCATTTGACAGTTCTTTGTTCAGCATCTGAAATTTCTTCAGCGGATGGTGAAGAAATATAAACGCTATAATGATTTGGTTCAGTCAAGATAGGCAAAATAATTTACCTAAGGATTGTAACAGTGAATCTTAAATATATGATTTCCATCTTTCTTATCAAATAGTATTATGTGGTAAATAAATTGATAAATAAATAAATAATTAAATAAAACATATGAATAAATTAATGGATTAATGGAACAATTGAAAAACCATCCTTGAAAGTGTAACAATGGCACTGTTGTCTATAGGATCACAGATCCTGTTCTTTGATACTGCTACAGTACCCTCATTCCCCACCTAACTGTCATAAAGACTTTAACCAAATAAATCACTTATCCTAACATGGTAAGGTCAGATGTTTGACAGAGATAAAATTGAGAATCGGTCGTGGTTACTTTGACGATGGCCTTTTGACTGATCATTTTAAGAGTCAAATGTAGATTTGGTTGGGCTTTTTTTTCCGTCCTTTCTCAGGATGACTTCTTTAATAGGGAAAGCACGTACTGCTCAACAGTTGGCCATTGTTGATTCATAGCCTCTCGATAACAATTCCACAGTCGTTGTAATCTTTCACCTTGTTGCCCTACTTTTCTGACCAAGCCTATTTTGGTTTCATGTGCAACACCTGTTTAGCACCTGTTGGCGTTGTACTCAATGTTATTTTCCAATTTAGAACCGGTGTGAACGTATGCATACATCAACTGCATCTCAAACTGAATGTCCTTGTAAATTTTTCCCAAATGTAAGAAGTTTAACACTTCTCTGAATTAACAAGTTTAAATGAGGTAATAAAACTGAGTTCATACTTGTAGAAAAATCACCAACCTATGTATTAAGGTTACAGGTGCATAAAGTTTTGCTCTAACTCTCAATCCAGTAAACTTTAAACCACTCTCTTTCTTCAGAAAGAAAAAAAAGGGGGTCACAGTGCAAACTTTGGGATTACGCAATATTTTTAAATTATTATGGCTCCCATGCCTAACCGTTAACTCATTGGGAAAAATCAATTTTTCAATGTTCACATAAAAAAGGGGTCGAAACTTAATTTATTCGATGCAGGCTTCAAAATCAGTCCACACTAGCATGAGACCAGATTGTAATTTGTACTGTACAAAAAACCTTGTCCCTCAGGGCCATTCTGCCTCAAGGCATATGCATAGGTAAGAATGCTTCCTATCCAAGAGAATGGAGCTGTGGTTGTACTGGTACCCCAGTAATGAACAGAGCAGTGTCCCCGATGTGCACCAGTCAGTTGCTACTTAGATACTGTATTTGTGGTATATAGTTACCAGTAGATTGTGGTTCACAAACTGGTCGCTCCCGTTCCAATGTTAGTAAGTGTCAACCAAGGCCAATCCCATAAAATTTTAAGTCTGACAATATTGATGACCACCCGTGACCAATTGGTTTTTATAGGCTCTAATTCTTGTTGTGATTTCTTTGACAAAGTTTTGTTGTATATCTTCAGGAGGTTACCCTCACTGACCCAACAGTAGGATGTTCACCATACCTGGCCCCTACCAACCACCATGGCAATGACTTGCCTTGGTTTGAATTTCCTTCTGTGAGTACAGCATGTTGAGTTCGTCCATAAAACTGTGAAAAATTGTTCAGTATTTTATATGCAATTGTTAAAAGGATTCCATCTGATATCAGATGCACACAGCGTAGTGTTATTTAAAGTTTTCAGATGCCAGACCCTCGGTACTGGAGGGTTAGGTCACAGGATGTTGAATTGCATTGTGGGTATGAAGTCAAGAATTTGGTTTGTGTTGTTTTCAACTTCTGCCAGTTAGGAATCATTGTAGATGTGGTCTACAATTCATATTTCAGGAATTAGGTTTACTTTCAAGTAAATAATGCCTCCAAAATCAGAAACTTTTCTCCGATCGAAAACTTCACTTCAATAAAGAATTTCAGTAGCACACTACTTCACGATCACCTACTGGTCAAGGGAACCTGCAGTAGAGGAAACCTGTTGAAAGATATGGTTCCGTCGCAATAGATAAAAGATTTTTACATTTTACGAATTTTCTGATTGGTCTAACAAAGAAATATACTGCACTATACAAACACAGACAACTTTGTGATACCACTGTGTTTACATGAGTATATATTTGAAATGAACGTCAGCTTGCCACAAAATATATATGTAGAGAGAGAGAGAGAGAGAGAGAGAGAGAGAGAGAGAGAGAGAGAGAGAGAGAGAGAGAGAGAGAGATAGATAGATATACACACATATAAGTATATACACACACACACGTACACATACCCACACACTCATTCAAACAAACAAACAAACACACACACACAATCACACATACATACACACACATACACACACACTCACACACACACACACACACACACAAAGGTGAACAAATAATTTTGAGATCCGCTTGAAATTGCTGAAAAGAGATCACTTGCCAAGCCTTAGTTTCTACTTGCCTACCAGTCAATATTTTTATTTTCCAGCTGAATAAAGTGCCAGTCTTTTGGGATAGAAGAAACAAAAAATTCTACAAATCAAGTTGTAAGAACTACTAACCTACAAATTTTAAGTCAAAGTTAGTGGTTTGTGAGAAACTCTAATTGCTATGGTCAGTGTGGTGTGTTCAGTGCTGTTTGTATAGGCAGTTAATGTGTATTTGAAGGCATGGAAACCAATGTTTGAGTAACGGTGTAATGAACACACTGTGTTTGCTATGGTTTTATGTGTTTGGCTGTCCCTGTAAGCGTATTGCATTTTAAGTTGACATGGCACTTTATGTGAATATAAAGTAAGAAATGTGTCATGTGTTAAACTTATCTCTAATTTTCAATAAGATTGTTTAACCTTTAAAGTGCCAAAGGTCAAGTTTTCTCACCATATGGAATATAACACCAACAAGTTTTTTCAAATCTAGACGATTTTTTTTCAAATTTTCCCCAAATTTTGGTCAAAGATTGTAGCCAATGTTAAGTTACGTTGATTTGGTCAAAAACTATCAAAACAATTACAGAAAAGTTCATTCAATTGGTTAAATGTTACACTGAAATTTTTTGGGGAAAAATACAGCACTCAAAGGGTTAAGAGTAAGGGCCGCAGATAAAACACCATAACATTGACTACACAAAAATTCTGTTGGCATACCAAGGCCATATATTTGATATGTGAACCTGGGCTAAAATGTGTCCAGCTCTGAATATATCACCACCAGCTGTAGGCATTCCAGAAAATTGAAATGAGCCACTATTGTCTAACTGTTTTTATGATACATTGTCTTATGAGAACCTTTCACATTCGCTATAACCATCGATTGGTGAATAGAGATTAAAGTTCAATTTTGCAAGCCAGACAGAATTATTTTTGGATTCAAACACAGAGCATGTACATGCAAGTTGTGAATTTCAAACAAGGAAATTTATTAATTCAATTCGTAAAGGCAAGGGCATCATCACTGAGGAAGCGATTGTTCTGAAAATCTTTAGTTGCACCGAGAATGACAAACCAAACGGACACGTCATAGCATTCTTTTAGCTATTGACATTTTAATGACATTTAGGAATTGTACCAGATGTATACATATAAATCACATGTAAGTCGATGGGTTTTTGTCTTTTTATCATAATGATTTGGTATTTTGATATGCAAAGAAGGAAGTGATCTCCTCGTGTCATGTCTTTTGTTTGTGTTTCTGGGGTCAGAGATATGGGATGTCATGCATACTTGCTTTGCCTAGGTTTGCTGTCGTGCATGATATTTGATCGAGTGTTTTATATTTGTTCAGAAATATTTTTGGCACATTACACAGTCAATCTTTATACAGGTACTATTTGCTATTCTTTGAAATAGAGAAATGGTGAGAAAAAAATCGTCTTACATTCGTGTTGAAAAATTATTCAAAATGGACAAGTTCAAATTCATTACATAATAGGGTGAGGTACTCAACATTGTTGTCGGAAAGGAAAAGAATTTAGTTGAAAAAAAGGGCATAGAAATCTTATTCACTATTAGAACTATAATAAAGCTGTAGTATCCTGTAGCTACTTATTTAATGGGTCAAAAGTCACGAAATTTTGTGTATTCGTTCCCTCTGACAGTAGTTGCTTGGTAATGTTGGACACTTTTCATGCATTTTGTTGTCAGCTGCCTATATTTTACTTCCAAGATGTTTGTACGTGTAAGTCCGATGCACATTTTCACTAGAAGACTTTTATATTTTATAATTAATTATTTTTTCTTGATAATTTTTAACAATGGATGTATTAAGATGAATTCATAAATTCATGTCCTGAGAAAGTATCTATTATTTGAAAATTTTAGCATTATTAGGGCCATGGATACAATCGTACATCAACCATACATATATGTCCATCTGTGATCAGTACAGCACCTTTGTAATTTGGACATATCAACATAGCACCTTTGTAATCTGAACATATTAGGACAGCACCTTTGTAATCTGAACATATCAGCACAGCACCTTTGTAATCTGGACATATCAACATAGCACCTTTGTAATCTGAACATATTAGGACAGCACCTTTGTAATCTGAACATATCAGCACAGCACCCTTGTAATCTTGTCATATCAGCGCCTAGGTTTCTCTCAGCTATTATGATCCATTTTAGACAGGTGTTATCGCTTACCAGACCTGTAGAGTTTAAAGAAAATACGTTCTTTTACTTCTTGTTAGCATGTCTGTCGACGTGAACTGTTGCCATCCTACCTCTTGCTTAACTTATGAACTGAAAGTGCAAAAATGGTGTCAGGAAAAGTATGTTTATCACCAAAACAGCATTGCAGGTCCCAGGACACTTTCACACGTTTTAGACTGGTTCTGAAATGCAACCATTAATTTCAGTGTAGATTTTGTGCCAAAGTATTCACTGGTAATGGTTGGTTTGGTAGGTGTATGAGAACCTCTGGGCAAGTTTGTTAGCATTACCTTGTTATAACCATGTGGAGAAAGAAAGAGACCCCCAAAAAATTGCTGGATTGCACGTAATAGACTGGAAAATGCAGTAGTTCAAGCGTCTGGACGCATAGAACTTGCCCTGCACTGTGACAAATGAATTTGCCTTTCCGGTATTTCCAGGAAAGTAATTTGGCATAGGGGAGGATTGCCAAACAATGCTTGAAGGACCCCACCTCATACTAGTCCAGTGCTGCCTTCAGATTTCTGAACTTTTTCAATCAATTCAAGAGTTGCGCGAAATTTTCCTGAAACGTGCACCGCTAGGCTAATAGTACATGTGCTATGTAAAATTTTTGTTCAGTCATTGAGAACTGTGACTCTTTGAGTTTGTGGTGCACCAAACTGGTCCTTGGACCTCCAGAAAGCTGGATGGAATTGCTTAGCCCTCCTTGCCATATAGGAAGGCAGTGCCAGTCCATTGCTCACTCACTGTACAATCACATGCAGAATCTGTGGTTCACTACGGTACATGCACGTTGAAGGACGGGGATTAGGCTGCTGGTCATTATGCAATACATTATTATTCAGTGCAATATGCGTTTTGAACGTTTCACTTTGTTTCAAAGTGGAGACATCCGTCTGTGACAGGACACGTGACTTGACAATCCCTTAACACCCGTCTCTTCCCATTCCATAGCTATACTCCCCCTGAATGGAATTAATGAAGCTACTCCATATCCAGAAACAATCGGCGTGTATTTTAGGACAAATACATGCAGAAACTAATAGCCTGTACCAAGTACTTGACAGCACACAACTGTTCAGTGCAGAGTCTGCTAAATATAGCGATGCAATCAGCTCCTCAGTGCCCGAGGGAGACTTATTGTCTTGTGTTATGTAACCAATAAGTGATGGAAAAGGTAGGCTGTGTGAGTTTGCATGTGTCTTGCATTACATAAGGTGGCTCTTTTTGTAAAGGTTTGCCTTAGTATGTGAGTACAGTGTATTCAGAAACAGTTAAATGGTAATAATGATTTGAGAGTCTCCTCTGTTAAAGAAGATTCTATCATGTGATTGGTCCATCTCTTCACGCTGTACCCCTTCTCAGTGCTTGTAGGCCTTAAGCAGTCTTGCAATGGACATGCATTGCTGTCCTTTAAAGGGGAACAGTCATTCCTTTTTGAGCTTTTTGTCATGCATTTTGTTTTGATATGAAAATTAGTTCGCTTGGTTTGACTTCTTGAAACATGCTGAAATACTGGCCATCCGTGCACAGCCTCAACTCTACTTGCAGCCAGACAATCCAGTCAGTGAAACGTTTTACAGTCATTTGTAAAAAAATAAAATTCAAAAATTTAAGTGCACAACCGTCACCATGCATGGCTGAGCATATTACACTGTTACAAAGTTTAGCCCTCATGTAAGATTTTGAAATGAAATCTCTATTGGCAGTGCCTTTCATATAAATAAGGATAGCAGCTTTCCCTGACATTGTGGCAATATATACGGCAAGGCAGAATAGGAAAAATCTATTTTGTCTGGAGGTCACAAACAAAATCATGTTTGCATTCAGCAAATGGGTAATTTTTGACACTGTTGCAGTTATGTACTGTTGTCAGTACACAACTGCAGGTATTTATGTATCCATGTTTTCTTGATATCACAAAAAAGTGAAAAAAAGTAACTTTGTCCCTTTAAGGTCATATGCCCCTTCGGGACAGATATTTTGTCTTTCTTAAAATCAGAATTTTGAAAAATTTCCCCATGAAGTGGCATAGTAGATAGCGGCCATTTTGAAATGCAAATATCAGTAAGGTTTCAGTAAATTCTTTCCTCAGTTCCAAATTTTGCACTACTACCCTTAACTTTTATTGTTGATTATGAGAAAGAATGCTGTAGAGCTACCTTAGGGAGGTTTAAGTGAAAGTTGAAATCTTTTTAACTTTGAAAGGTAAGCTATTTGAAAAAAAGATATCAAGCATGTTACTTCTCATTGCATAGAATCTTCAGTGGCCACTTGCATAAAAAAGACTGACAAGTACTGACATGAGTACAAGACAGACTGGCACTGGAGACATTGTAAACCTGTCCATGTACATCTACTCTGCATCGGTCATTTTACTTAATTATCAAATTTGTGATTCCTGATGAAAATATCAGTTTGCCATCCATATGAGTGCTTTGTTGTTAAAATTTAGCATGGCTAGTACATATAGCTATATTCCTTTGAAAAAAATTGTACCCATAAGGAGAATTTCACAAATGTTAATTTGATGTTCTGTGACAATATTTTAGCAGGTATGTTCTATGCTCATTCTTATCTAAATTACATTGCCGCCCACTCCCATACCTTTGGTTTTGTCAAGATGCTTGTCGCCCACACATAATCCACGCCCTCACCGTATCAAGTGATCAGCAGTAAGGCATCAGTGCTTTTTGTAGAGGTGGAAAATGGCGGTGTAGGTTCTCGTATTGTTCTGTTGTTTAAGTTGCCATTACAACAATATGACCTGCTAGGAGCTAGACAACGAATTGTCTTAAAATATGTTGGCAACATTGGCATAAATAAGGTTTCCATAATTGAGTTTCCTGATCAGGTCCGAGAGATACCTGTATGACTTTGTCTGATTTGTATTGTCATTTATTGTGTTTAATGTTGCAGGGAATATTTCATCTCAGCAGTTGTCAAAAAATCAACCTACATTGTGTGTAGTCATATTAAAAAAAAATTTAACCAAATCTCTGATATAATTGTATCATGGTAGGGTATGACTTGTGTCGCACCTAATTATTGTTTAGGTAGATGACAAGTTTTCCATTATATTTTTGAAAACAATGCTTAATAGTATTGACTAAACTACAGAACCTCCGTGACATTTTACTGAATTCAAGCGGTAGTTTGCTTTTAAGCAGGTAGTAAACTTTGTTAAAAATTCTGTGAAGATAATTTCAAAAAATGAAATTCCTGTAATTTTTAACTTTCTTATCTTACACAAAAATTAACCATGTAATTTCAGACAAACTTTTTTTTCAAATTTACCAAATATCCATATTTCAATCATTTCATCAAAACTAGTTTCAGTGTATTGTCTTTGAAGAGTACTTCAACTGAGGTATTTCCGTGAGTCAGCATTGTCTGTAACATTTACAGTGTTTAAATACACTTTAAGTGCAGCCTGACCTGCCTCTTCCCTTTGACCCTGCAATTACGGGATTCAGTGGAGATACATCCATAAAAGAAAAACACCACCACAAGCCACAAAATAGGTTACCTTTGAGGAAAAGGTGTTATGTAATGGTGGATTGTGTGTTGGCTCCCAGTTGTAGTGGTTTTTACTTCATTGTGGAGCAAAATCAATACTGATACTTGTTCAACAGCTTCAATCAATATTGACCTGTATACATTAAAATTGTATCACTTGTATGATAAACATGCATCTTTGCTACCAGTAGACTTTCTGTTTGTGTATTTTGTGGAGCCTGGAGTCCTCCCGGTGTCCACGGTACTCAAGGCTTGGATTGACTGGTTCTCGTGAAGTCAGTACACATATCACTTTCGGCAAACTGCTATTTCTGTTTGCTCGAAGGCCTTTCAGTTTCACCAAGCTTGCCCCTAGCCTCATTTTTCTGCAATGGACAATTCTGAACAGACTGTCATGTCATGTCATCATGGTTTGGGATGGCAGTCTTCTGTAAGACATTGTGCTGACTGAGTCTTCATCAGACGGCAGGACATCATTACAAAGCATACCTGCCTGTCACATGTTCCACTTGTAAAGCAGTAATTCCAGCTAATTTATTAGGAATTTTATTCTGGTATAAGACAGTGCAACTGGCAAGGCTGTCTAGGGGGCTTGGAGTTGTGGTAAACTTCTAAAGAAGCTAATTGAACTCCAGTCTTGTGTAGTGTAGGTATGTTTATAGACCTATACCTGTACCTCCCGTGGTCAAACCCATTTCCTTGGGACATGAATTCTCGGAGGACATTTTGGGACATGGTAGAGGTATGCAAGCTGATCCAGCATTACTATTTTTGATATTTAAAAATTACAACTTAGGTGTTTCTGTTACAATTTGAATGTTTATCATTGTAAAGTGCCATATTTTTATGCATTTCAAAAAGACAATCATAATTGAATTTTAATGAATGTCAGAAATTAGTGCTTAACCCTTTGAGTGCCAAAATCAATTTTTTCTTTGTGCGTATAATACATAATCCAGACATTTTTTGTCAGATTTTTCAAAAACTTTTATCAAAATTTGTAGCCAATGGAAAGTGATGTCCATCTGGTCCAAAATTATACAAAAATTACAGAAAAAATAAAAAAAAATTTGGTAAAATTTTACACTGAAATTTTGGTGGGAAAAAATTACAACACTCTTAGGGTTAAGTGTAAGCAAAAAATTTTTTTCATGACGTGCTAACAAATACGTCAAAAAAATAGTTTTCTATAATAAAAATTTTCAAAATGATATTAGTCACCATTTCTAGCTAAGGCTATGTAACACTTTCCAGGTATTAGAACTGACAGGCAAATACGAAAAAGACACTTGACATACTACAAGGTTATGCATTGGAAAAATTGGATCTAAACCAAGAACTCCAGTGTCGTAGTCATGTGCCTTGTGACATCACTGATAACCAAAATATTTCAATGTGGACCAACCCAGGTCACGAGTTAACTTTGGTGAGACCTTGCCAACATTCCTACAGTCATACTTTTTTTTTGTTTTACTCAGATGTTGCATTTTGTGTTTAGTTACCTTGATATAATGGAGATATGCAATACTGAGCTGTCTCTCTTACACTGTTGTAAATTGACCTGGTGAATTATAGCCAGGTGGGCAGGCAGCCAAAAAACAGGCAGTGCATGCTCCGCCCATCTTGCCTGTCCCAATCCCTAAGGATTTCAATTTTCTCATGGCTTTTTTAGGCATTATCTTTCCCCATTGACCTCATTTTAATTCTTTTGATATGACTTGAGTACGTAACGTAAAAGAATTATAAAATAAAAAATTAAATATTTAGACTTTTAGAGGGTCACTTTCTTTCAGCACCACTTGGTGCTAACTTATTTCTATGTTCTTGTGATACTGTTATCAGATTATAAATAAATTTAACTGTAATTAGACTTTAGAGTGCTTCAGTTTTTTCAACAGCATTTTATAGAAAAAAAAGATATATGTGTACATACTGCTTGAATTGTGTACGTGCTGACATGCAGGGCAGAACGTTATCTGAAGATGACAGAGATTACAATGAGAAAAAAAATCAATTCGGCATTCCAACCATCTTGTGGTTACTGAAAAGCAAACTGGGTGAACTTGGGCAAAGAATGCCACTTCCCATTGGCACACCTTACGGAATATTTCACATGCTATGTACACAAAGGTGACAGAGGTACGGGAGTGCTGATTGATGATGCGAGGGACCAGAGGCCACATATTTTGGATGATTCATGTTGAGGAGACATCGGTAGCATAGCAACCTTGACTGATATTCTTTGCTTTAATGTGATAGCTAAAGTATTTTCAGAGAACCTCTACTACTAAATAGGTGGACTCTGATAATTGCATAGTCCCTCTGGCCGTGAGGCTGCGTCCCCTACCTGTGAAAGTGTTGCGACCCAGCTGTAAACACAAGAAGATAAGGTCGGCCAATAAGCCATGCTAGCCACCGAATTCCGGCTTTGTTATGGTGATTTCAGACCACCCAATACCCCTTGCTTTGCCAGTGGGATTTACGAACTTTGTAGTTGGTATTGTTGTGCAAATATACCCGGCCAGAAGTAGTACAATTTCGCAAGGGTCTTGGTATTGCCCCTAAGCGAAGTGTACACACGGCATATTCTGGCCTTAAGAGTTGGGCAGTGTGCGGGCCCAACGGAATGGCAACCACCTTAGCCAGGAGACCCGATGTTATTCCGGCCACATCTAATGTAACTTCATCTGGTAAACCAGTAAGTGTGTTTGTTTTGCTTTTGTTTTGGTTTCTGTGCACACACACTACATGTGCGTACATGACAGTGGCCGTCATCATGAATTTGTCGTGGGAGAAGTAGGGTGTAGGCTTGTTACTGTGTGTGTATATGTTGGCAGGGAGATTGTGGCAGGTGTGAACAAAATACACACATCAAGCTTGTCACAGTAGATTTGTGTCGTAGATCTGTTGTTGACATTGTGGATTCTTCAAATGGGACTGCCTTGACCTGCCCAAAAAATTAGGGAAATTGTCAAGCATGGCAGGCTGTTAATGTATGGAAACGAATTACAGTAATACCTGACTATGACTGATTCCAAAATATTTAATTACTGTCTGGTTATCTTTTCATTAAATTTAACTGTCTTCCATGATTAGAACCAAATATCAGCTAAATCCAATATGCATAACTCAGAACACATAGATATCAGTGTGTTGTCAAAGTCGCCCTATGGCACTGACAGAAATGGGCCATACACACACAGCTGACAGCTTGTCTTATGAACCCCTCACTCTGTCAAGACCTTGCCTCCCCCGTTTCTTAGCAGAGACTAGTCCAATGAGCAGTGTTCTTTAGCTTGTTGGTGGATCTCTGCACTCCAGAGCCGGGGATGAACAGTTGACAAACTGGTTGGCCCTGGTTAAATTTAGGTCATGTGAGATAATGCGGTTTCATTGGGCGATTATAGAACCTTGTTGGTCATTAAGTTACTCAGTGTTAGTTACCGAGTAATGAATTCACATGACAAGTCAGCCAATATGTTGGGGAGCATAACTGGTGTTATCTTACCTTGTTTTAAAAGTCACCTTTAAAGTCACGTCTATGATAGCAGCTGCAACTGCTGGCCTGAAATGAGTGCTCGGTAAATGAAGTATACTTTTGAACGTTGGTTTTAACATTTAGAGGGCTATGAGTTTTGTCTAGAAAGCACAGTATACTATTATCAAAACATGTATTTTCGATGTGTAAAGTAACCAATGTTTTGCTGTTGTCTTAGGATCTTAAAATATCAAGAGTGTATTGAATTATTTAGGAAACTGTCATTCATAAGGTCTTGAACCCACAAGGAGACAGTCAGAGCTTTGATATGCTAATGATGTGTTATGTCATGCAAAGTGGAATAATTTATGAATGAATATGTATATTTCATTTGTTTCATTCAGTTCATAAAATCAGCTATTTCTCGTGGGTATTGAATAATACCTCGGGGTACTTTTGTCTGGAATGAGGTCAAAAATCTACATGGGAGTCTGCTGGTACCAGGTAGATTGTGAATAAAAGTTTGCTAAAGTATTTCTCTCACAGTGCACCCCTGAAGTGTGAATTATTAGCGAGAAAATTTAATAGTCAGGTTATGTTGATAAATTTCTCCGAGGGAGGCAACTGGGTATGATATTCCCAAGGTAGAATTTGAAATTTGATGACAAGCATCTATGTAGAGTCCCTCAGGCAAGTATATGCAATCGGCCGCATTAAATCAACAAGCGGCCACCACCCCATTCAGGCATGTGTTTGAACATGGTTTACATACAAGGGCTGGACCGCTACTTGTACAGCAGTATTCACACCTTACTGGATGCACGCACACATCGTTCGGCCAAGGTCAAGAGCACTTGGCAGGTCTCACATTACAATGATAGATCTCACTTTCGAGCATTTAACATGCTAAAACTTGTAAAAACCCACTTCATGCATCCCCATGCAATGTATGATAAAATAAAATCGTGCTGGTATCCATTGTGAATTTAAAAAAAAAAGGAAAAAAAAAATAACTTCAATACCATTTATAGTTACCAAATGTTTTAATGTGGATGTTGATATGGATATGATATGGATAATCATTAATAATAATGAAGTCATGTTAACATGTGTTAAAAATTGAAAAAAAATTGGGCCATGGCTATTCAACAGTCCAAAGATTGTGACTGATGTGTCATGGGAAATATGCCCCATTATTTTACTTTGACCTCAATTCAGGACCATGCAAAATGTTTTATGACATTTACAATAAATGAAGAGCAGCTATTTAAAGAGGTTTCATATTGAGTATAACATTTACATTGTTGACATGATATAGATGAATGTAAAGTGTGCTTTTTGTAATTTTAAACATACATACTTTAATTACAGTTTGCAAGTTTTCTTTATTCATTTTGTCCTGTACAAAGTTTTGGTCTGTCTCTTTCGGTGAAACCATGTAGAGATAGTTTTCGTCAACATTCTGAAGTATACTGTGGTGATACTGTGTTGGGTGAACTTAAATTTTGATGTTCTTGTCCTCCATATTTACTCTTTCATTTCACTTTTGTCGTTCACTGTCCATTTTCGGATTCCTTTACATCATATAGATACTACCACAAATATCTTGGGATGCTTTTGTTTGTTACTGAATATGGCAGATCATGCACTTCACAGCCCAGATGATGGACAAATGTAATTCCTGATGCTTGCACATTTTGTGTCAGTCACCTCAATCGGTAGCCAGTTCTGTCAAAGCTAGGTTTCTTTCAGTGTCCATGTTCTTAATCTGAACATAGCTATAAGATCTGTTGGGACTGATTCGCATAATACATTAATGTTTCCAACGGATATGCACAACAGTTTAGATTGTACAAACTTGCCCCTCTCTAGAACTTTTGAAGGGCCAGCAGCTCTAACTTTTAATGTTTTTTCCCCCACAAATTTTGTTTTTAATGTCAACCATAGTTTCTTGTTCTACTCCCAAAGCATGTTGGGATGCGCTGCATCCAACCAGTCAACTTAGTCTGTACATGTGTAAAACACATTGTTATTGTTTTTGTTGACCAGTGAATTTTTGTCCAGACTAGAAAAAAATGTAAACAATAACAAAGCATTGAGCACGTATAGTCACTGTGTAAGTTAGTGTTTCAACATATTTTTTGGAGTGGAACAATAACGTGCAACTGACATGTGAAACAAAAATAGTGGAAAAAAGCATCAAAAGTTACAGCGTACTGCTACTGGTCGTTCAATGAGATTCATGTTAAGTTTGAAGTGTTCAGGTAACGTGGAAACAATGCTGTTGTTCCAAGTAGTTGTGCTTTCATTTCATGGCAGCAGTGAAAGCATGGTTGATACATTCCTATTGTAGTATTCAGCTTGAGAACGTCTCACAATCGTGCCTGTCATCACGTACACAAACAAAAATGACACGCAAAGACCGGTGGCAAACTCTATGTTTCTTTTAGACATTCTAGTTGCCGAGAGGAATAACAAATGTGAACTTTGTGCATGATTTGTAAATCCTAGCTTATTGCTGTTATGTCTTTCAGATGATTTACATTATTTACCTGTATTTTGCCCATATCCACGTTTTCTGTTTTGTTTTGTTTTTTTCAAGTTTTAGTGATGTTTTTGAACACGGTTGCTGGTCTGTTTATCACAGTTTGTATCTTGAATATCTAAGCTTCTGGTTTGCGAGTGGTATTTCTGTTTGAGCCGTCATGCCTTAATGACAGCCAGCTGTCAGTAGTGAAGCCCTGCTTGTTTGCTTATTCAGGTCACAGTGATCAGAAATGGGGGTCTGCTTTGGTAGCTAGCAACCGTGGGAGTCCACTTGGCCAGATTGTCTTTCTGTAGCTACGGGTATTGCTAGCATTGTTCCTAGTGTCACAGTGGTTTGCAGCAGTACCTGTTTTGCTTTCAATTTATGTCAGCACTCAGGCCGGTCTAAAACCTGGTTAGTGATTTCATAGGATGCATCTTAGGGACAGATATTCAGACTCTTAGCATTCTTTTCTTATCTATCACTTGTTGGAGCTCATTTTAAAGCTCTTGGAGTAAGAAAAATTTTCAGAGCCGTAGTATTTTCTAAATTGCAAATTTTTTTTCCCCCATAGAGTTAACACAGGGATGGCGGCCATTTTGAATTTCGAATATTGGTAAATGTAAGGTAATTTGTTTCTCTTGCACCAAACTTTGCATAATGACCGATGAGTTTTTTCCTCAATTTAGTAAAAGTGTGGTTGAAAGTTTCATCAAGGTAAGTTTGAGAAAAGTTTAAGTCTTTCACTTTTGAGGCACTGCTACCTTATGGCCTGGGTAATCCATCACAGAGCCACGAACATAGCCTGTTATATTCTGGAGGGTCAATGCCAGCTGTAGTGTCTGTATGGAGTGTCCACATCATTGATAGCATAATACATCTACTAGCATCAGTGTCAGTAATAGAATCACCTAGGTATTGGAATAGCCATGTGCCATGACAATAACCGTGATTGTGAAGCACTGTATGTGTAAAAAAAAATTTCTGTCATGCCTTGTACAGTTCTCTGAAAGTCCGAAGAAGTTATATCCATTCTGTTCACAAAGGAAGACTTTTTCAGTAGCACACAATACATTGTCATGGACTACCAGCCACACAAAAGAGGCGGAAACCCGATCCCAGTTTAACTTCTATTTGGGTCATGAACAATGACAGAGAGTTAGAGACGTGTGTGTGAATGTGCCATGGTCGGTGACACTGACAGAGGAAATGGTAAATTGAGAAGGAGGTTGAACTGCGGTAGAAAGAGACACTTAGGCCATATGCAGAACACCATGACAGTGGTTAATATTGTTGAATCGTGTGGTCAAATAGCGTTAAAACCTGGAGAATCAAATTAGCAGAAGACGAAATAAGGATCAAGACATGGTCAGACATGCATGTAGCAGAAGCAAAAAAGCCTGTTGATGAGAAGAAAACAGAAAAAATTTACCTGATTAATAGCACAAGTAAACATTACAGACGAAACGTACAGCTTTAAAGTTTCTTAATAAAACACCCATAGCAATCTATTTGCGTTAAGTCCAGTAGTGACAGGCTATTCAATTATGGAATGTAGGTCACCTTTAAATGCTTTGCGAGTGAAGAAAGCTTTTCACTTTTTTTTGTGCCGGCCATTCAAGACATTTTTAATGGCTCTGTAAAGCTTCAACAATCTGCAGGGTCAGAGGTCGCATAACTCCTAAGTCTTTAAACAGTGTTCGGTTCGGCCAATACAGATATATGCATGTTTATACGGGACGTGTTTCCATTCTGGAATTTCATTAGGGTGAGCCTTACATAAGGCAGGCTGATGTAGATTCGGTGCCTGGTGACAGTGCGATAGGTTTGTTGACTAAAGATGCAAACTGCACCAGGAGTACAAACTTGTGTTTGCCATAGGGGTTGGTACCGATACCCGTTTTGATCAACCGTATCTTTAGATCACAGAAAGTTAACCACAAACTGTATTCTGTAACAAATCTTCTCATGAATTAAGCTTTGCAAATGTAAGCTGTGAAAGTGGAAAATTCTGTGCAAGAATTATTTGCCATACAATTTCATTAATGTATAATAAAAACACTTAGTGTGTTGCTATAGCAGTGTCAGCTATATCACCCATCATAAACAAAAATTTTTTCTGCTGATTTTGATAAAGAAAGTGGTTGATTTTTAGCTACTATAGACTATAGTCTATAGAAGCTATTGGGATGGGTATCCGTCCGGCGTCCGTCGTCAGTCTGTATGTATGTATGTATGTATGTATGTATGTCCGTTTGTGAGGCGTCCGTCCACTCAAATATCTTGAGAACCGCAGTACTTACTGATTTGATATTTGTTGTGTAGATGAAAAATACGATTTTGAGAAACTATTTTTTTTAATTTTTTGATATTGTTGAAAATAGGCAAATTAATGCCAAAAAAGGTGTTTTTGGTAAAAAATCTTCTTCTTCATAACCGCTGGTCAGACAGCTTTGTTATTTGGTATACAGGTCCCTAGGGGTAACCCAACTTAGACTTGTTCAAATTGTGATGAAATATGCAAATCTGTATTTTAAGGAATTTTTTTGTCATTTTTGGTCAAAATTTGACTCACATTGTATGTAATTCTTGTACTGTATAAACCCTATCAATTCACCCAGAAAAAAATAATTAATATGATTTTAAATAATTGAATTAATTAGGAAATCATCAAAGCCAAAATAATTTTAGTGTAGAATTATCAGAAAGTTCAACTTTTTTTGACAGTTCATAGTGAAATGCTTACCATCTTGGAGGATTAAAACATGTAGAGGCAACTTTCCTGAATCCCAACTTTGACATATTCTGAACCGTCATTTATTGTGCCCTGTATGTTATCTAAAAGAAATTGCTCAAAATAGTCAATAGAGATAGAGATAGAGATAGAGAAAGTTCTAATTTCCATTTATGGTTGACTTGGTAAGGATAAAATAAAATACTTTTTGAGGAAAAAAATAGAGTGGTCAATTAAAAGAGTGGTCAAAGTGATAGGGTTTTTATGGTAAAGCTGGCTGTATAAAGATTCCTCATGTGCTATTTATAGCAATTATGCAATCTGTGTAAACAGTGCAATTAAAGTGTAACATGATTCCTTATAATGCTTTTGATGACCTTGAACTTCTTAAGTTTCAAACCTTTGTCTCTTCAGTGTGCTTTCTCTGAGTACGTACAGTCTCAACTTATTAAACAGAACTCACAATGTTAATCAAAGATATCCACCTTCTTCATCAATACATGTGTCACAAAAGGTTATTCTCTACATAACTCAACAGAGCTCTGTCAACTGTTGAGTTGCTTGTTCTTTCAAAACCGCTGGTCAGACAGCTTTAATATTTAGTTTACTTGTCCGTAGGATGACCTTAGTGAGATAATTTCATACAGTAAGGAAATACTTAATTTTGTATCCATGTCTATAGTAGCTTCAGGGACTTTGGCCCTATTTTTATAATAGTTGGCCATAGTATTTTAAAATTTGTACCTGTTAAATTCTGATGGAAACTGCACTGTGTCCACCAAAGCAGAGAATAAGTATGTGCAAATTACACATCAGAACTTTATGGAGAATTCTTGTATTTGTTGAAATTTGCATTTCTCTGTGAGATAAGCCAACCGTATGCCATTGAATCTCTTGATTGATAACTTAACAGCCAATCATAACTCACCATAGAAACTGATAACGCTTCCTTCCTCACATCTGCCGGTTGGTTGAATTAGAAATGGAAATAGGTCAATTGTTGTGGTGGGTATTACTGTGACAGTAGTTCCAGTGTTCTGTACACCATCCAAGCACCAACACATAGTTCAATTGCCAGGCACCTGAAGGGGCGTCAGTGTTATAGTTTGTGATCTCCATCCTGATAGCATTGCTAAAAGTTGTAAATCTCCCATGTTAATGGTCCTGGTAGGCAGCTTCGAACTTGAGGCTGACAGATAAATATATTGAGATTTTTTTCACCTCACAGCATATGATAGGAAGTTTTATCTTTAGCAATCATTAACACATGATATTGATTAACTGTGATAAATGCTTTGCAAAATATTACAAAAGAATTTAGTCTAAAAGACTCGTTCCTGTTCCTTCTTCTCTTCAATATATTTGTAAGTTATCCTTGCAAGCCACAGCTTGGCTTAATTTCTCATCGGAAAAAGTTTTCATCTGAGTCAGACTTTACTGAAATATATGAAACATGGTTATTCTTACTCCTTGTCTAGACTTGACACATTTCAAAATATTGATGTTTATATGATGTTCACGCATACATAGCAACAATAGCTATGCTACACACACTTGGTAAAACATTTACCACAAGGTAGCTTGTATGAATCGAAAAAGTTATCCAACCAGCCGGACAAAGATTTGTGAGAATTTGAATCCGAATCCTAGTCTTAATCTTCAAATGGTGAAAATTTGCCATGGTAACAGCCAATCACCAGCTGATTACATGAGAATTACGGTAGTACGGTGAAATGGACAAGACATTGCTGTGCTAGGCTTTAGTTTCAGTAAATTAAACTTTTTAATAGTAAAAAAGCATTCACAGATATTATTTCCAGAGTTCATATCAAGTGGAAAGGTCATGTTGATATCGGTTTGAAGGGAAGATATTTACTATAACAGAAATCCCAGTTGATTTATTCCTGCAGAGGAAGTATCCAAATGTTGAAAATAATGTGTTCCATGAGGAAGTGTTTGATCACCCTGTTTGTAATTTGGTAGACGTTCAGGTCCATTGGAGTCACTGACATTTTTATCAATAGTCAGTATAATGGATGATTTGCAATAATTGGTCTGTGTGAATAGCTGTATTGATTGATTAATTGACAATTCGCAACTGGGGCGGATGTTTGGTTGACATTTCGGGGGGAAAGTGTCATGGTCAATTTCAGTACTGGAGCTGTTTTGCAAATTGTAGGTCAGTCTGATAATGTGCATCATGAATTTTGGTTGATTTTCACACTGATATAGATGTATGAGTGTACGCTGCAAAAGCGCTGATCGCAATTGACGTCATTTTTCTCTCATTAATATGCATAAATAAATACTTGTCTGCATTTTCTGCATAAATGACCAAAATAAAACCTGATAGTGCTACAATCACTACTTAAAGTCACACTAATTCATATAAATTTATGGCTCAGACTACAAGCTGCAACAACAGTCGCGCATTCAACAACAAAATTTGTCTGAATTTAGGCAGCGTTGTCAGAAGTTACACGTGTGCAGCTATATTTAGTAACAAACCCGAAATCGCGATCAATGCTATTACTTCATATTTGCATAAAAATGATGATATTACTGGAATATCCAATTGGAATGATTCAGTTCGATGGAAAAATGCAATCAAAGTTTGACAGTTTTCAGAGTAATATATTATGGGCATTCATGTGAGTAAGCATTGACATATTAGCGGAGGGATGAGATCTTTATATTCTTTGAAAATGCTTGCGGACATGTTGGAGGAACCATAGGCATTGACAGCAAAGTGGGATGGATCTTTTGGGACTCTAAACACAATGATAAACACTGTTACAGAAAGATGAACTGGTTCAGTGTCAGGGATGGCCAGAGGTCACTGAAGAGTACGCCAACAGCAGCCTTGGAACAGTGGCAGCAGTGAGAAAAAAGCGACACAAAATAATATCATTCTGTCTGAAAGAGCCAGTGATGGATTTTTCACTTTTTGGCTTTAATTTCTACAGTTTCTTATTGTACGGTATTCCCAAACATGTGTCGAGATACATAGTATTCAGCCTGTCAACTCAGTCTGTACATGTGTAAACTGCATTGGTATTGTCTACAAGTGAATTCTGGTCCGGACTAGAATTCAAATGTAAGCAATAACTGCATTTTAAACGCACTGACACTGAGTTCACAAGCTAAATATGTGGGTGATGCAGCTTTGCTCTTTGGAGTAGAACGAGAACTTGCATTTGAAATATGAAATGAAAAAATCGTGAAAAAATCATCAAAAGTTAACAGCTTTAATACTGGCCCTTCAGCCTTTCAGAGATTTTATTTAGGATTGTGACAGAAAGTTGGCACAACTGTTGGCTCACTTAGTCTAAAGAATCAAACAAAGATGAATTGCATTGTTTGTTGTATCAATCAATAAATAGAACTTCTCATATCAGTGACAGTTCCCAGGTAAAGGTAACCTAGAGTGGTCTTCACAAGTAAAGGTTGACTTTAGACATAATATACGAGAAGCTCGTTTATAACTTCAGCTTTCTGTAGTATCCTTTCTTTCGGTGGATTACTAACTTGCTCTGACTCCTTGAACAGACCAAAGGTCCTTGCAATCTTTCTAGGACAGAGAAACCTCCCTACGGGGCTGTGAGATTGATGTACTAAATATGCCACAAATCCTGGTTTACTCTCTCTCTCTCTCCTGTTGTTTGTTCACTTGATGCCAAAGTGCCACTCTTCAGCCATTTCCCCCTCTGGTGGGAAAGTTTGTAGTACGCTTCAGTTGGCTCCAGTTATGCCAGCAACTTTTTAACCGCAACTTTTCACCAGCACGATGAAAGCAATACATACTGAGCTATGTAATAACATTTTAGAGTCTATGAAAGCAATAACTTTTTAAGCTCTGCGAGAGTGCTCCAAGCACACACACCAACTAGCGAAAAGGTTACGTTGCACAACAGATGTTGGAATTTCCAGCATGTCAGGTTCTCTCTACAGTCACCTTGTCAAGTTACAGACTGTTTATTGAAACCTGGTCAATAAGACTGATTCCTGATGATGTCACAGGGTCAGAGTTCTTGTCATGTGTGGAATAATACATATTTTTCTGAAAAATTTCAGGGAGACTTTCATAAACTACTCTTATGGGAAAGGTGGAATTTGTGATTAAAAGTATAAAAATCACAAATGCTCTGGAAAGTGAGTCAATATATGTACAATGACCAATTTGGGCATAGAGACAGGCATTTCTAGTGTGTGTGGAGAGAACACACTGATTTATGTCTTCATGGCATTATTTTGCAACGAAAACTGGTGCAAAACATCGCCAAAAAGTAGGCAAAGCTCTAGGAGCCATTGGTGACATGATTGAATAGTTTAGTCACTAAATTGAAAGCTGGCAATTTTTGTTGCAACAAAAACGGGCAAATGTAAAGCACTGTCTGTTGTAATATTTACTATGCTATGTTTTGTCATCACCCAATAAACAACATCAATAGTTATGGTGAAACCATATAATAGTACTGGGTATGTTCCTCAAGTGTTTTTGATGAATTTTGCAGAAGTATTCCAACACTGATCAACAATACATTTTACTGTGTTATAGTGTGTTGTTTTGATTCAGCTCAGTTAATATGGCATAAATTAAACTCTGTAGTACTTTAATGTGTTATATATTTATTATACTCTGTCACCTTGTAATTTCCTTGCCCCCACAACTAGTTTCAGCTGCTTGGAAACAGATTGCACACAGCTAATGGCAGACCATCTTCCAGAGCTTTGTGTGAGCAGAGATGACAAAAATTGACCAGAAATGCTCCTGATTTGAGCAGATCCTTCAACTTTTAGCTTTTCTGCCTGATCTTTGTCAACATCCATGCTTACAACCAGTACAATGACTCGTCTTAATGTAACACATACTTTGAGGGAGTTAGGGGAGGTAGCTATAATGGCCGATGGCCTCGGGTTTTCAAGTTGTACTGGTATCAGGAGTTGCTTTTGTGTCTCAAGCCTTGAGAAATGTCTCTACTGTAACATCTCACAGGGTGTGAAAAATTGTTAATCTGCACTTATATGTAGATTAACATCTTCAAGAAATTTGAAATAGGGAATTTTTTTTTGTCAGTTGTGATAAGGATTTTTTTTGTCAGGTGTGGTAGGGTACCTTGCTTTTCGTAGGAGGGACTGCGATCTCCACAGTGCTTACACAGGGAGAGAGATCGGTGAAAGCATTTACAATAGTGTTGGAATGGTGACTGTTTAAGTTGACTGGAATGTTGTTTGATAATAGCAGGGAGGGTTTTTTTTGTGATTCGGCTATTGTACAGCAGGTGCAAATTAGGGGGAAATTACAGCAGGGGCAGTATGCCAGTCCCACTGTCCAAACTTTGCAGAGTTTGGATAGTGAATATAAACTGCTTTGATTTGCCATAGAGATGTATGCCATGTACAAAGTGTGGTCGGTCATTGTCATCTGTCCGACAATCAATGGCAGGAGGTACAGGTAAATCTTACTGGAAAGGCCGATAATCTCACATGGCTTGGCTGTTGTAGTCAAACTGAATAATGGGCATAAGAGGTGTATAAGTAGGAGAATCTTTGTTGGTGGAGGGGATCAAAAGGAGGAGGGGTTTGAAATATGTGGGGATATCGAAGGCTACTGGAGGGAAAACGTTTCTTCATACTTCTCACACTAATTGGTAGTGTTATCCCTTTGGTAAATAGATGAGTATTGGATGAAGAATGGAGGCCATCACTTTGGCCATCGGTGTGTGTGTGTGTGTGTGTGTGTGTGTGTGTAGTGATAGGCTTTTTGGCTGTACAGGGGTCAAGCAGGCTGCCTCAAGGACAGACAACACTATTTTGATACAAGTCAGGCTCTTGTCAGGGAGAGAGAAGCTGAAAAAGGGGAAGAAATTAGCTTTTGTCATCACTGGAGAGATTATATAAGGCAGAATTTCCACTATAATGGTTTGTCAATGAAGGCATGTTTGTGTTTCTATTGTAGTGGGCCAGTACCTTTGTATTGGAGAAATGCATTAGAGTTCTCTGAACAATGTAGCAGGGGTTTATTTTTAGATGACAGGGGTCAGCAGTTAATCACAATATCAATCAGAAATATTTATGAATACTTTTGAGCTTATTATGTTTTGTATAAATGGACGCTATTGACTACATAATACTATGTACAATATTAAACTCGGAAGTCTTTGTATATTTTGGCTCAATTGCAAATGAAATGGCTAAGTTGACTGACTATATAGGAAGTTGTTGATTTTTTTAACACAAACATGCCTACGCTCCTATACGAGTAAAAGTTGCAGTTTACAAAATGCAATCTTTATGGAAGCATAATGATAATTAACTTTGGACTTTAGAGTCCAAATCAAGTCTTTTGACATTATAGGGAAATTTTCACATGTTGTTTGACCTGAATTAAGTAATTTTAATTCTTAGTTGCTATCAGGATGATGTAAATTAGATGCCTGCCATGTTTTAAAGTCAGGCCAGGTGCAGGTTTACCTATACTGTAGAGGCTTTCATACATCTTTGGATAAGGTTGAATGAGGCAACCATACTCAAGATAGTCTGTCATTTCTTTCCTCCACTGAGCTCACATCTCCCCCTGACACAGTGGCAACGCTTAATGAGAGGAAGGCAGTGGGAAGGTCACATAAAGGTCAAACAGTTCCTCTTCCACTGCGACATATCCCAGATAAGATAAATCCGTTTGGGTGCTTTAGATGCTTGATTGAGGTGAAACCGCAAAATTTTTAACACAAAAAGGTCAACCTCTAATGAAAACGGCCATGAGAGATACACATTTCACATTTTAGCTAGGGATAAAAATGGAAGATTTAAACTATGCTGTGAATTGTGTTATCTTTATGAGGTTTTATGGCAGGAACTCCCTGCATCGGTTGTCAATATTTTCAATCTATTTGCAATGGACTTCGGGACTGAAGTGGATCCATAGAATAGCTTATATTTTGGTATCAAGAACTGCAGTATTTGACCACATTTATCAATAAATATCTGAACAGTGAATACATGAACTTCCCAGTCAGCAACTGAAAATGAGGAAGAAATTTTTGTTTAAAAAAAAAGAAGTGAATGCTCAAAAACTGATGACCCTGGAAGAGGCAAATTAAATATTGACATTAAAAAAACCGAAATGTGAGGGAAAAAGAAAAACTGTAATACCCGATATTTGTGTGATTGTGATTGTTTTTTTACACAATAATTATACATAAGTTTGATCAAATGACAAAATGTTGAGATTTAATGGACACTTTACAAAGGGCATGTTGCATTAATCACCAGTAAGTTAGGGTAGCCATCAAGGGTTAGGGTAGACAGAGGCCCCCCAAAAAGACGTCAGTTCTTGTCAAGGTATGTTTGTCCAATGATCTTTAGTCAGCTTTAAGAAGTCAAATTTATCAATTTTGAAGTCTGGAAGTGTATTTTGATTTCAAAGATATATTTGATTTGAATCAAACCCTTGATTCATTTGTCTTTAACTTTTAATAATTATCAATAAATAGGATAGCATGGGTGTGAACGGGGTACTTTAATATGCTGTGGCAAATAAAACCAATGTGTTTTTGTGAAAATAGCATTGCAAAGCATAGGCTTAGGGGTTCTAGCTGTGAGAAAATGTATGCACCGAAGTAGAGGGAAATTTGCCATACAATTGCATGCACAAGACGGGGAAAAAATCTAGCTGTTGTTTTGCATGCTGTGTGCCACCTTATCATGATCCGTACCGGATTTGCTGTTTAATGAGACGTGGTTCTCACCAGGAAATAAATAATTAGGGAAAGAAAGGAAAGCCGACAACGAAACAAAAGGCAGGTTGTCATGGTGATATGCAGAACGTTTAGCAAAAGAGATGGCAAGCATTTAAAATATGTGAAGGTAGTTGCAACACCGCATTAGTGGGAGTGGTTCTAACAGAATGAGCTTTAACTTTTTTCTGTGAAGTGGAAAATGATAGGAGTGGTTTGGAATTCGCTAGGGATTGCAGTTTGCTTTGATGTTGAGCAGTGTCAGTGCTCTTGTGGTCATTGATCTAGACGACTGGGTCATAATGGGAATTACAGAGACTTGACAATTCACTGCGTCATCTTGTTCTCACACGGGACGATCTCATTGAGGTCTCCTCTTCTTCTTTGTGTGTATGCCCATCACATCATTGCTCTGGGGAATATGTATGTGTCTTGTTCAAAATTGGGTGGGACACGCTTTGAAGTTAAAACTATACATGTGCTTTGTATTTAGAAAGATTTGGCACCGGAGGAAGGAAATGGATTATGTGTAATTCAGGGGGATTTATATTTCAAAGTCGAAATTTGCCAACCTGGCTTTACAGAGTGTAACAGTTTCACAGAATATTCAAATAATGTCATGACTTCAGGTTTCGATTTCTGCATGGTCAGTGACATATTACCAAATATTGTCACTCGAAACTAAATAAATCTTACATGGCTTTAAATTCTATCAGTTAATGTCTACAGTGTCTCAGTCGTTGAGATAACGATGCAAAGATAGTATATGCGCAATGCTCATATTTTCACAGTTTTCATTGTATATTGTATCTTATCGCCAGACATCTCTGTTTCGCAGCTTTAGAATTGAATCGAGTTTTGAGATTTCAACGTCATATTTTTTATAATCATAAGTGCTCAGGAACTGAAATATATAGTTTATAGTTTGAACTTTGAGAAGGAAACTGAAACTATGATTATTCTTGTGGTAAATAATATATGCGATCAGTGTTTGAATGCCACATGCTGGTTTTAGATAGACACAAGTGAGTATGGCAAAAGTTAATGGTTTCTAGCAGTGAATATGTTGAGAAGAACATTGAGAAAGAGAGAGAGAGAGAGAGAGAGAGAGAGAGAGAGAGAGAGAGAGAGAGAGAGAGACAAACTGTCATAACCTGGTGGAATACCAAAGTAGAGTCCTTAGTTATAATAATGATTTTGAGTACAAGTATTTGAATTTGTAGGATAATGAGTTGACAACGAACATAATTTCTGTTCATGAGTATTCAAAATTGGCACGCATTCCTAAAGCAGACAATCTTTTATTTCCTATTCTTGAATATTTATGTAATTTTATTATAATGTCCTCTCTATTATATAGTGGAGTTTCTGCGATTTCAAACAAGAAGCTCTGTCTCTTGTATTCATACGACCAAAAAAGTTACAGATATTGTAGTGTCTGGCAAATGCTTTTATTGGATTATATTGTTCCCATGACAAGGGAATGCCATTCCGAAGAGTCTGCTGCCATGGTAACCGCGGTCAGCCATGTTCTTTTTTAGGGCAGGAGGTAGCTTATTAGTCCCCACGGACACCGTCCGGGGGGACTTATAGGTTTGGTCATGTCCGTGCGTGCGTCCGTGCGTGCGTGCGTGCGTGCGTGTGTGCGTCCGTCCGTGCGTCCGTCCGTTCACGCAGATATCTCAGAGATGCAAGGAGCGATTTCATTCAAACTTGGTACAAGGATTACTTCATATGTCATACAGATGCACGTCGATTTGTTTTGTGATAAGATCCAATATGGCCGCCAGGCGGCCATTTTATTACGATATTTTCATGTACAGAGCCATAACTCAGACATGTTTCAACCGATTTTATTCAAAGTTGGTACAAGGACTTTGACCAATGTCATAGATATGCATGTCGATTTGTTTTGTGATACAATCCAATATGGCCGCCAGGCGGCCATTTTATTACAATTTTTTCATGTATAGAGCCAAAACTCAGGCATATCTCAACCGATTTTATTCCAAGTTGGTACAAGGACATTGACCTATGTCACACATATGTACGTCTATTTGTTATGTGACACGATCCAATATGGCCGCTAGGCAGCCATTTATTACGATGTTTTCATGTACAGAGCCATAATACTCAGACATGTATCAAGCGAATTTATTCAAAGTTGGTACAAGGACATTGACCTATGTCACACATATGTACGTCTATTTGTTATGTGATACGATCCAATATGGCCGCTAGGCAGCCATTTTATTACGATGTTTTCATGTACAGAGCCATAATACTCAGACATGTATCAAGCGAATTTATTCAAAGTTGGTACAAGGAGATTGACTACTGTCATACATATGCATGTCAATTTGTTATGTGATACGATCCAATATGGCTGCCGTGCGGCCATTTTGTTACGATTTTTCATGTACAGAGCCATAATACCAGTATTGTCCTTAGAAGCCGGGTGCCGGGTAAATAACCCGGCTGTTTTGCATTTTTTCCCGGCTACTTTTAACGTAATTAGATTATTTTTATAGACCTGTAATTTCGGGATTGCACTGCCAGCTGTTAGACGGCACACGTACGATTAGCAGTTTCGCGATCCCTTTCCCCGCATGGAACTGCACAAACATAAAACAGTTTCTAAATACCAGTTTGTGACTTTTTGAGCCCGATCTTTTATTTGTTAAATAGTGTGATTGGCTGATGGACGCACCTATGGTGTTGTCTTTGTTACGAGCAGTGTGTGAAGGTCATCTTAGGTCATATTTAACGATGGCGTGAAAAAAGAGAAATGTGGCGTCGACCACTGGCACCTTGCCGATGGAATATTTTTTCCCGAATAAAGCCCGTTCGAAAGGTATACTTGATTCCAACAATATATTTAGTTTATGTGTGAAAAACTTCAATTTCGCTGAATTTGTGAGAGAAAAGGGCCGAAAAGATGTGATTTTGATCGACGATTCGAAGTTCATGAGACAGTGCAGCTAGAATTCCGCCGCCGCGCTGGCTGCCAACGTCACTTCGAGCTTCCAGTATGATCTTCTCAACAAATCAAGTTATTGTCAGAGCAATACCAACGTATTGTCTAGATTTAAAAACAACGAGCTAGAACTGATTAGTTTAAGAACAAACTGTTTATTTGAATGGGTATTTTTTTCATTGATTACTTTTACGTACAAGAATCCACGGTCACAGGCATGTGTGTTGCCAACCGGCGCATCATCGGCTTCACAGTGGCGCTGATCTCCTGTTGTTATACGTCGTGCATTCCGGCATGGGTTCAATTTCACTGCACCTCTCTAGCTCTATGTTCTCCATGTTGGGTTGCCGGATAGTGTCTTTCGATGGATCCTCTGCATTATTTTTTTTCACGGACTCGTGGAGCAAATTTGAAAGAAAATAGAGTTGTTTCCTTCCGACGCCATGCTGCATATCTGCTTTGAACAAATTTGGGGACAGCGAGACGCGATGATCGCGCACGGTTTGCATTTAATTTGTTGCAACATTTCTGTTAATCACTCACTTTGTGTCATAAGTTTCAGAAACTATCGCTCGTCATAACAATGAAAAAATGCGTAGAGACTCAATCCAATGCGTAAATATTATTACGTATTGGATCGTCTGTCTACGCATTTTTTCATTGTTATGAGTTTTCTATGTACGCATTTTTTTTTTGCGTAAATGCGAACACTGTTACAGTGAATTATCTTACCAATGTTTTTTAACGAAAGCGAATGTGTTTTTATTAGAATACTGTCGGTATTTTGAATTTTCCATCCTGATTTTGGGAAATGAGCAATGAAATGAGCAGACTGCAGGTGATTTAAGATTAAATGTTAAATCTTCAATGCAAATAAAGCCATAAGTGTGTCATAAATAATACAAACAAAACAAAATCATGTTTGTTTGTTTTGTTGTATGTGAGCCACGTCTAAGACACACAACAAAAGTACTGTTTCAGTCTCAGCTAAATGTCACTTCAGATGCCACCAGAGAACACCATTTCCACTCCAAAATTTCATTTTTCTCCTTCGCGAGAGGGGGACACCCCCCTCTCGCGCTCTTCCCCCCTCGTTCGCTACGCTCACTCGCTGCTCGCGTCGCTTCGCTCCCTCGCAGTCAACCCGTCTACTTTCTTTATTACCCGGCTACTTTTAAATATAAGGACAACACTGTAATACTCAGGCATATCTCAACCGATTTTATTCAAAGTTGGTACAAGGACATTAACCTATGTCATACATATGTAGGTCTTTCTTGTATGTAGGTCATTCTTGGCCATTGAGCGCTATCTGTATCAAAGTATTTTTATCACAGACCTAATTAATGAAGAGGACTCTATCCTCTCTGAGGACATGTAATCAAAGTACCCATTAACAAGTGGGGACTGTGTCATCAACGATGACTTATTTCCCAGAAGGAGTTGAATGAAAAAAAAAGAACCTGATAAGACTGCTATTTGGATTTTGATCTCTGAGAGTGTCCCACCTATAAGTGCGTGTTTTAGGATTGTCAAAATATTTTGATCTGCAGAAAATAAAAAGGTTGTGGGGAAAAAAGTTTCAATATTTAGGGTGAGTGCATACTTTTTGATGAATCGATATCGTAAAAATAAAGAATCTGGCATGAGACCCACACAATGTGCCTTTGAGGTGCTGTTGTAGCCACTGTGGGTGTTCGTTTGATCTTTGTATGTCACCGTGAAGTAAGCTCAAACGTTAAAACTTGCTGAGTGTCATTTACAGATCAAGCAGATACTGCAAACAAATGTACTGTTGGTTTTCTCCTATCTTTTTAAAAGCAGTTGGAAAGTTGAACATTTCTGGAAGTAACATGTTGCTACCTGCTACCGACCTTGTACAAATGTACAGCCAATGAGGAGACTTGTTTCATGGGGGGATTGTGTTCATGTAGATGTGAAAATCACTGATTGGCTGGCTGTCAAAATGCTACATCCAATGAAAATTGCTATTGGTTATAGGTTGTTTTATAGTCACATGAGAATAGTCTTAGGTCTGCTATCAAATGGGCTCTAGGTATGAATAGAAGGTATGTTTTGAAAAAAATAGATTATGACATTATTCATATAGCAGACGCATCATTGTCTGAGAAACTAGAAATACACAAAAAGATATGAAAATGAATTTGATGTAATATGTTTAAGATTTATAAAAAGTATACTCACACCAAATCGTTCCAGCAATTGAAAGAATATAAAATTTCCATTCTATGACTCATTTATAGAGAATTTATTCAGTGTTCTTTAAGTCAGCCACCTACATTTTTTCATGTATACATGTTACCGTGAGTCGTGGTTTTGGTGAAGCAACTTTGTCCAGTAATGTGGAAATACTCACTTTACGTTAGCTGAATCTTTTTTCATTGTCTTTGTGAGTTGCTGATATACCATTGGCATGTTAGGCACACGGCAAGCCAGACAGAAGCCAAGGGAATTGATTCCCTTTAATCTCCCAATCCATTTGTAATGATTGACCCAACATGGGTTGGCCTGTTAAGGTCAAAGGTTAAGCAGTAAATTCTGGAAGTGAGGGAGGAAAATAAGATTTATAAGATCAAAAGAATGATATCTGTAAGTCAGTGAATTGACTTCTCTTTATTTAAATCAAATCGCAGGGATGACAGTCTGGTCGGAGTGGGCTGGTCAGTCAACTCCGGAGTCTGGTACTCATTCCAGAATGTCAATTGAAGAACAGATCATTTGAGATACATAAAGGTTTAGTCATTAAGACCTTATCTGTTACAATGTTGCTGGACAGGAAATGTCACTTCATACGGTCAATTGCATGGATGAGGTCACTTGCCTCTTCTAATCTTGACCAGCTCATCAAAGAGTGAAATTTTTAGTCATGTCTGATGTACTCTGACCCAAAGTTCAAGAAAGACACTGTGAAGGCAGCTAGGATAGATCAACAGAGGATGTTCAACTTGAGTAGAGACATTGATGAATTGGGGACAATCAGCGCCAAATCCGAGCTGACTGATTGGAAATATATGTCATGGTGATAGCTCTATCTGCAGAGCAGTCTCAGTGATTGTGGAAGTAGGTATGAGTGATTACACACCACAGATAGCCAGCAATGACAGATATTTTAAAAGATTCCGTGTCAGAACATCTTTTCTCTGCTAACCTATGTATTATCATATTATGGTTCAAGTCCTGATAGGCTGAAAATTAGGGTTTGATTTTGTGTAATACTGTCATTTGATTTTGTCGCACCGAATCAAGAACCAGATTATGCAAAAGCTGTATTTGTAAAAAATATACGGTACATTTCCGTAAAAATTCGAGCTTTTTCGGGACTATGACATCAATGATTTCTACTTTGGATATTCTATCATTATCATAAAAATTTTAAATTGACAAGTTCCGTTGCTGACACAAAAAACTCAAAGAAACTATTCACTAAAAAAATGAAGTTATTTCTTTGGGGGTGCAGCCTGCGTATTGTAAGGACCCGGGTCAAAGGTCTGGGTCAACATACTGTGAGAGACACTGTTGCTATTGACTAAAACTTATTAGGTACACATTTGACACATTCCACAGACCTTAGTGGCCTGGACATCTGGGGACAAGGTCTCATCTGAAGTCTGTGATAAAATAATAAGTGGTCTCAAGTCGTTGTGTTTCAGACATGTAGAAACACAACCTTGTCACCATTTAGAAGAAGGGCGTGCAGAAAGTTTTGTAAATTTTTTTGTGACTTTCATTTCAATGTTCAGACTTGCATTTCTCAGGGTAGATGAATTATCAAGTACCCAACAATAAGTATTTGCCCTTTGGTTTTAGGTGATACTACTACTCACATGTTCAACTTACACTGATATTTGGGGGGTGGGGTGGAGGGTGGGGGTGGGGGTGGGGGAGAGAAGACTATGCCTGTGATGTGAACCTGGCCAATTTGTCAAACTGGTGGAAACAGTGCAAGGGTCTTGACGTGCATTATGTGTGTTCCTGTGTAGTATCACATAGTAGCTGCTTCCCAGGTCAGATAGTGTGGTCTCTTGAATGGCACCGCAAACTTTGGGGGCAGGGTGGATCCAATGGGATGCATGTGTATAGTTTGAACTTTGGTAGCCTCATTTCTATGAAAGGTATGCTGGTAGCAGGGTAATGGCCATTTAAACCCACATCCCGGATGAGCTTGTGGTTTCTTGTTGACCACAAGCCTGGCAGAGGATATGTATGGGCCGTATACATGTAGTACAGTATAAACCCATGTTCAATGAAGGATCATCATGGATCATAGTGGATATATCCGGTGATGAAGATAGAATCCACTTAGTCAGGTCAACTGGAAACATGACTGAGTATCACTGAAGCTGACAGCAATAAATCCGCAGAGTAGAATCCCAATTTGTTTGGTTTCCGTCATCGTTAAATGTCAAACAATCAAGACTGAAATGCAAGAGTAATTATTGCACATCTCTTTCCTGTCCCCGGCTTGTTTCAAGTCATGCTATGAATTTTCTGTTTCATCGAAGATCAAGGTGAACCTCGGTGAACACTAAGCAAAAACGTGCATTTTTCAAAATTTTCGATGCTGTACAATATCCTACTGCGTCACCCAATTGCTGACAGGGCATTCGTGGTTGCCATGGCTACGAATGATGACATTTCCATGGGAATGCTATCCACTTCAGGTTCTTTTCTAGATTTCACGCTTCTGGACACTCTTCTCGCACGAGTCTGATTGGTGCTGGCATGAACAGGATCTTGAAGGGAACAAGTACCGACATGAAAGCAAAGCAGCGCTGTATGAATTAATGACAGTGCACTGCCTGACATTGCAGATATATATTACATGTTGAAAATCACTGATAACGAAATCACCAGTCCAAGATCCTAGGCCACTGATCTATGTACTCAGATTTGCTGCACTGTCAGTCCCTGCAGACCAGTGTAGTTGGTAATATCCTGCGTATGCACCATCAAATAGGATCTAGGACATGACTTAAAGATTAAAGGGCCATTACCTGGAATGTTTGACGATATTCTCATTGTCTTTCTGTTTAATAAAACACAAAGTTTCTCAAGTATGTTGAAATGCAAAGTGTTAGCCATTTCAACATGGCAAATTGTGAAAAATATGCAAGTTAATGTTCACAAATGAATTCTAGTCCAGACAATTAAAATCATTCTCCATAATAACACTGGACTTTACACATACGAAGGCAGTATAACAAGGTGAAAACACTTTTCCGCAAGATTTTACAAGTAGAACAAGAAACTGTATTTTGCTAACAAGAAACCAAATATTGGGAAATAACCTAAAAACAAATGTTCGGCTTCAATATGAAGCTTTAATTAAACATTGCAATAGAGATTGGTTAATGCAATCAGATTGTAGATGGACTTGCCCAACGATGTATTGCAAGTATTTCTGTTGTATAATACCACTTTCATGTTTTTATTAGAGCTCACAAGCGTTCAGATCAAAACAGAAACATTGACAGTAGGCAGCATGTGGTCAAAGTGTGAAAGAGTTTCTATGGCTTCCCTGTTGTATCACTACACTCAGCTGATTTGGCTTATGTAATGTGTATCCACACTGGGTTTTTCTACTGGCGGATAGCTTACATAACCATCCTATTGCCGTGCTATCATCACAAAGAGCTTTCCATGGTTCGTTTTTTTCCTCCAGCAAGAGGAAGGAACATGAAAGAAGAAACACCCATTTGTCAGTGTCGTGTAAAGACGGACCATCAAATTAACTTCTTCAGGTTTCTGTGCATCATTTAATGTACCAGCACAACATAGAAATGTTTGAAATGCAGGGCTACGCTTATTTTGTTTCATGCTCATCTAGTGTCAATGGTATATTGTAATTTTGTGGACAGCTGGTCTCCCATAGGAAGTTTTGATGATGGCGTTCACAGTGTTTGCTACAGCCATCATGCTGATATGTGAAAATTACACAGAAAAACGTTAAAATTTCCCATCAGTATTTTTATTTTCAGTGTTTATACAAACATAGCTCATACAAGGCTAAAGTATCTCTTATTGTATCATTTATCTCTATTACAGACATATATACCATCTCGCAGTATGCCTCCTCCTAGCCCTAGTGCCGGCAGTAGTGGGTCTAGCTCCCAGCATTCTACTGGTGATCAACTTAGTAAAACTAATCTATATATCAGAAGATTATCTCCAAATACCACAGATCAAGATCTTTATAATATGTGCTTGCCGTAAGTATCTACAGTTTTATCAATTGGACACACTCACGACTGTTATCTGTCTGTCTTGTCACAATTCTGATTCACCAGGATTTACCAATGCAAGTTTTCCATCTATTATGTTCCTTTGGCTATCTGTCTTCCTTTCACGAACATTATCTGAAAATTGTCACATTCACATTACCATTTATGAATGCTAAATAGTTCATTAGCATAAGTAAAGGGTCATAAGTGAAAGGTCATTCATTAGCCCTTTCACCTTTGCACTACATGATTTAGATGGTTTCAATTGACCTTTTTACATCATAGGGAGAATGTCAGTTCCTTTTTTTCGAGTTCAGTTCTGTTCAATCAAAGAAGGTGCAGTGTGCATGATTTTCAAGGGTGAATTCTGACCATAAATGAAAGAAAAGCAGACATGGAGAATGTGCCTGCATTGATAAATATAAAGTAGGTTCAACCGAAGTTAACAGTGGCTGTATGCAATGATTGCAGTCATCTGCCGTCTTTAAATTCTGTCTTTTAATATCCCACCAATGCAAAGGAAGATCACTCTGTGTAGAGTACAAGCAGCCTCTCGGAGATTTTTTTCTCAAATTGATCTGGTTGAAAAGTACAGTTGAGGTCATATGAACAATGAAAGACACAACTACTAGATGTGTAACACTTGCTGTTACCCCCATGGGATTTGATACAGACACTCTAAAGCTGTTGATGTTCAAAGTGAACAAATTTCAAGTCTGCTGATTTCAAAAGGCTGTCGAGATAGTCAAATCTAGGGTTGTCTTACACGAATCAGAAAATACGGATCAAAATATATTAAATATTTACACAGATCACAGACAGCAAACATGAAAGAAAAAGAAATTAAACTCTGTTGATTTATCCAGAAGACGTTTGATAGACATGTAACTTTGACCGACTAAGATTAGATCACAGATAAGGAAAGGAAACTGAGAACAAGTGTTCATAATTCATTTCTTTCTCAGTTTTTATACCTCCCTTCAGGTTACTGTTAACCTCAATACTGTAGGATTTGGCATGGTGCTACTTTTTGCTGTACGGTTGTCATGTCAGTTGTTCAAAATCAGACTCCCAGTCTGAATCATATTCATGGAACTTTTATATTTGACAACAAAAAGTTTAAATTTGAAATATTTTAATCCTTTGGTGCTGTAATTTTTCCCACCAGAATGTGTTAAAACATTTTACCAATTTTCATGAATTCTTCTGTAATTTTTTGAAAATTTTGGACCAAATGGAGATCACATAGTTTTTTATCAAAATTTTGGCCAAAATCTAAAAAGAATTGACTAGGGGGTATTTTATAAAATCAGCAAAAAATGACGTTGGTGCTCAAAGGGTTAATATAATGCCAGGTATTTCCAAATGAAAAAAAGTAATTACATAGGCTTGGACTGCTTTACCGCTGATTTGTTGCCATAGATACGGAAGTCCTGCCCCGCCTTAATCTACTCCACAGGAGCAACATACATCTGTTACTTTGATATGCTCTGTGACCAAACCACTTACAAAAGAAAAAAGTGCTGTGGCCTGCTGAAAACTAAATTAAATCCCAGAACGTTAGCTTCAAAAGCACTCGGTAACAAAGGTCGCCAAAGTTTTATTTTGATAGAGCACGTTACCTAAGCTCATTGCTTGCATTGGGAAAAAAAGCAGTAAATCCATACATGTCAATAGGGAATGGCATTTGCAGTATGTTTAAACACAATCAGGGGTATTGTGTCCTACGTTGAATGAAACGGACATGGATTGGCCCTGTAATCGGCTGTTGAAATGAACAGCACTCGATACTTTTCACAGTTGAGAGGAAGAGTTCACGCAACTTTAAGATGCTGAATGTATCAAATGCAAGTTAAGCAAATATTGCAATCTAAACTGAGCCCGGTTTTTTCGCAAAAGTCTGTTTCATATCGGCAAACACCTTCCAACAGAAGTGGCAGTTGGTTGTGAAAACTGTGACCAACAAGATTATATGAATGGGAAGATTTTATATTTACTTTTGTTGTTTTATTGTCAACAATAAGGACAAAAAATGACGGGGCTTTGTTTTTGTTTTGAAACAAAAATGCCGCTTTATTGCCAAATTTTTTGTAGGGTATGAGTATCTCAACAGTGCATGGACTGAAAAGTAAAAATATACATATTTAGAGAGACAAGCGCATGTATGTCAATAATGAGATATAGACATTGAGAGATTCGTACACTAACAGATATGTGTCAAGATAGAACTATCTAGAGGTTCATAGATATTCTATGAAAGACGAAGGTATAGATACTGACACACACACACACACACACACACACTCACTGAGGGCAAATTCAGCAATCTTAACATGTTCAGTGACATTGTACATGTTACATGAAAACACTGGATGTACATTGCATAGGCAATCTAATCCAAAACCAATTTGTGTCCATACATCCTGTCATCTGACCTGTGACCTGAAAGTGATCTGAGAGGAGCCATGACCCCAGTGCTCTGATTATCCCGCCAATACTGCAAAGAATGGTCTTTGGTCATTGTCATGACCTTGGTATGAAAAGGTCGGAGCCTGGGTTATCCAAATTCCACTTCAAGGTGGTCCACAATCATTTCACATTCAAGGACTTACAGGCACTGGGAATGTCCCCGGTAGTGTGTCTTGCAGGTACACCCCTTAGGTTACCATGGATTATCAGGAATTGGATATTTGAAGTAGCGATTCAAAACTCAGGTGATGTACTTTTTCTTTTAAAAACCATGATAATTGTAAATTTTCAATGTAGAAATGGCTAATTTTTTTCTAATAAACATGGATGAAAATAAGGGTGGGACTTTCTTTCAAGGGAGATTGGCACCAAGCTGTCTGATACGGACTACAAAATAAACCCAACATGGAATTGGTACATAAAAGAATAACTCTTGATCTGAAAGGAATTCTGCCCCCTTTTCCGAGCTAAAAACAAAAAGGTTTCCAGTCGGCAAATATGTCTCTGATTTGATATCACAATGCATTTAGCAAGCTCTAAATCAGGAATCTACATGAACGCGCAGCCGGACTGCTTTTTGTTGTGCTTTTGTTACTGTAAATTTGTGAATTATGGCGAGTGACACAATATGTTGAATGACTTTCGATGTCAGTAAATCAGTGATCGATGACACGATGATAAATGGTTGTTCTCATTCCCATGTATTCTCTTGCTTTGTGTTGATGGGCACCACACCCTCCAGGGGTGCATGTTCTGTCTTTGATCCACATTCCCCGACTGCGTCGGCCGGCCCAAAAGTCACTGACATTACATGCTATACTGCAGTGTGTACATGTTATGAATGAAAATGTCTTGTCATTGTTATTGTTGTTTAAGTGACAGAGTCACTGGTGCAAGTTTCCCAAGATTTAGTTTATATCGAACCATCTTCAAATCGTGATGATAAATACTTGGTTTTCATAAGTTATCCATTAAAAACTTTCTTTTAAAACTTAGAATCAAAATGAATTACAATTTTGCAAGTTGTAAACGTGAACTTTAGCAATTCCTGAATTCCGGACACAATGTGCAAATGCCTTTGCGTGTACAGAGACTTCAATTGATTTGATGGTTTCTGATACAGTTTATTCTTGCAATTCAAGAAATGAAATGGTCACTTCTAAAAATCATTATTTCAAGTGTTTTGGACGACAGACTGAGAAAAAAATCAAAGAAAGCCGACCCAAAGTACCCGGAGGGATTCAATGTTTGCTAGATATAGCTACTTTTATGATCATTCAAATTCCCTGTTCTGAAATTAAAATTTACATTGGCACATATAAACTTTCAGTCTCTGGTTGTTCGTCCTCCTTAGAATTTTTTTCACCTTTTTTTGATCAAGCTAAACCATCCGCACCCCCGTCCCACATATTTCAGTCAAATCATGTTCTCAGGTCACTTCAAGTGATTGCACACACATGGAGTCCAATGCTATAAAGAAAATTAAGACAAACAATCTTATGGGGCATTAGCTTGTACTGTAATGTGTAACTTGAAATCAGAACAATGGCTGTCCAAGCAATGCACAGGCTTTACTTCCTAGAGCCATTCAAAATTAAATTAGTCTGGAATCTACAACTCATTGAGAAGGGCATGGGTTTTCTTAAACTCTGTCTCGCCACATCAGTCAGTAAATGTTACTCCGAGACTTTCATTTCCTGGGGAGGATGCAGAGAACAGCCGACCGATCCTTTGAAGACTAGACTTATGGCGCTTTTTATTCACTGTTGCACTGTGTCTCTCTTGATAGGAACTGATATTTTTACTATCAGTTTTGCTGCATGCTCATTGGTTGCAATAAGTTGTTTTTATATCTGAATATCCAACCACATGATCTAACCGTAGTTTAGCCTTGGTTCTATCAGGATTGCCTGGATGTAACATGTTCAGCATTTAGTTTGGTCAGTCATTCATCTTGATTTGTTCATGTTACACTGTATAGATCCATGGTTCGTTGTACGTGGCCAGTTGAAATTGCATATTCTCCAGAGAATGTTAGGTTAACCATGGGTTTGTTCTCTGTCTCAGTCTATATGTACTTAGCATGTAGTTGTATCCTGATTATTTCTGGTTTCCTTTAAAAGGATTTGTATTTGGTCCTGATTGGCCTTTGCCCTGCTCTTCATTATGTGCCAGGTTCTGATTGGCAGGTCATAATAGATATTACTCCGTCCTTATTGGCTTGTTCTGAGCACTGTTGTTATTTATCTACGTTGATTTTGTTTATTTCATTGGCTCTCCTCGTTGGTTCTCTATGTTGATTGGTTCAATATCCTCATCCTGATTAGCGTATTCCATACAATATCTACATCCTGCATCCTGATGAGACATGACATTTTCAGTAAGCCAATCACAAACCCCTTACTTCACGTAAGTCCCAGGATTAACACGATTCACTTAAACAGAGGTATGTACACCTGAACATATGCCAAGAGATGTCTGCATTCTAAAATCACAAATGAACGCACTGGTCATCAGTCTTGTGGGGTTTCACTCTGCCTACTCCCCCCTAGGGCTCTACCCAGACACTCTCAAAACATACTTAGAGCATTAGTTTATTGAGTCAAGTACCTTGTGTCTGTGCTGTGATACTTATCGACACAGCATTCAACATAAATTACTCATAGGGAGTTGACCTATAGGAAAACGCTTGAAGTGGTGGTGGAGAGGTGGATGTATTTAGAAATAGCATGTACGGGTGTTGACCTCCATGTCTCTCTGGACTTTTGAAGGGCAAGGAACAAATAAAATATGTTTGATTGATTGATTGATTGATTTACAGAGAGAGAGTCAGAGAGAGACAGAGACACAGAGCTGCCATATCTCCTACATCATATGCTTTAATTTGGCTGATGTGCAGCATCTTGGAAGCTGATATCCAATTGGTTGACTGAATCTTACTGTTATAATTAAATAATACAAAAAGACTCCCTAAGTTGCTGTGAATAGTGACAATCGACAGATATAACCTTCCGAGCACGCTGCACATCATGTGCTTTAATTAGGCTAAATCATTCCTCTCCCTAAATCATTTGCCAACCTGGTGACAACACTGCAACACTGCCTGTGACCTCAGCTACATGCTGGTAATAAAATGTGTAAGTCTCAGTGCGGGGTGTGTTCAGCGATGTTATCTGCAGTTAGACTACCTCCATACCACCTTGACAAACAGGGACAAAAAGTCAAGTTTCAGTCTCAGTAATGAATGAATTTGGAGCCAGGGTTGGTCCCCAGTTTTCACATTGCATCAGACTGCAATTTCAATAGAGACTTGTAGATGATTTTTGGGGATCACTATACATAATTTATTGTTTGGACCACCATTGTTTATAGATTGGTTGTTACCAACTCATCTCCGGCTATTGAGCTATGATGTCAAAGGATGTCTTCAATTCAATTTTTACTGAGACCAAAAAGATAAATCCATTTCATCACTTATAAAAATTCTTGTACTGACTTTAATTAATAGTACTCTTTGGCTGTGACAGCTTTCAAAACAACATTTTTTACTGGTGTAAATTTTCACTGTCGCTTTTAACATTTTTGTTCTCACCATGTTGTGATTGTAACTCTTCTTTTACACAAAGTCATTCTTTTTCTGGTATGTATGTTATTGTTTATAAGTACACGGATCCTAGGTGGAGTTTGATATGTTTTGGGCCCCACCCTCCCCATTGACTTGCCTCACCCATTGTGTTACAGCAAGCAAGTGTAACGTCCTTTTCAACCCTTTTTTCTTTTTTTTCCAGATTTGGTAAAATAGTATCAGTGAAAGCAATATTGGACAAAGCAACAAATAAATGTAAAGGTAAGAACAGCGTGATGAAAAAAGCGATTCAAAAATATCGCATTATCAATCGAGAAGTCTGTTTGAAGTGTTCTCTGTTGTCGTTTTTGATCTGTGAAACACTGTAGGAGCCATGGCTTTGATACGCAATCTAAAAACTCCAAGTGAAGTGATTGTATTTTAGAGGCCCTCTACTGCTGTCTTCATCACACAGAATGGCACTTCACTGACAGCCAGACTGTTCTTCAACCAGTCAACAACCAGAAATTTTGCGGTTCTGGCATGCCAAATTCTCCTCACATGTGATATAAATAAAAAAGTAGCCAACAATTCCCCATTTAATGTCAGAAAGTCTCATCTCTTTCATTCAGAAAGCACAAAAATTTGAACCATGCCCCCTTTGTCATCGATCTCATCTCTCTTGATAAAATGTATGAAGCTGTTTAAGCATTGTCCTGTCAGTTATGGATGTAGATCCCTCATTAGCTCCTCTGACGAGGCAGGATTTGAATGCCACAGGGCTCTTAGGGGTTCAAAAGTTAACATGTATGGTACCCAACTAAATTTTTTTTCAAACATGCTTTGTACTCAGGTTCTCACAACAAAAAAGTTACCCTAAGTATTTTGTCATGGCAGCTAGCGACACACAATGCAAAATGATTGATTATTTTTCAAAAACTGAAACAGTTCCAAGGAGTATGTACTTTAGAACACTGTCACTCTCAAGAAATGCTTATGGATCCAAAAACAAAAATTACAATAACAGTAAAGAAGTCTGACAATTGTGATGGATAGTTTTTGATGATCTCAGAGCCATCTGCCAAGTTCTAATTGCTCACATTGTTGGCCAATGAGCAGCATACATACATGTCATGTGATCAGTTATCGCAATTCATCTGTTTAGAGAGGGCAGTATTAACTCTGTTTCATCCATCATGGAGCATGCAACTTTGAAGGAAAAAAGCGCAGTTGACGTGTGTTCCATGTTGAGCCAAACAGTAAAACACGAATGCAGTTTTGCAGAGAAGAAATGACCAAGATTTGTGTATATAATTTCATAATTAATTGTCTCTCGTCCGTTTTTCACAGGTTATGGTTTCGTAGATTTTGATAGTCCCGGTGCTGCACAGAAAGCTGTCAGTACCCTTCAACAACAAGGTATAGAAGCACAGATGGCAAAGGTACGTTCTGTTCTTTTTTAGTAGGTTTCATGTGTTTCAAAGTGTCATTTTTAGGCATTATATTTTGCACAATTGATTGTGGATATTGCCAAGCTTGTTTGATTCCTGATATGAATATTCATTCTGAGACCACAAAAGGTTTGCAGGGACCAGTGAACTTTGCGTGTCCACTGATGCAACATACCAGTGAATAAAAATACACTTGTATGCAGGACTAGCAAACTAGACTTCAGGACTAGCAAACTAGATTGCAGGACTTTCAGGACTCAGCAAACTAGAGTTCAGGACTAGAAAAATAGACTACAGGCTTTAGCAAACTAGACTACAGGACTAGCAACCTAGACTACAGGAGTTGCAAATAGACTGCACTATTAGCAAACTAGACTACAGGACTGGCAAACTAGACTACAGGAGTTGCAAATAGACTGCACTATTAGCAAACTATCCTACAGGACTAGCAACCTAGACTACAGGAGTTGCAAATAGACTGCACTATTAGCAAACTAGACTACAGGACTGGCAAACTAGAGTACAGAACTAGCAAACTAGACTGCACTATTAGCAAACTAGACTACAGGACTGGCAAACTAGAGTACAGAACTAGCAAACTAGACAGCAAGGACTAGTGAAGTACACTGCAGGACTAGCAAACTAGACTACAGGATGAGCTACTTAGAGTGAAGGACTAGCAAACTAGACTACAGGACTAGCAAACTAGACTGCAGGATGAGCTAATTAGACTTCAGGACTAGCAAACTAGACTTCAGCACTAGGAAACTAGACTTCAGCACTAGGAAACCAGACTCTTGGGATGTTTGGACCTACATTGATATGAGTGTTAAGACCAACAAATACTGCTGGAACTGGCTCACCTCTGATAATCGTTTCTCTTGCCACATATAATGTCAAATGGCAGTATATCAGATTTCAGCATCATGTGACATTGCATCACCATATTGCATTGCAAAATACCACCTAATATTAATGTACTTACCACAACTACATGATGTTTCAATGCATATCACAGTACCGCACTGTACATCTCACTGTACAACATTGGTAGTAGACTGTTACGTCTATAGCTCATTTGTTTGTACACAAAATCGCAAACTTGCCCTATCAAACATAGTGCCACAGTCAACATTAGTAGTATCCAAAACAATGTCTGCTGATTCTACACTCACAGCAGCTATTGCGGATGTTTCATCATCGTCTAGAAAAACTCTCTGTAACTGCTCCTTCTGCTTTTCCCACAGCAACAAGAACAAGATCCTACCAACCTGTATTTATCTAATCTACCAATTCACATGGATGAGAGAGACTTAGAAGGTTTACTGGCGCCGTACGGACAAGTCATTAGCACCAGAATTTTACGGGACAGTCAAACTAACATGAGTAGAGGAGTTGGTTTTGCCAGGTATGTAAGACCAACACTAATATCATAGAACTTAATCTTAGTTTTGAGGACAGATGCTAATGCGCTTTTAGGTTTTACCTACAACCAAAAACTTACGACTCTGTAAAGAATTTGATCACAGTTTTGAGCTGGTTTAATGTAGAATGGGCCTCTAGGACAGTTTCCCTCACTCACATTTTTACAGTTGTTTTCTTGGGCTGCTGGTTGTTTACACTCATTTTGAAGCCCTTTGGAGTTGATAAAGTTTTGAAAGTCTTGTTTTTTTTGTGTGAAAATTGTTAAGTTAATTTTTGTCCATAGAGTTAACACAGAGTTTAGCAACCATTGTTAAATTGTACTGCTGTACGGTCACCTGTCATGCAATTATGATATTCCCAGTTCCATTTACAATTATTTCTTCAGATGTTACATGTATTTTCTGTGTCACCAACAATGTGTTTGTACCAGCAATGCCTGTGTTTTTCTTTGTGCAAATTCTTTGTGCAAATTGATATTTTTCTGTCATGTTTCTCAAAACAACAGCTTGCATACTTTACTGTGAATCCAACAAGCCTTGGCAGCATGGTGTTTTGATTTCTGCTCCGATGTTATGTGAATTGGTGACCACATGTCCCAGTATGCAATAACTCTGCCCCTGTCCACGCATTGTATTTTTTCTGTCAAACTCGCTTCTGTTACTTTCCAGCCCATGGTGTCACTTCAACCACTTCAAACTGTCGGCCGTATATTTTCTTGAGTCTGGTTCACAGTCTGATGTACTTCAGTGGACTTGGCTTATCAGTGAACGGAAACGTTTTGATTAATTCTACAATTTATATGCTCTCCTTGGGTTGGGTCTAGAAGTGGCTTAAGAATGTTAAGGCCAGAGACTTGTACATTTGTGTAATGTTTTATGTCAACATGCCACTGATTGATAGCCCCTCATCATGAGGCTGTAACCCCCTCCTCAGACTACTTTGGTATAACCCCATTGTTCTTACCGATATGGATGGACATATACTAGGGGAGCCTGTGGTGGAAAGGGGTTGGAGCTTTGGCTTATACAGTGAAACAAAATTCGACATAATGGTTACAACAAAATTATTGTAAGGAATATCACAGAATATTGATATAACTGAAAAGTTGTAATGTGGCAAAATTACTGTCAGAGATACCACAGACAAAAAAGTTAAGTAGGTGACAGTAAGGGGGATGTTATCTTGATAAGTAATTTAAGATTTCACAGTAATAAATCTTTCTGCCACAATCTGCAATTACTTTGTATTGACCGTAACCTTTCCTGTTTCCTTGTATAGAGTTCCAGTTTTGTTATCGGAAAAAACATAGGATGAGGCCAAACCACGGTGGTTCAAGGGTGTGATATGTGCTAATGGAAGAAACCATTGTCGTAGTAGTTACAAAGGTTGATGTGGAAATGTTAACCTCAAGTTCATATGTGACTTCATTTTTGATTTTCTCTCTCTTTCCCAGAATGGAGTCAAAAGAAAAATGTGAAAACATTATAGCCAAATTTAATGGAAAATATCTACCAGGTGAGAGTCGCGTTCATGTCTCTTGTTTTCATGTCTGTTGGTTTTAAAAACATCTACTCTATTCCTCTCCCATAGAATGGAATCCACTGAAACTTGTGAATCCGTAATAGCTCAGTTTAATGGGATGCTATTCCGAGGTGAGACGACTTGTATGTTAATCTGATGTGGACAGCTTTCTGTCTTGGTACCATTGGCTTACCTGTACTAACATCGGTGGCTGTCTATGTATGAACAAATTAGAGCATGAATCTCTGCTAATATAACTTTTTTTGCAGTTAAGTAGTTTGAACATTCTGAAAAATTACTTGGGAGTTGATTTCTCTGTTCTGTCCTTGGATAACTAATGGCAGAGACAGGGTTTTATCTGCACCGTGGTATGCCCCCCAGCTGCACACATTCACGATCCTTTACTCAACACTGATCTAACCTTCCCTAATGTGTGGTTTATTTCATCAGCGCATCCTTGTTTTGAAGCTTCAGTTTTGCTTGAGTATGATTTTTGTGACCCAATCACTCCATGTGTTCAAAAATGACATCATTCATCATTTTCTGAACTCTGATGTTGCTCACTGCACACCAACTTCTCAGAGAAGGCAAGACTGATTCACATGAATAAGTGTCATCACAAGGGGGCGCTGTTCATTACCTTTGACCTACACAGCTTTCAAAACAAACAATTAAAAACAATTCCAGAAGGTTCAAGTGTGATGTGGGTCCTGATTAGATATAGATATTCTCCATAGACACAACATGCTATGTCTTCCAGTGTTGACCTCTGACATACATTAAAGAAAGGGTCATTGACTTTTGCCATGAATATCTCTAACTGATTGTGAAAAGTGAGTAGTTTGCCTTCAAATATCAATAATTGTAACTTAAAACCAGAGTTCTATCAATGAGATAGACATTCATAAGATAGACACTTATAGAAAAATAGGGTTTCTGGATGTAACAGAGATTAATCAGTAATGCTGCAGACTTCAGTATGCAGAGAAAGAGCCCGGAAATTTTCAGAATGCTGAAGGTTAATTATAAGTTCTCCTCAGAGAGAGAGTTTGTGGAAGTGACTTCCAAAAGGTTTGGGGGCTGCTATTGGTTAAACCAAGACTTGTCTTGAATTCAAATTAATGTATCTGGGCATATGGACATGATAAAGACACACCTTTTGCCATACACAATTGTAGTTGCGTTTTAATTAAGTTAATTGAGAAAAGTTATAACAGGAAATGTGTAAGTCTCAATATATTCAGTAGTTTAAGTTTAACATTAGACTGCATGGGAGTGATTCTAGTAATAAATATAGTAAGTGTGGGTTTGTTAAATTGATAAATGTTAATTAGAATTATTTTTAATACTTTTAAAGTATTTTGTAACTTCTCCAGTGCTAATGTGTGATTGGTATCTGATCAGAAGATTCAGAGAGTGTGATAATGCATGGTGTGTGCTTCTCAAAGTTCCGATGTACAATATATACAATTTTTTTTCAGAGTGCATCAGACATTTTTAGTCTTACTAATTCTCAGGGATAACCAATTAGATAACTTAAATTGCAAAGTATCCAGGAAAGAGTACATCACACCACAGTGATGCAATACAAACCTAAATGCTCTGTAAATATGTCACTTTCTATGCTGAATACCATACATCAAATCCAACACATATGTGAAAACCAGTGTATTGTAAAAATTGAAAACCCACCCACACCCCTCCCCCATTACTACCAATCTCTGTTTATATTTATACCCTCATTATGGCCAACAGATACCTGTATGTGAGTAGATGAGAGTGATATGCGTGAATCCATTCCTCAGATGTCCGCGTAGCACCATCCCAGCATGTTGCATGTTTTGTGCATTGTCAGGATAGGCTATGAGAAGATCAAGAACACAAAAATGGCATGATTTCGAGAAAATTCTGAGGTTTAAAAGGGAGCTAGGACAAAACAAATTCTTGTGTCCTTTGTTCGACTCATTCTATGATACACACCTTTACTATTATATTGACCTGTGTTTACTTCCTGTGAGAACTAAGTATCGAACTGCAATTTGGAACAGAAAGTTGGCAAAATTTGTTTTTGTGACTCTTTAGCAAGCTTTCCACCATTCCAAAGAACAAGAGATACCACCCAGAATATAGCCTAGAATAGAGAAATCAGTCAGATTACTTAGTAACAGCATCACATGCCATAGTCTTGCATGTCACTGGAAATTTTGCTTGAACAACACTGTAAGTCTGTGCTAGCAAATTCCACCATGGTTCTGATAAGATGTTGTTCCTTTTTGCCTTGTAGGACAATTAGAACCTCTTCTTTGTAAATTTGCCGACGGCGGCGTCAAGAAACGGAACCAGTATAACAAACAGCAACAGGAGATGAGACAATGGCAACGAGAGGGAGAGTCTGCAGTAGCACTTTACGACCAAAATACAATGCCACAAAATGGGTAAGTCTCATGGCTTGATTTTCTGTCCCTCTCTGGCAAGATAAAGATGGCTTAATAACAATTATGTTATAGTTTTGGCAATACCAGTGAATTTGTGATGTCATACCCTCAGATTTTTATTGATAATGTATCCGATTATCAAGCATAGTGGCTCCAGATGGTTTCTACATCTACAAATTCACTGGCATCTTCAAATCTATTACATAATATCAATAATGTACCCCCTCCCCGCCTGTAATAGATTCAAGCAAACTTAGCACTCCATAATGTACTCGGCTTCGACTCGTACATTATGTCGTGCAAAGATTGCTTTCATCCATCACGAGCTGGTAGGACATACATTATTGTTTAATTATAATAAAAGTGAACTGTATCTTGGCCTTTTTGCTGCTTATGTTAATATTTATGTCCATGCGTATATGTGTGTCATCTTTTGTGAATATTTGATACAGAACCAATGGCCGGCAGGTGGTTCTGCCTGCATCAGATTGCCAAACATGTTAGGGGCATACCATTAGGTCTTGGTGTGGGGTAATTCAAATTTTGCAAAAAATAGGCTTAGTAAAAAATTGCGGCAATTTTTTTAGAAATCTCTCTGCTGTCAGTCACAAAAATATGTAACCTGAATTGGTTTGTGGCAAAACGTGTGCATGCTCAGCCCAAGTTCTAAGGAAAAGATGCGTCATAACTTGAAGACAAAAAGATTGCACATACCTGTTCTGAAGATGCCCCGATGAGATCTAATAGTGCATCACTCAGACAAAAACATTACCATGGAAACTGATTGATGAGTTTTAGTGTTTGCATAAAGTGTTAAATGTTTAAAAAAAATTATTGACTAAATTGTTATCAATAATCATGATTACAACTCTTTAAGCTATTTAATCTCAATGTAATTGACATTTAATACTGTAACTCTTCAACTTTCTCTCCGTCTATTAATACTTAAGCTATAGTTAACTGCTTTAACCAGGTGTGCTGTGCTAAAACTGACCAATCTCCTTTCTTTATCAGTTATCCTTTCCATTCTAGCGTTCCAACCAACCGAGTGGTGCATCCAGGTCTGATGACGACACCACCATACTCCATGTCGGTGCCGACCTCACAAGTCAATAGTTATCCAGTGCACACCGCGACCAGTGGTTGGTCTGTTCATCCGCAGTACGTCATGCAGCCGCCTATGTCACCAGTAAGTGTACAACAGCCATAGAGAGCCAGGATAGCTCTTTCAAAATCAGGGTTATACCGTGTTGCTTTAAATGATCTATACTGTTGATTTTTGTCTTCCTCTCTTGGGTGTCTCCTCAGACTCAAGGGAAAAGTTTCTTCAAATTCAGCAAAACTTTCTGCACTATGGCTGTATATCCATGTTAATTTGTTTTGCAGTCCAATCCAATATGGCTGCTCTGTCCCCACTTTGAAGCAGCTACGTATCTTTTCACTTAATGAAGGAGGGTGGAATTAAGGCTGCTGATAGAGTATTAAAATGAGTTTCGTTTACATAATTGGAGCATTGATATTGATTAGCAAAGAATAAAAAAAATTTGCTTGAGTGAAACAACAATGTTATGATTACTCTATTATGTATGCACATGGTGTAACTAACATTAGCTGTTATGCAAATTCTATTGTATGTATGAAAAGCCCTCAAAAAAGTACTTTTGTATTGCCAGGGAACCGTCATGACTCCAGTGGACCATAGCATGACCATGCATACAAATTTAATGCCTCAAATAACCAACCAAATGAGTCAACTACAGTTATCGGGAGCTTCAGCAGCTTACATACCGCAGAACCAGTATGCTACGATGGCACCTGGACATCATTATCAACAAATGATGCACACTGTCCCTATAGAGGTAAGTCTGATACACACCAAGGTACTTTTATGGGAATGAGCAAATCTTGTGTTCCTATGCCATTTCAAAAATGTTCCCGTACATGAATCTTATTGGATTATCATGCCGTATGTAAGAGTCATTGATATTCTGGAAGATTCTCTGGTCATAGATTTGCAAAATTTACAGGATTTCAATCAAATGTTCACACCTTGGACTCCCCAAATTTTTTTTACGATCCTATCTGTCATTGTTGACCTTTGAACTGCAATTCACATGTAAAACAGGGCAATCCAATAATGAGTGTGTATTTCATGTAATTTCCTTTGAGGTCAAAGGTCATGCCAAACAGCGCACACAAAACAATGCAAAAGAGCCTTTTTACAGCCTGCAACTCCAAAATGTTCATTACAGTTCAAAGGTCAATCATAAACAACCACGCCAGTGTGTGTTGGACCATAAAATGTTTGTAAATTTTGGGATAAATTTGAGTTGATAAATCAGTCTGTTTGTGCCTCACCAATCAGGATCACACAGGACAGCCCCAGCAAGCCAGCATACAGACGGCAGGCCCCGGATCAAGTGCCTCACCGGGCATAACTGACGACCAACAGCCTCCAGCGCCTCAGCAACAATATTACGCCAAGTGAAAATAAAGACAAAATGAAAAAAGTCACATGAATGGATTTATAGTAAGTGTTGTGTCTCATTTCCCAGACCATTGCACCTGCCAAATGAGAGACATACTTTGTCATTTGCTTGTTGTTTGGCCAGTGTCATGCAGCTGGGCTGTTAGTGACTCACATCAGACACTGCACCTGCTTATGGTGGCACACTTGTAAAGGGTTATTAAGACAGCTGTACTAACTAAATTTTCATGAAACATTTATAATAGGTTTTCTTATAGGAAAAAACTTGCAGCTTAGCTCTTCAAGTCATCCATGAATACACCACAGGGCCCAGTAAAATTTTATTCAATAACCTTATGTTTTAGTTTTATTTCATCTCAATATATTATGAACCAAACTGAATTAGTTAGTATGATCCAGTTCCAATTCGTAGAGTGACATATTGACGCTTTGTGTATTTGTAACATCAATTCTTGTCAATATGGCTTTGTATTTTGAACATAACATATAAAAAAGTACAGCCTTTCTTTTAAACAAATTAGGTTTTAAAAAACATAGCACTGGCAGCATGACATAATTGTATTCTTTTATGCATTTTTAATGCTTAAAGCGCCGCGTCGGTTTATAAACCGACACGGCATTCTCGCTCTCAGCGCCACGTCGGTATATAAACCGACAGTGGTTGCGTTGTATGCTTATGCCTAACTTAGCTTTGCATTGCCGAACTCAGCCAGAAGAAGGGTATTCCTGACCCTTTGAACCCAGTTTAGTACCATATAAGGACTAAAATAATGACATCATGCAGCCTAACAATTGAAAATTCCAGTAATTTATGCGAACTTTCTTTAAAAGAGGTCAGCGGTTTTCATGAATATTTAATCAGGTCTGCAGTTTCACCCGTACGCGGATACGGCCACAGTGCATTGAACGAAACACGTACGTACGTTTTGAAAGCTTTACCATGCCGTAGACACGGAAGACAACTATATTATGCCAAGCTACTGCCCCCTGGGTGATAGAAATGACAGATTTTACAGTTTTTTTGAGAGTATTTTACGAAAAAATGACGCGATTTGCTGACCAAATTGATCGCGATAGTGAACTTCGAACGTATCGGCGGCCAAGATGGCGGCACTGTGTGATGCCGAACTCTCGACATGGAACCCGAGGTTGAGGTTTTCGAAGCCCAAAACTAATACAAGATCGAGAAATTTGTAAGGATTTGGTTAAATTGAAGTGTATTTTGTCGATTTTCAAGCGTTGGACTGCCAATAAGCTCCTTTAAAACTGTTGATTTGACCTCCTTTGTATATTTGACCTCCGGCCGGCCTGGAGCGAGACGGCCATGACAGTCAACCTGGTTTGTAAATGAAATGTAGTTGTTCCGAACTGTTGACATTGCGAGACATTTCCTACGTGTTACGCATTTTTTGAACTGAAATAAACCGGACATGAATCTTTTTTCTCGATACTTAGTGGTTTCATTCCATTTCGTGGCGGATTTTGTGGCATGCTTGTCAAAATACGTGATCAAACTTGGCAAACGGATTGACTAGTATTGTATGATAGTATGAGTCTGTGACTCGATAAGCCACAGATAGTTACACATGCGTACGTGAATTAAACTAATGTAAGTTAGGTCAAACACCAAATTAATCGATAAAAAGGTCAGTGAAATGTGTTTTTGTCTTCAACTCTTCATTATAATTATACTGGCGTTTGAAACTATACAGAGTCAGTTGAATATGCCCTATAGTTGTGTGCATGTGTTGCACAATAGTTACCCCTCCATGTACAATATGGAACCTTGGTGTCTCTGTGTATGCAATTAATTGTTTGTGTTTACAGGCAAACAAATTGATTTCTTCTAACTTTGAAGACAGATTTTAAATAACAACAACAAGAAATCATATGATAGATGGTAAACTGTTGACAAAGTGGATATGTACAATGAATTTTTCTCTGGAAAATCATTTCCACTCGAAGAAATAAAATATGTAAACAAGCAAGCAAACAAACAAACAAACAAACAAATACAATAGACAAGTAAAAGACAATGCTTAGGCAATGCAATCATGCCGTTGCTCCATACACAGTAGCTGTCAATCTACATTTAGTGTACTGCATGTAAATATTTGTATTTTGTAGAGATGCATTTGCACAGGAAGCATTTGTATTATTTTGAAAGACACTAATTGTTTGTTTGTTTTTGTTTATTATTTACGTATGATGTTACATGATGCTGAAATCGTGTACCTGAATATATATGTGTCTTTCGATAACATGAAAATTCTATTCAAGTTTGAAGGCCGTTGATGAATTTTATACATTTTTAGAAACTTTTTATCATTTTCAGTGAATTTTGAACAAAAAACGAGCATTTTAGCCCAATTTACACCTTCAGCGTGTAATTTGAAACTTTTCATTGTCATAGAGAGCTTCTTCATATCCTGCGCTTTGGAAATAATAATGGGTTGTTAGGGTTTCTCATCACAGAAAATGAACTGCACCAGTCTGAAAAAAGCGTAACATGTTGAGAAGTTGGGTTCAAAAAGTCCTTGGCCTGGCAGTTGCATTGCATAGAAAGTCTATGGCACTTTAAGGGTTAATATTTCAAGTACTGTTCTGAGCATGTGAATCAAGTTGTAATGACTCGGCAATAATTATAAATTTTCACAAATTTTGGGAAAACAAAGCATGACCTGAAAAGGTCACAGAGCGGGGATGAAACATGACCCAAAAAGGTCACAGAGGCCGAGGGAAAAAATAAAGTTCTGTGTTCTTTTTTTCCCACCTTGCAGAAGAGGATGGATGAAGAACGAAGGTAAAAGGGAGACAGAATGGAGGCTGACGAACATTGTGTGCAATTGAAAAGTAGAGAACCTGTACAGTGAGAAAAAACAAACAACCAGACAACCTCAGTAGGGTCAAAGGTTAACTGCAGAAAAAATCATGTAGGCTTTCAGATGTTTTTAAAAGAAAATGAGAGAAAAACAAATTATGTGTTATTTTTTTGCTGCAAATGATCTAGAATGATACATCGTGATTTAAAAAGATGAATTAAAAGAGAAAATTACTATAGTATATTTTCTTATTTGAAGAGAGCTATTTTTGAGGTTTTTCAGTCTATGTCTGTGACTTAAAAAAAAAATTTAAGTTCTTGAAATTGTCAAGTGAATTACATGTGATTTATTTGTAGCAGAGCAACTTGTCAAGGTTTTGTTTGGGGAAAAAATGAAAGAGAAAAAAAAAAGAAAAAAAAATTGGTTTATCGTTGTCATTGGAGGGTAGATGATGTAAACTTCTTTTGTCAAATTTTTATAGTGAAATTTTTGAGAAATGACAGCTTTTCATGGATGACTGCTGCAGAGGTGTCGATGCAAAAGGTGGTCGAATTCTTCCTTTTTTTTTAGTCGATGGCAAATTTGCCAAACAAGGCAGCTGGTATGTTTGTTTGTTTGTTGTAGTTTAAACAAACAGTGACAGATATTTGTATTTATAAAATAGAGAAACTTCCATTTTCAATTTGCGGGTTGCAGCACCTGACGTTTCTGGAAAATTTACTCAGTTATTAGGCAAATATGAGCTCTATCCTCAACACATCAACTTTCCTGACAGACACAGACGTACACCAACACTCACACGCACACACATTCACACACCTAATGAACTCCTGTTAGAAATAATACTTATACTCTAAAATTATCCTCGATCGTGTACGCACATCATTGTCTTTTGAAATGATTAAAATAATCTACAGACTCAGAATGGAATGTAGGATATACCTTTTCCATGTCAGGCAGTCCTCATGCTATTGGTGAGCTTCATTTGTTTGCTACTGTTCGTATGAGACACTGTTTAAAACTCTCTGTTTTGGTTTATTGATATTTATTGAAATCAAAATCGCTGTGAGACATTTTTGCCCTGAAATTAAAAGACAATATCAGTAGCGTTTTTTTCCCTTATCAGTGGCCATATTTTTTTTTCTGCTGACCAAAGACTCCTCAGGTTTTGCATGACCGTAGCAATCACGCTACGGTCGCGACCAATACTGAAATACTAATAATATCATTTAACCCGCCACTAAAATGTCACTCATTTTTTGTAAGTGTTCTTATGAAATCTGTCTGTTTTAAGACTGGGAATTTCATCTTTTGTTTTCCAACTTGCTCCTTCTTTCTTCCAAATGAGTACCCCTTCACCACAATGGTTTGGTCGAAACCCATTGTTATCAGTGGTTAGTGTGGACCTGTTCACAGGGAACTGGGATGAACAGGATCAAAAATGCAATTGTGTTTCATTGTACAGTCCACCGGAAAGCCCCAAAATACGTAAATCTGTTCCTGTCTAAATATATTCCTTATTTTGCAGGTCAAAGCTGATATCATAATCAGCAGATGAAAACATTAACCAACCTTGTCTGTATTCACATTTTTGTTGAGCTCAGTTGATACAAAATGGTATTAATTCAAGTTAACACTATTTAAGTATATCAAAATTTTTTATCGATTAAATTAAAACATTTTTGATTTTCTAAAATTTAGCATTTTAAAAAAAGATTACAAGATGTCTTCCAAGGGGACAAGAGAATTGTGAAGTGAAAGAAGTAAAGTAAGAAAGCGACCAACCTTTTGCATCGGTCTTTTAAGCAGTTTTAATTCTGGTTAGTAATAGAATGTCTGTCATAATTGGAATTTGTTTACAGGTGAATCAGTTTTAGAAAAAGAAAATTTTGAGTTTCTTTTACAGTGTGGATCTTGATGAGTGAGTGTTCCAAAAAAAAAAAAAATTTAAAAGTGAACTTCGTAGGATTACTTTATTCATTTTCAAAGCTGTAATGAAATGAGTGTTTGAAGAATGAGGGTGAATTATGAGAAAAAAAAACAGGTGTAATGTGTGTGTGATAACTTTTACATTTTGAGTTTAAAAAACGTAGATGTTTTAGTGAAATTTTAAAACTTTCCTGTTTTTTTAAAGGCAAACATTGTGACGTTATGTCGATGTAGGTCAAAGGTTTTAATTCTAAAATGTAGATGCAGAAATGAAGTTACTTTTTTCAGTGTAAATTCTTTTTTAACAGTTGTGTTTTTTCCCAGTTTTCTGTCTTTTTGTTTTCGTTAACGACTAAGTTAAAGAAATTTAAAGACATTGTAATTTTTTTGAGAGACTGAGAATTCTTTACAAAAAAATCCCTTGGACTTGTGCATGGATATTTCTGTCTTTTCTGTCAGATATACAAAGATTTTTTATCCATTTTCTTTTCATTCAGTATTCTGTACAATTCATGGGTTGTTTCCCCACCGGTCTTGCTTGTGTGTTTGATTTGTAAATAGAGAAAGTTAGCCAGTGTGTAGTGCTTCCATTCTGTTCACCAGCTTGTCAGGCTGTCTCTGGCCCAATCGGTATGTGCCTAGCCTTCCTGGCTACATCATTACATTTTGTCCTGTTGGTCTGAACAGCGCCCTCATCAGACTGATTTCATATCATCATCATGCAGTCTGTGTGAATTTTTATCCAATGTCACAGCCATGCCTCATACAAGGCTGTGTTTTAAATCAGTTGCTTGATTTTTAAAAAAATACAGATATAAGGTAATCTGCTTGCATTTCTCCAAGTCTCATTTTTTTCCACGGGGAATAAAGGAGGCATTTTCTTTCTCTTTCAAAACATCTAAAAAAGTTCAAAAGGTGCTGTAGAAGAGTTTATTTTGGTTCTATCATGATGCGGCAACAGTGGTGACCACTCACAGTCCAGCAAACGTTGCCAAAATGAAGGATACTGCACACCGATTGGCTGGCTGTCAACTGCCATTACACATCTACTTAGCCCTGTCCCACTTCTAGTACACCATGTGTCACCGCAGTATAGAACATACACAGTCTGCAGTAGTCATATTGTAAATTTTTAAAAGAAAAGAAACAGCATTTTTGGACAGGTGTCTGTTTATATTGAAACGATGGAATTGTAGTGATATGTGTATGTGTCAAGAGTAATTTCATGTACTGCCTTTGTACAGGTGGAAGATGCCTGCCTTGACCTTCGTCCATGGAGGAGAAAGAGTCACCCTGGTGGTTTTTGTGATTGAGTCACTAACTCTTAACAGCAGTAGAGCAAACCCATTGACTCAGCAGTCTTGTATTACATCTGAAAAGTTCTTTGCCATAGTATTGCAAAAGCGCTGTAACAGAGACATAATTAGAAAGTCTTGCCTTATTATAAAGTATGTTGGATCATTCCAAAATAGAAAAAAACTCAAACTGTCAGTATTTAGGGGCCTTATTGAAATTTTATGCCTTTTTTGCCAAATTTAATGAACAATCTAGTGTTGCCTAATTTGTGTCTAGATGTGTAGTATTTATTGTCAAAATGTCCACTGCTGTTGAGAGCTAGAGATGACAATTACCGCCACAAGGGTGACTTGATGCTGAATTTTATTTCAAGCATTTTGCAATGGTGAAATATGGCAAGCCCTTTGGTTTCCGACTGTACAATGGCAGACCATAGGCACTGGAAATAATGGGGTCTAGACCCAAATTGAGTGAGAAAAGGCAGGTCCTGAGACCACTCCTACCCATAGATCAGTGGCAGAAATATTTTTTGAAAACATGTTGATGCTTAAAAAGATGTGATGAACAACAATTTTTTGAGCTGTTTCACGTTGTTCCTGCTAAAAGACAAGCAGGCTGTATTTAAAACTAAACTTCCAGTCAATACTGAACTGAATTTGTTGGCAGACCTGCGTGGAACTCGGATGTGTTTGGCCGACAGACTTCCTGTTTGTCATGCAAAAGAATAAAGTCAATGGATAACCGCTTACATCTGTGAAACTGTCAAAAGACAACTTACTGATGGTTTTATGTTGTTTGTGAAAAGGAGTTTTTTTTAAATCATGCCATGATATATGTGTAGGATGATGATAACATCACATCTTTTCTCTGCCATCTTAAACATGAAGTGGATGTCAAAGGTCACAATGTGAGGGTCATAGGTTGCTGGTAGGCTCACAGATATGTGTGTGACCCATGCCCAGTGACCTCAGTGACCCGAGTTCAGGAGGTGACATCCAAGAAGCACAACTTATGGTCACATAAACCTGAATATAAACATGGAAATCCGTAAGCAGCTTACGTACATTATGCTAAAATGAGAGATGGAAGTGATGTTTTTTTGTTTGTCTGGTTACTATGGTTACTGTAAATACACCATTATAATGTATTTATATAAACCTGGTCATGTGATACACATTAATTTCCTACCACTGGCCTGTAGATTGTATACGAGATGTACAAAAAAAGATATTAAAAATACTCAGTAGTGTTGATTTATTATACATCAATAGATTATTGAATCTTATCCTAAAGGATTGTATGTGTTCGGATTTTAATGGTTGACTGTATTTGCATTACTGTTTTGAAGAAATTATTTTCCTATGGAATTATGGGTAAAAGACGGTATTGACGAGGAGATATCTATAAATTATTACTGAGGGAATTTTTTCAACAGAGACTAATTTATTTTTTCACCAGTGTACAGTTTTGACCAGAGTCAGGAAGTATCATGCATAAGTTCACGTCACATTTTCTTTGAAAAGTTGTGAAAAAAAAAATTGAAGATGGAGTCCAGTGTCTTTTTTGCGAGTAATTTTCAAAATTTTTTCCTGTGTTTCCTTTTCATTTTCTTTGTTGAATTTTTTCTTTTCAGTTTTTTTGTACAGAGTTTTTTCAGGTTTAGCGGTAGAGAATTTTTAGAGTAGCTTAGCGCACAGTGTTTCTTTTTTTGTAGGCTGTAGAATTTAGAATGAGGAAAAAAAAACAGACGAAATAAATTGGTACAAATCGATGAATATTGTTTGTTTGCTGGTATTTTTATGATCCTGCATAAACGCAAACGTTTATTACTGTCACTTGCTGCTGAGAAGTTGCGTAATATTGTGATTGAACTTGATTGTGTGAGTGCAGTGTGTTTGTCAAGGGTAGTGGTAGCTTAAGACCCTTTCGCTGGTCACAATCTCTGTATAGAACGCTTACCTGCTAGGCAAAGTTCATAGAGCAAGCTTGGTATTGTGTGATTAAAATGTCTTGCTGGCTAGACCACCTGACTGAGCTTAAAGCTATGCTAAGCGTAATGCTTGACAGTGGGTGCACGGGGACAGATTCAAGGATGGGGCCATATAGCCTAACCAACAAATTTCCTCGAGAGAGTCTGAAGGTAGTGTGGGTCTGAAGAGTGCAAGGCTTAAACTTTTGCTCAAACTCATCACCAGGCAACCATTCTCTCAGAAAATCACAAAGTTGGCACCGAAAAATCACCTTTTATCAATATTTGAATTTCAAAATTGCCGCAGTTCCTGTGCCAACTCTACAGGAAAAATGGGGAAAATTTAAATTTTTGATTTTCACACAAATAAGATGGTGAAAAAAATATTGACTCCAAAAGCTTCAAAATGAGCCCTCACAGTGGTAGATCAGAAATGTGTTGTAAAAGTTTCAGAGTCCAAATAGCTGTGCCTGATGCGCTTTCAACCTTTAATCAGCAAATTTATGTCACTGCAGTTCCTTAGATGTTTCACTTCCATATGTAGATTATGCAGCCATATCAGTGACAGCAGACATCAGTCTGTGCCAATTCTGGTTCATCTATCAGAATGGATAAATCTGTGAAGATGGATTGATATGCATGTTTCTGTATTGATATTTATGCGTGTTTGTGTTTTGTACTGTGTAAAGCATATATGTATGAACGTATGTGTGAGTAAGTATGTATCTGTGTATATGTATGTCTTTAGGGAGCATTCAGTTATTATGGCCGGGGGTGGGCCAGCAAATTCTTCCTACCCATCAGTTAAAATAAGTGAACCCCCCTACCCATTGCACCAAAAAATTGATGACCTCCCCCTTTAAGATGACAAAAATTTCATGACCCCCCCACATTGCTTGAGTAAAGCTGCATACACAAACACTTCTGGGGGGTGGGGTGGGCGATAGAATCCAAAAAAAATGATTCTCAGATTTTTAGCTCATATTTGGTATGAATATAAATACCAAAAAGAGCTTATATGATGAGTTGGTGGCGTCTGTATGTCTGTATATTTGTGGGTATGTATGTGCAGATGTATGTCCGTCACACACAAAGGCTCCCATACCGCCAAAGCTACCATCTCAGTATTTGGTGTACAGGTAGATGCAGGGGTTGAGATGTGAATTTGTTCAAATGAACACGTCAGTGTCAAAAATGTGCAAATGAGGTAAGAAAAAGGGAAATCCCGCAAATGTGCAGGAATGATGGCATGCCAGTGACACAGGCCAACTCCACTGACTTGAGTCATTTCCTGTCATTGTTTATGAACTGTTAAATATTAACAGACCTGCTCAAACCATAGACAGTAGAGGGGAGGAAGACCGTCTATGGTCAAACTAAGAGGGGCTAGCTGCCTTTCTGCTATGCATGTTGCTAAAGTTGACCTCCAGTACCTAAAGTTTCAGACCTTAATTACTTTTTTCATTCTTGTTTTTCTGGTTTAAATATTTCTTGTTGTTTTCCTGGTTGTACTGTGCAGAAATCATTTCCATAACATCAACGTAGAATTTTCCTGCACTGAACAGATAGAAACAACATTTATTGTTGATCTCTGGTACCCATACTGGTATGTACCAATTCTGATCAAATTTGAGCGACATCGTATAATTGCGGTATTTTTTCAAATGATCCTCCTTACAAACTCATGAGGTGTTAATGTTCAAATTTCCCCTTCTGACTTGCTATAATTTTGAAATTACCATTCAAAGGGATTGGACAGAAATTACAGGTGGATCGCAATATTTTTGTGCAAGTGTGTGCGTTCAAAATTTTGATGTTTTGATTTAATTGATAATCAGCTGTTGATACATGGTAGTCTATGAGAAAACTATGTAATACTTTTCCAATACAAAAATTTATCTATGCAGTTATAGATATTTGATAATGGACATAAATATACTTAATTAGAATAGGGTTGTTACAACGTGTATGTGGACAAAAAATTTGACTTTAGAATTTCACCAAAAATGTTCATCCACTATACATGGGAGTCTATGATAAAATAGTGAATAATTTTTTTCAAATGAAAACCTTGCTATAGTTGTGCATATACAGATGTTGAATAATTAATATACTTGTACTTGAGTAGAATATGCTGGTTAAAAATGCATGTTATGTGTACAAGAAATCTGATTTTGGAATTTCACTGAAAATGTTCATCCTCTGTACATGGGAATCTATAATTTTTTTCCAATACAAAAATAGGTAAATCTCTGTACTTATGTACTCTCAATTATAAATATTAATGTACTTGATGTACTTAATGTCTAGGGTGGTAACAAGTTGATGTGTTTGCCAGAAATTGGATTTTGGAATTTCACTGAAATGTAGATTCACTGTACATGGTAGTCTATGAGGAAACTATGAATAATTTTTTTCCAGTACAAAAATAGGTAAATCTGTGTTTTTATTTACTCTCGATTATTAATATTAATGTACTTGATTAGATTAGGGTTGTTACAAATGGATATTTGTACAAGAAATTGGATTTTAGAATTTCACCAAAATGTTGATTCACTATACATTGGAGTCTAATAGAAAACTATGAACAATTTTTTTTACAATGCTAACTAAATTAATTTAGGCTTTTATAGGTGTTTGATGATTGATACAAATGTACTTGATTCAAATAGGGTATTCGAAAGTTCAGATGTTGACAACAATTATGATATTGGAATTTCACGTAAAAGTATAATATCTCTTTCCATGGTACTAGTAGTCTAGTCTATAGGTAACTGTTAAATAATTTCCTTGACAAAACTTGCTATATCTCTAATATATAAGTAATAGGAATTGTTCATTGCCCTCAGTGAGCTTGATTTACAATATAAAGACAAGCCTCAGAGTTGCCAAGTGAAGATGTTCATGTGACAGATATTATACTTTTGTTCAGATTTACAGTTAAATGACTTCAGAGAATGAAATCATGCAGCGAATCATTTTATCTCCCTGAATATTTCTTAACACTTAAACTGCTTTTTGACAGGACGGATACTTATGAAAATTAAGTGACCCCCCTCTGAGCTGTTTGAAAAATACATGACCCCCCCCCCCCCCTTTTGCAGTTTTCAAATTTAAGGTGACTCCCTCCCTGGATTTTGCCGACCCACCCCTAGCCGTAATAACTAAACGCTCCCTTACATGTATATTGTGTATATGTTTTGTCATCTTTCATGCCAAGGTGTGGGTTTTCAAAGTAACAGTGCATATGAATTACATTGTAAACAAGAGACTCGCACAGGCTTAGTACTGACAACCATTTCCCTTAATCTTTAATTATGTTGTACTTTTCTCAATAACATCATACTTTTGAATAATGACGGTGCACCGTTATATTTCTTCAAGTGTGTTAGTGAAGGTTGGTGCACCTCTGTTTGTTTCACATCAATGTTTATGGTTGATTTCAAGTCTTGCATCCGCTGTGGATTTTCAATGGTTGGCAAATTTCTTGCCCTATGAGGGACATTTTATGTAAAATCTGGGGTGGTATTCGGTAGTACATGCAGACAATTTAATAAGCAGAGGGAAGAGAGCAGAAACATAGGTTTTCACACAAGGAATTCATGAGTTTGTCCAGGTCATCATCGGCTCAGTAGCGGAACGGGGGGGGGGGGGGGGGGGGGGGGTGAAAAACGAGAAGTGTAACTCTGCGGCCACTGAGGGCGCTCACTATCCCCCGACTACCGAGAAGGGCTTGGGGCTGTTGGAAACTTGAAAATATCGTATCGATATCGGTTTGTCAAGCACACTGGTGCAAGTGTAAAATGGGGACAATCTGAAGGATTGATTACGAGTGCGATATTCGCCAATGGTTAAAACTATTATTTGCTATATTCAGTTTTAACAGAAAAACTGATGTTAGTCCTGAGATGCTTGCAGACTCGACGTCGACATCACGACCTTCCTCCAGCTCCCTTAAACTTACTGTTGCCATCTGCTCATACTCGCCAACATGCATGTCAATTTTACATATTCTAACTCCGATATTAATAATATGACTAGCTTAAGGTAATATGCACCTCGAAAGTGAAAGACTTAAACCTTTGCTCATATTTTCCTCAGTGAAACTTTCAACGCATTCTCTTACCAAAGCAAGAATAAAAATCAGGGGTCACCGTGCAAACTTTGGTACTAGAGAGACAAATATCTTGCGATTTCTCGATATTTGAAATTCAAAATGGCCGCCATCCCTGTGTAAACTCTATGGGAAAAAATAAAATTTTCGATTTTCAAAAAACTAAGACGGTGAAAACTTTTCTTTCGCCAAGAGCTTCAAAATGAGCCCCCACAAGTGGTAGGTCAGAAGAAAATTGAAAAAATTTGAAGGCCCGAATTTCTGTCCCCGAGGTGCGTTCTACCTTAACGCTCAACTACAACATTTACTGGGTTAAAGAACAAATTTCTCCATTCGTCCATTTTCCGTATCTCTTCTTCCCAAACTGTCAATGTCTAAGCTTATCTATTTCTTCTTCCATCCATCCATAAAGTTGTAAAGTTTCCCGGTTGGAAAGATATTAAATTAAGTTACACTAAACCGTTTATTAAATTCGTGTAAGTCCAGAATGTTTGCGATGTATTGCAAGTATCTTTTAACTCATGGACAAAGATTTCTTTGACTCAAAATTTTATAGTCCTTCGGCTGGCTAGTGCAACATGTCGTATTTTAAGCTTACTTGCGCTAGCATTGGGAGGCAATTTTTGTCAAATATCCGTCCGTTTGATGTATTTACTCCTTCATATCCACAAATGTTTATCTCCCCATTTGTTATATTCATTCTTGATAACGAAAGACAGTTTTAAAGTTTCGTTGTGAAACAGTTTAAAAACTTTCACTTTCGATGTGCGAAGAGCGCAAAGGGCACAGAATAATGATTTTTCTGTCTTTATTAGTAATAAAACGAAGAGTACATGTAATTCTTACAAGGAGGGGCCCCTTACCATTGTATTTCGTTCTCGTAAGCTTCAGGGAAAATGTACTGTAACAATTCGTTGTTTAAAATCACCATAGCCAAATGATAGGCCCACAAGTTTGTGGCTTTTTTACGCTATTTTGCCTCAATATAACAGAACGTTCCACACTTCCCGTTTATCGCATAGAATGCTGTGTTAAAAACCTTTATGATAACTATTTCTTGGTTTGGATTTATCAAGACATGGGGGATATTTGGAACTTTTTTACGGGGTGTTCAGCTATGATCCATCACATCAACACTAAGCTGCAGTACAGTAGCTCGAGGTTTTGCCGGGGTATTTGGGTCGGACGGGGTTTGGGTCTAGTTTTGCCGTCCGACCCAAATACCCAGGCAAAACCATACTGCAGCCAATCAACACCGTGCGTGTACAGACTGGCAGCAAGCCTGTGCATCACCACAGCGTTAAAAAGTGACACCGCGGTTTACATTCAGCTCCCTTGTATAAAAAGACCAATTGTTTGCCTTCACAAACACAATGCCGGTAGCATAAGTAATCGATGTGGGCTGGTATGTAAATGTGCATTGAACTTTCAATGGGAAGTGAAAGGGCAATTCTCGCCGTAAATGGCCTTGCCTACGTCGAAACATATTACCGGAATACCAGTAACAGTCATTGCTCAACATAATCTGCAGACGACAGGAGTACGTACGAATCATATGACACAGAAAGCGCTCAGAGGATTGAAAGAACCGGGCCCGGGGCACCGAGAGACGTTTACGTACGTGAGGTGAAGTATTCACTCGTTCCCAAGGCTCCCATGAAACACGAATGTTACTGTACATACAGGCATTTGTGGTATTTGTACCGTTCAGTTGGCGCAGCTTGCATACGGTGACCTAGAGATCAAGTTCACTGCGAGTTGTAATTAGGGCCTATAGTCCGTGACATTGTTTCCCCATGGCGAAGGAAACATTTTGACGATGCCGGTCAGTTTCACATTGAAGAATGCCGTCTTTTATCAGACGTTTGCTTCGGAGCAGGCTCTTCGGGAGTTCGGTCTTCATGGGAAGCATATTTATGGCGTCGGAACTGACCCAACAGGTCATGAAAAGAAAAACATTGGACGTGAAGCAGATAGCTCGAATGGGTATCTACGGGTTTGTTTTCAACGGTCCCTGGAATTTCTGCTGGTTTAAAGTACTCGATACCTTTGTGGGCGGTGATCGGTTGAAAAAATCGACGGCCTTCTGCAAAGTACTCTTGGACATATCGATATCTGGACCCGTCACTGTTTCAGGCTTTTACACCGGTAATTTTTGTCTACTGTGCTATTCATACATCTTACATTAATTATGTGGAGCAGTTTTATGCAGCCGCCTGGTGGCGACATTATCATCCGAAGCGAAGAGCGAGTTGTCCTTGAGAAACACGACGACGGTCAAGCCCTTGAGGCCAAAGGTCATTTGCAAATCTCAGTAAATTCCCCATTTCAGGTTCTGCTTCGACCTTTAGCACTACAATATCTAAAATACGGTCATTGACCGCCTCTCAGGCTCTTTTCAAGGTCAGATGATACCTGCACTTTCACTAAACAACGGCTATTGTTAAACCATGGGAGTTGTCTCCATGCATGATTGTACATGGTAGAAACAGACAGCACACCGGCTTGAAAAGCATTGCAGACACTTCACTGGGTCGGGAATACTTCAACGGGCATAGCATAGGGCTATTGCAAATGCGAATTATAACCTGTTCCGTTTCTTTAAATAAACTTTACCATGGCAAAAGAGGTAAAAGAAATAATTAGGCCCTAATATTTATTTTTTGTTTAAAGCCCCCACTCAATTATCAGATTTATCTAATATAAATATTATTTCCTTGATAAAATATTCAATGGAAAACAAAAGAATGACAAACTGTTAATGGGCTGTTGACACATTCGCTAATGTGAGAACCAGGGATTGAGAAGGCCGCCTTTAAATCAATTGATTCTTACTGAAAACTCCATGACAACGTGTATCAGACATGCAATTATAATTTTCATCATGTTCCCCTGTCATTCGTTGTCTTTCTGGTTTTTCAGAATCGGGATAGTTTCCTTGATTTATGCAGTCACTTCCTATATCGTAAGTAAGTTTGCCATCCATCCCACCCCTGTTTTTATAAAGAAAGATGGTCTCAGATTAAGCGATGCCGAATCAAGGTTCATTAGAAAAATACAATTACGTGGACATTTTCAAAGAGGATCGAAAATAGCTGTGAGTTGTGAAACTTAATATAACCAGTAGTGTATTACTAAGTGATATCCATAGCTAAAATACAACCGAAAAGGTTGCACTGGCAAGACCTTTAAGTTTAAATGCGCTCGATAATCGTACCCCAGGGACCCATAAAGCTTCAATCAACGACCGACTTTACCAATACGGTAAAGTAGCAAAGAACGAGCCTATATCTTTGCTACATATATTATTATATATTCCACTACCACGACTGGGCCATATGGACGTACAAGTAAAGTTTCAGCAATTACGAAAGGGGGTTTCAACTGATAAAGCTTGTATTTATAAATATACAATTACAATTATACAATTACAAATATAAAATACAGTTTCCGTGTATAAAAAAGTTGTAAAAATGTGACTCTACGTGACCACTTGAAATTTCTACGTGCGCATACATGTGGTTAGCCTGGGTATTTGTGTCGGACGACAAAACCATCCGGTTTTTCCGTCCGACCCAAATACGTAGGCAAAACCTCGAGCTACTGTACTGCAGCTAGCATGTGGTACACAGTTGAGGGTTTACCGGTATAGGGATTCTCCACCAATCTGCGCGTAATGAAAAGTTGTCTTCTCAAAAGAAGTTTATACGATGTGCGTCACGTTCCTAATATTTCTTTCGTTCCGTTTACGTAAAGTTTCTACACCGGGAACATTGCAATGTCTTTGTAGAAAACTCCGGTAAAAACCTGAGTCATGTGTTAATCCACTCTGGCGAGCTACGGAAGAGCTCATTTGACGAACCCATGCAAAAATGTTGATGGTAATGCATGTAGTCGTTGTCGTGAATAGTCCCGGGCTTTACGACGTTTAAATCAAGAATTCAACAAATTCAAAATAATCATGTTGTCAAACCAAATCTTCCCTTGGATCGTCAGTTTGATTTACAACATTTGTTTTTATCACAAGCGAGGTTGGGTTCACGGTTGTAATAAACATCGAAAGGCTAGGTCGGTCGTAAATATAGAGGTCGCCAATAGAAGTAATTAAACCTTTAAGGTTTAAACACTTTATAAGCGCTATAACATATAGCAAGTCCATTTTCCTTAAATTTCCTCCGATTTTCGATTTTCCATCATGTTTCTTAAAGGGACATAAGCTGTAACTTATGGCAAGTTTTTCAGTATTCTGCTTCTGTACATCAACAATCGTGTCTGACCCTAATCCGTTTGTCATGCTGAAATTTCGAGTATTCTTTTTGTCAACACAGCTTGTATGTGTGTAGTGATCATCTTTTATTGTTTACAAATGAATTCTAGTCCGGACTTGAATAAAATTTTCAACAATAACAATGTGGATTATACTCATATAGATTGTGTAGATTGAGTGTAGGGAAACCACAAAACAAAAGTTCTGAAAAAATAGCCAAAAGATACAGTTTATGGAGCTTTAAATTAGAATTTAACGAAAAACGGAGTCCAGGGCTGTGCATGATGGCTATTGTGCACTTTCTAGGTCGATCCTTGTGGTATGTTAAAGCAGTCATAGCATAAAACTGACTTCGTCGGAATTCAAGAGGTGGAAATAAAGAGGGCTGTCCCAGATTAATATGTACGGTGTCTTTGCCTTTTCCTATTTCAGGACTAGGTCTCCTAGAAGGTAAGCGCCATGATGATATTTTAACCGAGGTCAAACAAAAGTTCACTCGAACCTATCTCACGGGCGTTGCCTACTGGATTCCTGTACAGGTATGTTACTTCTGACATGTTACGAGTTTACTCTGTCTGTCTGTCTGTCTGTGTCTGTCTCTGTCTGTCTCTCTCTCTCTCTCTCTCTCTCTCTCTCTCTCTCTCTCTCTCTCTCTCTCTCTCTCTCTCTCTCTCTCTCTGACATTGTGCTACCGTTTGGTATATCTCTCTGGGTGTGTCTCTCTCCCTTTCTAAATAATCTGAGACGGGTGGTTTCAAGAATAATATTTGAAGGAGATACATGAGTAAACTGCCGAACTATAGCATTACCTTTAACTTCAGGGATGGGGAGGGGTGGGGTGGGTAAAAGTTGAAACTAAGGTCCCGTGAAGTAGGTAGTATTGCTTAAGGATTGGCAAGCTATTATCCATATACTGCAATAGTCTTTTGATGACGTGCAGATTTAATGAAAAATTTGCCTCTTTCTTTTGCAGACGGTAAATTTCCTACTGGTTCTACCTCAACACAGAGTTTTATTTGTAGGAACTGCAGTCTTTATATGGAGTAACTTTCTTTGCTATATGAAACAAAAGGTATGGCAAGGCAGTCTTCAAGAAAGTCACATAAACATGTATTGAAAGTGGTATATTTTTTCTCATATTATTTGCACTCTATCCACTAACGAAGCCTTTGGGGTGGTAAATTTAACAGTCTTCGCTTCTGGGAAACAGAATACATTGTCCAAGTGGAGGCCATTCACTTCCATATTTTCCACTGGATAAGACTTTTGTTTTCTCTAAGGTTTCTGACGTACATGAAACTGTGTCCATCGGTTTCTTTTTGCGTATTAATGGCAGCCATATTGGAGTTGGGCACCTGTTTATTATCGTGTTTTAAACTTTGACATGGAGTTCCTATCCGTGGTTAATGATACTTGACACACTTCCTTCAACAGGTATATTTACATGAGCTAATTTGATTTTAAATGTAAAATAAAGCAAAGAAGTAAGTGACAACGGTTTCGGCTGATGAGCCTGTAAAGGGTGATTTTCACGAGTTGGTCTAACATTCCTCTAACACAGGGATTTTCTCCTGTGCTGCTCTATGTATTAGTTTTTAAGGACATTGAATATTTTACCATTGCTGTCGGTACATACATAAAATCACCACATCAGCGTTCATTGGAGATACTTTTGCTCTTTCAGAAAATACCGTAGCTTGATGGAACTGAAATACACCTACAAGTGATAGATGATGTCTTTCATTATGTGACAGAGGTTTGGAAAGCTCTGCACTGCTGACCTGACAGAGTAATCAGAACCAGCACTACTGAATAGACTTGAGCACTGCATTTTGAAATAAATGCATCCCCAACCAATACAAAGATCATCTGCCCAAACATTGTGGCATATAAAGAACTAACACGATTGGAACTAATAATTTGGGATAATTGGATGGTGTAGTAATGTCGGTGTAATATGGAAATGTAAGCTCATCTGCTTTTCTTTTTAGGTTATACGCTTGTTTTAGGAGTAACTTGTAATATTGGCACATTCAGCTATAGGGCACCTAACACTTTTGAGAAATTTGAATAACATGAGAATCCAATTATCCCAAACTAGTTCCAATCGTGTTAACTATGAAAGCTGGCACCATCTTCTGATCAACAACTCAGGAAAAAAACAGGTCAGAAATAAATACATTCCGGGTCTTATCTGTGAAATATTCCAGCTTTGAAAAATCAGGATCTTGATGGTAATTGGCACACGATAACTGCTTGTTGATATTCAGTTGCTACAAACATACATTCAGATTTTTATTTTTTTCTCAATTGAACACGTCCCAAACCCCAATAAATGTCTGGGATTTTTTTATATGCCTTGTTTTTTTTTAATGCGCCTTAAAGGTCTTAGATGAAGGTGCTTTTCAAGCAATTTTAATTATCACGCCATATAATTTGAATGGAGCCTCCGGGAAAAAATCGCAGACACGGTTTTGAAGGATATTGTCAAGGCTTGTCAATGAAGAAATTCTAACCGGAAATCTTGCAGCCTGTTTGCATAAGGCGGGAAAAACCGGTTTTTTGAAGCTTCAGCAAAACGCTTGTCACGTGACTCTTATGCAAATAATGACCGTGTACTGTGCTTAATCGGATAGCTCTATATCAGGGCTTTCAGAAAATGTATACTTTATTGGGGTTTGGGACGTGTTCAATTGAGAAAAAAATAAAAATCTGAAAGTGTCTAAAAGGTATGTAGCTACCTTAACTAAGAGAAGAAACCAAATTTGATGACCAATTATTTTTAGGCAAATTGACAAAAGGTTTGTGAGTTTATTGGTTAACATTACTTCTTCATGTTTAGTAGATTTGATATGAAACCCATGGCTATATGCTGTGGTTTATAAAGCAAATGAAATTACACATTTTTGGATTACTGGAAAAACAGCCTGGTGACTACAGCTCAAATATTGGTATAATTGTTGTATATTTAATAATGTATTCAAGGTAAATGAATGATTTGCCAGGTCCAGTAAACAAATAAAAATGCTAATAAAAAAAGGCACCTTGAACCACTGCTCAGTGGTGATATAAAACTCAGCTTATAGTGTTTGTGACATTTCAATCTCAGGATGACAGCAGCTCAACAGTTTTCATCTTGTATTGTATTCATGATGTACAGCAATAGAATATGTTTTTATTATTTGCAAAAAATGCAGAAACAATGGATGTATCATTCTAGACTGTCGACAGTCCCTTATGCCTTATCTGTCTCTTATTGGTGTAGTCTCTCCCAGATACGATGGTGGAGGAATCGCAAGCGAAAGCATACTCGTGCCTCCGGCACTCGCAACTGCTTTAGGAATGCCCAGCTCGCGCCTTTGGCATTATGCTTGCAATTCCCCACATCGTCGTATCTGAAAGAGACCACCAATATTAAAAGGCACAAGGGACTGTCAACAGTCTAGTATCATTCCGGTACACAAATTACTTGTAACACTGTATGTCTTTCTGGTCAGTGTTCCTAAAGCTGGGTAGACATTCTGATCTACCGGCGAGGAAGTATGCTGTTGTTGTTTGGGTGTCAATGTTTGATGGTTGTCAATTACAACCTTCAAAAGCCAACTGATGGGCTGTCATGTAATTTAAAACATGTTGCACACCAGTTTAATTTCTAATATCAATTGATGTGTCAGTGACCAGCGAACAGTCTCTCTGATGTGAGAAAATTTTAAATCTTACAAACACTGATATAGATTTGATAGGAAGAAAATTTGACTCAGAGGGTTTGTGAGTCAAAGGACACCATGTTGAGCTCACTTTTTTATTCAATTATGTGGTGCTGCTTGAATTGCTTGAAGACATTTAAACACATTAACACTCAAGATTGTCACTTTTTCGTTTTTTATTTATTTTGCAACAAAATTTTTGCAATGCCAAATTTATATGGAGGTAAATTTTTGCCTCGTTATGTTTTGCTCTACCTGTAAGCTGACATCATGTAAAGGTGTGTTTTGGTCTTTCCTAAATTAAAAGAAAATGACATTTACAGATTATTGATTCAAGCCACTGTTTTTAATTGTATAATGGTACAGGAATTTCAGCACGCAATAAATAAAGCTAGAAACTACTGCTTACTATATCAAGCTGACCAGGGTTTGTCATTCACTACTGTATTTCTCTCTTGTTTCCTTCCTCAAAATCTTTAAACAATACCACATGCACACATTTTAAAATAATTCATAATTTTCAATACAATGTGATTTCCATGGGTGAAAATCCTACCACTGTTGATGCTGTATGCTACTCTTGCTTTTGCTCCATCAAGACTGAAAATAAAAATACTCATGCCAAAAAAATTTTGGAAATGCAATAAATGTGCAAATGAAAAATGCAGTGGAAAGATGTCATATTGGGCCCTGTGATGTGTTGCAAGTGATAGTCATATAACATATTACATAAAAACTTGAAATTAATGTTTAATTAAAGTTACCAAATTGCAAATATGCACAATGGAATATGCATTGCTCTTACTTTGCTAAAATTCCTTTACTATTTGACAGATACAATGTAGAACACTGCACACTTGCCACATAATTTTAAAGATACAATGTAGCATACTGCACACTTGCCACATAATTTAAAGATACAATGTAGCAAGATTGTAAAGCACATAGCTGTCATGGTTCTACATTCTCACTATGAAGCCTATTTATGCTTGATACATGTAAGTACTAACTTGTTACGATGTAGCAAAACTATAAACCTTGCTAGCTATATAGCCTAAATAGTCTGGCAACCAGCAATCTTGCTCCAATCTCATAGCTACTATCTGACAATCATATAACTTCTGCTTGTGTTCTTGATGTGATTGAATGGATATGTAACAAAGACAAATGTTACATAAGTGCTACATTGTCACAAAAAATTACAGAAAGCTTACAGCAATGCAGTTGGAATGCTAAACTATAGTGACTATATGTCTTGGATATTTGCAGCATTGCTACAAAAGATACAATTTGTTTCTTGTAAATGTATCTCGAATAATGAACAAAATCTTGCCCTCTCAAAAAGATCAAACAGAAAGTCAACTGTCTTCAAATGCACAAAACTGAATAAAATCTACATTGTTTGTCAATTTATACATGTTTTGAAAATCAGAGATTCATGTATTCTATGCAGGCTAACTTGCAAAGATGACTGTCCCAATTAACAGTCCAACAGAAAAACTGAATATTTCTGTAAGTAGACACACTGAAACAAGACACTCTTTTAGAAAAGACACAACTCACCGACATCATCAACCACCACTCATTCTGTCAAATCTGTCCATATTACATGCATTTTCAAACAATACATAAATAACCACCAAACTTTGGGAAAAAAATGAAGCATTATGCAGATGCTTGTTCAAAATATAAATATACCTTCAATTGAATGCAATAGCCCAACAAAAAGCAGCTGAAAATGTCATTGAATCATAAACTGGCAAGGGCCTGGTTTTCCTGAATTGCATGAATACTAGGTGTATGCTGTTAATCCCTTTACTTTGTAGTTCTTTTGAATACAAGAATGAACTGTTGATGTCAGCTCATGTGACTCTGATGTTATTTTCACAAATCTTTGCACACTTTATCACCACTTTTTCCTGCATGATCATAGTCAAGTTGTTGAGTGACAGTGGCCCAACACAAAGAAAATTGCTGTCACTCTTGAAATACCTCTGATCAGATTTGGTCTGAAAATAGTGAGTAAAGTAAGTGGTGAATTATCAGACCTAGGAAGAGATCTGAATGGGCATACACAAAATTTGCTTGCCTCCCAATGTTTGACATGAATTTTTTTACAGCAGCAGCCAACACATTAATACATTTTTAAAGATTTCCCTGATATTTTTTACTTCCCAGTCATGTGAAGTTTTGCAATAGCAGCTGGTCTGAAGCTTTTCACAGCAACTTTTCAGTCTGTATATTTTCCATTTTTTAAGTGTCCCCTTCTAAGATCTGGTGGTCCAACCCTTATCAAAACCATACTTCTAAACTGTGACGTGCCAACATACACAGTACTCTACCATAAACACAGTCAGAATGTTACAATATGTACTGCTACTGTTGACATGAGCAATTAAGGGAAGATTTCAGTGAATTTTGGCAATACTTGACCATGTAAATCACAACTTGCACTCTAGGGTGTGCCTATGGTAACACGCTGTGTTGACCCTTTCCCACCATGGTTTGACCCAAAACCATTGTTATAGAATGGTGATTGTGGACCTGTCTACAGGGAATAAGAGTTGAACAGCTGAAATAAGCTATCAGAAAGTTGGAAAACAAAACACGTCGCTTGTGTTAGGTCATCGTACGTCGCCTACTTTTCATGCCTGTCAGATAGATTGACAAACTTGGTCTTGAGAGAAACCTAGAGCCCAGTGACAAAATAAATCCAGAGATAAGAAAAACATTAAAATAATGACTTCAAAATCACTGAAGAACTGACCATCTTTACCCTGTGAATTGACGAGCTTCAGGGGATTCAGGTTGGAGTATTGCACATATAACATGGAGTGTGTGCATGTGTACCCTCTCAATTGAATACAAACTCTTTAAAACAGTGAATTATGACACTGGGTTTTCATGAAAACTTTTCTTTCTTATATGATGAAAATGATACCACTTCTGATCCTTAATTGAATGAAATTTTGTACAAAATTTAAAAAGTAAAATTTACAACCAAAATGACTCATGAACTTCAACATATAATCTTATGTATTAAATTATGCCCAAAAAATCGTTTCACATGACACTGAATTTTGGTTTTGATTTAAAATGATTTTCATGCCTGTTCTAAGTACACATGACTTGATGCCGACGGTAGATACAACAAAATTGGGGTCAATGCCCTTGTAACAAATTTGAGACTTGTGGATGTCTCAGAATCTCTGAAAGTAACTGATGAAATTTTGGTCATGACCAGTGCACTTTTCCTTGCTTGTAAGCTACATGTTTACTCTGTGTTAGAACTACACACGCATTCCAGCTTTCTTTCAGTTGGCATTTTCCATTCAAATTCTTGGTCGATTTTGGCAATCAAGCAAAGCTTGGCTTTTTTCACTGATTTTTTTTTTTCCAACAAAGTCAGGCTGAAAGTTACAAGAAGAACAATGAAAGATACTATTGGCACACAAATGAGAAGTCTGTAAAAAGGAAAAAAACCATGAAACCAAAAAACCAAAATCAAAACAAAACATGTTATTGCATGATTACACTGACGGAAAGTTTTGAATGGACATGTAAGTTCATGTGCCTTCTTCTTTTGTGAAAAGTATGGACTTATTTGTCTGCTACTACTACAACAACTAATGTCAATATTTTGATACTGGCAAAAGCTGACATCTGAGAAGACAAAAATCCTTCACAGTAGCCTGAGACAAATGCTACGTTCAGTGCAAGGAAAAATCTGCCATGTTTCATTATGTAATTCACTATCTTGAAAAAAAAAAAATATTGTTAAATTTTTGTGGCACCAATTACTTTTACGTCTCAAGGTAAAACATTGTTACTCAAATGTATTCATCCTGACTTTACTATGGTACATTTTGTACTTCCATATGAATCTGTGCATGTCAGACCAATTTACAATTTATAGTCACAAGTCAGAATGCAACAAAGGTGTGCAAGACAAGAGAATTTCACTTTGAAAGAACACGCAACTCAATCGTATACACAGGTTGTTTCATAAAATGGACATAGTATTTTAAACCTCGTGTGCAGGAAATCACTGTTTAATGCTGTTTGAGGAGTTCCTGATTCCTGGTCCTTAAATAACAGAATATACAAAATACAAGACGGCATATCATCATAAACTCCATACACATCTATGACAGATACTGTGGTATGTATTTGGTTTTGTAAATCAGGAACAACAGTCAATGTTTTAACTTTTGCCAATACTAGTAACAGCCCACATTACAACCTTGCTTTCTTGTAGTCCACTCAAATATGTTGGCATACAAATGAAGTACACATGTTACCAGATGTGGAAGTCAGTAACATGCAAATTTATCCACATTACGACCTCATTCTTGTAGTCCACTCAAATATGTTGGCATACAAATGAAGTACACATGTTACCAGATGTGGAAGTCAGTAACATGCAAATTTGTCCTTTTTACTCCCATTGACTACTGAATGAAATTTACGTTCGTTTTTGCTGCAAAGAAATTGACATGTACCGTACATGGCAATGTAAAAAATACTTCCTTTCATATGCCAGCCCTTGAGAGTGCTGTGTCCACTTTTTCAAAATAGAAGCTGCATGTGTTTGGTAACTCTCTTCACCCCTGGATTGTCTTTTTTAGGTCTTTTCTGTTGAGGAATCGGTCGCTTTCTTGGTGGGCACAACTTCTGAGAGACTCTCACTGATGCTGACATTGTGTGGACAGAGTTGAAAGTCAACTGTGACAAGATAGCGAACCAGTGCCATCTTTGAAATACACTGAGGTGACATGTCTGACTTGGCAGCTGACATCTTATGAAGTGCACACACATTGTATAGTATATAGGGTCTTCTTTTTAGAATAAAAATAATCATACCATTCACGACAATACCGACTACATCTGTTCATTCATAGAATGTTACAGGATTTGTCCTGAAAAAGAATAAAAATATGAATTACACACCTTCACATATATTCTATGTACAGTATGTTGATTACGTTGTAATATCTTAAAATCCTTGACTTCCATACCAAGCCCTTGCTATTAAATATCAAACAAAAGAGTTTGTTAAGGGATGCAACCACATTCAGACCAGGGTTGGGGCAGAATTATTTTAGCTGCCCTGTACATCCCATGCCAGAATGACATGAGGTTTTGCAAGGAGCAAAGACGAAGCAAAAACACCCTTTAGATGGCACAGGAATTTTCTGGCAGTCAAGTATACAGTGATTCATTATGGCGCTGAAGATTTCCAGTGTTCAATGTACTCAAGGGGTTAGTTAACACAGATTTATAGACTTATTCACTGGGACCAATTTTCACCCTACCATGTGTGATATTTTGAGCTGTGGATGAGCATAAATGTGCATGAGCATTGCTCCGTCTTTATCCCAACAGAGTGAAAGAAAAACATTGGGTAAAAATTCTCTATTGCATAAGATTCTTGTTTCAGTTTATGCAAATGGGAGCAGCCACTTTTTTGTATGGGCTCAAACTGTCCAACATGTAATTTACTAAAGGTTGGAGAGTAGTGTCATGGGTCAAACTTGGTTATGTACATGGCTCAACAATTTCTCATGATATCTTTGAATGTAATATTGCATACAGAAGAGCCCTCTTAAACGTTACAAATTATATTGGGCCCCAAAGAACCTTTGTATAAATATTTTCACAGGTGCACCAGAGCAACAAAATGACCTCAGCTGTAGGAGCAGAACATAATTTACTGAGATGAAAAACCACGGTAGAGTTGGATGATATTCTCTGTGACCCTGATGTAACTTTTGATGCGATGTTTACAAAACTAGATCTGGAATTGGATGCATTCATCCAAAAATGGTAAACAGGGCCAGGTCATGATACAGAAAAATACTGCACAGATGTGAGGGCACTTACTGTCATGGCATGACATTTGGATGTAAATGGAGGCATATGATAATACAATTTATTGCCCTGAATACTAGTGTGATATTAATACTGTTGAATTAAGACACAATAATATTTACATTATGAGGCTGTTCTTGAGAGTGTGATACTGGTCTTCTCCGACTGGCTGGTTGTTGGTAAGAATGCTGCTGTTGCTGATGATGATGCTGTTGGTGATGATGTTGCTGGGGTTGCTGAACCTGTTGCTGTTGCCAAGCTGCAGCTTGCTGGGCCTGCGCCGCTCTCAGGTTTTCCTCTTCTTGAAGTTGCATTGCGAGGTCGTGACTGCAGAGAGAGGATGAAAAGTTTCAGAACATGTGTCAAAAGTTATCCTGACAACCGAAACTACTTCCTGAAGCTTTCAGACTTGCTTTTTTTATAATAGCTTTTTTTTACCTCCAGAAACACAAATGTATTCAGATTCTTTCTGAATCAGTGGATTTTATTGACATTCGACCAGATTCTAATTTAGCTACATGCTACATCTGGGGATCCACAGTTCTCTTACAATCTTGTGTGTGATTGGTCCATGTCTTTAGAACAATCTATGAATTTGTTTACGTAACCAATGACATTACATTTTCTGAGGAGTACAGGTCATGTTCTCCTAACTAGTTATGATAGTTATGATTTGCTGGGGTTTTTGTTTCTGTCCATTGCCAAAGTTTATCTGCTGTGCTATTTCCATCTCCTATAACGGTCATAGACAACACTCCGGAAGCGGGTTTCAAAAAACTATTACATTTCTGCTTTTGTCCTATAATTTTACATCTCTCATAATTTTAGTATTCACAAAAATGCTCAAAATACATGACTGACAACTGGCAGTGCATGACTGTGATACTTGATTTGACCGAAGCATGTGAGAAACAGAATTTCTTGTAATACTGCACAGGACTGAATCTGAGGCTAGCATGCATTCTTAGGAGTTAGAAACCCTTGAGGTCATTTAAACTCAGTCCCAATTCAGTATCATCAGTAAGTGTGGAAACATCTACCTACGGATATAAAGATACTGTCACTGATGATGAATTTTCATTCAGTGACAATTATATGTACGTAAAATTCACATTAAGCTACATGCGTTTGTAAAAGTATTGTTAAATACTGTTGTTCATTTCCTTAGTTTTTGCTCCCCCCAAAAATTGTTTGCCTTTATGAACAAAACAAAAATTCAACTTTGTAATAGCTTGTTATACTTGAAAAAAATGCTGTCATATGGAAATACAAAGTTGTTAAGGATCCCCTGATATCAAGTATCGCCCCTTGGTGTGTGTAAGACAGTTAGAAGAAGCGTAAATTACCACTAAGCACATCATTTGAATAATAACACCTCAGAGTGCTATGCTGTGCAGGAAAAGTGATGCTATGCTATATGACCTTTGAACTCTGACTGATAGAATTCAGCTGAAAAAGTTTACGGATGTAGTTTCAAAGACAGCAGTGGGCTCAGACTGACTCTTATAACTTCCTCAACACTGTTTTACTTTTGAGCTGAAATTGCTGAGTTATATACATATGAATCTACGTGAAACTTCTCTTTCCTTTAATACCTTCATTCTCCCTATAAGTTAATTGACTGCTTACCTGACTAACCATTAAATGTTAACTCAGCAGAGAAGTACAAACTACTAGTAACCTGGTCTGCATGTCACTTTAGTTAATTGGTAAGATCTCTTCCCTGTCCTAGTATTGGTAATATGGATGCCTTCATCATAATCGTACATGGAAAGAATAAGGTAGCCGGTGGACTTTACTATAAACTGATTGTCTATCCATAATCAAACTGATTATGGCTGAAATCTGATTATCTTTATTTGGACAACAAAGAGCTAAAACATGTAATTATAAATACTTGAAGGACAAATATCTCACTTCTTGATTGTGCACTGATTGATAGGTGAAGTTCCTGATAGCTGATACTGATGCTACAAAGTTTTGATTATCAAATATTTCTTCAGTATCTGCTACAAATGTTGGATGTGGCTGTAGGTATATTGGTGTGTATTTATATTGGTCTACACATGTGATGGTATGGGTAGTTTATACTCATGAGTGAGGGTATGCTTTATCTGGCTGGGAGCAAAATGCATTTCAAGGACAGAGTTCAACTTGTTCACCCCAATGCCCTGTATAAAACAGATCCTTAATTACCATGGATAACAATGGACTGGCTTTGGCCAAACCACGGTCAGGCAAAAGGTTAAAACTAAGGGTAAAAATCTTGCAATGCTCTGCCCATCTACAGCTTGTGCTGTGTGGACTCATTTTCAAAACTTGTCAGGACAATTAAAGGGACATATTAAGCTGTAACTAGTGGCAAGTTTTGCAGTATTCTGCTTCTGTATATCAACTACCGTGTCTGACCCTAATCCGTTTGTCATGCTGAAATTTCAAGTATTCTTTTTGTCAACACAGCTTGTATGTGTGTAGTGATCATTGTTTATTGTTTATAAATGAATTCTAGTCCGGACTTGAATACAATTTTCAACAATAACAATGTTGATTATATTCATATAGGTTGTGTTGATATGCTAAATACTTGGCATTCAATCACAGTTTAGAGATTCAATGCAGAAAGTGTAGGGAAACCATAAAAAAGTTCTGAAAAAATAGCCAAAAGATATAGCTTATGGAGCTTTAAGTATCCACTATCTTGCTTTTGTCGAAATTAAAATATATTTGTTTTCCCCACTTTGTCCTCCATAAGCAAATTGGCAATGTGGATTTCAAATATTTGGTAAATTGATGTAATTTGCTTCTCAAATCCAAAAAATTTCCATGTAGACCAGCAATTTTTATTCTTGGTTCTAAAAAATCGTAGCTTCCTTAAACATATACTGGGCAAAAGTTTTAAACTTTTCTTTCCTTGGTGCATATTATCTTGAAATGAGTTCAACTAATTTGAAGACATAAGATATTCTCACTGATGTATTCCTTTCCTAGATATGCTTCAGAGAAAGACTAAAATGATGTGAAAACGATTAGTACCTAATGACAATTAAATTACTGATATGCTATGCATGTACTTCATGCATGTTTAACATTACTTGCATTGTTTTGCCCACTTTTCCTACAAAATCTGACCTACTGCTTGCTGCTTCACATGATGGTGGCGAAACAAACGCTCTCACTGACGGCAGAAGGACTGGAAAGACTGCCATAGTCAACTGTGATCCCTGCTGTGACCTTCACTTCTAAATTTTTTGCGTAGAGCAGTAATTACCACAAAACTTTCATAACATCATGGATAAATAGCTTCAAGAAATGACTATGGATACCTTAAATAGATGATGAACTGAAAAGCTGACATCCTAGTAATTAAATTTACAGATATAAAAGAGCTGAAATATGTGATTTAAATGGTGCATTGTTGAGACATACAGTGAAATGTGTAACTTAATTATATCATATTTACCAAGTGAATGTATATGGATACACAAACACAATCTAAATATGTTTGAGTTATCAAGTGTCTTTTAATGAAGCTTTTCCAAATGAAAAGATTCTAACAATAAAAAAAGGTGGTTATCCTAGGAAGACAAATGTGAAAACTATTGCATATATATATCAGATTAATCAGCTGCTTTCTGCATGAAGGGATCTTCCATTGGATTATCAAGCTGTATCATCAGCATTGTCGAGGATTTGTCAAGAGATGCCATCTTCAGCCTCTCAGCAAACATGTGGGCATGACATACTAGATGTTCAGATAGCATGTGACCAGCAGCTTGGTAGACCTACAGTTCTGAATATCTCGCTTCAAGTGGATGAATTGAGAGAGTGGAGTGGACAGACATAGACGATGTAATTTTTGAAGTGACTCACTCTGACAGGGGAACATCTACAGGTGGTTGTTGAGGTTCTCCTTGGGAGGGCGCCCCCGCTGCCACTTCACTGTCTGCCGCCGGTTGCTGCTCCTCTTGAAGAGACAGTGCCACAAGGTAACTGAAAATTATAGATAAATATTTGTATGTTTATTTCCCCTTTACCTGCTTTATCGCCGAGCTTCCCCTTGCTTGTCATTGTATAATTAGGTGATAAACTACACCCAGCCACTGGTGTACTACAAGGTTTTGACCAGTTCATGACATATATGAACCAGCAATAGCAATAGCATATATGTCATAAACTGTTAAAAACTGAGTGGTTTGTCCATTGCTGAGGTGGTTTATTACTATAAAATAATAACATCATGTTGAAATTCAGTGGCAAACATCAAAAAAGGAATTCTTCTGTAGCAGAGAGCTCGTGTGTGTTCAAACCATGCCATATCAAGAATGTAGGATGGTTATTTTTATGTCTCCATCAATAAGATTGCTGTATTGCACTTTCAACATAATTGGATGAAATAATCACTATAACTTGGAATATTAGTTTTTACATTTGTGAATCCAATTTAGATTTTGTGTGTGAATATGTGTGCATGCGTGCATGCATGCACTTCATAGTGTATCACACTTCATTCAATCACTTGTTAACCTGCTCTTCAGTGAGCAGACATACACCTTGACAATATCAATGACAAAATGAGTTGACATAAAGGAGCAAATGAATGTAACAATCACTGATCCAACAGCTTTTTATGTTCAATCACAGACTATATTTAAAAAAAATGGTTATATTTGGGCAGTCATGAGACTTATCACATGACAGTAATATGACAAGCCTAGATATACCGGTATACAAAGTGTTGTACTCACTCTTGGTTGATCTGCTGCTCCGTGGTGATATCCTTGACTGGAGGTATGGTGTCAGATGGAGGTGTGGTATGGAAGTCTCCATCTACAAAATAGCTGTCCCCCTCTGTGTTGGCTAAGGTCTCCCACACTACCCCGTTCTCTGTTAGGAAACCTTGATCTGTGACCAGTAGGAAGAGTTCATCCTGTGTGGATAGTGGAAGAGTTGAGGTGATGAGAATCAATTGAGATTTGCATCTATTGCTTGCTTGCTTCACTGAGTGATATGTTACAATATCTCAGTCACAAATGATCAAACTGCCTTCCTAATACAACTTATAATTCTCTTTTCTTCTCATTATATCTACTGCGTCAGTCTTAAATACTTCCATTACTTCATATAAACTACAAATAACCTTCAGCAATAAATTTCAGTATATTTGTATTGTAGCAATGCCTATTAATAAATCATGTACGATATGAACTATTCACAACAAAAATGCATAGCTATATAGTGGGATGTTGTGACCCAATTATGGTTTTTGCTGGTATCTATAAATTAACAGCTTCTTTGACTGATTTGCACTATACCTGCAAATTGCAACTATCTATTCATCAGATTGTCTGGTGGAATTGCTCACAGTATGTGATACTGGCCGCAATCTTAGGTCCAAATCTAATGGTGTGACTATTTTGCATCAGCCAGTGTGCAAGACTGCTTTTTATGGCGATAAGAGTCTTTTCTGTATATGCTCCTAGTTTGTTGAATGCTTTATGATCTTTACTAAGGTTGGCTAATGCTTGTGAAAATTTTAGAAGTCAGCTAAAAACGTACCTTTCTATGTCATTTTATTTGTAGACTGGCAATTTTTTTATTCTGTTTTTTGTACATCTCGCCTGTCTTTTATATGCTACCCCTTTACTGTTTTTTTATACAATTTTACTAAATATTGTATTTTTTTATTTTTAAATGTGGTGTAAAGCATGTTGACATTTGTAAAAATGCAATGCACTGTGTAAGAAACAAATATTATTATTATTATTGTACTTGGGCCTCAGCCCAAGTACATTTGTTTTCATTCCGTGGAAAAAACTCTGTAAGGTATAACCATTTCTGGCTGAGACCAGGGAGGGCAAAATGTCTTGGCTTCATCTTTCTTGGCATAATAAATGGCGTAATGATGTTAACTGAATGGAAGTGCTGCTCTCAGCCAGTCTTGAATAAGTGAGATGTGAATATTAATGCTTCTCTATCTGAGTTTTTGCCACAAAATCTTCTGAATATAATCAAAATGTGCATCGAAATGCAACAATTAATACACCCTCCGTTTCCTAGGCGATGGCACGACCCTTGCTACACCCACTGGACGAGCCAAAGTGGGAGGGGTAATTTCAGTTTGGTTGAACAGGAGGGCTCGAGACCAGAATTTAACTTTTAAACTTGAAACATGTTTAATCGCTGACAAGATGTGGATTAGTGTTAATCAAAGTGAAAGAGTGAAAAGGAAAGGTTTTATATCCCGGACACAATGAAAAACATTATGACTGGAAACTGCACCCCCAGTTAAGAATAGTAATGCCCACAGCGATGGAGAACACTTATCCTTGAGCTGAGAAAACCAGAACATCATTTCGAATAGAGCTGCAGATTCGAGAAGCTTGTCAAAATAGCTAGGTACACCCTATAAAAGGGGTGGTTTCGAGTTTTGAGGGCAAATTTCGCCTCCTTTATATAGAAATCGTACGTTTGTTTTTCCAGGAGAACACACCATTTGACACAAAATTTGCATGTAAAGGGGTCGCCAGTAAGCACGTGGTCAAATCTGGCATGAGAAACAATATGAAATGTTGGGTAAAGCCAGTCCAAAATAAACTGATTTGAACTTTTGTGTTTTGTAATTTATACCACTGCAGTAACATTACCTCTTTTGACAACATCACACAATGTAATACGTTTTGAAACTGAATACTCCGACGTATTCTGTGTCTCCTTTGCTAAAAAATACGGTATGCCGATTACCATGTAAGGAGATGATGACGTCAAGACGTCTTTGCAGTGCGTTTGGTCCTGGATGGTGCACGAAGTTTTGTCAAGGTGGCTTGTGTATTTATTTCCTAAATGGGAGAGATTAGGGTCGATCTAAACGAAGGCCGAAGAATGTTATGATACTCTAAGGGAGCTGAACTCTAACGCGAATGGTTGGATAATTTGGAGGATGTCTAGAATGATCTCGTCTCATTAAGATTATTTAGCGGTCAGTATTGAATTTCAACTGCGTCACAAGTTTGCGAAATGAGTATTCCGTCGAACGGTCAACGAACGATATTTTAGAAATCTGGAGACATGGCACATCGCATTTTTATTTTAGTATTTTATATTTTACAAAAGATTTAAGAAGCAATGATTTTGTCGAAATTCTGAAAAAAATATATGAAAATTTGATCGCGAACACATTTTCACGTTGGGGTCAACTAGCCCTGCGTACGATGCTGTGTGTTCCGCTACAGCTAATTGCCCTGCTCACCACAGCCCTGCAAAGACCTGTACGTAGGTCGGTGACTTCAAATCCATTTGGGACTTGACGTAAAAGCCAAATTACTGCCGAAATTCAGCGTTCTTGGGCCCAAGTCGTATCACCCTACCTCAGCTACTCGATCGCTTCCAAAAACGACAGTCTTTTATTCACTTCTCGTAAATAACCGTCGATGTCGGCAACTCTCTCGCTAGCCCTGCGTACGATGCTGTGTGTTAGCTGTAGCACATAGCATCGTACGCAGGGCTAGGGGTCAACATGGGGTCGCAGCCATGTTGCCTCAAGACTTATTTCTGTCTGCACTCAAAACTCAAAAATGTCGGATATGAACCTGAAAAATCGATGCAATTTTGTCAAACTTCGGCGAAATTTCAGCCTATAGACAAAATTTCATCCAGGTAAGTAAATTTACTGAAATTTGATCGACAAATAATCCTGAGCTTGAACGTGACAGCTCGCCTTCACCGGAAAGTCAAGCATCCAGCTAGCTGCACATACACAGTTGCCCATATGCATATGGCCAGGTTTATGAGATTGTTTTCAAGCGACGGCGGCAGACCGTACGGGGCTCTGGATATGAAACTACCGCCATGCAGTGTAGCTGTAATAACTGTTGCGTTGTTTTTAGTGCCCACGGACGAAGTCCTGGGGGAGTTATAGGTTTGTTCATGGTCAATGTCTTTCAAACTTTGCACGAGAATAGTACCCCCAACCCCATACAGATGCACGTCGATTTGTTTCACAATGCGATCGAATTTGGCCGTGTTAGAGGTCTTTTTGGTTTACACCTCCATAGACTCCCAATGTCCCATGTATAAGGCCAAGAAAAATAAAAATTTAGTTTCTCATCGTATTCATACTGCCTAAAGGATGCAGTGACACAGTTTTTGTCCCCACCGATAAAGTCAAGGGGGCTTATAGATTGGGTCATATCCGTCAGTGAGTCCATCGGTTCATGCAGATATCTCAGACATTTTGACAAAATATCATGTGACCTTGGTGACCTTTGACCTCAAATATACATTATTGTCCATAACTCAGTAACCACAAGTGCTAAACCTTCATATTTGGTATGATGGGACACCTTATGACGCCACATATTGTACCCCACTAATTATGCACATATCTTATTTTGAGCGAGCCATAGAGCTGGAGGTCTGATTTTTGGTATATAGGGATAACTTAGCAATATAATTTGTTTGACAAAACGTTACGTGACCTCAATGACCTTTTACCTCAAATATACATATTTGTCCACAACTCAGTACATCTACCATCGAGAACAAAAGAAATTTGCTGTAATTTGAATATTTAAGGAGTTTAAGCAATTTCCACTATAAATAAAGAACCCCTGCCTCAAACTCCACAAAAGTTGCTAGACATATTTTGCCGTTGTCATGCCATTGCTTCGTTTAATAACCAGTTAATCAAATGCCTAATTGACAGGAGGAAATTCAAGACCATATTTGAATAGTAGTATATATTGTCCTCAAAATTACTCTATCACGGCCCAAGTACTCATTGCCTTCAGCAATACTGCCTTGTTATTATTATTATTGTACTTGGGCCTCAGCCCAAGTACATTTGTTTTCATTCCGTGGGAAAAAACTGTAAGGTATAACCATTCCTGGCTGAGACCAGGGAGGGCAAAATGTCTTGGCTTCATCTTTCTTGGCATAATAAATGGCGTAATGATGTTAACTGAATGGAAGTGCTGCTCTCAGCCAGTCTTGAATAAGTGAGATGTGAATATTAATGCTTCTCTATCTGAGTTTTTGCCACAAAATCTTCTGAATATAATCAAAATGTGCATCGAAATGCAACAATTAATGCACCCTCCGTTTCCTAGGCGATGGCACGACCCTTGCTACACCCACTGGACGAGCCAAAGTGGGAGGGGTAATTTCAGTTTGGTCGAACAAGAGGGCTCGAGACCAGAATTTAACATTTAAACTTGAAACATGTTTAATCGCTGACAAGATGTGGACTAGTGTTAATCGAAGTAAAATTGTGAAAAGGAAAGGTTTTATATCCCGGACACAATGAAAAACATTACGACTGGAAGCTGTACCCCCAGTTGAGAATAGTAATGCCCACAGCGATGGAGAACACTTATCCTTGAGCTGAGAAAACCAGACCATCATTTCGAAATAGAGCTGCAGATTCGAGAAGCTCGTTCAAAATAGCTAGGTACACCCATGAAGGGGTGGTTTCGAGTTTTGAGGGCAAATTTCGCCTCCTTCATATAGAAATCGTACGTTTGTTTTTCCAGGAGAACACACCATTTGACACAAAATTTGCATGTAAAGGGGTCGCCAGTAAGCACGTGGTCAAATCTGGCATAAGAAACAATATGAAATGTTGGGTTAAAGCCAGTCCAAATAAACTGATTTGAACTTTTGTGTTTTGTAATTTATACCACTGCAGTAACATTACCTTTTTTTGACAACATCACACAATGTAATACGTTTTGAAACTGAATACTCCGACGTATTCTGTGTCTCCTTTGCTAAAAAATACGGTATGCCGATTACCATGTAAGGAGATGATGACGTCAAGACAGATTTGTAGTGTGTTTGGTCCTGGATGGTGCACGAAGTTTTGTCAAGGTAGCTTGTGTATTTATTTCCTAAATGGGAGAGATTAGGGTCGATCTAAACGAAGGCCGAAGAATGTTATGATCCTCTAAGCGAGCTGAACTCTAACGCGAATGGTTGGATAATTTGGAGGATGTCTAGAATGATCTCGTCTCATTAAGATTATTTGGCGGTCAGTATTGAATTTCAACTGCGTCACAAGTTTGCGAAATGAGTATTCCGTCGAACGGTCAACGTACGATATTTTAGAAATCTGGAGACATGGCACATCGCATTTTTATTTTAATATTTTATATTTTACAAAAGATGTAAGAAGCAATGATTTTGTCGAAAATTCTGAAAAAAAATATAGGAAGATTTGATCGCGAACACATTTTCACTTGGGGTCAACTAGCTCTGCGTACGATGCTGTGTGTTCCGCTACAGCTAATCGCCCGCTCACCACAGCCCTGCAAAGACCCGTACGCGTACGTAGGGTCGGTGACTTCAAATCCATTTTGGGACTTGACATAAAAAGCCAAATTACTGCCGAAATTCAGCGTTCTTGGGCCCAAGTCGTATCCCACCCTACCTCAGCTACTCGATCGCTTCCAAAAATGACAGTCTTTTATTCACTTCTCGTAAATAACCGTCGGTGTCGGCAACTCTCTCGCTAGCCCTGCGTACGTTGCTGTGTGTTAGCTGTAGCACATAGCATCGTACGCAGGGCTAGGGGTCAACATGGGGTCGCAGCCATGTTGCCTCAAAACTTATTTCTGTCTGCACTCAAAACTCAAAAATGTCGGATATGAACCTGAAAAATCGATGCAATTTTGTCAAACTTCGGCGAAATTTCAGCATATAGACAAAATTTCATCTAGGTAGGATAAATTTACTGAAATTTGATCGACAAATAATCCTGAGCTTGAAGGTGACAGCTCGCCTCTCCGGGAAGTCAATCATCCAGCTGTTCATACACAGTTGCCCATATGGCCAGGTTTATGAGATTGTTTTCAAGCGACGGCGGCAGACCGTACGGGGCTCTGGATATGAACCTACCGCCGGTGTAGCTGTAATAACTGTTGCGTTGTTTTTAGTGCCCACGGACGAAGTCCTGGGGGAGTTATAGGTTTGGTCATGTCAGTCCGTCCGTCCGTCCGTTCACGCAGATATCTCAGACATGCCCTGGTCAATTTCTTTCAAACTTTGCACAAGAATAGTACCCAACCCATACAGATGCACGTCGATTTGTTTCACAATGCGATCGAATTTGGCCGTGTTAGAGGATTTTTTGGTTTACACCTCCATAGACTCCCATGTATAAGGCAGTTCTCCATAGACTTTCATGTATAAGGCCAAGAAAAATAAAAATTTAGTTTCTCATCGTATTCATATTGCCTAAAGGATGCAGTGACACAGTTTTTTGTCCCCACGGATAAAGTCCAGGGGGCTTATAGATTGGGTCATATCCGTCCGTGAGTCCATTAGTGAGTCCATCGGTTCATGCAGATATCTCAGATATTTTGACAAAATATCATGTGACCTTGGTGACCTTTGACCTCAAATATACATTATTGTCCATAACTCAGTAACCACAAGTGCTAAACCTTTCATATTTGGTATGATGGGACACCTTATGACGCCACATATTGTACCTCATTAATTATGTGCATATCTAATTTTGAGCGAGCCAATAGAGCTAGAGGTCTGATTTTTGGTATATAGGGATAAGTTAACAATATAATTGTTTGACAAAACGTCACGTGACCTCAATGACCTTTGACATCAAATATACATATTTGTCCACAACTCAGTAACCACAAGTGCTACACCCTTCATATTTGGTATGATAGGACACCTTATGACACCATATATTGTACCTCATTAATTATGCGCATATCTTATTTTGAGCGAGCCAATAGAGCTAGAGGTCTGATTTTTGGTATATAGGAATAACTTAGCAATACAATTATTATGACAAAATGTGACGTGACCTCAATGACCTTTGACCTCAAATATATATATTTGTCCACAACTCAGTAACCACAAGTGCTACATCCTTCATATTTGGTATGATAAGACACCTAACGACGCCACATATTGTACCTTATTAATTATGCACATATCTAATTTTGAGCGAGCCAATAGAGCTAGAGGTCTGATTTTTGGTATATAGGAATACTTAGCAATACAATTATTTTGACAAAATGTCACGTGATCTCAATGACCTTTGACCTCAAATATATATATTTGTCCACAACTTAGTAACCACAAGTGCTACACCCTTCATATTTGGTATGATGGGACACCTTATGACACCACATATTGTACCTCATTAATTATTTGCATATCTAATTCTGAGCAAGCCAATAGAGCTGGATGTCCGATATATAGGGATAACTATAGGGTAGAAATCTAAATATGCCCATCTAAATATTAGACATCTACCATCGAGAACAAAAGAAATTTGCTGTAATTTGAATATTTAAGGAGTTTAAGCAATTTCACTATAAATAAAGAACCCCTGCCTCAAACTCCACAAAAGTTGCTAGACATATTTTGCCGTTGTCATGCCATTGCTTCGTTTAATAACCAGTTAATCAAATGCCTAATTGACAGGAGGAAATTCAAGACCATATTTGAATAGTAGTATATATTGTCCTCAAAATTACTCTATCTCGGCCCAAGTACTCATTGCCTTCAGCAATACTGCCTTGTTATTATTATTATCATCATCATCATCATCAGACCATACCATTCTATGTATACTATGACTTCCCTGTATAACTGTATCATGTCCATGTTCCAAAAGGAGATGGAATACATACATGGAATAAAATATTAATCAACAAACCCCGATGCATTCTTCATGTCAAAAAAATTCATTTTGAAAGACTTTTTCTATCCTTTGTTGAATCACTGTATATTAATTATGAAAAAAACCATATGAAGTTTAACAAGTCTAAAAACCTTTGAAATATGAAATGACATTGATACGTTTGGCGATGGCACAGTTGACGCTGCCCAATATACAGGATAAGAACTTACATATTAGAATAACTTTATTGGTATGACACCATACTGGCAAGTCAAGGGACAACAGCTGTTACTTTTGATTTTTTCTTTCATTCTGTTCTATTTTCGTCACCTGACTCTTCTATAAAAGCATGTTGAACTAACATGTCTTGCCTTGCACATACAACCCATTCTGTATATCATGCAAGGTTAGTTTTGAACAATAAATTCTGATCCAAACTGAAATTCAGCCGTCAACAATAAAATCAGACATGACATGCATACAGGTCATGCTGCATGTTGAACAATGCACATTTGGTATTTGGTATGTATGATTTTGGGAGAAGAACAATGAAAGTATTTCAGTAGAAGAACAGAAATAATCACCTGAAAAGGACATCAATAGTTCTATTTCACAGTGTTGACAATCCCATACGAGGGCAGTAATACTCCCCAACTAGACCCTTCTCTAAAATGGGAGTCCTATTTGTAATTCTGCAATATGGCTGTGGCGCAATGACACTACACCCTGTGAAATGTAAACTTTCTGCTTACCTTGTGTTTATATATGGTACTAAAATGGTTGTTTCTGAAGAAGACACATAACTGTTCTTCTTTCACAGTAGAGTTCAGCTCACAAAGACCGTGGTAAGTCAGCTGGGCAGCTGAATTCTCCAAGAATTGTTCCGCGACTAACCCTGAAATGATTTGGGGGGGAAGGTGATAGATGACAGTAATAATAAATGCTTTGGATTACTGGTATATTGTAATTGGCATGGACATAATTAACCTGTCATCAATTCTATTTTGTAAAATTCAAAAAAATCATTGCTGCTTGTACAAGGTACATGTAATAATCATATTTTCCATCAGTAAAGCTCAAATTCAAACCTTCTCTTTAATAGGCAACAAAATTTTACTGATTCAAATGTAAAATCTTTCTAGGAGAGAATTTTTTGAATAAATAAATAAATAAATGATAAATAAATGATTAAATAGTTTTTCCTTTGTCGTTTACATAGAAAAAAACTACAAAGTTAGTTTCTTAGCTTAAGTTCAAAATGTATGTATTAGGTTTGTGATACTGGTGACCTCCATATTTTTCTGCTGTGTCCTATAAAATTATTACATGTTACATATAATGATATTTAATTTTTTATGAGCTTCTAAATAGGCTCCAGAAACTATTTACAGTTGCCTCTAAATTTTGATTTTGAGCACAATGCCTGGCGTTGAAAATGTTAACTTAAATGCATATATATACCATTAATCTACGACGATGAAATTTTATTTCCCATAATGTAGAAAAAACTTCACTGCTCTTTCTGGCAGAATGCTCCTATAGGAATGGATTTCATAGTTTAAAAGTCTTTCAACGTTTTCTGGTCTACAGCTTGTGAGGAAGCATTTCAAAACACTTTGAGAAAATTGAACTTCTTGCATCATGCTTTGTGACCATCAAACTTAGAATTTTCCCCCATGGATTTGACACACAGAATGGCAGCCATTTTGAATTTTCAGTCGATTTGAGATAAATTGTTGAAATCTTTTTGATGTTAAATTCCTGATTTTTCTTTATCATTGCAAAAATCACATTTTGAGGTTTCTGTATGCCAAATTTCAACAAGTTAAACAATTTCATTTCAAGTTTTGCGTTATCTTTCCCTGTCAATCAAATTGATGTAGTTCACAAACAAACTTAAAATTCAGCATGAACACTTTGCAGCCAGGTGATATGGTAAAACTTTTCATGTAGAATGGGTTAAAGGTCATTGTAAATTTGCATATATCCATATATGGTAAAAAGGGTGTATCTGTTTTGCTTAATTATACCAGTTGATAGCACTATGGAGTTTCTGATGGCACACTTTGGCATTGTCCTGATTGAAAACCAGTCATTGATTAACAATAAAATACTGGTGACCGAATTCCTTCAAATGTTGCTCCCGCCTACCTGCTTGTATTGTGGCATCCTCCTTGGCACTTTTACTGGCGATGATCTTCTCAACAAGCTGGTTATAGCTGCAGTTGTCTATTGCATTGACAGTCTCTCGGTTCTGTGGGTCAACCAGCCAGCCGTGGAACAGCCCAATATTCAACAAGTCAAAGACTATAAGCTCCGGGGTGTATTCAAATTCTGAAACCCTGAAAGACCAACGACAACAATGGAAAAAAAGGAGTGACCGACAAAGATGTCATTGTCAAAGAATAATATATACCTGCAAATGGGCAAATTCAACCGTTTTAGTGACTAATTTTGTTTGACCAGGTTTCAGGTGAAAATAAATAAACAGCTGCCTCCTCATGGCTGAGTTAACATTATTGTAGGTGTTCTACAAAGACAGTCAGAATAGTTCTGTGAGCACGAGGTTGCAAAATGGTTGCACTAGGGAGGTTTTCTCTCCATTTCTTTCCCTTTCCAATACAAGGCAATCTGTTGAAGATCAGTTTCATTGCTTTGTGATGATCTTGAACTTGAATTAGGTATAGCCCTTCCCTCACCAATTTCAATAATGTGAAAGTTGTTGTTAAGGGAGCTAGATCTTTTTGTAGTAAAGCCGCGCATAGCTAATTAATGGCTTTTATGTTGTGTAGGCGTAAAAACTGTCACCTGTAAATTTGCTGTTAGGGGTTGACACAGGAGTGAGACGTTGTAAGTAAGCTAATCTTATAAGTTGTAACCTGAATGCCAACATGACGGTAAAATAAACTGACATTTGACATGGCTTCGTCTAGACACTGGATATCGCTCAGCCGACTACATTTGAACAGTGAAAACCCTGTCCCTTTTCGATGCGTGTTTATATTCTGGCTTGTTAATTTCACTCAGAAATGTCAGAAGGCCTGCTCACAAAGGAGATGAAACCAACCATGGGCGCAAATTGTTGTGTTTTTAACCTTCCCGCCAGCCATTGTTGATTTCACAAATGCACATGGTGGGTCTAGCGGTTGGGGCCTCTCCTTGGCTGCAGCCAGTACATGCAACCAAAATCAAGCCTTGCCTCACTCTTGTCAAACCAGGCTCTAAACCCCAGCCTGCATATGCCTAGGACACAATACCCAACAGAACATTACGCAGCAAACTCTAGCATGTCTATACGCTTGCACACAAGTCTGAGACAGAACTCCTACAGCTCCAAGGCCTTTTGGGGTTCTTCTTTATCTGTGGCCTTTCATGAGATAATCCGCCTCAGGGGAGCAGTCTTTAGTGAATCGACAGAGGGAAGATTGTACAAGACCATTCATCTCTTGCAACTTCTGATAATTTATGACAAGGAATTCAAAACATGTCTCACATAAAATTACAATCGCTATAAGAAATGCCTCATAAAATTCATTAATTCATCTAATCATATAAACAAATTTAGTTAATTCAGGTAATATATCATTGACTTGTATATCAAATGTGTCTTGCAAAGTGTCAATTGTAATATTGGCATTATGCTATTAAAATGACAAGGAGTGATTTTTAATATCTGTTTTGCATGGAAATATTCACATTATGCATACATTTTTATCTTGTCCTGAATTTATAATTATTATCACTCTTATTTCTTTCTGTGCAGAACATGCAATATATGTTTTGCTTAGGAGTTGTCAAGTACACACTGAGTGGGAATGTAATCATAATAGATGTAATTACATGGGTCAAACCAAAATTTCTCACTTTTATCGTGCAAATTTTTCTTGAACATGTCCATGAATCCTAATTACAGTGTCATTAACTCTTTCACCATCATGGTTTGGCCCAAACCCATTGTTATCAACGGTGGTTGTGGATCTGTTTACAGGAAATTAGGGGTGAACAGGAATTTGGGGTGAAAGTTCAACCCTATTGTTTTCAAAGCTCAGGTTGAGTTTTGGCACTATGTATAAGTTGCACCTGAAGCACACTGGCCAAAATCTTCCCTATGCAAACAGTTGGGTGTTCCTAGGGGCCCTTCCATAGCTTTGTGAAGTGACTGGACCCCCTAGAATTATGCCGATTTGTAAAGTTGTTCAGTGTGGGTCCAGTATGCTGCAGTCTTGACACAGGTTAGCAACCGTGTTGTGTTTGAACATCACTCAGTATTGCCGGCAGATCGTCCATGTAGCCGACACGAACACGAAGTGTCTGTTACCGGCTACGAAAAACTATCAAAAATAGTAAAGAATGAGCAACAAAATCACTATCAGTTTTAAGTTGAAGGTAGAATAAGTCTGTACCTTTGTATAAAATACTATAAAAATAGTAGAAAGTGAGCAACCAGCTGAAAGTTAGTCGAGGAGACCTTAACCGCATATCATTTGCATCTCATTGTCGGCTACATGGACTGTGTGCCGTATTGCCCTGTATCTTCTACTATTCAGTGCGCTCAGGCGTAAAACAGAACAAACAAGGATACAGATAGATTTGGTTGTTTTTCATATTATGTCAAAACTGATGCTAAGAGCATGTTTGAGCTTTGCAAGACCGACCCTTACCCTGTGAATTTGACATTGACGTCAAGTCCAGTTTGAAGTTTATGAAATACCGCCATGGCATCATGCATATTCTGCTCATAGTTCAGCTGGGCAGCTTCTGATATGTTCTGGTGAGGGCAGAAAGAATGGCAAAAAAGGAATTATTTACTGTCTATGTTATGGGGCCAGCAGTTATATCTTTGGATGATTTTTTCACTACTTGTTTGAATATCAATTGCAATTTCTTGTTATACTCCCAAAGCTTACTAAAAACATAAGCTCTTTAGCTTGTCAACACAGTGTCAACAACATGTACAAAATACATTGATATTGTTTGCATTTGAATTGTAGTCCCAATTAAAATTCAATTGTCAACATAACAATGCAGTTTACACATGTACAGGTTGAGTTGACAAGCTGAACATTGTTTATATCTCAAACTCAATATGCCTTGGGGAGTAGAACAGGAAACTGTAGTTGATATTAAAAACAAACGTTGTAAAAGAAATCATCAAAATTTACAGATACTGGCCCTATAATCAATGAACACAGAGTTTCTAGCTCTCTAATCATATTTCTATATTATAATATTGTGGTCTAATTTCATTATTAACCATTTCTAAGTCCAACCATTCAAAACAATACCTAAAAGGTCAGTGTGATACACATTGCTGTATATTCTAGAGAGGAAAGTCAGCATGTTTTTTTCTTGTCAGTGATCTTCAATGGTCAATTTTGGTAAAATATATGTTATGTGGGTCACATTTCACTGTACTGCTTGATCTAATAGTGACATATGAACCTGACAGGAAAAGCCAGATAACTTGCTCCAAATAATGACTCTTATCCTGCTAAGTTCATATGTAACTTTTGATGATTTTTCACTATTTTAGATATGTACATCAACTGCACATTTTTTCTACACCCAACAGCATGTTGAAATACCCACTATTCAGCTTGTCAACACAGCGTGTATACGACTAAAGTGTGTGCTGTTGTTTATATTTGAATTTTAATCCTAACTAAAACAACAATTGTCAAAAATGACAATGAAGTACTAGTGTATACATGTACAGGCTGAGTTGACAAGCTGAATACTGTGTATCTCAATATGCTTTGGGGAGTAGAAAAAAGAAACTGTGGTTGACATTAGAAACAAAAAGAGCGAAAAAACACATAAATTCAGCTACTGTCCCTTTACAAATTCTGAACATGAAAGGTTAAAATTTTAACCAATCATAACAGACAGTGATATCATTTTCCTTTGCTTAGCGGTGTAACAAACAAAAATATTTCAAACTATCAGATAAGACTAGAGCCAGATGGGAATGACACATAAGCTTATGGACTAAGCTGTCTCTATCTGCAGAGTATGGCAGAGACTTTCTTTACATTATTATCCTTGAAATGGGATTTTGAATGCGGGATTAACACCAGGTTCGGCATTGAAACAATGCTAATATACATGTACAGATATTATTCGCTTTCAGAGATTATGATGCCATGCAGAAATGTATAGTAGTGGTTGATCAAGAGGTTGACCGCAGTTTTTTTCAGAAGGTGGTATTTTTGATGTTTACATCATGAATATCAACCACCAACAGATGAAATGCTTCATTGTATACAAACATTAACATGTAAAGCACTGCTATTCAACATCCTTTATATTATTGATAATTACAAGTGTTTGAGATGGATGTATCATTGTTAGATATGTTTATGTGATCCCAGGTAGTGCAACAAAATTTATTGGGAAGTCCTGCGATACAAGAATTGGCTTATGGAACCACAGACAACCTTCCCCATCTACTGTCTATGACGGAACATAGATTTGGAAGGTGTCCTGTCAATTCACTTACAAGTAGGGATAGGAATAAATGTAGGAAAGGCAATAAAATGCTGTGAATATGTTGTACACTTTTGATATCTATTTGGTAGATTTGTGATGGAACAGGGCATTAGGAAAACCTGGCAGGCAGTTACATCGATAGGGAAACATGATTTGCTGATGCTGGACATTGCATTGTATGTGGCAATACTGATTGGTTGAAGGCGAGTTATATTTTGCATTTCGCTACAGTTACTGGCTGGCGCAAATTTGCATTTTGTGGAATACACTGATTGGCTAAAGTAAACGTTGTTAATTCTGTTTGGGGATACCAACTGGCTATGGGAAACTAAAATTAGCATTTGGAAATTGTAATTGGTCAGAGCAAATTTGTAGTTCTTACGTCAGTGGCTATTGTATTACCTTTTGTGTTGAGATAATGATTTGAGAGGGAATTTTTCACAAATGTTAATTATTTTCTGAAAAATTCATGAGCCTTTCAAATTGAACAGAATGGCCTGTTGTTGTTTTTCTCCGTAGAACGAGCACACAACACTTGTTGGGAAGAGTATTGATTTTTTGATGGATGCAGCAAAGAATCAACATATATCACTTAGGTACCCATTACTTACTTTTGGTGTCTGTGCTAACATACAGTCCCCAAGGTATTCCATTAGTTGACCTGATGTGATTATTTCCACCATATCCGGTAAAACTATTAGTCCTTTTAAGATTAAAACATTTATTATTGCAATAAGAGGACACGGTCCATTCTCATTTTGTGTCACTATTGGCATGTTCCGACCTTTGAACTTTATCCATTTTACATGGTAGACTGACTGAGATGTACCACCGCCGGCTTGTGAGGTTTCAGGTTTTTCATCAAGTTCTTCACTGCTGGGTTCACCTTGAACAATTTGATTTCCTTCAGCCTTAGCTTGAGACGAGGATGGGTCTGGGTAAATAAAAAAAGGAGAGAATATGTAAAAATAATGACAATAGATCATGTTATGAGTGCATACACTGGTTGACATCCACCTTCCTCTGCCTTGATTTGATTTGATAACATTGTGGTTGATGGTGAGGCTGGACCTGTATCCAGAAAAATGGGAAACGTTACATCTATTTTTGAAATAATGTTGTCTTGTTACCACTCTACCCCTTCACACCAATCACTTCCCTTCTGTAAGTTGACACTTGCATATTCTTGCAATAGGTGCTTATTATAACAATTACAGCAGTAGAATCGTGCCAAACTGACTGACACAGTATTAACCCTCTGAGTGCTGTAATTTATCCAATCAAAATTTTAGTGCAACATTTTACCAATTTCTATGAATTTTTCTATAATTTTTGTGACAATTTTGGACCAAGTGGAAATCAGATTTCATTAGCTACAGTTTCTTATCAAAATTTCGGCAAAAATCTTTAAAAAAATTGACTAGGGTACATTTTATAAAGGCGGCAAACATTGACTTTGGCGCTCAAAGGGTTAATCTCAAAGCCAACAACAGATAACGCTACTCTCTCAACAGGGAAGGAACATTATATGATTCTTTGTTGAAGAAACAAAGCGCAAGATATTTATAAAGTCAAATATCTGGTTAAATGTCTGAACTCCTGGAAAACTATTCCATATAATCAATCAATCATCGCAAGGGCTGTGGTCATTTTCTCAATAATTCTAACAACATTCGTGACATGAATAAATTAATTAATAAAGTATTAGTACTTTATTTATTTTTAAAAACCAATGAATAAAAAATGAGGAATCACTTTGATGATACCAAGTTTATCATTTTATGTCCCATAATCCCTTCTGGTGATAGCATCTGGCAATTTTGATGATGTGAAGCCAGCATACTATGATGTATTATATCTATTTTGGTTTGTCTAAGAATTTTTTGTGAAGATAGTTCTGCTTCTATATTCTGTACAATTTGAATTTATGGAGATTTTTCATATGTTGAGACTGCATTTGGTTAAACAGAAACAGTTGTACGTCAGTTGTAAGTCACTCACCCTTCTCAGACATATTAAAGCTGTATAATAAACTTTTAGCACGTTCATGTAAATCTCAGGAGGTAAAAACTACCGTAACATTAACACATAGCATTAACACATCAACTGCATGCTGTCATTTTCAGTCACCATTTTAGTACGTAATATGGAAAACATATATTATTCAAGTATCTAATATTCCATACAATATCATATCTTGATTGATCATGTTTGTTGGTATTTTACCTTGTTACAGCTATTGTAAATAAAATATAACAGAACAAAGGTCAGGCTATTTGTTAGATCATTTGTTCTGTGTCACTGCCTTTCGTCATTTTGAAAAGTGGATGTGAAATTCTAAAGCGCATGCCATGTTGTTTATGGTACATGGATATGGCACCTGGTACAAAACAGGACAGGACGAGAAGAGCACTTGGTTCGCCCTAAGCTTTTGCAAAATACAATAACACTATTATCTTCTGAGTATGCCTTCATTCATTCATATTGAAACACACTCTAAGACAAGAACATCACTACAATGAGGAAGATGGTCCCACTTTTCTTCAGATGTACACTGCTCTGAAATGAGAAGTATATTGTGATATTGAATAATAATTACCAATAGCCATTTAGTCGGTAGCATTTAGTACATTTCTCTGAAATGGGAAGTGTATTTTGGATATTGAATAAGAATTACCAGTAGCCATTTTGTCGGTAGCATTCAGATTACAAACTCAAAATCACCTGCAAATATTAGACCTATAGTGACGTCACGATTTTACAGTCATTGTGTATATTATTTGAAGCATCTTTGCTAGTATTATAATGTTTGACTTCATTATGGGATGCAGTTTCAAGTTCGCTTATTGGCACTTTGACAAACAGCAGTGAACTGGTAAAACTCCTTCAGCTGGAACTTTTGATGTGCTTTCCGTTGTTCATTTTGTATTACATGTTTAGTTTGACTGTTTCTTGTTATACTCTCGCAATTATATCAAAATGACTGGTGCTCAACTTGCGTACACAGCTTTCATGTGTGTATGATATATCTGTTTCCACTGACAACTGAATAACACTTACACTCCGGACTAGAATTCATTTGTCAACAATAACATGGCATATTGCATGCTGTGTGTACTTTGCATTTCATCATACTTTAGGAAGACGAATGAGAAAATGCTGGTAACATTCAGCCAACCAATTGGATAACAGCTTCCAAGAAGCTGCACATTAGCCCAGAAAATGTACTTGTTTGCTTGCTTGCACAAAAATGATGACAGTATCATAAAAAATTACTGCTACTGTCACAATATGATCTTACCAACACAGGAGACTTCCATTGCTTATTTGCAGTTCTTTTAAACAAGAGGTTTGATAAAATCAGCGTGATTTTGTTTTACAGGAACCGTGTCTTAATTTAGCAAGACTACAGATTAGTGGACACAGAAATTTTGTTTGAATTGTTAGTCACCTAGGGATCCACTCATTCCATCATTTATTTATTAGCCCCAAAGTAAATGCCTTTCAGTTCCCAACTAATGGTGTGTCCACTAATCTTAAGTCATCCCACCAACTATTATACGTCGAATAGCCAAGCCGAGTTACTGTACCATGAGATTCAAAGAATTGACCACTTGACATGTTGGTGGCACGATAAAAAAACTTACATAAAGCCATTGCTTCTCGTATTTCGGTGTCATTGTGTCCAATTTTTAAGGATAATGTTTTCGCTTCTATTTGTCAGTTTCACTCACCAGTTTCATCGACTTTTGTATCAAATTCTTCGGTCATCCCTTGTTTACTTGGTGGCGTACGATCGGCAGAGTACGGCTCTTCACCGGGACTTGTTTGGGTTTCGTCTGCGCTCGCGTCGTCTTCAACAAGCTGAAGGCTACCACGAATATCGAACTTTTCGACTTCGCTACCGGTATCCATAGCCCCTTCTGATTGTGTGTCATCATCATCTGGACTTGATTTTCCGCCGGTCGATTCATTGGGCAGTTCTTGCCCGTCTGCGTCGCTCTGGTTGGTTTCAACAGCAGGGCTTCCTCCTGCTTCTTTGAATTGGTTCGGCGAAGTCGTCCCATCTTCGCCATCCGGATGGGACTGCACCGATATAGATGGTTCAGACATTGGCAATAACACAGTTCTAAGGTATCACACTAAACTTTCCCCTTATCAGGTTCTGTAATTTGGAAATTTAAGCTTGCTTAACCCTGGCCGTTAGATGATCAAAACATAGAAGGTTTTTGCGTTCGCCATATTGTGATGACATCATGTGGGTTTTACTATATTTCGAAGGCGTGCAAAGTTTGAGATTGTTTAAGTTAATATCTTTCGAAACTTGTATAAGTATTGTTTTTGAGACTTGACGACTTTTTAGACTCTATAACATTATTTGGATCTCCAAACGAGAGAAAGTATTTCGTCAGAAAAAGTACTGAGCGTTAAGAGTTTCTTTCTTCACCCTGTTTAAACAGTACAAAAAATAATAGAATCGTCCAAACACTTAAATTTACGCATGCGTATTTGGTAGGTATTTCTACCATTTTGAATCTGTCTTGAGAATCTTTGTTGGAAACTTTGTTGTGTTTCTTCTTTTGACGTTGTTGCAGGAATTTCGAACGCAATCGCAGTTTTGGACATTGCAGCGTCTCAAACGTTGATCAGTGGAGTGCCTTAGTTTCAGGATACGCAAATTACCGGGAAAGTAACCCGTTGCTGTCTCGACGTCTCTTTGGATCGCGAGTGTTGACTGGTTGTGAGTGAATGTTGGGTTCATTTTCTGGTGATCCACGGATTCAGATGGACACTCCTTTTAAAAAGTTTTACGCAACACATCGAGGTCGCTTGAGCAACAGTTCTATTACTTACAACTTCAGACAGTATCGGATCATTCGCCGAAATAGTTATCGGGTGGAATCGTAAAAATCGAGTTACAGGGAACGCCTTACTTTGAAAGAAGACCCTCTCTACCTAGTTTCGTTCGAGCCAGCAGTACCGTAAGTATTATCACACAGAGCAGTGCGACCATGTCGCGTCATTCAAATATGCTTGCCTTTCATTGTGTCATTTGGGTGCACCTATAATATTCATGACTACCAGGTCATGCCCATATGCGCCAATTTTGTGTTCGGTCATGAATTTCAACTTGAGCAGTTTGGCCAAAGGAAAATGTTACTTTTGAACAATATCAATATTAACTTTTAAAAAAATGTAGTAGAATTTTAATGCAACATTTTGGAACGCATGACATTTTTTGATTTAAGTCGGTCGCGTGAATGTGAAAATGCTTTCATAAGTCAGACAGAATTTCATCCACAAGAAACCAACAAATGTTTTGACCCAGTTTTTTTTGAAATACCAGACGAAATGTTTTGATCAGTTAGATGCGGGACGTCACAATATTTTAGCATGGTTTATGGGACACCGACGACGATATGCGATGTGGTATCGATAGCGTTTTTTCTCCTGTTCAAATAAAACTCAAAAGTTACTTTTTAAAAAATGTTAGCCATGTAAACGTAAGATTACTATCATTGCATCTCGTAAATGTGCTGCTGTATTTTATGTTTAATGTATGATCATTTATCCAACCTGCCACCCCTATTAGCAAAAATAATAAAATCCGGAAAACCCGTCAGATTTTCCCATACATTTCTCTGTAGCGTCTGTAAATGGCTGTTCCGCACAATACGTCTGGCTCCCTTGTAATTTGGTAATGTAATACCCGTGTGACCCAATTGTGTCCTTTAAAGCCAAATTGTTATTGTTGCTATGCCTGTCGAATTTTGACATGTTTTTGCCAAAGAGAAACTTAGTTTTCTTCGGAACTAAGAGTGAATCGCGATGAAGTACGCGATCGCAACATTTAATCCGAACAATAATGTGCAGGAGTGAGACTGCAAGATAGAACAGCGTCGGCCTGTGAAAACACATATGCAATTTTCCCACGGTTCTTTGTATGTAACACGACGTTGGATCAACTCCTAGCACGTTTCCTTTCCGTCTCTATTATTAGAAAAAAGTCTCTATTCTCACGCGAATTGTAATATCCTAATCGACGTGTCAAAATTTTATGTGTACGTCGATTTTTACCTCAGAAAAAATTGGCGAATGTTGGGCTGTGATCATTTCTCTAAGTTGTGAAGTGAACTACTGGTGAAGACCACTGAACTCTACCACAGTGTACAGTACCATAAACAATGAACGAATTAGTGAGGCGATACACACAGGTAAACCCAATTCAGATGAATTTTTAAAGTTGCATGAAAGTTATTTTATTTTATCAACTGAGGTATTTATTACATGTTCGCCGATTTTTTTTTATCCGTGAAATATCTTCCCTCCCAAATTTTGCATGTGGTGCGTATTATATTTGTGCAGTGGAAACTCACTGGGCCTTGCTGGAGTGAGACCAGTTCTTTGTTCCTCAAGTTGACACACACTCCACTGGCGGCCGGGCAGGGATCTACAAAGAATATAACAGAACTCAAATTAAATTACTGTAAAATCCAGCATTCTATGGTAGAGAAGCTATACAATAAGTTTCATTTCTCCCCTCCCTGTTACTAAAAACTGTTGTGAACTACTGATTTTGAGTATTTGTGTTATTTTGTAGGGTTTTGTGTTAAATTTTAAGTAGAGCTAAATCTGAATGCTTTCTTGTCGGGTACCTCTAAGTTATGATAATTTATTACACTTACAGACCAAACACAAAGAGGCACCAGCGTTGTCCACCTGCACCATACACATCTCAGCCCTGTTAAAATATTTTGTTTTGTGATAAATGTTATCAAAAGACCCATTTGAAATCATAATTTAACTTGGCCGTCTTCTCAATTTTTACAGTACATGTGATTTTATTTTTGTGATTTACAAATTGATAAACAAATGGCAAGCCCTGAGATTTCAAAAAAGTTTACTTAGAGCTACTACTCAAGCATTTCTCGTGTTCTTTTTTTCCCCCTTTGTCTTTTCAAGTGTAATTTTTGCGTTTTCTTTGTTCAGGATTTGTGTTAATTTTAAAACTCCTTATCAAATTTTAATCTCTGTTCAATGAATATTACAAGGTGTAGGTATGGTTTTTATTATTCAGTTGCAAAGGGTGTTTTAGCCACTTGCTGCAATGTCAACAGACAAGAACAAATATAGTTCCTCTTTAAATCTAGCTGCTAAAATCATGGAAGAAGTCCACCCTACATTTTTTAAAAACTCAACAGCGCTTTTACAAGTCTACATGCCCATTATTTTTCTGTGCTGAATTACATTGCATGTTTTCTGACCTGTATATTCATTCATTGACATTCTGGTCTGAATCACACATGTCCACAGTAGACCAGCCAGACCGTTTGACCACAGGATGAACTGGGCTTGGTTCCTTTGACTTCCTTCACAAAGGTGAAGTGGTGACACAGGGGGTGGGGGATGAAATTCCTCTCCAATAGGATAGAGTGTAGGCTGTTCTGCTGTGGCCCTGCCCATTTGCAAGTAATTTTTAAGGTCTTCACACCTCCTTCTTGACATACAGTTCAAACCAGGGCAAACCACATTGTCGTGGTCAGTAGAACTTGCCTTTATGATTCTGAAATTTTATTGTAAAGTAGTAACCCACACATCACAAGTTTTAATCTGACAGGCATTTGCTGTCATTTTTTGGTTGTGAAAGGATGTGGGTGGGTTGACCATGATTTCAAATTGAAGTGGAAAATGTTTGATAACAGTTGAACTCCATATTCTCATATAAAATCACTTATATGGTAACTTTTTCTCAACACTGATTATGTATGGCCGCAAGTTTTGTGCCATTTTAATGTACACACAACACATATATATATATATATATATATATATATATATATATATATATATATATTAGTGAATTCTGGTCCAGGCTAGAATTCAAATGTATCCGATAATAACGTGGATTTTAATTTTACGAGACATGTAGATACTGTGTCATCAGTCTAGATACTTGGTGTTTCAACATGCTTTTGGGGAGTAGAATTGCAATTGATATATAGACCAAAAATACTGAAAAGTTATATCAAAATATCAAATGTTACATCTGCGTGTACTACTGGCCGTTTTTAGTGGGGTGATGGTGGACGAACGAAATCACACTCTTGAAACCATGAGTTAATCCTTGTAAATATCACAAGTACGCTGTTGAGGCCATTGGCTGGCTGCTTCAGCTGCAACAGGTGAGGTAACCTGTACAGTATGTATGTTATCACATTGTGTGTGAAACAAAGCTGAATAGAATACCATGGGCAATCACATGGACTGTGGTGAAATTCTTATGGAGCTTCTTTAAATTAAGTTTGTCTGCTCTATTTCCTACACTGGTCTTTTAAGAATAGTGAATTAACAGGTTCTCTTTTGTTGAAGTGTAAAGATTGAAATGAGGTCAAAGGTTATCATACCTTCAGACAGTTCACAAGCATATATGAAACACTGTCAACTTGATTGTAACATAGTTCCATGATTGTAATTGGAGACACTTTTTTTGATCCACTTGTTTTTATGCTAATTGTTGGAGGTGTCAAAGTGGTTATTTTTTATGTGATTTTATTCTACATAAATTATAGGATATTGCCAACAAATCAAACAGAACCCTGTTAACACCTATTGAATAAAGAAAACAAAAGCTCAATGCAAATATACAAATTAGTCTCAAGATGGTCATCTGAGTTGAGCTGGCTGTCAATTTATTTCTGCTTCCTGACATGTCAGTGACAGCTTACTTCTATATCCGAGACTTCCCGCTCTGCAGCATGCATGGATGCACGTATACATTTCCGAAATATTATTGAAGTGGAACTATAATCTCAATAAAAGCTTGTAATTTACCAGTTATTGTGTATAAATCACTGTCACCTTTTACTACTTTGACAGAAGTCTGACAAGCTCTGAGACTTTCAATCTTCCAGTCAACTCACTCATCTGTGCATAGCTTAGTTGATCAGATGGGAGTTTAACTTAACCCAGTTGTAAATGCCCCAGTACATCCCTTTTATGTTTGCAACGTAAACTGGAATGGTGTAAAACATGTGCTTTTTGCAGAAATTGCGGAAAAATCACATCTATTGACTGATGACTTTGTCACAATATATATATTTGAGTCGACACATTTGTAGTTTGAGTTCATGGATTGTCAAAGCTGAATATACCAGTGATTAAAACTGATGTGTATAACATCATTTGGCAATTTCAGCCTGATACTCCAATTTGGTTATGGTGGTGCTACATTTACAAGAAATGTATATAATACAATTTGTAAAGCACTGAAATGGAATAATAATGTTGAGTTATGAAGTATTATAACTATAACTGAAGCACTGTGTGTGACATCATGTTGCAGCTCCATGAGTTAAGAAAAACAAACAATCTAATAGCCTTAGTATACATTGATTTTTGCCTGTGTTGACTTGTAGTTGAATTTATGTGTGTGTTGTTGACATTGCAATTAATTTCAACACCAGTGGCCTGTATCTTATAAGTCAATAAAGTTCTCTGCATCAATCCTGTTAAAAGTAATCATTTTCCTCAGGGATAACAGTTATAAGATTGAATTTCATGAAAATCTCAATTTTTGATGAAGTTACAGATCAAACTCTCTTTTCCTGGATACTGTTTGATTTGATAATCCTTCTGTTCCGTTCCCATAGACTGCCTGACTTTGGTAGTTGTTTTTAAGTTTGAAGATCTCACATGGGTGTAAAAATGTTCAGCAAACTTAAAGCCCCCACTCAATTATCAGATTTATCTAATATAAATATTATTTTCTTGATAAAATATTCAATGGAAAACAAAAGAATGACAAACTGTTAATGGGCTGCTGACACATTTGCTAATGCGAGAACCTGGGATTGAGAAGGGCGCCTTTAAACAGCTTGTCTAAAGAGGATTAACTTGCCTATGACAGTGGATTTGGATAACGTGATTAGAAGCAGCTTTGATCAGAAATAAGTTAATATCGACATTAATACTTCGTTCATACAGGCAAAAATTGAAACGTTTCAGCGACTTTATTTGTGATTTGTAAACACAGGGGATTAATAGTTTGGGTCCGCTCGTGTCCATACTCACAAAATTAAGCCATTGTTTTGATATTTAAGACGTCTTAATGCGCCCTCTCGAGTTCAAAAGGTGTGTATGGCCAAGCATACTGCATAACAAGATGGCTGAAACGAACGACGTCGTACTGGCTGTAAAGAATATGAAAGAGGCTCCCCACCGAACTATCCAAAATGTTTTTGTGTCGAGTTTGTGTTTTATTCGTTTCTAAATTGTGTTCCTACATTCTTATCCGATTGTTTGTGTTAATAAAAATGTTTGTTTCGCCTCGCCATAAGCTTTCCTCACACAAACAAAACATTACCGTCCACACTAATCCAAACTTCCCTACAAATATCCGAGGCGAAACAAACATTTTTATTAACACAAACAATCGGATAAGAATGTAGGAACACATTTTAAAACGTATCAAACACAAACTTAATGACTCAATCGAATATTTTTGTTCCCAATTAATAAATCATATAGACAATCTCAATTCTCGGTTTATGGCAATTTTTGTCGACTGATAAAAGTCTTTTCATCTTCAACATTCCATTCTAATTTCACCTACGGTAGGCCTATATAATATCCTAACCTCCTGTGACTTTCCTTCTAAACGTTGATTTGCCTTGTGCACCAAAGAGATGCTGTATTTTATGCCAAACGATGAAAAAAATATGTGAAGAAATAACCATGTATCAGTCAGTACGGCAGGCGAAACCCGGACGGCCATACCGATTGGAGACAGAGCAGAGTAGATCGAAACGCAAACGGGGTGTTATTATAGGAAAGGCGGTGACTTATTTTACAGCTGAATAAAATGCTGTCTCTGGTTGTGTAAGTCTGTTGATCGAAATATATATTTTGTTCCCAGTTGATTAATCATGGGGGATGGCAGTCTCGATCTCCCCTTTATGGTTCGATATTTACTGACTCGTTCCCTCTCATTTTTGTCAATCAATGAAAGCATTTTCGTCTTCCATATTCAATATTACTTTGACCGATGTTACATCCTGACCTATACTGTCATTAGTTTTGACCAACGTACAAAGATATTGCCCATGCGTCCGGCTGATGAGATGTTTTGCAAAACGGTGAAGAAATGGGGGCCCGGGAGACATCGATGTCAGTCTTTCCGGACTGTTTACATGTAGCTAATAGGGGATATCAAAGGAGATGAATCAGTTAGTTGAATAAAACATAACTTTCGGACTTATTTTATGTCAATTTTGTCAATGTCGGACTTTTGATTCAAGAGAAACCAGAATCACCCACAGAGATGTCTGTATTAAACACGACGCACAATTGGGAATAGTTTGTTATGCTACTGTCGGTCTCAGTCGTGGTGTCTCTCCCATAAAATTTCGAAGCTATAGGTCTACACTTGTCGTTTCGATTCACAGGTAGCGGTACACCGATGACCAGATATTGTACTGTTCTTAAAACTAGTCTAAGCAATTTTACGACACTGCACTATTTGCCATCGTGTCTCCCCGTGAACGTCCTTGAATCTATGGACGTGACCATTGTAACAGTTTTACTGCGCCCATTAGAGTGTAAACCCCTGTTCGTTACCAGCAGAATACTTTTTAAAGTTCTGTACATCAGTGTACACTGTGTGTATAAGCCCTAAACCTAGTTTAATTCAATTATGGAAAGGTATTAAAGAATAAAGGGTCGTTACAGTTGCTAAAATTGCGAGAAAAACGGCACTTTTTACTCAAATAGTCCTATTCACAAGCTCTATTGTTTTAAATCACGTCCATGGTGTGCTGTTGATTTTCATTCTTTCGTGCAATTTCATTCGCTTGAAGCAATTATCCTTTCATTTGACTGCTCTGTGGGACTCTTCTGAATATGTGTTTTGGATAAAAAGAACTCTACAGTGAAAGACATAAACTTCGACGGTGATAGGTATACAATATCGGTTCTCGACGGTGATAGGTATACAATATCGGTTCGATGTGTGAAAATATACAGATTACAAGTTATTTTAGAAGTTCTCAAAACCAGTAAAAATAATTCTGCGCTCCACTTATTGATAATTTCTTCTTGTAAACGTCCTTGAATCCGTGACCGCGACCATTGTTTTCGAAGTGTTCGACGGTGGATGATCGGTAGATTAATGAAGATATATGTTACTGAACTATCGTGTGATTGTTTAATAGCATGGTTAGGTAATAGACGGTGTAGTCTGTAGAGGCGGTACGGCGAAATTCCACGGCCCAAGGGAGCGTACATCGCATGGTTTCTTACAACGAACCATAGACAGAGCCGTCGGTTTCCATAGCTACTACGTGAAATCCGGCCTCACCGATGTCCCGGGCCGATGTCCCTGTCCTGATTCGGAGAACAACTTTCAAGCTGCGTGTTGAGGTTCAGATGTCCGATTTTTTCATATTCAAAAGGCTTATTGATTTACAGAGAACGCCCGTCTTGTTTTTAGCTTTAACTTAGCGCAAGATGGCAATTGAAAATTCAAAGCCAAATAGCCAGTGGGAAAAAAATAGACGACTCGCTCTCACCAGCGGTCGAGGTCGCAATGAAAAAAAAATCGAAGTCTCTGAAATCGGTATCATTGCTCCGCCATGTTTATTAATGGTTGTACGGCCAGTTTAAAGTCACAGACTTTCTTCAAGGTAAAGTTCATATAATTGCCATACCACGAAGTTCCCTGTGCATTTCAATATGTCTATTTGGAAGCAAAAGCGCCACGGACATTCGATCGATGGTGATGAACTTTCTCCAGGGCGTGACATGTCACCAGTTACGAACTTTACCGGTTTTCGATACGAAATATGCAATATATTATCAGCGTTGTTCACGTTGTGTTTTGAGTTTGATATGGAATATAACAGGAAAACACTAACAATTAGAGTGACGATAGAGACCATGCCCGATACGAAAAATTGACATCAACTACTTGCAATGAGCAGTGACCTGAAACTTCAGACTGATATATAAATGTCGACAATATAAAACATTGAAATGCCGGAGAGAGAGAGGGAGAGAGAGGTTTACGTGGTCGCGAACTGATTATACTCTTTCGGATATGACTTCGGTGTAGACGATACACAGACATCGAAAATGTACACCTACTTTCCAGAAATTCGACTAATCTTATAATAAAGAGTGGAACAAATCCAAAAGTGTTGGTGGAAGTAAATCTTCAGATGTTGGTTTTCTAAAGTTAGATAATACTTACAGAAATATGGTCGTCATAGTCTTCTTTTAAAAACTATTATCTTCAACACCACGTTTCTTATGATCGGTGATGTCATTTTTATTATTTTTACAAACTTTCAATGCATCAAACGCTATAAGACTATCTCATCTGCCTGTCAAGGAGTTACAATATATTTCCAAGGGCTGGCACACGATGTCAACTTACGTGTCGTCCGTCGAGCGGCCGGTGGCAGTCTCACAGATTGTTCCGTTTGTAATCGCGGCCACTTTGATTTTGATGTGACACCAACGTGCGTTAGAGGTTTTTTTGTTACGAAATTTGTCGACCTCACAAAATTTCACAGTCCATGCTTTGAAGCAGTCTCAACATGGCAAACATGTCTCGCTTAAATTTCATCCTCGTCGTTCCAAATTAAATTCGACCACTAAATTATTTCGGCAGTTTAATTTCCTATTAATTCGACGTTTTTCAAATCGTAATGAATTTTTTCTGGTCGAATTGATAGGGTTTTTGGTAGCAAGCTTATCTCTTCGTCGGACCAGTATACAGCGAGATGTAGTACTGTGTTCGGCAGCCATGGCGAAAGTGAATATTGTATATTGGTTGTTGTTTGTTTTATGTTACAAATACCTGTCGCGTGAGGGCGTTTGAAACGCTTCTGAAGCGGCTCAGTCTGTCCACACAGCGATTTGCGGATAGAGTTAATCCCTACAACGGCTCTGGTCGGGCCGACTAAACCGTCTCAAATCTGAAACGCTTCAGAACCACTTCGGAGTGTCCACACATAACTTTCTGTGTCAGTATTGGCCCAGAACCGTTTCAGAGACGTTTCAATGGCCTGTGTATGAACGGCATATAAAATATCATGTACCTGAGATAATACATTTTTGCACAGACCGTAGATTTTTTATATGATTTCCCTGACGCTGGTTGGCTTTTTCTTTTACCTGCATTGATAAAAGTTACTTACTTGTTTTTATGGTGTCAGCGGATGATATGGTGTCCAGGACCCTACAACTGCTTCTAGTCCATATAGCTTGGGCCTCAAAAATGAAATTCTTAAACTTTTGCTCAAATTTTCCTCACGTAAACTTTCAACCATTCTCTTTCAAAATCAAGAATGAAAATCGGAGGTCACTGCGCAAAATTTGGTACCAGAGAAACAAATTATCCAATATTTACCTATTTGAAATTCAAAATGGCCGCCACACCCATGTTATCTCAGCGTTGTGGACGCCAATCCTCACAACTTTCCATAAGCTTCAAAATGTGCCCCACAAGTGGTAGGCCAAAAGGTTTGTCTGACCCTGATTTGTAAACTGTGATGTGAATCTGCATTGGGTAAATACGACTGGTGTGGTGAAAATTCACCCTTTTCTGTAGAGAAAATGGGGGGTTGTCCCTGTTTACCCTCGACCTTACAACATGTTTTGAACTGTGGAATTTCTCTGAATCTGCCCTTCGTCAGTTCATGCAAAACTTAACATTTGCCTTTGAGTCAGAAAGACCTTTATTGAATAAGTGATGTGTCAATTTGACCTAAAAGGAACACTTTGGACTTTAGTATTAGTAATAAAAGAACCAATAATGTGGTTTAAATGTTCCAAAATGTTCAAAACAGGATAAAAATGACACAAAAAATAATTCAGATTGGAACATGATTTCAAACTTCATGGCCATTCTGATTGCAATTGTGCAAGCTAAGAATTTCTTTAGTGAAGTTGACTCTTAAATATAATGTCAATTGTTGCTACAGAAAGCTTTACACAAATCATATGAAGTGTAAGTTGTATCAATTATGACAGATCCAAGAATTGACATTGATGGTATTTCATTGGATACTTACATTTATGTAGTTGATGACAGGTATCTGCTATATAAGTTGACCTTGCATGTTTGATAGTCGAATCAGTCATGTCTGTTATGAAGTGAAATTGCTCCAGGGTGCAGAGGATTAAGTTTCTCATTTTTTTGTGAATTTGTTGAAAATTAAACATCAAGAAAAAAAAGTCTTGAAGTCCATCATAAAGTTTACTACTACTGCTGTGGTGAAGTAAGGTTACATGATGCAATTTGTGAACTTGTTGTTGATTATTTCCTCTTTATAATGATGGATGTTATACAAAAAGTAATTGATTTAGTTTAGTTGCCTATATCCAAAAACACACTAGACTTCTCTGTGAAGTGTGTTGGCCCATACTGATAAGACCATATCGGGGAACCAGTGCATTGGGATGAAAGTCAGTCCATCAGTTTTCATTGTGAATGGATACAATGCCTGCTTATCAAGTCAAATACACTGGGTAAGCTTATATGGAGAGTGCTTGTCAATACCCAACAATGCGCATACAAATTACAAATGCAACAGACAGGGTTCCAGATCACAGAAACAATTGTCATACATTGCTGAAATAGTTGCTGTTCTTCAATCTCAAATTTCAGATTTTGTGGTTTGTTTTTGTTATACCCAATGATACAAGTTCTTAACCGTCCAGAGAGAAGTTGCCTATGCTTTAGGATTTGGTTTCTTTGAATAGGAGTTTAAATGTATTCTATATAAGTTTACTTTTTTTATGAAATAAATTATTGCAAAGTAAAACTCATGTTTCACTTTGAAGGAAGCTTGCTTTTCTGTGACAGTGTGGGCATAATCAAGGTGTTTATCCTGTACAGCATTGTGGATGACTATCCATGGGATGTGCATATTGTGATGTATGGTAGCCGCTCAGTGGACACGCATGTACACACCAGGCACAGCAGTGGAGTAGAAGTTTTGACCCAGAATGAGTGCACTTAAAAATGTCCAAATTAGAATAATCACAATGACAAACAAACTAAGTCCTCTATGGGATTACAAGACTCTCTTGAATTGTCTTGTCTGATGGGCGGCGGCTAATGAAGTATTGAGGAATCTATTGTGCTGTTGAGGATGACACGTTAGAGAGCCATCATAATCAACTGGTTTGACATAAGTCACTAGATGTGTCATTGTTAGAGGTACATACAGACAGACACACACTCACAAAAAAAGCACTGCCTCGGCTATTGTCAATCACAAGGCTGGAGCCACTAATCTGTTACAACATTTTTAGGTGCTAATACCTGCAGCTAATCCATGGCTAGTAAGTGGTTCTGAGTGGTGGCAAACTGTACGGAAAAAGAAGGGGGAAAAAGAGCCTGCAGCGTTTTTCCAACTTCCTGAGTGCCACTTTGATGACAGGTATTCTAATAGCCACCAAAACAGTGGACATTGATTTGTACCCGTAAACAGCCATGAAAATTGTGGAACTTTAAAAATCTTACCTCAAGTGAGACAAAAGTTTATAGGTCCTGTCAAAAGCAAAAGGTTTTGACCTTCATTCTGCTACGATACTATGGACGTTCAAGTTTTTAACTAACTACAGTAAGATCATGTGGATGGCTTCTCTTCCTGACTGTCCAAGCCTTGTAAAATTGAAATTAACTTGTTAAACTGTGGTTGCAAAGTAACTGTTTCATTCAAATCCACTGCAACTTTAAGTATTTAACTGTGGACATGCTGTCCCATAAAATGGCATCGTTTAAGAGTTGAAAACTCAAACGTTGGTGTTTTAAACTGCACCTTCAACATCAAAGGTGGCCTGCCATGGCAAGTGTATGCAACCATTATTTCTGGATTTGGTGGGACTTTTAGGTATCCCATTGTGTTGTGCATAGCGTTGCAAACCACCATCGGTGGGATATTGTGTGTGTCTATTGTGAGTGGTTTTCATTGAATGTTTGTAACACAAGCACCCAGTGTGAATTATTTGAATTACTGTTGCTGTAGCCATCCTTGTGAGATCCCTCTCAAATTCTCTCTCTCAAGTCATCTGATGCAATGCCAGCATTAATGTGCAGTCACCAGCTTACAGATGTAACAACCGTAGTCGTCAGTATAGCAGCTCAGTTTCAATACAAAGTATGATGCTCACATGTGTATTAGCCCCCAAATCACAATGTTGTAGCTCCAGGACAGCGCATGCTATAGTTCACGATATTTTAAACAATAATCAATAATGTTGCATCTGCAGAGGTTAGTTACCAATGCAGTTTTGTATCAAATTAGCTTATTTGTTCCTTAATTCTGCAATCCTCTGTAACGGATCAGGGTTACGACGCAAGATTTTGAACCCAACTTGCAGGTACCGCATGTTGATGGAGTCAAGGGTGGCCTGTTGAAGCCATTGTCAGTGTAGCCCGCATCAGAAAGATGACCTTTAATATTTAAAACTGGCTTCTCCCTCCTGAGTATGAAGTCTCCACAGTTCTGAGAACACCATATCGTACAGGGCAGAAGCAGCACTTTGCCCTGTGATCGTTCTTTTTGTGTTTCATGTCCACATTCAGGGTCAACTCTCTAAATGGTACATGAAGTTTCAATTTTGTACCACACAGGCTTGAAACTGTTGATATTTATCATCAACATACGCTGACCTGAGTTTTATTTCACAACCCAGTCACTTCCATCAAGGGCAGGAAATATTCCAGAAAACCAGCAGGAAATATTCCAGAATACCAATCTTTTCCCTCTTCAGCATCTCACTGCACTATATCAGAGCTCGTTTCCATCATAAACTTCTGAAGTTTGTGATAAAAGGTCCTTCTTTACATGTACCGGTACATGGAAGTGTGTCTGTAAAGGCATTCAGCCTATGCAACTGTTGCATAAGTGATTTCTGTAGTATCTGTACCCACTTTCCCACCAACTGCCCGTTTAATGTATGAACTGTTAGTTTTAGGATTCATTGAAGGTTTGCACCACTTTGTAAATACTCTGATCTCCACCACAAGTCCATGCTTTCACTCCACACTATCATGACACAATTTAAATTCCTTGCACATGTTTGTATCAGGGAGACCTTTAAATCTTAACACCATGTCACTGTTGACTTCCTCACTCAAATGCCTGCCGAGTATCTCAGGTCAGATGAAGTTAATCATGCAGATTCTTTCTTTACTTGATTAAAATGAACGTCTGTACTTATTTTGTATTTTTGTTGAATTTTCACAGGTTGATTCCGACACCAACAACTATCATGGTTTACTAGTGCCTTTGCCGCATCACCCACTCCACAGAGAGAGCGATAATTCAAGAAATCTTCCGATTGATCAGTTATCCAGCAATATCAACTATGCCAATGAGCGCCTTCCCAAGATGAATGAGATGACGACAAACAAGACGACGGCTAATGGACAGTCCAACGCTGGCGAAACCAGTAGCCGTGCCAGTTCCGCTCTGAATGGGCATTCAACATCAGACTACCACAGTAGAAATTCCTACATCACAACAACATCATCAGGTGGTGGAGCGAGGCTTGGGTCAACAGCTACATCCAACACAAGTAAGTGTGGGTTACTAACGCTATTTTATTTTCAAGAAATCACATTTCTGGTATAGTTTTCTTAGATTTGATCATTGTCAGATTTCATCCTCAAGTTTGTTTATTTGGCTGCCATCGCTTGACCCAAACTCATTGTTGTCAATAGATCAGTGTGGAGCTGTTTGTACGGAATCTTGGATGACCAGGTTATAATTTTGACAGCTATTAGATTACCTGTACATGTATCTCAACTCTTTGCGACAACTGCTTATAAGTGAGAAAAACTACCTTGCATGAAGTTCAAAATGTTTGAAAAATTCAAAACATGGGACCTTTCAATTCAAAGGTGAACTTGAAACTGAACTGGGAAGTCAGAATTTATATGCTCATTAGATGATGCATGAAACAGTTGGCTTTAAATAGTAACTACTGAACTTGACAATGAGCCTACTGATTATGTCTCCCAATGCCAATGTCACCCAGGATAAAATCTGTTGTTCATCAGACGAAGTGTGAAAACAGGGTGGCTCCTACTGAGTATGTCTGCAAGCAGCTTGTCAGACATGCCAGAACTGATTTGCTTCAAACTTGACACAGTTGCTTCATTGCATATGACACCAATTGCCAATTAACTATCTTCACATTAGTTAAATTTAGTGTAAAAGGCCTTTAGTTATGGTAGTGGGAAAAATAGACCAACAAGTTGAATGTGAGAAAACTAACACCCGTTTGAAAGTTACAGGGGTTAAAAAACCTTGTACTTAACTTCACCTCAAATATTTTGTCATGTCTGTTCATAAAATCAATGTGTGTTTTGCAACAGCGGTTCAGCGTTAACAAACTCCTGGTTGTTGTCCTCACACTCCAAACAATACCAATGAGTTTGTTTTAGAAGCGATGAGTAGTGGTCTGTGAACCGTGCCTTCTTCTTGTCAGTGGTAAAATATTTGTGTATGTTGACATGGAGGTCTTCACCTGTGATATATCAGGCAGGTCATGTCATTTGGTGCAGCCTTATTATGTTTCACTCGACAGACTTAATCAAGAATACATGAGGTGCTGATTTCAGCATGCCATGCCTAAGAAACTCCACTGAAACGTGGCCTTTTTATCGGTCCAGATACTCTCAGTATTTTCAATAGTCGGTGAAAAAAAAATTAAGGCATGATTTTATTTGATTGGGAATGCTTAGTGATAATCTTTGGGAATATATCGTGATGACTTGCAGGAGAGTGAGTTTTGTCCCGGGACTTTGTAACGATAGGCTCTTCATTCCATGAATATGTCAGCAAGTACACTCTCTCATGCATGGATAATTTCATGGGAGTGTGACAATCATAACTTACTCTCAAAATGATCATGAAATGCTTGTGACAAGGGGGGGTCATGTTGCAGGTCTATTTGCAAAACAACTAACTGGGAGGCAGGGATAAGAGTGTTCTCTCTTTATTCTGTTGTGAATTACTTGGCAAAAAATTCTGGGTGAATTCCTGCTGAGGAGAGCGTTTACACAGGCAAATCACTGGATACTTTTAGAAATTGTCTCAGTTTACTTTGTAACAGAAGTTCAAGTTGAAGTTCACGCTTGTGTGTCAGCATGGGTGTATCTGATTTCTGACCGGGTATACACATGTAATACACTGGGGACCATGAGAGTGTTGGGGACCATGCTAGTACAGCTGACGTTGCAGGCCATTTCTCACCATTGGAATGACCTTTCACAGGTTTTATAAGGACACGGCTAGGTAAACATTCCCTTTCTCTCTGGTAAATATTTATGTAGGTCTTACGCTTCCCTGTATGGGAAAGTCCGCAATGTTTGGGTTTCGGGTTGAACACTTAATTCAGATCAGTTAAAGCAATACAGAATGGGAAAGTCTTCTTCCAAAATTTTAGCTGGGTGATTGGAAGCATCCTTCAGTATTTATTTTCGTAATTATTTATTGTTCCACAAGTTTTGTATCAAAGATTGCTACTCTATTTGTCTTGTTACTCCTTATTAGTTAATAAGTTTGCCCATAAATCTGTCTACAAAGTTGTCTGATTGATATTACGGTATGATTGAAAAGCAGTAAACTTTGTCTTGAGCACAGTCCCTTTATCCAGTAGGGACTGTGTTCTTCAGATATACATGCATGTACACTTCTATCAAAGTCATAATTTTCTTTAAGGTGGTATGCGCCTCAAAGTGAAAGTCTTAAACTTTTGTTCAAACTTTCCCCAATGAAACTTTCAACCATTGTTTACCAAATCAAGATTGAAAATCAGGAGTCAATGTGCAAAGTTTTATACTGGAGAAACAAATTACTTAACATTTACCAATTTAAATTCAAAATGGCTGCCAATTCCTGTGTTTACTCTATGGGGAAGAGTATATTTTTCGATTTTCAAAGAAATAGGACAGAAATTTTGTCTGACTCCAAGGGCTTTAAAATGAGCCCCAACAAGTGGTAGATAAGAAAAGAATTGTAAAAATTTGAGAGTCCGACAATCTGTCCCTAAGGCACATTCTGCCTTTAAAAGGCCCTTAGCAACTGTGATTCAAACACAATTTTTTCAAACTTTCCTGGTCTACTCTCTACAGCATGCAGAAATAGTCAGCATTGACCAAGTTAACTTGTTTATCCTGTGGGTGCATTGATATTGTTAACAGTTGAATTTCTGTCCAGTCTTGAATTCAATTTTGAACTCCAAGATTGCAAGGAACATGTACATGCTCTGTTTACTGGTCGGATACCAAGTATGTTAATATGCTTTGGGGAGTATACCAAGAAATTGAATGGATAAACAAAAATACAGAGAAAATGTCAGAAGTCATAGTTACCTGGGCTTTTAGTGAAAGCTGTTGTTCAGAACAAGTTATATTGCACCTTTCACATAGGTGTAATGATACTTTTACTTGATATGTTCCTGTTCCATTTTGTATTCCTCAGTTTTTGTGCCTGTAATTCACTGTCCAAACTTGAGAAAAATTAAACTGATGAAATTGAAATGAATGTGATACATCAATGATAACTTCATGTTTCACTTTTTTATGGAAAGTGATGTGTAATGTACCAAACAGGTTTATCAGAGAGGAATTGTTTCACTTTTTTCAATATCAGTGACTAGAAGTCATTTAAAGTGATATTGACAAAAACAGTTGACTCTGCTGCATTGAATATTGCCACACCCAGACTCATAGGAGAGTTTTTCATCACTAGTGGGTTGCCCGTTACTTATAACCCAATATAAAGTGGTTGCCGGGCAATATCTTCATCGTTTTCCTTTCAAGTGCAGCCATTAATGTTGATGTTGCTGCCACAAAACAGTGGTGAATTTTAGAGACTTGCTTGAGTACTAAGTACTCCAAGCCATTATCTTTCTTGCAATTACATGTCCGATCACCGCCACCTTCAAATGAGATCTTTGAAGTTGAAATATGATATAAGAAAAACATTTTAATTGAATTATATTGGCCCAAAAGTAAAATTTATGTATTATATTTTGTTACTACATATCTGTTTAGTATCATACATGAATAATGTGTGGGAAATAACGTAAATAGTCTAAAAATTACCATACTTGGAAAAGTACATATAGTTCTTTTCTCATATTATTGTCAGTATAATGTTAGGCTGACCTGGATATCAAAAAGTTCTGAAGATTTGTAATAAACTTATAACATTAAACATTGAAAATCGGAAAGGCTGCAATTTATCCCTCTTTTGAATTTGTCTATTCCGAGAAAGTTAAAGCTATTATTTGCTAAGTGTTCCCAAGAATGGGAACAAATCTGACAGCCCATGTATAAACACATCTGCAGTTTTAGATAGCATTATAGCATACAAAGAAATTTTGATGGTACGGCATTTCAAAGCACTTCAACTTTACAAAGCCCAGAAGGCTGCCAATTACTGTAAGAAATCTATATTCGAATCACAGAAAATATCAACTCTTCATATGTGGTTTGAAAAAAATGTAATCTTTTGTGCAATACACAATGTGAGTCTCTTTGTCAGATCTGAGGTTCCTGTCGTGAAAAAAAAAACTGGCTTAATGGAAACGTCAGGTTTATGACAGTCACTGGAGGTAGACGGCCGAAACCTAATCAATAAAATCTAGGGACATGAGGTGTGCTCGGAGGAAATCAGCCAATTACAACATAGTCTTCATGAATAATAAAGTAGAAACACAGAAAACACAGCTGACAATGTTTGTTGATGCATAAATAAAAGGTAATTGACAATTCATCAGTCGACTTACCGTACCTTGCTGCAGAAATCAATATGAAATTGATAAAGCCCTCATTCAATTTATTGGAGGCCATTGTGTGTATTCTTGTTCTGGGGCCTTGCATCTCCCATTGAAGGATTAGGCTCAGCTTTTAGGGGAACCCTGGAACTTGAATTAATGTAAATCAGATACCATGGGAGAAAAGTTGTTGGGAACAGGTGTACAGTGGCAAACATTTTATCTCTCCCAACCAATATAAAAGCCTTAAGCATATTGTTTCAGCGTCAAACCCACAGTGAAAATTGGAAATTTCTGGAAATTTTGAATCAGAAACAGCCGTAAATGGCTCACCCAAACATGGATTTCTCACTCGAGGACTACGCAGTACCGTTTCTTGGCGAAGGTAAAAGCGTTTCTTCTGTGTTTCCGTGATTGAGGTCTGGATTTGAGTGAGGAAAAAAGGGATCGACACCGGGTGTGTGTTATTGAACTGTTTCTATTCCCGGGCATTCACTGCTGGAAACCCCCTGGAAAGGCGTTGTCTAGTTTTTAGGTGAAGACGCAGGAAAATCTTTGTCAAATCATGACTGCTATTGAAATCAATGATCAGGATATCTCCACTGGTAAATAAGTGATTGCAGGGAGCTCACAAGTGGTAATAATTGACAAGCTGTACTGACTTCATGTTATGGGTCTATATTAGGTGGCGGTTTCCCACATGGTGTTGATTCCCTTGTGAAAGTACCTGGCTTTTTCCCCACACTTATTGAATCTCTTTATCCTCATTGATTTTCCTCAGAACTTTTATTACTTTTCCGTCAAATTAGAACACAGTAGGTGTGAATTGTTTTACTTCCTCTTGGCTGACATGAAGAAGTCGATTTTCACAACTGAGACAATGGAATTTTTTTTAAGAGTCAGGCTTCAGTGAATGTTTGAAAATATGTCAGACATTTATGTAAATCTAGTCCTTCTCATTCTCTTATGCAGTGTCATTGTCATTGATCCATTTTCAGAACTGAAAAGACTGTTCATTTTCATCTGACGTTCTCTAAACAGCCTCTTACAAGTGTATTCCATATAATGTACAATATGGTGCCCCAAACATTATGTGGTATATGTTGCCTGATTACATAAAAATCACAGAATTTTCAAGTTCTTTTTTTCCATCGTTTTGTCAAATGTCTTTTTTTTTTGAATAGAGAGAGTTAAGTGCCACCATTTCTTAATAACGAAAATATGATGACATAATTACATCAAGATTACAGATGAATATACTGGTATAATGTTGCAGAGTTTTTATTCAAAAACAGTAGACATATTTTCAAACTGGAAAACAAGACTTTATGACGTATCTGATTTAAGCACTTTGGCATACAATTTTAGACAGAATTTTCTAAGGTTAATGTAATGAGCTTTCATGAAAATATTTGAGATGACAACTTTTATTTTCTTTACCAAAAAATTGCATATCTTTCTAATCTTCCAAAAACTAATGGAAAATCTGACACACTGTAAAGATAGTTAAACGAATGACCAAGGTAATTAAACAAAATAATCAGAATTTGTTTTCCCAAATACCACTTGCAGCTGTCTGTTTGAAACATGAAAATATTATTCATCATTTCCTTACCTAAGCAAAGTTCCAAGAATATTCAGATGAATATGAATATACATGTACGTTGTGCCAAGCCTTTTGGATTGTCGTTTTTAGCATGTGAATTCTTTCAATGTATGTAATTCATGAATATAACAAATTCATTTCCAAAATCTTATGATAGACTGCAGAAAACAAGTTCTCTTCTTGTTGAGCATGTAATACTAGTAATTCTTCAGGAAGAAAAAGGAAGTGAAAGTACCATCCTTTCCTGGCTTACAAACTTTAAATTTTATAACAGCGCTTGATAAGTATAAGAAGTAACAATCAGCAAATACTTTCAGGGAAAGGCATAGCCCCAAATAAAGTAAACAGAAAAGAAAATTGTTTCAGCTGATTTCAAAAATTCAAAAGAACACAAACACAAGCAAAGGGAAATTTAGTGTGTGAGTATTAAAGAACAGTTGGTAAACCATAATGAAATGAAATGTATTGAAAATAATAATGTAATGAAAATGGCATCTTTCAAGTTTCAGGTAGTTGATTCGAGTGACGGTGATACATATTTAAACAGTAAGCCTTCATTGTATGTAGAGTGTGGGCTTAGATCATATCTACCGGTTAGTACCGGTAGTACATGGATAAGGGGAATCAACTTCTGCATCCTGTCAACCAAAAATTAACTATGGTATGCCGCGCCACCAGACAGACACAGTACATTTCTCACCCACTGTGGGATTCAGACCTGCAGTTTGGGAATAAAAAATCACCAACCATGGTTTTCAGAAGTGTTTGTTGCTCGATTCAGCCTGCGTTGGTGGACTGGTGGACGCAAACAGCTGTTTGACAAGATTATCAGATAACGTGTTTGTACCACCTGGTGTCAGTTTCTCCAACAAAATTATTTCTGAGAAGACCAGTCTGTCAAAAAAATGTGTAGGTGGTTTTGACACAAAGTTTTGTTCCTGTAATAAATGATACGTAGTGTCTGATATGTTTGTTTGCTAAATAGAACTGTATAATCAGTCTGTTTGCATCATTGTGTCTCTAAAGGTACGTGCATGTACCGATATCTGTATCACTTTGTCTGAAGAATGATACATGTACCTTTGGTTGTTTGGAATGGTGACAGCACTCGTTGTTACATTTGTGTGTTGTAAAGTTTAATAGTAAACTTACAAAAATGAGAGATGAACTGTTTTATTTTACAGTAAGGGTAAATTGTGGGAAAAAATGCATTTACCATGCAAACATTGTAGATTTTCAGATCAAGGATAGCAACTCTCTGATTCTCCACCATGACAACTTTGACATTGCAGAAAATTGTAGCTCTGTGGCCATTCAATACATCGCCAATACTGAATAGCAAACTCAGAAAAGTACTTGTAGTTTTGACAAACATGAAACAGATTGTACAATGTAAGTAAAAGAATTCATTGCAGAGTAACAGAGTCAAAGTTAAAGAAGACATTTTCACAAACTGAGAACACTGAATTTTCGCATCAAAGTAAATGTAGGTGACTGCCATTACATGTATACGTAACTACACACAAAACAAGAAGACAAAATTTGGAATACTAAAATATTTTTGGAGCAGTAATTTTTACACTTCTTATCAAGTGGTACATTCAATGTGGAATTCTTTGTTAATGCAAGCTTTCTGTTTTGACCGGAGAAAAGCCTTCGTTAGAGGATGATTGTGTTTTAAAATAGAAAGTTAGAAATTTTAGGTGGCAGATTCCACAAGGAACCTTTTAACCGGTGTCTTTCATGATCAATAGTGAAAATTCAGGGGTCACTGTGCAAAGTTTGGGATGAAGAGCAAAAATTGCCTAATATTTTCTGATTTTAAAAATTCAAAATGACCATTGTCTAGTGTACCCTGTGCTGACCTTATGGGAAAAAAAATCAAATTTCTGATTTTCACAGAAAAAACACAAAGACACTGAAAACTTTTACTCCATACATGTAGGAATCAAAATGAATCCACTCAAGTGGCAGACCAGAAAAGTATTGGAAAAAAATTTGAGTCCAAACATCTGTCACTGAGGCGCATTGTACAGAAAATTTACTCTTAGTTTTTTTCTTTCACAAATACTTTGGACACATCATCTTGAAACTATACCACTTCAAGAGCTTGACTCCAGATAAATCCTTTTGTTTGTAGTGGTTGGCTGGATCTTTATTCATGGAAAAATAGTTTATGCCTGGATGTGGTATGGATATTCCAGGGCAGGTGGCTTTTTTGTCAGTGATGAGAACACTGAGGTTCCATATTTGGCATGCAATATTTTTATGATGTGCCACTTGACTGATAAAAAGGTTGCTTTGTGAAAGTCGGTACTCTTCAATTACCCTGTTATCTTTATCACTGCTAGTCAACCATGCAGTATGGATGCATACATTGGTCAATAGATGAACACAAAAAGTGTTCTGATGTGATTGAATTGTGAGCTTGTGGAGGCTTTTTGGATGATTATCAGACCGCAAACATGGTAACAATCAGCTGTGTCACATTCTGACTACAAAGGTTTGGGTGTAGAAGTTGTAAATCTTTTTTATCGACATGGTTTTCTAACCCAGAGTTTCATTGCAGATTGAGACACATGTAGCACTAACTTGTGACTATCACCACCCTTGCTGTCCATTATGGCTGAAAAAAAGTTTTCAAATACAACAGCATTTTATAAATCGTTTGAGTCAGTTTCATGCTCATGACAACTCCAAAAACCTTACAAATTCAAATCAACTAGCAATAGTGAGTAATTTTTTCAACAAGCTACTATAGACTATAGTCTATAGAAGCTATTGGGATAGGTATCCGTCCGGCGTCCGGCGTCAGTCTGTATGTATGTATGTATGTATGTATGTATGTATGTCCGTTTGTGAGGCGTCCGTCCACTCAAATATCTTGAGAACCGCAGTACTTACTGATTTGATATTTGTTGTGTAGATGAAAAATATGATTTGAGAAACTATTTTTTTTAATTTTTTGATATTGTTGAAAATAGGCAAATTAATGCCAAAAAAGGTGTTTTTGGTAAAAATTTTCTTCTTCATAACCGCTGGTCAGACAGCTTTGTTATTTGGTATACAGGTCCTAGGGATAACCCAACTTAGATTTGTTCAAATTGTAATGAAATATGCAAATGTGTATTTTTAAGGAATTTTTTGTCATTTTTGGTCAAAATTTGACTTACATTGTAATTCTTGTACTGTATAAACCCTATCAATTGACCCAGAAAAAAAATAATTAATATGATTTTAAATAATTGAATTAATCATCAAAGCCAAAATAATTTTAGTGTGGAATTATCAGAAAGTTCACCTTTTTTTGACAGTTCATAGTGAAATGCTTACCATCTTGGAGGATTAAAACATGTAAAGGCAACTTTCCTGAATCCCAACTTTGATATATTCTGAACCACCATTTATGTTATCTAAAAGAAATTGCTCATAATAGTTTGTCATGATAGGTGGTCAAATAAATAGAGATAGAGAAAGTTCTAATTTCCATTTATGGTTGACTTGGTAAGGATAAAATAAGATTACTTTTTGAGGAAAAAATAGAGTGGTCAATTAAAAGAGTGGTCAAAGTGATAGGGTTTTATGGTAAAGCTGGGCTGTAAGATTCCTTGTGCTATTTATAGCAATTATGCAATCTGTGTAAACAGTGCAATGAAAGTGTAACATGATTCCTTATAATGCTTTTGATGACCTTGAACTTCTTAAGTTACAAACATTTGTCTCTTCAGTGTGCTTTCTCTGAGTATGTACAGTCTCAACTTATTCAACAGAACTTACTTACAATGTTAATTTCAAAGTTAAAATGTGCTTGGTTAATAGGATGAAAATAAAAGATAACCAGCTCAAGATTCTTATAACCTGACAGATATGCTGTTTTATTATGACCTAAATCTTGATTTAAGCAAGTCTTGTTTACTTAATTAGAATGTAATTTACTCTCGTTTATTTGCTATTATAGACTAATATAGTCTGATGAAATATGCAAATCTGTATTTTTACAGAATTTTTTTCCATTTTTGGTCAGGCCATCCTGAAATGAGCTATCAAAGATATCCACCTTCATCAATACATGTGTCACAAAAGGTTATTCTCTACATAACACAGCAGAGCTCTGTCAACTGTTGAGTCGCTTGTTTTTTCAAAACCGCTGGTCAGACAGCTTTAATATTTGGTTTACAAGTCCCTAGGATGACCTTAGTGAGATAATTTCATACAGTCAGGAAATACTTAATTTTGTATCCATGTCTATAGTAGCTTCAGGAACTTTGGCCCTATGTTTTTAACAAGCCTGAGTCAGACTGGCGATGATCAGTGAACGTCAGAGTGACCATTTTTCAGAAAACTTTGGAGCTGACAAGTTCATACAAATTTCAAATTAAGCAGAATGTCAACCAAATACCCTAAGGGTAACCTTTCTGATCCTTTGAAGATGTAGGAAAGACTAGACACGACATCATATTATTTTCTTCATAAGACCAAATGTGATGAAATGGTATCTTTCTGGCTAGCTCAAAGCATCACTTCTTCAAACATGGTGAATAGCAGAGGTCTTAAACTGTTTTCGATATTTTGTGATTAAATTTTTAATTTTAAGCTACATTTGTCTTGAAAGAAAAAAATGCAGTACACTCATACTATATAAGAGAACAAGCAGGTTTTCATCAAATCTGTTTCCTAATGTAATTTTCAAAATAACTTCTCTAGAAGTACGATAGTTAGCAAAGAATTTCGAGGTCATGAAAAATTCACATTTCTAGAAAGTTTCTATTGAAATGCAATTTGCTTGAACCTCTTGATCTCCTCAGTTCTGAAAAATCAGATGGGAAGGCTGTAATTTGCCCTTTCCCATGATGAAAATTATTTTGTTGATGTTATAAAGTGTGCATGAACAACCCTGTTTTCCCACCTCCATAAGTACTTGCTGCTCCTTGATTCGTCATGCAGAATGAAGAAAACCAGACAAAACAGGTGCCATTGGTCATTAGTGCATCTTAAATACCCGTGTGAATGTAGCTTGGTCTTAGGAAAAAATAATTATTGACTGCTCGAGACAGACATGGGAAAAGAAATTTGAAAGACATTTTTGACCTTCTTTGGGTTCTCTCCTGCAGCATAAACAATGTAGACATTTTATTTCACAGATCCAACTACTCACATACTGTCAGGTGCATTGACTCCTCCAGATAAAGTCATCACCGGTGATCTTGTGTCCATGGCGACCACCAGCCCACTGAGCATCAATACCATGGCGACATCAGTACACACGCCGCCGAGTCCAGTTCCCACACCATCACCTCCAACGGGAGGCATGTCACCCCCAAGGCCAGATGAAAATGGTTTGCTCCACACAAGGTAAATTATTCATAATGAGAGTTATTCATACATAAGGGTGAATTTACATTCTAGTGTTTTCCCTTAATACATTTTATTGATCGTCATATATCTTTCAAGAGGCAGTACATACTTATGTGAGATGCCGGAGAGTTTGATGGATTTCTGTAATTAATAATGTCTGAACTCGTCATACATTTAGAGTAGAAAAGCAGTCACTAAATAAAGAGAAAAGAGATTTGAGAACCGGTTACTTTTATTTCTGTGCTATGTAATCTCTGTGGATTTTCAAAAACTGAAGAGCTTTTTTAAGTGTGAAGGAAAATCAAAAATTTCAAAACAAGGTATCATGATATAGTATCACTGTCCCAGTGGTTTGGCGTGTCATTCGTGCTGACAAAGGGTAACCAGATGAACCTGAAAGTAGAAATTTCGGCTTTTAAGTATAAAAGAGTAATGTGTTCCCCGATGATATTTGCCTAGCTATCTGTACAGTCAAAACTACAACACTACGATCTGATCAAATTATTATGTTTGGCTTTACCAAACTCTTGAAAAATCATATTTCTACAAGGCTGAAAAGAGAATCAGATTTAATTTGTAGCTTGCTGACAGGCCTATAGGTTAGCCAATACTTTTCTCTCAATTAGTGGTCTGGATATTTTGGCTTAGGTCCAGAATTCATGCAAATTTGGCACTTGGTGTCTGTACATTTGACAAATTGCCAAGTGTTCTGACACTGACGAAAGTTCACAGAGGTTGTATGATACGAAATAACCCCCAAAATATTGCAAAAGTTACCAACATGCTGACTTTTTTGGAAGACGATGAAAAATGAAATAAAAACGTCTACCAGAAAATCTTGGTTTTAAAATTTAATGAATACAGTTTTCATTGTGAATTCAAGTGCATTAAACTATTCAGGATTTGGTTCTTGAAGCTGACCACAGAAGTTAACATAACGACAAGAAGGTCATTTCCCATCAAAATAAAAAATGAGTGCCTACTTGTATTCTGAAAATTTCATTATTTTCACTCATTTGAAAGTTTTGTATAAGTCTGACATAATCCTAAGAAACTGTAGCATTGAGTACATGTATGTTTGTGAAGTTTCCTTTTGTCTCCACAATTCTCAACTGTGGCTTTTGGCCATTGCTTGTCCTCAAGGGTTAGACTACTGCTGGTCAAGCGACGGATGGTCAGGCCACTGCAGTCCTTCAGGCTATTTGTCACAATTTAAAATATTGCTTCAGAAATTCTTTGTGAGTTATTCTTGTTGAAGCTGCCGCCGTGATGAAATACCCATTATCTCATTCCGATAGGGTATCAATTGTAACAGGTTCACCTCTGACACGCTCCGTGCAAACCACGACTTCGGTTGAAGCCCAGCAAGTGCACATTTTCTGTCAGTTGCCGAGTATCATTTTGTGTGATCAGAATAACAGTGGATCCCAATTAGTGAACATCAAGAATTTCTGTGCTATATATGGTAAACCTTTTATCGACTCCCCATCTAGAATTTTGCAAAGACTGTCTTGTGCAAGCTTGATTGTGTTCTTTTTGAAATGAAAGATCATTATCTTGCAAATAATATGTTCGTTGAAATTTAACTTTTAAAGGGGACGTGTTTTTTAATCAGTTTTATGTCTGAGCAAATTGACTAACTGTGCACAACTTTCAAAGGAGAATAAAGGACTAGAATCGTGTGAACCGTCAATATCAACAGCCAGTAATGCGAAAACCAGGGATTGAGGATGGCTGCTTTAATTCCAAAGTAGTGTTTTGCATGCAGAAGTTGAAAGTTGCTTTATAGCAGAAAACCTTTGCTGTCACAAAAATGCATTATTTTGAAAGATGTGTCTTTTCGTAACATTAGCATTTGTTGTTCATAGTAATTTTTCACGAGGAACATAATGATTTATTTCTGTCTTTTCTTTTGGGTCCAAATCATGCTTGATTTCTCCTACTCTGAAAAAAAAACGTGGCAATCATAGACGTCACACTGACAAGAGACTAACCAAAGAAGCAATGAGGAACTATCTTCGTGACCGGCAGGACATGACATTGGTCATTCTCCATGCAAAGGTTGCACAAAAGTCGTATGGTAATGAGAAAAGGTGGGTGCCGATGCAATGAATGCAAAATTTTCAACCAAGTGGTCTGAACTTTCCATGTACACTGTGGTTGCTATTGAGCGCTGTGTGATTTATTGCATCGTGCAGCAATCGTTACAGTTTCAAGATAAAGAATCCCAGCTTTCTGTCATTCAAGCAAAATTTCATGGAAAAAATACCAGGTTGTTACTCTCAGTGAAGAGGTATATTGTATTTGCTCAGCTGCAGTCTTTGGAGAAAACAGTTTACAAAACAGACCACTTGGCTGTCTGTATCTAACACTTCATCACCCCAACCTCCCCTTGATCAACCTCCCCTTCTGAAATAGAGCACTAAAGTAAAGGCGAAGAAAATTATTAATTCTACCAAGCCAGATTAATTTCGGTCAATATAATCCACAGGGAAAGAAAGTTGGGTGCACAGGGTTGTTTCTGTTGTTCTGTCTGTGACTTGGCCAGTTTCAAGGTCAATAGCCAAATAAACAATTTAACAGCTTTCGACTCCAATTTCGCTCTATCAAAACATTACTATTTAATTTGTCAATAGCAGATTCGCATAGTGTATAAATCTATTGAATTCGACCAATTGTGTGGCAGATGAGAGTATTAAAGAAGGTAAAATATGATGTAAAGAGTCTTTCAAGGGTTGATTTCTCTGTCTATGGAAAAAATCCTATTCCTGTCAGTTTTGAGAAGATTTATTTTACTGTTTTGTATGTGATTACAAAGTCTATAAAACAGTCATGTAAGCTTTAAACAACATCTACAGAATCACAACAAAACATTTTACCTGACCGATCATGCCCATTTTTGTCGGTGACACACACACACACACACACACACACACACACACGTGTGCACACGTCACAAAACCCATCTTTTCTCTATATGCCTTGCAGGTTTTTTTGCCCACCACCGTGTATATATCTGCTAGGGCCTGGATGGAAAGCCAAGAAAGAACAGATGGAACAGGACTGTGAGAATGAAACTGGATCACAAGTGTGTGCCTTCATGGGCATCGGTAACAGTGATCAAGATATGCAACAGTTAAATCTTGAAGGAAAGGTATAATGGGATTTTGTAACTCTCAATAAAATCTGATGCATGCCACAATTGTTATGAGGCCAGAAAAAGCAAACGCTTTAAAAATTAATCCATATTCAGGGACTCATATATTGTGTTCTTCTGTACATGCTAATGAGATCTTTAATCTTTGTAAATCAAATTGTTCTTGGAAGCTTTTGTGGTTTATAACCTAATGCAGTCAGCAAAAATGTAAATTCCCGGATCCTGTTCAAAGTGATTGTCCATCATCCATCATTGTAATTTTCATAGTTTTATAGAACTTGCCAGTAATTTTTGCAGACAGATCACCATAGAGCAGAAGTTTGGAGAGCACAGTAGCACTGCAGTCGGTCCTGAGATAGTGAGTTGTTTGAAGTATGAAAATGTCAGGGAGATAGAGAGAAACCCCTCCCAATGCCCACCAACTTCAAATGCATGATAAATTTTGACTAGTAACATGCCTAGCACTAAAAATGGAGCAGTCCATTTCACAAAATGAAATGTCTTCCACAGTAGCCTGATGAATTTCGTCTAGTCAACATACTTTGATACTACTTATATTTCTCCTTTCCGTTCACAGAATTACTGTGCTGCAAAAACGTTATACATATCAGATTCTGACAAAAGGAAACACTTCTTTCTGTCGGTCAAGATGTTTTACGGAAACGGGGAAGACATCGGTGTTTTTAATAGTAAAAGAATTAAAGTTATTTCAAAACCCTCCAAGAAGAAACAATCCTTGAAAAATGCAGACTGTAAGTATTCTCTGCAAACATAGAAACAAAGTTTTATTTTGATTTTGATTTTGCTAAATAAAGAAAAAAAAAAGTTTTTCATGATTACAATCTCACTAATTGCCAATTTATTCAGTTCCTTTGATTGGATAAAATATGGTTGCATGATTCAGACATGGTGCACCAGAAAAAACAGTGGGTGAAATCATCTTTATGGAAACAATCAGGCCTTCCTAGGAGGTTCTCCCATAGTCAGTAAAAATAGAATCCCTGGGATTATGTTGATTTGTAAAATTACTCAGTCTGGACCCAGTGTTCTACAGTCTTGTCCACGAGGTGACCTGTGAGTTGTTATCATGATTCTTGCCCATTGTGATATTTTTGTATACCTTTATGGTTCCAATGGCTGCATCTATGCCTATGTGTACTTTGTGTTCTGTGTACTTTGTGCACTGTCTAACAAGCAGCCTGGTTTCAGGTCAGTGCTTCTGTTTACCAAGTGATATGGCCTTGGACTTGGTCAATGATGAGCAAACTTGGCTGTTAATTCTGTTCTCTTTACAACTTGACATAATTTTCATCGTCTGTTTCTACAAGCGGACACAGATAAAACACATTCTATAATGCTTATCTTCAAGAATGAGTGCAATTTCCTCTTGTTTGCTATTTGCTAGATTAAGATGCTACTTTTTTCCCTCATTGATGCGTAAGTGGTTATGATTATTTTATCTGTTTTGCAGTGTGCATCCAGTCGGGTTCTACCGTAGCATTATTTAACCGCCTTAGGTCACAGACAGTGAGTACCAGATACCTTCATGTGGACAATGGAAATTTTCACGCCAGTTCTCAGCAGTGGGGTGCATTTACGATTCATCTGTGTAAGTCCAGCCACTTTTTTTGTGTGTATTGCCTCGATATGGCCATATTTTTTTCACACTAAGGTATCTTTGTCATGTTAATTTGAAAGAGGAAAAACACATTAGGTGTAACGTGGAAACTGCACATGAATGGCTGAGTGTAACCTGTATGGCAGGGTGAAGCGTCTGCCGGTCATTAGACGATGATGAACTGCCTTTTTGGCCACTGGCACTTATAAATCATGCACGTGTCAGTTCAGGTAGAAAATTAAACAACTTTCAAATCTTCCCCACCCCTTTCTTGAAATGCTTCACAGAGTAAAATATCACATTCTTGCCAGCTCTACGGAGTGCAAAGGGGCTCAGGACTACCAGGAATTTGTTGTAGACATGGTCTTTCACCTCTGACATCAGAATTCTTATCCTGTGTATCTGTAGCTGTGTGTTTCACACTGTTTTCATAATTAGAGTAACCAATATAGGCCTTCTCATTTATTTTGCCAATCAATTCTTGCTCGCATGCTCATCACCATGCTTGTACCAAAGGTGGTGTATTCAGAGGATAGTGAGTTTGAGACCCAGTAAGTCCAGAGTAACGGACTCACTGTGGGAGGATTGTGAGTTCGAGACTCCAGCATGGTGTTTTGCCCTTGAACAAGGCACTGTACTCCTCATTGCTCACTTGGGCAGTGGGTAATGGGTACCTCATCCTATAGTTGGGCAATGCCTGTAAGATGATGGATTGAATGAAATAAAAAAATTAAATGGTGTTAGAGCCCAACCTTTTTCTACAAGATGGTCGCCAGTGTACGACTTGATAGAAACCAAACATGTCATATGTATGTTGATTGAAACAACAGTTACAGTAATAAACTGCAATAAACTGGGTCTTTCTGCACTCCTCCCTAACAAACAATGCAAGGAAGTTTGCTAGTTTGAAAATAATCACACCACAAAGCATAGTAATTTTCAAACTGGCCAGTGGAAGACAGCAGTGAAAAGTGTAATCAGGGGTTGAAAGTACTTTACACTTGCTGATAAAGTAACTTCAGGATGTCATGTCAAAACTGATACAATTTATGTTGTCTTGTACAATTAAAATAGTAATTAATGGATGTGAAAGTAAAATTTGATGGTATCTTGTTAAAAAGTATAGTCATGAACATGTGAGCAAGTATAGATGGGCAAACTGTTTAAAGTGAATACACTTTTTCATTGATTGTCAATATTGGTCTTTATCTTGCTTTACACAGTGGATGATGACGAGTCAGAATCGGAAGAGTTCACAGTGCGTGATGGTTACATTCACTATGGTTCAACAGTCAAATTGGTGTGTTCTGTCACTGGTATGGCGTTACCAAGACTGGTATGTAGACTTTATCAAAGTGAAATCATATGACAAGTAGAAATGGAAATACAGTACTGTCATTTCCGTTTCCCTTGAGTATTTGTATTTTTATTCTTTTTTCCCTCCTTCTGAAACCCCTTACACTTGGTTGTGCCCCATTGTTTTCAATGGTGTGGTTGGAACCATGAACATCACAATAGGGATGGAAGACTGAACAGTGTAAAAACACATGAACAAAAAGCACTTAAGTTTCTTGTTAGGTGAATGCATTAAAAAATTAAACAATACAGCAATAATTTGTGATGAATGATCAAAATATTTCAATCGGTAACATTTTCCTCTTGCAGAAATAAATACGATGCTTTTTTCAAACCGTTAAGAAAATGACAGAAATATTTTGCAATGTATCAACAGTTCAGGCTTTGTTATGTTAAGCTTTATTACAGAACAGAGTCTGAAGAGATCTTTTATTTCATAGCCTACAGATCAACTCACAGTCCAGATGAAAGATGAATAAAGTAGTGAAGTAAATTGACACATATACATTTTTCAGCACTGAGCTTTAAATCGTTGTTTTCTTTTACAGATAATCCGCAAGGTAGACAAACAGACGGCGCTGCTTGATGCTGATGACCCAGTTTCACAGTTACACAAGTGTGCATTTTATATGAAAGATACAGAAAGAATGTACCTCTGTCTGTCACAGGAAAGGATCATTCAGTTTCAGGTAAGTTAGGTTTTACCATAAAGAATGATCATGAAGTTGAAAGATACACTCATTTCCATATATTTAGTACCTTGATTGGATGCTGGATGGCAGATTTGTGTATGAAATTATTGCAACTGTAAAAGTGTACAATCCTTTGTTTACATTAAAGGTATACAGTCAGCTGTAATCTAAATATGCCCATATATTGTCAAAGGGGTGTTCCCTGGTATTCAAAATGCCCATGTGAGGGCGCTGTTTTTAAAAGCGGCCACCCACTTAAAATCTGTGATTGGTTAGATTTTCTCTTTCCATCGTAACTGTGGCAATATTGGAAGAGGTAACAGTATACCTTTAAGGAATCTGAGAAGTTATTTCAAACACAGATCACATTTGGAAACATACTAATATATCTCACTCTTTACAATATACTTGTGCATTTTCTGCAATTCAGGCAACACCTTGCCCCAAGGAACCCCACAAAGAGATGATCAATGACGGTGCTTCATGGACGATTATAAGCACGGATAAAGCAGAGTATACTTTCTTTGAGGGCATGGGGTCAGTGAAGGCGTCCGTAACTCCGGTACCCGTGGTACACAGTCTGCAGTTGAACGGTGGCGGTGATGTGGCCATGCTGGAACTCACGGGGGAGAATTTCTTTCCCAACCTCAGAGTGTGGTTTGGTGATGTTGAGGCTGAAACAATGTTCAGGTAAGGTTACATTCAAGAATAGCAGCATATGTGATGTATGAAATCAGTAAAAGGAAAAGGGCATGAAAGAAAAAAAAGAGCTACTGCGTCTCGTCTTCAATGTAAATGAACTTTCATCTCTTCCTGCCTTTTTAAACTTTGTGTTTCATCATACCCTTGTGTTTAAGTGATAAATAACAAAATTATGCTACAAATGAAGAACTCTACCTGAAGACAAAATATTCAGTCTGTGAGGTTGCCATGACAACATGGCCCGACTGATCTCATTTAAGTGATGTAAAATTATTAAGTTGCAACTTACTGAGTAGTGAAACTTATCACATGTAAAAGTTCAAAGTGAAATTTTTATTCTAATAATCTATGTCTCATCTCCCCCTTTCTCATTCATAAACCAGATGTGCAGAAAGCATCATTTGCGTGGTGCCTGACATTTCAGCATTTCGCGGCGGCTGGCGCTGGGTACGCCAACCAACTCAAGTGCCGGTGAGTCTGGTGAGAAACGATGGCATTATCTACCCAACAGGATTGACATTTACTTACACACCTGAACCAGGTCCAAGACAACATTGTAGTACTACAGAAAGTATTCTCAGAGGTATGTTTTGGTTTATGTCTGTAGTACAGTTATTGCTTGTCTCTGTGTAGCACAGGTATTGGCCATCTCTGTAGTACAGTTATTGCTTGTCTCTGTAGCACAGGTATTGGCCATCTATGTAGTACAGTTATTGCTTATCTCTGTAGCACAGGTATTGGCCATCTATGTAGTACAGTTATTGCTTGTCTCTGTGTAGCACAGGTATTGGCCATCTCTGTAGTACAGTTATTGCTTGTCTCTGTAGCACGGGTATTGGCCATCTATGTAGTACACTTATTGCTTGTCTCTGTAGCACAGGTATTGGCCATCTCTGTAGTACAGGTATTGCTCATATCTGTGGCACAGGTTTAGACTTATAGACAGGCAAACAGATTTTTTTTAAAGTAAACATGCACAAGTATAATTAGATCATTGAAATGTCTATGTCACCAGACTAATATCAATAGATTGCTGCATTCCGTAAGATGATTTTGATTTCTTGGTTTGTTTTGTTTTTTTCAGAGGAAATGACATTGAAGGCCTTCTAAAGAAAAGGTGTCTTGACACCAAGAAGCAGGAATGAGATCTGAAACATCATTTATCATGGCACTGTCTGTGTGGAAGCTTCATTGGGCTTGTGACAGAACTCATAGCCAACATTGTCAGTAGCTGTGTAGACTGTTCATGGTTTTGTGCAAGACTGACGTTTTGACAAGGCACGATTCCTAGTCACTAACTGTAAATCATGTGATTGGAATCAATGGACGCGATTGGACAAAAATTTCACTGCAAATCATGTGATCAGATTCATGGGAGATGATTGGATGGATTGCATTTGCCAATCACAAACGGATAGTGTGAAAACGGTTTGATATATTTCACCTCAAGTCATGTGATCGCAATCATGGCAGGTGACTGGATGGACCGCTCTTCAAAGACTTTTTGATTGTGGGTGGTAATGGATGGTTTTAACTGGAAATCAGAAATCAAGGAGATAATTTGGAAGTGGTGATTTTCAAAAATAATTACAGTAACTTACAACGACAGTTTATCTTAAAATGGACAACAGTTCAGACAACTTAAAAAGACAGATTGACGGTTCACTTGATGTGATCTTTACACAGTTATCCTGAAATCCTATGATTGAAATTGTCAACATTGTTAAACTGTAGCGAAATCATTATAAAAATTTTATATTAAACCCAAACACTTATGAAGTAGAAGTTCAACACACACAGGAATGTATTGTATTGTGTACAGTTTAGAAGTAAAAAAAACATACCCCGACACCACCAAATATTGGTTTTGAATTCACATCCTCCCAAAGTCATGAACCTTGTCTAATGCTCATAAGATACATTATATACTGTGACATGTGAATTATTTGTTAGTTATTTTGACACCTATATACCATCACTATGAAGTAGATATTCATTTATTATGTATCTGCATTGTACTGAGGAGTTTGTCTGTCAAAGTGGTCTGCATGACTTACCTGGTTGCACTCTCACAGATCCGTTCACCTTGACAGCTCTTTTGTGGACCTTGTAGCACATGAAAGAGCCCACTTTGTGAACTGCTGACTCTAGGGGGCAGTATTCACTGATTGGCCCGTCTGTTTTTTACTGGGAGCTGGGCTGCACAGTGGCCATCCCTCAACACACACTGGGAAGTCAAACAGACTGCTTTTGACATCTTTTATTTGATAAAGTATCAGAGAAAATCACAGGAGAAGTGTAAAAAATTATGTCTTATGTCCAAGACCACAACCAATCATTACCCTAGCTCAACAAAACTGGCATATACACAGTCTGCATGGTCTACATCTATGACTCGTATCCATGTCATGTCTTTGCTGAGGATTGACGTCTGGTAAATACTAAGAGGTTCCCTTGAATTACTATGCTTAGTATGCCCTTCGGTATCCCAAAGCAATCAATGGAGGGGACAGGACTGAGTGATATTGAAATTTAGAAATACTTAGTAAAAACAGCAGATGCAAAGTCAAAGAGGAGGGATGTGTACTCACAGAGTTGCCTATGCCAACATCAAATAAAGAGCAGTGGGGCATTCCAAAATCATGTTGTAAATTAATTTTCCCGATTACAATAATCTTTTAGGGTAGACGACCAGATTAAAGGTATACAGTCACCTGATCTAAATATGCCCATATATGGTCAAAGGGGCGTTCCTTGGTATTCAAAATGCCCATGTGAGGGCGCTGTTTTTAAAAAGCGGCCACCCGCTTAAAATCTTTGATTGGTTAGATTTTCTCTTTCCATGGTAACTGTGCAAAATTGGAACAGGTGACAGTATACCTTTAGGACTACAGACAGGCTTCTTAGTTTCATCCTCAACTTCATTCTCTCTGTCCGCAACGTTGAAACAAAATTTTCACACACAACTTCACTTCATTTTCCCAGCGCTGGTTTTGTAGAGTTGGGGTAAATTACAACTGATTTGTGCCAACCTATGTAGACACATTGAACCATTTTACAAACATGTACATAAAAGTCCAAGTATACTTATTATCTCAGTTATTCTTATCATATCATTATCATGATACAAAATTACTCAATGTTTAATTTTTTTTTTAAATTTTTTAAAAAAACTTTTTGTTGAAGATAATGTCTAGGTATGTGATGTGTTTTTTCCAATTTGGAAGTATTTATAAGCACAGTGAGAAATAGCTGCATCGAAGACATGTTCCTCTCTCCCTGGAGAGCATTATAGAGTCATATATTTTGTAAATAGTTACCAAAACCTGAAAAAAATCTGTTGACTTTGGTTTTTAACATCTATTTAATATACCTTCATCTCATTGTTTTCCCTGTGGTAGCATTTAGTTCCCTAGTTTCATCTCGTAAGTGCCAGTTCCGGAACAGTGTATGGAAAGTGACCAGGAAGTAAAAATTTGGGATGAATATATAATGGATATTTGCAGCCCAAGTTCATTGGGTGAAAATGGAAATGGGATTATTTACAAATAATGGTCAGTTTAAGTTCACAACAGTTCCAATGTTTCTCCTGGTGTGCCTACCTACCCCCCCCCCCCCAAATGTTTACATTTATTGAACAGTTTAGCTGAGGTGAATGATACTTAAAAACCCTAAGATAAAGATTGACGGCTTTGTTCAACCTGTTCCCCCGTAATTCCCTTTAAACAGGTCCTCAGACACCATTTATAACAATTGGTTTTGGGGCACACCATGGTGATGAAAGGGTTAATAATTATCATTTCTGGGAATTTGTTTGTTGGCTGTTAATATTTTTGCTTACAGTCTTCTAAATGAAGGTTGATTCTGTCAATCAGATCTCCAATGGGGGAATATGTGTCGCAGGGTAGATGCTAGTATTAAAGAAAAGTAAGTTAAAAAGTCTTTAGATGTTAAAACCAGTTTTGTATGTGTAAACCAAGGGTGATGATGCACTCTTCAGAAGAAATGAAAACATCTAATCAAATTTGTAGTTTTCTGAAAAACTCACATCCATCAGTAGTCACAGTACACTGCATGCAAGTGATGAGCAGAAACTAATGATCTATGCAAACTACTCAACAGCTCTCCTGTTTTCATCTCCTGAAATACTTCCTTTCCAAAATTAAAGGCACAACATTTTGTGTGAGTTTTTAAAGTTCTTGAGAAATTGATGAAAAACAGCAGCGAAGAGAATCCAATAAATACTCGATTGGGAAGGATCGGGATGGGACAGGAGCTTTTCCTTTGTCGAATCACTGGTAAACATTTCTACAAATGTCTGCATAGTGCTGTTGATACAAAACTACATCTACATGTCTGTATTTTAACCAAAGCTCACAGACTGTTGAATCATTACATGAAAAGAAGACTGATTTGCTTAAACATGTACTTATCAAACCACATGATACATGTCTGTAACATATGCAACAAACCTTGTTCCAACCAGTTCCTCAAAAGTTTTTTTTGTAGGAAAAAGAAGTCACCGAATAAATTATATTGAGTTTAGCATAATGGCTGTGATTGCTTGATTTTGTTGGTACAAGAGGTAATTACCTCTCAGCCATGTTTGTTTGCACTGCCCCTCCATAATGAAGGGACAGTTGGTTGATGTGCAGATTGATCAGAGCAATTGTCCCTCCATACTGGAGGGACAATTGGTCGATATGAAGGATTGTTCAGAGCACTGCCCCTCCATCATGGAGGGACAATTGGTCAATATGCACATTGGTCAGAGCACTGCCCCTCCATTATGAAGGGTCGTTGGTCGATATGCAGGATTGTTCAGGGCACTGTCCCTCCATAACGGGGGGGGATAATGGGTCGATATGCAGATTGGTCAGAGCACTGCCCCTCCATGTCTGAGGGACAGTTGATCATTATACCAATTGGTCAGCCCTTCAATAACTGAAGTATAAAATATACCAAGTGGTTACAGGTGATTTTCAAAAAATATTCTTCCAATGATTGCATCTGACACAATATCACAATGGTTACCCCGTTGAGATCTACAGATTTCCCATCCACCATTGGGGCCTAGGGTTAGGAACAGGGCTAGGGTCATTGCCATAATCAACAGACCTCTTTACACCAACAGCTATGTGCTATGCGTTGGTATAAGAGTCTGGTGAAAGGAAGAGGTGAAAAATTGTCTTTCATCTGGTCAATTGCCCAATGTCAGAGATTTATTATTCATCTGGTCAATTGCCCAATGTCAGAGATTTATTATATATCCAGTAGGTCAGCTTACAAGGAAAATGTAGTCATTGACAGAGACAAGAAATACCCATGAGGCAGGAGACCATTTGCTGTCCTGACATATTAGGCAAATGGTCACATGCCATTGGCCACATAGTTACAATGTTTGGGCCACAGTTTATACGTGTGGTTCGTTACATAGCGGTCGCCGCATGGTATGCATAGAAAAAGTATATACCACACGGCGGCCGCTATGTATCGAACCACATGTAACTCTGGTTTGGGCTATCATATCATACCAGTATTTTGATGGTGCAAATACAGCGATCTGATTGGTTGAGCCGCGAAAAGAACCGTGGTATATTGGCGATATACCACGGCAAGCATGTGCACTAGCTCTCGGCTTGAGGTAAAGTCCTTTTATGACGTTCCATGCCAGAATTTCAATACACTATTATGATATAATAGCAATAAATCACACCCAGTGACGGTATACCACTCGATTTTGACCATTTCACTACATATATGCACTCGCTATCGCTCGTGCATATATGTCGTGAACTGGTCAAAATCTCGTGGTATACCATCGCTGGGTGTGCTTTATTGCTTAAATATGCATATTCCCTGTCACAAGATACCAACTTTTACACTCACTGGCCGCATTCAATTTCATCAGCACTGTAAGCTGTGTCAGTGTTGACTTGCCTGCTTAACACTGACCTGAGAGTCACATGAAAAATTCAGGACAAATTGAAATTCTGATAGCCATACTACAAGTGATCCCATTTGAACTTCTTCGCTGTAATTACGTAATAGCTGCCTAGAACAATAAACTTTATTTCAGAGTTGGTATAGTGAATAAAGAAGGATCTTGTTACACAGAGTTGGCATGTATAAATGTCTGGATTTTAAGTGAAGCTGAGTATAAGTGGCCATATTCTTCTTTCCTTCATTCAAATTTAGCCATACATTACTTTCACAAAAAGTACAACTTCATGACACAAGTAGATTGAAAATAAAATCATGACTATTCTATGGAAATGTTGAGGCTTAAAAAGAAGTATTTTTATTATAATTTGTTGGGTAAGTCACAAGATTGCACGACGAAAAAGTCGTTGAATTTCTTGATAGGCCTAATTCCCAGTCCCTTCACACACTCTCTTAACAGAGGAAATAACAAAAGAGTACACCACAATGTATGTTGAGGGCGCTAGATCTCACGACGGAAATGGAAAGTAGTAGGTCATTTGGGTCACAGACGACGCCAGTCGACGATTTCTGATGAAAGGACAAGCTGACAGTTGCGTGGGAACACAGGCAAACAGTGACACATTCGCTAGCATTTTAGGAAACCCGGAAGCGTATTTAACATCAGACACAATAACAGACGAGCTGGATCTAACAGCACTGTCTCTTCAGGTAAAACACAGTTACCGTTGGCAACTGTAAAGATTGATGTCAATGTCACCTGTCATGGACAAGATCACGTGAAATTGACGAATAAGAACTACTACCGCTTCTCCGATTATTGAACTCAGCATTTTGAATGTTTTCCAAGCTTATCAGGATATACAGTACCCTGTATGACTTTCAAATCGGTGTCATCGTGGCATGGCGTCGAGTACTTGCTTACGAGGAATTTTCGATATCGAAAAGGGACACTTCGATGTTACCCTCGACCGGGAGACTGTAAAGTGGACTCCAATCAGTCCACAGCAAGGTAAGGAATTCGTCATGTTCGTTGTGAAATTTATCGATGATATTAATAATATAATTGTCACCCAGAGACAGAGGAACTTGTGCAGGTGCCGACATGCCGATTTGTATGAGCTGTGCAAATTCTGTCGTTGGAATGCTGCTTCAAGTGCTTCAAGATACATGTCTGTACTCACAGTCCCTCCACAAAAGTGGAGGGACTGTGCTGTACTGCAGTGCAACCATATGCTGTCAGTAGAGATATGGGCCACGGTTCAAGCATACAGTGGATGCTACCTAAATGAGTAGACCCAGCCGGGAAGGTAGACTTTTTTCTAGAGTCTGTGGTTCAAGCTTTATACCTGTCGGAAATGTGCGCTACTGTCACTGACACTGGCACTGTGGCAGAGGCAGTGTCCATAATGCACGAACTGTTCACAACATTTTCGGGGAGTTGATGGCCCCATGAGATTTAACAATACACAACACAATGCTATCTATCATATACAAACTTGTACCCCTCCTTGTTCCTCCTTTGATCCCTCCCTCCCTCCATCTCCTCCTGCTCCTCATCATTGATACAGAAATGAGGCTTTACTCACTTTAGGTAGTATGTGCCTTGAAACTGAAAGACTTAGCTTTTGCTCAAACTTTCCAAAAGGAAACCATTCCCTTTTGAAATCAAAAATAAAAATAAGGGGTCACCATGCAAATTTGGTACAAGAGAATAATAGAATCCCACACCCCAATGGGTTGGGATGGAATGTCTCACACGAGTTGGGGAATTCTGTCTCACACGAGCCGAAGGCGAGTGTGAGACAGAATTCCCCAACGAGTGTGAGACATTCCATCCCAACCCGTTGGGGTGTGGGATTATTTTTCTCACGTCCCTCCAATATCTTTAGAAAATTGCATTTTATTGTGGTAGGTTTATACTATCAAAATCCAGCACCCGATTGCACTTGTTTCATTTGTATCGTTCCGCAAAGAAAAATGAAGTTCCGTTCATTGATGAGCATATCAAACACGTTAACATGTATATTACCGATATGGCAATTTTGTTTTGTTGGTCAGCTACAAAATTCTCTAGGTCATCTGAGGAAAATGTTGCGAAACAGCTCTGGTGGCCATCTGTTGATGACATTGTGTGAAAGCTGTCGTCTGCTACAGCCTCGTGTGCAAATGGCTCGCTCATCGAAGTCTTTCGCTAACTGTATCGCTGTCAAGTCAGTTCTTCTCCAGAAAATATGTCGACGAGCGTAAATAGCCGATAGGTTTGTAATGGCTTGAATTCCCGTTACAACATAAAAGCGGTCATCCTCCGTGTATTTGTTGCCGACGCCGCGCTGACCGTACTCAAATCTAGAACAACCTGTTCACTCTGCAGTTCAGTCGTCTGTCCCCTATAGTGCCAGTTGTACATTACGCGATGTTCTATTCGTCAAATAATTCGTACAGAGAACTGAGCGCTGAGCAGATTTGACCAATCAACATACGTTTCACATACTAGGTGTTCGGTCGCGCAACAATACAGAGTGTGAGAACAAATTGTTCTCACACTGTGTTCTCACACTCCCAGCGCACTGGGGACGTGAGAAACAAATTTCCCAATATTTACTGATACCTGAAATTCAGGATGGCTGTCATCCCCATGTTAACTCTATTGGGAAAAACTAAATTTTCCATTTTCACAAAAATAATGAAAAATAGTGAAAATTTTATTCACTCCAAGGTCATCAAAATATCCCCCAAAAGTGGTAGATCAAAGAAGTATTCTATCTTGAACAAAAGGTCACATGATTATGCAATACTGACCAAGGCCTTGACCTTTGACTCTTTACTCCCTTTCACTGCATGTAAAAGAAAAACTTATGTGTTTTATGATTACTTTTGATCACATGAATCACAGCATGTCCAAAACATATGGTATTTATTAATTCATACTTAAATGCACCAAATGAAGATTAACTATGATTTCCATACTGCAATAAAATAAAGCATTATGCGCATCACGATTGTTTAATGAGTCAGTAATTATTTATGTTTGTATTTTTTACAGCAAAACTCGGGAAGTCACCAAATGAGATAAAACTGAAGGATGTCTATGCTGTAAAGATAAAACGACGCATAAAGGCAGGCAACAAAGGCGGCTATCCTTTAGGTTTCACCATCTTCCATCGAAAACCAGATCCTGAGTACGGCTTTGTGCGACAAGAAACTACTCTTGCGTGTGTCGAAGAACGGCTCTGCCAACTGTGGATGACATCGATAAGGAAAATCATCGAAGGTATGGTTTCTGAGTATGTTGTCCTTTGTTCATTTTTATGGCTACATATTCATCTAAAACAGTTTGCTGAAGATTAAAGAAGTAATAAATTATTTCTTCTGTAATCTTTGGCAGACTGTGTTGATTACCGACCCTGATGGTTTCTATGGAGAGGTCAATTAGGATTTTGTCACCCAAAGTGTGTCTTTGTGTCAGTTGTTCTTGAGAACAATGAAACTAACCATACGACTTTGTGGCAGTAAAATATTAGAGAGGTCAAAATATTTTGATGCTAGTGTTTGAAATCACTGCCATATGCTATGATTCTTCTCTGCAAGATCAACAGATTTTGTTATTTCATCAACTCTAGCTATTAAACACTCAACAAAAGACCTTGTTTGTTTTGAAATCCATTGATCGATCGTTCCAACTCAATTTTTAGCGCACAATATTTTATTGACCTTCTTTCCTAGTATTGTCCTTCAAGGCAATTTGATCTTCTGCTTATTCCCGCCTTCTCAAGACGCCACAGGTTAACAAAAAAAACTTTCGGAGAATGATCTTTCTCCTACTTAGGTCCTCCTTCTTAGAACAATCTCCAAGTTAATCTTCAACACTTCCAATCAATCCTGATCTGTCCAGATGCCAGTTTACTTTCATCAACTATCGTACAGCACCTCAAGCTCTGAGATTTGGCACTTTACATATCTCCTTTACTATTACTATTATTATCAACTGTCCTTATCCAGTATATTTTTCTAACTTTTACAGCGTATCCAGAGAGACCAAGAAAACTAATTGTTCTTTTAAATTCTGAGACCAGTCAAAGAAACAGCATCTACCGAAGAAAAGTCCAATATCTATTTGACTATGCAAATGTCAGTCTCAAAGAACATGGTGAGTACCGAGCATCTGAAGATTTACACTTCATAGGGACTGAACAGTTTTATCCAGTATGTGGCAATTATTGATTTTTGTAAGTCTTATATCAACATTGATTTTATAATCTTATGTCAAAATTACAATAGAGTTTCATAAATCAATTGATAGAGAGATATCTGCGATTGAATGATATGAACAAACAATTGTTCTCAGTTTAACTCTTAATATCATCACCATGGTTTGGTCCACACCCAATGTTATCAATAGTGATCATGAACAGATTGACTATAATCTTTTGGTGCATGTTCCAGCACTTTTGTTCTGTCTGTATAGATAAGTTTCTTGTTCTTCTCCCTAAATCATGTTGTAATGCATACGCAGTCTTCAACTTGTCCACACAGCCTGTATGAGTGTACTATCCTGTGTTGTTATTGACAACTGAATTTTAGTCCAAAGTAAAATTCATTTCTCAACAATAACATAGAATATATTACCCACAATGCAGTGTTGGCAAGGCTACTACTTTGCATATAAACATACACTTCAGGCAGAAGAATAAGAATATGTTTTTTTAATGGAAACAAAAATTCAAATTACAAATTATAAACTGCCGCAATATCAAACCTGTCACAATTAATGTTTCAGGACAAGTATTGGGCCCTTCCAATCAATGAATTCTCTAAAAAAACTGAGCTTGCATCCCAATTAAAAATTCTGTTTTCTGAAGGCCTAGATATTTGGCAAATGCACAGATTTGTATTGTGTGATCATTCTTTGCATAAGGATCACATGACAGTAAATTTGTAAAACCTCTGAGTCTCAAAAATGGTGTTTTTCTTCCTCTGTACAAACGCTGCAGTGTTTCTGGTTGAAATTTACCAGACTAAAAGCTATGATGTCAATGTCAATCTTATGAAGTGTTTCTGCAATGTTTGTTTGTGAGGCTGTAGATCATTTTCTATGGCGTGGCAATGTTCCAGCTGGTGATTGATTCCTATGTTAATATCTTTAACAGTCAGTAACGAAAAAAACTAGGACAGTTTAAAAAAATCCGAGAGGCTCACTTTTCAAGTTCATTATGCTGTCAGTCACATGACCCTTATTACAAAATGCCAATTACAGCATTTGCCAATATCTTGGTATTCAAAAATGTATATACTTAAAATGGGGTTACGAACTCAGTTTATGGCAGAGAATTCATTGCTTGGAAGGGCCTAATACTTGTCCTGCACACTTAACAAAGCAATACCCTGAAACTTGTTCAAACAAGTTTGTTGTTTGACAGGGTCAAATAATGTCATAATACCTTTGATGGATTGTCCGAAGGTAGAGCTATAAAGTTGTACCTTGGACTGCTATGGAATTTTCTTGACAAGGACAGTGTAATCTGACTTTATTTGCATCTTTTTAATCAGGATATTTTTCTTCTACAGGCACATATTTTAAAATAAAGGTTGAAAATGAACCTTACCTGTCTGTCAGGACACACTTTTATTCAGGTTGTTTGTTTTCCCTAAAATGCATTTCAAGGTCTATATCAGAAAAGAGGCCATGAAATAAATATTTTAATGTCCACAAACTCGATAATATATGAATATTTCAAGGCAGACATTCCTCAATTGTAAAGTGATTAATTAGAAGATTAGAAGCATCTGATCACCAGTTCACTGAGACAGAAATTTTACATTTTTGTCATTTTTTTCACCTATTCATTAAACTATGTTTGTAAAAAAGTGATGTTGTGAAAAGTTTAATATTACTAAGCTGTCAGCTACAATAAAACATCAAACTTACAAATGGAGCTCTTGTAATCAGGATATTGATAATTTAGAAAAGTGCAATTTTGTGCAATTTGCCAATGGCATTTTTATCTCAATTATTTATTATTTAGAAATATTTCCTGCTTTGTAAGATGCCTCTTTGAACAAAAATTGCAGACAAACTTGTCTCAGTGAGAACAACTGAGTCTGCTTCAAAGTTCAAATTTTCTGTTCGACCTGTCTTTACACAGAAGAGCAGTGATTTGTGTCACTTCCGCCACCTTTCAATTCTGTTTGCATTGTTAGCTGCAGTTGTTTGATTCAAATATTTGGCCTGTTGTGTTTTGTAAATTTTATCAAAACAATTCAGGTCGATATTTAGCATAGCCGAATTTTCTCGGCCCAAAAGATTGAGATAAGTGATCTATAGCTGTAATTTATGACCCTTAATACTATTGAGAAAGAAAGAAAATCAAAAAATTGGAAAATTTCTGAGTCATACTGAAGACAGACAATGAATAGAGAGTTTTGTTCTGTAAACAATGACAGACGTGTGTAAATATTTAATATGTAAACTTCAAAATGTCATGTATAGAAAAATTACTGAATTCGAGAATACATGAAAGGGTATTAATTATTCATTGGGATTTAATTTCCCTTTTTTCACTGACAGATGAAATCCGCTAAATAATTAATTGCAAAAATTTTATATAACAATGGATTGTTTTCTTTTACTGGCAAACTCAGTGAATTTAAACTCTTGTGAAAATGTGTCAAACATCATCAAGTAGTGAAATTGAATCACAAAGAAAATTAATGCTTTTACAACAAATGGCCCACTCATGGCCCTGTCATATTGATGTTAAATGTATTTTCTGTCCAAAAATTTGAAAGGTAGGTATAAAATTTGCTGGGAATGATATTACAGGAACTGCATGGATGGTAAACATGTTCCCTATTAACAGATTTTGTATTTGCATATGGAAGTTTCCATTGATTTCTAGTAGTGATTAATCTTTGAGTAATCAGTGTTGCGCCATCATGTTATCAAACATAGTGAAGTGACAGAACATGCTGACCAAGCTAGCCTCTAATAAAATCTTTCCGTTAAGGTAGAATGTGCATAGGGGACAGATATTCAAACTCTCAAACTGAAACACTATTTGGTCTGCCGTTTGTTTAGCTTCATTTTTAGGCTTTTGGAATCATGACAGTTTTTACTGGTGTATTTTTTGAAAATCTAAAATTTTATTTTATAGCATAGAGGTAACACAAGGATGGCAGCCATTTTGAATCGTTTGGAAATAGTTGTTTGCAATGTGTTTCCTAGTACAAAATTTTGCAAGGTGACCCCTGATTTTTAGTATCAATTTCCAAAAGGAATTCTTAAAGTTTTCTTACGGAAAGTGTGAGTGAAAGTTGTAGTCTTTCAATTTCAAGGTGTTTACTACCTTAATTATATTTTGATTTCAAAGTTACTGATCAAGAGAAAGTGGCTCATCTGATACAAGAAATGGAATTTACTGAGATAGATGGGTAAGTACTTTTAATTATTTGGCATACTACATGTTATCTGCAATTCACAAGAATTTTTTTGGTGTTCTTTTTTGATGTGTGTGAGAGTGTTAGGGCTTGTATGAATAAACAGTGAAACCTGAATCAGAGTGGAATTAAACTGCCATTAGAAATCACATAGGCTGACATGGTACCAATCTCAGACAAAATTAATTCCAATTTTCCTACTTTTAATGCTTATTCCACTATTTTTGTTCCTTTTTTGAAAACTGTTTATTGCTGTACTGTCAAAACCTTGTGATAAGTGCCAACTTTCATATTTGTCAAAGCTGTCTGTATTTGCCTAATGTGTTATTGTTTACTTTTGAACTTTGGTCAGGGCTAGAATTTCTTTGTTAACAATAACATTGCATATTGTCCAATATGCATCATGTTTTCACATTTAATACTTGATATTTCAACACATTTTAGGGTAGAAAAATAAGCAAATCTGTTTGTTTGGTAGAAATTCAATAATGAAAATAGCAGAAATAAAGCTATTTTCCGTTTAACTGGGACATAGTCATGGTCCTACAAAATTACCATACATAATAATAGACCCTTAATGCTGTAATGTCATTTCCAAGTGTCAATTTAGAACTCTGTATGTTTTTAATACAGGAAATGAATTCTTATTAAAGTTAGTAATTATTTGATAAAAACCTAGCATGACATAAAAAAAAATCACATCATCCTGGGCCCATCTATGTTCAAATGAATTGATTCACTAAATCACGTACAGTAAAATACAATACAATCTAAGTGAATGAAGAACCTTCAGTTTTGGTTTTACAGTCCTTTTGAATTGCTTTGGTGTATTGAAATCTATTATTGAATTTATTGTTGAAGAACAATAAAAAAACGGTCATTCAAATCAAGGGTTAGATTGTGTAGTAAAAATCATGTTCCTTCAGGATAATGTCTTCTTGTCCTCAACCTTTTACCCTCTACTTCATTGTCTTCCTTGTGCCTGTACTTCTTTTTGGCCATTCAGTTCCCTTATCATGGACTAAGTCTCCCTTGTATGTGCATCATCTATATTCCATTGAACAGCAAATACCCTATAGCGTTCCACTGAAAACATTGATTAATAAAGCATTATGTGTTAGCCCATTCAGCAGCGTTAGAAGATATCAGAGAAACTTCATATTTTAATAAGACTGATTACATGCAAGCAGAATATGGAAATTCCTCATGGCAAAGATTTCTGTCAGAAAACATAATGAGATTTGCCTATGGTCATTGCCTGCAGTTTCAAGCCTGCCTAATATGTCTTTATTTGCCTTTGTTTGTGTGTTCAACAAAATCCTCGCCACAGGGTTCCTCAACAATCAGCTAACACATGAATTCGGTGATGATTCATAACTTTGCATCAGTATTGAAAATAAATAGACTGTATGTGGAGCCTCCTTCCAATCACACCCAAGAAATGCAAAATAGGAAGAGAAACAATTTTGCCATCTGTGAAAAGAAAAAGAATTGCCCTGATAATCCCATACTGTAGTGGTTAAATAGGGGAGAAAGAGAAACAAGAAAATGGCATCAGCATTTCACTTTTGCCAATTTTAAGGACCAGAAATAAATCTTTTTTTTTTCTTGAACTTAAGAAAGTACAGCCATTCACTAGTAAGGACCAGAATTTTATTAATGACTGAATAAATTTTCACTATGTTTTGTTTCTTTATTACGTAGTATTGTTTGTGTTGGAGGAGATAGCTTTATCAATGAAGTCATCAATGCATTGTTGCTGAGAACTCAGAAAGATGCACACATCGATACCAGCAGTTATTTCACACCTGCCAGGTGTATGCTACCACTAGGAATTATCTCAGTTGGTGAGTTTTTTCACAATTTTTATTTTACCTTCAGTTAAAGGTTTCTTGAAAACTCTGTGACTTGTTATCGGTATAATCTGTCAAGCAGACCAAGGGTAAAAGCCGGAATTCCTATCGACCGTGGTGCAAACAAAAACATGTGCAGAAACACACATAGAAATATGAGTATTTGCTTGCGTACATCTACTGCTAATACATGCAGTCTTCAGTGTCAGTTTGCCATAGAACACTGAATAAGTTAGCTTGCGACTATTCATCGTCTGGTCGATCCATTTAGTTCACAGACTAGTTTCTGAAAGTTGATTTGTGTAGCTATTCCAACAATTCATTGTTTTCCATTTGATTTTCTATTTTTGTCTTCATTGGAATTTTTGCATTGGATAATGAACCTGTAACTTAATCATTTTTGAAGTTTTAGTATCAATACCTGCTGATGATACAGAAATACTTTTAAAATTAAAGTTAAACTATGTATATTCATGAAATGCACACAGTATATTTATGTAAAAAACCAGCTATGTTGTGGCTGTGTGCTGATAAAACTCGATCAAATTTATAAGTAATGGCCTTAGATAGTCCTGTGTCATTAGACTTCTCCTTGTTTCACCCATAGCTCCCTGTTTCTAATAATTTTTCCCTAGGGCTGTCACTGTTACAAGTAAGTATCTTGGGCTTGTGAACTTAATTCTCAGTAGTTTCATTGGCTGCTGGCTGCAATGTGATAATCTCGGACATGTGATATCCTCTTGAATATTCTCATGTTTTTTTTATTGTTTTGTGACAAGGTGAGCCTTGAATATTGACATGCTGTAGAAGTTCAATACTAAACATTATGATGTTTTATTTTATCAGGTCCACTGGACTTGCTTTCGTACTCCGTCCATAAAACAAATGATCCAGTGGTTGCAGCTTTGCATGTCATATACGGTAAGTAAATTCAGCTGGCCATCTACATGACCCTCATTTGACCTTACATAATCAGTGTGTTGGTAAATTTGCCAACACAAAATTAAACTTTTATTATTTTGCTTCACAAAAAAATACAAGCATTATGTCTGCAGTGGAATATTAAGTTATTTCCATCAAATTAAATTAGTACAACTAATGAGATATTGGGGCAAACAGGGCTAAAGAAAATGGCCCACCGTGATTATTGTAATAAACAAAAAATGTTACTTTACTGGAAATCTGAACTGTTTTTCACTTCATTTCAATAGAATAAAACAAGTCATTACATTTGTTTATTGATTTAACATGTTTTGAATGAATTAAAATTGGAACTGAAGTAAAACAAATAAGAAAAGTTAGTTGGTTAGTCAATAATTCTATTCTAAGAAGTGTGTTTTTTTTCCCTGATATACAATATTTAACCTTTGTAAATATGAGACTACAAACATGTACTCTCATTTCAGTCCCTAGGCCAGTCTAGTTAGTGTCTGATCATTTGGTTTATCAGATTTTTTTTCACATTTTAATGGAATATACATGTGTCTTTATTTAAATGTTACCTTTAATTCTGTAAGGCAGCTATATGCACATTACCCAAGCACATGAATCACAGGTCTGATTTGCATTTTACATGTCACCATAAAGCTCATCAAAGTTTCATCATCAAACGCAGTCTGAATATTTTCTCTGAAAGCTCGCTGACAATCATCAGTAATCACAAAGTTCTTTTCTCTGACCACCTTTCACAGGGGACATCCAACCCGTTGATGTGTGCACCATGTACCAAGATCAAAGTTTCCAGCAGTTTGGATTCACTGCCATGTACGGCTTCACCAGTGATTTCATCAAGAAAGCCAAGAAAAAACAGTGGCTGGGACCACTGAAAGGAAAATATGCAATGGCAAAGTCATTGGTTAACGTCCAGTGAGTTCCTCTTGTCATTTGTTCTAAGCATTTGTACTTCACTGAAAGGTGTTTTGAAAGTCAAAGTGTTAACATTCGGTCATACATAGCTGAAGAAACTTTAAACTACTCTTTTGGAAAGAAACTTAAATATTCTGTTTTCATAATTAGATGAAAATCAGGTATCACTCTGCAAAATTTTGATCACAGAAGCTAAATATCTGCAAGTTTAATGTCAAGTCAATTCCACTCTACCTTCTTTGTTTGCATTTTTTATTTTCACATAAAAGATCACATAAACAGGTTTTTCTTTTTAGGATTCAAATCAGTTGACACAAGCTGAAGACTAGTAAAGAATTATGAGTGTTCAAAAATTTGTCCACTTGGCTCATTCTGTCATACATTTCCTACTTGACGTAACCATCATCTTGGAATTTTGATTATTTGTTTTATCAATATATGATAATTTACTAAATTAAGAAATATTGCAAAGGCCACAAGCCAAAACTTTAAAACTCTTCTGGCTGTATGAAACACTTCACCCTATGCTGATCCAGAGGTCAGAGGTCAATTTGATGTATCCTTTTGTTTTTTTCCAGGCCATATCACTGCAGCATAGAGTACTTACCACATGACAAAAGTGAGCTGAGGCATGCTTGCCAACCTGCGTAAGTGTCTATCATACTGCATATCTATAATTATGTTGAGTTTGGCAGATAGCTACATGTATGTCCTAAAGAACTGGATGTATTTTCAAGATATGCGTAGACTACTAGAAGTTAGTTTTCAGCAAGCAGTCCAACATATATCGTAGGAATATAAAATCATAAAGGATCACAGGAGCAACAATTCTGTTGATAGAAAAAAGAAGGTTTACATTTTGTATCAGCAAAATCGAAACTGACCTACTCTGTTTACAAACCCTGACAGCCACTTTAAAACTCGGGGTGCAAAACAACTGAACCTTAAATTTCATAACATGTTGTGATTGCAACCTTCATAGTGTTGTCAAATACTTATTGTAGTTCCAAGTCAGGTTCTTTGGACTTGTCATCTCAACCCTAATTTTGTCTTCATCCACTGACAGCTGTAAAGAATGTGAAAAAGCAGAAGACTTCAAAGTTCTGAGTCACAGCAAATTTACTATCATTCAAGAGTTCAACCAGTCCGTTGATGTACCACATGTAAATGTATCTGTGGCATCTGACCTACGACCCAATGTCATCCAGGTCAGGAGTCTCACACCTGACCCTTCACACTTGACAATGACCGATAGGCTAGGGGTGCCAGCTGAGATTCCCAGGACCAGAAGTTTTCCTGGCCTTACAGGGACTGACACAGGCATTGACATGGCCAGTCCACATTGGCCGGCATCAGACCCGGCAACATCTCCAAAATTAAGCCTGTATGGAATTGCCACAATTTCAGATGACTCTATTGATTTTGGTGAGTTGCAAAATTTTCTGTTTCAAATAGGAATTAAGAAAGTAGTTTTAAAAGAGTTTTATCCCCCTAAAATACAAACTGAATGTATAAACAAACCAGCAAACACACAAAACAAATAAAGAAATAAATCAGTAAACAATCAAGCAATGATTTTAATCTTTTAGTTTGTTGGTTCCTAGTCAATCAATGATTTCCTATGCTGATAACATCTGATAATTAAGCAAAGTTGGTAAATTAAATTCATACATATGGCATTTCCCCTATTCCCCTAGATTAGAAACAGCTGGGAATGTGTTTACTCAACTCATATTTTGTCTATGTTAGCAGAAACAAAACCCTTAAAATCTGTTGTCATAGACAAAGTTTTTTCCTGGTTTACATTGTATTGAGATGTGTTCTAAGAAAAAAACTAGTGCTAAAAGTAGCAGGAAGCGTTTTATATCTTCATGTATAACATGTTAACCCTTTGAGCGCTGTAATATTTACCACCAAAATTTTAGTGCAACATTTTACCATTTTTTGTAAATTTTTCTGTAATTGTTTTGATAATTTTGGACCAAACAGACATCACATTTCATTGGCTTCAGATTTTCATCATAATTTTGGCAAAATCTGAAAAAAATTGACTGGGGTTACATCTTAGAAAGGCAACAAAAATTGGTGCTCAAAGGTTAATGATTTCTATCACATTGATTTTGAAAAAAAAAATAACTTCAATATAGTGATCTTCATACAGATTACTGATATTGGATTCTGAAATATTTACAAAAATTCTTGTCACTGATTGTTCTTTCTCTTTATTTCTGCAGACGATTATTTAAGCAATGACAAATGGAAGACTGTTTCTGACTCCTACTTGAACCTTGGCATTCTGAGCAATTCAGGTGCCTGCAGTATGGTGCAGCACCATGGTCTATCGCCGTACACACACCTCAGCGATGGGGCTGCACATCTCATCCTGGTGCAGAACACTTCAAAGAAAAACTTCCTGCAGCATCTCAGGAGATATGGTACAAGTAAAGACCCGGTGAGTAGGCATTGTGAAAATTTGCATTTGTGACAAGTAGTTGTGAAAAGTCTTAGCAAGCATTGCTGACAGTAAACCCAGATAGTAGTGGTTGTCAATGTCACCAATGGAAGATGTCAATGTCAGGATTACCATTAGGGACAGCTGATAATTAATCCTCTTTCTCCAAAGTGGTATTTATTTCTATGGTTTGTCTATGGAGTCTAGAGGAAAGAGGATAAAAATGTGCATAATGCAAAAAAAATTCATTGCGTTTGACCTCAAACCCATTCCCTCCTCCCTAGTACAAAAGTTCGGAAGTTCTTCCTTCTACCCGGTTGTTTCCCATTACAGTTGAAATTTTTACCAAACTTAATCTGGGAAAGAAGTAGTACCATTGCCGTAAGCTGATGGCAGTCTGTACCCTATGTGATTATACCATCTGTTGACTTGAAGTTGTCAAAATTCAAAGGTCAAATTTTAGTGGGAAGGTACACACTGCACCCCCTCCCCTAGACACAGTGGTTTTCATTTGTCATGCACCTGCACCTGTTTTATTTATCAATACTCCAAACCTCTCCCCCACCCCCACCCTAGCTGTAACACTAACATAATCCTGCAGTGGAACCGCTGGAATCAGCTGGAATATAAAGAAGAAAATTAAAATGATGAAATGTTCTCTAGATTCTTACACTAACTACTCATTTTTAATTTTCTGTTTCACAGTTTGACTTTTCATTCACCACCATGTTGAAAGTGAAAGCAGTGCGCGTCAGCTGTCCCAATGACGGTAGCAACACCAGCAGGTCTTCACTTCTCGAAGATGACTCCTCATACAACGTGGCTCAGTCATCTCAATGGAATATTGATGGAAATGCGATACACGGATACAACCTGGAAATAAGGTAAGAAAACGTTCACTTGTTATTCTTTTCTTCCCAGGCTAAGTTGAATCTTTAGGCCAAACAAAATAAATTGTGCTGTTCGGATAACCCGACCTACCCTATTTTATTGACCTGCCAACCCTAAACTTTGTAGAGCTAAGTAAACACGGAAGTAAAAAAAAAAGAAAGAAAAAACTCGTAAATCACGCGTTCGTCTTTTTATTTTTGTTTGAATGAGGATGTCTTTTGTTTTTATTCCTTTATATGTATGATACATTTTTCTGGAAACGTTGAGGCCAGTGTTTGACTGCCCTGAACCCCTGAAAAATGCATATTTAATAATGACAATATTTTGGAATAAAAAATTCCTGCTGACCTACCTACCCTATTTTTGACAACCATGTTACCGGAACAGCACAATTTTTTTTTTGGGGGGGCCTTATAACTGCCTTTTTCCTTGCCCTGACATGGGAAAAATGTGTGACATACTCAAGTCCATGTTCAAATGATGCCATGTATTTTATAAGATACAAAGTTTTTGTCAATTTATATGATGTTAAGGGTTACGTGCATAGTTGAGAAACTTGTGACTTGCTGAAAGAGCAGTAAATAACATGTATCATCAACCTATTATAAAAAAAAATAATTACGATCAAAGAAAAAGATGAAAAGTTTCAAGTATGTGATTGAAGTATACATGCAAATGAGTAAATATGTCTGTTCCTACAAACTACCAAACTAAGCAAATGGTACTGTCATACATAAATCTGTTGCTGCATTTCTCATGTTTTCATTTCATTTCTATATTTTGTGCTTTGCCTGCAGGGTCCATCATCAGTTACTGGCCATATTCAGCGGTAATTGGAACATGCCAAGTCAAGAGACTCCTGACAAATTTAACTGCATTCCGTCCTAATGAAATACTACACCCACTTCCCCTGGTCATTCAGTGGACAGTTGAAGTGAATTCCAAGATTTTTGAGTAAATTATTTTCACAGAAACAAAGCTTACCCCGTCCAATTGATTTATGGTTTTAATTTGCTGTCTTTTTATTGTAAATTATGAAAATATTTATGTATGCGTCATGCCAAACAGCACATTTTGGACAAATTTTCATGTCTGTTAACAATCCGATCCATGCTTTTATTACTGCTTGCAATAATCTGAAAATCAAAAGAGGTTTCCAGTGTGATTTCTTGTTAAAGTCAACAATTACGTGTCATTTTATATCATATTCAGAGAAGGGCAGCCATTTTGAAAATCAAATATCCACACATTTCAGTTGTTTTTGCTGCCTCACACATACTTCCACAGTCAACATAGTTTTGCAGCGCTTCTCTTTCATTTACAGCTAATGAATATTACCCTTTCATCACCATGGTTTGTCCCAAATCCATTGTTTTCTATGGTAAAGTTGGACCTGTATGCAGGGAACTGGGGGTGAAAGGGTTAAGTATTTGGTAAGTTTATCTTTTTAAGTGATATATTCTGTTGCTGTTAAATGCTTAACCAGATTCGGATAAAATTGTTTTATGGAATTGTGTAAAGAAAATTATGTTTACAAGAAAACTTGTAGAAGAGGAATTAGTCACTTCTTGATTCATACTGTGTAGGGAGCTGAAAACTTCTCACTATCAGTTAGAAAGAAAGAGTTCAGTTCATTCCAGCTGACATTACAATTCCAAATTGGCCGGGCGTGCCCCTTTCTGAACGTTCTAACCAGACGGTTCAGTCTAAAAACTACTGATATCATTGCTTGAAATCTGACCATACATTCCTTACAAATTATGAACATGACTGTACTTTGCTTAAACCTCAAGTGAGGGTTCTTTCAAATTCAAGAACATTATTAACCATCCATGTACGATGGAAGAGAATCATTTTGGACTGATATTGATCAGAAATCCATGGATAATCACCATAGACAAATCCTCTGTTCATGTAAATAGACTACCATTTCAAAGAAACATTTGCAATATTCTCATGCAATAGAAAATATATATATGATTACATACAGCATGTACCTTGTAAGTCACCTTGTAAATACTTAGCTTTCTTCCTTGCAGGCTGTTATATATTTACTTGATACTTATGTTTATCTTTATTCCAACTGTTTAGATGTAACTTTGACCTATTCTATCACCTAGCAGCTACCTTTTACATTTTAAAATTTTTCAACTTGCGTAATGCTTACATTTTTTCTTTGTATGTAATAACTCTTTTGAAATATTTTTGTTTACCATTGAAAAAGTCTTTGCTTTACTTGCTGCAATTTAAATTGTTTGAAACATTCATTTAAATTCCATGGTCGAATGTCAATCATTCCACATCATGTGATCAGAACTAGCCAATCACACCACAAAATGAATTATGGCAAGAAGGTTCTTCAGATATTGTTGACCTTTGATTTCACTCATTGTCACAGAGTGCAAATGAGGTTCTTAATTTCAGGGTCAAGGTCAGTGTTGTTGACCTGTGTTGGATTACACTCCTATTCTATGAGGACATATTATTCACCTAGTTGTTAGTCCCCACGGACACCGTCCGGGGGGACTTATAGGTTTGGTCATGTCCGTGCGTGCGTCCGTGCGTGCGTGCGTGCGTGTGTGCGTGCGTCCGTCCGTTCACACAGATATCTCAGAGATGCAACAAGCGATTTCATTCAAACTTGGTACAAGGATTACTTCATATGTCATACAGATGCACGTCGATTTGTTTTGGGATACGATCCAATATGGCCGCCAGGCGGCCATTTTATTACGATTTTTTCATGTACAGAGCCATAACTCAGACATGTTTCAACCAATTTTATTCAAAGTTGGTACAAGGACATTGACCAATGTCATAGATATGCACGTCAATTTTTTTTGTGATACAATCCAATATGGCCGCCAGGCGGCCATTTTATTACGATTTTTTCATGTACAGAGCCATAACTCAGACATGTTTCAACCAATTTTATACAAAGTTGGTACAAGGACATTGACCAATGTCATAGATATGCACGTCGATTTGTTTTGTGATACGATCCAATATGGCCGCCAGGCGGCCATTTTATTACGATTTTTTCATGTACAGAGCCATAACTCAGACATGTTTCAACCAATTTTATTCAAAGTTGGTACAAGGACATTGACCAATGTCATAGATATGCACGTCGATTTGTTTTGTGATACGATCCAATATGGCCGCCAGGCGGCCATTTTATTACGATTTTTTCATGTACAGAGCCACAACTCAGACATGTTTCAACCGATTTTATTCAACGTTGGTACAAGGACATTGACCAATTTCATAGATATGCACGTCGATTTGTTTTGTGATACAATCCAATATGGCCGCTAGGCGGCCATTTTTTACAATTTTTCATATGCAGAGGCATAACTCAGGCATATCTCAACCGATTTTATTCAAGTTGGTACAAGGACATTGACCAATGTCATAGATATGCACGTCAATTTGTTTGTGATACAATCCAATATGGCTGCTGTGTGGCCATTTTGTTACGATTTTTTCATATACAGAGGATAACTCAGGCATATCTCAACCGATTTTATTCAAAGTTGGTACAAGGACATTGACCTATGTCATACATACATGTATGTACGTCGATTTTTTATGTGATACGATCCAATATGGTCTCTAGGCAGCCATTTTATTACGAGTTTTCATGTACAGAGCCATAACTCAGACATATTTCCACCAGTATCATTCAAAGTTGACATTGACCTATTTCATACATATGCTCGTCAATTTGTTTCACGTCATGTAGCAGTAACATGTCAATTACTGAAGTTTCGTAAGTAGGCTGATATGTCACGAAATATGTACTGCATCAAATTCATGAAACTTTACAGATGTTAACCGATGTTAAGCTCACATTGCTTTAACATTGAAAAAGACATTTATCAGTGTCATTTTAATTAATTTGTAATTGCATAAGTAATGAACTTTCCTAATTAGGGTGATATAGCCACAAATTAATACAATGTCAAATGTGATGAAACTTGATACAGATGTTGATCTCATAGTGTTGTAAATACTGCATCAAACTTTATGAAATATGGTACCAGTGATAATCTGTTAAGTGTTAGAATTGTATGCAAAAATGTTTTGCAACATCCAGTTGATTAATTCCTAGTTGACTCATTTATGAACTTTAGGATGGTAGCCTACATTGGTTTTATGTTTTCATCACCATGGAACTCATTCTTGGCCATTGAGCGCCATCTGTATCAAAGTATTTTTATCACAGACCTAACTAATGAAGAGGACTCTATCCTCTCTGAGGACATGTAATCAAAGTACCCATTATTAACAAGTGGGGACTGTGTCATCAACGATGACTTGTTTTTGTCAAATTGCCTTTTAACTGAATTTGTCCATAACAATGAGAACTGTGTTATATTGTATGCTGTGTATTTTAAATATATGAAAAAGGTATATTTCTAGATTTATTTGAAATTATTTATATATGTGAGGTGGATTAATATTTTCACGTTGTGAGTTTGTAATTGTGGGACGACGTCCAATGTGACCTGTAGTGATGTTTCCATTTATTGGTCAATACTTCTGTGTGGTCTCATGTAAGCTTCTGATGTCAACCATTCAACATCATGTGATCAGAACTAGCCAATCACGCCACAAAATGAATTATGGCATGAAGGTTCTTCTGACCAATGACAAAACATGGCATACTTCATGTGGATGCAAAATGTTGCAAAAATCATCGTGTTGTGGTAATTATGGCCTTGTGTTGGTGAGCATCTTGGGAGAGACAAGATGACCATGTTTGTGTTCCAGAATACACTTATTGATCTCTCACACTGTCTGAATGGACATGCTTTTGTCCATTTGTGAAGTACTAGATGTGTTATCTCTTCCTCTATGATCTCAAGGTATGTTGATTAACCCTTCCCTCCCTGCTTCCAGATTTACAGATTCAGTATAACCATTAAAAAACAATTGGATTGTACCACAATTTAATTATGACAGAGAGTGACACTCTCAATATCTGTTGATTACTTTCTCTGTGAAAAATTCCATTAAGTGTAGTCTTCGTCAAGTACATTGTTTCTCAATCACATTTCTCCGTCTTAATATTTGCTTGAACACAATCAATGTCATCTTTTTTAATTTCACAGTAAAACACTTGCTCTTTTGTGATGGTTTTAACAAGTAAGATTTTAAAAAATTCTACAATTTTATACCAACTTGTCTTATGAACTTAATTCTCAATGTAAATGATCCATCAACAGCAATGGTCAACATTTTACATAAACAAGCTTGGTTTGAAGACTTGCTCTTAGCATTCGATGACATTTCTTCTTAAAATATTTCGACACAGCGCGCTTCGTCTTCCGACAAACACATCACCTTTCACAAGCCAACAAGCTGTAACACAATTATACATTTCAAGTTTATTTCAAGCCCGCGGCAATAAGACTATATAATGATAAGGATTATCATAATATTATGAAGAATAATTTTCAAATATACAATTTGAAGAAAAGTTACAAATACACAAAGAATCCCAAAACCTGCATACAGTGTAAGACGCCTTTGTATACTTTCGAAAACCATATTGTGGAGCAATTTTTAAAAAAATGCACACTGAATCTAATATGGGAGAACAAAGGAACAAAAGGATTTGCTCTCAGTATTAACTGCAGTTTCTTTCACTTTCTTTCAGGGTTTTCTTAAAATACACATTCTTTGAAATAGCTTTGAAATAGCTGTGGAAAAGTCTCTATCACGAACGCTTGCGCTGTAATACGTTTGCACCGACAATTTTTATTCAAACGTTCACACATGAATCTGTCTTGGATGTTTTGTATTTTTATGAATATGAGCTATCCCTAGAAAATGACTGTAAATGACATAATCCTTTTCATGATAAACACTTACAGTATTGTAAGCTGTATATATGTTTAGGATTGTTCTTGGATAGACAATGGATCTTACGGGCGAATATATATGTTTATTACTGATTTTTTTATTTTATCATGAACTAATAAACTGGCCAGTAATGTTATGTGGTTAGTGCTTGGCCGAGTATGCAGATATCACGGGATTAAATGACAACTATACATAATGTCGAATAAGGTCACTGATTATATTACCGGCAAGTAAGTAAGTAAGTAAGTAAGTAAGTAAGTAAGTAAGTAAGTAAGTAAGTAAGTAAGTAGTATTTGCGATTGATCTGGCGTAATCTTTAAAGTAAGAAAGCTTAAAATATCATTATAATTACGCCGTGGTTCCGAGGAACAATTCGTACACAATATTGTTGCTGGTACATGTAGCTGTCATTTATGAATAACAATCATTAGTGTTATGATTCTGGTTATAAACAGCTACTTAAAATGATGTTATTCGATACATGATGCAGCAAATTGTATTAGGTCTAGCTGTTGTACGAAGCTAAGCCCACTCGTATAATTGAGCATATTGATAGAAATACCATTTCCTTAACAAAGAACATATTTTCTATCATATTACCATACAGAATTGTAATTGCTTTGCTCTGCAATCTTTTCTATATTTTGACTAATGATAATTGGCAATTAGTAGCCGTTTATGATTTTACACTTCGCTGTGAAGCATTGTGTACTCTGAATACGATAATGGTTGAAGAGTTTGGTAGTTTTGAGGAGTATCTTCACCGATGAGCTCTGTCTGCGGCCCTGACGATTGCTCTGTACTTCGGATCGTCTCTTCTCCTGAGCGAAGATCCACCGTTTCATAAACACTGATTGGCTGCGGCTTTAATGTTGTGTAGTTCGATGGAGTCACTTCATAGTCTGTAGATCTCACGGTAATGGGTACTTTGTCTTCTCTAGTAGCTTGATCCTTTCTGTTGCTGGGCTCGTTATTCTCTGATGTGACGATGGACTGAGAAAACAGACGATAAAACCAATCGAGTGGCGATTTGATTCCGAAGCAAAATGTACTTCTGCTATTGAAATACATTTCGTCACCAAGATCTTATCATTATTTCATATCCCTTAATTCAGTGTCAAGTTATATCACCACTATTTACTTTGTTTCTTAGGAGGTAGTGGATAATGTCACCATGGCAGATACATTTGAGGAGTGAAAATAATCACGTCAACATGCGCAACCCTCCGTTTGCACATCTGACATACAAAATTTTTTTATCAAAACGGTTACTATTAATCTTGACTGCTTCAAGTTAGAACCAAAGCTCATTAACTTGCATTAACTAAAACCAACTAACTAACATTAACTCGCTAACACCGGCTATCATGCCAACAACTTCAATCTTTTTCAGTAAAATGGTTATCAATTTATTCAGTATGCTCACCACAGTCCGTCCTCAGAATATGGTGTTGCGGTATACTACGGTTTTCAAGTTGAATGTTCATCTTATCAGTCTTTTGTACAATTACATTTCATAATGACGTGTGTTGGTTAATATACAAAGAAGTCATGAAGCTGTGACAATGAAGCTAACCTGTATACTTGCTATGTGAAGAGTACTGTACTCTGGTTGTTTTAATGGCTGAAGTGTTTGGTAGTGTTGAGGGGGTTCCCCAGACGACAACTCGTTGAGTGATCCTTCAGTTTGCTCTGTTCCGGGAACAGTAGTCCGCTCAGCTGGCTGACGATGCATTTTTTCATACACATTGTCCTGTTTTGGTTGCAGTGTCATGTACTGAGAAGGAATTTGTTCATATTCGTATATACGGAAGGATGATATAACCTCTTTCAGTATTGCGGCATGATTTTCCTTTTTGAAGTGTTCATTCTTTTCCAATGCATCGGCGACCTTTAAATGCAAACAAGAGAATCGAATTTGACAAGGATCTAGAATCTCTTAAATGCCACACGAATTTCTGAATGTTTTGCATGGCAAACTTGTTGTCGTTTAGTTTTTAGTAAATATGCTAAATATTAACTTATTGATCCGAGCATACTCAACATACTGTCTCCAGTCAACCTTTGAAGAGGATATATTAATAGAACGTTCATCTACATTCAGTTTTATAGCGTCCTGTTGCAACCGAGACGAATTCCTTATAGAAGTAAGATAAATCGAGGGGTATCAGACAATGCAAAGGATCCTGCATTTTATGAAAACTAAATACAATTAGCCCAAACGATTACGTATAAGTATACAGATGTCCTCGTTGGAAATTACAGTGCTGGATGCGAAAAGTAGAGTGTTATAAATAACAATAACACAAATGACTTCAAGTATACAAATAATATCTGTTACTTACGTTTCACGCATCCTGCAATATTCATGCATTAAACGTAAGTAACAGATATATATATATATATATATATATTATATATATATATATATATATATATATTACAATTGACGAAACAATGACAATAAATTGCAATATGATGCATTGATAGTACACATCTGGTCGTGACAATCGAAAGTTAACTTACCTGATCTTTGCATGGAATCACATACTTTAGCAGTTCACACAAAAAACTATTTCTGTCAAATTTGTGTTCAAGATCCTATAAGAAAACCAAATTCATAATCGTCATTAACTCCACACTGTAAATCTAAGAATGTGGATTTGTAATGTCATAGAGATATAGGTACAGTTTGGTGATCTTTTACGTTGGCGAGTATAGTGTTCGAATGATGAGACGTTGTCACACATATGTTAGGATCATCTTGACTAGGCGCATGTATATTTATTTGTAAAGATGGCATTTTCATTCGATACAGCTGATAGTAAGAAGAGCTACAATAGACTTTATAAACGATTCACCGCTCAGTAATGTGTGAAAAGAAGGACGACCAGGTGATCGGCCTTCCATGCGTATACCCGTTCATTCAAATGATAATCTGCATACCCTCGGCATGTCACGATGTTACACGATACTTAAAATGTCAGCTTGAAACCACACTTCATAGCGGACAGATATAATTGTAAAAACGAATTATATTTTATTTTATTCTGAAGTACTTTCAAACCACTTATACCTACTACTGACCAGCACAGGAAATTTAAATGCTCTTGTTACTAGTAGATTAGCGCCACTGTCATTATTTAAACGTTAACACCAGTCGAACAAGACATGTAGTTGAATCATCAGACCAAATTGAAGGTAGCGTATAGTAAAAATACTAAGAATGTCGAATATTTTATAATGATAAACTTGCAGAGTGACCCTCTGTTAAACACCAAAACCGAACTTAACTCTTGTACTCACCTGGTAGTTGGATTTCAAGAATTTTCCGAATGCAAATTCATCGATATTTGGTAAGCATTTGACATCCTCAAAATAAGTGAGCAAGATGGGTCTGAACATCAAGGTATGTTCTTTATTTTCGTCTTCGAGTGATTTCTGAAAAAAAATACAATACACGACAACCCAGATATACATAGATCCGGACATACATCTAGTCCTTCCTACCTAACTACCTACCTACCCGCCTACCTGCCTACCTACCTACCTACCTACCTACCTACCTACCAACCTACCTACCTACCTACCTACATTTTGACCTTTATTTGCCTTCAAATGAGTTCCAATGAACGTCATCTCTGGACAAATATAAGGCTGTTTTTATACAAATAAGGTTAAACGAGCGACTGTTTCAAGGATTACGACGACGGTGGGTGTCTGTCAGTCTGTCTATCTGTCTGTCTGTTTCTGTCTGTCTGTCTGTGTTTGTGTGTCGCCATTAAGCGTGTCGCCATTGATATGTCTACACCAGGAACTGCCTATATACCTTTGTTGTAGAGCAGATCTCAGTAAACATCGTTGCTGCTACATCAAGAGTCGCAAGCACTTCCTCCGACAGATTGACGTCAAGCACGTATTGTGGACATCGTATCATTTTACCCCAAAGTGCAGACAATAAACTGTTAAAATAAGAACATGAGAAGTTCGTGAGAACAAGACAAAATCTATGTTGCACATAAATAAGGTTATTGATATACTACACGTGCGTTTTATGTAAAATCACCGAAAATTCATTGACATTTCTTCTAAACATTCATTGCAGGTAACAGTGGTAGAGCAATGGATTGCCATGCCTTATTAATTTATCCTAGAATCTAATTTCAAATGTCAAAGAAATCAGATAGATCATGAAATAAATAGAATCCCGGGTGCATGACCGAATGTCGTCTAATGAAATATGACTTTGCGTATTCACACGTATCTGCAAACGTTTTTCATACTCGTCGATTGTCTGAGGTTTTTCGCCTTCCCAAACAAGTGTAGATATCGTACTTGTATGTAGAGCTCTGATATACGAACATTTTAAATTGTCAAAACATCATTTAAGAACAGATCCTGTTAAAACGACTTTAAACGCCCATCGCCCTACAAATGACTCACCTGTTCATTTATTGTGCCCGTGTTGAAGATTTTCTTCAGTAAAGGGTGATTTTCAGACTCTTATTTCCTAAATACCGAAAAGCAAAATGATATTCCTACGTACCTGCCTGCTTTCCATGTAAAAAACTCCTTTGGATCACCTCTGCCATAACCCTCGGCCAGGGAATCCAAATAATCAAACATATATTTAATTGGTGGAGGAAACAGATAATGTTGTTGTCGCTCCATCGTCAGTAACTCCGTGAAGAGACGGTTAAGGTTATCTTGGACTTCACCATGTGCACAGAAACAAAAGTTGTTATATTTAAAATATTGAGAGAGCAATTAGATAGCTGCCTACTTCCATAAAAGAATGCAGGTGACTCATTTTCGAACATCAAACAGTAAAATCGCTGATCAAATAAATGAAGATTACCGTTTCTGCATAATTTACAAAATTGAACTGATGAAACGATACAATTACTTATCATTAAGATGATGCACAACGTCCAAGTCTACAACTTTAGCGTTCTGGTTGATTTCATGCTGTATCGACGTAACAAGCCTAAGAAGGTGCTTCCGGATGACGAACTGAAATCATACATCATAAATTGTAATGAACTTTCCGATGGCAAGACATAAACGACAAATGATGTATTAATATATCAAATAACACAGACATTGCAATGTCTGAAAACTTGAATTCATGAGATAACAAAATGCTTCTCCTTTATTGATTTACATTAATGAAATATAGCTGCATACCCATTTATTTCAGTTATTTATATTTATAAGACGACACTAACTTTCTTGAAACTGGCAAATCATGTGTGTTCACTAAAATTAGCATATATAAAACAGCCAATGATGTGAATTTTATATTGTTATATACAATTTGAGCATCAATTATCGAGTGTCAGAGTCTCATAACATATTGATTTAAGTTAACTAAAGATACTCAGTCGATAGTTTATAAGAACATACAGGAAGATCATTCGAGAAAACTATATACACACCTTTATAAATGTGTAAAGTGTCAGGGAAAACCAGTTGAAGACCAATTTCTCCGTGATCACATTGTTTCTGCGGAGACAATGGAGAGAAAATATATTGGTAATGCCTGTGTATTTCGTCGACAATTAATTACAGCACGGAATAGTTAACACTTTGGGTATTCTGTCGGTTATACCACAACATGTATTCATACAGTTTTTAGTTCACACTAACATCCATTTCAATCGAGAATAATCGAGCAAAATCATAAACCTTTCGATTTTACCTTTGCAAAAGTGGACCGTGTCTTTTTTCACTTGCTGTGTTCCTGACGGCTTCAGCAAGTAAAACCTTCAATACCCTGGAACATATCGATATTAAAAGTTTTTTTAGTTATCTTGTATATGTCTGTGGCTTCCGAACAAGTGAAAGGTACAGGCAAGACACAATGGACAGTTTTCATTTCTCCATTTACTCTGAACGATAGAAATGCTATTGTTTTGCATTGGTGGCGATGTACTCACTCTGTGAAATGCATAAGATGATCTTCCTCATGAAGTACAACGGTCAGAAAGGAAGCGATCAGTGACCTGGAAAGTAAAGCAATATTGTATTTATTTTATTTTATTTGATACACAGATCAACGGGCAAACCCACTAACAGATCTGCGAAACAAAAAGTCACACAATCACAAATCATACAAGCAATATTGTACCAGAAGATGTGGTGATAAATGGTGAAATAAATCGTTTGTTTAGGTCACCTGTTATGCCTTAGAGGTCATCTAAATGTTGAAGAAGTCCAGACGCAAGAGGAATTGCTTGTATTTACCAAACTCATCAATTGTAGACAGCAATAAACGCCATAAAGTAATGAAGACTGAGATTCTAGCGTGTGCTGCGTATTAACCGATGACCATGGGTCGTACCGATGTTGAAAGGTTATTTCATTATCCAAAGAAGCAGTGCTTTTTTCTTCTTCCATTGTACTTGATGAGCTACATAAGCTTATAATCATGTCAAACAAAAATCATCCAGGAAAGCAAAATTGGATTTTGGTTCAATTTTAGTCATCTTTCCACATTTATTTATCTAAAATAATGAAGACATGGAGTAACCACTGTCACACAGCAGCCATACTACGAATCTAGCGATTAATTATCATATATCTTCTTACCCGTCCTCAGGTGTAATGTCATCCCGATCTTCCAAGGTACGTATTAACTCAACACAGAACAACTTGTCTTTAAGCAAGGACCTAAAGTCTTCAAGACATTTGCTGTCGTCAGGTGTTTGCTGGATTATCAAGTAACAAATATGTTTTATGTGTTCAAATTATTTTAATTGATAAATTATGTAAAAGGTAATATTTGATTTATTGTTTACCCCATGACCTATCATTAAAAGGTGCCGCCAATATCAATCAAAGTTCATCATAGTTTTACCACTATTGAAATATTTCTCAATCGTTGTATTTGCAATCAGAGACTCTAATTTAGGGTAAATACCATATTTCAATTTAAATTCTGTAGCTGGCACAGGTTCGTTCAGCACAATTCTGAAAAGTTAGCTCTCGTGTTTAAAGGTAGCTTCAATAAATCTTGTTTAAGTGGTGACTGAATAAATACTTTTTTCAGTGATCACTTCCGTGCGATGTGTGATAGTGAGCGTATGTGCGTGGGCGCTTCACGAACTCTACAACGTGTGGAGCGGTCGCAGTCAGAAAAATGTAACAACTTAGCCGGTTATTGAACCACTCATTTTGAGAGAGGGGATTTAGCCGTGCGGTTCTGTCTGCTGCCTCTCCGCTAGGCGACTGATGCCGTATGTTGTGGGTTCGAACCCGATTGAAAACTAGCCGTATTCCCTAATATTAAGTTTGAAAATCAGTGGTCTCGCATTTAAATTTCACGGCACTTTGTACATGTGTATGTTTGATTGAGCAAGTGTAATTGTTTTACAGGTGCATTTGGCGGCTTTTCACAGCGAACAGTACGTAGACGTTTTTATTTGGTTGCATCAGGAAGGAAGATGGTTAGAATGGGTCATTACCCCTTACAATGTAAAAAACATAACAAACCTGTATTTTGCCATTTAAAACTCTGTTGTAGTTCTTTCCTTCAAACAGCATATAGGCAGCGTAATCACCGTAAGACAGCAGTTGAAAGCGTTTGTCTGAAAGAGTGAATATGAGAAACAAAGTGATGAGCTTCAGCTCTCTATGAATTTGAAGTTGACACCATCCTTTCAGAACTAGAGACGACGTTTTGCAGACTTACCACTCCTCCTTTCTTTCATTTCCATCGTTTTTATAATACCCTTCGCAAGATCCTCTCGCCTGTCCAGGTATTTGATTCTATTTCTGAATATGACACCTAAACCTATGGCAGCAACAATACCCAGAAACAGAAAAATTATAGAGACTACAACGATGGCGGTATACGTTTGTGAATGCCCTGTATCTGCTTTCGGATATCTTAAGTAACCGATGTAGAACGACAGGTATCCAACTTCCACCTGGAACAGAGCAAACACGCAAAATCATTGTTTACTGGCTGTAATAAGTTGAAAATGAAAGTATCAACGATAAATATGGCAGTTACAAAAGCATTTTCACGAAGCATTTAGAAATATAAAATGTAAGCACGATACAAAATGCCTTCATCCTAATGTTATGTAAAATGTGTTTCATGGTTTTGGTGTAACTACATCTAGTGATGATCCTTGGAAGTCCAAATCTCTTTGTTGTTTTTTCAAATAGTGAGAGACGAAACCCTAGCTTTACAATCTCTTTCTAATTTTGCTTTAATATTTTGCGCATTTGAGCCATCATTATGTCTCTTCATGTGCTATACGACTATCAAATGTTCACTTACTCTTACTTCAGGATAGCCATTTCTCGTCGGACTTCCCGTTTTATTGACCGCTGCAGGTTCTTCCTCTGGCGGAACACAATTCAGCTGGACGTCGGACAAACTTTCGACTACACACTCATCTTGTCCAACGGTGACATAGACTTCTTCTGATGTACAGGCTAGATCTAAATCACTTCCCTATGGAATAATTTAATAGAATCTTTCTTGCACAGAACTAATAAAAGCTGAAGTGTAAAGCTCTCAGTGTGCTTGAAAATGGGAAGACAAAATTGAGCTCTGCTGGATGTGTAGACTTTCGACAGTCCTTTGTGCCTTTTCTGTTTATTATTGGTGTAGTCTCTCGCAATAACACACACCCCCCACACACACGCATACCCACACACACACACACACACACACACACACACACACACACACACATATATATATATATATATATATATATATATATATATATATATAATCATCATCATCATCATCATCATCAAGCAGTAAGCATTGAACATTATAACATTAAGCGTTCTTGATATTATAATAATTGTAGTGAAGATTTAGAAGCAAAAAAATGGTAAGTATAATCAATTTCTAGAAAGCACATCTCAAACAGTTCGACCATGGATATATAAATGATAGTAGGGATTACATCACATTTTGTATTTTTTTCAGCCTCGTTTACTAAACCGTGATTAAAGATTTATTTTATCTACCCATACCCTGATATTCAGTTGTTTTCCATGTTGCTCTTTAATATTACCCTCTTCAGAAACTCAAAGTAGACGGGATCACTGACAACTGTAAAGTCGAGATCAAGTTGCAAGAGATCCTCCACTGCGTCCATTAGAAATCCAACAGTCATGTCGTATTCTGCACCAGCTAAGTCCCCTGAGTAAACAGCTGGCGAAAGGCACTGCATGGAACTCTGTGAATACACTTGGCACGGTTGCTGTAACATAATACGAAACAAATACGCACGGAAGGAAAAAAAAGGCGAAACTAAGCGTCAAGGGATTAAACGATAGAGTTATATGAAGTTGCATGTTCATTGCACCTAAAACGATGCATTAAGTGACGTACGCGTCGTGCCAGGTGGAGATGGTTTACATGGCTAACATTAAGTGCTATTCAAACCTAATCAAACTTATTTGATGCATCAAAGCATATACCTAAGTTTGTGAAAAACTAGTTTACTCACACCAACAAAAATCTCATCTTCACAGCTGAGTACCATCCTCGGCTCCAATACGGAGGTAAACATCGTTCCTGTGACATTAAATTGTCGTCCACCACTGCAATAGAAAAGGGAGTGAAATATGTGTTAGCATATTGTTACACACGTGTTAGTGTTAGCCATGGACCGTGACGTAATAGAAATGCAATTGAGTCTAGGAAGATTTCGAATGCCTTCAGTGACTCCACATTCACCTATAAAAATGTGAAGGTAGAGTAGTTTGTATATAAAATGCTCCTCTATGTGCTGATTACGACAACAGTTTCAGTAGACGCGTTTTAGAATACAAAGATATTTACAATTAAAAAAAATCGCAGACTAAATAATCTTAACTCTCAAAAACGTTTATAGAAGCAAGCAGGTACCGGTGCGTTCCTGAAGAGGCTCCTGGAGATACTCGGGTTTTACCGCCTACGAACATATTTTACCGACACCCTTGTGCTCTTCTGTGATTTGAAGTATTCTTTTACAATCCCAGAGGGGAATTTCTTATTGCACTGTACCAACATTTCGGAGGACGACCCGGTGTATGGTTACGGCAGTAAAGTTGTCACCTCAACTCACAACGGGCACGTAGGCCTTGGTCATCGTTTCCGTATCATAACTGTTTTGGTTTATTCCCCTACGTCTAAAAAGCCTTTGGCTTTCTAGCCGTCTAACATTTTTATTCTGGTACGGTAACTTTTGATTTAACGCTGTACTCGACACTCGTTTACTTCAGTATTTTGTTCATCAGCATCATCATGAACACCAGCATCATCATGGGCTGTCGGCATTATATAATCTTGTTATTGTTCTCCAGTCTAATTTTATGCATTGGAGATGTGAAAACAGCTGCTGGAAGTCCCATTACCTACACCTGGCCTCGTGCAGCCAAATTTTCCAAGTCCAGAATTGTTTACTATAGTAACCACATCGCAACATATAATATTATTTTGCAAAGCAAAATCACACCAATACACGTGGAATTTTCGAATCTGCTTCTGTCTGGAGACATCCATGTTAACCCTGGACCACCTAAATTTCCTTGCGGTGCTTGCAATAAACCAGTGCGTAAAAATCAGTACGGGTTGAAATGTTCTACATGTGAGTACTGGTTTCATACGAGGTGCGAAAGAATCACCGATTCGGATTACTCAAGGCTATGGGATGCATTTCAGGAAGATTGGAACTGCACAAAGTGTTCGTTACCTATCCCATCAGACTCTTTCTACAGCGATCCTGGTTCTGATCTGCATTCAATACAAGGTAACACAGACGATTCGCTACTAACAAATACGCAAGTGGCTGAAAACAGAACTGGTGAAGGTGTTATCTCTCATGATTTTGTCAGATTGTATTATCAGAATACTCGGAGTATTTGTAACAAGCTTGATTCGTTCAACATGTTTTTCAGTGATGGCGCTTTTGACTTAATTGCCATCACCGAAACTTGGTTACATAGTGGTGTTAATGACTCAGAAATTTTACATGATAATTACATCATTTACCGCAAAGATAGAGACAGACATGCACATGTCACTTCTAAATCTCGGGGCGGTGGCGTGCTGTTAGCTGTTAACAAATGTTTGCCTAGTATCCACAAACCTGATTTGGAAACTGATGAGTTAGAAATTCTGTGGTTAATGCTACCTTTCCGTCGTTACAGTGTTTTTGTTGGTGTTGTTTATATTCCACCTGATGCAACGTCTGATTTGCTTGACAAACTGGAGATGTCAATCTCTCGTGTCATCAGCGTTGCTAAACAGCATGATTTTATTTATCTCTGTGGAGACTTTAATCTCCCAGATATCATTTGGCGTCAACACGACGGAAATGTTGCTGAACCGGTCACTTGGAATTCCATTAAATCAGATAAATTTATTGAAACCCTTTCTGAGCACAGTCTTTTCCAATTAAATTATCATTGTACTAGAAATTCCAATATTCTTGACCTGATTTGCGCTAATGACACAGGCGTGTCAGTCAGCGTGTGTGAGGCGGCTGTGCAATCAGATCATCTGCCGCTAGAATGCCATCTCTCATGTAAAGTTGACAAAGGTGTAAAGTCTGCTGATAATTTGTCTTTAATTATAGAAAGGCTGATTTTGATCATCTTAGAAAGCAGCTGCAATTGATTCCCTGGAATATCTTAAATTCATTCGAGGTAGAAGACTGCGTGCAGATCTTCTATGATTTTCTGTACGCAGCAATCAAAGATAGCGTTCCTATCTCCAGAATTCGTTCACGTAAATACCCACAATGGTACACGACTGATATGATTCTCTTGCTGCGCGAGAAAAGTAAAGCTCATTCCCGTTTTAAACGTACAGGCAAGCATTCTGACTACCTGACCTTTTCTCGTTTACGTGCCCAATTCAAAGATCTACAGCGTGCTACTTATGCTGAGTTTATCAACAACATTCAGGTGTCGATTATCGATAATTCTAAACGCTTTTGGTCATTTGTTAAATGCAAACGTAAATGTTCTTCTTTCCCCTCAACTTTATGTTACAACGGTTCTCAATGTTCGACCATCGATGATATCACGGATATGTTCCGTTGTTATTTTTGAGTACATATTGTGCAGATTCTGATCTTACCGATGTCCCATCTTGTCAGGTTTTCAAAAATGACACTTTTAGTAATTTGCACTTTCAGTTGACGAAGTTTCTAGGGCTCTGAAGACGGTCGATTGTAGTAAGGCATGCGGCCCAGACAAAATTCCGCCCACAATTTTATTACAGTGCACAGATGAGTTAAGTGTCCCGCTCTGCATTATTTTTAATAAGTCTCTCAATGCTGGCTATTTTCCGTCAGCCTTTAAAATCGCGAATGTTGTTCCGATTTTTAAGTCTGGTGCTAGAAACGATGTCACAAACTATAGACCTATATCTCTTTTGCCACTTTTTAGCAAGATTTTTGAGGGTTTAGTTCATAAGTATATTTACAATCACGTTAAAAGTACTATTCACGATTCTCAGCATGGGTTTCTTCCGCGCAGATCAACAGCCACTAATCTTCTGTCATACAACAAGTTTATTACTGAGGCTGTTTCCACTGGTCTTCAAGTAGATACCATTTACACCGATTTTTCAAAGCTTTCGATTCAGTTAATCATCAGCTTTTGGTTCACAATTAAATTATTACGGCATACATGGAAACCTACTCTCTTGGTTTTATTCGTACCTAGAGGGTAGGAGACAAAGGGTTGTCATCGGTGGGCACGAGTCTGCGGAGATGTGTGTTCCCTCTGGTGTTCCTCAAGGCTCACTACTGGGTCCGCTTTTATTTATTTTATATATCAATGACCTGCCCATGTCTATCCATCATTCGACCATGTTTCTGTATGCCGATGATTCGAAATTTTCTCGGATCATCAAAACTGAATCGGATTGCAGACTATTGCAATCAGATATCTCTCTTGTTGGTAATTGGTGCAAAGCATGGAAAGTTAAACTAAATCTTAAAAAATGTTGTGTTATTTCATTCTCCAACAAGCGTATTCCAGTTCATTCCAATTATAAGCTTTATAAGCAATCAATCACACGTGTTGATGTCATCAAGGATCTTGGTGTTTATTTCTCCAAAAATCTAAGCTTTGTACATCACATCAATTGCACAATCAAAAGAGCACATCAATTGGTCGGTTTTATTAAACGGACTTGCTGCGACTTCACTAATACCACTGCCATCAAAGTATTTACATTGCACTTGTTAGGAGTATCCTTGAGTATTGTTCAGTAGTGTGGTCTCCACACCAGAAGTCGTACATTGACAAAATTGAACGAGTTCAGAAGAAATTTATTAAATTTCTTTGTTTTAAGGAGGGTGTGGAGTATAATGTTGATAATTATTTTACATTATGTTCTTATTTTAAACTTTCGCCTCTTTTTATTCGTCGTCAAGTTTTAGATCTTTGTTTTATTCACAAGTGTGTCAATTTCATTACCGATTGTCCAGATATTAATAGCTCCTTCACTTTCTTTGTGCCCCCAAGGCGTCTCAGGTCTTCTGACCTTTTCCGGATTCCAAATCACCGCGTTAACCTGTCTAAATATTGTTTTTCGTCTCGGGCAATGTCACTTTTAAATAGTGTCTATCGTTTTGATATTGATTTGTTTACCAGTCTTAGTGCTTTTAAAACACAAGTGTCATCTGTTTTATTATCTCTTGCTGATAGTCATTTTACTACCGAGAGTTTTGATGTTTGTCAGTCTCTGTTGTTACTTGTTTAGTGCCTTTTTTAAATTAGTTTCTGCATGTTGTAATTTGTCTTTTTCATATGTTAATTTTTCTCTGTTTGCATCCAGTTATTGGGCTATGCCTGTTGGATGTCAGAATGAATAAATAAATAAATAAAAAGTTTAATTATGCAGAATGCTGCGTGAACCGCAAAAAATCATTTGCAGATCGCACTTTTGAACAGTGACACTAGAGGTACTACGAATCTTTATCACGTTTAAAGTATGTGGAATTGCTATCACATAGTAGTATTACTATGCTTTGCCATTTTAGAATTTCAACCAAATCGAAAATTTGCCAAGTTCTCATGTTGTTTAGCATGCCTTTGAAGTATTAGCGAGAGCCACCTGTCAACCACATATGTCACCAGTTTTGAGTCGTTTCTCCGCTGGGGAACCAATAAGGTTGCTTATAAAAATCTGCTCATTGATTCATTTGCGAACACCATTTGATAGATGAAGTTCGAGAAAATCAACATCGAGTATACTGTTGAGCAAACCCTAAAAGGTGCTGGTGTTATAGACTCTTCTCCATTTTCACAAAGGTCAATGACCAGGTTAAGAATTCTGAAAGATTTACATTAGTGATACCGACAGTGAGTAATGCTTAATTGGCAAGCACGAATGTCTGTCCCGCGTAATCGATTCCTTTATGGTGGTAGCCATTGGTGGGAACCTTGACTAATAACACTAATTATGAGATGAAGGAGTGTTGTGTTACTAACGCTTTAATTCCAGGAGATGTCGTGATGATTTTGCATTTATGCAGATAGCCACCAAATGCATATATATATGACACAGTAGGAATCTTTTACCTCTAACTTATATTTATTGCATTATTAAAGGGGCATTAGCTGTAACTTTTGACTAATTTTTCACTACTCTGTTTCAATGTATTAACTACAGAATTTTACTATAATCCGATCATCATGGCCAATGCCTGGTGTCCTTCTTGCCAACACAGCCTGTATATGTGAAATGACCATTGTCATTGTTGATAAATGTATTCTAGTCCGGACCTGAATACAAAATTTAAACAATAACAATGCAGATTATACTCATGTAGGGTATATTTATGAGCTAAATATTACGAATTTCTCCATGGTTCAGGAATTCAAACCAGAAACTGCAGATGATACACAGAGCAAACAAAGTAAAAAAAATGGCGAAAATTACAGCTAATGGATCTTTAAGGCATATTTAAAACCGCATGCTTCAACAATATTACAATGACAGACGAACGACGATTCCAGCCGTATATCTCTTTACCAGGACATACAGAGACATGGGAGAAGGTTGGGCAATGGTTATTGTAAATTGAAATGAATACTTTACAGTACCGATGAACTCTAAATGTCTCATACTCGCAATACTTTAAAGGTTTTGAGTGCCTCTGAGCAAGTCAAACGAGTAATCCCCAAGACGAAGGAGAAGCCAGTTTATAATAATGGCGCCAGCAGATTAGACAATTAGCAGGTGCTTCAAAGGCAATTTAGGAGTTTGTATGGTGAATTACTAACTGATAATAACCAAAGTGCGTGGTTGTAGTAGAATAATTATACACAGTAGCATAGAAAAATAGTCTTGAAATATTTTCTTTTGGATAGAATAGTAGAAATACCAACAAAATGCCATCGTAGCGCTTCTCTAGGCATATAAACTATGGACTCGGATGTAAAACGTCGCGAAAAGGCGATTATTTTAACATTGCAACCTATCAAATCGCCTTCTTTTACGACATACCTCTGCATACTTCTCGATGGGTTTATGGATTTCACTGTTGGGTCTTCCGTGTAGTTGAATACCTTGCCGTCGGGAGCGAAGCGTCTGGTTCCATCAAAATGCATGCGCAGTTTTGCTAATTGCGTCGTATCAACCGACGAAGTCTTGCATCGTACCGTAGTTTCATTCCACACATCTTGCTCTCTTCGATAATAAAATATGAAAATTTAGATTGTACTGTTGTAGAAAAATAATATCGCAAGTATTCTGTTGAAATAAGATTATCCTGAGATTCATTTGTTGAAGTGATTCAATTCTGATGAATCTCCATGTTTTAACGTAATGAGCGCATTCATCAATTCTCGAACGTAAAGGATTCGCCAGCAATTATCAGCTTGCAAGCAAGAATCATGCAAAACGCACTGTGTCCATACCTCCTCACCAAGCAAGGAAATCCGTCAAAGTCGGCGGTAATGTTTCTGCCCGCATCGATAAACTCGCCTGTTATGGTTACGGTTGTGCCGCCTGATTTGGGTCCGACTTTTGGCGTAAAGTCATGGATGGTTGGATCCTGAAATTGCAGAAACAGGTACATCTTAGAAAACTTAGCAACTCCTTTCTTTGTCCCTAATAATGAATTCCCTTCATACGATTTAAAGAGGTTTAAAGACCAACGTTAGGATTGATATGTTGACAGTCAAATAGAATGATACACATTGATTAGACGTATAAATAGTCTGATTTACCATTTATATGAATCATAAGAAGCAAACAGAAAAGATAAATGTTGTATATAATTCTACGATTCTGGACAGGCATTTTCATATTAAATAAGTGCTTGGCAAACCTTACGAACAAATGGTCATATCCTATGGCGGCATAAATCATTTCTTGCCTAAGAGATCTTTATTAGTGAATAAATACAAAAATACCCCAAGTCAGTGTTACTCTGTTCTTGGGCGTACATGGGAGTAATAATCTACAGTGTCGCCAACATTGTTAGTAAATATAAATGATAACTATGTTGCACATGTAACTCGACTTGAATGTTTGCAATAATCGAGTTTTGGTGCCGATACATTCCCCAAGGTGATTGCAGTGTGCAATCAACTTAACTTTTTTATATATTGACCAAGCAAGATGTCCCTACAGATTCCACATGTCCGCCTACCGGTAATAAGACATTCTTCATTCGCATTTACATTTAGTTCTTAGTAGCTCATTAGACATTATAGTGTATCTGTTGAACGGCTGGTAACTGGAGTCTGTAAATCCTAAACGATTGGCGTAGATTGGCGTATTATCTGATTATTAAATCCTCTGAAATAGAAATATGCTTGTTATTCAAGTGTTTGATTCCTTACCCTATACGTAAAATCTTGAGAACTTCTTGCTGACTTTGCCTGGATAATGTGTACGACAACATGCCCTGACACATTCGGCCTTTCGCTTCTCGTAGTTGTACACATCACACTGGAAAACAGATTTAACCGTTGCATTTAAAATTGACGTTTGATGATTATGGTATCTGATCGACATTGTGATTGTCGGTTGAGAAAATAGAAAATATGAGAGCACTACCAATGCTACCTACCTACCTACCTATCCACCCACCCACCCATAATATGATATTTAGAGGTTATTACCCAATATCGCCCGTTCCTGTGTCGTATCAGCATGAGTGTCATTTGTGCAGTCAGACACGTGACGATAACCGATTTATCATATACCCATGCCCATAATTTTACTGATAGTACGAAAAACATCAAATTTTTAGGCTTTACTTTATTACGCCTTGCGCATAAATATCGTTATATTTATGTGAACAGGCTTCATTCATAAAGTATACGACGAAGTCAACATCATGCGCGACATCGCTGCAAGTCCTCCATATCTCAGTGAACCCCAAAAAGGAAGACACCGGGATTCAAAAATCGTCATACAGGAGGAACATTTGAAGGTGAAATATGCCATTACGATTGTAACCGATCAAAAACTTCAAATCTATCCTGATTTCGATCGCGCTCGATTGTCGTGCGGCACGGAGCTCGCGCGGAGAGGGGCCGCCATTTTGTTTGTTTACCCTGAGAGTTGCCATGTCAACAGTCGTCGCGCGCGCGACATCGCTGTCAAGCCACGCGCTCACTACCTGGCACAAGCCCACTAAGATAGTTTGGAAGAAAAATAGTGCAGACCTTGAAGGTTTGATATCTGTATGGATTATTGTTCAGTTTGAACTTTAACGTCAAGAATTTTTGTAAAGATATTTTTCTGCCTGAATCAAAGTGCAGACTGTTGTGAATGATGGCTGAAGTATTTGGTGGTAATATGAGGAGCTCTAGGGCTAATAGAAATCATAACAATAAGCCTGAATTTTGTCAAAAACACCACTGAGGGCGCTATTTTCATCGCTATCTCAAAATTCCCGTGGACTTGCCAACACGAAAAATTAATCAGCAGTCAAGCTGACATTGACCTCACACCTGGTAAGAGGATTCGTGCCGCTGAATGTTTTAAAATAGGAAAATCGAGCTCAACGCTACTGTGGTGGCCTATGGGAAATTAATTAGTGGTCTTGTGCCACCTGTTCTGGGGTAGACCTTGCACAGTGCCGGCGCCGTGCGAACGGCAGAATGTTTGCTACAGCTTGGCCAAAAAATACGACAACTTTAACAGGAAAACATTACAAGGCTCAACATGTTATTTCGGATTTGACAACCAGAAATACCCGTGTTCCTCGAAGCACTTCCATTTTTTACGTCAGCGACATCGCTTCGCAGGCCGGGAGCGGCAGCCATTTTGCTTGTTTACGTTGTTTACCAGCAAACTGCTAATGTAGTTCGGGAGAACTCCAAAACCAATGACGTTTATCGTGCATATCTTGACATTTACCGTGAAATATCACGGCTGATATTTTACTGTGAACGTCACTAGGATGAAGCAATATGGGCATTGGTATATGATATATAAATATATATATATATATATATATATATATATATATATATATATATATATATATATATATATATACCATTAATCTATCCAATTCATCGACATGATCACAGCTATTTCTAGAAAAACAGAATGTCTAGAATTTTTCAATGTCAGCACCTTTCAGAGACAGAGTATGCTGCCTCGATCAGTGTACACGGTAAAGCACCAACTTCGATTCCCTCAATATCGGAAAACCTTTTTCCCAAATTATTTCCTCTGACCAGTAAATCGGTGTTTCCTTCATAGGGCCCAGACAAAGGCCAAACCTGTGATATTGAAAAAATGAAATATGTTAAAAACTGTAATCCGGCAGTCAAAGTCATAATCTTAAGGTAAATAATTCATTAATCTCACATCAGCATATGCGTAAACGTTCGTCTTTTTATATGCAGATATGAGACTTTTATGTATGTTGACTGTTTAAGTTAAACATGTATAATCGGCCCGATCACTTTGTGTTTCATAGTTACTGTTTTTATGCATACGATACAAAAAGAACGTCACTGACAGGAGCAAAGTCACCCGAGGAAACATTCTAAGTTACTCAACATTTTCAAATCAAGCAACAAATTAACTATCAAACCAATCCAATCCATGATATTAAATCGTATTGTCCTAACGGAATGCTCACGAGAAAAAGAAACTGTTTTACAAGCACATAACACAATAAACACTCAAAGCAAACGTTCACAACTCTAGTTAAAACTCAAGATCAAATCTATGAAAAACGGTCAATGAAAATTACATGTATGGAGTATCACGCTAGGCGACTGATGCCGTATGTTATGGGTTCGAACCCGATTGAAAACTAGCCGTATTTTCTACCCTGGGTTGGTAACTCTGCTTGTGGACAGAATTGTCCCCGAGGTTATCGTTCGCTCAGTTAAAGCGATGAATTCGTTTCTTCGCTTCGATAAAGTTTGTATGTGCGATGTGTGATAGTGAGCATGCGTGCGTGAGTGCTTCACAAACTCTACAACGTGTGGAGTGGTCTCAGTCAGAAAAATGTAACAACTTAGCCGGCTATTGAACCACTCTTTTTTGGGAGTGGAGATTTAGCCGAGCGGTTATCTCTGTGGCCTCTCCGCTAGGCGACTGATGCCGTATGTTGTGGGTTCGAACCCGATTGAAAACTAGCCGTATTGTACCTCTGTTATGACAGGGTCATCACAACTCTCTGTTGTTTCGTAGGGAAGCCATTCATCGTTCGTACAAAGCTCCTGAACTTCACAAGTACCACTTCCTTTACACCATCCACATTGGAGTGGCAATCTCGTAGTCAGTTCAGACAGACAGTGGCTGCAATCACGACGGTCGATGGAACAATCGTACAGCGTCACTGTAAAATGAAATAAACGCCATATGTAATTGCACAGAAGAAGCACGCGCAAATGTTTTCCTCAAGCAATGGAAATAATCAGAAAACGGAGATCTCCCTGTAAATACAGACTAACTGTAATGAACATGCTAACTCGACAAGAGACCGAAGAGCATTGCATCTCATACAGATATTATTTAGAAAGAGACGCTTTCTTGGTATTGGGTATGGGAAATTTGTAGTGTCGCCTAGACGTCATCATAGGAAGGAGACATTGACTTGCAAACATTCTTACCTTTATATCCATAAATGTCGTCGATATAATTTCCATTCATTTTGAGGGACAAAGGGACGATCATTTCCTGTACTGAAGCATCATAGTGATACTGTAGAAGGATAACATTATCAGTGCGATTGATTAAGTAAACTCTAGAACCAAAGAATTGTAGACTTCTAGTGATCACTTTACGATGGTTTTGAAATGGTAAATTAAGAGCAGATCAGAGATATTTGAACCTATACGAATTCAACATTCTATGACCTCCTAATTGATCAGCAGAATAATGACTTCAAATTAACGCATGTGAGACTAAACTATAACAGCTATGTCGAAATACCTTTCTCATATTGCATATGACCAATGATTCATTTATTCTTGTGGCAGGACTGCTCTGTAGAATACCCTCCACGGTGAGTATGCATTCGTAATACGATTGTTCGTCCTAGAAATAGTGGTATGCAATGTATAAATAACACCGATAATGGCGTGACGGTCTTTCGCAGGATACAAACACAAAGAAAAGAAGTAGTGAACTTATTTGTGTATCCAAGAGTTGTGCATTTCAAAGTAAATCTTTTACGATGCAAAACAGTCAATAAATGTCCAAATTAATCGTAGGAGTCACAGATGTAAGTATACTTGGAATTTAATGGCTGATTTGTTGGTACGTAACAAGTATGCCAGTCATTTACACAATATTTACGGCGCTTTTCATGTAAATATATGTATGTCAATTTGTTTGATCACACTGCGAAGAATTTACCCTTTGTGAAAAAAGAAGCATTTTCACATTGCTCTTGATTTTAAATCCGTTGAATACGTTAATGTCATTTTGTGAAATGTTCTTGTCAAACCTTATAGTACACATTCAGAGTTTTGATGTGAATTTCCCTTTCAACTTTCGCTGGTATCAACACCTCGCTATCTTGTCTATCTAGCTGAGGGCAGAAAGATTGTCCTTTGATGTCGCTATGGTTAAAGCGATTCTGAAAGAAAAAATACAAACATCGATGATTTATCAAAAAATTACGTGAATATTTTTAATGCGTTGATATTCCATGAATGATGACACTATGCGATGCTAAGCATAGTTCTTTAAAAGACATTACACTCTTTTAAAATGTTCATTCCCGTTAGTTCGGGACATAACTATGAATGCGACCAACAAACGTTCCTACAAGAACTTTCTATAAACTCTATCACAGTGAAATGGGAAGGAGAACACTGTTGTAATGTCACGGTATATTGAATCTCCTTGGTGCGCCCTCTATCTTAATATGCATACGTTTAGAAACAAATACATTTTACCGATGATTCCAGCTTCACCGCACCCCTGCCCTCGAAATCACACGATAACATTACCAAGTGTAAAACAGCTTTCGGGAAAACTTGTTTATTCTTTGATGTTTGCCTTTCTTTTTCATTTTAATTGGTTTGATGACCAATCACTTACCTTGAAAGTGTTTTTATTTATTAATTATTAGTTAGTGAACCTACGTTAGTTCCAATCACGATAGATGTTTGGTCATCCTCAGGACAACTCTGTTGGTAATGAGTACATCTGTTTTCATAGACGCACCAATTACAGGCCCAATCGCTCGTCACACAATCAGAGCACCTACATTAATGTGAAAAAGGAGCCAGAAAAGTGCGATACAGGCTGTTCCACGAACATTCACTATATGAATAACTCAATAAATAAATAAAATATTTTCATTATACAAATGTAAAATTGAAGATTTAACTTTCATTGAATTGAACTTCACCGAAAGATTTAAGCTAACCAAATACTTTGAAATTGTGGTGTATTATATATCAATCAGGTAAATAACGGCAAGGTTTAGAAATGAAATACACAAAAATACAAACACTACAAAAACAAAAAATATCAAACAACTAGAAAGCATTTGCAAGCAAAAGCGAAGTTCCAGAGATCAGAGCAGCGGAAGAAAAGAGAATGTGTAACGAAGACTGGTGCAGAATGAAAGAGTGCTTGGGATTTTAATATGCAAGCACGTACCTATAGTGAGGGCTGATAGCGGTAACAACAGAATACAACTAAAAACAAGGCAGTCCAGGGAATTACAGTACACAGATTACAAATGCCTACATGTACGGTAAAAACGCGATGCATACGGAGGCGACAACGCACGGAAATGTATATCAGACGAGAGGAGACATCGGACCTAGGCCGTTGAACTTGAAAACCGAGGCCACATGCATTTTCATTTGAATAAAAGCAATTAACACTTCATCTGTTAAGAGTTTTTACCACTGACTAAAACAACTTTCATTGCTATGTCGCTGTTTTCACAAGATACTGACCGTTTGAGCTTGGAAAGTTGAGTTGCTTTTACTTGCAGCCAACGCATGCCGGTGCGGTGACAGACAGTTCACTATGCTATACCTAGCTCTACATGGCAGGGCTGTGTGTTACCGGCGTTAAACGCTGGTGGCTCCTCAGAAATACGGCGGGCAGTTTCTCCGCCGAAAACAGCCGATTTTGAATCCAAAACTTGCATTGATCTTCGTTTTCGAGCACACCCACCTCGCCTAGGTACACGATGTGCCCAGCCGCGCTTGTAAACTTATGCAAAGCCTACTTTTCTCTCTCTCTATGCAAGGGAAGCGTTCGTATCCGCCGCCATTGTTAATCTCATTCAACCCATGAGCACTCGGGCGAAACCCAGCGTGAGTCTAAACCGTATGGAAGGCGTATGACGTAAAAGTACAGCGCAACGTACGGCGAGTATTTAGAGAAAAATAAAAAGCAAAAAGCAACAAAAAACAAAGCTAAAGAAAGCTAGAATTATTAATAGCTGAACGCAATATGATAGTTAACGTTGAACAATGCACAATAAAAAATAAATAAATAAACAAACAAGAAATGCCCGTGAAACCCGTCCGAGCTGAGCGCTGACGTCATAAGCGTGTCGCAATGCATTCTGGGTAATGGAGGTAAAATTTGTGTATAGCATGTTCTATGGTAGTAATACCGGAAATAGAGAAAGAAAGAAAGAAGGAAAGCGAGCAAAAACTAACAGTTCCAGAGCTGGTCTCTGGAACTAATTAACTTACAAGGGTATGAAGAGAAGAGGAGTTTCGTCAATGACGGGTCACATTCCATAAATTATGTCTACATGTAGTTCTGTACATACAATTGCATAGCAAACTTACGAACTATGTGATGAGCAGTTGTAAAAATAAAAGTCACTTTGCACAAACTTTGTGTCCGTCTCCGTGCTTTCCACGTACAAGGGTACCTTTACATGATCTGAAAAAGATCGTTTGAAAACACTTGATGCCGACTTTCTTTAAATCGGTTGATACGGTGAAAAAGTAACTTTAATGGTGACTGGTGAATAGTATAAGTAATTGGAATTGAATTGCACTTTATGACTATATTGTCTATATGGAAGATATTTTGTGATTTGCAGTACATAAATCAGTAAATTCGTTTGATAGCTTTCATTTTCAAATTTCTCATGATATGAGTATACGCATCTTAAATACAATCAATTTAGATGTCATACTTGGTAAGATAATTCACGCCTGTTTCTTGGCCTAAGAGTGGGCAAAGTTTGAATCGGGTGGAAAGAATAATAAAATTTACCTGCACCCTCGGGGATATCTGGTCTTTGGTCGATATGTGGTGTATCACATGTTAATTCCGAACCATATTTCTCTGCAACAGTCATAAAACTATCACCAAATACGCATTTGTACTGATAATGGTTCAATAGGCTCGGCAGTTCCACGACAGTCAGCGTGATCTTTGAAAAGAATATCGCATGGATAATTGGCCCTTTTAAAATCATTCAAAAGATTTACATGTTCCTGCAGAGGTATCGCGTTATAGCTATATCGAGTTAAATCGAATTAATCTTTCCAAGGTGTTTAGAGTATGGTATTTTCAAGTTGACATAAGTCAATAAAGCCATAAGTCAAAGTGGATTTATATTTCCTTTGTGAAGATAGCAACATTTCGAATATTTCTGTAATGTCTTTCTAGGGAATCAAAAGCTTTGCAAAATCTAACAATAACATTAAAGATTAACCCAACAGCCTCGTTATTAAACACCACTGACATGCTGATAATATTTCCTCAATAATTATTTGTACTTGTCACTTTGACACTCGAAACACGCTGCATTCAAATTATGCCAATATCAACAATCGTGCGATACTGTCGCAGTTTCCTGCACTTAAACTTACACTTGGCCTAAACGCAAAAATTTACAAAACTACAGTAACATATGAGGAAAGCACCAAGTATAAAGGGAAAGTGTCATACCTTTTGTCTAACTGTTATTGGGATGCTGTTTTCTGGATCAATATTAGAAATGCTTACACAGGAGGAATTTGAAAACACGTCGAGCCATCTTGATGTTTTATTTGAACGCGGGCAGTCCGAATACATTGAACACCTACAAAAGAACAGTCGTGAAAGGGAGACAATTTTGCAAAATATTGGTTATATTTTCTATTTTGATAGTTGAAGCATTAAAATTCGTATGTCTTAAACTCGGTTGTCTCTTCTTTCATATAGAATTATCTGGTTGATATGATCATTTTGGCAGATAATGCTAATAGACAACTATCTGGAGAAGTACGGCGTCTTTATTATAAGTTGTCGCGTATCCTTTGGCGCTAAACACAGTGTGGATTCTCGTAAATTGAGAAGTCTGGCATAATCACACTGATCCTGAATCGCAAAGGCTGTATCCAAGCTCTCACCTTTCAGAAATGTTTTTTGTTGAAACCAAATGCATAATGTTTGCTCGATTAAAAATGCAATGCGAAATGTAAGGCGATTCACAAGCAATTTTTTTCTGCCTAATAGTAGGACAATGCGACCGTATATGTAACAGCAAGCAGTGTTATGTGATTAGTGAATTTGTAAAAACTGTGCAACATAACTATGTTTAACTGCTGAATGATTAGTGAACTCGCAAATAATCTAACAGTAGATTGTCCTTGCTTTATTTGTTTACCTTCTTTCCAGCGTACACCATCCACAATATGGATCCAATGACCCAAAATATTCAGTGCAGCTTTCATATTGACTGCAATCTTCAACTCTCATCTTTAAAACCTAAATGTGAAATCGAATGTGTTTTAATAATTTGTTAGAGTAAGACCTGGAAGATAAATCCTAATAATTCAATATGATAACGCATTCAACAAAACTGTTATACGTCAGTTCTTCATGGGCGCACCACTTTCTGTGTTCAAATCAATGATTTCAACACCACAAACTATATTATTATGATACTTTTGGATTTTAAAGGAAAGTCTTGGTAAACTCGTGTATGTCTTGGGCGACTTTTCATATTGCTATAACAGAAATGAAAGTTGTCGGTTTATGCAAGCCGTTATGCAATATTCAGAATGGTTCATTTTCATAATAGTCACCGCTTGAAGACTAGGCTTAGTATATCACTAGTTATGGAACGATATCGGAAAATTGCCATAGCGTTAGCAAATTGTTCTTGCTGCTTCTCTCAGTTAAAAACATCAATGGAACGGAAAGAAATATCTCGGGCAGGCAAGTAGCCCAGAGCATGTACCACTGGCACTTGTGCTCATCAGCACTCACAAAATAATATCAGTTCAATCTTGTCCGTGATAAGCTGTGTTCCATTAAGCCTCGTGAAAGCGTTCTTTTTTACATTCCGTTGTGAAAAAGGTTTAAGAACATTTTGTCATCTGAAGTTGCTCGCTATCTCTAATCTCTCCTAAAATTCTCACCTCTTTGGCTGTTGGCACATAAACGTGTCTATGAGTTGGATCAAACTCCATGTCGGACAAAATGCTACCACCACCCACAGCAACGGATAGTTCTTCATAGATATTTGATTGCGTACTTGATGTAATATGTACCTGAAAAATAGCGTTGATCGCGATTTCAGGTTTGTTACTAAATATAGCTGCTCGCGCGCGACTTTCAGACAACACTGCCTAAAATTCGGACAAACTTTGTTGTTGCATGCGCGGCTGTTGTTGCAGCTTGCAGTCTGAGCCATAAAATACCACGAACTAGTGTGACTTTTTTTGACGTTTATGCGGAAAATGCAGACAAATATTTATTTATGCATATTAATGAGAGGAAAACATGACGTCATTTGCAATCAGCGCTATTCAAACTTCCCATTTTCAATCAAGTAAAGACAACACTTTAGGCGAGAAATTTCATGTAGATATGGAATCTAGCATTCGCGATGCTCATGAATAATACTCCGAAATCTGATCGTAAATGATGATCTCATGCCGGAAAAATTACCCTACAGTATCATCTACAAGGGGTGTGATGACTTGACTGTGCAAAGATTGTATATAGTGCAAAGTTGAGTCATAGGTGTATAAACGTCATACATCTTAAAACTTGCCCAAAGACTGAGAAAACAAAACATCCTCACGATAGGTTGCATTCTACAATTACGTTTATTTCAGTCTATCTGGCAGATAGCGATGCGGGAGTCTGGAAGTAATCATGCTCCGACAGGGAGTCCGTTACACTGGACTTGCCAGTATCCAACTCACCATCCTACGGTAGGGAGTCCTTTATCCTAACCAACTATGGAATCTCCTTTTATTTTGAGGGATTATGTTCCCTATAATTATATGTTTTTGAAATTTGTAGTTTTTCCCTGTTGAATTGAAAATGAGAATGGATTCCATTTTAAATGTTGAATAAACGTTTCTTTCATTCAAATGAAACACGTCCATTGTTTCAAACCCGTCGCTTACCTTCATCAAGCGTCCATCGTTTGTCCCAAGGAATGCAACTGTATGTCTTTCAATGATGGTAACTGCTATTGACATCACAAGCGTGTCGGTGTGTAGCACCAAAGCATCAGAGGACATAGGTGAATCGTCATTTGCATATTTATAAAAATCATGTGCGTAGCAATCAAGGAATTCAGAATACTGAAAGAAGTAGAACTCGCAATATTAGCTGTAAGCGCGTATCAGCTAAGATATTATACTGTTAACGTTGATTCGACATCCTTGCACTACTCGCTGTTTGAATGTGCATTAATAGTAGAGTAACACGAATTCATAAAGAAAATTGAAAGAGATATAAATCAGAGCTTTTAGGCCAGTGGTAATCCCCATTTAATATTGAACAACAGAATTAGCAATATTCGTCTTGGAATCCCGTAACAAATGATTGAGTGCTAGTGTTTTCTATACATGTTCATTGAAAGGGGCACTTTCTGCCCCATTCATTAAAATTAGGGGCAGACTTGACATTTTTGGGGCAGTCACTTTTAGTGTTCATTTTGTCTTCCTAGGAAGGGCTTCCTCGATATCGATTCTATCGTCACCCAGTCAGTTGCGTTTACATCGCATGCAGCACCCGCACTAATATTGATATCATCTTGTGATGTGCTCGGCTGCTCTCGATCTTTCGTCCATTTGTCATCCGCAAGTTTCCCCGACTCAAAATTTAACATATTTGTTACCTTGGACACGTTTAGGTCCGAATTTGGACGTTTGAATCCATGAAAATATGCACCGATACCCGCGCGCCGATCAACCGATTGTTTGCATTGCGATACGCGTGCCTACATAATGCTAAAGCCGGAATTTCCCCAAATCCCATCATTGATGCACACAGTTCGCTACACTATGCGCTTGGGTCACCCTCGTATATCAGTATATGTGGACGTCTTTGCTTGCTGTGTTTTGTGCGCGATTTCCGCACTGTCAGTAACTTTTTCAAGGTAGACGATATAGAAATGCACAATTTGCGCAATCGCGCAGTCTACAGAAAACCCTGGAGTGCACTCGTCATTTTTAGCATTTTAACTCACTTCATCAACAATCATTTGTTTGCCTGAATTGTTCTTTGTTTCCTACAAATGTATATTTTTTCTTCGATTTAGTTCAGTCTATCATCTTTTTTAAAGTACGTTCAAAAACTTGCCTGATAAATTCGTATGTACATTTTTTCACTTTAAATCAACTATTTCCTCTCATTATAATAATCATAGCCTATTAGATTTCCAGAGGAGCTATGCTTAAGGCTAAATCCTGCACTTATCAATTCATCTCACATGTTTCAGTTCATATATCCGTAAAACTTACCCGAAAAGAAGAGCCACAAGTTCCGTCGAGATAATAGACAGTGTGATATCCTTCGTCATTTTCCACACATTTTTCTACGGCCTCTGAGAATGCTGTTAAGATGTTTTCCATTTTATACATGCAAATCACAGATGAGGACTCCTCATTCGTATATACCGTGAACAGAATCTCGTCTTCATCATCGAGTGATAGTTCATTGATTAAATCCGATCCCGGTCTTGAAAGATAAGCAGCTTGTATGACATATCCGTCATTATTGGTGCATTTTAATCTTATTTCAGTAAACGATTCGTAATAGGACGAACTTCTATCGTGACAAACTCGAGCTATTTTCGACACGCGTTCTGAATAAGGATTTGACGGGTCTACTTGCTGTGTATTGACGAAGTAAGTAAAATGTCCATGCGGAAATGTGAACAAATATTTGATTCTAAAGTCATGGTGAACTCTATCATGTGAAATATGTATTTCCGTTTGAAAATCGAACGATCTGAATAAATTTGAACTATCAAGTTGCCTCCCACTGACAAGGGGTCGACCAATACCAAGTCCCGTACTGGTTGTTCCGACGTAAAGCATCTGTTCGTCATCATAGCCAGGTGCCACTATGCCTTCAGTGGAATCGTCGGCAGTTTGTGCTGCAACATATGTATCTGAGGATTCTACGAACGATAGGTCTTCTGCACGACGATGTTCACAAACACCTAGGTAACTTCCACACACCACTAAATTTTCGGCAACGAAATTGATGGCAAGAATCTTGTTATGGTTATCGCTTACACCATCAATTGGTCCTGTTGATCGGTTGTAGAGCAGCTTCAAATCACTGTTCAGTTTGTAGACACTGTTCACACCGCCGACGTAAACATCGCCATTAATATGAATAGCCATATGCTCAAATCCCTTCGAATGGGCATCTGTGAAGTTGCCAACCTTGTACTGGTCAAAACAGTGACTTGCACAGACAACCATAAATAGCACAATCAGTGTCGTAGATGGCCTCATGATGGACTACGTATTAGTCTGAGAAGTCAATGGAGAATTGTTGTAATAAGATAAGTGTTTTCACAGGTACATTTTTGTGTTGCCATAGTATCTCAATAGTTAAGCTATAGTTGGCCTACTTGGTGTAACTAAAGGCTTACAAGCTTTCACTGTTTATGGAGATCAAGAGCTCGTTCGATTTTGCGTTCGAACACGACCAACAACAATCATGATAGACAATCATACCAAGCATGAACCATGACAGCGATTAACGTGATTACAATGAGAGAGTCCCTAACAGAACATCTTGTGGTCAAGGAGTAGATTAATCTGCACAAGCACGTATGTTATCTTTCTTCGGCGCCTCTGTACATTTATTCACAAATTGCATTTAATTCAGAGAACAAGAAGGATAAGAACAAAAAGTTCAATAACTATTCACATCAAAATTGAACGGGCGTATATCAGTCAACGTCGATATATAATCGTATGTATTTGAGGCTTTACACCCTATGAAAAAACGATACAGCGATTTGCGTGACATTTTTATGCAATATAGGAATGAAAATAATATAAAAAACAGGCAAAGTAATTAGTGAAGGCTTTATTCCTATATCAACGGGAGACAATATCACTGTTGATGTCAAACCTCTCGAAATAAAAAAGAAGCAAATTAACGCGTGGACTAGCATAACAAAATTTAGGAGATTGCCCCTTCTGTCGAGCAGCCAAGCGTACGACCGTTGGTGACCTTGAGGTAAGGTCACACAATTACCTTGAGTACAGATCTATCCTGCGAGGCCAAAAGTTTGGGAAAAGAGCAGAATTCCCCGGAATTAGGGTTAGGATGGAATCCAAGGCCCAACCGAAGGAAGAATAACTGAGGTGAAACCCCTGTCCTTAGAGAGAGACGGATAGTGTTGAATTGAGTAAGACCTCTGAAGCTTTGGCTTATGTTCAGGACGTGTTCATACTACTTTTTTGAATTGATAATCGGCTCTCGCTGCAGAGTAAAAAACTATTTAATTTGATTGGGATTTAGTCTTGAACTTAAGTCGCGTAGGATGGATGTGTTGATCATTGTCGTCAACACTTTGAATCGGATCTTACCTTTGTTGGGCGAAATTTGAAAGATAGTTAGTGTACATACATTACCTTTAAAAGTACAAGCCCGTGAGACGCAGATCATATCAATCCGAAGAACTCTCTAAAACAATAACGCACTATGGTGGTTTTCAAAAGAGTAACGAAACAGGAAGCAGATAATAGCTGCTGCGCTGGAGAACAGATATGATAACGTCGTACAGGTTTGTACCAGCAAGTCGCTGTTTATTTTATATAATGTAAACACGATTGGAACTAATTTGGGATAATTGGATGGTGAAGTAATGCCGATTTAATCTACAAATGCAATCTAATCTGCTTTTCTTTTACATTACACGCTTGTTTTTATGAGTAATTTTCAGTATTGCAACATTCAGCTAAATTGCACTTAACGCTTTTGAGAAACTTGAAAAATCTGAAAATTCAATTATCCCAAATTAGTTCAAATCGTGTTTGTATCAGTCACAGTATATGCATGTTGCTATTGACGAATTTGCTTTAGATAAGGAACTTTATTTGATGATGCAGAACCACTGGTCCTCTATCAAAAAGTAACGATTGCTTATCAGCTTTTCAATTATTATTAAACTCTCATTATTTAGCTAACTAAGGGGCCGTTCGCCGTTAGTCGTAACACTCGAACCAAGGGTTACTGTTGGGCTAATTGGAATTATATCTGATGATATTTGCTGATATTGGGAAAGGATTCTAGATTATTGATATTTTAACTTTGCCGATTCAGTGCAGCTATATAAAAGGAATCCGTGACAAATTGCGGCCAACCTGTTTCAACATGTACAGCGAGACTTCAATAAAGGAACTTGAAAATAGATTTTTTTTGTTAATTTTTGTGGTAAGCTAAAATCTGTCGCATATTGAAATATACCCGAATTTCTATTTTCCATTTCCAATAGAAATTTGTCATTTCGAACTAAGCATAAAGGTGCTGCTGCGTGGCAGAAATCGGGCAAGCGCTCTGCCCAATTTATTTATCAGGCTGACGTAAATTGAACATAGGAAATACTGGCTATTTCCTATAATTTTCAATGTGGTGCAGACATGCGCAATGACATGTACCGCCGCCATTCCAGACAGCAAAGGGAGTCCGACGTAGTCAATAAAGATTACATTGTAACAAAATGTATCAAAAATTGTCCCGCGAATTGAACATACTTTGAAGTTAAGATACACTGACCGTTGTTTAAATTGACACATGCTGGCGTAATTAGCTTGAAACGAGAGAAGGCAGATCGTAAATGTCAGCCGTTATTCTAGCCCTGCCACAGGGACACAAAGCATTATCAGTAGTAGCAAGAGTGTAAAAAAATAATAAATTTATGTTTATGAATACTGTTTATAAAATTAAATATTTGTCATTATTGTATTCTTACAAAAGTGCCCTACAGCATTCAAATTCTGAATGGTGATCAGTTTTTATGCCACATTCGCGCAGTTGTACTTCAGACCCTGTTATTAATAAATTTACGAGTATGGATATTCTAATAAAAAAATTCTGTCATTATTGTATACTTACAAAAGAAGCCTACAACATGACACACTGAGATGATATGTTAAATTCTAGTATTGAAATAGAACAACAATCATGAAAATATGCCCATTGACATTACAAATAATACTGAGACTCTTATGCAAAACAACTTAAACTAGCAAAGCTAAAGAGTTACCAGTTGGCACTTGGTTTTATGCTGGCAAAGTTTCACAGTCCGATCAGCAACTGTAAGCACTTAGTGTTCTGTTCTAGCTGATTAGTGTCCGTTATCCGATCAGCCAGTCAAACGTTACTGATGCACACGGGACAGCCTTGTACACTCTTCACTTGAACCTTCTTCGAAATGAAGTTATTCTCCACATGCGGCAGCAGAACATCCTACAGTTTCATCCTACTGTGGTTTACAACCTACAACCCTTCTTGCTTCGCTGTTTTGGAATACATAGAGTCCATATAAACAAACTATGTATGGCCACTTCTACAGTTTACGACGCTCCCTTGAAATGTACTGAGCGTTTACATGTTTTGTACTTTCACAAACACTTGAAACAGTTTCTGATTACTCAAACTTTAACAGTCATAGTTCTAGTGCGGCAAACAGTAACCTGGTGGTATGAATCTCAGCCAATTCGCTTATGAGTGTCAATTACGCTCTGAGTTACTTGAATCAAAACGAGTCGAATTGTGGAGCCTCTATCCTTATACTTCAGCTTTTAACACGGATCGCCTTATATGTGAACTGCCTATAGATGTATGTATATTTGATAACAGCTGACTGTCTCTAAATACAAGTGTTTGTGAATCAAGGAAACGATCGCATGCTAAACACAGCTACTGTGGGCGCCGTAGACAGTACACGTGGTTTTTTAGCCTCGCCTTAGCTAAAATCGAATGAAACGACAGTGAACTGTATTGGGTATCTCATGTGTGAATCTTTGAAAAAAACGGGGTTAATAGGTATAACAACAGAGACTGAGGCCAAAAAAATCAGCAACAAAAGTAATAAAATCTAGTGTAAGGATAAGTTCATAGTAATTAAGATGACGAATTTGTACACCAAGCTATGGAAATCTGAATGAAATAAATGTTAAAAGTAGTAATTGAAGCTAAGATAGGAAGAAACTGAAAGTACTGCTAAAAGACTGATAAGTACTATAGAAAATTAAGTTTGAAATTCTAGCTAAAGTATAACTACCGTTAACAAGTCATTGACAATGAAATAGTCTCGCTTGTAATCGGAAATTTGTCAGTAGAAGTCAATGGCTTGTTTACAGTAGTTATACTTTAGCTGGAACTTCATTTTCACTTTTGGTAGTATTTTGTGGTCGCTTTCTCAAAGCTTTTAGCTGTACTTTCAGTTTATTGCTATCTTAGCTTCAATTACTACTTTCAGTCTTTATTTCATTCAGATTTCCTTAGCTTGGTGTTGTCAAATTTATCATCTTAATTTTCCTTTTCACCTTATTCGATTTGCCCTCATTATATGCAAAAATCGTAGCAATTTCTCTAATACTTTCACTTTTTCCACAAAAATATCCAATATGCCTTGCTTTTCGGAAAAGGGGAAGTCGTTTTCGTTGCGTTTGGTGTAAGAGCCATGCATTGCTTGCATAGAAAATTGTCTATGGAGCATTTGTCCCTAACCCTTGACGACAATAGCCACACCTCGTAAGTGAAAGAGGCGCATTCTTGGAAGCAACGAGTCTTTCAAAAAGCCTCATTCAGCATGCTAACTGAGTGACAAATGATTTATTCACAATCAAAGGAAAGGGGAAGTATTTTTCGTTGTTTTTGGTGTAAGAGTCATGCATTGCTTGCATACAGAAATGCCCAACAGTTCCTATTAACTAACCCTTGACGACTATAAGTACGTTTGGCGCATTCTTCGAAGCAACGAGTCATTCAAAAGCCTCCTTTAGCATGCTAACTGAGTGACAGAGTCCATCCACGAGTACGCTGAAGTGCCTGGGGGTCAAATGTACCTACCAGAACGTAACACCCTGTCCTCGTCAGAAGGGTTGCGTGCATTTCAATTCCGAATAAAATGCATAACTTTACTGATATTAGTATTAAGACATGAGGGGAAATCCAACTAAGACAACATCGCTGCAACTGTTGGTATCACATGTATGAAGTGATATATATTTATTCCTGAATTGTATGATATCCCCTATTTTCAAGCCAACCCCTTATCATGATGGTCGTTTCTTTTAATTGGACGGTTGCTATTCCTTACAAACCTGCGGGGGGCATCGTAAATTTTTCCACCTATAAGGTCTTACATACACTGGAGATCCGCATTCTTGGTAACTGGACTGACAAACAGTACGTCTTGAAAGAGAGCGTTCCCGTGAGATTGTAATCCTTTAGTTCTTGAGAACTGACCCTGTTTTCTCAGTTGGTAATCCGGGCAAGTCAATTTTCTGTTTGAAGTTTGATGGTCTATATCACTACACAAGTTGTCAATAGAAGAGCGTATACCTCTATACACTTTCTGTTGAATTAAAGATGTCAAGCTTACAGTAGGATGATCTGGCTATCTGAAACCTGACTGATCGTTTACAAGTGAGTGATAACTGCGATTATGATTATTTTATTCGTACAGCAAAGACTTGTACAATACATTTTCAATCATATTCGTCAAATTTTCCCTGCTTGGCTCACAGATTCCTTTGTAAGGTAATGAAATCGGCATATTATGGGACGTCTAAAAATATATTTTCAGAGACAACCTGACTAGCACGGCCACTCGTAGATGCTTCATAGATAGTCACTCTCGGAGATGATGGTGAAAAACCCGCTAGCTCGAGTTTAACCAAATTTTTGAAGGACTTAGCTTGGGCTTAGGTTATGATTTAACAGGCGAAATTACCCATTTCACACCCTAAATTCATCATATTCTCTCGACCATCTCACTGAATGTTCTCCACACCTTTCACCATATATATTGAATTATAATTAATATTAAATTTAAATAGGCTTTAAATGGTAGAAGTATGTGTTGCTATCTTAATAATTAAAGTGTTCGCTCTTAAAGTCTCACAAAACCCCTTCTACAAGGTGAAATGGCCAAACTGCGTAATAATATTTAAAAGTGAAACTGTTTCCATTACACCTTAAACGGGAAGTTACATGACCGTCGGCGCACAATAGGAGGATTACTGATGACGCAGCCATTTGCATACACTGGGCGGAACCTTTTTAATTCTCATGTATACGATGGTTTATCCACAGGTCACAGCAGTCAGTCGCCGTGGGTCGGTGGGGTTCTTTGTGCAATGGTTTGTTTAATCTAATTTATTAATTTTGACTGTGATATTTCAAATAAAGTTTTCAAGTCCAAACCGTGTGACTGCTTTCTTTATTAGCCCTTATTAGTCCTTATCTCCTCTCCAACCTGTGCACATACCGCTTTAATTGCTCCTCAAACATTGCAAACTTGCTAATCGGCTGTCGTATCAGCGGATTAATTGATTAAGTCAACACACAGCCGTCCCACATTTTAGTGAAACAAGATAATGGGTGAAGATCACAGACATGGTACAAAAAAAGCAAATCTAAGCAAATATAGAAGTCAATCGAAAAATAAGACTATCGAAAGCATTACTGTATTACTATACTAATGAACTGCTACATGTCAATTTACGCCGTCTAAATTGTTGTCTTGGGCCAGAAAACCAACCTATATTATTGAGTCGGCCGTGGTCCGATGTCGTTCGTCAGGGCTGAAGTCGTGAGTAGAACGTAGAACCTTTTAACCTCAAAACTGTTATTTCCAGTGCATTTCAAATCAATAAGTAAATATATTTCCCATAATGCTTTAGATGTTCTACAAGATCAATGTTCGAACTTTAGGCCCAAATGAGCCAACGTTTAAGAGCACGCTGCACGTCCGGTTACAATCAATTCCACAAATCAAAAAAAGATTCAATTTGTATCCTTTTTGTAACAAACGATGAATTCGAGTAAATCCTGTACAGGAAGAGCTTGAACGGCACGGTATCACGTTTCCTGGCTAAGCAGCTACAGACTTCCTTAGTCAATCGAGATGGTAGCTTCAGTGAAACTGGGACAGCATAAACCGAACAAACACCGCAGCAGGCAGCTCAATATAGAATGCTGCCAACCTGTTTGCCAGTATTATACACCTTATCCATGTTATTCGATGCCACCGTCATCACTATAGGGAAAAAGTGCGTGACTAGAGCGAGAAACTGACGCTTTCTCGCAATCGGTGAGAATCTGTTCTTATTCTCACTGCTGTTGGTGAGAAAATTTTAATCTCCACTGGAGATTGGTGAGAAATGCATTTCTTGGCGAGAATCAAGTGTGAGAACAAATTCTCACCGGTGAGAATGGAAATTCGCACTAAGTACAGCGAGAATTAAAATTCACTGTCGAGAATCATCAAGACTCGCCTTTCAGAGTCTTTATGATTCTCGCCAATGAACGGCGAGTCTTGATGATTCTCGCCAGTGAATTTCAATTCTCGCTGTACTTAGTGAGAATTTCCATTCTCACCGGTGAGAATTTGTTCTCACACTTGATTCTCGCCAAGAAATGCATTTCTCACCAATCTCCAGTGGAGATTAAAATTTTCTCACTGACAGCAGTGAGAATAAGAACAGATTCTCACCGATTGCGAGAAAGCGTCAGTTTCTCGCCCTAGTCACGCACTTTTTCCCTATAGTGACCGTCATCACTGTACGTCTATTATAAACGTACAGATGAAATTCCGACGACACCGTCATCGACTGTGCCCGACTTGTCTGCTCCTTCCCCGCCAAACACCACAGCTGTACCATATGGCCGATTTGATCTCCTATCCCGGGTAGGCAAAGCACGGTGAAATTTTGGGGGCAAACTTTGATTAGGCTTGGAATATCGGTGAATATTCTTCCTCGTTGGTGTCATTCAAGGCGAAAGCGACAACTTCACAGGAATTTGTGCTCATTATTGAGCAGAAGCGGAGGCAAATTCAACTCGCTTTTCCATGTGGACACAGTAGACAAATTTCGAGGATAGAGGTTTGCGACATTGGCACCTTAGGCATTATAGGATAATATTATCAAAGTTCTCTCAGTTAGGGGCTAATATTAGAGATTGGGAAAGTGGCTGATGCCAGAAATACTGTTTATTTTATCGGATATTTTTGGATAAAATAGATAATATCGTCTAATATCTAAGTTTTGGCAGCGTAGATGGTAAGGATGAATGCAAACCAACATCAAGTACCTACCGCGAACGCCCGAGGAAGGTCAAGCTACCTGTTGATTAGTCTAGTATTATATAAGTGGTTTTGTCGAGCTCCTTGCAAGATTTTCAAGCCGTTTTCGCTCACGAATATTTTAAAAACTCAGCTTGTTTAAATGTTAAATGAATACAGCAATACTTCAATCAATTTTCAAAAAAAATATTTTGTATGAAAAACGTTGAAACCCTTGCTAATTTTCGGCGAAAATGATATTAAATAAATGCTTCCTTAATAAAGTCACTCAGGTTTATTCATATTCTATTCAATAGCAAGTACACCCTCTTTGCTTTCCCGCTCTGCTAAGCGATCTGTATAAATATTATGTGTGGAGATTCCTTGATCGTGTAGACACAAAATCAAGTAACTAATTGATTATATTCTTGTGTTTCCGATGTAAAATTATACATAATTATGATCAACTAATATATCAGAAATAACGCGCTGCCAGACCTTCTGTTCTTCATCTTTGTACCAATACCCACCAAAGACCAGGTCAGCAGCAAAAGTTTCGTTCAACTGAAAAAAAAGTCAAAATTTTTTTGCAGCTGCTGTACACTAAATTTAAATAACATCGAACAGAAACTTGTATCACTCCAAAGGTGCCTGGACGAAGAGTGCCTGGACGAAGAGTTGATGCCCCGCAGCTTACAGATAAATTTACGGGCAAAATGCCAGTTTCTTCAACAAGTGGCGAGAGGTTCGTCGGTACCTACAATTGCTAATCGGTTCATCGAAACGAAAACGAGCAGAAAATAGACCGATATATTTCAGTCCATTAATCAAGCGACACAAACGAGGGGAAAAGAGTTAAACTTCTCGTTAATGAGTTCGTTGAAATAGGAACAGGAACATGAACAAGGCAAATCGCTACCACAAACACGTTAATGAGCTTCAAAACCACTGACCAAACTGTCCTTTTCAGGGGCACAACATACTTCAAAAAGAGAACACTGAAAAGCAATACAAATGACAGAGAACAGAACACAGAAATAGGGAACGAAAACTCAACAAATCATTAAAACACACAAATGAAAAAAATCCGGAACACCAAAACAAATACAATGCACTTAGGAAATATCAGCCGTCACTGAAGGAGAAGCTTACAAAACACGATTTCATCAAAAAACGTACCGTTAGAAATACTGACCAACAATGAAGTAACAGAGCTTGCAAACGGCAAAGGCATAAAACGTATTCCAATACCAAAACAAACCCTAAACAGAAAATAACTACTTTGTGATTTCAACAAATACAGTCAAAAGTAGAAAATCATAACAGCACCCATTCAAATCAAAATCAAAATGGACTCCCCCAACAACAGAAAACGCAAAACTTGAAAGGTATCTTGGTGCGACTACACCCAAGTTAGGTGCGGAATTGTGTCTATGTCCCTGTTCAAAACTCTGTGTATTTTCAATGGCAACTAAGTAAGGTAAACACGAAAAGACACAGTTAGACACAGTTAAATTACGATATTTAGCCCGATCTAAATAGCATTCTAAACTTTCTATTTTAGCTGGAGTTTAGATTGCCTCTGAGGTGTTAAAAATAATTTATTCCAGCGATATGTCCGATAATTATGATATTTAGCCCGATATAAATAGCGTTCTAAATTTTCGAATTTACCTGGAGTTAAGATCGGCTCTGAGGGGCTAATTTTTCCCCCAACGATATATCCGAATAATTACACATGTAGTTCTCTTTATCACATGCACAAGCCAAGTTTGTCGTCTCCGAACAAAAAATACGGGATTTATTCTCTGGTCGTTTACGTCACGACAACCCGCGTCTATGTCATCAATTTTGGTGCGTCAGACCTTTTTTTTGTCGATCTTCGGTGTGCTCGTAAATATGTAAACAAACAAACATTGCGGCCGATGTTTCTCCCACGATCAAAAGTCATGTAATGAAATCGATATTTTCAAAGACTACGACATTAATAATCCTAACAATGTAAACACAAGAGTGTACCGCCTGTATATTCCGAAGGAATTACGTGAATAATTTGCGGCAACAACGAACTCGAAGCTGGTCGCGTATACCGTGGGTTCTGTACGCATTGCAAACAGGGTCTGGCGCGACGTTTACAGTCTTCGCGCCGTCGAGATTCAGTCGATATTTGTTCCCGAAAAATAGCGTATCTTCGTCTGTGATCAATTTCTAGGACTATGCTATCTTTGAAATAGAGTATAACTTTACGGAAGGTAGCCTACATGTATACCGTGAGCTGTCATTTGCTCCACATACGAACGAACGCGAGCGCTAACGGCGTAACGCACACGACGGACGACTGGAAATGATTGACAACTTGTGCACCGCGTACTGATATTTATTCCTAAAGTAGTTCAAAAGTTTAAACGCGGAATCGTCATGGGAAAACTTATTTTATTTTGCAAAAAATAACGAATTCTTGGCTTGTGCATGTGATAAGTACATTATTCCCTAATATTTTTCTTCGTTCAGCTCGGAAAATACTCGTGACGTAATGACCGTGTCACCACTCGTCTTCGACTCGTGGTGACACGGTCATTACGTCACGAGTATTTTCCTTCGCTGAACGAAGAAAAATATTGGGGAATAATATCTAATTGTCGACTTGTTCTGTGATGTGAGACATTGTAACGCGTATTTCAAAATACGTTAGGTTCGAAGACGACATATTGTAGAACTAAGAAAATTATGTTAAATACTAGAAGGGCAATTAAATTTTGACTTAAATTTAAAAACTAAGAAATGCGACCTACAGTCTTCAAGGGTCTCTGATCTCTCGCGAGTAGTGTGGTCGTACATAGCTGTATGGGCGTGCCAAATGACAATAATTTGGCAATCGTCAGTCATAATGGAAGAATAAACCAAAGACCCTCATTTTTACCAGGATGACTTTGAACAAACTAATGGAAATGCGTTTTTCTATCTTAATCGCTCACAAACCATAGTAAAAAATAACTTCTCAAAGAAAAACAAATACTCGAGTAAGATTTACTAAAGGTGACAAAGACTACGCTTCGCCATAAGCTACTCGAAGAGCAATGTTTACGGCAATTAAACGATGCACGCATCACACATAAAATAACTATGGTCGTTGCGGTAACAACCCAGAGAGTGACCGTGGATAAAACCAATTCAGAAAAACAAAATATACGATGCAACGCGAAATCAAAGTTTGCATTGAAAAGAACAGAAGGAACGTGAACGTTCAAGTCGCCACTGGCAGCCCCCTCCCACCCATGTCCACATACTTTTTGTCTACCGCTACCTTTCATCATAGTTTTAGAGCATGGGCGTGTTTGGGTGTCTCGAAACTACAGTAATACACGACCCAGGGATCTTGAAACCTTTTCGCGCATGGTCATTTTGGTTCTGGTCAAAGTCCAACTCTATCACCAGACAGTTGCATGCCCTGGCCAAAACTTTGCTGTCAACCAATTGCCGACGACAAGAACAGGATGGTATTTAAAAGACGAGATATGACAGACTGTTTCCCAAGAATACATATTATACATATTTCTAACCGAAAATCGTCGTTAAAAATTAACAAAAACGTTTTTAAATATCCGAACATGCTTTCAATAGTTTTCGTAATTTTTCATTTTTGTCATAATTTATGAATGTTAGCGAGAGGATATGGTGGTTAATGTTCACATAAGCATATGTGTTGTCTATTGGTTAGTTGCTCTCGCCACAGATTGGGGACTGAAAACCCTTTGTGCTGATCATAGTCGCATTGTACCTTTATGGCTATCATAACTTGAAGTGTATTTTTCTAAAGTAACATGATTGGAACTAATTCGGGATAATCGGATGTTCATTTTTTCAAATTTACAAAGCTGAATTTTTCAATATTACAAATTACTCATTAAAAAACATGTATAACTTGGAGAGAAAAGCAGATGAACTTACACTTGCACAGTCACCTGTAATCTAAATATGCCCATATATGGTCAAAGGGGCGTTCCTTGTATTCAAAATGCATATGTGAGGGCGCTATTTTTAAAAAGCGGCCACCCGCTTAAATTTGTGATTGGTTAGTTTCTCTTTCCATGGTAACTGTGGCAAAATTGGAACAGGTGACAGTATACCTTACTTCACTATCCAATTATCCTACGGTAGTTCCAATGGTGTTAAGTCTAAATTTTCTGGCTATGTATTTATTCACTTTGTTGGTCACCTAATGAAAAACATTTTTATCATGTCAACTTTTGCAAAAGTTTATTGCTTTCGTATACAATAATTGTTCTTTTTCTCTTTCTTACTTTTGTGACAGTGATCAAGATATATACATTGCTGCGTTTACGGACAAAATATGAGGTAGACAATCTTAGTTTCTATTGAGTATTCAAACAGAGATAAGGAGGAAGCTCGATTACATGAAGTTGTATCTCTTGGTACTAATGGCAGGTTGTGCCAGTTTCGTCAGCGATGTTTTTCAGTAAACTCTGACATACGATGGAATTTACGTGAATCTGATTTTTATTTTTTCTGGTTCATGTATTTATCTATTTTCGTTATCATATAATTGTAATTTCATTTAGAGTCAAATATACACTGGTGCTGCTGATAGCTTTCGGAGTGTGCATGAACGATTGCCAAGCATTTAACTGTAAGTTAATCAATATTCACTTTGAGATCTCCAGCTGATACCGACACATTGTTGTGTGTGACTGTGTGTGTGTGTGTGTGTGTGTGTGTGTGTGTGTGTGTGTGGAGAGGAGATGAGAGAGAGAGAGAGAGAGAGAGAGAGAGAGAGAGAGAGAGAGAGAGAGAGAGAGAGAGAGAGAGAGAGATTAAGCTTTTATTTCATTCAGGCATTCACAAAAATTGGGGCGAGGGCTGGAGGAATCGCCATTTTAACTCCCTCTCGCTAACCTAATTTGAAATCCGATCCCTCTCCATGATTAAAATTATTCAAGTCCCGCTCTAAGTAAACAGTATTAAACTTAAGCTTTTGATATCTTTTTACAGTAGTTTTAGTCTTTGTATCTCCACACTTTGGTTTACGACCGATCTCCCATGTTTAAATATTCACGGTTCAGCTTATCGATACGATATGTACACATGTTATTGACATTTTTGTTGCTAGCAGTTGCATAACAGTGCAGCCAGAAATTGAAATGTTAATATGCTGTATATTCATACTCAAGTAGTGTTAACAAGCTACATGTTATTTTTAAAATGTTACAAAGAAAAAATTACGTTGATACATACAATAAAACTGTTGAGAAAAATATCAAGTTTCGTGTAGCTACTGATCATTCACATCCTATTAACTTGTTATGGCTAATGTATTTATTCCAAAATTAAAACTGATTTCCTAATCATTTCCAATCTACCATCAGTATGTAAAATCGCTAAATTGGACATCCATATTTCAGAAAGTGTGATTCGTATTCCGTTTTTTCGAGGCATTAAGTTGTGGTTTCAGTCATGGTTTAGTTTCTTCTGTTATTATGGTTAAGATGCTTGTTCTGTGTAACAATTAATAGATGTTCAAAAGACAAAAACTTTAAAAAGACGGTGAAACCTCTTTCAGAGAGCATTTTAATTATTAGTCAGAGTGCTCGTGGCATTGTTTAGTTTGGATATTAAGCGTTTGGTAAATTTGATAGATAGATAGATAGATAGATAGATAGATAGATAGATAGATAGATAGATAGATAGATAGATAGATAGATAGATAGATAGATAGATAGATAGATAGGAAAAAACTAAGTAAAAGTAATAAATCTCCGTCATTTACCTTGTGGAGGCCCTGACACAGCCCTGTGATACTGGTCTGTGTCAACAGAGACGCATATATATGCACTTCAATCACAGTGTATACAGTGCTCTGTGCTAAAGGTATGTCACTGGGCCTGGGACGACTACTGTGATGTTGTAGTACCTTTAGAACATGACTATAAATACAGAACTTCCAATACACGACAGATTTCAAACAATTTATTTTGTTCTGTTCTGTATATAACGCATTACTGTAAGAGTTAAAGGGATATGTCAGGGCTACAGATTCAATTTTTGATTTTTCACCAACAGTTGGAATGAATGGTTAACATTACCAGTGAGGTTCTGTGATCTACCACGCAATGCACAGTTGTTGTGTAAATTGGGGTACACTGATAATTGTTTGATATTAAAAAGTTAACTGACAAAAATCTTGCGTTTCAATTACTTACATACTGAGACAATGTAAAAGTGGCTGTTCTGTCAGTGTTATTATTACTACTCTTTCATCATTCCAGTGGCATGTCTGGTGGAAGTGACTTAACTTGGATATCATTGGCAGTATTTTTGCCAAGTATATAAATCAGGTTCTTGTTCTTATTGCTGAAGGATCATGAATTGTCCTGAATTCAGCTTGCCAACACAGCATGTACAAATGAATATCGTCTGGAATCTAACATCAACAATAGTTTAAACATGTGTAGGCTTTGTTGACGAGTTGAATTTTGTGTTTCAGCATGCTCTAGGGAGATAACATGAAACTGCGGTTGATAAATTGAAAGATTGAAAAAAATTATTAACATTTATAGACCTACTTGTTGTTTTTCTTATGCAAATTCAATGGTATTAATATTGTCTTAGTTTTTTTTTTAATCGAAGTCATTAAATGCAAAATATGATTCCAGAATGTGTTTAACTAGTATTGATATTAGAGCAATCACATAACATTACAATGATATTTGTATTGGATCACCAAAATGGTGGAATCTGAATATGAAAAAACAGGGAACTACAATGTTTTTGATGCCATTGTATACCAAATGCAGAAGTTTCACACTTCCCTCTACTACATCCAGAACTTTGAAGTCCCGGCTAGAATTCCTCCAACCCCTCCCAGTATTTGTGAATGCAGCCTCATATTACCATACACCCTCGAGGGGATATGATTGTATATGCAATTTTCCCAACAGGGGTTGCAATGCTCTCGCAAAATCGGTGTCTTAGTTTCTCCGCTTAGCAAGCATGATGATATCGCACGGTAAATGTCAGCAATTATAATACACAGACAGCATGCAGAAATCTATAAAGCTGTGAATCAGTATTTGTGGCCCACTTGCCATGTTCGCATGGCCATTGGAAATCATTGTCGCGAGCCAGTGCATTATTTCTTCACCGCCAACCTATGCAAAATTTAAGCTTTTTTTAAAGGTAACCTGTGCCTGTGTTGCCTTAAAATGGCCGGGGTTCCGACGACGTCGAAAACTTGAGATGATCTCCTTTGTTTTACCATCACATATAGTTATAACGGCTTTAGATGTCCTATACAAGATCACAAAGTTTGCCGTAGAAGGTATAAATGCAGGCGTGACCGTCGTTTCTGAAATCGAGAATTTCTACGACGAAGCGGTAAGCATTTTAGAAGATGGTCAGACTCAGACTAAGACGGCATCGACCGATTATACTGCCATTCCGTATGTGTTCCTAACCAACGCCGAAGAATTTGAAAATGCAACTTATAAATCAGATCGCATGCCATTGGTGTTGAACAAAACTGTTGACGTTTGGCCAAACGCAACAACGTCCATCAGCGGATCTATACAGCTGACACCTGAATTATGTAGTGGCACGTCACACTACACACATATTTGTGTGATATATCGGACGACAGACGCTGAGGACAAGTTGGATAATGATGCCTGCACACCGTTTGACGGCTGCACCACCTCAGGTGAGGTTGACAAGAATTTTTCACCGAATGAGGAATCTCTTTATTTCAGACACGTCACGGTCGTTTGTTTGTTATCCGTTTACTCAAATTAATGACGCAATTGACGAAATATCTCAATGATCGAGCCTAAAATATTATTTTAAGGATATTTCAGATGTAGCACCAATTTGAAATGCTGTCACAATCCTGAAAAAAATGATTAAGCATCAACTTGTTCCGTGTAAAATTATCTAACAGATTTATTTCTGTAACGGTAGCTTCGTATTCGCTCCTGGCCACTTGCATACCAAATCGGCGTTTTGCATTTTACGTCTGATGTTACAGAGATATTTGTGCATGTGTCAGTAAATCCCGGCGCGTGTAGAGCGTACTGTCAGCTTAATCGTCATCAAAATCATCATTCCATGAAAATCATTACTAATTAAAGAAAACAAATCGCAGTATTCGAAATTCTCTTCAAGCAGGTTAACAATTCCAATATTAATCACATCTGAATAACTACGGTTATATCATCGTTTCCCATAACTTCTGATTAATCATAATCAAAATATAATCAAACTCATAATATCAAACAGAAACATTGATACGAAGTCAAATAAGATGACTGGGTAGTATTATCTTACTCTGAACACGATCCAATGAATATTTAGGGTTATTTAATCTCTTCTCAATCGCCTATCCCCTTGTTCATTTAGGTGCCACTTCAGCCAATATCGTTGGATGGTACGTGATGATTCCATTGACGATTGCAGCCGCCGTAGGATGGTTCGTCCAGTAACGACGCTCGTATGATATCAGTCAAGGAGCAGTTTCCTATTTCCCCACGTTCGTTTAGTTCGTGTCCACTCGCGCGTGATGTTATACTCTAGTATTCAAATGTCTTTTACTCGTGAACTTCTGAATGGAATTTAAGAAATCCGCATGCATACAATTCTTTTATTTTCATATAGTACATTTTATTTCTTTCTTTCATAGTTCAGCCAACTGAGAAGTTTCGAACTAAGTTCATTCACTCACGTAATCAAGCTTTATGTAGCGTGAATATCGAAAGGGGTATAGACAGATTTTCCATCCCTATTGCAAAATTTCGACAGGTTAACTCCTATACTAACAGTATTGTTCTTAAAACAGTGCTTTCTGTCTTTAATGGTCTAACCGAGGAGCGTCTCGAACTAAGGTCACTCACTCAAGTCCACTCTGGAGAGAAAGTTAAACACAAAAGAGTTATAAGTGTTGCAAAGTACATGTATAAAGCCTTTTGCTCTTACATAGAAAATGTTTAACACCGGAAAAACTCTCAGAATACTGTGACATTATTTTTCCTCAGAAGCCCTCTTGAACTTGAAAAAATCAATGCATATTCAGTGACATGACTGTACGAGATTTTGAAACTTTCTTCATCTTCGGTAAATTTCAACGAAAAGGACATTATAGGACATTTTCCAAAAATTATCGACAAAGAAACGTAAATCTCAGTTGGATTTAAAAGAATAAACTCTTTAAAATTAAGGTTTTACACGTTCTCTTTGATTTTCCAATAAAGCCATTCTGATGTATTTCTCATGTCTTGTTGAGTAATGCCATTGGTAGTTCAGCTTTTGAAATTAACGGACGTGAGTCGTGGTTTTTCACATACTTGCCAAATGTTGAACAAATGTCAAGAAGCTACAGACACGAACAAGTGTGTCTGTATGACCAAAATGTTGAAATTTACCAATGAAGAAGTTTTGTGCATTCACAATATTCAACCCCAACAAAAGATCAACACATGACCAAGGCAACTTGAATTTCACCCCCTCATTTCCGATTTTATCAGAAAACTATCAATAAGTGATACAGTTTTCTTGTTGTTAGGTTTAAAAAACTCTTACGACGGAAAAGAATTTGTTCAAGAAACATAATATATCATTTGATTCATTTTATCCTGCAAGCTCAGACCTGCGTTTACGGTATCATCAAATGTGAGATACCTTAGAAGAGACAAAGGGTGATTCATGTTCAGAACGAAAGCACAAAGCAAGCAAAACTCGACCCTGCATTTGCCATGTGCCCGAAGTGCGCCATAGGTGGCAAAACCACGAGCTTCAAGCGCAACCTATATTTACTAGCAGTCGCTTGTGGCGCACTTCGCGTGCTGAGCAGAGAAGCAGATTACGGGGTCTGGCAGGCGAGACCAGCCAGCTCTTGGCTCTTGCGCAAGTATTTTGACATGACGTAACTCGTAAATAGCAATATCGACCGTCTATAACATGTTTCGATAGTCATACGTTGCTTGATTTCAAAGACGATACAGTGTTCGTTATTGGCATATGGCACGATAGTACGTATGTGAAGACCTCAAAGTGGTCCCTGACTTCAAAGTGGTCCCCATCCTAAATGTCCGGTAAGATAGGGGGTTAAACTCAAGTCTGACGACATCTACCGCATAATGGACGCTTTTGTTGTCACACGGACGTTTCCGATGTAATATCAGCTGCTATTTTAGTATTTAATACCTAGAGTTGGGAAAAATGTACAAAATAAGGGCTGAGCACAGAATTAACAATGGGGAGGGCTAGTGTCTATATCAATCATGACTTATCTATAAATGACTCATTTGAAGTCATATCTATATTTGGAAGTCATTCTTATCGCTGCTCGTAAATACATAAACGGATATGAAATACAATTTGCAGCATTGCTGTGGCGTATCAATCGCACTTGCGGGTCAAAAATTCATCGCCACAAGCCAGCCCATAGACATTTTTGGTAGTTTACTTCGACCGGTACTATAACACTGGTCAGTTCACGACCCGTTGTCTACTTCTGCTAGCTATCTCAATAATATAAACATGTATTTTCAACCGTTTTCCCGTGAGCCGACGTCCACGAATTCTGCAACGTTTGCCCTCTCGCGTAATTGAATACTTTGGGTCTGTCAAAAGTTCAGAACCGAGCAGAAACAGTCGACGGCTCGTAAAAAAGCTGAACTTATAGATGTTTCACATTCAACATAATTAACGGAAGTAGGAGATGAGTCATAGATAGTCAGAGATAAAGTAGGTAAATGTTCATTTATTCAAAGACTAAGCTATTTCATTATTTTGCGAGGTAAATAAAAAAACCGATTGGTGTCGCAGTAAACTACAGAAAAGGTCTATGTTCTGAAGCGATATCCCATGACACGAATGCAATCTATAGGCCTCAGCATTATGCTACGAATGCACAGAAGTAAAATACACCAGAATAGGGCTCGAGGCCAATATTTTAGGGGGATTTTTTACAAAGATATCAATACCTACCATAGAAAGTGACGCGATTGAAGTAATACATTACCTAAAAGAAGTTGAATATAGCAGGCGGAGCGTAAAATTACACGAATTTTCACGGGACACCTTTGAAGTCAAGAGGACGCTTTTGAAGTCAAACTGATTTCTTTATTCTTTACTAAAAGTTTGAAAAAACAGGAAGTGTAATGTTGTCTTATTTATACCTGATACTTAACAGGTCGCATATTCAATTCTAAAATCAAAACATTCTTTAAACGATATTGAATACAGCACAGAGAGCGTAAAATCATCACAAGTCTTTGGGGACCACCTTGAGGTCAAAGGGACACTTTGAAGTCAAACTGATTTTCTTTATTCAATACCAAAAGTTGGACAAAATCAAAGAAGTGTACTATAGTTTTATTAATACTTGATACTTCACAGGTCGCATGTTACATTTTTCAAGTACACATTCTTTCTTTAACATAAACGATGTTGAATACAGCAGAGAGACCGTACAAACATCCCAAGTTTTCGGGGACCACTTTGAAGTCAAAAGGACACTTTTGGAGTCAAACTGATTTTCTTTAAGCAATACTAAAAGTTGACAAAAATCCAAGGAAGTGTACTATAGTCCTATTAATAACTGATACTTCATAGGTCGCATGTTACATTTTTCAAGTTAGAACATTGCTTCAATTACGCAAAAGAAGTTGAATAAAGCAGACAGAGTGTACAATCATTCGATTTTCCCGGCGGGGACCACTTTGAAGTCTAAAGGACACTTTTGGAGCCAAACTGATTTTCCTTATGCAATATTAAAAGTTGGACAAAAAAAGAAAGTGTACTATAGTTTTATTAACACCTGATACCTCACAGGTCGCATGTTTCATTTTTCAAGTTAGAACATTGCTTCAATTACGCAAAAGAAGTTGAATAAAGCAGACAGAGTGTACAATCATTCGATTTTCCCGGGGACCACTTTGAAGTCAAAAGGACACTTTTGGAGTCAAACTGATTTTCCTTATTCAATACTAAAAGTTGACAAATATCCAAGGAAGTGTGCTATAGTCCTACTAATACCTGATACCTCACAGGTCGCATGTTACATTTTTCAAGTCAACACATTCTGTCTTTAACTTAAACGATGTGGAATACAGCAGAGAGATCGTAAAATCATCCCAAGTTTTCGGGGACCACTTTGAAGTCAAAAGGACACTTTTGGAGCCAAACTGATTTTCCTTATGCAATATTAAAAGTTGGACAAAAAAAGGAAGTGTACTATAGTTTTATTAATACCTGATACTTCACAGGTCGCATGTTATATTTTTCAAGTAAACACATTCTGTCTTTAAAGCGCAGTGGTCGTCGCGCCGCGCTTGCGTGGTTTTTTTGTTGATAAACATAAATTTTTGTAAACATAAGTCTTCTCAACTTCATAGGAGTGAGATGGGAGCAGTCCCCCACTTTGTTAAGGCCTTTGTAAGACTCAACATCATGCAATAGTAAAATATTAAGATCGGAAACGAACTTCAGTGGTATAAACTCGTGTAGAGCTACGAACATTGGGACACTACACTCAGCACATTATGTCGCTGAGTTCACTGTACGCAGACACAGTGAAAGCTTTGATCGCGCGCCATCACGCTGGTTATACACAATGCTATGTACAGTACAGTGAAAATACATAACTAAAATGATCAACATTGCCTATGTAGACCAGCAACAAGCACAATGCCTAACACAAAAATTACACTCAAGACCATGATCGGCTAGCCTGAGCAGGACACGGGAGATGTTGTTGGGAGACGGTCACCGCGTGACGTACACGGATATAGAGAATCCGGTCCCACAACGTACCGGCCGGCCCGCGACGACTTGGCCCACAACCAACTGTTGATCACCATGTCTTACTTCTCCTAGTATTACGTGGTAAGAAATAGTAATGTCAGGAAACAATAGACAAAACGAGCGGTTTTTCGCGGCATTTGGCAGGAAAATTGCACGGCTACACCGTGCATAGACGTATCGAGAGATCCTGTGCCCCGGGCCTGTGCACGGTCATGGCAGTGATCCAACCGCTAGCTGGTGTAGGCCTACCGGTGCTGGGCAAACTTCGTTGTTGTACCTCCTGATTGCCGGGTAGGTCTGAATCCTCTTTCAAGTGAGATAACCCCCCACATAACAAGAAGACCTATGGAAGGTCCTTCGCTTGACTTGATACCTGTACTCAGAATTCTCGTTTGCACCCCAAAACGGGGTAAACTTTGTTGTAGTTTAGTTGGATTCTCCACAGCCGAGTGTAGCGCGCCATATACCCGGTTTGACACGGACGTTCATACAGACCACGGAACGGAACAGATGCAGAGATGCTTCTTGCTGCAGCGGGCATTGCTCTGCGAGCTGTAGATTTCTGTAGTTTGAGTTGTTGTCTTTGTACAACTTGTTGTACTCCTGTCGGGCCTCTTGAAATGAAAGCTCTCGTCCTTGCTAGCGATGTCGAAAACTAGAGCCCCGTCGTTGATAGTCTGTTGGCGTATACATGCGTACATGCGTACGTCTAGCTCTATGGCTCGAGCGATAACAGTAGCCGAGCCCCATTCAACTGATTCAAGAAAATCATGAGCAAATGTGATCTCAATCCAGCGTGCAATTATTGTTCAATATTCAGCAGATATTTAACTTAGATTAATTGACCTTTTATTGCGTGTTACATTTGGTTAGTTGGTATGCTTGTGACAGATCAGCTGCCATTTAACAAGCGGCAATATCGCAAACATTACAATCAACCGGTAACATGTGCGGCGTTCTTGGATTTGTTTACAACAGAGGGGGGACCCCCTCAGGAGGATGCGCAGCGCGACGACCACTGCGCTTTAACTTAAACGATGTGGAATACAGCAGAGAGACCGTAAAATCATCCCAAGTTTTCGGGGACCACTTTGAAGTCAAAAGGACACTTTTGGAGTCAAACTGATTTTCTTTATTCAATACTAAAAGTTGACAAATATCCAAGGAAGTGTGCTATAGTCCTACTAATACTTGATACCTCATAGGTCGCATGTTCCATTTTTCAAGTTAGAACATTGCTTCAATTACGCAAAAGAAGTTTAATACAGCAGACAGAGTGTACAATCATTCGATTTTCCCGGGGACCACTTTGAAGTCAAAAGGACACTTTTGGAGTCAAACTGATTTTCTTTATTCAATACTAAAAGTTGACAAATATCCAAGGAAGTGTGCTATAGTCCTACTAATACCTGATACCTCACAGGTCGCATGTTACATTTTTCAAGTTAGAACATTGCTTCAATTACGCAAAAGAAGTTTAATACAGCAGACAGAGTGTACAATCATTCGATTTTCCCGGGGACCACTTTGAAGTCAAAAGGACACTTTTGGAGCTAAACTGGTTTTCCTTATGCAATATTAAAAGTTGGACAAAAAAGGAAAGTGTACTATAGTTTTATTAACACCTGATACCTCACAGGTCGCATGTTACATTTTTCAAGTCAACACATTCTGTCTTTAACTTAAACGATGTGGAATACAGCAGAGAGACCGTAAAATCATCCCAAGTTTTCGGGGACCACTTTCAAGTCAAAAGGACACTTTTGGAGCCAAATTGATTACTTTTATTCAATACTAAAGTTGACAAATATCCAAGGAAGTGTGCTATAGTCCTACTAATACTTGATACCTCATAGGTCGCATGTTCCATTTTTCAAGTTAGAACATTGCTTCAATTACGCAAAAGAAGTTGAATACAGCAGACAGAGTGTACAATCATTCGATTTTCCGGGGACCACTTTGAAGTCAAAAGGACACTTTTGGAGTCAAACTGATTTTCCTTATTCAATACTAAAAGTTGACAAATATCCAAGGAAGTGTGCTATAGTCCTACTTATACCTGATACCTCACAGGTCGCATGTTACATTTTTCAAGTCAACACATTCTGTCTTTAACTTAAACGATGTGGAATACAGCAGAGAGACCGTAAAATCATCCCAAGTTTTCGGGGACCACTTTGAAGTCAAAAGGACACTTTTGGAGCCAAATTGATTTTCTTTATTCAATACTAAAAGTTGACAAATATCCAAGGAAGTGTGCTATAGTCCTACTAATACCTGATACCTCACAGGTCGCATGTTACATTTTTCAAGTCAACACATTCTGTCTTTAACTTAAACGATGTGGAATACAGCAGAGAGATCGTAAAATCATCCCAAGTTTTCGGGGACCACTTTGAAGTCAAAAGGACACTTTTGGAGCCAAACTGATTTTCCTTATGCAATATTAAAAGTTGGACAAAAAAAGGAAGTGTACTATAGTTTTATTAATACCTGATACTTCACAGGTCGCATGTTATATTTTTCAAGTAAACACATTCTGTCTTTAACTTAAACGATGTGGAATACAGCAGAGAGACCGTAAAATCATCCCAAGTTTTCGGTGACCACTTTGAAGTCAAAAGGACACTTTTGGAGTCAAACTGATTTTCTTTATTCAATACTAAAAGTTGACAAATATCCAAGGAAGTGTGCTATAGTCCTACTAATACCTGATACCTCATAGGTCGCATGTTCCATTTTTCAAGTTAGAACATTGCTTCAATTACGCAAAAGAAGTTTAATACAGCAGACAGAGTGTACAATCATTCGATTTTCCGGGGACCACTTTGAAGTCAAAAGGACACTTTTGGAGTCAAACTGATTTTCTTTATTCAATACTAAAAGTTGACAAATATCCAAGGAAGTGTGCTATAGTCCTACTAATACCTGATACCTCACAGGTCGCATGTTACATTTTCAAGTTAGAACATTGCTTCAATTACGCAAAAGAAGTTTAATACAGCAGACAGAGTGTACAATCATTCGGTTTTCCCGGGGACCACTTTGAAGTCAAAAGGACACTTTTGGAGCTAAACTGGTTTCCTTATGCAATATTAAAAGTTGGACAAAAAAGGAAAGTGTACTATAGTTTTATTAACACCTGATACCTCACAGGTCGCATGTTACATTTTTCAAGTCAACACATTCTGTCTTTAACTTAAACGATGTGGAATACAGCAGAGAGACCGTAAAATCATCCCAAGTTTTCGGGGACCACTTTCAAGTCAAAAGGACACTTTTGGAGCCAAATTGATTACCTTTATTCAATACTAAAAGTTGACAAATATCCAAGGAAGTGTGCTATAGTCCTACTAATACTTGATACCTCATAGGTCGCATGTTCCATTTTTCAAGTTAGAACATTGCTTCAATTACGCAAAAGAAGTTTAATACAGCAGACAGAGTGTACAATCATTCGATTTTCCCGGGGACCACTTTGAAGTCAAAAGGACACTTTTGGAGTCAAACTGATTTTCCTTATTCAATACTAAAAGTTGACAAATATCCAAGGAAGTGTGCTATAGTCCTACTAATACCTGATACCTCACAGGTCGCATGTTACATTTTTCAAGTCAACACATTCTGTCTTTAACTTAAACGATGTGGAATACAGCAGAGAGACCGTAAAATCATCCCAAGTTTTCGGGGACCACTTTCAAGTCAAAAGGACACTTTTGGAGCCAAATTGATTACCTTTATTCAATACTAAAAGTTGACAAATATCCAAGGAAGTGTGCTATAGTCCTACTAATACTTGATACCTCATAGGTCGTCATGTCGCATGTTCCATTTTTCAAGTTAGAACATTGCTTCAATTACGCAAAAGAAGTTTAATACAGCAGACAGAGTGTACAATCATTCGATTTTCCCGGGGACCACTTTGAAGTCAAAAGGACACTTTTGGAGTCAAACTGATTTTCCTTATTCAATACTAAAAGTTGACAAATATCCAAGGAAGTGTGCTATAGTCCTACTAATACCTGATACCTCACAGGTCGCATGTTACATTTTTTCAAGTCAACACATTCTGTCTTTAACTTAAACGATGTGGAATACAGCAGAGAGACCGTAAAATCATCCCAAGTTTTCGGGGACCACTTTGAAGTCAAAAGGACACTTTTGGAGCCAAATTGATTACCTTTATTCAATACTAAAAGTTGACAAATATCCAAGGAAGTGTGCTATAGTCCTACTAATACTTGATACCTCATAGGTCGCATGTTCCATTTTTCATGTTTGAACATTGCTTCAATTACCCAAAAGAAATTGAATAAAGCAGACAGAGTGTACAATCATTCGATTTTCCCGGGGACCACTTTGAAGTCAAAAGGACACTTTTGGAGTCAAACTGATTTTCCTTATTCAATACTAAAAGTTGACAAATATCCAAGGAAGTGTGCTATAGTCCTACTAATACCTGATACCTCACAGGTCGCATGTTACATTTTTCAAGTCAACACATTCTGTCTTTAACTTAAACGATGTGGAATACAGCAGAGAGACCGTAAAATCATCCCAAGTTTTCGGGGACCACTTTGAAGTCAAAAGGACACTTTTGGAGCCAAATTGATTACCTTTATTCAATACTAAAAGTTGACAAATATCCAAGGAAGTGTGCTATAGTCCTACTAATACTTGATACCTCATAGGTCGCATGTTCCATTTTTCAAGTTAGAACATTGCTTCAATTACGCAAAAGAAGTTTAATACAGCAGACAGAGTGTACAATCATTCGAATTTCCCGGGGACCACTTTGAAGTCAAAAGGACACTTTTGGAGTCAAACTGATTTTCCTTATTCAATACTAAAAGTTGACAAATATCCAAGGAAGTGTGCTATAGTCCTACTAATACCTGATACCTCACAGGTCGTATGTTACATTTTTCAAGTCAACACATTCTGTCTTTAACTTAAACGATGTTGAATACAGCAGAGAGACCGTAAAATCATCCCAAGTTTTCGGGGACCACTTTGAAGTCAAAAGGACACTTTTGGAGTCAAACTGATTTTCTTTATTCAATACTAAAAGTTGACAAATATCCAAGGAAGTGTACTATAGACCTACTAATACCTGATACCTCACAGGTCGCATGTACCATTTTTCAAGTTAGAACATTGCTTCAATTACGCAAAAGAAGTTGAATAAAGCAGACAGAGTGTACAATCATTCGAATTTCCCGGGGACCACTTTGAAGTCAAAAGGACACTTTTGGAGCCAAACTGATTTTCCTTATGCAATATTAAAAGTTGGACAAAAAAGGAAAGTGTACTATAGTTTTATTAACACCTGATACCTCACAGGTAGCATGTTACATTCTTCAAGTCAACACATTCTGTCTTTAACTTAAACGATGTTGAATACAGCAGAGAGACCGTAAAATCATCCCAAGTTTTCGGGGACCACTTCGAAGTCAAAAGGACACTTTTGGAGCCAAATTGATTTTCTATATTCAATACTAAAAGTTGACAAATATCCAAGGAAGTGTACTATAGGCCTATTATACCTGATACTTCACAGCTGGCATGTTACATTTTTCAAGTCAACAATTCTTTTTAATTTTCCCTAAAAGAAGCTGAACATAGCAGACGGAGCATGTAATCAAGTGGAATTTCGGTGGACACCTTTACGGACATTTTGGTGTCATATGTATTTTTTCAATACAATACCAAATGTGTGATAAATCAGTAGAAATGTAGAATAATCCTACAAGTAACTCTGTCTTATAAACTCAATCCCATACACACATACAAATGGACGTTGAGCATTATTTAGCCAAAAAATCTTTATTTAACTGTACATAAATTTTAACAGTAGAGTAAAGCACAAGAGCAGTATTTCTCTATAAAGTAAAATAACTACTTTCAACAACCGGAAAAATGAGATAAAGGGCATCAATTTCACAAAAATAAAAGCACATTACCTAAAGGCCAGTACAGTCCTGTTGTGCTATGTAGAGAATAGCTTTTTGTGACACATATGTTATATATGGGAGTCTATGGAGAGCTGCCTTATACATGGGAGTCTATGGAGGTGTAAACTAAAAAGTCCTCTAACACGGCCAAATTTGATCACATTGTGAAACAAATTGACGTGCATCTGTATGAGGTAGGGTATTATCCTTGTATCAAGTTTGAACAAAATCGCTCCAGGCGTCTCTGAGATATCTGTGTGAATGGACGGACGGACACACGCACGGACGGACGGACGGACGGACATGACCAAATCTAAGTTGGGTTATCCCAAGGGACCTGTATACAAAATAACAAAGCTGTCTGACCAGCGATTATGAAGAAGATTTTTTACCCAAAACGCCTTTTTTGGCGCTAATTTGCATATTTTCAACAATATCAAAAAACACCGTCAAGGACAGTGTGCTCACATTCGGTTTGAATTGGTAAATTCAAGAAATATTTAAACCAGAAAAACAAGAATGACAAAAGCAAATAAGGTCTGCAACTTAGGTACTGGAGGTCGTCTTTGGGAACATGCATATCATCTTCTATAGCAACGGGACAAGCAGATCCTACATACAGAAAGCAACATCAACAAAAAAATTAGCCAGAGAAGCTTGACAAAAAGAAAAGGTGGGAGAGTGGGAAAAAATGTACAAGGGATCTGGTAAAAAGTAATGCTACCTCATCAATCTTCTAGCCCCTACCCCCTCCTGAATATCAAATGTTCCACCCTTACATAAAACCAGCTGACAGGAAATGTATTTACAACCTTGGGGATGTTTTAATTAATGCTATGAGTGCTATCATTCAAATGTAAACAACACGTAAATCAGTTACAGATAGTGAAATGCCTTCCACTGTGGGGGGGGGGGGGGATTACAACATCTGGAATTATCCTGGATCCTAATTTCTCATCAGTTCTTATGTGTCTTAACATGCAAAAGTTGCAAAAATTGGTTTGCAATGAAAATATTTACTTCAACTTTGTTTTCTGGATCAAATTTTACTACAAATTGATATTAAATATGACAAAATTATGTTCACAGCCTTCGAAACTCTCTCACAACATATCCTGGGTTGGTGTAGGTCATTTAAGGTCACAAACTGAGAAAATTACCAAAAATATAAAAATTGGGGGTTCCCAACACTTTGAGCAGAAAATTTATCAAATAACATCCCTCGGGACTTTGTACCAAATTAGAAAGCTATCAGACAAGTAATTTTGAGAACAAGTTGTCTGTCCAAAAAGAAAATATTTTTCAAGATTTTTTGACCAAAAATGACAAAAATTGCCCCAAAACAGTAATATTTCCAATTTTGTCGTAACTTCAACGATTAGAAGGGTAACACTCTTGTAAACATCCAATCCAAATTTGAGAGCAATTGGGCTAGCGGTTTCTGAAAAGAAGAAATTTTACTTAAAATGAGAAAAATAACCAAAAAATTCAGCAAAAATACAAAATTTGAGATATCTTCACAATATTCATAAAACTGATTTTCATCAACCTGAGGAACCTGTATACCAAATATCAAAGCTATCAGATTTGTTGTTTTTGAATAAAAAAAATTTTGACCAAAAATTCGGAAAATTGCCCTAAAATTACAAATATGAAAATTTCAATTCAATTTGTATAAACTTGACTGAGGTCATCCTGAGGAACATGTATACCAACTTTCAAAATAATCAGATGAGTGGTTTCAGAAAAAATACCGCAATTATACGGTGTCGCTCAAATTTGATCAGAATTGGTATATACCAGTATGGGTTACCAATGATCAACAATAAATGTTGTTTCTATCTGTTCAGTGGAGGAAAATTCTACGTTGATGTTATGGCAATGATTTCTGCACAGTACAACCAGAAAAAACAACAAGAACTATTTAAACCAGAAAAACAAGAATGACAAAAGTAATTAAGGTCTAACTTTTGGTACTGGAGGTCAACTTTAGCAACATGCATAGCAGAAACAAGCCCCTCTTAGTTTAGTATAAACAGTCTTCCCCCATCTACTGTCTATGGTTGCAGCTGGTCTCTTAATATGTAACAGTTCATAAACAATGACAGGAAATGAGTCAAGATCAGTGGAGTTTGCCTGTGTCTCACTGGCATGCCTCCTGCACATTTGCTGGATTTCACTTTTTCTTACCTCATTTGCACATTTTTGACACTGATGTGTTCATTTGAACAAATTCACATCTCAACCCCTGCATCTACCTGTACACCAAATACTGAGATGGTAGCTTTGGCGGTATGGGAGCCTTTGTGTGTGACGGACATACATCTGCACATACCCACAAATATACAGACATACAGACATGCAAATCAGATGCAAATGAACTGATTCAGCTTATACGATAACCTCACATTGGTACACCAAATGTGAGCTAAAAAACATTTTTTTACTAAAAACTGAAAAAATTACCCAAAAAATGGAAACATGCAAATTTCATCCCAAATTTGAAAGAACTAATTTAGAATACCTAAAGGAACCTGCACACCAAGTTTCAACCCAATCTAACCAACGTTTACAGAGTTTTAGCAATTTGCAGTGTTTTTTCTTTTTTCCCCTCATTTGCATATTTTTGACACTGACAAGTTCATTTGAACAAATTCTCATCTTTATGGTTAGGTGCACCTGTACACTAAATACTAAGACAGTAGGTGCTGTGGTTTAGGTGTTTTTGATGTGGACGGACATACATACATACATACGTACATACATACATACATACATACATACATACAGACATGCAAATCGGATGCAAATGAACTGATTCAGCTAATATGATAACCTCACATTGGTATACCAAATGTGAGCTAAAAATTAAAAAAATATATTCTCAAATCATATTTTTCATCTACGCAACAAATAGCAAATCAGTAAGTACTGCGGTTATCAAGATATTTGAGTGACTGAACGCCTCACAAACGGACGGACATACATCCTGACAACGGATGCCGGACAGATACCCATCCCAATAGCTTCAAAAGACTATCGTATAGTAGTAGCTAAAAATGAAAATTTCACCACAATACTAACGAAAATCACCATAAACATCCCGCATACAGAGTTTCAACAAAATCTAGACTGCCGTTACAGAGTTTAAGCGTTTGCTGGATTTTCTCTGTTTTCTACCACATTTCTTTTTTTTACCTCATCATCATATTTTGAAGACTGACACTTTCATTTGAACAAATTCACATCTCCACCCCCAGGTGCACCAGTACACCAAATACTACAATGGTAGTGCTGCGGTTTTTGAGTTTTCGATGTGCACGAAGATAGCATGCACACATACTAACATACATAAATGTAGACACCGCTGACGTACCATAAAAACTCTTTTTGGTATAATATACATACATGTATACATGTATACATGTATGTATGAGCTAACAATTGTCCTGAAAATAGAAAACTGTGGATTTATCAAAATTTGAATATTTCACAATTTGATCATCCCTATCCCCATGACAAATATGTATATTTGAGGTCAAAGGTCAGCAAGGTCACATGACATAACAAATATCAGTGCTGTCAGACAAGGGGTTTTGGTGTAAAAAATTCTATTTTGTTTCAGCCAAACCTTAAAGCCCCATACAGCAGCAAATGTGTTGTAAACCAATCTCAAATTATCCTCAGTTTTCTAAGGGTTTTCTTCAAGTAAGACACATTAAAGACCAAAAAAGTGTACAACACTGTCGATAGCCTAAGAAGTAGCATTTAAATTCAAACCTTTAACATGATTTTAGATTTTCTGAGAATTTCAAAAAACAAGTCATTGACAATGACATAGTCCCCACTTGTAATAGGAGTATTAGTTTTGATGGGGCAGGGAAATGTGGTCATTAAGAAGTATCACTGGAGTGTATATGTTCAGATCTATGGGCACATAGGTCTATGTCATTGTTCCCAATTTGAAACAAGAGGCATGTCTAAGTTATGGTTCTAAATCGGGAAAAAAAGATCAGACCTCTAGCTGTATTGGCCAGCCAAGAAATACATATGTGCATAATAAATGAGGTACAAGATGTGACATCTTAAGGTCTATTATCCTATCAAAATTGAAGCGTAAAGAACTTGTGGTTACTGAGTTGTGCATATATATGTATAATCAAGGTCAAAGGTCATCAAGGTCACGTGACATTTTGTCAAAAAAAAAATTGTATTGCTAAGTTATCCCTATATACCAAAATCAGACCTCTAGCTCTATTGGCTCGCTCAAAATTAGATATGCACATAATTAATGAGGTACAATATGTGGCGTCATAAGGTGTCCCATCATACCAAATATGAAGGGTGTAGCACTTGTGGTTACTGAGTTATGGACAAATATGTATATTTGAGGTCAAAGGTCAGCAAGGTCACATGACATTTTGTCAAAAAAATTGTATTGCTAAGTTATCCCTATATACCAAAAATCAGACCTCTAGCTCTATTGGCTCGCTCAAAATTAAATATGCACATAATTAATGAGGTACAATATGTGGAGTCATAAGGCGTCCTATCATACCATATATGAAAGGTTTAGCACTTGTGGTTACCGAGTTATGGACAAATATGTATATTTGACGTCAAAGGTCACCAAGGTCACGTGACATTTTGTCAAAGTGTCTGAGATATCTGCGTGAACGGATGGGTGAACGGATGGACTCACGGACGGATATGTCCCAATCTATAAGCCCCTTTGACTTTATCTGTGGGGACTAAAAACTGTGTCACTGCATCCTTTTTGCAATATGAATACGATGAGAAACTAAATTTTATTTTTCTTGGCCTTATACATGGGAGTCTATGGAGAGCTGCCTTATACATGGGAGTCTATGGAGGTGTAAACTAAAAAGTCCTCTAACACATTGATCACATTGTGAAACAAATTGACGTGCATCTGTATGAGGTAGGGTACTATCCTTGTACCAAGTTTGAACAAAATCGCTCCAGGCGTCTCTGAGATATCTGCATGAATGGACGGACGGACACACGCACGCACGGACAAACGGACGGACGCACGGACATGACCAAACCTATAAGTCCCCGGACAGTGTCCTTGGGGACTAATAATCATATGACAGGAAAATAAAGGTTACAACAAATAGTTGGCATTGGTGTGTTGTGCATTAAGTAAATGGCATCATGCTTGTTTCTGGTATATTATCATGGTGTGTATGTGCGGGGAAATACTGTTTGTTTTTTACTTTCTGTTGGTCGCCAATTTTTGAGTACGTCACCAGTTTATTATTCAGCCTGTTAAAACGTGTAGGCATGGTCCAAATCAGCAAGCAGTGATAACTCTGATCTTTCCACTTCATTTCCAAGAACTCTGTTTTCTGGAGAGATTAAAATTGAAAAATTTATTACCAGTAAGCAAATCAATCCAGTCATCAAGATAAAATGTATGCAAATTAAGAAAGAAACACAAATATAATCTCTTTTTGGTATTTATACACACCAAATATGAGCTAAAAACCGACTCAAAGCAGGTCTGTTCATTATAAGCACATATGTAAAATTATGACTACGGTAAGTATTGAAATGGAGACATAACAAAATACATAAATGAGTACACTATAGGTGTAACCGTAAAGACTCAAATTGTGTGCTGAACACACATGAGGCTTTCATCTATGGCTTCTGCGCTAGCTGGTGACTGGTGCTATACGTTGTGAGTTCAAATCCGACTGAAACCACAATATATTACAAAAGTGTATGAACACAAATTCCATGAGCACAATCATATTGTATTCAGTTTAGATTGTCAGCTTGAATTTACAGCTAGACATCAGTTAAGACTGATGACACAGTCCTTGACGTAAAAGAACTTTGTCATTCAAAGTCACTGAAATGTACGTTGTACCAATGATGTGAAATGACCTAAGTTACAATGAAATCAATGTCAAGGCATGTAGAGTACAAACTCAACACATGGAAACTAGACAATATGGCTGCCTCAAAGTGCTAAATTTGCTTTCCTGTGCGTGCATGATACAGCCTTGGGGCTTAGTGGGCCAGGGTCGGATGTTGGAGTATATTTCTATTCTTTCAAGTATCATCAAAAATATACTGACAAACTGTGTTAAAAACCCTTTCCCCAAAATACCACAGACAGGTAAAAAAATCTAAGTTGGCAAAGAGCAGTCGGGGGGGGGGGGGGGGCGTCACTTCTATTACTTGCCAATATGTATATGCGCCGCCCAATGGGGTGGGTATTTCAGCAATTTCGTCCCAAATGGGGTGGGGGTCAATTCCACTGTAAACCATGGTCTAAAATGGGGTTGAAGTTTGAGTGCCACACAAGAACAAATTTCAACAGTCTGTTCCCATCTCGCTAGCAGGGTTCTGAGCTGCACTCAATAAGCATGGATATCTTTTCTGTGGCAGGGGAACCATTACAGAGACCCCCTGGCTTAAAGTAAATATGGACTTTGTTTTAAAACATTGTCACTGATTTGTCAGAACTCTACATATGGCAGATTTTTGCCAAATAGAAAATACCCAAACAAAGTGGCTCTACTGCTCCTAGTATTATTCAGGTCGACCATGGCCATATGAAGTAGTATTGCTTTACAGACAAACAGCGAGGTTTGTTGTGAATTGTAATTTTAAAAAAACACCACTCAGACTGTAACTGCAGATAACTGATAATTTGCAGAAGCTGGACCAAAATTTGGTATTTTATTTCACAAAATTTGTTAGTATTTCCTCATGATTTTTCGGAATCATGGCTTGGCCAGCAACAAAATAACTCTAAACGCAGTATAAGCTTACAGTGGTAGGCTTTGCCGGGGCAAATACTTGCTTTTTCCGTTTAAAAAATGTTGACGCTATGACTGTTGACCTGGGTCAAAGGTCATAAAGGTCTAAAATGGGGTCCTAAAACAACGAGATTTTAGGTCTAAAATGGGCCCTGGGTTTTATACCTGCGGCCGCACACCTCTACCACTTCTCTGAACAAGTACTCCCCCCTCCCCCGAGAGAGGTACAGCAGTTCTAGCTCTGCATTATATAACGCCGAAAACACACAGCATCGTACGCAGGGCCATCATTCATTGTGCGATGTTTCTGTGTAAGTTCACAGTGTAATTTGATTTTGGACGAAGACTATCAGCACTCGCACACAGGCGTTCTGTTTACTGGATAGTTTGTATAAGTGTAGTTTATGCTACGTTCCGATGTTCTGTTCCGTAAAAGTCTACGGAACAAAACGTCGGAACCATGGTCGGAACGTAGCATAAACAAAACTACCCAGTATTAATAGCTCTGCATGTCCATTGCAGGGCTGTGTGTTAGCGGCGCGGCGTTATACGACCTCCCAACACATGTGGTGGGAGGCCGTATAACGCCGGTAACACACAGCCCTGCCATGCAGAGCTACCCAGTAAGCAGAACGCTGTATGCGAGTATGAAATATAACGTCGAGCAACAAGATTGAAATTAATGACTGTTTTTGAGCTGGTACTCACTCAGTAAACTGCTAGGCCATATGGACATCCGCATATCCATACAGTGATCGGTGGGTCGCTGGTCTCGACCGTGCCGTGTGCAGCGCAATCTCCCATGATGCTAATATGAGACACCCTAACCAGGTGAAAAATTGGACGCGCAGTTTGGGCTGGTTCGCAGTGTAAAATGCATCGGAATTTGAAAAAGTAATAAAAGTGAGCGCATATATCAAAAAGGACCAAAATAACAGATTAGTATTGGCAATGTTACAAAGTTTAACAACTTTATGCAAATATAGGAATGGAAAAATCCCTGGACTGCGTAAAATTTCAGTTCAATTACAACTACGGGGACACTTTGAAGTCAGGGACCACTTAGAGGTCTTCACATCTTCACACACGTAGTCAAAAGCTGCGAGCTGCAAAAAATCAACTTTATTTTTAGAATTCCATTACGTATGCATTTATCCATTCACTGAGTACATGGCGTGTTTAATCAGCATGATGGTTATCATGATCATTATCACAGATAAGTGTATGTGTGCAGAGTAACTCCAATTGGTCGACGTGTTCTCTGTATGTCACGGTGTCAATTTGAAACGCTCGTTTAGAAAATGGTCAACCGGCATCATGATACAATACTTACATCACTGTGGAAATTTAGCAGTGAGTCGTCAAACATTCCCTTCTCTTCCAATTTAGCACGGATATCGCCAACAACATCATCCATGATGGTGACTTGACCTGACAATATCAAAATTCATCGAGTTAGTTCGCTCTGATTTTGATCAAGCTGCATATATTCTCAGTGTTCTACCGTACTCCTTTCATAACCAAATTTCAACCCCGCATTCTACGTCCAGCGATATGCGATGTTCGTACAGCTGGATCACATAACATGTGTTATTCTTATTTTTAAACGGTCAATAGGTTAAGACAACTAGCTTCATCACCTGAGTAATTCCTTCTGGCAAAATCTAACAAGGAGTCTGCATAGAAATCTGCCAATTTCGACGGTTTCTGGAAAAATGAAGGGGAGTAAACGAAGATGCACATATATTTACTTTCCGTTGCCTAATTACTCATCAGACGTATGAATACGAGAGAGAGAGAGAGAGAGAGAGAGAGAGAGAGAGAGAGAGAGAGAGAGAGAGAGAGAGAGAGAGAGAGAGAGAGAGAGAGAGAGAGACAGACAGACAGACAGACAGACAGACAGACAGACAGACAGAGACAGACAGACAGACAGACGATGACATTGGCGGATGGAATGTAAAAACTATCGATAGACATATGGAGGGGTAGACAAATAAAGACGGACACACTGACAATTGGATAGCAAGCATCTAAGATAGATATATAGACAGACGAGACAGACAGATAGATTGACAGACAGACGGGCGGACCAGACGGACGGACGGACCAGACAAATAGATAGATAGATAGATAGATAGATAGATAGATAGATAGATACTAGATAGATACTAGATAGATAGATAGATAGATAGATAGATAGATAGATAGATAGATAGATAGATAGATAGATAGATAGATAGATAGATAGATAGAAGGTTTTGCATATCGTGTCGATAATATTTGACTCCTCTGATGTTTGAGTGGAAAATTCTGGATAAATAGAATCGTGTATATGTGGTGAACAAAACGCAGCCAATGTTGGAAAAAAACTCTCAAGCCAATGTATTTTTTGAAAATGGACGTAACGAGCCATGTATGTATTAACTTTACAGTCCAGCAATTAAAATGATATGGTCATGTCTTGACGTATAAACCGGACTGTATTATCAAGGTGGTATTTGGTTTGGTAGTCAATGCTCAAAATGGACACAACAAAGGGAACAAACATTTCTCATACGAAGAGAACTGACGCGTGGTCTTTAAAATTTGTTAGCAACTTTGGGTGTCAAGAAGTACTGACTTACTCAAACCTGACACCAATGCTTCGTATAAGAAATAGTATAACTTAATGTTAATACCTTTTTCCGAAAATGTTGCTGTTTATTCTCTGGATGGAACAAATGTCAGAAAGCAATGTCCGAAGCCATTTTGAAACAAAAAGCATTTCTGAAGTTAAGCATATGCCGTAGCTGTGTCGACGTATGCAGCAATCAAATTACATTAGGCCAAGAAAAATAAAAAGTTTGTTTCTCATCCTAGACATATTCCAAAATGATGCAGTGACGCGGGTTATTTTTTCTTCTCGTTTTTTTATTCTTCAACCAACAAGAACGTGCAAAAAACCACGCAAACGACATAGGAATGCACGCCGATATAAATACACAGCAGTGTTGCTTTAGTGTACAGCAACAGTTCTGCGGTTTGACTTTTAGTACAGCAATGCACATGCAGCTTAATATGACAGTGACATATGTGTACAGTTCTGAATGGAATGTTAGTGTCCGTTATTTAGTTTACAGTTCTGTTTTATACAGCACTGTGTTATGCACTATCGTCGCGTATTTTTGTGATTTTTTTTTCATTATTTCCTGATGAGCAGAAAAAAGGTTGACGTTGTGGGTCTGATTGACGCGCGTGAGGATGAGAAACGAACTTTTTATTTTTCTTGGCCTTAGCTCGACATCTACAAGACTTAGTACGACGCATATTTAAATGATCGCTATTAAAATTTTTTTGTAAGTCTATGTAATTTTTGTAAACCATGTAAAGGATAACATTTATTTGAAAGTTTGTGTCCACTTCTTCCCTAAAACCAATATTCTAAACTTTGTCTCTATTTCGAGAACATCGACATACACAACGAAAGTCTCAGTGTTCGGTTCTCAAGTTAAGAAAGGGTAGAAAAGTCGCGGCACTTAATTTGAAAAAATTGAGCATTTCAGTGCAGTGTTTATGTCAAAATACAGTCTAGTAATGTAAGATTGGACCGGTTCATTCGCTGGTTTATTTATATGATCACCATGCATTTTACAAATATCTTAATTCGAGGAGTATATTAAATATTCTATCTTTGTGAACATCGCTTCTTCGCCAAAATACCGTAAACCGTCGTTCTTTGACTTGAAAAACTAGTTAGAGAAACCTACTCATTTATAGTTATCACTTTTATCTTACTATGCTATATCGCTAGCGGTGCAACTTTCTGTTTTACTAAAAGTCATTAGACCTGTAGAATATAATTGTGCCTTCCTGCGATGAGTGAATGTGCGGATGACCTAATTGGCGATTTCAAATATAAACACGATTGGAACTAATTTGGGATAATTGGATTTTCATATTTTGACAATTTTCAAAAGTGTTAGGTGCCATACAGCTGAATGTTGCAATGTCGCTAATTACTCATAAAAACAAGCGTAATGTAAAGAGAAAAGCAGATGAGATTACATTTGTAGATTAAATCGACATTACTTCACCATCCAATTATCCCAAATTAGTTCCAATCGTGTTCAAATATACGCGATACCTATAGTTACTCCTGCGCGCTCTCTTGTCAGTGTAAAGACGGGCGGTTTACCACAAGTGGTCGCATACATGCGTAGAACCAATTATTACAATACTTTCAAATCATAAAAACATTATGGGAAATCGAATCCGTATTGCACACGAAATCAATAACGGCAATTCTAAGTAAACACACATCGAATGCAATTCCTAGTATTGAGGCTGTAAAAGCGAAAGTAGTAAAAATGCAGAAAACAAACAACAGGACCGCAATGAACGTGTTCGACATCCGGTTTTCGTAAAGCATATAGTAATGTTGAAGTAAAACAAATTGTCAAGCAATATTGAACCGTGAGTTTAAAAGGAACTCGCACTGCGGAGATGAATATGGGAAAGGATCTATAAAACGGAGTTGAGGAGACCAATAAACATAAACATATCATTTTACCTTGTCAATGTACGTTCATGGCATTACGTTTCTGGCTATACGAAAGGGCAGCGGTAAACTATTTTCTGAGCAAGACGAGACATTGCCATGACAAGAAACCGTAAAAACACGATACAGACGGATGAATGGCAATGTATTCAGTATGCTTGATCGTTCTATACGTATGTGTTTGAACAGACGTTAAGCGTCGATCCACGTTCGACCGATATAAAATTGGCGTAAGGGGGTTTCTATACAATACATCTCATCTCAGTCAACTGTGTCTATTGTCTGTGTAAGGGACCGTCTCAGATTATCACATAAGTTCAAGAAACGAAATTCCTTCGTTTAGGCTACGTTCACAAAAACGGTTAGGGGGCTGGAGGAATTCAGGGGAGAATTCGAAAATTTTGGGGGGTAGAAGAGGGGGGACTTGAAAATTTTGCTCTGCCTGAGTAGGGGGGACTGGAAACTGTTTGGTTCCCTTTTACGTGGTACATTTTCCAATTCCAAGTTTTTGTAGGTAATTCAATGAAAAATGAATACCATTTTTATGTCATCCAATTGTTGTTTGTAATTCTTTATCAAAATGTAGAACCATTTTGTCACATTTCATAACTTTTATCTTGAAAAAATCTAAACATGTAGATTGGTCGTAAAAAATCAAACTGGAGCCTAGTAACAGGGCAGAAGCTGCAACTGTTGATGATTTTTGCAATATTTCTGTGCAATATATCAACAACAGTTTCTTGCTGTTTCCCTACAGCATGCTCAAACACACAATATTCAGTTTGTAGACAAAGCCTGTATATATAAATATGTATTTGGTGATAATTTATTTAGAGTCCAGACTGACAGTCATTTGTCAATGATACAAATGCATGTACACTTACACAGGCTGTGTTAGCAGCTGAATACTGGACAGTTCAACATGCTGTAGGGAGTAAAACACAGTTGTGTAAACTGAACAAAAATATTGTCGAAATTATCAAAGTTAATACTGGAGCTACTCCCTACGGGTAGTGTCACTATCAGGTACCGCCCTGCTACTGCAGTGTCACTGTCACTGCATACCTGAGCAGTTATAGAGATAGCTCTGACTCTGATGTACATGGTAGTTGAAGAAGAGTTTGGGCCAATGACGCTCATGACAGTAAAACATACTTGTACACAAGATCAGGCCAGAAAGCATCACATTGAAGACCAGGAGACTTAAGTGTATAAGTTATCGAGGATTTTTGAATTCTGGCATATGAGAATAATCAAATATTAAAGACAAAAGGATAGGGTCACCATAACTTGATTTTCTAAATTTTCACATTCTCATCATAAAAAAATACAAAAGTAAACTTTGAACAGTAAAGACTATATGTGACTAAATTGAATTATTTATTTTTTAACCAAATTTGCCATTATTACACCCAAATTTCAGAGATTAAAACACTTATTTGATGGAATATTTTAACCTTCCAGTATTATTAATTTTGAGTAGCATCTATTGATATATATCTTGTACTTTTGAAACAAATTTTAGTAGGTCACTGTGCTCAGTTTTTTTACGATATGACAATTGGCCAGAATTCACAATTTGCCTACTCTCTCATGGTCGTCATTTTGTGTGCTCTTCGGCAGGAGCAATTGACCTGGCCAGAGTTGGATTAACTCAAGTTCACTTAGACTGATAAATTCAAGACGTTCACTGATGCGTTTAAAATGAATCAATTTAAGAACATGCCTAGAAATATGACTGCTAATATCAAGCAGTGCTGAACATCTGCGAGGGGAATGGCGCGATACGTTTTTATTTTTTCTGCATGCACATCCTTTACTGATATACGGGCTTGTGATAGTTTGGGGACTTGAAAAATTTTATCATATAGAGGGGGAATTGAAATTTTTTTAGGGTATTGAGGGGGGATCTCAAAATAAATAAGATTTCAAGCGATTCCGGCCAGCCCCCTAATCGTTACTTGTGAACGCAGCCTTACGTCAAAAACCCCTCCCCCTCCCCTAAACGAAAGTTAAAAGGTGCGAAATGTTGATGTCTGCCTGAGAGCTAATGTAGCATTTTGATATCACTTCTGAAGAATATGTATCCCTTGACCAAGTTACATGGTCAAGCAAATAATCGGTCAGATTTGAGTACTAACCATAGCTTGACATGTATGAGTTGGAAAAAATTACAGCAAGATTTGTTGGTAAGAGAGTGCAGGTTTTGTATATTTTTACACATAATGAAAAGAGAACTTGTAATCACAAAATAAAAGTGCGAAAGTGAAGTTCACTATGAATGGAGGTCAAACCCCCTCCCCTCGTAAAACGAATTAATTTCGTTTTTTGAACTTCTGCGACAATCTGAGATGGTCCCTAAGGCATCACACAGAGTGCTAATATGCGTACCTTCTTGACGACGCACGTTACCATTTATTTTCATTCAGTGACAAATATGCACGAAATGTATACTACACAGCACACAACATATTCTTTAAGCCATGAGTGTCATCGTATTCTTTCGGAAGAGGTCGAGCTTGGCAGCTTGTCATTTTTGGTGGCACAACCAAAAAACCTTGGCGAAACGATAACGGCATCCATGAATGATGATTGCGATGATGAATTGAATAAACCACTGGCAGTTGAGTTCCCTACTATCAAAACAACACAGTACCTATTAAAACACCTCTTTTACCAGAGAAAGATGGGGACTCTTAATCGTACTTCGCCCGGGGTACCATTTCAGGGTTTTGATCTGCCTCATAATTGTGACTGAAAATAAAAAAAAACTATTCTCGACCGCGGAGTGACGTCAACAGGTGGAACGCATGCGAGCGAGGCCTAGTGAATGAGAGATCAGACGATACAGAAGAGCGAATGATACAGAAATTGTGTTGATAAGCAGAACTAAAAGTTATGTCATTTATGTATATTGAAACTTTGAATATTGCTTTGGTGGTTGAAAAATCCGAACTTCAATTATATGCTTTCACGGCGTTGTGACGCAAAAATGATGTAAGAACCCGCAACTACGGCCCGCGCCCGCGGTCCAGAATAAATACTGCGTCGTGTTTCTTGCGCGCTGCGATATTGCAATCGGGTTCTGCCAGTGATGACGTTGGTGGCGCACGCTTTATGTGGAAGATTCACTGTGCGTCGATGCTTGCAGTCCGAATACTTGTTCGCGCGGTTTCGCAGGAGGTACTTTGTAGATACGATTACAACTTTTATCGGAAACGTGTGGAAAGCAGTGGAAATTGAAGCTTGTCGGTCCCGCATCTTGAAATCTTGTAAACTCACAGAGCGATCAGCAGGGATCGAGCGAGCTAAGTACATCATCTACATGACCCTTGGCAGTCGCATGACCCGCCAGCTGGCACAATAGACGTGTCATGTGACACATACAGTAAAGTTCAGAGTGTGACAGCACCTGATCGGAGTTGTGCTGCGTACGTGCGTTTTCTCTAGTTTCACTCTGATATTGCGGGTTTTCTTCCCCAAAACCTACACAGTACACAGTCATGGAAAAAGAGGAGACGTCACAGGTTTCTAAGAAGCTGAAGACTGGGGAAGGGGCCGTCTCGGTGTGGCCGAAGTACAGCGAACGAATCGACGAAAACAAGGAAAAACAATTCTTCGACGACAAAGGTTATGTGAAGGTTGGTGTGCTCGTGTTTTTTTTCAATCGTTTCGAGTGCAAACAGACATATACTTGTAGTTGTCTCTAACTGTGACCCCGGGCTAAGGACCTCATTCCCTGGTTCTGTGAGGTGACGGAACATGCAGTGATCAACTGTGAAGTTTGTCGTAAATATTATGAAGGTGTTGCGCACCAACTAACACAGGTCAGAATCAGATGCCTAATACATGTAATAGTGTACAGATTTTAAACACTGTTGGCTTTCGTGTATATATAAAAATACCCTTGTTATATACATAATATATATGGAACTACAAAAGGGGTACGAAATTTTACATAGATTTACACATGATTTTGTTCATCATATTGATAAGTTGTGCTAGCTATACCTCTATGGTCATGTGATATACTGTATATTTATGAAAGACTGAACAGTGAATCAGTGAAAAACGAGAGGACCTACTCGCCTGCTGGGTGTACCTATATCAACACAATTCAAGATATCAGAGAGAAGGTTATTTATCGAGCAATTCAAATAGACGGTTTGATTCCTAAAATTCTGAATTTTTCTTATATTTTTGAAATTATAACATGTTCCTAGAGGCAAAGTGAAATAAACCAGAATGCAAAATTGTGTCACATGAGAATCACATGATCTGTTATGATGGGGTGGGGGATTTAAAATACATGTATAGCACCTGGCCACAGAAACTGTAGTCTAAAACCTTGACTCCATCATTTGGCCTTCGTATAGTATGGATGTAGGCTAGAAGACAGAGGCGAGGTTCTATACTACAGAAACTGATGCATGTCATGGATTTGAATCATCCGGCCTCTGACAACTCTAAAGAAATAACCTTTATAACTTTATAGGGAGGTGATTCTTTACCTTAAGAATGCGATAATTTGTTATGGTATAAGGTGTGATATTAATAGAAAAAATGTTTGTTCCTTTCCATTTATATACAGCCATTTCATTAAAAATTTGGGATATCTTTTGTTTTTCATGTTATTGGTGGAAATGCGATTTAACTTTTTGAATTTGTTCTATATTTTGTATTGGTGTAACAGCAATATTTTTGTGATTTTGATGCAAAGTGCAAAACCGCCACAGTAGTTTATTTATCTTCTGTTTCTAGTTGGTTGACTTCCTGTCAGAGGATGAAGTGTCCGCCATTGATCGTGAGCTGGCACGATACAGGCGGGATGTCATACCCACAATACCATCCAATCTGTACTTCTATGAAGAGAAAGGAAACGAAAACACAATCATAAGACTGGAAAAGATGCTGGAACATGATGCGTTCTTCAAGGTAAGCTACCAATGCCGTATGATGTCAAACTGTGCGTGGTTGCATGAACTTAGACCTGCTGTTGTGTTAGCCTTTTATATCTGCTGAATTGTTTTGCAAAATAGATATTAAATATTTTTTTTGTTGTTTCGTGAAAACTTATCCTTCAAAATATCATGTCATATGACATGTTTATATTTGGATGTCTGTGAATACGAAGATCGTATAAGTGTACCAATACCGCAAGTCCTACCTTCTCCCATATGCATTGTTTCAGACCATACGTTTACAGGGATAAAATTAAACACTGAAAATAAAATTGCAATTTTCAATGACGTCTAAGAAGGACATTGTCATGTTTTGTTTTAATGTTCTCTCTACTTCCACTCAGGATCTTGCAGAATCACCAGCGTTCAACGGCCTTGCTGACGTACTCCTTGGAATGGAGTGTGAAGCTAACAATGTGCAGTTCTTTTCCAAGCCACCAGGAGCCAAGGCAACGCCTCCGCATCAAGATGGCAAATACTTCATGCATGAGAGAGGTACTCACAGCATATTTTTACATCTGCTTTTATACTGTTTTTACAGCAATATCAGAGTAACACTTTCACACCCATTTCCCTGTGCATAGGTCCAACCTCCCCATTTTAAGCAGTGGTGTTATACCAACATTTACGAATGAAAGGGTTTTACTGCTGCGTGTAGTTGTTAGCTAGCTCACAGGTTAAATCACACAGCAATTGGTATAAACCAAAGTGTAATCTGTATCCTGTAAAGCAGTCAGATGTGCCACAGACACAATTATCTGCTTTTATGCAAGAAAATATTGATATACTGCATGCATAGGTATCGGTATAAATCTGAAATATACAGTATGTGCCTGTGCGTGTAGAACTGAACTAGAAATTCCTTATTTGACTCTTGGAAGTTATGTAAAATGCAATATACACTTTTAGAAAGTCAGGAGGTTTTGACATGTATCTTTATCTTTTTAGTCCCCACGGACACTGTCCGGGGGGACTTATAGGTTGGTCATGTCCGTGCGTGCGTCCGTGCGTGCGTGCCTCCGTCCGTCTGTCCGTTCACGCAGATATCTCTGAGATGCCTGGAGTGATTTCATCCAAACTTGGTACAAGGATTACTTCATATGTCATACAGATGCACGTCAATTTGTTTTGTGATACGATCCAATATGGCCGCCAGGCGGCCATTTTATTACGATTTTTTCATGTACAGAGCCATAACTCAGGCATGTTCCAACCGATTTATTCAAAGTTAGTACAAGGATATCGACCAATGTCATAGATATGCACGTCAATTTGTTTTGTGATACGATCCAATATGGCCGCCAGCCGGCCATTTTATTACGATTTTTTCATGTACAGAGGCATAACTCAGGCATGTTCCAACCGGTTTTATTCAAAGTTGGTACAAGGACATCGACCAATGTCATAGATATGCACGTCAATTTGTTTTGTGATACGATCCAATATGGCCGCCAGGCGGCCATTTTATTACGATTTTTTCATGTACAGAGCCATAACTCAGGCATATCTCAATCGATTTTATTCAAAGTTGGTACAAGGACATTGACCTATGTCATACATATGCACATCAATCTGTTTTGTGATACGATCCAATATGGCCGCCAGGCGGCCATTTTATTACGATTTTTTCATGTACAAAGCCATAACTCAGGCATATCTCAACCGATTTTATTCAAAGTTGGAACAAGGACATTGACCTATGTCATAGGTATGCACATCAATTTGTTTTGTGATGCAATCCAATATGGCCACTGTGCGACCATTTTGTTACAATTTTTTCATGTCCTGAACCATAACTCAGACATGTATCAAGCGAATTCATTCAAAAGTATTTTTATCACAGACCTAATGAAGAGGACTCTATCCTCTCTGAGGCCCTGTAATCAAAATACCCATTAACAAGTGGGGACTGTGTCATCAACGATGACTTGTTTTGTAAGGGGTGGGGGAGATACTGAATTGATCCTTGAATTTCTTGACAAGGCAACAAGTTGGCAAGTAAGGTTTTCCTATTAGGCATTGAATGCCTCGTCATTGCAAATTATTGATTATTGATTTGAGACATACACTAAATTTTACAATGTTATCAAACAAGCATGAATTCTGGCAAAAATTAACAACCTAGAATAAATCAACTTGAAAGTATTGGCAGCTAATTTTATGGCAGTTTTAATTTTCAACTAAATTTTTCAGTAAAATTTTGCCAAAGTTTCTGATTTACAGTTATAATAAATGGAAGTTGTATGTATTGAGAACAAAGCAACATGCAAAGCAGTCATACCACTGTCATAAACAAAAGCCTCTGATGAGTGACAAAGAGGTATGCTGTTTCTAGCACTATGTTCAGCATTATTTGTTCATATGTTGTGAAGGTTTTCATGGCCAACTCAATGGTAACATTCAAATTTCTGCAAAGTTCAAAGGTCATGCATTGGACTTTCACAACCTACTTTACTCTGTCAGTGTTGTAGGCAATAAAATTCTGTTTCGTCAGTTAAATAAAGATCATGAACAGTCAACAAAACACTTTTCTCATCTTAAAAACTCATCTTGTTAAACATGAGAACACAATGAAAAAGTTCAGAAATGGAAAACTGTTGCTTAACAGGTACAGCTAAAGGTATGAGCGTATAAAGTAAATACATGTAACCAAGATCTTGTCCATTTCAAAATGTTATTACAGTCCATATAACAGTTGAGTCCATTGTTGTTGTATTCCACAAGTCCTCCATTATCATGATCATATTACAAAGAGGCTAGCATTAATGTTTCATATCAAATAATTCACTTATTTCATTAGATATGTTTCCAGGGTCTATGCTTTCACTTTGTGTTCCACTGCCAGTACTGAGATGTAACCCTTGGTTAGGGCGCCCTCTAGCAAGAAGTAGGTCATTGGTGAATCCCTTTGTTTCCACTGTATGCCCTAAAATAGGATTTACTCTCAAAGATAAAATTTTACTCTGGAAGAGTGGTGTAGTCATTATGGCATCACACAGTAAGCTTGATTTCTAGCTAAGGACATATGGAAAAGATGGCTCAATGTTCTGGCCAATGGTTATTGAAAGAAGTGAATGAGTGAATATCAAATTTTGTGACATCATCTCTGTATTGTGTGTACTCAAATTTTGTGACATCGTCTCTGTATGTGTGAACTCAAATTTTGTGACATCATCTACATGTATGTGTGAACTCAAATTTTGTGACATTATCTCTGTATGTGGTAACTCCATTGCTTATGCTATGTTGAGGTAAGGGACTTGCAGAGTAAACCATGGAAGTCAAAATTAACAAGACAGTTTATCTGTCATGATAACTGTACTATACCTACATATATACATACAATGTAGGTAATAAAACTTTTTGCATATAGGGAAGAATACATGAACTGTATATCATATGTTTCGAGAAGACATTTACACTTTATGTTTGGAATAAGGTTGAAAAATTTTTGTCACTTATATTCCAAAGAAGAGAATGCATCAGCTTTGAACTTTTTTCCAGTGGAATTAATAAAAAAATTTACCACAGTAAAATATGGAAATTTGACTAACTGCTGTCTTGGTAACATCAATGGAGCTTGGGTGATATTTTGGTAATGTTAGTTTCACATAAATATTATTCTGAATTGTTTTAGGATGTTATAGGGCACTACAGTTAGTTTGCTTCATACATGCTTTCGAACCTAGCCACAAAATGTCTTTGTTTAAGGGAGAATGCTCCAGACTCAGATTTTTACAATTCCTTTTTTGATCTACGGCATGTTGGAGCTCATTCTGAAGCCCCTGAAGTAATAAACATTATCAACATGTTAGTTTTTCGAAAATCAAAAATGCTATATTTCCCAGGGATGACAGCCATTTTTAATATCAAATATCAATAAATGTTAGGTAATTTGTTTCTCCAATGCCAAAATTTGCATGGTGACCCCTGAATTTTTTTCTTGATTTGGTAAGATAATGGTTGAAGGTTTCATTGAGAAAAATTAACAAAAGTTGTACACTTTTGAGGTTCATTGTTATAGTACTGGTAGATGTGTGTGGAAACAGCTGAGATGAGCAAATCGTGCATTTATGGGTTTAGTGCTTTTAATTGTAAACTTGTAAACTTTTCTAATCAAATCCTTCAGGCTATTGTCAAATGAATTTGATACGTATTGCTGTATTTCTGTGGCAGGTCTTACCTTCTGGCTAGCCCTGGATGATGCTGATGAAGAGAATGGTTGCATGTTTTACGTCCCAAAGTCACAAAAACAGGGCCTGATTGAACACGAGAAGACTGATATGCTGGGCTTCAGCCAGGAGTTGACTGAGTTCACCCAGGAAATGAAAGACACTGAAGTCAAGGCTGATGCTAAGAAAGGTAAAGTCAAGTTTTAAGGTGATAGATTTGCATTTTAAGGTAAAATGCACCTCAGGGACAGATACTTTGACTCTCAAAATTTTATAATTCTTTTCTGATCTACCACTTGTGAGGTTCAAAGCTCTTGGTGTAGGAAAACTTATCTCTGTCTTAGTTTTTTGAAAATCAAAAATTTTATTTTTTTTCATAGAATTAACACAGGGATGGTGGCCATTTTGAATTTCAAATATTGATAAATCTTGGGTTATTTGTTTCTCTAGTACCAAAATTGATGCGGTAACCCCAATTTCATTCTTGATTTTAAAGAGAATGGTTGAAATATTTCTTCATGAAAGTTTGAGCAAAAGTTTCATTCTTTCAATTTCGAGGCGCATACTACATGTACCATAACAGCCGTCACTTGATGTACCTGTGTAGTGATGACTACTTCAAGACGGAGTGAGTAGGTCATTGCATCAACATAAGCAAAAGTGTTCTATTCAGGAATGTTGTGACATTAACAGAGTTGTAGCTCATCCTAAAATTGGACAAAATTAGTCGGAGGTAGAAATGGTAGTGGAGTAAAGTTCACTCATTTTGCAACTTAATTGAAGCTAAAAATATTGATAGAAAAGGAAAAAAATAACTAGCAGCTAGCAGCTAGGTTTTTTTTAATCAGCTTCCCTTTTCATCAGTGCTACATTCATTGCTGAATATTGGTTCATTGTACTGTAAAGTTTGTGTTGTATGTGCTCTTCCAGTAACCTTGCTGTTTCAGTGCTTGTACATGTACATTTAGCTCTGATGCAAAAACAGTCAAAGGTTACCGTACTTGAGACTACATATTGCCATCTTGATAGGCAACAGATGCATTACGTCTATTGCCTTTCGCAAGGAACAGAAACTGTATTCATGATCATTTTAATGTCCAGAGTCTTTATTGGATGTGTTGAAACTTCTGATACCGAAAAATGGCAAAATTTCAGGGTTTTGATCGTATGTAATGGCACTTGATATCGATGCTGATCCAGATCGTTGCAGGAAATCCTTTAGATCAACAGTTCAGCATTTATTTCAACAAAAATTGTGAGCTACAATTACCCGCCTCGCTACCACTGAAAATAAGATGTGACATCTCATGGATGTGTGCCCTGTGATTGTTACATGTAGCTCCCAGTTGACCTGGCTAGTCTGACAAGGGTTTAATTTTCACGTTGTGTCACAGAACCTCTTTTATGTCTGAATAATTTATCTGTACACTACTACATGACCTGTCCTTGACCTTGCTAAAGTCTAGGAAGTCACTAAAGACAATTCCATGTTACCTCATGAGGGAGCCCTTTCACCCCACCTCTTCAAAGTGTATAGATTCACCTATTGAACCTTCTGAATTCAGGTATTAAACACAACTGTAATGTTCCGAAGTATTGTGTTGAATAAGAATTTGTGAAATATTTAAATGCTCCACATCTTGGGCTTCATCACAGTTCTTAGGAATGACACTTAGAGAGCAACCATTCAAGCCTAGCCCTTGCACCAGGCATCAGTCTTTCACCAGTTTAAATTGAAAAGTTTTAACTGAGTTTACCTATTTAAACATCCACATTTAGATGTTTGTTTTTTTTCTTTAGAAGAATGTTTGATCCCTTCTGTCATGAATCATTTTCATCAACATGAATATTCATGCAAGCTGCCCTTGACTGTTGGTAGAAAAATGTCCAGCGCAGAACCTTGTGCAGGTTTTTGATAATCATGTTAAATGGTCAAACATATTGCACAGGTATTTCAGAGAACCTACTCACGGTGAAAATATCAGCACAGAATGTTTGGAAGATACAGATTTTACAATGATGTGCATGTCGTTCATTTAGAATGATATTTTGAAAATTCCTTTCATGAGCATAAGACACTGAAGACACTTAATTTCAGCTTTTGTTCACAGATCATGAAATTTCATAATGAAAATATGGCTTCAGGTCAAAAATGATATTCAGCTGTTATTACTGAATGTGTCATATTCACCGGGGCGTCTATTGGTCTGTCTTTTTGATTTATGTCTCATTAATTAAGACCAACTACCTTGAAAGAATTACTCAGCATCACTTAATTTGAGTAAAAATACCCTTTTTTTGCTGTCAATTAGTGGGCAAAGCTGATGTTGTAGTCTGAACGCTGTCAGGGTCTTCAGCTCATGAAGAGCTTTGTGAAGGGTTCATAAATTTGAAGGGGACTATTATCTCGTGTGTGCTTTCCTTTATGAATTTTCATACTGTTCTCAAAATGTTTCACACGCACGTACAGGTACATAATTGGGTTTTACATCAAACAGCTCAAAGTGGAGAAAATTAGTAGGAAATAAATTGCAAACTAATCAGATAAAGCTGCCATATTTATGATGATAAAATTGAGTCATGCAAGGCAGACCTACAGTCTCCGCACCAGAAAGCTTATTTCCTAAAGGAAGATAAATTACAGCTTGTACAAAATGGTGGCCAAGCAGTACTCAGACTAATTTTAGTACACGCATTTTCTCTTTCCCATAAAAAACCCCAGAAATATTGTCATAAACAATAAGCATTGTTGACATTTTGTTGATAAACTCAAGCCAGGTCTGCCATATTACTGCAACATAATCTTTTAATGTACAGGCAATAGATACACCAAAAGAGTAATGTAAGATAGACAGTGTTTACAAAACAAATATGTAATATGAACGTACATGTATCGTTTGGAGACCCAGAAAACATTCTGGCATGTGCATGTATCATTACCCTGATTGAAATTTGAGTCAATCTTTGCAAGGGTTCTCCTCCTTTATGACATTTGAGGCATGTTTCAAAAAACAAATCAAAATTTCCCCTTGGTGAAAAGCTTTGTCCAGTTAGAGTATGTTGCACAGATGTTGATGAAGAAAATTTTAGTGTGTGGAAGGCAAGAACTTTGTCCTGCACTGTCATTTGACTGGTTTCTCCTCTGTTTCTTCATTTCAGGAACTCTTCTTGGACATCATCCATACATGGTACACAGAGCTGGCAATAACAGGTTAGAAAAAAAATAAACGTTTGAGTGCCATAGTTATTAGAACATCCAGAATAGTATTGTGATTTTCCACAAAGTATTATGGACCTAAATTCTATTGTGAAGGTTTCTAAATGATGTGCGATGGAAATATTCATTGACGCGCTGAGATGTCAAGTCACTCAGTGCAGTAATATCACAGGGGGCTCTTTCTCCTTGTTTACTTGTGTCTGTGTTTGTTTGTTTGTTTGTTTGTTTGTGTTTGTGTTTGTTTATTTGTTATGTTTAATAAAATAACAGCGAAAAGCTGTTTTGTTAATATTTGTCAATAAAGAGCAGTTTATTTATTTATTTATTTGTTTGTTTGTTTGTTTATATTAATTACCGATGGTTAGGGTTAGGGTCAGGGTTAGGTTAGGGTTAGGGTTAGGGTTAGGTTAGGGTTAGGGTTAGGTTAGGGTTAGGGTTAGGGTTAGGCTTATTCACTCCCTCTATATACTCAGACAAGGGGAGCAAGTGGGATTCCAACATCTGTATTTTCAAGTCAAGAAAAACACACCAAATAAATGCCGGACAATTGAAATATTGGGTTTGTGGCAGCATCATGTCCTGTACTTATCACACCTATCCTTTAATTCGATGGAAAGGGCAAAAATCGGCGATATTTAGCATCTTTCTCCTTTGATTCGTACAGTTTGTACGGCAAAACGTAAGTGTCACACTTTGGCGGGTTAGTACGTCAGTGAAATTCAAATCGGACCAATCAGATAGCTTGTTAGCCTGCCTTGGCCCGAACTGGAGACGTTACCGTTGTGGGGCTCGAACCAGGATGATTTTATTTCGGCGCATTTTGCCATGTTCATTTCCCTTTACGAATCGTCGACAACTTTGTATGCCGCAACATTCACGTTGGTCTTATGAGAAGAAGGTTCCACTAGAGTACTTCAACTATACATCTGTGCGAAACGCACTCATTTCCAATCAGTTCGTGAGATATACAAGCCTAAATGGAAAAAAAAAACATGAGCGTAAACCCGGAAGTAAACAAATGCAGAGAGACCGTCGCCACGCCACGGTTGAATTTCCGCGGCTGGAAAAGTTGTTCTTGGTATTGGTTCAATTCTAATAGTTTTCTAGCTATCGAAAGGAAACTACGGGCAGTAACCTTCCAACTACGAACAATACCGTACTCGTCCGAGTATACTATAAGCCCCGGTTCGGCAACACTGAACGGTGGTAAAAACTGTGGAGGGGCTCGAGCATCCCATTTTTTTCTGCCACGGTCGCTTAACTTATGCTAATTTTATGCACGATTTTTTCAACTCCTCTGGATGTGTCTATCGCTTTCCAAATCAACTTTATCCAAAGGTATTGATTACACAATCTCTGAATACAGAAGTGACATTTTGGTAAAATTTCAGCGTCGAAAAAAACCCCAAACTTGAAACAAAGACGTCATGTACATGTAGTATGCTGCTGATCTGAGTGTATGTGAACTGGCATGGCATGCGTATTGCCTACACGGAAAGGCAACTCAATATTCCTGTATCAAACCGTATACATCTTGTGAAACAACACATAGCAGTGATTGTAATAGTCACCAGGAAAAAAAGCTTCACAAATGAAAGGATAATTGCTTCAAACAAAAGCAACTGCATGTTCAGAACATGAAAACAGAAATCGCGGCCGTCAATGAAAATAAACCATGGCAGACGTGTGTGAGACTATTCTATTTAGGCGATGGGGTGAGCAGGGTCAAAGAATCAAGAAAGTACTGGAAAAACGTGTCATTTTCCTTACGTTGCTGTCAAGGGAACTCGAGTTTCCCATTGTTTTTACATCTTTTAATGGTTACTTTATTATTTTAAAGTATGATCCGTTGTCATGAACAGTGAATCAACGACCTTTTTTGCTGCATTCTCGATATCTGCGAACACGTATTAGTCACAGGCACGACTGCATCTTGCTGTGGTATAGTCGCTTGAAAACTGGCGTTCTCGTATACTGCTGTGAGTCTAACAAGCTGCCTGATTGGTCAGATTTGAATTTCTCTGACGTACTAACCCGCCAAAGTGTGACACTTACGTTTTGCCGTACAAACTGTACGAATCAAAGGAGAAAGATGCTAAATATCGCCGATTTTTGCCCTTTCCATCGAATTAAAGGATATGTGTGGTAAGTACAGGACATGATGCTGCCACAAACCCAATATTTCAATTGTCCGGCATTTATTTGGTGTGTTTTTCTTGACTTGAAAATACAGATGTTGGAATCCCACTTGCTCCCCTTGTCTGAGTATATAGAGGGAGTGAATAAGCCTAACCCTAACCCTAACCCTAACCCTAACTTAAGCCTAACCCTAACCCTAACCCTAACTTAAGCCTAACCCTAACCCTAACCATCGGAAATACGTATCAACAAACAAACAAACAAACAAACAAATAAATAAATAAACAAACAAATAAACAAATAAACTGCTCTTTATTGACAAATATTAACAAAACAGCTATCGCTGTTATTTTACTAAAAATAACAAATAAACAAACACAAACATACACACAAACAAACAGACACAAATAAACAACAAGCCCGTGTACCCTGTGGTAATATTAGCATGTAACTGAGACTGCCCTCTGCTAGAATTACGAGTGTGCGCTGTGAGTTCTGCGCAACATCCAGGTTTGGCACTTGTGTATAACCTTGATACCCAACGGGCATTGGGATGGTTGATTGTTTTGGTGTATACGTCAATGAGAAAGCAAGCAAGTGATAAATCTGGAAATTACATGGCAATTGGAAGAGTTTTAATATTTTGAAACATTCTATTGATAAAATGCATTGCTTGGCTGTTTATACGGGGATTTGTGATTTTTGATATTCTGTTTGTAATAGTGGCCTTATACCCAGTTGTGAACCTGGCTTGAAATGTTGATAAATGTCAGAAAACACTAAAACATTAAAGAGTCAAAGCAAAACAAGATCTGTCTTCCATTGTCTTGAGTTTGACGCCGGAGGAAATTCTGGTGTAGACAGATATCAGTTTTGATGTGATTTGATATCATGCCAAATGTCTAGTAACAACAGCTGCAGCCAACTGAAGATCTGTATTCTCAAAATACATCTGACTGCGTCATGGTGTGTCATTGAGTAAATTGAGGAAATCTTTGAGGAAGTAATGAATCAGTGGCCGAAAAAATAGTTGGTTTTTTGTGCATCCTGAGAAATGCTAAAATTAAAAGCGGTCATTTCACCAACAAATTTATGAATTTAGAAAAAAGGCTCCTAAAAGATATTGTACGAATAATCTTTTTTTACCAAGTTGAAGTATACCGGTAAGTTGTTTTTTTGGCCATGATATCTCTTGAAATATGAGAAATTGAAATTTGAAATAGTTGTTGATAGCCTCATTGTAGTTATAATATTTTAGAAATTAACACCTGTATTTAGATTATTGTATACGATTAGTGGAACTTATGGATTAACCCCCTAGGAGAGAAGATTTAAATACCAATTGATGGAAATGCTCTCTGGAATAGTGTCTTGAAAATGCATGTGTTTGTTTTTGAACCTGAGCAGATGCTAGCATAGAATGATTTGAATTGTACCCGGCATAAGTGAGAGTGAGATTGCGTATGTGCTATTAAAATGAAAAAATGTACTTAAACTTTCCCCGGGGGAAACTTTCAAGCATTCTCTTTCAGAAGAATAAAAAGTATTGGTCATTGTGCAATCTGGTACCAGAGAAATAATTTACCGAACCTTGACTGAAACTTAAATTTCAAAATGGCTGCCATTCCTGTTGATGGCTCTGTGGGCAAAACTTAAATGTTCTAATTTCACAAAAAAAAAGCTAGTGCAAATTTCATGTAATCCAGAGCTTCAAAATGTGACCAACAAAGCTGAAGACCTGAAAAGTATTGCAAAAATTGGAGGGCCCTTATATCGGTCCCTGAGGCACATTCTACCGTAATTGAAAATGCAGTCATGAAACACTAACAAGTCTGACTCAATGTTTTAACACATTTGAATTAAAAACCATCAATGTGTAAAAGCTTGGCACCATCGTTTTACCCGTCTGTTGCTATGAGCGTCGGTAAATTTTTATAGCACCCAGACATCAAACGAATACACCGAGCTTCTGTCGGTTTTCATTCTGAGTGTAAATTACTGTGTGAGAAGTCGGGGCCATTCCTGTAAATCATCTCCCTGACAGATTACACCCACTCACCACCTTTGGCAGTCATCTGCAATTGGCAGTCCACCGTTCATTGGAGATCCAGGGCTTTAGTTGCTATGCAACAGAGACTATCCTGAGTTGTTGTGAAATAGATGATAACTTATGACTTTCAGGTTTTTTTCTCTCTTTGAATTCTTCATGAAGAGTAATCATCCATTTAAGTCTCCAAAGCAACATGTACTGCTTGCTTCTGATTTTAAAGAAGTAGAATTGTCACCATGGCAACATTGAAAATGTTTCAGTGCCTCAGGCTCCATTGCGCTAGCATGAAAAAATGAGAATGTTTCAGTGCCTCGGGGCTAGTGTGAAAAAATAAGAACTGGGAGTAATACCAGATTTTATAGAAATGAAAATTCTTTCATCATTGCTTACACACTGTACCTCTGTGAATTCCAAAGCCTATATGAATTCTCTCACTGGACTTTCTGTAAAGCTGCATTGGCAGTAAACTTTTGATGCACATTGTGTAATTTTCCATTATTTCATGTCTTTAAAATGTAGTTTCTTGTTCTGCTCCCAAAAAGCTTGCCAGAACATTCAGTGTTCAAATTTTAGACACAGCCTGTATGTGTGCAATGAGCAATGTTATTGTCAACAACTAAATTTATCAGACAAGGCCTGACTAGAATTCATTTGTTTACACGTAACATCATGTGATCTACATAATGCATTATATATACATGTAGAAGGGGTCTATACTTTTGATTTAACATACCCCCAGGAGAACAATAAGAAAATGTGCCTGTTTTACATGACAAATATAAGGAAAGTATAATGTAATCAGACATAACAGCTATTGCCCCTTTCAGGAATATCAAGTTTCCAATCTCTGATAAAATGGATCTCTTGATGTTTCTGTTCAATGACAGATCTGACGTACGATGGCGACCAGCCATTGGGCTCACCTACTGGGCCAAGAGCTGCAAAGACGACAAGGAGCTGCACAAAAGGAGGGAGGAGTATCACAAGAACTTGTACAAGGAGCTGGAAGACGCTGGCAAAATATAATCCAGCCTGGAGGGAACGCGAATAGGTGTCAGATAAGTGAGATGGATGAGGCTGGAAAACAGTAAAGACGAGAAGAGGACAGAAACATCATAAACCTAATTTTAAATGGTGTACAGAATCCTTAAAATGATCTTTAAAAAAATATTTTACAAATTTCAAATGATTTACATCAAATAATACTTTTAGCCGGAATAGGAAGATATATTTTAATGCACTTTTATCTGCTAGAGAGTATTCAGAAGTCCGTTGCAATTTGTTTAACATTGAGTGTCTGGTATGTTTTTTCATACACATACACATGTATTCAAAAGTACTACACAGATAATCACCCATTATTTTATCAAATACCAAGATATATGTCTTCACTGCGCAATCTCATAGGCATTTACATAGTATAAGCGTACAGAGCTATTCTTACTCATTGCTTTAAAGTATTGTTTAAGTATACATGCAATATAGATTTAGCAATAGTATAAGAAGCTCAGTATATGATCAGTTTTGCTGAAAATGCAGGACAATGCATGCTTTAAACCCTCACATTTTGTTATCCGTTCCTTTGTGACTGTATTATCAGAAATTTATTCTCTTTGTTTCTCCATACAATTTGCCCCATCACAGGGCTAGCATACTCCTCTCACTTCAAGACACTTAAGTTCATAAATTCAGTGGTAATGAATGTGGGATTCAACCCGTTCACTAGTATTTCGCTGTTTTTGCGATATTTGGTCCAATCATCCTGTTGAAAACAATGATGCTTGACCAAACACTTGTGATAAAAAAAGGCTTAAAGATATGAAGATCTGATTTTAATGTTCCGGTCTTGCTATGTGAATTCTGTTCAATTCTTGTCATTCAGATGAAACCAACCAGGAATAAAAAAACTATCAAATGTATAGGCTCATAGATAATGCAGTTACCTTTAATGTGAATCGATCTGTGATTCAGGGAATGATATTCCCAAATGATGCTGTGCAATAGTGAAGCTATTGCATACCTCTTATCTGGTTTCAGGATCCATCTAATTGATAATTTAGAAGCTATCATTCACGATAACGTACCAATTCTGAAGTTATTTAGCTTCTCATATGACTTAAAAATAAGCCACTTTCATGACTTCGTCATGCCTGTTTGGTATTTTGTTAGCGTGAATCAGCTGCTCAGATTTAAAATGTAACAGCCAACCGTGTTCCTTAAATTCTGTGAGGAACTGCCCCGTCACTCAATTTCATGTGAAAAGTTCATTTTTCTGGCATAACAATAAAGTGCTGAATTTGAATGCCATACTCTTTTTAAAATACCAGGATGTCAGGTCATGTAGGGGTCATGAACGTGACCTATTTGCAAGATGTCTCCTGGCAACGGTCAGCTCAGTGTCAATATATCAATGTGACATGTTGCTTAGGAAATGGAGCAAACCATGATTTCCGTACCAGATGTTTTCTACAGAAGTACAATACTTTCAAATAATTTGTGATTGCAAGGAATCAGAATGTTATCTTGCACTGTCTTTTTGATATCGTAGATGGACTGGTTATCTTTGACAGTTTATGTTGTTTGTATATCTTATCACTAACGTATTCTAAAATTTTCTTCAATTCAGGCATTTCATTTCATTTCTTTATTACTTCTTTCTTTTTTCTTAAGTCACCACTCCGAAGCCTGTGTTAATATTATAGTCCTGTAGGATTGTTATTACGTTAGTTATCTTGTTTTTTGCATTAAATGCCTAGTTTTGTGTCATTCAAAAGAAAACTCAGTTTAAGGTAGTATGTGCCTCAAAAGTGTTAGACTTACACTTTTACCAAGACTTTCGTCAGTGAAACTTTCAGCCATTCTAGTACCAAATGAAAAATAAGAATATAAGAAATGTAAATATAAAAAATAAGAAATAAGAATTATTAAGAGTCACCATGCAAACTTTGGTACTGGAGAAAAAAATCATCTGATACGGTATTCAATAATGTTTGATATTCAGAATGGCTGCCATCCCTGTGTCAACTGGAAAAGAAAATTTTTGATTTTCGAAAAACTGAGACGGAGGAAAGTTTTCTTGCTTCAAGAACTGTAAAATGAACCCCCACAAGCAGTAGACCAGGAAAGTGTTAAAAAATTGGAGAGTCCAAATATCTGTCCTTGAGGCGCATTCTACCTTAAACAACTCACTATGCACGTCCTTGCCCTTGCTATGTGTATTTGCTCTGTCTATGAGGCAGACTATGTAGTCTTTTTTGTCAGTGTGTGTGTGTATGCATTGCTCTTTGAATATTGAAAACTTATTATTTTCCTCATTATACAAACATTTAACGTTTACTGTGAGAGAGTGAAATTGATAATGTTTGTTGGAAAATAAAAATTGTGCACACACCATAGTTTCAGCTCTTCCCTTGAAATGGCAGTTTTCCTATCCATGATGTGTCTCGGTGCATTTTAAGAAGTTCATATACCCTGGTACTGGGTATCTGGTGTGCATATCTAGTTCACGCTCTAGGTTGTGTACATTTCTGTTTGCTGTTGTAAATAATTGCCAAGGAGGGCTGTCATGTGTTTGTTGATACCAAAGAGTGACAGTTAATGGTATGAATTAGGCCAACAGTAAGTTCTTGGTTTCACAGCCACTCAAAATTCCCAAATTGTAGGGGTTTAAATGGTTAAAAACAAAAAAACAATTTAATACAAAATCAATTTGCTTTTATTACGCAGTACTTGTTCTCCAACTAAATGCATCTAGCATATCTACATCACTACATTGCACAGTGGTTGTAACGTGACTGCTGAATGATGTAAAGGCCATGGCTTTGTTTTGTCACAGAATATCTCGTACAATGGAACAATTCTGCAAGAAATATAGAGTTCCCCAGCCCCAGGATGCAAAACAAAGAATTTATTTACTTCGTCCTTCTCTGAAGTGGTAAAGCACTATAGGTTTTTCGCACTGTAAAGTGGATGCATCGTGATTGTTTAACCCGTTCACCCCCAATTCCCTGTGAACAGGTCCAAGATCACCATTGATAACGATGGGTTTGGATAAAACCATAGTGGTGAAAGGGTTAAGCTGATTCACCCCATTTAAAACAGGTCCAAGATCACCATTGATAACAATGGGTTTGGATAAAACCATGGTGGTGAAAGGGTTAAGCTGATCCACCCCATTTAAAACCATGGTGGTGAAAGGGTTAAGCCGATTCGCCCCATTTCCCAGGGTATAGGTTCACCAATTCCCCAAAACAGAAGGGCTTCTCCAAAGTCTGGCGGTAAAAGCGTTGTACTCTGCCACTGTCCTTCAAGTTTTGCATCAACCATGGTTAATGACTACCTCAAACCTTGCAACATTTAATCATAGCTGATATATGTCCTGTTGGACTGCATTCAAGTATGTATGATGCATACAGTTCGCCTTTGAACTGTGAACTTTGACCTGTATATTTTAATATAAATTATGAAGCTGAAGCATATCACTTACCATGCATACCAGAAGTATATTACATACATATCCTGCTTTGATAGTCAAATGATACAAGATACCAATTGTGCTCTCTTTTAATTTGGTAGTAAATCGGATTGATATTCAATTTGGCCTTAGAAAGTTTGCAAACAATTTTTGCTGCAAACTTTATCCCCACGTTTAGCCATCTCGATCTCTCAAGGGAGTGGAGACACCCGCGGTGCTGTAATCTTTACCAGGAAGAGGTTACATATGAAAGGAAATAGCTTAGGAGTGTGCAACATGATTTGTGTATAATTACTGATTGTTCTGGAATAGCGGTTGTAATTAGCATAGAGTCATTGTCCAACTTGACAATACTCGATAGGTCTCCAGCGCATCTCGAAGTCAGGAAATGACATGCCTTGATTCACAAGACTTAGACTAAAGTAGTAAACTTATAATCACTGCATGATGCATCGCTTTCATTCCTTAGTTTCAACACGCACACATTTTCTATTCCAGACTTCCAGACTTCTATTTCTGGGGTGGGTGTTTACAGAGTTTTGCCTTGAAACAACCATCGTTTACAATTTGTTGATCTCTTAATCTGACAAAGTGACCGTTTGTTTGTAATGATAAAAAAGTTGAACTTTTGACTAAAACCTTATATCAAGGCCTTTCGTGAAGATGTTCTGTCACTTCGGACTCAAACGTTTTTACTATTGTAGACTATAGTTGATAGAAACTATTGGGATCATATGGATAGCTGTCGGAGTCTTGCGTCAGTCTGTCTGTCTATCTCTGCCGGTCGTATGTATGTATGTATGTATGTGTATGTACGTATGTATTTATATATGTATGTATATATGTAATTAACACAGTGCGATAAAATAGAATATTATCATATTTAATTTTAATAGTTATGAAATACTCTCGGAACTAATGAATCTCCGTTCTTCCTGTACATACACATATTTCGTACTGGCTGATATTGACCTGACCGATTTCCTCGCTAGATTGTTTGCATACGTACTTGTAATATTAAATTAATAATACTTATTCCCTTACTTTAACACTTACTAGCTAGCTTACAAACTTTGGCCCGTTTTATGACTATAATTTTAATATTTTCATAAATAATTAATATAAGAAATGTTTTGTTTTTTGCTACACTATTAATGGCCGTTGCCTGGACATTTTATGTTGCGGACAGCTGTTCTAGAATCATCAATAACTGCATGGGTAGCTAGATCGGAGGGGGTTACACTAGTTCTTCTCGAAAATACATGTATTTACATATATACTCCTGGTTTCATGGAACGGCAGGAACCGCTTTCAACTGAACAGAACACCATAAGTATCACTGGCACGTGTGGATGATAGCTAGCTGAGAAATCATTCCTAAATTATTTAATATCCTTTCGCAACGCCCACCCGGTTAAAACTGACCAGGATATTCTCGGTCGCGGGTTTGTTCATATATTAAAGACATATCGTCCCTAAATAAAAAAAAGTTGCCGAATCCTGGGCTGTACTACATAGTTTGAGAGTGCAAAGACAATGTTATTATAGACTTTGCAAATTCGTTTTTCTGATCTCAACTTCTTGGTAGTTTCTTTATAGAAGCACGTACGCCAATCAAATATCATGAGATGCTGTAGTGGAACCGCATGTTGACATTGGTGCTTCCAGTTTAGGTTTATCTGCGAAATGTGTTGTGATCTGACTTTAACAAGGAACGGCACATCTACAACGTATCATCCTTCTGAACAACTGCAGTTTTGTTTTGTTTATCATTATCTCCTTTTTTTAATTTATCTTGTTCCGTTGTCGCGTTTAATCCGGCCAAGATACTATTGTGAAAGTTGAGAGTACTTTTGACTTTAATTTCGTCATTGTGTGAGACTTAGTTCAGAGCTCAAGCTCAGTCCGCATGGCTTCAAACTGGAACGGTGTAAATTTAAAGAAAGTCATCATTCGATGTTACCGTTTACCCGAGAGGTATGGATCAAAAAAATCGAGGGGACAGCCGCCTTTCCCACCCTGCTGACCTCTCCCCTACAAATTACAACAAAGGGGTATTTCAAATATAACATCTCTTTACTTATTTTGCGCCCTTTATCGTTTACTGATTTATTCGTGCATATTATGAGGTGTACGTGGTTTCGAAATAATGTTTTTGGCATGAATTCTAGGACTCTCAGCATTATGTAAAAAGACATCATTTTGAGTTATGTACAGGTCTTCCCCCCTCTACTGTCTATGGTTACTCTACTAGTTTTAAAATGTGACATTAAATGACGACGACGATGATGATGATGATGATGATGAAGAGCGTCATTTTTTTGAATAAAACATTGGCGAGAAGCTTAGCGTATACAAGTCTGTAATGTTGTGACATGTTTTCAGCGTCATGTTTTCCTTCCAAAGTTGTCACAGCTCACATATTACCTGATTGAATTTAGTTGAAAGTTTGTTCTATTTTCGATGTACATGTTCACCCATACAGTCTCCCATGAAGTCTGTTCGATTTAATAAACCATGTTCCCTGCCAGTAAACAGTGTGAATTGAGATATATCAATCCTCAATGTCATAACCTGTTTTGAAAATGGATTTCTAATATTTTTTGGAGATGAACAGGAAACGGATATTCGACGAAATTCAACCTGGTAGATGAGGGTTGTCATTAGCACAGAAAGAAGTAATTTCTTGCCTGTGTCATGAATTTTTTCTCTCGAATTTTATCAAGAAAAAAGTGCCTCTGATAATACCTCTTGACACAGGGATGGAGGCTAGTTTTAATTTCAAATCTCGTGCATTGTTTCCGTAGTACCAAACTTTGCACTGTAACACTCGATTTTTGTTCTTGAAGAAACAGAATGGTTTAAAGTTTCGTTGAGGAAAGTGTGAACAAAGGTTTAAGTCTTTCGATGTAGAAGCACGTCATATCAGATATGTTCTATGACGTTAGTTTATTCAGCCATGTTTTACCTTGGAACAAATGCTATTTACATTTTATCGACCTATTAAGTGTGACAAAGCCATCATTTGTTTATAATGATAAAAAAGTTCGAATGTTGACTAAACCTTGTTCAAGGCCTTTCATGAAGAAGTTCTATCATTTTGGCCCCTTTTTTGACGCAAACCGATTTTGTTCTCTGAAGATGCATCTACTGATGTTCATTTCGAATAGAAGTCTGGCAACCCTGGCTGTTGGTGGTAGGCATCTTGAAGTTATTTTTTGAAACTTTCTCCAGTACCTAAACTTTTCAGGGCGTCTCTAATGATCAAAAATGGAAAAGAGATGTTACCTTGGAGATCTTTACATTATTTACAGAAGCAAATTACTGAAGTTTATCGCCGTTTGGAATTCAAAATTTTCTGTGGTAACACGGAGAAAAACTATCTCTAGACATTCACAAAGGTAAGACGGCGGAAGAAAAGTTACTTTCGCACTGTGCATTTCAAAATAAATGACACAATCTGTTTACAAGCAAAAAAATGTATTTTACCGTACCCATATAACTATGTTTAAAATATTCTTCAATGTTTTGAGAAAAAATGCCTCATGTATTGCTTCTCAGAATGTATGACAGAAGTGTGGCGTGAAGTCCTTAACCATATATACGATCGCCATGTTCCACTTTTCTATCCTGAATTTAGTGAGGACGTGACAATGCTGTTTTTCTCAATGTTCTGTAGCATACTAGACCTGGTCGTCCTGAGTTGCTTCAGGCTGTTTTGATATCAAGTTATGAATGCAATACACATTTTCCAGGCACCAAATCGTTTAAGAGTCGACGAGGTCTCCTTAATCATGGTAGTAATTTTGGATGAAGAATATATTACATAAATCGTATTTCAGAAATATTTCCCTGAAATTAATCGTTTAGCAAGCATCCACAACAGTGAATAGAAATCTCTCCCAACTACATGTAATTTCCATGTCAATGTGGAATATAATTAATTGTTTTTTTCATCAAGCCAGCTCAGGTCTAGAATTCTAGAATACGTGGATGTTAAAATTTGATTGATAGCAACAACCATGCTAAATAAATACGTTATTTTCAGCGTTGAAAAATGGAGCGCAGTGTGGCCAAATGTTCGATTAGCCGTAACGAAAATTGTAGACGTATATAGAGCAGTACCTTAAAAAATTGTAGATCTATTTTGACGATTACTCACAAACATTATATGACCGTAGTGCAAATACTTGGGGCAAATATATCTCACAGACAACGAGGCATAATAAACCTTGCATTTAAAGTTTTGTCATTTCTTCAAAATTTTCAATTTCAAGCTTTTTTTCAATGTATCGTTCCCGATTTAATACATCTTCCAACACCTGCTTCACCCTTGTATGCCTGATGATATTTCAAGATGTGTACTTTCCCAGCATTATATCGCTGAAAATGTAGATATGGACTATTAGACTTGTATTTAACTATTGAGAGGCAATATTTCACATCCTTTCCCTAATGCATCATCAGGTTGACTATGATCTGGCGGCAAAGAATTATTCGTATACCTGGATTATGACTGAAACGTTTCCGGGCATAATATTCCCGGAATGTTAACCCAATATGTTGGAACATCTTTACACCAAAACAATCAATGCTGCGAATAACAAAGCCTATGACGGTTCCTAATTGAGATGGCTGAAAAAAATTATCTGGAGAGGGAAAAACTGGTGAAGCAGGAACAAGGAAGACATGAGATTAAAGTTTTTATTATTCCTGATTTTCCGCTTGCAGGTAAGTTATACAGAATAAGGGAAAACTTTGCTAGTTAGGATAACAGCTGTACAGGATTGAAAAGAAAAACACTGTGGAAGTCTAGACTGACGTGTCAGCATCAGAGTGAGTCTGATTGCAAAACATCAACGCTACTTCAATATGAAAAGATTTGAATAATGGTTACGCCAAGGTGGTGATGATGAAGACGGCTGTCATAAAAATGGACGATTTGGATAAATAGTATACAAAGAGTTTCCACCCTACCCTTGTATTTGCATTATCGTTTGAGACCTGAAACTCAACAACGCCGTAATGTAGCGAATATGATGAAATTTCATATATATTGTCCCGGCCGAGAGGAAGACAAATTTTCCTAGAAATCTGATATGGTTATGTACATACTAAATGAAAAATCACATCATGGTCATTAGCTGTGAAATAGTGTCCAGTACAGTAATTTGAACAGTTTAATATGGTTGCATGGAAAGACCGTGATTGGAGCCATATTTTTCCTGCATTTTTTCAATTGATCAATTGTTTAAAGATGTTGTGACCATGTGATGAATATTGAGGTAGTGACGGCGACCCTGGGATCACGGTCCCTCCACAAAAGGACCGTGCTTTGATATGCTGTTGGAAAAAAAGTTTTTATATGTCTTGTCATGGTTTTTCCTTGTGCTCGACTGTGTTGAAGATTCTCAAAACGTTGACATTTGGCACCTGTTTTGGCGCTGGAAGTGAAATTGTATAAACAATGATCGATTCGTTTGTGGATGGCAATGTCAAAGATAACGAAAATGTGATAAAACGCTTCAGAATCGGAATTAAAAGAAGCATGAAATGCTTTGGTACTGTTGATAGTATTATGTAAAAACAGCTTGAAGGTAAGAGGAATTTCCTGAAGGTTTTTGGAAGTGTTCTATCTTAATCCAACACTGCGATCCAACATCAAGGCCTGCCGTCTATATGGAGCGCGTGTAATATAACGACAAAGATGGCATTGCACAGTCCATGCTAGAAAAATGAATATAGTGCGATGACGGTTATCAAATTATGAATCTCTATACGCTATTGAGAGAATCGAGAGTGATAAGCTTACTTTCAATTGCGTCTTCGTCGTTGCAAGGGACTCTGTTCATAGCTGTAGCTTATCCAGATCGCTCTGAACAGTAACTGGACAAATTTAAAGAAAGTGCAGGCCGTTTATCCGCGTGTTAATCGAGCGGGCAACCGCTCTCACCGCAAGAGCTATGGCCAATGTTATTGCCACTGTAACTGCTGCTCACTCATTTAGCCGAAAACGAAGTAATCACATTCTTTGCTTTGCGCGAATATAGTTTTGGAGGTTTTCACGAAAAAAAACCCACCGTGTACATCTGAATTGAACTTTACCGCCTAGCCCTTATGCCTACAAAACTTTGTATACAAGTTTATTGAAATGTATGTACACGTAAAACACCTGTATATATACAAGTGGTAGTTATGAAGATGTTAAAGAAGCTCCTGGCACTCATATTACATCAAGCAATTGTTGTAAAACTTGAGAGTGTAAAATTTTCTGTGCGTGTTTTTGAACCGCTTACCAGCTTACCTTTCCAAATTTTGAGTGGGCGCAAAACAAACAAATCAATTTAATAGCTCTGGCCTATATACATGCTTACTTTCTTGGAGGTCGTATCGACACAGTAAATTTTGTGTAAATAAATAGGCAAACCGTAAAACATAGAAGAAACTTATACACGTTTTTGTAAGAACGCATTTTATGGGTGAATTCTTGAGTAGGAGTATTTCGGATTTTGTTTTCAAATTATTCTTTTGCGAACACTGCATGACAAACGTTAAAATGGTAAGGGCAGGATGACCTCCAGTCAATGAAAAGAGTGTCAATAAATTTTTGAAATGCAACGGTGAAAACTTTCAATAAGCGTACGGTTTACAGTAGCCTAGAATCCTATTCGTCCGCTTGCCTCCGTACCTCCACCCACTCGACTGGGTCGGAGGTACGGAGGCAAACGGACGAATAGGATTGTAGGCTAGGTTTACAGCAATTGGATACGATTGAATTATACATTAAAAATTACTGAAACCATTGATAAATCTAAAAAAAATCACTTTTTTGCTGTCAGGAAAGGTCGCAAGAGATGTGTTGCGATATATACTTCATAAACCGCCTTAGAAACATTCGATCCGAAAAAGGGTGTCTATTAAAAAAATAAAAACAATACCTTAATTTTGAGCGCAATGCGTCAAGTGTTCGTGAAGTGTCTGCACAAATAATTGACCTTAAACAAATAAATAAATAAACAAATAAATAAATAAACAAAATTTTCTCCATAAATGACATTTATTAAAAAACATGAGGGTTGTTTTTTTTTCTGAGAGGGAGCCTGCCGAGTTTCAATGGCGGGTGCAGAGTAATTACTTTCCTTTGTAAGGCAAATGATGTGTTATGACCATTCTCTGACAAAAAATGAATAAGATAGCTTCTTCCTTGCTACCAATCAAATCAAATTACTTTTCAAATGATTTCTTGTTGTTAATTAACGTACGATGTCAAGTGATGACATTAGCAGCCAACATCCAACTATGTGCAGGATTTTTGTGCATCCAGCACTCTGATATCGATTTTCACAGCGTGTAGATTTTGCGGTTTCCGTCACTTCAAGTGACAGCCTTACAATAAGACTACCGGCCCTTCCCACCCATAAGGCTTGAAGTTTTCCTTATTGGGCGTAAGGTTAACATTAGCGATGATGAGAGCATTCATAAATAGCTTTGCATATCAAAATTTTAAATGCAAAGCTATTTATGGCGAGCGCATTCAAAAAAACTATAAACTTCAGGACAGATGATCGAAACATTCTACGACACATAGTTGCACGGTAAATCTCGGGTTGAGGCAACTCTTGTCGAAAGACCCCCTCTCATGCCCCTTTCGACACAGTCAAAACACAATAACAAAACAAAACAAAAACACATAACTTCTTATTTCGTCGACTCTGGTCCACAATAATTAGATGTGACTGCGAAAGGGTTTTTATTAAGTTCTGAGATTACTTTTGATAATTTACTACTACTTATTTATTTCTATAACTTCTAATTTCGTCGATTCTGGCTCACAATTAGGCCTACTTATATGTGACTGATTATGAACTTTATGAAGGTTTGAGCTAATGTTATCTCTTAAGCGATATGAAGTATTTCCAAAATAGGCCTAAAGGAAAGGTTTAGGTGAAATGAAGATATGTGCCATTCCATAATTTACAAAAACATTCTGAATAGCTTATTTAACAAATCGATGGGAGTATGGCCCTGAAGAGCATTTTATTGAACATAATTCTTCAAGATGATTGTTTTATCAGGCTAGCCTAGATCTCTAATAATTGGGTCCAGGAAAGCTAGCACGAGCTGCAGCGATATTTCAAAAACATTTTTGAATTCTTCAGACTTTTTAAACAGAATTAAAATAGTTGCGTCTAAAAGAATGACAACAACATTCGGTTCACTATTAACAAAAAGAACTGTGGGCAGTGAGAAATAAGCGTATTTATCTTTGCAACTGTGCTAATTAGGCCTAGTAGCTGAACTTTAGAAACATGAACACCCGCCTATTGCATGCCATCCCTGACACCTCTTTTTGACGGTGCGATATGTTACGGGCTGGATTCCGGGGCAGGGATTCTGTGACTCATCTTGGCCGCCCAGGAAGGCTTCGAAGCACGACCTCTGATCCCTGTGAAGTACTACAATAGAGAGGAAATGATTAGGCCTACGTATGTTTACTTCTGCAAACACAAACAACAGTGTTATTGTTTGTGTAAACAAACATAGGCCTACTAGGCGGATAGCAAATTCTGAAATTTTCGTATTGTTGCTCCTCCCCCGGCCCCCCAAGATTTTTTTCCGGACTAGTACCCGAACACGACAGGTCACTCCGTGCACATAAAGTATAGGTGTAAGTTAGGCCACGGTATATCACTGGCATGATCCATGCGAGTTGAATGTCTGTGCCAATCGTCCGCTCGCACGGGTCTGATTCCGGGGAGCATCGACCAGCTCCCCGGACAAGAGCCCTTGGCATGCGAAGATGGTCTGTGCCTGACGATGAACACTGTCATGGAGTACTCGGCTGATTCGGGATAAGCCGCCGGCTAGTTTGCATATGTCGAGATGCATATGTCGATGCAAACCTAATGACGTTCACAACTCCATCTTCAAGGCTTCGGCCGAAGTCCGACAGCCGTGTAGGTCTAGCTCTGCATGGCAGGGCTGTGTGTTCCCGGCGTTATGGCCTCCCACCACACTGTGGTGGGAGGCCATAACGCGGGAACACACAGCCCTGCCATGCAGAGCTACGTGTAGGCCTAGCTCAGAACTAAGCTTACACGTCGTCTGGGCTTATGTAGGCAAACCTGAAAAAGAATACAGATATTAAAATTTTGTGTCATTCATAAGATTTCTCAAAACAGTGTTCCCACCCAACTGATCTTTCTTAATATTATCCGCCGTTGCCCTATCTTGGTATTGACGAACAAGGAGACGTTTCTCTGAACTGCGATATACTATTTCCTGTCGTATGACTGGGCCTTCTATGTGTTCAAAGGCGGTCAAACGTAATACATGCAGTAGGCTAGGAGCGCCGACTTCCGGTTCAAAAATGTGACGTCACTCACAGGAACTCCAATCGCCATTTTTAGACAGATCCGAAGAGACTCAGCAGCAGTTGGAAGTTGGCGGTGAATTCGTCGAGAGAAGGAGACCTTTTTTTCAAGCCTTTACATCTTATTTACGTGCGTTAGAAATAGGAATATTGACTGAGCTGAAACGAAATTAAGGTGAGATATCCATCGTTCACAAAGCGAACTGTTTCATCGGTATTTGTGTCAGAATGATGATAGGCCAACGATATGTGTTCAGCGAGAGGCCTTGGCAAACCCATCACTGATCCCAGCCGCTGTGTACACGACTTACAAACCGCTACTTGAAAGCTAGCGGAAGCCAGTGCTAGCTGTTGTTTCTGTAACATTCCGTGCTTCTGTCGTTCATCGTAGATAATCGAATTCTCGTAGCAACGTGTCAGGTATTTGTGAACACCCCTTTAAATTACGGTCCGGTATATCACTCGGTCTGTGCTTGACGCCCATTTACTCTAACATCTTCAGCTGATGCGGGAACAAAGAGGCCTAGGAAATATAAATTCCGTAATTCTGTCAAACTTGACAATCACAGAACAGAAAGTAGCGTTTAGAGAGAAGGGATCTTTGGTGTGGCCTCGGAGATTATACATTCTTTTACCGTAAACAATGGATATGCGATAAGCCAAATATCGTGGAAGTTGGATGTACAACCTTGGATGTGCCCCAAGGATGCCGTTGAGTGTTGACACTTCTGCTTCCAGTCATAGCAAAAGTATTACAACTCTGTGGTGTCATAAGATGTGAATGGAGGTTTGAGTTCAAATACACTGAATAACACGGTGAATATGCTGGAAGATATGTTAGTTGTGTAACAGATACTTGGGTCGAGGATTTAGTTTCCTGGCAGTTTTTGCGTGTAACATTGTAAGGGCAAGGCATCTTTTATAAAGGAAGTCGTGTTCGTGGTCTCGCTCAGTGCGGTCAAACAAGGCCACTAGCCATCCTGGTCATATAGGGTTTCTATGGATCTTTCTCACATTATGCCCAATGGGAATGAATATTTTCGTGACAAATGTAAAGTACAACAAACTCTGCCAGGTGTCATGTTCCACACAGATACATTAGCATTTCATACAGGAGAAAAAACTGCATCATAATTATTCCTGTTAATTTTAAGTTTCTAGAATTTTTTGGCCTGAAAATTTGCATTCATAAAGTTAGGTCTCAAGAAGCACTGGTGATTCACAAAGTGACATCAACAGAGCTTGAGGTGTTCTTAGGAGGACATCATCATTTTCCAGAATTTTATGTTGGACATTTGGATGATTTATGGTACTGTACATCTTTACCTCAATAATATTTCACCATGATCATTGTCACTTCAACCCTACCAATTTAAGGACATTTGGCCTTTCAAATGTGCAGTTCCTCATGTTCCATTAAAGTGATTTGCCAGTAAAAGATATCAAGCATAATTGTTTATCTCTGTTTATGACATGGAATTCAAAAGTCAAATCACAGGCCACATGGGGCTTCTTTTCCTTCAAGTGTGATGTGTATTGGTAACAGTGATGTGTATTGGTAACAAAGGAAAAGTCTTACTTTCCAAACAGAACATGAAAGCAGATCAATTCAAGGCAATAGTCATGATATTACTGATATTGATGTCACAGTTTCAGACATGCAGTTGGATCAGACATGCAATGGGATCATCCACGTGCCTTGATTCCATCTGATCTGAACTCTCTGGGTTTGTACTGGTACAAACTGATTAGGATTTTATTTTGTTTACCATTTTCATACATACATGTACTAGGTATCCCCTTTCCAGTCAGTGCATGAACCCTTTGTTTCAAGGCAAAACCAGCTACCAGCCTCTGTCCTTTTCAGATGTATTGTTACATTAATTATAGACTTTTGTTTATCTGATTCCTGATATGTAATGAGATGTACTCATTTACTATGTACACTGTCTGCAGTAAAGTTTATGATGAGGATGATATAATCAGGTTACGCAAAACAATGGAAAGGAGAAATAAGGTTGAAGGAAATGCATGGATTTGCAAGAATCAATGCAGAAAAAATGAAATGAGACCACAAAATGTTTGACTCCCATTCCCAATATATTGATGACTCTTTGAGATCTGTGTGAATTTCTTAGCAGTTGCTCATCCCACAGAGGTCAATGAATTGGAGTTTCAATCTCCTATGCCAGAGGTCAGGTTATAAATCTTCATGGCCGCTTCGCTTAACATTACTACCACATATAAACATAGACTGGGTGGGTTGTAGTGCGTCTACTGTGCATATAATTATCCAAGTAAGATGGTTTTTACACAGTATTTTCTTACAGTTTCAGTCTCACAAAATAGAAAGGCAGTCTATAGGAAATGGCTGGTGTTTTGTGACAGATTGTTTACTGTAGAAATATTCGATAGCTTGTTGAAGAATATTTACCCATAAGTTATCAGAATAGGATTCTAGAGAGATTTCATGTGGACAAAATGCTCAGGGAAATTTTTATGTGCGAAGCCATAGATACATGAAGACCAACCAAATAATACCATATGTAAATGGAGTCTCTGCACAGGAGTGTGATTTGAACAATGCGCACATTAACTGTCGGCATGCAATCAGATGCAAATATTCCAACAATTTGTTGTGCACTTTGGAGCCAGGACTTCTTTTATCATGTCAGAAAATTGCTTCACTGATTGATATTTGTAAATGGAAATTTTTTTTCAACTTGTTGTTGTGAAATGGTGTTATTTTGATCAGAGGATATGCAATAACAGTCTCTGTAGTTACATAGAGGTATAGCCAAGCATATTCTATAGCAATGCTATTAAATGTGAATCCAATAGCCATAATGACGGCTGTTAATCTGGATAATTTAGCTTTTATTGATTCAGCTGGGAAACAGTAATGGATGTTATCTATAAAGAGCATTGTGTGAAAATACACATCTCTTGACAGTGACTAATTTTCTGGGAATTCGCAATTTTTTTTGCCATCTTGATTGTCATTGACAGCCTGGTGTGGCATTCTTTTGGTGGAAGCCCTATGACTGACCCAAATTGGCCATTTACTACAGAGATTGATACCGTTTTATATGTGCAATAGTGCATTTCATTGCGGCGTACTTGCCATCGAAATTTCAAAATTTGATAGAGAAGAGGAGTATGTACGGGATTAAGATCTGTAAAAGCAAAATTAAGCCATGCCCAGTGAAAGGGCAAATGTTATCAAGGCAGTTTCAACATTCTCTTGGTTTTCTTTTTGTCACGGCCCCTCCACTCACGATGTAATGATTACTACTCTGTGCTTGATGAATATTTAATCATTTCCTTTTCATTTATTTTCAGAAGTGAAGATGGCAAGACACCATTTAATAGTAGTACTTGTGTTAGCAATTTATCAGTATTCTGTTTTGGTACAAAGCCAAAGTAAGTATGCTTTTTTACACATAATTACAAGATTTGCCACTCTCTTCTCCTGTGTTTATCTCATCTTCTCTGTGTGTGTTGTAACAATATGTCTGAGAAGAGGTAATTATGTTTTATCTGTGGTTGTATTAGTGTTCTGCGAAGATAACGAATGTCAGGTTAAACAGTGATAAGTACAGAGATTAAATGTGATACTTGTGGCCATGCACAGGTTACTTTGTACTGGCAGCCTCTGAAAATGCTAGCTTTACTGTCGTACAATGATAAAGTGAGGATTTTTGATAAATGCTGGAGATAGGAAGGAAGTATATGTAATACGCTTGTCTCCAAAACTGTCTTAAGTATCAAATTTCATTTCTGTCACGACTCCTTTGCTGTTATGTGTTTTAAGGAGCTGCAGCAGCCATTTTGAATTTGTTTTAATAAGGTCAGTAACCAAACATATTAAAGCAAAGAGTTTGAGTATTGCTGCATGAGAGTATCAATTGCATTATTGTAAAGTGTAGATATGATGAGGGTCAAAGGAATATATGCTGGTTGATTCTGTTTTATTATTTGTGGTTTTATATTTTCTGCTGTACTCCACTCAAACACACATTTCTTTACATGTAAATGAAAAAATATATTAATTCTTTAAAATGATTATTCCATAATAACAAAATTTATTCCATCATCACTTTGATAATCTCTTTATTGATTTGTGGCTTTTACCATTGATTTTATCTTTGAAGTAAGTCTGTTGTCAGTCTAGTGAACAAAAAAACTGGAATCTTACCGAGTGCTGAATTTTGTATATTTATAATTGCATTTTGACAGAGCTTCATTGCTCGTTCTAATTTGGTACATGTAAGTTGACCTTTGATATACGTCAGAAGCTACGGCACAAATGGTAGATAGTTGTGTATTATCCAGCAAACAGAGAAGGCAATCAGAAAAATGGATGGATGAAAAATAAATGTGCACATTCCCTGAAGGAAAATACATAATGTGATGACAAAGAAATATGCAAATCCTGGGCTGTAAGAATAATACAGCTGAAAATCATACGCAATTAGAAAGTGATTCATATTACGGAGAAGCCATATGAGATTATCCCACAGTAATATTTTTTGTCTGTTTTAAAATTTCACTGTTGCTATCGGGCAATTAGAAAGTGATTCATGTCACAGAGAAGCCATATGAGATTATCCAGCATTTAATAATTTTTGTCTGTCTTTTAAAATTTTTCTTTTGCTATCGGGTAATTAGAAAGTGATTCATATTACAGAGAAGCCATATTTAATCCAGCATTCAATAATTTTTGTCTGTCTTTTAACATTTTGGTATTGTCCAGGGCAGAAGATTAGACACTGTACAGTTACTAGTAAAGAAAGCATCCATATTTTAAAAGGAAAATCTCCCTCAGCAGTGCAATCAGTGTTGGCTTGCCTAGTCCATCTTTGATAAAATGCGTAAATTCACAATGAACCGACTCTTGTCGGTCTGACCCCAGGCTTCGCTATCGAAATCAGCCCTGAGACAAAATTAAATGGTAGTGGAGATAGCTTACATGGCAAAGTGAGTGATTTGCAAATGGCAGATTGCATTTAGCTCGCTGTTATTCCCATCTGTTTGCTTTTATGTGGTGCACTTTCCGTTATCCCTCGCCTGTTCAGGGCGTCATTCAGTGTGTGTGTTTTACTCCAAATGAATTTCAGATTGCTGTAACTATTTCGCAGTGCTGTTAGTGGCTTTTTCTGATAAAAAAAAGGGTGTAGAATAAACCAAACGATCTTCATCACTGAATGTCACGTCTGTGTAAAAATACAATTATTTTTCAGGCTAGCTTTTACCTGATACATTTTCAGAATGCCTAAATTTGTTCAGCGTAAATGAAATCTTCAAATGAATTTCAGATAGCAATGGCCAAGTTACCTCAGTGTGACATACTGTACTGTAGATTTGTATGAAGTCTGGTCTTTAAATAGACTGATAGATTGTGGCTACTGAATGACACATCTACAAATGAATTATTTGCAGGCAATTTATTGTACAGCCCTACTCCTTTCTTGCCCCTCATTTATTTTTATTTTCGTTTCCAGGTACCAAATGTCCGGATGCCAAAACTTGCGGTGATTGCATAGTGACACATCCATCCTGTGGATGGTGTGATGACTGGGTAGGACATCAATGTTATATTCTCTCATTCATGTCTTGTCTGTGATGTAACATTTGAGACATTACCATTGTCACAGTATTTGATCTTGGAGAAGTCTGCTTGAAGTATTTCACGTTAGGCATACCAAGAGCAATGCAATGAATCAAAGGTGTTCTGTTTTCCTTAATTTATTTTGCAAATGCATGTTGGGGGGAGAGGGGGGAGGGAAGATGGAGATATGGGCCACAAGGGAACCAAACAAACAACCTATTTTTTTCTCTCATTGATAATAACGGGCCACTGATATCATGATATTGTGCGTTTTCCTGCCTTCAAACGGAACTCTCAAGAAATCTTCTTCCTTAGTTCACATATATGAGAAATACAAGATTACACATTGTCATTAACTTGTTTCCTTGGAAATTAATGACCTGTCTCACAGACCCAACTTTTAGGAACACAACTTTAAATTTCAAATAAGAAATTTTAATGATGCCACAGTGTGCAACATCCAAAGGGTATTTTTCTTTCATGAGCAATATTAGGTTTATGATGAATTCCTGAAAAAAGGCATCCTTTCTTACTCAACCAATATATAGAAGTGGATCTAACATGTTATATACTTGAAGTTTTATTAAACAACATCATTCTGCAGAAATAAATCGTATCGAAACATGGACCCTTGCCAACATGTGAAATTGCCTTCCCCAGTTAATGGATATAAAATGCATCACTCACTTGGAATGCAAGGCCCCATTTAATGACTTCAGAACGGAATGTATATTTGTCATGATATTTATTAATACCTCATTATATTGATGATCAGGAAAGCCAGCAGTTTCAATTCAATATGAAAAAAAATGACAGCACTGTCAGTGACGCCGACATCTAATTCACTTACAAAGACATTTCAGATAGACTCTGTGACTATTCCCTTGTTGCAAACAGCTTACAAGCTCTGTGGCTCTGTCGTTGCCCTAAAGGGTTGTTGTTTAGGGAGGACGAAAACAATGACAGGCTTGGCATTGAAAACTGAGGATATCCTTTGAGATGACGCACTCTGCTGTCGTTGAGTGAGCTGTACAAGCTTTCTGGTTTGGCTTTAAGATCCACTCTGCATATTTGTACCAGTCTGTGAAAGACATAGACAAATCTGCATACAGTAAATGATTAGAAACTCCTCACTTTTTACAGTATCTTCCCATGAAATTTGCATTCCTGAAGACTTTTGCTCACATTCACATCTGCTCAGAGTTAGTTTACCAGTACATACCGTAGATGTAGATTTGATAAATGTGTTTATTAATTCCTGATATAAATCAACCCAATAATTTAATTTATAGATACAACAAGCTGCAATAATTTGGAAAAGAAATCTCCTTTCATATTTTTGAGGGTCGTACATGTAAAACTTATTAAGTAACATTTGTGGTCGTGATTTTTTTATCGTTCTGTGTACTGTAAATTTGAGAAGGATATGTGAAGGGATTACCCCTTATGCTAGTCTAATATATACATGTATCTGGTTAGCATATGGCTCAGCAAATCTCAACACCCCTGTGTGTTAAAGTTGACCAAGTCCTAAATTTAACTGGCATGATTTGAGACTAGCTGTACACTGAATTGTCAAATGTAGATGTTACATGTATATGTGTAATGATGCGTTTCTTCTGCAAAGCATCAGGACGGTCTCAAGAGTTCAGAGCAGTATCAGTGTTCACGAAGTGATAGGTCCACCAGTCTCTGGAATTCATACAGCTTTATTGCACTGAAAATATTGCATATATTACATGGTCTATTTTCCTGATAATAGCATATTTTTAAAGATATTTGTGCAAAGAATTCCATTAGGATCATGCTGTGTCACTGGGCATATATGACTTTACCTGTCTGCACAATCTCTGTTGATATGAATATTCATAACCTCAGCACAGGCTGTGTAAAACATTGGAAACGTACCCACATTAGAACAGAAATAAAACCAGTATTACCTGAGGATGTTTACAGAAAGGACAAGAATGCATAATTCACATCAGGTCTACGATGTGAGCGTGTAGAAAGCAAACAAGTACTGTACTTATCCTACAGTCTAAGGCCAAGACTAATGCGTACATGTATTTATTTCCTAAACAGGAATACCACCATGAGACATCCTACCCTCAGTGTGATGATGTGAACACCCTACTTTCACGAGGCTGTGCCTCTGATAAGATAGTTGACCCTATCAGTTCAGTGAATATTACACAGGTAAGCAGAAGGGATTTTGTCTTTCTCCTAGTCATCAAAAATGCTACCTCCTCAAACAAACCAAAACAAAGAAGAAAAACAGTATCATCTCATGATGCTACATATAATGTACATATTATGTACATGTAATGTACATATTATATACATGTAGTGTCAATATACTAACACCTTTCAGATGTTTCTTACTTTTGTTTTAATTGCGAGGTTATTCTTCATTGGCATAAATCATCATCAATCATATATAAATTGTACGTAGGCCAAATTAGATTATAATACTTTTGATGACTACCAAACTACATTATGAAAATTACAATTTATGAAACCAGTGATTATTATGTGAGTCTGTGCTGTAAATTTTACTTTATCGAGCAGATGGTACATGTACATGTATTATGATAATTGTTATGGTGCATACACAACATTTACATGTAGGAACTAACATTTTCACATATTGTCAATATCTTTGCTTGTTCCCGAAAGTATACACATACTTTTATGGCTACATTTTATCAATAGATTTAAATTGCTATACAGAAACATGTCATGAAACTTTGGTACCGTAGAGGAAAGTGTTTTGTTGACAAATGGCTGACTATGGACTTTCTGTTTTTAGAATATGTTCAATGACAAGACTTGAAAGTAGCCATGCATGTACTTGACCGGAGGCCATTGTTACCACAGCTAGTGCAACTATACACATGCACTCTATTCAGAGTGTAGTTATATAACAACTCGTCTACAAAACAGTCTATTCGTGGTCAAGACAAATTTATTGACTCTGGTGCCCATATCACTTGTTGAGACATCCTGTACACCGTAAGACTCAATGAAAGTCACATTATATTTCTTCATTTTCACAGGCAGAACCTCTCAGTGATGCCGGTTCTGATGTTGGAAAAGCAGTTCAAATTAAACCACAAGAAATAACAGTTAAACTTCGACCAGGTAAATGCCTACATTTATCTATACATCTACCTTGGAGGAGGTCCATTCAACCATTGCAGCTGCATATACTGCCACCATTTTTCAGTCAGTTCCCACAGTGTTGTATGTAGTGGTTCCTATGATTTATTCAGACCAGCATCTGATTTCTTGATTTTCAGGATATTGATTTCATTCTGTCTTCCTTTCCAGGCAAGGGGTCAAAGGTTACTCTACTATCATATGACCTGCATGGGGCATTGTGTAATTCCTATCACATAACTGTAATAAAATTATCATGGAGGATTTTTGTACATGGTTATAAAATATTTTATTTTTTTGCAACCATCTTGTGACATATGTAAAATTTTGATGTAAATGTGAAAATGTGTGGGTGTTTTACAGGAAAGCCAGGTAACATCAAAGTCAGTGTGCGCCAAGCTGAAGACTACCCAGTTGATCTCTATTATGTTATGGATGTATCAAATTCCATGGCTGATGATTTGGAAAAACTCAAAGTATTGGGAGAAGTTTTAGGTAAGCACAAGGTGCTACTCAAACATACATGTGTGACTGCTGTGATCTTTGAGTTGAAGGGAAAACAATGGTTAATTTTCATTGATCATGCATGGGAGTGACTCTGACTCAACAGATGAGAGACGTGTGTAGTTTTCTAAAGCAATGAAGAGTGACCCACAGAGATTTCATTGAGATCAGTATTGCAGAACTGTTTACGTACACCATACTGTAACAAACGTGATGGATAAGATGTCTTACTGAGAGTTGTCAAGTGTAATTTTGAATGATTTTATTTGTTTCAGCTGAAGAAATGAAGAACATCACCAAAAATTTCAGGCTTGGCTTTGGTTCCTTTGTTGACAAGACTGTTATGCCATATATTAATACATTACCGGAAGTGTAAGTTATCATACATTCCGAACCCTTCAAGTAACTCAGATGTTCTCTGTTGGTTTTCACCTGTTAGCTGTACTACTGCTTCCAACATGTATGTGAGCTGAAAACTAACTGAGGAGTAAGAAAATGTCTTCACAATGGTTCTACTCCGGAATAAAAGGACGCGATGCGTTCTACGGACTCAGTACGCCCAAATAATCACGTGATGCCGGTACAAACAAGCCCACATGTGTACTAACGCGTATGGAAATACACGTACGTCTATGCGTGTTTGCGCACATGGCTTTGTTTGTACCGTGGTCAATTCGAATTCCGGGTTCGACCAATTAGCCACGGTTTTAGAAGGCTGCAATTATTTGTTTTAACAGTTGAATAGTTCAAGGCATCTTGATATTTCTTAGCTAATGATCACATCTGAAAATATTTTGAGTAAAAAGTCAGCATCTTTGTATCAGTGGCATTTTGTCTGGCCTGCAAAGGCACAGAATTCTGCCCTCAGACTAGCTCTTAATGTAGGTTGAATCTTTTTTGAATGGCAGGGATTGACTGATTTTGCACAGAAATGTAACTTTTCTTATTGAAAATGCACGTCACTGCTTTTGACTGTGCATGCTTGTAACATTCAAATTTACATTCACAATATCACAAGAAAATTGTCTCAAAAATGTTTTATCAAATTAGCCTTCATATTCATGAATCTTGTTTAATTCTGATAAATTTTCATCGACAGTCGTGAGAAACCATGCGACGGCTGTGTACCACCATATGGATTTATCAACGCACTGCCTTTGGACACAGATAGTACCAGGTTTTCAGTAAGTGTAGCATTCTTTGTTTTTGTCATCGTAATGTGTAATGAAAGTTGTCTGTTAGGAAATTTTAGGAACAATGTACAAACTTTGTTCCTTGCTGAAGGATAAAAATATAAGAAAAAGTAAGTAACAGCAATTTTTGCATGCAACTTGCATAAAGCAGAAGATATTTTTCCAAAAATTCTTAATTTCTTTCAATTTTATTGCAGGATGAGATCCAGAAACAGAAGACATCAGGAAATTTGGATTCCCCTGAAGGCGGCATGGATGCTCTGATGCAAGCCACTGTCTGCCATGTGAGTCATAAAATTCAATTTTTACATAACTGTGTGGTGTATGGTGTAGGATGAGATGTGTCTGTCAACACGTAGCCCAACACTGAAGTGGAGCAACATTTTATGTGTGTAGTAATTATGGTGTGATGTTTTTCACACTTGTGAGGCAGTGAATGTCACAGGAGTAACATCAATAATGCAGTATTGTGAGAGTCCCGAGAGAGAGAAAAGGCATGATGTAACTACGGTAACTACTAACTGAGATAACTTAATTTTCTCTGTCACTCTGGTAATAGAGAAAATATGGAAATTGAGTTAGATTGCACAAGAAACAAATATGGAAGTTTTACAGTTATACTAATTTATCTGCATTTTGAGCACTGTAGTAATATTAATGAGGAATACGTTTCTTTCTTTGTCGTATGTAAAGTTCACTTGAAGTCAGTCATTGCCAATTGTCAGCTTAGCAGACATACACATCTGCCGATCTGTCAATAAACCCTCATGCTATACCTATTGAATATTACTGATGACATGTTAATGTCATTTCAGCAACAAATTGGATGGAGGGAGTCAGCAAGACATTTGATCATATACACAACTGATGCTGCTTTCCATTATGCTGGGGATGGAAAGGTACGTAGCGTAAGCAATACCTGTATATCACTGTTCCCTTCCGATATTCTTTGTACACCATCGCTTTGTAGTTGCTTTTGCTGTCCTAATTCATAAAATTCATGCAAAGGTTACAGATTTTCACTTGTTGATGTAGTGTATTTTCTTGAGGTAGGCAAGTTTATTTTGTCAGGTTGTAATTAAATTTTTATTTTATACTGAGCTGACATGTGAGAAGATGACATTTCAAAAGATGTAATTAACTTTTTGGTCAGTTTTGATGTGTAGCGTTCATGATAACATTTAATTATGCAAAATTAATTGCCATGGAATGTTGTCAAGTTAGTTGTAAGAATAACTAAAAAAATCAAATGTACAGCAGAGAAGAGTGACAAGACAGATAGTGAACCCGAGACACAAATTCTGTGTGCTCAAGGAAGCCTCTAAGGTTTACTAAGGACATGAATGTATTGTTTTAACCTTATTTGTGCTTTGTTTGCTTGTTTGTTTGTTATAGCTTGGTGGTATTGTGAGACCCAATGATGGTGAGTGTTATCTCAATACAAGCACTGGTGAATACTACAAATCTACTGAACTTGTAAGTAACATAATGTACCTTATAACTCACCATTCATGACACAACAGGATTAGGTATAAGACTTTCTGTCATTACCATCTTTGTGTTATGTATACACAAATGTGTGTGCCTGTGCTCATGTGTTTTATGTGTTGTAATACATTTATATCTCGGAGGACAATGTGCAAAAATATTCATAGGGTCATGTGGAGGTACTGTAGATAAATTATAGGTATTTTAGAGTTTCCCTATGTGAATTTTCAGGTTTCTGATGTGCTCAGGTCAAAAATGTTGATACAGTTCTGATGCATATTCATGTATTTTTTAGATCTCAATTGTCCTTGATACAGCCAGTTTAAAATTGAGCAAATGCTTTCTGTTGCTTTTCACACTGAATCGCTGAGCAATATTTCTACAGACAACATCAGCCAGACAGATTGCATGTCGTGGGGATGCATTTGTAAGTAAGGATGCCGGCTAAGAATCTAGTTAAGGTTAAGAATCTAGTCTGACTCACTTCAGATTTTGTAGATTGATAGCGACACCTCTACAATGTAGCAGAGTGAGTGTGACTGAAGTGGTGATGAATTATGCACAACTTCTTCATACATGTTTTACAAATGACATGTCTCTGCTTAGCTGCAACCACAATCTCTCTTTCCTGTTGTTTTTGTTTTGTTCAGGACTATCCATCGATCAGTCAACTGAACTACCAGATGCAGAAACACAACGTCATTCCAGTGTTTGCCGTTACTGGTGATAACATCAAAATATATGAGGTGAATGAAAACAACCTACTTTAAGATCTATTTCTACCTTTGTGAAAACATTTAAACATATTTTATACATAAAGTTGAAACTTGGTTGAAATCAACGAGACAGTGAAGGAACTGTCTACAGCGGTGCATAAACTAGTGTCATTATGTGTTACATCTATCTTGCTCATTTGGATGTGAATAGAGTACTGACGATAAATAATTCAATACGTATCTGCTCTTAAAAGCACATCAGCCATAGCTTTGTCTGCCAAGAATATTGAAACTTATGCAACAGACATTTGCATCTCCTGTCTGTGAAACTTACTGGTAGATGCATATGTGTTATGAGTGTTATCAGTATATTGCTGTGCTTTTGAGAATGTATATGTAATACAATCTCAAATCTCAATCTGCATTACCATATCAAAACACTGTGATTATACACTGTAGTATTACTGCGGCACAAACATATACAGTCAGTTGATGTATTTCTTCAATGCAAGTCAAGCTTGGTTACAGCAAATACAGACTCTTTGGTTAAAAAATGTTGTATATTTTATGGCCATTTCATTTATGCTTTAATAGTTTACACACAACATGGATAACTCTTTTTGCTAACAAATATGCATTGCCCATGTACAGGAACTGACCAATTTCATCGAAGGCTCAACTGCTGGAGAGCTGGCCAGTGATTCATCCAACATCGTTGACCTTGTCAAAGAAAACTACAATGTAAGTGTAATATATGGTACAATTCTTTAAAAGCGAAAGTTATAAATTTTGGGGCTAAAGGTTTTCAAGGAAACTTTAAACCATTCCGTCTTATAATCAAGAGTAAAAATTTGGGATAACCTTGCAACCATTGAATCAGAGAAACAAATTATCTTAACCCTTTGAACCCGGCTCGGACAGAAATGTCCGATGACGTCATAGAGTACCAGGGGGTCAGGGTGCAAAGGGTTAAACTTACTGACGTTTGAAATTCATAGTGAAAATATACAGTTTACCCTGTGTTAGCTCTGTGAGGAAAATTCAATTTTCGATTTTCACATTACCAAGATGGTGAAAACTTCATTTATTTACATGCTTTAATGTGAGTCCACATAAGCAACTGATCAAAAGAATATAAAAATTCAAAGTGTCTGGAAATTTGTGCCAGAGCCGTAGGCTACTCCAGTTCACATGTGTTTCACATTCTTTTCTATTTCAGAAAATCACATCCAAGGTACTGATGGTGGACGATGCTCCAGAAAATATTACTGTCTCTTACACTTCCATCTGTCTCAACAACGTCACTGAGAAAGGTTCCAAGGAGTGTTCTGGACTTCGTGTCGGGGATACTGTTTACTTTGATATTGAGATCACTGCAAACGGCTGTCCAAAACCAGAACAGCAAAAGTAAGATATGAAAAATTTTGCCTTGATTTTTTTTTTTTTTTGGGGGGGGGGGGGGGTTGTTTGATACTAGAACTTGATTGAACTTGATGGCGAAATGTTGTCATTACAGTGTTTGGCAGTATTTTTCAGTGATTAAGGAAAAGACAAAATATGTGTTGTTTACAGAGTTGTCTACACTGTTGTTTACAGAATGCATAAGAAATGAATGTAAATCAACATCAGGGTTCAGTAACTCTCCCCTTTCACCATAAAAGTTTGGTTCAATTTTATTGTTCTCAATGATGAAGCTGGAACTCTACACATGGAAGTAGGGTCCAGGGAGGCAATAAGATGAGATCAAAAATTCCTGAATGCCTTGATAAAGAGATGAATAGCAATTCTTAATTTTCCAGATTTATTTTCAGTTGAAAATGATTTCATTTGTTGTCTCATGTATTATTTTAGATTCACCATCAAGCCCGTGGGTTTCAATGAAGAATTAGTTGTCAACGTTGAGCTAGAATGCAATTGTGGATGCGAGGATGATCAGGTAAAAAAACACCAAATAAAACAATTCTCTGTGTCGCTCTCAAAAAGTAACAAAATATGAAGTATCTGCTCTTCCATATCCTAAGAACTTTGTTAATCATGATCAGTGTATAGTCATCTTGATGAGTAGCTTTAGTTGTTGACAGTTTCTTGTCACAATATCGAGTTCACTGAACATATACTGTACCTCAGTGCAAGCATCTCTGAGGTCCACCAAAAGATAAATTTTGTAAGGTGACTATAATTTCAGAAAAATTCAGTCACTTACTGTTTCTGCTGTATGTCAGTGCATCTTCAGCTACATTGCTTGATACAAGTAGTGCTCGCAAAACATACTTTTTTGCATACAATAAGCTCTGCACCTGGCAAACAATTTTGCGCATTGTCCAATTTTTTCAGCCTTGAATGCTTTCCTTGCAGTAGTTCAGAATACCTTTCCCTCATACTATCCATCTATCCATTCATCCTGCCTCTTTTTCACAGCTTTGTTGCTTGTAATGATAATATCTCCTCATTTCCATATGTCTTATTTTCCACCTGTATTCCATGTCTGTGTTTTCTATTGGCTGGTCTCTTTCAATTGTAGATTTCCTATAGGGTGAGTGAGAGCCCATTTGTTTCCATATATTTTTCCAGCAGAGCTGGAAAATAACTTAACTTTTATGCAGCATGAAAAAAGAATAAAAACTTAACTGTTGCATTAGGTGTTTTACAAATGTTTTACTAAACAGTAGCACCACAAAGACAGCTGTTAAGTCTCGTCATTTTCTCACAAACCAGTAATATCAATGATTTACATAATATTTATTGCTAATTCTGAATAAAGTTCAGAACAAATCTAGTTTATTCACAGTAAGCATGCTCAGGATAGTTTATTATTGACATGAAATCAGTTGTTTAAATATGAAGTGAAATGTACAAAACTTCATACCTTGTGGTAGCACGTGCATTCCAGGCTTAACACTTGCCAAGCCTTCATCCACTTGAATGTTAATGAAACCACAGACCTGTGAGTATTGGTCTGCTATGAGACACAAGCATCACTTGTTTATGGAGTCAGTTTAAGCAATTTGGGGGGGTTTTGGCTGGGAGTTAGGGTAGGGTGAAAAACTAGCAGTATCCCACCCCTGTGTTTGGTGGCAGAGACTTGTTGAAATAAGAGGGGCAGAAGAAGAGTGTGGGAGTGAGGCTTACCACACATTCCTTCCAGAGAACAAATCTAAACACATTTCCAGGGCAAGACTGTTAGTTTAATACTCAGAACTATTTCACATAGCAGTTTTGTTTGTTTCTATTGACTCCTGAATCATTTACAAGTTCTTTACTTGGTGTTTGACAAATCTGTGTTCACTTCTAAAATGTAGATGTGTATGTCATGAAAGATTTTGCTGACATAAATACTACTGACGAATAAAAGATTAACTTACTAAAACAGTCAAATGATTTAACACCATTCCTGTGTGAGCTATGACTCATCAAGTTCAAATGTGAGGAAAGTAATAACATTTGTTTACGAGTGATGTGTCATTCCTGGATTGTTTTATCACTGTAAGAGACTATGGAGAATACCAAGGTCAAAAAATTGCTCAATTCTCAGATGTGATTCTAGACACACCTCTAGAAAATAGAGTCACTCTAAAGGTGTTCGAGGGCTTTTCAGAATATTTAACTAGAAGTATACCCCCTAGGATTATGGTTAATTTTAATGCAGCTTCGACTTCCCTTTTGCAGTATATCTGCTTGTGAGATCTATGGCTGAAGTAATATATTGTCCTCTTTCTAAAAATTCTGATTAAACTTTGCCATCAAAATATGTTAATCCAGTTTTAGTGGCCATGAAAATATCTAAATCATAGTCTGAATCATAATTGGAATAATTGACTTGGGTTTTGCTACATGTATGTAAACATGGTTTATGATTTTTGTACCCATGCTAAACTTCTGTTCAATGGTATTCTTCATCTATAGATCCCTGCAGCTGATGAGTGTTCTAACGGCAATGGAACATTGGTGTGCGCCGGCTGTGTGTGCAATGAAAACAGATACGGCAGAAAGTGTGAATGTAGCAGTGAGGATAATGACTTTGAAGAGAATGATGAACCATGCAAGCAGTGAGTAGTTGACAAATGAATCAAATAGTAACAGTGTGTATTTGTGAAATTGCACTTTGTTATGATTTCAGAAAGGTTAAAAAGTACTGCACAGATGATGGCTATAAAGTTTTTATGATGAAATAACATGAGTAGTAAAAAGTAATAAAAAGTTCAAATCATATCTGTGAAATTTTGATACACTAGTTTTACAGGAAATTGTATGATGTTCCACAGTGGATATCTTCCTGCCATTTTACATGGTATGACCATAGCATGGTCACTCGTGTACATATGTACTGTGTATATGTATCTGAGTGTAAATTGGCTATCCAGACCTCACTGCTGTCACAGAATGCAAGAAGGCCAAAGACCTTCATGATGTTACTGCCTCTCTCTATACGTAGGGTGCCCATTCTATGATACTGTGATAAAACTTGATGAAATGGGAGGAATTTAATGAAATATAGATAGATTAAACCCCAGTTATATCATTAAGATGTGCTGTACAAATATGAAACTGACATTGATGAATTTCATTGCTTTTCTTGTATTCCACAGGACAAACACATCACTGGTGTGCACTGGACGTGGAAATTGTGTTTGCGGGGAGTGTGCATGCAACCCAGGTGTAAGTTAACATCAAAATAACTTCCTTCTTGTGTAGCCCTTCTCTGCCAGCAGTTTGGTGAAAATCCAAGTGATTTTATGCTTTTGTAGGATGCGTGTACCAGTTGGAGGGAAGATGGATGGAAGGGAGGGGACATATGGGGATGTGAATAGCTTAAACAAACTGGCATCTTTGGAATATATATTTTAGGTCATGAATATGTGCAGCACAAGTGACCGAGTTAGTCCATTTGGTGTGTCAGTGTGTATGCTATCTGTGACTATGTGGCCAACAAATCTCAGTCCTTTCTGGATTTTGTGATGACATTCCTCCAAAGGCCAACAGCAGGAGTGTGAAGCAATGTTCATCTGATTAGCTTGTGTTTTGCATTTCCATTTTATCATTATTACATGTCAAAAACATCCCTTTACATTATGCCTTTCAGAGAAGTGGTCAGGTTTTCTCTGGTAAATTTTGCGAGTGTGACAACATGTCCTGTGACAGATCAGGAGGAGAAGTTTGTGGAGGTGAGTAAATGTTCGAGGCTTACAACTTCGTTCTTATTCGCTGTAAAAAGTGTATATGCAAATATGCGTCAGCACAACTGAGTAGAATATAGATAATCATTTATTGCCAGTGATAAATTACTCATCTTAAGGTACTATGCACCTCGAAAGTGAAAGACTTACACTTTTGCTCAAACTTTCCTCATTGAAGTTGTTACCATTCTCTTACCAAATCAAAAAAAATTAGGGGTCACCTTACAAAATTTGGTACTAGAGAGACAAATTACCTGAGATTTCCTAATATTTGAAATTCAAATGGCGGCTATCCCTTTATAAACTCCATGGGGAAAAAATAAAATTTTCGATCGAAAAACTAAGGCAGTGAAAAGTTTTCTACACCAAGAGCGTTAAAATGAACCCCCACAAGTGGTAAATCAGAAAAGAATTGGAAAAGTGTGACAGTCTGAATATCTGTCCCCGAGGCGCATCCTACCTTAAAGTAGGAATATGCATGTACAGATTCAAGTTGACAAAAGTGTATATAGATCTGCCTTCATGATTGTTTGAAATGGCTGACATTTTCCAGGACCTGAGCGAGGTGAGTGCGTATGCGATAAAGACCTCCAGAAAAGTGTGTGCCAGTGTTTCCAGGGATGGATAGGATCAGCCTGTGAATGCCCAGACAATAACGATGCCTGTATCGCCTCCAATGGAGTAAGTTGATCCCCAGTGTGGATTCTGCAAAGAGTTTATGGGATGGGGGTGTACTTGTGTCTGGCTCTGACTTGGGCTTGTCACAATCAGTTACAAGTGTCATTTTGTTTGATATTAAACGCAGGAAAATATGAAACTACTCCAGTGTGTGTTTTACAAAGAGTAATGAGAAAAGATATCCGCATGTTTGGCACTGATTCTAGTTTATCACTATGAGTCACAAGTGTTAGTTTAGTTTAGTTTAGTTATCACAGGAGAAAGTAGGGGAAGTGAAAGCTGGCAGGATGTACAGTAGTTCAGTGCCTTTTCATTAAAATCTACAAACATTGGTATGTATGTGTACAGATCTAGAGAGCTTATCATTTCCAGGAAAGGTTGATATCTTACAAAGCGCTGTTGTCACAACCTGTACTTTGAACAAAAATCAACATTATTTAAGGGTGAAAATTGTTGGTGTTTGCAGTGTGAAGTCATAAACGTCTCTGAATGTTCAATGTTCTTTAGATAAAAACGCATACATTCAACTGTATACAAAGTTACAGCAAATAGGTTCCTAATGCATTTGAGTTCTTGTTTATGTGATTACAGCTTGAGTGTAATGGTCTGGGTTACTGTGACTGTGGAGAGTGTAAGTGTAATTCCTCAATCACCCTGTACACTGGCAAGACATGCGAAGACTGCCCAATTGGCAAGGTGAGTCACTTTGTTCCGAATTCCAACTTGAGGATGTGAGACTCCGGAAAGTTATTCAGTTGTTTGTTGTCATTGGCACTTTTTGTTGAAAAAAATTGTGTTCATAGAAGAAAGAGATTTATAATTTGAAAAAACAATTCACAGAATAAAGGGATATTCTGGGTGATAATAGAAAAAGCATTATGACCAAAAACATACATCTTGAATGATAACAAAATTTACAATAAAACAAGTTTGTCTATGGAAGAAAAGAAGTCCATGGCTTCACTGTATAAGCTGCCACTCTCTTCAATGTGTGTAACAGTTATAGACAGTATGTGCACTTTTTAGCCAGATATTTGAAAAAGTAGTTCACTGTCGCTAAACAGTATATACTTCCCCATGCATATAGAGGGATACATGTACACCTGTGACCTTCCCAACAAATTTAACCTCCCCATCGATGACACTATCAGCCTAATCAGAAAACTTTTGAACACTCAGTATATTTTGTCATGCTTTGATCATTTTAACCTTTGTACACAGGACTACAAGGGTCTCTGTGAGGTCAACAAGTGCAGGCACAGCAAAGCCTGTGTGCAGTGCAAGGCATTCAAGTCTGGTAACCTCAGCAAGACAGAATGTGATGAATGCCCCTACCCTGTACAGACAGTCAAGGATCTTGAAAAAGGTATGGTATGCTTCTACAAAAGTGTCTGGTTGCAAAAAGAATTTGTCACTGTCATAATTAGTTCGTACATAAGCCACGATTCATCACCATCTTTAATATTGAAAGTTTTCCCAATTCGATAAGAGTTAATTGCAAGCAATGGAAGCGCCCAGTGAATACCCTTTTAGAAAATAGTTCTATTTTAGCTAGTTTATTATCCCTAAGTTCAGTTTGTCTGATTAATCCCTACTTTGTAGACAAAGTAATATTGGTGTCTCCTATGGCAAGAGGTCACTACACCAGGGACATATTGTATATCAACAGATCCACTCAAGTATCTTGGCAAATCAGCTCTGTAAACTTAAAATGTTGCCAGCTCACTTATGTCTTCTCTGCTAATGCCTGTGACAATTTTCTTCTAGTAATTCATTTTAAGTGCATGCTCCCAATTTCTTATTATACTGGCTTGATTTCACATCTACAACATGTTAAAACATGTTCTGTATTTATAGCTTATATGACTTTTGTTTCACAAAAGAAATATGAAAAAAGAAAATTTTACAGTCCTCAGTCAAAATTTATTTCTCATAAAATACAATGATAATAAACTTTTAACTAAGTACTATTCAACAAACACAGTTATTTTCAAGTAGGTTGGTGCAAGCTGCTAGGTATTACCCAGCACTTTTTATGAGTATTTAAGTGACATAGAAATTGTCAGTTTGTGGGAGTGGTATTGAGTGGATGAGTGTCATGCTTGTGCCGATTTTTGAGTTTCAGTTGTGCATAATATTACAGGAAATGTCAACACATCCTTGGGTATGTGCTAAGGTCATCAGGGTCAAGGGTTTTTAATGCCTTTCAGAGACTGGGTGTGACTGCTATCTGCTTTACATTGGGTGTAGCTGGATCTAAACACTGAACTCTGTAACTCTAATCTCTTGCGTATTTTTTTCCCTCACATTTGAACTCTCATGGCATGCTAAACTTACAGGAGGAAAGGGTAAAGGTTAGATTGATATCATTAGAATGCACATTTTTTTTATATTTTACTAGTTGAGGGTCACTGTTCATCCACTGTTAATGATAAAATTCTCCTTCTATCCAGTATACTTTTGTTTTCATAAAGTCTTGAAAAATGCTTACTTTTTTGTATTATTACTTCAATTTTCTCAAGTCTTAAAGAATATTCTTTTCTTTTTCATATTATTACTTCAATTTTCTCTTGTTTATTGTGATTACCGGTACTGTGTGTTTGTCAAGTTTCGTGTTCTTGTTTTTTGGTATAAATATATTTGAGTAGTGCGTTACTGGTGATAAATTGTCTAGATTATTCCTTTGTTGTAGCTTTGAAATATATAGTTCCTCTCTGTCTTTCGTTATGAAAATAATAATTGAAAATTTTATGTACCCTAACCATGATTGACTTTCCATGTCATAGACTGACACGTATAAGGAAGATTTTGTTGTGTCTTCTACAGTTATTAAATCAGTGTATTTGTATAGTGATGTACTTGTACTGATGTTGTACACTATAACTTCAACTTTTGTACAGTGTTTTTGAAAGCATGGCTGTTTTGAACCTATTGACGATTCACATACTAATGTCAACTCTGTTTTATACATAACAGGTGAGGGTATTGAAGTATGCCGTTTCCAAGATGACGACGATTGCATCTTTGAGTTCATTCAAGGTCAGCTAGAGAATGGTACTTATATCCTGTATGTGGACGAAGATAAAGGTTGGTACAGTACATATGAAAGTTGTCTCGTTTTGGTCTCAAATGATACCCCCAGTGAAAAGAACATGGATAAGGATTGGACAGGATGTGATGACATCCCTAGTTTTATGTTCACAGTCCAACTTACCATTCAAAACAATGGAAGTTTCCCAAAACCATTATTGGTGTGAGGGTTAAGCTCTACCATCCTGTATTGCTGCAAATACACACTGACTGGTATTCAATGTATTCAGCAAATTTTTGGCATTTCATGAAACATTGTATGGTGTATGCACAGTGTAGCGCCTGCCTTTCATTGAAAATTGAAAATTTCTACTCTTCTACTAACACAAAGTAGAGAATGATTTTCTGAAAATATATTTTTAGAAGGAACTTTCAGGTAATCTGCAAAATTTTATAGAAATTCTGTAATTGCCTCCTAATTTGGTAAATGGTCATTTGAGCGGATGTAACAAACTAGTCTGATTTGTTTTTACTTTACCAAGAATATCGGAATTACTTGCCCAAATGTTTCTACAGACAGGGCGTGTTCCATACATGTATAGTGTACATGTAGTTTCATCATTCATTTACATCCCTGAAATTTTGTTGATGTGCCATGGCTGTATTATCGGGAGATGTTCCTTCTGAAAATGGTACATGATACCAATAAAACAAAAAGTGCACACCATCATGCCATAAATATATATACAGGAGATTCTTACATTTCAATTTTCCATAATCTTCACAGTGTGCCCTGTGGCAGTGAATCCACTGTTCATCGTACTGGGTGTTGTCCTGGGAATCTTATTCATTGGATTAGCTCTTCTACTCATCTGGAAACTGCTCACAACCATCCACGACAGAAGGGAATTTGCCAAATTTGAAAAAGAGAGACAGAATGCCAAATGGGATGCGGTAAGTAGTGTGCATATGGATTCTGCAAGGTTTTCTGCATTCAGGAAATGTGTGTGCATGTGAATATTTATTCATACTTGTATGAACATGTCCACTTTTATTCTTGTTCATTTATTCATATCATTTCATTCCATCTGGGAATGGCTGGCCCAGCCTGTTTGTTTGTCAGTGTCTGTCCAACTGTCCACCTCATCGTTCTCTCAATGACTCCCATTTCCCATTGGCAAAAGTCCAGTTGTGATTTTGAAAAACAAAAAGGTTACGTTGAAAACTTGGTCATGACAGGATGTGTCATAGACTTTACACAGTCCCTGTGCCTGGCAGTTCCTAGTATAGTGACATGTAGAGGATCAAACCGCCTTGCAAAACACAAAAGACTGTCTTTTTGGAGAATTAAGTTGAAAGTATATGTCCTATTTTTGATGAACAATCCAATAGATTTTCAGGGTTTGTACACTCCTGGAAAGTCATCGAATTCCAAAGCCTCCTGAAAAAATCTTTAAACATAATTGAATCCTGGAAAGTTCTGGAAAATTGATAATCCACCCACAATTTTCAAAAATAACAGATGATCAGTCATGATATCATAAAAATGATATGTAGAAATTGAATAATGTAGAAAATGAAATGATAAATAGTAAATATAATATCTGAAAAATGTTATGTTGGATGTAAAAGGTTCTTGAAAATCAGTACAAATTATTGCTGTAAATAGTTCTTGCATGTCCTTGAATTTTTAAGTGACTTTTAGAGTATGGACCCTGTTTGATAAACCATCTGTGCTATGTTCATCAACAGTGTGAACTGAGATATATCAATGTAACCTTCACTGTCATTTCTTGTTGTGAACTTGAATTTCTAGTAATTTTTGAGAGTGAGCGGGAAATGGATATTCAGCAAAATCCAATGTGGTGGAAAGAAGATTATCCTAAACAAAAAGACAGAAATAATTTCTTGCCAGTGTCATTGAAATTTTTCTCTGGATTTCTATCAGAAACCTCGTTAATTTTATTGTTTATCTCAACTTTTTTACCCAATGCAGGGCGAGAACCCAATCTACAAACAAGCAACTTCCACATTCAAGAACCCAACCTACAAAGGTGCCGCACTGTAGACAACTCCAAGGTTAGCTGTCCAAAGTGGTCTTGCATATCGTACAGTACTACCATGCTGATTGCAAGTGCCACTTCCTATGAGCAAGTTTTGATAGAGCGACGAAGAAACCATCGTCTCTCTTCTTCAGATGTCTTGTGCATACCATGCTACAACACAGTGCATTTCTGGTCTTTTCTAAATTCATTTACCGCAAGGATAATTTTTTGCAACAAGGGCGTGAACATGTCCTATGTGTAGTAACTTATGCTCACATGTAGAGTTAGTCAGACTTAAGTTTTACGTTTGTCAACTTTTGATGGTGATCTTTTTCTTGTCTCTTTGCTGTTGAAGTTTTCTATACCTTGATAAGACAAAACAGAGACAATGCCAAAATTAGAAATCAAAATTACACCACAAAAACAACAAAACAAAAGTTTGCCTCCAATTAGTGTATTTTGTTGTAGTATATTTTTTTATTTATAATAATTTTCAAGGGTCATTGACAGTAGATATGTGAGTGTGAAATGATTAGTGAAAAACTCCCAGAAGTATTTCCCAACGAGGGACTTAACAACTCATAAGGACTTTTTTAGGTCCCTTTACTATTTTCAGACATAACTTTTGGGATTGTACTGTTAGGTCAAGAGAGTACAGTAGCAGAGAGGCGTAGAAGGTCAAGTTGAAACCCTACGGTCAAACACACTGTGTTGAGTAAGGATGATTTGACAGCAGATGAAAGTTTGGTTCAGAAAACTAAAGCAATCCATAATGCAGTTTTGAATTCTTCTTTTTGCAATAAACTCTTCAGACACCCCGATGACTGCCGAAAAAACACATTATATTGAAGCCAAGCCGGATCAAAAATACTACATATTTACTTGAGTTGCCATTCATCTGAAATTTCCCAGTTTCTAAACCTGTTCAACCCAAGTTTAGGTGCAAGATCACTGCCAACTATCCTAGTTTCGTCATGTGAGTTTTGTCTATACACTTCCAGGTTTCAAGTTCAAAGTCAGAAATTCAAATGCTTTGCTTCATGCACTTAAAATCTTTTCAGCCTTCATCCAGTATCATCGATATGCTTTAATGAGGCAATAACAGTTATTAACCTAGCGTGAAGTGTACATATAAAACTAAAATTTGATATCTTCTAATCCCAAATTCTTCCACACAGGAAGAATAAAATAATCTCAGCTCAAACATTTGAGTATACTGTCCTTGTGCCATGAAGATGACAACCTCAAAATTTGTCAAAAATAATACACATCGGCATACAATAATTATGATAACAGAATTTTGTATGCAGATTATTCAATGAGTATGTGTATTTGCAAGTATGCACAACTCATATTTTTGCCTAAACAAATTTGTATTTCTTAACACATATGCGTATGTGTGGATTTTTTATTCAAACCAAAAGTATGCATACACCCATGGTACTAGGTATTCACGTACACCTGCACAGACAATATTGTATGATAGTTTGACTTGCATGCATGTAGTCTTTACAAGCATGCGCAAGATGAATATAGTAAAAAAATGAGTTGCTCAAAGTAACAAATAGTGTAGGTGGCTAGTCAAACCAAGTTTCTCTGTAGAATGCTATGTTTGAGCGACTGCTTTGAAGTAAGGAAAAGATAATTTCTGTTTTCCTTGGATTTGTAATTTTGTATATAGATTGAACAAAAAAAATTAAGAATATTGGGCTGAACGATGTCCTATGCAACTCACGTCTGCATGTTCTTGTCGATGGAATGAAAAGGCTAGTTTGCCCAAAACTTTTATGAAATAAAAATACGCATATTTTACACTTGGCTATTCCTGTACTTGCCAAGACATGTTAATAATTAACAAGTGCTTTTCTGCATGAAGGTCCCCTAAATACAATGTAGGTCAAAGAGGATAACACTTTAAACAAGAGAATAATTGTGAAGTATTTTAATCTGGTGCTTGTTTATTTATCACTGTACTTACAGTAGTTTTGCGTTATAGTAAGAGAGATTTCATGATAAAAAATTTTCATATTCATATAAGGGATGATTGATAATCTTGCATTAATTTCAATAGATTACACCTATCACTGATGTGATTGGCTGGTTATCTTTCTTTTTCAGCCAATCACATTCATGTATGGCAATATTGATGCATGCTTTAAATGGACAATTTCCATACAGGTTATAAGGTCTTTTGTTGGAAACCAAACTTAAACACCTTAAAAATGGGTTTATCCCAAATGTTTTTGTTTGGTAATTTCCTCGCCATATTTTTCTTTGTTGAAGATTTCTGATCAGATCTGTTTGTACTTCAAGTTACTTTGCTGATTGAAAAAAAAAAGTTATCTTACAGCGTAAATTTTAGTATTATTTAAGATTTCAATTATGAGCATTAGCAGCAATGGTCAATGAAGACTGTGAACACATAAGTTTACGCATTGACTTCTGCAGTTTTGTGTTGTATCACTTAAAAGTTGTGTTTTGTTTGTCAAAAGTTTAAACCCAGTCTTACCTTCTTCAAAGTGAACCAGCCCAACTCTACAGTTCCATGCAATAGGGTTGCACCATTGTTTCGCGGATAAAGGGTCAGGAGTAGCTATCCTTTAAAACTCACTTGAAATGTTTTCATGTCTTTCTTATCGATTGAATCAAGTGTGTCTTCTTTCTTGTTATTTTTGTGAAAGATGGTGTTCCTGAGCGTTTTAAAAAGCTGCAATCATGTATATTGTAAATAATGGCAACAGGTAGCAAGTGTTGTCTGTGAGGTAATGTCTACCAAAAACTGTCTGATGTGTCATTCTCACAAACTGACTGAAATACACATACCTTTGAGATGAGGAGTTTGGTTGCCTCAGAGATTTTTTTGTCAAGGTGATTTTATGTGAACAGAAGTGCTTTGCATATGGTGAAAAAGAGTGACCGTGTTTGGAGTACAGATTTTGTTGCAGTTTGGTGAATGGACGAAATGTAAAATTCAAAATACTCATGCCAACAGTAGACCTTGGAGACTACAATTCAACAATATCAGGTTACTTACATGTAACAATACCATCATGCCAGGTAATTGATTCTGCAATTACATTTACTAGATCTGTGCAACAGGTGCAGTTCTTCCTTGTAGTTTGGACTGATCATAGCTGTATACACATGGATGTTACTTTGGAATACAGAAAATGTGATACACTCATGCCATCCTTTGGAAGACACTGAATGTATTCAAAAGCACCTTTCTTCCTTGACATCTGATAGAACTTTTCATTTCGGATCAAAACTCATGTCTTCATTGTCCAAGTTAAAAGTTTTTTATCCTCTTTATGGTAGTCTTAAATAATTTAAGTAATTTCATTTTATTTATCCTGAAAGTATGTGTGTGTTCAGTGTGACTTCTATGAGTATAAAATCTGGTCAGTTAAATAATTTTCCAGTCCATGCTTTAAAAGAGAAACATTTACCAACCATACAAGAACTGTTAAAACTTTCGACAAGTTTTTAATACATGTTCAGTGTTAAGTTACATGTTTACTTTTGACATATACAAGGTACCCCAAGCGTATAATATTTTGTAGGGCACTGTTTGTGCATTGACACTCGGCCAAAATGTCGTAAAGTATCTGTGAAATATTGTTTGGTGTGTTACCACTGGTAATATATAGTTCAGCCTCATGCAAGCATGCAGTATTCTTTGTATAAGATACTGTCGATATATTTTGATATAAAAGTTGTCATCTTACAAGTCTTTAGTATATGCGTTTATGTATACATTAGCTTCTGTCTTGTTCCCAATAGTGTCCAACCCTTTCTACCTTGACTGAAAATGACCCTTACGCTTGAAATAATTTTCTATACGACCAAGGCATTTCCGAGGATAAATTTTTGTTTGACCTCATTGAAACTCCTGTCCCTGAAAATTTGGACAAGAAAGGCAATTTACTAATATCTCCTTTTATTACATGGTGACACTTGTCAAAATACCAGTCTCCCACGTACAATTTGCATTTGCGTAACTGCCCTACAAATCACAATGGCATTACAAAACCAAAACTTGTGGCTTGTGTCTTTTTCTTTTCACAATGACGCTAGTTCCATCAGTGTTCTGACATACCTCAGTATGAGCCGGGAAGTCTCAGCCACCAAAGAAGTAATAGCAACTAAACCACAAACAAGATTTAGTGATGTACAGATTTGCAATTTTTAAAAAAGTTATCATTCAAATAAATTCAAAGACTTCAAACATCTTAAAGGTGCTGTTCAAGAAATACACAGTCTGTATTTTGTCATAAATAAGAAATCAGGGGGATACCTTCATGCTTGGAAGACAATTTTTGGATCTGTTGTTTTTTTGTTGTTTGTGAAATGGACATTAGAACGATGAACAATCATGTATATATATGTCAGTATTGTTAATCCAAAACACAATGTCATACTAGCCATCCATAAAACTGTATGTTTTTTAACTTTCTAGCTTACATGTTTTTATTGTTATTTTTATCAAAAAAGCAAATAAAATTATGACAATATTTAATCAAGCTTTTGATCAGTGTACTATTTTACAGAAGACTTGGTTCGTGTTTATGATGCAAGTCCCTCGGAAAAGTATGTACGTTTATTCTGTCTGGGGCTTGGTTAATGTGAATTGTGATGTGCGATGCATTCAATCTTACAACATATTTCAGATCACTGTTTATAGTTGTACATCTATCACACACATTTTACTCTTTGATAAACACATAATGTGTTGAGAACTCACTCATCTAGAGAGACGAGCTGTGATATACATTTAACTATAAACAGTGATCTTAAATCTAGTGGATAATCTAAAAGTTTCAGCCACATGCACAGCAGGATATGGACTGGCTTTTCCTGGAAAATATGACTTGTCTCTACAGCTGTTCTCCAAATGTACACACCCCAAAAGAGGCAGATCATTGATCACTGCTATGCTGCACAACAGCTCCTGTTTCCCCTCAGGCTAATCACAGGTGCTTCGAATCACTATAAATGTGGTATGTGCAGAAAGAATTTCTTACATTACTCTGAACACTCCACGCACCTGTTGGGCTGATGAACTACAGTACAAGTGCTCGTGTATTAGCACTTTTGAGTTCCACTAAATGATGTGTATACTACTGCATAGCAGATTTCATGTTAATCCCATCTGGTCTTCACAACACTTCGATGCAAGCAGACTAGCAGGTAGATGCAGCCAGGGCATTGCTGTCGTGTCAGCGGAGGTGCTAATGACATGCGACAGTGATAGTGTTGGTCAAAATGTCAGATTTAGACATGGCGCAATTGGATGGCCTGCAAGCAGACATATTTGATCATACTGTACAGACATTGATCATGGAAACATGATATTTTTCAAAGTCAATCAGCTGTTCCATGTCAGTGATATCCCCAGTTTGCATATCTAAAAACCTTTTACAATCAGAAAAAAAATGTCTGGAAAGACTTGGCAAATTGAAGCTACCATATATGAATGGCGATTGCACTAAATTTGATGAAACTTGGTGCAGATACTGCTAATAATAAGATATGTGTGGACTTAAAGCATTATTGCAGTTTTATGTCAAATAATTTGCATATTCAACGAAGTTTTAGATTTTGCCTTTATCTTGGAAATGGCTGAACCAACACTGACGAACTTTGCTGGTAATGTTAAAAATATAGCATTGGCCACAGTCTCTCAACCACAGTCCCTTCATGGAAGGAGTGCATTAGCATATGTCATTAATAATTAATTTGTCAGTTCACAAGCAACCGAATACACTAAGCAGTGAAACACAGGGTTGCCCGGTTCACATCAGGTTTAAAGATTACTGTCCGGTTGAATTAAACATGGGAACGGGAAAGAAAACGGCAAACCTTCTGAATCTATTGTTATTTAGAGTGTTCAGAAGGTGGCATATTCGCATGTCCACTTTTCCTACACCTACCAATATGAGTATATGCCAAATCATCACCGAGGGCGCTATTGCCGTTTTCCCTTTCCAGTTGAAAATCTATGATGAGCTTGCTTTTGGGTGAAAGAAAATGATATGATGATCACAATATATATCGATAACATATGAATAAATGGAGTCGTACCGCTTAATGTTTTAGAGGAGAAAAAAGTCAACGCTACCAATTTCGCCCGTGGGTGTCATCTTTTGGAAAATTCGAGGAGGCATGTTGGTAGAGAGTATTTTCTGTCGACGTACCTTCTCTGTGGAATTTGTCTCCCGAAATTCTGGATGCTAGTTCTTTTGACTGTTTTAAAAGAGGTGTGAGGACTCACAACTGACAACTTCGGAGGTCCATTGTCTGGTTTGAACCTTGCCTGCGTGATTTCTTAACCTGGGCTACTTTTTACACCTTAAAATTGTTCATCATTTAGGCTAACCATGCAAATTTTCACAATGTTCAGAGTCTTAAAATGTCAATTTCCACATTTTTTTGCGTTTTCTTGAATTTATCGATTTTAAAGTGTAAATTGCATCAAGACGAACAAGTGCGTTTTGAGAATTAAAGAATAATCGATAATTAATCAGAGGTGTTTAGCGGCACCTCCTTCTGGGGTGGGCTACCATTAAATTTCTGTTCGTCATATGTAGACAACATTACTACATATCTTATGAAAAACTAGCGTTTATTTTTTCACAAACCAACTACCACTAAATTTATCTTCGCCAGGTATAGATAATATTATTTTACATATCCTTATGAAGTTGCAGCGTTTATTTTTCTCTCGGCACTTCGGTGAAGATGAGATCAACACCTTTTGAGACACTTCTCTGAACGGTGTACAGTATCCTACCAGCATATACGACGAGAATTAGATTTGCAAAAGACAGGGCATTGACAATTTTTGATTGCGCAGAAACGAGTTTTCGGTGATAATGACCTCATGTCTATATCCGTTACAGTATTGGCTGAGAAAAAAAGGCACTTGATATACGGGAAATAGTAACAATTTATATAGCGAAACTGCAGCTCTAACATAGTCACAAGGACAATGCTTTGAACAGGCAACAATTGTTAATACTTTTATTACTGCCATATAGACTCATCTAATTTATCATGCAAAGTGTGACCGATACACAAATTCGTGCAATGAAAGGTTCGTTAGCATGCTAGCTATTTGTGCGACCAATCAGATACAACCTTCCGAGGCAGCTGCAGACCATCAGGGAATCCACAGACAATTTTTCTCATGCTTACTAAGATATCATAAGGTTACACGACCATAACCCTGAGGTAATCTTGTGGGCTTGACAGTAAATCATTACCTAGATATAATAACAATGTAAAATTGCTTCAGTTGTGAAATCGACTTCCTTAATAGAAACTAGACACATCAAGGCAAACACGTGCCGCTTAAAAAACTTGCAGGATGCTCTTGCAACCTTACAGAGGCTTAGTGAAATCATAAAAAAAAAATCGTTCATTCGGGACATATAATGTAGTTATTCAAAGCGGCGGTACATATATTCTTTTACTGTAAACGGCTCCAGACATCGACGTGTTTGGGTAATGATAACAAAATGTTTGATTTTTCGAACCTTCAAGGCGCATATGGCCGTAATGAAGAAAGTAAAACAGCATCGTGACCAATGTTTTCATATTTGACGCATACGTGATAGGAAAGAATCGTTAGAGTTCTGTGACCCAAGCGTCTAGGCGATCAGCGACAGATGTCGAGCAAGATTACAAAACACTACATAGTAAACAGCACGATTGCGGAAGGCTTCGATTTCTGTTAGGTCAATGTATTGCCCTGTGATTGTAGTAGAGCCACTTTGGTTATAGATGTCTGAACGAAGAGGTGTCTTCTTCTTGCCATAGACGTGGTGTAAGTCAGTGAAACTTCAAACATAAAGCAGCTTCCAAAGGGTCCTCCGCTATCTATTTTTCATTTCGTGTGACAATGTATAAGATCGACGGTAAATATTTTAAGTTCAGGGTAACGTTAAACAATAATGCGGCTAAACTCGATTTAGCCCGTTTTACCGTCATGTAGTTTGCAGTATGTTACCCTAACAAAATTGCTTTCACGACAACTTTAATTTGCAGTTTCAATAAATCAAATATACAGACACTTGATAAAGTCGCAATAATGACTCTAATGGTTGTCTGAAACGAAGTTTGTAATGCTTGTGATGTCTTTTTGAAGACGGGTCGAAAAGGAAACAACATGAAACTCGTTTCGAGGTTTATTAAACATGACATGGTCATCAATTTAAATAATTCAGAGACATCACATTTGTACTTCTCGACAATAATCTTACAACGTAGTAATTCCATTTCTTCATGATTTCAACATTGTAAGCTTATAGTTCGTTCAGTGAGGTATTTTACATAGGGAACTGGCATATGTTATTTGAAAATGATAAATGACCAATGATTTATGTTATGCCCTCATACAGCACGTCTATTGTCAAGCACAATATATCCAAACATTCCTTCATTACCAGCATTTTAAAATGGCGGCTGTACCGAAATCGGTGATAGTGGCCAAAACAGCGCTCATATTTGTAGAGTCACCGTGATATAAATGAAGAGATGAAATCAAAGTTTAATTGGCAAAGTCTGGCAGTGATGGAAAGCTACAAAACTGGTGTTCTATGAGTTCACATACATCAAATGCTGCTTTGCTTCACATTTGCTCGACATTTATCGCAAATTTCTGGAAATGGGCAATGTCGCGCTGCCGCAGACGGGGCGACTCCTTCCTTTAATATAATTGAACTAGGTGCTGTAGATAATGAACATAGAAGAATGCCAGCTTTCGTTTATAGACCTGACCACTGATGGTTTTACAACCATTTTCAGTAATAGAGCGCGAAGCCACTGCTGTGAACTGCAATAAAACTGATCACACTAATTACAACCATTTTCAGTAATAGAGCGCGAAGCCTCTGCTGTGAACTGCAATAAAACTGATCACACTAATTAGTTTCAGCTGTAGCCAGCTGGCAAAGTCGATAACATTGTATGTCCCATGCAGACAGTTTGTCTGGGGAAGTTGAAATAAAAAAGATTTGTACATGGACCAGTGCATGGTAATGTTACATTGTATCGTAATCTTGAACACAGGGTGCCAATCGTAAACTCTCATTTACAACTCGAGCCTCAGACAGAGCTAGTTTTGCCTTTGTACAAGCAGACTTTTTGGTCTTTATCAAGTAGCCTTGTTCAACACCAAAATGGCCACGGCTACTGCTGAAACTAATTAGTGTAAGCAGTTTTATTGCAGTTCACTGCAGTGGCTTCGCGCTCTATTACTGAAAATGGCTGTATTTGAATTACCAGGAAGTAACTTCAGATTCGGGTGTGTCTAACTTTATAACGCGTCGCTTAATCAACAACAGTAATTTCCAGGCTTCATTTGTGTGGCTTGTGTGTTTCTTTCTATGATTGTTGTCCCCCTCGCGGCTATGAAAATCGTATATTTCAGTTTCAGAGAATACAGTGACCAGCGTAAACTGGTTAAGTGTTTCATTGATTCATCATGTATTTGCTTGAATTCAATATATGTCATGGTTCGAGCTGGTGTTTGATACACCGACAATACACAAAGCAAGGAAGCAAAAACAAGTCATCGTCGATGATATCGTCCCCACCGACAATATTGTCACCCTTCAGGAAACAACTGCCGGATGACCATACTTTATAGTCTCGCGAAACCAACTGTGTGTGTGTGTGAGTTACGATATATTTTGTTTGTGAAATCTGAAATCTGAAAAAGCGGCTGTCCGGAAGCTAAGATTAATTATATCGATAACAAGTCAATGTGCATGTATGGTCTGTTGTAATTTTACATTATGTCACATTAAAACTAAATTTCCCCTAGGAATATGAAATATATCTCAACAACATGGCTACAACATGGCCGCAGAATGTATAGCGGATAAAAGGTCAAGTATACTTGTGCTAGCACAAGATGTAAGTCAACTCATTTCAGTCAAATCTGAGTGATTGCTAGAAATGAATGCGATAAAATACTGAAAAGTAGCCGAAAGACTTGGATATTTATTACCATTTATTACCAAGTGACACGGAGAGTTAATTGAAATAATTCAATTGAACGATAAAATATCATTAATTAATAATACCAACTTACAATTCTCTGGCGCTTTGAAGGTTTACCAGTTGTACCATCGACAGTAGAGGGTGCACGTGAACACTTTACTGATGGTTGTACCTCGGGACTAGATGACCAGAGAGCAAATTAAATATTGCAGTCATTGCTACCCGACTGAGAGGTCTTTCCGCGCAATTCTAAAGTTGCCATACCTCTGCACATGTTTTCACAAATGAACAACTTTATTTATTCGGCAGCTTGGTTTGCTTCCTGTTATCCATTCATACCAAAGTCCTGTGTCCATCAATGTAAGATTTGTTGAATGAAGTGATTCTTGAAAAGATGTAACATTTCACTGCAAAGTGTCAATAACAGTCACAAGCGCAACGGCTCAGTACTTAACCCTTTGAGCGCCAAAGTCAAGTTTTGTCTCATTTAAAAAATATATCCCAGTCACTTTTTAAAGATTTTTGCCAAACTTTTGATAAGAAACTGTAGCCTTTTAAATGTGATGACCATTTGGTTCAAAAGTATCAAAAAATTACAGAAAAATTCATAAAAATTTGTAAAATGTTGCACTAAAGTTTTTGTGGGAAAAATTACAGCACTCAAAGGGTTAAAACTGTTTTGACCAAAAGATGGTGGTTTGACACAGATCTCATGTGCACAGTCATATGCACAAAATCACGTGCGTTGAGGAAAGCAAAACAAAATGTCGGTTTGCCTTATATTAGTTTGATCAGCTTGCAAGCAGTTTCCCAGCGGACAGTAAGACATATCTACCCATCAGAGTCGCCGTCGACAAAAAGTGGGTAAATATCGAGAACAAAATGCCATCCCCGCACAGACTGAATTGCTCACGAATGACTGATAGACTCAAGCGAAGTTTGTGGTGCTTATTAGTCCCCACGGACACCGTCCGGGGGGACTTATAGGTTTGGTCATGTCCGTGCGTGCGTCCGTGCGTGCGTGCGTGCGTCCGTCCGTGCGTGCGTCCGTCCGTTCACGCAGATATCTCAGAGATGCCTGGAGCGATTTCATTCAAACTTGGTACAAGGATTACTCCTTATGTCATACAGATGCACGTCGATTTGTTTTGTGATACGATCCAATATGGCCGCCAGGCGGCCATTTTATTACGATTTTTTCATGTACAGAGCCATAACTCAGGCATGTTCCAACTGATTTTATTCAAAGTTGGTACAAGGACATTGACCAATGTCATACAGATGCACGTCAATTTGTTTTGTGATACGATCCAATATGGCTGCCAGGCGGCCATTTTATTACGATTTTTCACGTACAGAGCCATTACTCAGGCATGTTTCGACCGATTTTATTCAGAGTTGGTACAAGGTTATTGCCCAATGTCATTGATATGCACATCAATTTGTTTTATGATACGATCCAATATGGCCGCCAGGCGGCCATTTTATTACGATTTTTTCATGTACAGAGCCATTACTCAGGCATGTTTCGACCGATTTTATTCAGAGTTGGTACAAGGACATTGACCAATGTCATAGATATGCACGTCAATTTGTTTTGTGATACGATCCAATATGGCTGCCAGGCGGCCATTTTATTACGATTTTTTCACGTACAGAGCCATTACTCAGGCATGTTTCGACCGATTTTATCAGAGTTGGTACAAGGTTATTGACCAATGTCATTGATATGCACATCAATTTGTTTTGTGATACGATCCAATATGGCCGCCAGGCAGCCATTTTATTACGATTTTTTCATGTACAGAGCCATTACTCAGGCATGTTTCGACCGATTTTATTCAGAGTTGGTACAAGGACATTGACCATGTCATAGATATGCACGTCAATTTGTTTCATGATACGATCCAATATGGCCGCCAGGCGGCCATTTTATTACGATTTTTTCATGTACAGAGCCATAACTCAGGCACGTTTCAACCGATTTTATTCAAAGTTGGTACAAGCTTATTGACAAATGTCATAGCTGTGCACGACAATTTGTTTTGTGATACGATCCAATATGGCCGCTGTGCGGCCATTTTATTACGATTTTTTCATATACAGAGCCATAACTCAGGCATATCTCAACCGATTTTATTCAAAATTGGTACAAGGACATTGACCTATGTCATACATATGCACGTCAATCTGTCTTGTGATACGGTCCAATATGGCCGCCAGGCGGCCATTTTATTACGATTTTTTCATGTACAGAGCCATTTCTCAGGCATATCCGCATGTTTCAACCAATTTTATTCAAAGTTGGTACAAGGACATCGACCAATGTCATAGCTATGCACATCAATTTGTTTTGTGATGCGATCCAATATGGCCACTGTGCGACCATTTTGTTACGATTTTTTTCATGTCCTGAACCATAACTCAGACATGTATCAAGCGAATTCATTCAAAAGTATTTTTATCACAGACCTAATGAAGAGGACTCTATCCTCTTTGAGGACCTGTAATCAAAATACCCATTAACAAGTGGGGACTGTGTCATCAACGATGACTTGTTTTTTATATTTCATAGCTCATCCAGTAAAATATTTTACTTTGCAGACTAGATCATTATGACTTAAGAGGATTGCAGCACCGGTGAATAATTAAGCAATAAAGTACACCCAGCGATGGTATACCACAAGATTTTGACCAGTTCACGACATATATGCACGAGCGATAGCGAGTGCATATATGAAGTGAACTGGTCAAGTGGTATACCGTCGCTGGGTGTGATTTATTGCTATTATATCATAACAGTATATTGAAATTTTAAATTCTGGCCTGGATCGTCAAAAACGGATTTTTGCTCAAGCCGAGAGCTCGCGCGTATGCCAGCCGTGGTATATCGCGAATATACCACGGCTCTTTTCGCGTCTCGACCAATCAGACGGCTGTGTTTGCGCCATCAATATACTGGTATGATATAATTATAATTTAGTCACGTTTACCTCAGCAGGCCGGTCTATATCTAGCCGAGATGTAAACAGAACAGTAGAGGGATTTCCTTTCAGTCTGCGAAGAGTTGACGAAATGCTCCTTCCTGTAACTACAAAATCAACTTTGGCTGCAGAGAAACACAATCAACACACCGTCATGGTAACACATTCGCTGCTGTTTTCCTTGTGCATTATTTCTATGCTACTCAGCCTCGGCACATGCTTCAACGTGGACACCAGTAACCCAATAGTCTTTCGTGGACCAGGTTTATCGGATGCCTACTTTGGGTACACGGTTTTGGAACACACAAATAGCCAGGGACAATGGTAAGAACATCGAAACCAGGAAAATATGTTTCCATCACAAGCACGTTGAAGGGATGTTTACTTGCATGTGTCCTGTACACTGATATTCCTAATTATGTGCATGCACATATTGTTGGTCTTGTTCACATCCTCTCTCTCTCTCTCTCTCTCTCTCTCTCTCTCTCTCTCTCTCTCTCTCTCTCTCTCTCTCTCTCTCTCTCTCTCTGTTTCTCTCTCTCTCTCCCTCTCTCTCTCTCTCTCTCTCTCTCTCTCTCTCTCTCTCTCTCTCTCTCTCTCTCTCTCTCAAGAAACGAGGAATTTAATGTAAGCAAATCAATTATGATAGACTATAGATATCTGTATTTTTTACTGTTTATGAATTTTAATTTGGTAAATCTTTACAATGACTGACTTTCCAGACATTTCAATTAAATGGTGTGAAGTAAGTATGTTTCGTAATGTAATCTCCCTTCCCAGTCCTGATATTGATATCCGGGAAAATGTAATAAAATATCATCTCTTTAATCTTTGAATGTTTTCCCTCTTGATTAAAGACAATGTTTCATAAATAAGTCATAAATAAGTAGAGACCTCTGGTACAACATTGACGAAGTGTTTTCAATATTATTCATATCATGTTGAAAAAAATACGTACTGATGTATACCATTCTAAACAAATGGTCTGGATATGGTCTCAGACAACTTTTAAACATTACGACCTGCGCAGATTTCTCAATTTTTATTACAATGGACAAAACAGGTTTGGTTACATTGAACTTACTGCGAATGTAGCTAAAAGGCATACTGTATCTAAATTCCATTCATAGCAAGGCAGTATTGCTGAAGGCAATGATTGCTTTTGTAAGTGCTGAGTATCTAGGGATCTTAAGAAATATACTGAAGGTAGCAACATACCTTATAGACACTATCAGATTTTTTTATTTTTTCTCGGTTATAAAAGTTCAAAACCCCAATAAAGTATATATTTTCTGAAAGCCCTGATATTGGGAAATCTGACCTTGTACAGTACACAGTCATCATTTGCATAATAGTCAAGGGACAAGCGTTTTTCTAAACCTACCAAAAATCTGTTTTTCCTCCCTTCAGCGAACACGCTGCACGATTTCCCGTTGAAATTTGTGCATTGACAAGCATTGGTTATATCCTTTAAATCGGTGTCTGGGATTTCCTTTATGTGCCTTTGTTTTCTGTCATGCACTAAGGTGTTAAGACTAAGGTGCTTTTCAAGGAATTGTAATTGTCGCGTCATATAATTTGAAGGAGACTCGGAGAAAAAATAGCAGACACGGATTTGAATTGTATTGCTAAGGCTTGTAAATGCATAAATTTCAACCGGAAATCGTGCAGGATATTCGCCAAAGGTTGGGGGGGGGGGGACCAATTTTTGGAAAGTTAAGCAAAACGCTTGTCATGTGACTATTCTGCAAATAATGACTGTGCACTGTGCAAGGTCGGATTTCCCAGTATCAGCGCTTTCAGAAAATATATAACTTTATTGGGGGTTGGGACTTCTATAACTGAGAAAAAAAATAAAAATCTGAAAGTGTCTATAAGGTATGTAGCTACCTTAAATAGTTTTGACTGATGTTATCGCACCACATTCGGGTGTTATTGCCAAGAAATGTTCTCGCCACAAGAGGTGTGGCAGATTTCTAGTTCCCCTTTCAACGTTAAAAAGAGCATCTCACATTTACAAGCAACAGTCAGTCTCTTTTAAATTATGACTTGCTGTGTTTTGTCTTTTGGCGTAGTGTTTTTGAAAATGTCAACTCTCGCAACTTACACTTAATTGAAAATGCAAGGTTGATATATCCTAAGTCACTGGTGTAGAGCTTGTCAAAATTATGCATTTGTTGGCTGTCAAACCTCGATTGCATGCTTCGAGTTTCAACGTATACATTTCTCGTTAGAGTCTTTTGTCAATGATACAAATGGTACACACATACACTGTGTGTGTAGGCTGTGTTGGCAAGCTGAATACTGGACAGTTCAACATGCTGTAGGGAGTAGAACAAGAACACAGTTGTATAAACTGAACAAAAATTCTCAAAATTATCAAAGTTAATGCAGCTGCCGCTTATGGGCAGTGTCACTATCATGTACTGCCCTGCTACTGCAGTGTCACTGTCACTGCATACCTGAGCAGTGATAGAGATAGCTCTGACTCTAATGTACATGTTAGTTGAAGAAGTGTTTGGGTCAAATGACGCTCATGACAGTAATACATATATAATACACATAATATCAGGCCAGAGAGCAACACATGGAAGACTTTGAGACTTGAAAAGTTATCAGGGATTTTTGAATTCTGGCATATGAGAATAATCAAATATCAAAGAAAAAAGATGGAGGTCACCATGCTTGATTTTCTAAATTTTCACATTCTCCTCGTAAAATAATACAAAAGTAAAACTTTGAACAGTAAAGACTAATTTAAAGGAAAAAATGTGTCACAAAATGGATTTATTTTTAAACCAAATTTGCCGTTACTACAACCAAATTCCAGAGACTAAGACGTTTATTTGATGTAATATTTTAATCTTCCAGCATTGTCAATTTTGAGTAGTATCTGAGTAATATATGTCTTATACTTAAGAAACAAACTGTTTGTTAGTCACTGTGCTCAGTTTTTTACAATATGGCAATTAGCCAGAATTCACAATTTGCATACTCTCTCGTGATCGTCACTTTTTGTGCTCTTCAGCAGTTGGCATTGACCTGGCCAGAGTCGGATTAACTCAAGTCGGCTGAGACTTTGATAAATTCAAAAAGTTCACTGACGCGTTTAAAAATGAATCAGTTTCAGAATTGCCTTGGAATATGACTCTACAAACTGCTAATAACAGGTAGTGTTGATCCTCCGTTAGCAGAACTGCGCAATACATGTTTATTTTTTCTGCGCGCGTATCCCTTACAAATATGCGGGCTTGTGATAGTTGAGAGGGACTTGAAAAATTTTGATCATATAGAGGGGAATTTGAAATTTTTTGAGGGTATTGAGGAGGATCTGGAAAAATGAGGTTTCAGTCGCGATTCCTCCAGTTCATCTCCTCGTTATTTATGAAAGCAGCCTTAACGTACATCAAAAGCAACTATGTTCTTCCCAAAAGTCATTGTCAAATTGAGACCCCTTGAGGTCTGCGACAAAGTCCTTGTTTCTGTATCTGTAATAGCTGGTGTGTTTTCAGGAAGCCTGTAAGCTAAAGTTCTCATCCTTTATGGCATTCCCCTGCCAATGTCAAGAGGTAAGCTCATCAACCATCTTCCATGATAGAACATGGTTGTCCATATGAAATATAATGGCCTGCTATTTTGGTATTACTCTAGCATGTTTTAATGTTCTATTTAAAAAAGTATTTACCTGTAAAGGCAGAAGGAGCATAGCAAAATTCATCTCGATGTTACAATTTTAAAGCGGTCTTGTCGTTCACAGGGTCCTGGTCGGCGCTCCAAGAGATAAATCCACATACTCACCCAAACTGGAAAGACCGGGGGCCATTTATAAATGCAAGGTTCGACATCCATATGATTGCGAACCAGTCAAAGTGGACGATACAGGTAAAGTATTTACCAATGGCGGAGAAGATCCTGCTATGTTTGTAGATTTCAGGCAAATATGATTTCGACATGTTCACAAACATTTAGGTCATGGTAGAAACATGAATACACGTTTGAGGCTTTGGGAAATTATCCTTCAGAAAAAGACATTTCACCCGTAGAGGTAGAATGCGCCGCAGGGACCAATATTCAGACTAACAACCCTTTACAATTCTTTTCTGGTCTACCACTTGTGGGGCTAATTTTAAAGCTCTTGGTGTGAGAAAACTTTGAACAGTCTTAGTTTTATCGAAAACCGGGATGGCGGTCATTATGAATTTCAGATTTTTGGTAGTTTACTTCTCTAGTACTAAAATTTGCGCGATGACCAGTGCATGTTTGAAAGATTGCTTGAGGAAAGTTTAAGCAAAATTTAAGTATTTCACTTTCCAGGCGCATACCACCTTCATATAAGGGAAGTTTTCTGTTTTCTTTGAAAAGAGTGACATGGTAAAAATTCACAACGTTGCTCGAATGAATTCCTTATTTAATCGTATTCTCGAGATGTCCATTGCAAACATTGATTCCACTATCTATGCACTTTGTACTTATAGTTGTAACAGTAAGAAAAATGACTGTATCGAGAAACAAAAAAAAATCATTTGAATGGGATATTTTGGCAACCATTTATAACTTGAAATATGCATTTGATTTTACTTTCACAAACATTTCAAAAACTAATGACCGTCAATTAGATCTACCGGGAGATGCTTCAAAGGCCATATATTCCGGTGTACTTTAATACTAAGAATGCCTTTTGAACTGCAGAACTACACTTTTCTTCAATCCAAAGCAAAATATTAAAATTGGACGTTTCAAAGGACGTTTCAAAAAGTATATTATGAAAATTAATGACACTCTATCGACAGGTAACGAAGCCTTCAGTAGATCGAGTTATAAAAGCGAGCAGTGGATTGGAGTTTCGATGACCAGACAAGAGACAGGCGACAGTAATGTTACTGTGAGTTCACCGATGATATTTAGCAGGATTCATAATATACCATTGGCATCGCTTAACGATAGAGCATGACATGCATCTAAAATGATACTCAAAGTCCATCAAATAGGCGTAAAATCAACCGAGGTCTTGGAAGAAACAACATACCGGCGGATGGCCGGAGCCTATCACCGAGCCCCCGCAAGTGTCCTTAAAACTCAAGATTCAGTAAAATATTTCTGGACATACATAGCACATTTTGCATGTGGATAATCTCCATTGTGTCGACCAATGACGGAAAATGATAATCTGTTCAGAAATTATCATTTTATACTTGATCCAATGTCAAATACCTAGCTTGCGGACTTTATGCTTTTTTGTAACAAATTTGGATATAATGAAAGTCATTCACTTTTTCAGGTATGCGGTCATCGCTTTGCGGTCTATGTCGAAGATGCTCATTATCTTGTTCCCATTGGCGTTTGCTACATTCTTAATGCAAACCTAGATTTCGCTTCCATAAGAGCAGTAAGCCCCTGCTTTGGAGGTACGGCATCAGATCATATATAGTCCCTTTCGCGGATAACCAATATGTTGAACACAAATCTTATAGCCGTAAAGTCCTCGCAAGAAAGCCGTTCAAGGTGAAATCTGTCCGATGAAGTTTTCCTTGGAGTTAGCTTAAAGATATACTGTCACCTGTTCCAATTTTGCCACAGTTACCATAGAAAGAGAAAATCTAACCAATCACAGATTTTAAGCGGGTGGCCGCTTTTAAAAAGCAGCGCCCTCACGTTGACAGTTTGAATACCAAGGAACGCCCCTTTGACCATATATGGGCATATTTAGACTACAGGTGACTGTATACCTTTAAAACATGCAATTTTATTGCGTATTACTGGGAAAGAGTTCTGCGGACTAACCTATTGGCCGGAATAAGATGATATTCTGTACTAGAATTGTCAACAGAATTGTAAATCGCAATAGCACTAAGGCGAGTTGTAGTTATGGGAACGCAGTTAGGGGGAGTTTCTCCATAGGATATCATACAACTTGATGGAACTTGCAAACGAAATAGCAGGAAGAGGAAATATGTCCCCCTCAATTTGGACTGTCGCGAGAGGCCTTATGTTTTCTTTCTATATTTTAATATTTTTTTCAGAAACGTCTATACACTTGATCCCATGTACACTGAAATTTATCTGTATAAATTTTGCGAAACCTGCTCGTTTGGTGTCCCTTTAATAATGTATAAGGAATTGTAGTTGTAGCATGCTGAAATAAGTCATATACATGGTGTTGCAGTGAGCATGGTGAGTCCACTTATAGATACTTGCCTGTTGTCAGTGTAAGGGACGAAAACTGTTCCGAATTGCTGTTATTGCTATCTGTTACATCAGAGTTTGAAATGAACTTTCAATGTCTGCAGAACCAATTGCAAGAAAAGGACGTGTATGGTTGGGTTGGTGTCAGGCTGGTTTGAGTTCACATTTCGTGTCGAAGTCAAAGATATTGCTACTTGGTGCTGTTGGAGCGAAGGATTGGGAAGGTGAGTATATCGAACCATGTATAGCCAGTAGATGGCAGGCAGTGTTAGCCGCTTACATTGGATTACGTGTGGAAATGCAGGAAAATATAATTGTAATGTTGTTATTTGCTATAAACCTTCAGAGCAGACTCGCAACAAGAATCAATATCGTAAAATGTATTCAAAAAGAAATGTCTCCGCGCTGAGTCCCTGATAAATCAACAAAATTATTTGTTCCTGTACACAAAAACCTCTGAAAACGTGCTAGCTCAGCAGTTATAGGTTTTGATAAAGCTATCATTTTTAGATGTAGTTAGCAACCAATTTAATGTAGTCCTTCATCATGATGTCATTGTTAGAGGATCGTTTAAGAAATATACAATGAAAGAAAATAGATGCTTATGCTTGGCACTCGGCTATAGTTATAACTGTTACGTACATGCTATGATTAAAAGAATGCAGTGTCACAGAAAATATTTAGATAAAATAATATTTTATAATGATTTATGCAACGTAAAATTGATATACTTTTCACGTCGATCCATTGCCATCATCATGGTCATGTTCGTGTGAATGTGTGACCATCATAACTTTACTATACCACAAATCAACATTATCTTTCGGACAGCTAGAGTGCGGCAGAGAATCGAAAAGTTATTTGCTTCTATTTGTAATTTGCTTTTGTGTCTCAATATTGTTCACTAGATCATTATTGATATCTTAATGTGAAACGCTACTTTTAGATTTTTCAATTCACACTTTCGGTCAGAAGAACTAAGCCTAGTGCAATTTTGATCATATAAAAACCGGATTCTCGGGATTGAGTGTTTTTTAGGGCAGCGCTTGATTCCGGATTGTCGATACCGACCGTTTGGTATACAGTATCCGATTTCTTTCACGTACACCATAGGTGCTATAAAAGGGTGGAATAAAGCGGAGTGATCAGGCGGAGTAGGTACTAATCCGAAAACCTGTGATTCTGGACCGTCACTTGCAAGGGGCAAATAAAGTTAGTGTTTAACTTGACTTACCTTTCAAATGAGAACAGAGGGCTGACGAGATGTAAACAGTAATTGTCAACAAAAACTAAAGATTTGGGACTTCCGTTACACAATTCAGCATTTTAATTCACGCGAGCAGTGTAAGCGTTAAGGGTAGCTTCTAAATGTTATATATTCGCGGCTACCTGTTTTCAATAATGAATTTTGTCGTCTCGATGCGTGTTTTTACCAATGGATTGAGTAAAACTTATTTTTAAGAAATCCACTTTGATCAATAAAGTTATCAGTGATAAATATAGCAAAGCTTTTTGCAAAAGTGTTGGGGATTTAATAAAATTGATTGAACTATAAACCAAAGCTGTAGGCGATTGTCTTGTTATTCATGCTTATTGAAAGTACACCGGCTTCGAATAAGTGTCTCAACGTTTTATTTTTGTCAGGGTGATTCGGCTAAAACCTCACACCACAATATCCCTATAATGTCGTTTAAGTAATCAGCCGTAACATGACTTTACAAAAACGTGATAAAAATGGATTGTATATTAAATTAAGGTAGGACAGATTGTTGATATAAATAAACACACTGAGAGAGAGAGCTATACTGTATAAAATTGTTTTCCCCAGACGAAATTCTAAATTTTGGCAATTTCAAGTCCGATAAACATATGACAGAAATCAGAGTGTTTGTTGAATTTCTAAATTCATTCTGCACTTTCTGCACGTTATTGTGGGTGTAGCCCTTGTGCGTCTGACGAAAGACATTGACGATATGCTCAACTCCTTTCAATCAACGCCATAACGGTAGACACTACACAGGAAGAGATCGCGCATGCTACGCCTGCTAATTTTCCACAGGCAAAATGAAGAATAGCACAGAATCTCACATCCTAGAAAGTTCTCTCACTGGATGAACCGTATTTAAGGAATTGTCACAATAAAAACAAATACCTGTATTTTTACTGAAAGTAGCCGTGGACACACAGTCTAAGTTCAAAAGAGAGAATTGACGAACCAATACATGGGCGCCATTCGAACACGATAGATTATATGTATACGGCTACATTTCCCGCTATAGCAATCGCCTTAAATCTCCATTCAACTTCGATTTCCCCAAATAGGTTCAATACTTTCAGTTGAAGAAACTACAGCAAAAGTACACGTTAAGGAATGGTATTCTGACAATGCGACAAAAAGAAGTTACTACTCAGGTAAGTAGATTGCAAATTGCATCATTGCCTATGTGTACTTGTTTCTGAAGAAGTCCAATGTTGTTTTCTTACCTATTTCAAATTTGTCAAATTAACTGCGGTATCTTTTGAAGAATAAATATACACTGCATAGTGTCACTTGCATGAAATGTGAATCTGCTCAATTTGCACATTTTATGTCATGTCAAAGCTATGCTAAGCAATGAAAGCATTAACAATTTCAATTGTTACACAGACTGAGGGTAAAATTGCTCGAAAGGGAGATTTCTTCACAAAAGAGAAAATCGTAATCTTGACAGGTCAGTCAAAATACATGTAAAATCTCGACATGGTCTCTGGATCGGAAGATTTTCTAGTGTGCCTTGCAAAAGCAAATTGCATCATTGCCTATAATGAAATGGGGAACTTGTAAGTCTTATGAACATAAGAATGGATCATCGGGCGTTCTCCCTGACCTTAGCCGACAGCTGTTACAGCTTGGTAGACTAAGTTTCCATGCGTAAGCTCTCTTCTCCGTAGAAAGGAGAGAGTTTACCATGACATTCCTGGATTCGTATGTTTTCCCACACAGTACAACAACAACATCCATTCAAGAATCAGACCCTCATAGATTTTCGTGTTTTTGTAAAGACAGGTGAAGATATTAGAGCTCCTTTCTCAATGAACAGACCCCGTAATGCGTTTTGAGTAGAGATATTGGATGCGTTTTGGTAGCATCTCGAGATATTTTCAAATATGTCGATGTTATGGACAGCGTCAGAGTTTATTACAGTTTTAACTAGCAGGCCATTATAACTTTAATATTTATTTGTACGAGATAGATCGCCAGCAACAATGCAGTCACAAATTTACCTACGCTGTTTTGCTGAAAATAGTTCTGCTCCCTTTATACTCAGTTGTTAATGTATTGTTTGATTCAATAGCAATCACGGTTATGTGAATGAGAATCATTTAGACAGTAATCTGGTGAAAGACTGTTTTTGAAGAAATTCCATCAGATAGAAAGGAGAATTGTAGGTAATGCATAATTGAACCACAATATTGATCAGGGATTAAGGTAAAATTGCCGTTCTTTTCATACAATAATTGTATACAAATCATTTAATCATAAGATTATAACTTGTGTAGAGGCCATTACCTCTCTTGGTAGCATCTCGAGATATTTTGGTGATTTAGTTTTCATCCTTGTGCTGATTGCATCGTGTATAAATGCATTTTCTATTCTCAATACTGTCGTGGAAGTATGTTTCTACTCATTACTCTCCCTTGAAAAATCATTCATATCAAACAGCCCTCCCAACTAAATATACCACACGGGTCATCATTATAGTATGGATGGGTGCACCGCATTGGCACTTCCGTTGATTTAAAAATAGTGTATTAATCAATAGTACGAGAGCTTCGATAGGTACGGTGATGAATACAGCACCCTGATTCTCCACCATTGGTAAAAGTAAGGTATAAAACTTTTTAGCAGAAAATTTTCCTTGGATGAAATAAAGTATTCGTTGCCTTGAAAGATTTAGTAATCGACGTAGCGTCTCTTGAAATATTCCACAGTCGCTCGAGAGCTATTCAGCGCTTGGACTATTCGCCCCATAGACGAGTATACAGAAGCGAGAAATACCCCAAGTCAGGAAACAGAATGGCTATAAAAACCGCGCCATGTAACATTCCGTGTCCGATTTCACTGTGAAAATTAGCAAGTTCATCTATCATGCAACCGTCGATCGTTCCCTATCATTCTAAAATTTCATACCCGATACTTTATCTGATTCAAAAACGCTTGTTTCGTGTGATTTTCGGCCGAATTCGACGGACACCTCGCCAAAACCTGGGGGTGAGCAACATTCCGGTCACCTCTTGGGTACCTCCACTTTACTGACGTTGGCGCCGCCTACCCATGAGGGATGACTGGAATGTTGCTCACGCTTATGTTTTGGCCAGGTGTCTCTCGAACTCGGCGGAAAATCACAGGAAATGAGCATTTTGTAAGCAGATGAAGTATCAGGTATGAATTTTCGTGTGATTTTCGGCCCAGTTCAGAAGACACGTCGCCAAAACATAGGGCATGAACAACCTTCCAGTCACCCCTCATGGGTACGCGGCGCTAACGTCAGTAAAGTGGAGGTGCCCAACGTCCACTGTAAGGTGACCGGAATGTTGCTCACGCTTATGTTTTAGCGACGTGTCCGTCGAATTCGGCCGAAAATCACACGAAACGAGCGTTTGTGAAGCAAATCAAGTACCAGGTATGAATTTTGAGAATGATAGGGAACGGTCGACGGTTACATGATAGATGAACTTGCTACTTTTCACGGTAAAATCGAACGTCGAAGATGACATGGTGGCACAATCCCTATACGAAATAGCCATTTCATTTCCTGACTTGGGGTATTTCTCGCTTCTGTATACTCGTCTATGGGGCGAATAGTCCCAGCGCTGAATAGCTCTCCAAACGACTGTGAATATTCTTAAAAAAACGATTATGGTGCATACTTAATATTTATTTTACAGTCATGTATGCTTCCAAATAAGAACCAGCTTACAAAATAATGCTTTTCAAAAATGAATGGAAACAAACAATGTAATGGATGCGTCTCAAAGGATATACTATAATTTAACTATCTCAAATTTTATTAAATCATAGCATAAGACCACGAGAAATTACATGATACTAGTTGAAAACAATTATTTTAGAGAGAATTTGATCTGGCCTTTAGAAAGAGAGATAAACAGCTGTTATCAGTTTCGATTTAGCAAAATGAAAAGCAATATGAGACATATTCATTTTAATCCCAAACTTTCTATATATTCAACGCTTTATATGCTACGACCGACAATTGCAATTTATCTTTCACACCCTCTTTCTCTCTGTCTTTCTATCTCGAAAGGATATTCAATGAGTTCCGGTCACTTTTTATCACCTGCAACACAGGAGGGAGTGACAGGCGCCCCCAGGGCTTACCAGCGTGGCGCTGTTTTTATAATTGAGACGGATACGGGAAACTTCGAGATCGTGAGAGAACTCAGAGGAGATCAGGTGATTATTAAACGTCCAAAACGACTATAGTATCTTTACAGCAACATATACACGAAGAAGAAATTATGTTTGTGTAGACGCTTGGAGAAAAAATAGAGCATTTGCTCTCAATGATGCTTAATAATGAACACCCTATCCGTCTGTATACAGGGACAGCCATCAGTCGACTTTAGGAAATTGTAACGCAAGGGGTTTCTGCGTAATAAATATTCGTATTTTGAACATGTTGATAAGAATTTGAAGGGTAAAAATGCTAGAATAACTTCCCTCCACAACAATTTGGAAAATATTCCCTTTCTTCTAATTAGTTTCTCCGTATCCCCTTTTCTCACCATCAGCTTCCCCGATACAAAAGTTCACACTTTCATCTTTTTCACGTTCCCTTTCCTTGCAACTCTCAAACTCCCCTAAGAAAATGAATCTTACTACCTGTCCATAAGAGTGAGCTTAAGTCTCATATGGAGCAAGAGAATGAAATTTCCCTGGCCAATAAATTAAGGAAAATTGTCCTCATAATGATATGGAACAATGCCTGCTCAACAAGAAACGGTTTAAGCCAAAGTACTTTTTGCATGCACACAGTTTGTCTGCACCCGAGTGGCCACGATGAAAATCGACAATATGGAACATGTCCAGTCACCAACTTTAAGGATTTTCATGAGAACTTCCCCCTTACTGTATAGTAATTAATAAACAAGAATTCAGGATTGATTAAATGTCATTTCGTTTTCAGATGGGTTCATATTTTGGAAGCGCTGTATGTGCCATTGATTTAAACAGTGACGGTCTGTCTGATTTATTGGTTGGGGCCCCGTTGTATGCCACAACTGTGGACGAAGGCAGAGTCTATGTCTACATAAATCGTGGTGTGGTGAGTCGGAATATCCTTGTAAGAAATATGAGAATTGTTAATGCAAATCTACTGATATTGACCCGTTATCAATATTAGATATTCATCGATTAAACAGCGCTCTCTCTATATATAATTGACGTCCACGTATCCTTTAAACTCTTTTTCATAGTATGTTCTTTGAAAAGGCCATTTTCAACAACGGATAGGAATTTAACCCTGGTTAATTTAAGATAAAAAAATCTGAGACACACTTTGGAAGAGCGTTGTGACAGCTTGCATTGAAGCGAGTTTGAGTAAGATATTTTGAAGTTTTGAGAGACAAAACATAGGGAGAACCGATTTTTGAAAGGTTATGCAAATTACCTCTCACGTGATAGTTATGCAAACAATGGTAACACTGTGGTTACCAAAATGTTGCCTATGTCTAGGCTTTCAGAAAATGTATAATTTACAGGAGTTTTGAGCTTTTTAACCACCAGAGAATTGTTAGATAAAAAAGGTCAATTTCTTGTCTTGGAACCTTAAGAGCAACGTGCGTCTTTTCCTGTCAATTGCAATAAGAGAAGCTAAACGGCGGCGAGTGCATTGAGAGTGTTTACTAACACAGTGTTACGGGAAACTGCGTCTTTGTCTTCTCGATATGTTACACTGTTTAGAAATCTGTTGTAATGGCTACAAGATTGCATTGACAAATATAGATAACCATCTTTTATTTGTTCCCATATACTATTTGCGCATTAGATCAGATCCTCGTTTAACTTCAAAAGTCGTACTTGGTCAACGAAATAAAGTTGAAAATAACCAGTGGGATGGTATGACGAATGGCAAATACTTGGGTGAAACATGTCCATGGACGTGATACTTTTACACGAGAGAAAATGTGCAGGGGACAGATATGTATCTCATAATATATGCGTTTTCCCCATTCAGAGTGTTCTAGAACAGACACCTTTTCTTTTACGAGGTTCTGATGTGCCACAAGCCAGATTTGGGAGTGCCATTGCAAATATTGGTGACATCAATATGGACGGTTTTAAAGGTTAGTTGCAAGAGGGATTATAGCCACAGTAATTTAGTGTGTCGGGTGGCCAATGTAGAAATGTGCACGTGCACAATATTCCGATAGAGATGTGATCAAAACAGGTTGGAAAGATATTTGTATTCGATGTATGTTACGATCAAAAGCTTTGTGAAATCTCAAAACAGGTTTATACTATACAGGAGGATTCATATTATACTTTTAAACTTACGGGACATAAATTTTTACCGATATATAAGTTATTGTTATATTTATCTAGATGTGGCAATTGGTGCTCCATACGAAGGGTCCGGAGTTGTCTATATTTACCACGGAATACAATATGGTATTACCAGCTACTACGTCCAGGTACATGAACATTTCCTTGTAACATTTTTAGCTATAAGCACAAACAAAATCAGATGGTTGTCTTGCCTTTGTATGTTATTCCATTTGTTACAATGTTATAGTGGTTGAATTGTGTGCTAGACTCATGGCCATGGCGCTTCTATATGGCATGATATCCTAATACCCTTAATATATCTTCATCTAGGCCATTAAGGGTGAAAAGGTCGTTCCTGGCATCCAGTCTTTTGGGATATCGATATCGGGTGGATTGGATTTGGACGGAAATGAATACCAAGACATTGCAGTTGGCGCTTATATCAGTAACACTGCAATTCTTTTAAGGTAAGATAACAAAGTAGCACTGATATCTAAATAATATTTTGTTTGATGAAATAATTTTGATCAAATGTTCATGGTATTCTCTGATGACAATTGCATTAGTTTTGATAATAAATATCACACAGCAGCGAAGGTATGTTCATATATACTTTATTTTACTATCACGGTTGTAAAACTTCACGGCAAATGCCGCATTCCTTGTGGAATTACTTTGCAGAATTTGCAACTTTAATATTGATTACCTACCAGGTAGTTCATGCGTATTGAAATGTCGTTTAAATGACCCACTCCGTATTGTCTGTAAAATGAATTTCAGAGCAAGACCACTTATCGATGTATATCCTGAATTAAGTATCAGTCCCGATAGGATAAACCCAAATATAACCGTGTGTCCATTCAATCACCGAAGTGTCAATTGCACCATTGTCAGTCTATGTATGGAATACTATGGAAGGTCGTTGACAAGGAAAATTTGTAAGTACAGCAAGGAAAGTGTGGATTCAATGTGGATATTACACGTGTTTCACGGGTAACATGCACGCTTGACCATAATCAGTCGACGCATACTATCACTTCGTCCGACTTCAATGACCAAGCCCCGCCCTCTTTGGTCATTTCATCTTGGGATTGAAGAGATCCAGTTCGAATGTGGAACCTTAAATAATTGTAATATTTAAAATCTATTGAGAACTGACAGTGTATAACAGTATAAACAGTAGTTCTGAATTGAAATACAGTACAAGTATAGTTTATCAACCATCAACACAAATTTAAATTCTTCATTTACACATTCACTCTCTGTTTTTCTAGTCCTGAACGTATCTTTTCAATTGGAGCGTTTCAAAGTAAAGCTTGATCAAGCACCCCGGGTGAACTTTGTAGACAATGGTGCCGTTGTTGGTACATCCTTGACGGATATTGTAACCTTGAATGGTGGAAAACGACGATGTCGTTCCTACGAAGTCCAAGTCGAGGTAGGGGATATATACAACTTACAACATGATATAGTTTTTTAGTTTCCAGCATTGCTCAACGTAGTTAAATTATTGTAACCCCAATTTCTGGTGCAAATTTCAAATCCCGAACAGAGTTTTCTCTGAATATGGTTTTGCTAAGGCACAATCTCACTAAAAAATGATATGGGCAGTGTAATCGTCATTGAAGACACTCAAGAGTGCCAAACGAGGTTACCGTGTAGTTTCACTTAGTGACATCGACAAGAGAGGACGGTCCGTGTGAACATGTTGACGGTGCTCTTGGTACGACCCGGTTGTACATAGATTTATATATGTTTATATGTTTATTTCACATCACACACGTCCGATTATAAATGGCATACCAAGTCTGTAAGAACCGACAACCAAATGAATGACTCGCATCCTTCTCGAATTCCACAGAAAGACATTCATGATTATCTGACTCCAATACCGATTGACATGTCCTATGAACTCGTGACACACTACAAGAGAATGACAATATGCAGGGATATATGTCCAATGCTCAATGCCAGCAGGAGGACAACGATACATACTGCAGTAAGTTTTCGCTAATGGATGATTCGACGAATAACTTTTTTCATTGTTAACAAATTTTGCTATGTAAAAACTGATTTTAAATAGCTAAAAATTTATCAAAGATGAGTAATATTTAATTTTAACACGGTTGGGACCAATTTGGGAGAATTGGATCTTCACATTGTTCAAATTTATAAAGATGTTAGGTGCTGTCGCCCGCTTCTTTTTGTTACGGTTCGGCAATTTCTCTGAGGGATTTAGCTCGACGAGAGGTACAACAGTAGAGACGCCGCAAGTTGAAGTGAATGACCCTTGTTGATACGTAGCTGAATTGGACCAACGAACAGTCTGCCGAGGCAAGGGGACACCTTAACTCACAAAAGTCTCAGCCTCCCCTACAAAGTATTGAGTCTTAAGTCTAACCAAAAGCCTCCTAGAGTCTCCAATAGCCTTTGAAAGTACCTGAAGGTCTACGAAAGTCTACGAAAGTTTACCTATGCACATCAAAACTTCACATTAAATAGACAATTTTAAAGGTATATCTGAACATGTAAAATGCATCACAGGAAGTATACGTACATTGGCTGAAAAGTATGAAAAGTACAATGATTGGATAAGCATTGAAATCCCAAATACTTGATTGGGAGAATGTTTTAAAGATATACATAATTATTCTGCTGACTCGGCATAGCAACCGACGCTATTTTTTGTATTTATGATATTCTCGTGATAAAATGTCAGCTCCTAAGAATACCATTCACTAAAGTTACACAGTCAAATTTGTTGAGCCAGAATTTGATTATATACGTATGAGCTAAGCTTATTCTTTCATTTCTAAATTGATCACGTGTTGACTAAATTGATGTAACCATAACATTGTCACAACTTATTGTTTTAACTTAAGTGTCCATTCGAGTACCAGTATCAATGTCAGTAAACATATTTTGCCAGTAGACAATGAAAAGCAAAGCTGTTGGTTGTTTTCCAGTCTCTTTCAATTGACCGACTGGTAGCTACATTGTATTTTAATTAACACATTGGTAATGATACTTGAGTCAATAAAAGAAACACCGGTAATGATACCTAAGTAAACAAAAGGAAGACCCTCCACGTTTTACCGTGTGCAATTGTTTGTATTCCCACCCACCTATGTTCGTCATGGATTCAACAAAATTATACATATCTAGCTCGTGTAAGACTTTTACAATCGTAACAGTGCCCTATAGCTGAATATTGCAATACATGTATCACAAATTACTCATAAAAACAAGTGTATAACTTAAAAAGGAAAGCAGATGAGCTTACATTTGCAGGTTAAACCGACATTACTTCACTATCGAATTATCCCAAATTAATTCCAATCGTGTTTTATTTTTTACAAAAATTGAATTATTTTCATTTATTTACACGTTATTGCCTAGGGCATGTAGGTCAATTAACATAAATTATTACAGCAAAGTGTGAATTGTCCATGGTAGTAGAATTGGCCCGTTTCCATTGCTATAGGCGAAATATGACATAACAATTCAACTGATTTTCTTCTCGGTTGACCTTTTCTTAATCGCCATGGATTACATCATTATTAGTAAGCAATTGGCATTTCATGCAATGGAATATGTTCAGACTGGCCGGGGGCAAATGACAGCCTCTTCGGATATCGTACTTTTGCTGAAAGGTACTGCTCTTTTTAGTTTAGTTGAAAGACCGCAACTATTCCCCACAATACAAGTATTTATAACGCAGGTACAATACTACGATATAAAATGTACGTTACCGTCTGTGCTTTCATCTCGAGTCAAATTTTCATGCCATTTCAATTGCTCACTTTATATCGAGCAATTGCCATTGTAACTATAAGCAGCATGTTCTTCATTGAAGAAACTGCATAAACAGCACTACCCAAAGTTATCACTCCTGTGAACATATAAGCTTACGCCCTTCACGTCATCTTACTTGGATTCATATTCAGGTAGAATTTGTTCGTAACTGTGGAGACGATGAACTGTGTGTTGCTGATTTACAAATCGAGGCAGAATTTGTTCTCGCAAGGTAAGATAATATGTTCCGCGATAAATCACATCTTATGAAAGATGGGTCTCTATTCAAGATGTCCTTTCATTGGTGCACGGCGAAGTCATACTATCTTTATTTTGTGCACATGAAGAATTACAACGTGAAAACGGTTGTGCCAAACATAGTTCTAGCTACACTATAAACCTTCATTGAAGAAAAGAATTGTCTCCATTGATGTTGACCAATTAAATGTCTCTTGAGTGTTTGTGTCTGGTCAAATCGTTCACTATTGACCCATTCACCTGATCTTGATGTCTCTTTGTATAGAATAGCCATAGGTACATAGAAAATTCATCCATAAAAAGAGTATCCATGTATTCATAGTATTGCCTTTCCCTTTAAGTTTTAGTTTATTTCATTATCTAGTCCTTGCTTCATACGACAAATGAAGTATTGATGCACATTCCAGAGATGCGAATTATCTACCTTTGGCATGAAAGTAATGGAATATATTAAGCTAATCCAATGTTTTAATTGAAGATCTAACAGTGTAAGTCCAACCCTTTGACCGGTGATTTCGGACTCGTTATTCTATGAGAACATGCACGAATACAAGGGATATCTAAGTTACATGCAGGCCCATAATACCTGTCACTCCTTCTGTGTATAGTCATAAATTTAAACACATTTATATTGTTGTCATGAATTGAAACGTTGTAATTTTGATCTAAATTGATAGAACATGATCGTACTTGATTTTTTCCATTTCAGACTATGTTTCTTGGACTAATCGTCATTTCAACTCGTGTTGGCCAATTTTGTAAACATTTTCCTTCTATACAAAATACACAATGTAACAGTCTGCCGGCTTTGAATTTTTCTCTAATTGTATACTTCACCAAACTTCCTAAAGTCGTGTATTCGTTTGTTTCGAAGAGAGTTATGATGATGCGGGTAAAGATTTTGACGCTGAGATACACTTTTAGCCGTATGTTTGCTAATTACTAGATTGGGTTTTGCACTTTGTTTCAAAATTGACCATTTAAGTCGTAACCATCAGTTGCTTTGCTGCAATAACTGACAGACTAAAAGAACATCGGACTCTGCTACCCATTACTTGCGGATGCTAGGATACTAGGGAGCATTCGTTATATACGGGGAGGGGGTTGGTGGAAATCGGGGGGGGGGGGTTGACTTTTACAAAACCGCTTTTTTGGGGGGGGGTCAAATTTTACAATCAATGATTGAAGGGGGGGGGTCAAATTTTACAAAGGTTTGTATTGAGTTATGGAAAACAAAATTGACTTTGGAATTTCACCGAAATGTTGCTTGTGTAACCGATGTTTCGAGACGGCAGAATAATAACCGACCGAAGCTCAGCCAAATTTATTTCTCTAGCAGGGCCAACAAGTCTGAGACTGGCGTTAACCTCTCTAGAGCAGCAACAGAGCATGTAGCCCTGAGTACAGATCTGTGTGTTCCTGGCGTTATACGGCCTCCACCATAGCCCTGCAACAGTCTGTGGAGATAACTGGGCTCTCTGCAGCGAGATTCAAAATTGGGATCTCCATGGGTAAACAACTTGTTGAGTATGTTATGTTTCAGAAAATGAGCGGTTTTGGACGTTAGGAGAAGTCAATCGCATCTTTTCTGGGATTGGTTAGGAGGTAAAGGTAGGCAGGGAAAGGATTTTGCCCCAATAGAGCAGAATTTCGGCCAAAAAGACCGTTTAGTCTTCATTGCGGTCCAGATCCAGGCCGCAGAGACCTCAAGTCTCTTCAAAGACCATTGCAGGGCTGTGGTAGAGGCCATATAATGCTGGGAACACACGTGCACACACCTGTAGCCAGGGCTACACAGCATGGGGCATGAAATATGAGGAACCAACACACAGTCATATAATGTAACAAACATGTGTATATTACTATATTGTGTCAAATATCGGGGTCTACATATAAAATAGTAAAACCGTACTTCAAAACTATAAATATTACTCCATGGTAACAATAACCGTATTGATCGACCTCCCGACGGCAGGAGTCGAACACGCTTTCAGAACAAAAACTCTGTTCAAACCCTTTCTAAATGCTTAACAATTTCTATCATGGAAAACTTAACGTTACCGCAGAGGTACCTCAGACTTGACCGCGCGGCTGGGAAACACAAATAGTTCACACGCGACTTTAACTAATGTTCGATGATGAGCACAATTGTAAGTCCCGTGTAATCAGGTAATGTCTGCACATGAAAGTCGGAGACAACTCACGCAATTCACTGCTAAGTATGAGCGTCCAGTTCAGCTACCACGGGAGCAGCCATCTTAGATCTTTAATTGTTTACTTCCGGTCGGGACATGCCGAACTAATCTGAAGTCTTCCTCTGCTAAACTCCGCGCATCGAACAAAAGTTCAGTGGAACAATCATACATTATGTTCTCATGACAATCTCAGACATCTGACTGAACTCATGAACGGAATAAAGTTCACAGTTAACACACAATTTGCTGCAGAAAGATCAGCTTTCAACTTGTGGATTATCATCTTAGCGTGCAGTGCGTATACGGCACGGCCTTCACTTGTGTGAGCAATGTTCGTTCCATGGCGTAGGGTTTAAATAAACAGTCCGATCCGGATAAAGTTCGATCTCTGCCACTCACCAGTTTCTTTAAATATCTGTTGACTTGAGTAAAACTCAAAATAGAGAAATATCTGACTTAAAAAGCACACGCTGACACTCAAACCTTCCAGTGCCAGTGCAGCATGCAACGTAAAAGACTCATTGGAAAGTTCCCGTCTTGGACTCCCTAGGTATACAGTGATAACACACAAGAACTCACAAGCAAAATAGAAAATACACAGATCCTCCATACATAATCTATGAGTAGCTATGAATAATTTCATTTAAATACAAAATTAGCTAAATCTGTGTATTTATAGACTCTTGATTATTGATATTAATGTACTTGATCAAACTAGGGTAGTTACTAGTGCATGTGTGAGCAAGAAATTTGATTTTGGAATTTCACCGAATTGTTAATTCACTATCTTGTCAGAGGAAACTATGAATAATTTTTTTCCATTACAAAACTAGTTAAATCTGTGTATTTATGTACGCTTGATTATTGATATTAATTTACTTGATTAGACTAGGGTGGTTACAAATGGATGTTTGTGCAAGAAATTTGATTTTGAAATGTCACCGAAATGTTGATTCACTATCTTGTCTATGAGGAAACTATGAATAATTTTTTTCCAATATAAAACTAGGTAAATCTGTGTATTAACGTACTCTTGATTATTGATATTAGTGTACTTGATTAGACTAAAGCGATTACAAGTTCATGTGTGTGCAAAAAATTTGATTTTGGCATTTCACCAAAAATGTTGATTCTCTAGTATGTGAGGAAACTTTTTCAGCCCGGGGCCACAGGGTGCGAAGGGTTAATGAATCAAATCTGATGATTTTTTTTTTCATGGGGGGGGGGGGGTCACATTTTACAATTGATGAATTGAGGGGGGGTCAAAGGTTAGAAATTTGATTTGGAGGGGGGGTCGCTTTTTACGTTTCATTTGTCACTCAAATTCCACCGGCTCTTCCCTAACCGTAAATAACGAATGCTCCCTTATGAAGTGAAGATAATTTTATCGGCGTATTTTTTGTGACATTTTACAATATTAACTTCCCTATCTATACTGAGTTAATACAGAGATGGGTACCATTTTGAATTTCTATTGTGGGAAATATGTGTTTTTACTTTCTTAATACGAAAGTTTGCACAGTGATCCCTGATTTTTTTCTTGATCTCGAGAAGGTCAGGCTTAAACTTCTGTCACATAAAATCCAGCAAAAGTTTAAATATTTCAATTTCGAGGCGCGGACTACCTTAAGTTTCTGCTAAATTTGTGTTCACAGACCCGAGGAGAATCGGGCACGTGCATTCAGCAAGTTGTTTACAATTTCAATCGGATGAAAGATATTTAACACGTGTTTCTGATTTATTTCTGTAGGGGCTACACATTTCTGCCTGTTGGCGTGTTGAATCAGATTGCAATCAGAATAACTGTCAGAAATGATGGAGAGGAAGCCCATCAAGCAAGACTTTATGTCAGTTATCACAAGGAGCTGGCTTTCGTAAGAGCCGAGAGGAACATTTTGGTGAGTAAGCAATTGTAAAGAAATGTTTCAAAAAGGCTGTCAAATTACCCTAAAGTTACCGAATACGAATACCTCTCAATGTACGGGTATTTCGAAGGAACATATAATAACAATTGTCAGCTATCTTATCTCTAACAGAATTCAATCGTGCAGTGTGAACCGGATGACTCTTTTGTTGTGAAGAATGACACTGTCGGAGTAACCTGCAGTACTGGTAATCCCATGCCGGCCAATTCTGAGGTAAGTTGCATTGTGGGAAGGAAAGGTATAGTCGTATTAGGAGAGAAACTACAATGGATTATTTTGTCATGATTCAGCTATTACTTTAACAACCAGTTTAATATCCAAGTAAATTCAGCGAACATTGTAGTACTGTTATGGATAAAATTTGTCGATATTTCATATTATTGTTTCAAGAAAATAATTGATAGAGATTATATATATATATAAAATATGTCGATATTTCATATTATTGTCTCAAGAAAATAATTGATAGAGATTATATATATATATATATATATATATATATATATATATATATCATCTCGAGTGAGGATGTGGTGGGAATAGGACTGCGTGACAACTACAAGTTCCTAGATTCTCAGTATTACCGCCCTGCAGAAATGCATTGAGCACTATACTTTGCCTTCACTGACAAGCAAATCGCTATCCGTGTATATATATATATATATATATATATATATATATATATATATATATATATATATATATATATATATATATATATATATATATATATATACATATATGTATATAGATAGATAGATAGATAGATAGATAGATAGATAGATAGATAGATAGATAGATAGATAGAAATAATTGATAAGCGAGTTTTTAACGTAGAAGCTTATACCTCATTTCCTTTCAGAAAGCATTTGACATTTTACTTGATTCATCTCAAGTATCTGGTGACTTTGGTGCTATTGACGTAGAATTGATTGCCCGCACTTCCAGTTTCGATTCGAAGCCGGCTAATGATTTTGCAAATTTGAGTTTACCCATTCACATCGAGGCTGATATCACTATCGCTGGGTAAGCCAAACTGTACAAACTGCATGAACTGTATTGTGAGATACTTTGGAAATTCTGATGAGCGCAACGACATCAAGTAAAACTTGAAGCTGATGATAAGAACAGCAATGGCTTCAACTTGAATTATAACACATCTCATCCGCAGTCTGTGCTCTAATCCGCTAATTGATAGTCACATGGGATGCGTTCTTTTTGTACTAATCCACGTAAACGACGTCATCAGGCATCATTTGTCGAAACTGTTGCCTGCCAGGCATCAGTTCCGAAAAATAATGCCCACTGACGTCAAAAAAAAATTGGCGCATGCGCGAACTGGAATGTAAACAAAGATGTCGTCTGCGGCCGAGCGAAACGATAGTCGAGAAATTTCTCGGTTTATCCTACTTTCTGAAGAAGAACTTAATGCTCTGGTTTCCAACAAGGACTCAAAACGAACGAAAACGATAATCAAAGGTGCACTGAACGTTTTGCAGAAGTATTGCAACCCTGTCGGGAAAAAACTTTTTCTCGCCGAACCACTCCAACATATTACATCATACATGCGACAAGTTTTGTGTATGGTTGTCCGTTCTTATGAATGACTACGGATGAGGTGTGTTATAAAACACATATTGACTGGCCATGAGGGCAACAGCATACGTCTGCACCCCGAGGGACCATGAGTCACTCCCAAAAACAGACTGTTTCCCGGGGCCGAAGGCCGAGTCAATAAGCTTAATATGTGTATACTGATCTAGGCCTATATGGTACTGCTTCGTATCGCTGCATCGAAGAATTGCATTTCATGGGACGACGCCTGCATAAAATTGTTGAATGCACATGGCATGTCTGCCTGATTACATATTTTGACAGTCATTTTCTAAAGATCACTTTTCATATTTACTTAGGTTAGTAATTGACAGTATGCTAGTAATTTAAGTAAATTACTATAGGCTAAGCATAGTAGTTTGGCCAGCTGTTGACTTTAGGTTCGCTCTAAGATAGCGTTTTAACCGTAGATATTCGCAATTTCCCCATATTTTTCGCAATGTGACAGAGTACATTATTTGTCAATTAAGGTCAATCAATCAGTCAATCAATCGAACTTTCTCGTAAGAGAGTTTCGTTTTTCATTAGCGTAGAATAATAGTTTAAGAATTGACAACCGTAATTGACATGTATTGTGCGCAACATAACAAGCATCAGGCAAAAACTTTCCTATGTGTTTGATGGATTTCATTGACTTATTTGTTGGAGACTATGTACAGAATTTTTTTCCGAACAATAATTTATATACTTGTAAATGTCTCAAGGGTTTTTTTCGCGAACGTATCATTTCATGAGATATTAAAGTTGTGTAAGACACTGAAATACATGTATATTAAATGTTTTTTTCACAGAATATCTGTTCCAGAGCAAATTCACTTCGGTGGCCCCCTGACTGTTGACGCTGATCGGGATCGGTCAACATCAGAATGCCGTGTTGTTGGTCCAAGGATCAAACATACGTTTGATGTAAGTTGCTTTTACATGAGAACGGCCAATAGCTATACATTTTGACAATATTTCCTCTGTTTTTGTAATTAATGTCACTTACATTCATTGTTCTGCTCCCAAATGAACGTTGAGGTACACAGCATTTAGCAAGTCTGCATGTACATGTGTAGACTGCATCGTTATTACTGATAAGTAAATTCTGGTCCGGACTAGAATTCAAATGTAAACAATAACAGTACATTTTACACGGCAAAATAGTTGATGTTCCAACATCCTTCAGACGGTACAACAAGAACTTGCAATTAACATACAAAGGAAACAGAAAAAAAACATCAACCGTATAGAAGCTACTGGCTATTTGATTGAAGACAGATCCAGTGACATAATGAAAAATACCAAAGAAGTTATTATGCATTGTTTCGAGACGATAATGATAAACAATAGTAGAGATAGATTCGTTTCACTTCCATTTAATTTCCAATTATACAATTCAGCAACTCGACGACTGTTAATATTTATGAGTTGACGAAATGATTTAAAATCTTTCTCGACGACTACAATTATCGCACGAATCGATGCCATACACCCAAATAACTCGAACATTAGTATTTTGTTTTGCTGAATGTCTGCTTCCGATTTTTATCAGTGTAATAATAATACATTATGTTGATCAATCTTTGAACACGTTCGTTTTATTGTTATCCCTTTCTTCAAGGTTCGCAATCTTGGACCAGGTAATATACCTTATATGACCCTTGTGAGAATTCAATGGCCCTGGAAAACTCTTGGCGGAGACTATCTTTTTTTCATCAAACGCATAGAGGTAAAACCTTAGGATATTTGTTGTCAATCATATTACATAATTTCTTGAATTCTCGCTTCTTCATGTTGACATGGTAGGCAAATAACGATTATTATGATGTTGATATACTATACCGCTTAATTGTATGTATGTGTTTTCTGGAACGCATGCCGCACCTCCTAGCCCTAAATGTCATTTTAACACTTTTACGTTTGCGATTACCAGTTTTCTGATTACTATTTTGCTCTCAGGTACCCGTCACTGCCGTTTGTCATGCAGAGCACATTTTCCAAGAGCAGGAATCACATGACTTTTGTAGCGAGTCCGCAGATCAAGAGAGTACATGGCTTTCACTTCTGAAAGAAAAGAAGCTGGTAAGATTATGGTAATCTCGTTCACTATATTTCTAACGATCAAATCGAAAGACGAGAATTATGGAGTAGAAAGCACATTACGAACCTCAGTCGCTAAACTCATTTGTCAAATGGAGTCCACGCATACATTACATTTCATAGGAGTATACTGCTTTAAGAGTGCATAAAGGATATCTATTTTGATCCAGCTTCTGAATTATACGTCATGGTCGACTCGGTTGGTCAGTTTCTGCAATATTCAATACCCCTGAGATAAATATTTCCGTTGTTTGCTATCAAGCTTGGTTTAGCCAAAGAAACATTCTACTCAATTGACTAGTATAACTTGTCATAACGTTTGGTAAGGGAGCCTTCAGTAATTACAGGGGGGGGTGGGCCGGGGGAATTTCGCGAACACCTGTACCGTAAAATGTGACCCTCCCCCCAATCCTCCTGTCTAAAATGTGACCCTCCCCCTTGTCCGACATTCTAAAACTTGACCCTCCCCCTCCCAACCACTGCTGTATTCTCCCCGGGAATAACTAAAACAGTATCAGCTAATTTACATAACAATTGGTTCAATTGTTATGTTAGGGACAAATTACAGAGGGGAGGGCTGGTGTTTTTGGAGGGACAGTCGCAATTTATCACGCAAGAATTTTTGAAGAGATAATGGTATTTCATACAGTTTAGGAAGGGTCACCATATTTTGTGCAACTATAAGAAGGCAAGATGTAGCTGATTTAGTGCTTCATCCAAAAATATCAAATCATAATACATGGGAGTCTATCAGGCAAATTATTGACAATTTACCCCCACAAAACATGCTATATCTGTATTTCATATATGTTTGATAATGTATTTAAATGTACTTTGCTTGAATAGGGAAGTAACATGAACATTTGTGTACAAGAAAAATAATCGCAATCATACCAATCCATAATCCAATAACACTAGGTCAAAATTTGTAAGACAATAGTTGTAAACATAGACACAAAACAGCACAGAACAGACAGTAAACAGACGGTACAAACAAAGTCAAATTCATGAAAGAAAGATATATGGACCTCTGGCCAAAAGACCAAGAAGTGATGTCAGGTGTTTCGAAAATAGTAAGCGCATCCTGCCCCACATGTGGCACCCGCCATATATCAATCTGTAAGTCAGATAGGTAGTGGTCACTAACTAAGGCCCAATGTCACCGATGCCATCAGTGATCATTTGTCGAAGAGAGATATTGTATTTATCTACCAGCTTGCGATACCTGCCAAAAAAGCGATTGGCAAAAAGTGATTTCTGAATTTCATCTAAAAAGTTGGTTCACTATCCATGGTGTTTATGATGAAATTATGAATAGTTTTTTCCAATACAAAAATAGGTAAATCTTTGCAATTGTGTACTCTTGATTATTGATATTAATTTTCTTGATTAGACTAGAGTGGTTACAAGTCTATGGTTGTGTAAGAAATTTGATTTTGGAATTTCACCAAATGTCATTCAATACACTATGCATTGGGGTCTATGATGAAACTATGAATAATTTTTTTTCAGTACAAAATTAGATAAATCTGTGCATTTATGTATGCTTGATTATTCACATTATTGTTCTTGATAAGACTAGAATGGTTACAAGTCCATGGTTGTGCAAGAAATTTGATTTTGGAATTTCACCAAAATGTCGATTCACTATGCATTGGGGTCTATGATGAAACTATGAATAATTTTTTTTCAGTACAAAATTAGATAAATCTGTGCATTTATGTATGCTTGATTATTCACATTATTGTTCTTGATAAGACTAGAATGGTTACAAGTCCATGGTTGTGCAAGAAATTTGATTTTGGAATTTCACCAAAATGTCGATTCACTATGCATTGGGGTCTATGATGAAACTATGAATAATTTTTTTTCAGTACAAAATTAGATAAATCTGTGCATTTATGTATGCTTGATTATTAAGATTATTGTTCTTGATTAGACTAGAGTGGTTACAAGTCTATGGTTGTGTAAGAAATTTGATTTTGGAATCTCACCAAATGTCAATTCACTATGCATGGCGGTTTATAAGTGTGTGCGTATTTTGTTGGTGATTTCCTATTCAGGAAATATCACACGGACAATCAAAGTTTTGGCCATAATATCAGCTTCTGTCAAAAGTGACCCTCCCCCCAAGATAGGTTTATAAAAAGTGACCCTCCCCCTTGAACTGTTTTCTAAAAAGTGACCCTCCCCCAATTCCCCCGGCCCACCCCCCCTGTAATTACTGAAGGCTCCCTAATCACCCTGGTGGCACATTAAGAATCGACACTCATAGCGAAATGTAAGGGTATTACAGATGACAGAGTGCTTGCATTGCAATTGTTCATTAGATATATCAAGGTGATGGCAGGAAATGACGGTATAGGTCTCAGTGAAAAGTCGCCAGTTTGTTTTACTTCACATGTGAGAAATGTCAGGTTTTTACATCAGTTTGACATTGTGACTGTAAATTGCGTCTGTATCTTCATTTTTAAGATGATAGTACTCCAAATTTTGACTTTTGATTTGTAAAACTAATCATAGTTCATATCGTGCACCGGTAAATCACAAGGAAAGGGTCACCTCCGGGCCGTTATTTCTATAAGGTTGCTCTAGCTTGTGTTGTTGTCAGACATTTGGATATCCAGTTACAATTGTCAGGCAATTGAAACACGTTGAATGAGTTATTTACAAAGCATTGATCCTCCTCAGCTTAGTTACAGAACTGCTTCTGTTAAAGCTTTAATGTCCCCTGGTGTTCGGAGGAGTGTGAGACAGTGTGTGCAAAGAATATGCCTACAATTTCAATCGCAATCCATCGTTAGAACAACTGAAACAACATCCACATTTATTCGCAGTGACATACTTCAAGTTCACGGTTAATTTCTGAATACAAACATGATCATGTACGGCTGTTTGACATACGTCTGTTGTAATTTACTATTGCAGGACTGTCGTCATGTCAGATGTGAAACCGTGGATTGTTACGTTGGTCCATTGGATGTTCATAGCAGCATTTTCATTGAAATATCAGCTGTTGCGCAACAATCAACCTTACTGGTAAGTCAGAAGGACAATTTTATCTCAATCTCCCCCTTCCCCGCTCGTTGGGAGCCAGGGGTACAATACCCTTTTAATAAAACTGTAGGAAAGCGACTAACAGTAAACAAACCCTTAATGTACGACGGTTTGATAATTACATAAAGATTTACAATATGTACATTCGATATTTTCATCCGATCATGTCGATTGATTCTGAGAAAAATCTCTTATCTCATTTACTTTCACTTAAAATAACTTCATTATGCCTATGAAAGATAATTCCTTTCAGTTATATGCTTATTTTGCAAAATTTGTTCCATTAAACCAGAAATTTGAAGATGTTGTGATCGAAATAACTTCATCTGCTGAGGTATTTGTAGAGGATATGGACGGTCGCTTTGTTCAGCCAGCCGGAGATAAACCAGACATTTCACTGGTAAGAAAACTTTACTACGCTGTTGTCGTTGTCGATGAACCATATCTCTTTACATTAACATGATGAAGTTCCTTTTCCCTCTTTTACATGTAATGTACAGTCTTTGATAATTCGTGCGGTGAAGTAACCGATAAAATACGGACATTGAATATCAAGTGTATATTTATCGTTTTTATGACATAATCATATTCGATACTTCGAGTGAATTTCAATTTGAATGTTACTCAATATTGCTTCTTCGATTCGCCCTTGCTATAGACGTCGACATTCGCAAGTATGGGACACGGTAGGAGCAAGAACACCATCGCGAGTTACGTTACATACGTAGCTATCGATGCAATCAAAGAGCGACAAAAAAACATATCTTCAAGCTACATTGAAATCGTATCTACATTGTTGTCACTTAATTAAATCCTATTTCTCTTTTGGTGCCATGGTTAAGGTGGTCACCCAAGCATCTAGCTTATCCGACACGTTCAATGGCGGATTCAACATACCAATGTGGATACTGGCACTCGGTATCGGAGGTGGACTACTGGCCCTGGCAGTGCTGGTTCTCATACTCTGGAAGCTGGGATTTTTCCGAAGGAAAACGAAAGAAGAAATGGAGAAGCTGCTCGCCGACTGTCGTACAGATGAGGGCGTGAGTACTTGGAGACTTTCCTGTGAAGCTGCTGACGGTGAAGCGATCAGTGGAAAATGACAGTGACGAACAGCGCGACTTATAACTTTACAATCATTATCCAAGATGTTTATGAATTAACTAGTTCATATCATATTTTCACAGAATAACAGTGGTGGGATGACACTAAAACGTTTACCCCACTAAGGGAGCCTTCAGTAATTACAGGGGGGGTGGGCCGGGGGAATTGGGGGGAGGGTCACTTTTTAGAAAACAGTTCAAGGGGGAGGGTCACTTTTTATAAACCTATCTTGGGGGGAGGGTCACTTTTGACAGAAGCTGATATTATGGCCAAAACTTTGATTGTCCGTGTGATATTTCCTGAATAGGAAATCACCAACAAAATAGCGCACACTTATAGACCGCCATGCATAGTGAATTGACATTTGGTGAGATTCCAAAATCAAATTTCTTACACAACCATAGACTTGTAACCACTCTAGTCTAATCAAGAACAATAATGTTAATAATCAAGCATACATAAATGCACAGATTTATCTAATTTTGTACTGAAAAAAAATTATTCATAGTTTCATCATAGACCCCTATGCATAGTGAATCGACATTTTGGTGAAATTCCAAAATCAAATTTCTTGCACAACCATGGACTTGTAACCATTCTAGTCTTATCAAGAACAATAATCTGAATAATCAATCATACAAAAATGCACAGATTTATCTAATTTTGTACTGAAAAAAAATTATTCATAGTTTCGTCATAGACCCCAATGCATGGTGAATCGACATTTTGGTGAAATTCAAAAATCAAATTTCTTGCACAACCATGGACTTGTAACCATTCTAGTCTTATCAAGAACAATAATCTGAATAATCAAGCATGCATAAATGCACAGATTTATCTAATTTTGTACTGAAAAAAATTATTCATAGTTTCATCATAGACCCCAATGCATAGTGAATCGACATTTTGGTGAAATTCCAAAATCAAATTTCTTGCACAACCATGGACTTGTTACCACTCTTGTCTTATCAAGAACAATAATCTGAATAATCAAGCATGCATAAATGCACAGATTTATCTAATTTTGTACTGAAAAAAAATTATTCATAGTTTCGTCATAGACCCCAATGCATGGTGAATCGACATTTCAGTGAAATTCCAAAATCAAATTTCTTGCACAACCATGGACTTGTTACCACTCTTGTCTTATCAAGAACAATAATCTGAATAATCAAGCATACATAAATGCACAGATTTATCTCATTTTGTACTGAAAAAAATTATTCATAGTTTCGTCATAGACCCCAATGCATGGTGAATCGACATTTTGGTGAAATTCCAAAATCAAATTTCTTGCACAACCATGGACTTGTAACCACTCTAGTCTTATCAAGAACAATAATCTGAATAATCAAGCATGCATAAATGCACAGATTTATCTAATTTTGTACTGAAAAAAAATTATTCATAGTTTCGTCATAGACCCCAATGCATAGTGAATCGACATTTCAGTGAAATTCCAAAATCAAATTTCTTACACAACCATGGACTTGTAACCACTGTATCTAATCAAGAACAATAATCTAAATAATCAAGCATGCATAAATGCACAGATTTATCTAATTTTGTACTGAAAAAAATTATTCATAGTTTCATCATAGACCCCAATGCATAGTGTATTGAATGACATTTGGTGAAATTCCAAAATCAAATTTCTTACACAACCATAGATTTGTAACCACTCTAGTCTAATCAAGAAAATTAATATCAATAATCAAGAGTACAGAAATGCAAAGATTTACCTATTTTTGTATTGGAAAAAACTATTCATAATTTCATCATAAACACCATGGACAGTGAACCAACTTTTTAGATGAAATTCAGAAATCAATTTCTTGTACACAAATGTTCATTTTACTTCCCTATTCAAGCAAAGTACATTTAAATACATTATCAAACATGTATAAAATACAGATATAGCATGTTTTGTGGGGCAAATTGTCAATAATTTGCCTGATAGACTCCATGTATTATGATTTGATATTTTTGGATGAAGCACTAAATCAGCTACATCTTGCCTTCTTATAGTTGCACAAAATATGGTGACCCTCCCTAAACTGTATGAAATACCATATCTCTTCAAAAATTCTTGCGTGATAAATTGCGACTGTCCCTCCAAAAACACCAGCCCTCCCCTCTGTAATTTGTCCCTAACATAACAATTGAACCAATTGTTATGTAAATTAGCTGATACTGTTTTATTTATTCCCGGGGAGAATACCGCAGTGATGGGGGGGGGGGTCAAGTTTTAGAATGTCGGATAAGGGGGAGGGTCACATTTTAGACAGGAGGATTGGGGGGAGGGTCACATTTTACGGTACAGGTGTTCGCGAAATTCCCCCGGCCCACCCCCCTGTAATTACTGAAGGCTCCCTAATAAGAAGATTGTCAACGTATTGGGTGTTTAGGGCTAAGATCGGGGGTGTGACACGCTCAATGTTAACCAAAACAAACTTTAGTTTCCTCATCCGGTGTGACAGATGTATAGGTAAATATGCGGATCCGTCATTAGGTCACCATCAAGTACGCACTCGAAATATAAATATTTCTCGCGGAAATCATGACATTTTTTAAAACAACGTCACGGCCGCTGAAGGTCATAGGGTCACCACAGGTGCGTGGAGTTGCCGTGTAGTGTACATAGAGAGACTCTCTTTGTATACTACACGGCAACTCCACGCACTTGTGGGGGTCACATCAGGGGTAACCTCTTTCCAATAGAGCGTACACGGGCCAAAACAACATACACGATTCAAAGGTATTTCATCGTTTTCTTTCCAATGAAGGATGAGACAGTGTAACAGATGACTGGCTTCACACTGTTGTTCTGCGCCTCGATAGTGAAAGACTCACACTTTTGCAGTGTTGAATCTAGGATATTATAGAATCAGGCGACCTTTGGGGGCCCTACATAAAAATTATTGGACCATGACAGTCTTGGGGGTCACTGTAGAATACACGTGGAAAAACAGAGTTGCCAAATCATTGTTTATCAGTCTACACTTGTTTTACCCATTTATCGAGTGCTTTCCCTGTCTTTCTTTCATGTACTTCGGTATCCATTTCGTGAACAAATGTTTTCTCAAAATCACCATAGAAGTGGTAATTACGTGTATTATCCGATTCAACTAAAATCGGATAATCCTAAATTTGTGGGAGTGGCGAAAAGCCTAAGAATCTGCATTTATTTGCACGAACTTTCATTTTCTTGACAGATTTGAGATTATGGAGGTAGGACGGAGATGACAAACACTGCATACAATACCTCCACACATCACAACAACCATGGATTAGTCATTAGAGGGAGCACTCCTATACAATTTTAGCACTATACAGTATCATCTATTAGTAATTTCAGAAAAAAACTTATAAATCCAAGTTTCCATATTCCTTTTCTGCATTTTCGCTTTAATAATTCCCTAATAACTATACTCATTGAGCTGTATTATTAACACTCCATCACAAGCTGGAAAAAATTTTAAAAGCAGACACTGAGTCATCGATATTAAAGGAATAAAATTGCTTTCATAATAAGCAAAGCACAAGTTAAGCTTGCAAGATGTTTACATTAAAAAATTACAAAGATAATTGAAACAACAAAACAGAGCAATTTGAAGTGAAAACATTGAAAATAGCATTAATAATGTTTTCTTTCAAGTCACCCAATCTACAAACAGACTTAATTAGTCTAATTGATCAGTATAAATTTGTTTTCACAGCAGATAATGAAACGGGCATTTTCATTCCGTAATTGCCCAGTCTGCCATCTTTGATCACTCGAAGTTCAATCTGTAGGAAAAACAGTTTTGCAGTGGATATTTTGTAAACAGCTATTTCCCTTTGTCATCCAATTTTATCATATTTGCAGCGGTACGAACCGTCCACTTTCGTGAACTCGCCGTATACATTAATCACTCAATGCAATGCCCGCCCGGCCCTATGGTATACACAGTGCCTTTCAGTGAAACTTTGGCTCAGCGGTACTAGTAATCGACAGCCTATAGATATCGTTTATGCATTCCAAGTTAAACATGACTATTGTCCATTAAGGCATTTTAACAATCATTTCAATCAACGTTATTGCTAGAAAAATAGACTTTCCGATATTTCTGATGTTGATTGTTACGTAGGCCATGCTTATACACGGCCATGAGATCACACATTGACTCGAAATACAGACACTTGAATGGTGTGATAGTTTTGACACTACTGTGGTGTTATGGATGACAGACTTTGGGTAAATCTTAAACACGAACATAAATTTTAGTCTTACCTTACCTCAAAATTAAGGAAAATTTAGTCAATAGCAAAAGGAAGACGCAAGTATACGTATGTGTACCTTTAAACTTACAAATGTTTACAGCTTTCCAAATGCCACCCCTATCTCCCTTCACGTATACGGTGTTTGACGGTGGTAGACATTTCTCGGAGTTACAGATTGCGCAATGGCACAGTAGACCCATTTCATCAAGGATAAATACGATAATTGGTAATAAATCCAAATCTTTGTAATACTACTTGAGCTCATAACGCTTTACATTAATCCGTCAATCAATATACCGTTAGAAACAACATCATACCATCGATTTGTGATATCGGATGGTTTGATTTTTTTCCTTTGTAGCTTAAAGCAATCTAAAAATCGATATTTAGGCATGAGTTCAATTCGCCATACCTTTTATACCTTTACGCTTTTTCTAGGCGCTTGTCAGGCCTCATCGATAATTCTTTGCGCGTTCTGTTGAAGACATTGCGCGTCAATGACGTTCTAGATCCAACACTGCTTTTGCTTAAACTTTCCCAATGAATACTTCAACCATTCACTTACCAAATCAAGAATATTAGTCAGAGGTCAGAGGCAATGTTCCGTACTAGAGAAACAAATTACCAAACATTTACCGATTTGAAATTCAAAATGGCTGCCATCCCTGAGTTAACTCTATACAGAAAATACAATTTTAGATTTACAAAGACAGTGAGATTTTTTCTTACTCTAAGAGCTTTAAAATGAGCCCCCCCCCCCACAAGAAGCAGATCAGAAAAGAGTTGTAAAATTTTGAGAGTCTGTCCCCGAGGCGTACTCAACATTAAAGCAAAACATCTTACACTTCTAAGATTTATTAATTCTAATTTCTAATTCTGAATCAGAAAGGAACATATCTATAGTTGACCGCATGTGACATCGAGACCCGAAGCGGATGTCATGGGATTGTTCAATCTTTATACAATTCGATTCGACATATTCTTACTGAAGATTTCTACAAAGGCTATGCATTTTTTGAAAGTTTCAAAAACATTCATCGAACTTCTGTGTACGCTAAATCGAGCAAATTTCACTTTTATCTTGCAATTTACGAGCACACTGAGATCTGTACATTTCACCGCTCTCTTCAGATGTACCTTGAGAAGCTCTAGCTATAGAGCGAAAGTCGTTTGCCAGAAATACATCTAAGTCTAGACGAAATAACCAGAGTGTCAGCGTGCTTCTTTTCAACGTTTTTTCATTGATCGATCCGTTGTACAATCCACTAGAGATCTCCTGACCTGCAATGAGAGAGAGAGAGAGAGAGAGAGAGAGAGAGAGAGAGAGAGAGAGAGAGAGAGAGAGAGAGAGACCGTCGTATTTTCCTGTTATGAGTAAATCTATGAATAAAATGTCTTAGAGAACTAAATATTATTTTGCATGGCTTGGTGTCAATGTTCTGTCTAACAGTGGTAAAAAATTGAAATCACAACTGTTCTCTTTCCTCGCATTTGAAGGGAATCCACCGCTACATACTAGAAACCAACCATACGGAAATTAACATTTATGGGTTGAGGTAGTAATGAGCCTCGAAAGTGAAAGACAACGAATCTTTCAACCTTTCTCTTTCAAAATAAGAATACCGTACTAGAGAAACAATCTACCGATATTTGGTATTCAAAATGGCCGCCATCCCTGTGTTAACTCTATGGTGAAAAATAAAATTTTCAATTCTTGAAAAACAAAGACGGTCAAATTTTTTCTTACACCAAGAACTTTAATGAGCCCTCATAAATGGTAGATAAGAAAAGAATTGTAAAATTTTGAGAGTATGCATAGCTGTCCACGAGGTGCGTTCTACCTTCATCTCTTAATCTGGTTTCTCGCGCTCGAGCTCTTGCATGCACAGTGCACGTGGAAAGCTGCAGGAAAGTAGGAACTCCTTTTCATGGTGTCAGGCACGACAACCTCTTCATACGGCCTTTTCTTGGGAATTCACCAAACATTAAATATTCGTCGAAAAAACAGCAAACAGCGAACGTCGCTACAGGAAACAGGAAATGGTTGTTATTTACAACGTTGCCAGCAGCACGATTTCTGGCGATTTTGTATAAGATTTGTCGGCAAGAATCCAATGAGTGTACAAAAATGGGAAAACATAAATTGTTTTATCATTCCTCATTTCAAAACTATTTTTAACTTCTCGAATAACTCAACGTTTCGATTTCCTATGACAAAATAGTGTCAAATAACGTAAGCGCAAAATTTATTTTGTGAGGAAACGTTGAAAAAAAATGAGAAAGGGTGCTCACCACTTGTTTTTAACGCAAAAATGCGAATCATCTTGATGTGTGAACGAAACGAAGTGAAAAATTTCTGGGGAGCTTGTAGCTCAGATTTTAAATTCACAATAACGAAGTTGATGTCGTTGTCAGCTGAAGGAACGTCATACTTTTAACTGAGCTGTAACACGTACAGTGGTTACCCCGTAACTGTCGTTAATAGCTTCTGTAAAATCATTTTTGTTCTGTAAGACCAACACCCTTTTCATATGCTTCTCAATAAACTATATTGATATACAAAGTGTTAGCTTTAAAACGCAATGTACTGTGTGCAAATTGCAATACATTGATGACAAACGGGTTCTTATCCGGACAGAAATTAATTTGTCAACAATAATCATTGGATAGCATACATGTGCAAGCTGTATCAATAAGTTTGACACTGGGCAAGCATATTCATGATCTTTGGGAGTAGAATAAGAAACTGGATTTTACAACCAGAAGAAAAACACTAGAGAAAACACGATAAGTTGCAGTTCCAGGCAGCCTTAAGAAGGTCCAAGATGTGAATTTGTTGTTCTCTTGATAGAATGTACGACCTTGAGTAGACAGAGGAATGTCGTATATTTTATCAAAATAAAATTTTTCAATAAAGCATGGGCGAGAAGTGTGAATGTGCCTAATGTCGCTGTTTGCTTTGTTCCGGATCTCAAAGATAGCGGCACAAGTTTTTTGACATCGACGGGACAACTTTAAGTATGTCAATCGTTGGAGAAAATGTTAAAAATCAAGAAGAGGCTACATGTGCTACAAGTCTGTACGTCATGTCACTCAGAGATAAAACCCTCTCGTGGGTTAATATTGCAGTATGGTCCAAACAGACGCGATATCGCAAAGTTACACAGAAAGGTTATCTATAAATTCAGCAGCATTGACTTTACCCTTATGGGTATATCCTCAGTTTTACAGTGTTGGTCAAAACTAACTTTCAATTATCTAACTTAACCATTAGTATGAAACAAAACGAGATAAACAGGAAGCAAGTTTCAAAACGACATCATTTATTTCTTCCTTGGACGAAGTCTAAAAGATAAGCTACACAGAAAAAGGTCAGTCTCACAAACCTTCCACGCCGATTTCTACCATCATAAGTCAACAATTGTTCGCGAACACTTACATGCCCAGGCCTACAGCTCTGTGCGAGCGGTGCCGTTTGGGGTGTCAAGTTGAGCCGGATGTTTGTGTGACGTGACCTTTGGCCTTCTTATCTTGAGACTAAGTTTTCCTTTCAGTCACGACAGTTGCTGATTATCAGGCTTTTGGGATTTGCGACACGCATCGACTCATTAAAATGCCCAAAGATATTACAATACCTTTCCGCTGACCTCCTTTTGCAGAACATGGGGTGTGTTTGTCAAGATATCTTCTACTTTTGTAAGAGTTGTGTCGCTTTATTTGGAGAAAGAATATGCCAGGAAGACTGACGATGTTGCATCTCCTGCTGTTTTAGGGGTTTTTGCTCATACACATTTATATGTAAACAGACCAGGCAGGATCGGTCAGTACCAGGAATAACTGAGTTGACGGAAACGCGCGTGTTTTGAGTCGAGTTGTTTGGTTCTATCGAAACTTCGTTCGATTGACCGAGACTTAAACTTAAGAATCACAAGTCCATCACTGCGGACTATTCCTGACACGGCACTCACTGGACAGCTTCGAAATAAACCTTTTTTTCTTCCGTTTTTATCCATCAAGAACGTGTTGAACTCAAGACTTTCCTTGCGAGGTCGAAGAGTGTACTGTCTCGAAATGGGTTTCAGGGCTAAAATTCACGCGACTCAAAATAAGAAGGACATTTCTCCGCTCTTGAAAATAATCAAGTCCTTATTGGCATTTGGATATTTTTGGATCATTATAATTAGTTTTTGGATATTTGAGAAATATTACACAAAGAACGCTAAAGCGCTGGACGCACATTTACGAGGTTTTCAAGTCACTTGTGTTCATTTGATTCCGACGGAAACACCATTCCGTTGCAAAATTACTTCACGAAAGCGATTTACGCAGATTAACGAGTAACTTGTGTAATTTATTAATTTCATCATCACTTCACTCTACATCCGAAGGCGACATCGATGAAAGTCAGGCCAGGGCAAAGAGAGACTTGAGTTTAACACGTTCTTGATGGGTGAAAACGGATAACAAAAATGTTTATTTTGCAGTTGCACAAAAAATATATATAGAAAAATTAATAAAAAGTTATGAATGTATCATTTTGTCAATAAAGCACAGTAAAAAAGACGTTGATACCAATGGTAGAAAAATTAATGTTACCTGCTCCCAGGTTTTAAATTTAAATAAGCAAACAGCAGAAAACGATCACTGAAGCTGAAATATACATTATTTTCGAGGGATGAGCTTTTTGCTCTTTCGAATGTCGAATGTCGGTGCTTCATCGAGGCTCCAACATTGTCGATGCGGACTACGATGGAACTCACTTATAACATCCTTATGCCGAGTAGATTAGCTATTAACACGATTGGAACTAATGTGAGACAATTGGATTTTCATATTCGAATTTCTCAAAAGTGTCAGGTGTCGTATAGCTGAACGTTGCAATGTTGCAAATTACTCATAAAAACAAGTGTGTAATGTAAAAAGAAAAGCAGATGAGATTATACTTATAGATTAAATCGGCATTACTTCACCGACCAATTATCCCAAATTGTGTTTATTTGCTGGTGATGGAGTAGTTCGGTTAGATCCTGGAAATGATGTCATGATTTCTTATCTGTCTTTACCCTAGAGTTGAATGAATGAACGTTCTGTTTTGAGATTCTTTTCGGGTTTTTTTCCGGAAATCGATCTTAGAATGTAATGCCAATTTCACTTCCTCTATAAATAATGAATAATTATTCTTTTTGTCCGTTTTCACTCATCAACACGTGGAACTCAAGCCTCGCGAGGTTGACGATGTACTAACTCCAATGGGATTCTGGGCAAAAGTAACTTTGACTAAAATTCGAATAAAATGTCTCTGCTATTGAAAATAATGAAGTCTCTCTTATATCATAAGTATTTGGATATCCGGCCGGGGAATACATGGAGCGCTAAAGCATTGAACGCAGATGCACGAGTCATTTGTGTTATGCTTTAATTTCATCATAAATTTGCTCTTCATCCGAAGGCAACACCGGTAACGCAATCAGGAAAAAGAAAATACATACTTACGGAATTGAATGTATCATGGTGTCATGATAAAATGTACCAAAATCGTCCATGAAACGTAGTAAAAATAGAAGTCCATACTATTGGTAGCAAAAAGGAAAACTGACCCCCCTTCCCGACTCGGAGTAGCTATGATGAACAAATTAGACTATACTTATATACGCAAACAGGAGGAAACGATAACTACAGCTAAAATACACATTATTTTCGGAGGAATGCGTTTCAAATATCGAGGAAAACTGTGCCTCATCGAGGCTCGAATATTATTGATGTTGACTACGATATGGAAGTCACGTACAACATCCTTTTACAGAGTGGATCTGCCATTTTCTCATTATCGAGTAGTTCAAATTGATCCTGGAAATGATGTCATCTTTTTTATTTGTCTTTACTGCAAGCGGAGTTGAATGAACGCGTTTGACGATTTTTTTCACTTTTTGAAGATAACAAACGAATAATTCACTTCGTCAAGAATGATACACAGTTGACAAAAATAAAGTTTCTGTCCACGATTTTGTTTAAAATAGGTTGAAATGGAAAAGTGTCAAGTAAGAAAGTTATTTGGAAGTCTAATGAAGTTGCCGACTCATACGAAATCACGGAGGGGCACTGACATCTGTTAATTGCCCTGACGAATAATATATGCACACAAATGAAGCACATTGCGTCCCAAACCAGAGCCGCTTCCTGGGTTCTGTCCGACAACGTTAGAAGATAAAAAACAGAGACGTGAATTTGGTGTTAGCTTCAGAGCTGTATTCACAGCCTTGTGGAAAAAAATAAATATAAAATCTGCGAAAAAACAAAACAAAAACAGAACACACACAAAGAAAAACAAAAGTTAACCGCGAAAATCCTTATTCTCTTAATATGTTTGAATACGATTTGTTGATATTATACTTTGCGAGAGGGTTCGATCACCTTCACAGCTAGCCTCAAGAGTACTTCAGAGATGCAACAAATACCCTCTGCACACATACAGGGATTTCAGAACTGTCATCTTGCTAAAAGTTTGGAACGCTGGCCTATAAAAGAAACTGAAATGAATTGAGAAATCATTAAACGTATCATGAACTTATCAAACGTCGGCTAGTGTGACTGATAATATTTAGTGTGTGGCTAAATTTGTAGGTGGGTTGGGATCTTGTTCGAGAATGGGCTGCTCTTACCCTTATAAAGGCAAAGGGTTACCTTTGACGTAGAAACTTGGCAGTGGTGGTGACGTTTCAGTGGGGTTCGCCCTGGCTTTCATTTCAGCCAAAACTGTTCAATAATGAATAATAAAAGCCAATGAGCCGATGAATATAAAAAGAAACTCACACTAGACTGAGTGTTAAAAGGCGTTGCAAATATAACATCCACCCACGACCATGACCACGGTCGACCACAAAGTTGTAAGGACAACAAGGACCTTTATGGACACAATACATGATCACGTGAGTATCAACTGATGGTACGTGTACATAAAACACGAGGGAGGGCGGTGTCCGTGGCATGGCTTGTGAGCAAATGAAAGCAAAACAATGACTCTGTTACATAATTACCTTGTTTTAGAGATCGCATTTACATTACACGAACATTACCAATGCCAAACGGAGAACAGGCATAAATCCTGATCAGGGGTCAACTAAAATAAGGAAGGGTCCAAGAAAGGAGCAAGTCGTGTCAGGTTGTGGACTGTACCATTGTTGTTTAAGGGTGTCAAGGCTAGAGACGACAATATAAGAATCTGGTTCAAACATCGCAGACGCGTGCAGATCCTGTCGGGGTCGCAATCCAGAGCAGCGATTTCCTTCCTAAATGTTTTTGAAATCAGAGCGTACACTCCTTCCTGTACACGCAAAGTCACTGCAACGCTAAAAGAGGGCAACGATAGAGCGAGAAAAGTGGAATTCAAACACTTGAAAACGATGTTCAAAAGCGCGCAGCTGTTCTCCGTGTTTTGCCTACTTTCTCAACTGAGGCTTCAAGCATGTTTTAACGTGGACCTCAGTAATCCAATCGTTTTTCGCGGACCCGGTTTAGCAGATGGTTACTTCGGGTACACCGTGATGGAACATGTAAATGACCAAGGACAATGGTAAGTGTAATTATTTTCTCAAGAAAGTTTTCATTTAACGGACGTTGAAGTGGTGTTTACCTGTTGAAAGCCGACCTAGATGTTAAGGCATGCGAGAATGGTTTAGGTCATAAATTGTAAAGCTGGATATAGGCTATACCAACAAGAGATAATATTTTTCGTAAACTCTGCAAAAGCTGAGCTCGCTTTTCTCTGAACAATCCGACTGTAAATGTTTCAACATTTACATTTCACTTTTGACGTTAATCGCACGGGTTTTATTGTCGACTGATTCCAAAGGCGTATTCACGTATTACCACTGGCACTGAAAAGATAATACGCTCTAGGGAACAAATACAAGTCAGTGACCACTAGACAATAGGAAAAAATAAATACTTACACAATACTCATTCATAAACTTGACTACGATAAGTAAGCTTAGTCACCTATCTAGATCATAGGCGCAAGACCTATATACATACATGCAACGGGACTGTCGCTATTCTGTGCAATGGTAGAACATTTTGCATCGCAGGCACGTCAGCTATGTGGTCAGTTTTACGATAATTCGGCTATATTTATACTCAGACCAAGTAGGAATTTTTTTCAGTTCTTGTGGTGAAGAAATATATACAACCCGTCGATGTGTATGAGTTTTTAAAATTTGAACAAAGAAATTTTCACTCGCACGCCTATAAAAATGTATTGAAAGCTCGTGGTACATGAAATGCTAAGCGCATACAATACTACATACTTTTGAAACCTGGAATCATAAATGCCTGATATGATACTTTCTCACGCACAAACACTTCGTAAGAATCCCAGGTAACACGAATTCACTACTGTACATTTCTGAAATGAGAAAGAACATAAAAAACGAGGAAATTTTGAGCAACATGAAACTATGTTTGAACTCTTTCGCGACTATTCCGTAGACTTGTAGAAAGGGGCAACGACCTGGCGAGATATAGAGAGACAGCTTGGGAAGTGTGCCTCGTTGACTATTAAAAATCAAATAACGCTGTTACGTGACATTACGAATTGGCATTTATCTTTCACGGGTCATTCAAATTGACTTTCAATAATGTATTTACTCGATCATTTTTCGAATGCGTGGATGCAAAGCGCAAGAAAATTACATAAGCGAATAAATGAGTATTGGGGCGAAAAGTTTTGTGACCTTGAGAATTTCTGCTGAAGGTGCCCTGCATGAAAACAGAAATATGAGTTTGAGTTCCTTCCATTTGTCGATGCAATGATAAATTGAAGTGAAAATCTATCGTAGAGTTGGTTTTACTCGAATGTCACATCTGTATTACGTTTTGCTTCTCCCAGCACCCCACTCTTTGTATGATCGCTTAGGTGGAACCATTGAGACCTAGGGGAGATGGCACAAATTTGATAACGCATGAACGCCGACATAACAAAGTACGAGTATTAAGTTTCAAAATGAATTCGTTATCTGACTTCCCGCTCCATGTTTCCCTTTCCTTAATTCAAATTACTATTGAAGTTTTATCTAAAATTTGTACTCGGGAACACCGTTTCCGGTTACTCGAAATATTTCTTACTGGGTAATTTGTTTGTCGAATTGCGAGGGCCTGAGGAAATCCGACTTTTCATTGCATTATTGTGCTGCTATAGGATTATGAACTTGGCAATGAAATGACAAAAATAAATGACATAAATGGAACTCTTACGGCAAAAGACGACAAGCATCCTAGAAATGTTTTCGGTGACTTTCATATATTTTTATTTCCGAGACCGTTGTTAGATCTTCTGAGGTCAAATCTCAAGGTCAAAATTCATATTCTTAATTTGTACTCTCCGGGAACCCGCTAGTTAACCTTCATGTTAACCCTGTTTTACACTAAGGCTTGCTGCACATTTTAAAAATAAACCCTCACCATTGAAAACACCTTCTTAGCCAGGAAGTTTAGTTTTTATGAGGAGATGAAGACTTTGACGAACACAATTTTACGGAAAAAATCGGAATTCTGTCATCATCGAACGGCACGGCATAAATAGATTCACTGTATCTGTTCACTTGTACTGCCTCACTATTGCAAAGATCACGATAACAGGAAATGGAAATGTAAGAATTGTAATTTTGCATATCTGTGCTTAGCAATTTGAAAAACACGATGAGGCATTCTGTATAAATGTGCAAAGATGATCTACAACATTACCGTACTCAATGAATGCAGGGATGACTTCAGCAAAGGAACACGTGTTCATCATTTTTGTTGTGTTCACAGGATCTTGGTCGGTGCTCCACGAGACAATTCCACGTACGAACCAACAGTCGACAGACCTGGAGTTATGTACAAATGCAATGTTCAACTTCCACGTGACTGTGAACAGGTCAAACTTGACGACAAAGGTGATTATTCATTCATTCATTCATTCATTCATTCATTCATTCATTCATTCATTCATTCATTCATTCATTCATTCTAGCAATCTATCAACCAATTAACCAATCAATCAATCATTCAATTAAAGGTGGAATGTGCCTCGGGGACAGATATTCAGACTCTCAAACTGTTCCCATTCTTTTCTGATCTACCACTTGTGAGAGTTCATTTTTAAGCTCTGGGAGAAAGGAAAACTTTCACCGTCTTGTTTTTTTGGGAAATAAAAAAAATTATCTTTCTCCATAGAGTTAATACAGGGATGGCGGCCATTTTGAATTTCAAATATCGATAAATTTCGGGTAATTTGTTTCTCTACTACCAAAATTTGCAGTGTGACCCCCGATTTTTATTTTTTATTTTGAAAGTGAATGGTTGAAAGATTCCCAGAGGGAAATTTGAATGAAAGTTTGTCTTTTACTCTCGAAGCGCATACTACCTTAACTATTTAGCAAGTGATTCGAATATATTTTCAGTATGGTTCGAATATATTTTCAGTAGGATGGGACTGAAAGCTCAATAAGGTACATCTTTTGATGTAATTTCAGTTATTTTGTTCCGTTAGCAAAATATATTTGCTTATTCTATTGCCAATAACAGGTTGAAATGCCTCGTGTTTACTTTGTCAGTGACGCCTCTATTGTACTAATATTATTGTGGACGAATTATTGTCAGACCTGATTCTTCTGATAACAAAAATAATCCAGATATCATCAAAAATTAATCTGTCAACCAAAAGAATTAAAGTATTCCTGTGTTAACTCTATGGAGTAATTTTTCAATTTTGTTTTGAAAACTAAGACGGTAATGTTTTTCTAACGCCAAGAGCTTTAAAGAGGCACTCCCACTTGGTAACATTTTTAAAACATATTTTTAATGCCAACGGTCGATATTTGAGGTGCCGACTCCGCGCGGATCGCGAGATATCGATAAAAACATGTCATTTCCCGAGCGTATTTTTCACATCCCGAAGTTTTACGACCGTTTCTGGTTATGACCCGAAATCCCCCGAAAGCGTGTTGTTGTGCTGATTGACGATATTCTAAGGAGTCCAAAACGTTCGAATGACGCAATTAATTTACCTCCTACTGCGATGACTTTATATACATCATTATCAATGCCCTTACCTCTGGTAATTCTTTTTTAAAACTTCTACTTAGTTTTTGTCGTTTTCATTATTCTCCATCAGTTGTATTAAATTTTTAAACAATACCACATAGATATCAGTTTTGACGTGTAAAATATTAGTTGCCTCTGATGACTACATTTTGTCGTCTGCCACACAGTTATGCATGGTTCGATACATAGTGGTCGCCGCGTGGTATCGGCTACTATGCATACTATGTATCAACCGCACCTATCTGTACTAGTCACCTATGCGAATTCTGGTGGAATCAGCAAAGTAACTTTGTTTTTTTGTTTTTTTGCCGAGTCAGTAGGACTCGGCTTTCTCCCACGGGACATGACCACTCACCGACGCGAGTGGTACTGCTGTGGCATACAGCAGCGTCAGCGTAGACTCGTACTCCATAGCTTAGTTGACAATGGCCCCAGTGCCGAACGTTCTATGTTCGGAAGCTGAATTCAGGTGGGCCACCGGAATTCAAACTTTAACTTTTTTGAGGACATGTTTTTATCGATATCTCGCGATCCGCGCGCAGTCGCCATGTCAAATATCGACCGTTGGCATTCAAAAAGTGTGTTTTAAAAATGTTACTAAGTGGGAGTGCCTCTTTAAAACGAGTAGATCAGAGAAGAATGGTAAAAGTTTGAGAGTCCGAATATCTTTCCCCGAGGCGCGTTCTGCCTTAAAACGCGGTCAGAGAACCAGAAACAGACTCCTCTGCAGCGATTTGTTTATTCAGGAATATAATCTTGCCATCTCTTTTCAGGTAATGAAAGGCAGAGCTGGAAGAGACCACCATACATAGACAACAAAGATGATCAGTGGCTGGGTGTTTCAATGACGAGACAGGACACCGATGATGGTAGCATTGCTGTGAGTTTGTCTATTATAATGTACAACTAAACCCTCACTGCAGCTGAACTTTCACCTATAATGTCCCGTGATATTGATGACCAGCAAATAAACAAGACTTATTACCACCAGTAAATTAGAACAGCGACCATTTAACTCTATGTCGTACTATTAGCTTTTTATAAATTGTTTGAAATTCTTGGTGTGCAATTTCTTGATAATGTACATGAATTGCCTAGACATGTAATATGATCATCCAATCAACACGATATTCGAGGATAGAACCTGGCAGCATTTATTATAATTTCCAGACAAATATGATACAGTGATCACAAACAATATACCCTGAAAACCTTAATAATTCATCTCACTAATGATCTAACATTCTATTCTAACAATTAATTTACATATTCCTCATCGTTATCGATTAACCTAAAAGCAGATGATCAAAAATTCGTTCATGACAAATATATTCACGTCTAAAACAGTCCCAATGCTATTCCGAAGTAGGGCAATATGTTTTGTTTTTAAAGCTTTCCTAACTCAGTTACCTTTATCATTGACCATGGCTTTGCAGGCATTCCGTGTACATTTGCTCAAGTTTCAGACAAATTTACAATTCCAAACGCACAAACGTGCTCTATTAAATTCATTTGTTTGGGAATGTCTCCTCTGTTCCTGCATGTCAAAGTGATCTGGCTAGCTCAGACGAAAATTGTTTTTCCTTGTTGAATCAAATGAGTTTAACGAAAGTCACAATCCATTATGCGTTACAATTTTAACTTCGTACAAGACAAATTGCATGCTGTCTTGCGTTAGTCTTGATGGAAGGTCTTTCCTCAACCGTTGCGACGGATCCGTTTCAGGTATGCGGTCATCGCTGGGCTAACAAGTATTACAGTAGTCAAATATTCCCTAAGGGCGTTTGCTACATCCTCAACCATGACCTTGAGTTCGACAGTGTCAGCAAGATCAGGCCTTGTCTTGGAGGTGAGATAAACAACATTCTGACCATGACCTCTCCACTCGTTAAAAATGATTAATCACACTTTTTAGCTCTGCTGTCAACAACTCTGAGCTTACAGAACAGATTGATTTTAGGGAAAATGTTTGATACATGTCCCTATGAAAAACTATACTAAGGGACGTTGAAATGAAAAAAATATCGCATATGTAATGTTTTTGGGCCAAATTTATCCTTTTCTGTCAAACATGTTTTTGATATCTCTGAGCTAAGAACTGTGAAAAGTGATAAACTGATTTTTAGATCTTTAGAGATGCCCTTATTCAGATTTGTTCAACTTTTAGCATATTATTTCAGCACGTACACTACCTTAATTTTTCTCTTATTATGCTCCTTCGAATAATCTTCACTAAACTGAGATGTCTTTAATCTTTGAAAATTGGTTTGAAGGTTCCTGTAATTACCCCATGCATGCGGGTTTATTCGGCTGACAATGGAATTAGCTGATGTATTGGGGGGGGGGGGGGCGATTTTCCCGTTTCGATAAATTTTCTTCCCTGATACACGACTTGTCCAAGAACTTCAAAAGTGATTTATTGGTTTATAGCAATGTTCCGTACACTTTTATTAAAATATTACCTTACTTCTGAAATTCAGATTTAAATTGTATATTGGCATTTAGGAGGCCATTTTGCCATATAATTGTTTCCCGGCAGCGTTTAGTCTTGGTCTGTGGATTATTGAGTGACAAATAGAATAATGAGACTTTCATCATTCTTCGCTTTGAAAAGATCACAACGAAGATGCAAAATAGACAGGAAATTTAGTCCAAATTTTTTATTATATCTTCGCTGTTTCTGTTCGTATGTTTATTATAATATATTCGGTTGTGAATATTACAAAAAAAACTGTTCTTTTATGAAATCTTTTTAAGAAAATGGATGATAATAGTTCAACCGATACGCTACAGTAATACTGAAATTAAGCGTTGAAATGTATTCGTAGGAATATATTTTGTAGCCCTGAGGTAAAAAGTTAATTTAAGTTGTTGCATCAGGCTTGACTGTGCCTTTACATTTACCTTCGGCAATATGTTTACAATAATTGGGAATCTGAAAAGATAGCAACACAAGCGTGGCTGTATTCCAGTTCATATCCAGATTTGCGTAACCAATACTGACTATTTCAAATTTATTTCACCTAAACAGAGACGAAAATAGCCGCAGATGAGAATAATCACGGCATAGCATGGTTCGGCTGGTGTCAGGCTGGATTCAGTTCGCACTTCATGGGCAGTGATCGTTTGCTACTACTGGGCGCTGTTGGTACAGTGGCTTGGTCTGGTAAGTGTATCCACCATATGCGATAAGTTGTATTCCCCAGGCCTGTGCCATGCCTGCATTAAGCACACAGCGTCTTTCCAATTCAGTGGATGAACCACTGTCACAGAAGTGCTAGTGTTACAAATCTGTGCCATCATTGCCGATGAAGACGAGGGATTATAACAGGCGCTGCACAGGCTTAGTCAGATGAGCTTTGCTTTTTTATTTTATTTTGCTGTTTAGAATTTTCAGACCTTTACTAAATATGCTTCACTTTGCGATATGAACACTTCGTGGAGTGCGTAAGTGTAAAGCATGAAATTACATATTGTTACAAATAGATATAACCATTTAGTGTATCTGTCTTCCAATTTCCATTCATGTCAATGAAAGTGGGAGTCATTATGGATCTGCAGTATAAAACGTCCTTTCACAGTTCCTGTCGTTTCTTTTTTAAGAGAAGTTCCTTCAGGGGATTATCGGAATATTGTGGCTGACAGATGTTTAGAAAGATACAGTGAAAATTTAACGTGCTCTATATGTGTACAGTATAAAGAGGACTTCATTATTATATTAATCCAGTAAATATGTTGATTTACAGTACTGACCAATTGAAATGCACATGTATGCTCAATTCATACATTGACGTCGGTGACTGGATACGAAAAACACTAACATGACTCAACCAACATTTAATATTGTATCTGAAACTGTTCAAACTCAAGTATGTCAGAGACGATGAAAAATAGCTTGCACTTTGATTGTTTGGCAAGAGCTTTAGCGATTGAAATATTCCAAGGTCATTGGGATTACATTGGTCAGTCTGTCTTCCTGAGATTTGTAGGAAGTTTATCGTTGATGGAGGAAGCTTGAAATGAAACACTAAGTTGATTGGATGGCAGAGTCAGAACTTCATAGCATAGTCTTGATACGAGCTTTCTTCCCCATTGTAATGTCAGATCCTTCTGTCAGTTTTTTACGCTGTAGACCGAAGAATTCTAAAATAGGGTTGAATTTAATATGCCAGACGAGTTTGCGTATGGATGCTTTATCTGACCCACGAATAATCACATGTCCTGTTTTAAGCTTGACACTCATGTCTATCAAGTTCGCGTTTTAAGGACTTCTTAAAAACTTTCAACATTTAAAGTTGCCTTCGATACAATGGACGATCCAATAAAAAGCACGACAGCATCTTACTTTACACCTGCGTTGCTGCAGCTCACTGACTACGTTTTCCAGTTGGATCCTGCCATGGACGGTAAATTTGAATATTGAAACATGACAGTTGTTGATTTTCACAATCACGTCGATACCATCATACGGGTGATAGGTACATCTTTCTGCATAAGTCTAATCAGGGTACTTCTAGATCACCACCACTTACTATTAGTGGTTCAAGATCTTCCATGTCTCAGGGTACCTTAAATGGATATGGTTATTGGACCAGTTTTGATGTCATATTACACAATAGTTGTCTATGGAGACGTGGTTTTCAACAGTGCAAGCAGACTTGGGTTATCACCAAATCAGTTACTTTTCTCATAAATGTATAAACTCTTCTGCCTTTAGGACTGTATGTGAATCTACGGGTGTAAGTGTGTCTCTGCTGGTAGGCTGTTCGACTACACAAATCATGTCGTTTATCCTCTTGTCACGTGTTATTAAAAGAATATAGGAGATGCCGGGTAATAATTTAAAATCGACGTGATAAACATTGTATATCTAGTTTACGTAGTGATGAGCTATCGAGCTATCAGGTGATTATAAACGGAAATGAAAATTAGATAACGAATGCACACAGTTGCATTAGGTGTTTCTAAAGTCACGTGTTCATGGGTCAAGGAACTTCATGGTTGTTGTCACTATTGGCCCAGACAACTATCGATGCTTCTGACTTCAAAATTATGGCAAATACAAAACAATAGCATTTTACAACATACAGGCCTGAGAAATGGCGTTATCACTCGCCCTTGCCTTGCATTAAAAAGTTGAATATCGATAGGTAGATATACGCCTTAGCGATTTTGCGTAAAAGCCCAAGAGCTTTTTCATTACCAAATTTTTAATATTGACGTAATAGATGTCTCAAAGATAAAACATATAAAACTCCAAAGGCTTCTAAAAATGACCATATCGTTAGTTGCAGCCTCCATCTGGAGCCTGGTAAGAGCATTGTCAACGGCCATATGGTCGCTTTCCATCATAGCCTATCAAATAATGTTTCCTTTTCAGATTTTGAAACATGCCATAATATTGCAAATGAGGCTACACTTGCTTATCCTAAGACAATTTGGAGCCTCCTTGAAGGAGTACCAATATGCAGAGACGAATTTCGGCCCTTGTGCTTCTCCTTTGCTTGATTTGGTGCCTGAAACTTGTATTTTGCAGCTTTAAAGTTTGGACTCAATTAGCACATAGTATTACAGCACAAATTGTTACATATTTTCCTCAAACACGACTATGTCTTACAAGTTACACCCTCCTTGCTGAAGTTTCTCAATTAATGACGGTGTGGGACAACCTTCCAAGAAACAAAATCAACGCTTCCCCTGACTTCAAGTTGAATTACACTGGTTTTTGTGGTTCAATTTGTTTGTTTGTTTGTTTGGTTTTTCTGGTATTTTTCAGAGTCAATAACTAAAATTATCCAAAGAGCGTACAAGTCATAAAATGCACTTTATTACATTATTATGACTGCCATATTGCTTCTACAGTCTAATGAGTTACATTAATGACTTCTGCTGTCTACTGCATTACATCAGCCATTAGTCAATGTTCCTCGATTTATTGCCCATTCATATCTTATCAGTTTGGTTTGCTAGGAAAACACAATAGATGTGAAACTAGATCATAAAAATGACACAGTTATGACCTCGGGTGATATAAAGTACACTGAACACTGGACAGAGTGCAGTTGAATGTAAAAAGCTGACAGAGCTAGATCTAACAGCAGTAACGTTTATTAAAAAGCATGACTCTATAAAAGAACCATGTTCATGATATTTTGTGACGCATACATGAATGAATTCATTTAAGAAATTACATGCATTTGCAGTCTCAGATCCAATTTCACGTTTCTGCTTGCAGCAACATGAACTTCTATTTTGTCAATGTTGGCGTCGGCGTCCTTATTATTCTGTCAATGTCAAAACCAACAGATGACAGAATTGGCAAAATGCTAAAAATCGACCGGTATTTTCAGCTACAGTGCTCTCGAGAGGAACTCTATGATAAATATAAAGGTTAACATTCTGATAAGAATTTTACAAAAATGTCCGTTTATTGTTACATAAGAAATTCGTAATGTCATACAGAATCAGAGTAAACTTGAATAGTTCGATAAACGCCTTTTCAGGAGACACATAACTCTTTATTACAATGTCTACATTATCTTGTGACTACTTTCTCTTCCATTGACTACACATTAGCTGACTCGGCCGATATTGTTATTGTTATTAGGTTCAGTTATTTCAATCGAAGGCAGTACAAAGAGAATTCCAGTTCGAGACTGGTACGGTGACCAAACAGTCAAGAAGACTACATATACTGGTAAGTTGGAAAAAAATTGTCCATTTTTGGTTCTCATGTGCATGCAACATAATCATGTTTATCCCATAAGCGAAACATTGGCATCGTACATACCCTTTTGGTCTTTCGCCTAATTTAGGCATTGCAGATTACGTTTACCCTGAGATTCAACATGACGTAAAACAATATTGTTAAATGCAATTTTCACCCTTGTGCTACCAAATGTTGTTTTACAGCCTAATTTTGTATTATACATGTTAAAGTCAGACTTCCAGAAAGAAAAGTGGAGTTTAGTTTATGCAGCCTATCATGATAGAATTTCTGGAAATGTGAAAACATGTCATGAAGATAATAGCCACAAAGGTGAAAATGACAAATTAGTTTTAAAACATTGATTGTCAATCTTTCCAATTACGTATGTACAAGGGACAATTTTCTTTCTTTTTTGCTATAAATTAGTATTGGTTTTGTTTCTTGACGTTCATGATCTAATTTGCAAACCAAATTGTCAGACATAAATATTTTTGTGCTTACCTGCTTAGACCAATATACATGCACAGTCCCTGGGCAGTTGTTCTCTACAATAATCTATTCATCTCATAGGGTATTCCATGAGTTCTGGTCATTTTTATTCGTCTGAAACTCGGGAAGGAGTAACGGGAGCTCCCAGGGCCTACCAGCATGGTGCTGTCTTCATCTTTGAGACGCAAAACTTTGATGTTATGAAAGAACTACAGGGAGAGCAGGTATAAATGATAAAATATTAGTGTTCGGATACTTTATGTACTAGTTCAATCTTCTTCACATCGGTGTTAAAAAATACGGATTGCTTGATATGTTGTTTAAAGCGCATAGAAATTAGTTCTGAATGTATCTATGCTTTCAGTGTAGAATTTCAAGTAGAATTTTTTAAATTGATATCAATTCTTTTACATATCAAAATCAAAGTCTTGATTTGCTCTATTAAGATAATATAACAAACATCATTATAGGTTGGAGAGAAATCTGCAGTTATTTAAAGGATTAATTACATATGCCGTTTTCATATTTCAGATGGGTTCATATTTTGGAAGCGCTGTATGTGCCATTGATTTAAACAGTGATGGTCTCTCTGATTTGCTGGTCGGGGCGCCTTTGTATGCCACGCTTGTGGACGAAGGCAGAGTCTATGTCTACATAAATCGTGGCGAGGTGAGTCTAACATTCTGGTAGTTTGGGTATTGATGCACCTAAATTTTTTTACTCATACTTATTATGGTGTACTTTATAACAGTGCTCCTTAGTAATCCAGAGTACGGAGTTTTTAGATCAAAGAAAGTACCGACGTCTCACTGAAAGTCAAAACTCTGGAGGGGAATACTTAACTTAGTTTCTTATATGTAGTTTCTACAATTATTTTTCATAAAGGAGCAAAATGGAGCCCAAAATATATCCACAAGATACATTTTACTTCAAGTTTTTTCATACAAAACGGTAGTATTCTAATAGTCAGGGTTACAGTGGTTGACAGTTCTGCATGGTTCCCAGATACATTAATTTCTTGGCAAACTGTGAAACTACTTGACCCAACCTTGATTGTACTTACAAGCTTTGCTTTCTAACCTTCAGAGTCTGTTGCAAAGGCTACCCTTTCTTTTGCGAGGATCTAATGCACCCAATGCAAGATTCGGCAGTGCTATCGCAAGCATCGGAGACGTCAATATGGATGGCTACAGAGGTAATTGACATAACATGTACTCGTCATCAACAGTGTATAATTGACAACTAAGCATTTTCATCAGTAATTACAGAAATCTGGTCCTAATATATTGAGTACACATTCTTTGCTTAGATACATTTAAATAAGAGAATTCAAATGAATAAATTACTAAACTCTGGTCCTCACATATCAAGTATACATTCTGTGCTTGCATTTTAATGTGATCTAAGTATGCAAAGATGCTAATCGGTGGAATGGGGATGCATGAAATATGTATGGAATATGACAATAGAATGTAGGCGTCATCGTACGACTGACCATATTGAGGTTTCTCAAGTTACCTTGACGGCAAACCGATAATTGTTGATTTTCCTTTGTCCAGATGTAGCTATTGGTGCTCCTTACGAGGGATCAGGAGTTGTATATATTTACCATGGAACAGCCACTGGTATTACAAGTAATTATGTTCAGGTAAATGCACACTTCCTTAAACTAACCTTCAGTGACTAGTTCTTATACCATGAGTTGTTGGTAAAAAAATATGGTAAAAATTAGTGCCAATAATGAAATGATTTTGTAATGCCCTTGTTATATCACTATCCTTAGGCGATCAAATGTCTAATCATCGCCTTGTTATATCACTACCTAGGCAATCAAAGGTGAAACAGTTGTTCCAGGCATCCAGTCCTTTGGAATATCGATATCAGGTGGATTAGATTTAGATGGCAATGCATACCAAGATATTGCAGTCGGTGCTTATCTCGATAATACTGTGGTCGTCTTTAAGTAAGTCACGTGCAGCCTTTATAGTCTCAACACAACCCGTTGAACGCACTTTAATGATAACTGTTCTGGTCCGATTTGCACATGTGTGTTCACAATAGCATTAAGACAAACAGATATGCAACAAACCCACATGTCATTCCCATATTTCTCCCCAACTCTGTTTTTTTGCAAATCTTCTAGCTGCAGTAATGTTTGCAATAATCATTACTGATAGCCTTATTGTTTGTAATTGCCCTATGGATGAAGTTACATTTTCAAGACACAATGTAAAAATCCACATGATGACCAAGCAAAATAATGTTTAGATATACTTCTTATGGTATTTTTCAATTTGAAAAGTTCATTTTATATTTCTTTCACTGATTTGATTTTGTTTGTTTTTTTATGTACGTTTGCTTTGCTTATTAATTGTCTGTTATTGATCTTGTATACTTTCTGTTTGAACTTTAAGATTTCCACTGAACTTGACGATTGCAGATCATGCTTGAATATGAAACTGATTTCATTAATTACGGTTTATCTAAGTAAAGTCACGTCCTAGTTTATGAAATCACTGCAATAAATAAGTGGTCGTTAGTATAACTGCCCGATAAAAACTCAGATATATATTTTGCCAATAGACTATAACACATGCATTAAAAACCATAAAATGGCAAAAAAAAACCAATTGCCATGAATGCTTGTTCAATTTTATTATGCATATCATTGAAATGTAAATACTTAATTTTTATCTTTGAAATGTTGCCACCTCCCTCCTGTTATGTATGACTCACAGACAAATATATGGCGATTACCCTATGTGAAGCAGGAAGCGTTTACTCTTTGCAAAACATCTGACTTTGCTTTTCGGTGTGTGACAACATGTGCATTGTTTGTTTACTTCTTTCTCGGTCTTGGCGTTGTTGTGTCGTGTTTGTTTTCTGTTTGTCTATGGTTTTAGTTTGTGAAGTTTGAGTACGTAAATACACATCTGTAACAAAGATTTCTGGTCTTGCCGATCAACATCTTAGCTTCTCTTCCTTATAACTCCTTTTATCAACAGAACAAGACCAGTGGTTGATGTACATGCCTTTCTACACATCAGTCCAGACAAGATCAGTCCGAACAGCACACAATGCCAGTTCAATGGCGAACCTGTCAATTGTATCTGGGCCTTGGTATGTTTCGAGTACACAGGAACTGCCGTGCCCGGAAGAATTCGTAAGTGCATTGTATCTAATATGGACTTCCTAGCATGCTCTCAATTATTCTAAGAGTATTGATAAGCATTGAATGGAAACCTACTGATAGGAAGTCATTCTCAATGGAGAATATCCATGGACCGAATTCACGCTAACGATAACACATAAGGAAATCCTACCTTAAAATGCAGCATATTGAGGTAGTTTTAATTGCCGAAGCAATATCGACAGTTATAGCGCGCAAATGATAAAGTTTAGCGTAAAGATCGTGGCCTTTGATATTTTAATATTATGTTTTTTCATTTTTTGTCAATAGTTTTTTTATTTGTACTGATATTCCTGAAAGCTGTCATCCTGCCCACTGGGTAAGGACTCATCTCATAGGTCACATGCTAACGTTTGCAGTAGTATATAGTTTTAAGAAAGGCGCTGCTTTCTGTTTCAGCGTTGGAAACGTCACTAGAGTTGGAACGGTTTAAAGTAAAGATTGGTCAAACAACTCGAGTAAACATTGTGGCATTAGATGCAATTGTGGGTACAACCTTGACCAGTAATATGGTCCTGAGGTATGGAAACAGGCGATGCTCACGATACGAAATTCACATCAAGGTATGGCAAATCTATTGCAACCTTTGATGTCATATTCTGGTTCGTAACTATCAATAGGAATTTCCGAGCGTTGATATCGAACAAAAATTCCTCGTCAAATTTATGCACAATCATATAATGATGAACAAATAATGGTATTCATGTCTGCAGTGTCTTGCAAATTGTTAACGACACCATATCCAAGAAACCATAAGTGGAGTGCATTGCATCAAATTATCTACAGCAGCAAGTTTCTTAGGAATGTGGTCCGTGACCCGTTCATATTTTCACAGCATAGTATCCATGGCCACTGTTTAACTCTTCTTCTTCATGATTTCACTGTGTTTCCTAACCTTTTCTATTACATACAAAAATAATGCCTGTTTTGAAACTAGTGCAAAGAAAACTAACCCCTCTCTTTTCTTTTCTTGTCCTTTAGAAAAACATCAATGATTATTTAACTCCCATACCCATTGATGTATCATATAAACTGATAACTGATCACAACAGAATCACGGTGTGCTCAGAAATATGTCCAGTACTGAATGCCAACATACAGACAACGTTGCATACAGAGGTAAGGGTGTTAATGAAAAGCTTTCTCATTCAAACCTACATTTCTCTAATTACATGGACGATCCTAGAGTATTTGTGGTCATTTTGTCTACACACCGAACAAACTTACAGTGCTATATATTTGATTTACGAGGCTTAGTGTTCGATACTTTTTTAAAGTTGCTTGAATGTGAAAAAAGAGTCTTTTGTTGACGTACCTGCATTTCTTTTTTGTCAGATTTATTTGAAAATAACCTATGAAGGCAAAATTTAAGTTATTAATCTTGTAGCCGCAAGTGACAAGAGTACCAAATTTAATTGTCTTTATGATAACGGATTTAATGAAGGCAAGTTTTACCTTTGAGCATCTTTAACAATAGACTGGCGATCCGTCGCACGAGGACATCCCTTACATTGCTCAGTAACACCTGAATCTTCCAGTCTACTGTAAACAACTTCTTATTTTCTGTCAACGCAGGTTGCATTTGTTCGCAACTGTGGCTCAGATGAAGTGTGTGTTGCTGATTTACAACTCAATGCAGAACTCATTCTTCCAAGGTAAATTGATTGTGACAGTTTAATACGGTAAACTTGAGGTCAATACATCCTTTGCCATTTGATCCTAAAAATGATGGAACGAGTTGAATTTGTTAAAACAGCCGTTGCACGATATATTCATAACTTTGGTCCAGGGAATATCTTTCTTGCAACATTCTTGCTGAATGGGATCAATGTTCTCGTCCGATGGAGTGTATGCTAAGATCAATCTTGCATGCCTTGTCTGAACAGCCTTCTGTCAGTTTGTATGAGAAAACAACACTATGGTTGTGTCTTTGTTATATCTATTAAGTAAATTGGTCTAGAAATTTTGTGATATTTCTTCTTACCTCAGTTATGAATTAATACCATCATGTGATACAATAGAACCCTGATATAACGTCGTAGTAACATATCAAAATTTGCACTTGGATGGCAATCTTTCTGCTTGGCGGTTAGATTCTAAGCTATACATTGTTTTAATGTATCAGTATGGCATTCTACTTTAAGGTAGAAAGCGCATCGGAGACAGACGTTCGGCCTCTCAAATTTCTATAATTCTTTTCTTATCTAGCACTTGTGGGGGCTCATTTTAAAGCTCTTGGATAAAGAAAAACTTTCACCGGCTTAGTTTTTCGAAAATCTAATATTTTATTTTGACCCCATAACACAGGGATGGCGGCCATTTTGAATTTCAAATATCGCAAATTGTTAAATAATTTGTATCGCTGGTTCCAAACTCTGCAAAGTGACCCCTGATTTTCATTGTTGATTTGTTAAGAGAATGGTTGAAAGTTTCATGTAGGAAAGTTTGAGCAAAAGTTTAAGTCTTTCACTTTCGAGGCGCATACTACCTTAAGGTAGAATGCGCCTCGGGGACAGATAGCCGGACTCTAAAATTTTTACAGTATTCTTTTGGCCAACCAATTATGGGGTGCATTTTTAAGCTGTTGTAAGTCTCCATCTGTTTTTTCTTTTTTTTTGAAAGGGGCTACAAATTTCTGCCTCTTGGAGTGTTGAATCAGATTGCGATCAGGATAACTGTGAAAAATGATGGAGAGGAAGCTCATCAAGCAAGACTTTATATAAATTATCACAAGGAGCTGGCATTTGTAAGAGCTGAGAGGGACAATCTGGTGAGTTAACTGTTATTCAATCGTAGTTAAAGTTGAATTAACTACGGTCATATCACTTGCGCTTTTTAGCAGGTTTGATTATGGAATGTCATTCAAATTTCGTTTTACTTGCAATTGATTCAGAAATCTTAATTAACATGATAAAGGTAGAAAAATTCATGCCAATTTTGAAAATCCTTGATTGGTGTCGTTTTTGAATTAACTTTACTGATTCAGGATATCGTACTATGTTGTATTTTATAGAATTCTATTGTACAATGTGAACCCGACGACTCCAGTTTGAGTAATGTGACCAGCAGATTGACGTGCAGTATGGGTAATCCCATGCAACCTAATTCTAAGGTAAACGGCAGTATGAGTTATTGATCAGTTACTCGATAAATTATCTTATTTTAGTGATATTTTCATTAATATGTGTAAACTGCTCTGCACGAAGTTGGTGATATAATTCAGGCATACATCCATCACTCAACTTTTCAACAAGAAATATGAAGACAAAAACAGTAACCCAAGTGTACCATATTATCTTGATCACATTAAAATTATATATGCAAACTAATGTCCCAGTTGACCTTTCAACTTTCATAATGACGTGTACCATCTTGTGATGTGTAGGCAGCGTTCGTATTCATGTATTGACCAAATCAAAACGACATTGGGGTAAAGTGGCCATGTTTGATTTGAGCACGGTACAAAGTGTCACATCATGCAAAGTAGTATCAAATGTCGTTTTGAAGGAGCAATGTTGAACCATATTTTTCAAAAAAGTCCAAGATGCAGAGGAAAAAGCCCATATCTAAGTTCCTTTCGGCATTTGTTGTAATACATAAGTGGTTCGTGAATAAAACGTGAAGTCAATAAAATCAATATAAAATTACTGTGCAGAGATTTCAGAATAGAGAGAGTAATTTCCCGAACACTTTTTGTTAAATGAAAGTTTCTGCATTATTTTTTATCTTCAAGAAAATGTTCGACATCAAACTTGACACCTCACAAGTATCAGGTGACATGGATGCTCTTCAATTTGACTTGACTGCCATGACATCAAGCAATGATACAGAACAAGCAGATAATTTTGTGAGTCTCAGTTTACCAATCCACATAGTAGCAGATATAACTATTGCCGGGTAAGAAAACATGACTGATTAAATCCATTTAATACATAATATAAAAGTTTTGCTTAATTATTATGGAATAAGTATTCATCTTTGTGTGTATTCATTCCAGGATTTTTTCAACTATGATAACTAGTGGTTGATTTTTGTGTAACTGTTTGATGAATAATAAAATGCAATGCTTTATAAATTCTGTAATTTTAATGAAATATATCAGTACGAGGATTGATGTCTTGAAATGATCTTTCAAAAGTCTAAAATTTTAATACCTTGTTCATTTCTCGGTTAAGATGATGATTATCGGTTGCAATCACAGTTTCTTGTGCTGCTTACCAGAGCATTGTTAGATACACAGTATTCAGCTCGTCAACTCAGCCTGTACATGTGTCGACTGCATTGTTATTGTTGACAAGTGAATTCTGGTTTTGGACTAAAATTCAAATTTGAACAATAATAGAGCATTCTACATGTATAGACGCTGTGTTGACAAGCTTAATAGTAGATGTTTAAAACATTCTTTTGGGAGTAGAACAAATAAATTTCAATTGATATGTATAACAGAAATAGCGGACAAAATCCATTATAAGTTACAGCTACTGGTCCCTTTTTGGTTCAAGGAGATTTGTTACTATTTAGGCCTATTTTACAGTGTGATACCAAATGACTCGTACAACTGCAATTGCATTCCAGCTACCAGAAATGACATGTTTTCAAAGTGTCTAAGTGTGGTACCAACTACTAAGTTAAATTGAATTGTTACATTGCACTTGTATAAGGCATTTAAATATATCGACTGTTTTTTTTCCCCATAGAATATCTGTTCCGGGACAAATCCACTTCGGTGGCACCCTTACAGATGTTAGCAAGGACAGTTTATCTCCAGAATGCAAGGTTGTTGGACCAAGGATCAAACATACCTTTGATGTAAGCTGGCGATTCCTAAACTACTGGCACACAGACATTTACATGATGGATGTAAACACCTAGAATCCATGAGGTCATGGTTAGATGAAAATGTAGCCATTCATGTCACAAACTAAATCCCTGATCCATCAACTGTTCGCTATGAACTAATTACATGTTTCTCTCTATAGTTTTCAATACATTATGCAAGCTTTAATAGCTTACAGACGTATCACCATAAACCTAAGATAGACTACAAGTAGATTTTCAGACCATTCTCTAACCCTTTTTGCTGCCATGATTTGGCCAAAGCCCATCAATTGCAATGGTGAATGTGGACCCTTATACAAGAAGATAGGGGTGAAGTTGTCAATGATTAACCTAAATTGAAAACATCATCATCTACATCACAGACACAATACTAAGAATTCCATACTTTCTTCTACCAAACCCAAAAACCTATTTTAAAATTACTTTGACCTTTCGCCATAGATACGATCATACACCAACAAACATTTAAAAACATTGACCTTTTTATATTATTGAGGGAGTATGATTTTGCTTCTTTACTCACCAAGGTTCGTAATCTAGGGCCAGGCAGTATACCATATAACAGTCATGTAAGAATCAAATGGCCCTGGAAAACTCTTGATGGAGACTACCTCTTTTTCATCAAACATATAGAGGTAAGTTAGGTGGAATATCTCGCGCTTGATGACAATGGATATAGCAATGTCAGACTTGCATGCCTTGAATAGTGTTATTATATTCATACTGTGGAAATAAATCTGCTTACAAAGCTGCAACTCAACTTTGGAAGAACGATGAAAAAATACTAGAAGTTTGGAAGCATCAACATTGCGTTACTTGTAGAGGTATCTCTTCTATCAGAGCAAATCAGGGATATGTGATCACTTGATGTGATTAAGAAGGTATTGATTGTTACAATTATAACTGATTGCACATTGATGCATATTTTCCGGTTTTTTAGGGTGATTAAAAGCCAGAAAATGTTATAGAGCTTTGATCACCCTTTGGACGGGACCGATGTTGGCATATCTAAAAAAATTGTTATAATATCGGTGGAGAAGACAAAAGCGCTGTTCCAAAGAACTGATCCCTATGTGCAGATCTGTGAAAGTGAAGAACACTTGGACATTGTTAGCCATCCAATAAACTGTCATATTGAATCTCTCTCCTTCCAAACAGATCCATGGCACAGGAGTGTGTAAAGCTGAACACATATTTGCACAACAGGAATCTCATGAACAATGTAATAAGACAAAAGTCTCTGACGCTGTTTCACTTTCATCACGTCAAGAACAGAATTTGGTGAGTTTTTGCTTCCCCTTGCTCACTTTGATGGGCAGTTTTTTGAACCTGTATGACCATACAAAGAAATCCCAGCCGTTTGGAGTTTTTTGATCCACCATTCTTCATCTTTTGCTCCATGATGAATAAGAAAGAGAGTTCCATATGTTACACCCCTGTCACAACTAAAGTTGGCACTCTTGCTTTTTGAGGTTTTTTTTTGGGGGGGGGGGGTGTAGGACCTTTGCCTATTTGGGTACTGGTAAATTTTTAATATCTCTTGACAACATTTCTCTCGGTTTTTTTTCTTAACTCAAGGATTGTGGCAATGTGAAATGCGAGATCTTGGATTGTTATGTTGGTCCACTGGGTGTTCACAGCAGCATTTTCATAGACGTACTAGCTGTTGCACAGCAGTCAACCTTACTGGTAAGTCAGCACTTTGATGCATGCAAGCTACACTTTTAATTACTATGACAACCACGGGAAAAGCAGTACACTATTGAGAAAACCTTGAATTTCTGCTATAATAAATGTATCAGTTTATGCTGGGTATCATATTGCATGGGCATAGATGATATGGTACAATACACCCACCGTTCAGACGTTTTGATGGTTTTATCAAACCAGTGTGAATAATACCTTAGTTATGGTTGTTGCTGCAAGTTGAGGCACTTTCAACTCATCATTACTCAGACGTCATTGGAAAAATAGCGATGAAGATCACCTCTTTCCAAAAGTATACCTCTCATTTGTTGCTTGAAATTTGACCTGGATTGAGATACATGTACACAGACTCTTGGGGGGGGGGGGGGAGGGAGGAATGTCTTTCTCTGTTGAATTGTGATTTCAATTGTGGTACAGAACTTGTCAGAAAATGTTTAATTTGTTTTTGCATATTATACAATGCATACTTGTGATTATTTATTTTTTTCAATAAAATCAGAAATTTGACAATATTGAGCTTGAAGTAACTTCATCTGCTGAAGTATTCGTGGAAGACACATCTGGTCGCTTTGTTCAGCCATCTGGGCATCAGCCAGACAGTACACAGGTAATGATCAGATATGAACTGAAAATGCTATATTGCAGTTTTGTGTACATTTAAACATATGCCAGTCATGTTTGCAACTTCATTGAAAGTGTTCATGATCAAAATCATGAACAATGTTCACCACATCATCATCAGATATGCAAATTATAAATTACCTGAAAGGGAAATGCGAAATGACTTTCAATATTGTTTTACCTGGTATCACCAATGTAAATAGCATGTTTCACCAACTTTGATCAAGTAAATCCCGGTATATATCCCTAATTAGGAAAGTTCATTTAATATGCAAATTAGGAATTGCCCGAAGCAAAAATGCTTAATAACTTCCAATAATGTTATGTCATAGTATCTTCAATGTACATAGCAAATTTTGTCAACTTTGGTCGATTCAGATAAATATCCCTAATTAGGAAACTTCATTAAATATGCAAATTAGGAATTATATTTAATATCATCCCTTAAAGGGACAAAGTCGGCCACTTTTCATGAATTTTGTTTGATACGAGATACTACTTGACATGTTGAAAGATACTGAATGAATGGGTGATCATGCATATATTCGACCCGGTTATAGACACGATACATGAAACCATTGCAAAAATGAATTAATGGTCATGACCATTATTCATTTTCACCATGGTTTCAATTAATTTGTCTAAAATATATGAGTGGTCACCCATTCATTCAGCATCTTTCAACATGTCAAACAATATAAGAAGTATCTCGTATCAAACAAAATTCATGAAATATAGCCGACTTTGTCCCTTTAATACCTTTAACAGCTGATATATGTTGATGTGATCAACATTTTTAGCAAATCTCATCAACTTGTGTGCAGTCGTTCTCAATGTATATGTTTTTTCTAAAGTCATTAAATATGCAAATGAGCCAAAAGTATGCAAGCCACACCCACCAAAACTAATCAGTTCTTGCCATTTGCTAACTGAATCTATGTACCAGATTTTATTTTGATCTGATCAGCCGTATTTGAGATATAGGACCAACCAACGTACAGACAGACAGACAGACATAGCTGCAACATAAAGTTCATGTGTGAACACGTGAGCTAAAAAATTTAGAAGTACGAGAATTAAAACTTTTACAGGGACAGTGACGTGATATCAGACTGCGCACTGAAGTTCCAAAGTAGTTTAATAGGTCACTATAGGTGGTTTCTATGCTGTTGCATATCATTAAGGTAGTATGCGCCTTGAAAGACTTAAAGCTTTTGCTCAAACTTTCCTCAGTGAAACTTCCAACCATTCTCTCAGAGTCTTACCAAATCGAGAATAAAAATCGGGGGTCACCATGCAAATTTAAGTGGCAGAGAAACAAATTACCTTAAATTTATTAACATTTGAAATTCAATGGCTATCATACCTGTGCCAACTCTATGGGGAAAAAATTTTCGATTTTCAAAAAACTTGGATGGTGAAAATTTGTTTTACTCAAAAATGACCTTTAAAATAAGCCCCCACAAACGGTAGACCAGAACATTATTTTAAAAAAATTGAGAGCCCAAAATAGAGAAAGAGTGAATATAAAAATCCCATCTTCAACATAACCAAAGCACATCTATAATGTGCATGATTCCTTTTGGCAGTAAGCACTGCTCCCAGTACATCACTCTGATGTGTTTCAGACTCAGTCATGTTCTTTATTACATGCCTCGAGATGAATGCAAATCAGTGCATTGATTTGAATAGGAACATCCGGTATGTACTGACCGGTTTCCATGGTTACCCGGGCCAGTGAAGCCTTTCGATGTTTTCGACATCAAAGTAGACGCTTAGGCTGCGTTCACAAATAATGATTAGGGGGGCTGGAGGAATCTCGATTGAAATCTTATTTTTTTTCAGATCCCCCCCTAAGTACCCTAAAAAATTTTCAAATGCCCCCCTCTATATGGTCAAATTTTTTCAAGTCCCCCCCCAACTATCACAGGCCCGCATATTTGTAAAGGATGTGAGCGCAGAAAAAATAAACATGTATTGCGCCGTTCTGCTCACAGGTGTTCAACACTACCTGTATTAGCACTTTGTATAGTCATATTCCCAAGGCAAGTTCTTTAAATGCATCAGTGAATTTTTTAGATTTATTGGTCTAAAAGCCAACTTGAGTTAATCCAACTCTGGCCAGGTCAATTGCTCCTGTTGAAGAGCACACAAAATGCAATCATGAGAGAGTAGGAAAATTGTGAATTCTGGCTAATTGCCGTATTGCACAGTGACCTACCAAAAATTGTTTCAAAACTACAAGACCTATATGAATTAGATGCTACTCAAAATTGACAATACGGAAGGTTAAAATATTCCATCAAATAAATGTTTTAATCTCTGAAATTTTGGGTGTGATAATTGCAAATTTGGTTAAAAAATAAATAATTCCATTTGGTCACATATTTTTTCTTTTAGTCTTTACTATTCAAAGTTTTACTTCTGTATCATTTTATAATAAGAGTGTGAAAATTTAGAAAATCAAGCATGGTGACCCCATCTTTTTTCTTTAATATTTGATTATTCTATTATGCCAGAATTCAAACATTTCTATGTTTTCTTCCATGTGTTGCTCTCTGGCCTGATCTTGTGTACAAGTCAGTTTCACTGTCATGAGTGTCATTTGACCAAAACTCTTCTTCAACTACCATGTACATCAGAGTCAGAGCTATCTCTGTCACTGTTCAGGTATGCAGTGACAGTGACACTGCAGTAGCAGGGTAATATCTGATAGTGACACTACCCGTAGGCAGTAGCTGTATTAACTTTGATAATTTTTGCAAGCATGTTGAATTGTCCAGTATTCAGCTTGCTATCACAGCCTATGTATGTGTACCATGCATTTGTATCACTGACAACTGACTGTCAGTCTGGACTCCAATTAAATTATCACCAAATACATATTTATATTTATATATACAGGCTTTGTCGACAAACTAAATATTGTGTGTTTGAGCATGCTGTAGGGAGATAGCAAGAAACTGTAGTTGTTATATTGCATAGAAATATTGCAGAAATCATTAACAGTTGCAGCTTCTGCCCTGTTACGAGGCTCAAGTTTGTTTTTACGACAAATCACACGTTTAGATTTTTTCGAGATAAAAGTCATGAAATGTGACAAAATGGTTCTAGATTTTGTTAAATTATTACTAACATTACAACATTTTGATGACATAAAAATGGTATTCATTTTTCATTGAATTACCTACAAAAACTTGGAATTGGAAAATGTAAAACTCAAAAGGGACCCAAAAATTTTCAAGTCCCCCCCCTACAGGTAGGAGCAAAATTTTCAAGTCCCCCCCTCACTACCCAAAAAATTTTCGAATCCCCCCCCCTGTATTCCTCCAGCCCCCCCCTAACCGTTTTTTGTGAATGCAGCCTTAACGCTAGATGTATTCAATGCGCGCACTGCTATTTTGATTTTCGTTAAAATCTGTTTGATGCTGGTCGATAATGGTAAAATGGTTTGAAAATGCCCTGCATGTAACTAAATGTCATATAGCATTAACTGTGAAGAGGCATGTAATAAAAATATTATTGCCTGAATACATGGGTTTATGGTGCCCTCGCAGCAAGAGACAATTTGCCCTCCTGGCGTCCGGCAAATTGTCCCCTGCTCTCGGGCACCTAAACCCATGTATTCAGGCAATAATATATAATTGTGCTGAAGCGTATTTTTAACACAGTACAAACAATTTGTAAAGGCTGACTCAAGGAAATTCCCATTGCCTCTAAAAGTTCAGAAATCTTGAAGTTTGAGGGCAAAATGTTCCCCAGTCATTGTCTGTGGCGTACCATTGAATGCAGTCATACTAGGAGACAAAAGCAATATTACAGCTGTATAATGTTCCCAACATTGAACAAAGACAAAAAAAAACAATGCTAATGTATTTTGATGAGTTGATCAAGACCTTACCTTTTGAATCCCTACAGGTGATCACCCAGGCTTACGGCTTGATCACCAAAGGCAGCAGAAAGATACAGCTATGGGTTTTGGTCCTCAGTGCCTGCATCGGACTCTTGGCCCTGGGCATACTAATCGTGGTGCTCTGGAAGCTTGGGTTCTTCCGTAGGAAAGCCAAGGAAGAACTGGAAAAATTACTGAACAGCAAGGAAGAGGACAGCCTCAGTAATTGGACGGTACCTTGCGAGAACCCCACTAGTGATGATACTGAGGTTCACGCGACGGTGTATGAGAATAACGCTGCAGTGTATGGGGACTACTACAACAATGGCGAAACGAACAAACATGATCCTTACTTCTGAAACTGGATGTTGCTGGAGTTGAAAAGGAATATTGGGGGTCAAGTCAACTGAATCTTAAAATTGCCAAGCCTATGGATCCATGATGTAAAAATGAGAAAATAGAAGATGTACACTGAACACCAAATCTTTCTGTGAAATTCAGTTCTTCCACAAGATATTTTTCAAACATCAAAGATAAACATTTAATAGCTTATAAGATAAAGAACTGCTGGATCAGAGTACATATTATCTGAGAAAACTTTCAATATTTAACGTTCAAATCAGACACAAGTCTGTCCAGCTCAGCAGGCAGCCTTTTGCTCAGTCATAAGTATTACATATTTTGGTTGCTCGAGACTTGCTAAAAAACATTTACTTCAAGCTTTGATCAGAATTTCCTTTCATCTGACAATTTTGATACTGTGACATTCTCAGATCTATCTTTGGTGGCCACATTTTCACAGCAAAATATTGCTCTAGGAAATCATTGAGTTGCATGCCTGTGATTGACTTTTTCCTCTTTCCCTGCAGACCTGAACTCTGCTGGAAAGGTGTTAAAATTTACAAATCTGTTATATCAAGTCTTAAATTCGACTGGAACACTGCCCTCTGAGGGTAGCTTTGGTGACGATGTAAACTCCTGTCATCAAAAGCTGACATATTCCATAACTTCAACTAAACTTACATTGTCCAAAATATGAAATTACAGTGTGATCAGGAGAGATTTCTTGGGTCCTGTAAAATTGGGTGACACATCCTTGTTCAGGGCAAAACGTTTGCGAGTTTGAAAATTGCATCCCTTTATACTGCATGAATGGTTTGGTGGCAGAAATTTGTACCTGTTCTGAAAGGACCAAAGCCACTAGATTCTTTCCCATGTACAAATGTATTTCCTTGTCGAGACAAAAGCAAACAAAGTAACATCAATATCAATTATGGGTAATTTCAAGCCCTCAACTGTAGGGGCAGGGGAGCCTTTCATAAGAAATGTGCAAATTCCAACTAACAAAAAGTTTTCCGAAGAACATGAATGAGTTCAACCGGTTCCAGTAAGTGACCTTCAGGGATCCCTAGGACTAATTATAACACGCCACATGCTAATTCTGTGTCGCGATTCGCCAGAATACGTCACGTGACGAGAAAATAGATACGTCTAGTTCTGGCCAAATTTGCAAAAGTGCCCGGTCACGTGACTGTAGTGTCGTCTGCAGCTTTGCAACAATGGCGGGTGACTAGAACGTGATGTGTGTCCGGGATAGGTGACGACACATTCTCTAAAACAGATTTTCCAACATTTTCCGACATTCCAACAGCGTAGGAACTTGAATAGCTCATCGACGGAAAAGATTAAGGTACAACTAAGGATGTCGCTAGGTGTGCTTTGAATATTTTTTGAAAGAAAGTGGTACCACATACAACTGAAAGCGCTGTGGATACATCCGCCAGTAAACTTGTCACAATGGATTGTTGCGGTGCAAAATATCAAAACACATTAAAAACTATATAACAATACAACATGAGCATGTGGTGTGTCATAAAACACCTATAGCCTGGTCTTTATTCGGGCTATAGCACTCGTCTATTACCCCTCGTGGCCGTGTGTTACCAGAAACACATCACTATACCCCCTCGGCCTACGGCCTCGGGGAATAGCGATGTGTTTCTGGTAACACACGGCCCCTCGGGGTAATAGACGGTCGCTATAGCCCTCATGACCAGGCAATAGGTGTTTACTATGATACAGAGTGTCAAGTGTAGAGGCACAGTAAGTACTGTACACAATGTTTTGGCCTGACTGGTGGAGGTTTCACGGTCACCTGACAAATGGACATATGGAAATCATTTCAAATGTTTTGCTTTTGAGATCAGAGGCCTGATTGACCATGTATTGTACAGGTATGCTAACATAGTATGTGAAGCATAATCATTGGGGCAAGTGTATTTTTGATTGGTCAGGCAGCTTTTTGAAGTTACCTGCCCAGATGTAAGGCTGTCATTTTCTCTGAATTTTCTATACTGCTTTACTTGAAATCAAGGAAACTGATGTGCTATATTTTTGCACTGAATCAAAGCCACCTCTCATGTAGACATAACTCTCAAATGCTACTGCAACAGTCAAATACATAGTTACCTGTAGTATTGGGTACAGAGTTTTCAAGGCAACAATTTACCAGGAGTTGGTGCTGACCAGGAGTCGGTGCATGATTGTAAAACAAACAGGATAAGAACAAGTACAGAATTGCTCATAGTTTATTTTATACAAATATTAAATTTTACAAAACAGTACTATATAATTGCAAAAAAAATAATTAAATAACGCTTCTTTTTCATCAGAAATTAAACTTTTGTGAAAACTCATCATCAGAGTCCATTGTTTATCATTTCTTTTCCACTCATACCTCTGGAGAAATAAACCATCCAGGTTTTTACAATATGTCATATGCTAATAGGTGTATCTGTACGAGATGGACTGTCAGATCTTATGAGGGGGTGGTCAGGATGCTGGCATACAATTTATTTGCATTCCAAAATTGATAAATTATCTTGTTAGATTTTGCACAGCATGCATAATACCTATTTCTCAGCTGACTTTCATGTGATTATTTTTGTTTTCGAAAATCACAATAACTGTACAAAAATTGTGGCCGGAAATTTGGCGTTGCAGACTCTTTGTTTCCACTTTTGCATACCACCCCCTAACAAGGATCTAACAGTACTGTCAACTCCTTTGAAAATTTGACAGCAGTTTGCTTGAACTGTATGCAAGGTTGGTGCAGCTAGATTTACTGTGTTGTTTCAGCGATATGAGAACAAACTGGTTTGAAATTTCATACCTTTTCTGTCAAACAAAAATGTAAATCCACTTTTATTTCTCTGACTCAAAAATGTCTGATGAGTTCAACTTCCAAAATAAATGGAAGATTCAAGTACACGATAAAAAAGTCAGTGTTTCCACAGATTAGTAAAGTATATAACACCTGTTCTCTTGAAAGAGAAATTTTGCTACACAATGTACAAAGTGTCATTTAGGTGTTGTAAACAGGCCCCCCTTCGAGTAGAACGTGAACTAGCCAGAATACCTACTTGTACATATTGGTATCACAAAAATTGGCAGTGAAACAAATTTTATCAAAATAACATTACAGGATTTTTGGAAATCAAACACCTCAAAGGCAACAACTACAGTTGTGGGCTTTGTGAATCTTCAAATATTCTGTCAATTCAAATACAACTCCACACATATCGGCCATCAAACTGTCATTTCATTTTTTGAAGTATGTAAATTGGGTCATCAAGTGGAAAATTAATATTCATACATTGACATTCTGCATCTCATATGGAGAGAGAGTTGCCTTTAAGTAGGCTTCAAACTAGCAACTAACTAACAAAAGTGAACCTTCTTATTAAGCACTACAAACAAACAGTACACCTCTCACAAAATAACTCTCCCATACACAGTCGCTCACAAACTACACAAAAAAATATTGCGTTTTCTATATAAGCAAACAAAACTGATTACATTAAATATATTTACAGATGATACTCCACTTACATTAATCATTAGAACATTTTGTTTCACAAAAGGGGTTATTACTATCAGAGTCACTGAAACTTCAAGCTCTTTTCAGCAGCTTTTTCAGCAACTTTCAGCAACTTTTCATGAGTATTTGAGGGCCACAATAAAATTTTAGAGGAGTGATTATGTGGCTGGTATCTTATAGAGGGGTCAAAATTGGCAAAACATATGTTTGAGAGAAGTGAAATGTTTGATTTGTGCATACTGCAAGTAGCTTATTTGATGTTCTGGAGTTTCCCAGGCACCAATATAGAGTTTCCCAGGCACCAATATAGAGTTTCCCAGGCACCAATATAGAGTTTCCCAGGCACCAATTTTACTATCCTCATGACTTGAAAGGACTTTCCAGGTGTGTTACAAACTTTCACAACTGCTGATATTTTAGTGCCACCGTAAGTGATTATGGAAATTCCCAACCTTGCACATTTTCGAATGTAATTCCCAGCACGCAGCATCCTCTAAACACCGACTTAAGAACAGGATGCATCTCATGTTCAAAGATAGGTTTTCTGACTCAAAAGACTGTACAATTCTTTCCTGATCAAATCCAGTGTGGACTCATTCCTTGTCATAGAAATCTACATTTTCAACAGTCTTGTTTTATGTGAAAATATACATTCTTTTCTTTCCCATAAAAGTTGACATAAAGAATGGTAGCCATTTTGAATTTTACAGTTATATAGTGCTAAATGTATTTTGCTCGAAGATATGAAAGCGGACTTTAAAGTTTCCTCAAGAAACTGTAAAATTTAAATTCTTCTAATATCTCTCTTGGGTGTACATTTCTACTCAGCTCAATTGGATTAGTAAAGTTCTATTTTCAGGGTAGTTGAAGCTTTAATTTTCATACATTTTGACTATCACACTGTCACTTTAATTTTATTTCATCTACACCTATTCTATGGAAAATTGCATCATGATGGGCTTATGTCATAAAGATTCCCCTCGGTGGAAACAGGCTCCCTTGAAAATGAAGTTGGGGTGGGGGGGAGAATCAATATGCGAGAGATGGGAGAACAGTTCTCTAATTTCTACCTCAACAAATCTGCAATAAGCATAAGTTTGTGTGCGTGACTTGTCCCGGATCTATTAGCAAAACCATTACAGTTATCAAAGTCTGTCCACAATTATCAATTAGATGTGTAAGGTCGGATTATTGAGGTTTTGATTCTACTGACATGTCATAACATCCCTAATTGTGTTTTATATAAAGAATGCGATTTAAATTTCATGAGTACAGGACAGTATAGAAAGACTGAAGTCTGTGAATTTATGGATTTCTGCTACAACAGAACAAATGTTGCAAAATCCTCTAAAAACTATGAAGATGACAAAAACACATGTATATGCTTTGATTTATCAATTCTTTGGCAAAATTATACCAATCCACACAGTATTTGCAAGGGTTCATTCACCGGACATACTCAATTTATAAATTTGATTAATGTTATGTACAGATTGCTATTGCATTTTTTAAAGTTTGAAAATCCAAACAAATCTGCATTAAATGACATCACTTGTGAATAATTATCTTCAAGGCAGGGAACCCATCCGCTTTTCCCTCACATGAGCATTTTGGTAAAATGGGAAGAGCCAAGTCCTATACTTTATAATACATACTTCACCTCTCTGACTATCTCTCGTATCAAAACAACAGAACCACACTGTAATTTATTGCATCGCACACACTGTATGTATTTTTTTCCTGATGAGTTTGCGATCGGATAATTAAATGCAAATATTCTTTTTGCTTTCACACGGCTTCAACTTACACACCAGACATAATCACACATACACATGAAGCATTTCGCCTTCACTGACGTCAAGTCTACAGAAATAAATTTTAAACCCTTTCACCACCATGGCTGTACCCAATTCCTGTTGTTTTCAAATGGTGAGAATAGGCCTGCGTACAGGGAAACAGGGTGGAAGGATTCACTTAACAGAAATTTTTGTTCCAAATTCATCAAATAAACATGTATGAGTAAAAAAAGCTGCAGTTTTCCGTCTCAATGCTAGGTCTATATATATTTATATATAAATAAATCCTATCTTTAGTTTTTGCGGTAGAATTACAGCAACTGCTTGTGGAGAATTTCCCAGACCATTCTTCTTCTGAAGTATGGCATATCATCCTGGAATAAGAGAGACACGGAAATAACAAAGAATATTAAAATTGTGTTTGTAATATGCTCTGGTTTATCTACAAATGAGTTGCTTTTTGAGGTTTTAGTGAAGAGGATAATCTTGTTGGCTGTTAACTCCAGCTCTTTGTTTACTAAGATGGAATATCAGGCATTTCTAATTGGGGTTTTTAGGTTTTGTTTTCTCTGACAGATTCAAAGTAAGACTCACGACTTATGAAAAATTATAATTATGTAATTTTTTTCGTAATACTGCAAACAATATCTATAAGATTCCATTAAGTTCTAGATAATTGTCCAAACATTAAAGCCCCAATAGCTTTGAAATTTTATGTATTATTTTCATGATTTTATTTTCAAGCCAAAGTTGGTTCGTGTAAATGTGCTAACTGAAGGCAATGTATAGAATATCACTGCTTGCTGATTTGGACCATGCCTACACATTTTACCAGGTTAAATAAGCAGGTGCCGCACTCAATAAATCGCACCCCCACGGAAAAGCAAAAAAAATGCAGTATTTGCTGCTCATACACATCATGAGCATAAAGGAAACAAGCATGATGTCATTTACTTGAATGCACAACACACGATGGACAACATTTTGATGTTGTAATCTTTATTTTCTCTGTCACATGATTAGTTTTTGAAAATGGCGGGATATCTAAAATGATGTTAAAACATTTGAATTTACATGCCACTTTCGATGCTTATGACAGTGTTATACACTTTTACAGTCTTTAATGGATCTTATTAAAAGAAAACTCTTGGAAAACTCATAATATTTTGAATTTGGCCTACAGAGAGATGGGCAGACACACAGACACAGACAGACACAGACAGACACACACACACTGACAGTGATGACATTGGCCCCTCTAGCAAACGGGAGCCAAAAACAAAGATGGGAATCTCTTATCTTACATTCCCCATCACAGGGAATTGCCTGTAGTGAATGGTGGCAAAATCCCTTGTGCATATAGGCATAATATGTCAAACTCAAATACAGACAATTTAATTACACAGAGTTTGAAATTAAATATAGGATCACTGGGACTTGTGAAAAAAGAGAGTTTTGATCACTTTTATAAGGAACAATTTTCCAAGACTCAACACAGAACATTAAACCATTTCAATGACAGGCACTCCAGTGTTTTCTCCAGGTTTCTGTTACAAGGGGGGAATGTCACCGCTGTTTGAAAATTTAGGGGGATTTGGTTCTGATTAGGGGAACTATGATAAATTATGTAACGTCACGCAAATTGAATTTTTTTCACTGTATTACATGTAGCAAAGGTTATAGCATTGATCAAATATAAGACACTCCGGTTTCTTTCTTTTCCATCCAGTAAATGTTGAATAAATTAGAAGCTTGCACAACTAATTCATGCTTCATTCATTTCAATTCAAACACAATTGTTTAAACTGGAGGCAAATTATAGTTGACAGTCATTCAGCTGTACCATATCCTTTTGCAGATGGTAAGCTTGTATGACTTTACTATGGCTACAGATATTGGATTACATCAACTGCGTTGATGTTACATCATAGATAGTAATTATGAAGTGGAATGCTACTAGAAGTACTATGTGTAAATCATTATCTCTACGTGTCACAGGCATTTCTGATTATTTGAAGGGGGATTTTGATTAGATAGGGGGATTCATGCAATCAAGAGTCCTGGAGAGAACACTGGCACTCTAAGTAACAAAGATCTTCAAATAGAATGATACAGTACCTGTGAAAAGGTTATCTTGGCGTCTCTTGAGATGTACTCTGCATATTTACAAGCAAACATACCACAGTCACTTCCATTCATTTGTTGGGGAATGTCTTTGATGCAATGTAAACTCCAGCCTGACAGGTCATAGTCACTCTTCTTTTTGTCAAGGTGTTCTGAACGTAAGTATTCCCTGTCAGATGGTCAGAAATGGAAAAAACAAAATTATTGTTCCTGAATGGAAGATTATGCTGAATGTGAACTGGGACAGCTTTTGTGTTAATAATAAGCCATGCAGAGATAACACATAATGATTTAGTCTGTGTGACTGTAATATATGATAATATATCTGCCTCATGACCCCTTTATGACCTTATGTTCTCTGTATTTGTTGGTGTGATTCAATCAATTTGATTGTAACAGCCACTAAAATTCACTACATTTTGTCATGAATTACCACTGAAAGTGATCTACCATCAAGAATGTACATCTTTCACTCTGCAAAATGCTGAAATTTGAATACAGCATGTCTCCAAAATACCATATGCAAGACCAAATAGGGTAATGAAAATGTCCTACTTAGAAATAGCTTCAATTTAGTAGACTATCGCTCGTGCATGTCTATATTAGTGCATGAGTGTATGTATTTGGAGAGAATGATTATGGACAAAGACAGATGGAGTAGGGTACTTTAACTTACCTGAGTGCATTCAAACATTTTGGATTCTCACCACCCATTGAGTCATAATATGATATAGTTTTGTAGCGGAAATCTATAACCTATTGAAGAAAATAAAGATGACAGAAATATGAGTTACTTCACTATTTGACAACAAAATTTTGGTATATTCTATAATGTTCTATGAAACAGTCGGACATCCAAACAGACATCTAGGGAGTGAGAGGGTAAAAAACTTGACGCATGGTGTAAGTGAAGATTACTTAACACCCTTGAGTATGGACAAAATTAGTTTTCCTGAGGGGTTCATGTACTTATATGTCTAACCCTAGCTCTATTGACTCCCTAAGTTACTGGTAGTTAACCCTTCTCCTGCCTGGCCTATCACTTTCTCACTGGCAAAGACAATAAAGGCAGTATTGAGCCAAATATATTCACTTGGTAGGATACGACTTAACTGTTGGCTGTGTCCTCTGATGTTCATTCCTACTGGAAACATTTTTATATAAGGCCTTGACAGCAAAATGTCATTACAACATAATAACTTTATATGCCAATATATGGCTCAATACTAAAATTCTCATTGACACTAAAATTCTAAAATATCTTTTGCTTCCCCTGCATCTCCAGTTGATAAAGAGACATCAAATTCACATAAAAACAACATCACCTCTCACCATTTGTCATTGAAATGTCATATCCATGTGTATAGAAAACAGATTCTGTTAGACGAGAACAGGTTTACATAAAAAATACCATCAAGGACAGTGTGCTCACATTCGGTTTGAATTGGTAAATTCAAGAAATATTTAAACCAGAAAAACAAGAATGACAAAAGCAAATATGGTCTGCAACTTAGGTACTGGATGTCATCTTTAGGAACATGAGTGTTTGATGTAGGACAGTGTCGGTGACTGTCTGTGAACCTGATGTGTTAAGTGTTTTTTCTTTTTTCCCCTCATTTGCATATTTTTGACACTGACAAGTTCATTTGAACAAATTCACATCTCCATCCGTAAGTGCACCTGTAAACCAAATACTAAGACAGTAGGTGCTGCGGTTTAGGTGTTTTTGGTGTGGACGGACATACATACATACGTACATACATACATACATACATACATACAGACATGCAAATCGGATGCAAATGAACTGATTCAGCTTATACGATAACCTCACATTGGTATACCAAATGTGAGCTAAAAAGTCTTAGATGTTTACTTACAGCTAAACACCAATGCATTCCTAAATGCACAGGCACTACAACCAAGTCCTTCTCAAAGATATCTACTTTCCGTGTCCACCTTCTCAGTGACGTGTACCCATCTTTGGTTAGTTTGGGATAGAAAAACGTGTTGAAGGCATGCACTTTTAAATTCCCCTGGTGAATGAGAACAGGATAAGCATAAGTATGATAAAATTGAACAGAAAAATAGCAATCTGTATGCTGTAGATGACTCACAATATTGATCTATCAATATTAAATTGTAAAGATAACTGATTTGAGGTAATGCGAACAATACACTCAAACATACATTGGGATGTAGTTTGATGAATATGAACTCCCTCAAAGGGATACAGTCGTCAGAACTGCACTCAACGGTCGTGCAGGACCCTTACAACCAATGTAAACACGGTATCCACGGTACAATGGTGATTGATAAAAGTTAAAATATGTCTGTCATAAATTACATCATATGATTTAAATGTTGCAGCTATGATGATGAGGTGCATCTAGATATAGTGCACAAAATACATTGTTTGTAAACAAGAAACTCGCACAGGCACAGTTCCGACGACTGTTTCCCTTTAAAATTTCTTTTCTCGATAGGTGCCAATTATGAACTGAATTTTCCAAACCAAGCAGATCCAAATGTTTACAGTACACATGTTCCATACACACCCACTGACCTATACTTTGCATCACTTGGGTAGAGTTTAAACTTTGAAATGCTACATTCTGTCTGTGACTAATATTTCCACTGAGATTTGGTTGATGTAAAGTAGCAATACCAGTATTTCAAGCAACTTTCCATTTTAAATTGTTCAGTCAAGTCTGTAATCATCTTGTTTTGAAACAGGGAAATATGTTTTTAATATGTGGCAACTGAAATGCCAGGAGTTGGACAAGATTGATTAATAATTTAGGTTTTATAGAGCATTACCTGCTTTTGACCTCGATCCATCAGTAAATTCATGTAGAAGTTGATAACCTGCAAGATGTCAAAATTTACATATAAAATAAAGACAATAAGCACTACCAACATTTCAAATCCATACTTTTGTGGCTGCCTCCTCAACTTGAGGTTTTGAAACTCAACACTCATGAGGAAAACTTCAGTGTGTGATTATTTGCTTGAGCAAAGGTCAAAAGAAATGCTGTGGACATCAAATGAGCATTTTGTGAACAGTAACATAAATGTATGGATGAAATGTACCAATCATTGGTCGTAATAGTCTTAAAATGCTCTGCAATCTCAGCTGAAAGACAAAAACTGGATCAAATCTATCCATGGCATAGCTCAAACAGTGCCATTTTGTGGTAAAAATGGTCATAGCAGTTGTTTTCTGATTACTTGCTTTCCTGTGTCAAATTTGCGAACAGCGATGAGAGTACTGTAAAACACTTTGAATAAGCTGCATGCTTTTTTCTGACTTTGTAGATTTTCATTGCAATTAGGTTTTTGATTAGGCTAAAAAGATATCCTAACCATGAATATAGGGAAAAATTTAAATTAGCAACATGTGAAATTAGTGAATTGACAAACTGAAGTCGCAAATAAGGATGCTCGCTAAATGACATGCTTTACAGTACATCCTGAGCTGAGGACTTTTGAAGAATCCCTTACAGATTATACAAATGTAACAATGCACATCTATTCCTCTAAACACTAACAGTGATCATAATGTTGTTTCACAATTTCTTTCACTGTACATGTATGTTTGCTTTGAATATATTTGTGAAGCTATCAAAAAATTCAACTTCCAATTACCTCATCATTCAGCCAGTTTAATCCACTCAGAGTATGTACATCACTTCTGGTAATCGACAATCTGAAACCTTCTGACAAGACTTGTTCACCGGGATTGCGTACGAATGCTGCATCAATTTCATTTTCCATTTCCTCCGTAAGTTCCGGAAGTGTTTCAACTTCTGCATCTTCTTCGGCGACAGTCACATCTTCTAGGACAGGTGGTTCTCGTTCAGAAATGCGCATACGCTCTCTGATCTGATTTGCGATTGAAATACGATGATAAAGTGACAAGTATGCCTCGAATGGTGTTGCAGGACAAAGAGTACTTCACATTGAATTTTTAAAAGTACATCATCCAATTCTACAAATGGTAGGTGTTTGAATTGAATATTTTGAAATAAAAATAAACTGGAAATGTTTTTGATACCTATTTTTCATGAATTTAAAATTTTTCCAACGTAGCAAACGATGGCTGATTTGGGTTAGTCAGCACTTGATAAATACTCCAAATAAAGATTGTAAATTGGAAATCAACAGAATAAAGGCTGTAATCCACACACATTGAGGGTTGGTTGTAACACCAAGCAATAGATTGAAAAGTGAGACATTTGACCATTTTCACAATACAGCTCATTAACCAGGGCGGATATAAATTCCATTTTTCTCACCTGTTCCTCAAGTTTGGCTTCTTGTTGGGCACGCTGTAAACAGACACACAAAAGTTATAAAGCTGAGTGAATTTACTGCTACTGGCAAGATTTTGGAAGCAAATCATAAGTCTGACAAACATGTAATATGACTTACCTAAGAGCCTGCTAAAAGGGTATTATTAACTCCAAAACTATGCTTGTTTGAATATAATTTCATAATTTTCAGATCATACTGTGTGGCAATAAATTGTAGAACACTTCAACCATAAAGCAGAACATTCTCAAGTATGATTATATTGATATGCCTGATATGCCTTGACTGTTGAAGTATTTTAGGTCTTGCATTTTTAGGTTTGTCATGCCTAAAAATTCAAAGACTTACACTTTTGATCTAATTTTCCTCAACAAAATTTTCAACCATTGCCATAACAAAGCAAGAGTAAAAATCAGGAGTCCCCACGCACATTGTGGTACTGGGGAAACAAATTTCTTAACATTTATGGAGTTTGAAATTCAAAATGGCCGCCATCCCAGTGTCAACTCTATGGAAAAAAAAATTATATTTTTGATTTTCATAAAACTAAGATGGTGAAAATTGACTTACTCCAACAGTTTCAAAATGAGCCCCAACAAGCAGTAGAACAGACAAGGAATTGTAAACAGACAAGGAATTGTAAACCGACAGGGAACTGTAAACATTTGAGTCTGAACATTTGTCCCCCAGGCCCATTCCTTTTATGTCATTCTATTCACAATGACTTACCCTTTCTTGGCATATTTTCAGTTTCATTTCCAGTTCTTCAATTTTCCTGATTCTTTCCCTTGCCTGAACATCATATTTGGCTTTCCTGATAAGAAAAACATCGCACCAAACTGATTATCTTTTTTTCAATTGGGATAAAACACAATCATACAAATACCAACAAATATACTTGTCATGAATGTGAGGCACTACCTTTTAATTACCAAAACAAAACAATTAATTTAGGTAATAGGACCCTCAAAACGGAAAGATACCAACCTGTTCCCAAAATTTCCTAAAGGAACTTTAACCCTTTGAGCGCCAAATCCTATTTTTGTCCCCTTTATAAAATAAACCCCCAGTCAATTTTTCTCAAATTTTGCCAAAATTTTGAGAAAAAACTGTAGCAAATGAAGTGTGATGTCCATTTGGTCAAAAATTAAAGAAAAATGAAAGAATTCATAAAAATTGGTAAAATTTTGCACTAAAATTTTGGTGGGAGAAAATTACAGCTCTCAAAGGGTTAAATATTTCATTCAATAGTCAAGACTAAGACTAAGGGGTCACAGTGCAAAGTTTGGAATGGTGAAATGTCAAATTTTTGATTTTCCAAGAAATAAGGCAGCGAAAACTTAATTTTCTCAACAAGCTTCAAAAAATAAGTCTATCCATGCACTAACAGCCTACAAGCAAAGTATTGTAAAAATTTGAGGATCAAACACCATATCGTCTAAAAAAACACAACTTTATGTTCCTGGCAAGCTTTGGATCACGTCTTTACAATGGCTAACAGGTTGTATGCACCTTGACGTTGAAAGACTTTAACTTTTGATCTGACATTCCATAAGGAATCTATAAAGCATTCCTTTTCAAGATCAAGAATAAACATCAACGGTAACTGTGTGAGACTTGGTACTAGAGGAACAAATTACTCAATATTTACTGACACAAGAAATTCGAAATGGCCACCATACTTTTGTTACCTTTGACTTTTAGTGAGGAAAAATAAAATATACTATTTTCACAAAACATTTTATTTACTCCATGAGCTTCAAAATGAGTCCATACAAGTGGTGGACCAAAGAATATACGGTGAAAGTTTAACAATTTGAATATCCCGTCCCTGAGGCACAAGCTACAAATACAGAAATTTATCAATATAAATTCAGAAAAAAGAACTATGAAGCAACTTTCCAATGCTGACTGTTAGAGACAATGTAACAAAACTGAAAAGCTGTGTTAATTAAGGATTGTCGAAAACTGTGAAAAGGTATTTTGTTCAAATGTTACGTTATATTAGCAGACCATATCATCCTCTGATTTTTATGTGAAAATATGCGAAGCACTATTGATAGGGTTGATGGATTTAGTTACCAAATCTTAAAACACTAGAGGGCTCCCTCACTTACATGTAGGTATTAAGAGGGCAGCATGGCCACTGTTAACACTTGAATACAAAGCTCAAATTTACAAGACATCATTGCAACACTTACTAGGCATATCAGCAATTAATGTCCTATGGTAGGTACACACTGCAAAACTGTGCCAGCAAAAGCAAGCAGCAAGAAACAAGATAAATTCTCTAGAAAGCTGCCCATTCAAAAAAAAAAAATTGGCACGGAAAGACTTACAGCTGTTTGACCCAGTCTTCTGAGCAATAGGCTGACTGGCTTATTTTCTTGGATGACACACTGGGAGACCTGGCTGATGTTTCTGGCATTTTCACTTCAGTGATTGACAGACTCTCATCTTTGAAGTCTGAAAAGACAGCAAGTCATTATTGTCATTTCAAAACTCTGTCAAACATCGACAAAATTGGCAAAATGAGATGGGCCTGCTTGATTTCTTCTTCTTCTTCATAAAGTGTCTTGGGGCTATAAAGTACTGCCCTTGCAAACAGTAGATCCAGTCAATCACAGACAAAGCATACGCAAATGTATCTTTTACAAATGAATAACAGTCAAACATCAAATTCAATGGTCAATGGACGCTAGGTCTTTTACCGCTTCCATGATGCAGTGCACACCAGGGTATACAATGCATACGTTAAGCATAGAACGTTTTAGCCATAGGGTACACGCACGGTATGTTTCTCATAGAATCCTGTGGCAGATTATATCCTGACCTATATTTTCACCGCTGATGGTTAGATTATACTCAGGGCATTTTTTGGCATTGCAAATTTGTGTCACTATTCTATAACAATATGTTGTACAACATAAATCAGTATGTTTTCGTTGTTTTGAGTGTATATACGATGTTTTATAGCGCCACAGCAATGCATTGTGGGATAATTGGAAAAGGTCTATACACATAATGGCTGCACTGAAAAGTTGGACTGTAGGCACTTTAACATGATTTTGGGACTGGAACAAGAAAATGTGCCTAACAACTAAAACAAAAGTACATAAAATACACCAAAATGTCACTACCAATGGGTTTTTAACTGGTATCTTACCAGGCTGAGATGGCGTTTCTACTCTACGACGTAGTGACCTGTCAGTGACGATGGATGGAGTGAATATTGGATGTGACAGGTCTTGTCTTTCAGCTGCTGCCTCCTTCCCCTTCTTCTCTGCTGCTTTGGCTTCCACTTTCACCACTGAGGGCGCTGTTTTCTGCACTTTAGCTGCAGCCGAGGTAGGTGGTGCGATGTAACTACCAAGCTCTGTTTCACTACTGCAGCAATAAATGGAATCGGAGGGAAAAGATACACAAATCTGAAGTTCTATTCTATTGCCCTTCACACTTATCACAACAAAAAACAGCAATAAAACAGAATTTGAAAAAGGAAGAGTAACATCAACACATAAAACACGAATAGCATGAATGAAGATTTTCTCAATATGTTCAAAGTAAGCATATTGCAACATTTTGTATGCGCATTTTCTGTTCTTTAGCAAATTTTACCCATTTATCAAAGCACCCCTTGAGGCTAGACTGTAAAATCTCTCATTTTCCCCGATGTATACCAGTATTCTCTGTGAAATAATCACCGTACCTTCTATTTCTATATGATGGAGATGGAGTTTGCCTTGGCTGACTTGTGCTATGTACAGAATAACTGGGTATATTAATATTTGTATACTGTTGTAACAGACTCTGGTATATTGCCTTCTCTTCTAAACGTACACTCTGTAAGACATAAAAACAAGTATATTAATAGAGCTGAATATCACACATCACTGACTGAAAACTAGACTAATTCAGTGGAATATGTAGTCTTTAACCCTTTTCCTGCTGCGAGCATCAGTTTCCCATCTACAGAGTCAGTAAAAACCAGTATTGAACCAAAGTCATATGTATTTTCACCATGGTATGTTATAGTAGGTATACCAAGTGAAAATTTTAAAATCACTAAATTGCTTTTTTAATGCAATTTCCAAAGAGTGCTTGGAAAATGATGAAAAATGCTTTTTATCTGGTCAAAATCGGTTCAGTCATTCAAAAGTTATGAAGATTTTTGTGTATGTAAAACCTCGCGGCCGAAGGTCATAGTATTGAAAAAAAGTTAAAATTGGTGAAATTATAGATTTTAATAGGCTTGTTTTCCCTGAAATACATGACTCTGTAACAAATATGATGCTAAAAGTATTTAAAAGTAACTTCTTTTTACAAAATAATTAAATCTTTTACCAAAGGAAATTTACTCTTTGACGTAAACGCATCCAAATATGACAGTTTGTCTGATTCTGCATCGCGGAAAATTTACAAAATGACTGAAAAATACAAATTTACTTACAAAGCATTGTTAATCTATATGCACTACTACTGTAGTGTAATTAAAAAAAAGGAAAGTTCATGCAGGAAATGTAATTAGATAGTCAGAAATGTAGAATGAAATTTGACTTAACTGCAAAATGTGCCTTTGCCGGACAACCAAAAATAGGGTAAAATATGAAAATTAGCCATGTTTGTCAAAGTCTAGTCAAGAACATTGACATTTAAAAAGTACAAACAAAGCCTATCAGCAAAGAAAAACAATTTTTCAACAAGTTTCAAATAGATATATGGTAAAATTTCTTCCCAGATCATTGTAATTTTGACCAAAAATGTCACTTTTGTACAAAAAATGACATTCACATTGGGTGATAAAATATGAAAAGTTACCATGTACAAATGTATACGCAAAGTCTGAGCGAATATTTCATAGTGTCAGACCATCTTTTCTGGGTTTTTATCTGTAGAAAACCCTTTGCTATGAGTACCAATGAACATTCAGCAACAAAGCTACTCTAAATGATGAAAAAATGTGACAGAAAAACCCATTTATGCAAATTTCTCGCTTTGAATGAGTGCTGGTGGCGTACACATACGTACGTATATATGCTGAGAACCTGCATGCCATGGCATGGTTAGTTAACCACTGGCTATGAAAATTTAAAGTTTTGAAATGTTTATGAAGTTCATATCAAAATTTTGATGAAGGAATATCTACTTTCACAAAAATAACCTACACCAAATGTTGCCATGGCAACCGTTCTTTTTATTAAATTATCAGTTATCAACAAATTCCTTTTGTATGCCAAGACAGCTCATCTCAGAACTGGACATACTTATATACACAATTTGCAACACCCTGAAAATTAAATGATCTTCAACAGCTCTGATTTACATTTTCATAACTTTCTAAACATGCATTTTTTTGTTTTTTATTAACGCCTCAATTACATAATTATATATTACTGTACCATTAGAATATGTGAGGTTTTAATCTTACCATGATCCACAATATTTTTTGGTTGTTGGAAAAAGTCAAATTGAAAGTAAATGGAATTTGAAACTGTTGTGAAGTAATCTTCAATTGCAGATACTACAACAGAAGAGTTCAGCACTGCCAAGATAGGAGTATAGCACACTGAATTTTGAACTTCAGAGTAATGAAAATGACTGAACTGTGTCACAATAAAGTTTCTTTTATTAAATCAATGGTTTCATTTTTTCCTAAGATTGTAGAGACTGAGGATCAAGGATATTAGTAACTTTCAACCAGGAAAAAATACCAATATGTAGAAAGGATCAAAAGAAATCAATTTATTTTTTCTAATCTAAACCTATTACAAAACCGGAAAGTAACACATAATTCTCATTTAAGTGATTAGGGCTACATGTAGTTTCATTCTTGTCGATGTTTGATAATGGAAAGGAACACAAAAAATAATATAACTTAAACTATCATTATAAAAATATTTACGAATTAATCTCAAAGGCAACAAAATTCCAAGCATAACGTTACATTATGTTCATTTACAACGTTCACTCAAAATGTTCTTTGAAAACGATTGTATTTTGACAGCCGTACCGGCAGCTACTTACTAAGGTCTGTAGAAAAAGAGTACTAAATATCGTTGTTTTTCAGGTCAACAAGTGATTGAATCAAAAAAGTGTGTCATGAAATGGTAAAACGACAACTGATAAATAAGTTACATTTCTAAAGAGTAACTAGAAACGCCTAGCTGAGAGAAAATTTCATCCTGTTTCACAGAAACTGACTGCGTTTTCGAGCGCCGCAGCTATGAATGGCAGATCTGGGGAATCCCCGCGAAAATCGCTCACACTGGTCCAAAATGATGATCGTTCGCTTTTGAGCTGCATGATTCAGCTTGTCAAAAATATTTTTATTTTGTAGATAATTAATTAAATTTCTTATTTTTTTATTTCGTTTGTTAATTAAAAGTCATTTTAATGTTTTTAGAGGCTTTAAAAAAATTCAAAACTCGCTAAAAAAGCGACTATTTGGCCAAAATTCAAACGAAAAACATGAAAATAAAGGTCGAATCATGGGCTATCTATCTATGAATACTTTCAGTCTCTTTACGCTTGGGCTCAAACGCGATAGTACGCTGTGTATACACAGGCTCAGTGGTCTAAAAATAGCACGTTGAAAACATGGCCGCCGCTCTCGCCGATGCACGATTTTTGCATCGAAATTTTTCACTCATTTTCGTTCGTATGACTTTGACACTCCAGGAAACGATTGAGAAGAAAGGGGTAACTTGAAGTATTGAGGTATTTGCTGATAATTTGCCAAATTAAACGAGAAAAAATGCTTCGAAAATTCCAACACGCTTACACACTCAGCGTTTTCAGAAGCCGTAGCATGTTCGTGTGGTATACCTAGTTATAGCAGGTTTGGTGAGACAAAATCAAATTACAGTACCTACGTATTCAGGGGCCTTCCAAATTTTTATTTAATTGCAACAATCATGTATGGGACCTGTTATGTCTCACTGGTTGTAACCAACTTGACCTGATGGTGATATATAAACTTAGCGGGCCGGGATAAAGGATAAAGACAAGTGTCATATAATGTATTTGATAGTAAGAGACACCTGAAATGTTCAAATACATGAAAATTATCAAAAGTTCTACTTTACCTCTCGTACTGTATACTGTCTAGGTTTGATGTAGGACAGTGTCGGTGACTGTCTGTGAACCCGATGTGTTAAGTTACCACTGAATATTCGTCCTCCTACTGATTTATCTGGAACTTTGTGAAAAGACGGGTAAAAGCCGCCAGGATTTTGCTCTCTGCTCCGATACGATGTTGTACTGGAAGGGAAAGACAGGACAAAAATCAGTGCAGTAAGTAAAGTGTCTCACTGGATCCCTTGTTGGTGGTTTGAAAGCACCATAAAATTGTCTACTTAGTATCTTTACCTGGAAAGTAAGTACAAATTGAATTGACTGTCAAGGTACCTTAGGCATTCAGGGGTAATTATATCAATGTCTACATAGACTGTACATGTATATACCCTGGGAAGTCTGATGATTTACATAGTGTTTATGTAGACTGCAATGGCGCTCACAATGCCAAGCTGAGCATAAGTACATGTATGTTCCATTTTTGTTAAGGCTGGTACCCTAGTAAATGTTACTGGGGTTCCCCAGTCATTTTATCAGCGTTCCCCTTGGTATATCAATTCAATCAGATTAGGGGACAGCAGAAATGCAACCTGGGTTCCCAAATCATTTACAAATATTCTCCAACCTTAGCAAAAACACTGATGAGATATGGCAAGAAATATGCAAATTCCATATTGTTATGTAAATTAGCAATCCCAGGTGAGGAGAACACTGAGACCACTTCTATGCGAGAGAAAATAACATTGAAAATTGCTCAAATTTGGGCAGGGTGTCACTGCTACACACACCATGTTTGTAAGGACATCCTTCACTGTTATGATAGTGTAAATTTCACTTAGTTACCAGTTTTACACAAAAACCAATCAAAGTGTTTGATGAAACGTTTAAGCATCTTTAACACTATCAAACAGCTGATGAAAATTACATTACATATACATCACGGCGCAACTAGTCAGATGAATAGGACTGCTTTTGATTGCTGAATGTAATTAACCATTTTTATAATGCCGCTAAAAGTCATGTGTTTCACGCCTGGCTTTTCCTGAAACAATAACATGGAGTAATACAGTTGCATTTTTAGTGAACAAACCTGACCTATATGTACCACATATGAAGTATTAATCAAGGCTGTTGGAAACAGACTGGTCTCTAGGCGGCCTCTTACGCTCTTTTTTCTTATTTGATGATATTTTAGTAACAATAAAAAAGGGTAATAGTGCTTGTCAGAAAGGTGTAACAGTACAGTTCTATGTTACCAGTAAGTCTTGAAAGTATGTTAATATATCTACCATAAGGCGTCTCTAGTTTATCTTTCTCAATGGCAATTTCACATTCAAGGGGGTAGTCATGTTAAACTTGTAGCAAATACAGAGCAAATGATAGTTCATATTACTCATTTTCATTGCATAAAAGTAAATCAATCTGTTATAAGTGTGGGATGAATACAAGTGACTGGAGCACTTTGGTCTCCAAAAAGTACAATTTGACGGCTATGTTTCACAAGGAAAAGAGACTCTTAGGAAAAACAAGCCTGTTGTGCTTACCTGGGCTTGTTTTGTGTCTGTGTGGCATGACTATTAACAGCTGCAGCAGCGCCATCGTTTTCCTTCTTGGCTTTTGACGACCTTTGTTTTTCTCTGTGATTTGTCATGTTGCTGGGTAGAGTTGGAGTTCTCAGATATGATCCATCAAGAGTTGGACCTTGGTAAGCAAAATCAAGATGTACATTTCAGTGGTAATGAGGAGGCAGAATATCACCGCCAATAGACTACTTCAACCAGTTTACCCCCATTTTCCAGTAAACAGGTCCACAATCACCATTGACAACAATAGGTTTGGGTCAAACCATGATGGTGAAAGGGCAATTACATGTAGCTGTAACTGTTGATTATTTTTCACTATTTTTGTTTTTCATGTCAACAACAGTTTCTTTTTCCACTCCCTAGAGCATGTTAAGATACACAGTATTCAGCTTGTCAACTCAGCCTGTACATGCGTAAACTGCATTGCTATTGTTGACGAGTGATTTCTGGTCTGGACTAGAATTCAATCATAAACAATAACAGTGCATTATGTATGTACGGATGCTGTGTGAACAGGCTGAATGGTGAGTGTTTCAACATGCTTTGGGGAGTAGAACAAGAACTTACAATTTGACATACAAAATGAAAAATAGTGAAAAAATCATTAAAAGTACAGCAACTAGCCCTTGATAGGGTTACATGCTGTAGATGGAGATACTACAAAAGTAGTAGACATGCCAATCAGCTGCTAACCATGTGAACAACAACCAGCAGAGTACAGTTGTGGTGTATCTGTGTCATTTTAGTTTTACATGTAACTTGTGTGCACTCCAATGAAATAGGCGAGGTGTTTGGTCAGAATACCATAGTCAGGGTTCATACACTTCAAGTAAATCAAAATTCCAGGACTTTCCAGGAGTTTTTTTGCCATTTTCCAGGAGTATTTGTGGTTGAAAAATGCCATTTTCCAGGAGTGTTTGCACAATAAAGCTTGCAATTTTAATAAGAATCATATACTAATTGTTTCTAATGTTTTCCTTGTCCACAAAACTTCAGCCCATAAGACATCATTTTGCTGACAAATGCAGTCAATGACGAGTTGACAGGTTTTGACGGTGATGACATCTTGAATAACATCGCTGACGATTGAGACAGTAAGTGAGGCTACCCACATTCTCCATGATCTGTACACACGTAGATCACTCACTGAACTGAAGCAAATTTCTTCTGTACACAGAACAATATTTAAAAATTCTGGCAACATAGTTCTGATCATCATAATTTTCTGATTTCTCACTTTGAATAATGAGATGATAAACCCCTTTTCCTCGGAGGAGATAGCAATTTTGTAATTTTGTCGACTTAGTTATTTTGACAGCCATACACAATATTTTCAAGGAAACTGAGAGAATAAGTTGCATCTGTGTTGGCAAAAGAAAGAGTATTGATTTTTTTAATGTTCGTAACAAAGGAAATTTGCATGTCTGACAGGTGGTATGATGAGACCATCTTAGTTGCTGATAACTTTATCTTGACAAGTGTGCAATTTTTAACACCTCCAAACATCGACTTCTCATTCAATTTACTCTTGAATTTTAAACATAATCAATAATTTAGGAACACAATGTCAACAAATAATCCTGAATTTAAATTGTAAGTTAAAAATTGTTAAGAAAGTGATAAAATTGAAAAAGCCTTGAGTAAAAAATGTCTGAGTGAACAAATCAAGGGGAATTGTGGGTAGCCTCACTTACTGTGCAGTTGCGAGTGTGGTGTCAGGAAAGATAAACTCAGGGAAGGCTTAGAATTAGTCGACGACTTTACATTTGATGAAGATCGGGCAAAGAAATCATTAATTTTTTATTTACTTGCTCCTGTTTTTCTCCTACCAGAGCTCGATGTTTTGCTCCTGTAGCTATAGCATGGCTTTTCATAGCTCCGCGTATGATGCTATGTGTTCCCTGCATTATATTATAAAGCGTCCCACTACAGCCCTGCTGAGGTCCATAGACACGCGGTCCCACTTTGGACCGCACACAAAAAACTACTTTTCTAACTACTTTCGGCCGAAATCAACTCGATTCCAATCTATGCCTACCCGAATCACTCAACCGCTCACAGACTGCAAAAAAGAACTGTTCGCATGACGTCAAAAACCATACACTTGTAAGTTTGCTGGTAATGCACAGTGAAGGGCACAAAGGCCGGCAATATCTCGCATGAATGTGCCGAATGGCAAGCCACGGGAACACGGAGCATCATACATGTACGTAGTGCTAGGCTTTCCGATACATCGAAAGTCTTTTCACAAAGTTTGCATCTTGCCGCGAATTTATCTTGCGCCCGCTCAAGCCATCCTACGTACTCGGGCTGTTTCAACCAATGATCGCTGAATAAACACTTTGCAGGAGGCATTGCTGTGACTGGTGACCCGAACAAGCTTTAAATTTCAACACGGTCCCTCCACAACCTACTCATGCATACTTCGATGTCACTGTACGTGCGTGCAAAACCATGGATAATGGAATACACAACATGGTCTCGCCCACGCTACTACAAGGGTACCCCTTTACGACATTTTAAGAAACACTTCTACGCTTTCCAAATTTTGTCTCGGGAGGGCTCCCCACCTGTCGCAAAACATCTTTTCGCATTTTTGCAATTTTGACGTTCGACAATTATACTGTTTGACGTTCGCCCTTACGATCAGGCCGTTCTCGACCGTGTGCGATCGTAACTAGCGATTTTCCAGGAGTTTTCCAGGAGTAAATTTTGATTTTCCAGGAGTTTCCAGGAGTTTCCAGGAGTGGTTTTAAATTCCAGGACTTTCCAGGACTTTCCAGGAGCGTACGAACCCTGATAGTGAATACATGTACCTCCCACATAATTATTCAGATGCTCATGCATATAGAAATTGAGACAAGACCATTTCATGAGCTCTTTAACACTGTGAAGTTACATCCATATGATGTTTATCCTACATGTATGTCAAAAAATCTGTTTCGTGTCCCTGACCCTTTGAGGGCCATGGTTTTGCCATACACCACATGTATTGTTATCTGTGGCAGAGCAGGACCTCTGTACAGGGAAATAGGGTTTCAGTACAATGGTTGCGCCAGATATGGCATTGTATTGAAAATGGTTTCCTCTTTACCCAATACACAACGTACACTGTACTCCATATGAATATTCACGCACAATGTTGATGGCAGGGGTTTCATTAAGAGCCGGCAGCCGGCGAAATTGACCGGTTACTCTCAAGATTTCGCCGGCTACTTTTTCGGAAAATTTGAACTCTTTCATAGCTAAAACATTTTTTAACCTTCTGAAATGATACGGACAAGTTTCACAAGCTGTGTAATCAAACTTTTCAACTGCTTTTATGTGAAACAAATTTAGAAGACGAGCGACTACTACGATTGCCTTGTACTACGATGCAGCACAGTCTTGCTATACTGCCTCAATAAAAATCGGAATTGCAACGGACGATGCTATTGGCTACCTGAATTGCTGATTCCTATGTGGATGAAAACGTGCATACTACACCTGTCGGCAGTCGTTAGCTCAACTCAAAATGGTCGATGAACAAATGAAGACGGAAGCTATCGCAAGGTCAAACTTCGCTGTACGATCCTCGGTTTTGAAGTGGAGCAAGAAACAAGAGAAGGATAATTATGTGGATTTAAATTTTTTTCGAAGGCAATGACCTGATTTTTTCTCACGAAAAACTTCCCGATTACAGTTTGAATTTTAGTAAGCCGACGTGCGTTGCACTGCGGTAGGCGTAATTGTGAAGGTACATGTACATAACCAGCTGTATGTATGATATGTACTGCTTTTCGGTCTATCAATGCCAATTAGAATGTCGCCCAGAGTGGTTGAAATACGACCAGACCTCTAAATTCACTTCAAAAGCGATTGTCAGGTTAAATGCAAATGTGAGCTTCTGAACATACAAATTTTCATATCCTATATCAAGGTTCTTACTTTGCATACTCATATAGTCAAATAACCTTGAGGGTCTTTGATTCAATTTGCCAAATATGGTAATGATTGTTAATTTTTATCATCATTGTTATATAAATTATCTTTTTTGCCTACCCGGTGGTGTAAAAGTTCATCATCCACGGATTTCCATACAAAACACCAGGGTTCTTAATTTTAAGCATAACATTATACATTAATGAAAAGTTTCTTATTTACTGTGCTTAATCCAGGGTGGCATCAACAAGGGGGATTTTCCCTCTTTACCAGAAAATTTCGGGGGCATTTCATCAGTTCATGTGTTCTACTTGTACCTCTAAGGTGTGACTGGCACATGGGGGCGAGGGAGTGGTCCTCCTTGACAATTAATTGGGGGTGCCAACATTTCAACAGAGGGGGAATCCCCTATCCCCCTGTCTAGATGTAACACTTTATAATTTAATATCATCTACATATCAAATTTATATCATTAATAATAGTGAATTATTGTAGTTTACCTCCTAAAAGCATAGAGGCTCTAAAAACTTCAGTTTTCTTTGTTCAAAATATCGTCAACATTACCACATTTTATCACTTTTAATTATAACTTATCATATTTAGGCCTAATCTCCCAGGAAAATGGCTTTTATGATATGAACACAAATTGCCCCAGAACACTCCTGACAATTCTCCTGAAAATACTAGAAATTCAAGTGACTGTGGGCTGTAAAAAGTGAATTTCAGCTCACTTTTCAGGATGTCCGGCCTTCGGCTGGGAGGGGGAACACCCTCTCCCGGACCCTCCCCCGACGATGACAGCTTTGTGGTCATGGCAGCTGCAAGCCGCCTACTTTTCCATTCTGGCCCCGACTTCAAAACTTAATGAAACCCCTGTGATGGTGTGCTGAAATGACAGGCTCTGTACTACCATTACCTGTTGAGGGCCGAGAAAGCTCATGCCTGGCTTTGCCATACAGCTTCATCCTCCCATTTCCCTCCATATGAATGTCTGTACTTGCAGGTGCTGTACAAGGTGATGAAAAATAAAAGGTGATGGATGTAAAGACACACGTACACATCATCACATGAAGACAAATGAACAAAGTCATTTTGTGAAGAGTTGGCATCAAAATGAAGTACATTTAGCTTTAATCCTTTCGCCCTGTTCCTTCTCTTACGATCCAACTTTACCATAGAAAACAATGGAATTGGTTCAAACCATGGAGGTGAAAGGGTTAAGACACAGTTTTGAGATTCAAGAACTCTGACAATGTTTAAATGTTGAAGAATCTGAGAGATACATCCATGCACATTACCCCCCCTCCAGTGACAGATGAACAGTAAAACCTCTTTAAACCAAACACCAAAGGGACTGAGAAAACTGTTCAGTTTACAGAGGTGTTTATAGAGGTTCCTTAAACATGGCATTCTGTGTAGAAGGGACTAGAAAAGGTGTTCGGTATAGACAGTTTTCCAGTTTAGACAGGGTTCGGTTTAGACAGGTGTCACTGTATAAAATTTATACCAATCTGTTCATATAATCTGTATTGTTTACACCCAATAATGATATACGCTGAAGTGAAACAGCATAAATTCCACCCTTTCACGACGAGATTCATCTGTTGCTATCTGATAAAACTGAAACTACTTGGTGTGCATAACATCTGCCACACTAATTAAAGGGCTAGCGACTCTAACTTTGGATGTTTTCTTGAACTTTTTTGTTTTTAATGCCAACTATACTTGTTCTACTCTCCAAAGTATATTGAGATACACAGTATTCAGCTTGTCAACTCAGCCTGTACGTGTGTAAACTGCATTGTTATTGTTGACAAGTGAATTCTGGTCCAGACAAGTATTCAAATGTAAACAATAACAGTGCATTTTACACATACCCATGTAGATCCTATGTTGACAAGTTAAATAGTGGGTGTTTCAACATGTTTTTTCGGAGTAGAACAAGAACTTGTAATTGACATGTAAAATAAAAAAATAACCAAAATATCAAGAAAAGTTAAGATTTACTGGCCCTTTAATGAATGGCACAGACTTAAGGTGGCTGGAAAGGCTATTTTTGCACCAATTCTTTTCTCAGAGTTAATGTCAAGTTTCAAGTGTTAGAATCAAGATATTTAGTTCAAATTTTCAGGATAACTCTCTTAGTTAATACTTTCTCCAAAGAATAAAAAATTGTATATTTGCAGCCATGATTTTGAAATATGACACCAGTAAATATTAAAATTTAATTGTTCATATTTTTTTTACATATTTGAATTTAATAATAATTAGATAGTATTAATATTACCAAATTAGTAATAAATATGTTGAAACTATCAATTGTAAGATTTGTACGGCAGGATTTGTAAACAAAATTTGTCTTTATGATTTTACATGGGTTTACATATCAAAAAATTATTAAAAATTCTTTCAAATTTCAAAATATGATTTTTCAAAAAGTACTTCAAATACAGGAAAATTATGCCATACATATCTTATCTGTAACCTTGTTAATAGGCTGTAAAAATTCCATGTCCATATCTCATTCCAAAGGTTGGATTAAGGTAGCTACATACCTTTTAGACACTTTCAGATTTTTATTTTTTTCTCAATTGAACACGTCCCAAACCCCAATAAAGTATACATTTTCTGAAAGCCCTGATATATAGCTATCTGACCAAGCACAGTACACGGTCATTATTTGCATAGGAGTCACGTGACAAGCGTTTTGCTGAAGCTTCCAAAAACCGGTTTTTCCCGCCTTATGCGAACACGCTGCAAGATTTCCGGTTGGAATTTCTTCATTGACAAGCCTTGACAATATCCTTCAAAACGGTGTCTGCGATTTTCTTTATATGCCTTCGTTTTTTTTTAATGCGCTCTTAAAGGTGTTAGATGAAGGTGCTTTTCAAGGAATTTTAATTATCACGCCATATAATTTGAATGGAGCCTCCGGGAAAAATCGTGAAAAAATCGTGAAACAATTTGTGAAGGGTAACCACCGCTTTTAACCGACTTGTTACTTCTCGAAAAGACTACCCACTCAGATGTCGGACGTTGTCGGCTGCACTTGGCTCTAGACGTTCAAGCCGTGCAACGAAACACACCGCCTCAGCCTTGCCATTCAGGAACATGGCCTCAAAATTTGATACCATTGTTCACCGACTTGGCGGCTGCGGTTAGGTGCGTGAACCGTTGTTCACCGACTTGTTACGCCTATGTTGTCCCTGTGAAGTTCGGCTAACGGCCGAGTCTAAAGGGAGTTGGCAGACCTGTGTTTGGTTTATACCGTAGTATGACCGACTCAGGTAGAGGTACCTGTCGGTATATTCCGAGTTTTACGCACTCGGGCGTCAATGACGGGTCGTCATCACCGCTGATGACGTAGACGTGCTGGCCACGTTATTTGAAGGAGCCATGTTTGCCCAACGGACGAGGCCGAGACAGCCGTTGACAATTTTGGCATCCTTCATCTTTGACCGCCTTAGTTGGGTAAGCCGCTCGGCAGGCGACGGTTATGACCTAAACAAGCCGCTGAAGCACTGTTCGTTGCCGTACAAGAACGAGACGGCCAGTCCATTACTGCTTAATGGGCGATCTGTCGGGTTGGCTTGTCACCGACTTGGATGACAATACGCCCTGCGCAGGCGTACTTAGAAGGGACATGAGGTTAAAGAGACGGTTTCCCACCCGTACTAAACATGGGCTTGGGCCAACGTCCTTGGGTGGCAGGTGCGCATGCCACGTACCCAGCTGGACGGAATGTCAAGTTGAGATGCTAATGACATTGACTATGTTATGCTAAGTGCTCGAGGGATTTGCATCGCAAATGAGTATTATTAGCATATCAAATGGTGCGGACAGGCAATTTACATGACGGGTAGGAATGTCAGCGCCGGTTGGTGGACTGATTGCCGTAGGTCCATTATAATAACAGGTGGATGCATATATTAACACCCCTGCGTCCAATCATGTCCAGGGCTTTGTTTCCCTGCGGCTTTAAAAGGAGGGACCTGCTAGTCTGTCGACACTGTTCCAGACATGAGCTTGACGGACCGCAAAAGTTTTCTGAAGGCGAGCAGACGACTGAAGCTCAAAGATGCAGAGTCTCCGGGCGGTAGTGGTAGCGATCGTTGTGATGTCCCTAGTAAACGTTCTAAGAAGTCGGGCAAGAAACGCTCCCGTAAGGCAAAGCCATCTCCGGCTGAAAACCCAGTGGTAAGCGTAAACGTAAGAGCGATCGTTCTGCCGATGAGGATGATGACGGGTCACCGGTTGCCAGTGGTTCTCACCCGGCTGCTCCGGGAGAGACTACTTCACCTGCAGAGACTACATCTGCTCTTGTGGGAGATACTTCACCTGCACAGACTACGTCTGCTGCTGCTAGTGAGACAGTGAGTAATGAGACGGCTGATGCCATTGGTTCTCCCCCGGCTGCTCCGGAGAGACACCACCTGTTGCTACTATGAGCCCTCATCCTGCGTCAGGAGAGGTTCCTGTGCCCAGTGCGAAAGAGCTTGAGTCCTCGTCATCAGCAGAGGCTGCCGAGCCCGCTCCTGCCATAGTTTCGTGTGCTGCGATGCGCTGTCTTTTTCCATTTTTTCGTGTGCTGCGATGTCCCCGCCGAAAAAGATAGTGCGGAGGGTTCGTTATCAGGATAGCCCACCTGATTTTGAGCCAGATATGATCCTTGATGCCGCTACGGACGAGTTCAGGCCCAGACGCCCAGACGACGGTGATATCACCGCTGAGTCCGACTCGGAGGTTGACGAGGATGCGGCAGAGGACGATGACTTTTATGACAGGCAGTATGTAGTTGAGGCAAGCTCTGACGACGATGATGACGTTGCTGCTGTGTTGGCGGAGGACGACACCCCTCCTGTCTGGCGTATGTTGGAGACTACCGATGCTAATATATTTGAGGAGACCGATTTTGACCATGAGAGAGGACCGACTTTCACCTTGCCCAGCCACGCCCGTGAGCTCGATTACTTTTTAAGTTTATTCCAGCTACACTGATCAGATTGGCCAAGGACGAGACTAATAAATACGCCAAATTCCACCAGCGACATATCGCTCGGAAAATAGATAAATACTGGCGTAACGCTGACTACCGAGAGGTGCAGGCGTTCATTGGCGTCTTAGTCTGTATGGGTATCGACCGTAAATCATCAGTGGAGGATTATTGGTCTAGCGATCCTTTCTGAGAAACCAGGGTATTTCTACTGTGATTACCCGCAGTCGCTTTCAGCAGCTTATGCGATACTTTCATCTGGCAGACCCAGAGAACGATCCACGTCGTGATCCTGATGAGGCACGCCGCCGACGTCGGTGTCAGGAGGATCCCCTGTATAAAATCAATCCATGGATGGAGCCCATAGTTGACCGGTGCGTAAATAATTATAAGATGGGTAGAGAGATCTCCATCGACGAGGGCATGGTGCGATTTAAGGGCCGTTCTAAATTTAAGCAGAGATTACCGCATAAGCCTGATCGAGACGGTTTCAAGATATGGCAGCTGTGCGACTCCACCACTGCATACATCGCTAACTTTGCACCGTACCTAGGTGTGAAATATCGGGATCGGACTGATGGGAGACGGCAGGAGCGAGGTGTGGTGAAAAGAATTACGATGGAGCTGGTCCAGCCATTCTGTGGATATAATCACAGCCTATTCTGTGATAGCCTGTTTAGCACGGTCGTTACTGCTAGAGAGCTGATGGAGACCGGGATCTACATGGTCGGGAGTTTTAACCGCCGTAATCGTCGCACCATGCCCCCTCAATTAATTCCGCCGGGTAAGAGGAAGCGCCTTCCTCTGTCTGTTGGGGATATGAAAGCCACGACCAGAATGGACTCTCGTCTTAACATCACTGCTTATCAGGATAGTAACGCTCAGGTGCTGATCTTGAATACGGTCTATCCACCCTTGGAGTGCGTGCCAGTGGGGGAGGGAGACGAGCGGCGACAAGTGCCTCTGTCGCTGTATAATTATCGCCGGTACATGGGAGGCGTCGACCGAGCCAACCAGAAGCGCAAGTACTTTCACACTGGGCGCAAGAACCACAGATGGTGGACATATCTGGCATGTTACCTGATTGATGTTGCCCTGGTAAATGCATATATATGCTTCAAGCATGTACACCCTGATAGTAAGCTGACCCATAAGATGTTTCATCTGCGTGTCGGGAAACAACTCATTGGCGGTTATTGTGGGCGATCGCAGCCCAGTGTGAGAGAGGTCGAGCCACTGTTTCTCTTGCCTCGTACATCAATCCACAAAATCAGCCGATGCACGTTGTCAGCCGTTTGGAGGGGCGGCAGAAATGCTGTAAAGTATGCAGCAGAGAGGGTAAGACCACTGCGAGCGGACGACTGTCTGAGACGTCCAAAGGATGTAGTCTGTGCGGGGTTCATCTTCACGAGGGCGAGTGTTTTGCGGCTTTTCATCATCGCATGATGCTACGAGGTAAGAGGAGCATTGGCGTGCAGATCTCTACTCACACAGCCCCGACGACACCCATCAGCAAGAGAACCCGACGTAAATAACGGACAGGGGACAGCTTCGCCTAACAGTGGCTTGACTGTATTCTGAACACGGACCATGATCACATTTTGAGCACGGTTGTGCCGTTTGTTTGTGCTTTACGATCCCGCTGATTGTAAATTGAAACACGGATTATTTTGTACAATACCCCGATTGTAATCTTTGTAACACGGACCATGCACTCGGACGTCGAGACAGACTCTGAGATTTATTATTCGGCATAATGTAAATTATTCCCGAATAAAATACTATCTATGGATCGCATATTTTCGTTTGTTTTGTTTAGACGGATTATTTTGTACAATTCCCCCTATTATAATTTTTGAAACACGGATCTGCCACCCCGATTGTAATTTTTGAAACACGGACCATGCACTCGGACGTCGAGACAGACTCCGAGATTTATTGTTCGGCATAATGTAAATTATTCCCGAATAAAATACTATCTATGATCGCATATTTTCGTTTGTTTTGTTTTTACCCCCACTTTCGTTTTTGGCAGATCCGTAAGGACGCTATAGTAATGGATGAACGTGCGTTGTATCACGTGGGAGGGGCACAGCCCAACGGAGGCTGTGCTCGTGCGACGTAGACGTTGTACCAACCATCTGTCGTTGGGGTTAGTGCATAGAGCAGTTGCACTGTCCAGAGCTAAGGTGGTACAAAACTGCACCTTAGTAACAACTGCACAACTAACCTGTTAGGAAACGGTAACACTAACGAGCTAAGTGTTCACTGAACTGGCCAAACTACGTACACGCCTTCCTTCAATGGCGGAACTATGTCGTTGACACTACGTCAAAGCAGACTGCAATGTGCGACTCTTCCAAGTCGTTCAAAGTACGTGGCCAAGTGACACAACCCAGGGGAAACAGGACAGGTTTGAGGGTGCTCCCGCACCCATAGCACTAACCCTGGGTCTTCTACTAACCCACGAGAGAGGTGACGTTTCCCCGGTGTGGCCGTGCGTGCCGGCGAACGAGCTTTACTTCCGCGAAAGTAAGCTAGAAAAGGGCATAAAAGTGCACGTCCCCCGAGGCAAACAACGCCCGTGACCTCGTCATTTTCTGGACACAACCTCATCAGCGGTTGCCCCTCTATACGGGCATGCAAAAATTTTTGAAGTCTAACACGTATATGGTCGGTAATCGTACCCCAAAAATGCGGTATTTTCCCGCCAAATGCCTGGCAGGAAAGCGTGCAGGAGAGCCTATCTTCTGTAGACACGGAAAAGGGGGCCGGTTTTGACCGACTTGGCAGGATAACGGACAGGGGCGCTCGGCAGGAAAAGGGTTAAAACTGACGCTCTAGCCTTTCCAACCACCTTAACCATTTGCTGTCTCTCATGGATATACATGTACTTTACCACATACTACTATTTTGTCATGCATCTTGACAACTATGAATTTTACTGACTTTGACCTAAGAGTGACAGTGAGTATGACACAGCAGTGTGTGTTACAGTGATCTCTCGGTTACCTTCATTTCGTATGCCGACTGTAAGTGACCTGAAAAGAGCAAGTGCAACGATAGTCTCATGAACAGACTGATCAAAAACTAAACTTACCTATGTATTTTGATGTGCCATCGTTGGACTTTCGTCTCTTATTTGGTATAACAACACGCTCGCTGACAATTTCTATATCACTGTCAGAAATAACAAACAACAAAAAAGAAAGATGAGTTGCTTTATCTTCACAGATTAAGAATGGCAATCAATAAAATTAATAAATTACAACACAATATCACATTATTATAATATGAATCAGTCATTTGATGTATTTTATCTATGAAGATTCTACAAGGAAATCAAGGGATTCCAGGAAACGTATATCACACAACTTGTTCATTTTCCTTTTATCTTTAATTTAGTGGCCTTGTGCAAACTGTTAACTTGATGATCATTTAGAGGATATAAGGTTTATGATAAGTACAGGTTGGCGTCTAGAGAGAGTTTAATAATAATATTGCTACATCTTTGCTCCTCAGTGCCACTATTATGGCATAGGGACCAAATTCTCTCTTTAAAACATTAAGAATAGTATTACAATAAAAAGGACAATAAGAGTTATATATAAAAATCACTGTCTTGACAAAATTTCTAGCCAGAACACTTGGCATAGTATTAAAATCTCAACTGCAATTTATTTGGTGTTATTTCATGTGTCATCCTGATTAAAAAAACAAGTTTACAACAAGATTTGAACTGTGCCATATAAAAAGCTGTTTTACATTTCCAAAACATGCATCATTACAAATATATGTGCTATTACATAAGTGACTTCAACCTATGCATGTTAGTAGGCGATAAGTTTACAGTGTGCGCTCTCAAGAGACACTTTATCTTCATGAGATACATGTAACTCCAACTTATCCCATAAAGATACTATGCCTCATTTTGGGGAAATGTTGTTAACTCACAAATTCTTCATCATTGTGAGCAAAAGGTAATCTTTATCACTCGCTAGAGCTCATTTACAATCTTCTGGGTGAGTGAGCAAGCTAGCAACTACCGGTAGGTCACTTTATCACTCTTGACTGCTGTTTTCAAAGAAGAGCAATATAATGATAATGAAAGGGTAAGCGGAGCAAAACTATTTTCATTTAATATCAACTCTTTGAGCATCACAATCAATTTTTGTCGCCTTAATTATATTAATAAAAATTTTTTAAGATTTTTGCCAAAATTTTGATAAAAAATTATAGCAAATGAAATGTGATGTCCCTTTGGTCCAAAATTATCAAAAAAATTACAGAAAAATTCATAAAAATCGGTAAAATGTTGCACAAAAATTTTGGTGGGAAAAAAATTACAGTACTCAAAGGGTTAATATCCTTTGGTGTTGATCATTTGTTTCTGAGGAGTAAATAGAAGTTAATATTTCTGTGAAGTTAACAGAGACAAGGCCACTTGGTATCAATATGAGCAAAACGTGTGTGGGGGAAAAAAGGCCTAGATTTTGGGGTGTTTTTCCTACTTTGGTGAATTCAGCCAAATCCTTGCCATACACTCACTGTAGTGTTCCAAACAAACAGTTCATAATGTGTAGGCACAACCTGAATGATTCACAATGCTTGTATCACACTTATAAAATCAATACATTTTCAGTGTTTAGCAGCCTCAAGTTAACGACTGTAAAAATGTATGTGCTAACAAAAGACAGGAAATAGTTCTGCACGAGAAAAAACAATAAACTGTTTGTGGTAACTGCATAAGAAAATAGTGTTGTGAAGAAAAAGAAGAGAAAATCACATGTGTCACTGAATTAAGCTGCAGTGTACAACTGAATGGGTTGTGTTTGTTCCAAGCTGGCTTGCAGACTTTTCCAAAGAACAGTCACAGTGATCATTTCTAAAACCTGGCAAAATTTGAAAAATAATCATCACTCAATCATCAGCTGTAATTTATGCTAAATCTTCTTCGACCATTCTGGATGATAAAAGTGAATGAATAAAGACTACAGGTACATGTAAGTAAATGTATGCCATCTTTTTGTCTTGTGTTTGTTTGTTTCACGTCTTTTGATTAACCTTTATAAAAAGATAAGTACGTATTTTTAGCAAAGTTTCGTAGTACAGCATTTCAGCTTGGAAGTGCTTTCATGCAGAGTTGTTGTGTTGCCTGGCTGACTGGATGAGACTTTAACTGCTGTACATGAAAGATCATCATGTACGAGTGTGATATTTATTATTTTGTCAGATTGGCAAATCATGTAAAATTAGCCTATGGCTGGGAGACAAAGCAGACTACCAGATGTCTTCTGAGGATCAAATGTATGTACTTATTTTCGGAAATGGTCGTCCACTTGGACTACCACAAAAACGTCAATTTCGAGCCTTGTGCTGTAAAGTATATTTTGCCTCTTTGCATATACCTTAAGTGTTTTCTCTGCATGTTCATTGAAAGGGGCACTTTCTGCCCAATTCATCAAAATTAGGGGGCAGACTTGACATTTTAGGGGGGCAGTCACTTTGTTATTGATTTTGCCTTCCCGGGAAGCGCTTCCTTGATATCATTACAATCGTCACCCAGTTCAGTTGCATTGTCTATGTCGCATGCAGCACCTGTACTAACATTGACATCATGATATTTGTCAGCTTGTGATGTGCTCAGCTGCTCTCCATCTTCTGTCGATTTGTCAACCTCAGAATTTGACGTATTTGTTCCCTTGGCTTTGACACAATTCTGACAGAATTAGCGGGTTTAAATCCGATCAAACGATTGTGTTGCATTGCGATACGCGTGCCTACCCAATGCTACAGCTAGAATTTTCCCAAATTCCATCATTGATACACACCGTTCCCTACACGATGCGCTTGGTTCACCCTCTTATGTGGACGTTTACGTGTCTTTGCTTGCCATGCTTAGTGCGCAATTTCTGCGCTGTCAGCAAATTTTTCAGGGCAGACATTGACTCAAAATGCGCAATTTGCCCAATCCCGCAGTCAAGAGAAAACCCTGTGCCTTTACTTCGAAATTGGGCTAAGGCCCCAGCATTTAAAATCAAGCTATCTATCTTGCAAAGGCAGTGAGATTTGTAGCTTGGTATCAGCAGTTTTGCTAAATATACTATAGCAGTGATCTGATCAAAACATAACTACATGTACTACCTGAAAAGGTGATAGCTTGGCCATTATGCAATGTTGCAGTTCAGTAACTTAGTTCGACTATAGGCCATGTAAAAAGTCTTTAATTAATGGTACATGCATATTTTTTGTACCCGCTAGTCTACAGTTGAGCTTAAAATGTTCCTAAACTCAGTGCTCATACGTACCCAATATACTGGCAATATAGACATGTATGATCATCAGGTATACATTACCATACAGCCAGTATTGTGAAGCGCCTGTATCTTGGACGACATCTCACTAATATTGCTTCAGTATCGGGTAATCTTAGCAATACAACATTAGTTTTCCTGATTTTTCCTCGTGGCGAATAGGAAGGCTACATGAAATCGAACCGTGGAACGAAAAACCTCCATGGGAACAAGATGTACAGTCGTTTACAGTTATTCTGCCCTATATGACATTGACACCATTATTGTCGTCGCTTCCCGGAAGTCCTGTGAACAGTGAACGCGGGTATTCCAAGGTGTTCAATATTCAGTTCTTTCTATGTGTTAATATTTAAAGGGACCCTATGGGAGACGTTTAAGACGTCAGGTGAGAACTCTAACAATTATAATAAAACAGAAAGCTTCGTCTGTAGTTAATATTCTTGGATCAAATGCATTTTTTGGAAAATTTGTATCTGCGCTATTTTCAGAACTAGAGCACACACATTGATTACCTGTCGCTGTCTGTGTTCCTTGGTCGCTTCAACTGCCTAGTTTGGTTATTTTCTTGACCTTCACCGAGCAGAAATCTCTTAAATTTGGTGAGTGCGTTCGCAAGAGATGAAAACATCGCCGAACTGCGACCGTACCGGGTTAATTCAGGCAAATAGTGACAAGGCCATGTGAGAACATCACACTTTTGAAAACCAATATGGCGGGCTTTATGGTAAAATAATGCATCGCTAGAGGGCGCCCGTTAGAAGAACCTGTTTATCATCTTGAAGCTCAACTGTAAAAAAAAAATCCTGAAGCTCTCTTCTTTGTAGTTTAATGACTAATTTTTTTTCAGACAAGCTGCTTTGTAATTCTGTTCGTTCGCTCAACACATTCACAGTTAAGCAGATTTCTTTTATTAGCCACTTTTTGGAATAAATTGATCTTTTAAAAAAATTGAAGCAAAAGATGGGATGGGCGAGGGGGTCGGGGGATTGTTCAAATCGTAGCAAGAAAGGCAGTTGCAAAGGCAGCTTCTAGTTTTCCTTTCAAAGTGCATTTTTATTCAAAATGTCTCAATATGTTTACATGTAAATCATCTGGGTTTCAATTTCACACAATTGGCCAGCTGGCTGCAGTCTTCCTTCTCTCTGCTCCCAAAGTAAACTCCCCGCTTGACCTCAGAGGCTTGAAACTTCCTAAGGCCGAAAAAAAATTAGTGCTGTTCCGTTAACCCGACGTACCCTATTTTTCACCCGCCGACCCTACACTTTTTAGAGCTACGTAAACATGGAAGTAAAAAGGGAAGAAAAAAAATCACGCGTTCATTACTTGGCATTTGATTTTTGCTTGAACGAGGATATCTTTTATGCTTTTCTCCTTTTATATGTATGATACATTTTTCTGAAAATGTTGTGGCCAGTGTTTGACCGCCCTGGATCGGGACAGCACTATTTATTTATTTATTTTTTGGCCTAATTACAAAACCACCACTGCCAATGTTCCCTTCACTAAGTTTTTCCAACTGTCCTTTACCTGACACAAGATATGCTCTTCCCATTGCCATATCCTTAAAAACAACAGAATCATCCTCATCCCTCCGAGAATCTTTATCATCCTCTCAGCAAAAGTATAATACCCCCCCCCCCGCGTATGATACAAAAATGCGTAGTTCCCCGTTATTTTCCCGCCCAATGATACCAGGAAGCAAAATTCTCGCATGTTAACCAGCTATACGTTCCATCGATGTGGTGAGTGGCGTAACCCATAACTACAGCCTTGCTATGCAGAGCTAGTTTTATGTGAACAAATCACTAAATTTATTCAAAGGAAAGTTCCTCTGAACACATCTACAGGCAGACAGTCAAATTTAGAGTGTGAGAGCCTAATAGCGACAGGAATAGAGGGAGGGGAGGAGTTTTATCCAAAATAAAGAAAATACACAAGTCCGTTCCGCTACTCCCAAAGACGTCTTCAATAGCATTCCGTCTGTGCTTGTTTACGCTGAAGTGTCGGTATGCTGAGTGAATTCAATGGTTTATTTTACCATGCCAAGGCATTTCGCTCAGCTTTATATGAAATCTGTGCATGGAGTAGTGAGAAATGTTGTGTACAAATTCAGGACATAACTGCATACAACTTCAGTCTTATTACATGTCTATATACAGTCAGAGAGACAGTGACATCACGAATGAAGTTGAGCCGGGTTTGTACAGAAGTGGATGATCGTGGTTGCTATAAACATAATAAGCTTGACAATGTTAGTTCCTAAAATATTGAGACAGAAGGCCGAATTATAATACTTTTATTTAAACAACTCGGATAAGTTGACAATCTTGTATCTGACACCTTGAAATTCAATGTACAACATTTCAGGTGTTTGGTAAACAAGATGAATTGAACGAACTATTAGACTGCTGCACAGGAAGTTGAATTCATCAAAATAGACGATGGACGAAAATTCGCAAAATTTCTTGAGCGTTTACTTTACCGGGGACGACATTGATGTGAAGTTAGTCGCCAATTCCATATATGGTGAAAGAGGTCCGCTATGTTTGTTCGTAAAATGACAGGTACAACTCCACAATGTTGGCGGCGCACTTCCTTTGCGTGGTTACCCGACTGAAAAATCAGTGAGTTGCTATAGATAAGAAGAAAGGAAGCAAACCTTGAATTTTAAAATAATGCCGATCTATGTTTGTGTCCCATTGCCAATCTCACAGTATTCCACACCGCAGTTTGCAGGTTTGGTAGAGTAGCAATCAGCGTTCATTAGTACAGAGTGTTATTTCTGGTGTATGGATAGCCTTTCCTTTTAAAGGGACAATAAGTCGGCCATTTTTCATGATTTTGTTGGATACAAGATACTACTTATGTTGTTTGACATGTTGAAAGATACTGAATGAATCGGTGACCATGCATATATTCAACCCCGATTTTGGACACGATACATGAAACCATCGCGAAAATGAATTACTGGTCATGACCATCAATTCTTTTTCGCGATGGTTTCATTGAATTTGTCTACAACCAGGATTGAATATATGCATGGTCACCCATTTATTCAGTATCTTTCAACATGTCTAACAATATAAGTAGTATCTTGCATCAAACAAAATTCATGAAAAAATGGCCGACTTTTTCATTCTTGAAACTGGGTTGAATATATTAGTGACAAGTCTCGCAGCGAGACTCAAGATGCAGAATGCTATCTCTAGTTTCTCAAGTAATGCAAAATTGACATAAACAATACCTGAAAACAGCGACTGTGTGCCTCTGGGAATGGCCTGTCGATTTGCACTTTAATGAATGATATACGCTATGCGTATAGGCGCTACAGCGACCAGTGTTAAAGAATGTTACAGTGATTTTAGTTGCAAGATAAAGCCAAGATTTTCCTCTATGAGAGTTGCAAACCTAGATTAACCGCAAAAAGCGCTGCTGGATCTTGAAAAGTTAAGACATTTCAATGCATTTACGTATCATCTGGTTGGAGGTAAAACGTTCGGATGTCCTTTTAATCATGATGGCGAGAATTCTTTATCTCTCCTTTCCACACTTAATCTCCCACTCTCAACACTGTACTGCGCCGTTGAGGGGTGGTTTGCAACTCTCTTTGCATGCTTTGGTGCCATAATTATTTTATATAAAGGAATGAAGTCGTTTTTATCACCTTTTTGTGATATCAGGAAAACATGTAATACTTGCATATAGCCACCAAGTGTACAAAATGACGGCGACACATAACTGCTTAAATGTCAAAAATGACCCTTTACTGAATGTTAACAGATGAGTTTGTTAATCAACTCTGTTTTTTTTCTATTCTGACTTGCTTTGATGAGACTAATACATGTAAACATTGGCACGATGTAAGGGAAAGCTCTCTCTCTCTCTCTCTCTCTCTCTCTCTCTCTCTCTCTCTCTCTCTCTCTCTCTCTCTCTCTCTCCTATATGTAACAGTGTATGTTCAGCCATGCATAGTGAGAGTTTCCAATGATGCACTGAACTTGATTTTTTTGATACACGCCGTAAAGTGTTTCACGAAATGTTAATCATATCTGGCTGCAAGTTGAGTTCAATTTTTGCACTGTTGACCAGCGTTTCAGCATGTTTCAAGTAGTCAACACAAACAACCTTTCGTATCGAAACACAATTCATAAAAAAGCTCAAAAAGAGCGAATTTGTCCCTATAATCTTTTAATTCTGAGCTCTCATTGTTCCCTAGGCCTGCATTATTTTTTCTGCTTGTCTAGCCTCTGCCTCTGTTAATTAGGACACTAAATAGAATAAATTTTGATTCATTATTATGATTATGATAATTTATATAAGCCTATATCGTCATGGTAATCAAAAAGCCTAGGTGACTGGAAACAGTTGTTCGTGGAATGTGGTGGGTCATTTCAAGTGTCTTTGTGTGTTGTTAATTCCCTCGATCGCTTGTCTCCGAATTTATCGCTTATCTTGGGCCCGCATCCAATTTCTTTAAACCTCCATAAGCTGTCTCTTTTGCTTATTTTTTCAGAACTTTTGTTTTGTGGTTTCCCTACACTTTCTACATTGAATCCCTAAACTGTAATTTAATGCCAAGTATATAGCATATAAATACAACCTATATGAGTATAATCTACATTGTTATTGTTGAAAATTGTATTCAAGTCCGGACTAGAATTCATTTGTAAACAATAAACAATGATCACTACACAGATACAAGCTGTGTTGACAAAAAGAATACTCGAAATTTCAGCACGACAAACGGATTAGGGTCAGACACGGTAGTTGATATACAGAAGCAGAATATTGAAAAACTTGCCACAAGTTGCAGCTTATGTCCCTTGAAGCCTTTGAGCGCCTAAGTCAATTTTTGTTGTCTTATAAACTATACCCCAATCAATTTTTTCAGATTTTTGCCGAAATTTTGATAAAACCTGTAGCAGATGAAATGTGATGTCCATTTGGTCCAAAATTATCCAAGTAATTACAGAAAAATCTACAAAAATTGGTAAAATGTTGCACTAAAATTTTGTTGGGAAAAATTACAGCACCCAAAGGATTAAATTGTTTGAAATTCGCAAACAGTCTGCAATTATCTTGTGTCCATGTCAATCACTGCATTATGACTCGAAGTAAATTGACGTATCTCACGACTACGCATAACTTTTGTAAAATATTTATTTTTTATTTTTTACTTCTGTCAAAAACAACCTCCTCCTCCTCCTCGTCATCGTCAGAGCTACTAAATCGAGTGCCTCCGAGTGACATTTTACGCTGCTTCTGCAAAGTTGCCTGGAAGTCATCTTCTTTCGACGCGGTTACTGCGTCGCTCCCCTCCTCGGCCGCCTTCCTGGCGAATATGTTCTTGGGTCGGTCGATGCTCTGTGTGACGTAGATACAAAAGAAAGACGAGAGAAATAAGAGTGTTCCGATATCCAAACCTAGGGTATTGTTGTTTTAACCTTGTCAATGATGTGTAAACGCCGGCAATACACCAGTTTAGAGTTCGTCCGACATTGCCTAAATATTCGACTCGGAGCTTCTCAGATCCGTGCCTTTTTAGCTAACGTGTTCACACACGTGGGCTAATGTCGCAGCGATGTCTGTCTGTGTGTCTGCCTGTGTGTCTGTCCGTTTGTCTGTGCGCCCGATATTTAAAAAAGGCTCATCAGATCAGAATCAAATCTGGTACATAGATTCAGTTTGCAAACGACAAGATCTGATTAGTTTTTGGTGGGTGTGGCTTGCTTACTTTTTGCTCATTTTCATAATTAATGATTTTAAATAAAACGGATATAAATTAAGAACGACTGCACACAATTTAATGAGGTTTGCTAGAAATGTTGATCACACCAAGATATATCAGCCGTGAATGTATTATGGGGTGACATGAAAGATAATTGCTTATTTGCTTATTTAACGAACTTTCCTAATTGGGCTATATATCTCAATTGAGCCAATAAAAATTGACGAAACTTGGTATGTATATTGAAGGTACTATGATTTAACATTATTGAAAGTCATTAAACATTTGTACTTCAGCAAATTCCTAATTTGCATATTTAATGAACTTTCCTAATTAGGGATTTATATCTGAATTGACTAGACCAAAACTGACGAAACTTGCTAGGTACATCAAAGATACTATGATACAACATTATTGAAAGTCATTTAGCATCTTTACTTCAGTCAATTTCTAATTTGCATATTTAATGAACTTTCCTACTTAGGGATATATACTTGGATTTATTTGATCAAAGTTGGCAAAACATGCTATGTACATTGATAATTATACCATGTTAAAACAATATTGAAAGTCATTTCGTATTTTCATGTCAGTTAATTTATAATTTCAATATCTAATGAGCTTTCACAGTTTTGCACATAAAGCTTAAAGAACTTGACCAAAGGCAATTACACTTGCTAAACAAAGTGGTATACAATGACAGCAGTCAAAGAAATTAAGTATTTTATTTCAGCTACTTACATATTTAAATACTTAATGACCTTAAGAATTAATCTGTAGTATATATTGTTCATTATGTCGATCTTAACACTTTCAAGAAGTTGCAAACATGTGACAAAGGCTCAAATCTACACATTATTGCAATATATAATGAAACACGTGAGCATTTTCAGTTCATATCTGGTTAATGAGTTTTCATTGCTTTAGTTTCTATCTGATCTTTCGTATGTGCTGTAGCGAGCGGAGTGCGGAATCCACCTGGCTTACGTGTGTGGAAGGAACATAAGGGTCGTCATACCGCGCAAATATGCCGATGAAAACACCATACAGAAGCAACTGCAGGTACACGTGACCTTGAAATCCAGTTCCATCTTCCAGACAGAACCTCTGTGTGACAGTTTTGCCCCAAGGATCACATTCCGATCTCTCTCTCTCTCTCTCTCTCTCTCTCTCTCTCTCTCTCTCTCTCTCTCTCTCTCTCTCTCTCTCTCTCTCTCTCTCTCTCTCTTTCTCTCTCGTTCAACTGCCTTGGCTTATATCTGTCAGCGAACCCTCTATGAGTCTGAAAATTACCTCTTTGACTTGGCCATGGAGCTTCTTGAACTCTAATCTCTCCTGCAATTTCTTCTCCCTAGACAGCGCATATTCTTTACGCTGTATCAGCTTTTCGTAACACTGAACGCATGGCTTAAAACATATTGGCGTATCTATTTTTGTTCCCAACTCTTCACCTGGATTGGGAGTCTAGAAGAAGAAAACAAAATGTACCTTCTTCACAAGTACATTGATATTATATTCCTTTTAACAACATTCAAATTAAGGTATAATGCGCCTTGTTGACAGATATTCGGACTGTCAAACATTTACAAATACATTTTTGGTCTACCACTTGTGGGGGCTCATTTTGAACTTGAAGCTTTTATGGCAAAGTTTTCATTAGCTTACTTCTGTTGAAATCGAAAATTTTATTTTTCCATAAATTTAACGAAGGAATTGCGGCCATTTTGAATTTCAAGTGTTGGTTAATATTTGGTAATTTTTTTCTCTTGTTCTAAGTTTTGCACGGTGACACCAGATTTTGCTACTTGATTTCGAACGGGGATGATTTAAAGTTTCTTTTACAGAAAGTTTTAGCAAAAGTTTAAGACTCTCAATTTCGAGTCGCGTACTATACCTTATTATCAGATTCCTTTCCACAACGTCAACATTAAAGGGACAAAGTCGCCCATTTTTCATGAATTTTTTTTGATACGAGATACTACTTATATTGTTTGACATGTTGAAAAATACTGATTGAATGGTTGACCATGAATATATTCGACCCCGATTTTAGACAAATTAAATGAAACCATGACGAAAATGAAGTATTGGTCATGACCATTCATTTATTTTCACGATGGTTTCATTGATCGTGTCTGAAACTAGGGTCAAAATTATGCATGGTCACCCATTCATTGAGTATCTTTCAAAATGTCAAACAATATAAGTAGTATCTCGTATCAAACAAAATTCATGAAAAAATGGGTGACTTTATCCCTTTAAAAGAAGAATACTGTCCAAATAACTTTCAACGTGCAATCATGGATTACCCGAATTTTGTGTGATTTGCATAAAGAAGGGAGATTATAACAGGTACCATAAAAGGGATTCCGAACCAAATTTTAGCAGAGAAAAAGGCGCTAGCTAAAGTACGAACCCCCCCCCCCCTGGTCCAAAAATAAAATTGTATGGTGGCATCGATGGCACCTCTTCATGATGTTTTCAGATGCATTTTCCACTAATTTTTTCATTCTATAAAATGCAACTATAGTTTCTTCCTTTTCTCCTAGAAGCGGTGCCATGTTTTTTCGCAACGCCCAGAGTTATTGTTGAAAACTGAATTTGTAGTGCGGACTAGCATTTTGATGTTAACAAATCAAATTGCACGGTTATACGCAATTCATAGTGTTGGCGAAGCTATTTCAAGCAAGCACATACAAAGGTAGTAACTTCCAATAATATAATATACTGAAATCTACAGTAATTAATTGATTCTGTAATATGTTTTGGCGTATCAGCCAACACCCATTCGCCCTCTAGCCACACTCTCTATACTTACCACGGCTCTCCCGCGACAGTAACACAGTAAGCAAAAGAAACATAGGATGATAATACCAGGCGTTACCATGGCAGCGATAATTTTGGCTCCTTGTGCCAGATGTAGACTATGACCTTTGAGCTGCCGCTTGGCGTCGATATGTTCCAAGCGTGCCTGGTGTGCCTGGCATCAGTAAAGGGTAAATGTTAAAGGTCAATGTATATCAACATTCGAATACAGAACAACGTGTATGTAAATGTCAATGTATGTCAACATTCGAATACAGAACAACGTGTATGTAGGAACGAATTTCAGAAGTTGTATTTGTTTTGACTATGTACTTTACTATGTACTTTACTAACTATAGTTTTATTTTAGCCGCTTCATGTTAAATATATATTAATGTCGAGCAAGTATTACAGCGAGTAGGAGACCCTGTGAAACTTGTCTGTCTTTGGACGGATCCACAGATAAAAACGCTGCTGTTAGAAATATTCTGGGCCAGCACAAAATCAATTACTAGTTAAATTCCATTAATACTCTGCTTTCACTTTTACAAATGTTGAATATTGTTTTAACGTAGTATCATCAATTACATGGCATGTTTCGCCAACTTTGATCAAGTTAATCCGGTACATCATCAATGGAGGGAAAGCACATCAAATGCTTAATTAGCTAACCAAATATTTTCGAGGTCCCATCGCAAAATCCTAACATCCGCAAAAACTAATCAGTTCTTGCAAACTTTTTAACAGAATCTATGTACCAAATCTGACTCGAATCCTTTCTGGCGTTCTTGATATATCGTGTTAACAGACAGACAGACAGACAGACAGACTGACTGACAGACTCTCTCTCTCTCTCTCTCTCTCTCTCACACACACACACACACACACACACACACACACACAGACATCGGTACCACTTTAGCTCACGTGTGTGAACACGTGACCTAAAAACTCGCTGCTTCCATTGCTTCTATGAGAAAATACGAGGGATAATAGTTTTTTCCTCGGGTCTACAAAAATGCACTTACACGGTATCGCTTTGAGTTGGCATCTGCATTCAGTGCTAGTGCCGGATATCTGCGGGTGAGAAGCACAGACAGTATTTACTACCCTTTTCAGAATTAGAGCGCGAAGCCACTGCAGTGAACTGCAATAAAACTGCTCACACTAATTAGTTTCAGCTGTAGCCAGCTGGCAAAGTCGACAACATTGTATGTCCCATGCAGACAGTTTGTCTGGGGAAGTTGAAATAAAAAAGATTTGTACATGGACCAGTGCATGGTTATGTTACATTGTATCTTAATATTGAACACAGGGTGCCAATCGTAAACTCTCATTTACAACTCGAGCCTCAGACAGAGCTAGTTTTGCCTTTGTACAAGCAGACCTTTTGGTCTTTATCAAGTAGCCTTGTTCAACACCAAAGTGGCCACGGCTACAGCTGAAACTAATTAGTGTAAGCAGTTTTATTGCAGTTCACTGCAGTGGCTTCGCGCTCTAATTCTGAAAAGGGTTGTAAACTCAACATCTATGTGTGACCGTGTTCTGTGAACAATACGTCACTATGTACTGCCGATGCCGCATTGCCTTGTCATAATAAGAGGGCGCACTAAGCACGATAACGCCAATTTCCAAAATTTAAGGCTCTTTTTTAACAATGGTCACAGCCGACTCAATGTAATGTCGTCTTGAGATTTGGGATGTGCGAAATGTGATAAGTCCTTTTTTTTCATTCCGTACAATTGAGTAAGTGCTTGTCGCGCACATTTCTGAAAAGATTCGAGGTAAGGCTGGAGGTAGCCGTTTCACAGACAAAGATTGCATGGAAAATTCGTGCTTAAATGTACATCGCGTGATGGAAATGAAAGTCGTTCCAATTACTTGCGAAATTTCAAGCAGGATATCTCGAAATTCCCTGATAAAAGGTAAATTCTCTCGCGCGGAATGTTGAAAGTAAGGCTTTATGTATACGGAAGTGGAAAAACGAAATGCAAAACGTTTTGATACCAGATATTCAAGCATATTATAACTTCACTGTTCTATTTCTAAACGCTTTCAAATTTAACAGAATTTTCAACCAGTAGAGTGCACTGCCACACTGCAACTCATGTCATTCTTACAGGCAATGAAAACCTCAAAGAATCGCACAGTAAATTAATTAACGCGTGATTGAGCAATTTTGGCATAAATCACTCACCCTAGATTCTCTTCTTTCTCAACACTTAGTACATATTTTTGAATAAACTCCTCCATTCGAGATTGGAATATCCTCAAAAAGAAGTTTCGCTTGTTTTCGTCGGGGAGCTGCTGAATACGCTCTCTCATTTCTGTGTCGTACTCCAGGATTGCCTCTTCCCCCTCGATGCTGGTTGGATCGTACTTCTTCCCGTCGACTATAATCTTTCCACGGTCCACTTTGGGGACTTTAACTTCTCGCAGCGTTATGAATTTGTATCCAAGCTTCTCGCGAGACTCGGGGTTTTCTCTCAGCTTTTCTATGGTAAGTAGAAAATCAGAACAGGTTTTATTTATTTGTAGTTACATCTGCAATATTGCACGGTGACTGAGTAGTGTAGCACTAAATCTCCTCTTCAAGGGTGAAATGGGTCGGTTGATCTGTGAAGCACAGTCCGCTTTTAAAGTTTTTGGGCCATAACCTTAGACTGGGAATATCGGTCGTATGAGGGCCACTCGATACCCGCATCTTTCTTCGAGCGACGGGTCTTCCAGTCTACCGTTATTCCTAATCCACCTGTTCTTCACGATCCAAAATCTAAAGGTGTTTTCGTCTTTAGACAGTGATATCAAATAATAACCCTCTATATCTATGAAGTCGATCACATGGTCCACCATAAGTATATTCGGTTGGCCCAGTTGTTCCAATACCAGCAAACTGATTATGTTTTTGACATTTATTTATTTGTCTAGCGGCTAGCTGAGCCATCATTGGTCAATATCATCACGATGATGTAAGCACAATTTTTGATGCAAAAACGGCGTAGGAGTGTTTGTATCGTTATTCTTCGCCGCCACTTCATGAAAATAAGTACATTTTTATGTTATTATTGCTTCGTCAATATATGGTTGACCTTTTGAAGGGGCAGTCCTAAATCCCTGGTTTTGGATTAGTTCTTGTTGACAATGAGTATGTACACTGTGTAAGCCCTTTAAGTTGTTTTCCGTTAAAACTTTTGTCAAGTTTGTCAAGTTTGTTTTGCTTTTAGATAAAACTGACAAACGACCAGACCCTTTAACTTCGCGAACTTCTTCTGAAGAGTTCCCCTAGCTTACGGTTCGTAATCATACTGCCGGGACATGTACTTACGGCACAGCAGCGTCTGTTCGTCCTCACAAGTCGGTGTATCCGACAGATCATTTATCTGAGCGCCCCTCGACTCCAGCTCGTACTTCATGTCAAGCCAGTCACAGTTACACGGGAAAAGATTGCCTGATAGATAACTGAAAAGACGTTCTGACCGTAACTAACCCTTTTCTTTTCACAATTACTATTACTGTGGTAGGTATTTATGTGTATGTGCGTCAAATCAACCAAGCTTGCAAAACATTGAGCAGGGCGCACTTGCGTTTTTTAAAGTGTCACATTTATACCTCCGACAACTGAAAGTTGTCAGACTTCACACAACGAGAGGTAATGGCTAGAACCGAATATGGCAAATATAATGCAGGTTCTGACCAGAAACCAAACTGAAAATAAATAAATAAATAAATAAATAAATATATATATATATATATATATATATATATATATATATGTGTGTGTGTGAATTATGAGTATATATTATGAGTGAAAATATATATATATATATATATATATATATATATATATATATATATTATATATATATATATTCATGGTAATCTGTAACAAGGAATTTCATATTAATAATTACATTTCCGGAGAAAGTAATGTCGTAAAACACATAAGGTGCTTACGATAATACGTTCTCTGGATATGGAATTTTTACTATATTTGCCTAGTAATCTTGAAACTCATTCCTGCACAATACTTAATGACATTCCTTGTAACAGATTACTATGAAAATTTTCGGATTCAGAAAGGAAATTACTTCAAACATACAAACACTTGAAGTACAAAGTGACATGATGATTCATTCTGCACCGTTTTCGAGGGAAACATGAAATCTCCTACTTTCCCAAACCAAGACGGCGACAATTGATTCTCTTTATGTTATTTCAAAATGAGCTAAAACGTAGTGTAGACTCACAAAGAATTGAGAGATTTTGAGAGTGAAAATTGTCCCCGGGGACTTGTCTGCTTGAAGAGGGCTTACAGAGGTTAGGGGCTAATACACTGGTAATATCCCACATCTATAATTAGTCGATTTCATCGTTTGGTCAACTATATATAGACGATCGCCATTCTGAAGGAGATCGTTGAACCGGGGACTGATCGAAATCTAAATAACTGGATATAAGAAATCCGACCATTATTTGTGCTAATAATCTAGTTCTTAACAACCACAGATCTGTATTTGACAGCAAGACAAGCTGTTGTCAGAGCCAAATTATCCCTTCCCATGTCTAATCGCCTTGTAATGATATGTTCGCTCCCCAGAGCGGCGACTTTGATCAAAAGAAGCGGTACAATATTCCACTACCTCGTACCTGAAAGGATAGGGGTACTCAGATTGTGGTAGAAGGCGACGGATTTGGGAATTCATCTGTTTTGTGTTACAAAGTGGCCATCCGAGGGCGCACTCTGATTACCCGATCACACTCTGTTGCACTGATATTGCTTCTCCGGTGCGACATCTCTTATTTGTTATGCAGAGATACGACAAAACTACAGAGCTATAATATATACTAAAACGCCTTTACCAAGCGCTGAAGAATAATTGATAACTTAAAGGTTACATAAAAATGGTCATAAGGGTGTGTGATGTGTATTCTTTTAATCTATCTGTGAAAGATGTAAATAAATTATTCGCTGAGTTTCTATAACCTCGAGCAGTATTTTTGAGTTATTTTCAATTATTTGTCTTCTGTTTGGAAAATGCGTACTTTTGCTAGACTCCCAAAATCATGTCGAAATCCCAGTGCTCAGGGCCTGAATACAGCCTATTTGTCAGTCATGTTCAATGTTCAGTATTGTTGACAGTGAATTTCTGCCTACGCATGAATTCATTTCTCGACAATAACATTGCATATAATACACAGTAATGTTGTATGTGCACAGTAGTACACACGCAGTGCCTTGTTTCGGGAAGGCTTATCATAAACAGTTCAATAAATTCAAGGGAAAATGATATAATAATGTGAAATATTTCCAAAAGCATCGAAATGTCCTAACTGTGTGTACATAGGGCGTATACAACAAGATTCACTTACACTTGCCTCAGGGTGTACAACCGTTGCAGAGCAAATATGAAAACGTTGGGTTTCAAGTTCACATTTCGAAGTGACCTGTAAAGATGAGATGACTGCAGGCGTTATTATCAATGAATATTGAATATTTAAGTATACTGGCACTACCAGCTTAAACAGGCAGGGACCAACCCCTGATGTCGTTCTCGAAAGAAAACAGCCTTCTATACGATTTCAGTGTTTGATGGATCGTGTTAAAATATATGAGTCTCTAAATCGAGAAAATTATCGTGCTGTAGATTTTTGTCATGTGTACATCTTCGGAAATAAACCGGGGTGGAGGGGATGGGGTTCTGAATGATGATACGCCCATTACAAGGCTATGGTACATTGCAAAATATCATTTTTACAGGTACAGTAAGTCTGGTCAGTTTCTTATCTTACGAGTTTCTCGCGACCTCCCCCCCCCCCAAAAAAAAAAAACCTCGACGAAGTCAAAACATGAAAGCTATCCGCGAAGGAAGTAATCAATAGGAGAGCAGATCTTTGCAGACGTCAGATCCCATGCAATGCTCCACTTTTCAATAAAGAACACACAGCTAAACACGGATGCGAAAGAAAAAACCGAGGTTAATAGCGGCACGTCGTTACCGTAGCAACGGACGAATGCCGCGGGGGATTTACTCACAATATTTTGAGGTCGACCAGTGGACTGAACGCGTTCGTCTCAATGGACTCGATGTCGTTATAATCCAAATATCTGAAATTTGAAATGGAAATGATGAGAACGAAATTGTATCTCTGAAGGGCGAAGTCATTGGGGATAATAAGTCCCGCAAAGAATGACGGGGTGCCGATTTTGAAATCCTACACTTTTGGTACAGCAATTGACCCTACTGTCTACTTTTAATGAAAATTAAATACTTTTTACGTTTCAAAATCTTCGATAACAAAAATCTCTTCCAAGGCTTTTGAAATGTATTTCTTCTCCCATGTATTCTTTCGACCCAACATTAACAGGAGAAGGATCACAAGCCTACATGTACTCGACAAGAAACACCCCTGTCCCTTAACTGTGGGCGAGCATTATATATGGACCGTCTTCTCCGGAGGCTATTAGCACGGTGCAATCTTAGACGGCACCGAAGAAGCTTTTTAGTGAAAGGGGAGATCTAATTCCCGGTGTTTATGAACCCAATATGCTGCATCATCGCGTACAGCCATCCGATGAGTCGTGAATCGCAAGCAGAAACTAACCTCTTAGAATCTGTCGTGGAGAATGGCAATGAAAGAGAATGTCCTTTGAAGTCTATTTTTTCCACGGTTAATGGTTATACATATTGCTAAAGACATGCAATATTATGTGGTCAAGTTCGCTATAGTTCCGGCAGTGACAGCATTATGGACTAATTTGGACTTGCAGATGTAAATTTGATTCGCCCGTTTCCGCAAATGCCAGAGGATTCAATAACTCATTGAGGAGTTTAGTTAACCCACCGAAAGGCTTCAAATCACGTTCTCCCCATTGAACGCAGTGGGTATTCGCTTTCTGACAAAGTTGATTTTATCGTGGCATGGTACGGTGGAATCTCACTCCCTGCAGCTGGCTGCTGATGAAAGTTTAGGTGTACATGAAGTTGATAAGCAAGAGGCAGCCGACCAGCCGATTTCGAGTCACTACCAATGGTATGGCGGTATTCGAACAAAATGACCGGGATAGCAAACTTTTCCACTACATCTATATGTCTAAAATTCTCTTATAGGCAACAAAAGTTTAAATCTTACGTAAAATCAATCTACAAGTTGGAATGCAATCTTACAGAACCTTCAAGAATTACATGTAGAAAAAAAGGGATGTTCCTTGTCATGCTTTTTGATGTATGGTTGTCATTTGTCTTTGTTCTGCTCAATATTGTATTTGTCTTCTTTGTTCTTCGGTTTTGTTATAAAAAAATCAAAAAAGGAGAAGTTAAATCCGTTCATACCTGTCATCTCGCCATGATTTAAAAATTCTGATTCCCCATACACCGACTGTTTTCCCTTTCCCCCCCCCCCCTGAAGAAAACCATGCCACAATCTTCCCATTATGAAAGCTTCCCGGCGCACCAAAGGCTTGCTAACCTCTCCCAATGCACCGCGCATGATTATGCCCTCACTCCAACGACCCTGATCTGCAAACAACCGAATCATAAACTGTCCGCCTGTTAGGCTTTCTTCCAAAGTGATCGCTGAACAAACGAAAAGTTGCCCGCCTGCCCTTCGCTCGCTCGCCAATAAGACACAAAAAAACGACTACAAGAATCCAATCGCAAACATAGATGTACGATCAGTCTTCCTGGCTGCCCCTCATAAGTCGCCTTTGGAGCCAAAATAAAATTCCTGCTGTCTCCTGAGATGACTATTCTGGTGTATCCGGTAAAGTGGATAGGGACAAACTGCGATATTAGCCAACTTACTGCCCCAAGCAAAACGTTGGCAATGGTATCACGAACTAATGAACAGGCAGGAACTCTTTTATCATCGTGACTGACCTTTTGACCTCAGGGTAATGCGAGGATTCACTTATGGTCTACCGAACATATACCCTGAAAGTTTTTGATGTAAGCTTATGGTTCTCAATTGGCACTCACGGCCAGTGGCGGACAGCGCTAAAGATCTGGAACCTTCTCTTGAGAATAATGAACGTTCATCTTCGAATGGTGGCACCGAAATTTTGTGAAGAGCGTAAATTCTATATCACATAGATGGATTTATAGCATCTGGAAGGCCCAAAACGTGATGCCTAATTTACCACATGTACTAGAACATATTAGATTTTCTGGGGGAAAGTGTGAAGTAACGAAAAGATAATAGCTCTTTAAAAATATTGGGAAATGATGCGAGCGTTTTGAAAGAAGTGAGATACCCGCTATGAAAGTTCATTCTGAAAAAGCACGATGTGACTCGACTATGTGATGGTAATTTTTATCGGCGTGATGAGAACAACAATATTTCTCATCCTCGCATGCACATAGTACCTGCCACGGTACCTTTTTTCCACTTTCGCTTGGAAGAAATTTAATGCACAGAAAGACAGTACGTTGAGCACGAAAGAAAATACAATAACCATAGGATTGCATGCATATATAAGTACGAAACAGCTCTAAACTGTGAAGTAATACTTGTCAACCTACTGCATGTATAAATTAACGCAGTCAATTCTGTTTGTTGTTCTGATTTGGGTAATCAGATCTTGTGATTTCAAGAAAAAAAAAATCAAATAAAAGGTGATGTTTCATTTTTGTCTGATACGTCCATTTTATTTGAGTCTCAAGTATATTGGTGAATACTCTTACAACTTTCCATCGCTGGAGAAACTTCATTTGTCACTGGCATCTGATAATGCCTAAATGATCCGTAATTTATCAAAATGCGTATTATATTTTGCTATGAAGAAACGTTCTAACTCAGAATCTGTTACAACACCAGATTCTTGAACTGCAAGTAGTTTAGTATGCCGTGCTGTTAATGTGATTGCCTTCAGGGTACAAATCTGTTTGGGTTTTTTTGTTAGATGAGCATATTTGTGCTGATGGCCTATTGTATGTGAATAAATAATAATAATAATAACAACTTTGTGATAAATAATGAATGAAGGTCCATCGGACTTTGCAACTTGACCATCAAAGAGCTTGGATGAGTATTCTTGACGATCAGGGGACTTTGCTACTTGGCCATCAGGGGACTTGGCTTCTTGACCATCAGGGGGACTTTGCTACTTGGCCATCAGAGGAATTGACTACTTGACCATCAGGGGATTGTTCATCAGGGGATTTGGCTACTTGACCTTCAAGGGACTTGGCTATACGTACACTTGACAATCAGGGGACTCGGATTCCTGGACCGTCAGGTTTGCCTGTAGATGGATTTCTGTGGATACCACCATACTAAATGAATGTGCCAACCCCAGTAATGACGTCATTCATAGTGCCTTTGTTATTTCTTTGAACTGTCTCGGTACCGATTCATATTCTCATACCGTAACAGACTGTACACATTACCAAGCAATGACGCTTTTATATTACTTACAATGATTTCAGCTTTGTCAGCCCTTCGAACATCCCCGCCGTCAGCACATTTAAATTATTATTCATGAGTTCCCTGTAACGAATAACACATCAGGAAGTAAACAAACCGATTACGTCAATTTGAAATACTTGAAAACTTTGAAGAGTCGAAACTTTGACCTTTTGAGACCTGTAATAGCTAATGATCCATAGATTAGAAACTCAATGGCTAGTGTGCTCGATATTGCCAAGGTATATACTGTCTGTCATGAACAGAGGTGAGAAATTCGTCTGATGCTTTCCAACCGACATGATCGAATCACAAGACTCGCATACTCATCGAAGCCATCAACTGTAATACTCACAGCGTCTCGATCGGACTGTGGAGATCGCTCCCAGCGGTTTTGAATGTGCCTTTTGGAATATACTCAATCTGGTTCCGAGAGAGATCCCTGGAAGGACAATAAACACAGACTTTGATTTGAAATTGCCTTCGCACGCAGACAATCCCGATGGCGGTCAAAGGGCGCTTCAAAATCCAGTCCCCCGCGACTTAATGCGTATATTGCCAAGATGGCAAATGACAAAACTCGCATCAAATCACACAGAAGAGTCGCTTACCTGGGGTGATGCATTGTGTTTCACGCAAAGGCGTTTTTCGCAACATCGTCATTTGAGAGCACATCTGCTTTATCACTCTTATAGTTTGCTTGCATCGCGCAATTATGTACAATTTACACTGTTTAGAGGTATATCTAAGGAATTTGACTCATTTTCTTCAAACAGCATGCGGCCATCCCGACACCATTATCTACCTCACTAGCTAACAAACCACGCAATGTTCGAGCTGAAATCACTCGGAATATATGAATTGTTGTTCCAGTCGGTAGCAAAAAAGGAGTTATTTTGTAGTTTGCGCAACCCTACTGCGCCTCTGATAGAAACGAATGGGACACGGTGATCATGTTTGGATTTGGTTGCTTTTAAAGAGAGTGCACGCATATATACCGAATATTCAAGGTGCGAGGGTGATCTGTTCGTGGCGTATGATCGGCAGTTTTACATAAGTTTTGATTTCGTCAACCTCAGAAATAACCACCAACCCGTAAACGATCTTTGTAAAAACAAATCTTTAGGGCATTTCATGGCAGCTGGTCTCTCCAAATAATCAAAGCTCTGTTTGTACAACCCTGAAACAAATGTTACTCCATAGTTTAGTGAATCGATCAGTGTTATTAGAGAATTGATAAAAGCGAGATTTCAAATGGAATTGAGCACACAGCATAATGAGTCCACTTACACTTCGCGGAGATGAGACAAGCCACTGAAGACGTAAGTGTCAAGAAAGCGAATGGAATTCTCTGCAAGCCAGCTGAAATGAAATGATTGAAAAAGGAATATGCGTTAAAATCACAGTGAAGGAGCTTCACAGTAGCGTTATACATGAATTGAGATGATTAAGATCAATATAAAATGAAAAACAAAACATACAAAGGTAAAAAAAAGAAGACAATGTTGAAAATCAAACCAAGAAGTTCGTCGTGGCCTATTTCCCCCCAACCCCAATACCCCCCTACAAAACAAACGCTTATAGAGTTTTTTAACTGGCATGAGTGCTTGCTAATACGGCATTTTCGCTGTATATAAACTCAATAAAAAATCGTTTTCCGTCGATTTTGTCCGCAAATAGTAATGATTAGTTTTGTCATAACAAGACCCTAAACAAGTTGATTATCGAATAACATGACCCTATACAAGTTCATTATCGAATAAAATGACCATATACAAGTTTATTATCGAATTATACAATCTGCCTTCGACGTAAAATGAAACTACTCTCTACCGTAAACAATGTTTCGGGAGACGAGACAGCATGATACGGAACGTGCGTGACGTGAAGCTGTCAGGATGCGCTCAACTGTCATGAAATTGAAATCGATGAGAGATTCTGTCAACCGGAATACTTACAGTTGTCGAACGTGACGGAGGCCGTTGAAATGACCCTGGAGCAGCACCTTCAACTTGTTTCTTTTCAAATTCCTGCGGTTGGAAGAGGAATAAAAAAATGCAGGTTTTCTATAAAGCGTTTACTTGCTGTGAATCTAGTTTCTTTTCCGGAAACAAATATGTCATGCGATTGCACGACACGATTACATTATCCGGCGTACAAGACGTCAACAACACCTGGGCGTTGGAACTGACCAGTGTCGTGGAGAAAGTTTGACTTCAGCATAGAACGTCGACTCGACGAATTACTCATAGAGTTCATTGCACGAGGGTATAAAACTGCATAAGGTATCCGATAGAAACAATTTCATGCATTTGTTGGCAGATAACCATTATAACATGCTGCGGTGAAAATAAGTGAACGACCGCCCAAGGTGACGTCATAAATCACTTCATAACCCAATTACAAAACGAGCAAAAGTTGTTCATTGCTGTACGACATGCTGAAGGTTTTGTTTAATTCAGAAATACTGTATAAAAGAATGGAAAATAGTCCGCGGTCTAATTGTTTTTATCGCCTTTGTTAAACGTTGTTATTGATGGTGGCGATGATGATGATGATGATGATGATGATGATGATGATGATGTTTACGATGGCGATACGGTAATATCTAGTACATGTAGTTGACAACTCACACACAAATAGCAATACTCTTTATGTTGATTTGTGCTCCTTCTATTAGTGTATATCTTTCAAGCTTGCGGTGTCGCGATTTCAATTCAACTCAAACATTCTTCTGTCTACAAGAACCAATCTAATTGAAAGTCTTTCACTCATGAAAGAACGTGGATGAAAATGCCTACGGATACGCATCACCTTGGTATGTCATCATGTCCTCATGGTCTCCATTGTGGTTAGACCATCAACACTGCAGTTCTTACGTAAAAATACAATCGTTCAATTCCTGTCTCCTGAGAGGACGAGGTGGCTTACGCCCTCCCCCCCCCCTTCCCCGGGACACTACAAACCTACTCTCGTTGGGGTGACTTGAAGGGTTAGGATTCGGGTTGGGGTAAGCTTCCTGTGGATGAATGTCCAGAAGTTTATCATTGATAGAGCGACTTGAACGACTTCAACTGAGAGATGTTTTCTGAATCGAGTCTGATTATACTGGAGACAAGTTCAACGAGACGAGTCTGTCTCAAGCGATGCTTTACTAGTCTGTAGAATTGGAACGATGAAAATGCTACTTACAAGACTTTGACGTTTCCGAGGCCGGTGAAATCACCCACGTTCAACTGATCAATGTCGTTCCCTTCAAAATTACTGAAAGAGAATGGAAAATGTTAGTTTCATGATGTTTGTTCAATCGCTCGAGACACCTCTGTTTTGATATCTTGAAATGTTGGCGTTTTCTAGCGGTTGATCCGAAAGACCGGAAAGAAGTTTTAAAAGATGGTTCGCTCTGCTATCGATCGATGCACGTGATCAGCGTGCTTTTTTCCCAAAATATCGTGGAGAAAACGGATTTATGCTCCTATGACCCAAAACAACATAATATCGAGTTGTTTATCGTCAAATGGAGCGTATTTCCCAATAACTCTCATTTCTGTGAGAGTTCGTTTATTTGTTACGTCCATTGCGTACATTTCATGATCTGAAAATGAAAAAAATCTGTAATAACTCACAGTTTCGCTGATCCTATTTGAGACAAACATGTTTTAATTGATAATTTCAAGTAGAGTAATAAGAGCGTAATAAGTGAGTGGACATGATGGCCTTTGAATTAACTGTGGCAAGCGACTCAGATGTTCGACGGATGCAAGGTTTCAGGTAACATTCAACCTTTGAGACAGGTTCAGTGACACCAGAGTATGTCATATATTCCAATTTAAGAGAATATCTGTCTGTAGAAGACACAGATTGAAGTTCGTGGTATAGGTCATCACTGGGGCGTCCTTTCCGTACGACTTGTCTGACTCCTCGTGAACTGTACTTAAATTGAACGTGGGTGGATTAGAGGAAATATCTATGCATGCAGTAAGGTTGAGTGGTTTTCACGGAAAGTATTGATCATTCAGTTGTTAGATCACGAATTAATCCGTCTTTGGAAGCTCATGTCAAAACCACAGCTATTTTGGATTTTTAATGATTTATCCATCAAATTAGTCTGTACCTACGACACAGGAGCATTTAGAGGGGTCGTGTAGAATTTTCGAGTTAAAGGGAGGGGGGTCGTCCCGTATGCGCCTGCGCGACTTTCTTGTTGATAAACATTACCTCTTCCCAGGAATTGACAATGAATGTTTAGCAAATGTAAAACAAATTCAGCATTTAATGCATGTTCATAGTTCACTAGTTTTGTAGCTTTCCAAATACTGCACGACTTTGCCAAACAAACTTTGGTTACGTCCCTTCGTTTATATGAAGATGTTTCGGCTGTGGTTGGCAGGTTGAGTTTCGGTATAGCCGCCATTTTTAAATGTTGGATATGCACAGGGTATGTAGGGATATGTTGTGCGGAGCAATAGACCCGTTGTATTGGTTCCATACGCACACTCGAAGACGAGACCATTATCTCCCTTTCAGCGAGACAGCTGAGGCGTCAACATAGTACAGTTCGTACATTGTTAACCAGGTTACTTTATAAAACAGAACGTTTATGCCGTATAGTTTCTCCTGGTGGTAACTTTTCCGTGACCGAATGTCAAAGAAAGGTCACTTCTGCATTGTTTGTTGGATTCGAAAACGAACGACTTTTAAAGATGGTGTGTTGTTACGTATTTTAGGGAAAGTCTGGCCAAGATTTATGTTGACATAACGTTTAGCACACCTGTTCACACAAGTGGGATATCGTCGAATAAATGTCTGTGGGCGTATCTGTTTGTCTGTTGGGGCGACATCTAAGAATGGCTGATCGGATCGGAATGAAATCTGGTACATGTGAATGTACATGGATGGATTTTGTAGGGGAATGGCTAGAGCTAAATTATTGTTGGTTGGTGTGTCTTGCATAATTAATGATAATTTGCATAATTATCAGACCATCCCTAATTATTCCAGGATTCAGAATAACTTAATCATATCTGATGAATCTTGCTACAGTTTGCAAGGTCGTTAGCAATCTCAGGTTAATCATATAGCTAATTTGCGTATTCACCGAACTTTCACAAGAAGGGGTATGTATAGCTGGAAAGACTTGCAAATTTAAAGTTGATGAGCAACTAACACAATATTGATGATACCAGGATATGACAGTTATGAAAGACTTGCAGCTGTTTTATGTCAGCTAATCGCTAATTTGTATTTTTCATGATATATTTGTTTGACGCTACGTATTAGCAAAAGCAATAATCGAATTTTATAATCCATATCTTCGGAGTGGCTGCACCAAATCTGATGATTTTTGAGTAGTGTTGACGAGAAACGGACACTAAGTCAAATACGGTCATTTTGTACACAACTTACACACCTTGTGCTGCTCACCCTACTTATCATGGAGCACCCTAGCATTTTCAGTTCACATCTGGCAAGGAAAAGTGTGACTCTGGCGGTTTGTGAGTGTACCACTTAGCACAGTGCGTCGTGTATATTCAACAAGAAAATTACAGAGATATCAAACTTTATCCGCTGGAAAGTCATTGCAAGAAATAATCATACGGAATCAGTGACGGCGTCTATATATATTATAACTTTCAGGGCGTGAATTAAAATCTTTGGCACTAGACAGGAGAACAGAATAGTATGATTGTTGAAATAAAAAGTGAATTCGGCCATTTACAATGTAAAATGCTCAATGGGCTTAATATTGAAATGTTGAATTTCCGAGTGACATTATTCTGGAATTTTCCATTAAAAGTTGCAGAGTTCACCACACGAGGCATTTCACGTTACTCGCTAGATATGGCAAGTGGCGTGTTTCTGGCTTCTTTTTAAGACCTGATTGGACTGTATATTCTTAACTTAATTGTGTTGAACTTTCAAAAATCCTTCCCCATTTTCTCGCTCTAGTGTATTATGACGCGCGGGTTAAGTTGTTCAGATCGAGGAAATGAACCACATTTTACAAATAGGGGTCGACCTCATTTTATACTTAACTACTTCGGAAGAGGAAATTAGGTTGTGGTTACTGGGTAAGTGTGAAATAGGGGTCTGCCATGTGACAGAATTCGTGAAAGCTTTTCAGCGAACCTCGAGTGCTTGCGTAATCTACGCCGTGAAGTCACGTACTCTGCTGCCGCGTTAATTTGTGGTCGAGAGGCAAGTGTGAAATGGGGTCAGATTTTGGAAAGAATTCTGAAAGAAGCCTTTGAGCGAAATGCTGAACGTCTGGTGAATCCAAACTCTCGTGAAATGACGAATCCTTTTCATGCAATGTTGAACAACTTATTGTGAGAGACCAAAGCTTCAGTGTGTAAAAGGCTGTCTTGCTGCAACGTGCAACACGACCCCCTCGGCGTAATGCAATCGCGTCGTATTTTCGTTTTGCCCACTTATCTGATCACTGCCCTTCAGCCCAGATTTGTTTTCTGGACCGAAACCGATGGATAACTTTTGTTGTGAATACCGCCGAAAGTGTTGCAGTTGAATTGGAGGATAAGGTTTTACGTAAGAAGAGCGTGAACGGGCAAATATGGTGACACAGAATACGGTGAAAGTACTCCCTCGCGACAGCGGCTTTCTCGGCAACAATGACGCTAATTTGTGCGCTTTCTGAAAAACTTATTATGTACATTTCTCTTCGTAAATCTACTTTTATCCCAAATGCTCCAGAGACTATCCTGGCAGTGACACTTTTACATATGGAAATGAAGATACTGAATTAAGATATGATCTCATAAGAGCGTGATGTGCATGTATGCATATGCAAAAATGTTTTCATCGTATAATATATATATATATATATATATATATATTATACGATGAAAACATTTTTGCGTATGCATACATGTTTTCATCGTATAATATATATATATATACATATATATATATATACATATATATATATACATATATATATATATATATATATATATATATATATATATATATATATATATAAATAAACAGATTACTTCAAGTACAAAGTAATGAAATCTATTACTTAAGTTTCATGCATCTTGCAATCCTCAGATAGAGGATTATCCTCTATCTGAGGATTGCAAGATGCATGAAACTTAAGTAATAGATTTCAGATAGAGGATTATCCTCTATCTGAGGATTGCAAGATGCATGAAACTTAAGTAATAGATTTCATTACTTTGTACTTGAAGTAATCTGTTTATTTATAACGCTCTGCTTTTTGCATTGAGCACTGTAATTTCCCTCGAGGACATCTGTATACTTCGATATATATATATATATATATATATATATATATATATATATATATATATATATATATATATATATAAGGGATGCTGGAGAATTGATTTTACAATTTCATCTCTACAACGTTGTTTCGAGAGTCGCGAGACTCACTCATCAGGAGACTAGACTCCAGTCTAGTCTCCTGATGAGTGAGTCTCACGAAACAACGTTGTAGAGATGAAATTGTAAAATCAATTCTCCAGCATCCCTTATATATCTCGCTCTACTTTTGTATTGCGCACTTTGTATCGGACAAGTCGAACCGCATACTTTGTGTATATGTATATGTATATATATATATATATATATATATATATATATATATATATATATACAATGCTGTCATTGTAGACTCACATAGAAATGTACATAATCATGTCTTACTTACATTTCTGTTATCATTGATAACTCGTTCATATACAAATTTGTTGGTATAGTCTTCAGTTTTTCGCCTGATTCCGTGTGACACGATAGCACACCATCTTGGCAGTTACACTGGTCGGGGCAAAGCGACAGGCTGGACGAGCAAATCGACAGCAACGCCAGCAGGAACGTCAACAGCGAAGACGTCATTGCACTTTGAAGGAAGAAAATGAGATTGAACTGAACAAGGAAATAGACAAAATTGTACAATAATAAAGTAATAATGAGCTTATATGGCATATTGGTTTCCATTCTCGAAATCTTACTGATTTTTTGCTTTTGTAGGCTCATGTTCAGAAAACTATCTTTTGGCCATCTTGTTTTTGTGAAACCCGAAAATCAAATTCACAAGAATAGAGTGAATGACAGCAACTTAAATTTTCATGTCGGGAAATTTTGCGCATACTCTTGTGATCGAAAAATAAGTGCGGTGTAAAAATTCACAGAGAAAAAGTGTTGGGCATTCATTTTGGAGGTGCGTTGTACTCTCTAGAATACTCTCTTTCTAAATAAACCGATACTGATGACTTTCTGGCAATTATATTCTGTCCCTGCATAACTTGGTTGTGAATCACATTCGGTTTCTGTAAGTTTTTTTCGTTAACGATCATTGAAATGTTTTATGAAGAGCTTCTCCTAGAGACTGATACACTTTTAGTTCAAATGACAAGCATGGACACCCCTCCACTTTGTAGAACGTTGGTTGTAAAGTCCGCGTTCCTGCAACTTCATATCGATAACTTCCTACGTAATGGCGTCACCGTGGAAATATTCACAAAATTACATTTTCCAGTTTACCTTAGTGCTTACCTACACTCAAACACGACACCCCATTGCGATGCAGCACTGTAAATGGTAATTAGGATGAAATATAACTCTCAAGTAGATTAGCAGTCGTAACCGACAATGGCGGATCTTCTGTGTTCTAATGCGCGCAAGGAGTAAATTCCGCCGTATATCTATAGATACAGAACGAAATCTTCTATCCTTCCATGTACGCGTCCGTGCGCGCTTTCGATTCCAACGCACGGGCGCGACGCATCGCTGGTCACGCGTACAGGTTCCATGCAGCCCGGCTCCCGACCTCGCCAGTGGTTTTCAGACGCGCGACATGCAGTGGATACGATCAAAAAGCTGCTTACGCGCTTAAATTAAAGTAAACACCAAAGCTTGTCCAGTCTATTATTCCGTAGTTTAGAAATTTAAATTACGTTCAACCTGATATTAAAGACTTTCCATTTTTTTCAATAATTTTATTTCATTCAGTTCATCACCAAACATGCGCAGCCCAATTATATGATGGCGTATCCACTACTCGGAGAAGCCATTATAAGTGTCTTGCTCAAAGGCATGCACCGTGCTGAAGCCTGAGGATCAAATTTTGCATCTTTCGGTATTTCCGGCTGAACATTTCATTAGCTCACGTGTGTAAACACGTGGGCTATTGTCATAGCGATGTCTGTCTGTCTGTCCGTGTGTGTGTGTGTGTGTGTGTGTGTGTTAGTGTGTGTGTGTGTGTGTGTGTCTGTCTGTCTGTTTACACGATAACTCAAAAACTCCTGAACGGATTCAAGTCAGATTTGGTACACAGGTACCATGTGCTACTTGCAAGAACTGATTAGATTTTGGTTAGTGTGGCTTGCATATTAATGAAGTTATGCAATATCGTTTTTTTCCATACAATGGTTTCCCTATGGAGACGGTAATGACAGTGTAAACATATATCAAGAAATACTGCACAAAATTTCATGAAACTTTTCACAGATGACAATCTAAGAACATTATGATGATACTGTGAGTGTCATGTCAATTATCTTCTCATTTGCATATTTAATGAACTTTTGTTATTAGTGAGATAACTCTGAAATTCCTGCACCAAACGTGATGATACTTGCAACAAATATTGAACTGATATATATCTAATTATACTTGGAAGCATTAGGCAGTGTGAAGTTAAAAAATAGCTCATTTGCATATTTTATGAAGGTTTGTAATTAGTCATATAACTCCGATATAACTTCACCAAATGTGATGCAATCTGCTGCAGATACTGATCCGACTGATATCTAACTGTAGTGTAAAGCATTAAGTAGTGTGAAATTAATTAAGGGTTCATTTGCATATTTAATGAACTTTGTAATTAGGTATATAACTCTGAAATTACGGCACCCAAGTCAGTGAAATTGGGTACAGATATTGTTTTGATAAATATCTCATTGTACTGAGAAGCATTTGGCAGTGTCAAGTTAACAAATAGGTCATTTGCATATTTTATGAAGTTTAGTAATTAGTGATATAACTGCAAAATAACTGCACCAAATGTGATGAAATCTGCTGCAGTTACTGATCCGACAGATATCTAATTGTGGTGTAGAGCATTTAGTTGTATGCAGTTAATTAAGGGTTCATTTGCATATTTAATGAACTTTGTAATTTGTGATATTACTCCAAAATTACAGCGTTAAATTTGATGAAACTTGCTACAGATGTGGATCTGATAAATATCCAATTGTACTGAGAAGCATTGAGCAGTGTCAAGTTAATAATTAGCTCATTTGCATATTCCATGAAGTCTTATAATTAGTCATATAACTCCAAAATAACTGCATCAAATGTGATGAAAACTGCTGCACATACTGATACGACAGACATCTTACTGTGTTGTAAAGCATTTAGTAGTATAAAGTTAATTAAGGGTTCATTTGCATATTTAATAAACTTTGTAATTAGGTGTATAACTCTGAAATTTCGGCACTAAAATTTGGTGAAACGTGCTACAGATATTGATTTGATAAATATTTAATTGTGCTAAGAATCATTGAACAGTGTCAAGTTAATGTAGGGTTTATTTGCATATTTAATGAACTTTCTAATAAGTGACATTACTCTAAAATTACAGCATTAAATAAAATAAAACGTGCTACAAATAATGATCTGATGGATATCTAATTGTCCCATAAAGCATTGAGCAGTGTCAAGTTAATTGACAGCTCATTTGCATATTAAATAAAGTTTTGTCATTAGTGATTAAACTCTGAGAGTACTGTGCGAAGTTTAAAAAAAGCCTGCTACATATAGTGATAACATATATCTCATGGTTCTGTGAAGCGTACTACTATTAATTAACCTGTTGTAAAACACGTGAGCATATTCAGTTCATATCTGGTTTTACTGTTAGGTATGGGAAAAGAGAATGAAATATGAAAGGAATGAAACTGAACAATATCGATCGAGGTATAATAATCAGCGGACCAATGTGATCTTGACGTCATCAATATACGGAAGATCACGCATTTGTACAACCTTAGACACGTACACGTCAGAGGTAGAAACAGGACTTATTCCAAGTGACGTCACATTTGTATGCAAAAGTATTTTCTCCAAATTGTCGATAACACTTTCTGAAATCCAAAGAACAAGAATATCGAAAACAGTAATATGCCAGTTCTCGTGTTACGATGAAACCACGAAAATCCCACGCCGAAGGCTCTGTAACCTCACCCTGTATTACATGTAAATACAGATGCTACACAGAGTACATTGATGTCGGCAGCAGATTGTCGCCTACCCATGCGTGATAGATAGAAAGAAAAACCTGGAGCGAGATAAGTACATACTATTTTCGTGCTATTTTTGTATGTACCACGAACTTGACAAATACATAAGAACATAATCGCGTAATGTATAAGCAATCACTGAATTGTCAACCGAAATCGATTGCTGTACAGAACCAGTCATTAAAGTTTTAAAAAAAACACCGCGTAAACTACCTGCAGGTACCCGCATTTGCTAAACTAATCACTTTATCTTTTGGATATCGGAGGTAGAAAGCTATAAAGATACAAATATTCAGTAAAATTACATGGCTCTGGAGGCAACAACATAACTGCCACTATACCGCTGCCATATACATGTCTGTTAGGTCGATATCAACGAGAATTTCCAGTTCTTCGTTCTTTTTTGGCAATTTTATCTATAAATGTGTGATGTAAGAATAGCTTTTTGAATCAAATACAATGTGGACACGACGTTTACCAGAGAATGAAAGATCAGTTGATCGGAACGCTAAGGTGACTAACTTTACGAAGCGTTAAATTACCACTGAGTATGAAAAGCTTGATTGAGAAACACTTGATAATAACAAAGAATGGTTCGTTGACGAGAGCTTTACAGTTTTTCCGCGATGCTTCTGGAAGCAAAGCTAATTTATTTGGTCTTGATGTAAGCTCTTGATTCTCGATCTGTCAAAATAGGCTCTTATTCCATGTCCTCGTAGCTTTGCATAGCGCCACTCATGGCGTCTCATTTGGCTTTTAGCTTAATTATACCAATTTGTTAGATACAATACTTGTGCCAATCATTGATGACCCAGATCTGAAAAGAACATCGACGAGATGGCGAAGGGTCGAATCAAAGGAGACGCAATTAGTTGTGAAAAGATGCCTGCCTCTCGGCACAGGTTTTTCAGGGGCAAAGTCAAGTGTTTATGCGACTTGCAAATGTTTTCTGATCTCGCACGCTCACTGGCGCTGTAATTGAATTACCTGTTCAAATGGGCTTGGAAATCAATGACATTCTATTAGAAGGGCGCTTAGGCCTGAAACGACGTGCAGAGCAAAGGGGTCGCTAATGAGGCAAAATGATGATTCCGACAAAAAGCCTTTTGCGCGACAAGAAAACGAGAAATTAAGGCTCCCTTTAATGATGGCTTACCTTACATAATTCTCAGGGGTCATTGACCTGCCTTCCGGGCGATAACGCATATTTTAATATCAACGTGACAATTGCGCGTGCCTCAAACTCTCGTAGATGATGATGGAAGTACTATGTGGTGCACACTATCCAGTCTTGATCATATCATTTTGTTTCTAGGCAACGGTTTCCTCTTTGGGTTCTTTACAACATCAAATGAATGCACGATTTTCGTCGACTCATTCGAGCAAGATCTAATGGAAGAGGATGGCACTGTAGACGAATAGTCGAAAATCTTACTCTTTGCCGAACCGTCGCAAATTTCAAATAAGTAAATTAAATTTTCAAACAATGTGCAATTCTAAGACTCATCAAATGTCATTTATTCAATGTTAAATAAATAAGACAGATGAGTTCTCAAAACTGAAATTAAAGACTTTGTACGTCTTCACTGCGATCGAGATTAAATGTAATTTTTGTATTAGCGGCCTATCTCAATGTTACTTTGTAATGAAGACTTTTGTCCAAGGCAGTTTCCGAAACATCTTAAGAAGCCACTTCAACTGCCTAGCAATTACATGAAGTGCAATTCTACCAACACATCGGGTAATCTCCAAGGAAGGCAGCAAGTAATCTACAATCTAATGTTTGATACATGTGGGTGTATGTATGTATGTATGTATGTATGTATGTATGTATGTATGTATGTATGTATGTATGTATGTATGTATGTATGTATGTATGTATGTATGTATGTATGTATGTATGTATGTATGTATGTATGTATGTATGTATGTATGTATGTATGTATGTATGTATGTATGTATGTATGTATGTATGTATGCATGTATGCATGTATGCATGTATGTCTCTCTTTATGGTTGGATGGATGGATGGATGGATGGATAAATAGATAAGTGCATGCATGCATGCATGCATGCATGCATGTGGATAAAATGGATAAGTGGACGGACGGACGGACGGACGGACGGACGGAAGAAGGGGTGGATGTGTAGGTATAATAGGTCAGAGTTAGCTTTCAAACAAGAACGACATCCTCATTTTAATACTTTAAATACATCAAAAATAAAAAATTTCTACGCAGATGAGATTGAAAAACTGCAAGTTTCTATTTTCTCTTTGCGTTTCAAAATTGAAATTTTGAATAGTTGTATACATCACTGTGACATTAAACAAATAGAAACATCAGAAACAGTTACAGATTGAAATTTACAATAGGATGACCAATTTTTAGCTTTTTTTGAATTATTCATATAATTCATCTTTTTGACCCTCGGGCAAAACATCTCAACACTCAAAATTCTATTTTGTGCATGATACTTTTGAACCGCATAGTTTGCCTTTAGCAATTGTTGAGCGTGACTTCCACGCACTAACCTACTGTAAGAGATTTGATAAATATTTTACTACACGTCAACTCTATCACTAAAAATCGTATGTATAAAATGATAGGGATAGATATAAAGCAAAAACAGCAACACTCCATGAATTTCAACTATAATCTGAGATAATGCTATAACTGTGGTATTCCATGGCCTCTTTCTGCATCACCGAATACAATGTATGAAATTTTATCGAAAAAAGGATACTGCATCGGCTGATGCGGTGTACTACACATGTGTTAAACGGTTCAACCAAATGATCGCAACCTCGTTTATAAGCTTACTTCTAGAAAGTTTTAAATATTGTCTCTTTCCTGATGATGAACTATTTTCAATTATGCCACAGTTACTGTCGTGATTCATATCAGGCTGGTCTAAAATATTATTCTGAAGAACCCTCTCTTCGATTCATTAAGGTTTCAAGAAAATATGAAGCTGATGGTCCAGGAACGTGTTGAGATGAGATGTACCAAAACACAATATCTAAGACAACATTGGCATCTTTTTCATCATAGAGGCAACACTACGAGTGAATTCAGCAGAAAACAAAATAAAAACATATATATTTATGTGGCATCCATGACTATAATGGCGAAGACATATTAGACAGAGGGAAAAAAGGACAGAAAAAGACAGGAACAGATACAATAATTACACGAATAGTCAATCAGAGAGATCGAATGAAGGACGGGTAGCGGTAAAATAACCCCAGATACATCCACAGACAGACAGTGACAGACACTAGCGACCTGCAGATACCTGGACAACAATGCCCTGGACAGGTAATCAGACAATCAGCTTTACAAAATCAATGGTATTTATACTGACATTGTTATTTACAAAATTAAATCTAGGTCAGACGGACCATATAGGCCCCCGGGGCGACTCCCAGAATCTATGGACAGACAGGAGATAGAGAGATAAGACAGAGAAGTGGATGGAAAACCTATAAGCTATGGAGGAGTTAGCAAGAGAGACGTGACCGGCGGCTAAATTTGATGAGACAGTCCTGCCCTGTGATGACCTTCTTGCTTCATAGTTGTGTTCCGGTGTACCGAGTCACGTGATCTAAAGGAACTTTGATATCGATCACTGTGAATATCATGAATTTAGTAAACATCAGTTTCTTCATAATTATCCAAGATTTCAATTTCAGCGAAAGAAGGTCTAATCCAAGCTTTCAACCGTCTATCCTCAAAAATTCGGACTGATTGACAGTTTTTTAGGAAAATGAATTAATGAAAAGAACCAAAGGGTACAGGGTTCTTTCCACTTGCTATTACTTAGTAACGGAGGGTCTCTCCGGATCCATGGAGATCCACTGAACAAAAATCTCCTGGCATAAGGCTGTTATAGTTTACCCTAGCGTGTCACAGCTGACTTACGTTTACCAACAAAGTGGCTGCCAGTGTTTGTCATGTCCTCTTTTGCTTTATGTTTGTAGATTGTAATCTATATCGACATGAAAAAGAAAATACAAAAGTTATCAGAAAACAATAGATACAAAAAAAGAAAAATAAATGAAGAAATAAATGAAAAAGAAACAATGAATTTATAAGCAAACAAACAAGCGGTTATTGATATGCCTTTTGAACAATATGAATGCCTTTTTTGACGAACAACTTCAACGAACAGATAAACCAACAGCTTTTACCTATAATTTCCGCCAGGCGAACTCTAAAAAGTCAGTGGAAAGGAACAGAGAAAATGCCGAACTATAACAACTATACAGGATTCAAATGCCACCTTTTCCTTATTTTGAATTTCTTTCGTGCGTGATATGAATAAAACAGGTTGAAACTCGGGAGCCTACAAACGTCCAATTAACCGAGACTGTAAATAGCACCTGAAGGTTTTCCGTCTACCCTTGAATAGAGCTACATCTTATAAGCAGGGAAAAAGTGAACCGTTTAACGACTGTGTTCGGGTCGAAGTCGAATGAAGGGTTGCCATGACAATCACTTAATAGTTGTGGGGTTTTATAACGTTGCCTGGCCTTTCAACTTAATAAGGGTCACTAATTTAGACGACAAAGTTTATGTGCTAATTTTAGAGGAAGCGTCAAGTGTCCATATTTTTTAGATCGACGACAAACAGATTAACAGATGAAGGCCGTTTTCATTTGAACAATTTCACCAGAATCGATGAAATCGTCGACGTATTTCTGTAGCATACATATACACATAGCGGTTGATATGTTTCCCATCTGATGATAACTATCATTGGGTGTATCTTTAAACAACGAACAGTGCCTGGCTTTCAAATGAAACTTTCTTGCAACTTTGTATATAATACTTCCCCACCCTGATATTATGTATGTATGTATGTATGTATGTATGTATGTATGTATGTATGTATGTATGTATGTATGTATGTATGTATGTATGTATGTATGTATGTATGTGTGTGTGTGTGTGTGTGTGTGTGTGTGTGTGTGTGTGTATGTATGTATGTATGTATGTATGAGAGAGAGAGAGAGAGAGAGAGAGAGAGAGAGAGAGAGAGAGAGAGAGAGAGAGAGAGAGAGAGAGAGAGAGAGAGAGAGAGAAAAGACAGTATCCGCCGTTCGCTCTCGGAATAGAATCATCTTTGGGTAAAAATCGTCTCATCATTTCCTAATGATTGAATCTAACGTTTCATTTTCATCATCAGAACAACTGTGAAAATCTTCGCTATTAAGCTAGGTGCACTGAATTCCTTTTTATTCAAGACATACAGTATCAGCTTCAGTGCAAATGTAATCCCTTTGGTGCAAGTCACCGAATATTGTGTACTTATTTATACTCCTTGCTAGATCCGACAGGATCTGAAATGTTATTTTCCTTTTTAACAAAGCTTTCTGTAATAAATATCGGAATGCTTCAAATAGTGAAATAGGTACTTTTCGTTCAAGAGGATATGGAGACATTTGTTAGGGAAGTTATTGCTATAAGAACAAACGGCGTAGCAAGCCGCTTTATGTCGATTTTTCAAATAAAACTCTCTTAACAAATCTCAGCATGGTAGGAATATTTCATCCCTATCTCTTACAGCAACAATGAAACGGAAGGCCATTTTATTTAATTTTGCGTTTTCTTTGGGTACCTCCTAGGAGGAACTTCATAAATTCTATACAAAGAGTACCTTCTCCGTCTTATGAGACCCAGCCTTCATATGTCCTTCTTGGAGACACGAGGGCTCCAGTTATCTCATACATATAGATAGAGGATGAATCTACGCAATGGAAATGAATGATAGGAAACCATTTGCGTAGTATTTAAAACAAGTAAAACCCAACCACTAGACTGAATACGAAATTGATATGGAAAAAGACGAACTAGAGGCATATTGTTGTAAATTATTTAAAATACTACCAACAACCACTGATAATTTAGACTGCACTGTTACACCTTTCGGATGAGCTCCATTGCCGTTTCCCTGGAAACTTTTATATCAAAGAAAAAGAAAGAAATCGAGCTTGATTTTTATCATTTCAGAGCTAACCTTGGATATTTCCAGTTACTTCGGAGTGTAATTGCAGTTTATCTGTATGATACCTTGATAATGATTCCATGTAGTACTACACCTTCGGAAATTGTACAGGGCAGCTGACTTGTCAAACACGTACGTTAAGACCAATACTTAAATTACTGCCATTTTGATGTGATATCCTCTCTCAAGACATGTCAGTTACGCCACTCAAAGAAAATCCTTTGTTTGCCGTCCGTAGATTTTGAAAACCTACAAGCCAGACAGAGAGAAAAAAAACACAGACAAAAACACAAGTGTATTAACGTACGCTAAATTTTTATTTGGTTTCTTTTAGAAAAATAATATTTTTATTCAGTGTAATACATGTAGTGTTATCATTGTATTTGTTTTCTTAATTTTCTCTGAAAATCTATCAGCATGCGGACGGCAAACAAAGAATTTTATTCAAAGCCCCTTAGCGGATAATATCTAAAGCGATTTTGATATTATTGGAACATCGTCGTAAACCACATGCCCCTTTACGACAACAGCTCTGCGTTACCTAAGGGAGCCTTCAGTAATTACAGGGGGGGCCGGGGGAATTTCGCGCACACCTGTACCGTAAAATGTGACCCTCCCCACCATTCTCCTGTCTAAAATGTGACCCTCCCCCTTGTCAAACATTCTAAAACTTGACCCTCCCCCCAACCACTGCGGTATTCTCTCCAGGAATAACTGAAACAGTATCAGCTACTTTACATAATAATTGGTTCAATTGTTATGTTAGGGACAAATTACAGAGGGGAGGGCTGGTGTTTTTGGAGGGACAGTCGCAATTTGTCACGCAAGAATTTTTGAAGAGATATGGTATTTCATACATTTGAGGGAGGGTCACCATATTTTGTGCAACTATAAGAAGGCAAGATGTGGCTGATTTAGTGCTGTATCCAAAAATATCAAATCATAATACAGAGAGTCTATCAGGCAAAGTATTGACAATTTTCCCCCACAAAAAATGCTATGTATATTATATATGTTTGTTAATGTATTTAAATGTATTTGCTTTAATTGGGAAGTAAAATGTGCATTTGTGTACAAGAAATTGATTTCTGAATTTCATCTAAAAAGTTGGCTCACTACCCAAGGTGTCTATGATGAAACTGTGAATAGTTTTTTCTAATACAAAAATAGGTAAATCTTTGCATTTGTGTACTCTTTATTATTGATATTGTTGTTCTTGATTAGACTAGAATGTTTACAAGTCTATGGTTGTGTAAGAAATTTGATTTTGGAATTTAACCGAAATGTCGATTCACTATGCATGGGGGTCTATGATGAAACTATGAATATTTTTTTTTCAGTATAAAATTAGATAAATCTGTGCATTTATGTATGCTGGATTATTTACATTATTGTTCTTGATTAGACTAGAGTGGTTACAAGCCCATGATTGTGCAAGAAATTTGATTTTGGAATTTCACTGAAAGTTGATTTACTATACATGGTGGTCTATGAGAGAGCTATGCACAATTTTTTCCTATATAAAACTGACAATATCTTTCATTTATGTACACTTGATAATTGATATACACTTTTCAACCTGTTGCATATGTTTTTATCGCTTGTCTTTTATCAGTTTTAATTGTTCAAGGTGTTTAATGTAGGATACCACTGCATCTTCTTTGCTTGTGAAACTTGTGGATAATGTTTACGTATTTTGTTGGTGATTTCCTATTCAGGAAATATCACAAGGACAATCAAAGTTTTGGCCATAAAATCAGCTTCTGTCAAAAGTGACCCTCCCCCCAAGATAGGTTTATATAAAGTGACCCTCCCCCTTGAACTGTTTTCTAAAAAGTGACCCTCCCCCCAATTCCCCCGACACACCCTCCTGTAATTACTGAAGGCTCCCTAAAGGGTTTTTTTTTTATTTTTGCGCAGGTCCGGCTCGCGAGGATGTCCTGGAAGAAAGTAAACAACCTTGATTATTGATCTCATCGGCAAAGTCTCACAGAATGTGGATGTAAAAGTCGCGAACATCGTCTGAACGTGTTCTGTAGCGTATTTCAGTGATCTGTTTCCATGGAGCTCAGGTTGCTATTCACACGCAATTAACTGCTATTTTTCAACAACCTTCACTTCTTTTCTGCGATAGCCTTACATATTTTGTATTTAAAGAACTCCTATACACAGTCAAGGATGGTTACCGGCTTTGTTCATGCACTCCCTTCCTTATAGAACACACGATTATTACTGTAACAGTAAACACTACGTACCAATCAGTGTCCCGACAGCTGGTCAACTCGAGACATTTTGTTTGAGATTTGCGTGTGTCGTTGAACTCCTGTCTTCGTAGAGTGTAAGGCCTTTAACTATACGATATAGAAAAGATGCAGATTTCAAACATCTACTTTATCTATCAACTATCTTATGGATATCTGTTTGCTCGATACCCACTCGCAAACTATTAATGAATGAATCATCAATAAGTCAATAATTCATTGAATCAATCAATCAATCTACAAATCAATCAATTAATGTTATCCATCCTCTATCTATCTATCTATCTACCTACCTACCTATCTATCTATCTATCTATCTATCTATCTATCTACCTACCTATCTATCTACCTATCTATCTATCTATCTATCTATCTATCTATCTATCTATCTATCTATCTATCTATCTATTTATCTATCTATCCATCTATCTGTCTCTGTCTCTGTCTGTCTGTTTGTCTGTCTGTCTGTCTCTCTCTCTCTCTGTCTCTCTCTCAAATACCTTCTAGCACTTTCATTCCAAGTTTTAAGGGTATATTTAACAACTATTCATTATCCCAGCAGCCACCTTGAGGCAGAAGATTGAGGTTGTCAGTATACTTACCCAACCCTCTGTTGTACATAACTGTCCTCTATAATGACTAAAAGTTTCAATTTAAACTTCAATGACAATTTGGAAGATAACTTATCGGAAAACATTCTGCCATTGACAATACGTACATTTTGTCTAGTTAAAGTGTCAAACGTTCATGTCGCCATATGTACATTTCTGTTTTTTGAGGACTTTGACAGAATACAAATTATTTAGAATAGTGCATAGTTTCATCAACGACAACTGGAAGCTTCAGGTCAAACAACCTTTGAATAACGATTTGGGAGATGATGACCTACGTGTCATTCATAGTTTCCTCATAGATTACAATAAATCAACATTTCGGTGAAATTCCATAATCAATTTTTTTGCACATTCACATGCACCTGTAACCACCCTAGTCTAATCAAGTACAATAATATCAATAATAAAGATTTATCTAGTTTTGTAGTGTAAAATAAATATTCTTATTTTCTAATAGACTACAATGTATAGTCGATCAACATTTTCGGCTAAATTCCAAAATAATTTTTTTTGTACATATATGCAATAACCACCTCCTTCGAATCAACTACAATAGTGTCAATTATTGAGGGTTCATATATGCAAAGATATAAATATTGCTAGTTTTGTGCTGGAAAAAATTATTCACAGTTTTGTCATAGACCCCCATGTATAGATGGATTAACATTTTCGTTGAAATTCCAATATTAAATTTCCTGTACACATGTGTACTTGTAAACACCCCATGCTAATCAAGTACACTTATATGAGTTATCAAACGTCTAAAGATGAACAGATATTGCTAGTTTTACATTGGAAAATACGCTGTCACAGTTTTCTCATAGAGTTCCATGTATAGTGAATCAACATTATCGATGATATCCAAAAATCAAATTTTTTGTAAACACATGCACTTTACCTGCCACTTCAAGCAAGGTAAATTTACATGTATTGTCAGACACATATAAATGTAGACATATGGCTTGTTTTATGGGGAAAATGTAAATAGTTTGCCCAATAGACTCCCATGTATTATGACTTGATATATTTGGACGAAGTACTATATCGACCACATTTTGCGGGGTGGGGGACTTAAAAATTATAGCAAGTCAGAAGGGGGACTTGAACACATTATGGGTTTTAGGAGAGTGTTACGTGCAGAGAAAACGAACAAAAGGGTGAACTCAGCAGTTAACGTTTAAACGAAATTTATTACGAAAATAAGACTAATTGCTAAGTCAGGGATAGAGTACAAGCTTTAAAAGTGTACAGACTACTTATCTCAGCTGGGACGGCAAAGCTCCAGTCTCAGAGTTGTAACAGTCAGTCGAATGAATGAACAGTCCTTTGGCTTGCAGGCTTGAAGCTGCACAAAGTCCACAGTATAAATCCAGCGTTGACAGTGAAGGTCTTGAAAAGTCTTGAGAATGACTACTGCTGGAGTTTAGTAACACACAAGAGACACGATCCCAAAAGTCTGACTGGAAGCTGTGCACGTCCCTTTTATAAAGGCATGTAAGAACAATCTAGAACTTTTATTGACATGCTAATTACTGTTCTAAAATTATCTCCCTTACACAACTAATCAACTTTCCAGAACATTCCAAACATGACTAATTGAATTCAAGGTTGTGAGGTCATCAAGGGCAGTGACCTTGAGAATGTTCTAGACTAATTGAACTCAGGTCATGATGAGTGTGGGGGAAATGACCTACATAACACACCCCCTCTTCAAAAAAAAGAAAATTTTTCAAAGAAAAATCTTTCTTTTACAAATGTAATCTTGAAAAGGATTTAAGTACTCAAATTTTGTTTTACTCTAAGTAAAGTTTCTTGAAAGTGAACAACAATAAAATTTCTTGAAAGTGAACAACAATAAACTCTAAATACGAGAGAGACAGTCTGCAATTAAATTGTCTCTGCCTTTGATATGTCTAATGTCAAGATTAAACTCCTGTAACATTAAACTCCATCTTAGCAATCTCTGATTTTTGCCTTTAAATTTCTGCAGAAAAAACAAGAGGGTTGTGATCAATATAAACCACTATTGGCTGATTTGAAGAAGTAACATAAACTTCAAAATGCTGTAAAGCTAATATCAAAGATAAACACTCTTTTTCGATTGTAGAGTAGTTTCTCTGGGATTTGTTAAATTTGCGTGAAAAATAGCAAACAGGATGATCTATACCATGACTATCCTCTTGCAATAAAACAGCACCAGCAGCCGTATCACTAGCATCTACAGCTAATTTGAATGGCAAAGTGAAATCTGGTGCAGACAACACTGGGGCACTTTGCAGTATGGCTTTAAGTGTATCAAATGCCTGTTGGCATTGCTCTGACCAAACAAACTTTACTTTCTTTTTAAGTAAGTTAGTCAAAGGCTCAGTAATTGTGGAGAAATTTGGACAGAATTTTCTGTAGTAACCAGCCATACCGAGAAAGCGCATCAGTTGTCGTTTGCAGTTTGGTATGGGAAAACTTGAAATGGCACTGATTTTGGCATCAACAGGTTTTACCTCACCCTGTCCTACAGTATGTCCGAGGTAAGTTACCCTTGCCCAACCAAACTCAGATTTGGCAAGGTTGACAGTCAACATTGCTTTGCTCAGTCTCTCAAAGAACTTCCGCATGAGCTTGATGTGTTCCTCCCAGGTGTCACTATACAGGACGACGTCGTCAACGTAGGCTGCACACCCGTCTAGCCCGGATATGACGTCGTTGATCATCCGTTGGAACGTTGCCGGAGAGTTCTTCATTCCGAATGGCATCACCTTGTACTGGAACAATCCGTCTGGTGTAACAAAGGCGGATATTTCACGAGCACGATCCGTCAGAGGGACTTGCCAAAATCCCTTCAGTAGGTCAAATTTCGTCACATACTTGGCTTTTCCCACTCGGTCGATGCAGTCATCAATCCTCGGGATTGGGAAAGTGTCTGTCTTTGTTAAAGTGTTGACCTTCCTAAAGTCCGTGCACATACGATAACTGTGGTCTGATTTGGGAACAAGTATGCACGGCGAACTCCAGTTACTTTTACTGGGTTCAATAAAGTCATTGTCCAGCAGGTATTTGACTTCTTCCTGGAGATATTTCGCTTTTGTTGGATTCAGTCTGTATGGATGTTGTTTTACAGGCTTACTGTCCCCAACATCAACGTCGTGATAGATGACGTTCGTCCTCGTTGGAACATCTTGAAACAGGTGTTTATATTCGTGGAGCAGTTCTTTCACCTGTTGTTGTTGTTCTGGCTGGAGGTGTGCCAACTTTGTAGACTCCAGCTTCTCCAGGATTTCTGAGTTCTGAAGCTTGACCGAGCCCAGCTTTGAGTTTAGAGTATTTTCACTCAAGTCAGTTTCAGTATCACTATCTTCATAATGGCTTGAACTGACTGCACTGACAGGCTGAGTTATAGTAGGATTATCCCTATCCAAATATGGCTTAAGCATATTTATGTGACATAGCTGTTTTTGTTTACGCCTGTCAGGTGTTATTATGATGTAATTTAAATCACTCAATTTCTTATCAATTAGATATGGCCCAAAGTAACGAGCATGGAGTGGTTTCCAGGAATTGGAAGTAGAACAAGAACCTTTTGACCGGGTTCAAACTTCCGTTTTGAGGTGCTTTTATCATATTTGGTTTTCATTGACTGCTGAGATGACTCAAGATTTTCTCTGGCTAATTCACATGCTTTAGAGAGTTTTGTACGAAAATCTGACACATATTGCAAAATATTCAGACAATCATCATCGTCTGACAGGAATTTCTCTTTAACGAGCTTAAGTGGGCCACGGACTGTATGTCCAAATACAAGCTCAAATGGGCTAAAACCAAGAGACTCCTGAATTGACTCTCTAACAGCAAAGAGCAGAAAATGAATTCCTTCATCCCACTGCTTCTCTGTGTCAAAACAGTAGGTCCTAATCATGTTTTTCAAAGTTTGATGAAATCGCTCAAGAGCACCCTGACTTTCTGGATGATAGGCGGATGACCTATACTGTTTAATGCCTAGCTGATCCATTACTTGTTGAAAAATTCCAGACATAAAGTTGGAGCCTTGATCGGACTGGACACATTTAGGGAGGCCAAATAAAGTGAAAAATTTGACTAAAGCTTTCACTATAGTCTTTGTCTTTATATTTCTCAGTGGTATGGCTTCTGGAACCGAGTTGATGTACACATTATTGTCAGCATGTACTCATTTCCTGATCTTGTTTTTGGTAGGGGCCCAACACAGTCTATTAGAATCCTACTAAATGGTTCTTGAAATGCAGGAATTGGCTGTAAAGGGGCCTTTGGAATGGTCTGATTCGGCTTTCCTACCATTTGACATGTGTGACAAGTTTTACAGAAATGTGCTACATCCTGCCTGAGATTAGGCCAATAAAAGTGACTGAGAATTTTATGATAAGTTTTCCTTACTCCCAAATGACCAGCCAGGGCGTTTCATGGGCCAGGCGCAATATTTCAGCACGGTAGGGCTTTGGAACCACAATTTGATGTTTTATAGCCCAATCGTCATCAACCAAAACATCTGGAGGTCTCCATTTACGCATGAGAATACCAGACTTTGTATAATAGGAAACAGAGCTATCTGAAGTTTTACCTTCATCATCTACCCTGTCAAACAAAGACAAAATATCTGGGTCTTTGTGTTGTTCTGCAATGAGATTTGATCTAGAAAATGTCTGACTTTGGTCAGCAGAAGTTTTACTGGAAGTTTCAAATCCACGAGGGATAACGGAATGATCCGTGTCAAACACCTGACTGAGAAAGGTGTCATTTAGTCAACATCTGTGACATTATTTTTGAGAGTATTTGATTCTCGGAAGTTTTCTTTGACATGGCTCGAGTAATAGCACATGAAGGAAATAAATCGGGTATCTCTTGTTCAATTGGCTCTGGATCCTGATCTAAAGTAGGATTATCAGTCACAAGTGGATTAGTAATGACCTTGTCCCCAGCAAGGTCGTTTCCAAGAAGAAGGTGAATCCCTTCAAAAGGCAAAAAAGGCCTAATACCTAAAGCCACAGGTCCAGAAACAAAGTCCGAAGACAAATAGACATTATGGAGAGGAACAGGAATGTAGTCATTACAATCTGCCCCTTAATAAGAACTTTAGAACCTGAAAATGACTTTTCAGAAAACGGCAGGGTATCTGCCAACAAAAGAGACTGCGAAGCCCGGTATCTCTTAAAATTTTGACAGGGGTAGCAGAAGAAAAATCACTAGAAAGTGATATAAAACCATCATGAATAAATGGCTCGAAAATACCATAATGCTATCCTGAGAAGAATTGACCTTGACCTCATTAATTGGGGATAAGAGGGATTTAACCTCAGAAAATGTGTTGCACACATTATTAGACTCTAATTGAGTTGATGAAGAAATAAAGCCGGTGGGCTTAGATCCACTTTGACCACTTTGACCTTCACGTTTTCTTTTCAATTTGAAACACTCTGACATTAAATGGCCGTCTTTCTTACAATAATTACAAGAAAGTGTACCGAACTGTTTGTCAGAAGGAGATTGAGACTTGGATCTGATGATGTGGAGTGTTACTTAAATTTTGTGAACTGTTGTCATTTGATTTCCTACTTTCCTTTGAGAAATTCTTGGATGAAAAGGACGAGTTAAATTTACCTGCATTGTTTCTGTATGAAAAGGACTGGGATGGTTTGCTGAGAAATGAAGATTTGTGGGTCAATGAATAATCATCGGCCAAACGTGCAGCAACCTCTAATGTATCTGCCTTTTGTTCATTGATAAACGTCTTGATGTCACTCCGGATGCACCTTTTAAATTCCTCAATCAAAACAAGTTGTCGTAATTTGTCATAATTCTGACTGACCTTTTCGAAGAACACCAACGATCAAACAGTTGTTCTTTTGTTCGAGCAAATTCAACATAAGTTTGATCCTTCACCTTCTCACAATCCCTAAATTTCTGACGGTAAGCTTCAGGCACCAACTCATAGCCTTGAGAATTAATTCCTTCACAGAATCATAATCTGAAGCCTGCTCTACTGACAACTGAATGTAAATTTCTCTGGCTTTACCCACCAAAGCACTCTGCAAAAGCATAGACCAGGACTCCTTAGGCCAGTTCAGACTCTGAGCAATTTTCTCAAAATGAAGGAAATATTATCAACATCCTTTTCTTGGAAAGGGGGAACTAACCTGAAATGCTTAGTGATGTCAAACTTGTCTGAAGGGAAGAATTTTCCTGACTGTCCAAGCTCTAAACGTCTCATTTCTAACTGTAGTCGATGTTCTTCCAATTCTCTCTCCTTTTCTCTCTGTCTTTCTTCCATTTGTAATTCTTTCTCCTCATTTGTAATTCTAGTTCTTGATCTCCAAATTTGTCTGCATTTCTAATTCTAATTTCTGAGTTCAGAGGTAGACTCGGGCTCATAATCTTTCAGGGTGGATTCCTCAAATTGGCCTAAATCAACTAGATGTTTGGCAATACGGTACTGTATTTCCCTCTTGCGCATAGATCTTTTGACTTCTACTTTAAGGAAATTGGCCAGTGTTATGAGGTTGTCTTTTCTGAGGGAATTAAATGTGTCCTGATCAAGGTCATCCATAAATTCGTCTGGTTTAAATTCCGCCATGATTAAATTTCGCTGAGTTCACAGTATACAGTAGTTTTGAAAAGGCTGTCAAAATGTTGTCAAACGGCTCAAAATATTCGTCTCCCGGACGAGCCCCAATTTTGTTACGTGCAGAGAAAACGAACAAAAGGGTGAACTCAGCAGTTAACGTTTAAACGAAATTTATTACGAAAATAAGACTAATTGCTAAGTCAGGGATAGAGTACAAGCTTTAAAAGTGTACAGACTACTTATCTCAGCTGGGACGGCAAAGCTCCAGTCTCAGAGTTGTAACAGTCAGTCGAATGAATGAACAGTCCTTTGGCTTGCAGGCTTGAAGCTGCACAAAGTCCACAGTATAAATCCAGCGTTGACAGTGAAGGTCTTGAAAAGTCTTGAGAATGACTACTGCTGGAGTTTAGTAACACACAAGAGACACGATCCCAAAAGTCTGACTGGAAGCTGTGCACGTCCCTTTTATAAAGGCATGTAAGAACAATCTAGAACTTTTATTGACATGCTAATTACTGTTCTAAAATTATCTCCCTTACACAACTAATCAACTTTCCAGAACATTCCAAACATGACTAATTGAATTCAAGGTTGTGAGGTCATCAAGGGCAGTGACCTTGAGAATGTTCTAGACTAATTGAACTCAGGTATGATGAGTGTGGGGGAAATGACCTACATAACAAGAGGGTATTCGAAAAAACATCTGAGAACTTTTTTTGAATCTCCCGCCTCGAGGGTGTCAAATAATGTATTAAATGTGAAGAATGTATATCGTGCAATGAATAAATGTGAAAAATGTAAAACGTGCAGAATTCTTGACTACTGGCCATGGATGCCCGCCTCCCCCCCAGGAGGTGTTTGTGAATGCAGTCTTAATGAAATCGTCTGCTCGTCTGTCCATTTCTCCACTCATCGTTCACAATAAATTATCTATGATGCTCCCTCTTGTGCCTACTCACTCACGTAAGGCGGTCATCCATATGTTAATTTAACCCGACATCCAACCGACAAATTTACCGTTGGCCAGTCTTTTGCAAAATTGGAAACAAGTTTGCGTGATTAATTTATACCTTCTCGGTGTCAATAGCGTCCTCCTCCACCGGAATTTTCCATCCGGATTCCAAAAGCGTTACGATTGTTCCAATGCCTACGCTTAATTGCGAGCAATGTTAAACCGATTATAATCATCTCTGTTTCGTCCAAGAACGCTCTTTAAAGCAGCTGCATGGATTTAATCCTCCACTTCTACAAAGATTAATATTTGTGTGGCCTGATTGCCTGATCCAGAAAGTTTTTTTCTCTCGTTGCTGGCAACACGGCTATTGTTATGAAAGAATACGGACTGACTTCCAGAAATAAAAGTGAAAAAAGACGAACCAAATATAAAAACAAACAAAAGCATGAAGAGAGATCACTTAAAATGAAGAGTATACTATGCATTTCATTTACTCCAATGCGGCCGCGGTAGGAATGGGTGATATCACGTACAATATTATTAAATTTCAAGTTTGTTGTTTTCCATTTGATGACGGTCAGTGTTCATTATTTTGAAGCCATATGGTTAGGATCATCATATCTCACTCACATTTTAATTAATTAATGTTAACCTTTAAGGGACGATAGCTGATATAATTTGAATTAAACGGACATTACTTGTAACTTTTGATGGCTTCTCTCACTATTTTTGTTTTGTACGCCAATGGCAAGTTTTTGCTCTACTTCAGAAAATATGTTGATATACACACCATTCAGCTTGCAAACACAGCGTCTATACTACGAACGCAGTGTTATTGTGTACATTTTAATTCTCTAGTCTGGACCAGAATTCACTTGCCAACAATAACGATGCAGTCTACACATCAACAGCCTGATTTGACGAGCTGAATACTGTACATTTCAACAGGCTTTTGGGTTGGAAAAAGAAACTGTAGTTGACATAAATTGAAAGTAAATCGTGAAAAAATAACATCAAAACTTACAACTACTGCCCCCTTAAAGTGATTCCATGATTCATAATCGTATTCAAAACCCATGAGGAGTTGTAACTTGCCTGTAAGGTGTGTACAGTGACGCCTCACAGTCGAGATAAAGCCTTTCCTTGAGGTACAAATCGCCTCGGGTACAGATATTCGGACTCACGAATATTTAGAATACTTTTCTGGTTTACCGCTTGTTGGAGATTATTTTTCCCCATTGAGTTAACACAGAAATGGCGGCCATTTTGAATTTCAAGTAGCGGTAAACATTGTTTGTAATTTGAACATTTATTCTTGATTTTGAAAGGCAATGATGTCAAGTTTGCTTAAAAGTCGAGCAATATTTTTAAGTATTTCAATGTTTAGGCGCGTACTCCCTGAAAAGAAGAAATAGTTCAAATTAGCACCAAATTGAGGTGACGGAACTTGGTGAACATGTCGATCACAAAGGGGAACGGACGCTATGAGCGTTTGCATGTTTTCATCGGTAATAAATGTCTGTGAAAAAAAAAACTGGATGAATATCCAATAAAATAGTACATCTTCATGGTAACACTTGGACCTAGAAATCTTTTAAGTCATTTATACGTTAAATATTGTAATTGATAGGGAAATATTTGATTGAAATTTTAAACGGACCATACACCATGCGTATTTGTTCATAGAACTTGGAGATCAGAAGATTCAGAGAGCACCATCCCTTTGAAAATATACACGAGTCTTTTAATATCTAGTGTTTTTATATGTCCTATAATCGTTGTATCTTTCCTACGTTAGTGTTCATCAGATCCTTTTACGACTTAAATTGTGAGCTAAAACATATTTAAATCCACTGTGCATTTATGTATCATGGCATTATGCTAACACGTGCGACCTTAGAAGCTTTTTCTGACTAGAATCATGTTACGAATTCTCAATAAATCCATGATACATATATAGCCAGACACAGGAAACTGGCTGGGCCCTGAACTTTTAATTTTATGAAACCCTGTTTCAACCCTCACAAAATACAATTTTTCGTAGTCTGGTAAAACATGAATAACTTCATAGTCACGATAAAAGATCATAGTTCCAAATACCTCCAAGACTTGACAAAGAACCCGGAAGATACGGGCAAAATCGTTCGTGATGATCATATCAATTACGCTCACCGTCTTACAGAGTTGTGAAGCCAAGCGTTGATTGAACCTTCCAACCATCACGATTACTGAGTATACTCCGCTGTTTTCCGATTGCTCCCTTAAGCATTGTTTTTGCAAACCCATCTTTTCTGAGCAAACTTGAAATTAATGGCTTTAAAATTGCCCATATCAAATTATGAAACAATGACATATTTCCTGGCAATACGCTTTATGCTATCTTGTCAGGTTGTGTTCACATCTGGCGTATGAACACCGCACTCATGTTGAAATTCTCAAAGGAATAATCTATTTCATCTGCCCTATTACACTCACATTACAAAATTTTAAAGACACTGACAAAATATTAGGTGAAATACAGCAATTAACAGACGGCTGATTTTGTGGAATCATAAACTTGATAGTACAACAGCACCGATATATATATATATATATCTATCTATCTATACTACTTCCCTGCCTACCGACCTACATACTTACTATTTATTTAATCTTAACTACTTCTTCGCTTACTTCCTTTCACACTTTCCTACTACGTAGTTACCTACTTTGTTTCCAGATTCCAGATCAAATCAAAGGTATAACGACCCGTATGTTTCGTTTTGCCATTCCCTGCTTCGTAATTTATGGTAATGAACAGTGCAGTGTCACATTTTGTGCAACAATTGCATATTCGATGGAAAGCTTACATTCAAGCCTAATTGATAATTATGATGTAAAACGTGTTTTCGTCCTGTTATTCACTGCAAAAAACCGTTTTCTGTCATCATGTAATGATTCAATATGCCCCAATTTCTTTGTGCCACAAAAGAGGTCGATAGATCCGGAAGTAATTTTGCCTCTGTGTCCGTTCAATCTGACCGATGGGAATGCACCATCCGTTTTAATTTGAATAGCTCCTTCTTCAGTGTAATCATCTTCATTGTTTTGAGACTGATAACATTCATGATTGTGGTATACGGTCTGAATTTGTCGTATTGTCCATCCGAAACACGGAAAACATAATCATACAAGCTGTACGGGGTAATACACAATCCGAAGCTATTACATACATTTGTGTATTGTGCTGTACGTCACACTGATAATTGAAAGAGTGACAGAGAAGCGTCGATAAAATTTTAAAATTTGTCGATACTCGACTTAAACAGCAGTATTTGTAAACTGGAGATTCGTTTTGTCAGGCCAGGATTATAACTAGACGTAGCTTGTACGATAATTAAATGCATTACTCTGTTTGAGACGTTTGACATACTATACGAATGACGAGAACATTATTCACAGTCTCTTTTCAAATGCATATCATGGCGTCGGAGACGGATTTTTGAACGCTCAAAATCTAACAATTCTCTCCTGGTCTCAAGAGGATGTGCGGACGAGATTTGAAATCTGAGAAGAAATTATGTTTTCAAGGTTTAATTTTCTCCCGTTATATTTACACACAGAATGGCAGCCAATTTAAATTTCAAATATCGACATTAAGGGGAGGGGTCGTTTGAACTGCGCCTGTGCGATTTTTTAAAAATAATGTATTTCATGCATAATATCTAGATGCATCACGTCGACATTTAAATTTCACGATATACGTTATGACAAACGTTTTTGTCAACTTTCAACAGTCACAAACGTACCTTGGATATAATATTTATATTTAGTCTTATGGGTCCCATACGACTTTTGAAAGCAGTTCCCACGACCCCTCCATGTAAGGTAGTTAGGCTCTATGATCCAAACATTTGCACATTGAACCTTGAAGTTTTATTTCTGATCTTGAAAGAGAATACTTTAATCTTTCTGGAGCAAAATATGAGCGAAAGTTTGAAATCTGTAACTTGCTTGAAAGTTACGGTAATTTCCTTGTGTCGAATTATGAAAACATTGTATATCATTTAGTGGTACAATAACGTTGACAAAGTATCTTTAAATTCCCACACTGAGCTGTAGGCACTCTCTCCATCCACCCCCTTGAAATTATTTAAGGTCTACTCCAGCAGAATAGAACTTCCAAGTCAATCACCGGCACCTGAAGTAGTGCTGTGCGTTACTGTTCACGTTAAATTCTCGCCGAAGGTCAAACACGAGAGTGGATGTCGATCATCTGAGAACATTCAATGGAGGGTCACCTTCTGATATTTTTGATCTGGAAGTTCGAAATGATCTTTCGGGACTAAAATTAGGAGCCAAACCAATTTGTAAGCTTGGGCTTCTAATATCGAATATTGTAAGCTTATAAAGTGCATTGAAACTGACCTTGCTGCTTTCAATCAATACTGTCGGGCATCTACTGTGTATCAAGTATAGCAGTGAGCTCGAGCCATTAAACTGACATTTGCGTTTGCTAAACAAAAGTCTATTTCGAATTCATGGTTAGAAAGAAAATTGAATCTGTAAGTCATACACGGATTATGAAGACGGCGTGCAAATTGATTTTCTAGGATAAAAATAAGCTGCTCCGATAAGAGGAAATTATTGCTTTTTCAGCAAGGTGATCTTAATTTTTTGCATCACGTATCCGGCATCAGGGAATTTATTGAACATAGAAGACCTTCATCTGTATTATTTCAGTGATGCACTCAATCTAGCAAGCCGGTTGAATAATTTAGACCCGTCTAACAGTGGGATCAAGGCGTTTTGTATTAAGTCGTACAGCGATCTCCCTGTCAATCAAATTACCAACACATTTTAATGAACATTACTGTATGAAAAGTGCTTCAATCTCTTTCGTGAAATTCATTTTCGACTTCCCCTTCGGCGAGTTGTACTTTCGCAAAGCATGACGGGACGTGATGTCGTGCTTTTCGCCTTCCCATAACCGGCTACGTGATACAGTTCGGCAGCTTCCTGGTAGCAGTCACGTGACTCCAGGCCTGGCAACGCTGCCAACTGATAGACTGTATAGTTGACTCTGTCGCTCACTCCTTCATAAGGGAAAACACGTTCATCCCGGGCTATAACACCGCCGCTGTTGGTCTTCCTTCAGCGATATTTGATACCACCGGGGAGAAGAAGTCGTCGTTTCTGGACTCCGGACGGGAACCCTAATCTATATTTACTCTGAAGGTCGAATGACAAGTATGAACACTATCGCCGAGGACTAATTTTTGTGAAAAAAAAAATACCGGCCATCATAGTTGACGGCTTGCAGTGCCAACGTATGGTGAGAGACATCAGATCGTATGTAACGATCAAAGTCTTTGGAAGCTCCACGTATCAGGGAAAACCATACACCGCCATACAACATCCCGATTGATAAAAATCTCCCGGGAACCGATACGCATCGCACGTCAAGTATCAAGGTAATGTAGTTTTTAATCTGTTGTTGTATCTCATTTTACATGTCAAAAGAAACTAGTGGAACTTTGAGATAAAAATGTGTGGCGCATTTTAGGTTGCCATTATGGTTTTATCATACGAAATCGCATATTTGATTGGTGTGAAAAAAAAATGAACGGTTTTTTGTACTATAATTTGTATAAGTTTAACTAATATATAGTTAGTACACAAAACGCTTAAGTAAGCTTCCGAGACCGGACGTCGACGTCTTTATTGCAGTTCTGCTGAAAATCTCAATTCGATTTTCGGTAATATGGCATGAAGGTATGTACTACGAAGTGCTCTGATTTGTATCGAGGCTTTGCTCTATTCTATAACTCTAGTTCTCGCTTCAGTTAACCGGTAGTTTTTTTTTCCATCAAAACCTTGTCCACTGTTTCATCTCTCGATGAACCCAATGTTCTGTAAAGTGGCGATCGTTAGTCAAAGCGGCGAGGACGGCCGTCTCTGCTCTGCTCTGAACTATAGTTTCGTAAACGGCCGCCGTCGAGCGGTTACCTTTCCCAGTTCTTTGAAGTCGGACAATCCTTCGGTTTCGAAAGCTCAACACAACCATTTAGCCTGTAGTAGCGTCAACTCTCCACAAAATGTGGCCGTTTTATGACCAATACTAAAAAAAATGACGTAATTGAAGAAGGCAGCTCGCTGTCAAAAATTGTCGTGACTTCATGACACTCTTGGCTTACGGTGACAGAAGCCGCCAATGGTGCACTATGGTCTCTATACGCAATGGTCGTTTAGCAGGCAGACTATAGCTATGAGAATAGGAACGTTGTCAATCGTCGAATTGCTTTCATGAATTGGAATGACATCCTAAAATTTAAAATCGCTATATACTTCGCAGACGATAAATTTTAATCCTATAAAATTCCGGGAAATTCCATGTGACTTAACAATACCTTAATCTAAAAATAATAAAGCAAATGCGAACGATTCGGTTTTTTGAATTCAGAATACAAATTGACATTTACGTTGAACCAATCAATTGCCATTACATATACAAGTTGTTCGACCTTACACGGCAGCAACTATTAGATTGACACAACGTCTTATGCTAAATTTAGAAGTATTACACAACTGTGAGTTTGGAGCTGCCTGTATCTTTGACATCGCGTGTTCCTTCACGGCATTGCTGTTTAATATTCCCCTAACACCGACGGTTGCTTCAGCTAGCAAATTGGCATACCTCAGCCGTCGTGAAAGTGTTGTGACGACCGTTTGTGACGACCGTTTTTATTGGTTGTTGCACATTTTCCGGCGATAGAGACTTTGTCAGGTGTAGCCAACGGAGCTATTCATCGAAAAAGCTATTCCAGAAGCAATTTTTGAGGGCAGGGGAAAGTTTAATTTTAACTGTGAGTTTGGAGCTGCCTGTATCTTTGACATCGCGTGTTCCTTCACGGCATTGCTGTTTAATATTCCCCTAACACCGACGGTTGCTTCAGCTAGCAAATTGGCATACCTCAGCCGTCGTGAAAGTGTTGTGACGACCGTTTGTGACGACCGTTTTTATTGGTTGTTGCACATTTTCCGGCGATAGAGACTTTGTCAGGTGTAGCCAACGGAGCTATTCATCGAAAAAGCTATTCCAGAAGCAATTTTTGAGGGCAGGGGAAAGTTTAATTTTGCTAGGGCAGGGGACATGTTTTTAGGTGGTAGGGGAACAAATTTTAGGGTTTTTTTTGTAGGGCAGGGCGGATATCGGTTGATTGTCCTGGGGACAGGGCTTGGCAAAAACTTTTTGAGGGGAATTGTTTCCAGGGCAGGGGAAATTGGCAAGTTTTTTTCGCCACAGGGCGAGGGAGCTTCAAAAATTCACAGTGGGGAGGGGAAACAGGCAAAAATAAGTGGGGAGTGGGTAAAAATGAAGTTTGAGTGTGGGAGGGTAAGTCGAAAAATTTTCTGTGGGAGGGCAAATTATGAACAGCTAATTAATTACCCTCTTTACTAAAAATCAGTCAGTTCACATTATTTGTCATGCACAACATATCTTGTCATAGTAAGGACCTTTTTAAAAGTGCATTGTTCGTTGGATGCACCTGCTTTGTATTCGCTAGATATCTATTCAGCTTGAGACCCAAGTACACGCGATTCCATCTATGATGATGGTTGTGTGGGTGGACGGACATCTTGGAACGGGGTAAATCGGACATCTTAGAACGGGATAAATAAAAGCGATGACCTGTTCCACGTTTACGAGTAGAAATGGTCACCTATGCAGTTGTCATACTATCCAACACCACTGCTGTCGTCCAATATTAAGGAAATTCCCGGAAGCTCTCTTTAAAAAAGTAGTTTTTTTTTTTATAAACAAACAGTTCCATTTCTATTAGCAGAGGTCGACAATACGTAGGATGATTGGATTTCTTTGTAATAATTCAAAAAAATAAAAACCTGTTGTTGATTAGATGGCAACAGATAAGATTGGCATTCAACAGATCAGTCAATTCTATATCCCATCTTAACGCTCTTTTTGACATACTTACGGTAATAAGTATATATATATATATATATATATATATATATATATATATATATATATATATATATATATAACACACATACATACATACATATATACATATATATATATATATATATATATATATATATATATATATATATATATATATATATATATATATATATACCAGTACATAATTTTTGATAAAAGCATTGGCGCCTAATTCATCTAATTTCTCCTTTAGTAGATGTTACAACATTGGCCTATTTATATGCAGAAAGAGGTTCTTAAAAAACTGAGGATGTCGGAAATCAAACGGTTGACCCAATTATAGAGGCTGCTGAGTATGGCGGTCATTGTGTAAGGGATCAACCACAACCTTAGGAGGGGTAGTGAAAATGGGAGGGGGAACGCTCGAAGATCGAAAACAGTTATGGTTAACTATGAGGGGGGGGGGGGTATTTCCCAGGACCGTCCCAGCCACGGTCTCGAACCCTGGCCATTTAAACTACAATAGTTGACAACAAAAATTATGGATATTATCTTTAGCCTTGCCGCTTTTGCAAACAAATAGTCGCATGAATGGAACCTCAACAAAAAAGAGGCTCAAAGTAATTAGTGAAAAATTGTGCATGCTCTTCCTCCTCCGAATGATATTTTAGCCTTTCATGGATCAACGAAATATTGTTGTTGTCATACCAAGTGCTTAATTCTCCAAGACATTTGTTTGCCCAATCCCTAGTCGTGGTGTTCGTTTACTGAAAAACACCCATTATGGGTTAGGGTGTGTTTTAGCTGAAGCTATAACGCTTTGGATTCGCTCAATGTAACGCAGCACGGCTGAGCCTCGGTTATTCAACATCAACAATACCAAAACTGAATACGAATTATGAAGTTTTTGACAACTATCAGTTTATACTGAAAGCTTACGTTCATTTTTGGAATCAATCACATTTGTTTTATGATTAATGACCCCGGATCACATTTTGTGAAGGGAGGAGCGCCTCCAGCGGCAATGAACATGACATCAAACGAGATGAAATTAACTCTTATGAGATGATTGTATCAAATCATACCAAATCAAATGATCGTAAAATGTCTCTCCAGGGTCATTATTTTATCACAGGATCGGTAGCGCATCAGAAAAACAACCGACCGTCCAGAATAGCTGTATTCGCGATTAATCCACGTCCCCGACGCATAAAGTACCCGGTTCTATTATGGATTTCTTCAAGGCCTTGGCACATGAAAAAAATCTGTGTGTGTTTCACGTGTTACGAATTTTACAATTCATGTCACGAAAAGCGGTTTTTATTTTCGTTTTCAAATTCGGATAATATTGCATTCCTTGTTCCCAATTTTCTCTGACTCGATAAGAAAATTACTTGAACGCCGGTGCTTCGGGTAACATGATTTTCTCGATATATATATTTTTGCTCGAACGGCGGGGGCAATATTAAATCCGATGGACCATGGTAAAAATATTCACATGTCAGCCAAGCTTATGTCGTCATGCTCCGGGCACTCCTTGTACATTCGAAAATGAAAGTTGATGCTAAAAGATGCTACACACCGAGGCCAGCCTCTCCTGGTCACATCTCTGTTAAATTTCCAAATTGATTATTAAGGTAATCTCTGATAGTGTCTGAATTATATATGTCCATAGTTGGAAGCTCTGTGTTAGATTATTTCTTTCCGAGAGGCAGATAATCTGCGGCAGTAGACGAGTTACCGGGCACAGTAAAAGGGTGCCGCAGTTTTGTTCCTTTTGAGTGTGCACCCTGATACCCTGGGAGCAAACTACCTCCAAATGGCATCCGGGAATTCGAATTCTAAAGCCGTGTGACAGGCAGCAAAACAAGGGCTAGTCAAGGGCTAGGAACGGTAATAAGACCCCAGTACTCGATGTTCGCCAATACAATCACCTGCAACTTTCGTTTAACGGTTCGGCCACCGATGCCGACATGAGAGAAAATGCCGAGAGAGTTTGACCGGTTGACCTCGCTGTTAATTTTATGCAGGAAATTACAATAACAATGCTTGGTCGAATGACGCAGTGCCTTGAGGGTGGGATCGCCAGTGGTATAGGGGGAGGAGTACCTTCCCGATGGTGATAAGTGGTGCGGATTACCGTCGCCTAGGTGACTTGCGTTGCAAATACCTGGACTGAACCCACGCGTGGACTGAACCATTTGGTTTTTTTTGGGTGTCGATGGTACTTTGACAATAAAAGTAAAGATGCACAGATATCGAGTTTATTGTCTTGTTTATGAGCGGCCAGTATTTCCAACAGCATGAATTACGTGCATTTGCCCTAGAAGAAATAAATAATTTCGAATAAAACATCGCGAATATAACTACATTCCTTAAGCTCGACGTACCCCAAAGAACCATGAAATCGCCCGACTTTCGATTGAAGAGATGAGTTTTGCCAAACCGCGTATACAGAAAAAGTGGCAGATGACTTTATTTTTAGAATCATAGACAGTATAGCGAGATGTAAAAAATGTGAAAGAGGCTCCCCATCTAACTATCCTAAATGTTTTTGTGTCGAGTTTGTGTTTGATTCGTTTCGAAAATGTGTTCCTACATTCTTATCCGATTGTGTGTGTTAATAAAAATGTTTGTTTCGCTTTGGATATTTGTAGAGAAGTTTGGATTAGTGTGTACGGTAATGTTTTTTTTGTGTGGGGAAAGCTTATGGCGAGACGCAGCCGGACCTATGTTGTTACAAAAGTTGATAGAGTCGCCCTTTGACGCTTGCGTTTCGAAACCCGAGTGTGGTTTCTCATCAGTCGCGGTGTAGATTCTTTCCTTAGTTTGTGTTTGTGAAAATTTATTTTAATGCATTTTAGTGGTCTTGCTTTTCGATTAGCGAGGCAAGTATATTAATTTTTGGTCACGTTGTGAGTCCGTTTGGTGGTTCGGTTTGTTTGTTTGTTCTATGTTTCTTTACTTCGGTAAATTTTGTTTTGACTGGTGTGTCTTTTAGATTTTTGCGGAGGTTTGTGAATTTTTAGGCAATAAGTACCACTGGGGGTACATATTTTATGTTTATTGGATCAAGATACTCACAAGTATCCTGGTTGATGTGCTTGTTCTCGTACATTTTGATTCATAGTTCGTTTACTTTGTTTACTGTTTGTTCTGGCTTGTTGTGTATAATACTGAGTGTTGCGTAATTGCCTTTCGCATTCGAGTACGTAATCGTTTGTGTTGACAATGACGAAAACCCGACCCTTGTCGAGGGTTTTTTTCCCCGAAATTTGTCTATTGTTTGCAAGCTGGTTTATCGCGATTCTTTTAGCACGCGACATGTTTCCATGTTTGAAAGGGTATCTCTAGAAGTGCGAGTTTAGCAGCTTCAGATAGCTTTCAAGTTTTTGGTGTTTGTTGTTTGTGGAGCCCAATTTGACTTTTCTTTGAATTTGTGTTGTTGCGATTGTTTGTGTCTCACGATGTAGCGTAGTCACATTTTACGACTTTATTTGTTGAAATCCTGAGGTGGTTTTATTCTGTTTGGTTTTGTTGGCGTCCGAATTAATTTTAAGGCCTTTGCCTAGTACTATTTTTCGGAGTTTCATAGTTTGAGCGATGATAGGTTGTTGTTGAATTTCATGTTGTTGTCGGCTTTTCTTTGGAAATAGCTGATTTATTTCCACGGCCATTTTTTCTGTCACGTTATTTTTATGTGTACGATTTTTGTTATTTCTTTTAAGTGTTTGTGTGTTCTATGTCATTTTATGGGTTTTTTGGGTAGTTCTCTTTTTGGAGTGTTTGGTGGCCCTGAAAAGGGCCGCTTGGTATGGGTTTTTGTTAGCGCTTGGCGCGTTTGTTTTGGCGATGAGCCTATAGCTTTTTTATGCTTCTTTTCGCCGATTCGATGTGCTTGGTAAGTAGGTGTTTGCCGCCTTCTTGTCACTGTGTGTGCGTACATGGACAGTCTGCATAGCCCTTGAATGTGGTCTCGATTTTGATCAAACCATGGAGGTACCTCCATGATCAAACTTACAATTTAGGAGTATATATCAAAACTGATAAATGATTTATGTTTTCACATGGGTTCACAAAAAGTTTCGCCCCGGTGTTCATTTTTGGCCAGGAATCCATCTACCCACCCTTTACAGAGTAGTAAGCTTATGGGGCAAGTAAATATGGATGCGCCGGTGCGATTCAACGACCAACCTCTATATCGCATCGAAAGTCAACAATTTTACGGCACGGACTATGATTTTATAAGTTTATACACAGTCCCTCGTGGATAGAGAGACTGTGGTTTATATAAAAATTATAAGGCGCGGGGTATTATATATTGACTGATTACTGTAGCTATAGATAGGCTACATTCAGGACGGGCAGCGACGGGCAGTAATTAGTAGGCAAAACCACGGTCCCTCCACAGAGGGACCGTGGCAAAACAGGTGGTTTTCACCGTGGGCAGAACTCGGTGCAATGATACTGAACATTAATAGTTAGCCTGTCACCTTGAAGGTAATGCTGTAGGTGAAACAAGTAAGCTTACTTCAAACGCACGATGGTACAAACATTCCTACCTCCATGGTACAAACAACACCACAAGTGAAACGTACACATAGAAATACACGCGTTCCTACGTTGTGCCCACCCGGGCCACGCGATTAAAATATGACTGATACTGCTGGATAGTGTTAATTGGGTCGGTAAACAGTCAACTAATAGTTTAATTGACTACCTGGGTGATTGGCAGGTCGTGTCCAACGACGCATATGCAAAGCAGGCCAAAAGACAAAAGCCCCCAAAGTTATTGACAGCTGGCCAGGGGTCACCATGAATACGTAATGAAGCTTCACTACGCAGAAACTGCGTAGTCAAGCCCTTCTTAACCGGTCAAACTCTCTCGGCATTTTCCGGCATGGAGTGTGTTTCTTTCAGTGTCCCTCACCCTCCCCCCAACGGTTATGATAAAATCTACTGCAGGCTCATCGCCCCCCACAGGATCGTTTACTCAGCTGAATTAAATCTTTACATTAGTAAAGATCCCCATTTACTTGCATAATCGCAGAACTTTGATAGAACTCAGTGCTTTCTTGTAACCGATTCAGATCCGGCCCACATATTTTTCCAGTCTCTTCAACTTTCTACGTTTGTCGGCGAACGGCTGAGAAGAGACGGCGAGGAAAATGTCAGCTGTGCTATTGCAGCTGTTTTGTGATTAGATTTGCAAGAAAATGTCTCGCCGATTTCGTTATCTATTCTCAGCGTTCGTTTGTTGACAAAGAGCATCGGGTCGCTTGGAACTTGCAAAATGGCAGCAAAACAAGGGCTAGTCACTGACTCATACGAGAGACTCGGTCGAAAGTGTCACTATTGATTTTAGCATCCCTACTCCCAAGCTGTTAGGTCACGATACTGCATTATGGGAGATAAAGCTTTAACTCCGCAACGCTATTTACTTTGGGATTACAGATGCATCTGTCTCAATGCACCACGTCATCTTGAGTGTTGTATGTGAGCGTGAGATTAACTTCGTAGCGGACTTCGAATGGAACTGAAACTAATTTCCTTCCTTGAACACGCGCCTTTTTATCGAAAGTACCAATTTAGTTACTGGATGGGTCTCACTCTTGTTGCTCCCATAGAAGCCATGTAAAGGTCACATCGACTCTAATAGTTTGAAAAGTACGATGGCCTTGTAACTTTGATAGCCATATTTTGGGAGTGAAAAGACACGGCCTCCGCGCTGAAGCAAAATATGAGCATAATTCAAACCAGATACCAATTTGAAATTCTAAACCGTTGGCCCAGGCAAGAATTTAATCATGCAAGCGGTGCTTTTGGGCAGGACAGACAACTTTCGATAACTTTGGCCAGTTGGAAAAATATCAGTTTGTTCAAATATGATTTATTCAGCTCTCTCTCATATTGAGGGGTTCTATGAATGAGATTTCATGTTGATGCCTAGTGACAGCGTTATAGTACAGCGCTGCAGTTAAAGTAGAGACATCCTTGTTTGTTGCGATCGATATAACGAACATAACTCAGTCGTATCCTGTGTTTCACGTTTGGATTTAATATGGTATTAAGTACGAACGAATTATATTGAAAGCCTTGGATTGTTTCAACCGAAAAAAACGGTGACTTTTGCCTGTGATGTAAGCTTGATTAATTGCATATTTTAATGACTAAAATCTCTCTGAACAGTCTTTTTATCACAAGATTGGTGACATTGGTTTCTAAACTGCAATTTTCATGCACAAAAATAGCAACCCTCCCCAGATGTCACAGTCCCTATCAATAATATCTTAATTGACATAATTTATAATTTCTCATTTGACCTTTGAACTTTCAAAGAATCCTTTTTGATTTTACAAATAATCTCTTGGGTGAAATTCCAATATCATATTTGTTTTTCAAATCTGCTTTTTCAAACATATTATTCTCATCACATACATTATTTAATATCAATTGTCAAACATTTATAAGAGCACAGATTTAGCTAGTTTGGTATTGTAAAAATATTATTCATAGTTTCCTCGCAGACCATAATGTATAGTGAATCAACATTTTTGTGAAATTCTAATCTCCAATTTCTTGCACACACATGCACCTGTAACCACCTAGTCTAATCAAGTACATTAATATCAATAATCAAGAGTCTATAGATACACAGATTTAGCTACTTTTGTATTCAAAAAAATATTCATAGTTTCCTTATATGCTACAATGAATAGTGAATCAACATTTCGGTAAAATTCCAAAATCAATTTTTTTGCCATAACTCCATACAAACCTCCGTAAAATTTGACTGCTCAATCACTGATTGTAAAATTTGACCTCCTAAAAACGCTTTCGTAAAAGTCAACCGCCCTAATTTCGATCGACCCCCCCCCTAAAAAAACGAATGCTCCCTTACATCTCTTTGTCGCCTCACTGCCCGTTGGCAAGCTCTGAAATAACCAATCCGTACTTTCTGCCTGCCAAGCCTCTTCGGGTCTTTTTCAAATGGCTCGTCGAGCAAGAGAGAATGAAATTTCCCCTATTCGCTGATTAGCCTAACCGTTTCCCGCCCGCTCGTACCATGACGGAGAAATATTGCTCGTCCGACGGGAAATCGCTTACGATCTGCTTTTTGCAGCCTTGTAGGCTACCCCGAGTATCTTCAAATGAACTAACTTAACTACACCAAGCCCCCTCGCCCTCGAACACACTGCAAACCTTAATGTAGGGTACAGAGAAATTCCATCTTGCAAAAATATCATGTTCGATCAATATAAATCGATTTGATTGTTAAGAAGGTACTTCATTCAACAGAAATCGCGCCAATAGACAGCGATTATTAGTCGATCTAATTAGCGGCAGTACAACCGACATGTTTCCGGAGCAGTTGCCCCGCGAATGATTTCACATGCATTTGTTGCTGTGAGCGTTGAATTAAGAAACATGACTTACATGTCAATGGTTGAGAATCAATACAATTCAATCGAACAAAGATTGTCAGACACGGGCAAAAAAGAAGGACAAATTCAATAAGGTTGGCAATATCGGGAATAATAACATCAAGATTACTCATTTACGACTAGAATTACGGTCAAATTGCTTATAATCTGTCGACAGACAGCAAGAAATGGAAAACGTCAAACACACCTATACAAGCGCATTTTAATTAAAACTTCTTTGAAAGAGCAATGTTTGAGGGATTAACAGTGTGCATACAGCTATCCTGTGTAACGCAAGATGAACCACTGTCCTGTGATAGGCACTTTTCTAAGATTGTACTGTGAAGTTATAATAACGCAATAATGGTTCAAATGAAGAGCGAGAGAGCCAGACATTTTATGCTTGTAGAACAGTAACGACAGATGTTTCCTTTAAACTGCCCTTCCATCGGCCGTCGTATCACTATCTAGTCGTTTGCCGAAAACAGAACCGGTGATGTGCATGATAAACTGTCGCTGATGTGTATAAATGGTAGATCGCATGTGCAAGATACAAGTCAAATGTCGACAATCTGCATTTATAGGAACATCGACACATGCTCACTAATAAGTTAATTTTTGCAATGCACAGTAATTAATTCAGTTTTGTTCGACCAGCTACAACCGTATATTTTCAATTTGTGGGCGAAAATCTGTGACCGAGTTAAAGCGAGGAAACACACTCACACATGCGCATCAATCGTTCATCTTGTCTCTGTTTCAGGTTGTTTAACGACTGGCATTTTCATTCAGTTCCGATTTCGTTATTGCAAAAACTTAGCGTCATAATTACTTCGGGTAGAAACCGCTGATGCCCTGCCTGTTAAATACTTGCAAGCGAACAAAAAATTGCACATGCGCAAATCGACGACCCACTACCTTTAAATGACCGACAGATATAAGTTCTTCCTAAACGTAACGGTAGGAGAAAATAGTCTGTCCTAAACAGGGCTTGGTACAATTTTATCCCATTAAGCCACCCAGGGCCTTGAAGCAAGCTTTAAATTATTTTTCGCGTTACTGCCCACCTGACAAAAGTACCATTCAAAGTCATACTGTAACCATAGTTATTATCACAGTCTGATCTCTATAGAATGTATTTACGGCAGTCGATCATTAAATATTGGCGATTTTATTGTACACAAGTCTCCATTATATTCGAAGAAAATTGCGAGGTGGGTAGGAAACTGGGTAATTTTCAACAGTACAGAGTTACGTCCAACAATGACTGGATCATAAAGCAATGCGAAAATATCATTTTGTATATGAGCTGGGAAGAACTGATTTGTAGAAGCACGTACAATGATGCAGTAATATGAAGAGAAAGGGATGAACCCAACGCGGTAAAATTCGTCAGCTGGTTAACCATTAATCGTTTCAACGGCATTTCCTGTTAAATATGAATTTCTTTAGATCTAGCAGCTCAAATCAAGGCTAGGATGTCATATCTAGTACTTGTACACAATGCCAAGTAAGGTTTGCATAATCGACAATTGGCCCTTGAGTTATGTATAACCTTCGTCACATCCAGCGTCCTTCAAAACGTGACGCTGGATCCCGGGACCCCCCTCCCCAAACCCGACGCCACACATCAAGTCCCGTGGCCGTTGTCAATCAATTTTCCATCACAGCAATGTGAGCGAGCGGCCATCAAAGGCGAGACAGAAATATAAGTTATGATCCGTGCGCATGTATCTCACTTGGCCTCGTAGGATGTCCTGCCATTTGCAATTTAAGTACCGACGGAAACTTAAATGAGCGTTGACAAACTGTGCATGCTTTCAAAAAAATGAACTTTCGCGCTCAAAGCTCAACGTTAAGATTTCATCAAATTTTAATGTTTTGAGGTCAGACCTGCATACAAGTACACTCGGGCGAGATATTGTTTCGCAAAGAAGCACATCATGTTTTCATAGATCTAATTGACCTAATTACAGTTTGCGTCTTTAATGTCCAATTCAGGGATCAATTTGTAGGAATATGAACTTTTTTCACTTAAACAGCAATTTTAATATCAGTGTTTTCGAGAAAGCGATCGCGTGACGCTAATATCGCATGACTGTTATGCAGTAATGCTGACGGCTATAGACATGTATTTATCCTTTAAGTGTTTTCATCGCGTGGCTAAAGAACGCATCGTAGTATTTTACTTGATTTGCAGATGCTTCCTTCTCGTCCAAAGTACTCGTCGGTGTGCACAACAGCAGATGTTGCCATATGCATGTGCATCGATTTTTGAACCCTAACATCAGAACATCGACGACCTTTCTCCTCTACAAAGATGACGTCATGCATGACCTCAGAGATTCCTGTATAGGTGCAACGGCCTCAATTAGTGTCATAGAGTTATGCGTCTGTAGACATGTCACGTACAAGGCCACTGAGAGCTCTTTGCGCAATTATCCTTCGGAGGCATTGTTTCTGCTTTGGCCGATTATTAACAGTTCATCAGGCTTATTCTAAAATCTTTGAAAATTGACAAACGTAGCAGCTTTATACCGTTGGGTAAACAATTCTTAACGCATATTCTTGGAAACACCTCATATGTAGATATGCTGTTATGATTGTGAAATTATTAACCTTTGTCGAAATTTGAAGAATATGAATATCCAATTCTCGCAAATTAGTTCCAATCACGTTTGATGTAGTTTGAACCAAAGCATACCTTACATCAGTCCTTGAAGCCTTAGTCAATGTTATGTGTACTTCAAAAAACCCTGAAAAACGGAAAACTTCAGTTAAAACTTTGCTCAAATAATTTTTGAGCAATATCCTTGAGGCAAGTAAAAGATAAAGAAAGAAAACAAAGTAATTGATGTTATTATAATTGAATAATTTACTTTCATCTTCTTGGTTCAGAAATTAAACTATTTGCTTTCATAATGACCGTTGAACTCAACATGTTGCTTTTTATTTTCAATGTTTGCCTCAGGCACAGGTATTATAAATGATGACAATGGATTTCTTGTGTTTGATAAGAACGTCTTCGACTGGCATTCTACTTAAAGTAATAAACATTCTCTCCAACATAATCCAACACAAAAGCTAACCATCTGTATACGAGTGATATCCAGTGAAAGTGTAAAATATCAAGTACAAACAACGTTCGGGAAAATCGGGTTGGTTTTAGAAGCGCGCAGTAATTTTGGGCTGACTGCCTAGCTATTGGAAAATCATTTAGACTATTGAACTTTTAAAAATTAAAACCGTTTCCATCATGTCTGTCCATGATCTTGGTTTTGGCATTTGCCGCCAAAATGATCGTTCAGTCCTTTCCTCTTGGAAGTTTTGACATAGTGGTGTGAACAACAGTTTTGTCACTTATAATATTTTCCAACGATATGTTTGTCTTTCTGATGTAGAAATCAGGAAATCATCAAGGGTTTATTACAAGGAGTTTGGGTGGTCGATAAAACGATATGACCTATTTGACTGTTGGACAACTGAGGACCCAGTCAACGCTAAGTCACGTGATTTATAAACGGCTCATTACGGAGAGACTTCAGATGATCGCTATTGCTTCTGGCAATTTGTGTTGAAAGATGAAGTTGCAAGCTTTGATACCGCGAAAGGATTTTTATTCTCTCTCACGGATGTACACGATTCCTGATCATTATCATACGATCCATACAATCGCTATGCATTTCAATTTCGTGCAATTTGGTCGTTCCTGTCAATTCGCGGGGACATCAGACAAAGGCACGTTGGAAAAGGGCACGTGTGCTCTCTCGAGATTGCTCCCAAAATTACTTTCGCAAAATTCGACAATGACAGCCTGTTGATTAGTTGTGTGCCATTCTCTCAGCGAGAGGTGAACAGAGCTGAAGAAGACATCATGTTGACCAGAACAGCGACGTTTGTAGGGACCTGATTGTGTCTTACCTCTGTCAACACGCTTAGGTTTGGCGCCGGTACCTTATTATGTTATCGTATGTCTAATGATAATAGCAGGGGAAAAATTGATCCACCTCGAAATAATCACTGAAAGTGTCTCAAAAGAGTTCACATGCCGAAATTCTTTTAAATGAGAGATGATTTTTGTCATGCGGGGTTGAGGATTTGAGTCTTGTGCTCTATTCGTTCCACTGTTTGAATGCTACGACTGAGTACAGTTCCAATTTTGTATACCCATAATACATTTCACTTTTCCTCATTTATTGGTGATAAGGACTCATAGGTATCCTAGGGTGGCATTGCAAGCCAGTGTGCGAAGTCTTTCTTGTCCAAGTTGGAGATTGATTACAGAAACTGCAAAGTGTTGTCATCATTATATGAGATATTTTTTTTCAAATTCACAATACTTGAACAACTTGGTATTCTTTCAGTATATTGTTTTGCATGACACGTTCGGGAAACATTAATAAAAGAAAGTGAGAAAGATGGCCATACTATCCCATACGATATGATATGATATGATATGATAGGATATGATATGATATGATATGATATGATATGATATCATATGATATGATATCATATGATATGATATCATATGATATGATATCATATGATATGATATGATGTCGTGTGATATGTACAATAACCTTATGTAAATCTGCGTGCACTACATAACATCCAACAGCAGAAGAGTATTCAAACGACATCATGTCATGAAGTGGCATAATATGGCGCAACATAACACCAGACACTGTTACACATTTTGTCCGAATTTGCTGTCACGATTCGTTATTTTAAGGCCACGTGGTCAGTTACACGCAAAGAGCCCAGTTACCGGTTAATTGTTTCCAAAACTGTTTATACCGGTTAACAGTTCGGGTCAACTGTTAACGCATGCGCACATTCTAGAACGCTTAAAGAATACGTGCATGTCGTCTGCGACCGAGACGAGTGATAGCAGAGGAACTTCTCGATTTTTCCGGGAGAAAATTGGATGAGGTTTGATACAAACATTTACGACTGACCACTGATGTAAGAATATACGTTTGCTGCCCGAAGGCATTTGAGTCGCCCAAAACAGCCTGTTAGTTACGAAAGGCTGTGGGAAACAGCTTGTTTTCGGACAATTCTCGGGCAGCAAACTTATGCTGTTACGTTCATGGCCAGTCATTATTTTGTGGAGGGATGGTGATTATGTGTATAAACACAGAGGAACATAGACAGTCTATGTTTCTCTGTGGTATAAAGTAACACAACATAGTACATGATAACAAACCATGACATGACATGACATGATATGACATGGCATGAGATGCACTAAGGAAGGGTCACCATACTTTATACTATAGGCCTACATATTAAAACCATGTCATACCATACCCGGGACCACACAGTACCATACCATACCATACAGGGCTCGAAATTAACTTTTTTCCCTGGTAGTCCCATTGGGCTACCATTTTCTGAAGTTGGTAGCCAAGTGACAAAGTCTGGTAGCCCATGCATGAATGAAGAGGTTTTTTGTAAAGTATATTTTTATTTATATCTAGACAATGAAAGATTTATTTTGCATGATTCTATCCAGGAAGTGAATTTTCTAGTCATTTGACATCAATACCTGCAGATCATAGCCTAGAAGAACGGTATAGCATGTATAGTGGACAACGGTGACGCCTCAATGTTTGACGATCTATTCACTCATAGGCAGAGCTTATACATCAATTTTGATATTTTCCATGACTGTCACAACGACGTTTCACTCAGCACGTGTAAAGATAATATGGCTAAAAATAGATTGACTATGAATTTTAGGATGACAACTTGGTACGGTCATGTTCCTAATACTTTCGTGGCAGTTTTGGCTATATTTCTCCACCATAGTAAAATATCATGGAATGATCTCGTACACTTCGGAAAGCGTAATTTGTGGATGGCCCGACAGCTTTTTCTTTGCAGTTTGAATAATTTTGTGTTTAATTGTGATTGATACATTGTGATTAAATAAGTATGAAAATGAATTTTTATTAGCCATCATTTCCCAAGCCTGTCATCCAAGTACATCAGTTCAGATGATATTTTATTGAAAGTTTGCCGCGACAAATTCGATAGTAGCAGTGTCGCCTTTAAATTTGCATAACAAATTCATAGTCTTGCCTTTCTGTGTCCAGCTAGCTAGGTTGACTGTATGAGCGTCAGTCATCTCACTGCGATCAACATCATGTCACTCACTTAGTAATTTCATGTCCCAGGCTTTGGTAGTCCGTGTGGGCTACCATTTCATGGGTTTTTTGTAGCCCCAGGGAAAAGTTGATAGTCTGTGGACGCGGGACTACCGCTTATTTCGAGCCCTGCCATACCATACCATACCATACCATACCATACCATACGGCGCTATACTACACTTTTATACAACAATTTGCTACACTACTGTAAAAAATACATGCAAATATAACGTTGTTTTAATGAACATTTCTAACGTTGCGATTTGTTGTAAAACCCCGTGGCTCTACTTAATAGAATTTCCAATTATAGACCTCGAATTCGATAAGTGAAAGCTTCTCCGAGAATTTCCTGTCGTCATTGCTCATTGAGTCGTAAAATTGCCATTTTCTGTCGTCTCCTTTTCGCACGCCTGCTTATCGAGATCCAACCAATCTGTTGGTCAGTGTAGAGACATACGCGAAATGATGAAAACGGCGAAAGGGGTAGAAACTTGAAAACATTTAAGTAGAATAATGGCAACGTGACTGATCAAGGCCCAGCTTTCATTGAAAACGTTGTCGTGATGAGTTCAACAGACCGGGTTCAAGTACAATTGTAGTACAATGAGGAAACCATTAAAATAAAAAAATTTGATTAGTTTTAAATTAGTTCTAGCCTCGAAAATGAAAGACTTAAACTTTTAATCAAATTTTCATCATGTGAACTCTAAATTATTCTCGTTCAAAATCAAGAAAAAAATTCGGTGTCCTCCTGCAAATTTTGGTACTAAAGAAATAAGTTACTCATATTTACCAAAATTTGAAATTCAAAATAGCAGTCATCCTTGTGCGATCTCTATGGGAAAAAAAATTAAATACCTGATTTTCACAAAACTAGGCCGGACCCGGCTTCATTCATTAACTCCATAGGCTTCAAGATGAGGCCTCAATATCTGTCCCCGAGGCGCGCTTGCAGTCTGAAGTTTTATTCGCATCATTACACAGTGGGTTTGCTATAAACGTGTTTCACTACGTGAATCCAATCGTTCGATGAGTTACGATGTCATGGACAGTTATCAAGAGCAAGTTTTAAACGCTCTTTTTGTCATAGGGTGCATTTTTAGAATAATCTACTAGACTAGCTATAAATATTTGCACATCCCATATTTGGCATAGGTAGGTAGTATCCAAATCATTGGCAGTTATATGCACGTCGTCATGCAAGAATTCGCTCTATTATACTTTTCAGTAAGGTTTACATAAAATACCACTTGGCATAAAAAGAATCGATTGGTGGCACAATGACCCATCGTTTATGAACCAAATATGATGCAACATAAGTCAATCAACGGTCCCTCCTGGACCGTGGTTAATCTACGCTAAAGCATAACGCTGTAGATAGGTTTGCAGTGGCTTGTAGACCTGTTTTCCAATTAACTATAAATAAACTACCGTCTTAAGATTCAGCCGAAACAATTCATACCGGATGGTCTTCGGGGTGCGATGAAAGTCTGATAAATGTTTCATTGTATATAAATTTTAACGTCCGTCATAATAGTGAAGTACCACTGGGCAATGGATCGCTATCAACTAGCAGTTAATATGTAAATGAGCTAATTATTCTACCTGGCAATAAGTGAATTATCTATTCTTATGAACTTTTAATGGCATTACACTGCGCATGTCAGTAAATATGTGTGTGATACCCAGTTGCGTTGCCCTTTACCGTCTGAAGCCATCTTCACCGAATTCCGCACACTATGATTCTATACAGTGTAGTCATAATTGCGATATGCGATCTTATCTTTGTATATCAGAAAAGCTGCACATTATCAATGCTGACAAATCTACACTGTTACACAAACGCTCTGAGTTGGTTTCAAAATGTCGCCACCAAAACAAATATTATCTATCAAATTTTAACACCATGTAGAACTATAATGGTACATCTGGTTTCAATCATACTTGAATAACAGAACCAATGTTGCTTTTATATAATGGAATTTATTCTGACAGTCGTACAATGTCAACAGGAGTTCCCCAAGGATCTATTCTTGGCCCGCTCCTGTTTTTGACTTAAGTTAATGATCTACCCATAGTTGTCTGTATTTTCCCTTTCACATTACGAGGTCATTGCATTGCGCATGTTAGAGATGGGAGAGCTGGTGCTTTTGACGTTATGGTGTTATGGTTGGGAAGTAAAATTTGCTGTTGGCCATGACAAACACTCTGACAGCCGTCACGTATCCACGGTGTATTCTGATTGGCATGTTTGGCCATGAATGAATAACCTTGCCGATCGTTTATCGCATGGATGTTTAATATCATCGCTGAATTGAGTTATAAAAGGTAAAATGGTATGCCAACTGCCATAGCATTTTAACGTTATAGACCTACAGCTGACAAATTAAATCAAACGTCGTGACTTTTTAGTCATTCTCATAACAACTGTTTTATAGGAAGCCATTTTCTACTATGATGGGGTCGTATCTATGGCACTTCAATTGATCGTTCTGATTTCACGACTGATTTTGAAATTTAAAGTTGTTCCAGAATTCCACTACAATCTCGAGTATCTTTCTAAAATATACCTCCCAGAAGTGCGAAAATTATTGAAGGTTCATGTTGTGTGCGCCTCGAAAGTGAACGACTCAAACTTTTGCTTAAACTTTCCTAATGACACTTTAAACCATTCTTTTGCCAAATCAAGAATAAAAATAAGGGATCTCTGCACAAAGGTTTTTGTTCTGGAAAAACAAACTACCTAATATTTACAGACATTTGAAATTCAAAATGGCCGCCATTCCTGTGCTAACTCTACGGGGAAAAATAAAGATTTTCGATTTAAAAAAAACTAAGGCTATGAAATTTTTTCTTACTCCAAGAGCTTCAAAACGAGCTCCCACAAGTAGTAGACCGGAAAAGTATTGCACAAATTTTTAAGGTAGAACGCGCCTCGGGGACAGATATTCGGACTCTCAAACTTTTTCAATTTTTCTGATCTACCACTTGTTGGGGTTCGTTTTAAAGCTCTTGGTGTAAGAAAACTTTTCACTGGCTTAGTTTCTCGAAATTCGAAAATCTTATTTTTTTCTCCATAGAGTTAACACAGGGATGGCGGTCATTTTGAATTTCAAATATCGGTAAATCTTGAGTGATTTGTTTCTCTAGTACCAAAATTTGCACGGTGACCCCCGATTTTTATTCTTGATTTTGAAAGAGAATGGTTGAAATATTCTTTGAGGAAAGTTTGAGAAAAACTTTAAGTCTTTTACTTTCGAGGTGCATATACTACCTTAATTCACTTAGGGCCTACTGGGGAATCCAATGTTGCATCGTTTACGATAGTACCGGGCAAACATGGATGTCTGGTGAATCGGCGAGAATGTATATCTTGCTCATATGCCTGTATGTACAGTGTACGTGCCATTTTGATTTTTGATATCGTCGCAACCTATCGACGTTTCCTCTAGAATCTGTCGTCATCATGTTATTGTAGCTCGTAGTCCAGTCCGGGGCATATGCTTCTTGCCCTCTAGTGTGCATGGAGAGTGTGTCACGATTCTAGCAACTTGAAAAGCCACGCTGTGGCAGGCAATATAGAAAAGCAACCTTTATGCGTTCATCGTCATTCATAGACTGAAATTTTGCGCTCCAGAAACAAGGGATTCAAAGCCTGTTGCAAAATAAACGGGTCTTCTTGTCTAAATCGTTCTCCTTTCAGAACATTGTAGCGGTAAAACGTGGTAAATTTTTGTCGTGAAATCTTAGTTAAACTTAAAATCTAAAAGTTTTACTCTTAATCATGAAAAGCACACCGGTAGCATTAAATCCTATGGCGGAGAAAGTATACATTAATAATTTAAAATATAGGAAAACATGATCTTATAAAATCTTGACTTTTTCAGTTTAAATCTAAAAATACAATATATGGAACGCTACCACTCTAAAATAGACTGTCAAAATGATAAAATACAATTCTCGGCTCTACTAACAAAGAGCCATGAACATCTAATCAATGTATCCCTAATCTCTTATCGTCTGACACTCTATACATTTGCGTTTTTCAGGTGACATAGTCTCAGAGAGCCAAAATTGAAACTACTTAATGCGTTTGCCCAGTAAGTAAGCGAATAGAATCGCGCTTTACGTGAAATATCGACGGTTTGAGACCGAAAACCATACGGGTTGTTTTTCTCCGCGCCAGCTACCGATGGAATCTCCAACTTAAAGGTGATTATGGTAAATAAACTGCAGTTACGCTTCAAAATACAATGAGAACGCCGTAAGATTTATTCCCTACATGGTTATCACTGGCTCTGAAGTTTACTAGAAATTTGACAAAATACACAAATTTCATTTTCACAAAAACATTTCTATCAAACCTCTCCTTAAAATGAATCAACGATCAAAAAATCGTTTACCTTCATATTAAACCCTTTTGAAAGTGTATGAAAGCCATCAAACTTAATACGAAGTGACACTCTTAATTTCTTGAACTTACTCGGCTGGCAAAAGCCTGACATGTTCGCTAAATCAAGGCGACGTTTGCTTCTCAGATGCAGTGTCACCAGAGAAAGAAAATCATTGAACAGTTTTCTGACATTATACAATGCCGACAACCGTAATACATTCCAGCATTAAGAGACTCGGCACGGAATTCCGACCGCCTGTCGGCTGGTAAGTTGACTTTCCAACCTTGGAATGTATGAAATCAGGAAGTCAAATACTTGCCAGAAAAAAGCGAGTGAATTCTCCCAGTCGGGGACCTGTTCAATGCACCCTTCATAACACTGCCATTTACGGCTTTTTTTGTGAACCGCGCCCATTAGAATTTTGACCCACAGCTGAATTGGTCGAAGTAATCAGATTAAATGTCAGATGTGATTTGTTCAGCGCCCTGTTTGAGTATTCGCCTGGCTTTGTTAGGTAAGCATGGAAATATAAAGCAAGCCAGAACGCCAAGTTATCAATGGAGCAATCCACAGCAAAGTCGACCTATCTCCATTCAATTCTTTAAAGTGCATATCCACGCCTATTTAGAAATTGCAGCTGCCTTCGGAGCTGTTAGGATTCTAAATCAATCAGAAAATTAGACTGACGTCCTTAATGCGAAGGACAGCGAGAACCCGGCGTGGACAAGTTTTGATAGTGTCCCTGGGAAGGTCTGTATGAGAAAGGAGATACTGTACTCTATCAATGCGGCCCTTATCGGGTGTTTTCAAATATCCATTTCTACGTTTCGATATCGTCGATGGCATGTCTTCACGTTAGTGTTAATAGGTTCTACTGAAACGAGGTTTAATTTATTTAGGTCTCTGTAATACGTCTATAGTTGAAGTGTGCTTTTACATCCACTGTATGTTTGTCAATTTACAACACTCGCCTCGGACGCAGCTTATCGAGTCCATCGAAAGTGATGACGCACGTCGTTCTCCATGTCTTTCTGCACTCGCTAATCTGGTTTCTTCTTTAAAGGAGATCGTCTTCCCGTGTCAATGGTGAAGAAACGACGGCTTTGGATCGCTCGCTAATAGTATTCCAGATCATATATGTCGGTTAAATACATTTTGAAATAGCCTCGGGGATAAAGAATTTTCCCCGCCGTATATAGAAAAGTTTCGCTTATTTTTCTCCTCGGAATTTCTGCTTCACATGTCTCCTTGAAGCTGTGAGATATAGAGCGTCGATTTTCGAAAGATTCTCATAGATAACTTCAATCGAAAATTCCGACTTGCTTCAGAAAATACGTCTTTTCAAATAGGAAAACCCTGCGAGAAAAATCACTTCTCGGTTTTCTTTGGCGTTTTTTAACTTTGTGAATAAAATAACGGGATATTGTGCGTTCAACAAAGCCTGGCTTCCCCAAATGCATTATAAATCGTGACATTTTCAACAAGGGCTTGCCGCACTAGCGATGAAATTTAATCCGAAATACCGTTAATTTTGTCAGAGTATCTGGACAGGGTATGTAAATGGCACCAGTCTCACCATATTATGGCCTTCGTATTCTCGTCTCAACCACACACTGATGCAATTACGCTACTCTTTGCCGCAGCGACTATTTACTTTTCATACTCGCGGGCAATATGGGGGGGAATTGAGTTGGATTCTTTTCTCGAGACTGAGGTAAATGCGAATGTGAAGAATTTGACTCGTGCATGAATACACAGGATTTCTCAAGGGTACGTTTGACATCACATAAGGTCATTCTCTCAGGCGTACAGTCTACTGCACCCCTGCAACTAAATTAAACCAGATACGTATGTTTGGAAATTGACCTTCAAAGGTCATTGGCATGAAACTGAGGAATAAGAAGACCATGAACTGGTAAAGTTAATGATAGTCTGAGAATGATTTGTTTTTCACCTCAGCGTCTATACGGTGGATAACCGATCAAGTCCACGCTGCAAATGACACACAAAGTCAGTTCTGAATAAGTTTACTTCAAGCGAAAAGGAAATGGGCGTAACCCCAAAATTGATGAGCCGGTGTCCATATCTCTGTACATTTGATTATATATATATGTCAAAATACAGGAAATAAACAACAGAAAAAAAAACCTACCTGAAAACGTATTTCCATTGTGGTCCCAAGAGAAACAAAGCGCTATAAGTTACACAAGCGACGATTTCACGATGCTGTATTCATGTACCAAATACCAAATTGTAAAAGCTTAGAGGAAATCATCATTAGCCTACTGTGCAGTCATAAAAAACTTTTAACCTCTGTGTAGCAGAAGGGTACAAGTCTGTTCTGGACGAGTTCAAAATGTGTATATATATATATATATATATTATATATATATATATATATATATATATATATATATATATATATATATATATATATATATATATATATATATATATAGATATATAGATATTTTATATATTATATATATATATATATATATATATATATATATATATATATATATATATATATATATAATATATATATATAATACAGTCGTTACAGGGAATTCGGCAATAGCCAACCCTATCTCGTTAATTTCACGGAGTTGTCCGTATACCCCGAGGCGAAGACGATAACTTGTTAAAATCACATTTCTCTGCATCGCAGTCCGTGAAGAGCGAATACTCAATTCTGATTGACATGTGTTCTCTATTTCGATTCAATATCCTTCATCGTTTCCATCTGGGTTGATGGAGAGTGCAAAATTGTCCTAAACTCAATCATCGCCCAACTGATTATTTGACCTGTCGCAATTAAAAAACCTTAGTCCTAAGATGTCTGTCGTATTTTCAATGTGGCAATAAAAATCCGTCACTGTTAAGAAGTAAATATAGTTACATTTTGTTCCGCAACGCGGTCATTCATTCGTGAGGATAAACTAACGCTAGTATCTCGACGATGAACTTCCTCAATAAGGGAATAAGATTTATCACCTCTTCAAGAAGACCCCGCCACCCCTCCCAAAAATGGAATGGTTCATCCCTTATGACACCCATCATTTCCCTATTCAAGTTTTGACATAATTGCTATGCCAAAAGTGAAAGACGAAAGAAGGGATCAACTTGTTTGTATTTGTACAATTTCCGCTTTTCTCTCATCGTTATCATCATCCTTTATTTCCTGATGAATTTTGTAACACAACGAATGCAGAAACTTCATATTCTGCCGACAGATTTCGGGTAAGCGCACCAATTGAAAGTTAATATATATCATCTGTCTTGAGATGCTTTCTCTAGGCAGTGGTCGCCTCTGTGCGTGTTTGGTAATTCCACTTTATTCAAACTGTCATATGCGCGTATATCATCGGTGAAGAGACGTGTGGACAGAGATCGATCTGGCGGCAGGGTCAAGCTAAAAGAGGATCTCAAGAAAGATAGACTGATTGCCCTTGACTCAATTGTGGGTAACATTAGGTTACGTACTATCGAGTTACTGGAAAATTATATCATATGTTTCATCGGTGAATCACCATCGCAGCTCCTAGATTCAAAGTCTTTCCACTCCGACTCGCTCGCGCCCTCTCTCCTGAGCGTTGTTTTCGTGGTGAACTTGAGGGATTCCTTTCAAGATTTTTTATTTCAGGCAGAATGTTTCTGTCGCAAATGTGACTCACGTATACTATTTCTTTTTAACTTTTCTACAGCCTGACTTGGTTGATGGATGAGGGGAACTAAGTATGGACAAAGTAGGATATTTTGGACACGGTGACGTAGCGTGACCACGTGATACATCGATACTATCTCCCACGGAACCTGCGCCATGGCTCACATGAAGTGGCTTATGTTATTTGTATTCACTTTTATTCAAGGTATATATTCAAACGAGGCTACGGCTCTCTTTTCATCTGAGCTCTGTATCAATCGAATCAAGAGCCATCGCCGTAAACTCCATTTCGGTTTTGGACTTGCAACCAAAAGCAAACACCCTGTGCCGGTTGTTTTGAAGCTTCCGTTAGTAAAACTGATGCACCTGATATCATGTGACGATATCTTTCAGGATAATTTTATCTGTCCCAAGATACCACACGCTAAATCCAATACGTGAATTCATTCATGTCGCCGATATATGGCAGGAAATGTGCTCACTGCCCCTCAAATACTTAAAGGGGCATGTCATTTATCGACTTTATCTGAAAGCAAATTGGCCAACATGATGAAAAATTCAAAGGAAAACAATGAGTCAACACCATTATATATGTCAGCAACAACTAATGCGAGAACGAGGCATTGAGAACTATCCCCTTAAAATCATGGAGGCAGAAGCTTCTACCTCCAATCCATGTTAAACTGAATTCTCCTCTATATACATTGAGCTGCCCATACCTTAATCTGTTGTGCCGATATCCATATTGTCTCTGTGATACTGTCACTTTGGCGCCATACCTAAACTTTGATCTAATCTTTATTGCTGTTCAACTGGTGCTAATGACAACAATGTACAATTTAAGGGTATATTATCGTGAGTTAAGATGAATCAGCTGCTTCGATACTGTCGATATTCTACTTGCGTTTCTGTTCGATACTTGGCTCTGTCTGACAAGGCAAATTATCGTCGGATTAGCGATGTATCAACTCACCCTTAACAGTTGTTGTCCGTTCTTCCTGTCGTCTTTCAGTTGGCGTGACATTATCATCCGAGGATCAGAGGCGATTGATGAACAAACTGTTCACCAACTACAGCGTTCACATTCGACCCGTTTACAACATGAACACCACCACCACGGTGGAGTTTAGTGTATGGCCGGCTCAAATAATCAATATGGTATGTCATATACCTACCTAGCTGTGGTGGCAGTCATTTTGTTCGTTCATTGGTTTTGGCTCGTGACCTTAATGTAGGAATGATATCTACTTTTAAATTTGTCAGAATTCGTGTACAAGGGTTAATGAGTTGGATAGTCGACGGGGGAAGAGAGAGAGAGAGAGAGGGGGGAGCATAATTTTAGAAAGTTTGTGTTCCCTTGTTCGGTTATGGCTCAGAAATGGAATAAAGTAAACACAGTGTACTTCGTCTATTTTCAGAATTTTGGTAGTTCTAAATTACATCTTTAAAATAATCTTTGTCTAATTTATACCCGCCTTAAACCGAAATGAACTTCACCAGAGAAAACCATACATTATTAACATTATCCAGGAAAACATGAAAACGGGCTCCATGTGACATTGCGCTTCAAGTGGCTTTTTCCTGGCGTGCAGAATGAATGATCCCTGTTCAGAAAGGTACCTTGAGCCATTTCCGCGATCCTTAAACGTATTACAGGGCAAATGATGCCTCGTCTTTTTTTCTCTTCGGCAGGATGAAAAGGAGCAAAGAATGACAGTCAACGCTTGGATAACAATGGTACGTTGTATCAAAGTACGCCTCGACGAAATTAATCCTTTGTGTCTTCAACCTTGGAACTCGGACAGCACTGAGTTTTGCCGTGCAAACGACATTGAGATTGTCTCGGGAACCAAGACCTACCTTCAGAGGATAAAAAAGCAGAGCTTGTGAATTAAAAAGCACCTCTCCATAGAGATTAATTTTGTTGTACAAGTGTCGATCTTTATCACGTTCATCCTGTTAAAGAAGGTTCCCTATTCAGGAAGTACATTTATGCACTTTCTACTCTTCAACCGTTTTCTTGTCTTTTGTCCTTCAGTGGTGGGTAGATGAATACTTACAGTGGAAAACCAGCCACTATGGCGGTGTTGACCATATTTGGCTGCCAACATCCCATATATGGTTACCGGATATCACCCTATACAACAAGTAAGTTTTTTTAGTCTAGTCTTTGTCGTTTTTAATCCTTTATTTTTATCTTCACTATGTGGTGTCAGCAAAGCAGACACTTCCCCGGTCCTACCTTCTCCCCTTTATACTTGATATCTGCCCTCGACTACGTGAAATATGATATTTGCCCAAATATAGCGATTGCGGCCGCCGAATGCGTATGAATATGATGACTTGAAGACAGCTACGATATAAATCGCATCTATACATAGTTCTTTAGTTGTCTATAAAGAAAGATCCAGTCTCTTAAAGAAGAATGCGCCTCTGAGAAGGATATTCGGAGTCTTACATTCGAAGGACATTTTTGTCAACCATTTGTGGAAGCTCATTTTGAAGATCATTGAATAAACAAAGTTTTCACAGGCTTGTTGTTGTGAAATCGAAAATTCAGTTTTTCTCCATAGAGTTTACACAGGGATTGCGGCCATCAAGTAGCGGTAAATTTTTGGTACTTTGTTTCTTCTGAGTGCCAGATTTTACATGGTGACCACTGTTCTCTTTAGTTTTCCTCTATGTCCCATATCTGCCGTCATAAATGTGCAAATTTTTACATAGTTTGTGGCGTTTTTGTAATCATCGTCAATTTTCAATAAAAAGTTTGGTGAAGTAATTTGGCAAATAATTATCACATATAATGATGTCATGTAATGGAAAGTTCACTTCTGGAAACGTGTTTTAGTCGAGATCGAGTGACGTAGTTGCGCCGTGATGATGTGTTGAATGTGGCAGCTCGCCAACACGTTGGCTATACATCCGCACACAGGCGTTTGTGGGCTGGGTAGTCCGCTTTGTTCATCGATCCTCTGCTCGATCTATCGATTGCGTATACTAGTTGCCTCTCCGGCCCTTTAAGCAGACTACCAACCCTACGAACGCCTGTGCATCCACTGTTTTCGATGCAGTTGGCAGAGCTTATACTGACAACCAACTATAACAAAAGGACATTGAAGAACCTTACATTTAGCGCTCTGCAACCGTGAAAGCATCTTCAAAAAGCCTATGTTTCCGGCAAACTGAATTATCACGTCATAATTTCGAGTAAGGAAATTGTTTATCGCTTAAAGTGAAAACTTTTCATCGGAAAAATGTGGAAATAGTGACTTGAGACTGCAATTGAAACGTTAAACCACTGAACGATGATTCTGTTCCGAACTTCCATTTGTCACTGTATTTTGACCTTTCACCTCGAAGGCGGTGTTGCATCTTTTTCCCGATTTGTTTGAAGGTATGAACATTCTGTGTGTGATAAAGAGATGATTGGAACTGATATCAGGTGAATCGACAGAAATTACTGTGCGACTTACATCAGTCACCAATTTTTTCAACAAAGATTAATTCTACATGACGTGTGTGTCTGACAATCAAGAAATTTAACGTGACGTCATTACCTCTGCTCTGTTCAGAAGTTTCGTTTCTAAGGTTATTGAGTGACATTGTTGATCCGACTAGTATAAACGATAAGACATTTATTGATATTTGTGCATTTGTTTTTATACATATTTTGTGATCAAATCCCGACGCCTATCAGGCTGTTGTGGACTCCGAGCCTCTACTTAGGGAGCCGTCATTATTTACGGCCTGGGGGTCGAAGGAATTACATCAGAAACTGAAATTTCGAGTACACCCACCTCGAACCCTGATGACTTTGAGTTACACCACTCTCTAACCTACAAATTTTGACTGACCCTCACTTAGAAAAGTTAAATATCAAGAGATGTATTTGTAAAATTTACAAAAATACAGCAAATGTAAAAACCCTCCATATCCCGGTGAACCCTGCTAGATAATCATCAGTTATCTCATGGCAGTTGAAAAAGGTTAAACCAACAAAATGATATTCCAAGTCACAGTAAAAAGGTAGATATAAAAGTTCACGCTATAACCAGTATCTAACTATAAAGTTTAATTTGGATGGGTATCATGGCAGGATTTCTACTATAAAGATATCTGGTAGGGCAGACTTTGAAAGTACAGGCGGGGGTACATGCGGGAGGCTGAGGGGGAAAGTGTCAGAGGAAGTTGTATCCTCTCCTGTGAGGCTGTGTGTAAAAATTTAAGAAATTGATGTGTGCAATGGTGCAATCTGGTGCAATATGAGAGGGGTTTTTTAGTTTGTGTTTTAATAAGTAAACTGTCAGAATACCCCAAGAGGGGTGTGCGAGAGGAGGTGTCTCCCGTCTCGTGACCCCCTCTTGAATAAAAAAATTGAGAAATTGCGGTGTGAAATGATGCAATCTGAGAGGTGTTTCAATTCATTTTGCACGAAAAATTGAGTAACCCCTTCTTTCTCTTGACATTTTTGAGCAACCCCCTGTTAGCTTTCAATTTTTTGAGTGACCCCTCACATTCCTCCGACCCCTAGGCCGTAAATAATGACAGCTCCCTCAATGGGGGGAATGGGTTGGGGTGGGGTTGGAGGGGACATGCTTTTTGTCAGGTTCATCGTTTAACCAATGGTCCACACGTCTTTCGATGGAGAAAAAAGAATTGACCTCGCGTACATAACCAATGTCAACAAACAAATGCATGCTTATACATTTCAAGTCATTATGAATTCTACAAGAAAACACCACCAAGTTCATACCTCAGCCGGTAAAGCTGGGTAATGTCTTCCGTCGTGAGCAGTTGCCGACATCAAGAAGCCAAAAGTTCATAAATTCCCATCCCAGCATAGTGAACAACCAGCGTAGTCTGAAAGGATGGTCACGACTGCAACCATCTCATTTCACTTCCCCGTCGACTGCGCGCAGAAGTATCCAAATATCAATTTTGAAATTGCATGTACCTCCCACGTCTCACGGAAGGAATAACGAGCTTTTCAAAACCTCTCCCGTCCTATTAGTACCTAGTTTTCGAAGAAGCGTGATTGGAACCACCGCGTTTCTACTTTGCTGTAACCGAAAATGTCAAACGTCTTACGGAAGACTGTCTAATAAATCGTGCAGTATGCCTTAGGGCGTGTGCAAAACCCAAAATGAAGATATATTTGCATCGATCTCGAGTCAAGAAAGAACGACAGAGAAAAGATTACCGAAGAACGGTTTTCGCCTGATTTCCACAAGAGTTCGAGCGATAACGTGACTAAGCGATTAGTGTAAACATTACACTTTTTTCTGGTCTATAATATCAGAGACGAATTATCGGTTTCTAAATAATAAAGTAACCTTACAGGCGAAGATTTCGATGACTTCGTCACCTATTATATATTTCTTTTTCGTTACATTTAAAACTGAAATCACATGAAATTACCATCGTAGAAGTGCATTGTGAACGTGTTAACGTTGGGGTAAAACACCTCAGTATTTTATGACTTTGGGTAATCAGTATCGTAAAATGATATTATCATATTCCATTTTTGTCAACGATTCTTATTCCTTTTTAGTGCTGATACCAGGTGGGAGAATTTTATGGACAAGGCGTTGATGATCGTTCGCAACGACGGCCATGTTGATTGGAGTGCGTCCGTCATCTTGAAGAGCTTTTGCAAGATCGATATTCGACTGTTTCCCTTCGACCGGCAGCAGTGTACCCTGGTCTTCGGCTCCTGGCAGTACCCACAGTTCTTTATCGACATGAAGGTGGGTATGGGGAATATCTCCTACTTCGTGGACAACGGTGAATGGGACCTCGACGGGCTGAACATATCCCGCAACACGTCGTTCTACGACCACCTGGACGACCCCCGCACGCCGTTCACGGAGATTACGGTGACCATGGATCTTCACCGGAGACCGTTGTTCTACGTGTTGAATTTGATTGTGCCCTGCGCGTTGATCTTCGCCGTCACCGTTCTTGGATTTTACCTTCCGTGCGACTCGGGCGAAAAGGTGACGCTGGATATCACTATTCTGCTGTCGTTGACCGTCTTTCTGTTGTTAGCATCGGAGTTCATGCCCCCTACGTCAGACACAATCCCGCTCATAGGTAAGTTCGTTGGTGTGACTTTCCTTGCGTTAAAGGTATTCGGTCACCTGTTCCAATTTCGCCACAGTTACCATGAAAAGAGAAAATCTAACCAATCACAGATTTTAAGCGGGTGGCCGCTTTTTAAAAAACAGCGCCCTCACGTGGGCATTTTGAATACCAAGGAACGCCCCTTTGACCATATATGGGCATATTTAGATTACAGGTGACTGCATACCTTTAAACAAAATCGGTGATCTTTACATTACATGGGGCAATAATGAAAATTATATTTTCATTTGTTTTCTTCCATGAAACAAACACTTTTTGGGGGTTGAAATATTAAATATTAGGCGTAAGGGGAACAACAAGCCCCCTTCAAATAGGGTAGGTCGGTCAGGAACTTTTTAAATTTTCATATCGGTGTGACCCATAACAAAACAGCAAATTTAGGCAAAATCATGCTTTAATGTCGGGGGTTTTTACATAGGGTAGGTCGGGTATAGGAAACGAGTATTTCTTTTATCTGGCCTTAGGGGCTTTAAATAAAATTCTTTGTTTGCTGTCCGCGTGCTGGTAGGTTTTCAGAGAAAATTAAGAAAACAAACACAATGTTAACACTATTACGAATAAAAATATTATTTTTCCAAAAGAAACCAAATAAAAAGTGAAGTGATGTTAATTAACTTGTGTTTTTTGTCTGTATTTGTTTTTTTTCCCTGGCTGGCCGGTGGGTTTTTCAAAAATCGAAGGACGGCAAACAAAGAATTCTCAACAAATAGCCACAGCGTTGCGAACACAACGCTCTGTATACGATAAACAACTATTGTCGATAAATGAATTCTAGTCACGACTAAATGAAAAAATCAACCAATACACACTACAGGCCGTGTTTACAAGTTTTAAACTATCCTTCCACAAATGTTTAGTGGTTAAAAATTAACGGTGGTTTACAAACAGAAAGAAATTATACTGGAAAACATATCAAAAATTACAACTGCCAGAGTTTTATGAGACTTATTGTCGTCTGTCAGCTGGAGTTTTCTCCTAATAGACATTCAATAAGCCTCTAATGAGCAATTAATATTAAAAGCCTGTCTCGCCATTTCTATGAAATATTACTAGTAGACATTTTCCGAGTCCAACAAAGTGCGGATTTGTACTTTGTTAGTGACATGTCCTTGCCGACATACTTATTTGTAAACATGTGAGTGCGAGTAAAGAAATATACAAAGATCATTTGAATAAATGTGCTTGGCTTAGCCCTCTCACACTATGCTATGTAACTTAAATCGCTGAAATGGTCATTAATTATGCAAACTCTCATCCAATCAAAACGAATCCACCCTAATGAGTTTGTTGTCGGGTAAGTAATGTAGCTCTTTTCGAATGCCCCGATGGGAAAATTGGAAATTTGATGCCTTCGATCTCATAGGAATATGATATGTCAGTAATGTCATGCAGTCTAAATGAGGAAGAGATTAAAAAGTCAGTGTGGGTTTTGATTGCGTTTAATTCACTACCTATCACGCCCTCTGACGTCCATAGCTGCATGTGTCGACTTGTTGCCATGGTAGGCTTTTTTATCGTCAGTAACTTGGTTACGAAGCAGAAACTTCCTACATTGTATGACATTATATTGTGTACATAGTTTTAACAAATTGTCGACAGGACTACAAATCATGTAGTTTATAGATGAAAGGGTATCTTTGTTTGCAGTTAGCTTGTGTGTGTTCGTCAAATCTTCGCTATGGCACTTTCCAGTGCTGTGCTGTATAGGTACTGTAACGGATCCTATGGTATCTTTTCCAACGCGTAGTGCATTCGCGCAAATTATGAAAATGAAAAAAAACTAATTTCACCTAATTGTCTAAGAAGAAAAAAAGTATTACTCTTTAGTTGATTGCAACTTCATACCCACAAGCGATGTAGGAAGTTCAGGTATCGATTCTTTGAATGATATCTGCGATATTTCAAATAAAGATGTGTATTTTCTACCAATGGTCTCCTCTCCTTTTAAGGCTGAACACTTCAGTCGCAACCCGTGATTACATGACCACTACTGTTTGTCCATAAAACACTGCCTAATGAGATACCGTGTTGACCTTATCAGGGGATAAGGTCAGTCAACATCTCGTCATGTTCTAATGACCAGAAAGAAAGATCACAGATATCATTAAAAGGATCGCTACCTGCACTTCCTGCATCCCACTGTGGTATAACCTCAATCGAATATCGATTAGGAATCGAATGGTGAACCGACTGCGAACTTCATTCGTTTATTATGTTCTCGAATCTCTCTGAAATATCGTTAGGATACTATGGTTAGTCCTTTTTTCCAAATAGGGAGGATCAATAGCATTCTACTTTGCATCACATTCTCCTCAAAAGGCCTGCAGCTGGAACGTTTATTGATATTTTCACTATTTTTGTTTTGTATGTCAATTGTATGTTCTTGTTGTACTCCCCAAAGCATATTAAAACACCTACTGTAATTTTATCTTGCCAGTACAACGTCGATGATGCACTGTTAGTTATTGTTTGCATTTAAATTCTAGTCGGTACCAGAATTCACTTGTTAACGATAACAATGCCGTATAGCTTTGTGGAGAAGAGCAAAAAACTATAGTTGATATCATAAACAAAAATAGTGAAAAAAAACCGCAAAAAATATAGCTACCGGCATTTAAATTTAGCAATTAAACAGAACTAACCAAAGACAAGGTCAGAGTTAGAATGAAAAAGTCGCCATGCTAGTTTATCTCTGTGGTTATCTCTATGTTGAATACGTGACAGATCACATTTAACTAACTGTGTACATTAAGTTTACAATAAACTATAAACAATGATAAAAAACGGTGCATGAATGTGTACTATCGGAGACTTCATTAGGCGCATCATTTTACTCGTAGTAGAATGTTGCTATTGTTGTCATATACCTCATCTGGTTTAAACAATACCCATCATGCACGGTATTGCAGCTGGAGATCAGACTTTGAGTCATCGTTTTCTTGATATTCATGTCCACTCTGTCGCCCACTCTGCAATTTTGATGACGTTTTGTAGGCTCCTATCAATATGGCCGACTTCTCAAATTACGTAAACCTGGATGAGAAGAAATTGCGACTTTTTCCTTTCTAGAGCCCAAATATGGGCGACTGTGACAATTCTGTCGTGATTTTATTCCCAAACTACATGTTGTGTCGTGTGTACCTACTATGAAATGTGTATTTACTTGGCAGTACAGAATTTTAAGAGTACTGTAGCTATATGTTAATGTGCAGACAACATCGTAGGCTTAATCGAAGAACATAGCCGCCAAAAATATAGCTTCTGCTAAAATATGGACATTATATGCTTAATAAGTGTAATAACACAAAACCTAATGTGTCCATCATACCCCCTTGCAATAAAGTTTATAGGCAGACACTATGTTATAAAAGCACGGAAGTGAGCATGTCGGGTACTGTTAAACTGACAGTTAAAATTTGAATATGCCCGATGTTTGCAAGTTACTCAGAGGTCAGCTTTGGTATTGACACTGATACATCTCATATCCAGTGAGAGTAAAATTGGACGATATATCTTGTGAATTAAAAATGCGTAAAGACGCAGACACCAGGGCCCTTAAAATAATACAGTCTGTCTTTACAAACAGTTGCTGCATTTAACAGTTTTCTTTCATTTCAGTCCAATATTACGTCATTACCATGATATTGGTGTCCTTGTCGACAGCCATGACTGTGATTGTTTTGAACTTCTATCACCGTAATCCTGGCTGGCACGAAGTTCCGCCCTGGCTTCACCGGCTCGCCTTCGGTTGGCTGGGAAAAGCACTGTGCATACGGATGGAGCCTACGCCGTTTCTGCAGGAAAAGAGGGAGAACGCGAACTTCAGCGTGAACGCGCACAGGCACAACAAAAAAGAGCGGGAAAGGACTGTGGACACAGTGTCGCTTTTGGCGAGCAAGCGGAAAGCCAAACACAAAAGTGAAGACATACGGCTCGAGAAAGTCTTCACGAACTTTAACGATATCGTCGGGCACAGAAACACCATCGCTGAGAACGGACAGCGCCGCCCGAATCGCATTCACGACAAATACCCGGATGACGGTAGCCTTGATCACCTTCGCCGCTTTGATCAGGTCTATCTGGAAAGCAACAGGCAGCTAGTCAGAATATTGCGCCAGATCTCCTCGCAGCTCGATGAATTGGTCGGACGATACAACGACCAGGTGCTGGAGGAGGAACTCCACAAAGAATGGAAACAGGTCGCAAGGGTTATCGACAGGGCTTTCCTTATCCTTTTCGTGTTCTGCACTTTTTCAACGACCATTGGTCTTGTACTTCAAATGCCGCTGTGATCACTTGGTCCACCATACATGATGAATATATATTAATACGTTTCTTTGAACACGATGCAATTTACATTTCCTTGAGTGACAATATGATTATTCGATCACGAATTTCCAACACAATGTCGGAGGTTTATTTTTGATAACGATAAAGCTAGGTGTTGTCAGATGTGTAAACTCCTGTAATTCTATAGCACGTTGCACTTCATACGATTTGAACTCGTTTTGGATTATTGAATGGGTTTGGAATCATTTTGTTTGACTTTATTCCTATCGGTTGCGAGTATCATTTATATCAGCTCTATATAAGACTTGATAGAATATGCGAGAAGAATAAAAAAATAGCAATTATGTAGATTTCCTATTTGCTTCCAAAGGCAATTATCTGAAATGGTTTAATATCTCGAATCGTCTTACATGCGCATGTATTGCATTTACAGTCCATAAGCGAAGGAGTCGGATTTGTAGCAAAGTGCATTCATGTTATGGGATTACGAAATGAAACGTGATCAGAATAACTTATGATTTTTCAATCTAAACCTTGAAACACCTTTGTCGACCACCGACTCAAGGCTTAAGCGGTTTCGAAGCGTCTACACCTTTACACCTGGCAGTTCCCACTCAAATGAAAACACCACTTCGAATTCTATGAATCGTAAAAATAACCCAAAGATAAAATCGTACTCTTCTGTTGGTAAGTCGAGTTGCATTAACGTTTACTTCATCCTTCACATTTTATAAAAATCCTCTGGCCATATCCTTGCAACATCTTTTGAAACCATGGTTACGTACTTTTCGCCTCCATGTTCTGTGAACTTTCTCCCAACCGCTTCAAATGTTCTTCTTTCCTCTGACTGTTCGGGTCAATAACAGGGTATTTAATGTGCTCTCGAGGGGCGCGAATCAAATTATCAAGGATGTATGTTGTTATTGCAATGTGTGTACCGGAAACTAAATATTTGATCTAATTCTTGGAAAATCGGATATTTTCATTCGGCGTTTTATTTTTTCATCCGGTCTGCTTAAATCTCTGTAATAAGACTTGTAACCGTTTTGTAAAGATGTCGCTTGATCCATTGACTACCTCCAAGACCAATCGGATATTAATTGTGACATATTGCGTGTAAAATGAAGACTCTGGGAACGTTATCATCTCATTCTAAAACATTAAAGGGCCAATCAGCTTAGGAATTACAACGAACCAAGGTTATTTGAGAAGCTCCAGCCTATTGGCCAATCGCGACCAATCAGGAACTTGTATTGACGAATGAGTAAAGACCGACGATCTTCCAACCGTACTCCAACACTTTCAACACCACATAAGCTTATTCAACTTTTATTGCCAAAATGTGGTGATTTACAATATTTTTGTAAAATGAAGACGACTGATAAGATACCACGCTTTTACTGCTGTTTTATGAGACTGAGAATGATGCACAAGAATCTTTACCTTTGTACGTATCAATGGGTCTTTTTGTCCAACACTTGTGGATATAGGTTTAGTAACGCCGAAAGACTGTATCTCAACGCGGTATGCGGCGGAAGTATTCATTCGCCTTTGTTATGCCAAGTTGTCTGTTACAGTGATGTGACAATCTTCGAGCCGCACTACTACTTGAAAAGTGTATTCCAACGCCATCGAAGGTAATCCGATCAGAAGCTGGCGTTGGATGAGATTTGTTGACTTTCCTTTGCCTTCCTTTCAGAGAACAAAACTGCCCACACCAAGTGATATGATATGATATGATATGATATGATATGATATGATATGATATGATATGACCAGTGCCTTTTGCAAATGAAAAAGTGACTCTTCCACAGATAGATATAAGGCTACAAATCACGTGACCAAATTCTGACCAACTGACATGGATTACGGTAATTTTTTCTGTGGACAAACTTTCTGTATATTATTAAATGAAAAAAAAACCAAACAAACTGATGTACACATATATGCGAATGTCCTGTTTGTGCCTGAGTCGAATTTGTAATTTTGCTCCTTGTTTATAGGAAATAAAAAAAATTCAGTCTTAGATGGTGGTATTTCTTGATTTGAAACCTACAGCTAACTTTTTCACATTGAACATTCGTCGCTACATTTTCAGTTACGGTTTACTAATACTGACATGCACCTCCTCCGAGTTCTGCTCAATTCTGAGGTATAGTACTTATTTTTTCTCAGCAAGAGTTTTCTGAACATAGAAAGGCAAAATCTTGTTCATAACGATCCCTTGAGATCTGATCGTTGATAAGATCTCTGTGTCTGCTAACAAAGTGAACATCCAGAGATTGTATCTCGAACCAGACGAACGCCCCGGAGGTATGGCAGCCCTAGATTGATACATGCGGGAGGTGTCATCACTCTAGACTTCAGCAAAGGAGCTACATAACTGAAGTTAGAATGTAAGGTTAGGAAGGGTTCCTTGACACAACAAAGCCGTTTGGGAAAAGGCCAAGTACACGATTGGAACTAATTTGGGATAATTGGATGGTGAAGTAATGTCGATTTCATCTACAAATGTAATCTCGTCTGCTTTTCTTTTTATGTTACTTGTTTTTATGAGTAATTTGCAATATTGCAACATTCAGCTATACGCGTACGGGACCTAACACTTTTGAGAAATTTCAAAAATATGAAAATCCAATTATCCTAAATTTGTTCCAATCCTGTTCAAGACAACTTTTCCAATAGGATAAATCAGGAATAAAACGCAGAATTACAAACTCAGACAAGATTCGGATTCAGCATACCGTATACATGAATGCAGAAATTCCCAAAAGTTCATATATTTCTATAAATACTTTCCTGTACAATAATTGAATGCGTTTGTACCGTTGTGGTAAACTGTTTTGTCATTCTCACTCGATGTCACGGATAATTGTGCATTAAGGTTGACAGTTTTCTTGGGGAAAAAACAACATATGCGTAAGTTCTCGACTATGACAGAATCGACCTACCTTTGACACATACACCATATTTATTTCAGATTTAAACAGTGACAGGGAGTGATGTACAGCTGCGTTGCACTGCAAAGGTAATAGATGCATGCATGAAACGGTTGACCATATGATACCAAGATGAAAATATCATAAATGATTTAAAGTTTCTCCTAAGAAATCCCGAAAAATAAACGATGGATTATTTTTAATGACCGGTAAATTGAAAAATTACAAGACTGCCAACATTGAGTGATACATAGTGTACTCAATTTGATAAAAAGCGAGAACATTGATCTGTTGATAACGCCCAGCAGGTTTGGATTTCACACTAAGCAAATAAAAAGTCGTAAATTATGGGTAACATACTACACAGTTACCTTGCAAATTGGCCAATCTCTAACACATGCATATGGGGCGTGTACGTGAAAATTTTCATGTCATAATTATTTATTATTATCGACATACCAACGAATTATGACCGTATTGCGTCTCCAACCGCAAATATTCATCATATAATAACTGTTTCTAATTTAATTACATCATGAACAAAGATTGAAAAATAAGTACGATTTTTACATTGCTATGAAGAAAATAAAATAATCATTGGTGTCCTATTCAAACTGGTAGCAGAGTTTTGTAAAACACAGGTTACTTATTGAGACACTGTTGCTTCTGTTATAAGTGTTCTTTTCAGTGATTATGAGTAAATTCCTTCTAACACCATTGGAACTAATTTGGGATAATTGGATGGTGAATTAATGTCGATTTAATCTACAAATGTTATCTCATCTACTTTTCTTTTTATATTGCACACTTGTTTTTATGAGTAACTTGCGATATTGCAACATTCAGCTATATGGCACCTAACATTTTTGAGAAATTTGCAAAATATGAACATCCAATTATCCCAAATTAGTTCAATCGTGTTTTCTTTGAAATCGGATACTTCGATCGTGAATTCAACTTGACAATATTAACACATCCGTTCATTCACATATGATGAATACCAAATCAACTTTGACTGGGGCAGAGTCGACCGACATTTGATACAATTACTTAGTTTATTTCAGATTTAAACAGCCAGGGAAGTAACGGACGTACACCTGCGTTGCACTGCAATTATACTTTACCAAGATAACACTTTGGTGCATAACGTGTACCTGAATTAACAATCAAGTTGATCAGAGAGAATATGTTTTATTCTGTCTATAGCTTCGATATACCCGCCATTTTTTACTTCGTCCTCATTAACTTCATCTTTCTTACTGGAGTGAGCCTAAGGGAGCGTTCAGTTTTTACGGCGGGGGGGGGGGCCGGCAAAATCTTGTCGCCGGTGTTCAAAAAAATATAGACCCCCCCCCTGCATTTTTCGTGAAAAAAAGATGACCCCCCCTTTGTCAGACGAAAAAAATGATGACCCCCCCCCCCCCCCGCTTAAAAATAACTAAAACCCATACGTCAAATTTACCCGCATGGTTTGGATTTGAACTCCAGTACGCCGCGCACTTTATTCGTGTAGCAGAGATGCCAGTGCACAAACTTCTCAGCCACATCCATTGAAACGTCTGTTAATTAGGACAACTGTAAGGCAATTTTAACTTCATTTCAATAGACAACTCATGTCCATGGACATTGTATAAAGTGAACTTTATTGGAGTGGTTCGCCAAAGGCAGCCCTCCGGTTAAGAGGGTCATGGGCCATTACGTAAAGTCAACTTTATTCTAGTGGGCCACCGGTACCACCGGTAAAGAGGGTCGATCATGGCTATTGCATAAAGTAGACTTTACTGGACAGGGCTGCTGAAGGCGCACGGCCATTAAGATTGCCGTGGGGTATTACATAAAGTCAAATTATTGGAGTAAAGAGGGTCGATCATGGCCATTGCATGAAGTAAACCTAATTGGAGTGGGCCGCCAAAGGCGTCTGCCTGTTAAGAGGGTCATGGGTAATACATAATGTATATTTATTGTAGTGGGCCGCCGAAGGCGGCTTGCCGGTAAAGAGGGTCAATCATGGCCATTGCATGAAGTAAACCTGAGTGGGCCGCCAAAGGCGTCTGCCCGTTAAGAGGGTCATGGGTAATACATAATGTATATTTATTGTAGTGGGCCGCCGAAGGCGGCCGCCGGTAAAGAGGGTCGATCATGGCAATGGCATAAAGTGAACTTTATTGTTGGTATTATGTTTTTGAAAATGTGGTGACCCCCCCTTTCTTACCAGTGAAAAAAGCGATGACCCCCCCTTTGCGGATTCCAAAATTTTGATGACCCCCCCCCTGGATTTTGCCGGTCCCCCCCCCGGCCGTAAAAACTGAACGGTACCTAAAAGCTGAAAGGAGCCACCCGCCAGTGAATTCTTGATATAACTGTATTAACCAGGTGGTGTGCGCCCTCTACGGCTAAAGTTATAATCTCTTTCAGGGCACGACTTTTTATCGAATTTGCCACGGTGGCACAAGTGTAAAGTGTTTACTGAACTAACTGCTTCTATAGCTATAGCTGAAAGACTGTCGTACTCAACATGTGTGAGACTAAAAGATACGAGACAAACGATGACAAGTACATCACAAGGACGATTCCTTGACGATATCACTCTAGCATGTCCAGATTTCATGAAACATTATTACCACGGTCTTACTGTCAGAATATAGTGTGTCTTCAACAAACGCCTTCATGAAAAGACAGCCTGGAATGTGGAAATTCACCAAAAGAGAACAGAAATGTAATGGCTGTCAGCTGTAATGGAACAGGTAAGAAATGGCAGAATACACTGTAATACTGAATATTAAACCAATGTGTAGACTCAACAAACTGATACACAGAGTCTTGTTTGTTTGTGTGGTTTATTCGGGGTTAGGAATCGGGTTTAAGTGGGGAGAACTTGTATCTTTTAGATGTTTATATCGAAACGGTAAAACAATAATTATTGTAGAGCAAATTTCACCATTGTACTTGACCATGATGTGGCAATAAATAAATAGAATTCAATGATAACCAGTAAGACAACGGACTTGTAAAGACAGAAGAGATGCAAGGAATATTTAGGATTTTTCATTCCCATGCCAGCTTTGTTCAAAAATCATGATATTTCATATCTGAAAAATGGTTCCAGATGGAGTTTATCATGGAGGAAATCTTTATATATCTTTATAGCATCTGACAATGGGTTTAAAGGGTCAGCAACTGTAACCTTTGGTGATTTTTCAACATTTTGTTTGTGTGTGAACTGTAAGTTCTTGTTTCCCTCCTCAAAGCATATTGAAACACTAGCTATTTAGCTTGCCAACACATCATCCTTACGTGTGAAGTGCAGTGTAACAGTTATTGTTTACATTTGAATTTTAGTCCGGACCAGAATTCACTTGTCGACAATAATGATCAATGCAGTCCATGCATGTACAGACTCGGTGGATAAGCTGAACACTCTGTATCTCATAATGCTTTGCAGAGAAGAACAAGAAACTGTGATATTGACATTTAAAACAAAAGTAGTGAAACAAAATCATTACAAGTTATGGTTACTGGCTCTTAAATATGCCATGCTAATGCAGTCATAGTTTGAAATGATGGTTGTATTTCCTGCATGGTAGTAAAACAATGGTATGATTGAACCTGGCATGTCGAACAGTGAGTGTTTATCCATCCTTGTCAATGACAACTTTCACTTACAAAATTTGTTTTCAGTGCAGCTTTGCTCACAACTCTACATACATGTATGTGATGTGTATTTTCAAGCAGATTGAAGATATAATTTATACTGTTTAATGAAGTTTTCAGCATGTGGGTATAAATGATTATAACTTTGTATACTATAATACTGCCAACTGAGACAAGAAGAACATACCTGCCTTATAAGGACAACTTGTGATGTGGAAAGTCATTTATTTATCACATGTATTTGCACAAGTTCAAAGAATATACAGGTCACTAATTTGGGAACCCAGGTGACATTTTTGTTGCACAATAGGTGACTGCATTGCTATGCTGAGGGGAATATCGGAAAAATGACTGGAAACCCTGAAAACATCTAGCTTATAACCCTCAACAAAAACAAAAACACAGTTACAACTGTAGCACTGAACCTGTTCAACCCAATTGCTTGTAAAGAGGTCCAAAACTGCCATCGATAACAATGGCTTTGGACCAAACCAAAGTGGTGAAAAGGTACAATTGAAATAATATTCTGACATCCTAATAGTATTTATTTCAAATTTACATTTTTACTATTGACATCAATGATACAATCCTATTTCTAAATTTCAGACACTTTATTCACTTGAAAAAAACCACTATCTATACTTATATACACTAATTAATGCAAGTATTAGAGAGATAATCAAGATATTACAGTTTTCTCTCACAAAAATACATTTTTTCATTGATTTATAATATAATGCAGCTTAAACTTAGCTCTTAGAGTTTAATAAATTTGTAATGATATGTTGAAAATAGCACTTTGTAGATATATTTAATGTGACATGAGCAGGAATGAAATTCACTTTCATTCTCGTGAAATCATTGCTACTGCCTACACTATTGTACATATCATGACCAACAAAAATTCACCAATCAAGACAAAACAAGAGTTAAAGTTAGCTGCAGATTGAGAGTACACTACTAATGGTTACTGGTGTGTTTTTTTCTACTAACCGGGACATGACAGAGATAGAATTTGAATGAGAGCAATTGAAAGAAACAAGTCAGCCATTACGAAGACATATCTTTGTATTTTGACTTTGAGTATGAGGTATGGTGAGGAAGATTTTGGTAACATTTAGCTGCTTGCTGGCTACACTACAGAAACGGCAAAGATTAAAATTTACTGACAGAATCTGAAACCACAGACCTGAAGTGAGATCTAAGGGCGCATACTGAAACCAACAATCATGAAATGATTGGGTACGATTTTACATCACGCTCCCCAAGATAACAAAGGCTGAAGGATTACTTTTCTGTTTTGCAGAAAAACTGTAAATCAACTTCCCTTTTAAATAAAGGGGTAAAATAATTCATTTCTGTATATTGGATGAAATTTGGCATATTTTTGCTTCTATGTAATTGCACATTAAAAAAAATCTCATTTTAAGATATTACACTAATATTTCGATACTCAGCTGTCTATGAACACCACCATAATAAAAAGAAATGGTCTCTTTTGGTGACTTAAAAACAACACATGGTTGATAATGATGCCCAAAGGTCAAGAGGTTAATATGAAATGAGTCATACAGAGCCGTGACACCCCTGGAAATTCGGTCTTACATGGGGGAAAAGTACAAAATGTTCTGATATATGCCGTACAGACCATTTTCAAATAATTCATAAATAGTGGTACCACGCAGAAAAAGGGATTAGGAAGATCCTACATCTCTTGCAACAGAGGGGTATCAGATCGTCATACTCAAATTATCATACTGTGCACCACTACAAAGAGATGTTGTGGAGGTGCCCTAAATCTGGATGCGTTGTCAATACTGTCTCTGAGTAATCACAAATTATCAGTTTTAATTTCAGATATTTCATATAACTCATTTTAAAACTCTGACTAATTTCTGCTAGACAGAGTTGCTCATACTAGTCTTTGCATTGTGCATAGATGTGCGTTTTTGTCCAGTTGGCTACCGAGGCCACGAGCAACCTGCTCTAATGCAATGAGCATCTAATGCACCTCTTGAATATTTGAAACTCTGCATTTTCTAACTATGACTTTGAATGATATTAATCAAATAGATAAATATATATATTCATTGATTTGCACATATACCGGTATATCACTGTGGTTGAAAATACATTTGTGGTGATGGCCAAAATAGAGCCCTGTGGTCAACTAATAAAAACAATGATTGCTGTGCTAAATAAAAAAACCGGTATCAAGTAATGAAATAAAATTGCAGAGATGTTACAGAGTATTTCATAACAAATCTTTAAATTGATGAGAGGAGACAAACAACAACTTGTAGCCAATTTGATACAAAACGCATGTGAAGATGCACACATTATCTAAATTTCTTTTCCTCCTAGGCAAACAGCGATGGGTAGTACAACATTACCTATGCCGTACCGTGTAAATACACACAATACTGAGATTGAAATAAAATTACAAACATTGCCTGCTTGGCCCAATCAATAAATATGTAAAAAGAACAACTGTATTTGATGTGCTGTTCAAAATTGATATTTAAATAACAGAAAATGGATGCAAGTCTTTTGTATGTTTGTTTATTTGGTTTTTGTTTTCTCAACCTAATGTCTGCATGTACTTGAATCACAGAAGTTGTAGTATGCATCGAACAAATGCAAATGAGGCTATAATCACCACGTAGTCATGATATTTACAGCCCAATTTACATATACTTTACCTGATCTCATTTTTGATGAAAGCTCCAGCAAATTGATAAATTCATGTAGAACCAATTCATAAACTTCATTGACTTGACTTTGGAAATGCTTCACAACTGAGCATTCCCTGTCTCTTTGAATTTTAATTTAGATAAAAAAAGGCAAAAACATTTGGGTCCCTGAATAAAAAGGGGAAGGGACAGTTCAAAGGTCAAATTCAAATTTTCACTGACCTCTGCATGAACTTTAATACACTGTTCTCATGTGGCAGTATGCAATAAAACTGTGCTTTGCTGCATCAAAGCTTGACCTTTCACTGATGTTTTTTTTCTTTCATAGCAAATGAATGAGGTAAAATAATTTACTTGAAATCTTTGGTAGTCTCCTTCATACAGTATCATGTATATCAAGTGGTTGGTATTTTTTAAAATGACACAAAAAAGCTCAGAGGGACCATGACTAAAAAAATCAGACAATTTTGCATGTGTCAAAGGGCCAGAAGTTGAAATCTTGATGATTTCTTTTACTGCTTTTGTTTTTAATGTCAACTACAGTTTTCTTGTTCTACTCCACAAAGCACATCAAGATACCCAGTATTCAGCTTGTAAACAAAGCATGTACACTTAAAGTGCAATTTATTGTTGACGATTGAATTCAGGTCTGTACTAGAGTTCAAATGTAAACAATAAGTGCATTTTACACATACAGATGCTGTGCTGACAAGCTGAAGTCTTCACAATGCTTTGAGGAGTGTAGAACAAGAACTAGCAACTGACATGCAAAACAAACTTTTGCGAAAAACATCAAAAGTTACAGTTACTGTCCCTTTGAGACGGAAGTACAAAATATGAAGTAAGGTCATCTATAAAAACACAAAAAAGTGGGGTGAAATGGGAAAAAAATCATCTTTTTCTTCATTTTACCCTTTTACCCCACTTTCCTACGTAAGAATCTACCCGCTTCATTGAAAACAATAGGGTTATACCACTTCTACAGAAAAAATAGGGTTACACTACTTCTACAATGTTCAACAGGGGTCAGTAGCCCGATCTTCCTGGAAGCAGGTTGTTTGCCTCTTCAGCATCAATGACGTCTCTCCTTTTCCAAGTGCTATTACACACTACGTAGCCAACCAGCAGAGCAAACAGCACTAGTAAAACGCCAGCAGTGTTAGCTATTATGGCAGTCGTGGGTAAATTGTGGTACTTTTCGTCACTGTAATAAAGAGATATAGAGAAAAAAATATTATTATTAAAATACAATATTTCAGGCCAAAAACAATTTTAAAAAAAAGACTTAAAATTGATAAAATGTTCAACAGACAGTCACCTGCTTATATATTGAAAATAGTGTGACACAATTGATAGGTTAGAAAAGTTGCTGGAGGAAGTACAGGGGAGAGGGGTGAGCTCGGACTCCCCGTTGTGAGACACGATAAAATGAGCGCAACCACAAAAGTTTTTTACTGGTGGAACACACTAAATAGATGCCACTCTTTATGTTACATTGAAGATTTGGCTAGACACAGATGTAGGGCCTGCATTTCTTGTACTTGAAAATTGCTTCTGGCAACATACAGCATTGCAACTGGTATAAACTGGAAAAATGAGTACTGAAATGTTTCTATGTGGATGGTGGTGCCAGTGTAATGGGAAGAAATGTTCCCAGCACAATCAATATCTCTAAAACAACCTGTTAAGTCTTACCCAGGACAATTACATATGTAACTTTGCAGGCAAAAAAGTGGCAATCAGCCAGGGGTTATTTCCATTACCGCTGGCAAAATAGTTTATTCCTTATTGTCATCAAAAATATTCTTATATATGGGCCTTTTCAATAATATTTTCATTGTGCTGTAATTCATAAACAAGAAAATACTATGGTATCTTTTCAAGTGAAATTATTAATTCCTCTATGCTACAGAAGAATTCTGCATCAATCAGCTTTTGTTACACCATAGATGCTAGAAAACTAGAGTCTATGGCTACATGTACACAAAAGTACAAACTGAATGTTGTTTGCTTTGAGTGATGTGGTAGTATCAATGGCTTACTTTTGATGGCAGTTAACCCCTTGACTACCTATGGCGCCGGATATATCCGGCGCCATATTGAATTACCATATACCTTGAGTGCCGGAAATATCCGGCACAGTTAAATAGGCATATTTCCTTCGTTTTTGTCGCTAAAAATCCCGTAATTTCGGCGTCGGCACGCAGCATGACTAAGATTGATGTATTCCGATCTGGCGTGACTGTGATTGCGCCCCCGTACGTCCGAGTATGGCCAAAATCCGGAAGCAAATGTCGTGACCCATGACCTCGACCCAGAAAGGTCAGGCTGATCACAGAAGCATTGCGCTGGTTATTTACAGTTTTCAGAAGTATGGACGATCGTGAAGATGTTTATGGTTTATTTTTTTTATTGAAATGAAATGTTTATTTATTGAAAACAAATGATTTATATGTAAATATGTTCTATTAACAGCAATATTCGTGAATGAAACTAGAGGAAATACAATTTTTTAGGCCCTAAGCCAGTGAAATTTTATAGCAGCCATATTATCGGTATGACTGGTCACATGACTGGTCATGTGTTTGGTCATGTGATATGTTGTTACCTAAAATGTATTTTTAAATATTGTAAATTATTTTTTGATAAATCATAACCATTTTAGATGCATGTTTCTGCAAGGAAGACATAAAGCAGGTGTTCACAAATATAAATGTATTGATTTTCAAATACAGAATCATGTCAGATGCTGATGTTTGTGGTTCATTTACTCTGCCTTTTGTGAGAAAAATCTTAAATAGGTACATCTATTAATAAAGTTAAGGGTAGTTATTATTATATATATGTAAAGACAATGCCATGAAAATTGGAACTGTATTCAAATTTGCATCATTTTATGGATTCAAAACACGTCCTGATGCTTCAAATATTCATATTCTTTGCCAACTCTGGTCACTTGATGTGTCATGTGATCAGTCACATGACCTGGAAATACAAAATTTATGTATGAAAAAGTGGGAAATTTCATGCTGATTCAGAAAATATATGGTTTATTGGTACTTACTTAATTTTTACTCTAAGCAGTGTTCATGCAATGACCACACCCAAGATTTTACCAATATTTACATAAGGGGCCTGGTATATAGGAATACATTAGCCTTGGTAGTCAAGGGGTTAATGTGTGTGTTTGACTGATAAAAAAACATCTGTGGTTGCGTTTATTTTATTGTGTTACACAACAGAGAGGCCAAGCTCATTCCGCCTTCCCTGTAGCACTTGCGCATGCAACACTAAATCTATTACTAGCTTTGAGATGTCTCTTTACGGTTTATCTCCAAACAAAATCAGAAATATGAACCACATTTAGTCTTCCATGGAAATAAATAAAACAGGGCATTTAAAGTTTCGGGACAGCAAACTCCATTCTGATAATGACTTATGCTGTGTGAAATAAGTATCAACTGTTATCTCTCATTAATGATTGTATCAGAAGATTGACCAGAAGAATACTTTAACTCTTTCACCATGATTTGGCCCAAGCCCGTTGTTATCAATGGTGATTATGGATCTTTTTCAAGTAAATTGGGGTCAAACAGGTTAAGTTTTGAACCCTGAACCCTGGTGACCTATGACATTATGCAAGTATTTTCATCAGAGCAAAGTGCTATTAACCATTAGGAGAATAAAAAAGATTTGGATATCTGTAAAAATGCTGATTATTTTAAATATTAGATCTAAATTAGAGCCTTGTGGTTTTCTTATGATCAGGTTTTAACATCTGCTGTAAAATTACATATTCCATCTATATTTTGATGAAAAACAAAAGATGACAATGTGTCTATCATCCTCTACCAAAATTTGGGCTTAAACTCTAAGTTTGCATAACAATACAGTTTTAAGATAACATTTTACATGTAGATCACAGCTTTTTGAGTTACAAAAACAATAATTAATCATTATTCTGATTTCAAATATTGGTTTACAGTGTATTTTTAGAGAAGGAAAACTCTGGTCATTTCATTTAGACACTTGGTAAGGGATGGACCATTATATTTTTAGAAGGGTCATCAAAAATTGGGAAAAATGCCTCTAATAAGGGCAAAAACTACTTAAACATTTTTTGCAGCCATGTAAATATTCACATGGAGTTTGCCAAATGACCCCCAAAAGTGGTAAATTTTGGAAGTGGAATGAATGCTGTACAAAATCAATTTGTTAAAATTTTGCAAGTCAAGAAAGAAATGCTTGTAAGCATCCTGACAACCCCTTCCAAGATCTATATTGTTTGTTATTTCTGATTGACCAGTTTTCATCTCATGATATTTAAACATGGGGCCCGGGGGCACCGACGTCCTTTGTACCTCCTTACTGTTTATTAATTGCCATAAATGTGAAATTTGGCAAAATGTCAAATTGTTTTGACATAAATGAAAGTTATTTGAACTGGTTGGTTACCGCTCCAGCATAAGTCCAAGTGTGGATTGTAAGTATCAACAACCTTGATATGAACCATTGACTAAAAAACATTTGCTTGTTACACTCACCACACTTGTACTTAGTATTTGGAGTGTACACCTATCTACAATACAATGATAAAAAGTTTGGACTCTGTAGGTCAACAGTGCATCTTTAATGTATGAGACTAAATAAGCTTACCCCTCAAGTATGTATAGGCCAATAACAATATTTAATTTTGAATTATGTAGTGCAGGAAAGGACATACAATCAGGGTTAGCGGTAGGATTTTCAAGTTAGTAGCCACACTTACTCAGTGTGGCTAATTTGGTCCTAATTTTATTAGCCACACGCAACTTTCATTAGCCACACAGTAGACATGATGTTTAAGTAAACTAATTAAAACATTTGTAAAAACACATTCAGAGACACACATGACCTTATAAACATTTTTCAAGAACAGACAAATCATCATTATGTGATTTGGGAAAATTGTTTGAACTCAGACCAAAATAAAAATGAAAAAGAGTAAAATATTGATGAACATGTTACATCCTCATCTATATATACTCTTTTGTTGTTGATTTGCAAAACCTGTATTGCACTTTATGATCAAGATCCCCAATGGGGATAGGATTTCAATAAAGGCTTACTTCACTTTACTTTATGTGCTCCTACCCTGGTTAAACCCCGATACAGAAAGGTGATGAGCGTATAATAGATCATTACAGTTAATAAAATTACTTTTCCGATCAGAAAAACTATTCAAAAGGTGTTACAACAATGGGACATTGAAGTTCCCGCGACAGCATCGCTAGGAAAATGGCACGTTTTGCCAGTACCTTCATGAATCTGTGTCCCTCCGTACCCCCGTTACCTAAATAGAATAGTCCCACTCCGCACGTCCGCCATTGTTTATTCTCACTCAAGGCCACGATGAGACGTTGGTTTTCCTTCTCTAAATATGCAATTTCATTTGTTTGACGCTATTATCAGTTCATCAGTGAAGAGTTTTTACCGATGACTATTACAACTTTCACTGCTACGTCGTTGTTTTCACAAGATGTAGACCGTTTGATATTGCAATGTCGACTTGCTTTTATCACAGGCTCTAGAGTCAATGCAGGCGAACCGCTAGCCGCAACTGATACAATAAACATAGGGCCAAAGTCCCTGAAGCTACTATAGACATGGATACAAAATTAAGTATATCCTGACTGTATGAAATTATCTCACTAAGGTCATCCTAGGGACCTGTAAACCAAATATTAAAGCTGTCTGACCAGCAGTTTAGAAAAAAACAAGTGACCCAACAGTTGACAGAGCTCTGCTGTGTTATGTAGAGAATAACCTTTTGTGACACATGTATTGATGAAGAAGGTGGATATCTTTGATAGCTCATTTCAGGATGGCCTGACCAAAAATGGAATAAAAAATTCCGTAAAAATACAGATTTGCATATTTCACAATTTGAACAAATCTAAGTTGGGTTATCCCTAGGGACCTGTATACCAAATAACAAAGCTGTCTGACCAGTGGTTATGAAGAAGAAGATTTTTTACCAAAAACGCCTTTTTTGGTGCTAATTTGCATATTTTCAACAATATCAAAAATTAATAAAAAGAGTTTCTCAAAATCATATACTTTATCCACACAACAAATATCAAATCAGTAAGTACTGCAGTTCTCAAGATATATGGTTGGACGGACGCCTCACAAACGGACATACATACATACATACATACATACATACATCCTGACAGTGCACGCCGGACAGATACCAATCCCAATAGCTTCTATAGACTATATTAGTCTATAGTAGCTAATAAACAAGAGTTAATTACATTCTAATTAAAGTAAACAAGACTTGCTTAAATCAAGATTTTCATCATGAAAAAACAGCATATCTGTCAGGTTATAAAGAATCTTAAGCTGGTTATCTTTTTATCAGTATTTTCATCCTATTAACCAAGAACATTTTAACTTTCAAATGAACATTGTAAGTAAGTTCTGTTGAATAAGTTGAAACTCTACGTACTCAGAGAAAGCACACTGAAGAGACAAATGTTTGAAACTTAAGTTCAAGGTCATCAAAAGCATCATGTAACACTTTCATTGCACTGTTTACACAGCTTGCATAATTGCTATAAATAGCACATGAGGAATCTTACAGCCCAGCTTTACCATAAAAACCCTATCACTTTGACCACTCTTTTAATTGACCACTCTATTTTTTTCCTCAAAAAGTAATTTTATTTTATCCTTACCAAGTCAACCATAAATGGAAATTAGAACTTTCTCTATCTCTATTTATTTGACCACCCTATCATGACAAACTGTTTTGAGCAATTTCTTTTAGATAACATACAGGGCACAATAAATGACGGTTCAGAATATGTCAAAGTTGGGATTCAGGAAAGTTGCCTTTACATGTTTTAATCCTCCAAGATGGTAAGCATTTCACTATGAACTGTCAAAAAAAGTTGAACTTTCTGATAATTCTACACTAAAATTATTTTGTCTTTGATGATTTCCTAATTAATTCAATTATTTAAAATCATATTAATTATTTTTTTCTGGGTGAATTGATAGGGTTTATACAGTACAAGAATTACATACAATGTAAGTCAAATTTTGATCAAAAATGACCAAAAAAAATCCTTAAAAATACAGATTTGCATATTTCATCACAATTTGAACAAATCTAAGTTGGGTTGTCCCTAGGGACCTGTATACCAAATAACAAAGCTGTCTGACCGGCGGTTATGAAGAAGAAGATTTTTTACCAAAAACGCCTTTTTTGGCATTAATTTGCCTATTTTCAACAATATCAAAAAATTAAAAAAAATAGTTTCTCAAAATCATATTTTTCATCTACACAACAAATATCAAATCAGTCAGTACTGCGGTTCTCAAGATATTTGAGTGGACGGACGCCTCACAAACGGACATACATACATACATACATACATACATACATGCAGACTGACGACGGACGCCGGACGGATACCCATCCCAATAGCTTCTATAGACTATAGTCTATAGTAGCTAAAAATGAAGGTGAGCAACAGCGGAAGCCATGCACGGAGATCGAGTAAATTTCAACAGACGGTTTCGCCCTCTTTTATCTCAAACACAACTTGTTTATTGGGGTCGATCGATGCTTCAGTTCATCAACTTCATGAATACTCACACCAATATCCAAAATCTCTCTGTTAAGTCCATGAAAAAGCTGTGTTTTCGGAGCAGTGTCAGCTAGGAAACGCTATAATCATACATGACCCGCACTGACCTATCACGAAATGTTCTGATTGATTGTTGCTTTTAAGGGAATACGTCATCCGTTTCAGGGGGTGCTACACTCGAGAGATTTAGGTAACGTAATTACGTTCGATCAGTATCCGTAACGTCCTTGTCATGCAGTGTGCGAAACTCATGCAAATCTCTACTGGCCAAGCGGGCAAGCAACTTTAAAAAATCACTGGCCCTGAAGGAAATCAACTGGTTCGTTATCAGGTCAAATCCAAATATAGTGAAGATTTTTTACCCGCGCTCAGTATAGGGGCCCAGAACATGGGATTGAAAAATGAATAAAGGACACCACTTCAAAATCCTAACATCAAACTGTTTTTTATGCCTTTTAATTCTTTTATTCTTTTTTAATTCTTCAAATGAAGATGACTATCAAAACCGAAAGTTGGGGCAACTGATCTCAGTGTTAAAAAATCATAAAATCAGTGAAAGGTTAAGCACTAACACATAAACGTTTTCATTTCCTAAAATAGCCTTTCCACGACAAATATTTCTAACATTGAGAAAAAGAGCACAAGCGTGGGCTTGAAAGACGTCCCAACACGGAAATGCTAAGCATCCAGAACTCCGATCAGGGATGGGTAAGGTTTGGCAGCACAAACACCGGATCACACACAAATTGAGTCAATAACACATGACTTTTCAAAAAACGATTCTGACTTCTCCCTTTTGAGGGACTCATCATCAAATTCAATGAAGGGAATACAAAAAATAGGGTAACTGATAAAGAGAAATAATACTGAAATGTCTAAACCCACGTTAAAAGACAAATCACAAATTTAAAATGTGAGCGTGATTTTTACAGTGACCAAGGCAAATGGCCATCAAGTCAATGAAAACGGTACTTTGCACGATGTTTAAATATCGGACATTACTTTCTAGTATCGAAGTTTGACGTCCGTCATATATCCGTCATCGTAACGATCTATACTATCTGGTCTAAAATCGATACTAGACAATACAAGAATGACTTGCCTCTTGTCGCTGCACGCCGGGTTTGAGGAATTGCCCGTATTTTACCCCAAGCCGATAGATATCGGCGATTTTGAGGACTCTTTATAGTAAACAATACTAGGCAATTCTGGAATGACTTGCCTTGCGTCTCGACACGCGGGATCTGTGAAATCACAGATATTTACTCGATATTTATCGGCGATTGGGACCCCAATATCGTCACCAGAATGACTCACCTCGTGTCTCGGGCACGTGTGGTGTATGTAAAATCACCGATGTTTATCGGCGATTTCGGGACAAACGTCCGACTCTTTATGTCGGAGATTTGCCACCTCACAGATCTTGCCAAGCCCGACTTCATCATTTCGGCTCTAACTTCGATACTATACTTGTTAAATAGGGGGTAAATAATCGATGTATATCTTGGAGATCAAAACCTTACAGATTTTGCCCCGCGGTCTAGCCAAGCCCGATTTCAGTAGTCTGACTATAACTTAAATTAGGCCTATACGATACTAGACTTGTCTAAAAGGTGGGTAAATATCCAATATATATGGGGGTTTCACCATCTTACAAATCTGACCATGTTTTTGTCAAGGGTCTATGATCAGACCAAACAATTCTAATTTCGATACTGTGTTGTCCAGTAGCTGCATATATCCGATATCATATAAAAGTCCAATGTTGAAGTGTCATCGAAATCCAGTTGACCTCGACACATGCAACTCGATCGATACGCTAAACTATTATTCTTCTATGATCACGACGAGATCTCCACCCTAACACATGTAAGGTCTTTCGCTCTGATGCAGTACCGTATCTTTGAATAATTTTGTCAGGTATTTAGCTTAGCAAAACATTCTGGTAAACTTCTGGACAATAGGAAAGGAACAGCACCGGGACATCTTTCAAGAGTTACTGGTACGTCGGGCATGGAAACTGTTGGTCTCCGGCCATCGGGTTAGCGTGAATTCGCCACGCTGTTTTCATGTGATAACCAGACGTTGCGTGCGTGTGGAGCAGTAGTTTGTAACGTCGAATGACACTTTACACGTAGTCATAATTACTAATAGTGTTTTTTTTTCAGATTTTCTAATGATTTCCGCGAATAGTGACAAGCAATCTTGTAGAGTATCACTGTAAATTGCCAATTATCTTTGAGGCCAAAAAAAAAGAAAAGGAATTGTGCAGTTCAGATATAAATAATTTTATCTAAGAGAATAAAGTAGTCCTCGCGTAGAGAATATAATGTTTCTTAGAGCTTGCACGAATTTTGCTAAAGCTTGTTTCACATATGTACAACACATGATCAAAACGAGAACAAAATACTATAGCAGGAGCCTGTACAATATGTGCTTCCCCTCCCATTTGCACTAGGTGCAAACCCCCTGTCAGGTACGGCAACAAGTCAGGAATGTTGAAGAAAATTTTATTCAAAGTAAGATAAGAAGTGAGAACATTAATGAGGAAAACTGTAAATCTTACTTACCAGTATGAAAACGTTGCCATAGCGAAGCTTGTGGTGCGGACAAGTGAAAGTTAACCGATATTTTGAATTTCCGTTCGTAAAGTCGTTATCCAATCACAAGCTTCCGCTTGTGGGTCATGACCATTGACCCCAGTCAGTGCGGGTCATGTATGATTATAGCGTTTCCTAGCTGACACTGCTCCGAAAACACAGCTTTTTCATGGACTTAACAGAGAGATTTTGGATATTGGTGTGAGTATTCATGAAGTTGATGAACTGGAGCATCGATCGACCCCAATAAGCAAGTTGTGTTTGAGATAAAAGAAGGCAAAACCGTGTGTTGAAATTTACTCGATCTCCGTGCATGGCTTCCGCTGTTGCTCGCCTTTTTGATTTTTATTGTATCAGTGGCGGCTAGCGGTTCGCCTGCATTGACTCTAGAGCCTGTGGCTTTTATCATGTGCAGTCAATGCACATGCCATGCCAGCTGGTTTTATGGTTCACACAATGCTGTCGATCGACAGCATACACGACGTCTTTGTTTCACGTTTACTTTTCACAAGTTATGATTAATGTGGAAATTTCACTAAAAATATCGCTGATCCAGGGATTTTGTAATCAGTTTGATTTGATACTGCGATATGAAATATTGTGTCAATAAAGCTCAGAATTGTCGCTGAGTTTTGCTGCTTTTGGCTATGGTTGTCTATCTCAGCACTACCTCCATGATCTCAGTATCAGCGTGATCGGAAGGCCAGTTCATGGAGATCGCGAGAATGTAATTGTAATATTTTGTCTTCCTTTACAATTTCAAGTAAGCGCTTTAAATAAAGAATTTTTTATTTTGTCTTTAGCATATATTTGGACTGCTTAGTTTTATCAATTTCGACGAAATCAGCTGTCGCCACGCTTTTGAGATCGTGGCGATTGCCGATGGGTTTTGTTCGCCACAAACAAGCATAGTGATGTTGACAACTACATGCATGCCAGTGCACGATTTCAAAGTAGCCAGGAGGAAATTCTAATGGTCTTTTAGTGGAAATATAGGTATTAAACGACAGTGAAACAAACAACATTAGTTATCGTGACCTTGCTAAAGTGCAATCTCGGATCATGTATGATCTGATGATCATGCCAAATTACCATGTCGGATTATGCCGTGATTCTGAAGTGCGCGTACTTCCTTAGTAAATCGGTCAACATAAAACTTTAAAAGCACACACTTTAGCGATCGAAGTAAAAAATGATGTCAAAATCAATGCACAACTGTCGAAATTACCCAAAATAAGCAACAGAAAACTAAAAGGAATCGCTGTGTCGAAAGGACAGTACGTTAACATAAAAAGACGCCAGTTTGTTATGACATGGAGGCCGGAGGTAGAAGGACAGAGCATTCCCTCGCTCTCACCCAGCTATGTACGGGCCGCCGGTTGGGTTGCCTCGCTAGTATTAAAAGCAATGGATTCGCCGGTACTGGGGAGTACCGAGTACGGAGCCTCGGAGGCCATCATTCTTCAGTCTATCGAAGGAGCGTTTCGTGCCAAAAAATACATGACAGCAATCAAATATACGCTAAAACCTTTAAAACGTCAAAATTCGCAACTGACCGAGAAACATGAAGGCCTCGGGTTTTTTTTTCAAAGTCCTCGAAAAACAACGCTAACTTGTTATGTGCGCATGCGCATATTAAGGGGAGACCCATTTGATTTCGGGGGGGGGGGGTATGCAGGAAGTGGGTATGGGAACTTTTTTTTGTTAGAGAGACAGCATTTTTTGATTTCTACAGTCAGACCTGCATCAATTTTTTTTTCAAATGGAGTAGCAGTGCAATTTTTCAAATTTAAGCCAGTGTTTCACATATCACAGGATGTTTTTATTTATTCATTTACATTCCAACAAATGACAAACAAAATGGAAAGTCTATTATATATACAACTTTAAATTATAGAACACTTTTTTAGCAAATCAACTGTGATCAGTACTATACCTGCTTTTCTTTAAAACAGTCAATTCCTTTTATGTTCTCAGGGGAGATGTTATCTTTTGTGGTCAGAGAAACAAGGCTCACACATTGTATTTCATTATATTTGTTGTTCCTCAATTTTCATTGTCAACTTGTAATCTTTCTAACATAAACATATTTATATTGAGAGAATAATGTATTGTTTTAACACTAGTTTATTGACTCCTATCTTGTGTTTTAAATTTTCACGATTTACAGAAGTCAAATAGTCCCATCTAGATATTGCCTATACCATTGAGATATTGCAACAGAAATCCTGAAACATGATTTCTTGGGTCAGAAAAGGGAAGAAAAACATCGAGTGCACCGAGGTGTAAAGTAGTGAATGCTTATATCATAAGTGCTGGAAGAAAACACATAAGAATTACTTGTGGTAAAAACATTTGCGTGCCTTTGGCAGCATGCCAGCAAAGAATACATGAGAATGAGTTTCCAAAATTTTGCTCATTTCAACAGCATTGTGACAATTCCTTTTTTATTTCTGTCTGTTATGAGAATATTTTTTTCTCAAGCCATTACAGGCTTAATTTTTTTCTTTTATTTCACCTGGTGACAATTTTTTTTCCTCGAAATCCTCTATACCCCCCAGAAATCAAGTGGTTCTCCCCTAAGTGAGCCCCTGACCTATACGGGCCAGTGGATTACTTCCTCAGTAGAACTGATATGCCTGCCAGTACCGGTGTTTATCGCCTACGGAGGCCATCATTCTTCAGTCGATCAAAGGCGCCTTTCGTACCAAAAAATACACGACAGCTGCAAAAGTGCATCACTGTCAACTTTACCAAAAATGTGCCCATACCGAGAAACAAGATGGCGTCCGTTTCGATTCTTCAACTCAGATTTTGTCCTATAGTTGTGCGCATGCGCAGACGATAGCTTTAGCGAAAGTGAGGCAAAATCAAGTAAATATAAAATAAAAATGGATAAAAATATTGTTTAAAAATAATGTGAGGCATGTATCACCAAATCTTGAACATATCTGACGGTATTTCAACTATACGAACACCCATGCCAAACATCACAATAATCAAATCAGTGGTTTTGAGGAAAAAGTGAAAATAGTGGTTTTCAGAAAAAAGCTAAAAAAGTGACTTTAAAATGATTCAATCAAAAAAAGAAAAAAGACCGTTTGAGATACATGCCCAAGTGACCACCAGACCAAATTTCAGAAAAAGTTACTGAAGCGTTTCTGAGATACCTGCGTCCACAGCATACGGCCCACTATGTTGGCCATATTGGGCCGCGCCATCACATTAGTACCTTGTGCCCACAGGGCACAAAGTACTAAAAAATTTGTAATTCAACAAAACAAAAGACCTGATTTTTGTCAAAAAGTGAAACCAAAATGACTGAGCGGGCTCTCTGACAGAAATTTTGTCTTTTTCGCAATTACAAATTAGGGATGTCTGATCAATATCATTCAATGTTAAAATTATGAAATTATGATCACATGAAATAAACCAGTTATTTGATTAGACACGTGGCAAAGTCTGTTGCAAAAAACTCAATCAAATTAGTTGGCCAGTTTCTTTTTGTTTTTCAGATCACTTGTGCCATATACATTTGATGAAAGTTGTCCGGGAGCAGTGTGATATATTTTGAACTCAATCAGAACACACGCATACACCTGTGAAACAAAAATGTAAGTTAGTACAAAACATGCATTTTTATCATGCAAACAAACCTATCATAACTGTGGTGAAACAAAAACACATGTCACATAATGATATTATAATGATACCCCATGCTGTGTTGCATAACAAACATGCTAATAATGACGGATTGTGGTCCAACACAATCTTTTATACAGGGCACAGGAAGTTAGCCTTGAAATGTGCAGGGGCCAAGGAAGCGAAGATATGAAATGAACATGCCGTGGAATGCCACCTATTGCATAGCGGAAACAAGACAGACACAAAACATGAAAATGAAACACAGAAACATATGAAATATTAAGACCAACTTATTAACATTAAGAAATTATTTATGAGATATGCGCATAACAAATTCGATACCGACAATATAAAACATAAAAAGTAAGCAGTAAGTGAACTTAGTAGATGATTTACATGGTAAGAGATGGTTTGGTTGAGTTTATTTCATGATGATTGGCTGATGTTCGTATTCCTCATCTTCTGTCGGTTCACGTTTGTAGTCGGGGTAAGTGACCAGGAAGCCGACAATGGCCGCAAATATGACAAAAAAGAAACCTGCCGAGTTGCCTATCCGGGCAGTTTCTGGCAGAGAAGCGTAATCGTTTGGTGGTACCTTGCTGAAATGAAAGAGAAGATGTGAAAAAAAGTGTAAAAGCCCATGAGAAAGGAGAATTTTCAATTGTGGGAAAATTTGGTAAATGAAATTGATGACAGCAAGTGGTTATCATGCAATAAATGATGGTTTATACTTTCAAAGCCACATTCGATGCGTTTGGTAAAACAATGGAAGTGAACAGGAGTTTTGCACCTGAATTAACTTGGAAACAGACATGTCAAACATTGTGAAAATTGGCTATATCTAATGTCGTAAAAGCTGGCCATGTCGAGGGTTGTGCGGATTCTAGCAGAGAAATCTGAACCACTTGCACGATGTGAACACCGTCAGACTTTCTATTATTGGCCAGGTTTGCTACTCTGGCCATGTTATCCTTGCTTATGATATCTTCCTTTACTTGTTTACCGCTATACAATGCATTAGGGAAAGACTGCATTAACCTGCATGGTACCTGAAACCCGGGTCCTTCCCTGACCAACTCGGGTGACAAACAGAAGACTTTTAATCCCCCCAAGGTGTGAATGTTCCATCGTTATGTTTATCTAATCCAGCTGGTGCCATTGTAGTGCCATTGTAGGAAAGGCAGGTCTGTGAAATTGATCCTCTGATAACTAAGTAGGGAAGTAAGGTATTCCTAAGTTAATGGAGCTTTCCCGTAATGGCTAGGAGAAAGCAATTTTGCAATGCGGTTTATATATTTACCTTTAGCACTGCATGGTGGAGCAAAAGAAAGGAGTTCAAAAGACTGCCAGTGGTGGCGCTATGCCACTTATCATTAAAAGGCTGTCATACATTCTGACTACTTTTAGGAGGCATCAATGAAACTGATTGTGATTCTAGGTTTGTTACCAAATATAGCATCGAGAGCTCAACATTTGCCGCTGCAGAGAGGAATTTGGTCAATATTTGTACGCTTTTATTACCAAAGCTTTGGGCGGGGTCCTTCAGCACGTGATTTTAAAAGTTTGAATCTGAACTTGAGTGGAAACAAAGTACCAGTTTACAAACTCCTGCATGACTTCTTACCAAAAGCCATGATAAAAATTTCAGACAAATTTCAATTTACATATTAAAGCCCCAGTATTGTAATTTTAACAATTTTTTTCATATTTTTGATTAAAATGACATCCTCAGCATGTGAAAGTAGACCATAATTAATACTGAATCGCATGGTTTGCATGCCCAGCCCGCCTCACGATTAACAGTAAAAGGAGTGAAAAATGACTTCTTGTCCGGACCAGAAGTCAGCTTTGTTGACACACGAAACGAAACGTAATCACACCACCGCGCATGCTCAACCACATCTACGCAAGTTTTACTGTGGCGTCCGTAGAAACCATACGCTCTTCGAAAAGGTCTGGTCCATCGAAACTGGAGACTCAGCTAAAAACGCGCGAAAGTTGGGTGAAATACCGGAAAGATATAAATATGTAAGTGTTCACAGATTGTTCCGACTATAATGAGCCGTGCAAACAAACGTCTTGAACAGCTAAACTAACGACGGAGGCAGTCGATTGTAAGCTTCATGCAAGGCATTGCACGTTGTGACCAACGGTACGGAGATCAAGTTTGCTGAATGAATTGAGAGAGAAAAACATATATATGAATAAAAATTCAACACTTCACCATTGTAATCATTGAACTAGTCGTTTCTTCCATAATGGAGTATAATAAAAACTTCGTTGAAAATAAATGAGGGACTGATTCTGCTCCGTCTACTCAAACGAAGTTTTGTGTACGGCCAGGCTACGCTGCAGGCAACACAGTCTATCAACTTCGCATATCGTTGCCGTACGGCGTAATTGAAAACGCTCAGAAAGGAAAAATTATATCTTGAATGCAGTACAACAGTCTTACTTATTAAATTTAAAAATATTTCAAAATAATATCGAACGTAACGGGTATCTAATCCTCACAAGGACTACAGTAGTACAATTATCGGCTAGCTGCGATGCGATTGAGCTCCAGGCATTGTAAGCTTAGAAGTTCGAACACATTAGAGAGATCCCGGCCTCACTGCAAAGTCGTCCCCTGCGCACCCGGCCCGACAGCAAACTAACCTCTTGGTTTGATTCTGTTGTTTATATATTTTTGTATAAAATTCATGATACATATATCTGACTTTCACAACTGTACAATTTGCTCAGGACTGTGAGTTTGGCTGTAGTCTACAGACGATCGAGGGAGCTGAGGCAGGCCCCAAATTCGCATGGACAATGCCCGGGACAATTATAGACGCAGCTCGATGAGAAAGTCATTCACATAAACCTAAATGAAGTGATCAATACAAAACTTTTAAACATCACTGGTTCTGAAAATTTATGATCAACGGTTCTGACCTACGGATTTACACTGCGACGTTGTTTTTTGTGTGTTTGGCCGGCTACTAGTCCTGTAAGGCTGTACTACATGGAGGTAGTAGACTGTACAAGTGCAGCGGGGCAGGGCCGAGATTAGTGTGGGGCCTGCAGCAAGGTAAAATTGACAGCGTCCATTGCAGAATGCCCGCGTGTTATCCTTTCTCGTTTGGGAGGAAATTTACCGCTGTATTCAGAATGCCTTTTTAACCAGTATAAAAGCTCAGTAACTGATGCATCAAGAGCCAAGAGTCTGTAAATTTCTTAGCAGTAGCTCCATTGTTTTTTTCTAAATTTTCGCTGAGATACGGCAGTGCGTGTACTGGTCCCGATCGTTCTGACTCGGGCGTTCACAGCTGTTTAGGGAGCCGTCATTATTTACGATCGGGGGGGGGTCAGAGAAGTTACATTAGAAACTCCGAAATTTTGAGTGACACCCCAGCCAACCATGATGACTTTGAGTAACCCCCTCTCTAACAGAAAGTTTGGCTTACCTGAGCCCATGTAACAATATGTAGATATAAAAGCTCACCTAATAAGCAGTCTCCGACCATATAGTATTGTTAAATTTGGATGGGTAGCATGTCATTATGGTATGGTTAAATGTCCAAATGGTTGTTGAACTCAAGTCAAATAAAACATAGTACATTTCTATGATAATATAAAGGATGAATTCACAACAGTTCAGTTTTGTCCTAGACCCTGTGCACTTATAGTGATATCTGTCGAGAATATTTCTCCATGACCAAGCCTCTCCTTCCAACCCTGGTAACGACTGCAGAAAACTACTGTGTGACATCATCATCACCACTATTGATCCTCATCTTTAATGTCGGTGGTGTCATTGCGTACATGAACAACGATATCATTCTCATCGTCACTATCTTCTCTTTCATAATAAGTATTGCTAGTAGTAGCAGCTACTTGTAGTTTTTTGCCTTGCTTCATCTAGTTGATATTTATTTGTACTGTTAGAGTATTTATTTTCTTTTTATTAATATGTATCAGAGTAATATATAAATAATCAACTGATCATTATGTCATTGAGGACAGAGTAAGACAAAGAAAAAACATTTGAGCACCCCCTTTTAACTTTCAATTTTTGAATGACCCCAGGTCGTAAATACTGACGGTTCCCTTACTTGCTGCCAAAGGCCATCGCGTTCACTGCATTCAACCACGGTCCCTCCACAAAGGGGGACCGTGATTCAACAGCCTACCAAGCATTGCCAAACTATGTTGCTTCAATTTCGCAATCACCTTGCCGCTAAAGCGACAATCAGCTGAAATTTATTACTTCAAGTTACTCAATTTTGATAGCTATTTGCCTACAGAAGTGAGCCAAGTGTATATAGTGTCGTCTTGATTTTACATCGGTACCCGGAGTTCTGAGTGACCAACTGCATGGTGCGCACGGTGCACTGCCGACTGCAGTTTGAATAATCCGTATATAACGCACACGGTACCAGAATAGAATGTTAGCCTCCTCTGCCAAAGTTCAGTATCCTCTGAAACACAGTAGCAGTACGTATTTGAACGGAGAAGAACAAAATAAAACCATTCGCAGGTCATTCAGCCGTCGACCATGGGCGATACCCAGGCAGTGTGGCGTGGCATGGCAAGGCCCCAGGAATGTTGCAGGCTCGATGATGTCATCAGAATCGGCGTTCTCGATCACGTGCACAGCCTACAAAGTGTCAACAAACCCGCGCGGCAATCCAACTCGATCGGGCAATATTTAGCGTTTGTATGTCACTACAGGAGCACAAATTTGGCTTATTCCTTTACTGAACAACATTTCACGATGGATGTAAGAGAATAATATGTAATTTCGAACATAAAAAAAGGTTAAAAGTTACAAATACTGGGGCTTTAAAGATGGAACATCGACATCAATATTAACAGACAAGCTCTGTTACAGTTTCTTTCACCTGGTGTCATCAAGGTTTCATAACATGACTTACTTCTTACGAGAAGCCCGAATCATGTCAAAATATTAAAAAACGTCGAAGTGAAATAGTGGTGTATAATAAGTAACATACCACTGTCTACACATATGCTCTATATTTTTGTGCGCCATAAAGAATTTCCTGCACAGGAACTCTTTTGTTAACTTTAGCCTGAATCATGTCAAGACTTTACAAAACATCAGAACGGAATAGCAGTGTTTATGTAACACATCACATGTGAAAGAGACATTATATTGTTTGTCTCTATAGAGACTTTACAGTATGTTTCTTTGTCAACTTTTATACAGCATGTTGCTCAAGGTAAAATTGGCTGCTAGTGTCTTTTAGAAATTTTTCATCTTATTCTGGGGTTCATAATGAAGCTTGTTGAAAAAGAAAAGTTTTCTCCCAGTCCCACAATTTTTTGGAAAGTTTGAGCAAAAGTTGAAGCCTTTAAACTTTGAGGCGTGTACTACAGTAAACCTCAAACAATTCACTAGATCTTGCTAACCCTCTGGTGTTACATGTATGATTAGTTGCTTGAGTTGTTAGATTAGGAAATCTATGCAGGCACCGTTTAATAGGGATAGAAGCAGTGTGCCTTTAGACTGTACTGTATTCTGACTCAACCTAGCTTTCACCATGACATAGTTAGTGCAGTTATAGTCAGCATATGACTCATTCTCACCAGAGTACAGTGTATGTAAGGGTTTGTCTATGACATCAATAGTTACACAAACATGACTTGGCACATCTATACAAACTTTGAACACAATAGGCAGCAAAGAAGGGAGGGTACTGACCAACAAAAGAGTGTAACATCACGGGATTAAAGAACAAAAAAACATATATCAACACACGATGCATGCACATAATGCGCTTTCAAATAAAAAACCCACCACATGCCAAAAAGCAAGACATTTCAAAATGACTTGTAAAATTGCATTGCACCCTTTTTTCAGAATACCCTTACGCGATGGCTTTCAAGCTTTGTCAAAAACTGCAACCTCATTGTAAATAGCGCCCTCACAGTCGAGAAGCGGTTTTTCAAAACCCATCCTCCAAATTTCACAAAAATGTATGCTATACAACTGGTTGCTTCCTACACTGCTGGTTGCCTTCACTTGAGAAAAATGGGCAATTTTGACACGGCTAACATATGGCACTGGATGGTGATTTACATCCATGTATTCAAAGATAGATAAAAAATAAAATTTTACAGAACTTTGATATTTCCCATACTGGCACTAACAATTTTCATTTGGCATCAAATTAGTTTGTTGGCCATAAAACTACACAGCTGTATGTGATAGGCAATCAAGTGAAATCCCAAATTCAAAGTTCAAAACACACCAATGCAAAGACCATGAAAAATATAAATAAAAAATCCCATATGATCTACATCTAATCCATGCATACATGTACATGTGATTTCAATTTTGAGAAGGATGTGTTTACATGAAAACTGAATATTGGAATAAATTCCCACTTAGATACTCACAGTGTAAACAACAGTTTTTCCGTGATGCCCATCAGCGCGGTTGCCACCGCCATACCAAATATGAACACGCCGAAGTAGACATGAGTCGGTAGGTACACAGCACGAAGACTCTGCTGTAATCCGGGGAAGAGGAAAGTGACGAAGCCACATAAAAGCTGAAACGGAATGAGAGAAAGAAAGAGAGTACATAAACCATTGATGGAAAGGTTGCACGGGGCAAGTCACACCTGAGGGTGTACAAAACTGAAAACTGGAATTGATGCAAGACTGTCTATCTTTAAAATGAACAGAGTTAATTCAAATCTTTTGAGCAAAACCGCCCCGGGCAATTATCCTTGTCTCGTCAAATTTAATGCATATGTCCTGTGGTATGATAATCCCCTCTCTGAGTTACCAAATTTATCTAAACCCTTTCGCTATCAAATTTAGAACAGTCATATTGCTTTCTACGGCAAAGTTAGACCTCTACACTAGCAAACAGGGGTGAGCTGTTTAAAATGTTTTTTTAACAAATACGAACACTGATCACACTTGTACAATTTTGTGCTGGCGACAGTCTTATAAAATACATTTATTTTATTGCTAACACTGTATAAATAAAGAAAAAGGTGAGGATGGCACTTGAGCTGCTTATCTTCACCATAAAGAATCCAAGTGATGACAAATGCAGCCATACATACAGAGTAGCACAATATACATGATATATAACTATAAATCTTTCCTGACTTTTTTACCGCCATTTTTTTTATCTAGGTTTCACTTCCTCATTAAACAGGATAGGGCACAGACAGTTAATCTGATCACCCCTATATTCCCTGTAGATGGGTCTGACTCCCCTATTGATAGCAAAGGGATTTGGGTCAAACCATGGTGGTGAAAGGGTTAAAATTGTTAATATTTTGAAATGTTGCATCGCTGCCTGTGATTATGAATATCACCATATGGAACTAAAGTAAATTTGTGGTGCCATATGGAAACCGTTATTTTTAGCCTCGGATTTGCTAATGACCTAGAGAATGTTTACTTCCTTGCATAACATCCATAGACTTTGTTCATGGAATGTCATGTGACCCGGCAAGCTGCCAGTTCCATATATTTTATCAAACTGGATTTTAATTCAAGGTCACTCTGTACCCTAATTGTTCTGACTACCAGGATTTTTTTTTCTGATACTGGCATGAAGGAATTTTCTAAACCTTGTTTGAGGCAGAATTCATCTAGACACACAAATATAATAATGTTATTTTGTTTAGATTCTTGATAAATTTACAAAGTTTTAAAATTACTAACAGAAGAACTGGATGCAAACACTGTAAGCATGTGTAAACAGGGATAAAACTCCTACACTCAAACAAATACATGCATGGATACAAATGGTTTGCATACATTGCATTTTAATTGTTCCTGTCGGTATTTTTGTCACAGTGGATTAGAACAGATTGTTGCAGTCTTATTTGTGTGACACATCTTCCCTCAATAATGAACAAGAACACAAAATTTCTGAAAGCCACATTTTTATTTATGTTGCTCCATTTTACTTATCAAACAATAGATAATATTCAATCTTGGAGGAAATGTTTTTGATTCCTGTGGTGTTTTGATACTGTGTTTGAAACTGTCACTATTTCAATCTTTGGTTACGTAATTCATTTGGTTTATTGTTCAATTTCTGTGCATTTACTTGCGGCAGCAAAATTTGACTTGCAAGTTGAAAATTATTAAGCTGTCAAAATGTAAGTTGTTCGTTTGTCGCCAATGCTTTGAAAAAAATTGCTAGTTTCACACTTCAGTGAGCATTTTTACATAACTTACTTTTGATTTCAAGACATCTGATTGAAAAAAAAATGCAAGAAGTTCCAGCTAATGGGGATTTTAGACAACATTTAGGTAGTAAATGAATAGTCCAGACAGAGAAGAACCAAACTGACATTACTCATGTATATCTGCCTTCTATGGATAATATTACATCACACTTGCTCTGTGGCGCTGTGCAATAGACGGAAGAGTGGCTGCACAGAAGGGCAGTGAGATCATATGTATATTGCGAATGGCAGAACTATATCACCTTAGGTCACAAAGGTCACATTGAAATGCCAGTTAGTCTTGAGAGACTGCTAACAATTCCATAAACTCATAAGGAAACATTATGATGTGTGCACTGGAGGGCACAGAAATACTACAGGCAATATATCATAATAATGCTATTTTCTGACCCCGTAATACAAGCACTATCTTAATTAATTTTTGAAATTTCCTGATAAATCAATATTTTATTGCTGGTGAAGTCATAATTGTGTCATTACGGCTACGTCATATGAAGAACATTCCCAGGACTGTATACTATACAGTGCACTTATGGTAGCCACACAGATGAAATCCTATTGCATTTTAATCTAAATACAGTTCATTATGGCACATATTCATCAGTGTGCCATAATTTTCAGAGGAGACCGTTCATTCCTTCCTTGGTGTGGTTGCTAACCCTGCCAAAACCCTCTCCACATTACGAGGGGGAACTGAAAGGGGAAAGTATGTATTGGGCAATAATGATAAGGCCAGAGGAATATTCTTTCTTTTGTGTCCAAATGCGTTGACAGGTAGGCAGGTAAATACATGTACATATACATGTACACACAGAAAATTTTACACAAGCAAGTTTACATTTACTTGATTGTTTCCATGTACACCTGTAATATGAGTGTCAATTCAAGAATCAAAGGAGAAGTTTCTTTTTCACCAAAATACATGTAGTTTACACTACAATGTGATATTCTGCAAGTATTACATATACGTATGCAGGTTTTTTCAGTACGTTTCACAGAATTTGTAAACAAAGATTTGTAGGCTGAAAAGCTATGTAGTAAAACACTATTTACTGCGATACACATTGACTGTGTTTTTTTAACAAAAACCTCAAAAAACCTACACATCCAGGATGCAAAACTAAGATTTTAATTATTTCGGCTTTATATAGATCATGCTACCTCTTACCACGGTATTACGGAATAAGCAAAACAAAAGCCGCACCCATACACTCATGTCAGCTCAGATGATGATATCTCGGTAATGAGGTCTATGGGCAGGAAATAAATGTTTATCAAACATGATATCAAGTTTTCGTAAAGTCTCATGACTACAAATCAATCATACTCATTTTAATTCAGAGTTGATATTTAAGTTAGCAGTAACATTTAATGATAAAAAGTATTACTAAATTAAGTAACTGCAATTAAAGTATGCAGAATCTAGATAGATTTCCTGTTCATTCATTTCAAAATATTTTCCCTGGAGACCTGCTCACATGTTTCCTTCACAAACAAATAACCTCAGGAATACAAAAAGGAAGACGACTTTGTGATGTAACCGGAAAAGGGTTGAAAAGCTATACTTGGGATAATGCTTTGCTACACAATGCTATAACATAATCATTTTTGTGCTTCATTTATAAAGTACTTTTCTTCCAATTACTGCAAAAGCTCTGCGTGGTCCGATTTTACTTTCATTGTACCTTACACTGCACTGTACCATATTTTGCTTCTCTCCCTAATATTTACACGATCACTTCATTTTTAGAAATTCTAAAAAAGAACAGTTTTTGTCATGCAAATTGCTCTATGAATTACACAATCTTACCTAATATTTCTCCTTTTGAGCAGAATTTTTGATATAAACTGATCATGCGAGATGTGCTGGCAACCACAAATAACTCACCACTATAACGTAATTGTCTCAATGCCACTACCTACCAGCCATTTGCAAGATTTTTGCATATCTTTACCGTCACATTTTACATGCATCCTTTTTAATGTTTTGAAGGGTCATTTTTCTCATAACAGTGATGCAAGCTTCCTTGTTGCTTGACAAAACAGCCACAGAGATAAAATTGAGAATTCTAATCCTCTCAATTTTTTTTTTCACTGGTTTAACAAGTCCCTTTGACAGACCAAATTTCTTGCATGTACGGTACATAGCAGCAACGTCATTTACATAAATTTGAATATTCATTACTCATTGACCATCCTTATATGATGTTGGTTGTTGTCGTTGTTCTGATGCAATCACCTATCCAGGCCATATTGCTGTGTTACATGGTGGGGCCTGTTCCTATGGAGTAACTGTTTCAGTGAACAAAAACTAATTTATGGGTTCTTTGCCATGAAAAGTGATTAAAAAAAAACTTTTATGAAGCAATTTTGTACAGAACAAACTCCTGACTGAACTCGCTACATCCAAATGAACAGCTGTATACCCTGACTTTGAGACTCGAGATCTGTATTTGATCAATTTTCACAAAATGTCAGGTGTACTGCTAATTCTGCTACATGTATATCATATCACATGCCCAGTACAGATGTTGAAGTTGTGTACTGGTACATGATTTGAGGTGCTGAATCTTACAGCAAGACTATAAATGTGTCACCCATGTTCCTTTTCCTGCCAAGTTCATATTTCACCATCAGATCAAGTTTATTAAAACTAGTGATTCGAAGCACAATACATGTACCGGTATGTCACTTGTGTTGTATTTTAATGAAAAATTGGACATTTGAAGGCTTCTGAAATCACAGATACTGTAACAATGATTTTTATAGACTAAAGCTGTTGGAACAGACCAAGCCAAATGGGTGGAAATACCAGTATATGATTTGGGCTCAATACCACCTTTCACTGAGTTGGCTGATGGGGAAGTGATACTATCTGGCAGGGAAAAGGATATAAGATTTTTTTGTCAGAGTACAGTTCTTAAACAGAGTGCTTCAAAATGGAATGACTTTGAATGTCATTTTACTGGTGTTCCCCTTTGTATATCACCTCCTGATGGGGAGGGCTAGTATACTACAGTAGCTTACCAGGTTTTCTGAATAACTTCCAATACAAATATTTCCAAACCTTAGCAAAAGCACTGTAGAATCTCTGATTAGCTTCATACCATGACACCTCTCTCCTGCCAATCAAGTCACAATTTGACTCAGCATTCCGTACTTGACTCACCAGACTTGCCTGGTTTTGCTATGCAATGTGACTGGTCCCTCAGATCTGCCATTTGGCCAGACCACTGAGGGCACGTCCAAAGCAAGAATGAGATTAGAAACTGGATGATAAACTACATGGAGGAGGAAGAGGAGGGGGTCATGAAAGAGTCTAGATTCCACACTGAGCACCTGAGCAAATATTGCTAAAGCACAGAGACTGTGGCATTGTTGATCACCCACTCGTCGTCATTCTTACCTGGAGACCAAATAGAATAACCGTGGTGAGTCCTATCCAGCTGTGTAGACTGTACATGTTGGAAATATTGTTGGCATTATGGTTGTCGAACACCGCTTTGAGACCGACCACGGCGCACACAAAGGCCAGCATATGGATGATGCCGTGCAAGCTTTTGATGTAGACTTTTTTGGAATTACGGAAAACTCGGTATGCCAATATTGCTGAAAAACAACAAATAATCAAGGAGGTTTATAGCATATATATCATGTAAAATTTCAATAATACAAAAATATTTTTGGAAACAGAAAAATTTTCAGAGTGTTGCAATTCTGACGTATCACTTGTTAAAAGTGCATCACAATATCAAGTATTCATCAACATCTTCTCTTATGAAATAGAGAACAACTTTTTCTGTTTTGAAAATTTCATCTTTGTTCTGTTCAAATCTGTTCAGAGAAGATTTCCAATTTCGCTTTCAAAATGGCTGTAGGAATATGAACTGTACATCATGGACATCTTGAGTCGTAACAGACAAGTTTTTATGTAATTTAATCAGTGACTACACACGTATATGCCTCACAACCCCTTGAGGACATCAGTGAAGCACTTATAAGATGTCATATGAACAGCAAATGGATATTGAAATTTGACACCTCAAGTAGTCAGTATGCTAAGAAAAATCTGTTTCACTAATTCTTCTCTAGGGCAGGCATTACATTCAATATGAAAGAAAAAAATATGAATGCAGTTCACTGAATCCATATTTTCATTATCGATATAAATTGCTTTCTTAGAAGAATATGCAATAGCAGCTATTGACAAATTTAAAACACACACTGTACGTACAACTGATTTGTTGGCAAGACAGACTTTCTCAGAGGAAGTGAAACTACATGTATGAGCTGAACACAGCCATGAAGACAACAAAAAGCCATTGCTGTATAATTGTAAAACACTTTGAACAAGCTACGTGCTTTATTAGTGTCTTTGGATTTTCATTGCAATCAGTAGGTTTTTAATTTAGCATCCTATGACGGAAAAAGTTTGAACAAGTCATCGTTGATGACACAGTCCCCACTTGTTAATGGGTGCTTTGATTACAGGTTCTCAGAGAGGATAGAGTCCTCTTCATTAGGTCTGTGATAAAAATACTTTTGAATAATTTCGATTGATACATGTCTGAGTTGTAGTTCAAGACATGAAAAAATCGTAATAAAATGGCCACATGGTGGCCATATTGGATCGAATCACAAAACAAATTGATGTGCATATGTATGACATAGGTCAATGTCCTTGTACCAATTTTGAATGAAATTGGTTGAGATATGGCTGAGTTAAGGCTCTGTATATGAAAAAATTGTAACAAAATGGCCGCACGGCGGCCATATTGGATGGTATCACAAAACAAATTGATGTGCATAGCTATGACATTGGTCAATGTCCTTGTACCAACTTTGAATAAAATCTGTAGAAACATGCCTGAGTTATGGCTCTGTACATGAAAAAATCGTAATACAATGGTCGCCTGGCGGCCATATTGGATGGTATCAAAAAACAAATTGACGTGCATCTGTATGACATAGGTCAATGTCCTTGTACCAATTTTGAATGAAATTGGTTGAGATATGCCTGAGTTATGGCTCTGTATATGAAAAAATCTAACAAAATGGCCGCATGGCAGCCATATTTGATCGTATCACAAAACAAATTGAGGTGCATATGTATGACATAGGTCAATGTCCTTGTACCAACTTTGAATAAAATAGGTGAAACATGCTAGAATTATGGCTCTGTACATGAAAAAATCGTAATAAAATGGCCGCCTGGCAGCCATATTGGATCGTATCACAAAACAAATCGACGTGCATCTGTATGACATATGAAGTAATCCTTGTACCAAGTTTGAATGAAATCGCTTCAGGCATCTCTGAGATATCTGTGTGAACGGACGGACGGACGGACGGACGGACGCATGCACGCACACACACACGCACGGACATGACCAAACCTATAAGTCCCCCCGGACGGTGTCCGTGGGGACTAATAAGCAGCATCTCAAGCTAACAAAGAGACAGACTTAGATATTAAATATTCACCAAAAACAGCTGAGAAGAAATGTTTTACAGTACATCGGAGGAGAAAACTGTAATGTCTTTCAGATTATAGTCACCCTGCACCCTGCTATATAATGCATCAGTTTTGTACCGTATAAAACTGCCATAGAAAAGATCCTGTATCTATGGCATTTCATGATTATATTTCATAGAACAGTAAAGAATATTATAAATGACATACAGTAATGATTCAATTTTGGAATTTCAGTTCTCTCTTGCTTTTCACATTGATATAAATGGTACTTCAGTGGGAAACCAGCGCCATAAATTTTTTGAACTGCTGCAACTATGTACAGCAGGCACAGATCTCATTATGAACATACACAGGACTTACATGTACCGGTATGCATGGGAAATTAAACTCTCTATCAGTGAATGCTATAAGCTGCAACAAATGGTACCAAAATAGACATGACAACAATCCATAGTAAACGGAAACAAGATACAATTAGCAACATAGTACAATTGGTGACTGACAATCCAAATTCCCCAGTCAATAAAAAAGGGCGCATTTTTTTACTTTCAGTCTTCAAATGCTTAATCTTGATTGATCTGGTCATGCTATCTGATGTGACATGAAACGTTGATGATCACATCTGACATCTGAAGTACAGCACACCGTACATCTGCCTAAGAAAAGGACTACAAAAGCAGCTCCCCCAACCCCTGAAGCCATTCATGATTACAAAATGAGTGGACTTACATGTATGTACTGATACAATATGTTAGCAATCTCTCCATAATATATTGCATGTGAAGTCCTGTGAATGAACGACTGAAATTTTGTCACTATAATTCTATCAACATTTGTTCATACTGTGTATTTTACAAAAATTAGCCCTGTGGTAGCATTCCTGGTGATTAATTGAATCAATATTCACAATATTCATACGTGATATGAATGTAATCAGCAATAATTTGAAAAAATGTTTCAAAAACATATGTTAGTAGAAATTCAGTTTTTTTGAAATTTTGGTATGATTATTTTGTAATGATCAACTTTTAGCATTTTCTCATTTAATCAATAAGGCTGGGCATTCAATTTTCTATGTTTCATAATTTTTTAGCGACAAGTCACTTCATTCCTACTAATGGCCTGCTTTCATGGCTCTTGCAAAATTTGCAGTGAATTTGCAGAATTTCTTCAAGATTAGAAGCTGCAAAACTCTCTCCCTAAACTGCATGTAGTTATCATAGTGTATGAGCAAATTTTACAATTATTCATCTCAGATTCAATTGAAACCCATTCTGAGAAATCTGACTTAAAATTCATCATCTGTTTCGCTTTCCTACTTTTACCTAGATTTATGACCATTGGAAGACAGCTGGTATCACAAACCAACTCTCTGCATAAAATAAAGTCTTTCTGAAATGCTAAGGACAGATGAAAAACAACTTCGAATAATTCAACGAAATATTTACCTGCGGGTACATGTACTATTAATGCTATGATAAATTTGCATATGAAATGTTCTATTGACATGTAAATTATTCATATTGTCCCTTCTCTCTCTACCCACATGTTTAGTTCAACCCCAGCAACATTGTGTTCTGGGGAAACCAGACAGAAAGGAGAATTGACACTCAATGATAAATGGTATGACAGGACAATTTTAGGTTTACCTATAGATTCAAATAGAAGTACGACAATTTGTAAAACTAGTATACAGTAAGTATTTACATGTAGGACCAGTTTGAAGACATTTGATAAAAACAGGAAAAATTGACAAAAAGTGACAAAATTTAAAAGTTTTTGCAACTTGAAAATAGTTTTATGACAAAATCTTCGTAGTGGATATTTTATGTTTCTGTACGCCTATCAAACGTACAATTATAAATTGACATGTACAAATTTGAACAACATCACTGTGGCAAGGCAATCATGCCTTGAATTTCAAAAGCTGCAGTTTTTTAAGCCTTGATGACTTGTAAAATTTAATGAAGTAAATTTTACAAGCTCTATGTTAGTGCCACTTTTTGCATAGTATAATGTTTAATATGACATTAAACAAGGCAATCAGTGCTTATAAGTCTTTGCAGTGAATGCTATTGAATAATCGCCTGAGATACATATTTCAACTGGAATTTCCTCCAACACTTTCATTCACTGCACCTGAAGAAATGCTTGCAACCCTAGAAATAACTGAACAACCAGTCACTTATCATTCTCTGTAAATGTGAACTGAGTCTGGGATTTTTTCATCCATGTCTATCAACAATTTTACTTGATTCTCATTATATGCACAGTGAGCTTCACTGCCTCCATTCTGAATCAGACAAATCCTTTTAGCTAAGAAATGTTCCTTAGAGAAATGTTCCTCGGTATATGTATATTGGTATATTGTATATTTTTGCTGCTTTTTGACATAATTTTACTCATATGAAAAAGCAAATTTACTGGCCCTGTGGGAAATGTTTTAGTTATACTGTTACAGTGAATTTTTGATTTCCAGGGGTGGAACGCTCATCAATTGTAATCCTGTTTATACTGATCAAGCTTCTAAAATAACATTTCCAAAAATAAATACGCATACAGCACGATACACTCCACATCACCTTGCTTCTTGTGGACTATGTACCAGGTACATGAAGAATGGTGAATGGTGTAAGGTCTGTCTGATGACAAACTTTTGGAGCATACTGTTTCAGAATTGCCGTAACAGTCTATCTTGAAATGTACACTTTTTTGGGTTGCATTCAAAAACTGTTGCATCTTAATTTTGAAAGTAAAGTGGATTTTGCTTCCGAGCAACTTTGCGATAAAATATCATGTTAACAAAATATGTATCACCCCCTCCCCCTGCTACACATTTAGAACCATCCCTGCATTTCTCATCTCTAAGTCAAATGACTACATGTATACATCATGTACATGTACATGTATATAGTTTGAGTTGAAAGGTTAAAGGTCAGGCATATGCGGTTGACAAAATACCGTATAAGCAAATTCACCTTCGGCATAAAGAAATATTAATCCGATGGTCATAAGCAGTGGATGCAGGTTGAATTCCTTTCCGGAGCCATCCCAGCCAAATCCGCCTAGTTTTCCCATCCACACACCGATCAGTGTGATTCCGGCTAATCCCACCAACTGGGAAAGTAAGACTAGAATCTGGAACAGAATCATCTTGATTGCTTCTGGTTTAGATCATCCAAGTCTCCAACTGCTAAGAGAAGAAAAGACAAAACAATGTCAGAAATACCTCACATTGTATTTTTTCTAAAATATTCTTTTCTGATGACTGCATTAAAATTCATCATTTTACCAATGAGTTGAATTTTGTGCAAAGCCTCATCCAAGCCCATGACATCCAAAAAAAATACCGTCAATGACGCTGTACCTTCTCTAATGTGTGGCCAGGTCAGGTAATTGGTTGTTGGCATGGAGTTATTGGTAAATAGTTGATGATGTAGGGGCATGAGGTGGGATATGGACCCAAAGAACCCAAAAGATGATTAAATACATCAATCAAAAAAGATTCTAAGCTACAGTATAAACTGCCTAAAGATAGTTCAGTGTGGAAAAAAGGTTAAATAATTCAGAAACAAGAATTAACAGTCCAAAATAGTAATGACGCACTTCCTTACTGACCTGAGTGCATGTGAAATACACAACCTGGCATCTGTAAATTAAATGTATACCAAGTGATCATTTTAAGTCACTTTTAACTGTTTTTAATGGATATTCCAAAGAGTCCTGTGGAAATGATGAAAAACGCTTATCTGGTCTTGTGTTTGTAAAACCTCATGGCTGATAATTGTCATAGTATTCAAAAGAAATTGAAAGTGAAGAAATTACTGTTTTTAATAGGCATATTTTCCTTGAAATACATGACCATGTAAAGAATACATGCTAAAAGTGTTTAAGAGTAAATTTCTTTTCAAAAATAATTTAATCTGTGACCAAAGGATTTTTATTCTTTGAGTTTACAAATTCAAACATTGCAATTTGTTCAATCATCTTGTGCAGTGCAAAATTTATAAAATGACTGAAAAATAAAAAATTGGCAAAATTACAGTCTTTGTGATGTAAAATCATGGGTTGACATCACGATAACTGTTAATCTGTTCGAAGTACTTTCTATAATTTAAAAAAGAAAAGTTCATGCAGAAACGGTAACATATATTGTCAGCAATGTAGTGTTAATTTTGACTTTACATCAAAATATGCCTTTGCTGGATACCAAATATGTAGGGCGAAATATTAAAATCAGCTGTGTTCAGCAAAATCCACACAACAGCATTGATCCTTTTCTAATTTGATTTGATTTGCTTATGTTATCCTTGTATGACAGTCAGTACAATATGGAACTTGAACACAACACAGTGAATAAGTATGCTGTAAATGAAATGGTGTGGCTGCATCCACATGCAGCAATAGGAGTGCCTTTGTCTCTCACCCCTCATTTCCAACCTGTCCCATCCCTGAAAAAATAGTTTGGTCTTATATTTATAATGTTAATAATTTCTGTATTTGTTAAAATGTGCGCATCTCAAAAACTTTTGATCATAAACATTTTCATTGTTTTTTATAGCTGACCAATCAGTTAACCTGTTTATTTTGAATATTTGCGCATTTTTCCTCAGTATTTGACATTTTCTGAATACCTTCTTATTCAGTTTGTCATTTTTACCTCGCGTGCGCATGCGCGCAGCGAGGTTATGGTTTAGGCGTTTCTGTGTGTCTGTCTGTCTGTCTGTCTGTCTGTTGGTCCATTTTCTCAAAAACGGCTGAACGTATTTCAGTCAAATTTGGTAGACATCTTCAGAATTCAAATGGCTAGAACTGAAAAGGTTTTGGTGGGCGTGGCTTGGATATTAATGAAGTTATGAAAGTTTTAATTTTTCTGTTACGCCGCGTATGACAAGTGAAAACAATCGACTGTTTGAGGGCGCTGTGAAATGTGCTTGTCCAGGTTGGCTACAGCTGGATAGCTCTGGTTTCAACCACGGTCCCTCCGTGTTTCAACCTCGTATTGAACATTAAAAATATGATATTTTATTACTCATTCAACTCACTATTCAAGATAAAATATCGTTTAGCAAATTACTTCATCCTTGGTAATTGATTGTTTCCCTCGCTGCTCGATCGCCAGAAATGAGTACATACGTTCTTAGCCCTGCGTACGATGCTGTGTGTTCCGCTACAGCTATTAATAGCCCCGCTCACCACAGCCCTGCAAAGACCCGTACGTAGAGTTGGTGACTTCAAATCCATTTTTGGACTTGACGTAAAAAAGCCAAATTACTGCCGAAATTCAGCGTTCTTGGGCCCAAGTCGTATCCCTGCCTACCGCAGCTACTCGATCGCTTCCAAAAATGCCAGTCTTTTATTCTTTTTTCGTAAATAACCGTCGATGTCGGCAACTCTCTCGCTAGCCCTGCGTACGTACGCAGTGTACGCTGTGCATTCCCTGTGTGCGTTCCTAACACACAGCGTACACTGCGTACGTAATACGTTCTCTACCTAGCCTCATGGCATGGAAGTGCTGATGAATAATAACTTTGGGTCAAAGGTATTGAAGTGTCCAATCAGGTTCGTGCACAGAGTCCAAGGCCATGACCTACTTCATGTACTGCTGCACTGTTTTGATTTTGCTTCGCCAAGAAACGTATTCGTCATTGTCCTAGAAGTATGTTTGCTCTCCTTTGAGGTTGTTTGTGAAACAAATTCCGGGATAGGCCTTGGAATGCATACGATCGGCATCGCGGCAGTGCATGTAGCTAGCCGTACAAGTATGGCGAGAGTGTCCGGCTTTGGCTACGCCGCCTCCCACCTCCGGTAGGCAGCGTAGCCCCCGGCGTAGCCAAAGCCGGACACTGTCGCCATACTCGTAGGGCTATGCATGTAGCGTACCATGCTTGTGTAACTGCCGAGCTCAACGTGCATTCACGGTTGATACTCGTGTACAATCATGATGTGTTCAATTCTGATGAAGATTCATAAGTCTTAGTTTTGCAGTCTTTTTTCCGTACGATAATCCTGACAATACGTGTTACTGTTAGACGAGGTGGCCATTTTATGATAAGTTTCAATACTGCACAGCTACATAGCGTCACTATCGTGTGATCGAGGTACAGCGTTGTTGAACGGGATACAGAAACTCTGCAGAGGGAGAAACGATCGTTGACATGAACAGTCAATGTACTTCAGCACGTAGTCCGCAGATAGCGGATCGAGAAAATAAACGTGTCCCAGTAAATAACGGAATATTTATGTACATTAACTCGATATTAATCAAATTTCCAGCTCATCGCAAAAAAATGTATTGCAAAGATTAATTTGTCACTGACAAATACTGCACTGTATGGAAAAAACAGTCTGTAGAATAGTTCAACTTCAACTGGTAGGCATAGTATTACCCGAGACAAACACTTGTGTTGTCAATTTTGATTTCATTTCATAAACTTCATACTTCATCGAGTATCGTGTATTTCAGCCTTTGTGAAGCCATTTTATTGATATTTTCAATTTTTGTCTTGGCTTTGTTGTTGAACATGTGAATCGTCTCCGTGGACATGTACGCAAAAGTGTGACGGGTCGAAGTGACTTGGGTACCTGGGGCCGACCAAACCAGTGTGAATTACTGGGGTCAAAGCGGACAGCGGCCGGGATGACGTGTTCCCCAAGCGAGCTACCTTCAGAAGTCTGTTTCATCGCAACTTTTAAAACCCGTCATTTATTTACTGATGTTATTCTCAGCATCACAAACATATACGCCTCTGCTATGTATCACAGCAAATAGTTATATTTGAGCGCCCCGTAATGGGATCCTCGTTTTTTTTGCGAACCCGGAAGTGTGTCTTGCTCAATGCATTTCCTACCCATAGCGAGGGAAACTGCCCGCGTTCCCATGCTCCCATGCACCCTTTTTCAATGCCAGTGCAACGCCATCTGTGCAAAATTTGTGGTGGTATGGTCCCGTTTGATGGAAAACCTCTCTTATTCTAACAATGACGTAGTTGACTTTGGACTTCGATTTCGTAAATGTGATGTCCATGCAGTGAGTTTGGGTTGGCGCGCTTATAATGTAGCTCTGCATGGCAGGGCTGTGTGTTACCGGCGTTACACGGCCTCCCACCACAGGTGGGAGGCCGTGTAACGCCGGTAACACACAGCCCTGCCATGCAGAGCTAGCTTATAATGCAATCTTCGCCCGCCTGCGGTCCGATATCCCGCATTTATTAGCGATATTTATCTGTTTTGACTTGACCAAAGTTGGCAAAACTTGCTATGTACGTAAAGATACTATGATACAAGATTATTGAAAGTCATTTGACATTTTTTTCAGCCAATTCCCAATATGCATATTTAATGAACCTTCCAAATTAGGGATATATACTGGCATTTACTTGATAAAATATGGCGAAACATGCTGTGTACATTGATCATTATACCAGGTTATAACAGTATTGAAAGTCATTTTGCATTTTCATGTCAGCTAATTCATAATTTGCATAAATAGCTAACAAGCTTTCACGGTTTGGCATATAGAGCTTGAAGGACTTGACCAAAGGTAATTACACATGCTATATGTGATACAATGACAGTACTCAAAGAAATTAATTATTTTTATTTCAGCTAATTACATATTTGAATACTTAATGACCTTTAGAATTGATCTGTGGTGAAATTCATTGTGTTGATCATAACACTTTAATGTAGCAAAGCATGTAGCAAAGGTTCAAACTTGCACATAAATGCAATATATAATGAAACACGTGAGCATTTTCAGTTCATATCTGGTTGTATAATAGCGTGTAGAACAAAGATGTTATCTGTAGTACAATGGTTCTTTCTGAAGCCAGCCTGACAATCTGAAATGATATTTACGTTATCAGACCACTTAGTTAATCTGTCATTCAGGATCGCAGTAAATATTTTCCTAATGCGTTGAGAAGAGAAATACCCCTATAATTGTTCACATCTTTTCTGTCACCCTTTTAAAGAGCGGGATAACAATAGCGATAGTCCATTCTGACGGGAAAATTCCAGACTCAAAAATACAATTAAAAAGCTCACAAGTAAAGGTAGAATAATGTCTGAGGCATACTTGTAGAACTCATTTGGAAGGCCATCTGGACCTGGGGCTTTACCTGATTTTAATTTTTTCAGACATTTTAACACCTCATTTTTACCTCGTTTTACCTCGCGTGCGCATGCGCGCAGCGAGGTTATGGTTTAGGCGTTTCTGTGTGTGTGTCTGTCTGTCTGTCTGTTAGCACGATATCTCAAAAACGGCTTGGCAGATTCCGATCACATTTCGCACACAATTTGTTCTTCAAATTTGCAAGAACTGATTAGTTTTTGGTGGTTGTGCTTTGCGAATTTATCAAGTTATGAGTAAAAGAAAATTTGTGGCCTGTATAAGTCTATCGGAGGCTAAATAAGTATGTTTGAGGGCGCTATACTAAAACATTTTACACAAAGTGATTTCTGAATTCAGTCACTGGCCGCGCTGATCGCTAATCTTGAGTTTTGACTGTTGATGTCGTCGTGTCGACGTTTGACTTTAAGAATCGTGTGGGTTACTCTGGACATAGCGAACCAAAAGCTAGATTATCGAAGGTTAGCGTCATAATATTTGATCAATGCATTTTTCTGAGAATGAGATGTAGAGTGACACTTTTCAATCTTGTGTGTGTGTCAGCGAATTTATATTCCGGCATGGTTCCGCTGAGATCAGCATAATATTATGGCGACGTATTGACAGTCTGTGTCTTTTAAGTTGCTTTTCAAGATTGTATTAGCTACAGAACCAACAATGACAAATTTTTCATGAGATTTCCATGTTGGCATTGATGTTAAATCAGGAGCAGTAGGCTAGCTCCTGCCATGCTCCTGCGTACAATAGGTCTGCGTTTCCCGGCGGTACGGTGGTAGGCCGACGGCTTGTACCACACTGTCCACAGGACAGCACGTGGTAGAGGCCGTGTGCACAACCTGTACGCAGAGCTTCGAATACACTAGACAGAGTTCGTGTTTCCGTAAATTAGGCATTGACTTGACAATATAGGCAATAACCAGAATCATCGACCATCGCCTGACAAGTGCACCATAGTCAGCTGTACATGAGTTGCGTGGCGTGGTGAGCAGGTTCCCATGGGTATTTATTTTTTGAAACGCGTACTTCAAAGGTCACGAACTCATTTTGCTGCTACACGGCGCGGCACAGATGATTGTATCGTTTTTGGGCACATTGAGATACTGTGAAGTAGGTCAACTCGTTCTACATGGCAATTATATGTGAAATATGCAGAATTTATACGCAAACGCGACCTCTGCCAGTTAAGAGCCTGCTCAGCCATTTGCACTTGCATCGACAGATATTGTTGGATCATAATTTTTCAAATGGTTTCTTTTCTTTTTTTTCATTGCGTAATACAGTGGGGATAATGTCAAATTTAGATAGATTGGATTAATTTCGGGAATAAAAACAATGTAATGTCATAAAAGCCAATACCCCAAGAAGTACTTTACAAAATGTGCACGCGAGGCCATTCAGTTCATATCTGGTCTAAAAGTTTAAATGCTCCATTGTGTGGTCAAGCTTTCCACAAGCATCAAATGTTGTACTTCATATAGGAAGGTCTGCCTCTAGAGGGCGGGCATCATGAATAGTGTTTGTTAGTTATTTCCTCCACATAAACTTCTGATTGTACTGTAAACATTGAACATGGCCGACGTCCGATTTTCCTGTCTAAAACTTTCACTCATTTTCGTTCATATGACTCTGAAACTCAAGGAAACGATTGGGAAGAAAGAGTTATCTTGAAATATTGAGGTACTCGCCGATATTTTGCAAAATTAAATGAGAAAAAATGCAAGGAAAATGCCGACAGGCTTACACAACGACCGTTTTCAGACTCAGAGGCATATGATCATCTGCAGATTATGCAACAGGCCCATATCACGTGAGGCCATGAGGGAATATCCACGCAACTCAGTACCAAACACTAGCGCACACAGGGTGAGCAAACACAAAGTGAGTACCCCTAACGTCAGCTCAGTAGTCTGTAATAGATCGTAGTCAACTAAGAACCTTGGAGAAAGGCTTATATGTAACACTGTGGCTATGTGCCACTAAGTCCCTTTTGATTTTTGTCACAGCTCAAAATCGTTCTCCTACACCTCAACCTGAACCATGAACACCCCCACCAGTTTATGATATGACCCATCACAATGGCATAACGTCAACGATCTTGACAGACGGAAGTATTGACAGACGGAAGTAGTTGACACCAGCATACTGGTTTTCAACTCTAATACCTTCTCTGTCTATAAATAGACACGAGAAGGTAATTAAGAGAAATTAAAGTTTAAGACAGCAACCCGGAACTTGAGTATATTTTGACACTTAAAATACCAACGTCCAATTGCTCACACTCTGGACAGCTACAGGTCAAATTTTCATATCCAATAAAATGGAACCAAGACGAGATATTTTGATTGCAAGTTTCTCAGAAATTTAGCACACAGTTAACTAAATTCAGTTTGGTTGTGATGTGCATGCCCATGGTAGAAAACGGACTTGATATCCTCTGAGCATGATCAGTTGTGCATTTCAACCAACTTCACTACTGAGATCAGAGTATTACAGTATTTTAAATTTTGAAGGAAAGCAAGATTATGCCATTCTGACTAATGTTTTGAATAATATCAAGAATAATACAATATTTATAATAATATTGGGCATAAATCTTGTTGTCAGCGCTAGAAATATGACAGGATGTTTCTGTTAAACATGCCTTGAGGAAATAGGATAGGTCAGTTTGGAAGCTTTGGTGTTTTATATTTTTAAATGAGTATAAACCATCAAAGAAATGCAAAATTTGGTTAAAGCATGAGGGATTTTTTTAGAAATGTGAAAAAAATTAGGGTTGGAGAGTTTAAACAGGGTAGGCTGGGCCAATGGAAATACACATATACCTGTATATTTTTATTTGGCCTCGTGAAAGTAAAACCTGAACAATATTAATGGAAATTTAAATCAGAACAATTAAGGAACTGAAAATTGCCTGGCTACTACATATACATGTTTATGGAGAGACTTAGAAGCATTAAAATGCTGCACTGAAAACGTGCAAATGTAGGCAAAGTACAGTGTTTTTATCGATTCTCAATACGACACTTTATGCATTACTACCTTCCAAAATGGTAATTCTAACCACATTCGAGGCGCCCAGAGTACTTCACTTTTGCCGTGGGACAAACTACGTCAGTTCTCTTTTTTCCTTTCTCGAGTAGAAATGGAAAAAAAGCCGGAGGATCTGAATCTAATGAATCGTAAAACTAGAATATGATTACTGTAGTTCACATCGACTTCATTATCAAGATTATGCACGACACTCTCAGGTTGAAATTTGCATAGATTCACGATAAATCAAAGTACTCTTCCAAGGACTGCTGCAGGTGAAACACAGCCAAGGATAATATTTGTCAATTTCAGGTCATGACATTGGTGGTTTTTATTAAACCCGACACGGTATGTTTGGATTCTATGTATTAAAATGCATCACGGAAGAGCACAAATAAGACATTTCCAGTAAGTCTATGCATGTGCCTTTGCTGAGATTTTTAAGGTCAATATTGGACAGATTATGCTCTTTCCATGGTAACGGTAAACTGGTTAATCTTTTCATGTTTGTTTTATGGCATTTACCACTTTGGTTTTCAATCAAAGAATGTGATATGAGTCATGTGTAGCAGGTTTTCTTTTCTTCAGATGAAGGCTTTGGTAAATGTTGAAGGGGAAATTCACATATACCAGTGCTGTACATGTAGCTCTAAAGTGCATTCATACAGTGTATTTTCAAAATGTTTGTTCACAAATTCAAACACGATGTACCTTTATTTCTTCTTCTCCTAAAAATGTGTTGAAACATAAAGTATGAGCTTTCAAATGGAACACACTACATGTTTAGCCCTAGTGTAATTTTTCCCACCAAAATTTCAGTGCAACATTTTAAAAATTTTATGAATTTTTCTGTAATTTTTTTGATAATTTTGAACCAAATAGTCATTACATTATATCGGCTGCAGTTTCTTATCAAAATTTAAAAAATTGACTGGGATATATTTAGTAAGGATGACAAAAATTTACTTTTGCGCTCAAAGGGTTAATACGCATTGTTTCTGCTGAAGGAAGAGTTCTACAGTAGTCCAGACTGTAAACTAAGCTATCAACAATTACTTTGGATGTTAACACTCACACAAAGGCCTAGTCAACAAGCTGAACCCTAATCATATATAGGTTTTCGAAACAATACTGATCCTTTGCAAGAAGAACACAAGTCATCGTTGATGACACAGTCCCCACTTGTTAATGGGTACTTTGATTACAGGTCCTCAGAGAGGATAGAGTCCTCTTCATTAGATCTGTGATAAAAATACTTTTGAATAAATTTGCTTGATACATGTCTGATAAAAGGGCCACACGGTGGCCATATTGGATCGTATCACAAAGCAAATAAATGTGCATATGTATGACATCAATGTCCTTGTAGCAAATTTGATTAAAATTGGTTGAGATATGCCTGAGTTATGGCTTGTACATGAAAAATCATAACAAAATGGCCGCACAGCAGCCATACAATGGATCGTATCACAAAACAAATTAATGCGCATGTGTATGACATTGGTAAATCTCCTTGTACCAACTTTGAATAAATTCGCTTGATACATGTCTGAGTTCTGGACATGAAAAAATGTAATAAAATGGCCACACGGCAGCCATATTGGATCGTATTACAAAACAAATCAATTTGCATGTGCATGACATAGGTCAATGTCCTTGTACCAAGTTTGAATAAATCGGTTGAGTTATGCCTGAGTTATGGCTCTGTACATGAAAAAATCGTAACAAAATGGCCGCACAGCGGCCATATTGGATCGTATCACAAAACAAATTAATGTGCATATGTATGACATTGGTCAATCTCCTTGTACCAACTTTGAATAAATTCGCTTGATACATGTCTGAGTTATGGTTCTGGACATGAAAAATGTAATAAAATGGCCACACGGCAGCCATATTGGATCGTATCACAAAACAAATCAATGTGCATGTGCATGACATAGGTCAATGTCCTTGTACCAAGTTTGAATAAAATCGGTTGAGTTATGCCTGAGTTATGGCTCTGTACATGAAAAAATCGTAACAAAATGGCCGCACAGCGGCCATATTGGATCGTATCACATAACAAATTGATGTGCATATGTATGACATTGGTCAATGTCCTTGTACCAACTTTGAATAAATCTGTTGAAACATGCCTGAGTAATGGCTCTGTACATGAAAAAATCGTAACAAAATGGCCGCATGGCGGCCATATTGGATCGTATCACAAAAAAATTGACGTGCATATCTATGACATTGGTCAATGTCCTTGTACCAACTTTGAATAAAATCAGTTGAAACATGCCTGAGTTATGGCTCTGTACATGAAAAAATCGTAATAAAATGGCCGCCTGGCAGCCATATTGGATCGTATCACAAAACAAATCGACGTGCATCTGTATGACATATGAAGTAATCCTTGTACCAAGTTTGAATGAAATCGCTCTAGGCATCTCTGAGATATCTGCGTGAATGGACGCACGGACGCATGCACGGACGCACGCACGCACGCACGCACGGACATGACCAAACCTATAAGTCCCCCCGGACGGTGTCTGTGGGGACTAATAAAAAGAATGGAAAATATATATCAAGAATGTAACAGCTAATGGAGATTTCAAGAAACCGAAAGAAAGTTTTTTTTTCCATGGATATCTATCATCTACCAAATTAATAATGCTGACTGAAATTTTTTGACACCTTCTCATTTGGTTTGAACTTGAGCATCACCTAGCACAACTTTAGCAGTTATAATGTGTTCTGGATCTTTTATGATGTAATTTCTGAAAATAAACACAAAATGTGCTACCTCTTCAGAAATTATAGAAAACTGATCATTTGTGGCATTCGACGTCATACATGTAATACAACATTCTTGTATCGACAGCTAGCCACCACTAACATACCTACGGTACACAGCAGTACTAATTCTGTAAGCATATTGAAATGCCTGCGGAGTGTAATCATCTTGTCAACTTTACTCCATATAATGGACTATATCTATATTATCAGAATTGATATGATAGACAAGTGAATTTTCATTCCATTTATAATGTTGATGACATCCATCATTACATGTTTACACATGTGCAGGCCTGACACATGTGTATGCGTTCATACATACTGTAACACCATTGCAATGCCCTGGGAAATATGAAATAGCCAGTACTAGTAATGGTATACCCTGCACATACAAGGTATACATACTGGTAGTATACAAGAATATGTTACATCCATATGGTTCCTTTAATGGTTCCTGTAAAGACTATTTGAACAGCTAATCTTTTGGAGAGAAAATACAAACAAATTCATCAAACTTCATTTGTGTACACTGCTGACAAAAAAATGGCAAGTTTTCAATAAAGAGTTCATTGTCATTTTGGACAATGCTTTTGAAGCTTAAAATTTAGTTTTCCAGTGTTTCTCATTGTATTCTGTTTTCTCAGTGAGTATCTTTGTATTTTGTGAGTCTAGGAGACCCTGGTGAAGATTAGCATTTATGCTAATCAGGTTTCCTGTTTTGGATTTTAACCCTCTTTACTGTAAAGTTAAAAAAAAAAATTATTCATTCTCGTTTGGAAATCACATATTCACTTTGTTAAGTATCACTATTGTCTGCATATTGAAAACATTGGTTGACACCAAGTTTGAGTCTGGGCTTTGTTAATATGTTACATGTATCTACTGCACTGCACAATACATATCCGGTAGAAACAATTCTGCAAATAAAGTTAATTCAAGGACATACATGTACATGTACAATGTTCAGTATATTGCGGGTTGCTGTAGCCTGTTGTATTCACTTAAAATGTACAGAAATCACAAATTTGAGAATACAGTATGTGTATGAGTATTATATGTGCATGTACAAATGTATGCCTTTGTGTTAGTTGCTAGCCTAGATTCCTTTTCCGTCCGCTTGCCTCCGTACCTCCGTCCCCAGTGGTAGTGGGGACGGAGGTACGGAGGCAAGCGGACGGAAAAGGAATCTAGGCTAGTTAGTTACAGGTACGAGACTAACATTCACAGTTATACACTGTAAGTAATTATTACATTTAGGCAATACAATATATTAACCCTGTGTCTCCCAGGTTCAGCTGTCACTATTACTGTAAATCAAATTAGAAAATGGTCAAAACCAGAAATGTCTTGTATACAGACTTAAACAGGTTTAGACCGTTCAGAGACCCTACACACAAAGAAAAAACACATTAGGCCAAAGTAATTAAATTCTTTGTTTTGCGTCCCCCACCCGCTTAGGTTTTTAAGATTTTCATGAAAAACACACACAGTGTATTTGAATAGGAATTTTTGGACATTACCGCTTAGCTTTTCTGAACTTAAAATTTTGTTACAATTTTTTATTTGCTGCAATCAAATTATATTGTGTTAATTTTCTTGTGTGTGTTTTTTCAGCCGCTTAGACGCGTACCTTTTCCCATTGTGAGTGGACGCAAAACAAGAATTTAATTACTTTGGCCTTATTTTCACAAAGTTTTCTTCCAAAGATTAAAAAAAACATGGTTATTTTACTGACTTGACCTGATAGTGATACTGTCCTATAGTATTTTGTAAAGGTATCTGTGGTCTGCTATACTGGGTGATTTTCATGCTGATTACAAATATGAAATGTGTTATTTGTTATTTGGAAATGACAGCACAGGATCAGAATGTGCAATGCTAAATGTTCTGAAGTTTCAAGATATAAGTACATGTTACATGTACATACATGTTTAATTACATAACCATAAACCAAACAGCAGATAATACATATTGGTAACATGATTTGTAAATTTGACATGCATGTATGCACTGTTACTGCATGAAGATGAATCTAATCCATTCTTGGTCACAAGAGAGTAGAATAATCTTCAATACAAAACGACAGAGTTGACAATTCATGGCCATATTCAGACATTGGTTTGACAGAGTACTAGAGTTAGAACACATGGACAGATATTGCAAAAACATTATTCTATGGGTCATTCCACCTTTGCATGATAGTTATTCCAACCAAATCCCAGACATACACGTACTATACATGTGTATGATGTACACTCTGTATATATTATGGCAAAGGCTAGAAGAATTGCCAGAAGTCAAAGCAACCAGACTAAACAAAAATATTGAATCTCAATACAAAAAGTGTAATGAATTCAAAAGGAAATTATCAAACAATACATTCAAGATTCAAATTCGCTGACAAACTGATTTGAAAAAGGAAATTATTCATAATTAGTACAAATTTATCAAAACCTTGATGGCAATTTCTCTTTGTTTTGTTACATTATAGTGAATAACAGAATGATTAGAAAATCTTCCAATTTTATCAAATCCGCCTAAAGGATAATTTATTTTTCTTGAAATAATAGCAATACAGACAGCTGTATGTATTGAGTAATCAATATCCAAGACGTATGGTACATTGAGAGGTTTGAGTTGTTCAAAATTTAACGCATTGGCTTAAATTATAATAATCTTGTCAGTTTAACGTTTGGGTACAGGATACTTGTACATGTACTGGGGGTATGTCTCTATTTCTTCAGAATATGATTCTATCACATTTTTAGAAGGATCATGCAATTCCATGAAATCCACAGGAAATCATTTGAATGTAAATAGGATCTTGAAAGCCTGGGCATTGCCAATGACGTCCTTGCTCACATGCTTTATGTATGTGCGCATGTTTGCTCCGGGTATAGTTTGCAAGCAATTTACACAGACATATGTCAAATAAAGACCCATGGGGGTTTGTAAATAAGTAATTCACAGAATTGACGATTTTTAAGTACACACCCTGCAATAGAATTCTTTGAAGAAAGCATTTATGATAAAATTTCAAATATTCTTAAAAAATGTGGTGATTATTTTAACATTACGATATCTGTGTCTGGTTTGAAGAGGAATATTTTCCATTTACACTATTAATATTCACTGTGATTGTAGGTATTTTGTGGTTGTGAGACACAGTACTTGTATTATTCGATTTTTAAATTTTTTGTAAAAAATTAAAAAAATTAAACCACATTCTGTTCCTCTAAATGTAATAAGCATCTGTGGTGGAAATTCATGTGCAAATCAAAATTAATAAAGTGTACCAGTATTACCTTCACAACCATTGTTGGTAAAATGGCAAATTCCTAACTTTCCATATATGTATACGTGTACCAAAGAGCATCTTTGTTTAAAATGAATCAATTTTTTTGTGAAAGAAGGATTACATTATATGTCATTAACCCTTTTCCTGCCAAGTCGGTGAAAATCCGCTTGAAATTCGGTGTAGCTAGAATCTGAGCAGCCACGGCCGTTATCCTGCCAAGGCGGTGGAAATCGGGCTACTTTTTGGTACCCCCTTTCCTGCCTAGTCGACGGAACTACGTGTAGCAAACCCTTGCTCGCGCTAGGGGTCGTTCGAGGACAGGTTTTGGGCGAGGAACGGCGTTTGCTCTCGAAATGGGTTCACAGAGAGTCCAACGACAGGGAAAGGTGCGGAAGCTACCCAGCCAGTCCCCCACCCCGGTGGGGGACTGGTTTTTTTTGGGGGGACGAGTAGCGTACTTGGCAGGTTAGCACGTTGACGTATTCTAGCGGAGTTTGGGTTAACTTGGCTCTGAGGCACTACATAGATTGCGGCCGAAATTGACCGTCTCGGCAACGCTAATCTGTAAGGCAACCGCCTAAGACCGCCTCAGCTGGCGGTGCAATTTTTTGCCAATGGTGCGAGACGAAAATCACGGACTTGGTCCTGATTGACGGGAAGTGCGGACGGATTTGACGGACTCGGCTTTCTGTTAGGCAACCGCCTAAGACCGCCTCAGCTGGCGGTGCAATTTTTTGCCAATGGTGCGAGACGAAAATCACGGACTTGGTCCTGATTGACGGGAAGTGCGGACGGATTTGACGGACTCGGCTTGATTAGTCCCTGACATGGAACTGATCCGAACGGACTTGAGCGACATTTGTGAAGGGTAACCACCGCTTTTAACCGACTTGTTACCTTCTCGAAAGACTACCCACTCAGATGTCGGACGTTGTCGGCTGCACTTGGCTCTAGACGTTCAAGCCGTGCAACGAAACACACCGCCTCAGCCTTGCCATTCAGGAACATGGCCTCAAAATTTGATACCATTGTTCACCGACTTGGCGGCTGCGGTTAGGTGCGTGAACTGTTGTTCACCGACTTGTTACGCCTATGTTGTCCCTGTGAAGTTCGGCTAACGGCCGAGTCTAACGGGAGTTGGCAGACCTGTGTTTGGTTTATACCGTAGTATGACCGACTCAGGTAGAGGTACCTGTCGGTATATTCCGAGTTTTATGCACTCGGGCGTCAATGACGGGTCGTCATCACCGCTGATGACGTAGACGTGCTGGCCACGTTATTTGAAGGAGCCATGTTTGCCCAACGGACGAGGCCGAGACAGCCGTTGACAATTTTGGCATCCTTCATCTTTGACCGCCTTAGTTGGGTAAGCCGCTCGGCAGGCGACGGTTATGACCTAAACAAGCCGCTGAAGCACTGTTCGTTGCCGTACAAGACAAGACGGCCAGTCCATTACTGCTTAATGGGCGATCTGTCGGGTTGGCTTGTCACCGACTTGGATGACAATACGCCCTGCGCAGGCGTACTTAGAAGGGACATGAGGTTAAAGAGACGGGTTTCCCACCCGTACTAAACATGGGCTTGGGCCAACGTCCTTGGGTGGCAGGTGCGCATGCCACGTACCCAGCTGGACGGAATGTCAAGTTGAGATGCTAATGACATTGACTATGTTATGCTAAGTGCTCGAGGGATTTGCATCGCAAATGAGTATTATTAGCATATCAAATGGTGCGGACATGCAATTTACATGACGGGTAGGAATGTCAGCGCCGGTTGGTGGACTGATTGCCGTAGGTCCATTATAATAACAGGTGGATGCATATATTAACACCCCTGCGTCCAATCATGTCCAGGGCTTTGTTTCCCTGTGGCTTTAAAAGGAGGGACCTGCTAGTCTGTCGACACTGTTCCAGACATGAGCTTGACGGACCGCAAAAGTTTTCTGAAGGCGAGCAGACGACTGAAGCTCAAAGATGCAGAGTCTCCGGGCGGTAGTGGTAGCGATCGTTGTGATGTCCCTAGTAAACGTTCTAAGAAGTCGGGCAAGAAACGCTCCCGTAAGGCGAAGCCATCTCCGGCTGAAAAACCCAGTGGTAAGCGTAAACGTAAGAGCGATCGTTCTGCCGATGAGGATGATGACGGGTCACCGGTCGCCAGTGGTTCTCACCCGCTGCTCCGGGAGAGACTACTTCACCTGCAGAGACTACATCTGCTCTTGTGGGAGATACTTCACCTGCACAGACTACGTCTGCTGCTGCTAGTGAGACAGTGAGTAACGAGACGGCTGATGCCATTGGTTCTCCCCCGGCTGCTCCGGGAGAGACACCACCTGTTGCTACTATGAGCCCTCATCCTGCGTCAGGAGAGGTTTCCTGTGCCCAGTGCGAAAGAGCTTGAGTCCTCGTCATCAGAAGAGGCTGCCCAGCCCGCTCCTGCCATAGTTTCGTGTGCTGCGATGTCCCCGCCGAAAAAGATAGTGCGGAGGGTTCGTTATCAGGATAGCCCACCTGATTTTGAGCCAGATATGATCCTTGATGCCGCTACGGGCGAGTTCAGGCCCAGACGCCCAGACGACGGTGATATCACCGCTGAGTCTGACTCGGAGGTTGACAAGGATGCGGCAGAGGACGATGACTTTTATGACAGGCAGTATGTAGGTGAGGCAAGCTCTGACGACGATGATGACGTTGCTGCTGTGTTGGCGGAGGACGACACCCCTCCTTCTGGCGTATGTCGGAGACTACCGATGCTAATATATTTGAGGAGACCGATTTTGACCATGAGAGAGGACCGACTTCTTCATACTCCCTACCCCTCCGACTAAAGGACCGACTTTCACCTTGCCCAGCCACGCCCGTGAGCTCGATTACTTTTTTAAGTTTATCCAGCTACACTGATCAGATTGGCCAAGGACGAGACTAATAAATACGCCAAATTCCACCAGCGATATATCGCTAGGAAAATAGATAAATACTGGCGTAACGCTGACTACCGAGAGGTGCAGGCGTTCATTGGCGTCTTAGTCTGTATGGGTGTCGACCGTAAATCATCAGTGGAGGATTATTGGTCTAGCGATCCCTTTCTGAGAAACCAGGGTATTTCTACTGTGATTACCCGCAGTCGCTTTCAGCAGCTTATGCGATACTTTCATCTGGCAGACCCAGAGAACGATCCACGTCGTGATCCTGATGAGGCACGCCGCCGACGTCGGTGTCAGGAGGATCCCCTGATAAAAATCAATCCATGGATGGAGCCCATAGTTGACCGGTGCGTAAATAATTATAAGATGGGTAGAGAGATCTCCATCGACGAGGGCATGGTGCGATTTAAGGGCCGTTCTAAATTTAAGCAGAGATTACCGCATAAGCCTGATCGAGACGGTTTCAAGATATGGCAGCTGTGCGACTCCACCACTGCATACATCGCTAACTTTGCACCGTACCTAGGTGTGAAATTTCGGGATCGGACTGATGGGAGACGGCAGGAGCGAGGTGTGGTGAAAAGAATTACGATGGAGCTGGTCCAGCCATTCTGTGGATATAATCACAGCCTATTCTGTGATAGCCTGTTTAGCACGGTCGTTACTGCTAGAGAGCTGATGGAGACCGGGATCTACATGGTCGGGAGTTTTAACCGCCGTAATCGTCGCACCATGCCCCCTCAATTAATTCCGCCGGGTAAGAGGAAGCGCCTTCCTCTGTCTGTTGGGGATATGAAAGCCACGACCAGAACGGACTCTCGTCTTAACATCACTGCTTATCAGGATAGTAACGCTCAGGTGCTGATCTTGAATACGGTCTATCCACCCTTGGAGTGCGTGCCAGTGGGGGAGGGAGACGAGCGGCGACAAGTGCCTCTGTCACTGTATAATTATCGCCGGTACATGGGGGGCGTCGACCGAGCCAACCAGAAGCGCAAGTACTTTCACACTGGGCGCAAGAACCACAGATGGTGGACATATCTGGCATGTTACCTGATTGATGTTGCCCTGGTAAATGCATATATATGCTTCAAGCATGTACACCCTGATAGTAAGCTGACCCATAAGATGTTTCATCTGCGTGTCGGGAAACAACTCATTGGCGGTTATTGTGGGCGATCGCAGCCCAGTGTGAGAGAGGGCGAGGCCACCGTTTCTCTTGCCTCGTACATCAATCCACAAATCAGCCGATGCACGTTGTCAGCCGTTTGGAGGGGCGGCAGAAATGCTGTAAAGTATGCAGCAGAGAGGGTAAGACCACTGCGAGCGGACGACTGTCTGAGACGTCCAAAGGATGTAGTCTGTGCGGGGTTCATCTTCACGAGGGCGAGTGTTTTGCGGCTTTTCATCATCGCATGATGCTACGAGGTAAGAGGAGCATTGGCGTGCAGACCTCTACTCACACAGCCCAACGACACCCATCAGCAAGAGAACCCGACGTAATAACGGACAGGGGACAGCTTCGCCTAACAGTGGCTTGACTGTATTCTTAACACGGACCATGATCACATTTTGAGCACGGTTGTGCCGTTTGTTTGTGCTTTACGATCCCGCTGATTGTAAATTGAAACACGGATTATTTTGTACAATCCCCCGATTGTAATCTTTGTAACACGGACCATGCACTCGGACGTCGAGACAGACTCTGAGATTTATTATTCGGCATAATGTAAATTATTCCCGAATAAAATACTATCTATGGATCGCATATTTTCGTTTGTTTTGTTTAGACGGATTATTTTGTACAATTCCCCCTATTATAATTTTTGAAACACGGATCTGCCACCCCGATTGTAATTTTTGAAACACGGACCATGCACTCGGACGTCGAGACAGACTCCGAGATTTATTGTTCGGCATAATGTAAATTATTCCCGAATAAAATACTATCTATGATCGCATATTTTCGTTTGTTTTGTTTTTACCCCCACTTTCGTTTTTGGCAGATCCGTAAGGACGCTATAGTAATGGATGAACGTGCGTTGTATCACGTGGGAGGGGCACAGCCCAACGGAGGCTGTGCTCGTGCGACGTAGACGTTGTACCAACCATCTGTCGTTGGGGTTAGTGCATAGAGCAGTTGCAGTTGTTCACTGAACTGGCCAAACTACGTACACGCCTTCCTTCAATGGCGGAACTATGTCGTTGACACTACGTCAAAGCAGACTGCACTGTGCGACTCTTCCAAGTCGTTCAAAGTACGTGGCCAAGTGACACAACCCAGGGGAAACAGGACAGGTTTGAGGGTGCTCCCGCACCCATAGCACTAACCCCTGGGTCTTCTACTAACCCACGAGAGAGGTGACGTTTCCCCGGTGTGGCCGTGCGTGCCGGCGAACGAGCTTTACTTCCGCAAAAGTAAGCTAGAAAAGGGCATAAAAGTGCACGTCCCCCGGGGCAAACAACGCCCGTGACCTCGTCATTTTCTGGACACAACCTCATCAGCGGTTGCCCCTCTATACGGGCATGCAAAAATTTTTGAAGTCTAACACGTATATGGTCGGTAATCGTACCCCGAAAATGCGGTATTTTCCCGCCAAATGCCTGGCAGGAAAGCGTCCAGGAGAGCCTATCTTCTGTAGACACGGAAAAGGGGGCCGGTTTTGACCGACTTGGCAGGATAACGGACAGGGGCGCTCGGCAGAAAAGGTTAAAGAAGTTGTCAATGAGCTAATACATTGACAACAACAAACTGGAGCATGCATCTTTGAGAGCCTGCATCTAGGGTTTTCCACAAGGGGATTTTTAGCAATGGGCCATCCCTCTGCTTTTGGAGCAACCTATTCATATGTTAATAACTACACAAAAGAACATATTTTCACAACAAACGAATATGCAAATTTTGTATTATCATGTAAATTTGCCATCCATCTGTTTTCCAAACCTGTGGAGAACACTGGCATCTTTAAAATCTTGTTTTCCCCAGTGTACCAGCATCAAAGATTAGTTTTTTAAAAACTAAATTTGAACCAAAGGAAAATGTCACAATTGTCTTTTTGAATAATAATCTATCCTAGAAAACTTATTTTTAATTTTCATAGATGTGCATGGTGTACATGTTATAACACTCAGAGCTCTAAACAATACTGGTAGTTTCACTTTGTTACTTGTAATAATTTTCATGACCCCTACAAACATTGCATCATGGGATATGTTGATATTCAGCATTTTCAAATGATAAAATGCAAATTTTCCCTGAAAACACATGCAGTAGCCCTACCCTGGAATACATAGTAAAATGACGATGTCCAATCCAACAAATATATTGTATGGTGTTCTATACGGTAGATATGGACACTGATGAAGATGTTAACCCTAATAAATTGCACCCTGACCCCTGGTACTCTATGACGTCATCGGACATTTATGTCCGAGCCGGGTTCAAAGGGTTAAATTATAGCATACAAATAATACATGGTTAAACCAGTAAACATGCGCATCGTTCTGTCTACGTTTTTGCAAATGATTTAATTTGTATGAAAGACAGTTGCTTGTAGGTACACGCGGATACCCAGCTGTTGATTTTTCTATGACGAAAGGGTGTTCGCAGTGTGTAGGGGCTGGTATTAAACCACAAGTAACTGTGACTTGTACGGTACACATGAACCATATGACCTGTTTGAATTCCAGGTCTGATGTATACAAAGAGAGTTGAATAAATTGGTGTACTTGTAACAACAAAATTGTACCAGGATGTGACAAGGTCAAGCAGGGGTCATGCTTGGATACATGATCCCTGGGGTTTCGTCATCTGATTGTGCAACAGTAAGAATTGATGCCAAAAGACTGTACAGCACACAAGAAAATTTTACAGAATACATGTACTGTAACCAGGTACAAATGACTTGCAGAAATTTCAAGAAATTCCGAAAATTGACTCAAAGAATTCTGAAATCTTATAGGTGAATGGGCAACAACACACTGAACAATTTCACTGATACATCACTAGATATGCTTGACAAAGGTATTGAAGGCCTCCAAGGAAAACCTGATTGTTTCCAGAATGAAGATTGGACTGTCCATGTTCTTCAGGTGCACCTACCACTAGTGACACGTGTAGTGCAGACATACTATTCCAAAACAAAATTATTGAAAGAAGCTGTATTCAATGTAACACTAACATTCAAATACACTTTTTGTTTGTCTGTCCAAAGTATGAAGTTCAAAGAAACAATATTCTCAACAAAATTAAACACCAAATTGAAACACCCAAAATTTGCTCATTTTTCTACTGACAAGAGTCATCAACAACTTGCAGACTTTATTTTTACATTATGTACATGTATATACTAAAAAATATCTGGACATATTTTCAAATATTATTACAATTCCATATGTATCTTGTTATGCTAGAAAGTAAAATTTTTAAGTTACTTTTATATGATGTAAATCTTTCATTTACATGCAAGCAAAATTAATAGTATTATTACCATAATCATGGTTGCCTCACTGACTGGCTTTTTGTGGATCAGTAACAGTTGCATGTACCTAATACTGTAAAAAAGTTGAGCACCAGCAACACATATTAGACTCAATACACACCTACAAAAGACACAAATCTTGCAAAAAAAATTTTTTAAGTGGACACATCAATGCAACAGTAGGTAAAATATGTAAATATGTAAATATTTTTATTTTAACTATGCTTTAAACAAAAGAAAAAATGTATTTACATATCTTTTCATACTTCATTGTTGTTTATTATCCTTTATTTAGCAAATCTTATATTGTCTTTTATGATGAAGATCGTAATAGGACAATGATTTCAAGAAAGGCTTACTGTATTGCTATTGTTGTGATATCATGTGTGTTATATCAGCTCCTAAATGAATATACCATACATTTACAACTCTTTCATATCTTTACCTACCTGTACACATCTCCATCGTTTTTCGACAGGATATGTACTGGTGCATACGATTAAATTAAATAGTGTTTAAAATTTAACAAGTCATCGTTGATGACACAGTCCCCGCTTGTCCATTTTGTTATAATCTTCGGTGTCTAGGTAGCTGTGGTCTAGGTTGCTGTGGAATGACATTGATGCAACGGGTGCATCAGGCCTGTGACTTGCATAATAAAGTAATCTGAGGAACGTTCAATAATGACTCATCTCTGCCGGTAATGACCACTGAAGGAACTTTTGATTACATCACACATAACGATGCCCTCACTGCCTCTAGTGTCATGACGGCACATACTATACACATGGTTTGGTGGAATTTTCGAAATGCTATGGGATTGGGTATGTTGTTTGCAATCAGCCATCAGCCATTTTGAATCATATAATGAGCAAATTAATGTGCACAAGAATGCAGCCATAGTATTTTATCTTCGAATTCGTATCACGTTTGAACAAAATCAGTCTATCAAGGGACAGTGACCTATGTTTATGTTTCAAAGACATATACACCAAATTGAAATCAAATGGCTGTCTATTGACCATATGGATCATAGCACAAAATTAGTAGACATGCATATGTATGCCATAGTACTTTATCTTTGTACCAAGTCTCAACAACATTGGTTAAGGAATATTTGCATATGATTAAGCCTCAAAGACATGAAAAAATCCAAAATGACCATCGGGCAGATATATTGGAAAAAATTTACAATCTGGCAGCCATATTGGAACATGTCACGAAGTAAATTGACATGTATGCCACAGTGCTTGATCTTTGTGCCAAGTTTGGACAAAATGGGTGTAATGACCTTTGAACTACGCTTCAAAGACGTGCAAAATTCCAACAAAAGGCAGTTCTGCAGCCATATTGGATCCTATCGCAAGGTTAATTGATACATGCCTATGCATGCCATAGTACGTGCTTTGCCTTTGTGCCAAGTTTGAACAAAATTGGTTCAAGGATGTTTGAGTTACGGTTCAAAGACATGAAAAAATCGCAAAAAAATGGCCACCTGTCAGCCATATTGGATCATTTCACGAAAAAAATTGTGTTCATATAAGGGCATATAAGGGCATACTGTTTTGCTTTTGTGCCAAATTTGAACCGAATCGGTTCAAGGATGTCTGAGTTATAGGCCAAAGACATGAAAAATCGCAACAAAATGGCCGCCTCACGCCCATACTGGATTTTATCGCAATATAATTTGACATGCATATGTAGGCCATAGTGTTATGCCTTTGTGCCAAGTTTGAACAGAATCGGTTCGAGGATGTTTGAGTTATGGTTCAAAGACACGAAAAATCGCAAACAAAATGGCCGCCTCATGCCCATATTGGATCGTATCGCAAACTAATTTAACATGCACATGTAGGCCATAGTGTTATGCCTTTGTGCCAAGTTTGAACAGAATCTGTTCAAGGATGTCTGAGTTATGGTCCAAAGACATGAAAAATCGCAACAAAATGGCCGCCTCGCGCCCATATTGGATCATATCGCAAAATTATTTGACAAGGATATGAAAGCCATAGTGTTATGCCTTTGTGCCAAGTTTGAACAGAATCTGCTCAAGGATGTCTGAGTTATGGTCCAAAGACATGAAAAATCGCAACAAAATGGCCGCCTCGCGGCCAAATTCGATCGTATCACAAAATAAATCGACGTGCATCTGTAGGTCATAGTGCTATGCCTTTGTGCCAAGTTTGAACGAAATTGGTTCAGCAGTGTCTGAGAAACTGTTGATGACGGACGGACGGACGGACGGACGGACGGACGGACGGACGCACAGACGGAACCCAATCTATAAGTCCCCGCCGGACTTCGTCCGCGGGGACTAAAAAGCAATTAAAACAGGTTCAACCTCTCAGGAACCACACTAGGAATCTATATTGAGCCATTTTCCTATTTGCAATCAAATTTTGTGCACAACCCTGTACCATAGTTTGGTATGGCACAATCAGACCTCCACACTGAGAAATATAGATACGATGGCCAAGATGAAATAGCATTGGTCATGCTTTATATATTCACCAACTGTGATCTGGTCTAATGCCTGTATGATTCACAGAGTTACACTATCAGCACTCTTCTCTCCCAAAATAAATCCACCATGCCCCTTGAAAGCAACAAGATTATTCCAAAGTTCATGGGCAACAAGGATTAAGACTGAATACATTTTGCTACAAGAGGCACATCATGATATTTATTTCATGGCACTAACTTGCATAAACATTTTTTTTAACGTTCCGATGGCATATGGCTTAAAAATGGATCATTTGGACTGAAGTTAAGCGAAAACCTATCCAGTTCATAAGCTATCCCACCAGTGTTAAGCAAATTAACATTTCAGTTACTAAGAAACAGTATGGTAATTATGGCAAATTAGAAAATGTAAAATTCATCTTTACAATTATTAAACACACCCCCATTTTCTACGCTTGCTTACATAAAGCAAGCACGTTTTGTAAAGCATTGTTGCATTTTGCTGGTACAATGTGTAATTCAAGATTATGTAACTAATTAGAAGGAAAAAAAATGCTCGAAAAACAATACAAACTATTATAAAGATAATTGGACAGGTTTTGGAAAAAGCCATTCTTATATCGATGAATTCTATTTTGGAAAAAAACCCCAGAATACTGAATAAATGTACTGAAACATTAAAACGACAGTCAAAATAAGCTTTCTGTTAGCTTTCTTACAGGTATTCTATATTATAATGCAACAGAGAAATCAACTCAAATTATGGTCAGAAAAAATTTTTTTGTATTATACTCTGTGTGTTGGTGATTTCCGAATAGGGTCACACTGAATGAAATCAGCACAGACTATTGTTTTCAAAGAAATTTAACTCTTGAATATTTCAATGAAAATATAAAGAGAGACTGATGTATCTTTGTATCACTGTCAGTATCACGTGAAGTTTTGATCTTACATGTATTCACGGAATCTGTTTCCTGACAGTACAATGCTTAGGGTACGACCAAGGTATATCTTGCACACTGTATATATGCAAGACATTAACAATTCCTCCTGTGCAGTACTGGTACATGTATGTAAATTTAAATAACTCTGAATTCTGAAAGACTGCATTTGGCAAAACGACTGTGAAAATGGAGATGAATATGTCAAACTGCACAAGCAATAAAAATACAATATATCAATTCCAGTAAAATGTCTCCCTGCACACTGTATACATACATGTACTAGGCAAGAATAATTCTACTCTATGATTTTTTTGTTACTGTACGGTAATGTGAGAAAAAAAGGACTTCTTTCCTGGTTTATTTAAATAAAAAAATTCATTGAAATCAAATAAACTACATTTAATGTAAGAAATTTAAAAGAAAAAACACGTAAAACTTCTTTTTTTCTGGCTGCTTTTTTAAAATAAAAATATCAGTGAAAATCAAACCACGCTATGATTAATGTAGCTACTGTGAAGCATGCCACTTTGACAGATTGAAGACGGTGTTTGAGAAGCATATGTTGGGCGATACATTATTCACTATGTGCATGAATATCTCTAAATCTACACTGCCGGCTTGGAATTTGGCTTCATTTCCAGATTTGTTGTCTTTAACGGCCTCCAAATAACATTGGATGTGTATTCAATGGGACAAGAGTCAAAGTTGACAGAAATAATGATAGAATGAAATGATTTTGGGACCTGAGGCGTGCCTTAAACGGATTGCTACCTGCGCAGAATTTCAATGCATCTACAATCAGATATCGCTGCCACATCCATTTACAAATGTCTTCTCACGTCTTTGATGATCTTGTTTTTTACATCGCTGTTACATCGTTTAAATTTGAACTTGGGAAACGTTTTCCAGATGAACAATATTCCGATTGTAATAATTCAGTCGGGTTGCAGGATATTGGCATTTTATAAATTGGACTTTGCTGAATCGCCGCGATGTTGACAGCTGTGATATGTTTCCATGGAAATCCAATTATTCTTAGAAACGCCTGACAGCTCAGCGGAGATTCAAAATTCAAGATTATCAATTATGCAAGGGGAGTCTGATGAAAATGTTGCGAATTTTGTTGCTTTACCTGGCAAAATGGCATGATTCGTGAAAACAGCATTCATTTTGCGAGAACAGCGATGCGAAAAGAAGCATAGATTTTGTACAGAGAAATATGTGATGAAGACACAGATGGAAAATGGAAAAGAGACTTATCAAAAATGTCACGTTAGAAGGGTAAAGATGTGACACAGATTTGAAGGTTCTATACTACCTGGTCAAAAGAAAGATGGTTAAGTTATTAATTAACAAAATCACATCGTTTCTTCCTTCAACTAATCTAAATTTCTCATCAGTAAGTGAATTTACATCAATGCCAGTCATTGACATTTTCTGAGAACAGCTTCACAATACAGGATGTCACTTCATTTGGAAATAAGACATCCAATGTAAACGTTAATGTACTATTACCAAGGGATTGTCTTCCATTACCTCTTCCCCATTCAAGACTGGCTTTTCAACCGGACACAATGAAAAACACGTTTGGACGGTGAAAGGAGAAAATTGAATGCCTCACCTCGCTAATCAGAGAGTTGGACGTGACAGGAAGAAAAGAGAGCGGAGCTGGTCTAGTCCTACTTGCCGAGGTGTGAGAGGCAGCTAGCTCATGCAGAAGGTCTTGTAAAGACCGCAGAACATACTACAGCAGAGCAGGGGGGGTGGAGAGATCACCAATTCATTTGCTCTTCATACATTATGTAAATGAGTTGGGTCATGTGACTTCCTGAATTATTACGAGCTGAGCTTTCAAAGGCAAAGTGAGTGTGACAGCTTATTTGCATAACATCAGCACGACATGTTCAAGTTACACTTTAAATCATAATTCAAAGACAATTGTACATATAAAAAACAGCGAAATATTCTTTTTAAAGTTTATGTACATGTATTGACTGCAATAGCTCTTGTTACTGAAAAATCTTCACCTTCTTGACCTGGAGATCACAATCAACTTTTTATCAATTACATGTATTTAATAATTCGATGAAATTAACCTCTCAGGTTATTCACATCCTGAGGCGTGATTTGAAACAAGATAAATATTTGTGTTAAGGGATTGTATGTGGATTCTGTAATTGTTGTTCTCTGTAAAAGGAAATATTGATTCTTGCATTTTTAATTTTGATGAAACACCTGGTTCTATAATTTACTCTTGCCATGATGGAAAACTCTCTGCAAATCCAGTAATATTTTGACTACCATTCTTTAATATAATTTAGACTATTCCTTTAACAGTTCTTGCAGTATGGTACAAATTTAAGAAAAAATTTCAATTTCAAGTTCAGTCAAACTGTATCACAAGTGACTTGGATCAGTTGAGTAATAATTACTAGCATATGCCACTTTAAGAATCTGACAATTATATCCAATAAATATGTCATCTCTTTATTTTTTTAATACAGAGTACATACATTTAGCATTTTTTATTCTTGTAAATGCTCTTTGATAAATTTACGGACACTGACATTTTTATTATAAATTCACCAACGACATTTTCATTGTTGATAAAAGACCTATTGTAAATCAGCTAATATAATTCATTCAGATTTGACACTGACTGGCGAGTTGAAATGGCTGGATTATATCCTTGAGAAACAAAGAAAGAGAGAAATTAATAACTTTTGTTCTTCATAAAATTAATTTGATTTTACACTTTAACATAAAATTCCAGGAGGGATACCTTATGCACAGGATCAGCATTATAAACAATCCTCCTTTCTTGCCATATGGACAACCACAATGTAATGAACACATTTGGCGAGGATAGAAAGATTGGGGTCCATATGACAACAAAATGAAAATTGCAGGTAAATTGTATATGCAAAACTACCAGACTGAATATACATGTACATGTATGCGAGGATCTAAGAAGGCTCTTTACTAAAGTTACAAATTTTAAAATCTCCCTGTTAGGTCTTTTGAACAGATTTTGATGAAATATACACAAGATATTTGTCATTTAAGGTCAAAAAGTTTCAATGATATTTTTATCAAGTTGAGCACAATATTTCAGTTTTCATTTCGGGTCCAATTTAATGAAGCTAAAATATATAATCTATCAATTCTTTGCATTTTAAACAGAAATGGATGATGTATGGAAGTAGATATTTAGTGTTTCAATTCAAAAGCTCAAATTTGCACAAGATGTTTTAGTTTCTATTTCCAGTCCACTTCTAAATTTCCAAAATGAACCCTCACAGCAAACTATGCACGTAAAGTACCTGCAGGTTTTCCACTTTTATGTGGTTATTTCAGGAGATATTGGTCATTTAATTCTAAGGTGCATAATGTATTGGAAGCACACTCATACAACTTATACCCATCAGCTTTTTTCTAAATATTTCTACAGCACAGACATAAATGCCCTGATATTATGTTACCATCACAATGAACTGTAAAATTATGTCAATGCTGAATTGCTATACTAGTACATGGTGAAAATTTGCTATTTGAAACTGTATTTTCATATCATTTCAGTGTGTAGACAGAAGTCCCTGCATTAACAATGAATTATCAATGATTTACGTCACAAGAAGATAAACAGCCTGTTTATTATGCATAACACTTACAGTAGGCTGATCATGCTGATTCACTTTGTTAACCTAAAGTACATGTGTGTTTGGTTTCGTGTTTCAGTTTTACCCACTGAAAAACACAATTGAAAAAAAAGACTGAATCTGCATTCACAGAACAGAACTAATTTTCTGTAAAGACTAATACGTGATTCGATCATTTCACATGTAGCTACAGTACTCTGAAATTCTGATTTGGCATAATCTAGGAGTGATCATATGCCTGGAGGTCTCTATAATCTTATGTAGTAAAGATCTGCATCAGGTTAATGTACGTGTATATATTGTATCTGTAAAGTCTGCTCATTGAGGTGAACTGCCTGACTGTACTTTAAATCATGGTCCCTCCACATAAGTCACATAAGTACCGTGTTTAAATGCTGAAGAGTGATACACTAGCATTCATTTGCGTGATGGCGCACGTTGTCTATGTATGCAAATCCACAGATAATAACTCATTGTCAATCACCTAACAATGCATTTCCTGGCAGTGTACAACAGGACTGTACACTGTATGACTTTACAATTGACACTATGGAAAGGTTAAAACTATCATTTCAAAGAAATGAATAAATAAAAACAGGATATTGTTCAACAGCTTTACACAGACTCAATGAAGAAAGAACTACCAAAGAATTGGTGAACAATTAAGTGGTCTTGCTAAACAACCGCGGCAAAGCCAGTGCATAGATAACTGATTGTAATACAAACAGAAACTACAATAGCAACAAGTACTGGAAAACCTTAAAGTATAGAAGCGGCATCTTTATTTTACTGATAAAGAGCTAATAAACCACGGGGTGCTTGGTTTAGATATGAGAAGTCTCCTTGCCAAACATAAATATAAGAAATCAACTTGGCATGGACTTCCTGAAGACAGTACCATTTAACGCCACCCTGCTGAGATTTCTTTAACTGACAGCGACAAAGTATAGATAAACAAGGCGCAGTTAGACTACATATTAATTACTGTTAGTGTTTGTATTACAATCAGTTACCTATGCACTGGCTTTGCCGCAGTTGTAAGTGGTCTCGCTAAACTATATATCATTTAAATTCCGCACTGAATGTATTGCAAGAGAACTAAACAATCTGCAGGGTCATGCACTATGTAATCTTTCCTTGATGTTAAACAGCATTTCAAAATTGTCTGTTGTACAGTAGATATATATCTCTAAGGCTGCTTTAGGCACAGCACATCAAATGGAGCTTGATTCGTTCACCGGTAAAATTTTGGTACAGCCCTCAAGTAAAACCGTAAACCTTTTAGAGGGGAACTGGCAAATACTCAAAGCTCCATGTTGAGTAAGGAAAGTCAGGTGATATGTTTGATTGTACCATGGTTGTGCTTTGTTTAAAACTTTTCCCAATAAAAAATATTCAAATGGCAACAGCCTAAGCCTCCTTGAGCAAACTGAATCAATACTTTATGGGAAGCATCAGTTGTAAATATTTACTCTCAGGATGAGGTATTTTCTGTGGTGTTTTGGGGTCAGGGAGTTGTCCAAAAAGTGCAAGTGACATGCTTTTTCAACAATCTGTATCAGAGACCCTGGACTGCGCAAACACTCCACATCATCATGCTTGCTCGTAACTTCATCACAAGAGAAAGGAATTCTTTGTCATGTGATGACTGTTAAATTCCTTTCACTGATACCCGTATGCTGCAGCTCGTCACTTTTTGACTGGAACTTGTTATGGCAGATACTGTAAAACATGTTACCTATAGGATTTGATTGGTCGGTTTTGTAAGACATTTTAATTGACCATGCATCAGAGCCCTTACATTTATCTCCAACATAGGACAAAAAAGTTGTGCAGTTGACTTTGAAAGCATACATTTCCTTTCTCCATGAATATAACTATAATTTTAATCACAGGGCAAGGTGCCAAGCTTGGCACTCTGACTTTGTTTTCCTCTTTGCTACTAAATAGTAATTGGTTGTTCTTTGCACATAATAAAATAATCCTTGACCATCTGTGTTGACATCGGTCTCAAGCTTCAACTTGGAATTTTTGGACATTTTAACCTACACTGTATTTATTTGCCAGCATAAATCATACAAAGTTAAAAGCTGTGACCTAAAAGACTCTGGTGCCCGTAGCTAAGTAACCAAGGACAAAGTCTGAAACTTGAAAGAAATATTTTGAGATGGAAAGCTGAGTATTGAGCTCTCACAAATCCTTGTTAAAAATGTATTTTGTGTTGAAAGAGAAGTGAGCTTATACAAACCTATACATAATCATAATCTGAAGATTTTGGTATGAGGGCTACATGTATTTCCATGCAAGACAGCCTGATTGTGCTAAGTGATGGATTACAGTTATAAATAAATAAAGAAATTATAATATATAAATAAATAAATATATTAATTAATATACACACCACAAGTGTGTGTATATACATGTATACAGGTGTGTGTGTGTGTGTGTGTGCCTGTATAAGTGTGTTGAAATGTTTGTTTGATAAAATCTTTGATCAGCATAAAAGTAAAAAAATATTGAAATTCCATATATTTTTCCATGATATTTTTTCAAAATTCCTTTCTTATATCTGTGAAAACCATGATGATTTCCTCCTGATTTGTGTGACTCATGGACAAGTCCATTGACACCGCATGCTGAATGCTTCAAAAAAATAAAGCGCAAAAATTCTGCCAAACATTGAATAAATTAATGATTACCTGAAGCACGGTGCCTCTATGTGATAGAAGGACCGTGCCTGAAGTTGAAGGAATGTACTGGGAAGCCGTTGTTCCAATGTCAATGCTTTGTTTGTTTATGAACCGATTGCGCTGTGCTCTACTGCACTGTAAAAAATGTAGTCTCCGAACGTGCACATTGCAAACTTGGGCTTCAGCATGGTCAAGTGCACAGAAAGTTCAATCACATTTCACGGCTGAAAACTTGTCACGTTCGGAGAAATCTTTCTCCATATGTATTCCACATCTTAATAAATCAATACTGTGTACAATTTTTTCGTTAAGTTATTATCTGCGCTACGTTCAACGAAACGTCCAAATGAAGATAATACATCTATTAAATCTATGGATAGACCGCTGAAATTTCAATATGCATGATTATGATATCCCTACATTTGATCGCTTTTACGGAATGGTACACTTTTATATAAATCCGGAATGCACTAAAACTTACCTTCACAACGCTTCCAAACGACAGACAAAGTCGGCAAACAGCCCTTAAGCTGAGAATACACTGCAAACATGAAACAGAAAATGCGTCGACGACCTGGTAGGCAGATATCAAGAGGTAGCGACTCGATTGACTCCAGCAAAACTATACGCTGAGCTAATATTGAATATTGATCACGTTACTTTTTGGAATAATCACATGACTAGGTCAAAAGGCAAAGGTTACAGACACGCAGGCGCACAATGCCTCGACACGAACATGAACTCGCTATCTGCGCTTTTAATTTGACCATGGAGGTAGTCTCTACTACCTCCATGATTTGACCTATCTCATAGAGTAGTCACAGCGACTCATATTTACGTTTGACTCGGAAATAGTTAGAGAAAGTACACAGCAATGGCTTGCATTCCTTCTGTAACTCTCAACACAGCTTTGAAAATGCCACTCTTTGGACGTGAGTAGCACTACTATGTCACGTGTACCTCAGTATTATGTTGTAGATTTACTAGCTACCTCCATACATGTATAAATACATGTATATACATGTAAATATGTCCTCCATATGCTGTGGTCACGCTACACTCGGCCACTGGCGCATTGAGATTCCAATGTGGTTTACACACGAGGGGAACGCTCGAAGTAGCCCTGCACGGAGCCATTATTTTGCAACAGTATCTTTATATTCGGTCTCAGATAACTGAGATAGTGGAATTGTGTGATCTTCTTGTTTTTGTGTATGTATGCATGGAGGTCTCTGCTACCTCCATGATGTATACAATAGGAAAATTAAAGAACACAGACCTCATTTTGTTATCTTTTGTGTATCATAACTGTTAAAGTGTGTTATCGAGCGATATCTACCAGTGGTATATCTATCCATGGAGATGGAAGAGATCTCCATGATCTATCCAAATATAATTTGTGTTATAACACTGCTTTTAGCATTGATCAAGCAAGAATTCCCATGAGGACATGTGTGTCTGTGTGTGTGTGTGTGTGTGTGTGTATATATATAGATATATAATTATATATATATATATATATATATATATATATATATATATATATATATATATATATATATATGTGTGTATATATATATATATACTTTTGCAACCAGGACACCCTTTTGACAATGTCCTCAAAACAGAACCTGTTGACCCGCATTTACATGCAATGCAGGTCACTTCAGGTGCACTCATGAGTCTAATGTGTTATGTTGTTATGTTCTATGGGCGTAGTCACGGTCTCTCTGTGTTGAGGGACTGTGGTGACTCTGCAAGTGATATCTTTTATTGACTATTTTGAGGCTTATATGTACATACTTTTGAAGCTTTGATTAAAAGGAACTAAAACACTGCACTTGCAATGTTGTAGTTCGACTGATGAGCTCTGATTGGAGGCAGATATGGTATACTGTTACAATTGCCTGAAATTAAAGCATAGTGAAGTGGTCCCAGTAGCTTGAATTTTGTTTTGTTATATTAATTTATAATAAAATAATACAAAATTTAATTGACAACTGACGCATGTTGTCCAAAAAATGTGTAAAATGGCCCTAAAGATAAACGGTAGTGGGATACATTGTCCCCTGGTTTAAAATTCGTGGCTGCAAGACTACATGTATGTGTATGTGTGTATGTGTACACACACACACACACACACATACACACACACACATACACACACATACATGTATGTGAGCTTCGAGGAATACTAGTAAAGTATTTGGTGCTGTACCCAATACCTTCGTGATATCTCGTTGCTATCAATTCCCAACTGTTATGATGGTCTCATACACATACCAGAATTTGCAACCACAAATTTTGATTGAAATGTCATACGGATAACTGCAACAAATTAGTATTCTTCAATCTCATTTGCAAATGCAAATATAAACTCTTGAAAATACAAACAACAACAACTGGACTACTAGGTGTGAAGTGTAGTGACGCAAACTCACGACTGGCCCCCACTGTCAATACAAGTGCCTGTCCAGTGACTCTGAGGGTGATCAGTATGGGACACAGCATTCAGCAATTTGCATCAACCAATTAGCAGTCCCTTCCGTGCCTCCCCCCCCCATTGTCTTGTGTCTGATGTGTCACACACAGGGACCAGAAGACATTCAAATAATATCCCAAATTCACAAACTCTTCAAAATTTAAAGTCTGATGTTTTTACTACAGATGTAGATGTTGTAGTTTCATACTTACTCTCACATGACCAAATGTCAAGTACTCTTGCCACTATACTTGGATACCTCTATTATTTGCTCATGAAGACTTTCTGAAAACTTCAATTTCGGATCAGTTGCGATACTAGTATAGTATGTTTACCAATATATATGAATGAAAGTCAAAATGTGCCCCAGGGACAGATATTCACACTCTCAAACTTCTACAATATTCTTTTGGCCCACCACTTGTGCGGGGTCATTTTGAAGCTTATTGAGTTGATAGAGTTTTACCAGCGTTTTGTGAAAATCAGGAATTTTATTTTCCCCAAAATTTGCATGGTGACCCTCCATTATACGTTATTTTGAAAGAGAATGGTTGTAGGTTTGCTTGAGAAAAGTTTGAACAAAAAATTTAAGTCTTTCATTTTGGAGGTGCGAACCTCCTTAACAAAAGTAAATTAAAACAACCTTCAAGATGTTAGTTCCTTTTGAAAAGAAAATTTAGGCACAAGTTTCTTTGGAAACATGCTCATCTCACTACAGTTTTGTTAAAAATAATCGTATAGATTATTATAGAATCTTTGATGACATTGGTTAAAGTGGACTTTCAATCTAATTTGTTTTCGTCGTTTCTCTTATTTTTACAGTCGGCACACATAAGGCGGTCGGTTATAGCAACGTATACAGGATGCTAGATGAAGCACTTAAGCTGGGATACAGATTAATAGGTGAGTAACTCAGAGTCTGTTACTGTGTTATATGTGATTATTTCAAGAAGCACTTTCCTTCATAAGAATTTCCTCTCCTACAAAAACAAAATATGGTTATTTAGAGGTGTGTGCACAAGCTGCAGTACATGGCCAAGACATTGCTGTATGCTGTCAGTTGATACAACACTTTTGCTGAGCCAAGGAAGTTGATAAGGAATCACCATGGTAATAGATCTGTGGATTCAAAAGTTGCCACTGCACCATTTAAGTGAAATACTTGGCAATACAGCAGCAGGAATCTTATTGAAAACAGAAGCAGCAAGCCAGATTGTGTTCATATGAAGTTTTTTAGCAAAAGTAAATTAAGGCATGATAACAAGAGCAATTTATTCTCAGTACCAATAATAAATATAATTTTGCCACATGTAAGTGAGACTTTAAAGTCTTAGGTGGTCGACCCTATTTTCAAAATGGCAGATTTACACAAGTAAACATGTACATGTAAGCTGAGCAAAAGTAAATATTTAGGTAATACAAGAATTTAATGTCAGAAATGCCTAAAAAGACGAATGAGTTGAGCTATTTTCATAAACAAAGAGAACTTTCTGCCACAGCAATTACACTTATGGTAATAGTATTTATGAGACTACTATCTCAAACCACGGTCCCTCCACAAATGACGTCATTCGCTTCCTGCGTCCACCGCAACGCGGACTGTTGCAACTGTGTAGGTGATTAGCACCTTTGAACAAAAGCGTTTCTTGACCGTTTTGTGGGACTACTATCTCAAACTCTTGCCATGGTGAGAAGTCAACATTTTACCCACAATGCATTTCAATACCATGTAGCTTGCCCCCTTAGCACAAGACAAAGCTATTTAACATATCAAGAATTTGTTACTTTCAAGATCATCAACTTATTTTGCATTCTGCATACAACTGCCAATATACTATAGGAGCAAATTGTTCACTATTGGTAATATGATAAATTGCAAGAAAATTTGTTAACTGTCTTACTGACTAGGCTCAAAAGTGAAGCATTGACAATGCTCTGGAATATTTGAATCTAGATGTTTTGTATTTATTAGTCCCTGGAAGCAAAAATGACCTAAATACATTGCCTGTTTTCTGTAGATACTGCAGCCGTGTACAGGAATGAAGAGGACATTGGAACATGTCTGAAAGAACTCTTGCCAAAATATGGACTCAACAGAAGTGATATATTTATTACCAGTAAGCTAGGTATGAATTCTGGTCAAAGTCACGGCTGACTCGCAGCGTGTTTGCAAGGTAATATCTGATTGGTCGATTGTCACTATTCACAGCCACCTAGGGAGTCTATTTGTATTGTTTTCATTATATTGGTAAGATTCAGTCACCCAATTGGATAACAGCTTCGAAATCGCTGCGAGTCGGCCCCAAAGTCATGACAGCTGTGGTTGATTTTTGATTTCTGTGAATTATTAGTAGTATTTCTGCCATGATAATCATCGATATTGTCTAAAGCAAGTCAGATATGCCTTCTTATTTTATACATTAGGCAAAAAGGAGTTGATTTTTTAGGAAGTTCATCAGGTACACTCTTTTCTATAAGATTTTTTTGACCCTCTACTCATTTGGGGGACTCATATTTGAAGACTGTGTCGAGTAAATGAAATTCCACCATCTTGTGTTGTGAAAATTGAAAATTTTATCCATAGAAGTAACATACAGTACAGTAGTCATTTTGAATTTAAAATTTGATATAATTATCAACACTAGCATTATCTGTGGGTTATTTTTTTTCACAAAAAATTTAATTATCATAAGGGGAATAAATCTGATGATCGCTAATCATTAGATATAGCAAATTATGACACAAACCTTGTACTCAGCAAAACATTGCACAATCCCGTTGTCAGCTCTGACAAACTTATCTCTCAATGGAAAGAAATGGAACAGATTTACCCATACTGAATATTATGTTTTCTGTCCGTAACATTCACTAATCCTTTAATCAGCTTTGTATGTTGGTATCTTTTTAATCCATACTTGATTGACAGCTATGCTGACCTCATCTTTAATATACTGCTACAATATCACATGTTCAAGCCTGGTGAGTGATCAGACCGTGATCTCACTTTTAACTGCATTTGCCAGAAACCCATATACTTTGTCACAGTCATTAATTTGTATCAATCAAGTTAAATGAGATCAATGAAATATTTTTCAAGGTGGCGATCAAACACCCATTCTGTGTGAACTACGGTATTTGCATAATTACCCATAATCCCCTTGTACGCAGGGAATATCCTTACCACAGGGCATAGCAAGAATTATACCTCCTCAAATTCCTGCTCGCCACTTTTCCATTTCTAATCTTTTCCCACAAATTGAAGGTTAAGCCGGAGCATGACCTGTTGTATCTGTACCAGGGATACCGACTGTGCTTCCATGCAATCCAAACATGTCGTTCAGATTCCGTAAGATAACGTTTTTTTTTTCATTTATCAGAATTCCTGGCAAATTCCTGCGCACGTCATAGGATAGGGTACTGAGGCTTTAATTGTTTGTCATTTCATTTCTCCTGACAGCTCCAAAGGATCAAGGGGAGGGTGCTGCATACAAAGCCTGTGTGAAGTCGATAGAAAGGTTGGAATGCGAATACCTGGACCTCTACCTCATACATTGGCCAGGAAAACAGAAACTCAAACCTCATGATGTCAGGAACAGACAGTTTCGAATGGAAAGTTGGCTGGATTTGGAGAAACTCTTGAATGATGGTAATCTATTACGTTTGTTCTTCCTCCCTCCCTCCCTACCTACTGTATCTCGCTTGTTGTTTAAGCCATTAGCAGTGAAAGTTCAATGCCCTTCACATAGATTGCACACATAGATCTGACTCATGCGGAGGTCAAGCAAAAAGTATTGTTCTGTTACAAATATATTTTGTGATGACAGTTAGGATCAGCAGATGTGCAGTTAATTTGGACTGTTATGATGGCTTTAATATTGGGTTGGAAAGGCTAGAGCGTCAGTTATAAATTTCAACAAAACTATTAAAATATAAAAGTAGTCAACATTCTCTGTGGGATAAAAATAAACTAGACATTTGGGCACAAAGGCATTACAGAGTTGTAGCCTGTTAAAACTTCTGAAAAACTGACCAAATAAGAAGAAGTTGGGGAGTCCTTAGTGTATTAACTATGGTAGAGGTCCCCTAGCTTTTAATAAAATGTTTGAAAAGGGAAAGTCATTATTTGCTGTTTTTCAGGAAAGTTTGACAAGGCAGTGCTGGCATTCAGAGTGAGTGACTGCTATTGTAAATGCATTTTTAGATTCTTTGAGTGTCAAAGAGGTGTCAAAAGTGAGATTAATCAAAAAAACTGCTCTATGACTTCAAACCAGGGGTGCAAATATGGCTTGTTTTCAACATTTTTGACAGAATAATAACAGTTTTCCTACATAATTGTATACCAATTAAATCCAACTTTGAAATGAGATATGGACATGGAATTTTTACAGCCTATTAACAAGGTTACAGATAAGATTTGTACGGCACAATTTTCCTGTATTTGAAGTACTTTGGAAAAATCACATTTTGAAATTTGAAAGAATTTTTAATAATTTTTTGATATATAAACCATGTAAAATCATAAAAACAAATTTTATTTACAAATCCTGCCGTACAAATCTTACAATAAATAGTGTCAACATATTTATAACTAATTTGGTAATATTAATACTATCCAATTATTATTAAATTCAAATATGTAAAAAAAATATGAAAAATTAAATTTTAATATTTACTGGTGTCATATTTCAAAATCATGGCTGCAAATATACAATTTTTATATTCTTTGGAGAAAATATTAACTAAGGGAGTTATCCTGAAAATTTGAACTAAATATCTTGATTCTAACACTTGAAACTTGACATTAACTCTGAGAAAAGAATTGGTGCAAAAATAGCCTTTCCAACCACCTTAATATTGAGATGTAAACTATGACGTATTTAGAATCAGTTTTATGTCTTCTAGTTCTCAGCATGTAGAGTTTTATCCTTTATTTGTCCTGCCAAGTTCATATATCATTATCATCAGGTCAAGCTGGTAAAAACTATTGAGGTGTACCATGTGTCATGTTTTGCATTTTAACAAAGACGTGAACATTTGACATTGATATTGAATAATGTTGCATGTATTTACAGGTGCAATAGAATATGCATTTGTATGAAATATTACCAGACGTTGCTTATGCAGTCATACTGCCATTTCTGTTTTTCTGCATTTTGCCAATGTAAATAATGATTTTAAAAGGTTATTGAATTTCAATCTGAGACCAAATCTTGATCCTCTTGTGCATTTGTCAACAAAACACAGTTTTCAATTGACATCTGTCATAGTACTTGATAATACAGTGGAATATAACATCAGTAGGTCTACTGGAATGACATGAAGGGTGGAAGCTCTGACTGTAACTGGTAATGTCAGCCACTATTCATAATGACCAGGCATCAAACCAGCTTAAATCTACTGTCGCAAAGTCACACTGAGTGAAACCAGAAATCAACATCAGTGTCACCTATACATGCAAGCACTTATTTTCATTTCAAGAAAAGCGTGCCAGCTTGGAAAGTATAAACATATCCAAATATTAAATATTGGTATATCTAATGAATAGGGGTTTAGTATTTCAAAGAAACCTCATTGTGAAATTTTCAGATTTCATACTACTATGAAAGGATTTAAGGCACTGGTACTGATTAATTATTTCTTAATTCAAGCATTTTTATAATGACATATATAAACATGTGCATGTTTACAAACAGAACAAGACAACATTGATTTTGTCAATAAAATACACATGCTTGCAAAGAAGTCCTCCTATGCAAATGTCGTAGTACAGTTACTAACTGGTAGGGTAGATGGAAAAAGCATTTCCCTAACATATAATTATCACTCTACTGCTGGTTCTGTAAAAAGGCAAATTTTCACTCACTATTTCCCCTTACATAGATGTTAAATTGCCAGGTTTATCAACAACGATAATTTTAATCTGTATTTTAGCAACACTCCTAACCTAGTTCAAGTATAATTATGATGAAACACTTGTGAACTATACAAAATAACAACATTTAAAGATTGTTTATGTTTAAAATTCACAGTGAGAGTAAGTAAATAAGTCTTCACTCTTCTCAACACTTTGCTTCAATGATTTCCTGTTGTTTTGATTAATTTGTGTATTCGTTTGCAGGTTTGGTGAAAAATATTGGAGTATCCAATTACAACGTCCGGCATTTAGATGACATGTTGACTTATTCAACTATACCACCAGCTGTTCTTCAAGTAAGTTTTTATCCACTTAAGGCTATGCTACAGCACATTTCTATCAGATCTACTTGCAACTCAAAGTAAAGTCATGTACTGCTAGCCGTTTTACTGACAACAGATTTTGACTCACCGTACCAATCACATTTGTTCCCACCACTCAACACACCAAACTAAAATCACAACAGTTTACTTTGATTAGACATATATTCACAACTTTGGTTAATATAAAAGCATGATAAATCCTTGAATAGACATAAGACATTCATATATTTGTAAACTGATGGAAGTCTTAATAGAAAACATAGGAATGATTTCAGGTTTGCAACAAGAGTCATCACATCTTGTAATGATCTTTATATTTATTTCTTCAAATATATAAGCTAAAGCAAAAGAGAAAAAAACTTACTGTGTACATAAACAAAATATTTTTTGGAAAAAGCATTTACATGGTTAATACTTAAAATGATAAAAAAATGTAAAGAATGAAAAGTTTTCAAAGTAAGAAGATTAAAAATCTACTGAGTAAAGAGCAGATGAAGATAATAATACTGGCATGAAGGGTTGCAAATAAACGGTGACCCAGCAAAAATATTTACGCTAATATTCTTGTACTCCACACATGATTTCTGCCATAGATAAAGTTGTCATGTCGATATTTTATCTGCCTCAAAAATGGCCACAGTATAAAGCAATGATGTCGCCGTATATTCAAACATCCATTCTGAGAGAAAGAGCCAAAGTGTATGGCCTACTAGTTCATTCCCTAATATTTCAAAATGAGAGATTGTTTAACACTAAACTTGTTCAATCTGCTGGGAAGTTAATTTTTCACAGCGGCGTACAATAACATAAAATAACAGAACTTGCTTCTTTTCAGAGAAAATAAATTAATTTCCAAGGAGACTAAATGAGTGAGAAAGTCTCTCCACACAGATTATCTGAATGCCAAGAAATGCATGTCAGTTTTAGGGATGGGTGCAAATTCGCTTTGCTGATCAAGACAAGGTGTACAATACTCATTGTTCGAAATGTACTTTTTTATCGCCCATTATCAGTATGAATACATGACAATCAAAACATCCTTGTCTAGAGTGCTTTGTGTTTCTTTTTGTCTCATAACAAACTAGGGCTTGGCAAAAACCAGAGATATTGCTTCGTTTGAACAGATACTATGTGATCCATTTTTGAATTTAAATTGGATTTACTGTAGTTTCAACAACAAGTCTGTACACGATGAGTAAATTTCAGCTGTCTGTTCTGTTTCCATCTCTTACAAATGTGAACAATGTGAAATATCACCAATTATGATAATGCATATGGAAAGTGCAGGCAATTATGATATGAAAAGATTTTCCCATAAATGTATTTTGAACACTGTGTGATCAGTATCTCTGTGATTATGGTATCAGAAATAAGAAATTCAGTTAATGTCAATGAGTGTTCTGGAAGATGAATATCTTCAAGTAAAAGGCCAATTATAACTGTATGTGCTCTGTAATTGCAGTAGCTGTTCTAAATGGTGATGTGGTAAATGGTTCTACTCAGCTATAAGGAATATTACTTTGGGAATATGTTTAATTGATATGTACATCATTTCTTTTGCTCTAGTTGAAAGCAAACGCATAATGTGGAAACTTGGACATGGATAAAATGCAACCCTTTCTTTTCATGATTTACTTTTCAGGTAGAGTACCATCCACTCTTGGTGCAAAAAGATTTAGTAGCGTGGTGTCAGAAACAGCAAGTTCATTTACAGGCCTACAGGTCCATTGCAATAGAAGAGGTATGTTGCATGCAAAGCGAAAGTCTGTCAATGTGCAGCATAATCCTTTTGTGATTTTTGTATGTAATATTGAAGAAAGAGTTGCTGTAACTTCAGATAGAATTGTTGTTATTTTTTTTCCCAGAAACAGAGCATTTTCTTATTCTTCCGCTGAAGTGATGTTGCAATGCTGAGTATCAGCCTTTCTGACATGGTTAATTATGTACAATATGCTTTTTTATTTGTTTATTTGTTGTTGACAAATTAATCTAGTTTAGTCTACAATATGGCCTTGAACAATAACAGTGAACAATACATGTACGGTACATGTACAAAGACTGTATTGAGAATTTTAAGATTGTGCTTTGTGGCATAATTTTGAGGGTAGAACAAGAACTGAATTTTAGGCTGCTATAGTTCAGTTCAGTTCAGAAGGTCCAGCCGTTGTAATTCGGCTCGTGAAGTCGTCTCGTAACGTCGATAGTTCTCTAGAAAGAACATACCGGTATGATAACTAGAATCAAGTAAAATTAATTATTTTTCAAAATGAAGTGCTTAAACCTACTCTGTAAAAAAGTTTGCCATATTAAAAACCAGACACGCAGATAAAATACAATATAAATGCGTACACTAATTTTCCAATGTATTTTTTGGTTGTAACACTGTGTTTGTTTCCATCATTTTGTGTAAAAACCCACCCGCCCGTGTACAACAAACAAAGAATTTTATGAAAGGCACTATAATGACAGAAGTGAAGAACAGATCACAAGTTAATTGACCTTTAAGCAATAATATAAATGTTTTGGACGTAATGTGAATGTTTTTAATTGTATGTGACAGTATTTGCCTTGCCAACATCACAAATTCTATTCTGTTCAATAAGCAATTTTGTGATTGCTAAACAAATCTTGTCTTGACTTGAATTCAGTTGTCAACAAACCTTTTGCCATAACTGACATTCAGGCTATCTTGACACAGAGCATTTGGAAATAATTTCACAAGTGGAACAAGAAAGTGTTTTGTAAACAGAATTGAAATGCTGGAAATTATTTTTTTGAAAGGCAGCGGAACTTTAAATGTGAACTCCCAAATTCTGTTCATGATTGAAGTATTTTAATGCTCACAATGAATTTCATATCATGTCAAGTCTTCTTTTAACTTGTCCGATAAGTAACTTTTTGGAGAAAACAGGTGTACACATACAATGAAGAATGCTAGACAACATATAAATCATTAGACATTGTCCATATTAGAAAATTACTGAAAAAATACACCCAACCTAGTTTAACAACAGTTTAAGATACTTTTATATATAGCTCTCCTCACCTTTCAACTTAAAACTCTATTGTATTTGAAATTTACTGTCTGAATGAGGGTTTCATATATTCGATTAGGACAATTCATGCCAGAATTCATAACAGAAGTAATTAGATGGATTTTTTAGAAAACTTTATTATCTCCCATAAGGAAATTTGCATATGGTTACTAACACCAATTATATCATACCAGTATATTGATGGCACAAATACAGTGATCTGATTGGTCGTGACGCGAAAAGAACTGTGGTATATTGGCAATATACCACGGCTGGTACACGCGTGAGCTCTCAGCTTGAGCAAAAATCTGTTTGTGATGTTCCATACCAGAATTTCAATAATAGCAATAAAGCACACCCAGCGACAGTATACCACTCAATTTTGACAGTTCACTTCATATCTGTATGCACTCGCTACCACTCATGCATATATGTCATGAACTGGTCAAAATCTCATGGTAAACCGTCGCTGGGTGTGCTTTATTGCTTAAACACAAAATACTGTGCAACACAGGGAGAAAACAAACAAAGTTAAAATCAGTAAGAATGACTGGGCATTATTGCTTCAAAAATATTGATATTTTGATGTGGCCTAAGTGGATTACATTATGATTAGATACCATGCTTGTGTGATTAAAACTATTTCAGTATAGTGTAAAATACTACCATGGAGTTGTTCTAGTAATAAGTGAACAATAACTTTTTGTTTATACTCATTGCAGGGGCGTTCTGATCCACTGGTGATTGGCGTTGCGGAAAAACACGCCAAAACTGTCTCACAAGTGTTGCTGAAGTGGGCCATCCAACAAGACATAGGTGAGCAATTAATGGAAAAGCATTCAACTGCTTTGTGCTTGTTTTGTTATGGTTTTATTATTTATTGACTTTAAAAGAAATCAAACCAGCCCAGGTGCTGTGTTTCAATTCCAGAGTTTGCATATTAAGAATTCATTGTCAAGTCTCTCTAGTATTCACTTTATCAATAAAACCAAAGCCAAGAATATTTTTACAAGACCTGTACACTTCATTGCATTACTTGACCTTACTTTTCATTTTACCCATTGCATGTCTAGTAGAAACTCATAGTATGCTTAGTTATTGTAAGTAGATGCAATTAATCACTGAAACTTTTTATGTACAGTTAGCCCAGACTTAAAATTGACAATTAGGCCCCACTTCTTCTGAGTATTTACAAAAGCAAACCCTCGCAGCTTGTAGCCAAAAAGGATAAAGTCAGTAAGTGATTTCCACTTCCTTTTTAATTTTTCATGAACAGCATTGCTTGGTTTCATTATCTGTCTCTTTTCAACTCTTTTAGGGGTCATACCAAAGTCAACAAATGAAGATCATTTAAAGGAAAACATTGACATCTGGGACTTTGATCTGACTCAGGATGAAATTACAGACCTTGAAAAACTGCATAAAGGAACACGTTTCTGCTGGGACCCAACACCTATGGCATAGTGCATTTACAACATTACAACATTTCATTCAGCAAAACTCTGAGCCTCTAAGATGGGCATTGTGATGAACTTGACATCAAAAGTGTCTCAATGGACTCAGGCCTTGGTGTAAATTCAATCTTTGATGGAAGAAATTTGCATCAACTTCTTCAGAAGTATTGAACATCTACATTAGTATTTAAATGTCCTACCAACAACCAGCATGATTGGATAGATCAATCAGTTGTACTGCATTTGTAAGGCATATTTACTCAACTGCAATTTTGCAAGGGGTCTGTCATTAGAACAAGGATCCATGAATGTTTGAGCTTCAGAGAGAGAAAATACCAAGGATATTCACCAGTCACATGTTACAACATGTCACCAGAAGGAATGACTCTGTAATGCGAAGCACAGTTATGGAGATTTCCCATAATTCATCATGATTTGTACACTCAGAGATTCCTCAGCAGTGTACCACGTCTCTCATGTGTACACAAATTCACAGACTAGTCTTTAAAAAAACCAACCAAATATTGATTTTTCCTAAACAGAAAGACAAAAGAAATTTACATGCTGACTTTTCTCAGAGAATGACCCCTTCAGTTCGTCATGACTTGCTTCCCAAAAGTATGGCATTTGTAGTACCTGCAGAATGTAACTTTTATGGTTATTTAATGGTTTCTTTGAAATTTATACTGAAATATGTAAACATACTTTTAATAGATACAATTAATCAATTATCCAGAGGTTTATATTATTGCTTTCAGGCAGAACTGAAAAAGCGATAAAAATTCTAACCTCGTGTGTACAAGTCAAACTGAATTGTGGGTAATTTGTTGTACTGTGCTCAGCTCAAATTTGCAAACAGACAACGTATGCACAAAGATTAATCTGTAACATGGTATACTCTACCCTGACTGATACAGATGTATCAAGTAACACTTACCAGAGGTACGGTAATTAGCTAAGCACCAAAGTCAGGCACATTGTAGTGAATGTCAGAGACTTAGCCTTGCCAGAAGAACCAATACTTGGTAAGAATGCACATCAAAAATGACGGACCAATGTGCAAAAGCTGCAATATAACTGAAACTAGATCTTCGTGATACCGGAAGTAAAATGGTATGTCTTGTCAAGAGTTAGTACACCAGGGTATGTCACCTGTCCACCTGATAAATAGAAAGAATGTCCATGGAAAATGCGGTGTGCAATTTATGATTGACACTATAATATCATATTAACAAAAATATGTGTATTTCCAGCAGTTCAATCAATCCTGGTTGAAATCTGCTAACGGTAAAGTCTGCTGACTGTAGGTGTTTTGCAACTTAAGAGGAAATAATGCAATGTCTTTGAAAATATTCAAAATCACTGTATGTAGCTTTGATGTCATACAATCCAAACTGAACCATCAGTAAGCCAGTTCTTGACCATTACCTTTGAAAATACACAAAGCTACTTACATAGCTTAAAACAGCACATTGTTGGAAACTTGCATTTGATTTCCTGTGTCGTCTGTTTCTATTTTTTATATCTATTGAAATACCTGTTCCATGTAAACATTTCTCAGTCTGTGTACATTACAAAGTCATGAAGACTGCACTAGTATGTCACAGTCTTAAATGTTTTTGCAAAACGAAAATAAAGCTATTGCTCTTGATTCACTCTCAACTGTTTTATTATAGATACAAACAAGTTTTAAATAGAAAGAGTCTACTTGTTTCATTTAAAGCCTGTGTAATAAACTCTCTCCAGCAAACGTTATGAGCCTATTGATTGTGGATACGAACTCCTTACTAGTATATTATAATTGTGTCTCCATGATTACTTCCTTTTCAGGGAGACATGATGCTGTGCTTTCTAATGGTGCTTGAGTGAAGGGTACAATTTGTATGCTTTTTGTCATAGTGCAGATGATTATTTTAGAGTTCTTACAGCAGCAAAAGTTTCATCTTGCCAAGTACGTGTTGACAGACACTCTTTGAACTTAGTATTTTAAAGGTCTCTTCAGACATACCTTTTCCATTTTCATTTACATCTTAGAAACGTTTATGTACAAACATTCAGAAAGCCTGCTTATTTACTACAAGATGGTGAACGGATGAGAGGTGAACTGACTACATATAGCCCATCAAGCCCTTTCCTGTGTCTATAATTGCCATATAAAAAAACATAACCAATACTTTGAAATATGATTACATGTGCAGTGCGTAATTTTTGTGCATTCAGCTGTTTTATGGGCACAATGGCCTAAAACATGCAGCGTGCACAATCTTACAGACAAAAAAACAACAGAGAGTAATAAGAAGCGGAAGTTTAGATTTATATATGGTGAACGAACATACATTGACTTTGTTGTCAGTAAAATTTTTGTCAAAATCAGATGATGGAGAACCCGGGTTTATAAACTCGTACCTTCCTGGAAAAATAAAAACCGAAACAGCTTCATAGTCTCACTTCAGTTTTTCTGTGTAGAATGCAACGCAGAAGTAATCTAGCCTGATTAGAAGTCTGCTAGACTTGTTTCTTTGCAATTACAAACAGTAGAGGGGAACCTTCCCTCTCAATTAAAAATGCAGAATGAACTTGTACAGGCTTCTCAAGTTAATGACACTGATTACTGCAAAAGAACAAGTTGACTCTACCAGTAATGTCAGTTCTAGTCACACAAAATGCAGACCTCAAATAAATAGCAATCAAGCATCATTCAATGTCTATAAAAATCATCACGTTTGAAGTCCTTGGACTGAGAATGTTGATGAAAGTAAAGTGTGTATGTGCTGTAGGCGATTTCGGTGCGAGTGATTGCGTTGAAGTGTTCCTACTTAAGTTGCGATCACGCTATTTGCAGCGGCCGTTGATTTCAGGAATATTTCTGATGGAGAGGTTACAGCCGAGTTGTTTCGAATGTTCTTCAAAATAAGCTATTTTAGATGCTACCTTTGTATACCTTTCTAGTCTTATTCGCCGTTTTTTATTGTTTTGATAACGGGCGATTCCCATTACAAGAAGATCCGGGAGGAATATTCTATATGGCCATTTCGCTGAACTTTTCAGTGTCAGAAATTTATCACATCGTTAATTCAACTCTAGTTTAGTACCAGACGTTTTGCCATAGGATCATCAGTATAATTTAACGTGTATATATTCCCAGAACATCAGTCTAAACTACACAAGAGAAAAGCCTGAGATATTTGTTCAGCTACTAACTCGAAATACTCGACGCTCGAATTTTTAGGCTTCTTGGGATGGACTTGAGGAAATGGAGATTTTGTTCTAAGTCGTTACGAGTATAGATCTAGGAGCAAAATACCGTAAAGACTATGAACATTTACATTTAATATGTCATTATTATCCATTTAAAGGGACAAAGTCTCTCTTTATGACCTTTTTGTTATATCAAGTATAAAGTCACTCAGTGTACGAAGTGTACAAAATAATGACAGTACATATGCCAAAGTGTCAAAAATTACCCCTTTGCTGAATGCAAAGAGATTATTTTGTTTGTGACCTCTAGACAAAATTGATTTTTCCTTTTCAAACCGGTTTCCTTATGACTAATAAATATTGTCACAATGTAAAGAAAAGCTGCTATCCATATCTATATGACAGGTACCGCAAATACAGATTTCATCGCAAACGTTTGCATGAGAAACAATTTTGTAACAGTGTATGTTCAGCCTTGCATGGAGACAGTTATGCGCGAAACTTGAATGTTTATTACAGACCGTAAAATGTTTCACTGCATGTTTAATCTTGTCTGCCTGTAAGCAGAGTTGAAGTTGTGCACAGTAGACCAGTATTCCATGAAGTCAAACAACACAGACTACTTTTCATACCATGCAAATTCAGGAAAACGGTAAAAAAAGGCGACTTTGTCCTTTAACAGAGCATTTTTATATAAGCTTCTTTTCTGTCACCAATATATTTAGATTTTGAAAAGTACCAAGACAACATTTCTAATCGGATGCAAAAAACGTGTGAGGTCAACTGAAGGCACAGGGGGCTCATGCTCCTTGTTTATTTGTGTCTGTGCTTGTTTGTGTGTATGTGTTTGAGTTTGTTTATTTGTTATTTTTAATAACATAACAGCGAAAAGCTGTTTTATTAATATTTGTCAATAAGAGCAGTTTATTTATTTGTTTGTTTTTTTGTTTGTTGATATGTATTTCCGATGGTAAGGGTAGGGTTAGGCTTAAGTTAGGGTTAGGGTTGGGTTAGACATTCACTCCCTCTATATATAAGAGTGAATGTGTCCAACCCTAACCCTCACCTAACATAAGCCTAACCCTAACCTAACCCTAACTTAAGCCTAACCCTAACCATCGGAAATACATATCAACAAACACACAAACAAATAAATAAACTGCTCTTTATTGACAAATATTAACAAAATAGCTTTTCGCTGTTATTTTATTAAAAATAACAAATAAACAAACACAAACACATACACACAAACAAAGACAGACACCAAATAAGCAAGGAGTACGAGCCCCCTGTGCTGTAGGCGCATAGTTAGTAGAACTTAGCTACAGAAATTGATTGAATAAAAGCCAAAAAGGGCAAATTTCACCTGTCATGTAAATATTCGGCCTCGCTCAAATTCATGAGAAGCAAATCATTTCCTAGAAGAATAGAATACAGACGTATGTAGCAACAGACATGATTCCATGTGCCCTAATTGACCCATCAAATCGACCTAACTGCTCTTGAAGTCTATGATTATTATAATTGACTGTTAGAGGGCGCTCTTTTCATGTACCATGTTAGGCAGCAAGCAATAATTGTATTTCCTCATGGTTTCAAGAGCTGCGTCGTCCGTCATTTTCATCAACAGTATAAAGAGTAACATCGATATCTATGAGGTCAAAAGTTGCCGCTTCATAGTCTTAGAAGACTCCACTGATGGCCTGTGGTTGAAATAATTAATATTGTCAGTTAATCAAAAAATTGGGATCTTCACAATTGACAACATACACCCATAAAGTGTACAGCTTCATTACTTTTATAATGTTGGATTCTTGTAATATGAAAAGGTAAAAAATGTTATAAATGGAGCATCATTTGAGCTATTAAAGTTATAGCCAACAAAAATATAAGTTGTTTCTCATACCTTGGCCTTTATCACACCTTCTTGGTCTTGATCTAGATCAGCAGGCCGCGTTATCCTATTCAATGATTCATTTGAAAAATGAAGTCACCCATATATTGACATTGTGCAAGACGCCGAGGAAAATAAAACACACAGGCACACCTGGGAGTTGTACAGTGGTCATGCCATGTGAAATTCCGAAAGATGCAAGTTTAAGATACACCGTCTTGCGAGTGCATATAATTTGCATCAAAACTATCGTTTCCGAACAAGTACCCTTATAACGGGGGCTAGAGGTGTTGCAAATCAATTTAAACAACTTCAATAACGCGCTTCAAGTTTACAGTTACTGTAGTTTCAGTAACATTATTCAAGGTTGTTCCACGACCCTGTTTGGCAAACGTAAATAAATCAAGGACGGTTATAAAGTTCTTAAACTTCATACCAAGATATGAATAAAAAAATTCATTAGACTGCGTTCAAATCAATTTCATCTGAAAACATCGGAACAAGTTTAAGGTCAGGGACACGTTTGAGTTGTTAACAACCGTCTGTTAATCGTGGCAATACAATGCGATGTTTGTCGGATTTATTTTTCTCTCTATTTTTCAGTTTCTTTATTTCTTCATTTCGCTATGTCGTCATTTCGCCATTTCGCCGGTTAACATTAGCCTACACTAAGTTGGTAAATTTTACCGTCTGGCGAAGAGTTTGCATACCAAACAACCACTATCAGCAATCTACTATATGCTTATTTTCTTTATACTTTCTGAGAGACTGCAAACATAGTTTGGCGGATCAGGCTTAGCTAACACACTGGTCTAGACACGAACACGTCTGACAAATGCCGGAGAGACCACATTGAATACTTCAACGTCACATAATATCTCAAGCTATGAATGAGGTTTCTGCATCAGTCAGCACTACTCACTATGTCGGTAGATTGCTGGTTGTCATGGTTACGTACTTTTTTCATTCCACCGAAGGCAATATTTCTGTGCCAAAAAGACGCGGTTGATTTGATGCATGATGATCCGTATCTCAAAACTTTTCTTGGAACTGTTCGCTATATTCCCGGGATCACAGCTACTTCAGAACAGTGACTCAGCCTGAGGACTGTTCACAACTCGTCGAATAATATGTATAACTTTCCTCCCCCAGAACCACCACCACCCAACTTTGTAGGGGGTTACAAACATGCATGAAAACATGTCCATATCCAGCAGACCTAGAAGCATAAAGGTGACGCGACCTAAGTATTACACCTTAGCACCTTCTCTTCAGAGAGCCTCGTCTGCTAGAAAGACCGTTGAGGGCGCATCACTATATGGTTGAAGATAGAGCTGTTCAGCGAACAAGGGGCTGTGCGAGTCTAATTGACCCACTGCAGATATTGCTGCTGTGGCACAATCCTGACCGTGTCAAGGAAACATTAAAGGTCTTCAATGCAATATCATCGGCAACCAACAAATCTATTCACGATAAAAAGTATTCGTAATCATTTTTGGTGAACGGACAGGCAGTTTTCGTTACATTGGAGGCGAGCACAAAAGGGTTTGGAGCAATTTATCGGAGGACAAGGGATAATATTTTTTTGCTCAACTTGCAACTTGGAAAATTAGGGGTTGGCGTGCATCATGAAGGGAGTAGCATCTTTTTGTAAATAAGGGACGGACCTTTAGCTCTTGGGAGGGGCTGGTAAAAACAAGATCTGCAACACTTAGAAATACTATCAGGTAGTCACTTAGCCATATATATGGCGGGGTTATGGTGTACAATCTTTATTTATTTATATGGATGTAACGAATGAAAAAGTCGTCTAAAGAGACTTCATCAAACTTAAAAAATTATAGATCTGACAGTTTACTTAGAAAAAAATACGCACACTATGACTCCGACTTAGAAAAAAAATTAAAACTTTACAATTGTAAAAAAAATTCACAATATGATTGTGACCACCCCTCCCAAGATCTAATGGTTCGTCCCTAATGAGACCCTATACGCTCCGCCGTTTGAGTAATTGAGCTTATAAGAGATGTCGACTGTCCGGTGACGTCACTGGTCGTTGTCCGTTCAACTTCGATCTCTGAAGCCGTTGGTAAAAAGAAATTCACATTTGGTTCACAAGCCCTAAATAAAGAGTGACCTTATTTTGATATGTACGATTGATGACGAAATTTGCATGGCGAATGCTTAGAGCTTCTCTTCTCGCTTCTTATCTCATTATTGGTCAAAGAACCTTCTTTTCTTTAACCGCATGCCTTCAGTAATATTTTCTGAAATTGGCATAAAATTTGCAAACGTAAAATTTGGAAAACGTTCTGGTCATTTTTCTTCAAAACTGTCATCTAAAACTATTTGTCCGATAGCGGTATATTTCCAGAAGTGACGTCATTCAGTTTTGTTCAGATGAATATACCTTTAGCATATGTAAGTTCATTAGGCCGATTCCCTCCTTTTTTGTCAAAAATGTGTTTCTCTGATGCCAATGTCCAATAGTTTTCAAATTTCATGTGTAACTTCTTATAGTGCCATAGATATGTTAAATAAAATAGGCCAAAGTAATTAAATTCTTTGTTTTGCGTCCCCACCCCCTTAGGTTTTTAAGGTTTTCATGCAAAACACACACTGTGTATTTGAATAGGAAATTTAAGGACATTACCGCTTTTCTTTTCTGACCTAAAATTTTTATACAAATTTTTATATGCTGCAATTAAATTACATTGTGCTCATTTTCTTGTGTGCGTTTTTCAGCTGCTCAGACGCGTACCTTTTCCCATTTTGAGTGGACGCAAAACAAAGAATTTAATTACTTTGGCTTAAACATAAAATATGCATACATAAAATTCCAGTCACCTCGCATTGAACGTTGGACACCTCTACTATACTGACGTTGGCGCCGCCTACCCGTGCGGGGACACTGGATTGTTGCTCACGCTTATGTTTAAATTTTGGCGAGGTGTCTTTCGAACTCGATTAAAAATCACACAAAAATGTATAACTTCATTTGCTTGAAAATGCTCATATCGTGTGATTTTCGGCCGAGTTCAAAAGACACACAGCCAAAACATTAGCGTGTGCAACATTCCAATTCTCCTGCATGGGTAGGCGGCGCCAACATCAGTATAAAGTAGAGGTTCCCAAGAGGTGACCGGAATATTGAACATGCTGCCATGTGTCTGTCGAACTCAGCCTAAAATCACACGAAACGAACGTTTTTGAAGCAGATAAAGCATCAGGTATGAATTTTTAGGATAAAAGGGAACGATCGATGTGAAATGATAAATGACCTTGCTAATTTTTACAGTAAAATCGAACGCGGAAGATGACATGGCATAGTCCTTTACAGCCATTTTGTTTTCTGAATTTGTTCTTCTTGGTTGTACGTCTATGAGGCGCGTAGGCGCAGAGCGGAATTTTAGAAAACGGGCGACTGTGGCTGAAACACTACCACAGCGAAATCGACGGCCGGGCTATGATAGCGCCCCGAATCGACTGATCTGCATCATGATCGAAATTTTGTTGGTTCTCATTTCTTGAAATCTATGATATCACATGTTTTCTTTCCATTCGATATGACACTCATCTATGTGGTTAAAAACATAATTAATTTTGCAACAAATTAATGTTTAATATAAATTACGGGGGCATGTATACTGTGTGGAAAAACAGAAAAACATCGGTTGTTAACAATGATATTGAATCGCACAGGCAAATAGATTGTGCCAACAAGTTGATTATCATACTTTTCGTCAATTTTATGGACAGAACAAAAAACTATTGTCTGAACAACCTAACAGAGTCGGAAAACACCGTCAAAAGTCGCTGTTTTTATAACTTGACGAAACAGAGTAAATGTACTGAAAGTCACACCAAATTGGTAAGAAAGTTTCAATCCGCAAAGCTGGATATAATGAGAATTTCATCGTCGTATATCTGCCGATGTTCATTAGGATGTTATACTGTGAACATATCTGTGAAGCAGTGACACCAATTTATTACACCTCACTCATTCAGCGTGCACTGCCACTGGTTAGACACGACTCACGTGACATGTAAAAGTATACACATATTGACTGGCCATGAGGGCAACAGCATACGTCTGTACCCCGAGGGACTGTGAGTCACCCCAGAAATAGACTGTTTCCCGAGGCCGTAGGCCGAGGGAAACAGTCTTTTTTTGGGGTGACTCACAGGCCCGAGGGGTTAAAGACGTATGCTGTTGCCCTCATGGCCAGTCAATATGTGTTTTGTAACACACCTCATCCGTAGTCATACATAAGAACGTACCATACACAAAAGTTGTCGCATGTAAGCTATATAATATGTTGGAGTGGTTCAGCAAGAAAAAGTTTTTGCCGACAGGGTCGCAATACTTCTGCAAAACGTTCAATGCACCTTTGATTATCGTCTTCGTTCGTTTCGAGTCCTTGTTTGAAACCAGAGCATGCAGTTCTTCTTCAGAAAGTAGGATAAACCGAGAAATTTCTCCTATCGTTTCGCTCGTCCGCAGACGGCATCTTTGTTTACATTCCAGTTCGCGCATGCGCCAATGTTTTTTGACGTCAGCGGGCATCATTTTTCGGAACTGATGCCTGGCAGGCAACAGTTCCGACAAATGATGCCTGATGACGTCGTTTACGTGGATCAGCACAAAAAGAACGCATCCCACGTGACTGTCAATTGGCGAATTAGAACACAGACTGCGGATGAGGTGTGTTACAAAACGTGATGATGCCCTCTGCGAATGTGATGATGCCCTCTGCGAACTTGATGATGCCCTCTGCATTTGATATTACATGGATGACGTCATTTTACTTACTGCGCACCCTTTCTGCGCAAAACAAATTGTCGTTCGCTTGTTGTACTTTGCAGTCGGCAACTTATGGCTGCGAAACGTCATGCAGAGCTGTCACCGGCACAGTTAGACGATATTTTGATGCAAGTAAACAGCAAACGAACGAAAATGGCAACAAGGAATGCAATTTCTGTGTTCAGCGACTATGCAAGCAACAATTTGGATACGCCACCGAGGAGATCGGCAAACTTTAGCGGCAACCCTAGACTCGGCACTGACAACATTTTACGCTGAGGTCCGGACTCAGAAGGCGAACTGTACTCGAAGAAGTCTTTGTGTTTTTGTTTCTCTGCATGTTTGCTTGTTCGGTGTAATAAAAATAATAACACATGAGAGCTAGGGCAATATCACGATTTTTTGCCTGCCCTCGGGCTGGTGGTCATGATCGAAATACTGATGATGCCCTCGCCTACATCATCAGTATTTCGATCATGACCACCATCCCTTGGGCAGGCAATAAATCGTATTGTAACACACCTCATCCGCAGTCTGTATTCTAATTCGCCAGTTGATAGTCACGTGGGATGCATTCTTTTTGTGCTGATCCACGTAAACGACGTCATCAGGCATCATTTGTTGGAACTGTTGCCTGCCAGGCATCAGTTCCGAAAAATGATGCCCGCTGACGTCAAAAACGACATTGACGCGTGCGCGGACCGTCGACCGGAATGTAAACAAAGATGTCGTCTGCGGCCGATCGAAACGATAGTCGAGATTTTTTTGGTTTATCCTACTTTCTGAAGAAGAATTGAATGCTTTGGTTTCCAACAAGGACTCGAAACGGACGAAAACTGAAAGGTGCATTGAACGTTTTGCAGAAGTATTGCGATCCTGTCGGGAAAAACGTTTTCTTACTGAACCACTCCAACATATTACATCATAGGCCTACATGAGACAAGTTTTGTGTATAGTACGTTCTTATGCATGGCTACGGATGAGATGTGTTACAAAACACATATTGACTGGCCATGAGGGCAACAGCATACGTCTTTAACCCCTCGGGCCTGTGAGTCACCCCCAAAAACAGACTGTTTCCCTCGGCCTACGGCCTCGGGAAACAGTCTGTTTTGGGGGTGACTCACAGTCCCTCGGGGTACAGACGTATGCTGTTGCCCTCATGGCCAGTCAATATGTGATAATATTGCCCTCGCTCTCATGTGTTATTATTTAAATATATTCTGTTCAAAATGGATGGTGCAGTTTTTGTCAAGTTGACATAGGAACACAGAACGTGCATTCCTAAATTTGAAAAACTTTGTGAAAGATAAACTTGTAACAACAGTGAGGGCCAGCGTCGTGCGACGGGATATTCTAAGTGCATTACATGTAAATGTTGACTGCCAGGTTAAGGTTGAGAGTTCTTAAGGTCGCGGCGTAAACAGTCGATCACGGCAGAGAAACTGTAGCATATTGCGAACACTTTCTGAACAGCTACAATCAAGTAACCAGCAAACGATTTTTGGCCTCACATCGGAGTAGGCTTCTAAAGGTTTTAATACTCGTGCACTGTCACACTCTGACACAATTCATACCGTTGACAAAACTCGGCAAGACCAGTCCTGATTTCAATTTTCATCCTTACATCAGATCTAGAGGCGATTGTTGGAGTGCAGCGGCCAACATTTACTTGCCATTGCGTCGCTGCTTTAAAGTAGCTCGAGCTTTTGCTAGCGCCAAAGAGTTGTGGCTGTTGTGGATTGGATTGGAAAAAACATCCGGGGGGGGGGGGGGATTATCGAGCTACCGTACATACTGCAGAAATTCATTGTGATACTTACGGTAAGGCGGACAGGTCAAATCCAAATTTAAAGGGCCAGTGATGCTAACTTTTACGATGTTTTCATTATTTTTGTTTTGTATATCAATTGCAACTTCTTATTCTACTCCCGAAAGAATGTTGAAACACCCACTATTTAGCTTGTCAACTTAGCGACTAGTGTGTAAAGTGTATTGTTACTGTCTACATGTGAATTCTAGTACGGAGCAGTAGTCACTTTTCAACAATAACAATGCAGTTTACACATGTACAGGCTGAGTTGACAAGCTGAACACTATGTTTATCAACATGCTTTGGGAAGTAGAACGAGGAGTTATGGTTGACATTCAAAACAAAAATGGTGAAAAATTATCAAAAGTTAGCATTACTGGACTCGCTCCCATTTTAAAAGACATATCCTTATTCGTGACGTGTCCTTATTCGTCACATTTTCACGAACCTAATTTAAGTGCAAGCATCACAAGAAGACATTTCTCACAGACCTGTGTCAACAGGCGCTCTAGTACTCACTAATAAACACAAAGCTGCATGGGCATCTGTGGCTTTGTCCCGGGGCCTTGTCTTCGCACTGTGCAATACAAGACTGATATTCAGCTGTACCCTTTGAAGATCGCTCGGTTCCCTTACATTTAAAATTCCGAAGCACGTCGCAGTGTACACTGAGTAAATTTCACGGTTATAATTCTACTTTCAGTCTAACACTGTTAAATTTACAGACGATTTTCCTTGGTTGTACCAGGCAGCAGCCAACGTCAGAACTCATAATTGAGGGAACATAATTATGTTCTACATGGCAGGCGTGACCTAGATCACACAATTGGAACACGACAAAGTCCGAGAAAACAACAATCGATGCAATTTTTAAACTACATGTAAAGGCCAGTCTCTCGCATCCTTCTGTAGATAGGGATATGTAGATATTGTTGACAGAATTTTGGTACCCGTGGTACCTCCGATATCTGTTAGGGACTGGACACAGTAGTACGCATACTGTTTGCAACAGACAGCTTTAGGCTATTCCCCAGTAAAACCCTGAGTAAAGGTAAAAAGAGTTGCGACACTGGTGGAGAATCCGGGTAGTCCTGGCAGACGAAAATGTACTGTTTATGATCTTGATAAAGAACTAACGCTGTTGTCAAATAACAATCGCCGTAACTATGAAGATATGAATTCAGCAATAATAGTTTGGTCAGCTTAAATGCCAGGCATTTTCGCACACTGTAACTGAAGTCGGTCGTAATAAAATCTGCAAATCCCAACGCACAGCATCGACCAATCACCTCAGGTCGCATTGCATTGCATCAAAAGTGCATCTTATTGAAAGTTCAATTTATTCAATCGGTCATATTTAAGAAGTTCGAAAGTTATACTTGGTTCTGGTTTTGTTTTTTTGTTTGTTTTTTTTTTTGGGGGGGTCTATTTGGTCAATAAGTAAAAGGCTTAGTGTTCAAGAATTACGTCAAATAAAATATTACATCACCTACATAATGACAGTCGCTTTTGTGTTATATTTAGACGTCATGTCCAAATGATCGCATTTTGCATCTCATTATGTGATGTCGTAATTACGACTTTCAAGTCTTCATTCCCAAATAATCGCATTTTGCATCTCATTATAAGGATAAGGATATTTATTTTCCAAATAGAACAGAAAAGAAACATAGGAAAAAAAATACAGACACATTAAGGATTAGTAAATTGGGTAGGGACAAGAAAAAAGTATCATACTAATCGAGTCCGGCCCCATACCATTCACTATCGCTGACTCTATCCTTTTGACATAGAGCGCCATGTTGAAATTTAAGGCCTATCCTCGCGATTTGAAATAAATTATATATCAATGTAAGTACATAAATTATAAACTTTCTAGTAGAATAAAATATACATGGGATGTATATGTAATGTATATACATACATTATGTCATGTCGTAATACGAATTTCAAGTATTCATGTCAAAATGATCGCATTTTTCAAGTATTCATGTCAAAATGATCGCATTTTACATCTCATTTTGTCATGCCGTAATTACTAAAGGCATGTCGTAATAAAAAATGGCACAGCTTAATTATGGCAGAAATTCAAAGCCATAATTAGCAACTTTGAGCAGTATAGATTGTGAAATAATATCATTTATTCTCGTATCTCATGTGTACTAACGTTTTCTATTCATGTTACTTTCTTTTCCTCTCGTCAACACAGACCCTCCTGGGCTGTGCGTCAACGTATCGGATCTTTGGAAGTCTAGAGCGTCAGAATCATGTCATGTTTACGATTTGACGTGTTAAAGCTGATGTCATCCCGAATGAAACCATGTTTAGAATCTTAAAACCACATGCCCATCTACGAAAAAGTAGCAAACTGGTTATTGGTATTGAATAGTTGCTAAAATCAACGAAGCTACACCAATTGCATTAGTGTATCGAAAGTCTGACAAGAACAACAGTAAAATCGATGTGGTCAACGATTTTTTAATTACATTTTATGAGGAAAGACTGTATCATGTCGTCGGCTAGGCGGTAATTGAGGAATCCACTCCGTCTGCAATAGTTGAAACATTGTCTAGCAGGAGGTCAGATTATGTCATCATCTAATCAACAGTTTATGCTGAACGATAGCAATCGGTACTCAATGACGTCATAGTGTGAACAGTGATGAAACAGTTCAATCGAGCTGTACACATGCGTAACCAATCAAAACGAATGAGGTAGAATATGAAAAAATACATGTGCCTTCGTAGTGTTTTAGGGTGTATTTGTGAACTGAATGTGGAGGATGGGTAGTTGCATAATTGTCTTCAAACAATGTCGAACTACGAAACACGGTCCAACAAAGATAATACGGCCAAAACATGATGTATAATCACACTTAATTCAAAATGTCTGCTTTATTTAATGTGAGGTAACCGGTGGTGAATATGGTGGATTGTAAAACTATGAAGTGTGTGAAAATGTTCGAGTCTTACCCGACAGATTTACAATACAACACCGATCATGAATTTCCGGCTTTACCATCAGAGGGCGCGATAGTTAAGGTATTGTTCAATAACTCATAAACAGCTAATATAATCACTTTGTGGAAATTTCCATCGATAAATATCATACATGAATACCACGAGACTACATTGATGCTTTCCGCAATACACATTGTATAATGTTGTTTAACTTTCTTGATGTGTAGCGATTTCAAGCATGTGCCATGTGTTGAACTTTCAAACTTTAAAGCACCACTAGCTGTATCTTTTAGCATTATTTTATGATTTTACTCTCAAGCTATAATACGTTTGTGAGAATGGACTAATTCAGGTGTGTGTATACATTTATTATCAACTACCCGCAGGGACTGCATATGCAATTTTGAACAATTCAGATTACGATTACAATGTAATTAAATGTTTGCCCAAATCGCAGCCCCATGCGGAGAGGTGAAACCTTGGATACTGGGCATATCTGCACTGAAATCGTCATAAACTGCACAGAGTAGTCCAAAGTTATGCATAGGGGTGAATGTTTTCAACTGTGACATTGTATGTTCTGTTTCCTTTGTAATATTACCAATTTTTAAAATGGCGGGAAATCAAAATGACCGTTTAAATTTACTTGTCAAATGTTTCACAAAGGAATGGTTTCCTAATGCAGTAAAAGCCCATATCTCTTCTGAGGGCAATAATCAGAGCAAACCAGGAGAGAATAGGAAGATATTTTGAGGTCAACAAATTTCAAGTTACAGCTAGCGGGGCTTTAAACCGGATGCTACCTGCAGTACACATTGTCCTTTAATTGAGTCAATAATGGACATCATGTGGGCTTTGAATGTCCGTCCAATTGTAAAACATCAGTGCAGTGCCTTAGCGATGACTTGCATTTTGAGTATTAAAGTAAGAGTCGAGTACGTGATTGTTTTTCGTCGTCGCCACACACCAATTCCGATTTCATAGTTATAAACTCTCGCGTGAAAATTCGAGAGACATGCAGACACTGCGTCAACTTGCATTATTCAATCATATCTGCGATCCGTTCAGGTCATGTCAGCTGGAATGTGTCACAGCGATGTGCATAAGTGGAAGAAACCACAGAAAAGCCCTTACATTCCAGGGAAATGCAGTTTTATTCATTTTTATACCAAATAGAGTTAATAGTTGTCCTATATCACATCACTATCGACAGTAGCTATACAACACTTTTCATTAACTCCTGATCTTCGCATAAAGGGTGAAAATAGAATTGAAAGAAGCAAGCAGACCGAGATTTCTTAAACCAAGTCAGCACCCCCATTTCTGTGCAATTATTTTCAGTTGAGTGTAACAAGAAATATAACTGTAAATAATGAAAAACATGGATGATATATAAAATAGGCGAAAGTTTTGCCATTGTGCTTTGAAAAATAGGCGAATGAATGTATACAACTTGATTCATGAGAACTATATATGTAGAAATGATGTCTAGATCTCTTCATACATGGCGAACAGAATTAACCGCCACGTTTAATTTGCTCTAATAGTGCATGGAACCCTTAGGAACGCGTAGAAATATGTGTGCTCTTGGTGTGAAAAGCTTTAAGCCTTGGAAGCAAGACATTTAGACAAGGCCAGTGGATGGACTATAACAAATATGTTGATTCTACTCATGCAGGTCATGAAATCGCAGGAAGCATCCATGCCATCGGGGACTCTGCCTTCAATCCAGATGGACTTGCCGTAGGGGATAAAGTAGCGGTCTATCCATTTCCTGGTTGTGGAAAATGTAAATTTTGTAACTTGTCGTGGTGTGATCATCCATCTTTAAAAAAGAAGTCGCTCGATTTTATTAACGATGGAGGGTAATGTGTTAAACTTTAAATCATAGTACCTTAGATAAAAATTGAAGATTTCTTAATCAAATTGTATTGCCACTTTTTAAACTTGCATCAAACAATCCTGGTCACAACCAGAAGTTCTTCTCTGCTACTAGACTGTCGACAGTCCGTTGTGCCTTTTCTTTACTATTATTGATGTAACCGCGAGCTGCTAGACCTCCTGTCTTACGGCACTTGCGGCTCGCAGCTTCGGCGCTACGCTTGCGATTCCTCCCCCCTCTCCCGACCGTCGTATGTGCGAGAGACTACACTAATAAGAGACAGAAGGCATAAGGGACTGTGTCGACAATCTACTCTGCTACGTGTACTTTGGTAATCATACTTCATTTACTCGGTCCAGATGCTGCAATGGTTTGTGCGCCCGAATTATCACATGACATTATTCATGTTGTCGCGTCGTCTGCTGGTAAATTCACCAACCTTGGCAAACTTGCGCAATATTGTGCCTATACTCTTCACTTGAATAATAGCATACGACATTTAGACCCTGTACATTGACGACAGTTTTAAGCCAAAAGGTAGTTTTAGAGGCAGAGAAGCATATTTTGTATTTCGCAAGAAATATGTACCATGTGGCCGCGCGAAGGGAGGGGGTCGTCGGAACTCTGCTCAAAGGTTGCCAGTGACTCCTTCGACCGATGTAGACACTGCATCTAGGGTACGTTGGCGATTGATGAAAGTTAAAATATGTTTGTTAACAATGAATATCGTAAAACCTTAAATGAGGCAGCTACGTTGAAGTAATGCCTTTAGATATCATGCATAAAATAAATTGTTTGTAAACAAGAAAGTCGCACACGCGCAGTTCGGACGACCTCCTCCCTTTAAATTTGGCTCACGGGAGAGACACACATCTATTCATAGGGTCATAAGGCGCTAGAGTGTAGAAAAATTAATACATTTATGATTGAGATTATGTTGTCAATAGGCCACACAGTTCAGTGGCTATTGGCCGTTCTGTCAATGATTCAGCATACCTGATAAATGCTGATGGTCGATCCATCATCACCGACGTCATGCAAGTGTAACGGGCTAACTTTGAATCTATGAAAAGCAGATACATAATGTTCTGAAGGGACTTGCACTGAAAATGGCCTGAATTCTCAACGACGCATCATTTCTCGATGGTCTACATGTCGCACGGCCGAGAGTCTAAAACAGGTCAGCTTGATGCCTGACCTATCTACTTGCCCCTGTGCAGTATAAATTTTGGAAATCAAGAAGCAGCAGTGAAGAAAACGTTTACTTAATTATTTGAAAGACTTTGCACTGCTTGCATCTTCTTCTTAATAGCTGTTTAGATAATCTGACGAGGCAGTACAGTGACTGCACGCATCACGGTACTGTGCAATGCTACTGCAGCAACTGTATTGACCATATTTCTGAAAGTCTGTGCTACAACTGGATGAATTTTGGCACAAATACTGATCATCATTCAGGATTCGAGTGTTGACGGGTACTTATGTAACTATACAATAACAGGGTCTGTACTACAACCGCGTGAATTTGGCATGAAAACTAATCATCATTCAGGATTCGATTGCAGTACGCTACTTTTTTAAGTATACAATAATGATAGAAACATATAATTTTATCAACATTATTCATAATCATAAATTTATTAATTTATATACAATAGCTATGACTGATAGCGCCTTATCACCCTATGATCTATTCGGCTTTTGTACATCCATGGTGTTGATAGCAATATGATTCATATATAGCAAGCAGGCTGTGATAAAACACTGACTTTCGGTAGTCGTGTGCTTAAGTGTTCTTGTTTCTGATACAGTCCAGCCAGAGTCTGCAATTGGCGACGAGAGAGAACTCCCCACCACTCAAAGTTTCGCCTATATTATATTCTTCACTTCACAGTTTGTAAAATAGAATTCAGCCCCTGAGAATTAATAATATAACTATTTATACTCTGCATATGCACATATCTTAGAGCTTATACTATAATGTGTGTGGGGGAGGGGGTTGTATACACCTATGTGTAAAAAACTAATTTAGTTTGTTTGATTTAAATATTGCACAAATTTTTATATTCCACACGTGCTGCAGATTTGCCCAGTACGTAGCAGTTTCCCTATTGGCTTTCCTGACAAGTTGCCGGACTCCATCGAGGTAGAAGCGGCTGGCGTGTTGGGATGTTGAGCTCTGACAATGTACAACGCTGTTCAGCACGCCATGACAAGAATCGACCCTGTACTCTCAGTGAGGGGTAAATGAAGTAAACGGTGTTTCTTCTTAAGTTTCGTAGTGTTGCCAAGTCACTCAGTAGCAAACTCCTCCCCTGTCGCTCATGAATTTTGTTGAAGAAATTTATTCCAACCTCAACCTAATAAAAACGAAAGAGGAAAACGTAGGCTTATATTTCTGTAGGAGAAAGTGCGTTAGAGTGTTAGGATCTGAATTCAGTTGAATTTGTAGGGTCTTATGCACTTTTAGCAAAAAAATTATACTTCCATGAGGAAATAATTTATCACAATTTTACATTTCATTTTTCGGTATTCATGCGAACACTGCCCCTTTGCCTGTAGTACAAGATCAAACATTTTTGTCTTCAACTCCTTTGCAGATAAATGTGGCATACTCGTTATCGGAGCAGGAGGACTTGGTTTGTATGCAATAAAACTGATCAAAGCGTTGGTGTTATCGAAATATGGTGAGCGGATAGCATTGGTGGGCTCAGATGCAATGGTACGCATCGTGTTTTTCTTCGACTGTCATAAATGTGTAGCTGGGTTGATACAGCATTATCGTGAGTCACATTGTATTGACAAACAATGTGCCGATAACAATTTTAAATGTTAAAGTAAACGTAGAGATGATGCGGTCCAAAGATTTAGTTTACACGATATGGTTACAACGGAAGTGAAATTTAATCGAGTGGACAGCCCGAGGTTCATGTAATGCGCTGGCTGTCTATGTCACAAATTTGAGACATTGAGTTTTGCCAGTCAAGCACATATTTGCTCAGATTCTGATTCAGTACTGATACTTTAAAAACTTGAAACATATTCTCATGTATTGTACCGCAATCGATTGTTTCAGGAAAGCAAATTGCATTTAGCCTCGGACTTTGGGTGCTCTAAGACGATCCATTTAGATATGGAACGCTCGGAGGATGAAAAATTGGAAAAAGTGAAATCTGCATATCACGAAGGTGGGTAACACATTATCATAGATTTCGTTGGTGCTAAGCAGACCTTCAACATGGCCTACAAATCAGCTTTGCCGGTAAGAGAAATGAAATGTCAACTCCCATACGAATAAACTATCAAAGTATAGAGACAGGGTTACATAGTCATAGTCGTCTCTGTCAGCCTTGTGTATAGTACTGGGCCATTGTCCTTGCATTATATGAAGAGCATGGAATACAGTTTAATTTTGATAATGAGCAATGTTGCAGCGGAATAACTCACGTATTGGACACTTTAAAATTGTTTTCTGACTACCCAGCAACAATTTTAAACTGATGAATTGAGGATAGATGTGCCAAGCCTTAAAAAGTATTTATCGAAAAACAGAAAAGACTGAAAAAGACTGAAGGGAGCAAATAACTGTCACCAATGATCTGAAGTGGCATATGATATTCACAGTGATAGTAGAGAACATTTTTATAACAATATGCAAAAACAAAATATTGTCCTCGCGCTTAAGGCACTTATGTTATCGGACGAAGGGGGAGGGCTTTGTGTGAATATCATATCCCCCTTCATGGCATCTGTTAAGGAGGTACACTACGATTCCAAAAAATGTTGGGACATTCTTGAAGTTGACTTTTCTGGAATAATCTTTATGTGTACATTGCAAAGATATAAAAAAAATATGGGGTACCCATGCAAAATTTGTGAAAAACACATGCCAAAATAAACAGAAAACCACTAAATCTCCCATTTTGCGAAATTTGCAACTTACCAGCAGAATCTGTATTTTATCGCAAGGGCCATCGTAGTGTGCATACCACATTTTTGCATCGCCAGGACAGCTGAATTAGGACAATCAACTAAAATTTGTGATGTCTTGTCTTAAAAATTAAATATTAGACCCTAAATTTATCATTTAACTGTAGAATTAGTCTTTTTTTAAAATATGAACTTCATATAAATGCACAAAATAATTTTCAAAATGTTAAAAAGTACAACAATATCTATCGAACAGACAGTGTTCTTTGATTTAGAAGCAAAAAAAGTTGGGGTTACTACGCAAATTTTCTTACTAAACAGCAAAAAGTGACGAAAAAAGGTGAATTTTGTTAGACCTGAGATTTGCCCTCTAGCTTACTGATATTATGTCAGCGCTACAATTGTTAATTATTCTCCACTGATCTTTCAAAATAAAAATAACTGTCGATTTTTTCAGTGCAAAAACATAATTTCGGTTCTTTTCATTCATAAAAACTTCTGAAAGAAATATTATAAGGCACTAGCATGATTTTTTGCCATTTTGTCCTGTTATTCACGCTCACCAGGTTAGTTAGTCTAAAAGGAACATGTACATCTTCTGCACAAAAGAGGGCGCTCTCCTATATAGAATTGTAGCGTACTACCTTAAAGTGATATGTCCTTTCAATTTGAAGCTTGTATATCTGCACTGTAGAGAAAGTCCCTCCTCGTGCCGATTCCATATTACCCTGTAGCATCAGTGATAGTTATAGGCCCCATCAGTATGGTACTAGTGCTTGTGTATATTGAATTGTACATAAAGGCCCCCTTCGTCCAATAACATGTCCCATAAGCGTAAGGGTAATATTTCATTTATGCAAGTTTTTATCAAAATCGGGACAATATTTCATTTCTGTGTAGTGTTATCCAAGTTTTATCTACATACAATGTGAATATCATAACCTCTCCGTATTCCCCCCTTCCCCTCCCCTTCCGCATTTGTTTTAGGGTCACCCCTGAATGACACGCAGATTGCATCTCGATACAGGGTGGTGTGATTATCTGTGTTGGATTGCATGGTGACACGGTGGAAATGGAACTACCAACACTCATCAGATGTGTCATTGGTATACAGGGAATTTACTTAGGCAGCCTGCAACAAATGAAAGAGGTAGTTGACCTTGTGGCTAGTGGTCGGGTAAGTGCAAGACAAGCGATGAGTGGCCGTCCTGTGGTCATACAGAGATCCATATCAGTGAACATAGTGTCACCAAATACAGGTATAGCTATAGGTGTCGTGTTACCACGAAATGCAATTTCAGTGGACAACAGTTAAAACACATTTACTGTTGCAAGATTATAAATATAGATGATGCATTTTGCTTTAACAGCTTCATCATGTTCGCCAAGCTCTTCGGTCAGCCCAAACAAGAACTTCATAAATATCAATGTGTTGGTATTTTGAAGGATTTTGCAAAACAAATATATCGGAAAGGAATATCGAGCCACAGCGAAGAATGATTATCGTGTCCTTTACAGACCCCTCCCTGATCATTGCACCTTTCTTCAGAGTATAGATGTTTCAAGCAACGTTGTGTATGTTAAAGAGAAGGTCATCGAAACTGCACTCAAAGGTCGTATGTAGCCCATACGATCAGTGCAAACACTGTAGCCAAGATACGTTGGTAATTGATGAATGTTAAAATGTTTGTCGTAATGTACATTGTAGAATTTAAGTGATGCAGCCATTTTAATGAGATGCATCTATAAATTGTGCATGAAATACACGTCGCACAGGCGCAGTTCCGACGACCCCCCTCCCTTTACATATACTTTTTGCTTTGTATTAGGGACAGTTGTTTGTTGAATATATTTGTTGTTTTTAAGGATTCTTTTGTTTCACAGGGTTTCACTGATTTTCTGCTTAACTTAACCCTTTAAACAACAGAAATGGCCGATTGTCATGATTACACTGCAAATTCTTCTAGCTTGCTGGCAAGCTAAATTCGTGCTGAATTCGCACCGGTTTATTTGTCGCTGAACGGATTGCTTCATTTTCCCTAAATTGGCTTGCTTTTTGGTTTGTTTTCAGTTTGCCTACAGGCCACTTGATTGAACAGACTGGCAAGTTAACAGACCACACAGAGTGTAGGACTTGGTTTGCTGGCAATCCACTACATGTATCTAAAAAAGCTTGAATTTAGACCAAATTCAAAAAAACATCAGTTTACAGGCAAGCCAGGTCTTCCTTGTTAGACTGGCATGAATGTGGTTTGCTTGCAAGCCATCCATAATACATTTGTGGTCTGTCGGCAGGCCGGGAGAGCATCCAGTTTTAGGTAGGTAGGGCGGGGCTGGGCGGGGAAGGAGGGATATGGGGCTGGCATGGAGTGATTGGGCACTGACGACACCTTTACTGTCTGTTGTCCTCTTAGAGTCAATTTAATCCTCTTTCTATCAGGTTCCATAGACAAAGCTTGGATATTAATATCACTTAGGAGAAAGAGGATTAAAATGACTTAGTCTTGATGTATATATCCGGTACACTAAACACTGACAAACTGCATAATCCTGTAAGAAACAGTAAAAGACACCCCTATACAATGGCATTTTGTCCAGTGAAAGGGAGAGGGCTATGGTGGTAACCTGTGAAAGAAATCACACAGAGAAATGTCTTTAGTGTTATTATGATTATTATTGATAAAATGAAAATTCTTGACAAAGTTTTACAATTACGGTAAATATGACTTACAAACATTTATGCTAATAATAATAATAATAATAATAATAATAGATTTGAATATATATATGTGCACAATAACAAGTGTAACTTGGTAAGAAATAAAATACAGCAAAACCTGTGTTATCTCAACTTTGCCTAAATAGCACAGTCAAACGTTAGAGGTTTTCAAGTCCATTGCCTATCAGCACAATGACAAATATTCCTAAATATCATTTCAAAAAAATTCCAGTCCAAGTGGAGGTAGACAGGTTTTGCTGTATGTGGAAAATATTTAAAAAACTACAGGACTCTAAATGAGAAAGTGCTGATGAAGAATTTAAAAAATATACTGGCCAACTGTTCAATTAATGGCATAAAATAACATCTGATTCCAAACATAGTGTCAATGACACTGTCGCTCAAATTTAAACTAGGTCATTCCCAGTGACTAGAATACATTAAGGCTGTCAAATAAGTAGTTCTGAAGAATAAATTCTTTGACTTGAAACTGAAAACATTGCTTCAATGACACTTGGCTCACATTTGGTTTGATGTGGCAGGCCAGAGTGTGTATATTTAAAAATAACGCCTGAGAACATGCATACCAAGTTTCAAAGCAATCAGATGAGCAATTTCAGAGAAAATGATCTTTTTAACAAAAAAATTGGAAAAATTGCCCAAAAATACAAATATAAGAAAATTTCACCAAAATTTGAAGACATTCAAATAAGGTTGCCTTAGGTACATGTATACCAAGTTTCAAAGCAATCAGAACGGTTAATTCAGAGAAAACGAATTTTTTGAGCAATTTACTGGATTTTCCCTTTATAACTTCATTAGATATTTTGTACACTGACATATTTGTTTGAACAAATTCACATCTCCACCCATGGGTGCACCTGTACACCAAATACTAAGATAGTAGGTGCTGCAGTTTTGCATATTTAGATGTGGACAGACATACTTACATACTTACAGACATACAGATACCGACAACTATAGAAGCTCTCTGGTATTTGTGCATAAAACAAAACCAAATGGAGGCACAAAACCTGCCAAAGAAATACAAATATGCAAATCTCACAAAAATCGGTAACCAAGCGACCTTGCAGCCGATAGAGCTCCGCTGTATTGTGTAGAGATTTAACTATTTGTGACATATCTTTTGACGAAGGTGGAAATCTTCCACAACCTTTGATATGTTTGAAGGTGAAGAAAGACATGGGACTCAATAGGATGAAAGGCAAAGCATCTCTGCTCAGCCTGAATGGCAGGAAAGATAACACTTTCCTGGCTGACCTTGACTTAGATTAATATCATCCGTAAGAACATTTATACCAAATATCAAAGCTATAAGACAAGCAGTTTTAGAAAACAAAGTTTGTGACAAAAATGGCAAAATTTGCCCTATAAATACAAAATTGCAGATTTCAGCATAATTTCAGTATATCATATTAAGATAAACACTACGAACTTCTACACCAAATATCAAAGCTATCAAACAAGTAATTTATGGAAACCAAATGTTCGGATAAAAATTGCACCAGAAATACAAAATTACAGATTTTATCATAATTTCGATACACATTACAGGGTTTTACATCACTTTTAACTTTTGAGAGTCCCTGGGACTCCTGGTGTTAGAAAATGGGAGTCCTACATCAAAATATGGGGTCCCAATTTATTTCACAAAAATGTTTTATAGTTTATCAATGCCATGGTCTTCACTCTGTTCAATTAGTATTAATTTGCATACACAGAGACAACAAGGTTCCATATTGTACATGGAGGGGTAACTATTGTGCAACACATGCACACAACTATAGGGCATATTCAACTGACTCTGTATAGTTTGAACCGCCTGTATAACTATAATGAAGAGTTGAAGACAAAAACACATTTCACTAACCTTTTTATCGATTAATTTTGGTGTTTGACCCAACTTACATTAGTTTAATTCACGTACGCGTGTGTAACTATCTGTGGCTTATCGAGTCACGGACTCGTACTACCATACATACTAGTCAATCCGTTCGCCAAGTTTGATCACATTTTTTGACAAGCACGCCACAAAATCCGCCACAAAATGGAAAGAAACCACTAAGTATCGAGAAAAAAGTTTCATGTCCGGTTTATTTCAGTTAAAAAAATGCGTAACACGTAGGAAATGTCTCGCAATGTCAACAGTTCAGAACAACTACATTTCATTTACAAACCGGGTCGACTGTTATGGCCGTCTCGCTTCAGGACGGCCGGAGGTCAAATATCAACAGTTTAAAGGGGCTTTTTGGCAGTCAAACGCTTGAAAATTCACAAAATACACTTCAATTTAACCGAATCCTTACAAATTTCTCAATCTTGCATGTTTTGGACTTCGAAAACCTTAACCTCGGGTTCCATGTCGAGAGTTAGGCATCACACAGTGCCGCCATCTTGGCCGCCGATACGTTCGAAGTTCACTATCGCGATCGATTGGTCACCAAATCGCGTCATTTTTCCATAAAATATTCTCAAAAAAACTGTAAAATCTATCATTTCTATCACCCAGAGGGCAGTAGCTTGGCATAATATAGTTGTCTTCCGTGTCTACGGCATGGTAAAGCTTTCAAAACGTACGTACGTGTTTCGTTCAATGCACTGTGGCCGTATCCGCGTACGGGTGAAACTGCAGACCTGATTAAATATTCATGAAAACCGCTGACCTCTTTTGAAGAAAGTTCGCATAAATTACTGGAATTTTCGATCGTTAGGCTGCATGATGTCATTATTTTAGTCCTTATATGGTACTAAACTGGGTTCAAAGGGTCAGGAATACCCTCCTTCTGGCTGAGTTCGGCAATGCATAGCTAAGTTAGGCATAAGCATAGAACGCAATCACTGTCGGTTTATATACCGACGTGGCGCTGAGAGCGAGAATGCCGTGTCGGTTTATAAACCGACGCGGCACTTTAAGGGTTAAAGTACGGGGTCGGTAAGGTTTACTGGGATGTGTTTTACGTGTTCAGCAGCTTCGCAAGGTGTACACCAGCAACAGATATTGCTGCGTCCCAAGGGACGCGTGGTTTAGTTTTTGAGGGGTCCTGCGTCCGGTTTTATGCGTAAAGGACGCAGAAATGCGCGTCATGTAAAACCCTGGCATTACAATAGGATAACCCTTGGTGACTGTATAATTAATGTCACGGCTAACAGACAAACACTTGTGAGGACAAAAAATGACCAAAAATGGCTAAAATTCAAATTCTAGACTTCATAACACAGATTCAATATATTGTACACATTTTGATCATCCATATGAACCCTGTATGAAAAGTATCAAAGCTATCACAAAAGCAGTTTTGATAAAAGTAATTTCAGACGAACAAAAATAGCAAAATTACCCTCAAAAAACAAATTTTCATATTTCATCACAATTTGAACAAATATATATTTCAAATGTTAAAGTAATCACACTGGCTGTTTTGATGAGGAAGCTTGGAATGTAAACACTTCCGGACCGGACGACAGACAATGCCACAAATCCACCTAAAAGATAAGCTTTGCATCACTAACAGGGAAGCCAAAAACCTGAGGTCACTCCAAAGAATCTAAATGCCAAGTTTCAAACTAGTCAGACGAGCTGATTAATAGAAAAATGATTTTTTGGACCAGAAACTGTAAAACTGCCCCTTGAAAAACAAGTATATAAATTTCAATAACAATAATTAATAATAAAAAAATTTGTAAATAAATTATAATGCAACTACATAACCTTTTCCATTCCTAGAAAGCTACAGAACAAAGCTTAAAATAATCTAACAAGTTGCATATAAAAAACAATACTTGAAACAAATAGTGAGAAAATTTGACAAATAACGTACATGTAATATGTACATGTACATTTGTGAATTTCATCACCATTGCAGACTCAGTACAATAATTTCATTGTTGCTATAAATCAAAAGTCATCACTTCTACTGAAGCAGTTTACAAGAAAAAGTATTTTAAGAAATAATGTAAAAAATAACTAATTTTTATAAAAAAGTCAGTCTAAAAATGTCTTAGTTTGGTGGAAAAAGTCAGTCCTCCTACAACCATTGAAGTTACGAATGGAGTTTGGGAACATGCCTGGACCATAGCAGATGTGGGGAGCAAAGAATGAGGAAGTTTAACAGGTCTCAAATCTTCAGTAAAATATTTTATTTAATGAATACCAATGTTTCAGCGATAAACATTTCACCTTCTTCAGGGTAAACCATGATAGAAGAAATCCTTTAACAGTGTTTACCCTGAAGAAGGCAATGTGTGTGTTGCCAAAATGTTGGTGTTCTTTAAACAAGCGACCTATCTGCCAATACAGCTCTACTATGTTAAGTAGAGACTAACAATTTGTGAGAAATGGGTTGATGAAGCTGGAAATCTTTGATAGCTCATTTCAGGATGGCATGACCAAATATTTCAAAACTGGCTGCAAAAATACACAATTAAAGATGTCATCATAATTTTGACAGATCACATAAAGATCGTGCCTACCAAATGTCTACCAAATATCAAATTTATCAAACAAGTAGTTTTTGAGAAACAATCTTTTTTAACAAAAAAGGGAAAGTATTGTCAGAAGAATACAAAATTGCAGATTTCATCATGTTGCTATATATACATGATAATAAGGATAATACCTGGGAACATATATTCCAAATTTCAAAGCTATCAGACAAGCAATTATAGTAAAAGAAATATTTGACCAAAATTGATGAAAAAAGCCTTAAAATACGAACCATTATGATAAGGTTATCTTTGAGGGCCTGTACTAAAAAAATGAAAGAAATTGGAGAAGTTCTTTTGAAGGCACAAATTGGAATGTTAAAAGTTGATAAACACATGGACAATGCCACACATATTTGATAAGGTCTGCATGCTGACAGCAGAGCTAATAACTCTACCACCTGAACAGCCTCATTCTTTACTCTACACATCTAACAATGTTTCTGTAACTGTTACGCTACTTCATGGGAGTATTGAAAGACAGCGACACAGCAAAATTGAAAACCTTTCGACTGGTAACATCTAAATAAATGTCAGACAAACACAAATGATAAAATGAGCTACTAAAAATTTATATGAGAAATTATCCTCATCATATCAATATGACAAGTATGGTTATCCTCAGTGATTTTTATATAAAATAAAAACAATTGTGAATAATGTTTATAATTTCTAGTGGCACATGCCAGATCAGTAAGTACTTGTTATGACCATACAAACCATAGTGAGGTCATCCTTGGAGCAAAATCAATTGTAATTGCAATTGGTATTGGAGATAAAGATCACAAAAAATAAGCTGGAAAAGTATAAAAAAATTTCAAAACAACATATTATGCAGGTGCTAGATTGCTGAATTAGGAGTTCCTGGGACCGGTGGTATACCAACAATATTTTTATCATAGGAAATACCAAAAAACTTGCTGATACAAATGTGACCAATTCAACATTTGCATAAAAGTCAGAGTACTTGCAAAAGTTAAAATATCTATTTTCATGCTAATTTAACAAACACCTACCAATAGCATCCCTACAAAGCTAAAAGCTATACTTGAGAGCTGTCAGATAAACACTACGTGAGAAAATGCTTTTATGAGAAAGTAGCAAATTTACCAAAACATTTTTCTAAATATTCGAAGTGGACAATTTCAATGAAGATTTTTGAAGTAAGTTGAGCAATATAAAGAAATGCTAACACATGTACATTGTACAAATATTTTGTACATTTTGACATTAACAGTAAGCTGCACATTGTCTTTGGAAGCTGTCAGACCAGCCATATCAGACAAGAAGCTGTCAAACCAACCACATTAGAAAAGAGGCTGTTTGAAAACACTAACAAAATCAGATAAAAAATTTGCATATGCAAGGTATTTGTCCTTTGACAATACCATAAATCAGTCATAGTCAGTAGCTTGTACTCCACATATCACATGGTGAATGTCATCTGAGCAGTTTTAGTGAAGACTAAATTTGAGGACAGACAAAATGAATGAGTCAACTTATCTGATCAGCTTCCCATCTCTGACAGCAAAGCAAAAAATAGTAAAAATGAAGTTTTCTTCATGCTGCCATTGAGAAAATAGGCATACATACAAAGTCCTGCTTTTGACGTGTGACAATTTTCAGAGAAAATTGTCTTGCTATGACCGAATTACACATTTCCCGTAATTGCAAGGCTAACTGTCTGACCCTACCCAGGATTGTATTTTTGTCTTTAGATGTGAGGCAAAAGTACTCTAAACTTGGCATGCGCTATTACAGCTCGAGCATAGTCAATGTTACACAGAAAATGTACTCTCATATAAGAAATGAGTGTAAGAACAGATTATTGACTACAATATTGCAAAAGATTATTCCTTCAAGGAAAATAACAAACTGCTTATATATATAATAACCTTCTCCTCGTGTACCAAAACACCCAAACGAGGTAGTCTGGCATCTTTCTTCCTTTCACAGAGTTTTCTAGCATCCTATGAAGAAAGAATAATCATGGTAAAAAATATATAACCAATATAAGACAAGGTTCTTTATATAACTCTGAAAGGCTTTGTTCTTAAATTTGTCCAGCATGTGAACACAGAGTGATCTCCAACACTCTGATAACTGCTAATGTTCTGATCCCTATAGTGTAAATGCCAAAAATATTGTGCATTATGTGTCTTATCATTATAATAAAGTCTTTTTATACAATCATTCTAGGGCAAACCTGTTGATGATATTACATAAGTCCAGCATATTGCATATCATTACATTTTAAATTTCAGGTGCATTTGACTCAAAATTGCATCGAAATGTAAAACAATATAAGGCAATAGAGAGTCAATGAATCATTGACTATACAACTATGTACAGCACAATATTCTACCCTACTCAATACTGTACTACTCAATAACAAAGCAAACATGGATAGATTTATTGCAATGCCAACCTTTCCAAATTTAAAAACATAGGGCCAAAGTCCCTGAAGCTACTATAGACATGGATACAGAATTAAGTATTTCCTGACTGTATGAAATCATCTCACTAAGGTCATCCTAGGGACCTGTAAACCAAATATTAAAGCTGTCTGACCAGCAGTTTTGCAAAACAAGTGACCCAACAGTCGACAGAGGTCTGCCGTGTTATGTAGAGAATAACTTTTTGTGACACATGAATTGATGTAGAAGGTGGGTATCTTTGATAGCTCATTTCAGGATGGCCTGCCAAAAATGGCAAAATTAGCTGCAAAAATACAAAATTGAAGATTTCATCATAATTTCAATATATACATTAAGATAAAGCCTAGGAACCTGTATACCAAATATCAAAGCTATCAGATGAGTACTTTTGAGAAACAAATATTGTGACTAAAAATGGCAAAAAGTGACCTAAAGATTTCATCAAATTTCAATATATCACACTGAGACAACCCCTAGGAACCTGTATACCAACTATCAAAGGCATCAGACAAGTAGTTTTTGAGAAACACATTTTTTGACCAAAAATGGCAAAAATTGCACCAAAAATACAAAATTGCAGATTTCATCATATATTCAATATATCATATTTAGTTCATCTGTAGGAACCTGTATACTAAATATCAAAGCTGTCAGATGAGTGGTTTTGATGAAATAAAGTTTTGACCAAAAATGACAAAAAAATTCCTTAAAAATACAGATTTGCATATTTCATCACAATTTGAACAAATCTAAGTTGGGTTATCCCTAGGGACCTGTATACCAAATAACAAAGCTGTCTGACCAGCAGTTATGAAGAAGATTTTTTACCAAAAACGCCTTTTTGGCACTAATTTGCATATTTTCAACAATATCAAAAATTAAAAAAACTAGTTTCTCATAATCATATTTTCCATCTACACAACATATATCAAATCAGTAAGTACTGCGGTTCTCAAGATATTTGAGTGGACGGACACCTCACAAACGGACATACATACATACAGACTGACGCCGGACGGATACCCATCCCAATAGCTTCTATAGACAATAGTCTATAGATGTTAAAAACAGAGATCTTGGAGTAGTGTCTATTCATTTATGTGTACATTGTTTATGAAACTTCCATTAAGGTACCAGAATAGCAATTTACGTGTCATTGCTTTGCTGTCTATCATAATATGCCCGTTTTTCATGCTTGTAATACCTGACAACAAGATTTACCTTTGGCATCAATGTTTTGTAACAAGCCATACGTGATGAGACTGTCGTCAATTGCTTTCCAATCAACCTGAAGCTCATCTCTGGTTACTTGTGGTGAACTTGGATTTTGCTGGATGATGTATATCATATCCTCTACAATCTGTACAGAGAAAAGATGTTGGATCTTGAAATACATAGTATGCACCTCTTGCTCAGGTATTTGGACTCTGAAACATTCGCTAGTTCATCACAATTATATATGAGCAATCACGATGATATTCACGGAGCAAAAGAAGATTTCGCCATACATATTTTTGTAAACATTGAAAGTTGACATGTAATTTCCCCCACAAACTTCATACGCAAATGATGGCTTGTTTGAATGTTAACAGTATGTAAAATGTTTACCAAGATTGCCATGGAGGCCCTGGCACTGAAGTATGTATAGTGAAATGTTTTCTGAAGAAAAGTTTGGGAAAATGTATGCTTTTGAATTTGTAGTTTGTATTACATAATTTAAACTCTTTGGTTCAGTACTGAAGGAAGTGACTACAGGATAGAGTGCTGTGTGAGTGAAAAACATATTACAAAGTGTAATACAAAATTAATTATATACTTATATGTCTTATTCTCCTCCTTCGCTTCTTCCTATCTTTACAAACTATCTTTCCATTATCAATCGGGAAACCATTTTAGAAAATAGAAAATAAAGTTGACGGTACTCACAGTTTGATACTGAAAATGGTAAATATTCATGAACACAACGTGTGCGGAATTAAAGCAGTTGACACTTGAGATTGAATCCAGCTACTTTGAAACTGAAGATAATTTGCATTGAGGATATATGAACATATTTGTGTATTGCCATCGTTCCTTATGGATTGTGAATGTAATTGACGCATAGGCAGGTGTAAAACCAAAACATAGGATAACATACATTGCACGCACAACACAGCCAAAAAACTTATACATCGCGTGCAATCCTATTGGACACTATTTTCACTGGCAGTGACTCTATTTAAAATAAGTGCATTCCGGTGTCAAGTGCCATAGGCAGCTACGCTTTGAGACACACTGCACATACACACACCTACACAACGTATCATGACGTGCAGTTGGTTTTCACACTACACAATTTTGAACACTGGGTCTACCTGTTTTTTTAAAGTTCTCATCCATATTGTGCAATTGTGTTTGCTTCTTCCTATCTTTACAAACTATCTTCCAATAATAATTCAGGAAACCCTTTTAGAAAATAGGAAATAAAGTTGATGGCATTCATTGTTTGATACTGAAAATGGTAAATATTAATGAACACAATGTATCATGACATGTAGTTGGTTTTCACACTGACACGATTTTGAACACTGGGTCCACCTGGTTTTTTAAAAGTTCTCATCCATATTGTGCAATTGTGTATCAGTTACTTTACTGACTTGTATGCAACAAAACATTGTGTAAAGCTGTCAGTAGTATAAAAAGCGACCTTGCGGGCAATATAGCTGTGTTGTGTTTTGTAGAGAATAACTTTTTTTGACATGTATTGATGAAGGTGAAATCTTTGATAGCTCATTTCAGTGGCTGGACAAAGAAAGGCAAAAATAGGAGCAAAAATATACAAGTCATCGTTGATGACACAGTCCCCGCTTGTCAATTTTGTTATAATCTTTGGTGTCTAGGTAGCTGTGGTCTAGGTAGCTGTGGAATGACATTGATGCAACAGGTGCATCAGGCCTGTGACTTGCATAATAAAGTAATCAGAGGAACGTTCAATAAATTACTCATCTCTGCCAGTAATGACCATTGAAGGAACTTTTGATGACATCACACATAACGATGCCCTCACTGCCTCTAGTGTCATGACGGCACATACTATAAACATGGTTTGGTGGAATTTTCGAAATGGTATGGGATCGAGTATGTTGTTGTAATCAGCCATTTCGGATAATGAAACAAATTAACATGCACAAGAATTCAGCCATTGTATTTTATCTTCGTATCACGTTTGAACAAAATCAGTCCATCGAGGGACAGTGACCTATGTTTATGTTTCAAAGACATAAAAAAATCACACCAAAATTGAAATCAAATGGCTGTCTATTGACCATATGGATCATAGCACAAAATTAGTAGACATGCATATGTATGCCACAGTACTTTATCGTTGTACCAAGTCTCAACAACATTGGTTAAGGAATATTTGCATATGATTAAACCTCAAAGACATGAACAATCCAAAAATGACCATCTGGCAGCGATATTGGAAAAAAATGACAATCTGGCAGACATATTGGAACATGTCACAAAGTAAATTGGCATGTATATGTATGCCATAGTGCTTGATCTTTGTGCCAAGTTTGGACAAAATGGGTGTAATGACCTTTGAATTACACTTCAAAGACATGCAAATTCAAACAAAATGGCAGTTCTGCAGCCATATTGGATCCTATCGCAAGGTTAATTGATACATGCATATGTATGCCATAGTGATTTGCCTTTGTGCCAAGTTTGAACAAAATCGGTTCAAGGATGTTTGAGTTATAGTTCAAAGACATGAAAAAAATCGCAAAAAAATGACCACCTGTCGGCCATATTGGATCATATCAAGAAATAAATTGGTGTTCATATGAAGGGCATAATGTTTTGCTTTTGTGCCAAATTTGAACAGAATCAGTTAAAGGATGTCTGAGTTATGGTCCAAAGACATGAAAAATCGCAACAAAATGGCCGCCTCACGCCCATATTGGATCATATCGCAATATAATTCGACATGCATATGTAGGCCATAGTGTTATGCCTTTGTGCCAAGTTTGAGTAGAATCGGTTCAAGGATGTCTGAGTTATGGTTCAAAGACATGAAAAATCGCAAACAAAATGGCCGCCTCGCGGCCATATTGGATCGTATTGCAATATAATTCAACATGCATATGTAGGCCATAGTGTTATGCCTTTGTGCCAAGTTTGAACAGAATCTGTTCAAGGATGTCTGAGTTATGGTCCAAAGACATGAAAAATCGCAACAAAATGGCCGCCTCGCGCCCATATTGGATTGTATCGCAAAATAATTTGACATGGATATGAAAGCCATAGTGTTATGCCTTTGTGCCAAGTTTGAACAGAATCTGCTCAAGGATGTCTGAGTTATGGTCCAAAGACATGAAAAATCGCAACAAAATGGCCGCCTCGCGCCCATATTGGATCGTATCACAAAATAAATCGACGTGCATCTGTAGGTCATAGTGCTATGACTTTGTGCCAAGTTTGAACAAAATTGGTTCAGTAGTGTCTGAGAAACTGTTGATGACGGACGGACGGACGGACGGACGGACGCACGGACGCACGGACGGGACCCAATCTATAAGTCCCCGCCGGACTTCGTCCGCGGGGACTAAAAATTGCAGATTTAATCATAATGTCGAAATACATCCCATTCAGTTTATCTGTAGGAACCTGTATACCAAATATCAAAGCTATCAGACCAATACTTTTTGAGAAATACAATTTTTGACCAAAAATGACAAAAATTGCCCCAAAATTGTAAATTTCATCATAATGTGAATATATCACATTTTGCTCATCCCTTTAAACCTGTATACCAAATATCACAGCTGTCAGACGAGCGATTTTGGTGAAACAATTGTTTTGACCAAAAATGACAAAAGTTGCCTTGAAAATAACAATTTGCATATTTCTCCACTATTTGAATGAATCTGAAATAGATCATCCCTACAGACCTATGTAGCAAATATCAAAGCTATCTGACCAGTGAGTTTGGGGAAGATTTTCAAATATTTTTTTAACCAATAATGATGAAAATTGCCGTAAAAATAAAAATATGCAAATTTCACTACGACTTGAACAACTTATTTGAACAAGGTTATCACAAATAAGCTGCAGATCAAATTTCAAAGCAATCAGACTTGCAGTTGCATAGGAGAAAGCAATTGTTAAGGGATGATGGACGGACATATGGACAACGACAGAAAATCAGCCTGTTTGATAAGCTCATGACAGCGGAGCTAATTAGGCAAATGTGAACATCACAAAGTTTACAAAATTCTCTGTATGATATAGTTTTTTGATATTTCAAATATAAAGTTTGATTATTTGCATATAAATTTTATGATCAACTTGGATTAAACGTAAAATAGGTTAGTTTAGCATGATCAATTATGATAACTGTTAGAGTATACTGTAAATATTGGATTTAGATAGGGTGGCCTATCATCTCTGAGAAGATTATTCATTTGATAGAAGACACTCACAGAATACACAGTATAATACATTGCTATGGTGAGAAAGGAATTAAACCTTACCTTAACTTTCTCTATGAACTGCAAAATGGCCCTTCAGCCTAGAGGTTATTGACGTCATTCCATTGTAAGGAAAGAAAATCAGGCCCATCAATCTTTTGATCTGCAAGAGAAAAATAAAATTAGGAAACAAGTTTAATTTGCTTTATCATGTTGACCAATAAGATTGAACACATGAAGTCTGAGACACTGAACCTTATGACTGCGTTGGCAGTAATTTAATCGCTTTTGGCGGGTAAGTAAGACGGGCAAATGCCTTTCATTGGTTACAGATAAATCTTGCGAGACTGAATTAGAATGAAGTGTAAACAAGGGACATCTGTGTGAGGAGCAGATGAGAGGGTTTTATATGTTCTACCATAACATTTCTCAGCACTCTCCCAGCTCTGCATTACTGACCGCAGAGCTGAAATTGTTGAGGAATAATCACCTATATAAGTTTTTCGCTGCTCAGAAAATTTCCTGCCGTGAAAATAGTAAAACGTATAGTATAGCAATGACGTGTGAAAGTCAAACACACGGCTCACCATTTATGCAAACCCAATCGTAACTTGATACCACAAACGGTGCGAAAAAGAATTTTGGCGGGTAAATCCCTTCTAGTTGAAGATTAGCAGAGGTTTAATTTGATTTTTGTTAGCCTTCTACACACATAAACATACCTACACAATAGTTTTTGGCAAAACGAATTAGTATCTCATAAAACACGACTTATCTTCTCTCCGTCTGTCTTACTGTGGTGGTGAAATGATGTATGAATTCCTTCACAGAATTACCTTTAATGGCCTCTGCTACACAATGTCGATTGTAAAACGTTGACATGAAATGTGTTAGATATATAACAAAGCAGATTTGAAGACGTTTAAGATCATGTTGTAGTCCCGTTTAAGTTCAGCTGCAAGTTGCCTATGCGTTGACGATAAAATGATGAAACACCCAACATTTAAGGAAACATGAGTGAGAACACTGTAAATAAGATTTGGTCGCCGTGGGGCCTGTCATGGAGGTCGGACGATCGTCACTTACCGTTGAGAATTTTCAAAACTGTCTGTGGGAAACGGTTGTCCTTTAGATGCAGCTGAAGCTCTTCCTGTGACATGTTAGCGACAGGCGGGCTTTTGGTCCAGAGTTGGCCATTGTCTTCACCGTATACCGGGTACAAAGGGCGGGCGGATACTTTTGTAGAACGCAGTTTAATACTGTCCTGCGTACTTGCGGCATCCGAAAGCGAAAAACAACTGAAAGGCGCGGTTCATCGCACTTATGACAGCGGATGCAGGGTCAAAGGTTATGAGACGCTCCCACTCGTACTCAGTTCAGTTCAGTTCAGTTTAGATGAGGGATAAGGTATCCAGAGGATAATGAAAATCCCTTAGTTCTCAAGTATTGGAAGAGCGTCGTACTGGTTTTTAAAGTCATTGACAGACTGTGCATTAACAATATTGGCTGGCAAACTGTTCCATGTATTGACTATCCTAGATGAGAAGAAGTATTTCCGTGTATTTAGTCTGACAGTTGGTTTCAGCAGTTTATAATTGTGTCCACGTGTAGTAATTGATGACATGGCCGATCAAAAATATAAGTAACGTTATTACCATATTTTTTCTCTATCTTATTCACACCTGAACGTTAACACTCATTATCGTAAATATGAACATTTCTCATGATGATTTCAGGGGTAAAAGTATCAAGCAGTGGAAAGCAAACTGGGCTACGTATTGACCTCTTACCCTCTTTACATATTCGTGCCTCCGCCCCCCCCCCCCGTCCAACGAAGGTCGAGAAACTTGAAAGTTAAACATGTTGTGTAACTCAGTGTGTCACTTGGAAATGACATGCAAACGTGGCAAGTCTTCCCGCTTAAAATTGACCCTATGTGCGTAATCGTGCAAGTTCAATACGGCAGTCATAGCAACGTACCATCGGCATCGCACGCGTCATTCTCCGCCGCACTTCGAATACGCGCTTCATAATTGCAATAAATACGCGCTGGTAAGAACTTAGCCCTTCGTACAGGTCTGTGTGTTCCCGGCGTTATACGGCCTCCACCAAGCTCGACAGAAGGTTATTTACTCTTTTGGTACAAGAGAATTCATCTCTCACAGCACGATCCACATGAAGATTTTTTTATTCGAAAACTTTAAGTGTGACTACAACTAATATTGCTGCAATTGTTTTAATTTTGATCTTTGAAAGGTCTGTACTTTCGTATGCTGCTCTCACTGCGCTGCATGTTGCTGCAATAATTGTAGCCTTGGTTGTTGGTGGGGATTGGCTTCTATCGTGCGGCTCGCGCCTTGCCCGCCGCACCAACAACAAAGGCTACAATTATTGCAGCTACGCTGCATGATACATGTACTAGACCCACATCAGTTGAATTTAGACGTAAAACGCTTGACGCTAAATCGTATTGATTGTTTGTCTTTTTTCCAAGATTAAATTCAAACTATATTTACTCAGAGCTACGTTTTCTTCATCCGGGAACTGCATACGCTCTTTGAATTCAAACCTTGAAGACTTTTTGTCAGTTTGGTTGGGCTCGGAAACCGTCTCTAAGCTTATGTTTGCTTTGTGCTATCGTGAGGCAATACAGTTCTCATAGTACTCCATGGCGTTTGATGCCGAATGACTTTGCTACTCTCCTAAACTACGCTAACCCGTCGGGCTTGTAGGCACCAACAATTAGTACTTGCCCGGCGGTAAAATCAGCTAGCCAGTGAGCTCTGGGTAGTGCATTTGCTCACCCTTGCATTCTAATACCATTCTGAACGGCGTACTCGGGTCGCTTCCAGAACCCGGAAGTAACAGTGCAGAAAGGCGGTCGCAATTGAGTGATCGATCCAACCAAACCGTTTTTCGGGTCGAAATTTGAATTCGCATGCATGGCTATATAATGACTATCAAATAAAAAATCGCCAAATGAGTTTTATTCGCACTTTGCGAGTGTGGCTCCACTTGTTATATTTTCAAACCAGGGGGCAATCCCGCATGTCATGAAAAACGGTCAAAAAATCAACCTCTGCAGTGGATAATAATCTCTATTTCAAAATGGAATAAATTCTCGCCAGATCATAGAATAGGATTAGTTTGTCAACAAACCAATGATGACCAATTTTTGCACAGTGATCTTGTCGGGTGGAATACAAACCATTAATTTCGCCTCTGGTCAGTGCCTTTCACAAACCATAAGTTTTCTGGTTAAGATATTAATCAGTATTTCATGCTCAAAGACACATAAGCTTGCCCGCAAACCTAATTGGAATAAATACTAGACAGTGTTCTGAAATTTCAATCCAGAAGAATTTGCAGTGTACATTTCTACCTTTTTTCCCAGATAAAGCCTGTTACTTACAAGCTGCACAAGTTATCCGAAGTTCCAAAACTTATGCACAAGTTGAAAAACAACGAAATTGAAGGGCGAGCTATTATAACACCTCATATCGATTGAGTTTCACAATGACACACTTTCTGTTGGATTCTGTAATTTGCGAAATCTTATGTTACTTTATTTCGTTCTTTTACCTTTATTCGGTTTTACATGTACGGTGATCTACGAGGTTCAAGAGAGTGACAATGAACTTATCGACAGTAACCTTCTGCAAGTGGTGCATCGTGAGAATGATCTCTTTTGTTTATATTCGTGACCTTTGAAGTAGCTGATTATTTAAGTGATTAGCATTGATCGGACGCTGCGTTGATAGTTCCAGCCTGTTGGCAGATGTAATTCGATGGGAGCGACCTTCCTGCCTTTCACTTTGCCGACTCTCTTTAGTTAATTATAGACGCAAAGTCATGACAATATGCAGATTCTCACTCAACATAATCTGTGCACTTTAGTGTGTTGGACAGAGATCGATTTGGACATTTAGGAGACTGCCGGAAACGTTTTAGGGAGAACATGCTCAGACGCCGAAGACGACATACGACCGTGACATGACGACTTTTGTCAGACAGCAAAGTCATAGAAGTATACCGTGTAACTTGTATGCTATTCAACTAATAAAGTGCGACGACTTAGAATTTTTCTGCGTACCTGTTGCCGTCTCTTCTACTCCAACGTTCTTCCCTAGTGTGTACGTATCAACGATAACACATAGCTATTCTCCTCCATCGCCACGTGACAAGAGTATTCCTTTTGCAATGAAAACATGAAAGGCAATCTATAGACCGTAACACCAGTTAACTTGAAAAAACTACGAAGTCCTCTCTGAGGCTTTCAGTAACTCAACCAAGGTTTGGAATTTGTTAATGCCTAATTCTTTCTGTCTGCCTATCAATGATAACGCATAGCTACCTAACTCGACCATACCACGTGACAAGAGTATTCGTTTTGCAATGTAAACATGAAAGGCGATCTGCAGATAGCACAACCAATTAACTTGAAAACAGTAACTCAAACAAGTTTGAAATTTGTTAATAGCTAATTGCTTCCTTAAAACTTTTCACATACAAATTTCTCTGCAAACACAACCATGTACAAAGCCAAAAAACCTAAAGACCAACCCCTATTTAAAATAGCTCTTTTTTTTGTATTTAATATGTTATATAATTTTAACACTGGAAATTCTCTCTGACAGTATTGAGAATATACCATCATCACCATCAAGTCAGTCGTAAGAATTTCCCTAATGCCTAATATCGACTGATTTGCACCGTGATCGACATTCTGTTGGCTCTTATTTCTTGATGAAATCTATGATATCACTTTTTGTTCTTTTTCTTTCCATTCAATATCATATACATCTATATGGTTAAAATCATCATCATTTTGCAAAAATAAATTAATATTAGATATGCATTTCGGTTAGCATGTATTCTGTATTGGAACAAATCAGAATAAAATCAGTTATCACACAGACAAGGAGAAACCCTTGTCTGTGGTTGTCAACAATGAAACTGAATCTTACAGGCATGCAGACTGTGTCAACAAGTTGAATATCATACTTTTTATGATGTTTTTGGCAGAACAAAAAAAATATTGTCTGAAAAACCCAACAGATTCGGAAGACACTGTCAAAAGTTGCTGTTTATGTCACTCGACGAAACAGAGTGAATGTGCTTCAAAGATAGTCACAAAAAATTGATCAGAAAGTTTTAATCCGCGAAGCTGGATAATGCGAATTTCATCGTAGTATATCTGCCGATGTTCACTAGGGTTAGGTGTTATACTCTTCTGTCGACATATATGTGACATGGTGACGTCAATTATGTTCTCTTGGCAATGAATAGTTCGTTTGTGCAGTTTTTGTTTAGTTGACTCGGGAACACAGAAACTGCACATGCATTGCATTCCTAAATTTGAAAAACGTTGTGAAAGATAAGTGACAACTTTGAGGGCCAGCATTATGCGACGGGGTATTAAAAGTGTGTATATGTAAATGTTGACTGTCAGGTCGAGGTTGAGAGTTCATGTTGAGTTTATGTTAAGGTCGCGGCGTAAACAGTCTGATCAAGGCAGAGAAACTGTTGCATGGCGGACAGTTTCTGAACAGCTGCAATCAAGCAACTAGCAAACGATTTTTGGCCTCACATAGGAGAAGACTTCTGAGGCTTGACTTGTGTACAACGCAATTCATACCGCTGACGAAACCCGGCGAGACCAGTCCTGATTTCAATTGTCATCGGTGTCATCCTTACATCAGATCTAGAGGTAATTGTCGAGTGCAAATGCCAACATTTACTTGTCATTATGTTGCTGCAGTTCAGTAGCTCGAGGTTTTGCTAGTGCCCGGGAGTTGTGGCTTTTGTGTGGCTTTTGTGGTTGGATGGCAAAACCAGAACACCCCGGCAAAATATCGAGCTGCTGTGAGGCAAGTCGTCGTGATACTAAAGGCCGACTGGTCAAACTCCAATTTTAAGGGACTTGCTCCCATTTTGAAAGACTTGGCCTTACACGTGATTCGTCAGAATCACATTTGTACGAAACGTATTTGCAAGTGCGAGCATCATCAGAAGACATTGCTCACAGACGTTTGTACACAGGCACTCTGAGTGTTTAGTGTTGTTAAGTATGCACTAACCATACACCCAAGCTGAGCAACTGTGGTCTTGTCTACGCACTGCGCAAGGCTAATATTCGGCCGTACCTTTAGATGACCGCTCTGTTCCCTTGAAATCCCGAAGCACGTCGTCGTGTAGACTGGATTAGATTTACGTTTATGTTCTACTTTCTGTCTAACACAGCTAAATTTGCAGAATAGTTTTCTGGTTCTACCAGGCAGCCATCAACTGTTTGAACGCATTATTCTGCCTTGTCACTACCTGGCAGGCGTGACCTAGATCAAACAATTTGCTCACGAGCGAGGCCACAAAAACAACAATCACTGCAATGTTTAAACCAAGGGTCAGTCTTTCGCATCCTTTTGTAGATAGGAATTTGTTTATTGTTGTAGAGAGAATTTTGATAAAAAAAAGTAATATCTTGGCATAGGTGTTTTAGTTCAGGGTCTCAAAATTAACATAGAGGGCGTCAAAGTGTTCGATGGCGCAGTTCGTTTGTTGTAAATAGCAAATGAGCGCTAATATGAGCTGAGCGTCAAATTAAAATATGGTATAGCAGCTCTGTCAGATCGCGTCGCTCCAGGCACACATTCACCATGGAAACAAAGAGCTCGCATACTCCCCCACCTTCATGTACAGAACATATTTTCCATGGTCTCTGGCGTTAATGATTAGCGAAATCAAAATCTTTGTCACTTCTACCCATGTGACAGTTTTGTCGGCAAGACAGTTTAATCCAGGTGAAGGCAAAAGTATGGCTTATGATAAAAAACTAACGCTGTTGTCAGAGAACGATCGCCGTTAATATGGAGACGTGAATTCAACGACAATAGTTTGGTCAGCCTAAATGCTGGCATTTTCGCGTAATATTACTGCAATCGGCCGTGATAAACCTGTCTGCAAATCTACAAACCCCAGCGCATTACAGTCATCGATCATCTCAGGTCGCATTGCATTGCATCAAACATGCATCTCATTGTTCAATTTATTCAATCGGTCACATTTTACCAGTTAGAAAGTTTAACTTCGCTCTAGTTTTTGTGTGAATTTAGTCAATAAGTAGTAACGTTTAGTACTCAAGAATTATACCAAATAAAGTATTACTTATGTAACGACAGTAAGTATTGGTATGATATATTCAGCTATTCCTAATGTACACGGAACGCATATCAACTCTTTTTTAACAGCTAACTCTTTCGTGTTCGATGTCGGGACAAATTTGCTGATATCGCGTAATTTTCATTTTCGTGACGAAATTATTTTTTCCAATCAGGTAGACGTAAAATTATTGGTGTAACACGTACTGTATGATTCCCAGACACAATAGCGGACTTTCTTTCAGGGTTTAGACACATGGTAGAAACATGATAATAATCTTAACTCATCAATCCCGTTTATATTCGATGTCAGGAAAGATATTGTCGATATCACATCCTTTTTCATTATCGTGATAAGAACATACCTTCCGACCGCTTAATAATGTATTTGTTACAACTTTGCCTCGGTTTATTATGCCCGAGGTGAAAATATGTTGCCGCTGTGATGACCATTTCTATTGTTGGGACGCAAATAAACCATCCTATATCCCGGCATTCTACTCGGTTGACAAGAAGTAAAATGTTATTGGTTACACTCTAATAACAATGTATAGACAAATTTGTCATGTTCGGGTCATACCCAGGCGTTTCTTGCCGAATCTTTGAATTATCAACCCCATACAATACTATTATAAATTAAGGAAGCTGCCAACGCATAGTACTTAACTTAAAGACGAATTGGTCAACAAAACAAAGGAATAAAGTTTAAAATTCTATTTCCGGATTACTTTTTAGGTCTAATGTCAATGACGCCGAGCTTATAAGATACTTGTCTGTCGTCGTCTCTCTCGTTCGTCAACACCCACCTTCTTCTCAGAAAAGAAACCGCCGATTCTATTGCTCTAAAATTTAGTATGCAGGTTCTTAAAGGTAACCTATGTCAAGTTTGTTCAAATTGTGGGCAAATTTCCATATTTGAATTTTTGGGTCAATTTTTCCCGTTAGTCGAATTCCTTAAAATTGTAGCAAAATTTGAACTTTTGTATTCCTTGAGCAATTTTTCTCAATTTTAGTCAAAATAGATATCACAAAGTCTACATACAACAATAAAATGGTATATGTAAGAATGTCACATTTCCACTTTGGATATTTGCATTTACTATTTACTCAAATAAAGCCGACTAATACCCGGGTTGCAAAACAAAACACTGCATTTATTTACTCTGTTTCCACATCTCTTATCTCTGCGGAGTTATATAGGACGTTAGGTCGCTTGTTTCGTAGCCAGTTATTATCAATCGCTACTGCGAGAACATCGTACGTAGGCTAGGTCTATTGTTTCTATTGTTCTAACGTTTGGTGGTAACCTTGGCCGATGTAAGTTATGGAAGTTCATAATACAACACGCTTTCCACCGTAAACGTTGTTACTGATATTATTCTCGAAATCATCTCAATCCACAACAATATGTCTGAGTAATCGTCACTTTTATGAGCTTCCTGTGTCAATCGTATACATCAGTGTGCGAGAGATACTCCACATCATCGTACATGCGATGCGATGCAATGCCAAGGTCGATAACGTCATCCCAACAAAGCCTTCTGTTGCTTATGATTTCCTATGAAGGGTCACAAAATATACCAATGTATACTGAAATAGGTCGAGGTCCAATTCTCACTGTAACGCGTTGCGATTTTGGATTGTCAAGAGAATGGAAGCTGTGCAAAGTTAATTTGACCGTACTTTTCATGTCACAAAGAGGTCACATCAACATGCGATATGCAAACGATTGTACGCTGTTGACACGCATCTGGAGTCTTGTCCTTATAGTGCCCGATCTTCGAGAAAGGTGCTGAGAGGAGGTATGAACTTCAACAGTTTGTGAGGCATAGTCGTGAAATCAGTATCGTTTTAAATGCCGCACTAAGGTTGGATTATTAGGGATGGACCATTAGACCTTGGGAGGGGGTGGTCACAATGAAATTGTGATTTTTTTTTACTATTGTAAATTTCTGAAATTTTTTTTTTCCAATTGAGATTAGCTGTGCAATTTTTTTTTTCAGAGTAAATTTTCAGATTTATAAATTTTTTTTCGTTCGTCGCTGTCTGAAGATAAAGAGGGCAAACATGTGGTGCCAAGCACCACAAGCGGCCACGCAAGCGGTCACTGGGAAGAGGTGCCGTTTGAGCTTTTGAAAATAGAGATTAAAATGGTGTTATTTGGTGGCACTTGGGGAGTATTTTTGCCGTGGGAGGTCAGGAGGGGGGTGTCCCCCTCCTGCTGTTGGAGCTTTTGAAAAATAGAGATAAAAATGGTGTTATTTGGTGGCACTTTGGGAGCATTTTTTTCGGATTACACATCTTCCTCTGAAACATGGTCTTCTTGCTCCTCAGTAGCTTCGTATAGTTTTGAAAATTGACTATTTTGGTTTCCTGGCTTCCCTTTCTACTGCGTGGTGAAATGCCTACATTCACCCCACCAAACATCATGCATATCTCATGATTTACAATTGATTTTGACAAGCTGAGAAGCTAAAATAAGCTAAATAATATAGTGAAATTTGCATATTTGTGTTTTTAGAGCAATTGTTGCCCTTTTTTGATCAAAACATCTATTTCTCTGTAGCAGCATGTCCAAATTGATTGGATGTGTATAGATGTGTTGAAATTTCAATATTTGTCTTTTTGGGCAATTTATGCCATTCATGGTCAAAAGATCTGTAATCTCTGAAAGGGCTTGTCCAATTTCTTTGAAATTTGCTACACAAAAACGATTAACATGCAGATTTATTCAGTATTTGCTATCGAGAAAATTTCAAAGTTCAATCCTTTTATGTGTTTTTGTGTTGAGATTTGTTGGATAGATGGCATTCTACGTAGTGTATTGTTAAATGTTAAAACATGTGTTGCTGTTGTTATTTGAGGCTGTTTTTTGAGTAAAAAGAATTGAAAATGCCTTTTTAAAAGCAAAATAATACATAATGACTTGATATGTTGTTTTATCATTATTGACGTGTTTCTACTTGTTCACCCATTCTTGCATTCATCATTGTAATAAAATATTGTGAAAAAAATGAAACTGATGTGGCCTGCATCTGTTTACCTTGATCTTAAAAGGCAAATACAACTTTCTGTCTTGACAACCATACCATAGTTTCAATGTTTTACCTAGTGTACCTGCTTGGTTTGTACGCAGGAAACAAGTAGAAAACAGGCTCTATAATTTCATAATTTTCAAGTGATCAGAATACAAAAGTCCTGAAAAGATAAGATAATCACAACTTCCAGTATAAGGGATACAGTCACTCTAAATGTATAAATTAAAATTAAAAATGTGCCGGGAGGATGTATTAAAAATACAGAAAGTTGCTTACTGTCGGTAAAATCTAAAAAAAATTCCAAATTTTAAAGACTTTTGCAGATTTTTTTTACGCCTTTGTCTTCTTATTTTTTTTTATTTTGCAAACTAGTTTGAAGATTTTTTTTCCCCTAACTTTCTGCTCTGAAAATTTTTTTTCTGTTTTGACCACCCCCTCCCAAGATCTAATGGTCCGACTATTACACAATACAATGCGACATCATTTTACAATTCTCGTAACTAACTTGTACCTTAATACTGAGACTCCTTACCATGTCGCTCAGTGGTACAGCAACGCCATTCATGTATGCAAATGTGATGTGTGTGAATAGTGCAATCATTATCATAGTCATTTGGAAGCTTAAGTGCGTAAGACGGAAATTTTGAGTTCAAACCTTCGTATGCGAGACTCGGATACATACTCGGAATTCTTCGCGTTTGTCATAAAAATTAGCAGAAAAACTATAACGGCTGCTGATCGACAATTCATTTATATATCAGCGATAGTAAGCGATATGTTACACATGGGGTGGAATACCTTGACCTTTAGTTTATGGTGCCAGATACGAACTCGCTGAACGATGGCAATCCGTACACAATGACGTCATAGTGTGAAAAAATCGTGTTTAACTAATGATAAAACGTTCCAATTGACCTGCACATATGCATAAACAATCTAAACTAAATCTAAACAATCTAAACCAAAGGGGTAGAATATGAAAATAAGCTTTCGTAATGCTTATTTTAGGGTGTATTTGTGCACTGAATGGGGAAAATTGGAACTTGGCATTGTCTTCAAACAATGTCGAACTACGAAACATGGTCCAAGAAAGATATTGCCGCGACAACATGATATAAAAGTACACTTATTTCAAAATGTTTTCTTTACTTTCATGTTAGGTAACCAGTGGCGAATATGGCGGATAGTAAAACTATGAAGTGTGTGAAAATGTTCGAGTGTTACCCGAAAAATTTACAATACATCACCGACCATGAGTTTCCAGCCGTGCCATCAGAGGGCGCGATAATTAAGGTATTACTCATAAATAGCTAACATAATCAACAATTCTGTGAAAATTTCCAATGATAAATATCTTACATGAATACTGAGAGACAACATTAATGCTTTCCACATTACAAAATATAAATTTCTTGATGGGTAGCGATATGAAGCATGTGTTGAACTTTCAAACTGTAAACTAGACGCTGTCTTGGTCATGCATCTTGTCCTGTAATTGAGTCAATAATGGGCATGATGTGGGCTTTGAAGGTCCGTCCACTTATAAAACATCAGTGCAGTGCCTTAGCGATGACTTTGTTTCAATTTTGAGTATTAAACTAGGGGTCGAGTGATTGTTTTAGTCTTTGTCATACACAAATTCTCTTTTCATAGTTGCGAAATCTCGCGCGAAAATTCGAGAGGCATGCAGACACTGCGTCAACTTGCATTATTCAATCATATCAATGATCTGTTAAGGTTATGTCAGCTGGAATGTGTCACAGCGATGTGCATAAGTGGAAGAAACCACAGAAAAGCCCTTACATTCCAGGGAAATGCAGTTTTATTTAGTCACTTTTATCTGAAATAGATTTCATAGATGTCCTACATTACATCAAGATCGACAATAGCTACACGACAATGTTCTGTATACTCTTATACTTTACATGAAGGTGAAAATAAAGACTTGAAAGAAGGCCGGGTAGCCAGAGATTTCAAAAACCGTGTCAACCCCATCATTGCTGTACAATGATTATTTTAACTTAAATTTATTAATCCAAGGATTAATGTTCATATTCTCTAAAATAGGAGAATACCAGTGATAACATGGGCCTTTCAGCTGGAAATTTTATTCGATAGGTGTTTTCTGATAACAGGGAAAATTCCATTGAAAAAATAAATGATGAAAACATGGATGATACATATAAAATAGGCGAAAGTTTAGCTATTGTACTTTGACAAAGATGAATATGTATTCAACTTGCTTCTCAAGAAGCAAGTTGCTTATATAGAAATATATAGAAATGATGTATAGATATCTTCATAGATGGCGAACAGATATATCCACCACAGTTGCCCTAAAAGTGCATGGAACCCCAAGAAACGCGTAAAAATCTGTGTGCTTTTGGTGTGATTCGTCATCAACAGTGGTGAAAACTTTTAAGGTATTTACACAAAACAATTAGACAAGGCCAGTGGATGGACTATAACAAATATGTTGATTCTACTCATGCAGGTCATGAAATCGCAGGAAGCATCCATGCCATCGGGGACTCTGCCTTAAATCCAGATAGACTTGCCGTAGGGGATAAAGTAGCGGTATATCCATGGCTTGGTTGTGGAAAATGTAAATACTGTATCGAGGGGAACTCGCCCTTGTGTGATGCACCACCGCTGGAAAAGAAAGTACTCGGTCTCATTGCCAATGGAGGGTAAAGTGATTAACTTTGAATCGTTTACCTTATCAATATTGAAGACTTGTTAATCAAATTGTATTGCCACTCTCTAAACTTGCATCAAGAATCTCTAATCACAACCAGTATCGAACTGCAAGTACTCGGCCCAGATGCTGTAATCGTGTGATCGCCAGAATTATCATATGACATTATTCATGTCGTGGCGTCGTCTGTTGATAAATTCAACAGCCTTGGAAAACTTGCTCAATATTGTGCCTATATTCTTCACTTGAATAACAGCATGCGACCTTTACAACCAGTACGAGAACGATAGGTTTAAGCCAAAATGTTAGTTTTAGAGGTAGAGAGGCACTTTTTGAATTTCGCAATAATTATTTTTTTTTTCGTATTGCCACGCGACCGACGTCATATACAGTGAATGATTCACTGTCCACAATTAAAATTTGGCTTACCTGAGGGACGCAAATCTATTTTGCTGGTATAGGCTACATCCATGGTGTTGGTAGCGACATGGTGCATATATAGCAAGCAGACTGTGATAAAACACTGGCTTTCGGTAGTCGTCCACAACAGACTTCTCATGTTTCTTGTACAGACAAGCCAGAGTCTGCAATTGGCGAAGAGAGAGAACTCGCCTAATAGATATTCTTCACTTCATAATTTGTAAAACAGAATCAATGACATACCAGTCCTGTTACTAGTCTGCATGTGCATATAGAGCCAGTACAATAATGTGTTTGTGTGGCTCTGTCTGTGTCTGTAGGTGTGTATACACATGTGTTAAAACTAATTAAATTAGTTTGCTTTACAATGTGTTAAAACTAATTAAATTAGTTTGCTTTACATATTATACAATTTTTGATATTTCACACGTGCTGCAGATTTGCTGAGTACGTAGCAGTTCCCCTGTTTGCTTTCCTGATCAAGTTGCCGGACTCCATCGAGGTAGAAGCGGCTGGCGTATTGGGATGTGGAGCTCTGACGTCCTACAACGCTGTTCAGCACGCCATGACAAGAATCGACCCTGTACTCTCAGTCAGAGGTAAAGGAAGCAAACAGTGTTACTTTTATTAGCTTCATAGTGTTACAAAGTCTAATCGATGCAAACCCCTCCCCTCTGTCACGTACAATGTTTGTGTCGAGGAAATTTATTCCGACCGTAACCTAGAAGAGACAAAAGCTTATCTTTCTTATTAGAAGGTGAATTATTAGTTGACTTTGTAGGATCTTATGCTGATCTTAGCTTAGGAGTAGATACTTCTATTGAGGAAATGATTTATCACAATTATAAATGTTTATTTTTCGGTATTCCCACTTAGACTATTGTAACAGTCTTTTGTTTGGTATCCTTAGAGGACAACTTGCACGACTACAGTGTCTGCAGAATGCCGCGGCGAGGTTAGTTTCTCGTACGCGCAAATTCGATCATGTCACACCCGTTCTCAAAGATTTACATTGGTTACCGGTAGAGGCTCGCATCAGATTTAAAATTTTGTTGCTAACATTCAAATTTATCCATGGAAATGCACCTATTTATCTGAGAGATTTATTAGATTTATATGTACCAGCTAGAGACCTGCGATCACGTGACAAATTATGTTTAACCCAGCCCCGTGGCAATTTTAACAAAACATATGGACAGAGAGCGTTCTCAGTATGTGCACCCTTACTATGGAATGATTTGCCATTTGAAATTAAGACTGCCAGAAGTGTAGATAGTTTTAAGCGCAATTTGAAAACCCATCTTTTTACTCAGTTTTATGTGTAATTTTCTGTTTTAATTTTCTTGCGTGGTTGTACTTTTAAATCATTTTATCCAGCTATGTACAATGCACTGAGACGTACGTGTAGTGCATTTTAAACAATTTTTAATAATAATAATAATAATAATATTAGAGGGAATACAGCCCCTTGTCCTGCAGTACTACCAGATCAAACATTTTTGTTTACAACTCGTTTTCAGATAAATGTGGCATACTCGTTATCGGAGCAGGGGGACTGGGTTTGTATGCAATAAAACTGATCAAAGCGTTGGTGTTATCGAAATATGGTGACCGGGTGGAATTGGTCGGCTCAGACGCAATGGTAAGCATCGCATTTTCTTCAACTCTCATCATGTATAACACCGCTTTCAGGAAAGGTAGCAGGGATAGCATTTGTGGTGCGTCATGTTTTGATAAACAATGTGCCGATGACAATCTTGCAATAAACGTAGAGATGACGCGGCTATACATTTTAGATTTAGTTTACACAATATGGTTACATACGCAACAAAAGTTATATTTAAATTAGTGGACAGGTAATGTGCTGTTGTCAACTTCAAATATTTGAGACATTGACTCCAAATCACATGCCAGTCAAGAATACGTTTGTCAGTCAAGCAAACACTTGCTCAGATTCTGATTCAGTACTGATACTTTAAAAACTTGACACATATTCTCATGTATATGTACCGCAATCGATTGTTTCAGGAAAGCAAATTGCATTTAGCCTCGGACTTTGGGTGCTCTAAGACGATCCATTTAGATATGGGATGCTCAGAAGATGAAAAATTGGAAAAAGTGAAATCTGCATTTCACGAGGGTGGGCCGCACATTATCATCGATTTCGTTGGCGCCAAGCAGACCTTCAACATGGCCTACAAATCAGCTCTACCGGTAAGAGAAATGAAATGTCACCTCCCATACGAATGAGGTATCAAAGTATAGAGACGGTGTTACATACTCATACTATAGTCATAGTCGTCTCTGTCTCTGTCTTGTTTACAGTGTCGGGCCATTGACTCAGCATTATATGAAGAGCCTGTAATTTGACTTTCCCTTTCAAGAGAATACTCAGTTTAAATTCTGATAACAAGGAATGTTGCAACGGGATACTCGCCTTTTCATCCTATCATTGGACACGTTAAAATTGCATTCAGTGACACCAGTCAGTTGTCGAAAGAGTGGGTCTAGGGTCAGTATCGTCATTTTTCACGAAAAAATTCCTTACACTTCTCGCCACCAGTGTTATACAATGCAAGAGCCGAGCGAGCTACATGAATATTCCACATTGATTAAGGGTCATTAGCATAGAATTTTAATACCAAAACAATGCTCATTAAGGTAATCTGCATATTTGAATATCATTATACCTCGGATCTTGCACTAATAGACCAGTGTAGTTGTTTTTTCACATCGAGTGGTGACTTGGACTGTAGAAAGACTCTGGAATCCTACATAATGTACTCGAATTAATAATGATAACAGATATTGATGTAAGTTGATACTCCAATCCGGCAAGACTTAGGGATAGCGGGCCTATGGCAATCTGTTCTAAACAGTACATTAACTGAGGTAGCGTGTTTTCATATGTGGACCGCGGAAACATTCTCAGACGTTTGTGACTGCTGAGTAACAATTATAAACTGATGAGCGATAGATGTGCCAAGCCTTAACAAGAATTAACAAGAAACAGTATGGTTTGTGTGAGTGGCTTTTAGAAAGACTTGTAATTAACAAGAAACAATATGGATTGTATGAGTGTCTGTTAGACAGATTTGTCGACTAAGTACTGAATGACACGCAGATTGCATCTCGATACAGGGTGGTGTGATCGTCTGTGTTGGATTGCATGGTGACACGGTGGAAATGGAACTACCAACACTCATCAGATGTGTCATTGGTATACAGGGAATTTACGTAGGCAGCCTGCAACAAATGAAGGAGGTCGTTGACTTAGTGGCTAGTGGTCAGGTAAGTGAAAGACAAACGATATGTGGCCGTTCTGGGTCAATTAGATAAGCATGCCAAAAAAAAAAAATTGTGTGTTTCCTGTAACATGCTCTTCAGAAATAGGGTAGGTAGGTCGGAAAAAATTTTTTTTTTGGTAATTTTTTTTTTCTCTGCAAAAAAGAAAATGTGAAAATTTCAATACCTTTCGACAAGGGTCAAGGCATCGTCATTGTCAACACAAAAGATTACATACACGAATGCAAAAGACAATTACGCAACACTCAGTATTATACACAACTAGACAGTGCGACACAGAACAAACAGTAAACAAAGTACACGAACTATTAAACAAAATGTACGAGAACAAACACATCGACCATGATACTTATAAGTATCTCGATCCAAAAAACATAAAAATCCGTACCCCGCAGTGGTACTTATTGCCTAAAATTCACAAACCGCCGCTTGAAAACTCAACGTTTGCAGGGAGACCAATATTTAGTGGCTGCTCCAGTCCCACTAACAGAATTTCAGAATTGCTGGATTACTTCATAAAACCACTGGTCCAGCAACAACCGTCAAATATAAAAGACACAACAAACTTCATACAAGAAATAGAAAAACAAATTTCCCCCAACATGCATTTCTTGTAACACTCGACGTGGTGTCGATGGACACAAACACAATTCACGACGAAGCGATTCGGCTAGTCAGTGAAACATTAAACTCACAAACCTCGCTTCAAACAAATTACAGCATCAAAAAACCACCACGGAAGACTTAATAGAAATGATTTCACTAATTCTAAAACACAACAGTTTTGAATTTAACAAGCAATATTTCCGCCAAACCCGCGGCTGCAGCATGGGATCGAATGCCTCGCCAGAGATAGCAGACATTGCTTTTCATGAACTTGAAAAGAAAATAATCGTAAACAACCACAACAACATTCACTTCTGGAAAAGATTCAGAGATGATGTCTTTGCAATCTTTCTGGGAACACAAACCGAACTCACTAACTTCATTCAAAAAATCCACACAATGCACCCAACGTTTAAGTTTTCATACGAAAACTCAACACAAGAAATTACATTCCTAGATGTAGTAGTTTTCAAAGGTGCAAGATACCACAAAGAAAATATCCTCGACATCAAAACACATACTAAACCAACAGACACATTCCAATTTCTACATAGAGAATCTTGTCACCCGACAGCAACATTTAATGGCTTTATCAAAGGTGAAATCCTTAGATACGCTCGCACTTGAAACAACAATGACGACTTTACTAAAAAAGTCGCTTTCTTTAGAAACAAACTACTCGACAGAGAATACAAAAACAATGAAATCACGAATATAACAGAAAAAATAAACCACAGTATTCGTAATACACTAACAAACTGTACAAGTACACGTACAGAAGCAACAAACAAACTCATCTTCAGTACAACATACAGCCCTTACATAAAAACAAAAGATCTTAAGGGAAGTCTTTTGAAACATTTGGCTGAACTGGAGAAGGACTCAACACTAAGGAATCTATTCCCAGAATCACCAATCATTGCTTACAAGAGAAACAAAAACCTAAAAGACACACTAGTCAAAACAAAATTTACAGAAGTAAAGAAACAAAACCAAACAAACCAGACCACCAAACGGACTCACAACGAGACCCAAACATTGATATTCTTGCCTCGCTATTCGAAAGCAAGACCACTAAAATACATTAAAATAAATTTTCACAAACACAAACTAACGAAAGAATCTACATTGCGACTGATGAGAAACCACACTCGGGTTTCGAAACGCAAGCGTCAAAGGGCCACTCATCAACTTTGTAACACCATAGGTCCGGCTGCGTCTCGCCATAAGCTTTCCCCACACAAACAAAACATTACCGTACACACTAATCCAAACTTCCCTACAAATATCCGAGGCGAAACAAACATTTTCATTAACACAAACAATCGGATAAGAATGTAGGAACACATTTTTGAAACGAATCAAACAAAACTCGACACAAAAACATTTTGGATAGTTAGGTGGGGAGCCTCTTTCACACTTTTTACAATCGCCATAAGCTTTCCCCACACAAACAAAACATTACCGTACACACTAATCCAAACTTCCCCACAAATATCCGAGGTGAAACAAACAATTTCATTTACACAAAAAATCGGATAAGAATATAGGAACACATTTTTGAAACGAATTAAACACAAACTCGACACAAAAACATTTTGGATAGTTAGGTGGGAGCCTCTCACACTTTTTACATTTTTTCTTGAACGTGATCGCATTTCTCATATGTTACGGAAAACACGCTTGCACAAGCAGTCGCTATTGTTGTTTAATGACGTCATGAAATCACGCGTGATTTAAAACTTTTCCCAGCCAATCTCGCGGGATTTGTTTTCAAGGTCCAAAAAAAAGTTTAGGGTCGGGGGGTTTGAACTAGGGTAGGTCGGGTTACCGGAAACACACAATTTTTTTTTTTAGGCCTAAGCAATCTACATCAGTGAGCACAGGGTCGCCAAATATGGCTATAGGGCCTAGGTGTAGTGTTACCATGAAATGTACTTCAGAAGGACAATAGTTAAAACACATACTATTGCAAGATTAGAAATATAGATTAGGGATTTTGCTTTATCAACTTCATCAAGTTTAGCCAAGCTATTCTGTCAGCCCAAACAAGAACTTTATTTACATCAATGTATTAGTAATATGAAGGAGCCACAACAAAGAATGGTTATCACGTCCTTTATAGACCCCTCCCTGATCACTGCACCTTTCTTCAAAGGATAGATGGTTAAAGCCACACTGTACATGTTAAAGGGAGGGGTCATCGGAACTGCAGTCAAAGGTCGTATGTTACCCATACGACCAATGCAAACACTATTTCCGAGGTACGTTGGTGATTGATGAATGTTAAGACATATTTGTCATGAGATATATCGCAAAATTTAAATACAACAGCTATGTTAACTCATGCATCCAGATGCCATGCATTAAATACGTTGTTTGTAAACAAGAAAGTCGCACAAGCGCAGTTCCAACGACCCCCTTCCTTTAAATATACGTTTTGCTTTGTGCTAGGGAGAGTTAGATTTGCTTTTCTCGGCAGCGGGTTACTGGCAGTAACTTGGCGATGACTGTCGGCCATTGCGTTCACCCCATGATCTGAGCAACAGCCTACAACCAAGGCGACAGTCTGCTGAAATTTATTCCTTCAATTTGCTTTGTTTTGATATTTATGTACCCTCAAACTTGGAGTAAGTCTAGGGACTGAACATTGTCCGTTGAATATCTTCGTTGTTTTAAAGTTTCCTTGGTGGTCAGGATTTCACTTATTTTATCAAAGTAACCCTTCAAACAAAAGAAATGGCCGATTGTCATGATTACATTTCTATCTTTTTCCCCAGATAACGCCTGTTACTTACAAGCTGCACAAGTTATCTGAAGTTCCAAAACTTATGCACAAGTTGAAAAACAACGAAATTGAGGGGCGAGCTATTATAACACCGCATATCAATTGAGTTTCACAATGATACACTGTCTGTTAGATCCTATATTTTGTGAAATCTTATGATACTTTAATTTGTTCTTTTATCTTTATTCCATTTTACATGTACGTTGATCGACAAGGTTCAAGAGTATGATATAGCCCGACGATTGCCTAGAATTTTACCCTTGAATTTAATTGTAACGACTCACAATGAACTGACCGACAGTAAACTTTTGGTGTACAGGAATGTCTGTTCCTAAATACGGACAGCCCTCGCTTCTGTTTCTGAGATCTGAGATGGACAAAATCACCAACTGTTATTCATTTTTATGTCTATTCAAGACATGGATATATCAGGCCAAATCTGTCTAACACGTTCATGAAAAAAGTAACAGGTCTGGTACTGCCAGCATGCCTTTTCAATAAAAAACGATTTCATGGTATTTGCTACATTGTCTGTGTATTTTGTCTGTGAAAACGTCAGCGGCTGCGTTTAGGTTGTTGCGCGGCACAACAGAGGGTCCACGCTGACTTTTATATATTTTCGCTGTATTATTATGCACTTTCCACCATTATCATTCTTCAAAAACGCAACTCAACGACAGCAGCACATAACATTATTGAGCTAAAAGCCTGGACTTAGCTTTTTAAAATTCTAAGGTAGGAAAAATGTAGTCAGGAACTCAATCTGTGTATAAACAATTTTGTAACGTTGCTGCTCTCCTTCAGTCTGTTCAGATTTATTTAATTTTTTCTCTGCTTTCTCTCCATGTGGCTACGTGTGTGACGGCTAATCTGCTGATATGGATAGTGGATTAGCCGTTGGCAATGTTTGCGGAGCAATTACAGTGGAGTATACACATGTTTAAGAGAAGATATGGACTAAATCTTGTAGTAATAAAGAAAGCACTCAGACGGTTTGGAGTCGAAATCTTTATTTGAAATACCAAAGTCAAAATTAATAAAATTACTTGTTGTAATAAAATAAAGAAAGCAATCAGACGGTTTGGAGTTGGAATCTTTATTTGAAATATCACAGTCAAAATAAACAAAATCAAATAAAGTAAACCAATGCACAAAAAACCATCCCTAACACCCCTCCCCACCCCAGGGGACTTACTGCTGTACCCTATGGTGAGAAGGATCTCCCATATTTATTTTTGCGGCCTTTGAAGTAGCCCATTATTGTTTCAACATTGACCTGATGCTGCGTTGATAGATAGTTCCACCCTGTTGGTAGATGAAATTCGATGGGAGCGACCTTCCTGCCTTTCACTTGCCGATTGTCTTTAGTTAATACTAAAGTCGTGACATATTCAGATTCTCACTCAATATAAACTGTGCATTTTACTGTGTTAGACGGATATCGATTCGGGACATTTAGGAGAACGCCGGAGACGCCCGAGAGGACATACGACCGTGACCTGACGACTTCGTTAGACAGCAAAGTCATAGAAGTATACCGTGTAACTTGTATGTTCCTCAGCTAATAAAGTACGACGAATTAGAGTATTTCTGTGTACCTGTTGCCGTCTCTTCTACTCAAACCTTCCACCTCAGAGTCTGCCTATCAACGATAACCCGTAGCTACCTAACTCGACCACGCCACGTGACAAGAGTATTCGTTTTGCAATGAAAACATGAAAGGCAATCGATAGAACGTAGGTCCAGTTTACTTGAAAGACTACAAAGTCCTTTCAGTAACTCGACCCAAATTTGAAATTTGTTAATGGCTGATTGTTTCCTTAAATTTTTTCACATACAAATTTCTCTGCAAATACAGCCATGTACAGAGGTGAACAAAAGTCAAGATCAACCCGTATTTAAAACATTTCTTTTTGTATTTAATTATGTCATATAATCATAAGACTGGAAATTCGCACCGACTGTATTGAGAATATACCATCATCACCATCAAGTGAGTCGTATAATGATTTCCTTAAACGTCCAATATCGACTGATTACACCATGATCGAAATCTATGATATCACATCTTTTCGTTGTTCTTTCCATTCAATATGACGTCCATCTACAATGTGTATGTGGTTACACACGAAAAATAACTTAATGTTCGATATCACTTTGGTTGGTGCATCCCGCATGTATACTCTGTGGGAAAAATCAGGAAAAATTCAGTTCTCAACAATGAAATTGAATCTTACAGGCATACAGATTGTGTCAACATGTTGAATGTCGTACATTTAGTAACTTTTTGGGCAGAACAATTATCTGAACAACCCAACAGAGTCGGAAAACACTGTCAAAAGTTGATGTTCATGTAACTGGACGTGACAGAGTAAAATTTACTTTAATAATACTCACACACACAAAATATTGGACAGAAAGTTTCAGTCCACGAAGCTGGATAATGCGAATTTCATCGTAGTATATCTGCCGATGTTCATTAGGGTGTTATACTCGTCTGTGAACATATATGTGACACGGTGACGCCAATTATGTTCTCTTTAGAATGAATGGTTTGTTTGTGCAGTCTTTGTCTAGTTGACGCGGGAACACAGAAATTGAACATGCATTGCATTCCTAATTTTTAAAAAAAACGTTGTGAAAGATAAGTGACAACAGTGAGGGTCAGCATAGTGGGACGGGATATTAAAATTGCATAAATGTGAATGTTGACTGTCAGGTCAAGGTTGAGAGTTATGTTGAGTTCATGTTAAGGGACTGGTCAGTTTCTTCTGCGGGGGGGGGTGGATTCATTGGGTCACCCTGTTTTTGACTTTGGTCATAGTACCACGTTTTTAAAATGTTCAATAGGGGGTCAGTGTGTTTTTGAATTTTGACATGGGCTCATAGTTGCCTAAAATGCATCATGTTAACCACAAATTTCATTCAGTTGCATTTTTCGAAGCGCCCTTCGGACGCGTAACTTTAATAATCAGACATATTCTTCAGCACGCCCGACTTTTATATATCAGACATACATATATCAGAGATATCTTCGAGCGTATTACTTAATATATCAGACATTTTTCAGCACGCCCTTCCGGCGCATGACTTTTATATATCACACATATATATCAGAGATATCAGGGTGTTTAATCATACGTATGTCCGACAGGTCAAACTCTCAAGTTTTAAGGGACTCACCCGGATTATTAAAGACGTGTCCTTACACGTGATCTGTCAGAATCACAAACATCATCAGGAGACATGTCTCACTTGTCCACAGGCACTCTGACTGTTCAGAGTGGTTAAGCACACACTGAACAAAAATCACTGTTTAGCTGCCATGAGCACCTGTGACCTTGTCTACGCACTGCGCAAGGCAAATATTCGGCCGTGCCTTTTTGATGACTGCTCAGTTCCCTTGAAATTCCGAAAGCACGCTGTAATGTAGACTGAGTTAATTTTATAGCTGAGGACTGGTCAGTTTCTCCGGGGGGGGGGGGGGGGTGGTGGATTACTTTTGCCGACATCAAAAATGGCTGACCCCTCCCCATCTCAACTTTCGAAAACAGGGTAACCCCCTTGTGCGCGACAAAGGTAAAACAAAAGGTGGAATATAAATTCAATAATTCAGTGTGTGTGTGTGTATATATATATATATATATATATATATATATTATATATATATATATATATATATATATATATATATATATATATATATATATGTATGTATATGTATAATTTTGGGGGTATATTTTAAAAATTCTGTCATTCTGTGTTTTAATAAAATTGTCATGTACGTTGTAAGGCAGGAACTTAAAAGTAACAATTCTTAACTTTGTATACAGTATTCTGAATGAGTTATGAATGTATTACACACTTTTTATGCATAACCAGATGTCCAGAACTGTTGTAAGAAAAATGTGAATGTGAAATATTAATGCATGTTGCTTTCTATTACTAAATTCTCACATAAACAAAAAAGTAACAGGAACTTGCCATGCTTTTCATATGAACTGCAGATTTCATAATGATTAGTACACTTTGAAAACACTGAAAACAGACTTTCAATTTACAGACATCAAGATATTTCTGATATATCTCTCTGATACATGCTATGCCTGTATTGCCATTCTCCTATTGTTTAGACGGTACTAATATGAACCTGTATTTTAACTAGTGAAAATACGAATTATATTTTCACTGTAACCGAACTACTTACAGACGCGTACGCGTGACCTTTGCTGGGATGTTCACATAATGTATGTAAAACTGCTCAGCGAATAGACTTGTGACACTCCGAAACGTCATTGTGAATGTGATTATGGTCAAAATTTTGTTGTTTGCAGTCAGTTCATGGGCATTGCACTTAGGTACAAGTACAGTTGTACCAAAAACATACAAACGAACGCATTGAAAATGTGTATGTTTTGCCGACCCGACACCTGTCATCGTTCACGGCCAGTCCCATACGGTGGTGTTTTCATGTCGTCTACTCTGCGCTGCCGAAGATTACGATCTCGGTTGACAGAACCGCTATATGAAAAGTTTCCTGTTGACGAGTTTAAGTATCTGAGTGGTGAATTACATCGTTCACTGCCATAAATGGGCCACAAAAATCCAACTGCACTGAAAATACTTGCGACAGACGATGTGCACATAGGCCTATATATTCCCGATTTTTACAGGTCTGTCAGTGAAATTCACAGGTCATGATTGTGCCCGGTGACACCGGTGTGGGTTTCGGAGACAATGTAAGATACCAGGGAAAGTAAAACTTTCGTTTACGTTGTCGTTAAAGAAAATTAGTTCTATTTAGGCAAGACAGTAACGAGAATATACGAGCAGACGATGAAAATACCTTTGAAATGTTTTATTCGTACAGCAACATAATCACGAACGAGTTACGACGCTACTCACTTCACGTTTTCCTAATCCGCTCACAAATTCCTTTCTAAGATGGTAAATTCGGCATATTTGACGACTGAGGACATGTATAATTCTTGGAGATAACTGACTGGTACGGCTATTATATCCACTGTGCATTCATAGATGTCGCAGAGCTGCTCGCTTTATGCTGATCAGCTGCTCGATCGAGTTTGAAATCGAACGTTGGCGCGGCGCGAGTATTTTGACCCGATTTTGGCCGGCCTCATAACTTTCGCGAAGGGATGAGTGTACGTTTCAAAACACGAAAACACACTCATTTTACACACTCCAGCCTATTTTTTACTTCCACCGCCATTTTAAGCTAAAAATAAATCTTCTTTAAAGTGTGAAAACCTGTGACGACATCTTATTTAAATTGTTCGCTTCAAAAGTGTGCCATAAACCCTCCTTTTGAAGTGGAATGGCCTAACAGCGGAATAATATCAAGAAGTGATACGGTTGTCATCACTCCTTAGCAACCAAATTTTTATCAGTACAGCAAGCAAGCAAGGTCGATTTCAGTGGATTTCGTTGTTTCGGAACGTCCGTAGGAAAACAGTCATAACCGAAGCATGCATGTATGATAAAGGGGTTATTACACAAAGTTTGGGCGATACCGCGTCGTATTTGAGTGATGTGTCCGTATTTTGACGAGTTGCGCAGCAACGAGTCAAAATGCGGACACATCACTCAAATACGACGCAGTATCGCCCAAACTTCGTGTAATAACCCCCAAGTATATCTCTGATATATAAAAGTACTGCGCCCGAAGGGCGCGCCGAAAAATATTAACATCCAGATTTCTCTTATATATGTATCTGATAATTGAAAGTCATGCGGCTGGGGGTTGCTGAACACTTTGTTTGATGTTTAAAGTAACGCGCCCAAAGGGCGCGCCGAAATAATTTTAAACATATAGATATCTTGATATATTTATGTATGATATATTCAAGTTTCACTCTTTAAGGGGGCTCAAAAAATTGTCTTATTATTATTAAAGTTATTACGCCCCGAAGGGTGCGCCAAAAATGCATCTGAATGATGAAATGTATGGCTGGCACGATGCATTTTAGGCAAGTATGAGCCCGTGTCGAAATTTAAAAACACACTGACCCCCTTCCCCCCGCCCGACTATTGGGCATTTCAAAAACGTGACCCCCATCACCAAAGTCAAAAACAGGGTGAACCCCCCCTGATTCCACCACCCCCAGGCCGAAGACACTGACCAGTCCCTTATATTCTGCTTTCCGTCTGACACAGCTAAATTTACAGACGATTGCCCCTGGTTCTTCCGTGCAGCCGTTAACTGTTTAAGGTGATTGGAAAGGCTAGAGCGTCAGTTATAAATTTCAACAAAACTATTAAAATATAAAAGTAGTCAACATTCTCTGTGGAATAAAAAAAAACTAGACATTTGGGCACAAAGGCATTGCAGAGTTATAGCCTGTTGAAACTTCTGTAAAACTGACCAAATAAGAAGAAGTTGGGGAGTCCTTAGTGTATTAACTATGGTAGAGGTCCCCTAGCTTTCTTCGGGCATTATTCTACCTTGCCACAACCTTGCAGGCGTGACCTAGATCAGGCAATTTGACCACGAACGAGGCCGCAAATACAACAATCACTGCAATTTTTAAACCAAGGGCCAGTCTTTCGCATTCTTCTGTAGATAGGAATTTGTAAATTATTGTAGATACAATATGTAATATCTGCGCCCCATAGACGTGTGTACATATGCCTGAGAAGGACGTATGTACACTACACACTCAGGCATATGTACACACACGTCTATAGGGCGCATTGACGCAGAGCGGAATAGAACATAGGTGACTTTGACTGAACGTATTTTTCATGGTCTCTGGCGTTATGATTAGCGTAGTCAAATATTTTGGATCTTCTTCTTGACACTTCGATACCCCATTCTGAAGGTTTACCATAGATAACTGCTCCAGCGACTAATAATTCCAAGCCGGGCCCGGATGCTGACATGTCACAATGTCATGATTTCACACTGTTATAATTCATGCTATCATTTGGCAGCGTGAAAAATCACACGTTGATGAATGCCATGATGAATGCCTTTTTGATCGTTTGGCCTCTTTCTAGACGTAAAATCAAGAAATTTCGAAAGTTTTGCAGATCAGACGAGACGAGAATACTTGCGAACTATCACCCTGTATGCTCACGTTTCCTCAAGCTCAGTTGCAGACGTCAAGTTCGGGTCATACGCAGACGTTTCGTGCCGAATCTTGGAATTATCAACACCTTACAAAATGTTATAAATTCAGGAAATTGGCAACACATAGTACTTAACTTAAATACAAATGGGTCAAACAAAGCAAAGGAATAATTAAATAATAAGACATGAGAGCGAGGGCAATATCACGATTTATTGCCTGCCCAAGGGATGGTGGTCATGATCGAAATACTGATGATACGGCTCGGGCATCATCAGTATTTCGATCATGACCACCAGCCCGAGGGCAGGCAAAAAATCGTGATATTGTCCAAGCTCTCATGTGTTATTATTTTTATTACGCCGAACAAGCAAACATGCAAAGAAACAAAAACACAAAGACTTCTTCGAGTACAGTTCGCCTTCTGAGTCCGGACCTCAGCGTAAAATGTTGTCAGTGCCGAGTCTAGGGTTGCCGCTAAAGTTTGCCTATCTCCTCGTGGCGTATTCAAATTTGTTGCTTGCATAGTCGCTGAACACAGAAATTGCATTCCTTGTTGTCATTTTCGTTCGTTTGCTGTTTACTTGCATCAAAATATCGTCTAACTATATTCAACCTAAAACCGCCGTTTCCGAGAAAATATATAGTTTGGAGCGAAGAATTCTGCGACTTTGTCATTAAACATAGCAGAATAACTGTTACAGCTGCTGAACGACAATTCATTTATATAAAATGGAATCAATCTGTTTATTGCATTTCAAGGCCTCCGCCCATCTGCAGAGGAGTTACACGTCAAAAATGCAAATAAATTAAAACTTTCAAATTTACAATACAAAAATAGACCAATCCGTAATTAACAATTTCTATATCAAGGATTGTCTACATTTAACTTACAAAGTAATTCTTTTCGCAACTGACAAGCTTTAAACAGAAAAATACCAAGCTTACGCAATACACGTTCATCGGTAGAACGTAATAAACGCTGAAACTTACATATATTTGGATGAATACAGATATCTTCAGGTAAGTACAATGATCTGATATTATGATAAGTGGGACATTCCAACAAAAAATGAAACTCATCTTCGACTTTGTTAGAATTACACATTTCACAAAATCTTTCAGTTGAAACTAAACCCACATGTCTACCTTTTTCTATATTTAAAGGAAGGCATGAACAACGGAAGCATGCTATTGTTTGGCGGATTTTAAAATTAATATTTAAAGAAATGTATTTCTCTGATTCAAGGGCGCTCTTAAACTCAATATATGTACGCATTTTATTTATTTTCATAATGTTTCCCCGCCATTGTTGCTTGCAAATATCTTTTACCCTTTTCTCAAAATCACTTAAAAACATTTCTTTTTTACCAATCTCCTGTGCCAGCCATACAAAGCCAAAACCATAAGAATATGTAACCCAGTTATGCCTCCCTTATTCATCAAGTTGGAAAAGCATGACATATGCTTGGCGTGGTAATCTTGAGGAGGGTAGTTCTAACAACCTTAACCAAAACTTAATACAGCGTTTCAGAGAGTACACAAAAATAGGAAATCTGCCACATTCTCCCACAACAGCTTCATTTGTTGCACTTGGTGGCAAACCTTAAAAGGCCCTACAACCACTTTCTTTGTATTTGTTCAAGTTTTTCATGACGTTGGAAGCCCCATATTTCAGAAGCGTAAATCATAATTGGTAAGATATTTGTGTCAAAAAGCATAAAATGTGTGTTACATGGCAATCCTCCAATTTTTTTTGTCGCAACAGATAGCATGGCTAGTGTTTTATTAGCTTGCTCCGCTAATGTAGAAACCGCTTTGCCCCATCTATTTCTAGAAGATAAAACAATACCTAGGTATTTATAATAGGAAACAACTTCAATATTTTGACCATTCAAAACCCACTTTTCTGTGCGAGCTCTATGAACTCCATTACGAAAAACCGTTATTTTTGTCTTATTAATATTTACAGCCATCGCCCATTTAGTGCAAAATTCCCCAAAATATTAATCAACTTCTGTAGCTAGTTTACAACAGAGTCAGAACATATTACAACATCATCAGCGTACAGCAGTGAAAATGAATTGTACATATCTTGTGTTAATTGAATTCCAATGCTACCAGAGTTTTTTAACATGTCGTTCAATTCTTCAATAAAGAAAGTAAATAGTACAGGGCTAAGCATACACCCATGCCTAACACCAGATGGACAATGAAAATAATTTGAAAGCTTAGACCAAGACTTTACATATGATTTTACATTAGAGTACATGGAGCGAAGAATGGAAAACATTTTACCTGAGACACCGAGAAGAGAAAGCTTATAAAGAAGTAAAGAATGATTCACACTGTCAAATGCCTTTGCAAAATCAACGAAAGGCAATAAAATTTCCCACCCCTTACACTCAAATATTTTTGTATCATTGCGTGCAAAACTTTTCGACAGTGCTGTGATCTCTTCAAAAACCCACTTGACAGTCAGATCTTAACTCATTGAGTTCCGCCCATGATGTCAAACCTCATTGAGAATTGAGGTAAACACTTTACCAAAAACATTTAAAAGAGAAATACCCCGATAATTACCGGTGTCATTTATATTTCCCTTTTTAAACAGAGGAATAACAACACCTCTAGCCCATTCTTCGGGAAAATAACCAGATTCAAAAATTCTATTAAACAAAACGTGTATAAAGGGAATAGTAACATCTGCAGAAAATTTCAAAAATTCTCCAGGAATGCCATCAACTCCGGGTGATTTACAAGATTTTAATCTTTTCAGACTCGATGCGATTTCCTCAATAGTAGAAATACTCTTGTTCAAAATATCGTCATCTTGAATACTGGTCGACGACGTGTCCATGCCATGTAAAAAATCATTTACAGTGTGTGTAAGATTTTTATCTCCTGACACTGTGTCACCACATTGCTCATAAAATAAATTTTTAAAATAATCATACCATTCCTTAAGCTTATACTATTTGCATTGCACTGCCTACGATTCATGCACGATTTTAAAACTGACCACACATCAGTGGTATAGCAACGCCATTCATGTATGCAAATGTGATATGTGTGAATAGTGCAATCATTATCATAGTCATTGGAAAGTGCATAAGACGGAAATTTTGAGCTCAAACCTCCGTATGCGAGACTCGGATACATACTCGGAATTCTTCGCGTTTGTCATAAAAATTAGCAGAAAAACTATAACGGCTGCTGATCGACAATTCATTTATATATCAGCGATAGTAAGCGATATGTTACACATGGGGTGGAATACCTTGTCCTTTAGTTTATGGTGCGAGATACAAACTTGCTGAACGATGGTTTCTTACATGCATAAACAATCTAAACCAATGGGGTAGAATATGAAAATAATACATAAAAGCGTTCGTACTTGTAATGCTTATTTTAGGGTGTATTTGTGCTCTGAATTGGAACTTGGCATTGTCTTCAAACAATGTCGAACTAAGAAACATGGTCCAAGAAAGATAATACGGTGACAACATGATATAAAATCACACTTAATTCAAGATGTTTTCTTTACTTTCATGTTAGGTAACCAGTGGTGAATATGGCGGATTGTAAAACTATGAAGTATGTGAAAATGTTCGAGTGTTACCCGAAAGACTTACAATACATCACCAATCATGAATTTCCAGCTCTGCCATCAGAGGGCGCGATAATTAAGGTATTGCTTGATTACTCATAAATAGCTGACATAATCAACAATTTTGTGGAAATTTCCAATAATAAATATCATACATGAATACTCCGAGACTACATTAATGCTTTCCGCATTACAATTATAAATTTCTTGACGGGTAGCGATATGAAGCATGTGTTGCACTTTCATACTTCAAAATGGACTCTGCCTTCGTCCTGCATCTCATCCTGTATTTGAGTCAATAATGGATATCAAGTGGGCTTTGAAAGTCCGTCCAATTATAAAACATCAGTGCGGTGCCGTAGCGATGACTTGTTTCATTTTGAGTATTAAAGGAGTCGAGTGATTATTTCGTCTTCGTCATACACAATTTTCTTATTTCATAGTGGCAAACTCTCGCACGAAAGTTCGAGAGGCATGCAGACTTTATGTTAACTTGCATTATTCAGTCATATCAATGATCTGTTAAGGTAATGTCTGCTGGACTGTGTCACAGCGATGTGCATATGTGGAAGGAACCACAGAAAGGTCCATATATTCCGGTAAATACAGTTTCATTCATTCAAGTTTATCTGAAATAGACTTCATAGTTGTCTTACATCACATCAAGATCGACAATAGCTACACAGTAATTGTTTTCATTTTAACTCTTGAACTTCACATGAAAGGTGACAAAGTAAAGAATTGAAAGAAGCCTAGCACCCAAAAATGTCTTAAACCAAGTCAGCATCCTCATTTTTGTGCAATGAATATTTTGAGTTTAGCTTCGTATATAAATTAAAGGACCGTAATATAAAATAGGCGAAAGTGTTGCCATTGTGCTTCGAAAAAACGGATGTATTCAACTTGCTTCGTAAGAACTTCATATGTAGAAATTATGTCTAGATCTCTTCATACATGGTAATCAGATATACCCTCCACATTTGCATTTATAGTATATGGAACCCCTAGAAAAGCGTAAAAGTCTGTGTGCTTTTGGCGTTAAACGTCCTCAACAGTGGTGAAAACTTTTAAGGCTTAGACACAATTTAGACAAGGTCAGTGGATGGATTATAACAAAAATGTTGACTCTACTCATGCAGGTCATGAAGTCGCAGGAAGCATCGATGCTATCGGGGACTCTGCCTAAATCCAGATGGACTTGCCGTAGGGGATAAAGTAGCGGTCTATCCATTTTTGGTTGTGGAAAATGTAAATATTGTAACGAGGGGAACGTGTCGTGGTGTGATCATCTGCCCTTTGAAAAGGAATCGCTCGGTTTCATCACCAATGGAGGGTAAAGTGATTTACTTTAAATTGTATAGTAGCTTAGTCCAACATTGAAGACTTGTTAATCAAATTGTATTGCCACTTTCTAAACTTGCATCAAGCAATCCTGGTCATAACCAGGACTGCTACGCTGCTACGTGTACTTGAGTAATTGTCCTTCATGTATTCGGCCCAGATGCTGCATTGGTTTGCGCGCCAGAATTATCACGTAACATTATTCAAATCGTCGCGTCGATTGCTGATAAATTCGACAACCTTGGCAAACTTGCGCAATGTTGTGCCTATATTCTGAACTTGAATAATAGCTTACGACCTTTGGATAACGTTCATGGACGATAGGTTTAAGCCAAGAGGCTAGTTTTAGAGACAGAGAATAGTGTTTTGTATTTCAAGAGAAATTTTGTTTCATGTGGCCGAGCGACCAACGTCGTGTACGGTAAATGATTCACTGTTCACAAAGTAAATTTGGCTCACGGGTGGGACACACATGTATTCATAGGGTCATAAGGCACTATCAGTCGTAGCAAGAGTGTAGAAAAATTAATACATTTGTTATTATGACTATGTTGTCCATAGGCTACACTATTCAGCCCTTATGGCCTTTCTGTCAATGATGTCAGCATACCTAATAAATGCTTATGAATTCTGGCATATGAGAATCAAATATTAAAGAAACAATGATTGGGTCACCATGCTTGATTTCCTAAATTTTCTCATTTTCATCGTAAAATAAGACAAAAAACACGATTGGAACTAATTTTGGAGATTGGATCTTTATATTTTTTAAATTTTTCAAATGTTTTAGATGCCCTAAAGCTGAATATTGCAATAAGCTTATATTATTAATTTAAACCGACATTATTTCATCCAATCATCCCAAATTAGTTCCAATCGTGTAAAAAGTAAAACTTTGTACAGTAAAGATAAAATTTAAATGAAACAATGTGTGACTAAATAGAATTACTTTAATTTTATCAAATTTACGATTCTTACGATTTGGCCAGATTGGGTTGGATTAACTCAAGTCCGCTTTGACTGATAAATCAAAAAAAAGTCCTCTGATGTGTTTAAAAATGAATAAATGTAAGACCTTGCCTTAGGAATATGGCTCTATAAACTACCAATAACAAGTAGTGTTGAACATCTGCAAGCAGAACTGCCAACTACATGTTTATTTTTTTGCGTGCATCTCCAATAAATATGCGGCTATATGAACATTTTTGAGAGGGAGAACTTGAAAATGTTGATCATATAGACCGGGGGGACTTAAATTTTTTTGAGGGTATCGAGAAGGGTCTGCAAAAAAGTAAGATTTCAATCCTTATTCCTCCAGCCCCCGCCCCTCCCTAACTGTTATTCTTTAACTCAGCCTAGTGCGCTAATTTTGAATTATACGAAGCGGATACATTAAATTCTGAAGGACATTACACTGAAGATGGCCCGAATTCTCAACGACACGTCATTTCTCGATGGCCCAGGCTTTACATGTCGCACGACCGAGAGTTTAAAACCAGGCCAGTTCGATGCCTGACCTATCGACTTGCCCCAGAGCGACAGAAATCAAGAAGCAACAGTGAAGAACACGTGAGTTATTGAAGCCTGTGTACTGCTTGGAAGGTTAGAGTCGGCCTTCTCCCTATATTACTGTTTAGAGAGTCTGCCGAGGAAGTACAATGCTACTGCTGCAACACTACATTGACTTAGGATCTGTGATACAACTGCGTGAATTTGGTATAAATACTGATCATCATTCAGGATTCGAGTGCTGCAGACTACTTTGTAACGGAAACTACCTCTAAATTGTAATTTTTGAAGGCAGTTGTTGCCAGTATAGAACTTTTTTGCAGTAATTTACTTAGAACGTCAGATAGCTACCTCTTTAATTTTTTTTCATGTAATATACCAGCCATTGTACCCCCTTTGCATATGGGCCGGAGGCCTTTGAACGCAAATAAAAGTGCACATTTGTGCACTGTTACAATAATGGCAGAAAGATAATTTTATTAACAGCATTCATAATCATAAATTTATTAATTTTATACTCTTGCTATGACTGATAGCGCCTTATCACCCTATGATCTATTCGGCTTTCGTACATCCATGGTATTGATAGCGACATGGTGCATATATATCAAGCAGACTGTGATAAAACACTGGCTTTCGGTTGTCGTCTGTTTAAGTTATCTTATGTTTCTAGCACACTCAAGCCAGAGTCTGAATTTGGCGAAGAGAGAGAGATCTCCCCATCACTCAAAGTTTTGCCTATTTCTTCACGTCACAGTTTGTAAATAGAATTAATGATATACCTGTTACAAGTCTGCATAATATGCACATATCTAGAGCTAGTTACAATAATGTCTGTGTCGGGTTAAACACATATGTGTTGAAACTTATTAGTTAGTTTGTTTGAATATTGTACAATTATTGATATTTCACACGTGCTGCAGATTTGCTGAGTACGTAGCAGTTCCCCTGTTTGCTTTCCTGATCAAGTTGCCGGACTCCATTGAGGTAGGAGTGGCTGGCGTGTTGGGATGTGGAACTCTGACGTCGTACGCTGTTCAGCACGCCATGACAAGAATCGACCCTATACTCTCAGTCAGAGGTAAAGGAAGATAACGATGTTTCTTCTTATTAGTTCAGGGCTCGAAATTAACGGTAGTCCCGCGTCCACAGACTACCAACTTTACCCTGGGGCTACCAAAGTGCATGAAATGGTAGCCCACACGGACTAACAAAGCCTGGGACAAATGCTTGACGTGCGATGCCCGTCACTTTGGGACGAGGTAAATGCAGTCAACATGCAGTTTCATTTGTTTGAAGCAATTATCCTTTCATCTGTGAAGAGTTTTTTCCTGGCGACTATTACAATTTTCACTGCTATGTTATTGTTTTCACAAGATGCAGAGCGTTTGATACCAGAATGTTGAATTGCTTGTCCGTGTGCAGTCTTTGCATGCCAGTTCCCACTATGCTGTTGATCGGCAGCATACAAGATGTACTTGTGTCAAGTTTTGGTGTTTTGATGCTGAAATTTCACAAAACTGCCACTTCTGTATTCAGAGATTGTGTTATCAGTTTGATTTGAAATAGTAATATAAAACACTGTGTCAGACAAGCTTGGAAATCGTGGCTGAGTTGCGCTGTCCTTTATCTATGGTTGTCGATCAGTATCAATGTATTACAGTCTGTATGGAGAGACTCGGTTGTAACAAGGCATGCCAGTTCATAAAGATCATAAAAATATATTTTTCTTTGTTTTTCTTTACCCAAGTTACAAGTTCTTTGGATGTATAAGCCGATTTTGAAAGTGATTGAAAGAGTTAAAAATGTACATAAATTAGCATAAATTAAGCGTTCGTGACACATAACATAGGGTTTCTCGAGTGGAAGCCCCTATAGTTTTACTGCTTTTTTGTGTTGCTGAACCGGGGCTTATACTTGGACAAGCACGGTATCCCTAAACTAAAATATGCATGGACTACCATACATTGTCGCTGGGCTACCGACTTCAGAAAATGGTAGCCCAAGTGGACTACCAGGGTAAAAAGTTAATTCGAGTCTTAGTAGCTTCACAGTGTAACGAAGTCTCTCCGATGCGAATCCCTGCCCTTTGTCACGTATGAAGTTTATGTCGAAGAACCTTAGCCTAGTAGAAACGAAAGCGGAAAATACAGGCTCATCTTTCTGAGGAGAAAGTGCGTTCGCGTTATCAGATTGAGTTTGTAGGATCTTATGTTACTCTTAGATACAAAATTTAGATACTTCCGTCAAGGAAAGGATTCATCACAATTTTACATGTTCATTTTTCGGTATTCGTGGCAATACTGCCTGTAGTACCAGATCAAACCTTTTTGTCTTCTTTTTTCAGATAAATGTGGCATACTCATTATCGGAGCAGGAGGACTTGGTTTGTATGCAATGAAATATCTCAAGGCGTTGGTGTTATCGAAATATGATGAGCGGGTAGAATTGGTGGGCTCAGATGCAATGGTAAGCACCGCGTTTTTCTTCGATAATGTATAATACTCCTTTCAAAAAAGGTAGCTGGATTGAAAAATCTTTTTGCGGAGTGTCACGTTGTATTATAGAATAACCGGGCGACGCGCTTACCATTAACGTTTATTTATGGGCAAGGGCGAGACGAAAGCCAAAAGTTAACGGGCGAGGCTTGCCGAGTCCGTTAATTTGGCTTTCCTCTCGCCCGCGCCCATAAATAAACGTTAATGGTCAGCGCGGAGTCTGTTATTTCAATTATATTATCAACGAACCCCGAAAGACCGTCAAAATTTACGAAAATTTCCCGTGCGAACGACAACGGGGCCCCAGAACCTGTCAGTGAGTAGTGCGCGCGCTGCCAAAATTTTGCAAATGCGGTGATTTTTTGAAAAAAGCGTCAAACTTTGCCCACAAATACACCATTGAATATGATCCTTGTACAAATCACAATTTTAGTTTCAGCCGTAAAGTTACTGTGTTTACAATATTATTCATATTCACGGGCATGAAACAAACCATTACTGTGTATTTGTGGGCAGTCACGTGGTTCAGCTCGACCAATTAAACGCAATGCACAGAGCATTGTAATATATTGACAAACAATGTGCCGATTACAATTTTACAATTAATGTAGAGATTATGCGGCCCTTAGATTTAGTTTTCACGATATGGTTACAACCAAAGTGGAATTTAAATGAGTGGACAACCTGAGGAACATGTAATGCGCTGGTTACAAATTTGAGACATTGAGTTTTGACAGTCAAGATTCCAAATCAGTACCGATACTTTAAAAAACTTGACGCATATTCTCATGTTATGTGCCGGAATCGATTGTCACAGGGATGCAAATTGCCTTAAGCCTCGGACTTCGGGTGCTCTGAGACGATCCATTTAGACATGGAACGCTCGGAGGATGAAAAATTGGAAAGAGTGAAATCTGCATTTCACGAAGGCGGGCCGCACATTATCATGGACTTCGTTGGTGCTAAGCAGACCTTCAACATGGCCTACAAAGCGGCTCTACCGGTAAGAGAAATAAAATGTCACCTCCCTATGAATGAACTATCAAAGTATAGAGACGGTGTTACATACTCATAGTTGTTTCTGTCGTCTTGTGTACATTCTGATAATAAGCAATGTTGCAGCGGAAAAACTCACTTTTTCTCTTATCATCCTGTTATTGGACACTTTAAAATTGTATTCTGACTGCCCAGTAACAATTATAAATTGAGCGAGAGATATGCCAAGCCTTGACAAGAATTTATCGCACAAACAGTATGACGTGTGTTAGTATCTCATGGCAGGCTGGCCAAATTAAAGCACTGAATTACACGAAGATTGCATCTCGATACAGGATGGTGTGATCGTCTGTGTTGGATTGCATGGTGACACGGTGGAAATGGAACTACCAACACTCATCAGATGTGTCATTGGTATACAGGGAATTTACTCAGGCACCTTGCAACAAATGAAAGAGATCGTTGACCTAGTGGCTAGTGGTCAGGTAAGTGAAAGACAAGCGATGTGAGGCCATGCTGTGTTCACAGAAATCTACGTCAGTGAGCACAGTGTCACCAAATATGCTATATGTGTAGTGTTCCCATAAAATGCAATTTCGGTGTACAACAGTTAAAAACGTATTTACTGTTGCTTTACCAACTTCATCATGTTTGGCCAAGCTACTCGGTCAGCCCAAACAAGAACTTTATAGAATTCAGTGTATTGGTAATATGAAGGATTTCGCACAACGAAGAATGATTATAATGTCCTTTACAGACCCCTCCCTGATCATTGCACCTTTCTTCAAAGTAAAGATATTGCAAGCAACATTGTAGATATTCAAGGGAAGGTCATTGGAAGTGCATTCAAAGGTCGTATGTGACCCATACGACCAGTGCAAACTCTATATCCAAGGTACTTTGGTGATTGATGTTTTTTTAAAAACTTGTTTGTCATAATGTACATCGTAGAGTTTAATCGTTACAGTCATGTTGATGAGATACATCTAGATATTGTTCATAAAATATACGTTTTCTAAACAATAAAGTCGCACAGACGCAGTTCCAACCTCCCTCTACATATACTTTTTGCTTTGTATTAGGGACAGTTGTCTGTTGAATATATTTGTTGTTTTTAAGGATTCTTTTGTTTCACAGGGTTTCACTGATTTTCTGCTTAACTTAACCCTTTAAACAACAGAAATGGCCGATTGTCATGATTACATTTCTACCTTTTTCCCCAGATAACGCCTGTTACTTACAAGCTGCACAAGTTATCCGAAGTTCCAAAACTTATGCACAAGTTGAAAAACAACGAAATTGAGGGGCGAGCTATTATAACACCGCATATCGATTGAGTTTCACAATGATACACTCTCTGTTGGATCCTGTATTTTGTGAAATCTTATGTTACTTTATTTCGTTCTTTTACCTTTATTCCATTTTACACGTACGTTGATCTGTGAGATTCAAGAGAGTATCATTTTGCAATGAAAATATGGAAGGCAATCTGCAGAACGTAGGTCCAGCTGACTTGAAAAGACTACGAAGTCATTTCAGTAACTCGACCAAGGTTTGGAATTTTTTAATGGCTAATTCTTTCCTTAAACCTTTTCAAATACAAATTTCTCTACAAGCACAACCGTGTATACATAGTCGAGCAAGTGTGAAGGCCAACCTGCATTTAAAATGTCTCTTTTTTGTATTGAATTATGTCATATAATTATACGACTGGAAATTCGCACACCGACAGTGTTAGGAATATACGATCCACACCTTCAGGTCAGTCGTACGAATTTCCCTGACCCCCCTTATATCAACTGATTTGAACCATGATCGAAATTTTCTCAGGAGTGGTTTCTTCAAATCTATGATATCACATTTTGTTTGTTTTTCTTTCCAGTCAATATCACATTCATATATGTAGTTAAAAACATTATTTTTGCAAAAACAAATGATTATTCGATATGAATTTTGGTTGGAATGGATACTGTATGGGAAAAAATCAGAAAGACTTCAGCAATGAAATTGAATCTTACAGCCATACAGATTTACGACAAGTTGAATATCATATTTTGGGGGAAAATTTGTGGGTAGAACAAGACATTAATGATTGTATGGGCTACACAAAAGTGTCGAAAAACACTGTCGAAAGTTACTGTGAATATATGTGAAGCAGTGACGAGTTTAATATATTCCGTTCAGAATGAATGGTGCAGTTTTTGTGAGTTGACGCAGGAACACAAAAATTGCACTCCTAAATTTGAAAAAGAAAAACGATGTGAAAGATAAGAAACAACAGTGAGGGCCAGCATTGTGCGACGGGATATTTAAAGCGCGGCATACATGTAAATGTTGACTGTCAGTTAAACGTTGAGAGTTCATCATGAGTTCATGTGAAGGTCGCGGCGTAAACAGCCTCTCATCACAGCAGAGAAACTGTAGCATGGCGGACAGTTTCTGCACAGCTGCAATCAAGTAACCAGCGGACGATTTTGGCCTCTCGTCGGAGCAGGCTTCTGGGGCTTGACTTACCGGTACGCTCTTTCACACTCTAACACAATTCATACCGTTAAGCGAGACCAGTCCTGATTTCATCGTGACATCAGATCAAGAGCCTAGAGGTAATTGTCAGAGTGCGAAAGCCAAGATTTGCTCGTCCTATGGCGTTGCTGCAGGTTAGAAATCGTAGATCTGCGTGACAGGGCTGTGTGTTACCGGCTTTAGTCCTATACCCGGTAACGCACAGCCCTGCCATGCAGAGATGAGTAGCTCAACGTTTTGCTTGCAACTGGGAGTTGTGGCTGTTCCTTGGCTATTATTTGTTGGAGACGGCAAAACCAGAACACCCGGGCAAGATAAGATATCAAACTACTGTACGTAGTGCATGATGTCATCGTTATACTTATGGCCGACAAGTCAGGTACCGCCAAATAAGCTGTTCGTGCAAACAGGTGTTCGTGCGCAGTTTTCAGCTGGCGGGCAAATTTCAAAACTAATCAGCGGGCGGAGAGAAAACAGTCGATATTTACTTTTGGCGGGGAAGAAATTTCATTATTTTAAGTGGGCGGGGATGAAATTTTTGAAAGTGGATAACGGAAAATACGTAGATGGAGCTAAATGCCGTGGTTGATGATAGAACTTGAGGGAAGATTAAGCGCCAAACTTAGAGGGGAGAAATGTTCAAAGGTACACTGCTAACTGCTGGCACGGTTTTGTGTTCAACTGGGTTGCCTATTGTGCATCTAGTTGGCAAGGGGGAATTTCAGGAGTTGGGAGAGGGCAGTGGGGAGCTTGAACTGTTGTGGGGAGAGGGGAGCGGGCAGACCATAGATACTGGAGGGCAGTGGGCATCAAAATTCAGTGGGAGGGCACATTTTCCGTGTATGCCAGTGGGAGGGCAGTACGAACAGCTCTACTTTCCCCTCCAAATTTCAGGTCAAGGTCAAAAATAAGTAAAATTGGTATATCAGCCTTCAAAACATGTTTTGTGATGATTTTGCGAAATTGATTAAATTTACCAGTTGGCGGCACCTGACAGGTCAAACTCTCAAGTTTTAAGGGACTCACCCGGATTATTAAAGACGTGTCCTTACACGTGATCTGTCAGAATCACAATTTTACGGAATCTATTTGTAAGTGCGAACATCATCAGAAGACATTTCTCACAGACGTTTGTCCACAGACGCTCTGACTTTTCAGAGTGGTTAAGCACACACTGAACAAAAATCACTGTTTAGCTGCCATGAGCACCTGTGACCTTGTCTACGCACTGCGCAAGGCAAATATTCGGTAGTTCCTTTTCATGAGCAAAGTTAATTTGCCCACACTTTTCATGTCACAAAGAAGTCACAACAACATGCGCTATGCAAATGATTGTACGCTGTCGACTCGCATTTGGAATCGAGTCCTTCAGTGCCCGATCTCCCGGAAAGGTGCTGAGAGGAGGTATGAACTTCAACAGTTTTTGAGGCATAGCAGTGAAATCAGTATCGTTTTAAATGCCGCACTAAGTTGGGACTATTACACAATACAATGCGACATCATTTTACAATTCTCGTAACTTAGCTGTACCTTTATGCTGAGACTCCTTACTATGTCGCTGGTACAGCAACGCCAAGCATGTATACAAATGTGATGTGTGTGAATGATTCAATCATTAAGGGAGCCTTCAGTAATTAGAGGGGTGGGCCGGGGAATTTCGCGCACACCTGTACCCTAAAATGTGACCCTCCCCTATCCTCCTGTCTAAAATGTGACCCTCTCCTTGTTCGACATTCTAAAACTTGACCCTCCCCCAACCTCTGCGGTATTCTCCCCAGGAATAACTGAAACAGTATCAGCTTATTTACATAACAATGGGTTCAATTGTTATGTTAGGGACAAATTACAGAGGGGTGGGCTGGTGTTTTGGAGGGACAGTCGCAATTTATCACGCACGAATTTTTGAAGAGATATTGTATTGTATTTACATTTGAGGCAGGTCACCATATTTTGTGCAACTATAAGAAAGTAAGATGTGGCTGAATTTGTGCTTCATCCAAAAATATCAAATCATAATACATCGAGTCTATCAGGCAAATTATTGACAATTTTCCCGCACAAAACATGCTATATCTGTATATTATATATGTTTGATAATGTATTTAAATGTACTTTGCTTGAATTGGGAAATAAAATGTGCATTTTGTGTACGAGAAATTGATTTCTGAATTTCATCTGAAACGTTGCTTCACTATCCATGGTGTCTATGATGAAACTATGAAAAGTTTTTTTTCAATACAAAAATAGGTAAATCTTTGCATTTGTGTACTCTTGATTATTGATATCAATGTTCTTGATTAAACTAGAGTAATTACAAGTCTATGGTTGTGTAAGAAATTTTATTTTGGAATTTCACCGAAATGTCGATTCACAATGCATGGCGGTCTATGATGAAACTATGAATAATTTATTTTTAGTACAAAATTAATCTGTGCATTTGTGTATGCTTGATTATTTACATTATTGTTCTTGATTACACGAGAGTGGTTACAAGTCCATGGTTGTGCAAGAAATTGATTTTGGAATTTCACCGAAATGTTGATTCACTATGCATGGCGGTCTATGATGAAACAATGACTATTTTTTTCCAATAAAAAAATAGGTAAATCTTTTCATTTGTGTACTCTTGAATATTTATATTATGTTTTTGATTAAACTAGTGCGGTTATAAGCCCATGGTTGTCCAAGAAATTTGATTTTGGAATCTCACCAAAAAGTTGATTTACTGTACATGGTTGTCTATGAGAGAACTCTGCACAATTTTTTCCAATATAAAACTGACAATATCTTTGCATTTATGTACATTTGATAATTGATATACACTTTTCCACCTGTTGCATATTTGTTTGTATCTTGTCTTTTATCAGTTTTAACTGTTCAAGGTGTTTAATGTAGGATACCACTGCATCTTCTTTGCTTGTGAAACTTGTGCATAATGTGTATGTATTTTGTTGGTGATTTCCTATTCAGGAAATATCACATGGATAATCAAAGTTTTTGCCATAAAATCAGCTTCTGTCAAAAGTGACCCTCCTCCCCCCCGATAGGTTTATAAAAGTGTCCGTCCCCATTCAAGTGTTTCCTAAAAAGCGACCCTCCCCAATTCCCCCAGCCCACCCCCACCCCCTGTAATTTCTGAAGGCTCCCATATCATAGTTGTTTGAAAGTGAATCTTACAGGAAGTGCATAAGACGGAATTTTAAACCTAAAACCTCCGTATTGGATATATTTTTGTTGCTCAGAATTCTTCGACTTTGTCATAAAACATAGCAGAAAAACTATAACAGCTGCTAAACGACAATTCATTGATATATCAGCGATAGTAAGCGATATGTTACATATGGGGTGGAATACCTTGTCCTTTAGTTTATGGTGCGAGATACGAACTCGCTGAACGATGGCAATCAGTAGACAATGACGTCCTAGTGTTTCAATTGAGCTGCTCACATGTATAAACAATCTAAACCAATGGGGTAGAATATGAAAATAATACATTTAAGCGTTCGTACTTGTAATGCTTATTTTAGGGTGTATTTGTGCACTGAATTGGAACTTGGCATTGTCTTCAAACAATGTCGAACTACGAAACATGGTCCAAGAAAGATAATACGGCGACAACATGATATAAAATCACACTGAATTCAAAATGCTTTCTTTCTTTTTAATGTTAGGTAACCAGTGGTAGATATGGCGGATTGTAAAACTATGAAGTGTGTGAAAATGTTCGAGTGTTACCCGAAAGATCTACAATACATCACCGACCATGAATTTCCAGCTCTGCCATCAGAGGGCGCGATAATTAAGGTATAATTGAATTAATCATAAATAGCTGACATAATCAACAATTTTGTGGAAATTTCCAATAATAAATATCATACATGAATACTCCGAGACTACATTAATGCTTTCCGCATTACAATTATAAATTTCTTGACGGGTAGCGATATGAAGCATGTGTTGCACTTTCATACTTCAAAATGGACTCTGCCTTCGTCCTGCATCTCATCCTGTATTTGAGTCAATAATGGATATCAAGTGGGCTTTGAAAGTCCGTCCAATTATAAAACATCAGTGCGGTGCCTTAGCGATGACTTTGTTTCAATTTTGAGTATTAAAGGAGTCGAGTGATTATTTTCGTCTTCGTCATACACAATTTTCTTATTTCATAGTGGCAAACTCTCGCACGAAAGTTCGAGAGGCATGCAGACTTTATGTTAACTTGCATTATTCAGTCATATCAATGATCTGTTAAGGTAATGTCTGCTGGACTGTGTCACAGCGATGTGCATATGTGGAAGGAACCACAGAAAGGTCCATATATTCCCGGTAAATACAGTTTCATTCATTCAAGTTTATCTGAAATAGACTTCATAGTTGTCCTACATTACATCAAGATCGACAATAGCTACACGACAATGTTCTGTATACTCTTATACTTTACATGAAGGTGAAAATAAAGACTTGAAAGAAGGCAAGCAGCCAAAAATGTCTTAAACCAAGTCAGCATCCTCATTTTTGTGCAATGAATATTTTGAGTTTAGCTTCGTATATAAATTAAAGGACCGTAATATAAAATAGGCGAAAGTGTTGCCATTGTGCTTCAACTTGTATTCCACTTGTATTCAACTTGCTTCGTAAGAACTTCATATGTAGAAATTATGTCTAGATCTCTTCATACATGGTAATCAGATATACCCTCCACATTTGCATTTATAGTATATGGAACCCCTAGAAAAGCGTAAAAGTCTGTGTGCTTTTGGCGTTAAACGTCCTCAACAGTGGTGAAAACTTTTAAGGCTTAGACACAAAGCATTTAGACAAGGTCAGTGGATGGATTATAACAAAAATGTTGACTCTACTCATGCAGGTCATGAAGTCGCAGGAAGCATCGATGCTATCGGGGACTCTGCCGTAAATCCAGATGGACTTGCCGTAGGGGATAAAGTAGCGGTCTATCCATTTTTTGGTTGTGGAAAATGTAAATATTGTAACGAGGGGAACGTGTCGTGGTGTGATCATCCGCCCTTTGAAAAGGAATCGCTCGGTTTCATCACCAATGGAGGGTAAAGTGATTTACTTTAAATTGATAGTAGCTTAGTCCAACATTGAAGACTTGTTAATCAAATTGTATTGCCACTTTCTAAACTTGCATCAAGCAATCCTGGTCATAACCAGGACTGCTACGCTGCTACGTGTACTTGAGTAATTGTCCTTCATGTATTCGGCCCAGATGCTGCATTGGTTTGCGCGCCAGAATTATCACGTAACATTATTCAAATCGTCGCGTCGATTGCTGATAAATTCGACAACCTTGGCAAACTTGCGCAATGTTGTGCCTATATTCTGAACTTGAATAATAGCTTACGACCTTTGGATAACGTTCATGGACGATAGGTTTAAGCCAAGAGGTTAGTTTTAGAGACAGAGAATAGTGTTTTGTATTTCAAGAGAAATTTTGTTTCATGTGGCCGAGCGACCAACGTCGTGTACGGTAAATGATTCACTGTTCACAAAGTAAATTTGGCTCACGGGTGGGACACACATGTATTCATAGGGTCATAAGGCACTATCAGTCGTAGCAAGAGTGTAGAAAAATTAATACATTTGTTATTATGACTATGTTGTCCATAGGCTACACTATTCAGCCCTTATGGCCTTTCTGTCAATGATGTCAGCATACCTAATAAATGCTTATGAATTCTGGCATATGAGAATCAAATATTAAAGAAACAATGATTGGGTCACCATGCTTGATTTCCTAAATTTTCTCATTTTCATCGTAAAATAAGACAAAAAACACGATTGGAACTAATTTTGGAGATTGGATCTTTATATTTTTTAAATTTTTCAAATGTTTTACATGCCCTAAAGCTGAATATTGCAATATTACCAGTTACTCCTAAAAACAAGTGTATTGCTTAAAAAGAAAAGCAGATAAGCTTATATTATTAATTTAAACCGACATTATTTCATCCAATCATCCCAAATTATTTCCAATCGTGTAAAAAGTAAAACTTTGTACAGTAAAGATAAAATTTAAATGAAACAATGTGTGACTAAATAGAATTACTTAATTTTATCAAATTTACGATTCTTACGATTTGGCCAGATTGGGTTGGATTAACTCAAGTCCGCTTTGACTGATAAATCAAAAAAAGTCCTCTGATGTGTTTAAAAATGAATAAATGTAAGACCTTGCCTTAGGAATATGGCTCTATAAACTACCAATAACAAGGAATGTTGAAATCTGCAAGCAGAACTGCCAACTACATGTTTATTTTTTTGCGTGCATCTCCAATAAATATGCGGCTATATGAACATTTTTGAGAGGGAGAACTTGAAAATGTTGATCATATAGACCGGGGGGCTTAAAATTTTTTGAGGGTATCGAGAAGGGTCTGCAAAAAAGTAAGATTTCAATCCTTATTCCTCCAGCCCCCGCCCCTCCCTAACTGTTATTCGTTAACTCAGCCTAGTGCGCTAATTTTGAATTATACGAAGCGGATACATTAAATTCTGAAGGACATTACACTGAAGATGGCCCGAATTCTCAACGACACGTCATTTCTCGATGGCCCAGGCTTTACATGTCGCACGACCGAGAGTTTAAAACCAGGCCAGTTCGATGCCTGACCTATCGACTTGCCCCAAAGCGACAGAAATCAAGAAGCAACAGTAAAGAACACGTGAGTTATTGAAGCCTGTGTACTGCTTTGAAGGTTAGAGTCGGCCTTCTCCCTATATTACTGTTTAGAGAGTCTGCCGAGGAAGTACAATGCTACTGCTGCAACACAACATTGACTTAGGATCTGTGATACAACTGCGTGAATTGGGCATCAATAAATCTGGTTTGGTTTATTACCATGAAAAGTAGTAGTACACTTCACAAGTCATAACAAGCAAATACAAAATTTACATTTCAGTGGTAATGTGGAGCCAGAAAATATAGCTGTTCGCTAGTCGAGCCTGGCCCATTTACAAAATTTAAATTAGTTAGGTTAACACGTACGCTGTTATACAAAGAGTTCTACAAACATTATTTTATATTTATATGATACAAGTTCGATATCAGAGCGAGGTATTCCTGAAAATTCATACACAATGATGTGACGACTATATGATTTAACTAGTTCACTGTAGGTATTCCTGTAACAGATACTCTCTCAGTGCTTTTGTAAAGCTATGCCTGGAAGTATGAACTTTAATTACATTAGGTAACGAGTTCCATAATTGAGCACCCGTATACGAAATTGCCGATTGACCTTTACATGTGTACATTTTCGGCAATGTTAAATTCATCCCTACTTTTTGACGGGTGTCATAACAATGATCCACAACTTGGAAATACTGATCATCATTCAGGATTCGAGTGCTGCAGACTACTTTGTAACGGAAACTACCTCTAAATTGTAATTTTGAAGGCAGTTGTTGCCAGTATAGAACTTTTTTGTAGTAATTTACTTAAAACGTCAGATAGCTACCTCTGTACATTTTTTTGTAATATACCAGCCATTGTACCCCCTTTGCATATGGGCCGGAGGCCTTTGAACGCAAATAAAAGTGCACATTTGTGCACTGTTACAATAATGGCAGAGAAATATTAATTATTATTAACAGTATTCATAACCATAAATTTATTAATTTTTATACTCTTGCTATGACTGATAACGCCTTATCACCCTATGATCTATTCGGCTTTTGTACATCCATGGTATTGATAGCGACATGGTGCATATATATCAAGCAGACTGTGATAAAACACTGGCTTTCGGTTGTCGTCTGTTTAAGTTATCTTATGTTTCTAGCACACTCAAGCCAGAGTCTGCATTTGCCGAATAGAGAGCACTCTCCACCGTTCAAAGTTTTGTCTATATATTCTTCAATTCAAGTTTGTAAAATAGAATTAATGATATACCTGTTACGAGTCTGCAATGTGCACATATCTAGAGCTAGTACAATGTGTCGGGTTAAACACATATGTGTTGAAACTTATTAGTTAGTTTGATTTAAATATTGTACAATTTTTGATATTTCACACGTGCTGCAGATTTGCTGAGTACGTAGCAGTTCCCCTGTTTGCTTTTCTGATCAAGTTGCCGGACTCCATCGAGGTAGAAGCGGCTGGCGTGTTGGGATGTGGCGCTGTGACATCGTACAACGCTGTTCAGCACGCCATGACAAGAATCGACCCTATACTCTCAGTCAGAGGTAAAGGAAGATAACGATGTTTCTTCTTATTAGTTCAGGGCTCGAAATTAACGGTAGTCCCGCGTCCACAGACTACCAACTTTACCCTGGGGCTACCAAAGTGCATGAAATGGTAGCCCACACGGACTACCAAAGCCTGGGACAAATGCTTGACGTGCGATGCCCGTCACTTTGGGACGAGCTAAATGCAGTCAACATGCAGTTTCATTTGTTCGAAGCAATTATCCTTGCATCTGTGAAGAGTTTTTTCCTGGCGACTATTACAATTTTCACTGCTATGTTATTGTTTTCACAAGATGCAGAGCGTTTGATACCAGAATGTTGAATTGCTTTTCCGTGTGCAGTCTTTGCATGCCAGTTCCCACTATGCTGTTGATCGGCAGCATACAAGATGTACTTGTGTCAAGTTTTGGTGTTTTGAAGCCGAAATTTCACAAAACTGCCACTTCTGTATTCAGAGATTGTGTTATCAGTTTGATTTGAAATAGTAATATAAAACACTGTGTCAGACAAGCTTGAAAATCGTGGCTGGGTTGCGCTGTCTTTTATCTATGGTTGTCGATCAGTATCAATGTATTACAGTCTGTATGGAGAGACTCGGTTGTAACAAGGCATGCCAGTTCATAAAGATCATAAAAATATATTTTTCTTTGTTTTTCTTTACCCAAGTTACAAGTTCTTTGGATGTATAAGCCGATTTTGAAAGTGATTGAAAGAGTTAAAAATGTACATATATTAGCATAAATTAAGCGTTCGTGACACATAACATAGGGTTTCTCGAGTGGAAGCCCCTATAGTTTTACTGCTTTTTTGTGTTGCTGAACCGGGGCTTATACTTGGACAAACACGGTATCCCTAAACTAAAATATGCATGGACTACCAGACATTGTCGCTGGGCTACCGACTTCAGAAAATGGTAGCCAAAGGGGACTACCAGGGTAAAAAGTTAATTTCGAGCCCTGTAGTTTCATAGTGTTACGGAGTCTGTCCGATGCAAACACCCACCCTGTGTCGCGTATGAAGTTTTTGTCGAAGAAACTTATTCCAACCTCAGCCTAGTAGCAATGAAAGCGGAAAACGTAGGCATATCTTTGTGAGGAGAAAGTGCGTTATCAAATGAATTTGTAGGATCTTATGTTACTCTTAGATAAAAAATATAGATACTTCCGTAGAGGAAAGAATTTATCACAATTTTACATGTTCATTTTTCGGTATTCATGGCAATACTGCCTATAGTACCAGATCAAACATTTATTTCTTCAACTCGTTTTCAGATAAATGTGGCATCCTAGTTATCGGAGCAGGAGGACTTGGTTTGTATGCAATAAAACTGATCAAAGCGTTGGTGTTATCGAAATATGGTGAGCGGATAGAATTGGTGGGCTCAGATGCAATGGTAAGTATTGCGTTTTTCTTCGATAATGTATAACACTACTTTCAAGAAAGGTAGCTGGACTGATAAATTTTTTTGTGGAGTGTCACGTTGTATTATAGAAAAACGGACGACGCGCTGACCATTAACGTTTATTTATGGGCAAGGGCGAGAGGAAAGCCAAAAATTAACGGGCGAGGCTTGCCGAGTCCGTTAATTTGGCTTTCCTCTCGCCTGCGCCCATAAATAAACGTTAATGGTCAGCGCGGAGTCTGTTATTTCAATTATATTATCAACGAACCCCGAAAGACCGTCAAAATTTACGAAAATTTCCCGTGCGAACGACAACGGGGCCCCAGAACCTGTCAGTGAGTTGTGCGCGCGCTGCAAAAATTTTGCAAATCCGGAGATTTTTTGAAAAAAGCGTCAAACTTTGCCCACAAATACACCATTGAATATGATCCTTGTACAAATCACAATTTTAGTTTCAGCCGTAAAGTTACTGTGTTTACAATATTATTCATATTCACGGGCATGAAACAAACCATTACTGTGTATTTGTGGGCAGTCACGTGGTTCAGCTCGACCAATTAAACGCAATGCACAGAGCATTGTAATATAATGACAAACAATGTGCAGATCGATGACAATGTTACAATTAATGTAGAGATTATGCGGCCCTTAGATTTAGTTTTCACGATATGGTTACAACCAAAGTGGAATTTAAATGAGTGAACAACCAGAGGAACATGTAATGCGCTGGTTACAAATTTGAGACATTGAGTTTTGACAGTCAAGATTCCAAATCAGTACCGATACTTTAAAAAACTTGACGCATATTCTCATGTTATGTGCCGGAATCGATTGTCACAGGGATGCAAATTGCCTTAAGCCTCGGACTTCGGGTGCTCTGAGACGATCCATTTAGACATGGAACGCTCGGAGGATGAAAAATTGGAAAGAGTGAAATCTGCATTTCACGAAGGCGGGCCGCACATTATCATGGACTTCGTTGGTGCTAAGCAGACCTTCAACATGACCTACAAAGCGGCTCTACCGGTAAGAGAAATGAAATGTCACGTCCCATACGAATAAACTATCAAAGTATAGAGACAGGTTCACATACTCATAGTCGTGCCTTTCTGTCTGTCTTGTGTACATTCTGATAATAAGCAATGTTGCAGCGGAATAAGTCACCTTTTCTCCTATCATCCTGTCATTGGATACTTTAAAATTGTATTCTGACTGCCCAGTAACAATTATAAATTGAGCGACAGATATGCCAAACCTGACAAGAATTTATCGCACAAACAGTATGGCCTGTGTGAGTATTACATGGACAGGCTGGCCGGCCAAATCAAAGCACTGAATTACGCGAAGATTGCATCTCGATACAGGGTGGTGTGATCATCTGTGTTGGATTGCATGGTGACACGGTGGAAGTGGAACTACCAACACTCATTAGATGTGTCATTGGTATACAGGGAATTTACTCAGGCACCTTGCAACAAATGAAAGAGATCGTTGACCTAGTGGCTAGTGGTCAGGTAAGTGAAAGACAAGCGATGTGAGGCCATGCTGTGTTCACAGAAATCTACGTCAGTGAGCACAGTGTCACCAAATATGCTATATGTGTAGTGTTCCCATAAAATGCAATTTCGGTGTACAACAGTTAAAAACGTATTTACTGTTGCAAGATTAAGAATATAGATGATGCATTTTGCTCTACCAACTTCATCATGTTCGGCCAAGCTACTCGGTCAGCCCAAACAAGAACTTTATAAATATCAATGTATTGATAATGTGAAGGACCCACAACGAAGAACGATTATCTCGTCCTTACAGACCCCTCCCTGATCATTGCACCTTCTTCAAAATAAAGATATTTAAGGCAACATTGTAGATGTTCAAGGAAGGTGTCATCGGAACTGCATTATGTGACCCATACGACCAGTGCAAACTCTATATCCAAGGTACTTTAGTGATTGATGTATGTCTAAACATGTTTATCATAATGTACCTCGTAGAATTTAAACGTTGCAGCCATGATGATGAGATACATCTAGATATTGTTCATAAAATATACGTTTTCTAAACAATAAAGTCGCACAGACGCAGTTCCAACCTCCCTCTACATATACATTTTGCTTTGTATACAGGACAGTTGTCTGTTGAATTATATTTGTTGTTTTATTATAAGGGTTATTTTGATTCACAGGGTTTCACTAATTTTCTGTTCAACATAACCCTTTAAACAATAGAAATGGCCGATTGTCATGATTACGTCTACCTTTTTCTCACAGATGACGCCGGTTACTTACAAGCTGCACAAGTTATCCGAAGTTCCAAAACTTATGCACAAGTTGAAAAACAACGAAATTGAGGGGCGAGCTATAATAAACCGCATATCGATTGAGTTTCACAATGATAGACTCTCTGTTGGATCCTGTACTTTGTGAAATCTTATGTCACTTTATTTCGTTCTTTTACCTTTATTCCATTTTACACGTACGTTGATCTGTGAGATTCAAGAAAGTATCGTTTTGCAATGAAAACATGAAAGACAATCTATAGAACGTAGGTCCAGCTGACTTGAAAAGACTACGAAGTCATTTCAGTAACTCGACCAAGGTTTGGAATTTTTTAATGGCTAATTCTTTCCTTAAACCTTTTCACATACAAATTTCTCTACAAGCACAACCATGTATACAAAGTCGAGCAAAAGTCAAGACCAACCTGTATTTAAAATGTCTCTTTTTTGTATTGAATTATGTCATATAATTATACGACTGGAAATTCGCACACCGACAGTGTTAGGAATATACGATCCACACCTTCAGGTCAGTCGTACGAATTTCCCTGACCCCCCTTATATCAACTGATTTGAACCATGATCGAAATTTTCTCAGGAGTGGTTTCTTCAAATCTATGATATCACATTTTGTTTGTTTTTCTTTCCAGTCAATATCACATTCATATATGTAGTTAAAAACATAATTTTGCAAAAACAAATGATTATTCCGAGTCGATATGAAATTTGGTTGGAAAGGATACTGTATGGGAAAAAATCAGAAAGACCAGCAATGAAATTGAATCTTAAAGCCATACAGATTTTACGACAAGTTGAATATCATATTTTGGGGACAATTTTGTGGGTAGAACAAGAAACTATTGTATGGGCTACACAAAAGTGTCGGAAAAACACTGTCGAAAGCAACTGTGAATATATGTGAAGCAGTGACGAGTTTAATATATTCCGTTCAGAATGAATGGTGCAGTTTTTGTGAGTTGACGCAGGAACACAAAAATTGCACTCCTAAATTTGAAAAAGAAAAACGATGTGAAAGATAAGAAACAACAGTGAGGGCCAGCATTGTGCGACGGGATATTTAAAGCGCGGCATACATGTAAATGTTGACTGTCAGTTAAACGTTGAGAGTTCATCATGAGTTCATGTGAAGGTCGCGGCGTAAACAGCCTCTCATCACAGCAGAGAAACTGTAGCATGGCGGACAGTTTCTGAACAGCTGCAATCAAGTACCCAGCGGACGATTTTGGCCTCTCGTCGGAGCAGGCTTCTGGGGCTTGACTTACCGGTACGCACTTTCACATTCTAACACAATTCATACCGTTGAGCGAGGTTAACCAGTCCCGATTTCATCGTTGCATCGGATCTAGAGCCTGGAGGTAATTGTCGAAGTGCGAAGGCCAAGATTTACTCGTCAGTGTGTTGCTGCAGGTTAGTAGTCGTAGCTCTGCGTGGCAGGGCTGTGTGTTACCGGCTTTAGTCCTATACCCGGTAACGCACAGCCCCGCCATGCAGAGCTGAGTAGCTCAATGTTTTGCTTGCGACTGGGAGTTGTGGCTGTTTCTTGGCTATTTACGGTTGGACGGCAAAACCAGAACACCCGGGCAAGATATCAAACTACTGTACGTAGTGCATGATGTCATCGTTATACTTATGGCCGACAGGTCAGGTACCGCTAACTAAGCTGTTCGTGCAAACAGGTGTTAGTGCGCAGTTTTTCAGCGGGCGGGCAATTTTCAAAACTATATCAGCGGGCGGAGAGAAAAAGTCGATATTTACTGTTTGCGGGGAAGAAAATTCATTATTTTAAGTGGGCGGGGATGAAATTTTGAAAGTGGATAACGGAAAATATATAGAGGGAGGGGAAAGCCGTGGTTGATATAGAACTTGAGAGGAGATTAAGCGCCAAACTTAGAGGGGAGCGATGTTCCAAGGTACACTGCTAACTGCTGGCACGGTTTTGTGTTGACCTGGGTTGCCTAGTGGGCATCTAGTTGGCAAGGGGAATTTCAGTAATGGGGAGAGGCAGTGGGGAGCTTGAACTGTTGTGGGGAGAGGGAGGGGCGGACCATAGATACTGGAGGCCAGTAGGCATCAAAATTCAGTGGGAGGGCACATTTTCCGTGTATGCCAGTGGGAGGGCAGTTACGAACAGCTCTACTTTCCCCTCCAAATTTTAGGTCAAGGTCAAAAATAAGTAAAATTGGTATATCAGCCTTCAAAACATGTTTTGTGATGATTTTGCGAAATTGATGAAATTTACCAGTTGGCGGCACCTGACAGGTCAAACTCTCAAGTTTGTGGGGACTCGCTCCCATTTTGAAAGACGTGTCTTTACACGTGATCCGTCAGAATCACAATTTTACGGAACCATTTGTAAGTGCGAACATCACCAGAAGACATTTCTCACAGACGTTTGTCCACAGACACTCTGACTGTTCAGAGTGGTTAAGCACACACTGAAATAATCACTGTTTAGCTGCATGAGCACCTGTGGCCTTGTCTACGCACTGCGCAAGGCCAATATTCAGTAGTTCCTTTTCATGAGCAAAGTTAATTTGCCCACACTTTTCATGTCACAAAGAAGTCACAACAACATGCGCTATGCAAATGATTGTACGCTGTCGACTCGCATTTGGAGTCGAGTCCTTCAGTGCCCGATCTCCCGGAAAGTGCTGAGAGGAGGTATGTATTTCAACAGTTTTTGAGGTATAGTAGTGAAATCAGTATCGTTTTGAAATGCCGCACTAAGGTGGGACTATTACACAATACAATGCGACATCATTTTACAATCTTGTTACTTAGTCGTACCTTTATGCTGAGACTCCTTACTATGTCGCTGGTACAGCAACGCCATGCCTATATGCAAATGTGATATGTGTGAATGATTCAATCATTAAGCTTAGCAAGCCTTCAGTAATTACAGGGGGGTGGGCCGGGGGCATTTCGCGCACACCTGTACCCTAAAATGTGACCCTCCCTATCCTCCTGTCTAAAATGTGACCCTCTCCTTGTCCGACATTCTAAACTTGACCCCCCCCCCACAACCTCTGCGGTATTCTCCCCAGGAATAACTAAAACAGTATCAGCTTATTAACATAACAATGGGTTCAATTGTTATGTTAGGGACAAATTACAGAGGGGAGGGCTGGTGTTTTTGGAGGGACAGTCGCAATTTATCACTCAAGAATGTTTGAAGAGATATTGTATTTCATGCATTTGAGGGAGGGTCACCATATTTTGTGCAACTATAAGAAAGCAAGATGTGGCTGATTTAGTGCTTCATCCAAAAATATCAAATCATAATACATCGAGTCTATCAGGCAAATTATTGACAATTTTCCCCACAAAACATGCTATATCTGTATGGTATGTATGTTTGATAATGTATTTAAATGTACTTTGCTTGAATTGGGAAATAAAATGTGCATTTTGTGTACGAGAAATTGATTTCTGAATTTCATCTGAAACGTTGCTTCACTATCCATGGTGTCTATGATGAAACTATGAAAAGTTTTTTCTCAATACAAAAATAGGTAAATCTTTGCATTTGTGTACTCTTGATTATTGATATCAATGTTCTTGATTAGACTAGAGTGGTTACAAGTCCATAGTTTTGCAAGAAATTTGATTTTGGAATTTCACCGAAATGTGATTCACTATGCATGGCAGTCTATGATGAAAATATGAATATTTTTTCCAATACAAAAATTGTTAAATCTTTGCATTTGTGTACTCTTGATTATTTATATTATGTTTTTGATTAAACTAGTGCGGTTATAAGTCCATGGTTGTGCAAGAAATTTGATTTTGGAATTTCACCGAAAAGTGTTTACTGTACATGGTTGTCTATGAGAGAACCATGCACAATGTTTTGCCAATATAAAACTGACAATTATCTTTGCATTTATGTACATTTGATAATTGATATACACTTTTCCACCTGTTGCATATTTGTTTGTATCTTGTCTTTTATCAGTTTTAACTGTTCAACGTGTTTAATGTAGGATACCACTGCATCTTCTTTGCTTGTGAAACTTGTGCATAATGTGTTTGTATTTTGTTGGTGATTTCCTATTCTTGAAATATCACATGGACAATCAAAGTTTTGGCCATAAAATCAGCTTCTGTCAAAAGTGACCCTCCCCCAAAGATAGGTTTATAAAAAGTGACCCTCCCCCTTGAACTGTTTCCAAAAAGTGACCCTCCCCCAATTCCCCCGGCCCACCCCCTGTAATTTCTGAAGGCTCCCTTATCATAGTTGTTTTGAAGTGAATCTTACAGGAAGTGCATAAGACGGAATTTTTAATCTAAAACCTCCGTATTGGATATATTTTTTGGAGCTCAGAATTCTTCGACTTTGTCTATTTGAGGGCGCTGTTTTACTGAGAGGAATTCCGATCATTTCGTGTGCACAAATTCATCAATTTTCAACCTTGTATGTGGATACATACCACCAATGCTCACAGCAACGTGTTTGTGAATGTTCCGAGCGTCAGATACTGTGCAAAGAACAGTAATTTCCCTGCCAAAAATGATGAAAATTCAGGATTTCAATATTGATATCCTTTGGTGATCTGTGGGAACTGAGTCAAGGTACGTTTGAAAACCTATTGTTCTGCATTCAGATTTATTCCATCTGTATGCAAACATTCCAATCTGTCATCTGTATGTAAATCAGAAGCTAAAATGCCTCAGTGCCACGACTGCCCAAGGAAGAGAGGTGTGACATTCACACAAGGCGACTTGTACCTGTGCCTGGAGTGCAAACAGAGACGCTTTCCAACAGCTAGAAAGAAAAGTTCAGACGACGCTGCCAATGCAACAACTCCACCAGATACTGCCATAATGCATATCAATAACCAGCTAACAGACATTCATACTCAGCTAAGATGTTTGCCCGCTCTTCAGTCTGCAATGCAGGAAGTTCAAGAAACACAGAAGACAATATCAACGTCACTAGAATTCTTCAACAACATTGTTGAAGAATTGAAAGGCAAGGTGGAGTCACTGGAGACCAAAAATATACAATTGCTACAAAGAAATGAAAACCTGGAGAAAAGATTGACTGAGCTGGAAAGAGAAGTTGAGGAACAAAATCAGTACAGTAGAAGGGGAAATCTGGAACTACATGGTATCCCTGAAATCCCTGACGAGAATACCGATAACGTGGCGATGCAAGTACTGAAAAAAATCGACGGAGACATTGTACAAGAAGACATAGAAGTAACACATCGAGTTGGACGACAAGATGCACAAGCTCAAGAAAGAGGCGACACAGAACAGCGAAGACCAAGACCAAGACCGATTATCGTACGATTTACAAGGCGACAGAAACGTGACAAGATATATAAGGACAGAAAGAAGATAAAAAACACGACAACGGACATGCTAGGTTACACAGTTAAGAATAATATTTTGTTAATGAGAATTTGACAACATATAGACGCAATTTACTTAGACAATCCAATGAAAAGCGGAAAGCTTTGAGATATAAATTCTTATGGTCACACAACGGAATTATATATGTGAAAAAAGATCAAGGTATGCGGTCAATAGTGATTCGTAACGAGAGAGACCTGATGAAGATAGTTTAGACTTGAAATATGTCAACAACAAAAAATTGAAGTAGTTATCTAAAATTTTGAGTGATTTAAGTTTAGTATGGATACTTTTGTAAATGAGAATATCCAGAGAGTTGAATGTATGGACGCTCCCATTACTCCCTCCTATTTCAATGACACTTTAATTCCAAACTCGATCAGTCTTTAGCAATTTCTCATGTAAATGTACGCTCACTGAATAGAAATTTCGAAGATTTCAAACTTTGTACGAGGACTTATTGAATGAGAAGTTTAAAATTATAGGAGTCTCTGAAACTTGGAATATGAATAACAGTGACATGTTCAATCTGAACTCTTATGCATTAGAATACAACTGTCGAGAAATGGGAAGGGGAGGTGGTGTTGCTGCTTACATCCATAGTTCTCTAAAATATAAAGTATTATCTTTTCGAGTGTTGCACTCGGAGTCACTGTGGCTAGAAGTTTGTGATAAAAATTACTCTTTCATTATAGGTATCATATATAGAAAACCAAATACAAGCATAAGAGAATTTGAAAATAGTATTTTAGAAGTACTAGATAGTATCAAACTTGACAAAACACATTGCATTCTAATTGGTGATCTAAATATGGACTTCTCAAAACAAGATAATAGTGTAGAACAGTTTTATACGAAATTGACATGTTTAGATCTTAAACAGCTCATTTTAACGCCAACACGAATTACAAATACCTCCAAAACTATTATTGACCATATTTATACCAATATAAACCATTGTCCAGTCTACTCTGGTACTTTAGTTGGAGATATCTCCGACCATCTACCAGTGTTCACAATCTTTGAGAATATCTACACCAATAGTAGTGTATCTCAGACCGATACAGTATTTTATAGAAGTTTTAAGAATTTTTCTCCAGATAATTTCAGACAAGAGCTGTCAAGACAAACTTGGAATAAGGTTTACATGCATAATGATGTAAATGAAGCTTATAATAATTTTCTTTCAATTTTTATTGAATGTTGTAATAGACATGCTCCAATAGTATCACGGTCACTTAAATCTGTCTTAAAACGTAAACCATGGATTACTAAATCAATAAGAAAGTCAATTAACAAAAAACACTCTTTATATGCTGAGGTTATTAAATCAGGTCATGAAATGAGCAAAGTCTCCAAGTATAAACGTTATAGAAATGTACTGACAACAGTTTTAAGGTTTGCAAAACGAGATTACTACGCTACCCTTTTTAGGGAAAATCATGGAAATTCAAAAGCAACTTGGAATACCATCAATGAAGTGCTTGGCTCTCGTAACAGAAAGCCATGTACTTGTTTGCCTGACCAGCTCATTGTAAATGCAGATGAGGGTACTCCGTTAACTTACAATAACCCTCAAGATATTGTAGATGGTTTTAACAAGTTTTTACGGGTATTGGTCCAAGCTTGGCGAGTAAAATTTGTAGCTCTAGTTCTTCATATGAGGAGTTTCTCTCACACCCCTCAAATCAGTCTTTTTTTCTATTTCCTACATGTGAAGCTGAAATTGTTAGTCAATTGAACAGGCTTGACATGAAAAAAGCCGTTGGTTATGACAATGGTCAGCAAAACTGTTAGTCAACGCTGCAGAACACATTTCTGGACCTCTTTGTTATATTTTCAATCTATCTTTTACAAGTTGTCGATTCCCAAATGCCCTAAAAGTAGCCCGAGTAGTTCCAATTTTTAAGAAAGGGTCAAGAGACATTCCTGGAAATTATCGACCTATCTCTGTGCTACCACTTCTTAGCAAAATCTTGGAGAGGATTGTAAATAATCGATTAGTTACGTTTTTAAATAAGTATAATCTCCTCTACAAACATCAGTATGGATTTCGAGAGAAACACAGTGCAAAACTGTCATTAATTAATTTACTGAACAATTTGACGCAACAAATTGACAAGGGAAATACTACAATAGGAATTTTTCTAGACTTCGCCAAAGCGTTTGACACTATTGACCACTCTATTCTTTTATCAAAGCTCCATAATTATGGTGTCAGAGGAAACCCCATTCGTTGGTTTACTGATTATTTAAATCAGAGATTCCAATATGTTTCTGCAGATGGTATTAGTTCTATGAAATTGCCAGTTACGTGTGGAGTGCCTCAGGGATCAATACTTGGACCGACCCTGTTTTTGATTTACATAAATGACCTACCTAATTCATCTGACTACTTTGATTTCCGACTGTTTGCAGATGATTCGAATCTTTTCCACACATACTCGAGTGATACGAAATGTATAGACCTTTCACTAGTAGAAAACCAGTTGAGAGATGTAATCTGTTGGTGTGATGCAAACAAGCTCACTATAAATATTAAGAAAACCACCTATGTATTTTTTCACCAGAAACGTAAATCGGTGTATTTACATGGTAATATCTGTGTTAAAAGTGTGCCTTTAATTCAGTCTGATCAAGCGTCATTTGTTGGTGTAAATATAGATGAGAACCTAACTTGGAAACAACATATTACTAGAGTCAACGCACTAATTAGAATGAAGGCAGGAATTCTTTTTAGAATAAGAAATTTTGTACCACAAAATGTATTAGTATTACTTTATAAATCATTTATACAACCATACATTACATATGGTTTAGAAGTATGGGGAAATACGTATTCATCCTATTTAAATTCCATTCTCATCACGCAGAAAATGTGTATGCGAACAATAACTTTTTCTGGATTAAGAACGCCGTCATTACCTTTATTTTTTAAATTACGCATCTTAGATGTTTATAAGCTTTACAAGTTGCTTGTTGGTAATTTGTGTTTGATTTATATCATCAAAATGTTACACATCCCATGATAGACTATTTCCAAGTTGTGGATCATTGTTATGACACCCGTCAAAAAGTAGGGATGATTTAACATTGCCGAAAATGTACACATGTAAAGGTCAATCGGCAATTTCGTACACGGGTGCTCAACTATGGAACTCGTTGCCTAATGTAATTAAAGCTCATACTTCCAGGCATAGCTTTACAAAAGCACTGAGAGAGTATCTGTTACAGGAATACCTACAGTGAACTAGTTAAATCACAATAGTCGTCACATCATTGTGTATGAATTTTCAGGAATACCTCGCTCTGATATCAAATTTGTATCATATAAATATAAAATAATGTTTGTAGAACTCTTTGTATAACAGCGTACGTGTTGACCTGACTAATTTAAATTTTGTAAATGGGCCAGGCTCGACTAGCGAACAGCTATATTTTCTGGCTCCACATTACCACTGAAATGTAAATTTTGTATTTGCCTGTTATGACTTGTGAAGTGTACTACTACTACTTTTCACGGTAATAAACCAAGTTATTTACTTATAAAACATAGCAGAAAAACTATAACAGCTGCTAAACGACAATTCATTGATATATCAGCGATAGTAAGCGATATGTTACACATGGGGTGGAATACCTTGACCTTTAGTTTATGGTGCGAGATACGAACTCGCTGAACGATGGCAATCAGTACACAATGGAGTCGTGTTTAACTAATGATAAAACGTTTCAATTGAGCTGCGCACGTGCATAAACAATCTAAACCAAAGGGGTAGAATATGAAAATAAGCTTTCGTAATGCTTATTTTAGGGTGTATTTGTGCACTGAATGGGGAGAATGCGAACTTGGCATTGTCTTCAAACAATGTCGAACTACGAAACATGGTCCAAGAAAGATAATACGGCGACAACATGATATAAAATCACACTGAATTCAAAATGCTTTCTTTCTTTTTAATGTTAGGTAACCAGTGGTAGATATGGCGGATTGTAAAACTATGAAGTGTGTGAAAATGTTCGAGTGTTACCCGAAAGATCTACAATACATCATCGACTATGAATTTCCAGCTCTGCCATCAGAGGGCGCAATAATTAAGGTATTGTTTAATTACTCATAAATAGCTAACATAATCAACAATTTTGTCTTACATGAATACTGCAAGACTACATTAATGCTTTCCACATTACAATTATCAATTTCTTGATGTGTAGCGATATAAAGAATGTGTTGAACTTTCAAACTGTAATCTAGACGCTGCCTTCGTCCTACACCTTGTCCTGTAATTGAGTCAATAATGGACATCAAGACGGCTTTAAAAGTCCGTCCAATTATAAAACATCAGTGTAGTGCCTTAGCGATAACTTTGTTTCAATTTTGAGTATTAAAGTAGGAGTCGAGTGATTGTTTTAGTCTTTGTCATACACATTATCTTTTCATAGTTGCGAACTCTCGCGCGAAAATTCGAGAGGCATGCAGACACTGCGTCAACTTGCATTATTCAATCATATCAATGATCTGTTAAAGCCCCAAGAGCTGGAACTTTTGACATTATTTTCATGATTTTACATTCAAACCACGATTTGTCCCTGTAGATGAACTTACTATTGGGCGTGCATACGCGTATCATCGACCTTCGTTCGTGACTGGACGTTTAAATGCGAACAAAATAATTATTAAACGGGTGCCGCACCCGTTTAATCGGCCTCCACAGCAAGAGTACGCAGCTACGTTATATCTGCGCATGTGTACTAGAATCTTCACAGATTCAACATGGCGTCGTCCATCGCTAAGCGTGGACGGGGCCCGCGCGGACGCCCTGTTAGGTACCGTTCAGTTTTTACGGCCGGGGGGGGGCCGGCAAAATCCAGGGGGGGGTCATCATAATTTTGGAATCCGCAAAGGGGGGGTCATCGCTTTTTCACTGGTAGGAAAGGGGGGGTCACCACATTTCAAAAACATAATACCAACAATAAAGTTCACTTTATGCCATGGCCATGATCGACCCTCTTTACCGGCGGGCCGCCTTCGGCGGCCCACTACAATAAATATACATTATGTATTACCCATGACCCTCTTAACGGGCAGACGCCTTTGGCGGTCCACTTCAATTAGGTTTACTTCATGCAATGGCCATGATTGACCCTCTTTACCGGCGGGCCGCCTTCGACGGCCCACTACAATAAATATACATTATGTATTACCCATGACCCTCTTAACGGGCAGACGCCTTTGGCGGCCCACTCCAATTAGGTTTACTTCATGCAATGGCCATGATTGACCCTCTTTACCGGCGGGCCGCCTGCGGCGGCCCACTACAATAAATTGACTTTATGTAATACCCCACGGCAATCTTACTGTAAAATTCCCAATTGAAGCCGCGGCTTGTATTAGAAACATTTTTGAGGGACCCCTGGGATCACGCACTGAATAATTGTAATGGCTGCGCGTCTGTCCAGTAAAGTCTACTTTATGCAATAGCCATGATCGACCCTCTTTACCGGCGGGCCACCTTTGGTGGCCCACTAGAATAAAGTTGACTTTACGTAATGGCCCATGACCCTCTTAACCGGAGGGCTGCCTTTGGCGAACCACTCCAATAAAGTTTACTTTATACAATGTCCATGGACATGAGTTGTCTATGGAAATGAAGTTAAAAATTGCCTTACAGTCGTCCTAATTAACAGACGTTTCAATGGATGTGGCTGAGAAGTTTGTGCACTGGCATCGAATAAAGTGCGCCGCGTACCGGAGTTCAAATCCAAACCATGCGGGTAAATTTGACATATGGGTTTTGGTTATTTTTCAGGGGGGGGTCATCAATTTTTTTCGTCTGACAAAGGGGGGGTCATCTTTTTTTCACAAAAAATGCAGGGGGGTCTATATTTTTTTGAACACCGGCGACAAGATTTTGCCGCCCCCCCCCCCCCAGGCCGTAAAAACTGAACGCTCCCTTACTACGAGCTCGGCAAAAAAAGCGAAGGCAGCTGCGTGGCAATGCATTGAAGCGTCAATGCAAGATATACATCGACAACCAGATCACAAGATGGCAGGGCCTTTCTAATCCCGATTTGGCGGCAGAATTGATCGACAGGTAAGGGTAATGAGATACTGTGAGAGTGCGGCCCGACGCGTCTGGCGTTACTAAGTTCACATAATTTGTGCCTCGGGGGATCGGGGACGCATCGTTCTTCGTAGTCTGAACATTTATCATGGTTTCTAAGCCAACCATTCCTGCCCACAGGCGTACGGAATGTTTCCTAGATCGTCGTCGGATGGGAAGTGACGGACACTGCATGCACCGTGAGGCCGAAGGCCGAACCTCGGTACTGTATAACAATACCAAGGTATGACGCGGAAAAATCGACCGGTGGCCCGAAACAAACGAAATAAAGCATCTACCTCAAAAAAATTACATCGACCGGTCGGAAATACCTTCAAACTTTCAAATCTTTACTCTGGTCATAGCATTTCTTTCAAATCTGCCAGTTATGGGCGATAATTAACTGTCCGGCGAGTACTCGCACTTGCATTGCCACTTCGCCATTTTGAATAGCTTTTTTACTCCCGTAAGACTTTGCGAGTGGAAGAGTGACCCCGTGACCCCACACCCGCTAAATTCAACCGTTAACCGTTTATAGGTAAATTTATACTGTCAGTGAATACAACTTCAGCTATCTGGCAACAAGGCAATCAACGTAAACGATGGGAAAGTTTATGCTTGTGAATCCCGCCATCTGACATTTGTAAACAAACTCTTCACAGGGTCACTCGTCCACTTGCAAAGGCTTTCGGGAGTAAAAAAGCTATTCAAAATGGCGAAGTGGCAATGCAAGTGCGAGTACTCGCCGGACAGTTAATTATCGCCCATAACTGGCAGATTTGAAAGAAATGCTGTGACCAGAGTAAAGATTTGAAAGTTTGAAGGTATTTCCGACCGGTCGATGTAATTTTTTTAGGTAGATGCTTTATTTCGTTTGTTTCGGGCCACCGGTCGATTTTTCCGCGTCATACCTTGGTATTGTTATACAGTACCGAGGTTCGGCCTTCGGCCTCACGGTGCATGCAGTGTCCGTCACTTCCCATCCGACGACGATCTAGGAAACATTCCGTACGCCTGTGTTCCTGCCCAGTATATTTCGGTCCCAAACGCTTCGTCACCGGGACCCAAGACGTTTTGGCACTGCTTTGTTTCCGATTGGGCTACCATTAGCCCTGCGTACGATGCTGTGTGTTCCGCTACAGCTAATCGCCCCGCTCACCACTGAGCGGGGCGATTACATGTAACTGTAGCGGAACACACAGCATCGTACGCAGGGCTAGGCTACCATGTACTACTGAACCGTGTTTGCAAAGAATATACACATTTGCCAACCACGTCTACACAGCAGGCCGACAATAAACGTGTGCCAAACAAACGATTTTTTCCCCGAATTGTGTAATTCGTATGTACTGTATCTATTATGTGGTTTAGTCACGGCTGTATCCATGCATGGATGTAAAAAATAGACACCCATGATCCATGTAGCTCTGCGTGGCGGGGCTGTGTTTTTTACATCCATGGTTAGTACTGTTACCACCGTATACTGTAACGCCGGCTGTAACACTATGGAAGACCGGTCACGACATGCGACATGCGACCCGCGACTTCAAAACTGCGACCTGCGTCCTGCGAGTTTGAAACATACGACCTGCGACTTCGGCATTTAGACCAAGGTGTAGGCCTAACCTGCGACTTCACAACAGCGACCTGCGTCCTGCGTGTTTATCAAACTGCGATATCAGTCTTGATTTGTTCGCACCATTGCTCTGAACACGAGCCTGAAAAACACGAGGGACACCATTGCACTATATTAAAACAGCCGGTTTACCGCATTCTCGCGACCAGAGCATTATTTTCGCACCGCTGGCCTACGCAAAAATCGGCCAGCGAAAGAATTCAACCAGCGATAGAAGTGCATGAAGCTGTGACGGTAGAGAATTCCACAAACGAAGAGCACAAATTTATTTTCCTTCTTACGAAAGGCAAACCGATCTGAAATAATGCAATAGCAATAGGGTTTTAAACGTCTACATCAGTGTTTAATAGTTTCTGGAACTTTTCTGCCTACATGATTTAAAATATTATATACACACAAAAAATAATATGTACATATTATAGTATGTACATATTAGGCTTAAAGACTGAAAATATGATTGTAGGAGGGTTTAATTATGTTCTGTTTTACGGTTTTAACTCGCGTTATCTATAAAGAACTTGAGTCGGTCTCTGGCTATTCATGGTTAGCAAATATGTTTGCACTTCTGTCAATATCAGTATTATTTTAACTGCTTTACTTTGCATATGTTATTTGTGTAGACAAATGTAGTCCGAAGTTAACCAGTAAGAATATTTTTATTTTTCCAACTGAACAAAAGTTGGATCAATTCGATTTTTTGACGAAAAGTAAAAATGAAATTAGACGAAAAGATGGCAACATCCGATGATCAATCACTGGGGAATTGGAACAAAACTGGAAATGTTAGAAAATGAACGACAATAACTGAAAATTCGAATGTTTGCAATGACACTGACGCAGTTATGATACAGGGGGGACAACTGATGAATTAAACAGACAGCTAGATGGTTATACCACAGTGAAATGAGGATAAATACCAGAGATTTCTAAAAATCAAAAAGTTTGTCGATAACATAAGGAAAGAAGCGAGGTAAGGCAGACGAAGAATATCTAAAATAATTTGAAATTATAATATAAACATATAAATGCCTAGATCACGTAGCATATTATTTTCCATGCATTAACACGTACTGTCAACATTTCCGTCATAAAATTATCTCTCCAGATGAAAATGAGTGAACTGGTGTGTACATGAATTGAGTTTTGCCAGACTTGGTGAACGATTTACCAAAGCGAAAGCAATGGCTCATTAATTGATCGATGTTGAACGTTAAATCTCCTTTCCACGTTTTACCCTTTGAGCGCTGTAATTTTCTCCCACCAAAATTTTAGTGCAAAATTTTACCAATTGTATGAATTTTCTGTAATTTTTTGATAATTTTGGACCAAATCGACATCACATTTCATTGGCTACAGGTTTTTCCCAATTTTTTTGCAAAAATTGGAGAAAAATTGACAGGGCTTATTATATAAAGGGGACAAAAATAGACTTTGGCGCTCAAAGGATTAAAGTTCACGCAAGACGCCTCCAATCTAATACTGAGGAAAACACCATGAAACGTTACGTGTTGTTGTCGCATGTCGCAGTTGTGAAGTCGCAGGTCGCAGTTTGACAAACACGCAGGTCGCTGTTGTGAAGTCGCAGGTTACACCTAGGTCTAAATGCCGAAGTCGCAGGTCGCATGTTTCAAACTCGCGGGACGCAGGTCGCAGTTTTGAAGTCGCAGGTCGCATGTCGCATGTCGTGACCGGTCTTCCATAGTAACACAGCCCTGCCATGCAGAGCTACAATATCATGCTACAGCGCAGGTCCGAAGGCAAACTAAGGTTATATGCTCGCTAAAAATTTGACCGCTGTGGTTAAAAGAGTCGGCAAAAAAACCCCACGGGACAAGATAAAAGGTTAGAGAAGAATACTTAGCATTTTAAATAATTTGGTGAAAAATCATTGAAATATCGGAAACAACTGTCTAAACATCATGGGTCCAAGTTCCAATTTAAATGTAAAACAGTGTCTCCAAATCTAACCGAAAGCTTTTCGTATGTTATACAGCTTCATGAAATTTTTGTCAACAAGAATTCGATCAAAACTTACAACATAGCAATTCACAGCGCACTTGAAATTTCTTACCTTTTTTTAAAAAAAAAAAGAACATTATGGGAAGGGGCGGCTGATTGATCGCTAAAATAACATGTACATTTTATAAGGCATTTGTAACATATTTTGGTTTCCCTTTTTCATAAATGACTTCAGTTATCACAGGACCAGGAGTCATGAAGTGTTGCTGGAACAAGCATTACCACCTGTAAATGAGCCTTCTTCCTCTAGGACAATTAGGCATTCAGCATCACCTCATATAATTGAGCAACTATATGAGTTGTCTAGTACATCATCAGTTTCATCTGGTCATGGGTAAGATATCATTTCACTTCTTTGTGTAATGTTAAATGTAACTGGTAGACATTTTACTGTAATGGAAAGATGAATAACAACAAACAAGAATAGTTGTTTGTTCAGTCATTATGGTAGCTGTACAATGTTCAAACTTTCCAAACAAAGAAGTGTTATTTGTTTATGAGAAATCTGTGCAGCTGTATGATCAACAAAGTAGACAGTGTATGCTGTTGACAGCTGAGGTACTAGAACTGACAACGTAGTAATGATCTGGTCTCAGTGGCTTTTACATAATAACTTGATTCCATTTATTTCTATTTCAGAAGAAACAAAATGTGCCAAACAGCCCACATCATCAACGCCAGCAGGTCAGCAACTGACTGCAAGTACATTTAAAATGTCTGAGATGTCTGAAGAGATGTCTTCCATTGTATCCACAGATCAAGGGTAAGATAAACATTGTGTAATGAACTTCTCATGGCCCTGGTGTACATGTTTGTGAAGGAAACAGAACTCCAAGCAATAGGATAGAAATCATGTTAGACCACTGTATCCTGCAGCTGTAGTTTAAATATTACTAACAAAGAAAAGTAGTTAACTGAAAGAGGTGGCCTAGATCTAGATGTACTTGTTGGACAGATCAAAAGTATCTTTTACTCAAATTGGTGTCTGCTCATATGCATGTGAATTTAAATTTCTCTGAAAGTCACAAAATTTCCGTGAAAGTCAAAAATCTTTTCCATTGTAAATGTTTTCTGTTTGTTCAAAGTTACCTATGCCAAGTTAGATAATTATGTATGAATTATTTCCTGTGCTTGGGTATGCTTACAATGTCTTTTCATGTTTTTAATCCAGTGACATGTTGATGTCAGGAGTGGAGGAAATGCAAGACAAGGAACACCAAACAGAAACAGAACCAACAACAAGGTACATAAGCTCAATTTATTTTAGTGTCACTCTACATAATTTCTAGAACACACTAAATAACTTCTACAACAATATGTAATCTTTTGTGTTATCCAAATGACGAATGTAACTATTTAACTTCCACATTGCAGTGCTAGTGGCAGAATGGGAAGAGGAAAAAAGAGTACCATATCAGAATCTTTTGTGGACCCATTTGAGTAAGTCCTTTTAGTATTTTGAAAGAAAAGACAATAAGTAGTATGACAACAGACCGGCATATCATTAATATAAGCTTTATCAATATTGTTGATTACTTTAATATTGTTCAACACTTTGGAAGAGATATATATTTCGTGATATATGTACTGACTATTTTAATAGTTGCACAATTTGCCTTGTGATAATCATGACATTATGTGTTTCACCTCCAGTGTGAGTATAGATGAGACAATTGATCCAACCAATGATTATGATCATATTGATCTGTCATACTATGATGGAGATCCGGATTATGAACCAAGCTTCAATATAACTATACAGTAAGTAAAACAATTTATTGTACAAGGGTTTTGTCAGGTGTACGTAGCTGGCTACAAATTGGTCTTGTACAAAGAGGGCACATGGTGTGTAACATAACCATGACACTGGTCTGCCATAACTGCTGTTGGGACACTATGATATACATGCATTTGTGTTTGCATATCTTTGCTATAGCCTGAAGTTCATGCATGTAATGTTCATAAGGTTCAAAATCCTTAAAATTCATTGAATTTTCAAACACTATTACAAAGATGAAGTTTACCACAAGAAATCATGTCAAATTGATATGTCTACATGTGCTGATACAATATGTTGATTTGAGTAGTAACAACACTTCCCTGCAATAAATCCTGGAAAAATTTAATTTTCTATTGTGGCACTTTTACACAATTGAAAATCTGGGTAATGTTTTCAATGCAGGGCATAATTTTAATCGCAAACAGACTACTTATCCATCATTAGCAACACATTAGTAAATACATCGTGCTAAACAACTCTTATCATAATTTGAAATTAGCATGTATATTGATACTTCTCACAGGTCCCATGGAATTGACATGGAAGACTTTCCATCTGACCATTCAGAGTTTGATGACAGAAGTGATGAAGACACCTCTCCCAATATACAGGAACAAGGAGAATCGGGTGTAACAAGAGTGAGAAGTGAGGCAGATGTTAACAGACTTATTGAAGAGGACTTCTATTTGATAAGTCTAGGCCAGTTACTTTTGTTGGCCAAAGCTGAACTCAAGTCAACATGCAGCAACTCAGACTGTAAAGGAATGCTGACCATTTCAACAAATACAGTAGGGTCAGCACTGTATCTATCATGGTATGTACATTGTCTTTGACCCTAATGTAATACTTTGATTCAGTCAGTGACACTTCATGTCTCTGGCCTTTCATAATGTTCTACTTTAAACTGGGTACAAGGTGACGTGCAATGACATACATAACATACTACAGACTTAATGTCCTCATGACAGCATGGCTCTCATCACGCTAGGAAGATTGACGTATACAGTGTTCACTGCTGTTATGTAAAGAATTTTGACTAAGTCATAATTACTGTGGATTCATGTTGTTACAGCCATATTATACATAGGTGAAGTATCAGGCCATTCACATCCTAACAGTTTTAAACATCTTGTGAATTTACATAACTGTAACAAACCCTGTAGGTTCAACACTTCTCCATGTCTGTTATCAATACAGACACAAATTTCATCAATGTGATCACAGAAATTGCTGGACAGAGACTACAGAACTGTATACGTGAACGTTCAATATGTATGTTGCATGCCTGTGAAAGCAGCTGTAAATCCAACGAAAAACACAGGCCATTCCCTATACCAAAGATAGATCAGGGCCTGTTTTGTGATCTAAGGGGTTGCTGTGTGAATATCTTGTTAAATCCTGTACAAGATTCTGAGTTTGATCATAATGTTCATATGTCCAGAGTACATAGTATTATACAAATCTGTAGTTACAAACAGAGTTAATGTTAAACTTATCTTGATACTCTATGCAGTGTTTGATCTAGAGTGCACCATTGCGCATTTTGCGCAAAAAAATCAGCTATGGCGCTATTTTCACAGGCCATGGCGCCATTTCGGGCGCAATATTTCAAGACCGGCGCCTGGTAGTTTGTTTCTGCCAGGCCACTAAGTTTTACGCCCCTGGTCTACGACAACACGAGGATTTACCGTAACGTGGTATATATTCAATCACGACTTTTTGCGACAATGACGTAAGTTGGCATGACGTCTTTGACGGGACGTGTGCAGAAGGCCATGCGTAGCTATGCCAGCGGTACGATGCCAGCGGTACGATGGTTACTATGCCGTGGCTATATCTGTAAAGCTGTCGGGTTGTCTCCTCACCCACGCCCGACGATGAAGGAGGTACAACGATGGAAGTGTCAGAAACTGACACGCAGACCGATGCTGCCGGTTCGCAACACAACCGCACCCCGCAGGTGAATACAATTTTGGGAATTTTACCTTTGACTTCGATATGTAAGGCTACCATATGTAAGCTTAGACCATGCTTAGACTGTAGCACGTTATGATCAAATAGCAAGCAATGCTTATATACGGTATAACTATTTTACATGATGGAGTGGCCGGGACTGGTATTCAGTGCATGGTGTCGTGGACGCTAATTTTTGACATTTCTTGGGATGATCAAAATATCCAAGTGGTAGGGAATGGTTATGTTTGTAAACTTGCTGCAAGTTTCCGAGGACAAGTCACTTGTTTATTTATTCGTTTGGTAGTGATTCGCATACCAGCGTGGTAGCCACGTGGGGTTTCCAGTCGTACAAAAACGGTTTAGATATTTCATATTTCTGTCATCAAACAAATAGAGAAGAGAGTGAGTGTTTTTGTCTCAGTTTAATTTTTCTCTAGTATACGTAAATCTAGTATTTTACAGGTTTGATAATTTATTTTTTTCAACTTATTTACGTGAACCCCCAAATTTTATTTTAGTCCTTTACTCTAAACTTGAAATTTTGAAGAAATATAAGATAAAGGACACACTCTCAAATCTAAGTTTATTATTTCTCTGGATACCAAAATCTAGTATTTAACATTTTTAATAGTTTATTTTTTTAATTTATTTACCCCCTCTTTTTATTTTATTCCTTTACTATTTACTTGAAATTGATTCAGAAATGGTACATGTTAGGGTGAAATTTTTATTAAAATCAGATTTGGCATTTCAGTGTTTACAGCTCAATAAAAAAATCATATTTTCTTCTCTCAGGTGAAGTGGCTGTCACAATGGCACTGGCTGTAATATGGACATGATGAATGGTAGCTGATGGTACATGTCTGCAATAAAACATATGCATAATCATCAGTACATGTATTGAGTTGAGAAAATGGTCAAAATTTGAAGAAGAAAAAACGAATAAAGTGTGTTATTAAATGTTGACTCACCTGTACGTCTGTCTTTTTGAAGAGATCCTTCTTGCGGGTGAACTGCCAGTCACTGCAGTAACTTCATATTATTTGATTAAAGGGACAGTAGCTGTCACTTTTAATAGGCTGCTTTCTGTGTTTTCATTCTGAGTATCAAATGTTTTTCTTAAAAATCAAGTTTGTCAACAAAGTCTCTATATCCACTCTATTTCTAGCAGTGGTATTGTTGACAATTGAATCTAAATTAAATTGTGAACAATAAGGGTTTACTTTACAACTAAAACGTGAATAACTAAAACGTAGTTGACAAACTGAATGCTAGTGAAATTACTTCAAGCTCAATAGAAAACTGCCGTTGTTGGATGACACACAGAAAGAAAAATATCAACAGTTACAGCTACTGCACCTTTTTGTCAATTCCTTTAGCACAGTGGAATCTGTCTTTGCAAATGGTGCCTGACAACCCAATCTGTCCATTATAAGCCTTTTAAAAACAATTAATTGCAATTTTAATTTGATTAATAATTCTGGGGGACCACTTTTTATCCGCTGGTTGGGATCAACAAGGGCCCTCTTTAAAAATTGCAAGGGGCCCAACATATATGGCCCCCTTTTTTTGCCAATGGCCCCTTTTCTTCAAGGGAGTGGGCCCACCATGGCCCCTATTTTTGAAGTCCTAGATCAAACACTGTTTATTGTAGGTATGCCCTTCTGGTCATGTAGAATACAAGTGGTGCTCACAGCCCCTTCTCAAACGACGGCTTCACAGTGGAGACCTGCTTACATCGGCCCTCCATACTGATGTCTGGAAACAATTACAGCAAAATTGCTTTATTTGCCAAGATGTTAAGGTTGAAGATAGTCAGTAGTAGTACATTCTCCAAAATACAGCGGCACTATCTAGTTCCATGTGTGGATGAATATTGGCTTTCACATCAACAGGAAATACTTACCAAGTATCAAGATAAGGAGATTGTTATTCTTGGTGAGTAACGTTACTGTAGTGACTGTTACTGTAGGCAGAGTACCGTACTATACACATTTGGTCTTCGTCCAGCATGCATTCTATGTCATTTAAGAAAAATTTGTGCATTGAATAGACATGGCGCAATCCTAATGACAATGCACATTGACTACAAGGTTGAGGGCGCTGTATGAGGTGACGGTCAAGTAAAGTCACGCTTCGTAGCCCCCCGTTTTATACGTTTTGATCGCAGAGTTTTTTCGTCATAAACCTCCGCTATGTGTTTATGAAGTATCCTGCGTTCCAGTGAAGGTAAAACTTGGTTTTTTTGCTCTACCATCGACCTGAAAATAGCGTCAGTTTGAGTTCTGAACTACAACGTGGTCTTTGAGTATCCAATATGGCGGCGGCGGTGAGGTCATCTGTAAGACAAAACACAAACCGAAAAAGTAGTACGTCAAAACAGAAAGACAAAGTCGACAGTACTCCTGTAACAGATTCAATCAGCAGATGTGGAACGTGTAAGCAGGGTGTAAAGGAAGGCGACGATGCTATTCTGTGTGGAATATGTAACTTTTGGCATCACATCGTGTGTGAAAACGTGTCAAAAACGACGTACGAGTTTCTGAGTGTTAACGCGAACGACGACAACAGCCCAATCCATTGGTATTGTGAAAAGTGTAACACGTGCGCCGCACGCATAATGAAAATGATGAGTACTTTCGAACAAAAGCAGGAAAAACTAGAAAAGGAAATGCTAGACATGAGTGTATCGCTAAAACAGTTAGACGATTCTGTAAACGAAGTAAAAGACAGTGTGTCTGACCTGAGAAATAGTGTACCCGACTACGTCAGGGAAGAAATGGATGTAGTGAGTAGACGCAGTAATGTGATGATAAAAAACTGTAAAGAGCAAGAAGGAAAAAGTGACGAGCTATTAGTGGATCAACTTATGGAAGAGATAGGTCTACCTGATATCACTCATGCTGACTTCACAGTCCAACGTGTTGGACTGAGGAGAGGTGAAACATATTCTAGACCAATAAAAATGACACTACAGAAAAAAGCAGACAGACAACGGATTTTCAAGAACGCCAAGAAGTTAAAAACTAGTGATGATAAGGAGTTAAATAAAGTGTACATCACCCCCGACCTAACCAGAAAACAACAGGAGGAAGATCAGGCGTTGAGAACTGAGTTAAAAAGGAGAACTGACCAGGGTGAAAAGAACTTGAGGATAAGAAGAGGCCACATTATCCAGCTGGATGACTGTGACCAGACAAAAAACGACTAGTTGAGAGAGACCAGCATGTAAATAGTGTACATAGTAATATATTAAATGAAGAAATCTCTAAGTCCAAGTATCCTGAACAAACCAAGCTGAACCAACACTTACATGATGTCAATGTGGAGAGGAAAACTACGCTATCTTGTATCTGCACAAATGCTCGTAGTATAATGAATAAACGTGACGAACTTTCGACATTAATCACTGAAGGGGACTATGACGTAATTGCTTTCACAAAAGCATGGACATATGCTGACATTTGTCTTGCTGAGTTATGTCTCAATGGTTATCATGCTCCGTTCAGACAAGATAGAACGGACACATTCAATGGCAGAGGAGGAGGTGTACTACTATACGTAAAAGAAGACTACATGGCTGTAGAAGTCACCAAGCTACAAGAAACAACTTCACAAATTCAGTCTGGTGTGAAATTTCCTTGATGGAGCTCCCCTCTATTGTTTGGTGTTGTGTACCGCTCACCCAACAGCTCTGAAGAAAACAATAATAATTTATACAAGGTACTTTCAAAGTCAGCTGCTCGCCATGCTGTTATTTGTGGGGATTTTAATTTCCCTGGCATCAGTTGGTCATCAATTGTTTCTGACAATCAGGGTGAAAAGTTCCTACAGTGTGTCCAAGACAACTTTCTGACTCAGCACGTTGACTTTCCTGCAAGAGAAAACAACTGCCTTGATCTGATCCTGTCTAGTGAGCCAACAATGATAAACAAAGCTACCGCAATCGGCCATCTTGGTAATAGTGACCATGTAATTATTGATTTTGAAGTTCAAGTAGTGACTGTAAATTCATCACCAGCTGGCTATGCTCCTGATCTACGCAAAGCTGATTTTCCCAAATTGTCTTCAAGTTTAGCTGATATTGACTGGCACAATAATCTTGACGGAAAAACAGCAAATGACATGTGGAAATTTTTCAGAGACACTGTAAACGCTGTTACTTCTCAATGTATTCCAATGAAGCGACGCAAGAACAGATCCAAACCTAAGTGGATGACGAGTCATGTGCTGCATCAGGTGAGGAAGAAAAGGAAGCTTTGGCGTATCTACACCCAGAGTAGAAGTCTACAAGACTATCAACGATATAAACTGCAACAGAGCTATGTCATCTCAGAGATTAGGAAAGCCAAAAAAACGTATGAAATTAACCTAGCAAAACACATAAAGGATAATCCTAAGGCATTTTTTGCGTATGCTCGTTCTAAGCAGAAAACAAAGGACTCAATAGGACCTCTGACCGACAGAAATGGAGCACTTATTGGTGAAAATGCTGACATGGCTGACATTCTAAACCACTTCTTTGTGTCTGTTTTCACGAATGAAGATATGCTGAACTTACCACAATTAGTCATGACAAGTAGTCTATCCAAAGATGAGGAGTTACACAGCGTGCAGATAAATAGAGAAGATGTGGTCAAGAAACTTAGCAGTCTTTGTTCCTTCAAAGCACCTGGGCCTGACAGTATCCTAGCATGTGTTTTGAAAAATTGTGCTGAGCAGCTTGCTTTACCGTTAACCTTGCTTTTCAACGAATCTTTGAACTCAGGAAATGTCCCGGATGATTGGAGGGTAGCAAACGTTACTCCTATCTTCAAAAAAGGTCCAAAATGTGAACCAGGAAATTATCGACCAATCAGCCTAACCAGCCTATGCGGAAAGATCCTGGAGTCCATCATCGGGATCGAATAGTTACGCACTTGGAAAAACATAATCTTATTACTGACTCACAACACGGTTTTTGCCACAGTAAATCTTGTATGACCAACTTGTTGGAGTTTCTCGACGAGATAACTCAGTTTATCGACGGAGGAGACCCGGTGGATGTTGTCTATCTGGATTTCGCCAAAGCATTTGACAAGGTACCACACTGTAGACTCTGTAATAAATTAGCAAATCATGGAATTCGCGGCAATATCGCTAACTGGATTGAGGCCTGGTTAAGTGACAGAAAACAGCGTGTTGTGATAAACGGTTCAGCATCTGTATGGCAGTCTGTCTCTAGCGGTGTTCCTCAGGGTTCAGTCCTCGGCCCAGTCCTATTTCTAATTTACATAAATGATATCGAGGTGGGCATCAGCTCAAGAGTAAAGAAATTTGCAGATGACACCAAGCTATACAGAACTGTAAGCAAGAACGATGACATAAAGAGTTTGCAGCTAGATCTAGATAAGCTACACAAGTGGTCATGTGACTGGCAAATGAAATTCAATATTACCAAATGTAAAGTAATGCATCTCGGAAGTGGAAACACAAATCATATTTATAACATAAATAGTATTCCGTTGGAAAGTATAGACGAAGAGAAGGATCTTGGAGTTATCGTCCATAAAAGCCTGAAACCGTCACGGCAGTGTGTAGAAGCAGCTAAGAAGGCAAATAAAGTTCTGGGTATGATGAAGAGAACACTCTCATGCAAATCTACAGACATTATTTTAAGACTGTATAAGCAACTAGTCAGACCGAGACTTGAATATTCAGTTCAGGCATGGTCACCTTGGCTAGTTAAAGACAGCAGTATCCTTGAACAAGTTCAACGCCGGGCAACAAAAATGATTCCACAACTCCACGATATGTCATATGAGCAACGGTTGCAGGTCTTAAAATTAACAAGTCTTAAAAGTCGCAGAGAGAGAGGAGACATGATTGAGGTCTACAAAATATTAAACCACATCGACTCCTGTAACATATCACTGAATTTAAACACATCGTCAAGGAGCAGAGGCCACGCGCACAAACTGGTAAAGCCAACTACAAGACTGGATATCAGGAAATTCTCATTTGCACCAAGAATCGTCAACTTGTGGAATAGCTTGCCAGATTGGGTGGTCAACGCAAACAGTGTTAACTCTTTCAAGAACATGTTTGACCGCTACATGCACGGAAAATCTTGACTTTCACCAGTTTTTACTATGCCACAACAGAGGGATGTTCCATTATCCAGCAATTGGATATCTATTCCCTTATCAAACTGAACTGAACTGAACTGAACTGAACTGAGATTTGATTACCACAAATTATAGAGAAATTTGCTTATATGAATACGTATTCATTGCTCTTAAAGTAGTAAATTTTACACTCAGTGTAATTGTGGTATATCTGCTTATTTTACGATATCACAAGGTGATGGAAGAATGGACTCTCCTGGATACTGTGCACAGTACTGTACATACACTATCATGGAAAACGAATCCAAAGACATTTTGGAGATTGTAACCATAGACAAACGTCAAATGACAAAAAATCAACCATCATGGAAAGAGCAGCATTTCAAGAAGGGTTAAACCAGCTACGTGATAAGGGACTGCAGATAAAAGAAGCAAGCAGTAACAGATGCCCACACTCAAATTGCATACCTGATGAGTAAGTTTGATAAAAATATTTCTCTTTTTAACTACCATATAAACAACAGCAAATCAACCTGCTTTTTTTAAAGTTGTTTCATCATACTAATATTTAACTGTAAAATTAACTACCGGTAGTCAGAATTAAAAAGAGCGTGTAACAGCTTTCATGATAAATGAACTGTGTTCTTGATAACAAGAACATGACAACATGAAATAATTCAGTTGATATTGATCATATGTTGTTGCAGTCATAGCCAAGATGAGGGACTTAAAGGTTTGTTCATCCGTCTTTATCGTAAACCATCACTAGGACATCATATTACTTAATTCCTACCTCTTTGTTGTACTTTTTCATATAGCCAAACATTACACAAATTTAGCTACATTTATTCCACTAGTACTTGGAACATCAGCAGTGCACATACTTTCCCAGCCATTTTCCCAAATTCACTTCATCATGATTGCTGTCACCATGACAACTTCTGATGATGCTTTTGAAATTAATGAAAAGGGTGACTATGTCATTTACAATAACTTGTCTATTACCGTAAAATTCCCAATTGAGGCCACACCTCTAATTGAAGCCGCACCCTGACTTTGAAACATTGTCTTGGCTCATTGTTTGCCCATTTTGGGTTTTTGAATTGTACCATAATAGAAGCCGCACCCCTTCTCTGAGCCCATCATGAAACAATGCATGCTGAAATTCACACCAGCTGGCTTGAGTCGCGTCATTGACTTGTGCAAATGATTGACAGGTGTCTTTCTGACAGAAAAAATACCCAATAAAAAGTTCCTTTTTAACACTACTACCATTGTGCATTTTGTCATCGATAGTAACAAAAGTACAAACAATGTCCCATGTATCGGCACGTTTGTGTGTATGTTTGAACACGGCCGAAGTTTTTGTCAGTGTGGTAAACACCGCCATAGTCAATTACCTGATGCAACAATTTTGAGCAACGGTGTTTGTCTACAAGTAAAATTGTTGAGAGATTGAGATACAGGGCTCGAAATTAAATTTCAAATGTGGTGGTCCATGTGGACCACCTAAAAATATTTTGGTGGTCCACATAAAAAATGTGGTGGTCCGTAATATAACAATTGTTTAAGATGGCGTGATAGGTTTGTGACGACATACATTCAAACGACAACTTCTCGCCCAAACTATGTTATATACGTAAAACGTGCATATCACCAGAAAGCTCTTTCTATGAATTTTAATGCTGTACCATTACATTTTGGTTTTTTTGGGATCTGAAAAGGCCGAATTTGGGATATTTCACCATGAAAATTATAACCATCACCTCACATAGCCGATTGTCATTTGAACAAAGCAATCTAAAAGTTTAATATACTGTCAGCATAACTGTGTCTTAAAATTTTTGAAGACGACTTAGGTTTTTTTGACAATCACCAGTCATGGTTTTGAATCATGTTTTGTTCATTACTTAGTTTATTTAAACTACGAATATTAAAATCCTTAAATGTGTTTGGAAAAATCTGAGACACGGTTTGGAGACCATCTGTACGACTTTCACCTGTGAAAATTTGGTAGACTACCTGTCATCCCTTGTCGACTTACACTATTTAGACCAAGAGAATCGTGCTAAAATGGCAAGAAAAGAAAATGGAAAAACACAAGAAGTTTGTTTGCATTCCTTTGTTGGCATAATTTTCAAGAGCGAATAATTTTTTCGGCATATCTGATGATACTATACTGAAAACTGACCACCTTCAAAGGCCATGTCCTTAGGAAGAAATGGCATGGAAAGGATAGTTTTTCGGAGTTTTGAAGGAAAATACAAACCTATCACGCTACCTTAAGATGATTTTGAGTTGTCAGTTCACATACTCTTATATTCAAAATTATTCCGCCAGGTATCGGCTGTTAACAATTATGATGACAAAAATCCCACTATTTGCTCCATTGAACTTGAAATTCACAATATTATTTTTTCTGAACTTTATTATCTACTATAGAGAGTCAAAATACTTCCACTCATAAAAACCAATAGCAACCAGTAACAGAACCCGATTTGAACACTGCCTGAACACGAATGGGCCTGGGCAGCGTTTCCGTTACAATTTCAAAACTTGCGTACGATTTTACGCAACTGAGTTTTTATTTGCGTAAAATGTATTCAAAATGCGCACGGTAGGAATCAGTATCTGAAGTGAGCTGGGCAGTCTTTTCTGTAGAACTTGGGGGTTTCCTGTAATGCGCATGCTCTATTAACAAAAAACAACAACCTGGGGGCTTCAAGGTGTAGCTGAACGTTTGCCATGCTGTGATGCATGTCCCGTATATGATCGTTGAGCAGCCCAATGAGATCATGTTCAAAGAAAATACCTTCTGACTACGAAATTAGTGTTTTCAAAGGGCCAACAAAAGCAGATACTGTTCAAAGTCCAGCGGACCTCTCAAGAATGCAACCCGACAGAGTCTAAATGGTCACCCGTAAACCACTTTCCAAATAACATGCGACGTAATGACCATTAACTGTATTGTGTTACCAACAACGTAGACTCGATCGATTCTCGAATTTTTTGCATCTGTAGTGCCATTGTCTGTACAGAACTGATTGACATGACGTTTTGTGATGATGAAATACAATGTTGCATAAAGTGCTGCGGTCTGCTAAAGTCTAAAATGTTGCAATATCATGATAAATGTCACTTGCAAGCAGGTGCATATGTTCTACTTTTGTCCTGCATTGAACCACGTTCAGGCAATGTAGTGCGGGCCAAGTACGTCGTCTTCAAAAATTTCTGACGTAAGTGGTGGTCCATTTGGACCACCAACATTTGAATTTTGGTGGTCCAAAATGAAAAAGTGGTGGTCTTTGGACGCAAGACCACCGTTAATTTCGAGCCCTGCATATACCATGTCTCAAATACGTAGTTTTCATTCAATACCCACGTACCCTTACCGATGCCTGACATACAACAACACCACCTGCATCATATTGACATAATGAACTGCCTATACTGTACTGTGGCTGCTGAATGACAATGGTGGGTGCATATAAGCTTGTACAGGTTCCGTTTTTGATCATGAGAAAATAAAATTTGACCACAAAACAGTTCACAAAAACATGCCAGTAAAGTTACCAAAGGTCATTCACTTGCCTTTATTACACTATCCGAGTATGAGCCACCGGTTTGGCAACACAAGACAGCTGTAAATCAAGGGGACCCATCTGCCATGGACGCTTAATTTATGCTAATTTTATGCACGATTTTTTTTCAACACCATTTGATCTTCTATCGCTTTCAAAATCGACTTGTACACGTCCAAAGAAATTGATTGTACAATCTCTGAATACAGAGGTGACATTTTTGTGAAATTTCAGCGTCCAAAAACCCCTAAACTTGAAGCAAAGACATCATGCATGCGCTGCAGTGCTGGTCAACATGGCCGACCTTAGTGAGACTATTCTATTTAGGGGACGGGGGTCAGCAATGTCAGCGAATCAAGAAAGTACTGGGAAAAGGTGTCATTTCCTTACGATGCTGTCAAGGGAACTCCAGTTTCCCATTATTTTAACAGTTTCCTTATTATCTAAAAGGAATTTTAAAAGGAATTTTACCAAGTTTAACGACCAAATACACTACGTTTCTCTTTTGGAGTTACACTAGGGTAGGGGCTTTTTATGCGGGTAATTTATTCACGCAAAATTCATTGGTACTAATTTGCATAACAATAGCGATTGCCCCTGCAATGCTTGGTGAGCATTGAGAAAAATATCGAAACACAGGAAATGTACCTAATTGAAGCCGCACCATGACTTCAGTGCGTGGTCCCAGGGGTCCCTCAAAAATGTTTCTAATACAAGCCGCGGCTTCAATTGGGAATTTTACGGTAAGTATGTAAAGGCAAGTCAGGGTTACTACATAGCTAATCCTGCAATGCATGAACCTATGCTGTAGATGAAACACTGAGCACCTTCTTATTGGCAGTTAATCCTTCCTCTATCTCTTTTTGTGTAGAGACCACATACCCTGGTATCACACATTCATTTGATATATGGCATGCTGCCAAGAACCTTGGGAAAAAAATAACGAAGGTTTGTTGCTGTTGCAATGTTAAATCATAGGACCCTTATATGTTTGTCATTTTTCATCAAGAATGATGCATCACTTGGTTTGAATTAGCTGTCCTCTGTAGTGTGAGCTGCTGCTATACATGCAATAATGCTTAGTTATTTATGCCACCATAAAGCCCATTTCACATACAAATAATTTTTTCCCTGACACCTACATTTTAATATACATTTACTGATTTCTTAAATCGTTGTCAGTAAAGTGTTATCTTTTATGAGGATTGAGTCAAGTTTTTCTTTTATCTGCTTTCAAGGCTGGTCAGCAGAAGAACTGTAAAGCCCTTCAGAAATGGAGCAGGCATATCAGGAATCATTTTTGGTATTGCTGCCAAAAAGCTTCAACTTATGAAGAGTTCCTGGTAAGAGTGTATGAATGCCTTTTGAAATACAAAACGTTCAATTTATTTCTGTTGATGGAAATCACACTTAGCAGTCCACTCGTATGGACATTATTTGGCCAAAGAAACAGAGTGAGGGAGGAGTGTTGCCGTACACATTTTCAATCTTATTATTCCCCCAGGACAGTGTCCGTGGGGACTTACAGGTTTGGTAATATCTGTGCGTGCATGTGTGCATGCGTGCGTGCGTCCGTTCACGCAGATATCTCGAGATGCCTGGAGCTATTTAATTCAAACTTGGTTCAAGGATTACTTTATATGTCATACATATGCACGTTGATTTGTTTTGTGATAAGATCCAATATGGCTGCCGTAGGCCATTTTGTTACGATTTTTTCATGTATGGAGCCATAACTCAGACATATTTCCACCAGTATCATTCAAAGTTGGTACAAGGACATTGACCTATTTCATACATATGCACATCAATTTGTTTCATGGCATGTAGCATTATCATGTCAATTACTGAAGTTTCGTAATTAGGCCGTTATATCAAGAAATACTGCATCAAATTTCATGAAACTTGGTACAGATGTTAAGCTCACATTACTTTAACAGTGAAAAAGACATTTATCAGTGTCATTTTAATTAATTTGTAATTGCATAAGTAAAGAACTTTCCTAATTTGAGTGATATATCTACAAATACTGTGTCAAATTTGATGAAACTTGGTACAGATGTTGATCTCGTAATGTTGTAAATACTGCATCAAACGTTATAAAATATAGTACCGGTGATAATCTGTCAGTGTTACGATAGGATGCAATAATATTTGGCAATGTCATCCTGTCAATTAATTACTAATTGACTCATTTAATGACCTTTTGTAATTAGGATGGCGGCCTACATTGGTTTTATGTTGTCACCACCATAGAACTCATTGGCCATTGAGCTCCATCTGTATCGCAGTATTTTATCACAGACCTAATTAATGAAGAGGACTCTATCCTCTCTGAGGACTTGCAATTAAAGTACCCATTTACAAGTAGGGACTGTGTCATCAACGATTACTTGTTTGTCTCATAATTTATGTTAAGTGTACATCTCACTCTCTAGACCCATGACATTTTATGATTTCATTTTAGCTAATAGAGACTGTCTATAGAAACTATTAGTGTGGTATTTTTCATTATGAGGAATGTTAAAATGTATGATAACTGAAGTATTTATTATGCTTCCATCACAGGGACTTTGGTGTGGTGTGATTCATCATGTTACAAATGAACACGAATGGGTCTTATCATATGGCCAGGGAACTAATTCTTGTAACCATGGACCTCTAACAGAATCTGCAGACAGTGACAAGGAATGGCTAGAAAAGGGTAGTCCAGCTCATGTAGCACTGGTGAAAATTGTCATGGACAAGAGATTTACAAATCAAATTCACTACTTCGTAAATTGTAGGTAAGTTGGCAGGTTTATGTTAAATTACAAAGTAATACACTGATGTAAATGATGGAAATTTGCCGCGGTACCTGCACATGTAACTCTAAACAGGAAGTCTTCAGTCCCTGGTTCTCGCATAAGATGTTGTTGACACTGACTGTCCATGTGATTTTAGTCCCTTGTTTTCATAGAAATTTGTGCATCTGGTTAGTCAATTTGCTCACAGATAAAGCTGATAGAGAACCTCTCTTTTAAGTCCTCAAACTGACAGTAGCATATTCTGTTCCCACACATCTTTGATTCCTTTTGCTCGAATAATGCAAAGTTTGTTGGTTTCAATTTTTGCAGAAGTACTGCTGAGTTAGAGACATTCCAGCAGAGTATACTTGTGTATGCTGCAAAGAGGTTTTCATATGTGCCACCAGTATACAGAGCCCGGAATCGTTTAGCAGCAGTGGATCACAATGTTCACCACAGCAGGGAAATTATGAGAAACAAAAAGGGTGAAATTGTGTAAGTAGAACACGACATTTACTTTGCCAACTTTGCAGAACAGTAGTACTATTATTACTACTCATGTGGGAAATTTTCATAGCCATATCACTGTTTGTCTTTTTTTTTAATTTAGGGTCTTTGTTTATCAGAATTTAATTTTATGTTCTTCCAAAGGTTATATTTTTATGGCTCCATGAAAAACAGCCACTACCCTGGAGAAAGGCTGATTGGATTCCAATAAAGAACAGGAACAAGAATGTTGAACTTTTACCTCAGTGCTACTTTTGTATCACATTACATTCATGGAAGTTTTGGGGTGTATTTGATCTAGCAATGTCAAACTAGTACTGGGAGGTGCTGGCAGTAAGATCACATCCCTACCCTGTTTCAGCAAATCAAAAGGCATCATTGAAAGTTATTTTGTAGGGATGTACTTCACAACCATGATTGAGAGGTCAATGTTACACTATCCAAACTTTTAATATTGCATTGTCTGTGTGCTCATGAATGACTGATAGACAATTATTTTTCCTCACACTGTCCTTGACACAACTTTTAGTATTATCATTTTAAGCCAAGGTCACAGAGAGACTGATGAGAACTACATTCTACTTCATTCAGCTATCATAGGCATTACAACAAGAAAAGTGGAAGGTGGAGTGCCTATCCAGTGAAGGTAAACAAGACATACCCACAAGTAGCTCCATTGAAAAAGCTTATTATAGAGAAACGACAGGCTGACCAGGGGAGGATGCAGAAGAAGAAGGATTCAGAACCAGGAGATCCATGCAGAATATCCGCACACGTTGCACCTCTGAGCCCACCGCCAACAGCTTCAATTGTCCAGGAGTATGTTTCACGTCGACAATAAATGCAGCAAAGTGAATAAACTCTTGAAATGCCATTAAGTTTGCCACAGTTTTTGTAGCAGAACATAGCAAGAAAAAAGTCTAAGGTGCTTTATAATGTGGACATTGTGCTATGCAAAGTCCAAAGAAAGTATAAATTATTATAAATTTTCTGTTGCCTTCAGTTACTATGTGATCAACAAATTTATACAGTCTATTGGTGTGCAACTAGGGTTGTAGCCCTGTAAAGGAGATATCCCATGACTCAGTCAGATTAAGAAACGTACATTGCTGTTTAAAAGTTCAAAATTTGTGGAATCCAAACACATTTGGCATACAAATGCAATTTTCAGCTGATTTTGTTGTTTTATCAGGTGCTGCCGTTAGGGTTAGGGTCAGAAGAAGCCTTTGGGCAACAAATGTGAGAGCTCACAAATCAAATTGTTTTTTTGGTAAATTGATATACCGTGGTACTCTAAGTAGGGCCACCAATAGCATAACCAAGAAAGCAATGGTAATATCTTTGACTAGAAACAACAGGAGGAACAACATAAGGAGATTTTTGATGTTTGTGCTAAAAACGCTTTTATGTACAGTCAATGAGAATCAAATTCTTACACTGTATACTCCTTTGTTGAGGTAGTTAGTAAGCATTATTCTTCCTGAAGCAGTTTATCGATTTCTGTATAAGTTTTATTGTTGTTCTGTATAAGTTTTGTTGTTGTTGTTGTTTTCATATCGAACCACTCAGGAGGAAGAACTCTTCCGTCCCGCAGGCTTGTACATGCCCTGACATTTACCTCTCAATAAGCAGTGTCACCAGTGACAACAAAACAGCCAGGCCAGGTATAAATAAAGATTGTTCTGTTTTTGCAAGGTAACAGTGTTGGCTAGTGAATTTATTTAACTATTTCACATTTTATGCACCAGTTATGCACCAGTTACTGGGATAGGAGCAAACAAAAATTATTGTTTTCAACAGATTTATTCATTTTATAACAAAACATCAATTTGAAAGGAAAAGTCAACATGTTTAAGTTACAACATAATCACTGACAGAATAACATCAAATGTAACAACCGATTAAACTTAGGCCAATCTCCCAGGATTAAATCCTGTGTATTGTCCAAATCTGTCTGGAACTTATCACGGATGGCCCACACACAACAACTAGGAATGACCCTTCTGTCCCCGGCACCCAGTCTTCCATACTGCCACAGAATAAACTGCCTGTACGCAGCATGTCTGTTACACTTATTCAGGTCTGCATCCTCGTTCAATGCCAACACATCCCTTCGGTAAGCCCTGGCTATTGCCAGGACCCCTTCGTTCAAGCAGAAGATTCTCAAATCCTAAAAGATAAAGAAAGACAATGTTAGAGGTAATTTAGAGTTTTGGAAAAAATTGATTCCATTGATCCTACCTCTGTTTGGTCTAGATCAATGTATCCTATGATAAATCAGTGTTAACTTGAGTTAGTTATTTTCATGATTTGGTGACTTTTAATGTGGAACTTTTGTGGAACTGTGAGTGAACATGACACATGGAAGTTAATTGTTATCAAAATTATCATCAATTACAGACTGATGATTCTTGCAGATTTTGTGCATTGTCTTAAATAATACGATGACTTCACTGAGTAGAGTCAGTGCAGCTACCTGTACTGCATGTTGATGCTTATAATAATCCCAAAGTCAGTGAATCAGGACTAACTTGCTGGATTGCTTTCAGTTTTCAGAAGCATGAGTAGCACAGTTTCAAAGCTTACAAATTAACTACTCACCGGTGATTGTGACATACAGAATTCATGAGGTCTATCACAGCACTTTCTCTCTGGTTGTGTGGGCATTTCCCTACAAAATGTGCAAACACACCAATCTGGTTTGGATGATGATTCTGACGGATGGTATCCGCCCACTCCAGGTTGTTGTGGTTGCGGTACTGCCAAGTTAAACACAAGACTGGGTTGTTTCTCAATAATCTTTAGCAGTAGGTCATTTTTTTCTGTGTCGTTCATTTGTTCTATCATGGCCTGAAAGAAAATGACAAATTTTTTACATGCATGTCTGTGCACCAAGTTTATAAAGACATCATTGTGACTGAGCATAAGAGCACACACCATGATAGTAAAATAGCTGTACCAGCGCTAATGTGGACCCTTTGGGTCTGAAGATAAAAAAAAGGCAATATTCACACACATATGTGATAAATGGCTTACCCGTAACGTTACCTTCCTCTGTTCTATATTGAGTAAGGCCTCATTACTTGATGTTGGTCTGGCTTCTGTGGTAGTGTGTCTGCCCCTTCCTCTACCTCTTCCTCTTGCACGACCTCTGCCTCTGCCTCTGCCTCTGCCCCTGCCTCTGCCCCTGCCTCTAACTGTGCTTGAAACATCGATGTGCTCTTGGCTGTCATCGGATGAAGGTGGCGGTGATGTCTATGTGAAAATGTTGAGCAAACATGTCAAAACCAATGAAACAGACATTCCATGCTAACGATACAATCCATCTCCCAAGAGCAAATCATTATGAAGACTATGACAGGTCTAGCAGTCAGATTATGAAATTTGTATTTGTAGGGACCTTTGGCTGAAAAATGGGTACAAAAACAAGACAATGAAATATGTAGAAACACATGTACACATACACAGTGAAAAAAAACAAGTAAGCAAAATAAATCTGAACACTAAATGATATGTATGCCGGAGCATTTCAAAGCGTTACATTAGAATCAACTTGCATACTCATTTCTTTCAATTACTCTACTATGCTATTTTCAGCGTCCATATAGTTTGCTCTTTACTTTCATGATTTCATTGCTGTTCATTTTATTTTTAATCGACTTCCCAAGGCTGATTTACTCAGTTTTATTGTTTTATTGTGCATAGGCCTTTATTTCTAGGGTCTCTTATTTATGTAAGTTTATAGTTATGCATGATTGTTTATCTTTCTTTGTGTTATAGTTTATTCACATCTTGTATTGACTGCACTCCTATTTTCTAAGGTATTTTATCTGTAAGTCTGTTTCTATTTAGCCAAAGACCATAGTGCTGCCACAAACATTGTTTGTGTGCGCTGCATATACAGCTGTAGTGGCTCACTGCTGGTTCTGCATTGTAGCTTTTACAGTCCAAACAAACTAGCGTTGTCTTGCAGATTCTCCCTCTTTCCTAACGTATCTTTATTAAAATTCTATCAGAAAATAACGTCATATTCAAATAATAGAAATCGTGTTTACGTTTTCCATGTTGGGCTACGCTACGCCTGAGATCAGAGAAAAACGCTCATGGGATACGCACTATAAACCCACGATAAAATGCTTGGACTCTTTGAGGGTCAACTCAATCCGTGAACGTAAAAATGCAAGTTTGATCATCGTAAATCCAGTTTGTTTAGCGTGAATGTAAATTCTTTTATCCTCTACGGTCATTGGTTCGAAATAAGCAAGATGGATAGGCTATGATTATATAGTCTGAGAAAACAACATCAGCCCGTGGTCAACATGAACTTCCGGCCACAACGCGCCGGTCATCACTCATCAGACAGCCCAGCCATGGAGTAACGTCGCGCCCAACATCTACGGCTGTAAAGTGAGGCTTGCACTGCACTGCAAGCGATTTTTGTTTTTGCAATAAGACAGATCCGTCCTTTCGTCGTAGCCCCCGAATAATACAATGCTGGATATCGCTGATGTGAAAGTATCGGGGAAAGTATTCACGTTCATGTAGACTCGACTGCAACGTAACTACTTTGCCGTAAGCAACAACGCATAAGCTTACACAAACACAGGCGGCAGCGGAAAACTTTGCACATATGTCGTCGAGACATCATAGCCGTTTATCGAAAAATCACAATTCTGCGAGTGTTGTGCGATTCTTACAACTCAATCCTGGATTCAGGCCACAGCTTTGTGATCGGCATATTATTTCAGGCGTCCTACAAAGGTTTCTAAATCGCTAAAAGTTGCTGGATGTGTTTTCTCGATAGAAATGACGGTCAAAGTAAATACCTGATGAGTGAGAAAAGTCTGCATTCGAACATGAACATGTTGAATTTGCCAGACACGTGCACTTGTTTTGAAAAAAATATATACATATGTATTACTTACGTCTTCCGTCGAGTCCATTGTATGAGTTCACGAGAAGTTCACTCGGCCCATTTGTAAGTCACACGCCAAGTTCCCGTTCTCGTTTAAAATATCGCTGCGTGACGTTGCATTCATTGCGTTCTTAGTCACGTGAGGAGCTCCTGGAAATGGCGGCCGATTTCAAAATTCCGCGAAGATACCAAAACTTTATTCAACGAATCCGTCGCCAGTAGGAGACAAATGAATGTAAATGCAGGTAATGTGGCTTAATGGGGGTGATTTAAAATATATTGGAGAAGATTAGGACAATATGCCAGGGAAAAATTAATGCTAAAGTTCCAGCTTTAGGGGCTTTAAAGCCCCAGCCCCAAGAGCTAGAACTACCAGTAATAATACTCTAGTAAACAAAAGACAAGACCCTCCACGTTGTACCGTGTGAATTGTTTATCCCAGTGAACGTTCGTTATGAGTTCAACAAAATTGTAACAAAATTGTACATATTCCCTGTAATACTTTTACTTTAAAAATTACAATCGTAACAGCTACTATTTCCCAGTAATTACATAACTTTCACAAACTGGCGCTCTCTCTCTCTCTCTCTCTCTCCTCTCTCTCTCTCTCTCTCTCCTCTCTCTCTCCTCTCTCTCTCTCGTGTCAATATCGGGCGTGGTCTCTCAGCGTACCGTAATTCTAATTTGTGTGAGATGGAAATAATCATTGCAGTTTAGTCTTGAAATTGGCCAAACGTCATAACTAGAGACTTGCCATGGTCTAGAGCAAGTTATCAGCTTGTATAAAGTCGAAAATTTTTGCTTCCGATGGGACGCACACGTAAAATACTGAACGTGTAACTAAAACTCACCGTTGATAAATTTCTGACTTTCACAATTGAGTCGGTTATACAGTCAACAACGTTACAAATGCAGCAATGGCGAGAATATGAGTCTAATAATATTCCATAATGGTATTTGGCTTGAATATGCCATCGACCCGATGAACACTGTTGCCATTGACAATTATCTTCCTCGGGGAATCGCCATGCGAGAGGATATGGGGATACAGAAGCAGCGTAGAGACTCCAAGTCTTCAAAGCTAACACCGTTTATTTCTTATAATGATGATTATGGCTTGCTATAATCATGGTTAACGCGGGGAAGGGCACGGAGACGCAGGCCATTCTACCTTAGCCTCACAACCATGCCTCGCACATAAACCCTTGCCTCTCGAATCACAGCTGCTTCTTGTCCACCCTCACTATCAATGCCATGCATGCCTTGCATGACGTCCAACCCGTTATCTGCTCGCATCACTGACCATCAGCTATCCATGCATACCCCCCTTGGCCAAAGCCATTTGCCGCCACTTCAGCTCCTGCAACGATAACGTACACATCACAAATCCTTCACGCATCCCGACCATGGGTAAAACAAAGAAAAAGACCGGGCAAGCTGCCCGCCGATCTTCATCGTGACCGAAGCGGACTCCGAAGCACCTTGATCCCTACTTGGTACGGAGACAACAGGCTCAACCCGATGACCAGCGCCCTACCGCTTCGAACCCCGATGCAGTACCAACGCAGGGAGGGACAGACCACATCATCAAACTCATTGAGGCCAGAATCGCCACAGCCGTCGAATCGATCCGACGTGACCTGCAAGTCCAAACGACAGATGCTGCTGGCCTGACGGCACATCACCCATCAGCCACCCTATCACTTCCGCTCACACAGATACTGGACCTCTATTGCCTGCTTCGATCATCGAGACCAGTGTGGAGCGGGCAGCCCGACCGGCCCACTCGCAGACTCACCAACAGCAGGTGTACGCTGTAACACAACAACAACCAGCCATTACAGCGACCCACACAACTGACCTGGTCACCGCTGATGGCGTACATCACTTCGTGGATCAACCCACCGTAGTAGGCGCGCCTCATAACAACATAACAGCCAACATGGCTGCGCCCATGTTGCAGCGGACCCAGCTTCCCAGTTCCACAGAAACAACGCGGCGTCCCCCCTCATTCGGGAACACCGGCTAACGCACCCGCAGCTACGCCGCCAGCTGACCTCCTTCTACCATACATTGAGCAAACGACTCTGAACAATCTGGTGAACATCGGTAAGTTCATCGACCTCAGTGAGCTACACCCCGATGCCCTTGCCCCGAGCGCATCAAGGGCCACAAAAACACAAATAGCCTTTGATCCCGACAACCCGGGTATAGCTACGTTCACCACAAAGTCAAACGAAAGAACATTGACAACTTTGAGATCTGGTCTCAGTGTTACAGTATCTTCTTGATGTATAGATCATTCTACCATCCGCACCTAGCTATCCCCCTGGCTAACTACCACTGTTTCATAGCAGCACAGGCAGCTGCCTATAAACCTGAGGCCTGGCTAACTACGACAAAGCCTTCCGCCTGAATGCGGCACACTACCCTGACCAGGAGAACTGGGGCAAGCCGGATCCAGAGCTGCACTTCTTCCACTTCCAACAACACCCACACCTACTGATCCCCACATCTTCGGATGTGGGCAACGAGGTCACGTCAAGACCGAGTGCAACAGACGTCCAAACAGCACCACGAACCCTTACTACTGGGAAAATACCAATGCCAAGAAACAGCCTGACTCCACTCAACAACAACAGCAACAGGTATGTCGTTCCTTCAACCGTGGGACTTGCAAGACCCCCTGTCCCTATGGGAGAATACACAAATGCACAGTGTGCGCCTCACCGGACCACAATGCTCAACAACACCACCTGGTCACAGGTCAGCAGCCACCCCAGCCCTTTCGAGGGAATGATCGCCAGTCCGGCGATACTCGAAACGTTACAGCCAACAACACCAATCAACCTCGCTAAACTAGCCACAGCCCTTAAAGGCCACCCGAACTCTGCCCCCTACTCCATGACCTCAATTACGGCGCCAACGTTGGCTTCACCGGGACCAATGGCCGACGCTACACCTGCAACACAAACTCGGCCATGAGAGACCCTGAGGTTGTTACCAAAGCCATACAAAAGGAAATTCAATCAGGCCACACAATTGGCCCATTCCGCACACCACCACTACCGAACTTCATCATAAACTCCCTCGGGTTGCGCCCCAAAAAGTCTGGGGGACATTGAATCATCATGGACCTATCACGGCCGAGATATGACTCTGTCAACCACAACATAAACAAGGATGACTACACCCTCACCTACTCCGTGTCGACGACGCAGTCACCATGGTGCATAGACATGGCAAGGATACTTTGCTTACCAAGGTGGACATTAAAAATGCATTCCGCCTACTGTGCCCCCCTCGAAAGGCAGACTGGCACCTCCTCGGTTTCAAATGGCAGGGACTCTACATCTCAAGAAGGAAATAAAACGAAAGATTGAAATCATGATTGTAGTCCTATCAACCATAGCTTTTCACACTTACCAAAGTCGCGAATATCACCTGTACTAGCAGTCTAACTGTTATCCTGATTACAACTCAATGAACCAAAACATCGGTGTAAATAAATTTCGTTTGAAACAGATTGGTAATCTATTTGCACTGAAACCCTACAGCGCTTGTACGTTCACACGATAGACCCTCGTTCTTCAGTGTCTGTTGTGGTTTTACATGATACCACTCTAGGTCATGTGACCTATTGTTCTTGCAGGAGCATTTTATTTGGTAAACTCATACCGTGCCTATTGTCTTTATGCAGATTCTATTATGGGCCACACTTCTTTTTCATTTGTTGATGAGATATCACCTCACTTCTATCAATAGAGATAATTAACATATCAAAAAGGGTGGTAATTACTTATCACACGGCAAGACCATTTCAGCCAATCAGAGGCCTGGCTCGCCGCTGATTATAACCCATAACCAACTCTTCAAAAGTGAGTTATTGCATATACCCGCGAGAAAAACGAGGGTCTATGGTTATAGCAATAATTTACGCACGATCCTTGCTCGTGATTGGTTGACATGATGCTGCCACCTAAAAAGATGGCATGCAACATACTTTAATGTATTCATTGTTGTACCAATTCAAAGGTAATTCAAGCAGCACATCTTCTACTTGCAATATAAAATACACCTTCGAAATCAAAGTAATTGTCATTTTCTTCCCCTTGTCACTCTAAACAGAACGAATCAATTCCGTCGGGAGAAACGACGTGCAAAACCTTTTCACGAGTTGAGAGCTTGTCTCTTTTTCGAGGAAGAGGACCAGTTTCCTTTTCTTTGCTTTCCAACAGCAGTTTTTGTTGTTTTAGTAGGCGGCTGAAGGGCATTTGAAATATTTGCAACATGTCTTCCGATGGCCGTTTGTAGCTTGTGACAGCCGTCGATCAGTGGCCGCTTTTGCTGGTGGTCGATTGTTCATCCAATCCCCGATCGTATAATGATAATCTAGTACAACATGTAACTTTACCGCGTGATTTGTGCTGTTCCTGTTTTCAGCCTCGGTAGACGATTCACGTCATGAATAAATGAGCTCGAAATTGTGAGAGAACGAAATTTCCGTGACATTCTCCTTAAATATTACAATTTTAAGAAAGCAACATTGCGTGTCACAGATGAAATAAGATACGATAGTCAGAAACAAAATGACAAAGAAACACTAAAAACACAAAAAATTAAGCTGAAAGAAAAACATGCGAAAACCGCTCAAAAGTCTGAATACACAAATTAAAAGTTTGTGGGAAAAGCTTTTATTTATACATTTTTTTCTTGCTATTCTTTGTGAGCTTTTTAGTCTTAATTAAGGCTTTCTATCAATGTGGAAAATGCACAATCTTGTGACCTATTGACTCCCTAATCAGCAAACATGCTCTCAGGTTTAGGGTGGTAACAACCACTTAGGTGTTCAGCAAAGAAATTGCCGGGCTATACACAGGTCATGTAATGAAGGCTGTCAAACCGTAGACACTTAAAAAGAGGTCAATGTTCAAAATTATGAGAGATAATGTATGTTCAGTAAAGTGAAAGAAATATACACCAGTTGGAAATGCAAACAAAACAACAGAGCAACTGTTCGACAGGTCACGCGCCAAAGTGACTTGCGGAGCGATGCGGTTTTAAACTACCACTGTTTACATCATGCCAATTTACCTTGATTTGTTTTCGCTGTCTCAGGGCGCACCTGGATAAGTTCAATAGACCACTTGGATATAAATATATAATGGCAGACATTCTGATTTGTTTACCTTGTCGATCAAAATATCACCGGACCATTTTATTGGTGTCTTTGTACAGTCATGCGTAGATAAATTACCTAGGTCTGAGTCATACCTTCAAATGATTTATTCTACAAATTACAAAGTCTGCATTGTTAAAGTCTGACACATTTCAAAAGTGGCATTGACTGAATACATTAATGATGTGAGACTGCGCCGCAACACTGAAAACCGTTTTTTTGCCGATCCAAAACATGTTTCTCCTCCTATAATGATATGCAAAATTAACAATATCGCAAATTCAGAAAAAAACATCATATGGGAAAATCTTCATCTTTAACTTGCTGAAATCCTTTCCAATGTTTGCTCATAACAGGCCGTGTTTGTTTGCTTTCTTTTACCTTTACAAAAAAATAATCAATATCGCGGTGGAAAGAATTGACATTACAGGGATTTAGGATATGCTATATGATGCTTTGTAATGAACAGTACTATTTATATCCAATGGCCTTCATGGCTCCTTCCTTGAAAACCCAAGAATAGATTGTAAACTTGAAGTCAACACATTGTCCAGGACTTTCTGACCTAAGTCAATGAACAGTTCATGAATTTTCTTCCGCCAACCTACTTCGGTTTTAAGGTATTCATACTCGTCGTACTCGTTGTAGTGAATCACCATCTTGTAGGTTTGGTCGCCTGCGAACCACTCTATTTCTTGTCCGTCCGTCAGAATGATTTTCAGATTGGCATTATTCCATACATAGTTGAAATCTAGCTCCGATACCGCTCCAACAGCACCTTGGAAGAGCCTCCTGTTTCGGTCTGATATGCAAGAAAATTTTTGCTGGACTTTTGTTATATCCCAATCCGTTATACGATACCCACAGTCAATCTCCATTGCCATTTTATAAAACGTCACAAAGATCTTCAAAGAAACGCAAGTCATCAATCAATAAATAGGTGAAGGAGGCGGGACAATGTCAGGCAATAGATTTGTTGTTAGTTACACACAGAAATAGTCGAAAAATTTAAACAGAGATCTTAATCGAAATTTCGTGAAATCCAGCATTTGTCGGTAATTTTAATAAATGAGTATATCATAAAGACATAATCATTTCCAAATTGGAAGGGATTGTTGATTTTATTATGTATCAACATTCTCACCATTTACTTTTTGTAAAATTAAGGTTCGTTTGCGGCACCATATTAATGTCAACTCATCTTTCACATTGTCGAGCTGCCTGTTTTCAATTCTGCTTGATTTCTTAAGCACACTCGAATAAGCACAACAGAGGCCTATTGACTGAATGATTAAGTGAATACCGTTGAACCGAAAGTTAAAAACAATATTGTGGGGCTGCCTTACATCGCCATGGAAATGGCTTCGTTTGCTTATATTTCGCTCTTGCCATCATGAATTTCAAATATAAGTACGAAAAATACTGTACAATACGTTATGCGAGAAAGGTAAAACATGAAATTTTGACCACGTACAATTCACTTTGGACAAATTGCGATGTATGCAATTGAAATTAAAGTTTGGCCAAGATAACTACAAACGTTACCGAAGCTAAACTCTTTTTCGGTTCCACGACACATTTTATTTTCATTCCTGTTCCGGTTGTACATCTCAAGAAGGAAATAAAACGAAAGATTGAAATCAATGATTGTAGTCCTTTCAACCATAGCTTTTCACATTTACCAAAGTCGCGAATATCACCTCTACTAGCAGTCTAGCTGTTATCCTGATTACAACTCAATGAACCAAAACATCGGTGTAAATAAATTTCGTTTGAAACAGATTGGTAATCTATTTGCACTGAAACCCTACAGCGCTTGTACGTTTACACGATAGACCCTAGTTCTTCAGTGTCTGTTGTGGTTTTACATGATACCACTCTAGGTCATGTGACCTATTGTTCTTGCAGGAGCATTTTATTTGGTAAACTCACACCGTGCCTATTGTCTTTATGCAGATTCTATTATGGGCCACACTTCTTTTTCATTTGTTGATGAGATATCACCTCACTTCTATAAATAGAGATAATTAACATATCAAAAAGGGTGGTAATTACTTATCACACGGCAAGACCATTTCAGCCAATCAGAGGCCTGGCTCGCCGCTGATTATAACCCATAACCAACTCTTCAAAAGTGAGTTATTGCATATACCCTCGAGAAAAACGAGGGTCTATGGTTATAGCAATAATTTACGCACGATCCTTGCTCGTTATTGGTTGACATGATGCTGCCACCTAAAAAGATGGCATGCAACAGACTTTAATGTATTCATTGTTGTACCAATTCAAAGGTAATTCAAGCAGCACATCTTCTACTTGCAATATAAAATACACCTTCGAAATCACAAGTAATTGTCTTTTCTTCCCGTTGTCACTCTAAACAGAACGAATCAATTCCGTCGGGAGAAACGACGTGCAAAACCTTTTCACGAGTTGAGAGCTTGTCTCTTTTTCGAGGAAGAGGACCAGTTTCCTTTTCTTTGCTTTCCAACAGCAGTTTTTGTTGTTTTAGTAGGCGGCTGAAGGGCATTTGAAATATTTGCAACATGTCTTCCGATGGCCGTTTGTAGCTTGTGACAGCCGTCGATCAGTGGCCGCTTTTGCTGGTGGTCGATTGTTCATCCAATCCCCGATCGTATAGTCTAGTACAACCTGTAACTTTACCGCTGTGATTTGTGCTGTTCCTGTTTTCAGCCTCGGTAGATGATTCCGGCATCCTTATACAGGTCCTTTAGGTGCGCCCGAATTGTAATAACGCCGACAGTTTGGTGCGAAACACTACACTCCCAGGATCTCGATTTGGCATTGGTCTCCGAAAAAACTACCCGAAAAACCAATGAGGGTCAGATATTGTTCATATACTGGCACAGCACACCGCTCGTTAGTTGGATCAGAATATTGTCTGATTACCTTAGGTAGGATTTGCAATCGATGTTGTCAGTACAAGTCTTAGACAGCCGTATTTCATAGTGCTCAAACTTTCGCCCATTTCATAAACTCCAATGTGAAACTGGTTCGTTTCGAGGTTTGAGTGCTCTATTGATCGACCACGAAGGTGTGGCATAGGCTTTTTCTTATTATCGGATAATATCGTCAAAGATGTCTAAGTTAGAGAGTTCCAGGATCATGAGACCAAAGTGATCTAACATGGATAATATTATCGACATTATCCGACAAAACAGCGTTTTTAAAATTTTCACCCATCCGCTTCTGATATCAGACTGTAACTTAGAAGTTAAACAATGTTATCGATTTTATCCGATATTATCGAATAAAACTGCATATCGAGCAACCGCCACTTCCCAACTCGTCTTATATATGACTCTTAGATGTTAGTGTCTAATATTAGAAAGGAACTCAAAACAGTAAAAATTCATTCTGACAGGGAGTGATTGAAAACGTCGCTTGAAAATAATAACGAAGCGGTAAAATGCACCGGGATTCCCCAACGGCGTGTTTATTGCAATCCGAAAGACAACGTCGGGAGCAGACATAAGAGGGCAGACAGTATAATCAGCTAACGTGAATGTAGAGGTAGAAATAGTTTCTTACCAAAGTTTCTGCCATAACACGTTTTACGCTGAACTTTTTACACTGAACTTCGCAAGAGAAATTAATCAAAAATAAGGTAGTGCTTTGTGATCATAAGAATTTATTTATTGTCATTTACGTTAAAATATTACTTCTTCCCTTCATTTATATGTCTTTAATAATAATTCACGAACGTGAATCATAATGATTTAGATTACATGGATACAAGTAACGTCATGAATAAATGAGCTCGAAATTGTGAGAGAACGAAATTTCCGTGACATTCTCCTTAAATATTACAATTTTAAGAAAGCAACATTGCGTGTCACAGATGAATAAGATACGATAGTCAGAAACAAATGACAAAGAAACACTAAAAACACAAAAATTAAGCTGAAAGAAAAACATGCGAAAACCGCTCAAAAGTCTGAATACACAAATTAAAAGTTTGTGGGAAAAGCTTTTATTTATACATTTTTTTCTTGCTATTCTTTGTGAGCTTTTTAGTCTTAATTAAGGCTTTCTATCAATGTGGAAAATGCACAATCTTGTGACCTATTGACTCCCTAATCAGCAAACATGCTCTTCAGGTTTAGGGTGGTAACAACCACATAGGTGTTCAGCAAAGAAATTGCCGGGCTATACACAGGTCATGTAATGAAGGCTGTCAAACCGTAGACACTTAAAAAGAGGTCAATGTTCAAACTTATGAGAGATAATGTATGTTCAGTAAAGTGAAAAAATATACACCAGTTGGAAATGCAAACAAAACAACAGAGCAACTGTTCGACAGGTCACGCGCCAAAGTGACTTGCGGAGCGATGCGGTTTTAAACTACCACTGTTTACATCATGCCAATTTACCTTGATTTGTTTTCGCTGTCTCAGGGCGCACCTGGATAAGTTCAATAGACCACTTGGATATAAATATATAATGGCAGACATTCTGATTTGTTTACCTTGTCGATCAAAATATCACCGGACCATTTTATTGGTGTCTTTGTACAGTCATGCGTAGATAAATTACCTAGGTCTGAGTCATACCTTCAAATGATTTATTCTACAAATTACAAAGTCTGCATTGTTAAAGTCTGACACATTTCAAAAGTGGCATTGACTGAATACATTAATGATGTGAGACTGCGCCGCAACACTGAAAACCTTTTTTGCCGATCCAAAACATGTTTCTCCTCCTATAATGATATGCAAAATTAACAATATCGCAAATTCAGAAAAAAACATCATATGGGAAAATCTTCATCTTTAACTTGCTGAAATCCTTTCCAATGTTTGCTCATAACAGGCCGTGTTTGTTTGCTTTCTTTTACCTTTACAAAAAAATAATCAATATCGCGGTGGAAAGAATTGACATTACAGGGATTTAGGATATGCTATATGATGCTTTGTAATGAACAGTACTATTTATATCCAATGGCCTCATGGCTCCTTCCGTGAAAAACCCAAGAATAGATTGTAAACTTGAAGTCAACACATTGTCCAGGACTTTCTGACCTAAGTCAAGGAACAGTTCATGAATTTTCTTCCGCCAACCTTACTCGGTTTTAAGGTATTCATACTCGTCGTACTCATTGTAGTGAATCACCATCTTGTAGGTTTGGTCGCCTGCGAACCACTCTATTTCTTGTCCGTCCGTCAGAATGATTTTCAGATTGGCATTATTCCATACATAGTTGAAATCTAGCTCCGATACCGCTCCAACAGCACCTTGGAAGAGCCCCCTGTTTCGGTCTGATATGCAAGTAAATTTTTGCTGGACATATGTTATATCCCAATCAGTTATACGATACCGACAGTCAATCTCCATTGCCATTTTATAAAACGTCACAAAGATCTGCAAGGAGACGCAAGTCATCAATCAATAAATAGGTGAAGGAGGCGAGACAATGTCAGGCAATAGATTTGTTGTTAGTTACACACAGAAATAGTCGAAAAATTTAAACAGAGATCTTAAACGAAATTTCGAGAAATCCAGCATTCGTGGGTAATTTTATTAAATGAGTATATCCTAAAGACATAATCATTTCCAAATTGGAAGGGATTGTTGATTTTATTATGTATCAACATTCTCACCATTTACTTTTATGTAAAATTAAGGTTCGTTTGCGGCACCATATTAATGTCAAATCATCTTTCACATTGTCGGGCTGCCTGTTTTGAATTCTGCTTGGATTCTTAAGCACACTCGAATAAGCACAACAGAGTCCTATTGACTGAATGATTAAGTGAATACTGTTGAACCGAAAGTGAAAAACAGCTTCCTAAATACATGTATATTGGGGGGCTGCCTTACATCGCCATCGGTGTAATGGATTTTCATGCATTGAATAAAATACATGGACATATACAGAATAAAAATAAATAAAAAAAAACTCAATAAAAAAAAACCAGTAATTAAAAGTTAAAAAAACTACACATCAAAAGATAAGCATAAAAAGTTAGTGAGCACCGTGTATTCAATTAAAACAAGCAGGAAGTTGACATGCAATTCGGCCAAGAAATGGCTCTGAAAAGAAAAGACAGGCACAGAAAAGTCAACAAAACATCGGTGTAAATAAATTTCGTTTGAAGCAGATTGGTAATCTATTTGCACTGAAACCCTACAGCGCTCGTACGTTTACACAATAGACCCTCGTTCTCCAGTGTCTGTTGTGGTTTAACATGACACTACTCTAGCTCATGTGACCTATTGTTCTTGCAGGAGCATTTTATTTGGTAAACTCATACCGTGCCTATTGTCTTTATGCAGATTCTATTATGGGCCACACTTCTTTTTCATTTGTTGATGAGATATCACCTCACTTCTATCAATAGCGATAATTAACATATCAAAAAGGGTGGTGATAACTTATCACACGGCAAGACCATTTCAGCCATTCAGAGGCCTGGCTCGCCGTGGATTATAACCCATAACCAACTCTTCAGAAGTGAGCTATTGCATATACCCTCGAGAAAAACTAGGGCCTATGGTTATAGCAATAATCTACGCACGATCCTTGCTCGTGATTAGTTGACATGATGCTGCCACCTGAAAAGATGGCATGCAACAGACTTTAATGTATTCATTGTTGTACCAATTCAAATGTAATTCAAACAGCACATCTTTACTTACAATATAAAACACACCTTCGAAATCAAAAGTAATTGTCATTTTCTTCCCCTTGTCACTCTAAACAGACCGAATCAATTCCGTCGGGAGAAACGACGTGCAAAACCTTTTCACGAGTTGAGAGCTTGTCTCTTTTTCGAGGAAGAGGACCAGTTTCCTTTTTTTGCTTTCCAACAGCAGTTTTTGTTGTTTTAGTAGGCGGCTGAAGGGCATTTGAAATATTTGCAACATGTCTTTCCGATGGCCGTTTGTAGCTTGTGACAGCCGTCGATCAGTGGCCGCTTTTGCTGGTGGTCGATTGTTCATCCAATCCCCGATCGTATAATGATAATCTAGTACAACATGTAACTTTACCGCTGTGATTTGTGCTGTTCCTGTTTTCAGCCTCGGTAGACGATTCCGGCATCCTTATACAGGTCCTTTAGGTGCTCCCGGAGTGTAATAACGCCGACAGTTTGGTGCGAAACACTACACTCCCAGGATCTCGATTTGGCATTGGTCTCCGAAAAAACGACCCGAAAAACCAATGAGGGTCAGATACTGTTCATATATTGGCACAGTACACCGCTCGTTAGTTGGATCAGAATATTGTCTGATAACCTTAGGTAGGATTTGCAATCGATGTTGTAAGTACAAGTGTTAGACAGCCGTATTTCATAGTGCTCAAACTTTCGCCCATTTTCATAAACTCCAATGTGAAACTGGTTCGTTTCGAGGTTTTAGTGTTCTATGATCCACGAAAGTGTGGCATAGGCTTTTTCTTATTATCGGATAATATCGCCAAAGATGTCTAAGTTAGAGAGTTCCAAGGTCATGAGACCAAAGTGATCTAACATGGATAATATTATCGACATTATCCGACAAAACAGCGTTTTTAAAATTTTCACCCATCCGCTTCTGATATCAGACTGTAACTTAGAAGTTAAACAATGTTATCGATTTTATCCGATATTATCGAATAAAACTGCATATCGAGCAACCGCCACTTCCCAACTCGTCTTATATATGACTCTTAGATGTTAGTGTCTAATATTAGAAAGGAACTCAAAACAGTAAAAATTCATTCTGACAGGGAGTGATTGAAAACGTCGCTTGAAAATAATAACGAAGCGGTAAAATGCACCGGGATTCCCCAACGGCGTGTTTCGGCGTGTTTATTGCAATCCGAAAGACAACGTCGGGAGCAGACATAAGAGGGCAGACAGTATAATCAGCTAACATGAATGTAGAGGTAGAAATAGTTTCTTACCAAAGTTTCTGCCATAACACGTTTTACGCTGAACTTTTTACACTGAACTTCGCAAGAGAAATTAATCAAAAATAAGGTAGTGCTTTGTGACCATAAGAATTTATTTATTGTCATTTACGTTAAAATATTACTTCTTCCCTTCATTTATATGTCTTTAATAATAATTCACGAACGTGAATCATATGATTTAGATTACATGCATACAAGTAACGTCATGAATAAATGAGCTCGAAATTGTGAGAGAACGAAATTTCCGTGACATTCTCCTTAAATTCTACAATTTTAAGAAAGCAACATTGCGTGTCACAGATGAAATAAGATACGATAGTCAGAAACAAATGACAAAGAAACACTAAAAACACAAAAATTAAGCTGAAAGAAAAACATGCGAAAACCGCTCAAAAGTCTGAATACACAAATTTAAAGTTTGTGGGAAAAGCATTTTATATACATTTCTTTCTTGCTGTTTTTGTGAGCTTTTTAGTCGTAATTAAGGCTGTCAATCAATGTGGAAAATGCACAATCTTGTGACCTATTGACTCCCTAATCAGCAAACATGCTCTTCAGGTTTAGGGTGGTAACAACCACACAGGTGTTCAGCAAAGAAATTGCCGGGCTATGATACATGTCATGTAATGAAGGCTGTCAAACGGTAGACACTTAAAAATAGCTCTATGTTCAAACTTATGAGAGACAATGTATGTTCAGTAAAGTGAAAGAAATATACACCATTTGGAAATGCAAAAAAAAAACAAAAACAGAGCAACTGGTTGACAAGTCACGCGCCAAAGTGACTTGCGGAGCGATGCGGTTTTAAACTACCACTGTTTACATCATGCCAATTTACCTTGATTTGTTTTCGCTGTCTCAGGGCGCACCTGGATAAGTACAATAGACCCACTTGGATATAAATATATAATGGCAGACATTCTGATTTGTTTACCTTGTCGATTAAAATATCACCGGACAACTTTATCGGTGTCTCTGTACCGTCGTGCATAGATAAATAACCTGGGTCTGAGTCATACCTTCAAATGATTTATTCAACAAATTACAAAGTCTGCATTGTTAAAGTCTGACACATTTCAAAAGTGGCATTGGCTGAATACATTATTATGTGAGACTGAGCCGCAACACTGAAAACCGTTTTTTGCCGATCAAAAACATGTTTCTCCTCCTATATTGATATGCAAAATTAACAATATCGCAAATTCAGAAAAAACATCATATGGGAAAATCTTCATCTCTGAATTGCTGAAATCCTTTCCAATGTTTGCTCATTAAAGGCCACGTTTGTTTGCTTTCTTTTACCTTTACAAAAAATAATCAATATCGCGGTCGAAAGGATTGACATTACAGGGATTTAGGATATGCTATCTTATGCTTTGTAATGAAAAGTACTATTTATATCCAATGGCCTTCATGGCTTCTTCCTTGAAAAACCCAAGAATAGATTGTAAACTTGAAGTCAACACATTGTCCAGGACTTTCTGACCTAAGTCAATGAACAGTTCATGAATTTTCTTCCGCCAACCTACTTCGGTTTAAGGTATTCATACTCGTCGTACTCGTTGTAGTGAATCACCATCTTGTAGGTTTGGTCGCCTGAGAACCACTCTATTTCTTGTCCGTCCGTCAGAATGATTTTCAGATTGGCATTATTCCATACATAGTTGAAATCTAGCTCCGATACCGCTCCAACAGCACCTTGGAAGAGCCTCCTGTTTCGGTCGGATATGCAAGTAAATTTTTGCTGGACTTTTGTTATATCCCAATCAGTTATACGATACCCACAGTCAATCTCCATTGCCATTTTATAAAACGTCACAAAGATCTGCAAAGAGACGCAAGTCATCAATCAATAAATAGGTGAAGGAGGCGGGACAATGTCAGGCAATAGATTTGTTGTTAGTTACACACAGAAATAGTCGAAAAATTTAAACAGAGATCTTAATCGAAATTTCGTGAAATCCAGCATTCGTCGGTAATTTTATTCAATGAGTATATCATAAAGACATAATCATTTCCAAATTGGAAGGGATTGTTGATTTTATTATCTATCAACATTCTCACCATTTACTTTTTGTAAAATTAAGGTTCGTTTGCGGCACCATATTAATGTCAACTCTTCTTTCACATTGTCGGGCTGCCTGTTTTGAATTCTGCTTGGATTCTTAAGCGCACTCGAATAAGCACAACAGAGTCTATTGACTGAATGATTAAGTGTATACCGTTGAACCGAAAGTGAAAGACAGCTTCCTAAATAAATGTATATTGTGGGGGCTGCCTTACATCGCCATGGAAATGGCTTCGTTGGCTTATATTTCGCTCTTGCCATCATAAATTTCAAATATAAGTACGAAAAATACTGTACAATACGTTATTCGAGAACGGTAATACATGAAATTTTGACCACATACAATTCACTTTGGACAAATTGCGATGTATGCAATTGAAATTAAAGTTTGGCCAAGATAACTAACAAACGCTACCGAAGCTAAACTCTTTTTCGGTTCCACGACATATTTTTTTTTCATTCCTGTTCCGGTTGTACATCTCCAGAAGGAAATAAAACGAAAGATTGAAATCAATGATTGTAGTCCTTTCAACCATAGCGTTTCATACTTACCAAAGTCACGAATATCACATGTACTAGCAGTCTAGCTGTTCTCCTTATTACAACTCAATGAACCAAAATATCGGTGTAAATAAATTTCGTTTGAAACAGATTGGTAATCTATTTGCACTGCAACACTACAGCGCTTGTACGTTTACACGATAGACCCTCCTTCTCAAGTGTCTGTTGTGGTTTAACATGATACCACTCTAGCTCATGTGACCTATTGTTCTTGCAGGAGCATTTTATTTGGTAAACTCACACACCGTTCCTATTGTCTCTATGCAGATTCTATTATGGGCCACACTTGTTTTTCATTTGTTGATGAGATATCACCTCACTTCTATCAATAGCCATAATTAACATATCAAAAAGGGTGGTGATAACTTATCACACGGCAAGACCATTTCAGCCATTCAGAGGCCTGGCTCGCCGTGGATTATAACCCATAACCAACTCTTCAGAAGTGAGTTATTGCATATACCCTCGAGAAAAACGAGGGTCTATGGTTATAGCAATAATCCACGCACGATCCTTGCTCGTGATTGGCTGACATGATGCTGCCACCTGAAAAGATGGCATGCAACAGACTTTAATGTATTCATTGTTGTACCAATTCAAATGTAATTCAAACAGCACATCTTCTACTTACAATATAAAAACACGTTTGAAATCAAAAGTAATTGTCATTTTCTTCCCGGGTCGCTCTAAACAGACCGAATCAATTCCGTCGGGAGAAACGACGTGCCACGAATTGAGAGCTTGTCTCTTTTTCGAGGAAGAGGACCAGCTTCCTTTTCTTCGCTTTCCGACAGCAGTGTTTGTTGTTTTAATAGGCGGCTGAAGGGCATTGGAAATATTTGCAACATGTCTTCCGATGGCCGTTTGTAGCTTGTGACAGCCGTCGATCTGTGGCCGCTTTTGCTGGTGGTCGATTGTTCATCTAATCCCCGATCGTATAGTCTAGTACAACATGTAAAATAATCGCAATGTTGCATGCAACAGACTCTAATGTATTCATTGTTGTACCAATTCAAATGTAATTCAAACAGCACATTTCTACTTACAATATAAAACACACCTTCGAAATCAATGTACAATGTGCTGTTCCTGTTTTCAGCCTCGGTAGACGATTCCGGCATCCTTATACAGGTCCTTTAGGTAATCCCGGAGTGTAATAACGCCGACAGTTTGGTGCGAAACACTACACTCCCAGGATCTCCATTTGGCATTGGTGTCCAAAAAAACGACCCGAAATACCAATGAGGGTCAGATGTTGTTCATATATTTGCACAGCACACCGCTCGTTAGTTGGATCAGAATATTGTCTGATTACCTTAGGTAGGATTTGCAATCGATGCTGACGGTACAAGTCTTAGACAGCCGTATTTTATAGTGCTCAAACTTTCGCCCATTTTCATAAACTCCAATGTGAAACTGGTTCGTTTTGAGGTTTGAGTGCTCTATGATCCACGAAGGTGTGACATAGGCTTTTTCTTATTATCGGATAATATCGTCTAAGATGTCTAAGTTAGAGAGTTCCAGGATCATGAGACCAAAGTGATCTAACATGGATAATATTGTCGACATTATCCGACAAAACAGCGTTTTTAAAATTGTCACCCATCCGCTTCTGATATCAGACTGTAACTTAGAAGTTAAACAATGTTATCGATTTTATCCGATAATATCCGATAAAACTGCATGTCGGGCAACCGGCACTTCCTCACTCGTCTAATATTTGAATCCGACTTAGATGTTAGACGATGTTATCAATTTTATCCGATATTGTCGAATAAAACTGCATATTGAGCAACCGACACTTTCCCAACTCGTCTTATGACTCTTAGATGTTAGTGTCTAATATTAGAAAGGAACTCAAAACAGCAAAAATTCATTAGGACAGGGAGTGATTGAAAACGTCGCTTGAAAATAATAACGAAGCGGTAAAATGCACCGGGATTCCCCGACGGCGTGTTTATTGCAATCCGAAAGACAACGTCTGAGGCAGACATGAGATGGCAGACAGTATAATCAGCTAAAATGAATGTAGAGGTAGAAATAGTTTCTTACCAAAGTTTCTGCCATAACACGTTTTACGCTGAACTTTTTACACTGAACTTGGCAAGAGAAATTAATCAAAAATAACGTAGTGCTTCGTGATCATAAGAAATTATTTATTGTCATTTACGTTAAAATATTACTTCTTCCCTTCATTTACATGTCTTTAATAATAATTCACGAACGTGAATCATAATGATTTAGATTACATGCATACAAGTATCGTCATGAATAAATGAGCTCGAAATTGTGAGAGCTCGAAATTTGTGACATTCTCCTTAAATTCTACAATTTTAAGAAAGCAACATTGCGTGTCACAGATGAAATAAGATACGATAGTCAGAAACAAAATGACAAAGAAACACTAAAAACACAAAAATTAAGCTGAAAGAAAAACATGCGAAAACCGCTCAAAAGTCCGAATACACAAATTTAAAGTTTGTGGGAAAAGCATTTTATATACATTTCTTTCTTGCTGTTTTTTGTGAGCTTTTTAGTCGTAATTAAGGCTTTCAATCAATGTGGAAAATGCACAATCTTGTGATCTATTGACTCCCTAATCATCAAACATGCTCTTCAGGTTTAGGGTGGTAACAACCACACAGGTATTCAGCAAAGAAATTGCCGGGCTATATACATGTCATGTAATGAAGGCTGTCAAATGGTAGACACTTAAAAATAGCTCTATGTTCAAACTTATGAGAGACAATGTATGTTCAGTAAAGTGAAAGAAATATACACCATTTGGAAATGCAAAAAAAAACCAAGAGTAACTGGTCGACAAGTCACGCGCCAAAGTGACTTGCTGAGCGATGCGGTTTTAAACTACCACTGTTTACATCATGCCAATTTACCTTGATTTGTTTTCGCTGTCTCAGGGCGCACCTGGATAAGTACAATAGACCACTTGGATATAAATATATAATGGCAGACATTCTGATTTGTTTACCTTGTCGATTAAAATATCACCGGACCACTTTATCGGTGTCTTGGTACCGTCTTGCATAGATAAATAACCTGGGTCTGAGTCATACCTTCAAATGATTTATTCAACAAATTACAAAGTCTGCATTGTTAAAGTCTGACACATTTCAAAAGTGGCATTGACTGAATACATTGATGATGTGAGACTGAGCCGCAACACTGAAAACCGTTTTTGCCGATCAAAAACATGTTTCTCCTCCTATATTGATATGCAAAATTAACAATATCGCAAATTCAGAAAAAACATCATAAGGGAAAATCTTCATCTCTGAATTGCTGAAATCCTTTCCAATGTTTGCTCATTAAAGGCCACGTTTGTTTGCTTTCTTTTACCTTTACAAAAAATAATCAATATCGCGGTCGAAAGGATTGACATTACAGGGATTTAGGATATGCTATCTTATGCTTTGTAATGAAAAGTACTATTTATATCCAATGGCCTTCATGGCTTCTTCCTTGAAAAACCCAAGAATAGATTGTAAACTTGAAGTCAACACATTGTCCAGGACTTTCTGACCTAAGTCAATGAACAGTTCATGAATTTTCTTCCGCCAACCTACTTCGGTTTTAAGGTATTCATACTCGTCGTACTCGTTGTAGTGAATCACCATCTTGTAGGTTTGGTCGCCCTGAGAACCACTCTATTTCTTGTCCGTCCGTCAGAATGATTTTCAGATTGGCATTATTCCATACATAGTTGAAATCTAGCTCCGATACCGCTCCAACAGCACCTTGGAAGAGCCTCCTGTTTCGGTCGGATATGCAAGTAAATTTTTGCTGGACTTTTGTTATATCCCAATCAGTTATACGGTACCCACAGTCAATCTCCATTGCCATTTTATAAAACGTCACAAAGATCTGCAAAGAGACGCAAGTCATCAATCAATAAATAGGTGAAGGAGGCGGGACAATGTCAGGCAATAGATTTGTTGTTAGTTACACACAGAAATAGTCGAAAAATTTAAACAGAGATCTTAATCGAAATTTCGTGAAATCCAGCATTCGTCGGTAATTTTATTCAATGAGTATATCATAAAGACATAATCATTTCCAAATTGGAAGGGATTGTTGATTTTATTATCTATCAACATTCTCACCATTTACTTTTTTGTAAAATTAAGGTTCGTTTGCGGCACATATTAATGTCAACTCTTCTTTCACATTGTCGGGCTGCCTGTTTTGAATTCTGCTTGGATTCTTAAGCGCACTCGAATAAGCACAACAGAGTCTATTGACTGAATGATTAAGTGTATACCGTTGAACCGAAAGTGAAAGACAGCTTCCTAAATAAATGTATATTGTGGGGGCTGCCTTACATCGCCATGGAAATGGCTTCGTTGGCTTATATTTCGCTCTTGCCATCATAAATTTCAAATATAAGTACGAAAAATACTGTACAATACGTTATTCGAGAACGGTAATACATGAAATTTTGACCACATACAATTCACTTTGGACAAATTGCGATGTATGCAATTGAAATTAAAGTTTGGCCAAGATAACTAACAAACGCTACCGAAGCTAAACTCTTTTTCGGTTCCACGACATATTTTTTTTTCATTCCTGTTCCGGTTGTACATCTCCAGAAGGAAATAAAACGAAAGATTGAAATCAATGATTGTAGTCCTTTCAACCATAGCGTTTCATACTTACCAAAGTCACGAATATCACATGTACTAGCAGTCTAGCTGTTCTCCTTATTACAACTCAATGAACCAAAATATCGGTGTAAATAAATTTCGTTTGAAACAGATTGGTAATCTATTTGCACTGCAACACTACAGCGCTTGTACGTTTACACGATAGACCCTCCTTCTCAAGTGTCTGTTGTGGTTTAACATGATACCACTCTAGCTCATGTGACCTATTGTTCTTGCAGGAGCATTTTATTTGGTAAACTCACACCGTTCCTATTGTCTCTATGCAGATTCTATTATGGGCCACACTTGTTTTTCATTTGTTGATGAGATATCACCTCACTTCTATCAATAGCCATAATTAACATATCAAAAAGGGTGGTGATAACTTATCACACGGCAAGACCATTTCAGCCATTCAGAGGCCTGGCTCGCCGTGGATTATAACCCATAACCAACTCTTCAGAAGTGAGTTATTGCATATACCCTCGAGAAAAACGAGGGTCTATGGTTATAGCAATAATCCACGCACGATCCTTGCTCGTGATTGGCTGACATGATGCTGCCACCTGAAAAGATGGCATGCAACAGACTTTAATGTATTCATTGTTGTACCAATTCAAATGTAATTCAAACAGCACATCTTCTACTTACAATATAAAAACACGTTTGAAATCAAAAGTAATTGTCATTTTCTTCCCGGGTCGCTCTAAACAGACCGAATCAATTCCGTCGGGAGAAACGACGTGCCACGAATTGAGAGCTTGTCTCTTTTTCGAGGAAGAGGACCAGCTTCCTTTTCTTCGCTTTCCGACAGCAGTGTTTGTTGTTTTAATAGGCGGCTGAAGGGCATTGGAAATATTTGCAACATGTCTTCCGATGGCCGTTTGTAGCTTGTGACAGCCGTCGATCTGTGGCCGCTTTTGCTGGTGGTCGATTGTTCATCTAATCCCCGATCGTATAGTCTAGTACAACATGTAAAATAATCGCAATGTTGCATGCAACAGACTCTAATGTATTCATTGTTGTACCAATTCAAATGTAATTCAAACAGCACATCTTCTACTTACAATATAAAACACACCTTCGAAATCAATGTACAATGTGCTGTTCCTGTTTTCAGCCTCGGTAGACGATTCCGGCATCCTTATACAGGTCCTTTAGGTAATCCCGGAGTGTAATAACGCCGACAGTTTGGTGCGAAACACTACACTCCCAGGATCTCCATTTGGCATTGGTGTCCAAAAAAACGACCCGAAATACCAATGAGGGTCAGATGTTGTTCATATATTTGCACAGCACACCGCTCGTTAGTTGGATCAGAATATTGTCTGATTACCTTAGGTAGGATTTGCAATCGATGCTGACGGTACAAGTCTTAGACAGCCGTATTTTATAGTGCTCAAACTTTCGCCCATTTTCATAAACTCCAATGTGAAACTGGTTCGTTTTGAGGTTTGAGTGCTCTATGATCCACGAAGGTGTGACATAGGCTTTTTCTTATTATCGGATAATATCGTCTAAGATGTCTAAGTTAGAGAGTTCCAGGATCATGAGACCAAAGTGATCTAACATGGATAATATTGTCGACATTATCCGACAAAACAGCGTTTTTAAAATTGTCACCCATCCGCTTCTGATATCAGACTGTAACTTAGAAGTTAAACAATGTTATCGATTTTATCCGATAATATCCGATAAAACTGCATGTCGGGCAACCGGCACTTCCTCACTCGTCTAATATTTGAATCCGACTTAGATGTTAGACGATGTTATCAATTTTATCCGATATTGTCGAATAAAACTGCATATTGAGCAACCGACACTTCCCAACTCGTCTTATGACTCTTAGATGTTAGTGTCTAATATTAGAAAGGAACTCAAAACAGCAAAAATTCATTAGGACAGGGAGTGATTGAAAACGTCGCTTGAAAATAATAACGAAGCGGTAAAATGCACCGGGATTCCCCGACGGCGTGTTTATTGCAATCCGAAAGACAACGTCTGAGGCAGACATGAGATGGCAGACAGTATAATCAGCTAAAATGAATGTAGAGGTAGAAATAGTTTCTTACCAAAGTTTCTGCCATAACACGTTTTACGCTGAACTTTTTACACTGAACTTGGCAAGAGAATTAATCAAAAATAACGTAGTGCTTCGTGATCATAAGAAATTATTTATTGTCATTTACGTTAAAATATTACTTCTTCCCTTCATTTACATGTCTTTAATAATAATTCACGAACGTGAATCATAATGATTTAGATTACATGCATACAAGTATCGTCATGAATAAATGAGCTCGAAATTGTGAGAGCTCGAAATTTGTGACATTCTCCTTAAATTCTACAATTTTAAGAAAGCAACATTGCGTGTCACAGATGAAATAAGATACGATAGTCAGAAACAAAATGACAAAGAAACACTAAAAACACAAAAATTAAGCTGAAAGAAAAACATGCGAAAACCGCTCAAAAGTCCGAATACACAAATTTAAAGTTTGTGGGAAAAGCATTTTATATACATTTCTTTCTTGCTGTTTTTTGTGAGCTTTTTAGTCGTAATTAAGGCTTTCAATCAATGTGGAAAATGCACAATCTTGTGATCTATTGACTCCCTAATCATCAAACATGCTCTTCAGGTTTAGGGTGGTAACAACCACACAGGTATTCAGCAAAGAAATTGCCGGGCTATATACATGTCATGTAATGAAGGCTGTCAAATGGTAGACACTTAAAAATAGCTCTATGTTCAAACTTATGAGAGACAATGTATGTTCAGTAAGTGAAAGAAATATACACCATTTGGAAATGCAAAAAAAAACCAAGAGTAACTGGTCGACAAGTCACGCGCCAAAGTGACTTGCTGAGCGATGCGGTTTTAAACTACCACTGTTTACATCATGCCAATTTACCTTGATTTGTTTTCGCTGTCTCAGGGCGCACCTGGATAAGTACAATAGACCACTTGGATATAAATATATAATGGCAGACATTCTGATTTGTTTACCTTGTCGATTAAAATATCACCGGACCACTTTATCGGTGTCTTGGTACCGTCTTGCATAGATAAATAACCTGGGTCTGAGTCATACCTTCAAATGATTTATTCAACAAATTACAAAGTCTGCATTGTTAAAGTCTGACACATTTCAAAAGTGGCATTGACTGAATACATTGATGATGTGAGACTGAGCCGCAACACTGAAAACCGTTTTTTGCCGATCAAAAACATGTTTCTCCTCCTATATTGATATGCAAAATTAACAATATCGCAAATTCAGAAAAACACATCATATGGGAAAATCTTCATCTCTAAATTGCTGAAATCCTTTCCAATGTTTGCTCATTAAAGGCCACGTTTGTTTGCTTTCTTTTACCTTTACAAAAAAAATCAATATCGCGGTCGAAAGGATTGACATTACAGGGATTTAGGATATGCTATCTTATGCTTTGTAATGAAAAGTACTATTTATATCCAATGGCCTTCATGGCTCCTTCCTTGAAAAACCCAAGAATAGATTGTAAACTTGAAGTCAACACATTGTCCAGGACTTTCTGACCTAAGTCAATGAACAGTTCATGAATTTTCTTCCGCCAACCTACTTCGGTTTTAAGGTATTCATACTCGTCGTACTCGTTGTAGTGAATCACCATCTGTAGGTTTGGTCGCCTGAGAACCACTCTATTTCTTGTCCGTCCGTCAGAATGATTTTCAGATTGGCATTATTCCATACATAGTTGAAATCTAGCTCCGATACCGCTCCAACAGCACCTTGGAAGAGCCTCCTGTTTCGGTCGGATATGCAAGTAAATTTTTGCTGGACTTTTGTTATATCCCAATCAGTTATACGATACCCACAGTCAATCTCCATTGCCATTTTATAAAACGTCACAAAGATCTGCAAAGAGACGCAAGTCATCATCAATAAATAGGTGAAGGAGGCGGGACAATGTCAGGCAATAGATTTGTTGTTAGTTACACACAGAAATAGTCGAAAAATTTAAACAGAGATCTTAATCGAAATTTCGTGAAATCCAGCATTCGTCGGTAATTTTATTCAATGAGTATATCATAAAGACATAATCATTTCCAAATTGGAAGGGATTGTTGATTTTATTATCTATCAACATTCTCACCATTTACTTTTTGTAAAATTAAGGTTCGTTTGCGGCACATATTAATGTCAACTCTTCTTTCACATTGTCGGGCTGCCTGTTTTGAATTCTGCTTGGATTCTTAAGCGCACTCGAATAAGCACAACAGAGATCTATTGACTGAATGATTAAGTGTATACCGTTGAACCGAAAGTGAAAGACAGCTTCCTAAATAATGTATATTGTGGGGGCTGCCTTACATCGCCATGGAAATGGCTTCGTTGGCTTATATTTCGCTCTTGCCATCATAAATTTCAAATATAAGTACGAAAAATACTGTACAATACGTTATTCGAGAACGGTAATACATGAAATTTTGACCACATACAATTCACTTTGGACAAATTGCGATGTATGCAATTGAAATTAAAGTTTGGCCAAGATAACTAACAAACGCTACCGAAGCTAAACTCTTTTTCGGTTCCACGACATATTTTTTTTTCATTCCTGTTCCGGTTGTACATCTCCAGAAGGAAATAAAACGAAAGATTGAAATCAATGATTGTAGTCCTTTCAACCATAGCGTTTCATACTTACCAAAGTCACGAATATCACATGTACTAGCAGTCTAGCTGTTCTCCTTATTACAACTCAATGAACCAAAATATCGGTGTAAATAAATTTCGTTTGAAACAGATTGGTAATCTATTTGCACTGCAACACTACAGCGCTTGTACGTTTACACGATAGACCCTCCTTCTCAAGTGTCTGTTGTGGTTTAACATGATACCACTCTAGCTCATGTGACCTATTGTTCTTGCAGAGCATTTTATTTGGTAAACTCACACCGTTCCTATTGTCTCTATGCAGATTCTATTATGGGCCACACTTGTTTTTCATTTGTTGATGAGATATCACCTCACTTCTATCAATAGCCATAATTAACATATCAAAAAGGGTGGTGATAACTTATCACACGGCAAGACCATTTCAGCCATTCAGAGGCCTGGCTCGCCGTGGATTATAACCCATAACCAACTCTTCAGAAGTGAGTTATTGCATATACCCTCGAGAAAAACGAGGGTCTATGGTTATAGCAATAATCCACGCACGATCCTTGCTCGTGATTGGCTGACATGATGCTGCCACCTGAAAAGATGGCATGCAACAGACTTTAATGTATTCATTGTTGTACCAATTCAAATGTAATTCAAACAGCACATCTTCTACTTACAATATAAAAACACGTTTGAAATCAAAAGTAATTGTCATTTTCTTCCCGGGTCGCTCTAAACAGACCGAATCAATTCCGTCGGGAGAAACGACGTGCCACGAATTGAGAGCTTGTCTCTTTTTCGAGGAAGAGGACCAGCTTCCTTTTCTTCGCTTTCCGACAGCAGTGTTTGTTGTTTTAATAGGCGGCTGAAGGGCATTGGAAATATTTGCAACATGTCTTCCGATGGCCGTTTGTAGCTTGTGACAGCCGTCGATCTGTGGCCGCTTTTGCTGGTGGTCGATTGTTCATCTAATCCCCGATCGTATAGTCTAGTACAACATGTAAAATAATCGCAATGTTGCATGCAACAGACTCTAATGTATTCATTGTTGTACCAATTCAAATGTAATTCAAACAGCACATCTTCTACTTACAATATAAAACACACCTTCGAAATCAATGTACAATGTGCTGTTCCTGTTTTCAGCCTCGGTAGAACGATTCCGGCATCCTTATACAGGTCCTTTAGGTAATCCCGGAGTGTAATAACGCCGACAGTTTGGTGCGAAACACTACACTCCCAGGATCTCCATTTGGCATTGGTGTCCAAAAAACGACCCGAAATACCAATGAGGGTCAGATGTTGTTCATATATTTGCACAGCACACCGCTCGTTAGTTGGATCAGAATATTGTCTGATTACCTTAGGTAGGATTTGCAATCGATGCTGACGGTACAAGTCTTAGACAGCCGTATTTTATAGTGCTCAAACTTTCGCCCATTTTCATAAACTCCAATGTGAAACTGGTTCGTTTTGAGGTTTGAGTGCTCTATGATCCACGAAGGTGTGACATAGGCTTTTTCTTATTATCGGATAATATCGTCTAAGATGTCTAAGTTAGAGAGTTCCAGGATCATGAGACCAAAGTGATCTAACATGGATAATATTGTCGACATTATCCGACAAAACAGCGTTTTTAAAATTGTCACCCATCCGCTTCTGATATCAGACTGTAACTTAGAAGTTAAACAATGTTATCGATTTTATCCGATAATATCCGATAAAACTGCATGTCGGGCAACCGGCACTTCCTCACTCGTCTAATATTGAATCCGACTTAGATGTTAGACGATGTTATCAATTTTATCCGATATTGTCGAATAAAACTGCATATTGAGCAACCGACACTTCCCAACTCGTCTTATGACTCTTAGATGTTAGTGTCTAATATTAGAAAGGAACTCAAAACAGCAAAAATTCATTAGGACAGGGAGTGATTGAAAACGTCGCTTGAAAATAATAACGAAGCGGTAAAATGCACCGGGATTCCCCGACGGCGTGTTTATTGCAATCCGAAAGACAACGTCTGAGGCAGACATGAGATGGCAGACAGTATAATCAGCTAAAATGAATGTAGAGGTAGAAATAGTTTCTTACCAAAGTTTCTGCCATAACACGTTTTACGCTGAACTTTTTACACTGAACTTGGCAAGAGAAATTAATCAAAATAACGTAGTGCTTCGTGATCATAAGAAATTATTTATTGTCATTTACGTTAAAATATTACTTCTTCCTTCATTTACATGTCTTTAATAATAATTCACGAACGTGAATCATAATGATTTAGATTACATGCATACAAGTATCGTCATGAATAAATGAGCTCGAAATTGTGAGAGCTCGAAATTTGTGACATTCTCCTTAAATTCTACAATTTTAAGAAAGCAACATTGCGTGTCACAGATGAAATAAGATACGATAGTCAGAAACAAAATGACAAAGAAACACTAAAAACACAAAAATTAAGCTGAAAGAAAAACATGCGAAAACCGCTCAAAAGTCCGAATACACAAATTTAAAGTTTGTGGGAAAAGCATTTTATATACATTTCTTTCTTGCTGTTTTTTGTGAGCTTTTTAGTCGTAATTAAGGCTTTCAATCAATGTGGAAAATGCACAATCTTGTGATCTATTGACTCCCTAATCATCAAACATGCTCTTCAGGTTTAGGGTGGTAACAACCACACAGGTATTCAGCAAAGAAATTGCCGGGCTATATACATGTCATGTAATGAAGGCTGTCAAATGGTAGACACTTAAAATAGCTCTATGTTCAAACTTATGAGAGACAATGTATGTTCAGTAAAGTGAAAGAAATATACACCATTTGGAAATGCAAAAAAAACCCAGAGTAACTGGTCGACAAGTCACGCGCCAAAGTGACTTGCTGAGCGATGCGGTTTTAAACTACCACTGTTTACATCATGCCAATTTACCTTGATTTGTTTTCGCTGTCTCAGGGCGCACCTGGATAAGTACAATAGACCACTTGGATATAAATATATAATGGCAGACATTCTGATTTGTTTACCTTGTCGATTAAAATATCACCGGACCACTTTATCGGTGTCTTGGTACCGTCTTGCATAGATAAATAACCTGGGTCTAAGTCATACCTTCAAATGATTTATTCAACAAATTACAAAGTCTGCATTGTTAAAGTCTGACACATTTCAAAAGTGGCATTGACTGAATACATTGATGATGTGAGACTGAGCCGCAACACTGAAAACCGTTTTTTGCCGATCAAAAACATGTTTCTCCTCCTATATTGATATGCAAAATTAACAATATCGCAAATTCAGAAAAACACATCATATGGGAAAATCTTCATCTCTAAATTGCTGAAATCCTTTCCAATGTTTGCTCATTAAAGGCCGTGTTTGTTTGCTTTCTTTTACCTTTACAAAAAATAATCAATATCGCGGTCGAAAGGATTGACATTACAGGGATTTAGGATATGCTATCTTATGCTTTGTAATGAAAAGTACTATTTATATCCAATGGCCTTCATGGCTCCTTCCTTGAAAAACCCAAGAATAGATTGTAAACTTGAAGTCAACACATTGTCCAGGACTTTCTGACCTAAGTCAATGAACAGTTCATGAATTTTCTTCCGCCAACCTACTTCGGTTTTAAGGTATTCATACTCGTCGTACTCGTTGTAGTGAATCACCATCTTGTAGGTTTGGTCGCCTGAGAACCACTCTATTTCTTGTCCGTCCGTCAGAATGATTTTCAGATTGGCATTATTCCATACATAGTTGAAATCTAGCTCCGATACCGCTCCAACAGCACCTTGGAAGAGCCTCCTGTTTCGGTCGGATATGCAAGTAAATTTTTGCTGGACTTTTGTTATATCCCAATCAGTTATACGATACCCACAGTCAATCTCCATTGCCATTTTATAAAACGTCACAAAGATCTGCAAAGAGACGCAAGTCATCAATCAATAAATAGGTGAAGGAGGCGGGACAATGTCAGGCAATAGATTTGTTGTTAGTTACACACAGAAATAGTCGAAAAATTTAAACAGAGATCTTAATCGAAATTTCGTGAAATCCAGCATTCGTCGGTAATTTTATTCAATGAGTATATCATAAAGACATAATCATTTCCAAATTGGAAGGGATTGTTGATTTTATTATCTATCAACATTCTCACCATTTACTTTTTTGTAAAATTAAGGTTCGTTTGCGGCACCATATTAATGTCAACTCTTCTTTCACATTGTCGGGCTGCCTGTTTTGAATTCTGCTTGGATTCTTAAGCGCACTCGAATAAGCACAACAGAGATCTATTGACTGAATGATTAAGTGTATACCGTTGAACCGAAAGTGAAAGACAGCTTCCTAAATAAATGTATATTGTGGGGGCTGCCTTACATCGCCATGGAAATGGCTTCGTTGGCTTATATTTCGCTCTTGCCATCATAAATTTCAAATATAAGTACGAAAAATACTGTACAATACGTTATTCGAGAACGGTAATACATGAAATTTTGACCACATACAATTCACTTTGGACAAATTGCGATGTATGCAATTGAAATTAAAGTTTGGCCAAGATAACTAACAAACGCTACCGAAGCTAAACTCTTCGGTTCCACGACATATTTTTTTTCATTCCTGTTCCGGTTGTACATCTCCAGAAGGAAATAAAACGAAAGATTGAAATCAATGATTGTAGTCCTTTCAACCATAGCGTTTCATACTTACCAAAGTCACGAATATCACATGTACTAGCAGTCTAGCTGTTCTCCTGATTACAACTCAATGAACCACAATATCGGTGTAAATAAATTTCGTTTGAAACAGATTGGTAATCTATTCGCACTGCAAGCCTACAGCGCTTTTACGTTTACACGATAGACCCTCCTTCTCCAGTGTCTGTTGTGGTTTAACATGATACCACTCTAGCTCATGTGACCTATTGTTCTTGCAGGAGCATTTTATTTGGTAAACTCACACCGTTCCTATTGTCTTTATGCAGATTCTATTATGGGCCACACTTGTTTTTCATTTCTTGATGAGATATCACCTCACTTCTATCAATAGCCATAATTAACATATCAAAAAGGGTGGTGATAACTTATCACACGGCAAGACCATTTCAGCCATTCAGAGGCCTGGCTCGCCGTGGATTATAACCCATAACCAACTCTTCAGAAGTGAGTTATTGCATATACCCTCGAGAAAAACGAGGGTCTATGGTTATAGCAATAATCCACGCACGATCCTTGCTCGTGATTGGTTGACATGATGCTGCCACCTGAAAAGATGGCATGCAACAGACTTTAATGTATTCATTGTTGTACCAATTCAAATGTAATTCAAACAGCACATCTTCTACTTACAATATAAAAACACGTTCGAAATCAAAAGTAATTGTCATTTTCTTCCCGGGTCGCTCTAAACAGACCGAATCAATTCCGTCGGGAGAAACGACGTGCCACGAGTTGAGAGCTTGTCTCTTTTTCGAGAAGAGGACCAGTTTCCTTTTCTTCGCTTTCCGACAGCAGTGTTTGTTGTTTTAGTAGGCGGCTGAAGGGCATTGGAAATATTGCAACATGTCTTCCGATGGCCGTTTGCAGCTTGTGACAGCCGTCGATCTGTGGCCGCTTTTGCTGGTGGTCGATTGTTCATCTAATCCCCGATCGTATAGTCTAGTACAACATGTAAAATAATCGCAATCATACAATCCATAATCCAATGACAGTAGGTCAGAATTCGCAAGACAATAGTTGGAAACATAGACACAAACAGCACAGAACAGACAGTAAATAGAAAAATAATAACTTTAATAAACATAGGGCCAAAGTCCCTGAAGCTACTATAGACATGGATACAAAATTAAGTATTTCCTTACTGTATGAAATTATCTCACTAAGGTCATCCTACGGACAAGTAAACCAAATATAAAAGCTGTCTGACCAGCGGTTTTGAAAGAACAAGCAACTCAACAGTTGACAGAGCTCTGTTGAGTTATGTAGAGAATAACCTTTTGTGACACATGTATTGATGAAGAAGGTGGATATCTTTGATTAACATTGTGAGTTCTGTTTAATAAGTTGAGACTGTACATACTCAGAGAAAGCACACTGAAGAGACAAAGGTTTGAAACTTAAGAAGTTCAAGGTCATCAAAAGCATTATAAGGAATCATGTTACACTTTCATTGCACTGTTTACACAGATTGCATAATTGCTATAAATAGCACATGAGGAATCTTTATACAGCCCAGCTTTACCATAAAAACCCTATCACTTTGACCACTCTTTTAATTGACCACTCTATTTTTTTCCTCAAAAAGTAATTTTATTTTATCCTTACCAAGTCAACCATAAATGGAAATTAGAACTTTCTCTATCTCTATCTCTATTGACTATTTTGAGCAATTTCTTTTAGATAACATACAGGGCACAATAAATGACGGTTCAGAATATGTCAAGTTGGGATTCAGGAAAGTTGCCTTTACATGTTTTAATCCTCCAAGATGGTAAGCATTTCACTATGAACTGTCAAAAAAGTTGAACTTTCTGATAATTCTACACTAAAATTATTTTGGCTTTGATGATTTCCTAATTAATTCAATTATTTAAAATCATATTAATTATTTTTTTCTGGGTGAATTGATAGGGTTTATACAGTACAAGAATTACATACAATGTAAGTCAAATTTTGACCAAAAATGACAAAAAAATTCCTTAAAAATACAGATTTGCATATTTCATCACAATTTGAACAAGTCTAAGTTGGGTTACCCCTAGGGACCTGTATACCAAATAACAAAGCTGTCTGACCAGCGGTTATGAAGAAGAAGATTTTTACCAAAAACACCTTTTTTGGCATTAATTTGCCTATTTTCAACAATATCAAAAAATTAAAAAAATAGTTTCTCAAAATCGTATTTTTCATCTACACAACAAATATCAAATCAGTAAGTACTGCGGTTCTCAAGATATTTGAGTGGACGGACGCCTCACAAACGGACATACATACAAACATACATACATACATACATACATACATACATACATACATACATACATACATACATACAGACTGACGACGGACGCCGGACGGATACCCATCCCAATAGCTTCTATAGACTATAGTCTATAGTAGCTAATAATAATAATAATAACTTTACCGCTGTGATTTGTGCTGTTCCTGTTTTCAGCCTCGGTAGACGATTCCGGCATCCTTATACAGGTCCTTTAGGTGCTCCCGGAGTGTAATAAAGCCGACAGTTTGGTGCGAAACACTACACTCTTAGGATCTCGATTTGGCATTGGTGTCCGAAAAAACGACCCGAAATACCAATGAGGGTCAGATGTTGTTCATATATTTGCACAGCACACCGCTCGTTAGTTGGATCAGAATATTGTCTGATTACCTTAGGTAGGATTTGCAATCGATGCTGACGGTACAAGTCTTAGACAGCCGTATTTCATAGTGCTCAAACTTTCGCCCATTTTCATAAACTCCAATGTGAAACTGGTTCGTTTTGAGGTTTGAGTGCTCTATGATCCACGAAGGTGTGACATAGGCTTTTTCTTATTATCGGATAATATCGTCTAAGATGTCTAAGTTAGAGAGTTCCAGGATCATGAGACCAAAGTGATCTAACATGGATAATATTGTCGACATTATCCGACAAAACAGCGTTTTTAAAATTGTCACCCATCCGCTTCTGATATCAGACTGTAACTTAGAAGTTAAACAATGTTATCGATTTTATCCGATAATATCCGATAAAACTGCATGTCGGGCAACCGGCACTTCCTCACTCGTCTAATATTTGAATCCGACTTAGATGTTAGACGATGTTATCAATTTTATCCGATATTATCGAATAAAACTGCATATTGAGCAACCGACACTTCCCAACTCGTCTTATATATGACTCTTAGATGTTAGTGTCTAATATTAGAAAGGAACTCAAAACAGCAAAAATTCATTAGGATAGGGAGTGATTGAAAACGTCGCTTGAAAATAATAACGAAGCGGTAAAATGCACCGGGATTCCCCGACGGCGTGTTTATTGCAATCCGAAAGACAACGTCTGAGGCAGACATGAGATGGCAGACAGTATAATCAGCTAAAATGAATGTAGAGGTAGAAATAGTTTCTTACCAAAGTTTCTGCCATAACACGTTTTACGCTGAACTTTTTACACTGAACTTGGCAAGAGAAATTAATCAAAAATAACGTAGTGCTTTGTGATCATAAGAAATTATTTATTGTCATTTACGTTAAAATATTACTTCTTCCCTTCATTTACATGTCTTTAATAATAATTCACGAACGTGAATCATAATGATTTAGATTACATGCATACAAGTAACGTCATGAATAAATGAGCTCGAAATTGTGAGAGTTGAAAATTTGTGACATTCTCCTTAAATTCTACAATTTTAAGAAAGCAACATTGCGTGTCACAGATGAAATAAGATACGATAGTCAGAAACAAAATGACAAAGAAACACTAAAAACACAAAAATTAAGCTGAAAGAAAAACATGCGAAAACCGCTCAAAAGTCCGAATACACAAATTTAAAGTTTGTGGGAAAAGCATTTTATATACATTTCTTTCTTGCTTTTTTTTGTGAGCTTTTTAGTCGTAATTAAGGCTTTCAATCAATGTGGAAAATGCACAATCTTGTGATCTATTGACTCCCTAATCATCAAACATGCTCTTCAGGTTTAGGGTGGTAACAACCACACAGGTATTCAGCAAAGAAATTGCCGGCTATATATATGTCATGTAATGAAGGCTGTCAAACGGTAGACACTTAAAAATAGCTCTATGTTCAAACTTATGAGAGACAATGTATGTCCAGTAAAGTGAAAGAAATATACACCATTTGGAAATGCAAAAAAAAACCAGAGTAACTGGTCGACAAGTCACGCGCCAAAGTGACTTGCTGAGCGATGCGGTTTTAAACTACCACTGTTTACATCATGCCAATTTACCTTGATTTGTTTTCGCTGTCTCAGGGCGCACCTGGATAAGTACAATAGACCACTTGGATATAAATATATAATGGCAGACATTCTGATTTGTTTACCTTGTCGATTAAAATATCACCGGACCACTTTATCGGTGTCTTGGTACCGTCTTGCATAGATAAATAACCTGGGTCTGAGTCATACCTTCAAATGATTTATTCAACAAATTACAAAGTCTGCATTGTTAAAGTCTGACACATTTCAAAAGTGGCATTGACTGAATACATTGATGATGTGAGACTGAGCCGCAACACTGAAAACCGTTTTTTTGCCGATCAAAAACATGTTTCTCCTCCTATATTGATATGCAAAATTAACAATATCGCAAATTCAGAAAAACACATCATATGGGAAAATCTTCATCTCTAAATTGCTGAAATCCTTTCCAATGTTTGCTCATTAAAGGCCGTGTTTGTTTGCTTTCTTTTACCTTTACAAAAAAAAAAATCAATATCGCGGTCGAAAGGATTGACATTACAGGGATTTAGGATATGCTATCTTATGCTTTGTAATGAAAAGTACTATTTATATCCAATGGCCTTCATGGCTCCTTCCTTGAAAAACCCAAGAATAGATTGTAAACTTGAAGTCAACACATTGTCCAGGACTTTCTGACCTAAGTCAATGAACAGTTCATGAATTTCTTCCGCCAACCTACTTCGGTTTTAAGGTATTCATACTCGTCGTACTCGTTGTAGTGAATCACCATCTTGTAGGTTTGGTCGCCTGAGAACCACTCTATTTCTTGTCCGTCCGTCAGAATGATTTTCAGATTGGCATTATTCCATACATAGTTGAAATCTAGCTCCGATACCGCTCCAACAGCACCTTGGAAGAGCCTCCTGTTTCGGTCGGATATGCAAGTAAATTTTTGCTGGACTTTTGTTATATCCCAATCAGTTATACGATACCCACAGTCAATCTCCATTGCCATTTTATAAAACGTCACAAAGATCTGCAAAGAGACGCAAGTCATCAATCAATAAATAGGTGAAGGAGGCGGGACAATGTCAGGCAATAGATTTGTTGTTAGTTACACACAGAAATAGTCGAAAAATTTAAACAGAGATCTTAATCGAAATTTCGTGAAATCCAGCATTCGTCGGTAATTTTATTCAATGAGTATATCATAAAGACATAATCATTTCCAAATTGGAAGGGATTGTTGATTTTATTATCTATCAACATTCTCACCATTTACTTTTTTGTAAAATTAAGGTTCGTTTGCGGCACCATATTAATGTCAACTCTTCTTTCACATTGTCGGGCTGCCTGTTTTGAATTCTGCTTGGATTCTTAAGCGCTCGAATAAGCACAACAGAGATCTATTGACTGAATGATTAAGTGTATACCGTTGAACCGAAAGTGAAAGACAGCTTCCTAAATAAATGTATATTGTGGGGGCTGCCTTACATCGCCATGGAAATGGCTTCGTTGGCTTATATTTCGCTCTTGCCATCATAAATTTCAAATATAAGTACGAAAAATACTGTACAATACGTTATTCGAGAACGGTAATACATGAAATTTTGACCACATACAATTCACTTTGGACAAATTGCGATGTATGCAATTGAAATTAAAGTTTGGCCAAGATAACTAACAAACGCTACCGAAGCTAAACTCTTCGGTTCCACGACATATTTTTTTTCATTCCTGTTCCGGTTGTACATCTCCAGAAGGAAATAAAACGAAAGATTGAAATCAATGATTGTAGTCCTTTCAACCATAGCGTTTCATACTTACCAAAGTCACGAATATCACATGTACTAGCAGTCTAGCTGTTCTCCTGATTACAACTCAATGAACCACAATATCGGTGTAATAAATTTCGTTTGAAACAGATTGGTAATCTATTCGCACTGCAAGCCTACAGCGCTTTTACGTTTACACGATAGACCCTCCTTCTCCAGTGTCTGTTGTGGTTTAACATGATACCACTCTAGCTCATGTGACCTATTGTTCTTGCAGGAGCATTTTATTTGGTAAACTCACACTCACACCGTTCCTATGTCTTTATGCAGATTCTATTATGGGCCACACTTGTTTTTCATTTGTTGATGAGATATCACCTCACTTCTATCAATAGCCATAATTAACATATCAAAAAGGGTGGTGATAACTTATCACACGGCAAGACCATTTCAGCCATTCAGAGGCCTGGCTCGCCGTGGATTATAACCCATAACCACCACTCTTCAGAAGTGAGTTATTGCATATACCCTCGAGAAAACGAGGGTCTATGGTTATAGCAATAATCCACGCACGATCCTTGCTCGTGATTGGTTGACATGATGCTGCCACCTGAAAAGATGGCATGCAACAGACTTTAATGTATTCATTGTTGTACCAATTCAAATGTAATTCAAACAGCACATCTTCTACTTACAATAAAAACACGTTCGAAATCAAAAGTAATTGTCATTTTCTTCCCGGGTCGCTCTAAACAGACCGAATCAATTCCGTCGGGAGAAACGACGTGCCACGAGTTGAGAGCTTGTCTCTTTTTCGAGGAAGAGGACCAGTTTCCTTTTCTTCGCTTTCCGACAGCAGTGTTTGTTGTTTAGTAGGCGGCTGAAGGGCATTGGAAATATTTGCAACATGTCTTCCGATGGCCGTTTGTAGCTTGTGACAGCCGTCGATCTGTGGCCGCTTTTGCTGGTGGTCGATTGTTCATCTAATCCCCGATCGTATAGTCTAGTACAACATGTAAAATAATCGCAATCATACCAATCCATAATCCAATGACAGTAGGTCAGAATTCGCAAGACAATAGTTGGAAACATAGACACAAAACAACACAGAACAGACAGTAAATAGAAAATAATAATAACTTTAATAAACATAGGGCCAAAGTCCCTGAAGCTACTATAGACATGGATACAAAATTAAGTATTTCCTTACTGTATGAAATTATCTCACTAAGGTCATCCTACGGACAAGTAAACTAAATATAAAAGCTGTCTGACCAGCGGTTTTGAAAGAACAAGCAACTCAACAGTTGACAGAGCTCTGTTGAGTTATGTAGAGAATAACCTTTTGTGACACATGTATTGATGAAGAAGGTGGATATCTTTGATTAACATTGTGAGTTCTGTTTAATAAGTTGAGACTGTACATACTCAGAGAAAGCACACTGAAGAGACAAAGGTTTGAAACTTAAGAAGTTCAAGGTCATCAAAAGCATTATAAGGAATCATGTTACACTTTCATTGCACTGTTTACACAGATTGCATAATTGCTATAAATAGCACATGAGGAATCTTTATACAGCCCAGCTTTACCATAAAAACCCTATCACTTTGACCACTCTTTTAATTGACCACTCTATTTTTTTCCTCAAAAAGTAATGTTATTTTATCCTTACCAAGTCAACCATAAATGGAAATTAGAACTTTCTCTATCTCTATCTCTATTGACTATTTTGAGCAATTTCTTTTAGATAACATACAGGGCACAATAAATGACGGTTCAGAATATGTCAAAGTTGGGATTCAGGAAAGTTACCTTTACATGCTTTAATCCTCCAAGATGGTAAGCATTTCACTATGAACTGTCAAAAAAAGTTGAACTTTCTGATAATTCTACACTAAAATTATTTTGGCTTTGATGATTTCCTAATTAATTCAATTATTTAAAATCATATTAATTATTTTTTTCTGGGTGAATTGATAGGGTTTATACAGTACAAGAATTACATACAATTTAAGTCAAATTTTGACCACAAATGACAAAAAATTCCTTAAAAATACAGATTTGCATATTTCATCACAATTTGAACAAGTCTAAGTTGGGTTACCCCTAGGGACCTGTATACCAAATAACAAAGCTGTCTGACCAGCGGTTATGAAAAAGAAGATTTTTACCAAAAACACCTTTTTTGGCATTAATTTGCCTATTTTCAACAATATCAAAAAATTAAAAAAATAGTTTCTCAAATCGTATTTTTCATCTACACAACAAATATCAAATCAGTAAGTACTGCGGTTCTCAAGATATTTGAGTGGACGGACGCCTCACAAACGGACATACATACATACATACATACATACATACATACATACATACATACATACATACATACATACATACAGACTGACGACGGACGCCGGACGGATACCCATCCCAATAGCTTCTATAGACTATAGTCTATAGTAGCTAATAATAATAATAATAACTTTACCGCTGTGATTTGTGCTGTTCCTGTTTTCAGCCTCGGTAGACGATTCCGGCATCCTTATACAGGTCCTTTAGGTGCTCCCGGAGTGTAATAAAGCCGACAGTTTGGTGCGAAACACTACACTCTTAGGATCTCGATTTGGCATTGGTGTCCGAAAAAACGACCCGAAATACCAATGAGGGTCAGATGTTGTTCATATATTTGCACAGCACACCGCTCGTTAGTTGGATCAGAATATTGTCTGATTACCTTAGGTAGGATTTGCAATCGATGCTGACGGTACAAGTCTTAGACAGCCGTATTTCATAGTGCTCAAACTTTCGCCCATTTTCATAAACTCCAATGTGAAACTGGTTCGTTTTGAGGTTTGAGTGCTCTATGATCCACGAAGGTGTGACATAGGCTTTTTCTTATTATCGGATAATATCGTCTAAGATGTCTAAGTTAGAGAGTTCCAGGATCATGAGACCAAAGTGATCTAACATGGATAATATTGTCGACATTATCCGACAAAACAGCGTTTTTAAAATTGTCACCCATCCGCTTCTGATATCAGACTGTAACTTAGAAGTTAAACAATGTTATCGATTTTATCCGATAATATCCGATAAAACTGCATGTCGGGCAACCGGCACTTCCTCACTCGTCTAATATTTGAATCCGACTTAGATGTTAGACGATGTTATCAATTTTATCCGATATTGTCGAATAAAACTGCATATTGAGCAACCGACACTTCCCAACTCGTCTTATATATGACTCTTAGATGTTAGTGTCTAATATTAGAAAGGAACTCAAAACAGCAAAAATTCATTAGGATAGGGAGTGATTGAAAACGTCGCTTGAAAATAATAACGAAGCGGTAAAATGCACCGGGATTCCCCGACGGCGTGTTTATTGCAATCCGAAAGACAACGTCTGAGGCAGACATGAGATGGCAGACAGTATAATCAGCTAAAATGAATGTAGAGGTAGAAATAGTTCTTACCAAAGTTTCTGCCATAACACGTTTTACGCTGAACTTTTTACACTGAACTTGGCAAGAGAAATTAATCAAAAATAACGTAGTGCTTTGTGATCATAAGAAATTATTTATTGTCATTTACGTTAAAATATTACTTCTTCCCTTCATTTACATGTCTTTAATAATAATTCACGAACGTGAATCATAATGATTTAGATTACATGCATACAAGTAACGTCATGAATAAATGAGCTCGAAATTGTGAGAGTTGAAAATTTGTGACATTCTCCTTAAATTCTACAATTTTAAGAAAGCAACATTGCGTGTCACAGATGAAATAAGATACGATAGTCAGAAACAAAATGACAAAGAAACACTAAAAACACAAAAATTAAGCTGAAAGAAAAACATGCGAAAACCGCTCAAAGTCCGAATACACAAATTTAAAGTTTGTGGGAAAAGCATTTTATATACATTTCTTTCTTGCTGTTTTTTGTGAGCTTTTTAGTCGTAATTAAGGCTTTCAATCAATGTGGAAAATGCACAATCTTGTGATCTATTGACTCCCTAATCATCAAACATGCTCTTCAGGTTTAGGGTGGTAACAACCACACAGGTATTCAGCAAAGAAATTGCCGGCTATATATATGTCATGTAATGAAGGCTGTCAAACGGTAGACACTTAAAAATAGCTCTATGTTCAAACTTATGAGAGACAATGTATGTCCAGTAAAGTGAAAGAAATATACACCATTTGGAAATGCAAAAAAAAACCAGAGTAACTGGTCGACAAGTCACGCGCCAAAGTGACTTGCTGAGCGATGCGGTTTTAAACTACCACTGTTTACATCATGCCAATTTACCTTGATTTGTTTTCGCTGTCTCAGGGCGCACCTGGATAAGTACAATAGACCACTTGGATATAAATATATAATGGCAGACATTCTGATTTGTTTACCTTGTCGATTAAAATATCACCGGACCACTTTATCGGTGTCTTGGTACCGTCTTGCATAGATAAATAACCTGGGTCTGAGTCATACCTTCAAATGATTTATTCAACAAATTACAAAGTCTGCATTGTTAAAGTCTGACACATTTCAAAAGTGGCATTGACTGAATACATTGATGATGTGAGACTGAGCCGCAACACTGAAAACCGTTTTTGCCGATCAAAAACATGTTTCTCCTCCTATATTGATATGCAAAATTAACAATATCGCAAATTCAGAAAAACACATCATATGGGAAAATCTTCATCTCTAAATTGCTGAAATCCTTTCCAATGTTTGCTCATTAAAGGCCGTGTTTGTTTGCTTTCTTTTACCTTTACAAAAAATAATCAATATCGCGGTCGAAAGGATTGACATTACAGGGATTTAGGATATGCTATCTTATGCTTTGTAATGAAAAGTACTATTTATATCCAATGGCCTTCATGGCTCCTTCCTTGAAAAACCCAAGAATAGATTGTAAACTTGAAGTCAACACATTGTCCAGGACTTTCTGACCTAAGTCAATGAACAGTTCATGAATTTTCTTCCGCCAACCTACTTCGGTTTTAAGGTATTCATACTCGTCGTACTCGTTGTAGTGAATCACCATCTTGTAGGTTTGGTCGCCTGAGAACCACTCTATTTCTTGTCCGTCCGTCAGAATGATTTTCAGATTGGCATTATTCCATACATAGTTGAAATCTAGCTCCGATACCGCTCCAACAGCACCTTGGAAGAGCCTCCTGTTTCGGTCGGATATGCAAGTAAATTTTTGCTGGACTTTTGTTATATCCCAATCAGTTATACGATACCCACAGTCAATCTCCATTGCCATTTTATAAAACGTCACAAAGATCTGCAAAGAGACGCAAGTCATCAATCAATAAATAGGTGAAGGAGGCGGGACAATGTCAGGCAATAGATTTGTTGTTAGTTACACACAGAAATAGTCGAAAAATTTAAACAGAGATCTTAATCGAAATTCGTGAAATCCAGCATTCGTCGGTAATTTTATTCAATGAGTATATCATAAAGACATAATCATTTCCAAATTGGAAGGGATTGTTGATTTTATTATCTATCAACATTCTCACCATTTACTTTTTTGTAAAATTAAGGTTCGTTTGCGGCACCATATTAATGTCAACTCTTCTTTCACATTGTCGGGCTGCCTGTTTTGAATTCTGCTTGGATTCTTAAGCGCACTCGAATAAGCACAACAGAGATCTATTGACTGAATGATTAAGTGTATACCGTTGAACCGAAAGTGAAAGACAGCTTCCTAAATAAATGTATATGTGTGGGGCTGCCTTACATCGCCATGGAAATGGCTTCGTTGGCTTATATTTCGCTCTTGCCATCATAAATTTCAAATATAAGTACGAAAAATACTGTACAATACGTTATTCGAGAACGGTAATACATGAAATTTTGACCACATACAATTCACTTTGGACAAATTGCGATGTATGCAATTGAAATTAAAGTTTGGCCAAGATAACTAACAAACGCTACCGAAGCTAAACTCTTCGGTTCCACGACATATTTTTTTTCATTCCTGTTCCGGTTGTACATCTCCAGAAGGAAATAAAACGAAAGATTGAAATCAATGATTGTAGTCCTTTCAACCATAGCGTTTCATACTTACCAAAGTCACGAATATCACATGTACTAGCAGTCTAGCTGTTCTCCTGATTACAACTCAATGAACCACAATATCGGTGTAAATAAATTTCGTTTGAAACAGATTGGTAATCTATTCGCACTGCAAGCCTACAGCGCTTGTACGTTTACACGATAGACCCTCCTTCTCCAGTGTCTGTTGTGGTTTAACATGATACCACTCTAGCTCATGTGACCTATTGTTCTTGCAGGAGCATTTTATTTGGTAAACTCACACCGTTCCTATTGTCTTTATGCAGATTCTATTATGGGCCACACTTGTTTTTCATTTCTTGATGAGATATCACCTCACTTCTATCAATAGCCATAATTAACATATCAAAAAGGTGGTGATAACTTATCACACGGCAAGACCATTTCAGCCATTCAGAGGCCTGGCTCGCCGTGGATTATAACCCATAACCAACTCTTCAGAAGTGAGTTATTGCATATACCCTCGAGAAAACGAGGGTCTATGGTTATAGCAATAATCCACGCACGATCCTTGCTCGTGATTGGTTGACATGATGCTGCCACCTGAAAAGATGGCATGCAACAGACTTTAATGTATTCATTGTTGTACCAATTCAAATGTAATTCAAACAGCACATCTTCTACTTACAATATAAAAACACGTTCGAAATCAAAAGTAATTGTCATTTTCTTCCGGGTCGCTCTAAACAGACCGAATCAATTCCGTCGGGAGAAACGACGTGCCACGAGTTGAGAGCTTGTCTCTTTTTCGAGGAAGAGGACCAGTTCCTTTCTTCGCTTTCCGACAGCAGTGTTTGTTGTTTTAGTAGGCGGCTGAAGGGCATTGGAAATATTTGCAACATGTCTTCCGATGGCCGTTTGTAGCTTGTGACAGCCGTCGATCTGTGGCCGCTTTTGCTGGTGGTCGATTGTTCATCTAATCCCCGATCGTATAGTCTAGTACAACATGTAAAATAATCGCAATCATACCAATCCATAATCCAATGACAGTAGGTCAGAATTCGCAAGACAATAGTTGGAAACATAGACACAAAACAACACAGAACAGACAGTAAATAGAAAATAATAATAACTTTAATAAACATAGGGCCAAAGTCCCTGAAGCTACTATAGACATGGATACAAAATTAAGTATTTCCTTACTGTATGAAATTATCTCACTAAGGTCATCCTACGGACAAGTAAACTAAATATAAAAGCTGTCTGACCAGCGGTTTGAAAGAACAAGCAACTCAACAGTTGACAGAGCTCTGTTGAGTTATGTAGAGAATAACCTTTTGTGACACATGTATTGATGAAGAAGGTGGATATCTTTGATTAACATTGTGAGTTCTGTTTAATAAGTTGAGACTGTACATACTCAGAGAAAGCACACTGAAGAGACAAAGGTTTGAAACTTAAGAAGTTCAAGGTCATCAAAAGCATTATAAGGAATCATGTTACACTTTCATTGCACTGTTTACACAGATTGCATAATTGCTATAAATAGCACATGAGGAATCTTTATACAGCCCAGCTTTACCATAAAAACCCTATCACTTTGACCACTCTTTTAATTGACCACTCTATTTTTTTCCTCAAAAAGTAATGTTATTTTATCCTTACCAAGTCAACCATAAATGGAAATTAGAACTTTCTCTATCTCTATCTCTATTGACTATTTTGAGCAATTTCTTTTAGATAACATACAGGGCACAATAAATGACGGTTCAGAATATGTCAAAGTTGGGATTCAGGAAAGTTACCTTTACATGTTTTAATCCTCCAAGATGGTAAGCATTTCACTATGAACTGTCAAAAAAAGTTGAACTTTCTGATAATTCTACACTAAAATTATTTTGGCTTTGATGATTTCCTAATTAATTCAATTATTTAAAATCATATTAATTATTTTTTTCTGGGTGAATTGATAGGGTTTATACAGTACAAGAATTACATACAATTTAAGTCAAATTTTGACCACAAATGACAAAAAAATTCCTTAAAAATACAGATTTGCATATTTCATCACAATTTGAACAAGTCTAAGTTGGGTTACCCCTAGGGACCTGTATACCAAATAACAAAGCTGTCTGACCAGCGGTTATGAAAAAGAAGATTTTTACCAAAACACCTTTTTGGCATTAATTTGCCTATTTTCAACAATATCAAAAAATTAAAAAAAATAGTTTCTCAAAATCGTATTTTTCATCTACACAACAAATATCAAATCAGTAAGTACTGCGGTTCTCAAGATATTTGAGTGGACGGACGCCTCACAAACGGACATACATACATACATACATACATACATACATACATACTACATACATACATACATACATACATACATACATACAGACTGACGACGGACGCCGGACGGATACCCATCCCAATAGCTTCTATAGACTATAGTCTATAGTAGCTAATAATAATAATAATAACTTTACCGCTGTGATTTGTGCTGTTCCTGTTTTCAGCCTCGGTAGACGATTCCGGCATCCTTATACAGGTCCTTTAGGTGCTCCCGGAGTGTAATAAAGCCGACAGTTTGGTGCGAAACACTACACTCTTAGGATCTCGATTTGGCATTGGTGTCCGAAAAAACGACCCGAAATACCAATGAGGGTCAGATGTTGTTCATATATTTGCACAGCACACCGCTCGTTAGTTGGATCAGAATATTGTCTGATTACCTTAGGTAGGATTTGCAATCGATGCTGACGGTACAAGTCTTAGACAGCCGTATTTCATAGTGCTCAAACTTTCGCCCATTTTCATAAACTCCAATGTGAAACTGGTTCGTTTTGAGGTTTGAGTGCTCTATGATCCACGAAGGTGTGACATAGGCTTTTTCTTATTATCGGATAATATCGTCTAAGATGTCTAAGTTAGAGAGTTCCAGGATCATGAGACCAAAGTGATCTAACATGGATAATATTGTCGACATTATCCGACAAAACAGCGTTTTTAAAATTGTCACCCATCCGCTTCTGATATCAGACTGTAACTTAGAAGTTAAACAATGTTATCGATTTTATCCGATAATATCCGATAAAACTGCATGTCGGGCAACCGGCACTTCCTCACTCGTCTAATATTTGAATCCGACTTAGATGTTAGACGATGTTATCAATTTTATCCGATATTGTCGAATAAAACTGCATATTGAGCAACCGACACTTCCCAACTCGTCTTATATATGACTCTTAGATGTTAGTGTCTAATATTAGAAAGGAACTCAAAACAGCAAAAATTCATTAGGATAGGGAGTGATTGAAAACGTCGCTTGAAAATAATAACGAAGCGGTAAAATGCACCGGGATTCCCCGACGGCGTGTTTATTGCAATCCGAAAGACAACGTCTGAGGCAGACATGAGATGGCAGACAGTATAATCAGCTAAAATGAATGTAGAGGTAGAAATAGTTTCTTACCAAAGTTTCTGCCATAACACGTTTTACGCTGAACTTTTTACACTGAACTTGGCAAGAGAAATTAATCAAAAATAACGTAGTGCTTTGTGATCATAAGAAATTATTTATTGTCATTTACGTTAAAATATTACTTCTTCCCTTCATTTACATGTCTTTAATAATAATTCACGAACGTGAATCATAATGATTTAGATTACATGCATACAAGTAACGTCATGAATAAATGAGCTCGAAATTGTGAGAGTTGAAAATTTGTGACATTCTCCTTAAATTCTACAATTTTAAGAAAGCAACATTGCGTGTCACAGATGAAATAAGATACGATAGTCAGAAACAAAATGACAAAGAAACACTAAAAACACAAAAATTAAGCTGAAAGAAAAACATGCGAAAACCGCTCAAAAGTCCGAATACACAAATTTAAGTTTGTGGAAAAGCATTTTATATACATTTCTTTCTTGCTGTTTTTGTGAGCTTTTTAGTCGTAATTAAGGCTTTCAATCAATGTGGAAAATGCACAATCTTGTGATCTATTGACTCCCTAATCATCAAACATGCTCTTCAGGTTTAGGGTGGTAACAACCACACAGGTATTCAGCAAAGAAATTGCCGGCTATATATATGTCATGTAATGAAGGCTGTCAAACGGTAGACACTTAAAAATAGCTCTATGTTCAAACTTATGAGAGACAATGTATGTCCAGTAAAGTGAAAGAAATATACACCATTTGGAAATGCAAAAAAAAAACCAGAGTAACTGGTCGACAAGTCACGCGCCAAAGTGACTTGCTGAGCGATGCGGTTTTAAACTACCACTGTTTACATCATGCCAATTTACCTTGATTTGTTTTCGCTGTCTCAGGGCGCACCTGGATAAGTACAATAGACCACTTGGATATAAATATATAATGGCAGACATTCTGATTTGTTTACCTTGTCGATTAAAATATCACCGGACCACTTTATCGGTGTCTTGGTACCGTCGTGCATAGATAAATAACCTGGGTCTGAGTCATACCTTCAAATGATTTATTCAACAAATTACAAAGTCTGCATTGTTAAAGTCTGACACATTTCAAAAGTGGCATTGACTGAATACATTGATGATGTGAGACTGAGCCGCAACACTGAAAACCGTTTTTGCCGATCAAAAACATGTTTCTCCTCCTATATTGATATGCAAAATTAACAATATCGCAAATTCAGAAAAACACATCATATGGGAAAATCTTCATCTCTAAATTGCTGAAATCCTTTCCAATGTTTGCTCATTAAAGGCCGTGTTTGTTTGCTTTCTTTTACCTTTACAAAAAATAATCAATATCGCGGTCGAAAGGATTGACATTACAGGGATTTAGGATATGCTATCTTATGCTTTGTAATGAAAAGTACTATTTATATCCAATGGCCTTCATGGCTCCTTCCTTGAAAAACCCAAGAATAGATTGTAAACTTGAAGTCAACACATTGTCCAGGACTTTCTGACCTAAGTCAATGAACAGTTCATGAATTTTCTTCCGCCAACCTACTTCGGTTTTAAGGTATTCATACTCGTCGTACTCGTTGTAGTGAATCACCATCTTGTAGGTTTGGTCGCCTGAGAACCACTCTATTTCTTGTCCGTCCGTCAGAATGATTTTCAGATTGGCATTTTCCATACATAGTTGAAATCTAGCTCCGATACCGCTCCAACAGCACCTTGGAAGAGCCTCCTGTTTCGGTCGGATATGCAAGTAAATTTTTGCTGGACTTTTGTTATATCCCAATCAGTTATACGATACCCACAGTCAATCTCCATGCCATTTTATAAAACGTCACAAAGATCTGCAAAGAGACGCAAGTCATCAATCAATAAATAGGTGAAGGAGGCGGGACAATGTCAGGCAATAGATTTGTTGTTAGTTACACACAGAAATAGTCGAAAAATTTAAACAGAGATCTTAACCGAAATTTCGTGAAATCCAGCATTCGTCGGTAATTTTATTCAATGAGTATATCATAAAGACATAATCATTTCCAAATTGGAAGGGATTGTTGATTTTATTATCTATCAACATTCTCACCATTTACTTTTTTGTAAAATTAAGGTTCGTTTGCGGCACCATATTAAATGTCAACTCTTCTTTCACATTGTCGGGCTGCCTGTTTTGAATTCTGCTTGGATTCTTAAGCGCACTCGAATAAGCACAACAGAGGTCTATTGACTTAATGATTAAGTGTATACCGTTGAACCGAAAGTGAAAGACAGCTTCCTAAATAAATGTATATTGTGGGGGCTGCCTTACATCGCCATGGAAATGGCTTCGTTGGCTTATATTTCGCTCTTGCCATCATAAATTTCAAATATAAGTACGAAAAATACTGTACAATACGTTATTCGAGAACGGTAATACATGAAATTTTGACCACATACAATTCACTTTGGACAAATTGCGATGTATGCAATTGAAATTAAAGTTTGGCCAAGATAACTAACAAACGCTACCGAAGCTAAACTCTTTTCGGTTCCACGACATATTTTTTTTTCATTCCTGTTCCGGTTGTACATCTCCAGAAGGAAATAAAACGAAAGATTGAAATCAATGATTGTAGTCCTTTCAACCATAGCGTTTCATACTTACCAAAGTCACGAATATCACATGTACTAGCAGTCTAGCTGTTCTCCTGATTACAACTCAATGAACCAAAATATCGGTGTAAATAAATTTCGTTTGAAACAGATTGGTAATCTATTTGCACTGCAAGCCTACAGCGCTTGTACGTTTACACGATAGACCCTCCTTCTCCAGTGTCTGTTGTGGTTTAACATGATACCACTCTAGCTCATGTGACCTATTGTTCTTGCAGGAGCATTTTATTTGGTAAACTCACACCGTTCCTATTGTCTTTATGCAGATTCTATTATGGGCCACACTTGTTTTTCATTTCTTGATGAGATATCACCTCACTTCTATCAATAGCCATAATTAACATATCAAAAAGGGTGGTGATAACTTATCACACGGCAAGACCATTTCAGCCATTCAGAGGCCTGGCTCGCCGTGGATTATAACCCATAACCAACTCTTCAGAAGTGAGTTATTGCATATACCCTCGAGATAAACGAGGGTCTATGGTTATAGCAATAATCCACGCACGATCCTTGCTCGTGATTGGTTGACATGATGCTGCCACCTGAAAAGATGGCATGCAACAGACTTTAATGTATTCATTGTTGTACCAATTCAAATGTAATTCAAACAGCACATCTTCTACTTACAATATAAAAACACGTTCGAAATCAAAAGTAATTGTCATTTTCTTCCGGGTCGCTCTAAACAGACCGAATCAATTCCGTCGGGAGAAACGACGTGCCACGAGTTGAGAGCTTGTCTCTTTTTCGAGGAAGAGGACCAGCTTCCTTTCTTCGCTTTCCGACAGCAGTGTTTGTTGTTTTAGTAGGCGGCTGAAGGGCAGTGGAAATATTTGCAACATGTCTTCCGATGGCCGTTTGTAGCTTGTGACAGCCGTCGATCTGTGGCCGCTTTTGCTGGTGGTCGATTGTTCATCTAATCCCCGATCGTATAGTCTAGTACAACATGTAAAATAATCGCAATCATACCAATCCATAATCCAATGACAGTAGGTCAGAATTCGCAAGACAATAGTTGTAAACATAGACACAAAACAGCACAGAACAGACAGTAAATAGAAAATAATAATAACTTTAATAATAATAATAATAATAATAACTTTACCGCTGTGATTTGTGCTGTTCCTGTTTTCAGCCTCGGTAGACGATTCCGGCATCCTTATACAGGTCCTTTAGGTGCTCCCGGAGTGTAATAAAGCCGACAGTTTGGTGGAAAACACTACACTCTTAGGATCTCGATTTGGCATTGGTGTCCGAAAAAACGACCCGAAATACCAATGAGGGTCAGATGTTGTTCATATATTTGCACAGCACACCGCTCGTTAGTTGGATCAGAATATTGTCTGATTACCTTAGGTAGGATTTGCAATCGATGCTGACGGTACAAGTCTTAGACAGCCGTATTTCATAGTGCTCAAACTTTCGCCCATTTTCATAAACTCCAATGTGAAACTGGTTCGTTTTGAGGTTTGAGTGCTCTATGATCCACGAAGGTGTGACATAGGCTTTTTCTTATTATCGGATAATATCGTCTAAGATGTCTTAGTTAGAGAGTTCGAGGATCATGAGACCAAAGTGATCTAACATGGATAATATTATCGACATTATCCGACAAAACAGCGTTTTTAAAATTTTCACCCATCAGCTTCTGATATCAGACTGTAACTTAGAAGTTAAACAATGTTATCGATTTTATCCGATAATATCCGATAAAACTGCATGTCGGGCAACCGGCACTTCCTCACTCGTCTAATATTTGAATCCGACTTAGATGTTAGACGATGTTATCAATTTATCCGATATTGTCGAATAAAACTGCATATTGAGCAACCGACACTTCCCAACTCGTCTTATATATGACTCTTAGATGTTAGTGTCTAATATTAGAAAGGAACTCAAAACAGCAAAAATTCATTAGGACAGGGAGTGATTGAAAACGTCGCTTGAAAATAATAACGAAGCGGTAAAATGCACCGGGATTCCCCGACGGCGTGTTTATTGCAATCCGAAGACAACGTCTGAGGCAGACATGAGATGGCAGACAGTATAATCAGCTAAAATGAATGTAGAGGTAGAAATAGTTTCTTACCAAAGTTTCTGCCATAACACGTTTTACGCTGAACTTTTTACACTGAACTTGGCAAGAGAAATTAATCAAAAATAACGTAGTGCTTTGTGATCATAAGAAATTATTTATTGTCATTTACGTTAAAATATTACTTCTTCCCTTCATTTACATGTCTTTAATAATAATTCACGAACATGAATCATAATGATTTAGATTACATGCATACAAGTAACATCATGAATAAATGAGCTCAAAATTATGAGAGCACGAAATTTGTGACATTCTCCTTAAATTCTACAATTTTAAGAAAGCAACATTGCGTATCACAGATGAAATAAGATACGATAGTCAGAAACAAAATGACAAAGAAACACTAAACATAGGGCCAAAATCCCTGAAGCTACTGTAGACTTGGATACAAAATTAAGTATTTCCTAACTGTATGAATTATATCACTAAGGTCATCGTAGGGACCTGTAAACCAAATATTAAATCTGTCTGACCAGCGGTTTTAAAAAAGTAAGCGACTCAACAGTTGACAGAGCTCTGCTGTGTTATGTAGAGAATAATTTTTTGTGACACCTGTATTTATGAACAAGGTGGATATCTTTGATAGCTCATCTCAGGGTGGAAAAAAATTCCGTAAAAATACAGATTTGCATATTTCATCACAATTTTAACAAATCTAAGTTGGGTTATCCCTAGGGACCTGTATACCAAATAACAAAGCTGTCTGACCAGTGGGTATGAAGAAGAAGATTTTTTACCAAAAACGCCTTTTTGGCGCTAATTTGCATATTTTCAACAATATCAAAAAATTAATAAAAAGAGTTTCTCAAAATCATATATTTTATCCACACAACAAATATCAAATTATGTACTGCAGTTCTCTAGATATTTGAGTGGACGGACGCCTCACAAACGGACATACATACATACATACATACATACATACATACATACATACATACATACATACATACATACATACATACATACATACATACATACATACATACATACATACATACATACATACATACATACTGACAGTGCACGCCGGACAGATACCCATCCCAATAGCTTCTATAGACTATATTAGTCTATAGTAGCTAATAAACGAGAGTTAATTACATTCTAATTAAAGTAAAAAAGACTTGCTTAAATCAAGATTTTCGGTAAAGAAAAACAGCATATCTGTCAGGTTATAAAGAATATTAAGCTGGTTATTTTATCAGTATTTTCATCCTATTAACCAAGCACATTTTAACTTTCAAATTAACATTGCAAGTAAGTTCTGTTGAATAATTTGAGCCTGTAGGTACTCAGAGAAGCACACTGAAGAGACAAATGTTTGAAACTTAAGAAGTTCAAGGTCATCAAAAGCATCATGTAACACTTTCATTGCACTGTTTACACAGATTGCATAATTGCTATAAATAGCACATGAGGAATCTTACAGCCCAGCTTTACCATAAAAACCCTATCACTTTGACCACTCTTTTAATTGACCACTCTATTTTTTTTCCTCAAAAAGTAATTTTATTTTATCCTGACCAAGTCAACCATAAATGGAAATTAGAACTTTCTCTATCTCTATTTATTTGACCACCCTATCATGACAAACTATTATGAGCAATTTCTTTTAGATAACATACAGGGCACAATAAATGACGGTTCAGAATATGTCAAAGTTGGATTCAGGAACGTTGTTTTAATCCTCCAAGATGGTATGCATTTCACTATGAGCTGTCAAAGAAGTTGAACTTTCTGATAATTCTACACTAAAATTATTTTGGCTTTGATGATTTCCTAATTAATTCAATTATTTAAAATCATATTAATTATTTTTTTCTGGGTGAATTGATAGGGTCTAAACAGTACAAGAATTAAATACAATGTAAGTCAAATTTTGACCAAAAATGACAAAATATTCCTTAAAAATACACATTTGCATATTCATCACAATTTGAAAAATCTAATTGGGTTATCCCTAGGGACCTGTATACTAAATAACAAAGCTGTCTGACCATTGGTTATGAAGAAGAAGATTTTTTACCAAAAACGCCTTTTTTGGCATTAATTTGCCTATTTTCAACAATATCAAAAATACAAAAAAAATAGTTTCTCAAAATCATACTTTTCATCTACACAACAAACATCAAATCAGTAAGTACTGCGGTTCTCAAGATATTTGAGTGGACGGACGCCTCACAAACGTACGTCAGGACGTACGTACATAAATACATACATACAGACAGACAGACAGACAGACAGACATACAGACATACATACATACATACATACATACATACATACATACATACATACATACATACATACATACATACATACATACATACAGACGTACAGACATACATACATACAGACTGACGCCGGACGCTGGACGGATACCCATCCCAATAGCTTCTATAGTCCATAGTAGATAAAAACACAAAAGTTAAGCTGAAAGAAAACATGCAAAAACCGCTCAAAAGTCTGAATACACAAATTTAAAGTTTGTGGGAAAAGCTTTTATTTATACATTTTTTTCTTGCTGTTCTTTGCGAACTTTTTAGTCGTAATTAAGGCTTTCAATCAATGTGGAAAATACACAGTCTTGTAACCTATTGACTCCCTAATGAGCAAACATGCTCTTCAGGTTTAGGGTGGTATCAACCACACCGGTGTTCAGCAAAGAAATTGCCGGCTATAGACATGTCATGTAATGAAGGCTATCAAACCTTAGACACTTAAAAAGAGGTCTATGTTCAAACTTATGAGAGATAATGTATGTTCAGTAAAGTGAAAGAAATATACACCAGTTGGAAATGCAAAAAAACAGAGCAACAGTTCGACAGGTCACGCGCCAAAGTGACTTTCGGAGCAATGCGGTTTTAAACTACCACTGTTTACATCATGCGAATTAACCTTGATTTGTTTTCGCTGTCTCAGGGTGCAACTGGATATATACAATAGACCACTTGGATACAAATATATAATGGCGAACATTCTGATTTGTTTACCTTGTCGATTAAAATATCATCGGACCACTTTATCGGTGTCTTGGTACCGTCGTGCGTAGATAAATTACCTAGGTCTGAGTCATACCTTCAAATGATTTATTCTACAAATTACAAAGTCTGCATTGTTAAAGTCTGACACATTTCAAAAGTGGCATTGACTGAATACATTAATGATTGAGACTGAGCCGCAACACTGAAAACCGTTTTTGCCGATCAAAAACATGTTTCTCCTCCTATATTGATATGCAAAATTAACAATATCGCAAATTCAGAAAGAAACATCATATGGGAAAATTTTCATCTTTAATTTGCTGAAATCATTTCCAATGTTTGCTCATTAAAGGCCGTGTTTGTTTGCTTTCTTTTACCTTTACAAAAATAATTAATATCGCGGAGGAAAGGATTGACATTACAGGGATTTAGGATATGCTATCTTATGTTTTGTAATAAAGAGTACTATTTATATCCAATGACCTTCATGGCTCCTTCCGTGAAAAACCCTAGAATAGATTGTGAACTTGAAGTCAACACATTGTCCACGACTTTCGGACCTAAGTCAATGAACAGTTCATGAATTTTCTTCCGCCAACCTACTTCTGTTTTAAAGTTCCATTAGCTGTATCTTCTGGCGATTTTTCCGTTAGTTTTGATTGAAATGATTACTGGCTCATGTTGAATAGCCTGTCAAATAACAGAGAATTGCATATTATTCGGAAACATTACGCGCCCTACAACTAAATAACATGTGATTTTACAACGAAAATTTCACTTTTTGTCCGGACAGAAATACAAACTCTGTTGACACGCGGATTGCAACGTAGGCATTCTTCTGCACCTGCGCGAGCCATTTACAGCAATTTCAAAATAAATATTCATTACTTATTCCCGGTATTTACGTTGTAGTCCATCGTACGAGCACCTTGCGTAGCCAGATGTCTTGCAATCCACGATGCAATGCTGTTTTGATCAAGCAATAAACGTGAACTTGTACATCTCGCGTGAATGCGGCGTCAGCATATCTGCGTTCTCCCCAGCACGCTGAGCATGCCAGACGTCAACAAACGAGCTCGGAAGGGCAACACGTTTGAACAAAAATTAGCAGTTTTATGTGGCCATAACATCACTAATCATCAAAGATTGTACTTTTTAAGGAAACTGCGTTCATTCATGGTTGATAGACAAATTTTATCTCTTTTTATAAATCTTACATTGAAAGCGTTATCTCATTTTCATTCATTTGTTGGTATCAAAATCTGTCTGTTAAAAACAAAATTCACTTGATAGAATTGTTTCACTTAGCTCAAAACTAATTGGTATACCCCAGAGAAGTCTTTCTACGTTTTATAATCAGCAAGTACTCAGGAAAGCCCGCTCAATTATTGTGTCTAGTGATCATATTTTATCAGCAGAGTTCGACACACTTCCCTCTGGTCGGCGTTTTAGATACCCGGCTTGCAGGTCAAACGGCGCAAGTTGTCATTCATTCCAACCGCTGTGCGGCTTTTAAATGATTCCTAAACTGTTTTTTGTATAGTCCTGCGTCTCCTACCATTTTGTAAATTTGTATTATATATTTTTGATGTTGTATTTGAGCCACGCTTTTTAATTGCCCGTGTTTGGGATAAATAAAGTTCTATTGAATTGAATCACTAATCATGTTTGTTTCTTCGTAAAACAACATTTTGCAACAAATTTGAGCCTCCAACATGGAATTTTCAGAGGTAAAAAAATGGTCAAAAGTTACAAATAATGGCCCTTTAAGGTATTCATACTCGTCGTACTCGTTGTAGTGAATCACCATCTTGTAGGTTTGGTCGCCTGAGAACCACTCTATTTCTTGTCCGTCCGTCAGAATGATTTTCAGATTGGCATTATTCCATACATAGTTGAAATCTAGCTCCGATACCGCTCCAACAGCACCTTGGAAGAGCCTCCTGTTTCGGTCGGATATGCAAGTAATTTTTGCTGGACTTTTGTTATATCCCAATCGATATACGATTCCCACAGTCAATCTCCATTGCCATTTTATAAAACGTCACAAAGATCTGCAACAGAGACGCAAGTCATCAATCAATAAATAGGTCAAGGAGGCGGGACAATGTCAGGCAATAGATTATTATTGTTGTTAGTTACACACAGAAATAGTCGAAAAATTTAAATAGAAATCTTAATCAAATTTCGTGAAATCCAGCATTCGAACGCTTGCGTCGGTAATTTTATTAAATGAGTATATCCTAAAGACATAATCATTTCCCGATAGGAAGGGATTGTTGATTTTATTATGTATCAACATTCTCACCATTTACTTTTTTGTAAAATTAAGGTTCGTTTGCGGCACCTTTTTAATGTCAACTCATCTTTCACATTCTCGAGCTGCCCATTTTGAATTCTGCTTGGATTTTTAAGCGCACGCGAATAAGCACAACAGAGGCCTATTGACTGAATGATGAAATGTATACCGTTGAACCGAAAGTGAAAGAAAGCTTCCTAAATAAATGTATATTGTGGGGCTGCATAACATCGCCATGGAAATGGCTTCGTTGGCTTATATTTCGCTCTTGCCATCATAAATTTCAAATATAAGTACGAAAAATACGGTACAATACGTTATGCGAGAACGGTAATACATGAAATTTTGACCACATACAAATCACTTTGGACAAATTGCGATGTATGCAATTAAAATTAAAGTTTGGCTAAGATAACTAACAAACGCTACCGAAGCTAAAGTCTTTTTCGGTTCCACGACACATTTTTTTTCATTCCTGTAAGGGTTGTACATCTCCAGAAGGAAATAAAACGAAAGATTGAAATCAATGATTGTAGTCCTTTCAACCATAGCTTTTCATACTTACCAAAGTCGCGAATATCACCTGTAATAGCAGTCTAGCTATTCTCCTGATTACAACTCAATGAACCAAAACATCGGTGTAAATAAATTTCGTTTGAAACAGATTGGTAATCTATTTGCACTCTACCCTACAGCGCTTGTACGTTGACACCATAGACCCTCGTTCTCCAGTGTCTGTTGTGGTTTAACATAACACCACTCTAGCTCATGTGACCTATTGTTCTTGCAGGAGCATTTTATTTGGTAAACTCACACCGTTCCTATTGTCTTTATGCAGATTATATCATGGGCCACACTTCTTTTCATTTGTTGATGAGATATCACCTCACTTCGATCAATAGAGATAATTAACATAGCAAAAAAAGGTGCTGATAACTTATCACACGGCAAGACCATTTCAGCCAATAGGAGGCCTGGCTCGGCGTGGATTATAACCCATAACCAACTCTTAGAAGTGAGTTATGCATACTAGTATACCCTCGAGAAAAACGAGGGTCTATGGTTATAGCAATAATCCACGCACGATCCTTGCTCGTGATTGGTTGACATGATGCTGCCACCTGAAAAGATGGCATGCAACAAACTCGATGGAAAAAGTATGCATGGAGCGTACTTGCTGTGGTGGGTAAAAAGTGCACATTGGGCGTACTTGATTGATATAAAAAGTACACATAATATATATGCTAGTCATCCTCCACACGTCTGCTACTGGGGTGGGTGTTGGGTGTGTGGGTTGTTTGACTTATAGGGGTTACTTTTCATTTACACAGTATTGACAAGGCACCTTAGTCTCTTGATCTTGATTGTCGAAGAACACTCACCTAATTCTTCTATCTGTTATTCAAAGCATACATTGAAACAACTATATTGCCTGATTAAAGATAGTGATCATACTTTAATAACAGTGTGAAAGATATTTATGACAACAATGCATATTTTAAAAGATGAAGTAAGTTAACATAACTGTCGTGTGCGTTCAACTAGCAGTGTGCTAAACATTCTAATTCTTGCAGATGTGACTTAAAATCAATCAAAATCTGTTCATTTTCAATTTTTTCTAAGGACAGATATTCACTGTACTTGCATTGTGAAAAATGTAATGATGAAATGTTCCCTGAGTTTGCAGTCTATGTGTAAACTAGTTTGACAGATTCATGGAATGCCTCACTCACTTGTTGTTATATCAGTCACTCTCGGTATCCGTTTGTACATCAGAATGCTCAGGAAATATATTTTCAAGAATACTGCCATCTCCATCGTCACTTCTCTTTTCATCAGTATTAGTCCAGTTAAAATAAAGAAAAAAGTAGCCAAACCTCATCAAGCAAATTGTAACACAAGTCACTTATGCAGTTTTATGCTCGGGGATATTGCCTAGTGACAAACTAAAAGTAGACAAAAATCGGAAGATATAAAATTTGATTTTTTCAGTTTTTTATTATGAAATTTATGAGTAAAACGTTGAAGTATTGCCATGAACAGGGAAGGAGATTTTTGCGCTGAGTATTGCAGTCCTTAAAATGGTAACACCAACTGAGAAATAGTAGCTTTTTCACATCCATAATTTCCTCTACAATGAGGCTTTATAGACGCGTACTAAATACATTTTACAAAAATTTTAAAGCAATGACCTGTAGGTATAAAAGCTATGATGTAATGTCCTATGTAAATAAACGGTTTGTTTTTTCCAAAGAGAAATTCCAAAAACCCACGCGACAGGGGACGCAAAACAAGTAACGTAATTACTTCAGCCTTGTTGTCGGATCTCTTGTTTACCATGGTTTATTACAGTACTCATCGATATGCCTTGATCATTTTCGTCTGCATTTATAGAAAAACCACTCTTTAACTTAAAAAGGCCCGGTAATTTTAACTGTGACAAGCGATAGTTTTGCTGGTTTATGTTGCATCTGTGTAAACATCGATTCTATTGTGTATGATGTCAGCACCACTCTCTAAGTCTATACATTCAACTGTGTGTTGCAATACCCTGTACTCTGCTTAAAGTAATCCTATGTTTTACAACAGTAAAGAAAAGGAGGGACAAGGAGGACGGCAACAATTTTGTCTCGTTCAAAGTTCAGAAATAAGACTGATTAAACAAAACCGAAACTGGGTTTCTTGTCGATATTGATAAGATAAAATCTGTCTGTTCTGTGTTTCATTAGCGAACTTGCTAAATGCATGGACGAAACGAAACGAAAGGAACGACACACGCCCTATTACGGTGGCCCAAAACTACGTGTTCTTCGCATTTAAAGTCTGCGTCGCATTCAATTGTTTCTCTCTCACATATGTGTCTGCATTCAAAGTCTGCGTCGCATTCAATTGTTTCTCTCTCACATTGTGTTCCCATTCAAAGTCTGCGTCACATTCAATTGTTTCTCCCTCACATATGTGGTCGCATTCTATTGTTTTGCTCTCACATAAGCTTAGGTGTCCGCATTCAAAGTCTGCGTCGCATTCAATTGTTTCTCTCTCACATATGTGTCCGCATTCAAAGTCTTGGTCACATTCAATTGTTTCTCTCTCACATATGCGAACACATATGTCTGAGAGAAACATTTGACTGCGACGCAGACTTTGAATGAGGACACATAAGCTTATGTGAGAGAGAAACAATTGAATGCGGCGAGACTTTGAATGAGAACACATATGTGAGAGAGAAACAATTGAATGCGACGCAGACTTTAAATGCGGAGAACACGTAGTTTTGGGCCACCGTACCCTATGATTGGCTAGTCGCTGCAATGTTCTTTCTTTTCGTAGGCAATCCTTTGTTCTGATTGGCTTAACGAAAATGACGACAGAGTTTTCGTTTCTTTCGTTTTCATCCTTTTTCTTGATTGGCTGAACGAAAGTGACGAAAGATTTGCATATTAATTTTGTCTGCATGGAAGGGCGAGCTGTTGTTAACCAAAATGCTGGCGCCTCGCTCTCATTTAATATTCACCATGTCATTCCGCCCATCTTTGAAATACAAGGAATAAAAATGAGCACAGATTGAAATACTTTCTTGACACGAGTCAAAGTGGCCCGCACATTATCATGGACTTCGTTGGTGCTAAGCAGACCTTCAACATGACCTACAAAGCGGCTCTACCGGTAAGAGAAATGAAATGTCACGTCCCATACGAATAAACTATCAAAGTATAGAGACAGGTTCACATACTCATAGTCGTGCCTGTCTGTCTGTCTTGTGTGCAGTACGGGGCCATTATCAAAGCATTACATGAATAGCCTGCAGTTGACTTTCCTGACTGTGCAAAAGGATACTCATTTCAATCCTAATAATAAGCAATGTTGCAGCGGAATAAGTCACCTTTTCTCCTATCATCCTGTCATTGGATACTTTAAAATTGTATTCTGACTGCCCAGTAACAATTATAAATTGAGCGAGAGATATGCCAAGCCTTGACAAGAATTTATCGCACAAAATATGACGTGTGTTAGTATCTCATGGCAGGCTGGCCAAATTAAAGCACTGAATTACACGAAGATTGCATCTCGATACAGGGTGGTGTGATCATCTGTGTTGGATTGCATGGTGACACGGTGGAAGTGGAACTACCATGCAAATATAAGCTTATCTGCTTTTTCTTTTAAGTTATACACTAGTTTTATTGTGTAATTTGTAATGTTGCAACATTCAAGTATAGGACACCTTACTTTTAGAAATTTGAAAAATAAGATCCAATTATCCCAAATGTGTTCCAATCGTGTTACATCCAGATATTGTTCATAAAAACACGTTTTCTAAATAAGACAGTCGCACAGGCGCAGTACCGACGACCCCTCCCTTTTCATTTACTTTTTGTTGTCTGTTGAATATATTTGTTGTTTTTAAGGATTCTCTTGTTCACAGGGTTTCATTGATTTTCTGTTCAACATAACCCTTTAAACAATAGAAAGTGCTGATTGCCATGATTACATCTACCTTTTTCTCCCAGGTAACGCCGGTGACTTACAAGCTGCACAAGTTATCCGAAGTTCCAAAACTGGTGCCAAAGTTGAAAAACAACGAAATTGAGGGGCAAGCTATTATACCACCGTATATCGATTGAGTTTCACAATGATACACTCTCTGTTGGACCCTGTACCTTGTGAAATCTTATGTTACTTTATTTCGTTTTTTACCTTTATTCCATTTTACACGTGCGTTGATCTGTGAGATTCAAGAGAGTATCATTTTGCAATGAAAATATGGAAGGCAATCTGCAGAACGTAGGTCCAGCTGACTTGAAAAGACTACGAAGTCATTTCAGTAACTCGACCAAGGTTTGGAATTTTTTAATGGCTAATTCTTTCCTTAAACCTTTTCACATACAAATTTCTCTACAAGCACAACCATGTATACAAAGTCGAGCAAAAGTCAAGACCAACCTGTATTTAAAATGTCTCTTTTTTGTATTGAATTATGTCATATAATTATAAGACTGGAAATTTTCACCGACAGTGTTAGGATTATAAGATCCACACCATCAGGTCAGTCGTAAAAATTTACCTGACGCCAAATATCAACTGATTTGAACCATGATCGAAAGTCTGTCAGGATTGATTTCTTCAAATCTATGATATCACATTTTCTTTGTTTTTTCTTTCCAGTCAATATCATGTTCATATATGTAGTTAAAACATTAATTTTGCAAAAACAAATGATTATTCGATATGATTTTGGTTGGAATGGATACTGTATGGGAAAACAATCAGAAAGACTTCAGATGTTGAGGGAAAATTGTGGGTAGAACAAGAAACTATTGTATGGGCTACACAAAAGTGTCGGAAAACACTGTCGAAAGTTACTGTGAATATATGTGAAGCAGTGACGACAGTTATGTTCTGTTCAGAATGAATGGTGCAGTTTTTGTGAAGTTGACACAAAATTGCACCCCAAAATTTGAAAAAGAAAAACAATGTGAAAGATAAGAAACAACATTGAGGGCCAGGATTGTGCGACGGGATATTTAAAGCGCGCGGCGTACACGTAAATGTTGACTGTCGGTTAAAGGTTGAGAATTCATTATGAGTTCATGTTAAGGTCGCGGCGTAAACAGCCTCTCATCACAGCACAGAAACTGGCATGGCGGACAGATTGTGCACAGCTGCAATCAAGTACCCAGCGGACGATTTTTGTCCTCTCGTCGGAGCAGGCTTCTGGGGCTTGACTTACCGGTACGCACTTTCACATTCTAACACAATTCATACCGTTGAGCGAAACCAGTCCCGATTTCATCGTTGCATCGGATCTAGAGCCTGGAGGTAATTGTCGAAGTGCGAAGGCCAATATTACTTGTCATTGTGTTGCTGCAGTACAGTAGCTCGTAGATCTGCATGGCAGGGCTAACGGCTTTAGTCCTATAGCCGGTAACGCACAGCCCCGCCATGCAGAGCTGAGTAGCTCAATGTTTTGCTTGCGACTGGGAGTTGTGGCTGTTTCTTGGCTATTTACGGTTGGACGGCAAAACCAGAACACCCGGGCAAGATATCAAACTACTGTACGTAGTGCAGCATGTCATAGTGATACTTACGCTTATTATGGACAGGTCAGGTACCGCTAACTAAGCTGTTCGTGCAAACAGGTGTTAGTGCGCAGTTTTTCAGCGGGCGGGAAAATTTCAAAACTAATCAGCGGGCGGAGAGAAAAAGTCGATATTTACTGTGGGCGGGAAAGAATTTCAGTATTTTCAGTGGGCGGGGATGAAATTTTTGAAAGTGGGTAGCGGAAAATAAATACAGGGAGGGGAAAGCCGTGGTTGATGATAGAACTTGAGAGGAGATTAAGCGCCAAACTTAGAGGGGAGCGATGTTCCAAGGTACACTGCTAACTGCTGGCACGGTTTTGTGTTGGCCTGGGTTGCCTATTGGGCATCTAGTTGGCAAGGGGGAATTTCAGTAATGTGGAGAGGGCAGTGGGGAGCTTGAACTGTTGTGGGGAGGGGAGGGGCGGACCATAGATACTGGAGGCCAGTAGGCATCAAAATTCAGTGGGAGGGCACATTTTCCGTGTATGCCAGTCGGAGGGCAGTTACGAACAGCTCTACTTTCCCCTCCAAATTTTTGGTCATAGTCAAAAAGAAGTAAAATTGGTATATCAGCCTTCAAAACATGTTTTGTTATGATATTGCGAAATTGATAAAATGTACCAGTTGGCGGCACCTGACAGGTCAAACTTTCAAGTTTATAGGGACTCGCTCCCATTTTGAAAGACGTGTCTTTACACGTGATCCGTCAGAATCACAATTTTACGGAACATTTTTGTAAGTGCGAACATCATCAGAAGACATTTCTCACAGACGTTTGTCCACAGACACTCTGACTGTTCAGAGTGGTTAAGCACACACTGAAAAAATCACAGTTTAGCTGCCATGAGCACCTGTGGCCTTGTCTACGCACTGCGCAAGGCCAATATTCAGTAGTTCCTTTTGATGAGCAAAGTTAATTTGCCCATACTTTGCATGTCACAAAGAAGTCACAACAACATGCGCTGTGCAAATGATTGTACGCTGTAGACTCGCATTTGGAGTCGAGTCCTTCAGTGCCCGATCTCCCGGAAAGGTGCTGAGAGGAGGTATGTATTTCAACAGTTTTTGAGGTATAGTAGTGAAATCAGTATCGTTTTGAAATGCCGCACTAAGGTGGGATATTACACAATACAATGCGACATCATTTTACAATCTTGTTACTAGTCGTATCTTTATGCTGAGACTGCTCACTATGTCGCTGGTACAGCAACGCCATGCCTATAGGCAAATGTGATGTGTGTGCATGATTCAATCATTAAGCTCAGGGAACGTTCAGTAATGACAGGGGTGGGCCGGGGGAATTTCGCGCACACCTGTACCCTAAAATGTGACCCTCCCCTATCCTCCTCTCTAAAATGTGACCCTCCCCTTGTCTGACATTCTAAACTTGACCCTTCCCCCCCCCCCAACCTCTGTGGTATTCTCCCCAGCAAGAACTGAAACAGCATCAGCTTATTTACATAACAATGGGTTCAATTGTGTTGTTAGGGACAAATTACAGTGGGGAGGGCTGGTGTTTTTAAAGGGACAGTCGCAATTTATCACGCAAGAACTTTTGAAGAGATATTGTATTTCATACATTGAGGGAGGGTCACCATATTTTGTGCAACTATAAGAAGGCAAGATGTGGCTGATTTAGTGCTTCATCCAAAAATATCAAATAATAATACATCGAGTCTATCAGGCAAATTATTGACAATTTTCCCCCACAAAACATATCTGTATATTATATATGTTTTGATAATGTATTTAAACGTACTTTGCTTGAATTGGGAAATAAAATGTGTATTTGTGTACGAGAAATTGATTTCTGAATTTCATCTAAAAAGTTGCTTCAAGATGAAACTATGAATAGTTTTTTCCAATACAAAAATAGGTAAATCTTTGCATTTGTGTACTCTTGATTATTGATATTAATGTTCTTGATTAGACTAGAGTGGTTACAAGTCTATGGTTGTGTAAGAAATTTGATTTTGGAATTTCACCGAAATGTCGATTCACAATGCATGGCGGTCTATGATGAAACTATGAATAATTTGTTTCAGTACAAAATTAGATAAATCTGTGCATTTATGTATGCTTGATTATTTACATTATTGTTCTTGATTAGACTAGAGTGGTTACAAGTCCATGGTTGTGCAAGAAATTTGATTTTAGAATTTCACCGAAATGTCGATTCATTATGCATGCTGTTCTATGATGAAACTATGAATAATTTATTTTCAGTACAAAATTAGATTAATCTGTGCATTTATGTATGCTGGATTATTTACATTATTGTTCCTGATTAGACTAGAGTGGTTACAAGTCCATGGTTGTGCAAGAAATTTGATTTTGGAATTTCACCAAAGTGTCGATTCACCATGCATGGCGGTCTATGATGAAACTATGAATAATTTTTTTCCAATACAAAAATAGGTAAATCTTTGCATTTGTGTACTCTTGATTATTTATATTATGTTTTTGATTAAGCTAGTGCGGTTATAAGTCCATGGTTGTTTTCCCTCATAAAAAATATCTGTATATTATATATGTTTGATAATGTATTTAAATGTACTTTGCTTGAATTGGGAAATAAAATGTGCATTTGTGTACAAGAAATTGATTTCTGAATTTCATCTAAAAGTTGCTTCATGATGAAACTATGAAAAGTTTTTTTTCAATACAAAAATAGGTAAATCTTTGCATTTGTGTACTCTTGATTATTGATATCAATGTTCTTGATTAAACTAGAGTAATTACAAGTCTATGGTTGTGTAAGAAATTTTATTTTGGAATTTCACCGAAATGTCGATTCACAATGCATGGCGGTCTATGATGAAACTATGAAAAATTTGTTTCAGTACAAAATTAGATAATCTGTGCATTTATGTATGCTTGATTATTTACATTATTGTTCTTGATTAGACGAGTGGCTACAAGTCCATGCTTGTGCATGAAATTTGATTTTGGAATTTCACGGAAATCTTGTATGATTCACTATGCATGGCGGTCTATGATGAAACTATGAATAATTGTTTTCCAATACAAAAATAGTTTAATCTTTTCATTTGTGTACTCTTGAATATTTATATTATGTTTTTGATTAAACTAGTGCGGTTATAAGCCCATGGTTGTCCAAGAAATTTGATTTTGGAATCTCACCAAAAAGTTGATTTACTGTACATGGTTGTCTATGAGAGAACTCTGCACAATTTTTTCCAATATAAAACTGACAATATCTTTGCATTTATGTACATTTGATAATTGATATACACTTTTCCACCTGTTGCATATTTGTTTGTATCTTGTCTTTTATCAGTTTTAACTGTTCAACGTGTTTAATGTAGGATACCACCGCATCTTCTTTGCTTGTGAAACTTGTGCATAATGTGTTTGTATTTTGTTGGTGATTTCCTATTCTTGAAATATCACATGGACAATCAAAGTTTTTAACATAAAATCAGCTTCTGTCAAAAGTGACCCTCCTCCCCCCCGATAGGTTTATAAAAGTGTCCGTCCCCATTCAACTGTTTTCTAAAAGGGACCCTCCCCCATTCCCCCGGCCCACCCCCCCCCCCTGTAATTTCTGAAGGCTCCCATATCATAGTTGTTTGAAAGTGAATCTTACAGGAAGTGCATAAGACGGAATTTTAAACCTAAAACCTCCGTATTGGATATATTTTTGTTGCTCAGAATTCTTCGACTTTGTCATAAAACATAGCAGAAAAACTATAACAGCTGCTAAACGACAATTCATTGATATATCAGCGATAGTAAGCGATATGTTACATATGGGGTGGAATACCTTGTCCTTTAGTTTATGGTGCGAGATACGAACTCGCTGAACGATGGCAATCAGTAGACAATGACGTCATGGTGTGAAAAATCGTGTTTAACTAATGATAAAAGTTTCAATTTAGCTGCTCACATGTATAAACAATCTAAACCAATGGGGTAGAATATGAAAATAATACATTTAAGCGTTCGTACTTGTAATGCTTATTTTAGGGTGTATTTGTCCACTGAATGGGGAGAATGCGAACTTGGCATTGTCTTCAAACAATGTCGAACTACGAAACATGGTCCAAGAAAGATATTACGGCGACAACATGATATAAAATCACACTGAATTCAAAATGCTTTCTTTCTTTTTAATGTTAGGTAACCAGTGGTAAATATGGCGGATTGTAAAACTATGAAGTGTGTGAAAATGTTCGAGTGTTACCCGAAAGATCTACAATACATCACCAATCATGAATTTCCAGCTCTGCCATCAGAGGGCGCGATAATTAAGGTATTGCTTGATTACTCATAAATAGCTAACATAATCAACAAATTTGTCTGACATGAATACTGCAAGACTACATTAATGCTTTCCACATTACAATATATAAATTTCTTGATGGGTAGCGATATGAAGCATGTGTTGAACTTTCAAACTGTAAACTAGACGCTGTCTTGGTCATGCATCTTGTCCTGTAATTGAGTCAATAATGGACATGAAGTGGGCTTTGAAAGTCCGTCCAATTATAAAACATCAGTGCAGTGCCTTAGCGATAACTTTGTTTCAATTTTGAGTATTAAAGTAGGAGTCGAGTGATTGTTTTAGTCTTTGTCATACACAAATTCTCTTTTCATAGTTGCGAACTCTCGCGCGAAAATTCGAGAGGCATGCAGACACTGCGTCAACTTGCATTATTCAATCATATCAATGATCTGTTAAGGTTATGTCCGCTGGAGTGTGTCACACAGATGTGCATATGTGGACTGAACCACAGAAAAGACCGTACATTCCAGGTAAATACAGTTTTATTCATTTTTATCCGAAACAGAGTTCATAGATGTCCTACAGCACATCAAGATCAACAATAGCTACACAACAATTTTTCATTGACTCTTGAACTTTACATGAAGGGTGCAAATAAAGAATTGTATGAAGCCGGGTAGCCATATATTTCACAAACCAAGTCAACCACCCATTCCTCTACAACGATTATTTTTAACTTTAATATATTAATCCATAGATTAATGTTCATATTCTCTAAAATAGGAATATACCAGTGATAAAATGGGCCTTTTGGCTGGAAATTTTATTCGGTAGATGTTTTCTTATAACAAGGAAAATCCCATTTCAAAAATATATAATGAAAAACATGGATGATATATATAAAATAGGCGAAAGTTTCGCCATTGTGCTTTGATAAAGATACTTATGTATTCAACTTGCTTCTTAAGAAGGAAGTTGCTTAATATACAAATGTATAGAAATGAAGTCCAGATCTCTTCATAGATGGCGAACAGATATATCCACCACCGTTGCACTTATGGTGCATCGAACCCCTATAGAAACGCATAAAAATCTATGTGTGCTTTTGGTGTGACATTTCCTCAACAGTGGTGAAAACTTTTAAGACCATTGGACGGACTATAACAAATATTTTGACTCTACTCATGCAGGTCATGAAATCGCAGGAAGCATCCATGCCATCGGGGACTCTGCCTTCAATCCAGATGGACTTGCCCTAGGGGATAAAGTAGCGGTATATTCTTTGCTTGGATGTGGAAAATGTAAATATTGTATCAAAGGGAACGCGTCCTGGTGTAATGCACCACCGCTGGAAAATAAAGCACTCGGTCTCATGACCAATGGAGGGTAAAGTGATTAACTTTGAATCGTTTACCTAAGATCAATATTAATCAAATTGTATTGCCACTTACTAAACTTGCATCAAGCATCTCTGATCACGACCAGAATTGTACTTCACATACTCGGCCCAGTTGCTGCAATGGTGTGCGCGCCTGAATTATCACATAACATTATTCATATCGTCGCGTCGTCTGCTGATAAATTCGACAACCTTGGCAAACTTGCGCAATATCGTGCCTATATTCTCCACTTGAATAATAGCATACGACCTTTGGACCCTGTACAATGACCACGATAGGTTTAAGCCAAAAGGTTGGTTTTAGAGGCAGAGAATCACTTTTTGTATTTCGCAAGAATTTTTTTCATGTTCCCGCGCGACGGACGTCATGTACAGTAAATGATTTACTGTTCACAACTAAAATTTGGCTTACCTGCATGAGGGACGCACATCTATGGTGTTGGTAGCGACTTGGTGCATATATAGCAAGCAGACTGTGATAAAACACTGGCTTTCGGTAGTTGTATAAGCATAAGACTTATCATGTTTCTTGTACGGTCCAGCCAGAGTATGCAGTTTGCGAAGAGAGTGAACTCCCCACAGCTGAAAGTTTCGCCTATAGTTATCACTTCGCAGTTTGTAAAACAGAATCAATGACATACCCGTTACGAGTCTGCATATGTCCATATCTAGCTAGTACAATAATGCGTCTCTGTCTGTGTCTGTGGGTTGATAACACCTATGTGTTAAAACTAATTTAATTAGTTTGATTTCTATATTGCACAAATTTTGATATTTCACACGTGTTGCAGATTTGCTGAGTACGTAGCAGTTCCCCTGTTTGCTTTCCTGATCAAGTTGCCGGACTCCATTGAGGTAGAAGCGGCTGGCGTGTTGGGATGTGGTGCTCTGACGTCCTACAACGCTGTTCAGCACGCCATGACAAGAATCGACCCTATACTCTCAGTCAGAGGTAAAGGAAGCAAACGGTGTTACTTTTTATTAGCTTCGTAGTGTAACGAAGTCTCTCCAATGCAAACCCCTCCCCTATGACATTTTTGTCGAGGAAATTTATTCCGACTGTAACCTAGAAGAGACAAAAGTTTATCTTTAGGAGAAAGCGAATTATTAGTTGAGTTTGTAGGATCTAATGCTACTCTTAGATACTTCTATTGAGGAAATAATTTATCACATTTATACATGTTTATTTTTCGGTATTCGAGGGAATACTGCTCCTTTTCCTGTAATACCAGATCAAACGTTTTTTTTCACAACTTGTTTTCAGATAGATGCGGCATACTCGTTATCGGAGTAGGGGGACTGGGTTTGTATGCAATAAAACTGATCAAAGCGTTGGTGTTATCGAAATATGGTGACCGGGTGGAATTGGTCGGCTCAGACGCAATAGTAAGCATCGCACTTTATTCAACTCTCATCATGTATAGCACTGCTTTCAGGAAAGGAAGCAGCGTTGATAGCATTTGTGGTGTGTCACGTTTTGACAAACAATGTGCCGATGACAATCTTGCAATAAACGTAGAGATGATTCGGCTATAGATTTTAGATTTAGTTTACACAATATGGTTATAAATGCAATAAAAGCGATATTTGAATGAGTGGACAGCCCGAGGTAATGTGCTGGTTGTCTACTTCAAACTTATGAGACATTGACTCAAAGTCACATGCCAGTCAAACAAATGTTTGCTCAGATTCTGATTCAGTACTGATACTTTACAAACTTGACACATATTCTCATGTGACGTGCCGTGACTGATTATTCTAGGAAATCAAACTGCCTTAAGCCTCAGACTTCGGGTGCTGTAAGACGATCCATTTAGACACGGAATGCTCAGAGGATGAAATATTGGAAATGTAATGCGCTGGCTGTCTACCTTACAAATTTGAGACATTGAGCTTTGCCAGCCAAGCACATATTTTGCTCATATTCCGCTTCAGTACCGATACTTAAAAAACTAGACTCATATTCTTACGTATTGTACCGCAATTGATTGTTTCAGGAAAGCAAATTGCGTTTAGCCTCGGACTTCGGGTGCTCTAAGACGATACATTTAGATATGGGATGCTCGGAGGATGAAAAATTGGAAAAAGTGAAATCGGCATTTCACGAAGATGGGCCGCACATAATCATAGACTTTGTTGGTGCTAAGCAGACCTTCAACATGGCCTACAAATCAGCTCTACCGGTAAGAGAAATGAAATGTCACCTCCCGTACGAATGAGGTATCAAAGTATAGAGACGGTGTTACATACTCATAGTCGTCTCTGTCTCTGTCTTGTTTACAGTGTCGGGCCATTGACTCAGCATTATATGAAGAGCCTGTAATTTGACTTTCCCTTTCAAAAGAATACTCAGTTTAAATTCTGATAACAAGGAATGTTGCAACGAAATATTCCTTTTTTCTCGTATCATTCTATCATTGGACACTTTAAAATTGTATTTAGTGACATCAGTCAGTTGTCGAAAGAGTAGGTCTAGCGTCAGTATCGTCGTTTCTTCCCGGAAAAATTCCAAAGTACCTCCTCGAGTGGCCATATGGACTGTAGAAACACTCTGGAATCCAACAAAATGTACTAGAATTGATAATGGTATTAGATGTTGATGTTAGTTGATACTCCAATCTGACAAACTGAAGGATAGTGGGCCCATGGCAATCTGTGCTACAACAGCACATTAACTTAGGTGGCGTGTTTTCATGTGTTGTCTGCGGAGGCATCCTCAGACGAGCAGAGATTTCTACCATAAGGAGAATGAAGCCAAAGATCGTTTCTTACTGTCCAGTAACAATTATAAACTGAGCGATAGATGTGCCAAGCCTTAACAAGAATGCATTGCACAAACAGTATGGAGTGAATGAGTGTCTTGTAGACAGATTAAAGCGAAGACTGCATCTCGATACAGGGTGGTGTGATCATCTGTGTTGGAGTGCATGATAATGACACGGTGGAAATGGAACTACCAACACTCATCAGATGTGTCATTGGTATACAGGCAATCTACGTAGGCAGCCTGCAACAAATGAAAGAGGTCGTTGACCTAGTGGCTAGTGGTCAGGTAAGTGAAGGACAAGCAAATGAGGCCGTTCTGTGGTCACAGAAATCTACATCAGTGAGCACAGAGTCGCCAAATATAGCCATAGGTGTAGTGTTACCATGAAATGTACTTCCGATTGACAGCAGTGAAAACACATACTATAGTAAGATTATAAATATAGATTATGGAATTTGCTCTATCAACTTCATCAAGTTTAGCAAGTCTATTCGGTCAGCCCAAACAAGAGTTTTATAAATATCGATGTATTGATAATATGAAGGACCCACAACGAATAATGATTATCACGTCCTTTACAGACCCCTCCCTGATCATTGCACCTTTCTTCAAAGCATAGACGTTACAAGCCACATTGTTCATGTTAAAGGGAGGGGGTCATCGAAACTGGGCTCAAAGGTCGTATGTTACACCTATACGACCAGTGCAAATATTATATCTAAGGTACGTTGGTGATTGATGAATGTTAAAACATATTTGTTATGATATACATCGTAAAATTTAAATGCGACAGTTATGCTAACTCATGCATCTAGATGTCATGCATTAAATACATTGTTTGTAAGCAAGAAAGTCGCACAAGCGCAGTTGCAACGACCCCCTCCCTTTAAATATACGTTTTGCTTTGTGTTAGGGAGAGTAAGATTGGCTTTTCTCGGCAGCAGGTTACTGGCAGTAACTTTGCTTTGCCCAACAGCTTGCTGTAGACCATCGCGTTCACCCAAAGATCTACGCAACAGCCTACTGAAATTGATTCCTTCTGTTTACTCTGTATTGATATACCTTCAGACTTGGAGTAAGTCTGGGGACAGTTGTCTGTTGAATATATTTGTTGTTTTTAAGGTTTCCTTGATTCTCATGATTTCACTGATTTTCTGCTTAACGCAACCCTTTAATAGAAATGGCTGATTGTCATGATTACATTTCTGGCTTTTTTCTCCCAGATAACACCTGTTACTTACAAGCTACACAAGTTATCCGAAGTTCCAAAACTTATGCACAAGTTGAAAAACAACGAAATTGAGGGACGAGCTATTATAACACCGCATATCGATTGAGTTTCACACTGATACACCGTTGGCGCGTGTATTTTGTGAAATCTGATGTTCCTTATCATTAATATAATTTGGAAAATTTTTTGGCTGACTGCATAGTGGTGAAGGGTATAAGAATTCCAAACGTTTGCTTTTCCTGTCTCGTTGTTTTGTCACATCTCATAATATTTACACGATGGTGTTCACAAATGGCACTACAAATCATTATATTTTTTGTGTCAAAGATGTACTGTTTATGATTGCCAGCTCATGCAAATATACCAAAATACTTTCAATGTGGTTTAAAGGTATAGTGTCACCTGTTTCAATTTTGCCACAGTTACCATGGAAAGAGAAAATCTAACCAATCACAGATTTTAAGCGGGTGGCCGCTTTTTAAAAACAACGCCCTCACATGGGCATTTTGAATACTAAGGAACGCCTCTTTGACCATATATGGGTATATTTAGATTACAGGTGACTGTATACCTTTAAATGAAGCAAAATCAAGATCAAAACGCATTAAAATTACTCTCTTTTGTATTTAATTATGTCATAATACTTGAAAATATCACCAACAGCGATGAGAATGTCCAGTCTCACTGGTGAAAATTAGATTGTCATATCTGATTCATTCATATTAGGGACTTCAATATTCACCATTTTTTTGAGTTCTCTCACTGTCAGCGGTGAGAATAAAAAATGATTCTCGCCAATTACGAAAAAGCGTCATTTTCTTACTCTAGCCTCGCAATATTTCCGCATGTAATTTATCCGCCGATGCGCTAGTCTTACTTTTCTAATGATCAGTATATTTAGTTTGTGTTTGTTTTGTTGGTACGGGAACTCTGGAATCCCCGTGACTGTAACATTGTTATGCTTGACGAGAGAGAAAGTTAAAAGCTGGCGATATTAAAACACATCTTTTATCAAGAAGGTACAAACCATTTATGAAGAAAAGCGATCGATTGAAAGATATCATCAAACCTTCCCATGAATGCCAAATGTCTTACTGAATAGTTATTGCTGATACTTTATTTTCCATGTTTGACAGTTGCAAGCTAAGCTGAACGGGACTGAGATTAATTGAGATGGGAATGCAGGGTACTGAACCTGGTGTCACTGCATCGAAATTTACATGTAACCTTTCACTTGATCTTTGACCGGATCGCGTGGACCGCAATTGTCTCTCAAAAAACATAGCCCTGCACTAAAGACACATGCCTTTTAGTCCGTGGGCTGGAGGGGCCCACCGTGCACCCCCCCCACATCCCTACTTCTTGGGTATTTTTTTGTTCTTTAGGACCTGCTGAACAAGAAAAAAGATGTTAACATTGGATATTTTGGGATGCACTACCTATCTGGGCTGGTTTTTGATTTGCATGTACCGCAAAAAATGGCGAAAAATGGGTAGGGGTAGGGGGTACTATATCCTCTCCTACATTGAGTAAACTAGCATGAAATAAGCACAAACCATACATTTTTGGAAAGCTGAGATTCTGCTCTTTATGAGAAACACCAACTTTAGCAAAATTAATTTGTGTACATAGAATAGGACGACTTTAAAATGAATTTTTTTGACAATTTTGAAATTTTTTACCCAAAATACCATGTAACAATTGTGATTTACTTGTTATTAAGCAAAATTTTGACAGCTTTTTGTGTTTGAATTATTTATTCCCACATATTAAACAAAAAAAAAGTGTTAACATTAGATATTTAACTATACACTACTTCTCTTGAGTCAATTTTGAATTGCGTGTATCTGTATGGGGTGTGCAAAAGCTAGGGGTAGGGGTACAACATTCTTTCCTTGATGAAGTAAACTGGCTTGAAATGCCATATACCTTATAGTTTTAGAAAGCTTAGATACTGGTCTTTCTAAAATGCATAAAGTTTTAGTGAAAAAATATGACGTCATAGAATTGGATAACTTTAAATCGATTTTTCTGGTAATTCAGTATTTTTAACAGGAAGAAAATACGATAACTATTGTTTCCTCCTTATGAAGCAAATCAAACACATCTATGGATGTTATTTACTAATTGCAATGTGCTGAAGAAGAAATAAATGTCAAAATTGGGTATTTACCATGCATTATTGTCTCTAGTCACTAAAAAGCAAGTTTTGCTACATTGGTATATCGTGAATGGGCATTTTATTGTTATGCAATGAACTAATGCACAGCCTTAAAAAGAAGACTCGAAAACGTGCACACATAGTCATATTGCCATTTTCTCCTTCAAGTAAATAGATTATTGACGACTGTCTATTGTTATTATTCAATTTTAAATATTTTTCTATAAAATAATTTTGTTTAAGGTGTATTTGAAATTGTCTATGCCTCCTTGTCTTACTTAATATACAGCAAGCATTACTAACAATCTATTAGGCCGAGGCTAGAGGGGCGTCTACGTGCACCTCCCCCCTCACCCCACAGGATAACAAACCTGTAATTTTCAGAAGCCTTGGGATCCCTAGAATAAGAAATGGGATTTTAACAGACAAAATATAGGGACTCAATAGCTGTTACGGTCATATTTTGAAGGGTACCACAAAATCACGATTTTGTGACCCACGTGGATTTTTGTCAAACCTGTCTTCTTGTACGTGATCTGCTTAGCTTACTGTTTAACATGACCTAGGTTATGGGGTATCATTAGAAAGGTAATTCATTCTTCTTGAAAATGGTATATAGCAATATGCAATATCTTCTATAGTTTTCATGAAATAGGGCCATAATTTACCCCATACCCAAAGTTTTATGTCACAAATTACTGTCAAAACTAATCTAAATTCCACCAATTATTTACCTATACATAATACAAAAGGCAATACTGTGTATTAACTTTGTCTTATTTGCTACAGGTACATGTTAGAAACTTGGAATAACTTTTAACAGAAAAAAATATTGGGATCCTGTAGCTGTAACAGTCATATTTTGAAGGGTACCGAAAAATCACAGTATTACTGACTCGCATTCGTTTTGTTAAACCTTTCTTCTTGTAAGTCTTCTGCTGAGCTTATTTTGAACATAACGAGGCCAATGGGGTACCATTAGAAAGTTAATTAACTCTTCTTTAAAATGATATGTTGCAATATGCAATATCTTCGATAGTTTTCATGAAATAAGATCAAAACTTACCCTATACCCCAACGTTTTATGTCGCAAATTACTATCAAAACTAATCTCAAATTCTACCAATTATTTTCCTAGACACATTACAAAAGGCAATTCTTTGTATAAAATATATTTTATTTGGTACAGGGACATGTCAAAAATATGAGTTAGACTTTTAAGAGACAAAATATTGGTATTGAATGACTGTTACTGGCATGTTTTGAAGGGTACCGTGAAGTCAGAGTATTACCGACTCGCATATGTTTTTGTTAAATGTGTCGTCTTGTAAGTTTTCTGCTGAGCTTACTTTTTACCATAGCCTAGATTATGGGCTGCCATTGAAAGACAATTTATTTGGCTTTAAAATGACATATTGTAATATGCAATATCTTCTATAGTTTTCATGAAATAGGACCAAACCTTACCCCATACCCCAAAGTTTTATGTCACAAATTACTGTCAAAACTAATCTTAAATTCTACCAATTATTTACCTAGACATTATACAAAGGGCAATGCTTTGTATCAAATTTGTTTTATTTGATACAGGTAAATGTTAGAAACTTGAAATAAACTTTTAAGAGAAAATATCCAGATGCTCTAGCTGTAACAGTCATATTTTGAATGGTACTGCAAAATCACAGTACTGCCAACTCGCATACATTTTTGTTAAACCTGTCTTCTTGTAAGTCTTCTACTGAGCTTACTTTTTAACATAATGTAGCAAGTTGGGCATCATTAGAAAGGTAATTTACTCTTCTTTAGAATAATATATTGCGATATGCAATATCTTTTATAGTTTTCATGAAATAGGACCACAACTTACCCCATACCCCAAAGTTTTATATTCCAATTACCGTCAAAACTAATCTCAAATTCTGACAACTATTGACCGGGACATAATATAAAGGGCAAAGATTTGTATTAAATTTAGTATATTTGCTTTAGGTTCATGTTAGAAACTTGAAACGAACTTTTAACAGAAAAAATATTGTGATGCTGTAGCTGTAACAGTCATATTTTGAAGGGTACCACAAACTCACAGTATTGCCAACTCGCATACGTTTGGTTAAACCTGTCTTATTATAAGTCATCTGCTGAGCCTATTTTTTAACATAACCCGGCTATTGAGGTATCATTGGAAAGGTAATTTTTTCTTCTTTGATATGACATATTGTAATATATAATATCTTCTTAAGTATTCAGAAATAAGACCAAAACTTACCCAACACACCTAAGTTTATATTGCAAATTACTATCACTACTAATCTCAAATTCTACCAAACTTTTACCTAGACATACTACAAAAGGCAATGATTTGTATGAAATCTGTTTTATTTGCTACAGAGACATGTTACAAATATAGGGTAGACTTTTAACAGACAAAATATTGGGAATGAATGGTTGTTGCTGTCATGTTTTGAAGGGTACTGTAAAGTCTCAGTCTTGCCCACTCGTATGTGTTTTTGTTAAATGTGTCATCTTGTAAGTCATCTGCTGAGCTTACTTTTTACTCTAACCTATCTTATAGGCTATCATTGGAAAGAAAATTTATTTTGCCTTAAAGTGACATATTGTAATATGAAATATCTTTAATAGTTTTCATGAAATAGGACCAGACTTACCTACCCCATATCCCAAATTCGCAAACTGCAAAGTTTTCGAACAGATGTAGTTTGCAAATAAAACTAAGGGCTGGGGTAAGTTTTTGCCATTTCATTACAACTTCAGATGATAATACACTTTATCATATGCTAAAATAAAGAGTGATAAAAGCTTTGTAATGATACCCTATAATCTGTGTTACGGATAAAATAAAGGTTGGCAGATAAATTTCAAGGAAACTTGATTAATAAATTTCACGGGTTTCAGCAACATATATCCTGCCATCCTTCAAACTATGATGCTAACAGCTATTAAATCACAATAATTATCCTGTTAATGGTATCTTTCATAGTTGGAAATGTCTCTGTAACAAATAAAATATGTTTCATACAAAGTTTGTCTTTTTTATACAATTCATCGAAATTAAATGCTAGTTTTGACAGTAATAGACAACATAAAACTTTGGGGTATGGGGTAAGGTTTGGTCCTATTTCATGAAAACTATAGAAGATATTGCATATTGCAATATGTCATTTTAAAGCCAAATAAATTGTCTTTCCAATGGCAGCCCATAATCTAGACTATGGTAAAAAGTAAGCTCAGCAGAAAACTTACAAGACGACACATTTAACAAAAACATATGCGAGTCGGTAATACTCTGACTTTACGGTACCCTTCAAAACATGCCAGTAACAGTCATTCAATACCAATATTTTGTCTCTTAAAAGTCTAACTCATATTTTTGACATGTCCCTGTACCAAATAAAATATATTTTATACAAAGAATTGCCTTTTGTAATGTGTCTAGGAAAATAATTGGTAGAATTTGAGATTAGTTTTGATAGTAATTTGCGACATAAAACGTTGGAGTATGGGGTAAGTTTTGATCTTATTTCATGAAAACTATCGAAGATATTGCATATTGCAACATATCATTTTAAAGAAGAGTAAATTAACTTTCTAATGGTACCCCATTGGCCTCGTTATGTTCAAAATAAGCTCAGCAGAAGACTTACAAGAAGAAAGGTTTAACAAAACGAATGCGAGTCAGTAATACTGTGATTTTTCGGTACCCTTCAAAATATGACTGTTACAGCTACAGGATCCCAATATTTTTTCTGTTAAAAGTTTATTCCAAGTTTCTAACATGTACTTGTAGCAAATAAGACAAAGTTAATACACAGTATTGCCTTTTGTATTATGTATAGGTAAATAATTGGTGGAATTTAGATTAGTTTTGACAGTAATTTGTGACATAAAACTTTGGGGTATGGGGTAATTATGGCCCTATTTCATGAAAACTATAGAAGATATTGCATATTGCTATATACCATTTTCAAGAAGAATAAATCACCTTTCTAATGATACCCCATAACCTAGGTCATGTTAAACAGTAAGCTCAGCAGATCACGTACAAGAAGACAGATTTGACAAAAATCCACGTGGGTCACAAAATCGTGATTTTGTGGTACCCTTCAAAACATGACCGTAACAGCTATTGAGTCCCTATATTTTGTCTGTTAAAATCCCATTTCTTATTCTAGGGATCCCAAGGCTTCTGAAAATTACAGGTTTGTTATCCTGTGGGGTGAGGGGGGAGGTGCACGTAGACGCCCCCTCTAGCCTCGGCCTAATAGATTGTTAGTAATGCTTGCGGTATATAAAGTAAGACAAGGAGGCATAGACAATTTTCCAAATACGCCTTAACAAAATTATTTTATAGAAAAATATTTAAAAATTAAATGATAACATAGACAGTCGTCAATAATCTATTTACTTGAAGGAGAAAATGGCAATGTGACTATGTGTGCACGTTTTCGAGTCTTCTTTTTAAGGCTGTGCATTAGTTCATTGCATAACAATAAAATGCCCATTCACGATATACCAATGTAGCAAACTTGCTATTTTAGTGACTAGAGACAATAATGCATGGTAAATACCCAATTTTGACATTTATTTTCTTCTTCAGCACGTTGCAATTAGTAAATAACATCCATAAATGTGTTTGATTTGCTTCATAAGGAGGAAACAATAGTTGTCGTATTTTCTTCCGGTTAAAATACTGAATTACCAGAAAAAATCGATTTAAAGTTATCCAATTCTATGACGTCATATTTTTTCACTAAAACTTTATGCATTTTAGAAAGACCAGTATCTAAGCTTTCTAAAACTATAAGGTATATGGCATTTCAAGCCAGTTTACTTCATCAAGGAAGAATGTTGTACCCCTACCCCTAGCTTTTGCACACCCCATACAGATACACGCAATTCAAAATTGACTCAAGAGAAGTAGTGTATAGTTAAATATCTAATGTTAACACTTTTTTTCTTGTTTAATATGTGGGAATAAATAATTCAAACACAAAAAGCTGTCAAAATTTTGCTTAATAACAAGTAAATCACAATTGTTACATGGTATTTTGGGTAAAAAATTTCAAATTGTCAAAAAAAATCATTTTAAAGTCGTCCTATTCTATGTACACAAATTAATTTTGCTAAAGTTGGTGTTTCTCATAAAGAGCAGAATCTCAGCTTTCCAAAATGTATAGTTTGTGCTATTTCATGCTAGTTTACTCAATGTAGGGGAGGATATAGTACCCCTTACCCCTACCCATTTTTGGCCATTTTTTGCGGTACATGCAAATCAAAAACCAGCCTAGATAGGTAGTGCATCCCAAATATCCAATGTTAACATCTTTTTTCTTGTTCAGCAGGTCCTAAAGAACAAAAAAATACCCAAGAAGTAGGGATGTGGGGGGGGTGCACGGTGGGCCCCTCCAGCCCACGGACTATTTCTGACGAACGATTTGCTCTTGCTTTGAGAGTGAAACGCTTTCTATTGAAACATATTCGTTACCAAACGTCATGGCAATCACCGCCATTGCATTGTATTTACTGTTCGTGTATAAGCGAACCGGTCACTTATGAAGGGATCAGGTTTCTACACTATAGCCGTTACTAAGAATATCTCCATTGGAATCGGCATTAATACAGAAATCATAATGATGATATCCGCTGCCTACTATATCAAAATGACGCAACATTCGCATGTTTACTTTTTTATATACTTTTATTTTAAGACTTAGGTGCCGCCAACTAAGCTGTTCGTGCAAAAAGATGTTCGTGCGCAGTTTTTCAGCGGGCGGGCAAATTTCAAAATTAATCAGCGGGCGGGGAAAAAATCGATATTTACTATGGGCAGGGAAGAAATTTCATTATTTTCAGTGGGTGGGGAGAAAAATGTTGACAGTGGGTATCGGAAAATACGTAGAGGGAGGGAAAAGCCGTGGTTAATAGAACTAACTTAGAGGGGAGCAATGTTCCTAGGTATACTGCTAACTGCTCGCAAAGTTTTGTGTTGATCTGGGTTGCCTATTGGGTATCTTGTGGGCAATGCTGAATTTCAGTCGTGGGAGAGGGCAGTGGGGAGCTTGAATTGTTGCGGGGAGAGGGGAGCGGGCAGAACATAGCTGCTGGAGGGCAGTTGGCATCAAAATTTAGTGGGAGGGCACATTTTCCGTGTATGCCAGTGGGAGGGCAGATACGAACAGCTCTATTTTCCCTACAAAGTTTGGGTCAAGGTCAAAATAAGTAAAATTTGTATATCAGCCTTCAAAACATGTTTTGTGATGATTTTGCGAAATTGATGAAATTTACCACTTGGCGGCACCTGAAGACTGATAAAATTTGGTCGACAGTTTAGTGCTCAGATAAGGGGTACTATTGACAGATAGCAGATAGCCATGGCATCAATTAGAGAGAGAGAGAGAGAGAGAGAGAGAGAGAGAGAGAGAGAGAGAGAGAGAGAGAGAGAGATAGGCGATTTTCACCAACGGGACATTATCTTTTGGACAAAAAGTTGCCTTAGGTTGCCATCTTGGAACCAAGTACCAGAGATCGTGTTGGCTGTCGTGTCTTGATCATGTCTTAACATGTCGACGGTGTTGTGTTATTTTGAGAAACTGAAAAAACGCTCCTCCGGTCTTAAAGCATGTACAACTTTCTTGACACATTCCTCACACATCAAAAGTGAAAAGTCTTAAATTAAAGTGAAATTGGTCGCCAGTAATATGAATATTTGGGAATAAATTGCCCAAATAATGGTCGATTTAGCCTACACTCTATACTTCCCTTTCGGCCTTCGTCCACACTTCTGGTCGACTGAACTTTAGGTGCTTGTAGAAGTGCAAACTGGGTCACCCATTGCAGGAGGTCACATACGGTGATAACCTGATAGGGTGACAGCAGTGATAACAGAAGTACCGCGTGACTGACGGAACAGGTCCTATGTTATCTGAATATATTATGGTACAATAGCGCTGATAACAATTTCAAAATTTTAAAACATTATATAGCATCGCAGTGCGAGGTTGATAGCTGCCGCGACAATCGGACAAAGCTTGTCTTGTTTGCGCACAGCACTTCGTGGGATCCGTACTGGTGATATTTTACATTTTTTCAGCGTTCAGTGAGTACCATTTTCGTTCATTTGTGTAGGCCTAATCTTGTAAAAAAAAGCATTTTTTATGTTTGGATAATTATAAAGTAAAAAATGATGTCATTTCGAATTAACTCGATAGGCATGAAGGTCGGACAAAACGAAGGCGAATAAGTATAAGCTTTAAAAATTAGTTCTAAAAGGTACATGGACTCCTATCAACAGCGGGGACGAACATCATACCATGCAACTTAGAATGACCTACACACTGTAGTGGCTCAGTCCGTCCACCATGGATGGACTGTCTGGACTGTCGTGGTGGTAAAGGTTGGCCTTCAGCTCAATGTACACATGGTGATCAATGTCTCAGCAGCTGTACTGAAGTTTACACAAAGAGGGACAGGGGAAATGTGCACTCATACACCTTGACACAATTGGAACCGTTGGCGAAGTCCTTTTTCTGTCATAAGATTCTTACAACAGATCTTGAGGTAATTGCGAAAGTTTCGGGGCGATAATATACCTACGTCGTGATGATACCCATTTCTACAACGGACACGCCATGCTCAACTTTTATGCAACTCACTCCAATTTTGACCGTAGTCTAACGCTTGGTACATCATAATCACATTTGTAGGCAACCCATGTGTGTACAGATATGGGTATCAATTTCTCACTATTGACGCTGTCCACGCACGGCGCATTATCAAGGCTAATTCAGCCTTGCATTTTGATATCAAGTACGACTAGTCCCACTGCGGGTACCAGTCCCACTGCGGGTACTAGTCCCACTGCGGGTACCAGTCCCACTGCGGGTACCAGTCCCACTCACAGTCCATTCACGACTCTTCAGTTTGAAATTTAATCGGTTCCCTTTAAATTACGAGTAACGCTAAAGTGCTGGCTGAATACGTCATAATCCGGAACCGCCGCATAAACTTCATTTTCACACTCTCTACTACTCTAGTTCGAGCTCCTTCCTACTCGAGCTTACGTTGCGGAAGTGTTTGCCTTGACATTCGCAGGGAGCAGCCAAAAGTTAACACCCCATAACTATGGACATGTTCTGTATTGGACGCAACGTGGCGGACCTTAATCAGAAAATTTGACAAGGAGCCTCGAGTCAACCAAGGAGCCTCGAGTCAACTAAAAAGATAAAACAAGCGGCATGCAGTTGTGGATCAAAGTCCAGTTTTTTGCATCTTTGTGTAAAAGGGGTTTAAAAGTCGGACTTTTGGTGGTTTTGATAAAGAAAAAACGATATCTAAGCATAGTTTTTCCACGAAGGAAGCTCTCGTTCAAACTTGACAAACTCAGAGAATTTTTATGTCCTCATCGCATTGATCTAATTTTTGCACAAACCGGTAAAATTTGTACATCAAAAAATTATCATTTTCGCCACTTTCAACCATGTCAGTGATCATGTATTGACTCGTTCATTCACTCATTCATCCGTTCATTCATTTACAAAAAAAATATAACATTTCAATACTGATAACCGGCTTGATTTATTCTCTCATACCATAAAAATCTGTATCGAAGACGTGAGAGAAAGAATAAGTGTTTTGATGACAGAAAACCCTTCACCAACGACGTGCAAGGTCAATAAAAGTGTTACTCGTCATTCCTTTCAGTAGAAGGGCCCGTCATTCATATTATTTACTTTGATTGGGATTTTTATCTTGAAGACAGGTTGTGAAGATGCCTTCGGTGGACAAAATATGTTCTGATACGTGTTCCGATTACATCATTCTGATTGAGCACATCTTACAAACTTGTAAGCAAACTATATTGACTAGAAGTCCAAGGCCAACATGATCATATGAAAACAATGTCACCTTCCTATAGGTGACAGGTAATATATACTTCGATCCTCCATATGTCAGTATTACAATCCCATAATACTCAATTTGAGGTTAACTGTGGTAATCCTTCAAGTGCCGCGCTTTTTCTCGCCAGTGTAAAATGTAACCCAGTCAATTTTTCTCAAATTTTTCCCGAAATTCTGATCAAAACTTGAAGCAAACGAAAAGTGATATCCATTTGGTCGAAAATTATCATAAAAATACAGAAAGAGGGAACAATCGCAGCTTTCAGAGGGCTGCCATTATGATCAACGCCACACGCAATCGTTTATGGTGAAATCACGTTGAAAGTTAATTTTACGGTACTATCACAGGAAATGCAAAGCCGGAATTATGGACTTTTAAACAGCCCCTTATATCAAGACTTGCTTGAAGAGCTTTGAGCTCAGAATTCCAGTATTTTGTCAACACTAGTTTAAAGAAAAACAAATATGCCGATCAGTATGTCATTACAATACGCGAATTCGGGTGAGGCACAGGATGGAGTAGACTTGGTTCAAGTCGGTGAATTTCTATAAATAAAATCATTTGCAGTAGTTTCTCATGGGTCTCTCCTTTTTCATACAAACCTATTTGAATTTGGCAGCCCAGGCCAGGTTTTCTAGTGATAGAACGCGTTACCTTTGAGTCTGCGCAGTCGTGAGTTAGTTTCCGCCGGATTCCGGGAGAAACTCCCCAGTATAGCGTTCACCCCACTCACATGTTTCGCATTAAAGCAGAACACAAATCATCGCGTTTACCCCACTCAAACAATAACCTTTCACAAATCACAGACTTGAACTAAGTTTGAGGACGGAATGGCTTACCAGGGTAAACCAGTGATCTGCTTGTTTATGGTGCGAGATATGAATCCGCTAAGCTATGACAATCAGTACACTATGGCAAGGCCTAACTTATGAAAAGATGTAATGGTTCAAAGTTGAGCTGCATACGTGCAACTTTCTGAGTCACCAATGAGGTAGCATATGCAAATCATACAATTTGGCATGTACCCTCCGTAGTCTGGTTCCCTGACCCATTTCCCCGGTAGAGGGCGTGGGGAAATATAGGGTCAGGTACCGGCTAATGTAAACATGGACGCTATTGGGTTAAAATAAAACAAGCTGTGATTGGATGAAAGTAACACCTGTAACTTTTTCTCATCTTTCTTGGGTTTCGCACTTTCAGGCTCATTTGACACCAACTTCTTGTTTGTACCACAAAGCCGTGGAGGTAGAAAGAAAGACTTTCTACCTCCATGATTTAGCCACTGTGACTTAGCACACCTCTTAATACTTTTGGAACGTTGACATGATGCCTGGCATTTTTCACGAAATTCGGACACCATTCTATCCATCGAAGTCAATCGTCGTTCACAGTTCCAACAAAGTTTGCTTTCAATTAGCTGTGATATCGCAGCAGTATTTGTGGCGTGTATCGAACGTGCTCGGGTCATTGGGGTCACGCCACAATCCGCGATGACCTCAATGACCCTAGCACGTTCGATACATGCAACAAGTACTGCTGCGATATCACAGCCAGCCTTCGATCACCTCTATTTACCCGTACTTCTGGATTAATCCTTTCAGTTTATGTTTCCCGTCTTGTGTGCCAATGTTTTTGGTTCGGATACCAGTGTTCGAACATACTTCTGATCCAGTCGAATTTTGACCGGCGTTTTCATGGTAGCAGCCATATTTGTTGTAGCATGTTCTGTCAGGTGACTAACCTCCGCCATCTTGAACAAAATTCTGTTCAAGATGGCTACCCGGTACCTGACCCTATATTTCCCCACGCCCTCTACCGGGGAAATGGGTCAGGAACCAGACTAGTACCCTCCTTTTCTTGAGTGCGCATGCGCGCAAAGCTAATATTATTATCAAAAGTTTGTTTGAAATACACAACACACGCCTCAGCACATTGTACATAATAGAATGCAAAATAAAATTATGAAAGTACACAACCACACATAAAGCTATCACTGGATAAAAACAATATCATTAAACGAACGGAAGCCGTATACAAAAATTACAAATAATGCTGAGTAAAAAGGTAAGTTTTCAAATTGCACTTTAAAAGGTCAGCTCTAGCCGCCTTATTTCAAACAGCCAAACATTCAAGAGTGCGTATCAACAAACAGAAAACGCTCTCTGACCGTATATCTTATTGAAATTACCTCGATGTGGTGTTAAATGTAAATTCACCTCTCATTGACTCTCAGGTCTCTCGCTGGTACATATAATTTAATCAAATCTCTCAAATAAATAGGTGCTTTTCAGTGAACAATCTTTTACGGATAACATTTTAAAATTAAAGCGGATATCTGCCGGTAGCTAATGAAGATCTGTACGTATGGGTGGTGGTATGATCAAATTTACGCGACTAATCTTGCTGCAGCATTCTGAAGACACTGCAGTCGAGTAAGTTGGCCCTTAGGAATACCAAATAAAAAACTGTTACAGTAGTCTAGTTGTCACAAATGCATGGATTAGGTTTTCATGGTGTTTTATTATTTTGACGTATGGTATTTTGGCGCACTGATCTTGAGAGAGGTTGATTTTGCATTGTTTTTTAAACAATGCAAAGAATCAAAACGTTGCAAAAGAAAGACAAAACGACAACTCGATATATAATCACACTATATTCATAAAATGTTTTCTTTATTTCATGATAGACAGCCATTGATAAATATGACGAATGTTAATACTATGAGGTGTGTGAAAATGTTCGAATGTTACCCGAAAGATTTACAATACATCACCGATCATGAATTTCCAGCTCTCCCATCAGAGGGCGCGATAATTAAGGTATGCAATACCCCTTGTTACTTTTCTATAATATTAAGTGTTATGATCACTTTGTTGAAAAGTCTATATGTTACAAAATTATGCATGAATATCACGAGGCTACATCACGAAGCTATATCGATCCTATATGATGATATACTTTCGTTCACATTACTTGCATGCAACGTCTGTAAGCACTTATGGAAGTTTATTACATCAGTTCCGCTGCCCGGGTCTATAGACTCTCATGTAATTGCCTCAATAAAGCACTGTCAAGCGTTTTGACAGTCCATCGGATTATGAATAGTAGTGCACAAATATTGACCATCCACTATACGCACCCAGTGTCTGTATATCCGTGTCGCCATAAAATGATTTCTGGCTTCAAAATTACAAAATCTCGTGCGCAAAGGTCACGAAATCTTGTAGTAGTTCGAGAATCGGGAACTTTGTCAACTGACACCATAAGGTCAATCAACTGTTCAGGTCATGTCTGCTGGAATGTGTCACAGCGATGTGCATAAGTGGAAGAAACCACAGAAAAATCCGTACATTCCAGGTAAATACAGTTTATTTTCCTGAAATAATGCTGGCCCAGGTTTTCCCTACACCATAACAAGATTGACAATGGCTGCAAGACTTTTCTCATTGCATCCTGATTTATTCAAGACTTGAACTATACACGAAGGGTGAAATAAGGTGACAAAAGATGTTGATTGGTCAGATATTTCTTATCCAATTACGATGTGATGATTATTTTCAGCATTAACATTTAGTCAATTCCTTGATGCAAGATTCACATGTTGTAAACTAGTGTTATATCACAATGGTGTGTCAAATACGCCGATCATCTTCAGCATCGGGCGAGAGCTCACACCGGCTGCGGCAGAAGTGTAATACACAGTGCTCAAACAAGACCCTAAGCTCAAATTTTAAAATCGAAACCACGGGCATTTAGATAACAGAGAAAAATTGGTATTCATAACGATTGAAAGTATTTTGATTATTGGAAAAGTAGTTTAAATTTTTGATATCGGGTTGAAATACTCCCCTAATGGAATCATGTTTGCTGTGCGCTTCGCCCCACCTAAATGAACGTGACTGTTTTTTCGTCTGCTTCACTTTTACTTTTCAGGGCCGACTTGCCGCGATTTGGAACTGTTAACCAATTGGTTGGCAGAATCTTACTGTTTTAATTTTTTTTAATTGAATAATACAAATAAATTCCCTAAGTTGCTGTGGATAATGACAATTAACCAATCAGATATAACCTTGCAGACACGCTGCAAGTCAGCCGACTGTTCAGAGTGACGTATCCTCATTGTCTACAATGCTCGGTCCCGGGCTATGAATGTTCGTTTATCGACATTTATATGTTGATTCTACTCATGCAGGTCATGAAATCGCAGGAAGCATCCATGCCATCGGGGACTCTGCCTTAAATCCAGATGGACTTGCCGTTGGGGATAAAGTGGCTGTCTACCCATGGCTTGGTTGTGGGAAATGTAAACATTGTTACAAAGGGAACCCGCCCTGGTGTAGTGCGCCACCGCTGGAAAAGAAAGCGCTCGGGATCTTTGCAAATGGAGGGTAAAGAAGTGTTCAACTCCTCTCAAGTGTGATATCTCACACAGTGTCAATTGCATCGGCATTCATCAACGCTTTTTTTGTAATGAGGTCATATATATATATACATGTCAGATACTTCTATTGGGAAGTATCAGAATTTACATGTTTATTTTTCGGTCTTGGAGGGAATCCTACCTTTTCCTAACAGATCACACATTTTTGTGTACACACTCGTCTTCAGAAAAATGTGGCATACTCCTTATCGGAGCAGGAGGACTTGGTTTGAATGCAATAAAGCTGATCAAAGCGTTGGTGTTATCGAAATATAGTGACCGAGTGGAACTGGTGAGCTCAGATGCAATGGTAAGCATCCAATTTTCTTCAATTGAAAATACACTGCGTTAAGGGAAGGTAGTTGGGTTGATAGCATTACCATGTGAGGGGTCGTCTATTAAGACCTCAAGTTCTCAGCTTGAAGAATTAAATAACAGCAACCAGCATGCCTATAACTGTCCATATAACATTAAACGTTCAATTTTAGGATGGGTATTGTCAGACTTGAATATAACCTAAGCTCATTGCACGTTTCCTGGACTTGTTTGAAGCCAGGGACATCATGATTGAGGTCTTAACAAACGTCAAAGAGACCAATGTTCCAAGAGTTTTTTTATTGAGTTTGTTTTACTTTATGCTGTACGATTAGCGGCCAATATGCAATTTGTCTGTGTCACAAATTTGAAACTCTGACTCAAACAAAATGCTCGTATTTAAAAACATCTGAGCGTGATAAGCGTAAAATATTTGCTCAAAATTTGATTTAATAATGCAAATTACTTTTAAAAAGTTTACACATAATCCCGACAACGTAGCTCAATTGAATTTTCACAGGAAAGCAAACTGCCTTTAGCCATGGACTGCGGTGCTCTAAGACGATCCATTTAAAATAGGAATGCTCGGAGGAAGAAAAGTTGGACAAAATAAGATCAGCATTTCACGAAGGTGGACCACACATCATCGATTTCGTTGGTGCTAAACAGACCTTCAACATGGCCTACAAATCAGCGCTATCGGTAAGAGAAATGAAATATAGCACCCAAATAGAACCAAATATCGAGGTATAGAGACCCAGTTTCAGAATCGTAGCCATGTCTGTTCTGTGTCCAATAGTCTATTGGATTACGGTGCCACATGCAGAGCTTGTAATTTGACTTTCAAATTTAAGGTAGAACGCGTTACGGCGACGGATATTCGGACTCAAATTTCTACAATTCTTTTCTGATCTACCACTTGTGGGCGTTCATTCCAAAGCTCTTGAAGAAAAAAACTTTCACCGTCTTAGTTTTTCGAAAATCCGAAATTTAATGTTTCCCCTCTAGAGCTTACATGGGGATGGAGGCCATTTTGAATTTTAAATATCCCAAAATGTTTGGTAATTGGTTTCGCAAGTTCCAAACTTTGCACAGTGACCCCGATTTTCCTTGTTGATTTGGTAATGGAATAGTTGAAAGTTCCATTTAGCAAAGTGTACGAAAAGGTAGTCTTTCACTTTCGAGGCATATACTGCCTTAAGGTAAAATTCGCCTCGGGGACAGACTTTTATAATTATTTTTGTTGACCACTTGAGGGGGCTCAATTTGAATATCGTAGAATAAATAAAGCCTGGTTTTGTGAAAATCGAAAATTCAATTTCCCCCATAGAGTTAATACAGGGGTGGCGGCCATTTTGAATTTCCGGTATCGAGAAATTTTGGGTAATTTGTTTCCATGATACCAACAAAATTTGCACGATAACCCCTAATTTCATTCTTGATTTTGTAAAAGAATGGTTGCACGTTTCCTTGAGGAAAGTTTTAGCAAAAGTTCATGTCTTTCAATTTCGAGGGGCATACTATCTTTGGCGTCCAAAGTTATCGACGAAATACTTGAACTCCAGCTAATAACCAGTGTTGCAGTAAAATAATCAATTCTGTAGTTACCTTATCTGATATTCAAAATTGCACGGAGCGACATAACCAAGTTGTCGAAACAGTAGATCAAGAATAAATATCATCATTTCATGCAACAGAAATCCAGTACAACAACTTCCAGCTGTCGTATATATGGACGCTGAAAGTAGTACTGGATTTTACATATTTTAGCGATTATTATATTTCATTTAATTGTAAATCAATACTCCAATAGGTCAAAATGAAACATGTTGGTCCATGCCAAGCTTTACTACAATCGCACACTGACGTAGGAGGTATAATTGTGTCTCTTCACCATTGACGACACCCTTAGACGAGGATAGGTTTCTATCATAGCAGAATTTCACCCAGAGTTCTTTACGTGTGCTTGACATCGTTTCTGCCTTGAAGCAACAATTGTCACAAGAATGTATGTACTGAATGACACGCAGATTGCATCACAGGGTGATGTGATCGTCTGTGTTGGATTGCATGGTGACACGGTGGAAGTGGAACTACACACTCATCAGATGATCCCCCTTCCCCTCTCCTTCCCAATTTGTTTTAGGGTCACCCCTGAATGACACGCAGATTGCATCACAGGGTGATGTGATCGTCTGTGTTGGATTGCATGGTGACACGGTGGAAGTGGAACTACCAACACTCATCAGATGTGTCATTGGTATACAGGGAATTTACGTGGGCACCCTGCAACAAATGAAAGAGGTAGTGGACCTAGTGGCTAGTGGTCGGGTGAGTGAAAGACAAGAGTTGTATGGCCGTTCTGTGGTCATACAGAGATCCATATTATGGAACGAGTTTTTATTAATTATACTGTAGTCATAGTGGTAGTATTAGTCCTACTACCACCAACGTTAGGTGCAGTTTTATCCAAAAAAATTGCCAACGTTGAAAAATCTTGAAAATCCAGTTACTCGGACAGAAAGTGACCGCTTCAACGTAATGAATATAACGTACACATTATGTTTTATTCCCTTTATCCCGTAGATTCACGCATGTTTGTTTTATCCACCTATTCGGTCAAACTATTTGGTCAGCCCTCGAAAGAACTTCACAAAATACCTATGTATTGGAAATAGGAAAAAAACTAAAACCCATTACGTTAAAATCACTGCAGTTACGGTTGCTACCTACGAATAACATGCAATAAAGTGGTCCTTTCAAATTGTTGTATATCCACACTGTCAAGCTGTTTACGCTTCACATTTTAAAGAAATAATGTCGAGCCATAGCACACTATCACTACACAATAATTATACCATAATGTTTTTACGGAAAACTCCCGGTTACCGATATACTGGAAGATCCTTCGCTTGAGGGCACTCTACGCCCCCCTTTGTAGAGAGCGCCCTCGAGCGACGGATCTTTCGGTCTTTAAATTTACCGGGGACTGATGTTTGAAGTTTCATTTTACGTATTGTGGAGACTTTTGCATTCGCATTAAACAAATAGTCTATCAAACGTTTCTATTGTTTCCAAAGTTTCGGTCTTTACATTTACAGGTTTTACAAGTTTTACAATGGTTTTCTACTCAGGAAAGCCTGTAAAACAATAAAAGAGATTAATTGTCCTCATTTTGCCTCTGCCTTTTTTCAGATGACGCCTATTTCTTACAAGTTGCACAAATTATCCGAAGTTCCACAACTCATGCATAAGTTGAAAAACGGCGAAATTGAGGGGCGAGCTATTATAACACCGCATATCGAATGGGTGTCAAATGATACACAAGCTATTGGGCTCTCGCATTTCATGAAGTCTGATCATGTTATTTTTGTGATTTTTTTTCCATTTTCCATTGCTTTATATCATTTTCAATATGACATGTTCTGTAATGGGATAAATAAAATCCATGATGCAGGTGATGTCATCATATGTACGACATTCTAATTGTCAAGAAGAATCAGTATACCAAATGCTGAACACAAAGTATCATTGCTGTCAGTCGTTATACACACATTACACGGCAGGAATCAAGTGCACAGCGAGTCATCTCCATAACCCCGTTCTATATCCCCGGTGGTTGCGTTCTCGGGAAAAATTGGCACCCATCCGTGGTCCAAAAGTCACAGAAAATGGGAGATTTCTTTGTTGATCGTCTATAGTTCAGGAAAGGTATTTTTCAAAGGCCGGCCCATGAAAGGATTAACATACCCCACTAAAATAGTTTTCTCAGATGTACAGCCATGCCAGCTCAAGACTGAAAATAATGATGTCATCATGTACACTCTTTTTTTTCAAAAGTTATCATGTTGTTTCAGACTGTTATGAAACCTTTGCAGGTAATCTGGTACAGACAACGACTACATTGATGTGTTAAGGTAGATTCATCTCAGGGACGGATATTCCATTCTCAAATTTTTACAGTTCTTTTCCGATATACCACTTGCGGGGGTCATTTTAAAATTCTGTTAGTAAAAGAAAAATTTCCACCGTATTAGTTTTTCGAAAATCGAAAATTTTTATTTTCCTCCATGGAGTTAACATGGGAATGGCGGCCATTTTGAATTTAAAATGTCGGTAAATTTTGGGTTATATGTTTATCTAGTACCAAAATGTGCACGGTAACCGCCGATTTTTATTCTTGATTTTGAAAGAGACTTGTTGAAAAAGCCCTTGAGGAAAGTTTAAGCAAAAGTTTAAGTCTTTCACTTTCGTGTGCATACTACCTTAAAGGGAAACAGTCTTCAGAACTGCGCCTGTGCGAGTTTCTTGTGTACAAACAATGTATTTTGTGCACGATATCTAGATGCACCTCATCATCATAGCTGAAACATTTAAATAATTCGATTCAGATTATGACGACATGTTTTAACTTTCATCAATCACCATCGTACCTTGTATACATTGTATACATTGGTCGTATGGGTCGCATACGAACTTTGAGCGAAGTTCCGACGACTGTATCCCATTAAAGCAATCGCATTGCTCTATACAGCGTTGACATCATGGCTTTAAGCGTATTTGAAATTACCTGTCAATCTCCTAGATTTTGGAAATTAGGGGATGGTTTTTGGGTTCAATTTACTACAGTACTGTGTTTCTCAAATTAAGAATGTTTTCCGTGTTGAAAAGACAAAGATAAGACAAGGGAGAATAAACAGAGTGTTCCTCGGAATCGTCGCTCCTACATTGGCCGAATTTGATTGATTTTCGAAATTGCGGCAAATATGCGCTTCTTCAATTATTGGCGAATATTACCATGTTAAATATCGTCAGTAATTTTACGTGATACAACAAAACGGGAGTCGACAGCAAATGAGCAAAGAATACAAATGAATCATTACATTTAATATTTTATTGCACCACCTCTAATGCATCGTTAAATGGACACTATTCATGGTAAGTGTAGCACAAGTAGTCCATGAGCCAGACCCCCAAAATTGGTCGATTGGTACCATTGGGTGGGCAAATTCCCCCATACATTTTCTGAAAACCCGAAATCTGAACTTTCTGAAAATCTTTGGTGGACATGTCTCAGAAGTAGCTTTCTGTCTCAAAAGTTGTTGTCATGGCAACCATACTAAAAAATCTTAAAAGTTAAGAATACTATACAAAACTGACTATTTAGTGAACAGCAAAAGATATTTACATGATTTCATGACACATACTGGTACCTCACACCATGGCCTTTCAGTTGACCTAATGACCTTGAACATTCTGGGTCAAGGTCAATAGGTCATGCCCATAACATCTCAGAATTTCTGTAAAATCGAGCATTTTTCACAAATACTTTCCTGCTATGTTTACATAACATATAATAGAAACTCAAAAACTTGCTCAACAATAGCCACAGATGTGTGCTCTTAGAAATTAGTATGTTTTATATCAGGATGATGTCGTTAGTGAGTAATTACCAAGGCAACCATATGTGTGTTTTCAGTTATGCATGTAGCCTATGAGCCAGACCCCAAATTTTGTCAATTTGCTCCATTTGACGCGAGTGGGAAACAAAACCGCCTTTATATTTTTTGAAACCTGAAAATCTGAATTTTGAGAAAATCTTCATTGCACAGTTTGCTGAATACGCTTTCAGTGTAGATATTGTTGTCATGGAATCAGCATTCAAAAGCATTAAAATTAAGCATACTATGTAAAATAGATTATCAAATACACGACAAAAGATATTTAATTGATTTAAGGATGCATATCAATAGTTCGCATTACTTCTTAATTGACCCCCATGACCTTTAGATTTGTAGGTCAAGGTCAATAGGCATTGCCTATAGCAACTTAGAAATTGTTTAAGGTGGGATTTTTTCGCAAATGGCTTTGCAACATTTTTACCAAACCAAAAAGTACAAACATGAAAACCTAGTCAGCTATAAGAGCTAATGCGATCTCTTTAAAATACCAGTGTTTTTTATCATATGCCTAGTTGACAGGGCGGCAATCACCATAGCAACCATCGATGTATTTTCAGATACAGTAATAGAGCGACATTGGACATACCTTTGTATGTATATTAATGGTTATAAAATCATAACTTTTGTGTGCTAAGTACACAGCAATGTCAACTAAAGTCATGTCGACAGTAAAAGAGGTCAAAAGGCAAATATACGTAAGTGTGTTTTATTGTTTAAAAACAAAATTTGGCAAAGTTTAATGTTTTTGTTTTCATGATTGAAGTAAACATGTTCACTTATCAAAAATGAGTGTCTGTCTCAAGAGATACCGGTATACTATAACTTTTTCCGGATTTCACGTTGAGCTACCCTGTATCTCCAGATAAATGCTTTTGGTTATTTTTTTCCATTGGGGCGGAGCTTAGGTCACATGGAAAAGCTTTAACAAGAGGCTAGCAGCAGATAGACTTCCGCTGTTATGCATTGCTTAAAAATAAAAAAAGGTCAGGTTTTGTTTGTAAATAAACTTTGTAATACTGATACATCTGCTTATGTTGATTTTAGGAACACTGAACAAGGACATCCTTGCAAATGCATGTATTACTATTATATAATAATGGGCTCTTGTTTTTCATCTCTACCATAAATATGCAAGTATTAGCAAAATTGGAAGAAACTGAAGTAATACCTGGGAACCTTTAAGGATAATTGTGAGAAAATTGTGTTTTTCAAACAAAAACGAAAAAAGGCCCAAAAATTTCAAGTACAAAACTTTCTTCTCAACTTGAATAAACCTCACTCAGGTTGTCCCTAGGAACCCGCACATAACACATTTCAAAGTTGATAAAAAGGAAGAAATGCCCCAAAATACAAATATGTAAATTTCACCATGATTTGAACAAATCTAACTGAACTCAGCCAAATGAGTTGCATACCAGTATTGAAAGCAATTAGACCAGTAGTTTCAGAGAATAAAACAATTGTTGATAGATGACGGATGACGACGGACAATCCATCTATCTGATATGCTCCACGTCACTGACAGCGGAGGTAAAAACTGCGTAACCACCTGAATTCCCAAAAATGATCGCTGTGTCGTGAATATCTTGGTCAAGTTAGTTGCGCTGATTTAATGACTGTCGGTTTCAATGTTACACATGTTGCTACAGCAAGTAGAATTGCAACTTCAGTACGCCTTTTTTGAATCTATCTATTCGCCTTTGTTGAAAGTTTTGAATATTGTCTAGGCATGTACAATACAATACAATACATACATGTATCATGCGCATATAATATCCGAGTAATTAAGTAACAAAGAAATCATCAACATATAAAATAATTCAGCTTCATGCGATATTTCTTATAAAACTGGAAAAGTGAGTTGTGTAAGTAATAAAATCAAACTTCTTGAAATTAAACTTCACTATACTCCAAGGGAGTGATTCATTTGTTGTACATCCTATTGGTTTTGTGGTCATATACTCACTTATTTTTTCAGACATGGAATTCACTTAACCTTTGGTGATTAAAATACAATTAGTCACCTCCTAAATAATCTTTAATTTAATATATATTTCAATAAAGTAAAAAAGATTAAGTGGCATTTCTTTTTTCACGCAATATCATTGTCTCGATTGAGTTTGTGAAAAATTTTGTTAAATCTAACGTAATGGATGTTTCAGAGGATGTTAATCAAAACAAGCGGGCGAAAAATGTGCAAATATTACGTCCACGTATCATTTAAGGTGCTATGGCTCACATCTTAATAAGCTCGGGGAACTCAACTTTTGGAAAGGTTTGTTCAAAGCAACCAAAATTCGCAAATTTGAAACTGTATTACATATTGTATAATCTAGACCGTGGAGAAAAGTGTTCCCACAAGAAAACACTTAGTAGACTTGAATGTGAAAATTCAGTCCAATCTACTATTAACTGCAATCTGAGTCTAGGGTGTCACAAAGGGATGCTACAAATGTAAATACTGGAGTCTATCAGAAAAAGATGTATAATTTGTGAAAGAACTAAATATGTAATAAAGGGGCTAAACACGAGAACCGCTACATCAAGCAGTAGACTTGAGGCCAAACATAAGTCTTTGGGAAAATGTTGTTGAAAGGATGATGGCTATAATGTCTAGGGGTATTGAAGCAGCAGAAGCACACTGCCACCGCAGCTGCTATACAGTACCCGACAGAACTAACGCAACAAAAGGCAAGCCTCGGTCAGGCCACAGGCTTGTCCCAGGCCAGCTCAGGCTCACATAGGCTTGCCTGGATCTGCTACAAAAACCTTGATTTTACAGAATGCACAGTCTCAGCTTGTGTGTGATAGCTGGCATACCTTTACCAACATTACCTTGGCGTGATTGGGGACAGCAGCTGGAACATTTGTCGTAGCTTATGCTTCATTGTTATAATATTCAACAAATATTCGATATAATGGCTAATATGAACACATCTTGTAAGACTGAAGGACAGCCAGGGGCGTAAACAAGTGACAAGATGGAGTTCAGTTCAGATACAGTGCTGTGATGGAGATACATATGTACTCTTAGAGTTCAGTAATTTTTCCCAACATAAATGAAAATTGGTCAAGGAAAGAGCCGATACCATGCAACCAAATATTTGGAAAATGGAATTCGATTGTATGGTCGTAAAAGTCCAGAGTCGTTCATTGCCGTCCACACGACATTAGGTCGTTATCGTTCAGCTGTCATATGAATCTGATTCCGCTGGAGCCATTCACGTCATTTCGAAACCCGTCGAATATGTTCCGACGAAGATTCTCAAAAGAAGAAAATATTTCCTTCCTTCGCTATATATGTCGTTTTACGTTTCTGCCAAGTTTTCTTTTAAAAAGTACGCCGAAGTTTTCTTTTTTGTTCTTTAAAATGTATGGACAGGCATTATTTCTCATCTCAAAATAGTATATGTTCTTGGACAATAGTAAAAAAACACCTAGCTGTCTTTATTTTTGGGCACATTACTAACGCTAGGATTTTTTCCAGAATCTGAATAACAGAACTATTATTGTTCAGAGTTTTCCACTGACTTTTGACAGCAGGGCGTGACATCTGGCCTCATTTTAGGTAACAGAAAAAATTGTGTAGCCTGTCCATTTACCACTCAGGCTTCCGTTAGGAGATGAAGCCATGCAAGTGGTTCTGAAAGTTTATTTTTAATTTACTAAAGAACAGACATCAAACAGGTCCAATAATCATTATCATTCAAGGTAACTAAGAAATTTACCAGGTCCAAGGGATATATCAAAAATGACAAAAGCAATGGGGTAATCTTGAACCACGAAATACTTTTGGTACCACTTGTCCGGAATGGGTACGCGTACCCTGCCAGCTAGTTGCTTCCATCAAGATTGACCCATAGCGACAAATGTAATACAACGTTACCGGAAATTTGATAAATATCTGATAAACATTACGTCGATGCGCAGTTAGTTTGTTCAAGCGTTTGGTTGACAGTTGATGTCTTGATATCGATGATATAATGCGTTGATATGCAGTCAGCAACAGGTTGTCCTGGTTACATTGTCCGCTGGTTCCGTAAAATTAGATATTAAATGTCTAAACCTTCGCCAATTTCAAAATTAAGGCTTTGTACAGCTGAGTAGCATACACACGCAGATCTAGATCGCTTAAATTTGATACATTTTCTCTTGATACATTTTCAGAAGCATTCCCTTGTCTTACTTGTTCTGCGTCAAGGACCCGAGGAGCCCTATACATAGTAATTATAGGAAATACGTCAATCCGAAAACGACTGGCGCAACTTGGGCAGCAACGGGTTGTCTGATGAATCTGATTAAAATCAGACGTAGGGTACGCCGACGCCTATACTTGCGCGGTATTCTGCAGATGTTACCTCACAGCACCAGAATACCGTTTAGACGTCTGATGACCTCTTTAAGGTGGTGTGGCATGAAAAAATGTGATTTTGGGCAATTTTCACCTTTTTTACATAAATCAGTACGTCATATACCACCACCTTGTGAGGATTGCCTTTACATGCATGCTTTGCGTGCAAACTATCAGACTGCCGTCTGGAAAGGAAGCCTTGCTTGTCATCCGTATATACTAAATTTTCATGAAGAGCATGGTTGGGTTATTGAAGACCGTTGTTTGTTAATCAAATCGATAAGGGGCATACCAGGGTTGTTGGAGTTTGAGGCATGTAAATGTTCAAAATAGTGCAAATTTCTGCCACGTCAATGTCTGGTAAACGGAATAAGGTATACTCCGGTATATATAATCTCCTGACATACGGAAATATTGTTGAGTTTGAAGAACAGCTAGGTTACTGATGATGATGATGATGATGATGATGATGATGATGATGATGATGGACAAGAAAATAATGATGAGGATCAATGTAAAGATTGTTACCTAGATATTACTACTCTTTCTTATGAAATGCTTTATAGTGTGTTAGTGGTGGTTGAGTAATGTACGTAAGAATTACTGGTACTGTATTTTGATAAAACCCATGCCAGCTAAAAGTAGAGGATCGTAGAAAGTCAACATAACGATGAACGATGAACGTTAATATGTTTGTTTTATTTAGTGCTATTTACCTTTGATCAAGCGGTTCAAAACAGTAGTTTTATTATTAGCTCTATCAGACACGTTTCATTTTGTTATCTATCGTTGATTTATTTACGGCTGATGTCCAGCAGCATTGAAAACTTATTTCTGACTGGTCTATTTCTTTGTTATATCAGGTGCGGGCCACGCATATAAAGGTACAAGTACTGGTGCTCAGTACGTTGTTCAAATTGTCACGTTAAAGTTCAGATGTCATGTCACTAATGAATTTGCATTTACGTAAACGTTCGAAAAAACATTAAAATGACACATGTTTGTTTACAATAGTATGAAAATTCTGAAGATATACATTATTGGCCAATACGTATAGCTATAGCTAATAGCTATAGGCTGTTAGCTAAATTTAAGTTTGTTGATATTGCTTATCATTGATAATTATGATGTTTAATACAAACTGGTACCATAAAATACTCTTTCCGTGTAAAAACATATACGTAACACCATAGAAATCGCCATTTTATTCTATGTTTAACCTTGTTCTTTCATTAACCTTGACCTTGGTTTGAAAAGAGCATCAGACAATGTGGTCAAATTTAATACCGGTAGAAGCCACATGTATCGTTCATCAAAGACAAGAGTACACCTTTGCTGACAAGAGTGCACCATGCTTGAAAATGACAAAAAATGCACAACAAAAGAGACACTATTTCTGTGCATAGCCACCTGAAATGTAAACTTTCCATATTTTGAACTTTGACCTCATTTGGTCATGTACGGCTGACCTTGACTTTTAAGGTCACATTTTGAGTGAAAGTTAGAATGTGTAACATATCCTATTTATGTTATCAATTTTGGTATGGACATTTTCATAAAGCAGGATATTCACTTTTGTATATAATAGTACTTTCTAAATAATTCAGATGTTTGTTTCTATGGTAACGGTTTTCACCCATTACTAAGCTACCAAAACTTTTCAGAAAATTCAGAGTTTCAACTTTCAAAAATATATAAAGTGTGAGATTGCCCTCAGCTTGCCCCAAATAGTACGAATTGACCATAATTGGGGCCTGGCTCATAGAGTACATGTATAACTGAAAACACACTGATGGTTGCCTTGGTAATTACACACTACCAACAACGTCCCTGATACATAACATACTAATTTTCAAAGAGCACATATATTTAGCTATGTCTGAATAAGTTTTTGAGTTTCTATCATATTTTATGTTAATGTAGCAGAAAAGTATTTATGAAAAATGCTCTATTTTATCGAAATTCTGAGATGTTATGGGCATGACCTATTGACCTTGACCCAGAATGTTCAAGGTCATGGGGTCAATTGAAAGGCCATGATGTGAGGTACCAGTGTCTGTCTTGAAATCACGTAAATATCTTTTACCGTTCCCTAGAAAATCAGTTTTATCTAAAATTCTTAGCTTTTAAGATTGTAAGTATTGTTGCCATGACAACGACTTTTGAGACAGAAAGCTACTTCTGCGACCTGTCCACCAAAGATTTTCAGAAAGTTCAGATTTTGGGCTTTCAGAAAATGTATGGTGGAATTTGCCCACCCAAATGGTACCAATAACCTATCTGGCTCATGGACTAAAGTGTAGCGCCCTCAAACTAACATTGTGGCTTCATACTTGATGTGTCAGTAACTCGTAGGTTCAAACACATATAACCAGTTTCTACAAGTGTTTACGAATTGTGTCCTTGTAATTCTAAAATGATTTAGTCAAGAAAGTTGAAATCCATACGACAGGAAAACTCTCGCTGCATAATCTAAGGGACACCCAAAGTTGATTGGTTCATGGTTAACTTTCTTTCATTGCAAGTAAATTGCAATTTTTAACTCAAAAGGATTTTTTTACTGAACACTTTATAATACAACATCCATTCTACCCTTTGAATTATGAGGATTCATAGCTTTACATTCTCAAATGTGGGCATATCTCGAATCTTTTAGTTTGTTTTCGTGTTTTTTTACTTGTTTGCTTTAAATTATTGGAAGACATGCTTTATAATACCATCAATGTAAAAGTTAGATATTGTGAAACGGATTGTGGATGTCATTGTTTCTTAATGATAAAAAGTGGATTTTTACCGTTAATCCAACAATAATCAATGGTATATTCATCTTTAAAGTACCTTTGTACGTCACCACATGTGCGTTTCAAAGTACACCAAACGCCCTCAACAATAAAGATGTACTGGACTTTTGTTTTTCCGCGGTGACGCGATGTAGCAGTGGTGCCCCTTTCACATTTGTGGGAAAACCTGCAAAAAAGTGACACCTTACCAAGAGACGATACAAAACGCAGTGTTCTTATCATGAAAATGGACTTACAGAACTCAATAGCAGTGGAAGAAGAAAGTAGAAATTTCTCGAGATAGACATTTCATTTATCGAGTTGATAGATTAACTACTTTGCTCACTTTATATGTTAGTATGCAACTGTGCAAATGGACTGACGATAAAGCAATTATTAATTCAGCAATTGACTGGTACATATGCTCATGATTCTTTTACCGGTTCCATGATCCAGTGCGCATTAGGGTATACAAAACGTACGTTACTCATAGAACTTTTTAGCCGTAGGGTACACGCAGTGTGCGTTACTCATCAACTCTATGGCAGATTACACCCTGACCTGTATTTTCGTCACTGATGGGTAGAATATACTCGGCACATTATTTGGCATTGCAAATTTTTGTCATTCTTGTATAACAATCTGTTGTACAACACAAATCAGTATGTTTTCGTTGTTTGCAGTGTATGATAAGGGTCTGATACAGTGCCGCAATGTATTGTGGGATAACCAGGAAAGGGTCTGTTGAATAGCTGTCAGTGATGTATGAATTGTATGTGTCACTGATTGAACTAACACATTTATGAAAGTCCATTGTATCCATGTAACAGTAATTAGCAATATTCAATTTTGTTGTGGTCTTGTTATTGCACGACTGTTTCTTAATATGTTTTCAAACACAAACTTTCCAGTTTTTGCAAACACACACACACAGACACACACACACACACTCCGAGTATGTAAGAAACTTTAAATGATGTAAAAATCAAGATCAATGCACAACTAAAATTTCTGGGGTTTTGTGTTTAATCATGTCACTCACTCTTAAACACAGCAAGTACATAGAAATTAGGGTCTCCTCAAGGAGGACTTGTAAATAGTACAAAACGTACAATACCTTTAAATAAACACACAACAAGTGTATTAATAAAGTGGACATTTCAAAAGAAAAAACAACGCCTATTTCTCTTGTATATTTAAAAAAAGCATTTCACCATTGAATGTACATTTACACAAAATTCCAAATTCATCTTTCTTATAACTTATGCATTCATACAATGCACAATTATCATTCAATTTACAGTTCAAAAATTCATTGCTAATACTACATTGTACAATTCAATAAAATTCATGTTCCCTGTACACATTATCGCATACATTTTCCAATGTATAGGCCATTCTGTTCATAGAAAAATAGATAAAAAATCACATTAAAAAGCACCAGATAAGTTACTTTAAGATTGGCATTTTCATCTCGTGCAAGTACGTTATAAAGCTAACAACACAACAACTGGACGGTATTATTTTATTTTTGTCACTAAGTACATAAAACCCTTGCCCTGATAGTCTATATCTGTAAATAGACAAGTCTGTAATAATTAATTTATAAATTGCTCTAAGTATCACACAAATCTGATTTCAGTTTTTTTTCAGCCAAATTTTTAGAAAGATTACAAAGAATTTGTTCAGTACAATTAATTCTGCCATTTCAAGGAAATTTATATTTTAATTAGAATAAAGATCAAGGTCAGACTTTTTGCAAGTTCAAACTTGGACAGAATTTTGCACTTTGTATTTCCTTTAGTACATACAAAACATATGACTTTCGAATAAAGAAAAGTTACAGACAAGGAAAAGTTACAGATGGAGCAGTGAGACATCACTTTTAAAGCTTTACACATCTGCAGGTTATTCATATTTTCACATTTTTTTTTCTAGAAAAAGAAAAACTAGAATACACAATAGTAGACATATTTGAAATCAAGGCTGAATATTTTCAGAGCACTACCATAGAATAAAACTGGTATTCAAACAAGCAAATAGTGGACAAATATCGCAATGGCAAATTACCATGGAGCTCTCCATGGGAATCACCATCACCATGGAAACAACTGTGGGAATCACCATGGTGATGTCAGTTGCACATAGCGTTACTATGCATCAAAATTACTTTTGACTTGACACCGAGGTTTAGCGTAGTTTTGTTGCAGTCTTTTCTCTTGCATATATTGTCACTTCATCTCACATACCTTCTTGCAAGTCTTTTAAAGGAAATGTCTTTTGTTTGTAAATTCTGAACCGGTTGGCAAATGCATAACAAGTAAGCACCTATCATTGTCCAGTCAATGTTATACAAGAAGAGGAAATTTAAAGCAGGAAAAAAAAGCAAAATAAAATTTCATCTTTCAGATTGTGGCATCTATTACATTCACACTTTACATTGTCCTCTGATTTCACTGATAAACTTTCCAATCTTGCGTGAAAATAGCGATCATCTATCTTTTCTGAACAATTTTTCTGCACACTGATGAAATTCTGCCAGAAAACTGCCTCATTTTGAAAAGGCACAGTTTAGCTGAAGGACAAATAAAAAATACAGATCAGCTGACAAAAATACAACATATAAATTAGGTATTAAACTGGTCCACCTTTCCTCTCCCCCTGACTTGGTACAAGCCCTATTGTATACCCTGAAAAGTTGGATTAGTGCATTTGGAAATGGGGATGACGAGATATATTCACAAACTTGTGAGACTAATTAATCTGAACTGAGTAGCAGTGTCTGGATTGCACCCTGACCTTGACATGGCTTTGAACTCATGTAGAAATGCAATTACATCACTAGAGATAGAAGTAAAAGATGCATTACAATTTTACAACATTTATATTTCACAGCTGGCGTATCAGTATTCCATACAGCAAAGTTGGTAATTTACCCAGCAATATGCATAATACACTGAACTGTATGGATGGGAAATTAGCTAACTCAATGTCTTCTTTGTCTTAAGCGACAATACCTAGTTGAACTTCGAATAATATACACACATCATAACAGTGAAAAACTGATAAACTAGGTTGCATTTATACTAACAGGATAACTTAAATGGATATCAGAGATTGGGGTGAGAGAGCTGTGAAAAATGAATTAGCCAAGCTATATGAGCAGAAGTTGAAAGCAACAGCTTTTTAGAAAACTATTTGTCACAGTTAAAAAAATCTTTAAGCAGAATTACACAGCAGGATGTAGCAAATGTTGATAACCAGTAACATGACAAGTACAGTGAAGATGTTACGAAAGATTTGTGTCTTGAGAGGCACACGGCTGGTAGTGGTTTATTTTTAATGTTAGGAGTGCGCTGGCATTGAAATGGTTCTTCTATATAAGATAGGGCTGGATCCTATGGGTGCCAGTGGCAGCATGCGCTGTCTGTGAAAGCAAGAGTAAAGTTAATTTTATGCGTTATTAGCAGAAATAATAAAACAAGCAGAAAATTATGATAATTTTATAGATGAAAAAAAATTGGCGATGCTATGGATTTGATTGGGAGGATTTTAGATGTGATGGAGATTACATGAGGTAAGGGATAATAACAGGTGCATGCAGATGGGATGAGGGTGTTTCTTGGGAGGCTGGTGTGAATAGAATAATATTTTTTTTGAAATGCAGTGTACCCTAGAATTGAAAACTTCACACTGTGAAAGAGGTGTGGAGGTATTGTTACCCATGAATGTAACATGCATGCAACAATGATGACTTCTACACAGGGACAATGTTCATAACTTAATGGTTGGTCTGTCAGGATTTCGTATGAATTATTACAACCATTCTACTGATATATGAATTACTTTGCCCCTTCCTTTGCATTCATCGAGTGGGGAAGTACTTCGTGTTTTATGAACGAAATGGGCACAATAATATAGCTTGTCGAAATATTAAACGCCTAGATCAGCTAACTCTGCAACAAACCAGCTTTGAACTTCTGGTAATCAATCCTGGCACTGTTTTTGAGAACACCGTTCATGGCTAGGTGTGGCACAGAAATAATTGTGACGTTTGATGTCACATTTGTCTATGACACTCATTTACAGCAACACACTGATACGTTCAACTACTCTAATATATCTCTGGTTAGTCAAGTTATTTGGACTAGACCCATGTATTTTTTATCAGGTTTCAATTATGTGGCGAAACATTTTCAATAACTGAACACAAATTGACACGGAGGTCACTCAAAGTCAAGCCTGAGGGAGAGAGACTTTCATTGCCATCTATGACAGATCATAAAGTATACATGATGTTTGCAACTTGGAAGAAATTAGGGACCTCTTGTAAACGCCAAGAAAAGTATATCTTCTGAATAGGTCTTGGATCTTAGATGTACACACAATACTCTCACCCTTTTGATCTCATTGTATTTTTGCTCTGTTCAGTTTCATTTGGTAAGTTTCTGTGTATAAAGTGATTGTGATAGCAAACCTAGACTTCAAGAATCTAACGTATTATAATTCACACTGTTCAGTGGAGGACGGAAAAAAATACCTATTTCAAAATAAACAACTGTAGAATATTACCTACAGTAGCTATCTAACACATGATAAGGACGGAAGGGCCTTTTTACAAAATATGTTTCATCTTTTCCACATTTTCTTCAAAACCCTGAGGGGGTTTTGTAAGAAAATCACCTATTTTGAGAAGTTTTACAACTGTAACATACATTATGTACCAAAAACCAGAACATAGGGCCAAAGTCCCTGAAGCTACTATAAACATGGATACAAAATTAAGTATTTCCTGACTGTATGACATTATCTCACTAAGGTCATCCTAGGGACTTGTAAACCAGTAAGTTCTGTTGAATAAGTTGAGACTGTACATACTCAGAGAAAGCACACTGAAGAGACAAATGTTTGAAACTTAAGAAGTTCAAGGTCATCAAAAGCATTATAAGGAATCATGTTACACTTTCATTGCACTGTTTACACAGATTGCATAATTGCTATAAATAGCACATGAGGAATCTTACAGCCAAGCTTTACCATAAAAACCATATCACTTTGACCACTCTTTTAATTGACCACTCTATTTTTTTCCTCAAAAAGTAATCTTATTTTATCCTTACCAAGTCAACCATAAATGGAAATTAGAACTTTCTCTATCTCTATTTATTTGACCACCCTATCATGACAAACTATTATTCTTTTAGATAACATAAATGGTGGTTCAGAATATCAAAGTTGGGATTCAGGAAAGTTGCCTTTACATGTTTTAATCCTCCAAGATGGTAAGCATTTCACTATGAACTGTCATAATTCCACACTAAAATTATTTTGGCTTTGATGATTTCCTAATTAATTCAATTATTTAAAATCTTATTAATTATTTTTTTCTGGGTGAATTGATAGGGTTTATACAGTACAAGAATTGCATACAATGTAAGTCAAATTTTGACCAAAAATGACAAAAAAATTCCTTAAAAATACACATTTGCATATTTCATCACAATTTGGACAAATCTAAGTTGGGTTATCCCTAGGGACCTGTATACCAAATAACAAAGCTGTCTGACCAGCGGTTATGAAGAAGAAGATTTTTTACCAAAAACACCTTTTTTGGCATTAATTTGCCTATTTTCAAAAATATCAAAAAATTAAAAAAAATAGTTTCTCAAAATCATATTTTTCATCTACACAACAAATATCAAATCAGTAAGTACTGCGGTTCTCAAGATATTTGAGTGGACGGACGCCTCACAAACGGACATACATACATACATACATACATACATACAGACTGACGACGGACGCCGGACGGATACCCATCCCAATAGCTTCTATAGACTATAGTCTATAGTAGCTAAAAACCAGAACACACGTAACAACAGAAAACAACAGCAAGTCAGTATAACACTCTTACTGTTTCTCATTGGAAAATTGTCAAATCTTTGAAAGTCATTTCCAATTTTCAGGGAGAGAAGTTTTAGGCAACACAGGATAAGGTATGACAATTTTAGACGACATTCAGTCAAGAATGATCAAAAGAACCCTGTTCATTCTTTTTTAAAACAAAAAATTTAATATTTAAACTAACACTGACAGTGATCTTTTCTGTATTATTCTCTGATTGAACTTGGGATTCTCCTTCATTGAATTAAATCAAACGATCAGATAGAGGAAGAAGAACAAATTTTCAAATGCTTTGTATTTATAAAAATCAATCAGATTTGAACAGATAACAGTACACAGTAAATAAAACAAACACAAACAACACATGACATCAAATTAAAACCAACAAAACAATTTTGACAAAACCAGCTGAAGATTGGGTTTTAAATTTAAGCAAATGCTAGGCTGTCTGTCCTATTTTCATTTTGGCAACATTTTGGAGTAATTATTATTCTACAAAGATCAGATAAGTTTATTTGAACTGTGAGCAGTACTACATGACTTTGATTCTGTCCATACCAACAGCCACATAGACAACAGACCCATGTTTGCCTCTGCAGGGGGACTGAGTGGCGTACATCATCAGTGTAGACGGGACTCACTACAGTAAAAACTTTGCTCGGGACGGAGTTTCGTACCTTGTCGTTGGGGTCATATCGTAGTATCCGCTTTCTTTCAGGACACTCTCTATAATATCCTGCATTTGTTCGTAAGTTATACCGACTTCTAGATCACTTGTGTCTATACCTGAGTGAAGAGAAAATGAAAATGTACATGAAGTGTTTAGTCTCAAATTGTATTTTGTTGTTTGATGATGGTTGCAAAAATCAAATTCAACAGGGCTTTTCACAAATATTGTAATTGTTCTCATGTTAATATATAAAAATAAATTTTTTTCTTCATTTTTGGATTACTTTTGAAAATTACACATGCAAGAATGATGAAAATAAATCTTTAGTAGGCGACTGCCAGTGTTACAATGATTACAAAATGATATATTAACGGCTCAGACCACAAATTACAACAACAGCCACGCATGCAACACTGACAAAATTTGTCTGCATTTCAAGCAGCAGAGTCTGATGTCATGTGCATGCTGCTATATTTAATAACAAACCTGCTAACCAGAAAGTGCTATTTAGAGGCAATTTTGACATATATGTCGCTATTCCAACATGATTTTCCAAACCGCTTGCAAAGTTACAGTGTTGCATTTGTTGCACATATGAAATATCATAAATAATTGTGGAGTGACTGTCTAAAACAGTATTACATAACTTCTAAGTTGAGAGCTATGGGTGATTTGAGCTATAAATGATTTGAGCTACATGTATGGATGATTTGAGCTGTGGATGATTTGAGCTGTGGCTGATTTGAGATATAGGTGATTTGAAATACATGTATGGATGATTTGAGTTGACTTGTGATACCTGTCTTTTCTTCTTCAAGGTTGCCGTGTTTTAACAAGTTTGTTGTTTCACCGGTTCCAAAGTTCAAATCTATCAGGTCACGTGAGCCGATCATCAACTGTGGAGACAAGAAAACACGATTTAATAGACTCAAAGGTCACTATGCCTGCGCCTTTCTTGCCAATGATGGACATGAACTGACGTGAGGGCAGTTAACTTGCATGTGCTGCACAAAAATGTACATGTAACATATACTAGGTGACTATCCAGCTTGGGTGATCTTCCCTGTATGTGAACATAAGACCACTGATATCTTAACCCTTTGAGTGCCAAAATCAATTTTTGTTGCCTTAATAAAATGTACCTAGCACAATTTTTTTCAGATTTTTGCCAAAATTCTGATTAAAAAGTCGTCGTTGATGACACAGTCCCCGCTTGTCTGCTTGGTTATAATCTTTGGTGTCTTGGTTGCTGTGGAATGACCTTGATGCAAATTGCATGAGGCCTATGATTTGCAAACTAATGTTATTTGTGGAATGTTCAATGAATGACCCATTTCTGTGGGTATTGACTGCTGATGTCAGTTTTTTAATAAGTTGATTATTTTTACACTGCGGCAATATTCAAACTTTTCGCAAAATAATTTTACATATGTAGGTCACAGTGCTTTGCCTTTGTGCCAAGTTTGAACATAATCAGTTCATCGATGTTTGAGTTATGGTTCAATGACATGAAAAAATGGCAAAAATGTGGCTGCCTCGCCACCATATTCGATCTTTCTCGAAATAACTTGACGTGCATATCAAGGTCATAGTGCTTTGCCTTTGTGCCAAGTTTGAACAAAATCAGTACATGGATGTTTGAGTTATGGTTCAAAGACATGAAAAATCGCAAAAAAAATGGCCGCCTCGCGGCCATATTCGATCGTATCACTAAATAAATTGACATGCACATGTAGATCATAGTGCTTTCCTTTTGTCTCAAGTTTGAACAAAATCAATTCACAGATGTTTGAGTTAATATTCAAAGACATGAAAAATCGCAAAAATATGGCCACCTTGCGGCCATATTGAATCGTATCGCAAAATAAATCGATGTGCATCTGTAGGTCATAGTGCTATGCCTTTGTGCCAAGTTTGAACAAAATTGGTTCAGCAGTGTCTGAGAAACTGTTGATGACGGACGGACGGACGGACGCACGGACGCACGCACAGACAGACGGACAGGACCAAATCTATAAGTCCCCGTCGGACTTTGTCCGCGGGGACTAAAAACTGTAGCCAATGAAATGTGATGTCCATTTGGTCCAAAATTATCAAACAAATTCCGGAAAAGTTTATAAAAGTTGCACTAAAGTTTTGGTGGGAAAAATATGGCACTCAAAGGGTTAATATAAGTATGTCAGCATCTTTGTCATCCAGCTTAAACAGGTTTCACACTGTTATGTAACTTTGAAGCCAAACTTTCACTCACCTTCTTCAGTTCTGTCTTTAAGTTAAACGAGCTGCTCTGCTGCGCAAACAGGGCCCGTTTGAATCTCTCTATGACTCGTCTCCTCGGATTCTGAGCTAACGTCGGAGGCAGCTGCGTCACAAAGATGATCTTATGAAGCTGATTGAGCATCTGCATGATGGGATCGTTGATCTGTCGAACCTTGCGCGGTGAAATAGTCAGAGTTGCCGTTGCTGAAGCTTTTGGAGGGAAAAAAAATAATGTCAATACCAAACTAGAAGATGATACGCACCTTTTTTTGTTTGATGTATTTGTTGACATTTTAATGCCACATTTTGATGATCAACAAAATAATTTTAACAATTTCATGATTTGTTTGAAGGGTGTCCCTCATAAAATCTGTGACACTCCTAAACCCAACATAAATATCATGTATAAGTGCGACATTGAGATGGAAAGTAATTCACTTTGCAAGCATGATTCCCTCTAAGGTTTTGTATTTTTCAAGCCCAACTCTCTGCTGTTGTCAATACACTGTTGGCAACAGAGAAATGTAGATATGAGATGTATGGTTTGTGAACATTACTAATAATTTTGTATACATTACGCTGCCTTCTGTATTTAAAGGAAATCTATCATAATTGCCAAATATTATTCGTTTGAGGCACGTTAGCTACTTTTTTGTATCACTGGTAATGCATTTCAAGGCAGTTCTAAACACTATACCAGTGTAAAGCCAGTAATTTTTATACATTTTTGCATTGACTAGGCCAGATGCATGCCGCGCCATTTTGTCTTTAAGCTGTATTTGGATTAGTTAGAGTGGAAAGAGGGTGCTATAGTATGGCATAGACACAGAGCTGATCTTTGCTTGGACCCAGATGATGCATTAAATGATACAGTTACCAACACCAGGGTTGGATCAAACTGAAGTTCTACACTTCTGTATCTGCTCACCCCTATTTTCATTTGTAGAGGTCCAACTTTTGTAAAGGAAAGAATATGGTTGTACCACAGCATTGGCAGTGCAAGGGGGTGAGTGAAGTCAAGCATTTGCTTTTGCATCCAGAAGTGAGCAAAAGGCAGTATGCGTGGTTATTTGGGAAGATTTTCACAGCAAGAACATGCAAAGTTGAAGCACCACACCATGGATGCCTACCTGAGCCCGCACCTACACACCAGTGAAATATGTGATGATGGAGACAAATCATAGGAATGGAATGGCCACAAACGATAAAATATGACAAACAAGAAAAATAAGACAAAAAGAATTATTGAAATGAAGCTACATGCAATACGTTGAGAATCTTTGTGATAAGAAATGACATGATACACTTCTGCACTAAAAACATCAAATAAACAGATAGTACCGAAACATAAAATGACCTTCTAAAATTTCTGCTCAGTGCATTCTGCAAAAATATTTTCACAGTAACATTACAATGTATGACAAAAGTTATATGTTGATTAAAAAAAACGGATTTAAAATGATGTTGTTACAGTAAAAAAGTGACGTTATATAAGACGTTAAAAATTAAAATTTACAAAGTTTAATTTCATAAATGATCAAAGAATTATCATTACAGTTAGCAAAATGGAGATCTTACGTTAATTTTGGTTATAAAAGAGAAACGGGACATGAAGAGTATCTGTGAAGGGAACTTTGATCTGTGTTTTACAAATATGTCGCATATTCCTTAATTGTTGTAATTGACCTCATATCGCTTGCTCTACAACCCAAGGAGAGCATAAATGTACCGGATTGATAATATGCCTTTGGCAAAGCAAGAATTTTTCCTTCGATTCTTTTCATTCTGTCTTCACAATGAGTATGACTACATGAATGAAAGCATCAGTGACAGATGAAATGCTATGATTAGAAAAGAGTCCAGAAAAAATATACTGCTGTGATCTAACATACTGTGTAAGATTGACTTTTGCAAAAATTCTAAAATTAAATTGAGCTTGTAAGGAAATGCCATTGACTGAATATATATTGTATACTGTTTAACCTAATTTCTCAATAATGAGGTCCAGTTTACCCAAAGAAACAAATTGGGTACTCCGAAACATTGCTTGAAAAAAGTTTAAAGTCCAATTCTACGCTGTGACAACACATGAACATACATATCGACTACGTAGTACATATACATTTATCTGAATATGTTCATCAAATTTTGCCCCAGTCAAAAGTTACATTTACTTACGTGGTCTGTTTCTAAGCTGTGAGCTTTGTCTCCTTGCTGATAACTCTGAGAACGATGTACTCTGTGATCTGATCATGTGCGGTCTTTCAGAGAGAGGACTGCTGGCTGCCGATGTGGCCGATGGCGTACTGGGCAACGAGACGTCATTCGGTGACGGAGAGCCTGAGCTACTGACTGATTTGGAACTAAGTACTGCCATAGGGTAGGAAAAAAAGAAAGACGTTTGACTTTTGCAACTCTGTGATGCAACACTTGTACATGACTTTCAGGACAGAAAAATGTTAGTAATGTTTACATCTGAAAATAATACTGACAACAGTCTCTTTCATACTCTTGCCATTTTCAATTACAAGGTACCGAAACACAACAATATCCAACGGTGTCTGTACTTCAGCTGTCATTAGTAGTCTTCTGAAATCATAAATTAGAACCTTTTTCCTCAGATTGCAAACTCTTGTGCAACTTTGCAATTCAATGAACCAGTCACTGGATAAACTCCTTGCTACTTTTGAAAGCATGTGCAGTTTTGAAAGGCAAGAGTCATATCTGCATGTATACTTTGTGTAGCTGTAACATTCATTTATTTGCAGTCCTAAACACTCTATGATACATTTTCATCATAATTTTACATAAGGCAGCTTCACACAAAGACTGCACCTGGACAACAAGTTCTAACAGAGTGTCTTGCAGCATAGAAAATTGCAAATTTTTCTGTGGTATTTGTATACTTTTGATTGGAATTCATAATTTACATGCAGTACAATTGATACATTCTTTATCATGTTTCCTGATGTAATTTCCAAAAAGACTACAGCTGGACCACACGTTCACATGAGCTCTTCTGCAGTGTAGAAAATAGTCAGTTCCGTTGCTGATAAAAACATGAAAAATTCTGGACTCTTACCTGGTATGTCTAGTATAAGCGATCTCCTAACATTCTTTCCACTCGGAGGTCTGGGTACAGTGAAACTGCCACCTGTTGTGAAAATCAAATTTTACATTTGATTGGTCTATACTTTGTGAGTATGAATGATTGCGTTCCAAATACACAGACTAGATCGTAAACACCTACAATGGACCCACTCATAATAACATCAGAGTTCTGTTGTCGACATGCGAAAAAAAATCTTTGCTTGAAAATGTTGATGCGACTTTCACAAATTACTGTAACAGGAACCGTGATATCGCTAATGCAATGAGAAAAGCAGTTCAGCTGTAGCCAAATCATTGGGTTTAAAGTCTTTGTAGTAGATTCTTGTTGTTAAAACCGTTATTTTCTTACCCAATATAGTACTATTGCCACTGTTTTCAAGACTACTTGTGCCGCCATCATTTCTGTAACCACTGTCTTCTTCCTCAGCACCACTTGAAGAATCTTAAGAAAGGAAAAGAAAAGAAAACAATGAGTGACCTGTAGAGGGCGCACTGATATGAATGCTAACTTCAACCTCAGATAATTAGATGACAAAATCAAATCTGACATTAATCATTTTACTAAATGTAGAGGTCTATTTTTTGATAACATCTGACATACTTTCTGACTAATTTCATATCAGGGAGATATGTTTTTGTTGATTTTATTGAAAGTTGCACTTATTCATGAAGACAAGGAGGCCATTTGAACTTCTGTACTTCTGGTCTAAAAGTTGCTGTGGGAAAATTCTATCTACTGTAATGATTGTTCAACTTGCAGCTTGATATTTAATACTGGAATACACATGTACAAGAACAATTTCTATTCTTTGAAATCATTAAGTTGACTCCCCTCACCTTTGTCAGGTTCAATGCAAACTGCAGTTTGAGCTTTGACATTGGTTGGGTTCGTTGTCTTGCCACTCTGCCCATTGACATGATAATGTACTTGACTGGAAGTCGATTCACTGCCTTCAAAGACACTATCACTGTAATGTTCAGACACAGGAACAAATTATCATCAGAGATTGTTGCTGGTAATTAAGTCTGATGAGTCAACTGTATAAAATTACAAATTCTTCAAAACATTCTCGTGCTCGTTAAGATGCTGCTCTTAATATCCTATCATCACAGAAACTTAACAACAGACGATCAGTATTTTTTGAAACCAATAACATCACCAATTTTTTAACATCTCTATTCACCAAACCTGTTCCAAGCAATATTGGCTTTACTTTTGTCAGTTTACACTTATAAATGTGAATACAATTTTCACAAGAAAACACGTCATTTTGAATTCTTAAACGTACATACAAGTGGTAGCATACAGTATATGTACAGGGCTGTATCTAAATAATGACAGAAACCTGAGAGTGTCACAAGATTATAACGTGTAGAATGCACAATCACCTCAAAAGAACTTTACTGTAAGCATTTTGGGATTTCATAGATTTTTAACCTATTCACCCCAATTCCTTGTAAACAGGTCCACAATCATCATTCATAACAATGGGTTTGGACCAAACCATGGTGGCGAAAAGGGTTACAGAACTATTGTTTCTATTTTTTTACCTCATGTCAGAATCACTTCTGATGCTTGAAGCCCCACCACTACTGGCCAGCAGTTTATCGTAGCGCTCCTGGGAAGCGATGAACAAACGGTGATAGTTCTGCATGTTACGATTGGCGTCATTAAAATGTCTGAAATAAAAAAAAACAGAAATGAAAAATATGTTAACGAATAAATAAATGCATCTCCTTCATCCTATAGACACACAGAAAAATCTGGACAGGAGAGCCTTTGAAATAAGACATCCAAACATCATTATTCACAAAAGGAGGCCTTCCTGAAAAATATGGAAGATACTGGAGCAAACAGAAAAATATCATTTCCAATCTACCTGAAAGAAACCTGTGACATTACATCCATCTAAAGGACAATCTGTCTACTATAATGAAATTACACCTTTTGTCAAAAACATTAAACATGACTCCATGTTTCAAATATTTGTATACTTATGAAGAGGTCACCTCATGGTTACAAAACTCAGTTTTGAGATGTACATTTAATCAGAAATGCTAAATCTTACCTTTGTGTTCGTTTGCGCTCTCTTTCAAGTTTTCTCTCCATGCTGATTTGATTTTGTCGGAGTCTGTCCATGTGGATCATGAAGACGTCGGATATGACGGCCGCCACTTGTATGATGTCAGGACGGTCGTCTTTTTCAGGGGTTAGACACCTGAAATATAACATGAAATAGAGGGAAAATGCCAATGGAATTATGGTTAAATTTTTGTCTGGAGTTGTACTGTTTGTCAGCTTTGCTTTTTAAAAAGAAAATTTATGCAAATAGTGTTAATGGCATCAAATATTGTTTGAATATCTTTCTTGAACGTTGATGTTTTTCTTTGTTAGTATGTGAGACACAAAGTATTCTGCTGGCTTCATACTTGCAGTGTTATCTAAAAAGTGTGTGTGTGCAAATGTAATCCTTCTTTCCATTTGTTTTTTACAAGTACATTACAGGTCAAATGAGAGCCACAGTTCGTACCGTGTCTACACTGATGTGCAAAACAACTAGTGTCTCAAATGGCAAAATCTTTTGTTTTTATTTTTCAGCCATTTGTGCTGTCTTTTCAGCACTTGGTATGGAGATTTTCAACTCTTTATCTCACTTTTATTTGTAAAAACTAATGGACTCAAAAGGAATGGACTACAAACGTTTGGAACCATATCTGCCTAGTTGACTTGGATAAATTAATTTGCATAAACAGAAACTCTAATTTGTTTGACACAGCTGTCAAGTGGATCTGCATGCTTGACAAGAACAGATTTTACCATTTGAGCATTGCCTTGCACCAAAGAAGCTTTACATAATATTTGCTGTTTGGATTAGGCTTTCAAAAAGGTAAAAAACTGAATAGTTTTTGAAATTAGACATAAGATTTCCCATGGGAAGTAAAAACTACAATATACACAAATAGCATTAGTACTATAATAGACAAATATGGTATATAACACTTTATAGACTTTCAATGCACCTGAAGTACAAAGGACATAATCCCCATTACAAATAAACAGTGAGGACTTTTTAGGGGGTTTCTGTAGCTATACTCAGAACCCCTAATGATGAGGGTGATTAGTTAAATGTTTCAATGTGGGCCTGATGATTCTTGTGTCTTGACAGAATTATGAAGACATCAAAGCCTAACATTAAGAATGAAATTCTCACCTCTGTATTGTCTGACAGACTCTCTCTGTGTACATCCCCTGCGGAAGAGCATCATACTGAGCTTCTACAATCTGAGTAAAATCAGAAAAATTATAAGTTATATGAGCCCTTTCTTTAAAAACTTCTGTGATTACATCTACTACAAAAGCTATCCACAAGGGTAAAGAGCAAAACATGCTGTAAACAGAGATTGGACAAAATGTGGTATTTAGTGTCAGGAAATTCTATTTTTCTTGGTTAACGAATGAGAATAAAGTTTTACAATATATTTAATTAAACTCTACACTCCATAAAATAAAGTAATTTTTTCTAGATTTCTGATGAAAGCCAATACAAAGAACACATAAATATGAATAAGATAAGAAAATAACTCGACATTCATCTCCATTCCTGCGTATAGGTCACGGGCTACCACTGAACATTGTCATGACAGTATAAGATCAACACCATAGGGACAAAGCATTGAAGATGGTAACAACAAAAGGATTTATTTTTTATACAGTATTATCTAATTTGTCATTCAGAAAGAAATTTCTGAAATTTTTGATAAAATTAGAAGTAAGAATTCTCACCTTGGTGGCTAATGAGAGCATATTTGAGCTATAGAAAGGAGGTTTCAACGCACACATCTCATAGAGTATGCAACCAATGGACCAGACATCGGCTTTCTCTCCATACGGTAGGCTCTGAATTATTTCTGGGCTGTACAAGTAGAAAGGAAATAATATCTAAAGCTTATATGTCTGCCTCTGTGCATAAGCATCATAAGGTAACTCGTACCATTCTCCTGTGCTTTCACGTTCATTACTGGCAAGAAAATCACAATGAACGTTTCACATGCAAATAGCACTGATCGCGATTTCAGTTTTGTTACTAAATATAGCTGCATGTGCGCGACATCGGACAAACTTCGGACAAATGTTATTGTAGCATGCATGGCTATTGATGCAGCTTGTAGTCTGCATTATGAATAAGTGTGACTTTTAGTATCCATTGTAACACTAACAGGTTTTATTATTTCTCGAGGAAAACACTGAAAAATATGAAAGAAAACTGACGTCATTTGTAATCAACGCTATTTACCGATGACATGGAAGGAGTATCAGTGCCTATCAAAGCCTTTGCTCTTTAAAGTCGGTGTCACTAGACACTTGCTTTTCCGTAAATTTTACCATCCAGCTGTTGTTGTTGTGGAAATGTTGCTAATAACAGCAAGGAAAATCCAAATATTTATTTTCAAAGATGACATCAGATTTTGAATGCTTACCAGGAGTATAATATTGTTCCTACAACTGAGGTCATTGCACTGCAGTCCTGTCTCTTTTGACGGGCCAGACCAAAGTCAGCTGAAAACAGTCAGAAAGCAATACTTTGTTACATTTGTGACCATATATGCATACATTGATAGAGTTTGTAATCTTTGTGACCATCTACTTTTGATCCTAGTGATATTTGACATTTGATAAAAGTCATATTGCCCCGGTAAGTTTCATGTGATAAATCAAGCAATATATCATGCTGTATGATATCACTACATGTATAATGTCAAAGTTATCAATTTCAAATGAACGGGCAAATATGAGCGATATTTGCCTTCATCAATGAATGGTCGTTATGCCGGAAAGCTGCCTTACAGTTGGTTCTCTGATTACAAAAATGGTTTTTGAATATGATAAATTTTAGGAATATTTCTCACTACCTTTGTTACATGTGAACCAAAACAAAAACAAAATAATACACAAAAAAATAGTCATTCATATTTTTGAAAACGGGCAGAACTTGACGACAATTTTTAGATTCATAAATATCAACTTATTATACATCAATTTTTGCTTGTTCTGAGTGACAGTGAGAAATGGCTTACTTGTCATTGAGTCAGCAAAATTGCCTAAATAGCATAATATGAATAATTACTCTGCATACCAAAGTAACCATACAAAACATTACAAGCAAAATGTCAAGTGTCTAGATATTAGCATATGGTAGCACTGTCTACTCACTTATGGTCACTTTGTCGTTCTCACCCAACATAATGTTCTTCGGAGTCAGATCCCTGTGAACTATTCTTTTCTCTTTGTGTAAATACCTGAGGGCTAACACCAACTGTAAGAATGACATCAAAGAAAACAAAAATTTAATAAAAAAATGGTTTTGATCTGTAGAGGCACTCATGTTTAGGACATGCAAAGAAGACAGATGAGCTGTTCACAGCAAATATGAAACAAGCCATTACGTATATTACGTACTTTCAATATTGTGATTGAAGAGGTCTTTAATGTGTGGATACGCAAATATGCTACATGTGGAGTGTTCTACTTCAAAGTTCAGTAACATATAGAGTCAATTTCTGCTGAGTTTTCATTATTTCACTCCCATTCCTGCTGTACAGATCCAGCTTTGCAGTGTAGCACAACAAGATAGGGCTAACCTTTTTTGATGAAAGGGTCCAAGAATTTGTTTGAAGAGTTCTTGCATTGACTGTAAAAACACTGCAGGGAAATATTGTTGGGAATCTTAGACACAACATATTTTATAAATAGCTTTACCCTGTAGTTATAGCTGGATCAGTCCATACAGATATGGAGGGGGGGACAGGGTTGAAAATAAATGCTACAATGCACTGCATACCTGAATAAAAATATTCCATATCCTGTCTTCCGAAAATCTCTCCCCCTTTTCTTTCAGTGAATTGAAGTGTTCATTCAGAGGGGCACCATCTATGTACTCCATCACTATGTAGAGCTTATCACCTGAAATAAAATGACAAAAAGTCTCATTCAAGTTCATATACTGTTGCAAGACTGACATCTCATAGGTTATGAGACAACATAAACTATTGAGATTGAATTATCACACGGAAATTTTACAGCAGATACTGAAACACTTAAAAATTCCTAATACTAAAACATCTTTGATGCAGCTAAATAAATGCCTACTCAATGCATATCAACTTTTTGAGTGCTGTAATATTTCCCATAAAAATTTTAATGCAATATTTTACCAATGTTTATGAATTTTTCTGCAATTCTTTTGATAATTTTGGCCTAAATGGACATCACGTTTCATTGGATACAGTTTTTTATAAAAGTTTTGGCAAAAATTTGAAAAAAAATCACTGGAGTACATTTTAAAGGCAACAAAAAATTGACTTTGGTTCTCAAAGAGTTAAAACTTCCATTCGCTGTATCTTTTGACGCATTTCTTGTAATGTTTGTTCTGTTTGTAAAATACTTATTCTTTGTCCATGCTAAAATATTATGTTGAAGTGTTAGAGAGTTAAGCAGTCCACAAAGCCTGTGTGTAGTGGCCACTGATATTGCGGGAAACTGACTTTGAGTCCAGACTAGAATTCATTTGTCAACATAAACATTGCACATTGTGTATTGCCTCATATTGAAATATGTACTTTTTTAACAGGGAGAAAAATGAGAAATGCATTTGAATTTCAGAACAGAAATATAAAATTATTATGAACAATTACAGACACCGTCCCTGTAAGTATGCAAAACATTTTACTTGATGGACTGTGTCACACACACTATCCAACATAGGCACAGACACACATGGACAGAGACACTCACAGATGATGTATGACGGAACAGTCATCATACTTACTTTCACTGAATGTCTTGTAGTATCTGACCACGTTGGGATGTTTCAGTCCCTCTTTGACGATTGGTAGTTCACTGACGATCTGCCCGACACTAACGTCCCTCTCTCTGACCGTTTTACCAATGGCAGGATTTAGTAAATTGATTTCTTTCAAAGCTATAAAGGTTCCTGCCATTTTCTTTTTCACCTGTGAAGGAAACAGATTATCAAAAGGTTAGTCTGAAAACAGTGACCTATCTCTACTAAATGACAGAAATGATGGTATCCCCTATTCCTTGTGCACAGGTCCTCAAACCCCATTGATGATGATGGGTTTGGGCTAAAGTATGGTTATGAAAGGGTTAAAACCCATGCACCACTGACTTTTATACATTACTTTGTTCTCAACAGGGAGAGTGGAACTTGCATGAAAGGGGTTGGGGTGAAACTAAAAGGTTTCATTTTTCATTTATGATTTTCATACACATTTCATCATTTTCTACAATGAAGTTTGATCTCTGTGATGGTAGAGGAATGACAAGAGGATAAGAGATTAGTGGGAAAATGTCATCTCAGAAATCATTTAAAATCTTTAAATTTGCACTTAGAGTTAACACAAATGTCAGATAATAAATTGAATTTTTTTGTTTATAATACATGTACTTTACTCAAAAAATTACCTGAACTACACTGATTCAAACAACAAAATATGATAATGAATATTTGTAATATAAAGGATTTGAATGAATACATACAATTTTTGCAAGTTTCATGTTTCCAATTAATAATGCCATATGAGTGATATCTCACAAGAACCGAAAAACTTCTGCAGTTTTGTAAATTTGAAATAAATAGTCTACACATCTAGCAACATGAACATTTTTCATTCATATGTATCAGCAAAAAGACCTCGCAAGACTGCTGATATTAGAAGAGAAAACAGAAAATGATTTCTCACCTTATAGACACTGCCAAAGGCACCAGTACCCAGGTGTTCATAGACTGCATAATTACCGATGTACCGTGTGGGTTCTTTGTTTTGGTTGGAGTCTTGGAAGTGCTCTTCAATTTCTTGTAAATGTTCAGCCTTCGATATCCAGGGCAAAAGAAACAAGTGATAATACGTAATTATTACAGTAGACATTACATGAAAATACAGTGGTTTCATTTTTTCTCTGCCATTTATCATTCTCCTCATTTCACATTTCTTCTAGCTCTCTAGTAATGTTCTTTCTTTGTGTATCTCGAACATTTCAATGCTTCAAGCTTGGCATTTATGCAAAGCGTGTCACTGAGCATTGCCAACAAATGCAAAACTTATGATAATGAACCATATAATTCTGCAATCTGATTCTCGCCTTTGGCATTTTGTTTTCTTTTATGGTTTCCATCAAACTTATTGTTCTTTTCTTCATGTCTGTGTGTCCTGTTGTTTCAGCATCTTAGCTAAACATATGTTTTCAGTATTTGCACAGCTTCCATTTTTATTTCATTTCTATATTTATCTGGTATACACAAAGTTACTGAAGAATCCACATTTTTTTTGCACTGTCTTCACATCTGACACTTGCAGCATAACATAATGTATTCATTTGTGCAAAGTGTATAAAATCTTTCATTGCTGTAATTTTTCCTACCTTTTGAATGTTTCTGTAATTGTTTTGATAATTTTGGACCAAAGTGATGTAACTTTTCATTGGCTACAGTTTTTTAATCAAAATTTTAGGAAAATCTGAAAATAAATTGTCTCCATCTGAAAAATTGTTTGAGTCATATTTTTTACAGGCAACAAAAATTGACTTAAGCACTCAAAGGATTTATGAGTGACTAATTATCAATGGAGAATATATAATTCATTACACAAAACATAGGACTCGGTGACTTAAAAAAGAACCATTTCTAAAGTACATGAAAGTATTAAAGTTTCACCAAGTAATACCAGAAAACTTACGGAAAGACTGTTCAACTTGTTGACCAACTCATCATACTTTTTGATGTCTCTGACGTAATGCCCAATATCTATAAACTTTTCAAAAAGATCTGGAGGGAAAAGTCTCTTGAAAAGCTGTCTATTTCTTTCCATGCTGAACAGAAACCTCAGAGCACGGAAGGCATTTTTCTGAGTAATTGAAAAAGAAAGAAGTGAAATGAGTGTCCTTGCTCAAAAGATAATTGAACACACTTTAGGCAAGCAATTAATTCATATCTCTATTTTACTTGTTTATTTTTTTATTGAATAATTGATCTGTTTTATTCTTATTTAATAATAATAGCTACATTGTTTTCTTGGTGTACCTGGAACATGCAAAAAAAAAAAAGAATTTGAATATAATATTACTACTGCAACTAACACTATGTATTGATACCAAGCTTTACATTGTCAAAATGTGTGCGAGTATAGAAAGCAACATGTGATTTTTCAAATAAAGTACACTGATATATTTTGAAATTCAACTGGATGTAAACGTGTGAAGCTAGCCTACACTGCAACAGTAATAGAGGTATTCACTGGCAGGTACATTTGGATGTAAGTTAGTACCTGTAAAGTGTGCACAGCCGCAGCATCTTGAGGCTTTGTTGTCTTCTGTGGAAATATCAGCATTCCTATCACATATACGCCGTTATTCTGCGAAAGAAAAAAAAATCCAGTGAAAAATGGATTAAATCATTGTATTGAATACAGTGTGAATGATTCAAAGGTGGTGAAATGTTCTCTGCGTCAGAAAGATTGAATTCACCTCGACGTCATTCCCTGTTGCCTTTTGTTGGCAACTAACAGCACAGAAGATGTGTGCTGAAAACTACACTTGTCAGTAAAATATGGATAGACGTGCCATAAACTTATGCCTGCCTCAATGTTTTGCATTTTGCATACATTGATTCAGCCATTACTTCAAGACAACATCAGAAGATCATCTATACGTGATGAAAACATGACTGATTGTAACATACTGTGTGTATGCGAATGATTGTTTGTCAACCTGAGATTTGAAAATTCAATACTAAAAATTTGTCAGCACAGCAAATAATTTCATTTTGTTGATTTCATCACCTCATGAGGAAACATGATTAAACTCACTTCGTCCACTGTCTCTGTCAAATTATTTTTATACAAGATATTACAAAAGGTTATTTTAAAAATACTTAGTTTGATAATAGAAGCTGTATGAAGAATTTATATCGACTGCAATCTCTTTGAGTTGAAACCTACCTGTACCAACTGTTGTGCATTTGCATCATTGAGTACCAATTCTGTCAGAGCCGCACAACATGCTGTGAGAAAAACAAAACAAAACAAAACATAAATGAGAGAAAATTTATAAATTTTAATTTGACATTGTCCATAGGGTGGATCAGCCTATGCCGGAAAATGGGGAGATAGGTTTGAGTGATTCATTACAATGTAAGACATGATGTCACAGTTGCCAAGCTGTTTGTTGAGTTTTTTATTTATACGTAGAAGCAATTAATATCAACAGGAATTTGAAATCGATTTTGAAAGAATGAGTCAGATGTTCACTGACCACGTACGATTGCCCGGGTGGAGATGTACTGATATCGACAGATGAGAATTACACCACACCTATTATAGATATACTTTACTGATTCATAAAAAGATCTGACCAAACCCAACAAAAAATCAATACAGGAAGGAGAGCAGTACAATCACGCCATAGGTGTGGATTAACATGTGCTTGTATGGAATTGATGAATGAGTGTGTTGACCCTTTATCAGGTGACAGCTGTGTTTGACTGAGTGGAATACTTTACAAGCGATATTGTGTCCATGCAGGATAATTCAGCCAGAACAGCTCTTTCTAATTAATTATTATATGTATTGTGGATCAAACCTTTTTAGCATTTGAGTCGCATTCTTATCCAGTAAAATCTTTCTAACATTTAAATTCAACACCTATGATCAATATTTGACCTGGCACTTATATGTGATTTCATAAAATCAGTAGATTGCTGATAACGTATTTTTGGACGAAGTTTATATTTGTATATTTGATTGCTCAATGAACTATAAGTGCTGATAACTTATGAAGATTGAATGTTCTTCAACTGTACTCCTGCAATCTGAGCTTCGGATTATGGATGCATACTAAACCAAGTGAGCACGCAAAGCATGGTCAAGTCTAGTGGTCTTGCTTTTTGTGAACTCAACCGAATATATTATTCATCAGAATGATCGCAACATCAGCTTGAAATCAGAAGTTGTCAAACATTCTATTTTGAGGGTAACTCTCTGAAACCACCACTTTTATGTTTCTGTTCCTCACCATCCAACCATAATGGCCAAATATTGACTCTTGGCAGCAAATTACGATCAATATAGAACTATGAAAAACGTTACAAATATACAGTGCCACTTTTATTGGCAGCACCTCTGTAGAAGGGCATGGAAGTGAAAGCTAAGACACAGGGTTAAGAACATTACATTGCATACTGAAATCATCCAGTATGTAGCCTTTCCCATGTTCGGAGAAGCCCTTTCCATATCTGGCAGCTTCAACCCTTTCATCACCATGGTTTGGTCCAAATCCATTGTTATCAATGGTGATTGTGGATCTCTTTACAGGGAACTGGGGGTGAATGGGTTGAGCAATACATACTTTGCTACAATCCCATTGTTTTCCTAAGGTACATGTACATGGAAGCTGGACTGTTGTCGAGGTAAACAGAGATTGGTGAAAGTGAAAGGAACTCAAATGTGTGGTAAATTCAGTTCTTGAAATTTCAAAAAGATATATTGCAAGATCAACTCTCTTGCGTCATTCACACTGCATCCTGGTTCGAGTTGGAATTTACAACACTTTCCAAGAAATACATACACACAGTGCCAGATGCTTTATGCTTGATTCTTACCTGATTGCAGAGAGAGTACATGTTCCCATGGTTCTTCATCACCCTGTGGAGCAATGCATCATGGGAAAGGTAAGTATTGACAGAGGTAAATACTTCAGTGACAGAATAAATGAAAACAGTTAAAAACTTATTACTACCGCAAATTTTACAGAGACGTCGTTTCTCAGTAATGTTGCTAAAATTACCTTTGTATGAAAGAGCTAAGATTTAATCAATAGAACCAAACGTAAAGTGTTTTATTACTAACACTTACAAAATCTCCAAGTGGAAAAGCTAGAGGGTTTTTCCTTGCAACACTGTCGGCACTTTTAGGAAGGCTGTTTGAACTGTCTGAGACAAACTTCCTGTCATGTAAGATACTGAGGATCAGGGGAACACCGCCCATTGTTTTGATGTCACTGCTGATGTCAGGATCCTCCGACAGCTGTACAATGCACCATATCTGCAACAAAGAAAAACAAATCCAGTATAATGGAGAGGGTAAGTATTCCGTCGTGACTTCATTTCAGAAAATGTCAATGAGTCCTCCAGTAATGATAAATAATGAGGGGTTCGCTCCATTAACTGCAAACCTCCTTTGGGGATACAGTGGAGAATTCAATTCATTACATTGTGAGATGGTTAAAATTACTCCAATGAAGGCATTATTAGCTGGTGAGATGTGTTTGGAAATAAAAGGTCAAAGGTCACATGAGAATGGGAGAAAATGGGCAGTGATGCAGAAACATAAAAGATTTCACTCTTTAGCGACTCCTTCCTATCACAGAACCCTATGTTAATTAATGTCACAAGTTCTTCTATATTTGCTGTTTGTTGATTTTTTTAGTTTGATGTTTTACAAATTATATGGGAGTTACATGTATGATACCCATAATACTGCATATAATGAGGTGACATCCAGCATTAATGTGTACAGTGATGCAAACAGAATCACTTGCAGAAACGTGCATGAAATTTCATGTTTGTCAACATGCATCTGTATATTTGTCTTCTTTTGTTTGTACTGGTGTCAAACTCCTTTGCTGGGTAAATGATTTCATTTGGTCACTAGCCCAAGCACTAGTGGGTTTGAGATGATTTGCTCACCCCTGTCAGTGTGTGTAGAAAAAACAGCTATAGCCAGTGCATGGTATTTTATTCTACAGTAGCTCTGGTAACGTTTTAACCACCCATTTCACTGTATGGAGGTCCAATCTTAGCATAGAGAATAATATGATTGGCACAAACCATGATCGTGAGAGGGTTAACAAACTGATTTCCATTTTAGGTTTCACAAAATGATGACATTGTCTCTTCATTAAGGTAGAATGTTCCTCTGGGACAGAAATTCGGACTGTCAAACTTTTACAATATTCTTTATGGCTACCACTTGTGGGGACTCATTTTGAAGTTTATGGGGTAAAATAACATTTTTCCATCAATGGCTTATTTTTGTGGAAATTGGGAATTTATTTTCCTCTACAAGAGATAACACAGAGATGGCAGCCATTTTGAATTTCAAATATCGGTAAACATTGAGTGAATTTGTTTCCTAGTACCAAAATTTGTAAGGTGAGCCCGTGATTTTTATTCTTGATTATGAAAGAGCATGGCTGAAACTTTGGTTGAGAAACATTTGAGTAAAAGTCAAAGTCTTTCATTTTTAGTCACGTACTACCTTAAAGATTCAACCCTTTCACCCCCAGTTCCCTGTGTACAGGTCCAACTTTACCATAGAAAACAATGGATTTGGGACAAACCATGGTGGTGAAAAGATTCAAGTAGCAGCTGGGAATACTAACCACATTCCATAGAAGTTTTAGATTATCACAGTGGAGGAGACTCAGCAGTATCGGTACGCCGTCGTAGATCTTGACTTGTTCCCGTACTTGGGAGTCGGCGCAGAGTATCCTAAGTAAGCTGGCTGCTTGTCTGGTGAGAGAGATTATCATGCATAATATTCAACTTGGTTGCTAAGTTGCTGATACAGGGAGTCTGCAAATGTGTTGTCATTGTTCACGATTGACAGTTGTTGTCGGAAGTTTCTAGAATTTTATGTTAATTAAACAGGTTTAATTAATCACAAGAGGAGAATGGGGCGCTTTTGTGGTAGTGAACATAAAATCAGGTAGGTATTGCTGTCAACTATACGAGTCAAAAGAAACAGCTCTATGAAACCTGCATGTGTAATAATAACTGTGGGATGAATATTACGTGTTTTAAGAGAAATGCAAACAGCAGTCATATCCTAACACTATGAAGTGCAAAGTAACACACTTGTACTCACATGTATCAACACTTTGCACAGGTAGGGGGAATACAAATTCAGGCTTTCGGAGTGTAACATTTCTGTGAATAACATTTCATTGCAATACCTAAGAAAACCCATGGCAAATTTTCTGGGGAGTACTGAAAGCAAAAACCCTGATCACGCTGGATATACCATACTCAGGTAGTCATGTACAATGGACTACACACTGTCTCTACAACTCAAATGATGTGAGAGCATTGAACATTTCTACTTTTACCATCAAAGGCATCTGACTTACTTCTTGGAAGGGATGTCATAGTCTTGCAGTATTCTCAATAAAGTCTCAATGCAGTTCAGACTCCCTATTAAAGCCCTCGGTTCAGGACTGCAAGGCAGAAAGAAAATAATTATGAGTTGACCATCAATGTAAATTGGAAACCACCAAATAAATTATGGAATCATCAAATCTTTTCTTTACATATCATATGAGAAATCACAACAGGTTCATATTAGAGTAATCACAGTAAATGTGTTTCTTACCTTTGAGCTAGACTAATCAAGGCGTACAAGGTACAGTGCAGCACGATCACATCGTTGGCAGATAAAAGTAACACTAACGGCTGTTGAGAAAAAAACCCAAGAAAATGCTGTTATTGGTCAAAACACACAAGTTACTGGAATGAAAGAAATGATTGTTCAGATGTCATGGGTGAAGTGAACTGTTGTGACGTATCTCAGTTTGCTTATGGATCCAGAGTCTGCAGTCAAAACTTTTGATTTTGCTTTCTCTTTGAGATATATCAGTCAAACTGCTATGAAATCACTGTAAGCATGCCACACTCTACTGCTAGAGGTTTCAAGAGATATATGTTTGAATTATGCATGACCACACTTCCATGATGTTGTCACAATACTGGACTGGTTGAACATATATAGTCTACAGGCAACATGCTAAGAGTAAACTATTTTTTTCCTATTTACTGAAATTGTCAGCTGTTCTGCTGTTCTCACAAAACCATTGATGTAATGAGTATGCTTACTCCCAAATTTTGATATGTCATTCCAACTCCAAGTGCAAGAACTTTTCTCGACTTTACAAAGAAAACACAGAAAATCATACACAGGTTGACAGGAATGTTCTTCATAAAGCTAGTTTTGTCTTATTTGTTCCCTCCGACTACTATCAGATTACTGCTACTGATAACTTTAAGGAAACTTCCCAATTACTGATCTAGAACTTGGAGTTTTTTGATAAATTTCAGGAAACTTATCCAGAGGTTGAAGGTTTTTGTGTAATGTGAACACCTGTCACTATGCCTCAGTTCATCTCCTCGAGACTTGTCCATTTCCATTTTTAATTTTTACTCATTTTGCGACTAGTGTCTAACTCTTTTTTCCTAACCACAATAATCTCAGTCTTGGGAATATTCACTTGATCCAGGATAACATCAGCTTCACATGGTATTGGGATTTGATTTCCTTAATGGCCATTTTATAGGGAAATTAAATTGGAGATGACTCCTGCTTTTCTGAAGCCATGGATTCAAACGGACAAAGCTTGGAGAAGGTTTTTTCACAGAACAAATGCCTCTTTGTTGAGTAAACCTGTTTTGTATTGCAGTGGTTGAGCAATTTGCAGAAGAATGTTAACTGAGCTGAAAAATACGACACAGTACTACTATTAGGTTTGGTCACACTTAATTAATCATGGAAATTTCATTCAAGGCAAATCAAAGGGGCATTCGCGACATGGATCCTTGGGATCTGTAACAATGTATCTTACTGTGTGTACTACTGACAATGAAAGTTTCAGAACGCTTGCTCAGATGCTGTAATACTGCCATACTGTAGCGAATATTTCAACCACGCTTTACTGATCACAGCTACCTGAAAATATTTTGACGACTTTTTTCTTTCCCACGGATGTGCTGACTAAAAAATGCTCCCTAAAGCATTCTAAAACAGAAAACAAAACATTATATTTTATGTCTTCTTTTAAAAGGGCATCTGAAGAAAGTATTTGATGTTTTGTCAGGCGAGGTAACCAACCTTATGAGCTCCACATGCGACCAGCCACTGTCGCTGGGAAACCAACGCAGATAGCTTCTGAAATATATCTGTGAATTGAAAAAACATAATAAATTGCAATGTTGCATCAAAAGATCACATTCAAAACAGCAGAGGTCACTCATATTATCCCACAATACACTGGTACTGCCACTCACCAATGATTAAATATTTTACAGATTCGAAACGAAATTGAAATATGACCTCAATTACAATTTCTAGTTTGAAACCATCATATTAAGAATTATTTTTTTTTTAGTCAGTAAATTTTTCACAATTAGCATTACATTGGCAGCAAATAGATCATCTAAACCAAATTAGTGACATAAATTCATTACAATTATGAGTTTGGTTTTAGTCATGACACATCATGATTTATTTCAACCTGTGTGCTTCACTGAGCAGGCTGATGCTGTCACATACATCAGCAATAAAAAGCCTAATTATTAACACCAAAATAAACACACAGTGTTTTCTTCTGTGCAGTACTACCGGTAATGAAAAGCATGGATATTTTGTCACTGACAAATTAAATGTTTATCATAACTTACTAGTCATTTCTTTTAATATGTCCATAATAAAAGGCTGTTCACCATAATGTAAATATGTCTCCGTGGCAGTTTGTAGACGCTGAACAATATGGGTAGGAGGAAAAATACAACAAAAGGGGAAAATTATTCAGACGGAATGACGCAGGGTTTATGTTAAATTTATCCAGCCAAGTGTAATACATCTCTCAGGTACATTGAGAGGAAGATAAACAAGTTGTCAGTCGTAATTATCTCTAGCTACCACCTGCGTGGCTGCAGGCAAAAATTTCTATGGCGATAATTGAATTGGTAACCTTCGTGTGTCGTGCCACGGATCACTCTACAGTTTGTGAGCATATTACGTGTCATGGGTTTCTATATTAGTTGGTAGGTCTACTGAATTCTGAATTAGAAAAAAACCCATCATCTTATCTACTCTTCCGTGTCTGCTTATCAACAATTATTGTGTAAATCTAAAATGGTTACACACTATTTTTGGTTATTTTATTCTATTTCTTTACACAGATGCACTTGTGCAAGGAAACCATTTAATTACACTTATTGCAAATCGTGCAACAAACCTTGAAAATCCAATAAAACCAAAATGGAGGCGTTTTGTCAATTGAACTGAACAGAAAAGGTTGTCAAGATGAAAATAATCTAGTGTTTACTATTTTCTGAAAATGCCAGACATGAAGAGAAATTATGCTTCTGATCTACAGAAATACCAATAATAAATATCTTGGATATATAGTTATTGTCTAAATTGCAACTTTCAAATGATAATATTGATATTTCCAGGGAAATTTAAATGTTACAGGCAACTCGATCATCTATTACAAAACCTTGATACAGCCTTATTGCATTCTGTGCCAAAACTGTACTTTTGCACTGACAAAGACAGGTGGCTTTGACCCTTTAAATACCATGGTTTGGTCCAGTCTCATTTTTGAAAATGGCTAAGTTGGACCTCTGCATATGAAAATGGGGGTCAAATGGGCCACGACATGCCATTCATCACTTGCAGAAATTTGGGGTACATACAATGCAGAACTTAAATCTAGGTTTCAGCTGGTGGAATTTAAAAGGTCACTATAGGTCATAACTGTTCATCCAGTGACCCAGAAAATCATAAATTCTACTGGCTGTTCTGAAAGGCTAGCAGATGGGTGGGTGCCTCACTTGTCTCTTGGATGACCTAATCTTTTGTACCGTCATGTATCAATGTCCTACACTGCACAAAGAGTGTACACATGTTTTTGGGACGCCACAAAACCAAACCAGACAAAGCACAGCTAGATTATGACTCACTTCAAGCTACAGTCTGTAATTTTTTGATCAAATACCATTATCAATTTTACTTGCTTGCTTACAAATTAAGGAAGGTTGTCCATGATTAGTTCAGTCATAAATTTCATCAAAAAGTAGTTGAGGATAAAAATATGTCCAGATAAAAATCACAACGCGCAAATTGACTTAGATTACTTGCCCTGCGTGCATAGTAGATACATGTCAGTCCTTGAATGCATATGGTTTCTGTCATTCAATACTACTTCAAATAGTACATCAGTTTGATGACTGGAACATATGGAAGTGATTTATAAAGACATCATATTGAATTTTCTGATCATATTGAATTTTCTGATTTGGTATTGCTGAACTGATTGCTTGGGGTCAAGGTTGACACTCAATGCTCCCAACAAAAATCCTTTGCTTTAATCTGGTGTAGATGGGATATTCCATTCAAGGGCCAGTAGCTATGACTTTTGATAGTTGTTTTCACTAGTTTTGTTTTAAAGCATGTTGAAATGCCTATTAACCTTATCAACACAGCATCTATGCATGTATAATGCACTCTTATTATTTACATTTGTATTCTAGTCATGACCAGAATTCACTTATCAACTGTCACAATGCAGGGTACACATGTACAGGCTGAGTTGACAAGCTAAACGCTGAGTATGTCAACATGATTTGGGGAGTAGAACAAGAAAATACTAGTAGTTGACATTAAAACCAGAAAGAGAGATATAATCATCACAAGTTATGACTCTACGGGCCGGGCCCTTTCAGTTGAAGTTTTGGATACAAGATTTTTTTTATATTTGTCGTTATGTCTAACATGGTAACGAACAACTGAACAACAACTCACCTCAGCAAGTACTTTCACACCCCCTAAATCAAAAAATGTTTTCTGAAATTTAAAATAGATCGAGGTATATTAATTGTTTGACATTTTACATAATCTTTAATAGCACTGATGGCAAACGACATCAGACACCGCTGCCTGAAATTGAATTTTGTTGTTGCATGCACGGCTGTTGTTGCAGCTTGTAGTCTGAGCCATAAATTCATAGGAATAAGTGTGACTTTCGGTATACATTGTAACACTAGCAGGTTTTATTTTCATCATTCTTGTGGAAAATGCGGACAAATATTTATTTTTTGCATATTAATGCAAGAAAAGTGACGTCATTGCAATCAGTGCTATTGCAGCTAGCAGAGTGCATGTAGTATTATTATAAGTATGTGTACTGTCATGTCTATTAACCCTTTGAACGGCAAAGTCAATTTTTGTCATCTTTATAAAATGTGCCCCAGTCAATTTTTTTCAGATTTTTGCCAAAATTTTGGTGAAAAACAGTAGCAAACGAAATGTGATGTCCATTTGATCCAAAACTATCAAAAAAAATTACAGAAAAATTCATAAAAATTAGTAAAATGTTGCACTGCAATTTGGGCGAGAAAAAATTACAGCATTCAAAGGGTTATAAACCATATATATCAACATCTAATGCATTTCATCATCATCATGTATTTCATATTTGGAGAAAATTAGCAAAAGAAACGAGAATGACTATTTCACACATTTTTTTCAAGCTGACTGAACAGATTTGGAGACATGTCATTTTAATACATACCTGATAGGCTGAATCTCTCATAAACATCCGTAGACAAATTAGAACTCTTAATATATTCTCTGGGGGAGCTCGGTCAGCCCACTCACTACGGAAAAGAAACAGGATAAATTGCCAATTAGATGTACTGGCAGAGACTCTTGCTAATCATACCTACTATGTGCCGACTCCGACCATCTTGCGCTGGGAATCATGAAAATATTGCACACAAATTTTAAGACATGACTGATGCTAATTGTGTCAAACACTGTATGGTTGATAATATGGTCAATCTCTTTTTGACTGATAACTTTTTAGCAAGAAAGCATGGAGTTCATTTTTTTTATTCACAGAATTTTTTTTTTTTGAACAATAGTCATGAAGAAAGATTGTGGTATCAGAAAACATTTTAAGTGGCCAAGAAATCAACAAATACTTCTTTCAAGCATCGATGGCCAAGCTAGACAATGATGGTTATTTTGGTAAAGTCCATAATAATGTTTTTTTTAAGTTTGCCTCATAAATAAGGTATATGACCTGGACCTTGAATTTCATGCAAAAGTCAGTCAGACTGAAAAGTGATCAGCCATAATGCCACGAATGACACAAATAATTCTGTTTGGCATAAGCCAGTCAACAGATATCTTTACTCTCTTTGAAAATGCTGTCTATTCCCGGTACTTGTGAAACTATAAAAGTGAAGTACTTACTTATTACATAATCTGTTTTGAACCAATGCTGAAAATATCTAGGTAGATTCAAAGAAGAAAAGACATAAAATCAGACATATAGAAACAAATATAAACCCACACACTATTTTGGAATGGAGGGGCAAAATTCCTACAAGGATAGTGAGCCACCTTGAGCATATAAAAGATATCCAAAATACAAATTATTTTGTAACTTTTTCTCATCATTTAAGTTCATCATAAGCATTCAAGTCTTTATTCAGCATCCTGCATCTGTAAGTCTTTACGTTTTATTTACCTCTTTTCAGTTTATCTCTAACAAATATATTTTGCAAATTTTCCTATGTACATTTATCTACGATGGGTTTAGCATTTGAAACGTTTCTGCATTCATTTCTCCTCAGTTCATCATAGCATCTGCTCTCATGACGTCACACTTTTTTCTGAACACCCTTGTCTGTCACCATTGACAACCCCTTGATGTTTTTGTTCTCTGTCTAGCCCTATTCAAATGCTCATCCTTGTTTATTGAGAGGCAAAAAAATACTGACAGTCACTTAAAGTCTATCGCCCAATCATAAATCCTAAACAAGTACTTCTCGAGTGTTTTTCGTCTTGCGGTGGGTATTCAAGTCACACAGCCATGGTATTTCAAGAAACTACTTGTAAAATAACCACTTCATTGTATGATGGAGTCACAGTTGCCAGACAAAATTGAAACACGATGCAAAACAAACAGAAATACACCTCTGATGTACCGAAACTGGGAGACGTATTGAGATGGAGTTGCATGAAATCTTTTGTGCTACACTTGATTTCTTTTCTCTTTGTGTCCAGCTTAGTAACATCAAAGTTTTTACAAAGTTCAGGTAGAATGTGTCTTGGGGACAGATATTTGGACTCTCAAATTTTTTCAATTCTTTTCTGATCTACCACTTGTGGGGCTTCATTTTGAAGCCCTTGGAGTAAGAAACACTTTCACCTTCTTAGTTTTTTGAAATAAAATTTTTCTCCATTGAATTAACACAGTGATGGCGGCCATTTTGAATTTCAATATCGGTAAATCGTGGGGACTTTGTTTCTCTGGTACTAAAATTTGAACAGTGACCCCCGATTTTATTCTTCATTATGAGAGTTAATTGTTGAAAGATTCCTTGAGGAAAATTTGAGTGAAAGTTTAAGTCTTTTACTTTCAAGGCACATACTACCTTAAAACATAAGTTTGATAAAACTTCACCTATGTACGTACAGTACTTGAGAGCTTTGACATACTTATGCTTAGTCTAACACTTAACATAGACCTCAAGTACACCAAACTGTTATTTGTAATTTTGGTAAGGGCGCATTTCTTTCTTTCAACTCCACCAGACATAAAGCAAATTGCCACAGGACATTCAGAAAATCAGCATAAAAATGTGTACTTACCAGACTGAAGTTCTTATGAAGCGGGTGTGCACTAAAATTTCTTTCTGACTGATATTTTAAACTGAAAAATAATGACAGACATAGATGCATGTGAATTATAATCACACACTTATCAAAATCGTAAAAAAATGTAAAAATAAGAGTTTAGTACCATTTTGTTTTTTGTAAGATTTGAATTGTAAATATGATTTGATATCATCAAAATAAAACCATTTTAATATCAAGGTCCTGAAAGAATTTGAAAAGAACATTTCCCATAAATAAATCTTGATAAAGAAATTCTTTTTAAATTTCATCTCTCTCTATATGTGCAAAAGGTGTCTTTTCTAAGAGACATTTTATTGAGATATTTCTGTGGATCCAGCTAGCTATGATAATATTGTAATCAATGTTAGAAGTCGATTATGCAAATGAGACTTGGGAAGAGAATGGAAATATACATGTGAAGTATTCTATGTGTCAGTTACTCACCTTAAATGCTCTAATGCTAGTGCCTCTGTGCTTTGATTCTGAAATGTACCAGCTGGTATTGGTAAACATTGTATTGTTTTGCTGTTTATTTCATTGTTGTTAGAGGTATCAATTTCTATGGACGGCAACTGAAAATAAGAACAAACATGAATGAATGTCAGCTGTTGTGATACACCCTCTCAATTTTAATATCCCATCTTGAAAATAGATGTCTGAAAAGATCTGAGGGGAGGGTGGGGCGGAGGGAGAGTGAGCAGTAAACTGGGAAAAACTGAGGTAGCAGGAAACAGCCCTAAAGATAAGTGGTTTGTGTGTATACACGGACATTGAAATCTAAAAATAACACCAGCTTAAAGAACTGCTAAGCCATCTTTTCTTTTGTGAAGACATACAAAGAATTCAACCCGGATTTTCTGGTTCATGTCTTCTGTTTTAATTAGATCATGCAGAAATGCATTCATCAAATTCATGAGTTGTATGTTAATGATGACTGAGAAATTTGAGAGTTTAAGAGGAAATCTCCTTGATGTACATATTATATGTGAGTGTCCGGTGTCAATTGTCGACATTTTTGAACAGAAACAGTCCAACATGTGTTTACTTATAAAGGACAACAGATTATTTTTATAACATTTTCAGTGGTTTTGTTTTAGAAAAGAAGAAAATTTCCTTATCTTTAGACCCATGTTCAAGTATGTATGTATGTGTATTGTATTGCGTATAACATGTCATGCTGTTATTGACAAACAAACTCCAATTTGGACTAAAATTCTGTTATCCACAACAGCATTGGCCATTACAAATATAAAGTCACATGAGTTGAACACTTCAGCTTTTCCACATGATTGTGAAGTGGAACAAGAAACTATATTTTACAAATTCTAAAAATTACTTGGAACTCCATTAAATATCACACAGCTGATGAAGCTGTAAAGACATTTAAATTTGCATGCAAGTACATTGTAGATCAACATTGCTGTGAAAGTGCAGCAGATACCTGATGCCATATTACATGTTGCTACCAAAGGAAGAGTGAATTACATGTAGAGAAGGCCTTGGGTACAGACATTCAGACTCAATTTTCTAAACTATTTTTACTGGTACACTATATGCTGGTCATGCTGATTCATTTTGGAGCCTGTGGTGCAAATGAGGTTTTCCATATCGTATTTTTGTGACAATACAAAATTTTATTTTTGCCCTAAGAGTTGCCCTAAGAGTTAATCTATTAGGGTAGTGGCCATTTTGAAGTTCAAAAATTCGACGGTAAAAATAATTTGTTTTTCTAGTACAAAAATTTGCAAGTGCCCCAGATTTTTCTTTTGGATTTTGAAAGAGAATAGTTTTTGAGTTTCCTTGACAAGAGTTTCAGCGATAGTTTACATCTTTCAGTTTTGAAACAAGTTCTACCTTATAATTGCAGACGAGATTAGACTGTTATAGGTCGTAAACAGTAAATGGATAAACATATATTTTTTACCTGTTGTTTACTGGCTGGTGTGTGGAGAAGTTCCAGTAGTCGGCTTAGTTCCTGGATATCTCTGAAAAGGATCAGAAGTCACAAGGGAATTAGTGACAGCTTTACACATTGCAGGGATTGTCAGAAAAAACTGAAACAAATGGAAGAGGCAACACAGAAATCAATTGACAAATTGCTCTGTGAAGTGTGAACCTGACCAGTGAAAGAAAGTGTTGTGAAAGCGGGTAGATAAACCGGTGTAGAATCATTGTTGGGATGAAGAAAGACAGAAAAGATCAGCAAAAAGGGAGAGTTGGGAGGAGAGACAAGGTCATTCAAGAGGGAAAATTAAAAGAGACAAATTGTGAAGAAACAGCGATCAAGCAACTGATCTATACATAGTTCTCAGAGACTTAACGCCTTCCTTAATCTGGGCTCTTGTGGTTGCACTTTGCGTAATTTTGACAATGTACTGCCTTTTGGATTAATAGTCTGCAGAGGTATCCGTGTTGCTTCAGACGTGAAGCCAACCTTTTGAATTTGAGTAGATGCTATATTACCAACTCAATCACATGGCTATGTTATTGTCACACATACTGTGTACACTGACAAGTGTATGGTACTTGCAGTTCACCTGTCAACTGGACTGGCCAACCATCGCCATCATACCTGTAAACACTGCAGCTCATGATCAACACTGCCATTAAAATTTACACCCAATTGTTGATTACACAATCCATAAATACCAAATATCCATTTCTGAATGAATCCCATGTAAACCTCAATGAAAAAAAACATAACAAAGGCTGAGACTTTAAAACCCTCACGGAAATCCATTCAACTTGCTTAGGTACAAAGGCCATTGTGGTCGGATGGCCTCAGCAAACATTTCAATCAATACACCGCAGTGTTGCAGGTATTGCTGATCAGCTTCCTCTCAAACTAGTATTTTAAAAGCAGTGTTTTTAGTGTTCAGTGTTCAACAAAGAATTAGTCCGAATATAACTACTAGAAGTTGTCAAATGGAGCACGGGAGACCACAAAATTGTTTGCAGGCAACAAAAAACCAAAAGTTATTGTGCTTCAACTTCAGGTCCCTGTTGGTGCGTTCAGCATGTGGGAACAGACATTAACTGCCGTCAGACATCCCTCACTTTAATAGTTTGCCGCCGTGCTCCAAAAGCTAAAACTTTAATTGAATTCTCTATTGTACAGCTGTGGAAGGTTAAAGGGCCTTTGTCACATACCAACACTACAGGTGTGTCCTCCTGGTAGAGATCAATCGATATTGCTTAAGAGTTTCTTATTAGTTAACACTTACATGTAATTTCATTACACTTTGCATAGATCTTTTTCGAAGGGATAGGTCCTGTTCAGAATACAAAGAACCTTTTCTTTAAACGGATGAATCAATCAACATACTTGGTCTCAACACAAAAACTTGCTTTACCTGTATCCGGGAAAAATCTAATGGACTAATCCTGTTTGCTAATCAGGATGTCCAGAATCAACCTTGAAAGTTACAATCAGAATATCAAGATATTGAGATTTGTTACTTTGAACTAATGAGCATATCCACCATTTCCTCAAAGACACACCTTTATTCTGGGTAATAAATTGTGCCATCTCATGGGGAAAACCTACATCTACCTTCCTTCAACAGGAAATAATCAATGCCAAATGAGCATGCTCAGCCGTGAGTAATCAGCAATGATGATTTCACTTCATAGATACGCTGATCACGCTAGTTATAGGTTCCACAGATATTGTAGATGCAGAAACCTGAATCACTAACAGCCATGCAGAGAACCCTGTATGACGTATTCTTCAAACTTCTTTCTGAGCAGATGAAATATAAGCTTTCTGATTTCTGATTGCTGGCTCTGTGAAAAATGTGAAAGCTGTTTGACTGACAAACGTTGATAACAAAGAACTCTGCCAGTGTACATGTATTGTACACACAATAGTTACGATTGGAGTTCAGAGCTTTATAAATAACAGCATAAATTACTTCAACTTCAAGTGACAAGTACCGGTACAGTAACATATGTTACTTAAGTTTCATGCATCCTGCAATCTTCAGATAGAAAACTGCAGAATATATTATATATATATATATATATATATATATATATATATATATATATATATATATATATATATATAGGTTAAATTGTATCTTGCTTACTGACTTGCTGATTAACAAAACTAAGGCATTTTGGAATTCTCTATGGCACACCGTTTCTTTTTTCCTTGGAGGTAAGTATTAGTATAATAAAGAAAAGATTCATTAGAATGCAAATAATATTGTGAAAGTGTTTACTTTGGCCTTCAGACAGACAAACACACAAAATATTTCAGTGGGCAGATGAGGGGGAGGGTGGATATCGTGTTCCAAAGACAAGAAATTCCAGTTTGAACTTGTTGATTCTAATAGTCAAAGGGTCACGGTTTGAATTATGTTACCAAAAAGTATTTTCTTCAGGCCGTTCAAAGTGACTATGGGAAAATTACAGTATAAATATTGGGTTTTCTAGTTAATGTCTAATGAAAGCCAATAAATTCAACAGGGCAATTTAATCACTGCAAATAAGTTGCTGACACACGCATGACCTTCATACAGGCAAGCTAAATAAACTGGCTTATGGCAAACTCATGTTCAGGTTCAATTTCAAACACAGGGTGCTGCCCCGACAGGTCAAAGAAAACAACTCAAGTGTGGGTGTAAATTTGTTAATCTTACACAACGTGGCCATTTCATTTCCACCTCCAAGGCTGTGTGTGTGTTGACCCGCTGGTGAGAAACTGAATCCCAAAGGCAAACAGGGCCCTTGAAGACCTTGCCAGTCTTATGGACATATGATAATCATACAGTGACAGTGTTATCAATAGCTGTCCCTCAAGTGTGTGTACAAGACACTCTGCGTTAGACTTGAGTACTCACTGGCAACCCTCTGAGTGCTATACCCACTTCACAATACCCTTCTCACAGTGCACAAACACATGCATGTGTTACTTGAGATGAATAAAAGTTCAAAGACTTGGAGGCAAACGATACCTTGGAACTGTAGAGCAAAAAATTATTGTGTAGCTTATCCTGTACGGGAGAGAGTATATGTTTCAAATTGTTAAACTGGCGTGTATCCTATATGCATGTTATTTTTCTGATTAATCAACAGTTTTCAATATTGTTTCACTTCAAGGTATAAACTTTAAGATGAACTCATGTTAACTATTTTAATATTTTTTAAGTTTTCCACAAACATAAAGCTTTGACAAAAATTTTTCACATATACAAGATCAGTAGTTTATAATTAATGGCAAATGCTCTGATAAAATCAGAGTCACAATTCAAAGAGTTTTTTTGGTTTAAAATAATTATCAATGTAAGAATATGAGTAAATCTGCAAGTTCTAATGAGTTAGTGTTGTTCATATCTCTATTGATAATTTGGAATTTCATGTCATATGAATTTTTTTTTAAATTTTAATTTTTGTTTAATCTAAAAATCTATGTTCATCTTAGAACAATTATCACACTATTACTCTAATCATCAACAGTGAAATCTGTCAAATTGTACAGACCATTGGAAATGTAAAATTACAAAAATTTTCATTATTTCACCCGGAAATTCAAATCCACAGCCACTTCAAGAGAGCACAATGCATAAAATTAAAGAAATCGAATGCCAGTGAAAATCAAAAATTTAACAGCTGTAACGCTTGATAATGTTTTTTTCAGTAACACTTGGGAAGAAGTGGTATCGCCACAAACTGATGGCGTCATATCTGCCATAGACAAAGCACAGCGGCCCATGGCAGCATTCCCTTCAGTACCACTTTGTGAATGGTGCCTATTTTTTCCCACCATTATTGTTCTGAATGAAAAATCTCTGTTTTCTTCTTCTCCCGAGTATGTTGACATGCAAAGTATATCAACCTTGCAATCATACATACACATTGTGTAAAATACCGGTATGCTATGTCACTGCATTAAATTATTACTCAAGATTAAAACTTAGTTCTCAAAAATAACATCAAACACTTTATAACATACATACACGCTGTGTATGTATGTTAACACACTGTGTGCTGACAGGTTGATGTGATTTTGAGAGCCTGAATATCAACTCTGTTTCACAAACAGAGCAAAAACTCCGTAAAATACATAATGGAGCTTCAATGCTTGCTCACTACATTCAGCGCTTATATACACGGGAATGTCCCTTGAATGAGCCACATGACTATTATTATTGTGTATGCCAGGCAACACGGGTGTTGGAATTTTACCCTTTGAAATGTAAATGTACACGTGCATTCAGGTCTAAGAATTTTAAATGGGATTACAAACTGAATATGTGACATTTTACAAAGCCAGAGATACTACAAGAGTTCACAACACAAAATTCAAGGTTCATACGTTGAAAGGGATTGATGTGAAAAGATCATGGTATAATTTAATCAAATGAGACTCACACACTTGGTCAATAAAATTATTGACTTAATGTTTTTGTATCTCTTGAAACCAAGGAAATTTACTTCTTTCTCACATTTTACTTGAAGCTGTCACAAAAAATAGCGTTCTTTGAAGAAAAAATGTCAATATTCCATGCTAGTAATAGAATGACAGTTTCTACCAGTAAATGGGTGTGAATCATAAAAACAGAAGCTATAATGCATATTAGAAAACTTTTTGAATAGTTCTTCAGTAATTTCATTCTGAAAAGTGTCTGTAATTTAAGCAACTCCCAGAGTACATCAAATACACATTTTTTATAGAAAACCAATAACTGAAAGCTGTTTATTTCCATTTTTAATATTTTTGCTTGAACAAGGAAATCATTTGAAAGATGTTATTTTCCTTGACTTCTCATATTATAATGATGTATAAAATTATAAACCTAATACATAATCATCGATGGTGATGTTTAAAGTAATTGTTTTTTCAAAATCAAGATTATATAAAAATCATTCCAAGAGGTTTTGGCATACAGACGGAACTAAAATTACTTTACCTACATGTACAGCTTCAATATTAGCTTAATTATTGAAGATGTGAATTAATTTTTTTATTAATGTATAAAATATACTGCATTCTCTTTGTAGTTTAGTGAAAGCATTTGAGTTGGCTGCTCTTCAATATGAACTGTCATAATTTGTCCTTTGTAAATGTGAATCTTACGATACATTTTGAAAATGTTTAATTTTTTTTACTTATAACTGCATGATGTTTGCTAAAAAAAACGTTGCTTGTGTGTGGTGCCACTGGCATGCACATATTTCAAGAAAAACTGAAATAAAAAAATTCAGTCCCATAAAAAGTGAGTACTGCCCAGTAACTAGTACAAGGTTTCTTGTATCACCTTGACGACTGAAAAAGGAGTGAAATTGCTTGCGCATTGTACAGGGGTGACCAAACCCCTTTTTTTGTTCAGTGTACATTGAATGCAACAATTGCTGACTTAACTACACATTTCCTGACAGACTTTGAGTAATTAAAATTTTTCCATGAATTTCTTAACATGTTTAAATAAACTGCTTAGTAATCAGGCCACTGACAGTTTTGAAATCCATTTCACCTTGACTTCTTAAATGCTTTCCTGTTGACCGTCAGTTTGATAGTATCATTTCCTCCATTCAATATCTTACAGCTGGGCTATGAGAATGGAACAGTTCAAGCAAGAAAAAACACCTGTTTTTTGGCAGTTTTTATTTCAGAATCAATTTATGACATAAAAATAACATGCCATTGGTGTTTTTCACACTGAACTAACAAAGGAAGCCCACCTGGAGAACAGCCTTAATAATTTAACAATGGGAAAATTCACAAGGGTGGTGCACTGATGAGGGCGATTTAGGTCAGGCGAGTATGGTTGGAATAAGAAATTCTATAATGATTCATTGTTGCAAGTTGTACAGCCTGTTTGCATTCCTGCAAAATACAGACCTTGGGTGTAATTGTTTGCCACCAAACCAAATCTTGTTACTACATGAATGAAATGGTCGTGTATTGTAACTCTACACTCTCCCATACAGATAGGCGTATCTTTAAACCAGTGCCAACAGCTTGCACAATAATGTGAAACATATGTTTATTTCGATGGCACTGTGTCCCTTTCTGACATGTCACTTTCATCATATATAATAAGATTTTAATATGAGGAGCAAAACACGCAATAAGACTCTACAATTCTTGTTGTATGTATGTAGTATTTTCTTTGGGTTTTGACTGATGAAATCCTTATCGCATTGGTTACTCACTTACTGGGTTGCTATGCACAGGGGATTGACCGGTATTTATGCTTTCACGGCAAAAACGTTAATTCTGAGTCTTTGTACAAATACCATACAGTGTAATAAGGCCTATCTTCTGATAGCATATCTACCTATGGTATGAATACTCACCCATGGATTAACTTGGAGGGGAACTTGGACCTCTAAAACCTTAAAATCAGGTTTGAACGGTTGTGACTTGAAAATTACAACTAACAGCCATTAAATGCAAATGTATAGAAGGTCTGAACTAGATTATGGAAGTGACGGATTGGGTTGGCAACAGATTTTAATCCTACGAAAATACATCACTTCTTTATTTTTTCAGGAATAACATGAATAAGTAGATCATCTGATCAACACAGCGTGGCTACGTTGACATGGTACAGTGTCCCTGTGACGTTTTGAGGGAGGGTCCCTCCTGAATAAACATCGCACCACTTGGCTAGCAAAAATGGAATATGTATATTCATCAACCATAAGTTCAGAATTCAAAAGTGATTTTCAACTTGCTTTACACAATACCATGCAACATAGACGAAAAAACAGCATGGAATTCACTCACTTGTAATTTTATACTCTCTAAACATTCCAGCCGAAATTAATTCACTGATACAAATGAGGTGGAAAACAGCTTGAAAAAAGCGTTGCTTGCCTTGCCAGGTCAATTTCATTCATAATGAAGTCTGAAAATGGAGTACAAAACTTGAGTAGGGCTGGTACCAAATATTTCCAATCCCATTGGCCTTACTCTAACAGAAATGAATCATATTTATAAGCATTGCCTACTTGTCACATTCTATTAAGTATAGATTTTATGACTGTCTGTGGACAATGAGAAGTGACCTGACATAAACTCTACACTGAAAGATCAAGTCATTATAAGCAGAGCTGAAACTCCTGGTATCTGTATTCAATTCTGAAGAGACTTCAATGGGAGGCATTGATAATTCATATTCTCAGACATCAGATATTGCCTGTGGAAATTTGACGCGTCATCTATAAACATCACTTGTGACCTCCATCAAGGCCATTCAAAGAGAGATTAGAGCTCTGATTAATGTGGACAGCCACATCGACAGTCAAATTTTATGATACATTACTGGGAATGATTAACACTTTATAACCATGGAAACGCTTTTATATTAATGGAATAATCTGATATCCTTTATCTGCTAGCCGTGGAAACCAAAGGTTTCTGCCTAGGTTACTCACCCCTTGAGGTCAGAGTGGGTCTGCTTTCTGCTTGCGGAGTCACTGCCATTGCTAGCATGTTCCATCGCCCCAGCAGTTGAAGACGACTTATGGCTGATGTGGCACTGGTCAGACAGCTTGGTTATCCAATTTCAGCATTTCCGCTGAGATTTGTTGACTCAACTCTCTCGGCCGGGCAGCAGCGGTCCTTATAGTGCTTGACAGTGTCCCCCACTTCACTGGTCCATATCAACCGAGGAGAACTCTGCGTGTGTGAGGAGAAATGAATAGGATGAAATAACAAGGTTGCTCTTGGAAGCCGCCAATTGCACCGACCGCTCCCTTCACAAGCCGTACAAGGGAGCTACAACAGGGCGTAGACAGTAAAAAAAACCCAACACCTGTGACCTGGTTAAAAACGCAAATAAAGATACATCAGTATCATCACTGTTGACACTTTCCAGTAGACTGACTGAAAATAAAAGACCGCAACCGTAACATGTTAAATTGCAGCATCACTGTTTGTTACTATGCGGTTACTGTAGACATTAAATGTTATTAGGTAAGGTACATGAAAGTCGCCTGATGTTCCATGATTTACAGGCCAACATTGATGAAAAATAAAAACTTGCATACTTAAACAGGAAAAAAATCACTTGGACGATGTATTGCCTTTACAATTTTACTATACGGGTCAGACTTCTTTCCATAAAATAACTCATTAATGGTGAATCTTTGGCTCACTGTACACACTTGGTGTATTCATGTAGATTGTTATAGGCGCCATGATGGTTTAAGCCATTAGAAATTATAAAAACGCAAACAAATCATATTAGAGGATCTATTTGAGTTGCCTCATGATATTTGAATAACACTAATTGGCAAATAACGAGCTCATTATACCACAGGCTGATGAACTCTTACATAAGCCCATGGCTGAACCACTAGGCACGCATTTGCTATATTGTGCTGTTTAATTGCCGAGAATGTGGGAAAAATTGGATTGTTAATAGTTCTTTTGTTATCATTATTGGATCAGGGAGATCACACCCAAGGTTAGGACACTCCATAACCCACGGGTTTGTAATTAGAATGGCATGTGTAATTACACTGAGAATTATAATTATGGCCAGAATCAATTATGTTTGGCCTTTAATGCCTAACAATAGAAAAATGGAAGAGCAAAAGGGTATTGACCTCACTATTAAAGAGAGCAGCAAAATTTAGTTCATCGTTTATGAAAAACTACTGCAAAATGCATCAAGTATATAAAATTTTTTTCCCCCTTCAAGTTACAGGGATAGAAGAACTCTCCTTGAATGTAATAATTTTTTTCAAAATGACACTTAAGTATTTGTTCAAATTGATTTCCCATTTTCGTAGCATTGGCATAGATCTACAAGCGGCGTACCAGTAAGAGTCAAGGGTTTATAAATGTAATGATATATAGGTATATATGCAATATGTAATGATGTCACGGTAAAGTGGTGCATTAACCTCTTATTGATAAACCTATTTCAAATAATATGTCCAGAATTCTGATATTTTTTTTATATTACAAACACTATGTTTCCCCCAGCAGCTGCAGGTAAAGACATAGACAACAATGTTTTATGCAATGTTTAGTTTTGTTCTTGCTATACTGCACTTTCCGAAGTGTGTTGTTATGCAATAAAGTGATTTATAAATTATTATTCTATGATTTCCGAGTGGAAGAATGGATACATTTCTCGTTTGTATCAGGTCTACTTGTGAAGTATGCATGTATGAGCCTCACAAGGGATGGACCATTTGATGCTGGGAGGGGGTGGTGTGGAGGGACTTTCAACTTTTTTCCACCAGTTGTGTTGATATTATCTTGCTTTAGCTGTTTCAAGAATAAAACACTTTGTTTAAATTTATAATCGCTTGATTTTTTTTCACAAGCAGAGCAAGGCTTTCATTTAGTTTAGGGGGATGTTTTTGCTCTGCAGATGATTTTCCACATTTCACCACCCTTGATATCAAGATCTGATGGGGTCGATATCTCTGACTGAGTGCAGAATCATGGAGGGCTGAAATTCTTCCACAAGACTTTAACTACAAACTGCTCTGACGAGCATGCTTCACGTGTGGTAACATAAATTACTGAGTTTGAACATTTCGGACGATTGCTGGCAATGTGTTTAGCATCCTCATCCATCACAGATACTTCTGTCACGATAGACGGATCTTTAATAAATAGTCGTCTGCTACTATGTGGTTGTCTGCACTGTAGCGGGCACTGTAGGCGGCAAGTCAGTTGACCCAGTTCGAGTGAACGAGTCCATTGCAATCATCGGTTCCCGAAAGGGCTTATAAAAATGCGGGACTTGAAAGCGATATGTTTTCATAATATCAGTATTACACAAACCACGGTTCCTACAAGGACTTGTTCACGAAAGATTTTTGCCAGTAACAGCATAGGCCCTCGAGGGTCTACCGGTGACACACACAACGAGTACACTGAACAGGCCCCAGTGATGCGCGACACCGTGAGAAATGATCTCGTCTGCACGTCTCAGACATAATGATCAGATGATAATGATTTCTAGTGGAGCCACTAGCTACATGAACATGTGTCGGATTTTATCAGCCGTGTTTGGGCTTATCGATTTGTCGACATTCTTGATCATGATAAAATCACCCAAAGCATAAACATAGGACCACAAATCATCTCGTACGACCACACTTGACAGGGACTTCCTGATCATTTCGCAGTTGGGTGATAACAACGACCGATTCACACTATACCAGGCTTTTATTAAGCCGATTATTCCTTTATGGCATTGTTGTTCACTGTATAGTTATAAAGGTCAGATCAAGTGGGGTGAAAATAGTACGACAGACGCTGTAAGTGGCCAGGGGTCAAGGTCGAATTCAATTGAACTTCAAGGCAAACTGTGGACTCCTTGAAACTGTCATTTGTTGAGGCCTGTGTAAATAACAATGGCCACCCAGTTGACGAAGTGCAGTGACGTCGCAGTCCGTTGTCATCTTTTAAATTTCAAGGTGAACGACTACAATAAATTATTGGCATTCTAACTTTCAAGTGTAGTTTGCTGCCTACGAATTCTAACCGACATTTCAAACGAAGCGAACGGGGTAGCGTGTGACAAAATGGTCAAAGTGGTTTAAAATGAGTCTACGGTCCTAAAGCGTGTTGAACAGTTGAGCTGCCCTGGCCGTACAATCTTACGCATTCCTGTGTCCTAATCCCTGAAAGCCTGAGCAAATTATTAATAAATTATTCATTAAGCAGTTTTCAGTTTCTTTCACTAGTACTAACACTCGAGTCTAATAAAACTGATAATTTGGATGCAATCTGATTAAAATCCGATGTAGAAATGGGTCGGTTTTTTACGTTATCATATGAATGAGGGTCTTTGTGCTGTCCGGCTCCGAGGGAGGACGACAACACAAAAAGAAGACCGGAGGTAAAAGACCGACCAATTTCTACATGATTCGGATTTTAATCAGATTGATTTGGATGTGGTGTGTATGTTTATATGCTAATAAATTGCAAAATAATAGCTTATACAAATGTAAAGTGTAACGACCCAAGGCGGAGTTTTGAGTAAAACCCTGTGGCTTACCTAGTAGTAGTAGTACTGTAGTCGACCGGGGTAGGCGTTGCGTTGCAGTTAAAAGACTCGCTCAAAATGCTCAACAACAATTATTTATTGCGTGGCATCCAGTGAACTGTACACAAACTCTGGCGTGATGACACAGTTGAGCTGAAACGTGTACCCGTGTGCGGCGTTAGGCGGCCGGGGCAAATTACACAAAACTATGCAATCAAAATGGTATTGTACTCAAACCTGACGTAATCGTCTTGTTGAGTGGGGTCTATCCTACAAGTACTTGGGCTGCAGTTCGTTATCTTGTCCATAAGTAAGTAATGAAACTGTAAAATTTTAATAACAAACATGCGCAGTCGAATATTTAAAGTCCGTAACCGTTGAGTGACAGAAAGGTAGATTTCACAGGAACAAAAATATACCTACTTGCATTTGACAACGTTCAAACGAACTTTTGAAGACATCTTGAGTAGATGATTGACCGAGAATATTTTCTGCGGCATGCGCAACAAAAACTGCTCGCATGAATACAGTCCCTCATTACAACGCTACCTATGCTTATACATTTTTGCACGGGTATTCTGGTATTAACCGTTCGTATACCGTGTTACGCGACAATGTCATACCATGGAAACGAGTCCGTGATCACGAAAGATAAGCAACCTCGATAAAGACGCACGAATGCAGTTCTGGTCATTTGTCAAAGCGGTCTGATTCGATTGTGTGTGAGTTACAATGCCCAGTGTGCAGTGTTATTGTCCTGCCAGAGAAAGTTCAAGATGGCGTCCTGAGCAACCGCCGGCCACTTACCGTTACTCCACTGCGTAATGTGAGAAAAACGGCATCCGAGACGATGACAGCGTGTGGAAACCAAAGATAGAGTCACAGATATAATCCTGTTCAAACTCGGTTGGCGACGAGTTGATTTTCGCCTGTTTCAGCGCAAATACCGGTCCTGTCGTTGCGCGCAGATGATCGGTGACCGTCACATAGGTATTTTGTTATCACGGATCCCGTGACGTCAACTATTGATATGCAAATCAACGGATCGTTGACAACAAATGAGATCAGATCGACTCGACTTCATTTTAGCAATGCATTGCATTGGCAGTTGTATTAGCAGTGGAGCTGTGTGTATTTACTCATTTCCTGACAATCCGTGCGAGTAAACATAATTCGCAAACTCCTTTTGACAGTTATGTTTACCTGTTCATTGTGGCTTAATTTAGCGGTACGACTGTTTAAACACCTATTGTCTTTCCTAGTGACTGTTATAACGTTTTTAACCTGAGCCGTCCCTTCAGCAAAAGCCTAAACCAGATCGTTTTCTATTACCAGATATAATAAGCAGGTGCAATTGAGAAACATGGTTTATAATTGACAAAAGTGACAAATATAAAATAAATCGTTTACTTCAGGCCAGTAAACTTCTTAAAGGGGCCGTTTATCAGCTTTTAAAAGGCAAATTGACACTTACAACGTCATAAAAATTCCAAGGGAAAACACAAGAAGTCATGCGAGAAGCAGAGAACCGATTGGAACTAATTTGGGATAATTGGATTTTCATATTTTTCAAATTTCTCAAAAATGTTAGGTGCCCTATAGTTTAATGTTGTAATATTACAAATTACTCATAAAAACAAGTGCGTAACGTTAAAAGAAAAGCAGACGAGGTTACATTTGTAGATGAAATCGACATTACTTCACCATCCAATTATCCCAAATAAGTTCCAATCGTGTTACTGAGATTGATAACCGCCCCTTTAATTTCCTTTTGTTGGTTTTTTGTTTTATTTCTGAGGTTGAAAAGTTGTTCATGTGTCATAACAAGGGATGTCTGAAGGTTAATTATTTTTTTTCAGAAACATAGCATTTTTGTGTATGTGTTTGACAAGAACCTAAGCTTACTCTCCAAAACCGTGTTTAAAAATTAAAAGTAAAGACGTGCTATGCCGAACATTCAAGCTTTCATGCATATTATGTACGCGGAGATTAATACTAGTAAATACCACCAGGAGCAATTGTACACATAATTTTAAACCAAGAAGCGCCACCAAAAGCCTGGAGATCAGAAATTTGTGCCGCTGTCACAACGTGTACTCTCCCTCAAAGAACACTTTGAGTAGAGGAGGCGCGTGGTTTTTTTTTAAGTCAGGATGCACTTTTCGATCATACTCAGGAAGTACGCCGCTATCGACATAAACTTGTTTATTAAATGTATTTTACTTGTCAGGGGGAATCAAACCAATTTTTAATTTTCTATTCGATTCATCCATGTTGAAGTGTGAAGTCAAAATGTAAAGCCTTTTTCAAAATTCTGCCCAAGAAAGTTAGGGATGCTGGGGAGCGCGAGCCATAACTGTCGTCTGCTGTGGTATTTTGATCACATGTGGCAGGTTGGTCCTTCGGGATTATGGAATTACGGGAACAAATTTTGCACTTGATCGAGATTCCAATGTTATGGAGTGTATTTACGTCACATGATATTTCAAAGCTGATATTGTCGAATCTGAAATGAGCCATCGTCTCTTGAATAAACTTGCGACGTACGAGGAGCTTAATTTGCATACACTGCTGTTTTTGCGCACATTTAAAAGAAACAAAAACAACAATGACATGCATTATCCACAAATGCCAAAATAACTCGATTCGGATATTAATGAAATGAATCGTCTGTCTATGCTTTTTCTACAAACCTTTCTTGGTCTATAAACTGGTGCAAATGATGACGTCAATTTGACGCGTTAATACTGCCCTAAGGCACGTCCAAACTGACAGTAATTGTGCCCAAGAGATGTGTACACTTTCCTTCGAGTTGGGCTGTAAGTTAGCCGCTGCTACAAGTGACAGACTGCTGCGTATTCAGAAATGCGTAATGCCGTGAACGCCGAAGTGTATTTAGTTTAGGCTCGTGGAAAATACCCGAAGACGGGAGACCCTTAAAGCCCCATTATCTGTGTCTTTTTTGCATTTGCTTTAACCTCAGATATAAACTGTGCTTTTTAACCCCCGACATTAACATCCAATCTTGAGAGACATGTTTTGGATTCCTGTTATTAAGCCATATTGGCTACTAAAATATCAGAAAAATATCGTCAATGCTGGTTTTGGTCGATTAAATTCACACGCTTACACGTATAAAGACCCATATGCGGCGGCCATATTTGAGTTTGAACTCGAAAATTAAGTTGTTAAGTTGTGTGTTCATCGCCAATTTTGAACAACAACCTGTGGTCACACTTCAAGAAGCATTTTTACATGAGATGCATTGGATTCCAAATCGTCTTGGCGGACAAAACGCAAAAAGATACGGCCAATGGGGTTTCGGGAAAAGTAAATTTAAAGTTAGAATAGTAATATTCACAGGCATAGAGTATAAAAACATGAATTGAATACCTCTGAAAAAACGCTGATGTAGACGATGAGATGCGAAACTTGTCTACTGATTGTATACCGGGTGACGTTTGTTCGGCGGGATGACGTAGATCCGGGGCTGTAAAGGGCGGGTGCACAACAAAGTACTTGTCGTGAATAGAAAAAGGCGTGTAGCTTTGTGAAGTTTTGTGTATCTGCTTTGTAATACGTCAAGCTTGCTCTTCACCTGTTACTCTTCAATATAATATATGCCACATAACTCGGAAGTAACTCACTGAATAAATTACTGACCGTAGACAGAAGCTTGGGTTCCGCTCAGCTGTCTAAGCTTCAGCTTATGGACCCGTTCTCCGTCACTTTCCAGTGTGGTGTCCAACCCTATTCAATGGGCATCACTTATTTTTGTTAAAAGATTACGTTTTGATTTTTAAACCGCAATTTTTAACGCTAGTTGTCAAAATATAGTTGCACAAGCGCAGCAACTAAGAGAGAAGGTAAAGATTGCATTTTACTGTAAGCCTGGGGACGCGGCGTCACGGTGCAAAGAAAAACAAGGGTCTTCACGAATAGTCGGCTGAGGGCGCACCGACCTACCGAGACTATATGATCCTAAGTGATTGCACAGGCTCGGCCCTCCACATCTTTAAACTGGTCAAAGTGGGGATGTTTGGCGTTGGAAACCAGAAAATAGACAATTTTAAGTGTTCAAAGAACCGACGAAGATTTAAAAAATGTCACACTGTGATGATTTCACAATGACATGAAACATAAAAAATGCATGGTGAAGGGTGGCCCTTGTCTTCCTGAGAGGACATATTTATTTTGCCTTCGGAAATACTTGTATTTTCAGTACTCAACGTTCATCGCTCTTTCGGAAGAAGTCTTCAGCATTAGTTTTCTCTACACACAACCCAACTTCAGCAACGCACCGACTCTCATCCTGACACACAACTTTTAACATCAGCTCACAATCACATATCTCCGTCAAAATCTCTGCCTTTCGTTTCGTGCGATTTTGGGACACATCCCGCTTTCTTGGCCATGTAGACTATTCTTTTTAGGCCTCTTTTCTCATACGTCATAGTTTTAGTTTTCACACGAAGCATCCGCAACTAAAATGCATAACTGCTGCACTCTCTGTGGTATGTTTTTCTTCGTCCTTGCAAAATAAAGTACGCAGGATTTTTCTTTGGCCTCCTTTCCTTTACTTCTGCGCCCAAGCAAATCGAACAAACAAACAAACAAACAAACAAACAGATACATGGAATGGTACCCCTCTGTGTCGAGCTCCTACAAGCAGGAAGAACGAAATTTGGCTATTTCCCCGTACGTCTGCAGAACACAAACAACCAGAGTTTTTTACTCCAATTCTTTCTCTTGCATATATTGGTTGATGAAAGGCTTTTTGGTGATATGTTAAAGTCAATTTACAAGTGATGCACATCGTAAAGTGATTACATATTTCCCGCTGAAGATTCATCATGACTGAAAAGCAACGACTTTACTTTTAATGAAAATAATCCATTTCTCTACGGAAACATATGTTTTGACGTATATGCACAAATGCCAACATGATATGAAATGGGATAAAATATGATGAAGTTTCAATGCATCTTTAAAAATGGTATCATTTCATTCTTTCGTTAGTGTTCTGTTCATCAGTTTGCATATTTGTGACAGTCGATTACATTTGCTCAACATATACGCGCACATTCTTGATGACGTAAGCTTTCCAACATGATGATAATCTATGACGCATTTACGCCAATTTCAGTCCTACGAACGCACTGTATATTTCACACTTTTTCAAGCTACTTGAAACCGACACATTCGCATGTGGATATGTGAGGATGTATTGGATTCCCGTATAAAATAAAATACTAGACTTGCCCCAAGTCTATGGGCATATAAATATCAAAACAGAGTAAACTGAGGGAACAAACTTCAACAGCCTGTCGCGGTGATCGCAAAATTGAAACACTAATATACTTTGGCACACTTTCGTGTAGATCATGGGAGGTACACGATGGCCAATCAGCAAGTAACTTCGTCGTAAACCACGTGGCTCTTTACGGCAACAGCTTAGCGCTACCCTTAATTTTTGTGTAGGTCAGCGGAGTGGAAATTGCATGTATGCTATGGCTCGCGAGATTGGCAAGTAACTACTGCGTATGCTTGAGTGAGAAAAGCTTAGCGGCCAGCGGGCGAGTCTAATAAAACACCAATGATTTTGAAGTACACGTAATCGCATATCATTTCAGTGTTATCACGAAATCGAAACGTCTTAAAACACTTGTTTTTATTTTAAAATTGAGCATATTTTAAAATTGGTGCGACGCCGCAATCACGATTTCAACATCACTCTTATTGGCTGCGCACATTTATTTTTACGGGTATCGACGCATGAAACAGGATTATTTTGGTAACTAGCTTTGAGATTGTGATTTTCTCCCTCAGAACTTCTGAAAAACGACCACGTGCAGGTAATCGATGCTAAAATAGACCTTTATTCCAAAGATATATGATATATATATATATATATATATATATATATATATATATATATATATAAAATATATATATATATATATAATATATATATATATATATATATATATATATATATATATATATATATATATATTATATATATATATATTATATATATATATATATATATTTTATATATATATATATATATATATATATATATATATATATAAAATATATATATATATATATATATATATATATATATATATATATATATATATATATATATATATATATATATATATATATATATATATATATATATATATATATATATATATATATATATATATATATATGCAAATTAAGACAACATATTCTTAACGCATAAAACTGTCCTTCTTGAGAAAGAATCACACCAAATATGCGAAAACGTCTTCTTGTTGGCAAAATACTGATGGATTATGATATCCAAATAAATGGTTCATTCCCTTATTAACTTTACCCGACACATTTCTAGGGCAAACAGGAGTGGACACAGGTGGGTTGACACTTTAGAATGACAGGATGTCGCCATCCTACCATGATGGATTCATTGCCTCGAAAGAAAGGAAGACAAAACGAATTGCTGGTCAGAGAAACGAAACGGACCAGGCTTTGATTTGATCAATGCTGCTTCCGGATTGTCATGGAATGTAGACTGGGACTGGGCACTGCTGCAGCAATCCCGTGGCAGTGCAATGATTTTGGGTAAATTTCAGAAAATGAATTAGAATTAATACTGTAGCTAAATGGATTTGTAGAAGTACAAAAATAAATTTTAATATAGGCAAATAATCAGTCAAAACATACGTCCCACATTACAACTGAACCAACTCGTTTAATTTTTTGTGTGCCAAACATACTCCACGGAGGGCTTTGTAAAGTGCTTTGATGCCACGTTTTGTCCTGAAATCTGTCGCTGGTACTGAACTGTGAAAAATAAGTGAGGGTTCGAGTGGATTCTGGATCGGACTTGAAGCTGCACGTTCCAGTGTAGACATCGCAACGTGAGTACGTGCCATACTTATATAGCTGCCACTACTGCTTTTGTCCATTTGAATGGACAAATGGTACACGATTCTTGAAATATCATTTCCGAATGCGCTAAACTTTGCAACAGTCAGTGCTTCGGCTGCCATCTGAGGGATCGTACCGCAACTAGTACCAATCGTATTCTGTTCAGAAGGAAATACGCATGTAAAATGGGTTATTAAACAACGAAAATGTACGCTGAGGAAATTGGCAAAGTTTTCAGCTTGTAAAGTTCAATGTATTTATAGACTGAAAGATTCAGTCGCGTGTGGGCGCTCCGGCACACTGCGACCTACGACCCTTTACTACAAAAACTTATAAGCTTATAACTTATAAACTTAAGTCTAGCATACACACATGTACACAGGAATACCGACACATTGGCATGTGCATCGGATGTTTTGGATTCCCCTGAAGGGTCGTAGGTCGCAGTGCGCCGGAGCGCCCGCACACGACTTAATCTTTCAGTATATATATTTAAATGCTGAATGAAAAACATTACCTTTGATAGACATGTCGTTCGCATGATATTATTCACAACGCCACGCACTTCAACACCTCCAATGGCGCGAACTCTCTTTTCACAAATTGTGACGTCATGGGTACACGTTTCTCGGACTCTGTGGAACAAAACAATTATTTTGACCTGAATAAGGAAAAAATAACTACATGACAAGTCTTCTAACTCCATGCTTCAGTAAAGGGACCATTTAGGAAGGAAATATGAATATCCACTCGTTCAGTTCATGGCAATCCGTGGAGTTATCTTAAAGACAAGTAATGCATGGACACTGAAATCACACTTCAGGAACGAAACAGCAACATTCTGAAGAGCATAACGAAGCAAGACTTTCAACGACATTTATACTCCATGTCAAAAAATAACCGTTTAGTACAATTAAAAATCCTGTCAGGTTTTGTTTCTGGTACGGGGCATGCCTAATTTAAGTTGTCTTTCAGCAGAGCCATAGTTTGCCGAGAGGGCGAGGGGTGGGGGCAATGTTTGTTACAGAAAACCGGTACTATATTGAAGGCTCAAACAATAGGATTTATATTGGTAGACATGAAAATAATAGAGCAATATGGTATATTTGACAACAGTCTGAGCTTTTAAAAATAACCCAAAATTCACATTATTTTTATCATTATAGGATATGTAATTTAGGAGGACATTAGAACATTTTTACTTCAAATGATATAATAAAATGAACTAAGCTATATTTTATCAAACTATATTATTTTTTCTTGATGCCGCAAATCACAGAAGAGAAAATCGCTAGAGAAACGTTTCATGCATAATGTCAAAACAATGGCGTAATATTCAAACGAATAAATGCCCCAAGAGACAGGTAAACAACTCAATTAATCTCTTTGACAACTGTACACGAACATATTACTTCATGCATGGTTTACGTTTGCGTAGTTGACTGATCAAAATTTCTAGGTTAATTGACAGGTCTGCAGAGGTGATTTATAGATTTAATATTTGCATCGATGAAATACATGAAAATAGAACTCACTTGATGAGCATGCTTAGATTTATTTCTGCTCCAACTGAAATGGCCAAAGCGTGAAAGAAATCATCAAGGAATGCTTCTTTAACCGAACTCATTTTCATTGCTCTGATCCAAGATAATATAGTATTACGATGTATCGTAGCCTGTGTAGGATGAATATCACGCACGTCCACTTTCTGTGAGAAAAAGGAACAAATACCGTTTTTTTAATTTTTGAATTCTTGATTTATCATACAGGCATGAAAATCAGATTAGACAGGTCAACGATAAATTATATTTCTCTAAGCATTCTACAAATATTTTATTGTAAATATAGAGTGTAAACATTACTATGTAACTTATGACATTTGGTTCTTGCATGAACATGATGGTACTTCGACTGTTTCAACATTACGAAATCCATGTATCACTCAGAAACACTGCAGAATAATTATCAGGAATAGTTAACAAAAATACTGCCGCTCGGAAAAAAACCGTTTCTGTATAAAAAACATGACAATGAATGTAAAAAACGGTAATATCGTTTTAGAAGTTGGTGATGTGTGTGAAATCAATTATCGTCTTTCCATATAATCTATAATTTGCTCTCGAACATATAGATAGATAAATGCATTGCGTGTAGAAATGATAACAATAATAACAATAATATTTGAAAACATTAGTATTTAAATGTAAATAACATGTAAGTATATGCAAGAGTTCTAAGTATTCATTAACTCCAGATACAAGCAATCCATTCTCACTGATATTCACGACTGTCCAGTGACACAATAAGCTAACTACGTGTAGGCTGGAAAATGCATAGTATCTTCCAATTGCATACTACGTGCGAACTAGTATGTCACTCGCATAAGTCTATGTATGCGTGTTTGATATGATATCAGCTTATCACATTAGAAATTTTATTAGCCGCAGTAATACCTGTCCCATACCTACCATGGACATCTGAATCAAGTAGTCCAACTCATGGTCTTTCGGATCACGCACAAGCTTTAAGAATTTTTTCAGGAATATCATAAATCCATCATCTTCAGAAGGCTCTAACTCTGCAAGTGTGAGAGTAAGCTTACGTGGCTTTGCTAGTACAGTGTATTTACACACAAGAGTCAGGATCGTTTCAATGGTTTCTTCATAACGACACAGACGACATAAAAAATAATTTATCGTTTCTTAATTTAACAAACGACAATGTTTGACTGAATTTAGTACATTCTATTTGAAAACAAATTATAAGAAATTTTTGCAAAACCAGTGCTGACATAAGACCGAGACACCAAAGGTTGGCAGTATAAATCTTATTGGCAATACATATCGTAGTCAAAATTACAATAAAATCAACAGTAGCAAGAAGAAACCTGTGCTGAGACAATTTTTATGCCCATGCTGAGACCACGACACCTCCATCGCATCCCCACCCCGGGGACGGACATGTAGGCGCCCTTATGGTTAAATTTGACATCCTGTAAATGACGAGACAATTTAAGCTTCGGCTTCGAAGCAGTATACTTGCCACTGCCAAGAAGTATTTATTTGTTTCAATATAATCATGGGAATTAAAATATATTTAGAGAATCATATTACCGGAGTATTACTGTTAGAACTAGTTATTGAATCCTGCCATGTGTATTCACATTTTCACCATTTCCAGAGCAAGTCAAAGAGTTCCCGTTTGTTTGAATGTTATTGCAAATATTAAGACCAGAAATATGCTTTCCAGGGTCTGTCATAGCCACGACAATATCAGATTTTGTATCATAAAGCTTGTGAAAAAAATATAACTTGCTCAAACAATTATAATATTAAAAATATTAGTCCCCCGCCTACGGGAAATATGAGAGAATTAGATTTTCCGGATTTTGCTGATTTGCTGAGCACATAGGCAACATTTTCTTTATTTCTTTCTATTGGAACAAAGTTTTTTTCCTAAGCAATAACAGGACAAAGTTTTTTTTTTCTCCTAAATCTACCGACAATTCCCCTCAAAAAATCCCCATCTCCCCCGAAATCAAATGGTTCTCCCCTCACCTTGGCGGGAAAGGCGCGGTAGTTTGAAATGAGCTTCCTGACTGGCGGTCACAGTCTCTCTGAACATGTCTCCAACTTCAGTTGAAAAGTTACCGCACAGTTGAACCTGAACTTGAGAGACAGGGAAGAAATATAACCAGTCTTGAATCGCGGCAGAAATATCCTCTTTAGCCACCATGTGAATCGGTCTAAAATTCAACATTCGAAGTGTCCATGGCGCCCAGGCACTTCCGGAAGGAAAAGTGTCTTGATGTTTACCGGACCTGCATTCTCCGTTGTCAAGGACAGCGTCTATACATATCCCACGAAGATAATTTTCGCACTTCGTGTTTCTAGCGTTCGGTCCCTCATCGTCATCTTCTTCAACGCCGTCCAGTGTTATGTGGTTGATATCTTGGAGGAGCTCAACACTCTCAGCCATTTTGAGCGCTCAGCTAAGGTCAAATTTCGGAAGTTGTGCGCGCGCAGAGGAAGGGAATTTCTAATTGCATACATTTACGGCCCCGGCCGAGGATCACATTTCAAACATCAACTCTGGTACACTGAGACATGCAACTACTGCCACCATTCCACGTAAAGCGACAGGGTCCCAACTACTTGATCAGAGCGTGTGAGGTCCCCGACTTTCATTTAATCATTGTCTGATACTGGGAATTATGTGCATAATGAATACAAAACAACAATGACATTGAAATACTGACAGTAACATCCGAGCTCTGTAAGTACTATGTAAAGGCAAGGGGCACATGTATGCAAGCTAGATCACAGGGAAGCCGGGATAAAAAAGCAAACAAGAACACAAACCGAAACGAAATAAAATAGCAAACAAACAAAAAACAAATGAATAAACAACCAACCAATCAAACAAAACAAACAAATAAGTAATAAATAATTAATCGGAAACAACCTACAAAAACCCAACTAAATAAATAGACATAAAAGAAAACGAGCAGACACTGTCACTGGTATCCGTAGACGTTCTTTCAACTTTGTGTTTCAATTGAAGTAAAAACAGAATTCATCCGTCTTTACTATTCACTTATTGTTAAACTTTCATATAAGCATTTTCCTAAAATGTGTATATGACTATTGTCAAGAAGTAAAAGTAGAACAGCTTCACTGTAATGAGTCAGACTCAAAGCTTCATCTGGTGTATTTGTCTCCAGTCCTCCCCAAATGAATTCAAATGTAGTGTGCTTGCGTATCAGTTTAGCCTGAGGGCTCTCAATGAGACGCTATGATTTGCTTTTGTAGATTTGCAAATTCTGAATCAAGAGTTCTAAAACACTGTTTATGGCTTCATCCTATGGCATATTTTTATTGTAGGAAAACATGTTTACGCAAATGATATTTCAATAACGGAATTGAAAAAGATATTTTTGTGATTTTTCTGGTATATTAAAATCATATTAAAGTTTACCCAAGTCGCCTGTGTGTAGACACGCTTTTAAGGCCCCTGATTAGAAGATCACGGGCACCATTTTTTCAATAAGGTACAGAGGCCTTTGCCGTGTACCTAACCACATGCCACTATCAATATACCCCCCCCCCCTCCCCCGCTTTTTCCCCATTTCCATACGTACTCGGAATGCGCGACGTGATAAAAAGGAGTGCGCGTTCGGTATGTGTACGTGCTATGGGGCTGATTTATCAGGTGCAGCCGACTGGTAAATTCAGTCATTTTTACAAAATCATCACAAAATATGTTTCTTAAGCTGATATACTGATTTTACATATTCTTGACCTTCACCTTATAATTTGGATAGGAGGGTAAAGCTGTTCGTAACTGCTCTTCTACTGAATTATATAATGCCGTTGCCCTCCCGTAAGCTTATCTATGATCTACCCGCTCGCCGCCCACAACAGTTCAAGCTCCCCCCTGCCCTCTCCCACCACTGACACTACTTAATCTTCCTTAAAGTTTTATCAACCACTGCATTTCGTTCCTTCGGCCTATACCAATTTTCCGGTACTTACTGATAGGAATTTTCTCCCCGCCAACTGTAAAAACTGGAATCCCCTCGCCTTAGTAAAAACTGCATTTTCTCCCCGCCCCCTGATTTTTTTTAATTTAACCGCCCGCTGAGAAACTGTGCACGAACACTTTTTGCAGTCTTGTTGGCGGCACCTGATCTACGATTGTATTTATGCTTGAACTATTTCGTACATACCCATACTAATGCATGGACTATAGCGTCTCAACCCTAGCGAAATAGGGATGGTGGGCATTGAGAGGATTGGGAGGAGGCGAAATTGCGCCTCCAACGTTCAGTTGTGGCTTCGTCTAAAACACCTCCTATATCATGCAGTGATGCACGTGGTCTTTCGTATCGTAGCTACTGTCGTTTACAGCGAGTATACCATAATCGTGATTTAACTGTCGAATATATGTTTATTTTAAACACACGTGGAATAATAGCTGGGTCACGATGGTGACATGGTACGCAACCATAAGCAAACTGAGTGTGTGATAAGTGATATAGTATTTGATCGATCCACTTCATTGTTCAACGATGCCCGTGGTTGAACATGGCATGAGATGGTGTTACCACCAGAACTTTCATCTTTATCGCTTTTCCTGTCACGGCACCAGATTTGCTTCGTTTTCAAGGAAAACATTGCATAGTGCACTCTGAAGCCAAATTTGGGGTTTTGGATCTGCAGGCAAGTTGGTATGGTGCAGAATCTTTCGTGAAAAATGTAGAGATTAATTTGTGAAAGTAAAATCCGTCGGAATTCACTCTAGCAAAACAGAACAAAGTAAAATAGGGTCCAGATGAAATAGTGGGAGATGTGATTCGTAAAAGTTTGAAATAAGCTTAATGCTTAATCTACTTTTAAGGATATACTCATAAAAGGTGCCTCTCCCTTACTTATTATCGCTTGACTAATATACAGGGATCCGAGTGAGAATATTGCTGACAGTAGGAAACCTCTGACGGCTGGAAAAAGAGTGAAATTCTTGGCGAACAAGTTTGCCTGTCATGCCAAATCCGAAATATTATTTTTCAAAACGTCTGAACGAGAAAAATATAAATTGCCGTCGTTATTCCGGCAACCCCATCCCCAATATTCTAATAATGTGCCCGGGGAAGAGCATAGCGAATACAGTGTATTCACCGCAGAATGATATGCCGTACGCGCCCATTATCAAGACAGTACCTAAAATTCGATTGACAATGTTCGCACTGCGCAAACACAAATTACTAATTAGTAATTGTATACGGACACTCCCGTGATAAGGACAAGCAAAATAACAGAAAAGTCTATCAAAATTAACGAAAGGGAAGTTTAAATGCCCAAAGCAGCTCAAAATTAATTTCGAGAAACTCATAATGATTCAATCACACCCTTGAAAAGGCAGACCGCTTTTGTTCAGGGAATAACGAGGATTGATCCCTATGTGCTTCGCGTTTTTATGCATTTCTGATTATACCAATGTCTCTTTGTTTGGCCCTCTTTCAAATCTGTAATGATGTTTCGATTGTTGAGTGAGAGTGGGTTTTCAATATCAAACTATTGAATGCTCGCTGCGTTGAGACTGGCGATTGAGAGTTGCCCGTCCACCTGACAGCTGCATGTCAGCGCAAATCAATATTAGAGTTGAGTGGTGCTGATTCGCATTGGATTTCAATAGCCGCGGCGGCGGGAGAATTCCGACTCGGAGAAGGAAAATGACTGCAAATTAGGTACAGACCGGTCAAATTTAGAAAGTTTGCACAAAACGTCGGGGTTCGTCTATTCTTCTATGACGACAAGATACTCGGTCGCGGCATTCAGGCTTCATGGTGCGTACGTGAGGGAACGCTGGCTTAAAAATAGGAAGAGCGGTATATCGTTATGCGAAAGTCGACTGCAGTGCGTGGCAGAACTCCAAGTATCGACTCGTTGCCCGGGCAACTACAGGAATGAAAACTTTACTCAGAAACCTCCTCTGCCGTTTCGAGGTTAAGTCCTTGTTTATATCATATATCACCATACACTCCTCCACTAATCCCAGGACAGACTCCCTCCTCCCTGGAAAGGACTGGAACAAATAATCAAGCATATACTTTCGCAGATCCGGTGTCAAGACGGATCGATCATTCTGCTTGGGAAATCGTCAGCTAAGCCCAGCTCTCCTCTGTTCAGCAAAGGCTCATACGGCTGGCCCGTGTTCTTGTTCTTATTTCTCTCCGTCGATCTCTCGGCATTGCCAAGTGGCCAGTGCAGTGGGATATTTTATGAAAGTACCTTATACGCAAACAATTTCTTTTATTGGTAAGATTTCGTTCTAGAAGTACACGATGATATAGCAACAACGGGTAATGATACTTCTAGGCGCATTCCATCACTGACTACTAGTTCCTGTAACTCGGATCCAAGATGGCTTCGCTGGTGAAGAAGTGTGCGCGCGTCGTTGCGACTCTTCTCTGCGGCATCCAAGCGGAGATATGCCTGCTGCTGTCGTTAATGCTGCCAGGGGATGCTTTAACTTCTACCAGTACGTCTTCGCAATCAGGTAGGGATCGCCACCCTCAATGAACTCTTACAGCGTTAAAAACTTTTTAAAACGACATTGGAGGTGAAATGCGATACCATTTGATGAACTATAAACATGTGATTAAGATAGTGGCTGGAGGTCAGCTAAGTGCACCAACGGTCTGGTCTTAACCGGAAACCCGACACATCTACGATATCGTTAATGAAATTTTAATGTTCAATCATTTTAAGCTATAATCTACTTTATAGTCGTTTGGGAATACGATTCAAATTTTAGGGGGTCACCTTGAAAACTGGCAAATCCTAAGCGGGAAAAAAGTAACTGGAAGTCTTTAGTACATGTCAATATATGAAAACACAGGCGTGCTGGTTTCTGGGTAGTTGTCTATAAGTGTAGTTTATTCTACGTTTCGCGTTCTCTTCCGTAGGTGATTAGGCTACGGAAGAGACGTCGAAACGTAGAATAAACTACACTTATAGAAACTACCCAGAAAACAGCACGCCTGTGATGAAAAACCTCCATCTGGCCTCTGTGAAGACCGTTACTTGATATCTGATACCGAAACATGTAGTCATGCATATGGCGAGTGGTAGTCTGCGGAAAGATTTCCATTCTGTGCACATGATATAAATGATGACTGAAAAATGGACAATCTTTCATTCTCTTTTCTTTCTGTCGCCCGCAACTTGAAAGGCTTTGCCACCACTAGCAAGAGATCGCTAAATTTATAGAGTCTACATGGTCTTTAAAAATCTAAAAAGCTCGAAATGATTCAAGGCAATTCTTCGGAGTTTATGCATTTGAAAGTTTAGATGAACTGCAATAGTATTGTTGTTAAACTGGGAAAAAATGATTTCCCTCTTCAAAGACTTTTACACGTCGACTTTGCATTCTTACTGAATAGCCAGACACCCTTTGGGGAAAACAACATGAACGTGGCACTGGTATATAGTGCGTAAACAAATCAGAAGACACAGTCGTGTTGGCCACATTAAAACGGGAAAATTGTTACCGAAAGTAGGAATTTCAAGATTTGTTCGAGCAAGCACTTGGAACTCCAAATGAAATGATGAATTGGGTCGGTCGGACATGCCAAACTTTCTGCTTCTGCTTTACTGCAGGAAAAAATAGTTTTCAAATTGGATCCTTGCATGGATCTTCTTTTACGTCCACGATCCTAGCGAACCGTGGGGAAGATTTACTACTAATATTAGATAATTTAATGTGTTTTTTTTCTGTTTGTCTCTCCTTGAAATATCAAGCGAACGCTACAGGGGTGACGACCGACGAAATAGCGTACGCCATCAACGTCACGGTGACGTCACTCTCTGCCAACTTTACCGATTCGCTGCAGGGTGGAAACGGAGACGAGGGTCTGCGACCCGTTGACATAGTAACCATCGTTGTGTGTGTGGCAGTCTTCGGATTTGTGTTCTTCTTCATCGTCGGAGTTTTGGCGTACCTGAGGTATCGCATCGGGAAAGCACGAAGGGTCAGTTCGGCGTCAACGGCGTCGTCGCACCACGGCCACCATCACCATGAACACAGGACCTGAATTCATACTGGAAATGTTAGAATTATTTTGCTAAACTACACTTAGCGATTTTTATTCTGTGCATGATAAAGGAGTGTTCACGAACGTGGATTAAAAAAAAACTTTGAACTTCTCCAAATTTTGCAATTAGTCCAGTCTGAACAAACCTTCATTACGTTATCAAGACTTGTGCTCAAGATCCAAAGTAGCAGCATGCATTCGTTCAGACTTCACTCGGATCGGAAAAGGGACCAATTTTATTAGTTTTTCTTGATCCTTTGCTCATTTTGTTAAAGATTGTGCAATATCGGTTCCAGCACTGTAATGCAATTTTCAAAAGTTGTTTTCTCGTATTATCTGCCCCGGACGTTCCTTGCCAATAAAGCACATTTACAAATAACGAGCTCAAAAAATGACGATTTTGGCATAAGAGAAGTTATTCTGTCTGTACAGTATTTTGCCGAATCAGCGTGGAATTATACTAGTATTAATTTACGCTTTGAGTGTCGTTTTGCTCATAAAGGCACGGTCCCTCATGGAGGGACCGTGATAAAGGGTAGTCATTAGGTCGGTGGACGCATTGTGTACCGAGTGTTCATGCTAGCCGTCAGCATTGATGAATTTGCCAGGAGCAACCGTTAACCTTGGCACGAAATGAGATCGATGAGGCGCTCTTTCCGTCGGGTTGTGACGAGTTCGATTGATCGATGACAGGTCAAGTACACATGGCTTTTCCCTAGTACCCTTAGGGGTTAAGGGGGACACAATTTGGCTTCTGAGAAGAATAGGTCAGCAAAGCGTCCTCTTCTTGTTAGGAATAATTCGATGTCTATATTGAACAGAGTTTGTTGATTGGACACGTTTAATAAGGTTAGGATGTAACTGTAAGGATCTGCAAACATTCATGTTGGTTTTTTTTGCGTTTTGTTGTATGTAGTATCCGATTGTTTTGCTTTGTTCGTTAGGATAAATAAATTGGTAAACAAATAACCACTGTGCATGGCTTGAATATTCTGGGTCAAAGTTAAGTTTCTTTCAACCCTGAAGGGTAGTATGAAAATCGATTTGAATACACTTTGCCATCGATTTCTTTATCGACGTTCCATCTGTAAACGTACTCATAGCTTTTGACATCCATGAATTTGTACTTTGGTTTCAATGAAGTGAAATTTACACATTTGAATGAAGGAATTATATTTAATGTTTCCAAGGTACATTTTTTCGCATATTTTCGACTGTAAGTAGACTATAGATCATGTAAGTATATATTACGCATGCGAACATGCTGGACATGCCGTTGAGTGGGCCTGTCAAGTGTAATCTGTACCTATTCAGTAGTTTTCAAAGTATTCCAGAGTGCTTTCATGATATTATTAGATATTATAGACTATAGTCTATAGAAGCTATTGGGATGGTTATCCGTCCGGCGTCAGTCTGTATGTATGTAAATATGTATGAATGTCCGTTTGTGAGGCGTCCGTCTACTCAAATATCTTGAGAACCGCAGTACTTACTGATTTGATATTTGTTGTGTAGATGAAAAATATGATTTTGAGAAATTGTTCTTTTTTAATTTTTTAATATTGTTGAAAATATGCAAATTAGCGTCAAAAAGGCGTTTTTGATAAAAAAAATCTTCTTTTTCATAACCGCTGGTCATACAGCTTTGTTATTTGGTATACAGGTCCCTAGGGATAACCAAACTTCGATTTGTTCAAATTGTGATGAAATTTGCAAAGCTGTATTTTTAAGGAATTTTTTGTCATTTTTGGTCAAAACTTTATTTCATCAAAACCGCTTGTCTGACAGCTTTGGTATTTGGTATACAGGTTCCTACAGATGAACTAAATATAATATATTGAATATATGACGAAATCTGCAATTTTGTATTTTTGGTGCAATTTTTGCCATTTTTGGTCAAATAATGTGTTTCTCAAAAACTGCTTGTCTTATGCCTTTGATATTTGGTATACAGGTTCCCAGGAGTTGTCTTAGTGTGATATAATGAAATTTGACGATATCTTCTATTTTTGTATTTTTGGGTCAATTTTTGCCATTTTTGGTCAAAATATTTGTTTCTCAAAAGTTACTCATGTGATAGCTTTGATATTTGGTATACGGGTTCCTAGGTTTTATCTTGATGTAATATATTGAAATTATGATGAAATCATCAATTTCGTATTTTGCAGCTAATTTTGCCACTTTTGTTCAGGCCATCCTGAAATGACCTATCAAAGATATCCACCTTCTTCATCAATACATGTGTCATAAAAAGTTATTCTCTACATAACACAGCAGAACGCTGTCAACTGTTGAGTCGCTTGTTTTTTCAAAACCGCTGGTCAGACAGCTTTAATATTTGGTTTACAGGTCCCTAGGATGACTTTAGTGAGATAATTTCATACAGTCAGGAAATACTTAATTTTGTATCCATGTCTATTGTAGTTTCAGGGACTTTGGCCCTATGTTTAATATATTTTTCCACAGACTATATTACTGGGCGTGTGCTGTTGTTTAAAAATAAAAAAAAGTTTTTTTCTGTTTATGCAGATATTCTTTTTACATCATGATGTACACTTAAGTTGTCAGTTATTTTTTTTTACATCAACTGTTGCATTGATTGACATTATTTGCCTCATATCACAAATGATGGCATGTGTGTGGTGCAGAAAGAGAGAGAGAGAGAGAGAGAGAGAGAGAGAGAGAGAGAGAGAGAGAGCTACAGGCCTGAAGTGAATACATAAATCACTAAAAAGAAATTTTATTTCACAGTAATTTTCCATGGAAATTTCACACAGTGGTTGTGAATTGCAGTGACATGATCAGCGTGAGAAACAAACACAAAAGAATAGATTTGAGACCAATGGACTGGGAAGGATAGAAACTTATGGTTTGACACACAAGCTACTGTGACTGGCATGACCTGATTTGACTCTTGTTGCACTGAAAAAAAGTATGAGGCTTGCTTTTCAATAAATGCCCTTGCACAAAATAAAATATAAAGAAAGTTCTGGGAGAAACTTTGTAATTGTACAAAAAAAAGAGAAGATGGGGGAAAAATAACATCCCGGTTATTTTATGATGGCATCAGTTTTGATCAAAAGTATAGACAGTCAAAGTTTTTTAGGTTGTGTCTCTGCAACAAAGTTATGGTCAGCTACATGTAGATCCATTCTGTAATATTTCCATGTACTGAGGTTTAAGCTGGTTCCAGCTGTATTTCTCGATGTCAATCTGGAAACAGATCAAAGAAGAATATGTTTAAGTCACGGCATACATCACATCGTTCCATTTGAATGTTTTCATTAGCCATTATAGACTATAGTCTATAGAAGCTATTTGGATGGGTATCTGTCCAGCGTCCGGCGTCAGTCTGTATGTATGTATCTATGTCAGTATGTCCATTTGTGAGGCGTCCGTCCACTCAAATATCTTGAGACCGCAGTACTTATACTGATTTGATATTTGTTGTGTAGATGCAAAATAAGATTATGAGAAACATTTTTTAAAAATTTTTTGATATTGTTGAAAATATGCAAATTAGCGCCAAAAAAGGCGTTTTTGGTAAAACATCTTCTTCTTCATAACTGCTGGTCAGACAGCTTTGATATTTGGTATACATGTCCCTATAGATAACCCAACTTGGATTGTTCAAATTGTGATGAAATGTACAAATCTGTATTTTTAAGGAATTTTTTTGTCATTCTTGGTCAAAACTTATTTCATCAAAATCGTTCGTCTTACAGCTTTGAATTTTGGTATACAGGTTTCTACAGATGAACTAAATATGATATATTGAATATATGATAAAATCTGCAATTTTGTATTTTGGTGCAATTTTTGCCATTTTTGGTCAAAAAATGTGTTTCTCAAAAACTACTCGTTTGATGCCTTTGATATTTGGTATACAGGTTCCTAGGGGTTGTCTTAGTGTGATATATTGAAATTTGATGAAATCTTCTATTTTTGTATTTTTGGGTCAATTTTTGCTGTTTTTGGTCAAAATATTTGTTTCTCAAAAGTTACTCATGTGATAGCTGTTCCTAGGCTTTATCTTAATGTAATATATTGAAATTATGATGAAATCATCAATTTTGTATTTTTGCAGCTAATTTTGCCCTTTTGGTCAGGCCATCCTGAAATGAGTTATCAAAGATATCAACTTTCTTCATCAGTACATGTGTCACTAAAAGTTATTCTCTACATAACACAGCGGGGCTCTGTTGACTGTTAGGTCCTTTGTTTTTTGGTCAGACAGCATTAATATTTAGTTAACAGGTCCCTAGTATGACCTTAGTGAGATAATTTCATACAGTCAGGAAATACTTAATTTTGTATCCATGTCTATAGTAGCTTCAGGGACATTGGCCCTATGTTTAATAATTGCACAGTCCCAAAGAGATTTTAAAATCTACAAAATTTTTCAACCTTGTAAAGACTGTTGACTCTCACCTTCAGGGACTTCTTCTGCACGAGGTGAGGATGCCGACAAAATTCGCGCAATCTCTTGAACAGCTGTTGTGGAGTGCGATACAGACACTCATCTGAAGGAAAAGGAGCAGATGTGACCAATCACGGCAAATGTCAAAACTGCTACAGAGATATGCAAAGCATTCTCTTATCATTATGCGTCTCATCATAACGACAATCGGTATGTATGTTTCAGTGAGGCATGGAATGAATACCAATACAAGTAGACACTTCTGCACAGTGAAGTGTTATCTGCAAAACCTGACAACAATATTGCATAAATTGTACATACAGTTGGAGTATATTATATATGCTACTGGAGTACATATTATATACGGTACATTTAACTCAAAACTGGAAGAAGGAATGAGACAAGAATGAATAACACCATTAGGTTTCTCAGTGATTGCAGATTTAGTCACGTTGTTGTATATCTTACAATTGGTGTATATTTTACATACAAATGAATTACATTTTACACATAATTGTCTCAAAACTTGAGTCAGCAAGACTCATTTTTGTAATGAAATTTCTTCCTATTTTGGATCAACAACAGAGATCTCTGTACATACTCTGCTGTTCTCTGCTGTACATGCTAAGCCATTTTGAGAAGAAAATGAATTTAATAAGCGACCTAACTGAGAATTGTGTCAATATCAATTTTCATATATTAATCATAAATGTTTCAATTATAATGACTCCCTTATATATGTGAGATGCAGTCGACACAGTTTGCCTTTTAAATCACTAACCTGGGATTGAAAATTTCGAATCCATTGACTAGATGTTTGTAAAAGAAACTGTTTTACAACCAAGATTACTGACCTCATGTTACTACACCACAGAGAGAAGGCCACTAACTTGACTTCAATTACAAATGTGATTACATACCTGGTAAAATTTCTGGATAGACCAACTTGTTTGGACATAAAGGATAGCACTGGCAGTGTACGGCCTCTAACCTATTTGGACAAAATTTAAGAGTAATAATATCTTAGAAAACCAGACAGAGATGGTTTAGTCGGTTAATAAAGTAAACATTTCATTTCCTTGGCATTATTGACTTACATTGAAACACCAAAGAATTCATGTTCAGCTGTGGAAACTGCAACATCTGCAGCTTTTAAAATTCTGTAGAAATCTTCCTTTGATTCCTGGTAACCCCAGTCGATGATGTAAGCCTCTAGTTTTCCCTTTGCTTCGGCGAAAATGTCTGCAATTTAAATAAAATTGAAATTTAGAAATTTTGGAATACAGATGAAAGGTCAGCAGTCAGAGGTCATATTTTGCATATCTGTTTGAGGAGATTATTTTCGGACAGCTTTCCTCATTTTCAAGGTAAGCCCCTTTGTGCTCATGAAGCAAAAGTTTCATTTCTGAATTTGACTCATTGTTTTCTGCACTGATCTACTTTTCATGGCTCTACCTTAGAACAGTTAAAAGGTATCTACTTTGGTAAAATCCTTGAATTACTCCAAAAAATCCTTGTTTCATTTTTGCAAAATCATTATTTATTGATTTTGTCAATGACGTAAACACCTTCCAAAAATCCATATTCCATACATGTGTCTAGATCTATAAAGTGTGTAAAGAGAATTCAATATCATTTTCTTATACATTAGAAAGTAACAGTAACCTAATTATGAAAAATATGGGTGAATATTAGATCAATTATTGTCAGTATTAGTCTATGATGAAAAGATTATTTACATGTGATGAAATATCCCTGAAAAATATTTACCTGGTACATCAGTGAATGTTTCTCCTAAAACAGAGAGTTTGAATTGTACTCCGCTGTCTGCTAATTTATACATGGTATCAAAGAATATCTCAGGTCCTTTGTCATGTTCCCTGTCAAAAAGAGAATGATGAAGATATGAGACTACTCTGTCCATCAGTATCTAAGGCTGTTGTATATGAAGTTATGCACCCATTTATTTTCATACAAATACAGGTTGATAGACTTCTCATCAAGTTCATTTAGTAATATGTCTGCAAAAAAAATATACTAATGAGGAATATGTTTACTTTGATGTGGGAAATATGTGAAATATTTGATTTTTTGATATTACACAACATATTCAACACCCTTGACTGGCCAATACCATAATTACAGTCTTGCTCACCACTATTACACCCTTCATGGACGACAGTGTATTGTTATTGATGTTGACAAACAGGAATCTTGCTTTGCCTGGTAAAGCATTGTTAAACTTACCATCTGTGAGCCCACACAATATGCAAAGTGTGTTCTGAGCTACTCATTCCTTCCTTCTCTCCATCAAGTTTTCTATTCTCAGACTCTGGGTTGCTTGTATGAACATCTGTGCCAATCACTGGGAATTTGATTGGAAAGTAGAGAACCTTGCATTTTGGTTGGATGTCTCTGACCAGATTTCTTGGCCTGTGGTCTGGTATTAACTTCAGAAACGTATCAATGGACTTGAGAAATGATTCCATGTTGTAGACCGAGTTAAAAAGCACAATGTCAGCCACAAGGCTGGAAGAAAAAAGCACAAATTAAAGTTTATTGAATTCTATGCCCTACAGATTTTACAACCTACAACAATTTCTGAAATTTTGTTCAAAAATGGGGATTACATCAAGAGGCTTTCAGAGAGTTTTGTTTCCATGAAGTTTTCAGAAATTTCTATTTCTTCACGCAACAATATACTACTTTATTGATTCATATGTTCATTGACATTGTTATCAAATTAAACATAATTGACAGCAACCAAAAATTTGTAATCGTCATGTTTTGTCTTCAAACGTTAATGATATTTGCCCACACAGTATGGAAAGATATAAAGAATGTGATACTAAAATGGTATAATTTCAACAAACTGTATCAACCCTTATGGGTTTTAAGATACAGATGTAGGAACACTGCTCTGGCAGTAAAATGGATGAATCATGCATTGCATTTCAGAGGAAAAAAGCACCTCATTGAAGTGTCTCAGGCACTCAAATCTGCACAATCCTTTCCTGATCTGCTGTTAGTGTAGACTTATTTTCAAGACAGTGGAGGAAAAGAATTTTTCACTGTCTGGTATTTTATAACATACAAAAATTTAATTTTCCCTATGAAGTTAACTTTGGAAGTAGCACCTGTTTGAATTTCAATATTTTAAAAGTTGTCCAAATTTTAGGTAATTCACTTTTAGAATCCAAAACATTGCACAATAATCCCTGATTTGTTTGGTTGTGAAAGAGAATAGTTAAAGGTTTCCTTGTTGAAAGTTTGAGCAAAAGTTTAAAACTTTCTGTTTCTAGGTGCATTTATATCACAAGTTTTTACAGTATAAAGATTTTCCGTCAGACTTTTGGATTTTCTGTGCAGCAATTGTTCTTTCTATCTGTGTCAAACTTGCTTACCAAGACAGGATCTGATTGTATCCATACTGGAAATCTCTCTCTTGTTGTTTTCGCACTGGATAGATGAGTTGATTTTCATGAAAATACAAAACTTTCTTCAAACCTGCAAGGTCCCTTCTAAGGGCGACAAGCTCTGCTAAGTTGAGTACAGAACTAGCAAACAGAACCCTGAAAAAGGACATACCAGTAATGGTGAAAACATTAAATTCATTAATTTCTAGACAAAGTCCCTGGGAGATTTTTATTTTTGTGAATGATTTGATTTTTCTCCTGAACTTATTTTGTCCACTATCAACCATGACACTTTGATAAGTCATTACAAGATGGTCTACATCAATGAGCAACCAAATTGTTGCTTGAAATTTATACGTATACACAAATTGCATGGTGAGAGGAATGCCAGCAGTAAACAGACACAGACATGATGTAGATTGAGAACAGCATGCAGGTCACAGGAATTCGACTCAATGTAAGCAAAACCGTCACTGATGCATCAGTGATGGTTTGCTTGCATTGAGTCGAATTCCTGTGATTGAGGTTGTCACTCACTGAAGTACATCACATCATTATGTGAGACCTTTTTTTGTTACATTTGCTCTTCATTCATGTTTATTAAAATATTCGCACTGTCAAAGCATCTTTTTTTTACATCGCACTGTCAAAGCTAGTTGACAAAGAATACAATGACTGCATCTAACTTATTCTAAGCACAGTCACTCTAAGTTACAATGCCTAATTCGAATAAACTTCTTCTATTCTGCTTTGTTTTCCTTTTTAATTTTGAAAATTACCCTCTTGCTTGTGTCAAATTGTGGCATAGCCACCCAACCGGCACCCTTCAGAATAATGTATGTATTTGATCTCAGAGAGGTAGCTTTGAACAAGGGAACGCGCGTTTACCAACCTGTAACCATGGCTACGGGGTATCGTCTGCGAGAAGTGAAGAGCTGAGGTCCTGGCTCTCCAGTGCCACTTTTTGGCTGGTAAAGTATATGTCACACACCCAAGAATTTCTCTGTTCAGTAAATCTAGTAACTGTTTGTGTGATCCACCATAGAATGGCTCGATCAGTAAAACTGTGTTACTGTTAGCTTCATCCGCCTCTATTCCTGGTATCCGTTCTGTACAGTGTGGTAGCTCCATCATTCGTTGTTTTCCAACTCATCTGGGCTGTTCACGTCGCATTACGAAAGCATAACACTTCTTTACAAACCATATTTCATGTACGCACGATAGAGGGGCCGTGATGTACGCGGGCTTCGCGATGTTCATTTGAGGCATGATTTTTTACGAGTTTTGACCCTTGACCTTTGTCAGGTGTTTATCACGTGACATAAACATAACGCAGGCAGGGCGCCAACTGTTGCACTCAGCATTTGCATGCCATCGTCCGTTTGTTACGAAATGCTTGCATAAGAGACCTTGACATGGGCCAAATTAGTTCTAAGATGGCGGGTCTCATGGGCAATATGCTGATTCGTAGTCTGGTTTACGATATTGGAATTCAGTGGGGTTTGTTCGCTATTGCCGCATTCTTCCAGACGGAGAAGTTCTACGACCTGGCAGGTAGGTCCTGTGACCTTTGTACTCACGTTTACCGGCATGTTTTATTGGATTTATGCAGTGCACTATGGAAGACCGGTCACGACATGCGACATGCGACCTGCGACTTCAAAACTGCGACCTGCGTCCTGCGAGTTTGAAACATACGACCTGCGACTTCGGCATTTAGACCAAGGCGTAGGCCTAACCTGCGACTTCACAACAGCGACCTGCGTCCTGCGTGTTTGTCAAACTGCGATATCAGTCTTGATTTGTTCGCACCATTGCTCTGAACACGAGCCTGAAAAACACGAGGGACACCATTGCACTATATTAAAACAGCCGGTTTACCGCATTCTCGCGACCAGAGCATTATTTTCGCACCGCTGGCCTACGCAAAAATCGGCCAGCGAAAGAATTCAACCAGCGATAGAAGTGCGTGAAGCTGTGACGGTAGAGAATTCCACAAACGAAGAGCACAAATTTATTTTCCTTCTTACGAAAGGCAAACCGATCTGAAATAATGCAATAGCAATAGGGTTTTAAACGTCTACATCAGTGTTTAATAGTTTCTGGAACTTTTCTGCCTACATGATCTAAAATATTATATACACACAAAAATAATATGTACATATTATAGTATGTACATATTAGGCTTAAAGACTGAAAATAGGATTGTAGGAGGGTTTAATTATGTCCTGTTTTACAGTTTTAACTCGCGTTATCTATAAAGAACTTGAGTCGGTCTCTGGCTATTCATGGTTAGCAAATATGTTTGCACTTCTGTCAATATCAGTATTATTTTAACTGCTTTACTTTGCATATGTTATTTGTGTAGACAAATGTAGTCCGAAGTTAACCAGTAAGAATATTTTATTTTTCCAACTGAACAAAAGTTGGATCAATTCGATTTTTTGACGAAAAGTAACAACATCCGATGATCAATCACTAGAGAATTGGAACAAAACTGGAAATGTTAGAAAATGAACGACAATAACTGAAAATTCGAATGTTTGCAATGACACTGACGCAGTTATGATACAGGGGGGACAACTGATGAATTAAACAGACAGCTAGATGGTTATACCACAGTGAAATGAGGATAAATACCAGAGATTTCTAAAAATCAAAAAGTTTGTCGATAACATAAGGAAAGAAGCGAGGTAAGGCAGACGAAGAATATCTAAAATAATTTGAAATTATAATATAGGCCTATACATATAAATGCCTATCACGTAGCATATTATTTTCCATGCATTAACACGGACTGTCAACATTTCCGTCATAAAATTATCTCTCCAGATGAAAATGAGTGAACTGGTGTGTACATGAATTGAGTTTTGCCAGACTTGGTGAACGATTTACCAAAGCGAAAGCAATGGCTTATTAATTGATCGATGTTGAACGTTAAATCTCCTTTCCACGTTTTACCCTTTGAGCGCTGTAATTTTCTCCCACCAAAATTTTAGTGCAAAATTTTACCAATTGTATGATTTTTCTGTAATTTTTTGATAATTTTGGACCAAATCGAACATTCATCGACATTTCATTGGCTACAGGTTTTTCCCAATTTTTTTGCAAAAATTGGAGAAAAATTGACAGGGGTTTTATTATATAAAGGGGACAAAAATAGACTTTGGCGCTCAAAGGATTAAAGTTCACGCAAGACGCCTCCAATCTAATACTGAGGAAAACACCATGAAACGTTACGTGTTGTTGTCGCATGTCGCAGTTGTGAAGTCGCAGGTCGCAGTTTGACAAACACGCAGGTCGCAGTTTTGAAGTCGCAGGTCGCATGTCGCATGTCGTGACCGGTCTTCCATAGTGCACGTACACGTATTACCTACAGGAGGATCATGGAGGTAGAATGATATCCCGTGGCCGTTCCGTTCTACTACCTCCATCAAGCATCGCTTGTACCATTATTCTGCATGTAATGTTAGTTTGTTAAACATCGTGTGGAATGCATCAATTTTCTGTGTACTGGTAACAAGATGTCCTTGTAGAGGGGGACATTGTTTGTATTTCTATTTATTTTTAAGGGGGTTTTGTTTAAGTAGAGGGATTTGCACAATCATGTACTCTTGAGAAAACACTCAGTGTCAGAACCCCGAATCCATCATAAAATACACTTGCTAAAAAATAACATAAAACAAAACAATATGAATAACATCACAAAACCACTGTCAATCATCTACTTCTAGCAATAATTTACAAATCTTGCTGTCATGTCAAAATGTGTAACCTTGGAACTTTGTAGGAACCCTTTCTCCCTATTTCAGCATAATAGATCCAATTTTGCTACAACAAGCTAAAGGGTTATGGTAAATTTGGTAGGTAAAAGTCTAGGGTCAACAAAAAAAGCTAGGATTACGTAACTCTGCTGGAGGACTTACAGCCTTAGGCTAGCCTGCCCAAAAGGGTCACAAACTGAATAGCAAACAAGTAAGGAAAAAAAATCAGATCAGACAAAAATGAATAACAAAATTGAAAAGGAACAGCTAGGCTAAAAACAACAAACAAATAATGACTAAATAGACAGTCTACTCATATTTGCTGCAGTCATAGTTTACTGTAATACAAAGGTAGCCTTATACATTGTTGAAGGTAGTATCTAATGAGAGAAAAACTTGCTCAAACTTTTTCCCCAGGGAAACTTTCAACCATCCTGTTCCAAAATGAAGAAAAAAAATCAGGGGTCACTGTGCAAGTATTTTTATTAGAGAAACAAATTACTTAAATTTACCAATACTTTAATTTCAAAATGGTTGTCATCACTGTGTTAACTCTATTGGGCAAAATTAAATTATTCTTTTCACCGTAATGAGACTGTGACCATTTTATATCTCCACAAGTATTAAAATGAGCCAACACAAATGATAAAGCAGAAAGATATTTTAGACAATTTTGATCTTTATTATCTATCTCATACGTGCATCATTATGAATGGTGATTGTCAGTCTTGTTGTGCCAGTGTCACTGTGTGTACCACTTCATTGACACAGGGAACACCATTGAAACAAGCTACTTAGATGCATCATTCATTTGTTTTGTTTGTGTTTCCTTCAGGCTCAGGAACATTCATATTCCTGGCTTTGCAGACGCTGAGATGGGGTGAGACGTACTTTACAAGACAGAAGATACAGAGTGGAATGGTCGTTGTCTGGGGACTCAGGTAATTTGGTAAAAAAGTCACTGAAAGCCATGCCATATCTACTGTTTTGGATTCTGGCACAAATAATTGTCCAGGGTACATGTAGATATGGATTGTATGTCACATATTCAGCGAGGTTTCTTCACAGTTTAAAAGACCACAGCAGATATAAGAAAATAATATACAATTTTGTTCAGCTGCTTGTGCAATGTTAATCATTTTATGTATTTGGTGCACAATTATTCAACACTGTGTGTGTACATGAACGATCCCATTGTTATAATCATGTCACTATCTTATAGCCGCACTTTTCAATCCCAGGTTCTCGCATTAGTGGAGTTCTCCTCCCAGTCAAACACTTGGCCAGTACGATGTTTGATTTCTATAACATTAATTACTCAAATTGATCTCAACCTTTTGTCACCTTTTGCTAATCCTGCAAACAGAGTTTATACAAGCTTTTGATTGATGGTCAGTTCAAATCGCCAACGGTCATTGATTCCCTACCACCAACGCTCGAATTTCCTAAAAAATTGTCTTCCAGTCGCATTAGACTTTGAATATAACCACAGAGTTCGATTGGCAGCAAGTTCGCGCTGACCGCTTGGCAGTCTTCTGTGTTTTTGCGGCCGGGGAAAACTAAAAAGTGGCATTTTCTGGAGCATATGTGCCCACGTGTTGCTTGTTTGGTGTCCACTTACACAATGAACGCTGCCATAGGTTCGCGTCCTTTTAAAGGGAGACTACGCCTTTAAACACTCATGTCACTATCTTATAGCATGTGACGGTCAAGGTAAGCTTTACCCAGGAGATAAAGAATCGAATGAATGATGATGATTCAAATGCATAGTGTTACCATTTTGCATTTATTGCTGTTTCAGAAGAAATTGTGTTTTCCCAGTGAACCCTTGTCTGCACCATAATCGAGTAAAATTTGATTTCATTGGGGTAGGAGAACTTGGGAGTAAGGATATCGACGGTGTTGTCTTCTCTCTGTCTATTTCTATCTGTCTATCTCTCTCTCTACAGACTTGGTCTATTTTTGTTTACAAGAGTGTTGCGGGAAGGTAAAGATTCTCGGTTTGATAAAGTCCGAGGCAAGCCATTAATATTTTTCATCTACTGGACTATCCAAGGTAATATTTACCTTTTGACATTTTATCCACAGGGCGTTGTCTACATGTCCGTCCCCAGGGGTGGGTAGGTGTTTCGTTGTATCGCTAATAAAGATATATTCTACCAACCTTTGGTGTTTCGGTCCTAACTTAGCACTGCCCTTGACAATCTTGCGTATACGTTTTATCAACATGCTGCGTCTATTATCTGATGAGTTTGAGTGCCTAATTAGCCAAAGTAATCAAGGGTAAATTACTAATCTGTGGACGCTTTCACCAGATTATCACCGTATTAAATTTGACAAAGTCAACAACGAACGCACCAGCAAGGTATAACTGAAGACCTTGCTGGTGCATTCGTTGTTGACTTTGTCAAATTTAATCTGGTGATAATCTGGTGAGAGCGTCCACAGATTAGTAATTTACCCTTGATTACTTTGGCTAATTAGGCACTCAAACTCATCAGATAATAGACGCAGCATGTTGATAAAACGTATACGCAAGATTGTCAAGGGCAGTGCTAAGTTAAGACCGAAACACCAAAGGTTGGTAGAATATATCTTTATTAGCGATACAACGAAACACCTACCCATCCCTGGGGACGGACATATAGACAACGCCCTGTGGTTTATCCAAAGACTTAAGATAGTTATGCACCTCAAAAGTGAAAGACTTAAACTTTTGCTCAAACTTTTCTCCAGGAAATGTTCTACCATTGTCTTGCCAAATCGAGAATAAAAATCCGAGGTCACCATGCAAAGTTTGGTACCGGAGGAACAAATTACCTAACATTTACCGATATTTGAAATTCAAAATGGCCGCCATCCGTATGTTAAACTCTATGAAGAAAAAGAAAGATTTGATTTTCAAAAAAAAAGATGGTGAAAATTTTTCTTACTCAATGAGCTTTAAAATAAGCCCCCACAAGAGGTAGACCAAAAAGTGTAGTTGTACGGTATACGTTTAAGAGTCTGAATATCTGTCCTCAATGTGCATTCTTCCTTAATGACAACAGCTATCCTTGCTTTGAATAGCAAGTACCATGATACACACCAAATCTTCACCTCTTCATTGATGATTTAAGCTTGGGAGTTATTTTGATCAAGGCTGTCATAATTATCTTTCTCAATTTGGCCTTCAACAAAATTACATTTTCAAGTATTTATAGATTGCCAGGGCATACCACAAAAGCAACATGTACTCCGTTTACCAATGTGCATTGGTTTTCCTCATTTTCTCCCTTGGTTTTTTTATAAGTGTTTATTATGCGTATTACGATCGTTTTTAATTTGAGAGACTTCAGTCACATTGGGCAGATTTTGTTACTCAAAATAAAGTGCTATGTCACCATAACTATCATTTACCCATAATACCTCTTTGAAAAAATAGTCTATATGAGGTGACTTCTAATGCACAATTTTAGGCAAATTAATATTTTCCACTGATAATGACTCATTACTGGTTGATTTGCATACTAAACAATGCTTGTTAATATACTTTGCATATACATGCAATAGAGTTAATTTAGAATTAAGATTGGCTTCAGCATAGAACCAATTCATTAAATTTATGTTTTTTTCTTCTGCACAGCATTATGGGTCTGGGTCACACTTGCACCAACTTTGATCTTGAACTCTGAAAAGAAAGACAAGGAACTGACTACTAGGGATTACGTTGGCTGGTCACTATGGGCGATAGGTTTCCTGATGGAAGCCATTTCTGATTATCAGAAATCGTCTTTCCGTAGTAACCCAGATAATGCGGTAAGTTCCATGGTAGTGCTTTTGCCATTTATCAGGTTTGAACTTTGTTTGGAATATTGAAGAAAAATGGGTCCAGATTTCCCACAAAGCAACATCGTCCAAGAGGTCCCATTTTTAGCTCCCACATGGCCATACGTATATGAGCCAATGGGAACTATTCTTATAGGTTGGAAAAATTGCCTGTATGTATGTATTTGTGTTTGTCTATCTGTCTGTCAACATCGAAAACTCCTAAACTGCAGCACCTGCCATCTTAGTATTTTTAGCTCACATTTGGTTTTACCAATGTGAGTTTATAATATAGTCTGAAGTCGATGGCGTCTGTATGTATGTGTGTATGTATGTATGTATGTATGTATGTATGATGTATGTATGTATGTATGTACAGTATGTCCGTCAACATCAAAAACACGCAAACCGCTGCACGTTTCAGCTTGGTATTTGGTGTGTGGATGCATCCTGGGCTATAGATGGGATTTTGTTCAAATGAAGTCTGCATTGCCAAAATTATGCAAATGAGCTTACAAAATGTGAAAATGGTCAAGAATTAATATCTCGAGAACCGCTGTTTTGATTGATTTGAAAATTTGTGTGCAAGTACCTTAGGTTAACCTTATACAGTTTTATGAATATTGTGAAGATATCCTTGATTTTGTATTTTTGCTGAATTTTTTGGGATTTTTCTCATTTTCAGTAAAAATTCTTCTTCTCTGAAACCGCCGGCCCAATCGCTCTCAAATTTGGGTTGTCTCTTTGCAAGGGTGTTACTCTTATAATTTGTTGAAATTATGACAAAATTGGGAAAATATCTATTTTTGTGCAATTCTGTCATTTTTGGTCAAAAAATCTTAGACAGTGTTTCCTTTTTAAAACCCCTGGACAGACAGCTTTCATATTTCGTACACAGACGTACAGAGTTGACAATACTTAGATATGTGGAAATTGTCCTGAAATATAAAAAATTGTATTTTTAAGGCAATATTGTCATTTTTGGTCAAAAAACTTTGTCTCAACATTACTGTTTGATAGCTTTGTAATTTGGTATAAAGTCCCTCGTTTGATAGCTTTGTAATTTGGTATAAAGTCCCGAAAGATGTTATCAGATAAATTTTCTGCTCAAAGTGTTGGGAAACCCCAAAATTTGTATATTTTAGGTACGTTTCTCAGTTTGTGACCTTAAATGACCTATACTAACCCAGGATATGTTGTGAGACAATTTTGAAGGCTGTGAACATAATTTTGTCATATTTGATACCATTTGTAGAAAATTTGATCCAGAAAACAAAGCTGAGGTGATTTTTTTCATTTTGACCAATTTTTGCAACTTTTCTATGTAAGACATACAAAAACTGATGAGAAATTTGGATCCAGGATAATTCCAGATGTTGTAATCACCACCCACAGTGGAAGGCATTTCACTATCTGTAACTAACTTAAATGCTGTTTACATTAGAATGATAACACTCATGGCATTAATTAAAAATCTCCAAGGTTGTAAATGTACTTCCTGTCATTTGGTCTTATGTAATACCAAGGGGTGGAACATTTGATATGCAGGAGGGGGTAGGGTTTAGAAGATCAATGATGTAGCATTACTTTTTTACCAGATCCCTTGTGCATTTTTTGCCCACTCCCACCTTTTCTTTTTATCAAGCCTTCTCTGTTTTTTGTTGACATTTGCTTATGTATTTAGGATCTGCTTGTCCCATTGCTATAGAAGTTGATATGCATGTTCATAAAGATGACCTCCAGTACCTAAGTTTGAGACCTTATTTGCTTTTGTCATTCTTGTTTTTCCTGGTTTAAATATTTCTGGAATGGACCAATTCAAACCGAATGTGAGCACATAGTGTCCTTGACGGTATTTTTTTCAAAGGAATATTATATAGGGCTCAGCCCTTGGTGTCGCGCCAGGGTTAAGATTGGCAATGTTATTTATATTGATTCATGATAAACTGTAATTGTTACTTCATAAACGTTTATATGACAACTATGCCCAGTTTCCCTCTGATGAAAGCAGTTCACGTACGTACACGACGTCAGCAGGGCAGGTATAGATTTTCTGTAGCGTGTAAAAATTTTGGACAAAAATTGGCAATTTTTACAATGATAACAGCCTATTGCGTTAAACAAGGGACGTATTATGCAATCATTATCATTGCAATGGTAACCGCACTGCCCACCTTCCACTTGCAAGCTGAAAACTATAGCGTTCCGTCTAAAAACTGGCAATTTTTGAATCTAATTATTGACACAGGGGGCGCTCTTCTATAATTCAATCCCAGCATTCTTTGCGTATGCCCCCGTTCATATGCACGACAGTTTTCTCCCTTTATCTATATTAACGATATTTTGTATCAGCGACAAGGTGCATAATAACATTTACTGGCTAATAAAAGAGGTATATTTTATAAAAGGCATGTTATATAACAGTAATTTGTTTCGTATTTGTTTATTTACGAGTACTCAAAAAAAAAACATGGCGGCGCCCACGAAAGAAGGTACACTTCCGGTTACTCACATAGTATATTATGAATAAGCGCATGCGTAGTCAGTAAGCCGCTGGCGCGACTATTAAGGTAGTCTGCGCCTCGAAAATGAAAGACGCACAAGCTTTAGCTCAAACTTATCACAAGCAAACTTTCAACCATTCTCTTGCAAATTCAAGAATAGATATCAGGGGTTGCCATGCAAATTTTGATAATGGACAAACAGACCATCTGACATTTATTGACATTTTAAATTTAAGATGGCCTCTATCCCATTGTTAACTTCAAGGGAAAAATTGAATTTTCAATTTTTACAAAAATAAGCCTGTCAAAACTTCATTTACGCTTTGAGCTTCAAAATGAGCTCCTACAAGCAGGTCTGGAACGTCGCTCGTATGCGCGATTATCAACGTCGCGCAAAATCGCGCATAGTCGCGATGTTTGCTCCCATAATCCATTGCGCCGACCAAGATGGCGGCCTTCACACCGAAAGTAGAGGACGATCGTACGTCTGGTGAGTTTTTTGTAACACAATGTAAATTTATGTTGATTTCTTGTAAATTAAGATGAATTGCAACAAGTATTTGTAATAAAATGTAGCTATTCAAAAATTAATGCAATGCTCGTTCGTTCTCTTGAAATATTGGCTGTTGAATGAAGCTAGAGCACGTAAGCCGTCGCTACGTAAAGTAAAGTAAAGTACATGCCGGGAGTACATGTAAGCCTTTATTGAAATCGTATCCCAGTTGGGATCTTGATCATATAAGTACGTACGTGTGTCTGCCGTCGTGTCGCAAAATATCTTAATAGATCCCATGCTATGCCAGAGCTAACAGATTTGCAATTGTTTCAAAATATGAATGCCAGGGACGAAAGTAAGATTGAGTGGTGTAAGTGGCAGCCTTCACATTTGTATATGGCCTTGGCATCATGGAGTCGTAAAAATATACATATCCATGGCCTGATCGATCATATTCCTCATGAGTCCAACATTCAATCCTGTGGTTTACGTCAGAGCCAACATAGAAAATTGCTGATCGTAGATTCTCTTACTTCGATTTTGACCACAGGTTGTAAATCTACTAACTCACTTTGTATGAACAATGTTGTAATGTTGTGTACTGACTTCTGTCTCCTTGGTTACAGTTCAACTGGATTAAATTATCTATTCTAAAATTTGGCAAGTGCTGGATTCAATACCATTTTTGCAGTTTGTTATTTCAACATTTTATTGCATATTATAGTAGATTGATGTATAAAAGTAGGAATGCTAACTTAAATGTATCATTTGTTTTGATTTACAATAGATGATGCTATCCAACATATTTTGGTAGATACTGGTAACATACCAGTTGTTTATTTGCCAGAAGGTGTGGTTGCAAACCTTCTTAGTACTGGTGCTGCTCTGCCAACTACTGATACTAGCGATAGTCAGGGTAATAGAGATCAACATGCAGACTTTGGTCCCAATCATACATACATCAAAGGCATCAGGAGTAGGGCCAATGAACCAACAGCTGAAGATGCTATTAGTGTTAGGCAGGCTGGTGTAGGTACACTATCACAGGAGCTCAGTAGTCAGGTTGCCAAGCAAAAACATAACGCAATATGTAGAAAATCAAGACGTCTTCGTGGTTTCCACCGATATGCTTTAAAATATGCACCGGCCAATCAACTCAGGTACTTTCTAGTTACAGAAGACATACAAGGCAAAGGTTTTTACAGTGGCAATGAAGAACTGGAACAGAATTTCGTAAATAACAAATCAATAATGGCTTTCAACGCAGCAAAATCAACCAGTATGACTTTGGAAAACTTTGGTATTGACCCCAAAAATGTACTAAGTGTCATTCCACCCAGTCCCTCCAACTTAATGGTAACATGAGTTTTGTTCCTGGCCAACAGAAGAAACTCCTACAAAACACTTTACCAATTTCAAGATCAGCAGTTGTTCACCAGGACAACCCTGATACCCCTTCTCAGAAACATGCATGTCGTAAAGCAAACTTAGCCAACAAAAATCAGAAAGTAGTTTGCTTTGGATGCGACAGAAAGCGAGATGGTCGTAAAAAGGAAAGCTGGCCCCATTGTGTGAAGTGTGGCATAAATTCATGTTTGGAGTGTTCCACTTTGTTTTTCACCAGTATTGCTTCAGTTTTTTGCAAACGCTGTGCTGGGGTTTGATGTCACTGGGCAAATTTGTAGGCCAAATTTTGGCATTTTATGAAGTTTTTAAGAATGTTACAAATTTAGATTTGGATTTAAACTTGTGAAATCATTCAGAAAAATATGCCCTCAAACAGCCATTTAAAATATCAAGCAACATTTTTTTAACCATTTATTGGCATATTACTGATGAATGTATGTTAATACGACAGTTAGTAATTGAGTTTATTCCAGTAAAATAGGGCACTGTATATATCCATAAAATATGACTGACAAAATATGTCAAATGTTTGTAATTTTATAACCAGCTTTTATTTCTGAACTTCCAAAGGAACACTGCCTTTATCTGTAAGGATTTCTCAAATCTATTTGAGAAACATAACAGAAGACTCATACAAACATGTACATGTTTTACATTCTCAAAAACTGGGCAGTTATGATTGATAGTGTTAAGTGTACATAACACATGAATACGTTGCAAGTCCTCTTCAACACTGGCAAAGTCTAGAACATTATAAAACCACATACTATAATTCAGTCAGAGTATTAAAGATGAATACTATCATTCTGTCTCTCTGATGCCCAACACCATTGTGATTTTTCTGATGCACTAATGCAGGATTTGCAGTTGAATTCATATTTGAACTCAAAATCACTTTCTAGAAAAAAAATGAAGCAAAATATTATATTTTGCACTTGGAAAGTATTTGTGACAACAATCTGATTAAAATCAGATGTACGTAGTGTGAGCCGACAGCAGCAGAATACCGCCTAAGTATAGACGTCGCCGTGCTCTACATCTGATTTTCATCAGATTGTTGTGACATGTACTACAAAGTAGATTGGAAACCTGTATACTGAGGATATTATTTAAAACTTCACTGTCTGTAACTATAGCTGTTTTTACTCTATTTTGGTTCCGTGTATCTGTGGTTTCTTGTTCAACTTTCTACAGCAGAATAAAACATCAAATATTTTGGTTCTAAACACAAACTGTTTTGTACAATTTGCATTGATGTTGACAAAAATTGCATTCAAATCCAGATTTCATTGTGCAGATATAGACCATGTTGACAAACAATATATATTGGGTATTTTACAATACTGTGGGAACTGATCAAGAAACTGGGCTTTACTTGAAAATATCCAAAAAGATACAGCTGTGACTTTAATGGACAACTACAGTGTACAAGCTGATTAAGCCTGTGTTCATTCTCCCCTCAACTTCTGATAGATTTAAAGTTTGTTGATGGGATTTACTTCATGATATTTGAAGTCTATTCAATTTCATCATCAGAGACCATGACAACATTTGCTTGGGTGAGTGCACTTTGTACATCTACACAGTCTATTACTTTTCGATAAAACTGAAGATACAGCTCTTTTCGACCTTTCTCAACATTTGTTTTAAACTCATCCAACAGGAGAGACTTGACAGTGGTGTCACTGATATCATCAATAAATGATAAGATTTGATTTCTAATGAAATTTTTTGTTTGCCTTGATATGTCATTATACATGATACGCTCATCATAGGTAATGTACACTGGATGAAAATAGTATTCAGGTATATCATTCGGCTCCTGAAAAGATAATTGATGTTGATGAAATTTGCTCTTTTCAGCTGTGCTGAGCTGGAAAATTTAAGCAAATCCTGATCTAAGGGTTCCCCAGACACACTTGACAACCAATTGACTCCATGGTCATTGAGATACTGTGTTTCACGCAATCGGCTACGCCAAGCATTTACAGCAGGAGTGATATTTCTTACTTTTAGTGAATTCTCATTTGTTCCAATTCCCATCAGTTCAGTGGCTTTTGTATTCAACTCCCTCAGGGATTCCCAATTTCGACAGACAATTAACCATTTTTTAGTCGATGGTACACCTTTTGGCAACATGTGTTTTTGTTGCTTATTTATATTTTCAAGAACAAAGTCAAAATCTTCACCCAAGGATTCATTGCCACTTACACTGATAGTTTCATAGTTTTCAAACAAATCCTTCAAGTCACTTGGCATCATATACCTGTAAATGGCATCATGCACTTCTATTTGCTGGTAGTGAGGATGTACTCTGCCATGGAAGAGCATTGCACTTTTGTATTTAGCACTTTGGATGAGACTAGAATTATTTCTTCTCAAACCCATACGCATATTGATAATGGACTGTGCATATGTCAAACACTGCTCAACTGCATACATGAAATTTGGTACATGAGCTCTTGATTTCTTCACAAATTCATTGATGAAGCAATTTGCTGTTGGTTTTATTCCATGGCAGAGACAAGCTCTAACATAAGGTAAGACAAGCTCTTTCAATGTGCCTATGTTATAAATCAGTATCAAAATCCAAGTCTTATGATTATCACTGCATTTTTTTGCAGCTGCCTGTGCAGAGTCTGATTTGAATCCCATTATACGAGCTATATCACTCATAAATGGCACCCAATTCAATTCCATGAATGATTTCATTACATTCATTTCATAATGACCCATCCCAATTTTTAGCACAACCCAGTCAAATTCATGGTAATATTGTAAGACTAAACCCACATGCATTTCATTGTGGTGTTTCAGTAGATTTGGGTACCCCATGAAAGATATATTACAGTGGAAACATGCAAATACTTCTTGAGTAATTCGCATTATTAGTAATTATATTATAGCTTTGTCAATACCAGTGAATTTTGTGACGTCATATCCATACATTATTACTGATAATGTATTCCATTATTCAGCATTGCGGCCCCACAGCGAGCAAGTTTTTTTTTTTTGAAAACGAAAAAAGGACTGCGCATTTAAAAGGAGGGAAAATATCGGATAAACCATGTAATACACAAAACTATAAATCTTGATAATGGTGCACAATATTGATAATAATATCTTACTGTACGATTTATCACATTTTTTGAGTCCTCACGTACGCACTTGTCGTCTGGCTGGCTGGCGCTCAGCATGCAGTCCCCGTCCGATACGCTGGTTGTACTACTACGTTTGTTTACAACATGGTTCGCTTCGTTGCCGTGTACATTTGCAAACTCCTAGATGATACTGTGTTTGACACATGGCATATTATGTATGTCCGTGGCCATGTAAACGATGCAAGCGTGAAAGGCTACTCGAACCAGCCGTAAACGGGCCAACAACGGCAGCTTGCTGTCATCAACCTTGACCGGAAGTGTCTAAAATACTACGGAGCCATTCAAGTCTCAGTCCAACTCTACTACCAACAATCATGATGACCGTGGACTCGTGATCTAACATCTCGGCCACCTAATTCTGATGCACTGACTGTAATCGGAGACAACTTTCATTCATCATTTTTTTCTCCATGTCTGTGATTTTACCTTGCCTTGTTCTCGATATCGCGACGGTACCGAGACCCTCCAGTATGTTTGTAAACTGTACCTTTCAAGCACCCGTTTAGATCAAGTTCTGTCGTTCGCCGAAATAAAATAGCTCTTCTCAAGAAGCCATCGAAAATTAAATTTATAGACACAATTATTATTGAAATATAAACATTTGAATAACAATGTTGAACTCTGTTGATATCGTTTGCAATGAATGCTGTACTACTAGCGACATAATAATGATCGATCAGCTGATACCATGCAGCTCGCTGATCATACTGATGTCGATGCATGAACATTCCGTTTTCTTCATCTCTGGCATTTCACCGTGTCGATTTTTTGAATGGCATGATATTTAAAGGTGATGTTTCAAGTTTGATATAGACGGTAGGGATGCAGTTACTTTTCATTTCCTTCGAAAATACATCGTTTTTCAATTCAAAATGAACCGTGAAAGTGCTGGTCATTTTTTGTGCTGAACGTGCAGTGCACTGTGCAGTGTGGAGTGCATGTAATATGTACAGAGTCAGGGCCGATCATGCTGGACGACGCTCACTGGCTTCAAACTCAGTTTAAATTTCCTTTTTTATTCGTTTTCTACAACTACAAATTCACTGGCATTGCCAAAACTATAAAATAATAGCAATAATGCACCCCCTCCCGGCCCATAATGGACTCAAGCAAACTTTGCACTCCATAATGTACTCGGCTTCGCCTCGTACATTATGTCGTGCAAAGTTTGCTTTCGTCCATTATGGGCCGGGAGGGGGTGCATTATTGCTTAAATATGGTAAACCATCACAAATACAATGGTCCATTTACGAAGGGTACCCCCATATCTTTCGATTCCATTTGATTTACCTATTTTTCTCAGTATTAAAATCAAGTTTTCATAACTATTGGGATTTAAGAAAACAGGATCAGAAAGACAAAGCCTTGGGGTAGATATATGGTTACTTTCTACATGGTTATATTTACCCAAAGGTGAATCATTTACACAGTGAATAATAGAAGTATTCTGGTTGTCAGTGGAAAGTGTCAGCTCTGCGAACGTTTGTCGGTTTGCTGCAATACATTGTTCAGATATTAATTCAAAATCATTTGCACGTTCTTTGGCTTGTTTTAAATTGACTCCACAAGAATCACATTTTACTTTTCCCCGTTTGACATCGACATTACAGTTAGCACATTTACTATACAATTTTTCATGTTGATTTTTTTCGACTAAATAGTCTACATGGTCTAAATATCCTTCATCTGTATAGTTTTGTTCTTGTTCAACTTCTTTTATAATCGAATCAAGTAAATAGATCACTTGCTCATAATGAATCTCATCAAGAATTTTAAAATGGTTAGAATTAGAGTCACGAATTTCAACAACTTTGTCCTCAAATCCTGTTAATTTAAACCACTGTCTTGGCAATAACTGGTCATTTTTCTGGAGACTGCCATTAGAATCCAACTGGATCCACAAATGGTTACATATGACACTACTTGTGATTTTATTATCAGGCATCACTTGATGCCGACCCATTATAACCTGCTGGTTATCAAATACATTAGCAATATCACCTGGGGGACAGTCACAGGCCGATGACGCCTGATGATCTAACCATGAAACTACTGTGGAATAACTACCACCAGCTGGATTGCCAATATTCACAGCAGATTTACTACCAGTAACAGTGTAAGTACTTAAATTGGTCAAAAATGATAGTGGCCCGATAAACGCAGGACACCTAAGCTTGTAAATATTTTCCAGTGTACAACCCATCAAATATTTAGTTTTCATTGATACAATTGGATCAATACAAGATACACCCTTGACAAAATTCAAAACAACCTGGTTTCTCTCAGAAAGCCAACTATTTACATCAAATAGTTTGAGAAATTCCAAATCTTTATAATATTGAGATATTTTTGAAATATCTGATAACAGAGGCTGTGACTGCTGTTGACCCAAATAAAAACTAATATTACAAAGTTCGTCACTGTTCATCGTATCAAGTAGTTCACAAACAAGTTTACACTTGTCATCACTGTCAAGAGTCTTACTCAGATCTATGATGTCATCTAAATGACTAGGCTCTGCATCACATGCTCGCTCCCAGTCTGCTTTATGAGAGTCTATGTCAACTGAACTGGAACCACGGTGACCTCGGCCTGGGCCAGCTGTCCGTTGTTTTTTTCTCGGTCTCCCGACAAGAGAACAGTTTGGTGCTGCATATCCATGATCCCAATGTTTAGATGAACTAAAACATATTTTACAAGTATCACTATGGGGCTGGAAATTGTACAGTGTTACGGATGTTGAGAAAGTAGTATCCTTTTCCCGACACTGTCTATATCGATACAATAACGCTTTATGGGTTGGGCAGACTAGTCTTGGGTAAACTGCAGAGTCTTCATCAATGACGTTTATGTTGAAAACAGATCTAAACTCATCGGCAAACTTGGTTTTATCTGCTGATGGAGTTGGATCACACCTGACACTGCAAACCCTACATGTATGAAGCAGCAATTCACAATGGTGTTGGGCATCAGATGACATCATTCTTTATTGCTACAACCAAAATAAATTAAAAAAATGTAATGTATGATATTGACTCTGGTATCACTTGTTTCTGTTTTACATACACACATACTTGTTAAAATTATTACAGGGCTTTCGATTTCTATTTTCACTAATAAAATTATTTCCACAGCTTCTGACCTTATAATAATACTGTCATATCATCTGTACAGTGTACTACCTCAGACAAACTGTATTGGAAAGTTGACGAAAGTCAAATCTAAAATATGTTTTCTAGTAGTAAAACGAGTCTAGGCTTTTTCACTGTCCACTAGCTAACATACGAGTTGTTTTTTCTATTTGTGCAATGTGCCAAATAAGCCAGGCTGTCTTGTGGTAGCAAGTGAGCTTTGTGTCTAACACAAAGCAGCCTGACATTTCCTCGGCATATTCAGCGCAAATGGAGAAGACCTAGATGTCAGCTGGTGAGGACTGTGAGAAAGTCAGCCTTCAAACTTATCAAATAACGCATTCAAAAAGCTAGTTTTTTTCCGAATGAAATTAAAACGTATGACTTAAAACTTGCTACGTGTAATCAATGTATGGAAAAGCTAAGGCTTACCACTCTCATACCTCCATATGGGTTTACGAACGAAATCAAAACATTACGAAATCACTCTTTTACATTACAATGTCTTGACCGAGTTTTTTAGGTAAATATTATCAAACTACGTCAAAGATAAAAACTAGTACGGTATCAACACTTTTAAGGTGAATTTAGACCAAAGTGCTGCCTCAAATGACTGGTAATACGTTAGCTCAATCCACAAATTGCATCGATTTACATGATGCGTCACTGTCGTTCACAAAACATTATTTTCAGTAATAAAACATTACTGCTCACTTTATCGCCGAAATTATGATATTTGTGCATCAAATTTTCAAGTAAAATATCCCTATGAAGCCAAAAATATGGAATGTCTTCTCTAACCACAAAACATATCACAAAATCATCTGCGAACCGACGTTTCATCAACAAAAAATCGCTTACCATTCTGTCCGCGCCCCCGTTCATATCTTATCGTCTGCGCGAAGCCATACGGAAATGACGTCAGGTAATGACCTCTTGCCCAAAGTTAGAAAGCAAATGAATCAGAAGGCGAACTCGGCGGGCTGGTAAATAGATAATTTGTAGGTAATTTTAACCAAATTGCAAACGTAAGGTTAACTGGGTCGTCAATCGATGTGACCCGATCGATATGCAAACATATTCTGTCATGTGACACAACATCGCGATTTTGCGCGACGTTGATAATCGCGCATACGAGCGACGTTCCAGACCTGACAAGTTGTAGGTCACAAAAGTATTGTAAAAGTTCTGGAGTCGTAGTATCTGTTCCTGAGGTGGATTCTGTCTTGAGTAGACGAGAGGCCCCTAAAGAAAGTCGTATTAATTTTTGTAAGGAAAAATAGGCCTAGAGTCCGTCAGTTAGCCAAACATCTATGAAAAAATGCCTCATGACTTTGGTTTTCGACAAATCTTGCCACATGGTACAAATGAACATGATAAATCTGACCATTTGTACAAAAATGACTGATATACTTTGTTGGTTGAAGAACAGGCGATGGAAAAATGCATTTCTTATGCAATATCAGCATCTGATAATCAGTGAAAGTGTTTTGTCTCTTAAGTATTGATTATTCTTTCATACTCTGTTTTGTGTAGTTAATTTCTGCCCATTTCACTATGATATGTTCGTGTACATTTCATAACTGAATGAGAGGAGACTGATGGTAATATTCTTATTTGAACAAATCATTGTCATACTTTTATTTTGGTAACAATTTAATATGTTGATGAACAATGTTAATAAAAAAATTTGACTGTCATACATATAAATGAAAGGTGAAAAAGAAACTATTCTGATACAGTAGTACATCTCATATATTCTTCTTCTATTTTAGACAAAGTTTATGAGTACTGGTCTGTGGAGCATAAGCCGACACCCAAATTATTTTGGCGAGATACTTCTATGGTCTGGCTTGTTCGTCAGTGCATCAACCATCATGTCTGGCTATCAGTACACCAGTGTTCTATCACCAATGTTTGTAGCCTATCTACTCATCAGGGTCAGTGGAATACCGTTGCTGGAGAAGAGCGCCCTCAAGAGGTGGGGTGGTAATCCCCAATATCAGCAGTATGTGAAAAACACTGCTGTCTTAATTCCGTTTATTTGGTGAAGACAAAAAATTGACTTTTTGACACTATGATAAAGTACATGTGAGAATAGTCATAAGGCAAGAATAGTCAAAAGTATACTTTGTATTTTTATATTGGCAAAAATATGTTATTACCCTAGTTGGATGATAGGTGGTCAAAAATGAGTTACAATGGGAAAGTCTGGTGCTACTGATGCATGCCTGGTTGTCAGTGTGGCTGTCATATGTGTTTGGATCAACCATACGTTTTCAGCATGTGGAAAATAGATTAAGTGCACCATGAAATGACATCTTCTTGCTGTGAATATCAAAATGGAAATGGAATGTGAAATCCGTTGTCAGCACACTGCTTGTGAAGATATTAACACTGGACATGTTTCTGTTGTACACCTCCACCTCTCTACCTCAAATTGATGCAACAACATTACAAAATTGTTCAAGATAAATCATTTATGGTGAATAAACAGGTGTGGTTTTCACCCACACACCACTATATTTCAAAGTATGCGTCTCTTGTTTCAATGTAACAATTGATGGCAGGAAAAGCGCACACAGGTACACCTATCTATTAATCCATTAGATAGGTCCCTTGACAATTCCACAATACAGAAGAATGATCAGTTATCACCGTCGTGAACACTGCACAGTAGAAAATTATCCCTCTGGCAGATTACAAATTATTGATGACAAAACGTCAATGAGCTGTTCGCATTGATGCGTACATAATTCACAGATGAGACAAATTTCTGTATGTTTTGTAAGAGTCTGTCTTTCATCCCTCTTTACGTTGAATCAGGACAGGGAGGCTATGAAATCAAACATGACCTCAATCAGGTGTGTGTGCCATATGCCATCAGCAATGTCGACCTATTTGCTGTATTTCCTTGTGCTTTTCATACACCCAATTGACAGTGGGAATACTTCTCAAATTCCACCACCATGAAGTACTTCCAGTGAGTGCGAAAACAATCTTGCAGTAAGGTCTGGATTACTTGTAAGAAACTTATCCAGTACATTAGTAAATTATTTTGGAGAACCTGATTTGGCGAGAGCAATATCAGAATATGCAGGTTTCATTTGTCTCAACATGCATGGACTTTCTTTCAAGGAAATATTTGTTTTTATTTTCTGTACATATGGTGTTTGATGCTGCGTCTATTTCAAGAAATCAGGTACTCTCATAAAATTCTCTCAAATAATTGACCTTTGACCCAATTTCTGACAAGGGTTGCTTTTTAATGACATTTAAATCTTCATTTTCAATGACATGTCAAAGATTAAGTCAGGCCATTGTGAAATTTAACATAAAGCTACGCAATTTGTAATCAATGTCTAATACAATCTGTGATGTGTGCCGTGAGTCTGATGTTATGATGATGTGATATTTAATATCTTGTTAATTAAAATGACACCATTTCTGATCATTTCACAGATGAAAAGATTCATGTCAGAGTCCAGCTGTCTTTTTAATTTGCTCTATATTCTTGGCATGCTTTGATTAAGCTCTAATGCCAGAGTCAGAATATTACATTGGAAGGCTGGGTGATCAGGAAAAACTAGATTGGATTCAGTTCTGTCAAAATATTTATGTCAAAGTAGTGTGTATATTAATATTGGATCTTTAGTGGAGGAATACTGACTGCAGAACAGTGTGCATGCATTTTTATCCCAAGGTCAATCGTAAATCATTTTCCCTCATTAAGGCAACAACCACCTCGTCCGACAGCCCACACAATTTTTACGAGGACTCAAAACATACTGCACTTGTTAAAATCATTGTAGTACTTTATTGAAGATGCACTTTCCTGAGGGAGCAGCTGGCATATTGTGCTGATGACTTCAAATTTAGTTGTGACGCCACACAGCCGCCCACAAAATGCCAATAAAGTCCTGGTGACGAAAACACCTGGACACTGCTACAAGGTTCATTCGCACCATCATTTCACATATTTTTCAGTATACAAGGATTGTCAAGTTTTCCATGAAAAACTGCTGTATTATATTTAGGCACTAAATCAACCTAGGCGACAGGTATACCATGAGATTTTGACTAGGTCATGGCATATGGGATGAGTGCATATTTGGAGTGAAATGGTCAAAACTGAGTGGTATACCCTTTGCCGAGGTGGTTTATTGCAACTGTATCATAACAGTATGTTGATATTCTGGCATGACAAAAGGGAGGTCTTTCTCTAAATGATAGTGCATGTTCAAACTAGCTATGACATGAGTGACTCTTATTTTCACACCGCTGAATTAGATCACTGTATTTCGCAATAAAGACAACGGTGTAATAAAATTCCCTTCAATTCAGGTTTACTTGGACAAAAAATACAACAACCATCAGAGTTTTCTTTTCATTCAGTTTATTTCCTTCACAGAACAAGTTTTAAAAATTGTGACACTTTTCGATAAAACTACGCTTAAATTTTACATCAACTACATCAAAGTTGAACTTCCCCTTCTCTTTCCTTGCCTTTCATGGAATTTAAAAATAAAAACAGAACAGAAGTCATTATTGTATTTGCATGTCATGACAAGGAAGTGTTGAACGTGCCCCTAGTCACAAACGGCTCCGCGTGGGAAATCATCGATCAGTTCTAAAAGAACAAATTTTTGAGGTGGTTGCCGCTACATATTAGGGCCCTCGGCACCAGTCTATGTGAAAACAGATTGAAACAGACTGTGGCGTCATCAGCTATGATATTGGCAGGGAAAATTTCAAAGAATGCCAAGAGGGTGCGGGCAGGGGGGGGGGGGGGAGGTGGTATGGATCAATATAGAAGCATAATGCTACTGTCCCCTTACAGGTGGACTTCAACTAACTTTATGAAAAAAACAATAAAAATACAGACAATTACATTATAAGACACGGGGAAAGTATTCACTGTAAATATGTGATGTCATATACTGTAATTTGGTTTACAATCATTTGTTTGGACTTCTGTGCTACCTAAATTCAAATCTACAAACACTGACTAAATGTACTTAAACTAGTAGGATATACAGAATCATGCATCTTAAGTTCATCGACATGTGCACTCAAAAAAAAAAATTGATTTGCTGTGGGTCTCTCTCCACTGTAAAAATCAACTGCTGTTTGGAACAGAGGGAAGAGAGAAAATGAAGTTCATAAAATGGTTTTGACATAAAAGTCTGGTGCATTGTACGTTGTCAACGAGTCAATTCACTGTTATGCTGACAAACCAATGAGGGGTGACAGCACTATAACAGAGACAACTTACGGTACAAAATTTATCTGGTCAACTATGCCATTATTAATTAAACACCTTTCTAAACACAAGTGACCTACGTAGAGAGTACTAAGTAGAAAACCAGAAACCAAACTAAACTCAGAAACGCCTGAAAATTCAAGAAAGGATTTTCAGACCAAAAAATGTAAATATCAAATAAATAAACTGAAATCGGGCACATTTTACAATTAGTGGTTGTCTTTTTTTCACTGATTTTATAAATCTATATGCTACTTGTTATTCTGGGTTTCAAAATGCCTCCAAGTATGTCACTGTTTTTTACATCACAGTTAAAAACTCAAGCCGGGCAACACTGTTACAGCCAAGGATAGTCTCAGACACAAGAAGTATGATGTTGTTGCCTGCTACAAAAGATATCAAGATTGGCTCCTTTGAGAACTAGTGTGAATATGTTCAAGGAAAAATGAAACAGTTTCACCTTTCTACAGATGCTAATTTAAGCTAGAAACTGGAGTTTAGTAGGTGCTGTGTAAGAAGAGCCCATTGGGCATCTGGAATTCTTTGTAATTGCCGCAACACTTTGTCTTTGACACCTCTCAAGACAGGAAATGAACTTGACACCTTGTCGCAAACACTTAACGAATACAGAAAATGTTGAAGTGCAGCTGATGCTGATCCAGCAATTTAATTCTTTGAGTGCTGTAATTTTTCCCACCAAAATGTTAGTGTAACATTTTGCCAAATTTTATGAATTTTTCTGTAGTTTTTTTGATAATTTTGGACCAAATGGAAATCACATTTCCTTGGCTACAGTTCTTTATCAAAATTTTGGCAAAAATCCGAAAAAATTTGATGGAGGTATATTCTGTAAAGGTGACAAATATTGACTTTGGCGCTCAAAGGGTCAAATAGCTAGCTCACTATCACAACAAGCAATTGAAACAAACATGTCACATCATTATGTTACCATTTCAAATCACTACAATCACTAAAGAAAGTTATTTCATGCAACTCATCCTAAATGTCTTTAGTGGCGGGATGTCGTTTATCAAAACGTTTTCTTAGGTTTTTTTTAGCATACATGGTCAATAGCAAAATGTCACTTAAGGCATTGAAAGTATATGAAGAATCAGCTTAGCTGAGCAAAATATGGCATGTTATATTAAACTATATGTGGCCACTGGAAGAAGTTGTAAATTACGATTAACTCATGAATATTCATTTATGACCATGTTACAACCCTATGTTGATTTGACAAAAGCACAAATGTAATAGTGACCGATACAGGACAGAAAATGGTCAACAACACAACAACTCTGTGATTTGCATGTGTGACATGTACACAAACAAATGTGTTCTCACGATCACTTTGATTGACCGATGTCTCACTGACAGAAAGGAACTTGAACTGATTGGATTGTCAGAGAGAACGATGATTATTGATTTCTGCAAATAGTATCTGTTTGCCCGAGAAGCAGGCAATACACTCAGAAATGCAAGCAATAAATTGGCGACTTCAGTCCAAAATTTGTAGGTAGTTTTCTTGCCACTTCATATTCTGCTGTGATAGCAATAACAATTTGGATTCAAATTTAAAAGCTTTAGGTTGTCAGTTTTTACTCTCTGTAATAAAAATATGCGTTTGACAAACTGTCAACATACATCAGATGAGAACACTAAAGTTGCCACGAATATCACGTCTTTAATTCTTCGTATTATTTTGACCCTTGTATTTACAGTGATCGTACATAGTACAACAGACACCTTGGCACGTGACAGATATTAGTTATGTGGACTAAAATGCATCCAACGTTGAGTGATTTTTTATTATTTCACTTGGAATGTAAGGAAACAGAGCTGCTTATTGAAGTGACGTTGTCTCTGCCGATTTCTCTTGAAAGAGTCGGCAAATGCTTGGTAGGCTTATTAATCTCAACAGGACAACAATATCAAACAACTTTCACGTACACTATTTTCATTTTGGCCCAAGGAAAACACAGAGAAGTACAGGAGTGCCATGGATTTAGATACATAGCCCCTACTGCGTGATGAAATCACCACTGACAATACACGCAATTCTATGAAATGACATTCTATCAAAGTCATCATAAATTGACAACTCTGCACTTAGTCTGCCTTGGCAAAGTCTTGAAGTCTGTAAAAATTTTAATTTCACTTGTCTGAGCTATCTATGTATATCTGTGAATCACAGTGTTTTTCAAGAAAAATAGTTTTAATACTAAACTACAAGAGATTAGAACTACGTTGTTTTACAAAGAATTTCAAAAGTACGCTATCTGCTACTTGTATATTACCTACAAACAACGATCATGGTTAGACACATACTTGACTTTTCACGTTTCATTACTAATTTATGAATATTTCCCTTTTTTAACCTTGTTTGTTATATTTTTTATTATTCCCTTATTTCTGTTGGCTACAATGTTAACAAGATTGCACTAGAATGAAAGAATCCACTGCTTTTTTAAGTCTTACAAAAAATCTCAAAGACAGCCCACCAATGTTTCTGTGCTGACTACGTTATGTACTCGGCGGCATCCAAGAAGACAAACTTCTCACACAAGTTCCTTGTGCATTGTTTTCATACGTTGGTGTGCCATTTGTTCTGATAAAGCTTGATTCAATTTCAGTTGACAGACAATGTGCTCCTTGTTTCTCGTACAAAAAAAAATAAAACAAAAACACAAAACAAAAGTACAACAACAAAATATAAATACTATACATATACACCTGTTGTAGACACTGATATCAAGAAGTTGAACGTTATTGAATTCCCAACACATGACAAGAGTCTGTTTTCTCATGAAATTCAGAATTTTTTTCTCAAGATGACAATTTTCATGACAAACATACTTGTTGATCATACAGCATTTCAAATTGTAACTCCCTGCAAGATTACTAATTTTCACAACCGTTTAAAACTGTGCTTGCCGTTGCATTAACATTTTTTACTTTAATTTTTTTTTCTTTGAAATGTTGTTATGAGTACAGAATAAAGTATCAACTGAGAAAGAGGCAAAGGCTATGAGCTGAAGGATATCAAACTATAGTTATTCACTTCAAACGGATGAATACACTGTAAATTTACTGAAAATATCTATATTGAAGACGACACAAGGAAGTTATTGACACATACACACAAACACATTAGATCTCTCTCACACTTTGATTCAAACATTGCACAGTGATGTAACAAAGAGCCGGATATTTTGACAGAAATGAGGTACAAAATAATTCATCCTTGGTCCGCATTTACCACATCAGTTTCTGTGTGTGTGTATGTGTGTGGTGTGTGTGTGCGTGTGTGATGCATTTCTCATGAATTTCCCTAGTGGTGAAAAAAGCTGTATGATTACTAAAGCCAGGTGGTTTGTTCTGATGTCAGCTTACTGTAGCATTGTTGTAGGAGGTTCTACATGTTGTCTGTTGGCACATTTGAAAGTATATCTCACCAACAGCCATGTCATATCTTATTTTTATTCTACAATTTATGTACTACTGAGCAAATCTGAGTGGAAAAAAAAATGTCAAAATTTTGTGCTTGTAACATTCAGAATACCATGACTCGGTTTTTTTCATGAGTACAAAAGGTACTTTGTTCAAATGGTATTTCTATTCCTATTGGCTGAACATCAAGAGCTTTCAGGTCTGTAAACCAATGAAAGGTGGTGTAAGAAAAGACAGTTTTGTGTTGGAAGTCACTGTATTTCAGAATTATATAGGTGACATTGGTTTACACAGTCTGGAGAAAGAGACTTATTTCAGAAGCATGTGGACCCAAAAAATTAGTCTTTTGTAAATCGGATCAATCTATACGAATGGTTGAAGATACGGACAGGTGTTGACTTCCAGTTTTCAAAACAGGCAACAGTATGGATGGGGCTTGATTGATGATTTGAGACTAGCTACTGATGCAATTGGAGGGGAAAATGCAATAGACGTCATGATTATCATCAAACTACCGTACATCAAAAAGCCTGCAGACCTAAAGAGATACATCGCACATGTATCTGACCTGTTGCTGAATAAAACTGACTACAGGAAAAAATGCCTCCTCTTGATCAGCACATTCCTACGATTAAAAGGTGCCTTTTTTTATCCTGGAAAGAGAAGAACACTAATTTCATGAGAACACAAATTTAAAACATCTCCTGGCACACTGATTCACACGTTTTACTCATCAACAGACATCATCCATGTGCAGGACCGAGCTAAACACTTTTCTCACTGGCCACATGATCTGAACAAAATACTCTGACCAAAAAATTTGCACTAACTGGTGAAGAATAACAAGTTCCATGTTGTTAGGATATTAAACATAATTAACTGTTATTATATGTACATTAAATTGACATACAGCAAAAAAAAACAACGGTAAAATTTGACTAAAGAAATAAGTTTCTTGATATTGTCACAAGCATTACAATTGATTTCATAATTGTAAACAAAGCGACATAAGGGCAAATGGTGACATGACTGAAAACTGTATAAAAATGGACTTAAACGACAAAGTTTATTTTTTTAAAGTTTTTTCTTTGCGTCATTGAATAATGTGTAATTTCTTGGTAATGATTTCAAACAATGGCAAAATTGAAAGAACCAATGAATTATGAAAAATATAAAAATACATATTTTTTATGACATAATTATGAAAAAAGATGTCAGAAATTGAAATGAGCGTGTCCCGTGCAAATGTATGAAAAAAATCAGCTGGATCGTACAATATTAACACAGCTGGCAGATTTACTCCTTTATTATTACCGGTATGTATTGAGCATTTTTTTTAACCTACGTTCTGAACAATTTTCACGTAAACATTAACTCAGGAATTACACTTAAAAAAGTATTTCAATCTTTGAAACAAGTCTAAGATTTGCACATTTTGGGCCGACTGGCATCAGCAGAACTCGCGCCTCAGTCACAGCCGAGCTGTGCTGGAACAAACAGAGAATCTTGTGGTTCCTACTTGACACTGTAGTTATTGAGACAAAGAAGTGATCTGTGGTGGTTTTCTTGAGAGTCAGAATTATTTCAATCCACAGTAAGACTGTCCTGTGCCCAGCCAGGCGAGGAAATACCGCCCTCATTCGATGATGTTGGCCAAGAATTCTAAGAATCGTTTAGAGTACTGTTCTGGTTTCACTGTTGAGATTTCTGCACCAGCCTTGAAAAACACAAATGAAAGATAGAAGAATCAGTACGAATTTACTTGAAACTTTCTAATGTCAAAAGCCCAACGTTCTATACACACATACATTCATTCCGCTGTACCCATTCTATTATTGCTGCCCTCAATAAGAGCCAAACCCCATTCAAAACAACCAGTTTGCTTCAATTGAGTATTCTCAATGGCTAAAGTAAACTTGAAAAGGGCAGAATCTAGCTGACACCGGATGGACCAACTGTTCAAACTCTGACATCTGTACCATTTTCATTGTGATACTTTTGTAAAGTACTAGAGACTGGAGAGCTACGATGAACAATTGTGTTGGTACTCATTTGAAATTTGCAGATGGTTTTAAACTGGCAAATCACTACCGTTGAATGTTTGGTTTGCAAAGTTGCTATCATCAAATATAGAAATAACGGGCGACGCGCTGACCATTAACGTTTATTTACGTTAATGGTCAGAGCGGAGTCTGTTATTTCAATTATATTATAAGCGAACCCAAGAAAACCGTCAAAATTTGCGAAAATTTCCGGAGCGAACGACAACTGGGCCCCAGAAACTGAACAATACGCGACGCACTATCACGCGCGCTTAAAAAATTGGCAAATCCGGAGATGTTTTCAGAAAATAATATCTCAACTTGACCTACAAGTGCTCCATTTTATTTTGTGATTGATTACGATTTACGTTTGAGCTGTAAAGTTACGATACTTTGAGTTCTTAATTTTATTATTCATATTCACGGGCATGTAAACAAACCATTACTGTGTATTTGTGGTCAGTCACGTGGTTCAGCTCGACCAATCAAAATGCGACTGGGCAGGGCATGGTAATATAATAAATCTTATAAACACTATAAAACGGTACTGGTATGTACTGATGTGTGTTTTTTTCCTTTTCACCATAACTTCCAAAGTACATAATGTCCAACCTCCCTCTCCCTTTCCCACCCTACTTGTAAAAGAGGATGGGTTGGGCTATCAAATATCTTTGCAGTAGAAAAGACTAGATATTTAATCAAGTTTCAATGAAGGCATCCATTGCAAAACAAACATACATTACTTTGTTGGTTTCCTCTGCGTATCAAATCTATCATCTCTTGCAAATCATGAAAGAAGATATCGAAACCATAAACGATTTTTGAAAGAAACGCCCTACAAAAGTGTTTTGTGTTTTTTATGAAAGAAGCACTAGTTTGATAAACCCTGCCCTGATGAAGTATTGTCCTGACTGAAGACTTGAAAGTCTTAACACTTACCCCGTGTTTCACTGTCTTTGCGGCCTGTGCAGCCCTTTTCCTTGCACCCCAGTGGGTTAAAATGTCTATGAGTGCCATGAAGTAGATTTCCTTACGTGGTGCTTCTGAAAGAATATATCATCAAAATAAACACGATATAGTAATATGCAATGATCTAGAAATATGACATCAGTCACTATTCCCAAGATGTTTGGTAAGTGAGGACAAATACCCTGGTTGTCCGTTTTAAAATTTCAACATAAAAAGTGTTTGAACATGGCTATGCCATAGATCGAGTGCCCTACAACAAATGCAAGTTGTAAACATGTGTCCCTGACACTGCCTGCAAAATTTGTGCAGTCATATCAATCTAAAGCCAACATAGAGAATCGGAGGTGAACAATTACCAAATTTTTTAAACTGATGTTCAACAACCCGGGAACAAATTTTGTCCAGTTATAAAGCACATAATAAACAAATATAGATGAACAGTGTATATCCAACACTATACATTTACTACCAGTGAAAAAAATACCAGTATATGTTTAGTCCTCATCCACTCAATTCCTGCAATACTTACGGGTTACTGGCTACACATCCATCATCATTTTAAAAACTTGCTCAGGGACAACGGATAATTACACACACCACATGAAACTCAATTCATTTGGCCTCAAACTTCCCTTCCCCTAAACAAAAATCGTGATGTGCAAAAGCCCTACATGTACATTAATAATGACTTGAGCTTCCTCTGAACAAGACAATTTACTGAAACACCTCGTTGACGTTGAAGATTGCCGACTGGTTTTTCAAAACAAATATTTCAAAGAGAGATCTGAATTATGACAGAGTATCATGCACTCACACATTTTCCATGGCCTAATCATGGCAGATAGTTGTGAGTAGCACATGATAACTTAACCAAACCCCTTCCCGTCACTAAAAGCAATGAGTTTTGTTTGTCATATGCATCTTTAAATTAATCCAAAGCTCCTTAAAGCCCCATTAGCTGTACCTTGTTGCACATTTTTGATAAGATGGTCTGACATCAAATGCAGCGTATGTAAAAGTGCCTACAGATGTGTGTCCACAGAAGAGTTTTCAAACTTTGGTGACGAATGCACATTTTGATTCCAACAACTAAATCATTTCCAGTTGCAATTCAAATATGGCTGCTGTAAATATATGTGTTAGCGTCTCATCCACCACCAAGGATTGAAACAGGAACACTTTCAAAGACAATTTAGGGTAATTACAGGAATCCAAAATATCTCTCTGAAGTTTGGACGGTATATTTTGATTGGTCAAATGCATCGAGATACTGCTAACGGGGCTTTAAACTGGCCTCATTAACACTTAGCATGCAGACTCCCTACACCCAGGTATCCGGCAGGGACTACGTTATACTGATGAACTGTACCCATAACTGATAAAATCTTGAACTTCGATACAATTATGCACAAAAGACCGCACCTGCTGAGCTTTTGTAGCCGAATATATCCACATCAGAGTCATACTGGCCAGGTTGCGGCAGCTGAAATGTATAACCTGGTTGTGGACTGTCCGGTGGTGTAAATGCTGCATTACTTCCACTGTCGTCTTCCTCTTCGTCAACACCGTTGCTCTCAACTTCCATGTCTTCGGCCATTTCTTGTTCTGCCTTCTCTACGTCGTGGATTCCGACTAGTAGACTGTAATCCATTAATTTTAATTCTGATAAAAACTATTGCATGGAAGAAGGAGAAGAAGAAGAGGAAATCAGATGCATATTGTTATCTTATTGCTCCTATGAGAACACCCTGCTTTGATTTCATCCTATTGTTTTCAATGGTTTGGTCGGACCTGAATACACAGAAATGGGGGTGGAAGACATAACATCACTGACAGGACTCCAATAGGCCTAATTCATAGAAACACATAGAAGTCTACAGACTTTTGGCCATTTTACTGGAGAATTTTAGTATAATATAGAACACTTTTTGAAAGGGATGAGTTGTAGACTTAACCCTTATCCTGCCAAGTTCATGTATTATTGTCAAGTATCAAGTTGTTTGAAACCTGTCAGACATAACATGTCTCATGTTGCATTTTAACAAAGACTGGAACATTTTTAAGGCTCCTGAAAACATAGACACAGTAAACAAGATTGTTACTAACGAGACCTGCTATATAATGTACCATGCCAAGCTGGTGACATTACAGGTTTTTAGCTCAATGCCGCTTTTTGTCGACTCAGCAGATAGGGAAGTGACAGGCCTCCCAGGATAAAGGCTAACATTTCCTCTCAGTATCACAAAGCCAGCACAATGCTGTCCATTCCAACCTGTGGTCTGATTCTAGCAATTTCAAAAGACAGGGCTCAACTCAGGCAAAGATAAACAGGGGCAGCTTTAATTAATGCACTGTAGCTATGCCATGCAGAAGTGATCAAAAGGTTAAAATTGTTGGAGTGGATCAAGTGCATCAGAAATGTCATCTGTTGGTTGATTGCTAGCCAATCTGGAATGCAGGAACACAACTTCCGGACAGGTACTTCCTCATGTGACCACACACTTCCACACAAACGGTGTCATTTCTCAGAGATAACTTCTTCCTTTACATGAATTTCTTTCCACCTCGCGGTGATGACTGTCATAGATATACACTGCACAGTAAACAAATATTAAAATGCTACACATATGAATGTGGCTGTACTCCTACTTAAGTTACCCTCCCTCAAGTTCATGACAAACAATGCACATCCCCCCTCACCAATCATCCCGCGCCCACCTTATGATTCTATGGTTCATTTCTTTACTGATAAACTGATCATCTTTATTGAAAGCAGTTTGGTATAATTTGATGACACAAATCCATCTTGACAATTAAGTCATGACACTGGGATTCTAATAAATACATGTGATATACGTAGCAACTATCTTCTGCAATTTTCTACACAGGTTACACTCCCTACAGAGAGAGTCATATAAAGCTCTGATCACGGATGGATGTTACTACCTAGGGGCATTTCACAAATGCTACTAGAGTTGAACTCTCATAGACTTGCTGTTATGGATGCTACATTTTATCACACAAGCTGTTGTCATGCTGACATCTGTGCAAAGAGTGATTCATAATTTGATTTCAGGGTGTGGATAAAAATTACATAACTGAATTTCTTTGTTGCCTAATATAGAAATACAACACTGTTGCAACAGAATGGGATATTGATGATTTTTTCAAAAAAAACACTATTTATTATCATTTTCCTGCAGGACCTGTCACTAGCCACCCTGCAGCATCAGTGAAAAGTGGTATGGGGAATTATAACCATTGAACTAAGCAGTTCCTAAGGTTCTCCATAGGGAGATTTATGGGGTGGGCAACCCTTGTGTTTTTTGGACAAATTTATTCATATGTTAATGACTACACAAACCAATGCATTTGCCTAACATAATGATATACAAATTATGTTTTGTCATATAAAATATCCACCCCTCTGTATTCCAAAGTTCTAGAGAACACCAAGTCCCATATACTACAATGCAACATACTACTTGAACTCAGCTTGCCAGTCTGAGCCCTATAACATCCACCTATACAGGGTGTGTGTCACTGGACTTGGCTAGCTATACAATAGGGAATTTCACAGACTGATCATACCAGTTTCTGGGCACCCTGCAAAATCAAAACAATTTTTCACGATCGCAGCAGAATTAGGATTTAAGTCATACCATACCTCCACATCTCGCTTAAGTTGAGCAAGAAATTCTTCTTTATTCTCAGATCCAATATAAATTTTATGATTTTCTTTGACAAAATCGTTATCTTTAAAAGTGGGGAATTCTTTGGCCTGTTGAAGAAAAAGAATCTTTGATCAAAAGACCTGTGACATTGTAAAAATAAAAAAAAACCAACAGTGACAAAAATTGACATGTGTTTCAATTAAAAGGCCAGAAGCTGTAACTTCTGATGATTTTTATTCCTTACTTTTGTTTTTAATTGCAACAACAGTTTTTTGTTCTACTCCCAAAAAGCATGTTCAAATAAACGGTATTCGACTTGTCAACTCAGTCTGTACATGTGTCAACTGCATTGTTAAACTGCACTGACATCCACTGTGCACTGGCCCTTTAACTTGGCAGTCCTCAATCCCTAGTTTCCACATTGCTGGTTGTCAACATTGACTGTTTATGTGTCATTTGCATTTCTTCTCCTTTGAAAGTTGTACCCAGTCGGTAAATTTGTTCAGAGATAAAGCTGATAAGAACCCTGCCCCCTTCAAGACATGCACACATAGACCTGTTCGGTTCCATAGTAAAAACATTCAAAAAACATACAACTCAAGGGGAAATAGATAAAGATGGAAGGACATAGATATTTGTCAATCATAATGACTTGGAAAATTTTACAGGGCACACAGCTCTTCATCAAGACAGAAAGAGCATCAGATACATGTATAATTATAAGCCTTTTGTATATGGTAGAGTGTATTGACATCAGTGTCACTTCTCAATAAGACATTTAATTGTTGTGCTGTTTCAGTGGTTTTCCAATGACAGCACGTACTTCTGTATCCACAATCCAACGCTGTTTGGATACTGTACGTCTTTCGATAAGTAACAACAACTTCCACAAATTTTTAAGTGTTGATAAATCAACAGTGACTGCTGCTCATAAAAGAAGCAATCACCCTGTTCTATTACACGGACGGTACAAGCTGCCGTGCATTTACTTCCATGTACAATATCAACTAATTAAGAAGCAAACTGCCAGCATGCTAGAACTGATCACATTTTTCTAATTTAATCACAGATGCTTCCACATTTTGGACTTCCGTGCCATACAAGTACATGTACAGATTGGAGAATAGTCGATAGCATTGTTTTGTTACTTAAGCTGGGGGTGAGGGAGGGGGAGTTTTAGGAAGGGGAGAGCAAAGTCCTTTGATTCTGTGGTTTGAAGCACCAGAATGAAGATACCTTCCCGAGGTGACTGAGTGCCACACGTTGTGGGTTTGAAATCTGATCAAAATGTACTGAAAATACCATAGACAGTGATCCTGTGACCTAGTTCTATTTCACTGCCGTCAAACAGAAAACTGGCATCAAAAATATGCAAATAAAAACAAAAACACCAATTGAAGTAAACAGCTGGGAGTGAGTTGAGGTGCAGAATTCAATGGGCAGCATATCATAGCACCCGATGCACAGGCAAAGTTTTAAAATATTTGAAGACAGATTGAAACATGTCACAATGCACAGCTTTAATAGCATAGCCTAGAGATTTATTGAAACTGAGTATATATATACAGGGTCAATGACACCGAGATCTGACCCCTCACCTACCTTCTCCTTATCACTTGCTTGTCTGTCGACGGTTGACCCCTTCAGGTCAAATTTTTTGTGAACAGTTAGACTGGTACTGAGTATACTTCGCATGACAATCATGTACGTCTCAGTGCCGTCAACAGTCAGTCGGTACATCCCCAGGTAGTGTGGCAGTAGTGTCTTACCGTGACGTTCAACGATGAACTGTATCATAAAAGATGAAGAGTGGAAATGTATCAGATACATCCATAATGGGCTATATCGAAAGTTCACACAATCAGTTTTACATCATATTTATCTGTTGGTCTGAGAACTGAGTTCACCAGGACATAGCCCATAATAATCACCCTGAAGACAAAATTGGTGTTTCTTTTATGACCCTTACGTGACCTTCCATCCTGACTCTGCATGACCTTACACGAACCCAGGTACTTTCATGGATAGGAATTCAACAGTTCCACTAAATGTCTAAAAGCATTCCTTGAATTACATAACAAAATTGCAATGCCACTGTAAAATTTATTTTCACACAAAATTTTTTAGTATTCTCACAACAAATTGTTGAATTTTTGATTTTAAATGCCATATCAAAACAAAATGTTAAAGTATGTACAGATAAAGTCATGCAGGGATTATACAAATTGCCTGCTCCTGCAGAAAGCAAAAACAAAAATCTCTCTTCAAATACATGTACAGATGTGTGGATATGTGTTATGAATAGTTGAAATTCACTATCTTATTATAATAATCAAATTAATATGCTATAAATACAAATTCTAAGCGTGAACATTTTCAGGATTTAAGTAAAAGATGTATCATTAACTTACTAAACAGTGGTGATTTACTGGGTGATATGGTAAAATAATGAGAACAATTTTTGAATTTTCAAGTTTTATACACTAACAGCACAGAAGGGACAATGAGAAGGGGCATTCATCTCTTTCTCAATGCATCAGACAAAGTTACTCCAACCCTAGCACTTTGTTTTCTCTCCATGACATGATTGAGGAATCCACTCGGCCGTTATAAGATTTCATGGTACTTTTCCTGTAAAGGTCACTACAATAAACATTAAATGGCTACGTATGAACATGTGACCTGTGACCTCAGCACACTATAAAGGCTGGAATAGCACAGCATGCAGGGATATGCACTACATATATTTCTTCTCTCAAACTTTGCTTTCCAAATTGTCTTTACAGTCTGTATAAAACTACAAAAAATCTAACAGAAAATATTTTATCTTTGCGATTCTCTACAATATCAAATTCAAATATATTGAAGCCCTGTATTAGATTACTGCAGAGTCGGCTTCAGAACTGTCACCTTTCTGAGTCTTTCTATAAAATTTATTGTCTTTGAATATAAGCAATTCACTCACAGTCAGCTGTATGCTTTGCCATGATAATTTACAATGCACTCCGTGGGATTCATAAAATTTCTTATGCATTAAAATGGATACTCAGCCTGGATAATGGTACCACCCTGTGGATAATGGTACCACCCTGTGGATAATGGTACCACCCTGTGGATAATGGTACATACCACCCTGTGGATGGTGATATGTATCACCCTGTATGTAGGTGTACCTGATCATTTAAAATCCAAGCAGCTTTCTGCAAACAATTTTGAACTATTTTCAGACAGATATTTTCTAAGCTCTTTACATTTAAGTGAAATGACATTCAGAACTGTAACGTGATATCTTGGAGGCATATTACCAATCTGGTCTTTGATTTCCCTGACCTACATGTACATGTGCCAGCTTATGTGGGGTATTTTCCGCACCCATCAGTTGCTTTCCAATCTTACATTGCAGGAAATATTTTTGAGCACAGACTAATTGTTGGCGACAGCTCTTGGCAAAAGAAATATCACTGACAATGAAGGACAGTTCCACAAAATGACTGAAGCAAACAGCTGCATGAATATTATGAGCTGATGTCGTACTTTTTTCCCAGATTGGCAATGGAAAATCCGTTGCATGATGCCCAAACAATCACTTTCTGTAGAAATGGTTTATCTAGAAGCCACTGTAAAACCCTAAAATTACCCATTTCCATTGCTCGATGGTGTTCTAAACTTTTTTGGGGGGTGACATTACATTACAATATTAAATTCTTGTACTGAAATAACCCTCAACTTTTAATGGGCTGAGTCAATTGATACTGTAACATATGTTCTTTTTTGTTTGAAAAAACACACAAAGCACTCGCACAGTGATATTCACTTCCACTGCTACAAAAACAGTACTGGGTATTCCTTTCAGATACCAAGTATCAAATTACAGCATTTATATCATGAAAGTCAGAGCACTCTAACATGTCTAATAGACAGTATTAACCCTTTGAGTTCTGTAATTTTTTAAAACCAAAATTAAACATTTTACCAATTTTTATCTAATTTTTTTTTCATAATTTTGGACCAAAAGGATATCCCATTTCATTGGCTAAAGTTTTTTATCAAAACTTTGTCAAAACTGTGAAAAAAAATTGACTTGGGTATATTTTATAAAGTGATAAAAATTGACTTTGGTGCTCAAAGGGTTAAGCTTCTAACAAAAAGTAGGTAGCTTAAGATTCAGTCAAAAAACTTGAGCATATTTATATTTGAAATAATTTCTTTTGTAAAAACGGTCAAAAACTGCAGAATGCATTTTTGTTAAACAAGCTAGACTACATGTAGTTTAATAGCAGATGGAAATTGAAAAATTATCTATAAATGTTGTTGAGATTCACTCAGAGAAAGTGCCATTTGCAACATGAAACAAAATGAAGGAGTGAAGAGTACATTTACATGCATTCATCACAGAAAAACTTTTATTAAGGTGAAACTGAAATAGCCACCACCCCAGTGTCAACACTATGGGGAAAAATAATTTTTTTTTATCTTAAAAAAGTGAATTTAAGACATTTAAAAGTTAATTTAATGAAAGAGCCTTAAAATGAACCCAAACAAGTGATAGATCAGAGAACAACTGCAATAATTTGAGTGTCTGAATATCTGTCCCCAAGGCGCATTCTACCTTAGCACTGAAATATCTGCTAGCCTCTGTTCATTTTGAATCAAACTGAATACAAACTGGTCTGGCTTATTCATCCAAACACAAGTCAAAAGCTGTGATGAGGTAAAAGGTGAGTGGCAAGGACAATAGCTGTTAAACTTTAGATTATATTTCACTGTGTCAGATTCACAAAACAAAATTTTCTAAATTTTATTCTTCACACCAGGATCTGTTAAAACTCAATTGTCAACCACACCATTGGTGATAACACACACATACCAATACAGGTTGTATTTAAAAGTTGAACATTTTGAAATGTGGATATAATTTTTGGAGTTACAGTATTTCACAAACATAATACAGAAAACAGGACATTACAACTGTTGGAGTTTTCCACGTATTTAATTTTTATGCCAATGAAGACATGGCAGTCATTTGGAAAGGTTTAAAAGAATGAAACAACCAGATCTGTCAATCAAGATGGAATGAGTACTTCAGAATGTCACGCAAGTTGAAGGTTAACATGTCTGCAGGATCATCTCCACACTTTAAATTGTAAAGTGCTGCCGGCCTAATGGACCAGGTATTACACGAATGCCCCTAAGATGACTTGTAATGGTGAAATTCGCAAACCATTAAGAAACAGTAAACACAAAAGTGTTAATTTACCGACATACAAATGCTATGCATCAGTCAGGGTTTGACAATTACAGTGATGGGAGAAGAATGAGAGTATTTTTTAATGCTAGGAGGAAAACTAAGAAAAATAGCCAGCGTGCGAAACTCATTAGCTGTTTGGAATTCAAACCTTCATGGGACTATTAGTAATCAGGCCTGTGAGAGAGTAATACCTTGATGGTTACTCTCTCCCTTTTATGGTGAAACTTACAGGCTTCCTTGATCTACCATCCATCAAATGCCCAGAGACTGGTTTCAATCTGTATCACACAGTTTACTATGGATACTGTGGCTACTAGTCTGGAAACCTGGCCACACTTTTCAAGTTTGCAGTTTTGAAAATTATGGCTGTTGTGCACAATGTGGTTACCTTCAACTACCGGTACAACTGAAGCGGTGACTAGAGTTTTCCTGTGCCTCCTTTCAACAGGTTTTACACAGCCAGCCCTTGTACTTTTTTTTTCTTCTCTCCAAGGCTAATTAAGGTACATGTAGAACGTGCCTCGAGGACAGATACTTGGACTCTAAAACTTTTCCAATTCTTTTCTGATCTACCACTCGTGGGGGTTCATTATAAAGCTCTTGGTGTAAAAAATCTTTTTACTGGCTAAGTTTTTTGAAATTTGAAAATTTTATTTTTCTCCATAGAGTTAACTCAGGGATGGCCGGCATTTTGAATTTTAAACATCGGTAAATCTTGAGTTATTTGTTTCCCTAATACCAAAATTTGCATGTTGACCTCAAATTTTTATTCTTGATTCTAAAAGAGAATTGTTGAAAAAACTCAAGAAGAGTTTGAGCAAAAGTTGAAGTCTTTCACTTTCAAGGCACACACTACCTTAAAAGGAAATCTCTAGCAATGTTTTTCAAAGGCTTCGGCAGATCTTCAGCAAACAGAACCAAATTTTTTTTATGCAGCTGTTTCTTAACCTTTTGCCAAAATGTGCCACTCTGACTGTACAACCCTGAATTATACTCATTTACCAATGTCAGTACAAGTTGATTTTTTTACACACATGTACAGCCAATAAATGAAATAAACCTGTGTCAGAATTACATAGCCTGTGACTGATAGCCTCATTAATCCCAGCTCTCTGATGTACTTCATCCTACAGGCGTAATTGGTTTCCAGAGAAACAATGAGGGTGTTTTTGTAACCTATTACAGCAAAAAAAATGGATGACAAAATGAAGATCATCTGGCATGTGGAATTAATGAGACGATACTGAAACACACACAGAGAGATCTATGCCTGTTTCCATTGATACTGCTCTTTTTTTTTAAAAAAACCTTAAATGCCCATAATACAATAACTTATATGTCTATTGAGCATAATTCATGGAATAATATACTTTAAAAATATCGAACAACATAAAATATACATGTATTTGGTACCATTATATGGAAACTGTGCAAGGGAGAAGTTGCGTAAAAGTCACTCTGACATTGTCAGACAATGATAAAACATTAATATCCATGTACATGGATATTTATTATAAATCATTTATCATCAAAAAATATCATTGATCTATGAGGCGATTTTAATCTAATTGTTAACAATGGTGCAGCAATACATATACAGAAATGTTTGCATCAATGAAGTTGGCAGTTTAGTAAGACTAAACCAACTTGTGTCAAAAGACGTTTCAAACCACAGCATCCTAAGCTTCAGAAACACAGGAATAGCCACATGAGAATTCACGAGTGTGTAAAAACATTTTCAGGATGTGGACATACGCAGATGAGTTTCCACTCACACTGACAGGCCCTTAAATTAAAACCACTCAAGACCTTGAGATTTGCACTGTCCCAATGAGAATTGATCTCTATTTGTAACCTTTTAAAGGAAACATGAAGATACATAAAGGTATTCATAAAACAAATCGATAGGATCAGCACGCATCAACAAGATGAAATGCCACCGAAAATGAAATTGTTATCAAAGGGTTACGTTACCCAGACAACCGTCACCCCATACATACCCTAAGCTGATAAAAAATATCTGTATTTTAAGTGTGAGTCATAAGTTTGTATTTTGTTTTTACCTGGTGATATTGTTTGAGGATATTGTGCATCATTTCCACCTCTTCTCTGGAGATTGTTTTGATGACGTATCTTTTATCGGATGAAATCAGGAAGCGGGCACCACTCCTTCCCGGTGAGGTACTCCACACCGGCTGTGACGATGCCAGGGAAATCTGTCAGCATGGAAGTGCAAAGGAGTTAAATTTTTAATACAAAAAAAAAGAAACACGTAGCTAGTTACACCCCCCTGAGTGTTATCACCATTCCTAGTTTCCTGACAGTGACATTTGATATTCAGTATCGGTTTCAAGAGACAATGGCTGTAACAGTCGATAGCTTTCCTCATATTTTGTTCTATTTATAGTATTCAACAAGTCATCGTTGATGACACAGTCCCCGCTTGTCCATTTTGTTATAATCTTTGGTGTCTAGGTAGCTGTGGTCTAGGTCGCTGTGGAATGACATTGATGCAACAGGTGCATCAGGCCTGTGACTTGCATAATAAAGTAATCTGAGGAACGTTCAATAAATGACTCATCTCTGCCGGTAATGACCACTGAAGGAACTTTTGATTACATCACACATAACGATGCCCTCACTGCCTCTAGTGTCATGACGGCACATACTATACACATGGTTTGGTGGAATTTTCGAAATGCTATGGGATTGGGTATGTTGTTGTAATCAGCCATCAGCCATTTCGGATCATATAATGAAACAATTTAATGTGCACAAGAATGCAGCCATAGTATTTTATCTTCGTATCACGTTTGAACAAAATCAGTCCATCGAGGGACAGTGACCTATGTTTATGTTTCAAAGACATAAAAAAATCACACCAAAATTGAAATCAAATGGCTGTCTCTTGACCATATGGATCATAGCACAAAATTAGTAGACATGCATATGTATGCCATAGTACTTTATCTTTGTACCAAGTCTCAACAACATTGGTTAAGGAATATTTGCATATGATTATTAACCCCAAAGACATGAAAAAATCCAAAAAAGACCATCGGGCAGAGATATTGGAAAAAAATTTACAATCTGGCAGCCATATTGGAACATGTCACGAAGTAAATTGACATGTATGCCAAAGTGCTTGATCTTTGTGCCAAGTTTGGACAAAATGGGTGTAATGACCTTTGAATTATGCTTCAAAGACATGCAAAATTCCAACAAAATGGCAGTTCTGCAGCCATATTGGATCCTATCGCAAGGTTAATTGATACATGCATATGCATGCCATAGTACGTGCTTTGCCTTTGTGCCAAGTTTGAACAAAATCGGTTCAAGGATGTTTGAGTTACGGTTCAAAGACATGAAAAAATCGCAAAAAAATGGCCACCTGTCAGCCATATTGGATCATTTCACATAATAAATTGGTGTTCATATGAAGGGCATACTGTTTTGCTTTTGTGCCAAATTTGAACAGAATCGGTTCAAGAATGTCTGAGTTATGGTCCATAGACATGAAAATCGCAACAAAATGGCCGCCTCACGCCCATATTGGATCGTATCGCAATATAATTTGACATGCATGTGTAGGCCATAGTGTTATGCCTTTGTGCCAAGTTTGAACAGAATCAGTTCGAGGATGTTTGAGTTATGGGTCAAAGACACGAAAAATCGCAAATAAAATGGCCGCCTCGCGGCCATATTGGATCATATCGCAAACTAATTTGACATGCACATGTAGGCCATAGTGTTATGCCTTTGTGCCACGTTTGAACAGAATCTGTTCAAGGATGTCTGAGTTATGGTCCAAAGACATGAAAAATCGCAACAAAATGGCCGCCTCGCGCCCATATTGGATTATATCGCAAAATTATTTGACATGGATATGAAAGCCATAGTGTTATGCCTTTGTGCCAAGTTTGAACAGAATCTGCTCAAGGATATCTGAGTTATGGTCCAAAGACATGAAAAATCGCAACAAAATGGCCGCCTCGCGGCCAAATTCGATCGTATCACAAAATAAATCGACGTGCATCTGTAGGTCATAGTGCTATGCCTTTGTGCCAAGTTTGAACGAAATTGGTCAGGCAGTGTCTGAGAAACTGTTGATGACGGACGGACGGACGGACGGACGGACGGACGGACGCACAGACGGGACCCAATCTATAAGTCCCCGCCGGACTTCGTCCGCGGGGACTAATGAGCACGTCTTCTCATTCCGCTCACTCTTTCTCCACACACAGTAAAGGTTACCCACAATGCAGCTTTGTTTGTACGCTCAGACATTGTTTGACGAAGGCCCATTCAATTTTATTCATTTTGAGCAATATCAAACTAACACTACAATTTAATTTCAAGATTATTTGTTGAAAGCATGCTCCTGAAATATCATTTATGTTACACATTCAAGAGTAAATTGAAATGAACAGCCAATATTTGTAGTTTCTACAAATTATACACTTCTCAAGGCAAAGTTATCAGTTACTGAGATAGTCTCATCACACCACCTGTACAGAACTTAAATGTTCTATGTCACAGACAATTAAAAAAAATCAATATCCTTTCTTTTGCCAAAACAGGTGCAGCTTACTCCCATTGTTTCCTTTAAAACATTGTGTGTAGCTGTCAAAATTATCCGTTGCCATAATTTCAAAATTGTTATCTCCTCCGTGGAAAAGAGCTTGATCTTCTCATTGATCAAAGTGGGAAATGAGAAAGACATGATCTTCAAACGAATGCTGTCAGAATTTGACCAAGCTGTTCTGTATGCAGGAGAAATTTGCTTCAGCTCAATTGCAACTTCAGTGTGTAGGAATCAAGGAGCATCGTGGGTACCACCACTTACTGTGCCACGGACACAGTATTTGCCTTGCCAACACAACACATTACGCACAGAATGCAGTATTATCATTGACAAATGAATTCTAATCCATGAAAAAATCTGAACATTAATCACATCATTTGTCGACAAGTTGAACACAAAACATCCCAGCATGATCACTGGGAGTAAAACACAAAACTGTTTTCAGACAGAAGAAAAATACTGGAAAATATGGCAACAGTTAACGCTAATGGAACTTTAAGTATATCCAAAACCTACAGAAAGACTGTTTATAATTTCAATCCATCTTGTCACAGATTTCTCTGACAGAAGCAGTCATGATGAAGTCTTTATACTCACTATGCCTAAAGCAACAAGCAAGAACTGAAGTATTTAAAAGCCTGCAGGGTCTAGAGGTGTTATTAAATTTTCATGATGCACTTTCAACAAAATTGCATCGCTTCATCTGTAGACACATCAAAGTACTTTTATCTTCAACTGTTCAGATAGACTTTGCTGCACAGATTTGTTTTATTGCCGGATGTATTTTCTCAAAAGACAAAAGTGTCCTTTTGTGGTTGGTGAAACCTATAATTTACAATGCTTTCCAATTATGGGCATGACTGAACAAGACTGCCTACACTGACTAATTTCATATATTAACATGTTCCTAGGGGGTCTAGCTTCATCATAAAGGTATGGAGGGCCCCCTAAGAAACTCCCATGTTCTCATAATGCAATCTGGGCCCAGTGTGCTACCGATGTGCCACACCATGATGCATATTTCTTACTACAGACCTCAGTTTTGACCGCAGGGAATGATATACTATACACACACAAATTTTTCAATCAGTACATGGACTCATAAATTAAAGGGACTGTAATTATAACTTTTGATGATTTTTTCACCATTATTCATTTATTGTTTATAATGTCAGGTACAGCTTCTTGTTTGACTGCCCAAGGCATATTGAGATACAGTGTCGAGCTCTTGTCAACTCTGCTTGTACATGTGTAGACTGCCACTGTTATTGTTATTGTTGACAGTGAATTCTGGTCTGGAGTAGAATTCAAATGTAAACAATGGCCGTGCATTTTACCTTTACAAACTTTGTGTTGACAAGCATACATGGAGGATGTTTCAATATGCTTTGGAGAGTAGAACAAGAATAGAAATTGAAATTCAACATGAAATTGGAGAAAAAATCAAAAGTTAAAGCTGCTGGCCATTTTCAATGCTAGTAGAGGGATCTTGATTACATAGAAGCAGTGTTCTCCCAAGAGCATTTACAGAGTGGTGGCCGCCACTTTTAATTTTTGGTGAACAATAGAAACTCATTAACATAACAGTTACATTATTGTTAGGCAAATTGGCCACCACTCTACCAGAAAATCCTTGGGAGAACACTGTAGAAGGCAAGCAAAAGTCATTGTTGTGACAGAACATGAAATAATACAATACTCACCATATAGTCTTGGTCATTGATATTAAATCTCTCTCTTAAATTTCTGAATACCAATGGACAATATTCTTTCACTTTGAAATGACTTGGAAGATTTTCTCTGAATGAGGGAAAAATAGAAAAATGGAAATTTTTGCTTTTAACAGAGGGTCACACACTGAACATGTTCGTACAATCAATACGTCTGGGAAAGTTAATATCACCCTTGGCCCTGAGTCAGAAACTTTCAGGGATCATATACTGTAGCAAGCCTTAAGAAGGGTTGGTTTGCCATCATGATACGGAAAAATAGCATTGATCGCGATTCCAGGTTTGTTACTAAATATAGCTGCACGCATGCGACTTCTGACAACACTGCCTAAAGTTCAGACAAATTTTGTTGTTGAATGCGCGGCTGTTGTTGCAGCTTGTAGACAGAGCCATAAATTCATACGAATTAGTGTGACTTTTTGTAGCCATTGTAACACTAGCAGGTCATATTTTCGTCGTTTATGCGGGGGAGAAATATTTATTTATGCACATTAATGAGGGAAAAAGTGACGTCATTTGCCATCAGCGCTATTTGATCTTGGTTGTAAAGATCAAATTTATGAATGTGAAGAGACAACTTCTGTCCTGTATGACCTACTTTGGCCTTACTTGTTGCTTTGCATATCTACATGTAAACTGTATCAGTGGCATATGAAATTTATGGCTACCACAGAAGATAAAGAATGCAAGAGTTAATTCTTTTGGGGGTGATAAAGTATAACGGTAAGAGATGGGATTTGCACAGCAATGCCCATAGGGTGAAGACAGGAAAGCTTATTTAGATCAAAGGTGAAAGAGAAAAAAACATGCAATATTGCAGAGTTATATTTTTAAAGGTAACTGGTAAGCACAGCTACCGTAATATTATCTGTACATTTTTAGCCAGACATGAGATAAACTGACCGGTACTTTACTCATTGCAGCTGTTTTTTCACCACAAAACTTGTCTCAAAAGGGAGGGAATACATCAACTGAATTCCTCCCATTTGTTGGCCATCTACATATATCAATGACAGTTTGCCACCTCTGTGAGCAATATGTATGTGTATACCCTTTAAGTACTATACTGTCTGGTGTGATGGCTCCACCAGACAGAACCCACAAAGGTTAATCACCAATTTCGCTGTAAATTTTCTGAGATCTGCATGGCCACGTCCACTTTTTTTTTTCATTCTGATGAGGTCCAAGAGTGCTATGGGTCAGGTTAAAGTATGATGTATATACAATCTGAGTATGAGATCACATCATTGGGCTTTTCTTTGAGGTAGACCCTGATAAGGGCAGGCAGGTACAGTGGCAGAGAATTTTTTCCAGGGATTTGAATTTTGCTGTAAACACAGTGGTAAGTCTCTAGTGTGGGCTATGCATTTGCCATCTAACCTAGCTTTCAACAAATTCATGTTAGAATCTGTGTGTTACATCAAAGTGGCATGTATTTATTACCATAACTCATTTTGATTTGTTCTGTTGGATTTTTTTTTATTCTCATTTGAAAGCAAGAACCAAAATGAAATTGACCCTGAGAAAAGCTAAACGTCTTAATCTGAAAACAGCCTTATCATACTCCTTGATTGGATTCAATTCCAAATATAGAGTATTTAACAACATAGTGTCACCAGAGTCGCCTTGAACTGAGATTTCCGGCTAAAATTTTTGAAGTAGACTTCTACGTAAACTTGGTGGAAAACACCACAATCATGTATTGTGAAAACACTGAAGAGGTTTCATGTCCTTTTTGGTATTTGTGTACATCTTGGATAGGTGTCGCTGTAATTGGACAGACATCACAAATCTCACACACACACACAGACCCTGATGTATGGTTTAATACTAGGGCAGTCTAAATCACTTCTTATAGATGAAACTAATCTTTGGGTTGAAGGAGTTTCACAACAGTATAACATTTTAAGACGGTTATTTAATCCCTATTCTCCAGATGGGGTTGGCTCATACCCACATTGTAAAAGCACATCAAATTTCATTATTAAATTTTCTTGTACAAGCCTGATTAGCTTCATTGATGGTAGTCACATAAAACTTGCGGACCAAAAACACGCTTTCAGAAAAGTTTTTTTTTGAAAATCTATGAAAAGCTGAAATCATCTTGAAACCAATCATGGATGAGAATAATCAAACTATGACACGATGAGACTTGGCGAGTTCAATATACCTTGCTGTACTTTCAAAATTTTGCAGCTTGCATACAAAGTCACGTATTTATTTTTTATTTTTATATGTTTGCTATAACATGCATTGATTGTGATGATAGAAATTATGGTGCCAGTTTCTCTTTGAAACTACGGCTGAAGGAAGGCCCTGTCTAGCATGACACCCAATAGGTGACCAACATTCAAAATGTATAATTTCACTAAAAATGTCAATAATATACAGCAATAGTTGTGCCTTTACATTGTGTACATGTTCATATTTGTCTTGGACATTCAAAGCTATTGAATGAAATTAAATCCTACATGTAGCCTTTAAGTAGTACCAGTACAATGTATATTGTATGTGCATCATTTATTTTCAAACAACATCAATTCTAACGCTTTTAACTTTCTGGCGAATATCAAATTGCTAAACATCAATATTTGCCTGGGAAAAGCAACCATGATTTTTTTTAAGTATGCTTCCTGACGAGATGAAATCCAATATTGGTATAGTAAACTGTCAGTGGTCCAGTTGATAACAACCAGTGTTTCAGGCAATTCAGACTGAACCAAATGTCATTTTGCCAATAGATTGCTGATAAACATGAGAATTTGCTGTACGTTATATCAACACTGGCGCCATTTCATCCATTATCACCGCTATTTTCACACTCGTCTTTTTTATGAGTCTTTTGTATGTACTACAAATGCGGCTTGGTGATTCTTGAAAATACCTGGCTTACGCAGACTAGAAGCCAGATTTACTGGAAATACTGTGACATTTTGAGTGGAAACCACACAATGTGTCTGCACATGACAAGAATACATCTAACATTCTCTTGCCTGCAATATGGGGGTCCCTGATTGATGGCCGATGAGGAAACTGACCTTTACAGTGTCACCGTACAGGTCAGCTACATCACCGCACGCTGTGAAGCGAGCCAACCTAATTAATAATTTGCCTGTATCATTAGTAGGCCTAATTAAAAATTTAACAGATGGATTTAGGAAGCTTTACAATATTTTGTTTTCTGACAGAAGCAGCTTGATGAATATTGATTGAGATTAATCAATTTTCCTTTATTATTAATCATTTGTGAATATTTTTTGCTCACGTAATTACATTGACCTGGGCAGAGGAATGAATTAATTTCCATATAGCCTCCAGGTTTCAAAATTATTCTAATTTTTTGATTCCAAAGACTGCCAAATAAGAAATATATGGACTGCCAAATAAGAAAGGTTGGTGGCCCAGTTGGACCACCATTATTTTACAGTGTACGGTTTGGGAAAACTGTCACAGAAATACTGACAGCCCTCTGAATCAGATTAAGTCAAGTTCATCAATCACTGTGACTGAACCGAAATATTTTTAATGTGGCGTTCCAAACAGCAGTGTCTTCTACGTCTGTGGTCTCTTTATACCATTTACATATGAACTTAAGCTGAATGTCATTAGGTACATGTACCAACCGAAAGTGATGTTCTTAATTAAACACAATATGTAATAAATCAGTCACATTATATAGGTTTGCAAGGTGTTACAGGAATATTAATTAGCAGATTATAGTCTTAATATTTGCTTTGTAATGACCACCACCTTTTTCATTCTGACCATCAAAATATATTCTGGCGGTCTACATGTACCATCACACTAAAATCAAAATTTCAAAACCTGGGTATGTGTATCAAAATTAACCCCTTTTTTGCCGTACACGTTACATGTCATCCTGCTAACTTGTTGCAAAACCACCTCATGTTACATGCGTGCAGTATGCATACACCGCGCATTAACGTGCCACCATGCGATAGGAAAATTGCCTCTTTTTTATTTTAATCTCATTTGACTGACTTGGCAGTAAAAGGGATAAAAATAAAAGTAGACAACTCCTTGAGCCAACCTTGTACATCATTTGTGCATTCAAATTTTTGTGCAGGCTCTATTGTTCTACAATCGTGCATTTTTATGGCTATTCTAATGATTTCATGACATCAATGGGCACAAAATGATTTTGTTAGAATATTTCTACATTTCCTACAGGATATTTTTGGAGCTGTTGAGGCGACTAAATCAGTCATTTATTTTGGAGGTAACTTGTTTCCCTAACTCAATCAAAACCACAGAGTTTGGGGGATTTCCAGAGGGGCCTATAAACCATATAGATACTAGACTAACCTCCATATTCATTGTCCCAGTCTGAAATTTGTAATCCTGAACAGTACCTCATAAACAAAGTCAATGATGTCCCAGTATTGAGTTTACAGTTTCAATAAAATTGTCATACTCAGTGCAAATTGACGTTACAGGAGAGTTTATGATGGTGATTCTATTTTAAGATGGCCACTTTAATGAACTTACTTGTTAAAGGCATGGTTGTCTATTTTCACTTTGCTGAAGGCTTTAAAATCATCTGGCATCAGCATGACTGGAATATTTACATGACCTAATTCACCAATCTGAAAGAGAAAGAAAACAAGAAAGTCATCTTTTTTGTAAAGACTGCTTTGCTGATGTGACAGAGCTTCACATTTTTGTTTAAAATACTTCATCTTTCATCTATTAAGAGGTGAACAGGAACAGGAAAAACCAAACGATATATATATATATATATATATATATATATATATATATATATATATATAATATATATATATATATATATATATATATATATATATATATATATATATATATATATATATATATATATATATATACCGATATATACCTATATATATATATATATATATATATATATATATATATATATATATAGATATATATATATATATATATATATATATATATATATATATATATATATATATATATATATATATATATATATATTATATAGAGAGAGAGAGAGAGATATACTGATATATACCGATATATATATATATATATATATATATATATATATATATATATATATATATATATATATATATATATACGATATATATATATATATATATACCAATATAAAATTATTATTACTTATATATATATATATATATATATATATAGATATATACTGATATATACCGATATATACAATATATAATTATTATTTATATATATATATATATATATATATATATATATATATATATATATATATATATATATATATATATATATATATATATATATATATATATATATATATATATATATATATGTTCGACTGTGTTTTTCAGGTTGTCCCCAGTGTTGTCGGTGGCGTGGTTATGATATATGAGGAAGTCCTACTTTTAGGACGAAACGTTGTGCAGATATAATAAACTATTTGAACCAGCAGGTTGGTACGTGTAATATATATATATATATATATATATATATATATATATATATATATATATATATATATATATATATATATATATATATATAATATATATATATATATATATATATATATATATAATATATATAATATATACACATATATATATATATATAATATATATATATATATATATATATATATATATATATATATATATATATATATATATATATATATATATATATATATAATCTACCACGATTACAGGTAAAATGTTCAACCAAATGCATTTCTTAACAAGTTTTTTAATCTTTCCCCAGGCATGTATCCTGTATACACGAGAGAATAGTTGTTGAAGTGCAAAATCTGTCAAGCGGAATTATCAGTTTCCGTGACAGACTCTGTCTTGGTATGGTTATATGTATATTCTAGATTGGACATGATCACAATGGAAGACATACAGTGTTTGATAAGCAGTTAGTCACTTTTGTAAAGTCGACCCTTGATAACCACAAACCCTCTGGGATTGTGCTCTTTGACAAGTCGCATTTATACATGTACGTATACAGTATGAATTATCTGAAACAAACTCCACTGATTAGTGTTTTCAAAAGCTCGTAAAACTGAGAAAGTCTATCTCATCAGATTATACATGTTCACATTTACTGGATATGTAAGCCACTACAAGGCATGTTTGCATTCATACTTCAGTGTTACAAATATGACAAGCTGTCTTTGTCAGTGTGTTAAAAAGTATAAAATAATTATATGGCTCTATGATAGATGATAAAATCTCTATATCTGCGAAACAGGTATTATTTCAAAAATTGGCTTGATCATTTCCCATCCCATCCCATCCCACCCCCCCCCCATTTCCAAGTTCACAAGTCCATCTCCACTGCAGTGAATAAACGAAATTGGACAAAACCATTCGCTTTGACAGGGTTGAGATTACGTCAGACAAGATATAGTATTTTCATGAAACTACCTTCATCATACTCGTGGTAGTATTAATGGCATAAATTTGCTTTGAGTCTGAATCATTCATGCATCAGGGATGCAAAATATTAAACCCTAACTGAGCAAATATTTCTTTTTAAATTCAGGAAATTTACATTGCCTTTTGGATGGCCCCTCACAATTCGTCAGATCAATAGCCGCAGTTGTACTACTGAAGTTTGTTTCTCATGTGATTCAGTTTGTGCTGCCTGAGTGTTGAAACTAAATTTGTTGTCTTTTATTTTCAAGCTGGTAAGTCATATATGAGTAGAAAGTAATTGTGTGTATGTACATTAAGTTCTGGGATGTCAGGGATAACATTTTTTTGGCACTGCACATACAGGTACGCAAATATGATTTCAAAATAGTTAAAATAGTCAAGAAGATGATATCTGTTTTCGAAGACTACAACGATATAAGATGATGTTTGCTCTGGAAGACTACAGCTTCAATGAACAAATTCTGAAATACGTAGTGGAGCACTTTGTAAAACTGTTGTTGATTTTGACTGCTGTGTTCAATTTTCTCATTCTTGACAAGATGAGATGTTATACAGATGAGACAATGTGCGAGTGCCTCACCACTTCTCTGATACAGAAACAATGATTCTGCTTTTTGTTTTGTAATGTTTTCATTCAGGATGTGTATGATTCACAAACATTTGACTTCCTGCCGAACATGTTGGCCTCTGCTCTGTCTTCCTGGCTTGAGGCATTTTTTTCAGAAATTCAATGTTTTCCTTGGTGCTTTCAGTTGTTCAGGTTTTGTTTTTCAGTCCATATAAGCTGTCAACATCACCCACCTTGTCTGTTTTTTTTTGTTGTTGCCGTCTTTCTCCACTATTTTAATTGTATTTTTTTCTCTTACTCAACAGAAAACCAACATCTTATCTAAGATCAACTCACCCTAAAACATGAAATGGTTTTGTGGTAAAACCGTATGCTGAGCAGCCTACATGTTTTTAAAACAGACATTCATCAAATACGAAACATTAATCAGATATGAAAAGCTTGAAAAAAGATAAAAGTCAGGGTACAAAGATATGTAAAATCAGCCGTTGCAGCACACATGTGAAAGAGCGCGATAAGCGGGAAATAAGAGGCTTATACACGAGCCGGGACTGGAAGCGTTCTCTGAAGACAAAAAGGAAACCGAACCCTGCATATTTAAGCCCTTCCTTAGCAGAAGTGCATCAGCGTTAACTGGCAGGAAATGAGAAATTTCAATGCTTCATTGAAGATGGCGAGAGAGAGTTTTGATCTCCAGCGCTTATATGAGAAATAATTCATATCATGTGTTTCAGTTTCCTGTTTGTTGCCACGCTGAGCAACTCTGTTTTTAATTTTCCAGAGGTGGGGGGAGGAAAGAATGTCACATCTTTCGAGACGGATGGTAGCCTCCTGGCCTACTTTTCCAAGTATTAATCATCTCGCAATTCAGCAGTGCAAACTGCACTGCACTGCTGGAACATTTAACTGCCCCGACGGTGTTTGGATCATCAATATTGACGGAGGATATTGAAATGCCGAGCATGTACTGACGTACTTGGGTTCTTATATAAGTAGACGGGTTATGCTGTAACAACAAATGAGCATGAGAGAGAAAGAAAACCAGACAAGATATTATTATACACTTTACTTCACATGCGTATAGGTAATACTGTACAGCTGTACGGCTTTTCAAAAGATACAGCAGTGTATGGATCACGGCTTCACATCATATGATACATTTGAGCTATAGGCAAGTCTTCTGTCGTATGTGGAATCTGTCCTCATACATGAATGTGTTTGAGAGTGAATATTATTGAACATTTTGAACTGCTATATCATGTACTGGTATACAATGTATCTACAGCAATCACGTATAAATCTGGGCAATTGTTTTCAAGTTTCTGGTTGCACTGCTCTGCACTGGCAATACGGGCAGAAGACTAGAGATTGAACTTGATGTGCAGTGATCTTGTGTTGCAAAGATGCACATTTTATGTATATGTACACTGACCTAGTCCTGTTAGAGAAGTAAGAAGCTAAAAGCAGACCCCTAAATAGAGACCCATTTGTACCATACTGTGCCATCCCTACCAACTGACACTACAAAAGAAAGATATCAGGCATTAGAAGGCAATAGGTTAAGGCGATGAGTTTGCAGTAATGTTGTTCCTGTTAACTAGACTTTTATACAAGAAATAAAAGGTCAACACTGTAACAGTTGTTTCGGTTATGAGCTTTTTTCTGAGAATGCCTCCTGCAGGCGATTGACAATACCACACTTGATAGAAAGTATCATCCTGTCGATGAGTGCAACGTATCTCTCTGTAATATGTGAGACTGACAAGCTCTCAACAGGCAGACATCTGGTAAAAATATTCACAGCACTATTTTCATCCTTGTCAGTAGGAAGTGTCTTTGATCCTCATAGGAATGATGTATTTCGTTACTTCCACCTACTGTCAATAAAAAACTTTGATCTGTGTCCAAATCTAAAATGTTACCTCTTGAGTCACGTAAAAAAAATGTCATCAGATTAAACTACTCTGCTGAATTAGAAATCTCCTGTATATGTATATATGTATATATTCTATTCTAAATATGTCAAAACATATTATGAAGTTTTTGGTATACCATAGACAAAAGATGTAGTATTTTCCTGATAAAAGAATATAATTATATAATAGTAAAACTTTTTCAAAGTGATGTTCAGCATGAATTAAACAGTCAATTCAAGGAAAGAACAGAATTTGGAATTGTGGAAAAGATTTTTACATCTGCCTTTTTGACACATGCACTGATGAACATACACATACAGTCATTTCCTGGAAATATGGTATGTTCTCCAAGGCTGAGTGAGAGAGTTGATGGCTATGATAAATGCAACTCACAAAGGGGCAGATGGAAGGGCATATAATTTTACTGTGCATGCAGAATACCTGAAGAGTTGAGACCACTGCAAAATTGTGATATGTTAAAGCATACAAGTGCATGCGTCATTCCATTCAGTGTGTGTGAGAGTCTATGTGTGTGTCTGGGTGTGTCTGTATGCGTATTTATATACATTTGTATACGTACTCAAGAACTCATACATATCTCATTGCTTTACAATGCAAGAGGACCAATAGCTGACTTCTTGGTGTAAAAATATGATTGAATACTTACTTATAAGGTTTCAAATTCATGTCATTATATGTTAAAGCATACATTTGCAATTTGTGTGTGTATGTGTGTGTATATATATATATATATATATATATATATATATATATATATATATATATATATATATATATATATATATATATATACACACATACAAAATATATAAAATATATATATATTTTTTTATATATATATATATATATATATATATATATATACATATATATATATATATATATATATATATTATATATATATATATATATATAATATATATATATATATATATATATATATATATATATATATATATATATATATATATATATATATTCAAATGCACATATCTCAGTGCATCAGTCAGCTGTAACTGATAATTCCTTGAGTAAAACTATTATTCAATATTTATCAGGACATATTTCACATTCATGTCATAAAGTTTTTTGGCACATCTGCCAAATACTGAAATCTATAGATACACCATATTACACTGACACGACTACCAGGTATGTGTACATATGTGGTTTGTATTTATATTTGTGCGTAGTAATGGTATGTGCGAGTAGTCACATTCAATGTGTGCCCACCCTTGCACATTACCACGTCACATTTTAAAATTTTTCCCAATTTCAGCAACATTTCATGACAATTATGAGACTGAAGGTTAAAAATCGTAGCGTCAAAAAAATATGGATATCTCTGTTCATATCCGCACTGGTACATCAACATTTTTATGGCATGGACAGTGTAGATTGTGACACACTAAAAGAAATTTCCAGCTCAAACCTTGAGAGGGAGTTTCATTCTCTGAACCCGTGATTAATATACCACCGAGGGCAACATCTCTTGTTTTTATAATGATGGCTGCAAATGGCAAAGTGTAACCTGGAGCATGCTTAATCAAGTCAGAGGGAAATACATCCCACCATCTGCGGAAACTTGTATTCATGTCTGCATTGATTAAATTGTTTGCTTAGCCTTGCTAATTTACACAATAACACAGGGGACTTAGTATTGCGAGAGGAGTTTCAATGAAAAATTGAATATGCCAATTGTAATATCAATATAGCTTACTAATTGGTGTTAACATTTCACGATCAGGATATTGGTAATGTGTTTTTATGATTTTGTGAATAGCTTTCACATCTGGCATTTGCTCATATTAATGGATTTTTTTTCATTCTGTTTTGAGGATCACCCCAGCTGCTATGTATGCTTTTATGGATGCTTCTAGTTCTATGCTCTTGGGCATATTCCATGGACTACATTAAACGTAACTTGACAAGTGGAAATAAAGAGGCATTCACAAACAGCAGATTTCCATTTATGAAAACTAGGTCGGCTTGGCCTACACAGCCAGACGCAGCCAGGGGACCACCTTTTGTGATTCAAAGTGTCCAAGTCACCGTGATTCACAGGAAAATCTGAACCAATGCAAACAGAAGCAATTTCAGTGGCATTTGTTATGATTATTCAAAACATGAAGTGGTAATATTTTTTTGTGAAAATGCCTACTTTAATTAAACATGTGACAGCTTAAAATCACAAGATCTGCAGAGGGGGTGTCCCTGCACAGTGCTTGGGCTAGTCAGTCTCTCATGTTGTTTACTATGCTGTTGAAACACCACATTCAGTTTGGAAAACACTCAATTTGAAACACACATTTGCAAATCAATTGATAAGAAAGGTCCTGACAAGGAACCACCCCTAGTGCATGTGACTACATGCGGGCCTAGCCGACTGCTCCATTTCTAGACTGTAATTGTTCCAGTAATTGTTGGAAAAGGTAAAAATATGCGAATGCCACCCCAGTTGAACTTCTAGGTTTAATAACAAGGTGATGTTTAATGCATTCCTATAGGATAGCTGATAAACAATTGTTCCCTAACACTGGCATGGAGATCAAGCTGAGGCATAAATAAGTTTACAACAAAGATAGCAGAAATTTTTAACCTTCTGAAATTTTGTGATTAAAGAGGTATGAAAGCAAGCAATAATCTTAATCCTCCTTGGCTACATATCAGTTTGAGACAGGCTAAGTAGAATCTTTCTTCACATACATTTCCACAATTAATCTATGACGGTGACCATTATCATGCCAAGCTCATGTGTCACCATCGAGTCAAGTTGGTCAAAACCAATGAGATATAACAACATGTTCAATATATACACATTTGAAGGCCCTGAATACAAGATATTGTATCCATCACTAACCTTCTATTACATACATTACATAGGTATATGCTAAGTAGGTGAAAATACATATAGGTCTTGTCTCACTGCTGCATTTACTGACTTGGCTAATCATGCAGATGGGGAAGTGACAGCCATGGTAGGTTAAGGACTAAAACTTCTTCACATATTTGACTCACTGATTTATATAATTCTGTATGATAGATACAATGTGAAATATGCTCTCTGTAATATTGAAAAGGGGAGCACTAGTGGAAAGATAATCACCTTATTTGCAAGTTCATCAAAAAGTAAGCATATTTTCAACGTAATTCAACAGAATTTCGTCTGATCATTGTAGAGACTGTAAACAACAACAACAACAACACCAACAACAACACCCTGCCAACCCCAGTAATGAAAGATTGCAGATTGTACTGTTCTCATTTCTGAACATGATGTAATGGATAAATGGGTGTGAAAACTTTACATACGTAATCAATCATTTCATGCTTTCATTGGGATTCTATTGATAGGGTGAGAGGGGTGTGTAAAAGTGTTGTTATATGTTTGTAACCTGTGATTATCACTTGACACTTTGACACAAGGAAGCTGAGAAGCATTACAGCTGAGAGGGCTTGGCCTTGGCTTTGTGTACAACTGTGGATGTAGGTGTGATAATGGTCCTGTGTGGGTTTGTCATACATATACCATTGTCACTTCCTTCCCCTATGCTACACAATCCAAAAACTGGACCAAGACATCCTTGTTTGGAAATTAGTAGGAAGAATCGATGTTGATGGTGATAAATAGCACGCCATAATAGTTGAGATCTATATCTAGGGTTTGTTATTCGATTATAACAGTTAATATTATCTAGCAATGTTGACATTTCTATTAGTTGTACACCGTTACATATACCAGTAAAACGTTCTGCGATGGGGTAGAACAGGGTCGCTTTAAAGGTTTAAGTCACGATTAAATTTGAAACGACGTGTTATATGTTAACAATTCCACAAGTTTGCAGACCTTGTTTTAAAAACAGAGTGAATACCAAACTTGGAAAGACTGTACTTGCGCTCCCCTGCAAGACAAGAACATCCCGGCTGGTGTCCTGTTTTGCGTTCCATTATTATTATCTGTGAGTCACACGATTTTTCAAGGTCACTCCCTTCGCTGTGTCGGAGCTTAAAACTGTGTACCCAAAACATATCATGTCAAACAACTTGCTTTGTGAAATGAGACATCCTTACTTTCCAATAAATTATAATTTTTAATTTGACGATGTCGGTTTCAATGAAGCCTGGGGACTTCATTGCTGGGGATGTACTGATTGTACATACGTTTACGAGTTCCTGTGCGTTCTGTGCAGCTGAGCGAGGTGAACGCCCTACGGCTTACAGTATTCTGTTTGCAAACTTGCAATTCGTAGATTATCTTCTATGATGGATGCAAACAGGAGAACAATTGCCAAGGAAGAAGAAATCTTACCGTGTGGTTGATGCCCCACATAAATACGCTGAGGAGCGGCTCGTTCGCTCGGAACAGTTTCACCTTCTGAGAAACGGCTTTGATATGCTTTTTCTTGCTCGTCGCCATTTCGAGTGGACGTTGTGATAAACGGAACGGCTACAACAGGTACGAGTAAAGGTGGATATCGGCAAGTCTGGACAACTAACTTTCCATCTCTGTTTTGATGGTCATGCTCTTGAGAGTCACATCAGAATCTTTCAGCTTCGATGCACTCTCTATCCTTGAATCCAATATGGCGACCTATGTATTACCCATGGTTCTTCGCGCAAAAACCTGACCCCTGAGGTCAATGTAAAATTGATTGACTTTGCTGGGATGGCTACAATATGCACACAGTACTACCACTTACAATTAAAAACTAATGTCTTCTCGCATGTTGGATTATCATAAGTAATTGGTCATGTTATCTACTTCTAACATCTGATAATTTATGAAAGAATTGCCTTCAACAAGATTTCAACTTGGTAATAACTGTGTTGGATTGATTTCTAATTCGGGACGACAATATTTGTCTACTGAACATTTTTTTTTCAAAAAAAAAATTATCAAAAAAAAACCCAGTCCTCGCGGTTTCATTGCTACCCAATCTTTTGTAATCTCTTTCAAAAAAATGCAGGCCTGGGACAGTGTGTTGAGCTGTAATAACAAAGGGCATGAGAAAATTTGACACAGGGGGCGCTTTCATATATAAACGTCCGCCATTTTAGTTCGGGTTGACTCCGGACTTCAGACAACAAGCGAACCGGGATTATCCATCGGAGTAATCGTCGTTCAAAATTGCAAATTTTCAAATTTCACCTGTAATAATATCAACTCAATATACTCTTCTTGATATTGGGTTAGGTATTTTTCGCAATCATGGTAAGTACATGCTGCATGTAGTCGTTTTATCTGCGATGTCATTTCGGATGTTATGAGTCTGATTCAGCTGTGTCATTGCCATGGCCTTCTTCGTGCTTCTACCAATCACCAATCAAACCTTACGTATGTGCTTTTAGCGTGTGCTCAGTCCCGGAGACGATTGCAAACTGAATAACATTTTTTACATTACTACATATTGTATTCAGTTTACTTTTAGTACATGGACGTACACGTACATGCTCAAGGAATGTGTGAAAATGATGTTTTGTTATGTGGATAATGATATTCAGACAGGACCTGTAAAACGTGTGATCATTCTCAGCTAAGAGAATTCACACTTCTAAGTATTGTCGTTGCACCAAGAAAGTTTGCTGTCAAGTATTCAAATCATCACCATTTGTCATGGTCATTACTTATCAAATAAATTTCACATACTTCTCTGCCCCTATTTTTAGTTGTCTGATGCCCACAACTTTCCCCCGACAGATTCTTGTGCAGTCCACAATCAGGGCTCACAATCACATGTAAAAACAGTCTTCAGAGTTGAAATATTAGTGTCCCATCCGATCGTCCTTCAAAGGACAAATACGGTAGTCATGAAAACGGGCTCATGAGAAACATATGTGCCTTGTTCAGGGTTGCAGTAAATATAAACTTTTTTATTCAATTTCATTACTTCAATTTAATACTAATAACTGAGATTTAGAATTATTTGTGTCTTGAATCAATTTTTGCACTGGGAATCTTCAGAGGAAAGGGATCAACAATCATGAACCACAATGATTTTCAGAATTTTTTTTGATAATTTTTTTTGTTTTTTGTCGTCCAAGATCTTGTCAGGAGGAAAGAACCCTGTTTCAAATGGAGTACTTTTGATATTTACCATCTGATCCTTTCCTCACATGTCTGAAAGTGTGCAGTGAGTACTTGCAGGACAGCAAAAATTAATCAAACTCATATTTTTTCTTTGGCAAGTATCAAATATGTGTATTTTATTCACCTGGTGAACATATTTTGAAGTTCCCACTATGACTCATCAAAATATTTTCAATTTCATTGCAGTCTATTATGTCATATAATGGTTCGGCCATTGTGGCCATGAAGGGGAAAGACTGTGTTGCCATCGCAGCCGATAAAAGATTGGGTGTTCAAGCACAGACAGTATCTATGGATTTCCAAAAGATATTTGAAATGGCACCAAGGCTCTATTTAGGTTTACCAGGTCTAGCAACAGATGTACAAACAGTGTAAGTAGTATCTTGATTCCTGTTCATAATCTATGGCACTATTACTGAAGTGGTATTGTCACAATCTGATGACATCATACCTGCCAGAGACAAAGCACAGTAATCCATAATGCAATGATTTGTGCAAGTGCCACTTCTGTAATAGTTCCAAAGCTTTGAAAGGAAATTTTTCATTTGTTACATCCACCATTTTAAACTTCTTTTGGTCCCCAAACCCAAAATTTTAACCCCATGCCTCTGTTATCGTTTGCAAAATAACAAAAAATTTGGCTTGCGAGGTGTATGGTAAGTCATTATGGTGCCAAAAATTTCCAGCATTCAAGTTAATTAATCAGGGTTAATTAAGATGGTAACATCTTTGGTTGGATGGGTGGTTGATTTGGATTTTACTTGTAGACTATAGCATTCATAATCTCCCAGTCTTGAGGTAGTGTTGATCAAAACATTACCTAATGTGTCTCTTTGTAAAGTTACTGTAACCCATTGCGGCAAGAAAATATTGTTTCAACTGTATATAGATACAACTTTGTGATCCACTTTGGACAATAGAGTGTCATCTGATCAAAATAAATATTTTTCAACTTCTAAGTATTATTTATAGTCCCAGCTGACAAGTCATAGGGACTAATGGTTTTGGTCGTGTTGGTCAGTTCATTTACAAGCTTTTCTCAGAGATGCCTGGACTAATTTTTTTTGAACTTAGTACAAGGACATGAACATATGTCATACAAATTTGTTATGTCTCGAGCTGTCATTAAAACATGTGGACCGATTTGTTCAAAGTTTGATACAAGGACTTGATTCGATATTCAAATTGATTTGTGACATGGTACAATCCAATATTACCGCCAGGCAGTTTTGTTCTGAATTTGACTTGTATTTAATATTGTTTCTTATGGTTGTGTGCAAACTTCAGTAATTAATGGTAAATGCAGAAATTTCAAAGCATTTTTTTTTGCATCATTGGTTTGTTCAGGACATAGTGAGAGAACATTTGTTTTCATTCATGGGCATTCAGGTAACTTTGCAGGACATCACTGTGTTTTCCTCTTTCATTTTGCAGATCCAACAGGTTGAAGTTCAGGCTCAATTTATACACATTGAGGGAAAGCAGACAAATAAAACCCAAGACATTCATGAGTATGGTTTCAAATCTCTTATATGAAAGGAGGTAAGTTAGAACAAAACTCTAGGATAGCATACCCATAGTCATAAGTCATCACCAGTATTGCGAATGTTTACATAAGACTAACATTATTCACCACAGTAGGTATCAGGGTTCCCTCAGACTTCTGGTACATGCTGTAGCCCCAGACATTATACAAAGAAGCAACCATCTTGTAGACTGTTTTTGAGGTACTGTAGTGAGTTACTGAATGAGAGACCAATAAACTGTTCTCAGACATGATAGTGCCAATTTTCTGTACGGACTCAAACTTCTATTGGTGTAAATTGTATATATAGTAAGCACTATGTTTATGTCGTCCTTCACTGAATTTCAATGATGGGCAACGCTGTCTTCACGTAAACTTTTTCTGCATTATAATATATGACTGCAAAACGTAATCTCTGCAAATTTTACAAGTATAGGAAGATTTGTGCAGTCACCAGTTTTCGCTGCCAAATCATTGTGAAAACACTCAAAACTCAAAAGTCTCATCGTTATGTCGCATATTTATATTTCAGGTTTGGTCCCTACTTTGTAGAACCCATCATTGCAGGTTTAGACCCACACACGTCAGAACCGTTCATATGTTCACTAGACTTGATAGGTTGTCCCATGGAACCTGAAGACTTTGTAGTCGCAGGAACTAGTTCAGAACAGTTGTATGGTATGTGTGAATCTCTCTGGCTTCCAGATATGGTAAGTATTCCTGGCTGTACTTATTTCCGAGAAATTCTTCTTGACAGGCAGATATGGCAGATCAGTTCGGTTTTCCTTGCCATCACAGGAGCTTTTATGCAACATTATTTTCACATCAAACACTACCTTGAAACACTCTACAAGCAACATAGTTATGTGTGTTATTTGTTGCAATTTCATTTGTTTTACAAGTGCTACATGTGTATCAACAATGCATTTGGTCACTGAGGTCACCAAGATTGCATGTGGCACACTACAGTCAGGTTGTACGTACATGCATTACGAGAGCAGTCGGGCATGAAGCTGATCGATAACGCCTGGCTTTATTTCATGCTTTACAAGTTTGGGCAAAAACATTTCTCACCTGGTGGTACTTTTTTCTTTGGTTTTGCAATTTGGCAAGAGGAGCGTGGAAACACATAGACAACTTCATCAGAACTCTAGCCATTAATGCAATTGACATTTAGGATGAATGAAAACTGCCACTCTTATTTCTCATTGTCTATTATTTCATGTGATATCAGATCATTATAGATGCCACCTGAGCAAACATTATTGCAAGCCTACCAAACCAAAGTATTTGAAAGCGCACCAGTAGCGAGATGTACGTTGTTCAACAAGCTTTGAAGCTCCTCTTTAAGCTATTACACCATCTTATCAAATTTATGTCCAGCTTTTATATCACTCATTTAATTGAAATACTGCCTTTCATATTGCCGAGCAACAAATGTGTGAAACATCTGAGTAAACATGTTATCTTTCTCACTCCACAGGGCCCAGATGAATTATTTGAATGTATATCACAAGCTTTACTCAACGCTGTGGACAGAGACGCCCTGGCTGGTTGGGGAGCAGTTGTACATATAGTGTAAGTTCAGAATGATTCTCTGCTATCAAGTGTCTCCATAGAAATCCTGCTTTCTTCCTTTGATATACATTCACCGAGTGATCAGGATACCCTGGTGAATGCAGATGCATGCATGCATGGTCTACTCACATTTAACTATGGGTCTGATTTGGTGCTATCCATGTCAGTGATTTTTATAGTCAATCCGTCGGCACCTTCACTTCTGTGCTAGAACACATTTGATGCATCAGGATGTGTTTGAAATTCAGTTTGTTCATCCGTAACCTAATGTAAATGTGAAAATATCAAATGATATCACAATGACTTACTTGACCGTATGGATTCAAGCTGACCCACTGGGTGATGAGCATGTTTCATGCTGCCCTCCGTGCTTCCTGCAAATTTTCAAGTCCACTTCTTTCTTTTCTTACAGAGAAAAAGACAAGGTAACAACAAGGACGCTGAAGGCAAGGATGGACTAGTATCAATCCCCATTTTCTTGATAAAAATGAACATTTTCTCAGTGCATTTTCGTTCCGGATGTTTGTCCTGGAAACTTGGACCACCTGGAGGACAAAAATCTACCACAAATGCAACACATGGTGATGCAGACGTGAAACTGGTCCAACATAGATACTGCTGAACTGGACCAGTTTGCCAATGCTTTGTACATCAATTCATTATCACATGAAGTGATTTGCCCTGTACATGTAAGCATGTTGAGTATGAAAACCTAGGAATCATCAAATTTACGCAATGTATGTCATGGTATATTTCATGTGTACACACAGTTTATTAAGATTTGTCAAGTTGAAATCATGCCGAATAGCAATGGTAAATGACGTGGTTATTGTAAAAAACATGTCTTTTCTGTTGTTGAAGTAAAACTTTAATAAATAAAAACTAAAAAAAACAACAAACTTTGTGTGCTGTTTTTGTGAAATTTCTGTTTTGTTTCAATGTAATAGCGACAAAGTTATAGTTGGCAACTCAAAGCATTCCAAACACAAACTGGTAGAAAATATTTTTTAAAATGTCAGCCAGTTAATATTTTTACCAAATCGCCAGAAGTAGCATGCAACATCATGCATATGTAAATTTTTACAAAGACATTTTGCATTAATTCATGATCATAACTTTTTCACGATTCTTCACAAATCCAAATTGAGGTGTTCCAATCGAATATGGAATTTTGTATGTTACCTTACAACTCCCCCCCCCCCCCCCCATCACATCTAGTTTCTGAGACATGGTTGTTGACTCCGTTCATTCAAGTTAAGTTTGCCAGTAAGCTATTATGAACAAGAGTGGAAAATGTTCAAAGGATATCCATGAGGACTCCAGACTTTCAAAAGATTTTGTACCTCAGAAATTTTTATCACCAGAAATGTTTGACCTACAACTGCTGGTAGTACGTGGATCTAAATAGTATTTGGATGGTTGCCATGACCACAGTTTCTCTTTGCCAGGAACACTGACCAATATGGATTCAGTGCCCCTGTACTTTTAGCAGTTGTACATGAAATTGCACTCTGCAAAGTTGTTAGTCCCCACGGACACCGTCCGGGGGGACTTATAGGTTTGGTCATGTCCGTCCGTGTGTGCGTCCGTCCGTCCGTCCGTCCGTTCACGCAGATATCTCAGAGATGCAAGAAGCGATTTCATTCAAACTTAGTACAAGGATTACTTCATATGTCATGCAGATGCACGTCGATTTGTTTTGTGATACGATCCAATATGGCCGCTAGGCGGCCATTTTATTACGATTTTTTCATGTACAGAGCCATAACTCAGACATGTTTCAACCGATTTTATTCAAAGTTGGTACAAGGACATTGACCAATGTCATAGATATGCACGTCATTTTGTTTTGTGATACGATCCAATATGGCTGCTGTGTGGCCATTTTGTTACGATTTTTTCATATGCAGAGGCATAACTCAGGCATATCTCAACCGATTTTATTCAAAGTTGGTACAAGGACATTGACTTATGTCTTACATATGTACGTCGATTTGTTATGTGATATGATCCAATATGGCCGCTAGGCAGCCATTTTATTACGATGTTTTCATGTACAAAGCAATAACTCAGACATGTTTCAACGGTTAGAACGGATTTTATTCAAAGTTGGTACAAGGAGATTGACTAATGTCATACATATGCATGTCAATTTGTTATGTGATACGATCCAATATGGCTGCCTTTCGGCCATTTTGTTATGATTTTTTCATATGTCGAGGGCCATAATACTCTAAGGCATATCTTAACCGATTTTATTCAAAGTTGGTACAAGGACATTAACCTATGTCATACATATGTATGTCAATTTGTTTCTTGATATGATCCAATATGGCTGCATGGCAGCCATTTTGTTACAATTTTTTCGTGTCCTTAGCCAAAACTTTGGCATGTCTCAACTAATTTTTTTCACTGATTTTATTCAACTTAGTACAAGGACATTGACCTATGTCATACATATGCACATTGATTTGTTTTATGATACAATCCAATATGGCCGCCGTGTGGCCATTGTTTTCCGATTTTTTCATGTCCGGAACCATAACTCAGACATGTATCAAGCAAATTTATTCAAAGTTGGTACAAGGACATTGACTTATTTATACATATGTATGTCGATTGGTTTCACGAGATGGTCCAATATGGCCACATGGTAGCAATTTTGTTATGGTTGTTTCATGTCGAGAGCCATAACTCTGGCAAGTCTCAACTGATCTTATTCAAAGTTGGTACATGTACATTGACTTACGTCATACCGGTACATATACATGTTGATTTTTTAAACAGTAAGATCAAATATCGCTGCATGGCGGTGATTTTGTTACAATTTTCAGATGTACAGAGCCATAACTCAGACATATTTCCACCAGTATCATTCAAAGTTGGTACAAGGACATTGACCTATTCCATACATATGCTCATCAATTTGTTTCACGTCATGTAGCAGCAACATGTCAATTATTGAAGTTTTGTAAGTAGGCTGATATGTCAAGAAATACGTACTGCATCAAATTCATGAAACTTTATACAGATATTAACTGATGTTAAGCTCACATTGCTTTAACATTGAAAAAGACATTTATCAGTGTCATTTTAATTAATTTGTAATTGCATAAGTAATGAACTTTCCTAATTAGGGTGATATAGCCACAAATTAATACAACGTCAAATGTGATGAAACTTGATACAGATGTTGATCTCATAGTGTTGTAAATACTGCATCAAACTTTATGAAATATGGTACCAGTGATAATCTGTCAAGTGTTAGAATTGTATGCAAAAATGTTTTGCAACATCCTGTTGATTAATTCCTAGTTGACTCATTTTATGAACTTTAGGATGGTGGCCTACATTGGTTTTATGTTTTCATCACCATGGAACTCATTCTTGGCCATTGAGCGCCATCTGTATCAAAGTATTTTTATCACAGACCTAATTAATGAAGAGGACTCTATCCTCTTAGGACATGTAATCAAAGTACCCATTAACAAGTGGGGACTGTGTCATCAACGATGACTTGTTTTACAACACTCTGAGTGTGTTGTCAAGCAAGAGCGTGTGTGTGATTGGTTCATATGGTACTGATACCAAACTATGACAAAATCAGAACTAAAGATTTTTAAGTGATCTTGCAACAGATTACAAGTGTTAGACAACTGGGACTTTATGAAATTACTGAAATGACTCAAAATCATGAAAGCTTACCAGTATTGCAACAGTTGTCTGAGACCTGCACTCACAATAAACACTTCTTCAAAGCAGGCTGCACTTACAATGTATATCAATCGTACACTCCCACTAACATCAGAATAAAGGTATTAGATTGAGCACGTAATCTACCGGTATATGTACCATAACAAGAAAACATAAATGATATACAGTGTATGTGATCCCTATGGTGTGAAGGGTGCTGCAAGTCTCAGATCAGCTGAAAGCCTAGCCACCAATACGCGTCTTTCAAGGAAAAGTTTAAGCAGAAATTCTAAATCGTCCCAGATGTCTAAAAGGCACATTGCGATAATTTCTGCAGTAAGTTCCAATAGGAAACAGTGGTAGTGCTAGGTATCTGCATAATGTGCCCCTCCAAACAAACGACAAATACTACAGACAGCCAAATTATATAGATATATATCAACAATACTTATATTTTATTAGCCAAAAAAAAGGAGTCTAAGAATACAAACTATGTGGGTGAATCAATTTACTTCACAGGAACTGTCCAAGAAAGGCTTTGAGATGAAAACAGAATGGAAAATGTATATACAAGAAAGAATTGATCTGTGACATGCAATTACAATGGGTCACCAATTCAATGTGGATGCCACAAACTTCAAAAGTGTGTATTCCTAAAAAGAGAAAATTTGTTATTCTTCATTCAGTTTTGCAGGTTTTATACATCAACAGATCTACATTTACAAAGCTAGTGGGCCGTTTAAGTCAAAATATCTTTATTTGTCTACGAGGATTTCGCTCGACTCACTTGCATACATTTGTGAAAGGGAAAGATGATTAAATACCATCAAAAGTTGCATTCCTTTCAAATTTTACAGTCTGTACAGTTGTATCTTTTTTTCCCCCAAGAAACAATTGCAAAATGTTTTGTTGTCAGCTTTCATTGAAAAATCACAGATGCCAAGTCTTTTTGTATTGTTATTTTGTTTCTTGCACTAACGCATTCTCAGTGTTGTTTAAGTGTCTTTCAAATGTTTGTAGCTTTCTTCAGGTAGATAGGTGTTCTATATCCATTTAGCATGTACATGCTGTTACTTCATGCAAAACACAGTTCAGGTTTTAGGCCACTGGCTGATACTGCTCAACTCTCTCCAAAAGCTGTTCTGAATATCCAGGTGAGTAGTATCTGTGGATGAAGGAATATAGAAGAGGAAAAATTACAACGGTTCTGGAGGGCAATGCTGCTTTTCCATGGAAACAGATCCCTGGAGGCGAGGATCATCCACGAGTAACCAACAAGAATTAAAGGCATTGCATCTTCAGAAGTTATGGCCTATTGCGTTTTCCATCAAACGAATTACTACTGGTAAATATGGCAGCAGGTTTTCATTTTTACATTCATCACATTGAATGTGAAAATACCTATAAACAGTACTAAGATTTCTCAAATAGTTCCACAATATCACAGGGGAAAACGTTGAAGGGTAAAATACATAAAAATGGGCAAAGTTAGGTGAACATACATTTACATTGCTAACTTAAGGTCTTTGAAACATTTTGCAAGAAGAATGAGTATTTTCCATTCTCTTGTGTTAAAATGAAGATGTTTAATACTTCAACTTGTAATCATTGGTGATCAGTAAAAGAAGTGGTTTCTCATATACAAATATATTGCCATACATCACCAATTCTTATCAACCATTTTCTGGACTTTTCTATTGTTGGCTGTCTCAAAAGGTACCCTATGTTACAAAATCGTTTGGCTAACATACGACATATGTAACCTGAATAAGAATTAGCACATCTTTTGTCACAGCCAGGCACATGGATGGACCAAAACATTCTGAACGGAATCTTACCTGACAATTTCTTCAGGGTAGCAATTGTTGATGATGTTGATATATTCATGGAGTGCACTGCCAGGTTCTGCCTTGATTTCTTGTACTTTCTTGAGACCACCGCTTGTGACGAAGAGTCTCCTAGCCTTTGCGTCGTGTGGCAATACTTTGCTGAATTGACCGACGACGTGTTTGAGTATGTTTGCAGGGGCATCGTGTAACAGTGGTTCCAAGGCGGGCAGGTGGACGCATTTCTGGAGGATGTTCTTCAAGGCTTTCTTAGACTGCATAAGGAAAGAACAAGAAGATTTGATCAATATTAGCTTGATTTTTAGTATTGCATCTTCACCCCTAACTCCCAAGTATGTAGAGCCGATATCATCATGAAATAGTAGGATTAAACTGTCATATTGTGGTAATAGGAACGCAACTATAGACCCCACCCCTTTGACCATCATAGTTTGACCAAAAACCATACTTATAAATGGTAATTGAGGACCTGTTTACAGGGAATAGGGGTGAACAGGTTAACTCTGGCATAAAAAAACGAGGGGGCTAAATTGTGGTAAAGTGGTTACACCACTGAAATAAGGACATTTTGTCTTCAAATTCTCTCTGCACATCTCTTAGATGTAATTTTGTGATACAAAAAACGCAGAGATTTTTCAAGATGTTTTTATACACTAATATAACTATCAATACTCAGTACTGACATATGGGAGACAATTATGTTTGCATTTATTAGACAGACTTATGCAGTGATTTCACTCATAAGTTTTTGGAAACAAAAAGGCTATATGCAAATTTAAATGTCACATTTCAGTTTAGTGCATCTTGTCCCCTTTTGTTTCAACTGAGTAAAACCAACAGAAAACTTGAACTGTGGTTACATTTAACAAAAATCTGGTTTTACCTTAGTCTGCAAATCTTCTGAGGCATCTGCACGTAGATAACATTGCAACAGTCTGGGTAGGACATTGGCGACGGCGACGGCTTTGGCATGTTCTGGTGTGTGACGTCCTATCTGCCCAAGGGCCCATGCTGCGGCGGCCATGATGTGATCTTCTGGTTCTTCAGCCAAGGTAATTGCAAGTTGAGTTACACCCTATGTAATGAAAACAGGAAAGTTTGTTGTGAGCTCAAATGTGAAAGTAGAATTGACAATGAAATACCACAGTCTAAGTCCTATATGATAGTCATATTTTATAGACAGTTTGGATTGAGTATGCAGAAACATAACATGCAAGCACAAAGAATAGGCTATAATTTAAACATATCTGGTCTTGAGGAAACAAATTTTAAAAGTTGTGCAGTCGATAGGCAAGCAAATGAAAGAGATAGGTTAGAAATACTGAGTTGAGGTAGATAGCGCTTCAATTCAGGAAAAGACTTGGCTTTCAAAGTTATTTGTCTGTCTACTTCTGTTGATTTACTAAAATTATTTTGAAACTCTTCAATCACGTTCTTGTTTTTGTGAAATCATTATGATTTGCTTCTTAAATTAAAAAAATTGCATGGCGACTCCTGACTAGTATTCTTTACTATGAAAATGAATAAAGCTTCCTTCTGAATATCGAAATTGAAGAAAAATTTCCAAACTGCTGTATTCAAGGTGCTTGTTACCTTAGAAAAGCAACCCTAGCAGAAGAATAGAGAGGAAAGATTTTGGTGTAAGGAATAGCTGATTTATACCTTTGACACGATGACAGCCATTGCAAGATTTTCAGAGTGAGCGGCCACATATCCCAACATCATGACACCAGGTAGACGAACATTACCACGTGATTCGCCAACATAATCAACGACTGCAGCAACACCACCAGCATTGACAACCAACTGTGCCAGTTCTGGCGTGTGTTTGACAATCTCCCGGATCAAGGTAGCTGTGTTCTTACGTACATATTCGTCGACATCTTTCAAGCATGTTAGGACAGCTGGGAAGATTTCGGCTTCTACCACCATCTCGGCTAGATCAACAGAGTGCTTGGCAATCTGGCTCAGGGCTGAGAATACTTGTCTCTGTGTAGGAGAATATGAAATGACAATATTAGTTATCATCAAAATAGTTAGGTCTGTTTCTTGACCATTTCATATGCCGTAACTTTCATGGAGCAAAAGTCTTGAGTAAATTTTGGAACAGTCAAGAAATGCACCTCCATAAAATTGCTGTGTATACCACATTATGATTTTGTCATTTGACTTTCTCCACTGAAATTGAAAACAAACTTGAGCTTGACGCAGTTCATGAGAGGCACTTTCTTGGAATTCAAGTTAGAATACATGGGGTTTATGAAAATCTTTTGATAATTTTTGGACAAATTTTGACTTTTGAAGTCACACATCAGGGAATTCATAAGCAAAAGTTAAAATCAATGATTTATTTTTAATTAACAGTGAGAACTAACCTTCAATTTAGCATCAGGGTTGAGGATCATTTGTGCCAGATGAGCTATGGCTCCAGAGTCCACCACAGTCTGTGCCAACTCTGGTGAATGCTTGCAGATATCACTCAAAGCAGATGCTGCGATGCGTTTCAAGGACAACTCTGGTTCTTGGATACAGAGCACCAGCAGTGGCACAGCACCGGCATCAACAACTGACTGGGCCAATTCTGTGAAAGCAACAGTCCAATTAGTAAATATAACACTGTTCAGAAATAATATCTTACAATTGTATAATTCTGACTAAAGCTTTTGGCACTGCACAGAGGAACGCAAAAGTTTCACGATTAAAAGTAATTTCCAATTTTTTATTATCCTTGTAGAACCAACTGCAGTTACTACCATGGTACACATGGCTAATTTACAATAATACACATAAAATGTAAAGAATGACAAAATACCATGTGGTAAAATATTTGAAATCCTCCATTCATGTACCTGATATTTACTGCAATGATAGAAATACCATAGTTGCAAATCAAAGTGACTCTATAACAATTGTGACCAAGGATAACAGAGATCTGCAGACACAAAAACCTTCAATTTCTTCAACCACTCACCAGCATTATGCCGAGCAATGTATCCCAAGGCCCAGGCAGCGGCTTCTTTGACACCTGGATCAAACTCCTCAAGGCAAATAACCAATGCATCAAGCGCACTACAGTCGACGACAGACTGAGCTAACTGTGGTGAATGCTTGGCTACAGCTCTCAGGACAAATGCGGCGGCTTTCTTGTAGAAACGCTGGGTATAATAAAACAAAAATGAGAGTTCATGTATCATTACCACATAAGACTCTAAGAGCAAGGCAAAAAAGTATTGTGAGCCTTTGCTGTCATGTCATCTTCAAAGATCAGACTTCTGACAGTAAGTGCATATATGTTACTCCATATACAGAGATAGAGACAAAGGATTGAGTAAGGGTAGAAATTAACTGTCACTCTGTGTACCAGTAATGTTTATTCTAAATTTGCATAACTGTTCAGGACTTAATTGTGTATTACAAACAATCAAATTAAATGTTTATTGGAATCTGCTCCATTTTCTTCTATCTAATTCACACCTTTAAACCCTTGCTTTTTGCTGAATTTTGAAAATTTTGCTTTCTAATTTAATCAGGAATATACCTCTATAAGAGATTCATTCCCACCACAGTCCCTCCACTCACTGTATTCTCAGCAATGGAAATCTGTGACAAACATGATGAATGATTGCTTCTGCTTAAACAACAGTTCATTTGTGGAGGGACCGTGGTTTAAATGAGTGACAACTATACCATAATCTTAACCTATTCATACCAACTGAATACCCATTGATTAAGTTAACAGGGTGTAGAAATTTGGATTTAACAGATGTTGTACATGACATTCTAATCCATCACTCCAGTTTTTATACTTTTTTAAAGTTATCAAACACGTTGTTATTGAGAGAATCAAATGTTCATTGCTAGTGAGCATACACGGTTTATTGTTGGTGAGGATGTCTTTCACATTGAGTAGACTCACATTCTGTTCAGCGAGGGAATACACCAGCTGTGGTAAAATGTCTCCTTTGACAACTGCTTCAGCCAAGTCATCATTGTAGTTGGCCAGTCGTCCAAGTGCTAAGGCAGCAGTCTGTTGGATCGTTGGGACGATGTCAAGTAAGAGAGGACGCAGCAAGGACATAACACCTGGAAAAATGAGATTAAACTAAAGTCAATCTACCTGTCTAAATAGTTTACAGTTTATTTAGTAGAGCTGTTTCATATCGGGCATGATGTTTTCTGTATCTTTACACTGTATAATGATGAAATCTTGATTTACATTGCCATGGATACAATCAGTTGAATTTAAAACTATAAAACAGAATTTTGAAAAATAAAGTCATTGTAACAAAAAATAATATTTTCTTACTCCTAGCAGTTAGAGTATTAGCGTCATGGCAGTTCATCAAACTTGCATCATTGATTAATTTTTCCAAAATCTGTAACACATTTATGTTACAATTTATTTGTTGTGGCAATGGCCACAGATTCGTTATGTTAACGTGATTACTGATTTACTCACCGGCATTTTGCAAAGTCTCAATGTTCTGTGGTCGAGATGACAGTTCAGCAATAGTCTGCACAAACTGCGTTCTTGACTTCTGATACTGTTCGAACACTGCGAGTACAGACAAGAAAAGACGACATCAAACTTTGTGGCAACTTGTTCTCTTCCTACCTCCATGTTCTGTTCATACTACTGGAAATCCAACGCGCTAACCAGCAGTAGAGTTTAATTTGGTCGATGTTGTCGAGGACTAATTTCGAGTGAAAAATACTGATATTTTCCATAGAGTATTATTTCTTCCAATAAATTTATAACAGAACTATCTTTCATGGAAATGCAACGTCCCCACATTGGCACATAGTACACACACTACACAAAGAGCGGACATCGAATCTCCCGTTTGAAATCAAAATTTGTAAAGAAAATGAAATTCATTAGCAGTCTTCCTACATTATTTTTTGGTGACAACATTTACTACGATTTATGATTTTGGGCAAAGAGAAAGAAAAGTTTCAAAGCATACATCAACAAACGAGAGCCTGTTGTCATTGTCAACTGCCATGCATACCGCAAACAGCTGAAAACAACCTTCGGAAATTGCAGATTCCGAATTAGAAAAAGTGAATATTCGAGCTTCATAACAGCTCTTCATACCTTGTAAGACCTGTCTCGAACTCATTGTGGCTGACTGTGTTCAATTCCTCGATATTTTCAAGTAACAGTTTTAGAAATCACCACTGGTTTCCGAGAGCATCGGCGTCTAAGCGAACCCACACCAGGTATGAGGAGTTTCTGTTTTGTTGCTAAGGCCAACACAGGAAGTACTTAGTACGCATGTGCAAGGATCAATTGTGGCGCGCTGCTTGATGGGAGTGCACTAGTGAAATGAGTCAAAGTCCGTACAGCGCAGTCGCTGGAATAACAGTGTTTCTATTCACCAAAATGTCAAAATTTGCCTTAATTCATGCAAATGACAGGCACAGCTGAAGGGAAAACTGATCCAAAACGCATAACACGTTTCAACTGGAATCAAAGCTTAGATTACTTACATTTTCCGTCATAGATTCAGTTTCGGATGCCAGAGCGCAACGCCAGTGGTTGCAACTGTCTTTTCTGTTACCTTTTTACTTACTTTCAAAGTTATGTATGCCAAAAGGAAACAGGAAAAAAGAGATCAAAGGGTTATTTCAAAGGCATTAAATTGGCACACAAGTTGATAATATGCGGGTGTTATTAACACTTTCTAATTTCCCCATTTTGGTAGTTTTTTCTGGTGGAGCTTATGTTAACCAAATATCTCATAGAAAGCAATGAACTCATTCTTATGTTTGTCACTTGTGTAGTTGTTCCTAACAAATTGTAAAACTCAATGAGAAGTTCGATGTTTCTGCACTTCCATATTCTTGTTCCTTACAAATTCACTCTCTACTGTATAAATAAATAAATAAATAAATAAATATATAAATAAATACTGTAAAATTTAATGTTATCGTAAAACGCCCTTTGCAAAAGTTACGCCATCGTAATCGTAGCAATATCGCTAGTTTTGTAAGATAATAGCAAAAAAAAAAATTATCCCATGGTTGGCTCTACAGTCAAGCGACAGCGAAAAGCGTGGATGGCACACGAGGACAGTGTTCGAGGATTTTATTTACATACTTTTTTACTGTGATCGTCCCAATAAAGATTCGCACTACCACCCCTGGGTGACTCGGACTTAGCACTGGATTTGTAAAGTTTTCTTCTGTTTCTCCTTTTTAGTATCGCGTATTTTTTCCTGCGATAACTGTAAGCTATTAGCTGCTTCTGTTATCTTACACCAGTATATTATCTGGAACAGACAGCCTATGCGTTGTCTAATAGTCAAAGCACTAGAGGGCGTCCTGACACGCATGACCCTACATCAGATCGACACGAGCCGACCTGACCTGTTGCAGCAGACGCCAAAGCAGGTACAACAGTACTCGGACTCGGCTGTCACCAGGTGCCTGTTTACTACTACTACGTCAGTTTCACTAATAACTCTTGAACATGTCTGCGCTGTCCTGGATGGTGCGATGTCCCCTTACGACTAGGTTTTTCTATGTTGTGGAAGCACGGACGCGTCCTCAGGTAAATTTGTCCGGTATCAATAAATGTACAAGGGTAGCAGATTAGGCCGGGTTTAACCGGGTTGTCAGTGTATATATCAGTCTATACTGAACAAGACAATGCGCTCATGCATGAGCGCATTGTCTTGTTCAGTATAGACTGTGGCTTTGGTATTTCCAGTCGCTCATATGGCCGAGATTGACGGGAAATTAAACAACTAGGTGGTTTAATTGTTCGGTTTAAGACAACATTTGACATTGACCTAATTTTGTACCACAGTCCACGGTCCCTCTATATAGAGGTATCTTGTGTTAGCCCGTGCACAGTCCTAAAAGCAGTGTATTGTATAGCGGATGTTCTGTCTGGGCTGTGTTGTAGACCAAAATCAAATTCTGAGTAACTGATCACGATAAAAGTTTAATGCTCTATAATATTTGACAAATGACCTAATTTTTCACCAGTCTCTTGACGTGTGGTGGAAATGAATTCTTGACTGTTTTCAGAGACCAAGTTACAGTCACCCTCTATTCCCGCCTCAATCACTGTAGTGAACCAAACCAAATTTCTACCTCTGCAATTTCACTTTATGTATTGCCCTGTATATATTTCTTTATATTTTTGTGTGAGTTTACTACGCCCATAAAGGGAGAATTCTCATGAACAAAATATTTGCATTGGTGAAAGAAGCATCACTTTTGAACTTTCCAGAAATGAAAACAACGATATTACAAAAGCAAGCTCTCAAATACAACTCCACTGTCCTCAGGGAGTTTATGTACAGAGGTTGGTTGATTTTAAACCATCTTATAAGGGTGTCAAATTAATCTCTGTTAAACCCACCCACAAATGTGATCTTGCACTGTGATGGCAGTGTGTAAGAAGTCGTGTTAGTATGCTGTCATGCTTATTTGTTCTCATTTGAGTTAATTTGTGTCACAACAGTGACAAAACCATGAATCAGATCATAGCCACGTTCATGTTGCACACATTGTGACAATCAACAGTGCAGGAACATTGTGTTCTAGGTTCGTAGGATGACCACGGCAGTGATAGCTGCAAAGAGCCCCTTCAAAGTAACATGTGAAGCAGATAAACGGTACAGTTGGTGCTCATGTGGTAGAAGTAAGAAACAGGTATGAGAAAGTATGGGTCTCAGATGATTTCTAAAGCTCAGAATTCAACTTTGATTTACAGAAACACATCTTATGAAATGTAAGACGTTTTCATTTTAAAAGGTTTTCTTATACTTTTTCCTATCAGTTGAAGACCAAGTTTTGCTACAATGTATACAGATTAAGTATATATCTGAAAATATTAAAACAGCATATGATAGTTGAAAGAACTAGAAAGATTTCGTAGTATTCTGTATATGTCTCCCACAGTCACTCGTGATCTATTCAGCTCTGGTACTATTCACGCCATAGAAGTGTGTACATAAGCGAGGGTTTTTTTCGCTTATATACACACGTCTATGGTGCGAATAGTCCCAGAGCTGAATAGATCACGAGCGATTGTGATGTCTCCTGTTGTTTGAATATTTTTGACATATCAGAAACTACATTTAATGATTCTATCATATTTTAAGTGATATGAAATCACTCAGAACAATCATCAGTGTAAAGGTAAAATGATTGCACTATTTTAAGGTTCTATGTCATAATTTTATTGTCCAATTTTCTCTTGATCAGCCATTTTGCGATGGAGCTCACAAAGGCACTGGAATGCGACCATTACGGTTTACCCTTGAAGAGGCAAAAGAGTTACTCCTGTGTGGATGTAAACAGACCAAAAATCCACCGTATTGCGATGGCAGTCATAAACAGGACTTTGTGCAGAATGCAATAATATAAAGATTTCACTGAAATGCATGGTTTGACAAGGAAACTCATATACAGTACTCAATTTTAAGGTGTCATAAAGGGCATTCTTAATTTGTGTTGGAAGATCTCTTTCCAAGCTTGTTTCTTTACTTGTTTTGTTTGTTTGTTGATTCCTTTATTGAGTGTAAACATTTTTGGACTTTTACCTCTGAAATTTTACCCCTTTATGATGAAAATACGGCGTTTTTTTGACATTTCTCCAAAAGTAATCACTTGATTATTTTGCCACTACATTTGTACCAAAATCACTCCCTGACTATATGAGTATTGTCGTTTGCCATACAGAGATTTGATCACATGCATTTCATTGATTTCCACTTGGAGGAGAGAGGGCACCACACAGCCAAAATCTCTACTTTGAAGGAGAGAGGGCGCCATACACCCAAAACATGAGTAAATACATATGATTGACATGCCTCATAATGCATGTGTGATGTGGATATAAGCAAATTTGCAATGAATAACTAACTCATAATTGATAACACAATACATTTGAAGAGTCATTTTACTTGATATAACAATCAAATATATGCAGCTCTTATATGTCACTCTGACATGACAATCAACTTACTGTGAAATTCAGCAGTTTATATTGTGTCAAACATTTTAGTTTATCATTTTATGATGGATCCGTCAGTAGATGACAAGTGGCATTGTGTGTTATTTATCTTTCCCAGCAGCTGATCTTTATTCAAAGTCTTTGAAACTAAGCAAAGCAAAATGATTCTGAAATTCACTTTTACCAATATCTAAGATTTCAAGTTTTTGGGCGTGTGTTCAGTCAAGATTTGTTCCAGATACCCCATCCCCACCCCCAAGAACTTCATTATGACCACAGAGAAGAGTCGGTCACACGGTCCATCAGGTGACCCTGAATTCCCACAATGATACTTCCTTCTCTGCAAATTGTCAATGTTTTCTTCTCAGAAGTAATACAGCAGGATTTTTTCCAAATTGCCACCTTATGTTGTTTGCTATTTTGTCTTTGTTTACTCCTGGCAAACAGATAGTAGTGTTCAACTGTTGCGATCTTTAGATTCACATTTTTTGCCGTGACATCATCAATATTTACAAATAAAGTGATATCAGATCAAATAACTTTCACTGTAATGTGGAGTGATACTAGACACAGATACGATGTATTACTTTGCTGTAATTTATGACTGTATTAAATGAATTATATTTATGTATCTAGAAAAACATGTGAGATGTTCTTGATGACACGACCATGCAGCCATTTTAGGATGAATATCATTAACATGAATGTCAATAAAGTTCGGTTTTAATGGCCTGCAACAGTATCAATTAATATCAGCAGCTTCGCCCAACCAATCTCTCTCTCTCTCTCTCTCTCTCTCTCTCTCTCTCTCAACTATGAATAGTCATTTTTCGAATTGTTGTCTATGATCAATAAATTGAGGGAATGACCCAGAATATGCATTCTACTGTTTCAAAATTTGTGGTCACATTTGGTACTGTTTGCATAACGGAAGACAGTCAGTAAAAGTTTACATTCTCTTCTTTTACAAAATAACTACTATGATGACACACAAGCATTAAAGAAGGAATCCATAAACATGATTGTGAGTAGACACAGCAAAGCAAAGAAGTTGAACTGATCACAACGATAAAAAAATACCTTATATGCCGACATACAAAAATGTATCTATAAATATTACACTTGGTCGCGCCATTTAGTTCGTGCCATAGTCTAGCGCCCTCTCGTGTCAGATGCGAATGAGGCAACTCATGCATGACTGCAGAGTTAATGACGGTTTCTATGCTGTTGACACAAAAGTCAATCGAAAATTTGTCTATTATCGTGTTGAATATTTTTCTTAAAATTATGGACCCACCTTTCATTTAACAACCGAGATGAGGTCATGAGTCTATTAACAAACACGTGCATCGACTGTTATTAGAAAATATTACTCTGCCCTTACACATGAGAACCATAAATTTTGTGGCGTGAAATAATCGTCATACCGGAATACTCTGATGATAACGGCGAGACCTCAGCGCATTTATAATAGTCGAAAATAAATTCCGAAATACGCCCATTTTTTTCGAGACGTGATGATTCATTTGAAAATGCCACTTTGTATTCACGTCTTTCATATGATTTGCCAACTCGTTGATTTAAATTATGCGTGAAATAATTGATCAGGCATCTACATTCGAAAGGCAGCTGCAGTTTAGTGATCCCATTTTAGAGGGTTTCGACCCAAATATGAAACATATACGTGCACACATGTAGGTCGCCTCAGGGCGAGTGTTCTAGGTCGCTACCTTTGACCCGACTCAAACTTATGTTAGGGACAGACAAATCCATTTCAAATACGCATGGGATGATATCAGATGATGTCAATTTCCCCGTTTAGGAGACTTTAATGGGCAAAGTTGTCTCCGGGCTACTGGGCCCCCTTACCGTTCAAAAGTAGCATAACGTTATGATTGAAATGTCGATCAGCTTTGTAAGTCATCAATGGATGTTAGGGACTTTGTAGTCTGTCTGTGTGATGTAGCTTACACTATCTATACGCTTCAACTGTTTTGATCCCGTGTACTAAAAGTGTACGGAAATAATTCATGGAAATAATCGGGCGAGAAAAAAAAAGAAAAGCGAATAAATTCGTTCTACTGTCATGAAAGAGCTTGAGTTCTTTGTGCAGACAGTGGATTTGTAAGGCTGTGAATTACACCGGGATGCCTGCAACGTATGTAGGGATGATATGCAAGGAAGCTTGTACAGAATGGATTGCAGGACGTCAGACCTTGAGAACAGTAACGCTAATGGTGTTCATTTCATTGGTTTTGTGGACAGGTATTGTTTATTTCGTTCCTTGAAGTACGTTAGCCTCCTTGATCAAACCGGTGCCAATTTTAATGTTCAGTTTATCACTAAATAATTTCCTATATTGCTGGGAGATTTTTTCACTGCTCCAACGATGTCACGTTTGGTACTCTGTGGCTCCCGTCGGTAACACCTAAGTTTACCGTAACTTTCCAATATTTATGTAATAATATTTCAACAACACTCGCATGAACATTCGATACTGTCAAATCTTTGACAAGTTCCCCGGTGCAAATAAGTACCGTTAATTTAATTCTAATCCAGTCGAACTCTCAAGTGTTTCAGCCCGTTACACGACTCCGATGCGTCGATCTTTTATTAACGTTGAAGAAGTTCGAAATGTCAAATTTACTTTTTGAACAATTTTGACCATAATAATGTGACGTCACTAGTCATAAGTGTACGGCTGAACAATACCATACCTCCCCCCCCCCTCTCTCTCTCTCTCTCTCTCTCTCTCTCTCTCTCTCTCTCTCTCTCTCTCTCTCTCTCTCTCTCTCTCTCTCTCTCTCTAGCAAAAGTATAGGTTTTAGCTTTTTGCATCATGAACAGAATTCTGATATCGAGTGAGAAATCGTTTTACCTGATAACCGAAGGTTCATGCTTATCTACTAGAAGTCGATTTTTCATTTCAGTAGACAAGTGCAGGTTATCGAAAATTCAATCATTTCAGAGAGAGAGAGAGAGAGAGAGAGAGAGAGAGAGAGAGAGAGAGAGAGAGAGAGAGACAGAGAGAGAGAGAGGAGAGAGAGAGAGGGGAGAGAGAGAGAGAGGGGGGGAGAGAGGAGAGGAGGAGGAGGAGGAGGAGAGGTGTTTACATGAGCTTATAATCTCAACAAATTAGATAAACATGTTAGTTATTTCAAGTAAATGCCCACAGTGATCGATGAGCTCTGGCCCTGGATTACTCAATGCATTTTACAGGGTGGCCTGTCGGTCACTACCATCACTTAAAAAGTCACCTTTGCAATGTATGTCCACAGAATGACGCAAGGCATTCTAAAATCGTCCTTGGAAAGACGAGAAGAAATTCCCAGCTCACACGTCACTGGAAATTCTCTGCACACACCCACTGGACCAGGTGTCTGTTCCTGCATTTATTATTCACAAGTGACGATGTGTTAATTTTTAGTAGCGGGCATATGCTGCTGGCCTTATCACGGAACATTTAATGATTGTTAATTCCGGTTGAAATTGACCTTAAAAATTCTCTTTGACATATTTCAACTTCTGGCAATTTTTCATCCGTGGTCTTTGACGTCCGGAAGAATACGCTAGCGAGTCAGCATGTACTTCGTTCGCAGACAAAGTGCAGTTCTGTGTTGCGGAGAGTGAATTACATGTATTTTCTGGAACACACTGAGATTTACCAGTCAACAAAAGTAATATTTTAATATTTTTGCTGATTGGATTGATCTTTGTTTGTTTGGTGCTAAATCTGATATGATATGAAATACAAATACCAAAATTAAGTGGCTGTAATTGATATCCGACAATGACGTCATTTTCACAGGATCGGTGTTTTCACCTGTGTCTGGCGAAAAGGGATTTTCCTGTTACTCTTGTCAGACCACGTTGGACGACAGCTCGCTGTGTGAATTCGATCCAGAAGCTATCGGCAGCACCGTGTTTTGCCATGATTCACATTTCTGTTATGTGAGTACGTACTATGTCAATTTGCACCTTCCCCGACTGGGAGGGGGACTAAAGGAGAGACAGAGACATCAAACAGATAGGTGGTGAAAGCAATGTATATGCTGAAACATGTGACGCAAGCCCGGAGAAGCATCATTACGGATGATGAACGGGTAAAAGATCGACAGAATGGTCAACAGTCTGGGCGAGACGGGGGTCAAAACACAGTGAAAGAACGCTGAAAAACTATAGCCTGCTATAAGCACGTAAATGGGGAGAGAGTGGGAGGGGAATATGTTATAAACGAGAGGGAAGGACGAAGGGAGATGGGCAGTAAGGCGAGAGACGGGAGGAGTCACTGATGTTTTTTCCTTTGACGACTTTGTAAAAACAAATCTCTATTAAGAGGCACTCACCACTTTGTAACATTTTTAAAACACATTTTTTTAATGCCAACGGTCGATATTTGATCGACTTGGCGACTGCGCGCGGATCGCGAGATATCGATAAAAACTGTCATTTCCCGAGCGTATTTTTCACATCCCGAAGTTTTACGATCGTTCTAATTTTGACTCGAAATCCCCCGAAGGTTTGTTGTTGTGCTGATTGACGATATGTTCTATAGGAGTCTACAATAAGTTCGAACGACGCAATTAATTTACTTCCCACTGCAAAGACTTTATATACAGCATTATGCCTTTACCTCAGGTAAGTTTTTAAAAACTTCTCCTTAGTTTTTGTCGTTTTCATTATTCTAAATTTGTTGTATTATATTTTTAACCAATACCACATAAACATCAGTTTTTACATGTCAAATATTAGCCGCCTCCGATGACTACATTTTGTCGTCTGCCACACAGTACGCCGCGCGCGTGGTATGCGCGCGTGGCATGCGTCTATGCATATCACGCGGCGGCCGCTATGTATCAACCGCACGTAACTGTGCTAGTCATCTTTGCCAATTCTGGTGGAATCAGCAAAAATTGTTTTTCGTTTATACGCCAAGTCAGTAAGATTCAGCTTTCTCCCACAGGCCATGACCGATCACCGACGCCAGTGGTACTGTGGCGTACAGCAGCGTCAGCATAGACTCGTACTCCATAGCTTATATAGTTGACAATGGCCCCAGTGCCGAACGTTCGATGTTCGGAAGCTGAATTTAGGTGGGCCACCGGAATTCAATTTTTTACTTTTTTGAAGACATGTTTTTATCGATATCTCGCGATCCGCGCGCAGTCGCCTTGTCAAATATCGACCGTTGCAATAAAAAAATGTGCTTTAAAAATGTTCCCAAGTGTGAGTGCCACTATTAATATGCGGTAGATAAGGATGATAAATATTAGGACACCGGAACGGTTCCACAGACGCCAGTACTTTGGCTTAAGGTGGACAAGAAACAGACATGTTGATGTCACAGGTGGACAGCAAACAGACAGACAAGAATTGAATGGGATGGACGAAATTTCGAAAGGACATGAAAGGAAACAAGCCCATGCACTCACGAAAAGACAAAGGTTTTAGGTAACACTCAGAGGCGAATCATGCATTTGCATTTCTGCTACTTACAGTTGACATATCCCCGTCTGGGATGTTTCCATCGTGCGATTGTCCTTTAATCTTTCCATTTGCTTTTCTCTCTCCTCCCCAGACATCTGTGTTTACGATGTCTGGTAAGATGATGGTTTTGAATCGCGGATGTACGGGAGAAGATTACTGCATCGAAGACCACAAGACGTGTAATGGTTTAATTCGCACAGGCCTGTGCTCGTCGTGTTGTCAAGGAGAGCGCTGTAATGCCGCCGTCTCAGAGAACATCACGTACGATCAGGAAGCAAACAGAAATGTCGGGCGCACTGTTGTCCCATCGGGTTGCATACCGTTGTTAACGAGTGCTCTATTTGTTTACGCGGGTTTCCCACAAATGTAATATCCTCTTATGATCGTCTGGCTAAAGTCTTTAAAAATCGTCTTGAAGCTCGCAATTTCGATTAAACGAGCCATGATTAACCTCGGCTTTTCTCCACGTGTACAATTTGATCATCTCCGAAAGCGGCGTGCATTTTCAGACGTGACTGTGTGCAGGTGTTAAAAAAACACAAACAAACTGCCTTGACCAGACATTTCAACACATACGCTCCTGTCTTGCAGAAGAGCTGAGCCAGCGTTTCTGTGTTGGTTACAATAGTCAACAAAAACCTCGAGCTTGATGAATTTCTAAGGTTCACAGTTTATCAAACTCTATCGCTCACTACAGGACCCTACAGACTCAGACTCGACTAGCTGCGAAAGATGCGACTCTGCGTTACCGTACCTGCTTGACAAGAGGATTCGTCCGATAAAATGAATTCCCCGACCTGTTTTTCTCGGACACTCGGCCGGCTTTCTGACATCTTCAGCGTTATTGCCCATGATCTCAACAGAATGAAGGTGAATTTTATTTCTTGATTTTCAATTTTCCCGATTTTTTAATGAAAGAATCTGACACCGTTAAATGTGGGACGTAGGACCGGTATACCGAAACAACTGTAAGGGGTTTACAAGTTTTCAGACATCTAATTGTGGAGCAAGAGCTGTGTGAACTTAGCTAATAATAGAATAATGTTGAGCCATCGCTGATAACTGGGAATATTAAAACTTGTGTACTTGTACGCAGCTATTAGATTCTTCTTACAAACTGAATTTTAGCTAAACACGTGTAATAAGGTTTCACTAAATTTGATAGCATTGCTTAATTCAATTAGCTTTACTCAGATTTAATAGACTCGTGTCATTCAATGAGTTTATTGAATAACACCAATGATATGCTAATTTATATTTGACGCCTATGCTCTCTGCTGACCAGTACTTGAAGCTTATCGTTACAAAACTGGGCAAGTATATCTTGTGACTCTTGGAGAACGAAAATACTAGTATGCAAATAATTGCGCCCTCACACTACCATAAGCTTATCCGCAGCCTTTACCCTTTTACCCGCATAATCAAACGTTTATTGCGCTTCTACATACAGAAGTTGCTCTTTATTACATGTATCGATAGCGTTGTATGCACAGGGAACTACCTTCTCACATGAACTGGCGACTCTCCAGAATTTGAATCGGGAACAAGGAAGAAAAGACAACGAAAAAGACATTGGTCATGTTAAAAAGCTTTGAGTATTATTACCCGGCAGACTTCTAAATTTACACTGAACCACAGTCCCTCGGAGGGACTGTAACTAAACTGTACAATGAGTTACCCATTTCCAGTAGGAGCTGCTGCGCAATATGCTTGTTATAAATTTATCTTCAAAGCTTTTCTGATAATTTTACCATTAGATCTTTTAGAACTTGTAATGTTATTTTTTATCTCCTTTTGAAAATATTTGTATAAACAAGTACTGGTATTTTATACTTGACTCTTGTTAAAGGAGGCGGAAATCTATCAAGGCCATTGAGTTCAAATAAAAGTTTATTGTTATCATAATTACTTTTATGAAAATGTATAGCTGCTACTAAGTTCCCATATTTTTTTTAATTATAACAGTAAAGCTACATACACTGGCAGGCCGGGCATTTTGATGGTTTAAGTTTGCTATGTCCGAAACGGAAAATCAAACACATGCACAGGCCAACATGTGCACCTTTTGCACATCGATTCTCAAGCTCTATATAATACTATAGTTGGATGCACAGAGCGTGAGAGTCAATACGCAAAAAGTGCGCCTGTGCACTCGCCTTCCCATTCTCAGAACCGGTTTAGCGAATGTGGAAGTTGTCTATAGATTTTCTCTGTGAAAACAAGAATTTGAAGAAATGTACTGGACAGCGTAAGCCTACAGCTTACTTGCACGCTGTGAAAATAGTACCTTAACAATGAAGGCGTGACAGCTTGAAATGCCCCTAGCAAACAGAATTCAACGAAAGGATACAAAAACAGAAGAAAAACAGATACTGCAACGCGTTCTCCTCATCGAACACATCTACATTACGCAGGCTACACACAACCTCTCGAATAAAAATGAAGTTTTATCGTAATACTAAACGCTGTCTTCTACTGTGATCCGGAAGGACCGTTATGATGGACAGGTGGCCATTTGTATTAAAAAAAAACCACGCAATCAATTTATCAAATGATGCAGAACTTTCCGATAAAACTGATTAGCATTGTGATAACCTCGATTATGATGAAGGAGCGGAGGACTCATAATAGTTATATTTAATGATCTCAGAGTTCATCTGCTCAACGCTTTGCGCATGTGTTCTCGTCACTGCAAAACACATCATGTGCAACGGTGTTGTCAGTTGTGTATGAGAGAGAGGGGCAGGGTAGGCTCCCCCTCCCCTTTCTTTCGCTTGATAATATTAAAAGATGAAATGATGACGACGCTACACTTTATCGTAATGAACAATGAAGTTATCTTCATCACTTTGAGGCGAGTCAGAATTACTGCTGCATGTAAACATCGATTTTGTTGTTTCACGTGGCAGAAGTTGCATCCTGTGAGATAAAACAAACAAACAGAACTCAAGCAATAAACAATCAAGCAAAAAACATAAGGAAATAAATAACAAAAGCCGTACTATTTTTGGAAGAACCTTGGAAGAGAAACGAACCAACAGCTTTTCTTGGCTTCAGTGAGACAAAAAATGAAATGAGCATCCTCTATCATTGCATGGTAAATTGGTAAATGGATTTGTATTTTCATTAGTCACGAGTCCATGTCTGCAACTTGAGAAGACTATTTTCAGGATTTGATATGTTCCATGAAGTCATTATACGATTATGCATGCTTAAAAATAGCAATTCAATACAGCTTTAACATTTAAAGAAGGTAATAAAATGAAGTGTCTCTAAGAAAAGCCCCGTATCCGTGTATGTGATTAAGATTTCCGAATTGAACCTCAGGCCAGGGCTGTCGTGCGCCGCCAACGACAAAATCACGAATCATTATTTACTCACGTTAAACAATTCTTTATTTCATTCTCCTGCATTTATGAACCATGCTGCCAGTTAAAATAGTTATGGATGCTTCCCTTAAGGAAACATCTGTTGACACCGATCATTAAATCTAGAAAAAGTCATATTGTATTGATGAGATGTGGATGTCAATCGAGATTTTCATGCAAGGAAACTAGTCAACAGCACATTTATTCGTAAAGCCACAAAAGGAACCAATTTACTGACGAAACGAATCATAGTCTTACAAGGTACACAATTGAAATTCCATCTCCGAGTCGACGTCTGACGAGAAAGGCCCTCAAAAAGCGCAAATCAGTTACCTACTTTGATTTTCAAGTTGTACAAACAAAGAGTTATACGATGAAGATGTATTGCATATATTTCACTGAGGGGGGGGGTGGGGGGAACTGATTTAACTGGAAAAGAAGGTACAAAAAATAACTATGCCTCATTATTATTCGACCTTGCAAAATGAAACATCATTTTCGATAACTTTCATTCAATAAAAAGCAAAGGCTGCTTGACAAGAAGAAATTTCTCAAACTACATCAACGTCCATAAGAAAACCTTTACAATTCTTTTTCGTGTTCAAACGCGAGGGGGCGATATTCTTGAGCCAACACTTTCATTATTATACCTCAATAATCTTTTCCAAATACGAATTTGAACTCCCGAATAGTGTCCGTAACTTAATGATAGGCAAAAACAGGTGAGAGAAAATATAAGCATTCCAGAATTTATGGCACCGTGACAAGATAGGATCTAGTAGCATCCGAAATTGCGAAATAAATAAATAAAAATAGATTAATTAATTCATTAATTTCAAACATAAACGAATGAATCGGTCACCCATCTTTCGCAGCAGGAACTGAACATACAGGGCAAGCCATACTTTTTCACTGTTCATGTGAAGGAGGGCGCCGCCTAGAGTTTTCAAGTTATGTGTAACACAAGACAGTTGTATACTTGGCAGAAATGCCAACCGACCGATAAAGCGTTTGTAATTATCAACAGAGCGCTCCGGGTTTCTCTCACTCGTGACGAGAAACAGTCCTAATGTGATAACACAATTAATTTAGCCGAAAGAACATCCTCTGTTTGAATATCTTTGACTTTGACCTGATTACAAGCGAGATTGCCGTACCTTGGACGCCTTCTTTTACTGAATTCTTCGAAATCTCCTAATGGCAGTCTTGATCTCGGCTAGATCCAGCACTCCATCAATTATTTAGTCGCAGAACCCTGTTCTCGCTCTGTATAATCTTTTAAAATGTCGCCGATGGAATAGTGGAACAAGATTGACAGGCGAATTAATGGTGCTTTCGGCTTTGTAACTACTCCTTTTTATCTGGGTGATCTATGTTTGGAAAGTCATGGGCGTTCCGGAAAAGTTTTCAACCGATGCTTGGACGCAAATTACCGCTAGGTAGTGCCACGCGATCTTTTACAAAGTTCGCCGGCGCTTTTCGCTCCCTGAGGAGTCAAGTAAGACAAATACACATATAACACATACGTACATGTTGGCAAATTAAAAGGGCAGTGAAGAGTAAAATCATGCGCTGGATTTGTATGCGGTCGAATCGGATGTTTGCGTAATCATTATTGCCAGCAATTGGGCCGCAGCCTTCCCTAGCCAAAATTAATATACCCACAATTACGACACAAAAAAGCAATCTTCTTAGATGCGCCTCTGAAGCGAGGTGAGGCAACCAATCTTGATTGACAGACGGGAGAAAAAATCGATTCGAATCGTTCGCAACCCTGGACAGCAAATTCCCTACAGAAACACGGGTAGTCATTGTGCTTGATGTTTTAAGTCGGCAAAAATTCGAAGAAAAAAAAGATGACATCTTTGCCACTACGGTTGAAAAAAAAGACACATCACACTCGGTCAAAGGTTAAGTTTAAGTCCATGAAAAAACAGAAGTATCAGTTCCGTGTGTGTAAACGGCTTTAGACAAATTGTAATAAGGGAACCCGGTATGCACCACTTTCGGTAATGATTTTCAGTTTACTTGAGAATTAAATTTTGCGGGCGTGCAAACATTGATGCAATGGCAGCTAAACATATAAGGCGTCAGGGGTCCATTACGCAAGAATGCTTCGACCAAATCAATCGATCCAGGTAGATCTCCTTCCCGAGTGAGTTTTTAAAGTTACCTGGGGACGCTGTCCCGCGTTTTTTTAATCTTATGATGAGTGTACATTTCTAACTCTCGGAGCGCACTCCCGCGTGGTAAATGCAAGTAAATAAAGAAAACTCCTGTTTTTTATAAAACGCGGGACGAGTTTGCCGTAGTAAGAGACAGCCGTCGTCCTTTTCAGTTCCCGAGGGATAGCATAACGGTGCGTTTTATCTATTCAGAGAAAAAAAGAAAAGTTTAATCAAATGCATGCACTGCGCAAACACTTAAATGTTTATCCTTGAAATACAAATATTGTCTCGAAGCCAAATTGATGTGGGTCCTATCAGGCATCTGTAAACAACGTCAGAAATGCCCGAATGCGAAGAGAGAGAAACAGTCAGAACCGTGATTCTGGTATCAGGGATTCAAAACCTCGAGCTAATTTCACAGGTTTCTGTCACATTTCGGCGGAGGAAATGAAACTTTTATTTATCTTTGGGGAAACAGAATTGGCGGGCTTCGACATCAAATTTGGTCCAATTGTGTGCTATGATAACAGCTGCCTAACAACAATTACCAGCAGTTTGCCGTGTAAACATTGCAAACGTCACTAACTGTACACACTCGGTTTTGCTCCTTTCACTAACAAGTCTTTGAAAAGGGTTCCTCTTTTTGTGTGTGTGTGTGTACGCGTATACCGAGGGCTGAGGCACATCGCGCTGCAATACGCGCGCTCAAGGATAGACGCCGAGAAGTGGTAATAATCTCCACTGAAGTCATTGGTTGAAATAAGACGAACGGCGGGGCTCTCTCGCTTTTTCTGTCACTTAAAAAATCGCCGACCGCGGTCTCGTCACATGGAAACTCCAGAGGCAATTGACGCGAACGCATCTGATAAAACTGGGGTTACTCCGCTAAGTGATAGATAAAAGGCAAGTATACGATTAAAAAGCATGGCTTTTAGTATGTGTTTCCTTTTTAAGATAATTGCTCGGTTTAATTCATAGTTGATTTAAGCATCCGTCCGCAATTTTGAATTTTACTCCAACATTTAAAAGTATCTGAGTTTGAGTTTCTGCCAAACCTTCGTCGAAGTAAAACGGTTGGTGCAATGAACTCATGGCAAAGCCCACAGTAGCGAAATTGGATATTTCTGAAAGCATTTTGAGTCAAAATTTCTGGCTGCGGAGATATTTTAAACGCATATTTTTTAATCATGTTTCTTTTCTCTACTCGGGTTATTTTTCAGCGCGGTTGTTTGGTTTGAACAATCACGAACATGTAATTGCGAATACCGTGTTACAACTATATTCTCAATTAGCGAGTGAAGCCTTTGCTTCAAGGCTGCATTTGAAATAGGAGATGACTTAGAATTACTCTATCTCACCAACACCCCAGTTGCTCGTGAAAATGGAGCCATTCTGTTACGTTTGATGTTGTGAGCCAGTAATGTGACTATATAGCGTAAATTGAGGGGGAGTGGCCCCGAATGGAGATAGACAGTCGGCCTTTATCTTCGGAGCGGCGCGCTTTCTTGCCTTTGCTATTTAGAACGGCGCATAGCCTATTATGCAGGTGTTAGTGCTCGCTTGGCATGTCTTTGAAAAAGCCATACAGCGCTTTCTTTATTTGAGGAGCTAAATGTTGTGACTAATTACACCTCGAATTGGGCCGTTCATAGAGGAAAGATTTAGAAAATTGGTGTTCTGATTGGCCCGCCTTTCATTAGGGTAATTACTCTATTATTGTAATCAGCTAGTCTCGTACTTTTACACCCTCCCGTTAAAACTGAACATTTGTGCAGAAAATCTTTTCCCGTGCCGCCATAAAACCCGCGTCAGTCACCTCAAATCACATATATTTATTTATTAGCTCATAAATTCTTAAAAGCGGAACGACAAGCGATGGAGAAGCTAGGGAGCTCGTATTTTTAGCACGTTGTAGAGTACTGCCCCCGAGGGGGTAATCGGAACAGCAGTATTGTTGTGCATGTGCTGTACGTTTTCAATGCGGTCATATCGAACTCAACGTGGGTTTCTGCTGTATACTGCTCAACATCGTACAGAATTCAGCATGTGTTTTCTTTTAGATAACCAACTGGTCGATACAACATGATTATAAGACTTGTCATTAGCGTACTGTTGGTTGCTGGTGTGCACAGTCAAGGTAAAATATGCCTTTTTTCTCTCATTTATTCTCCTTATTTCGAGAGCGAGCGAGCGTCGCGATGCCCCGTTCGCTGTAGCAGCCGCCATATTCACGTTGACATGACAGTGTGTGTTGGTTTTGCTAATGGACCGGTTTGTTTACTTCGTGAAAAAAAGATCGCGACTGTTGGGAAAGCTGCTTTTTAAATGAAACTATGTGCATTTTTTGTGCTTTGACCGTTCTCTCCGGTTTAATTTCCCCAGATTGCTTGCTAGTGCGACTAATTGGCCCGTATTTTGGCATGTGCGAAAACTCGACACGAATCCTGTGGGATACCGTGTACCACTCACAAGCCTTCGGTCTCATATTTCAGTCGATTTGCCGCTTTTCCAGATCGGTAAAATAGCTCAATTTATTTAACTGAAAAAGCGCCTCGTTTTTACGATTTCAGATCCACATTGTTGCCATAACGTAAACAGCCACCCAGAATGCCAGAATGTGTGCGACCAGGTAAGACTTCTATTTTTATTTTGCGGGGCTTCGTTGCAGACGCCTTTTAGTGATTCCCTCTGCACAGTGTAAATGTTAGCGGCGCGATCGTGCTGTAATAATGGATTGTCGGTGCCCACGTCTCTCTCCCCCTCACAGAGTAATCCTCGAAATGTCGCTCGAGAAGTCGGCAGACAGCCCCTCGATTTGAATACAAAAAACTCGTGAAATGGCTCTGTGAAAAGAAACCACGACGGGCTTGTAAAGTTATCAGTCTTACAGATGATTTCGGTGTAATTATATCAGATGTGTCGAGTACGCTACACGAAGTGTCGTGGTGCTTGTAGGGCTTGCACGTCAACTTTGTAATTCGAGTTTCAAAACCGCCCATTTTTTTCCCTCGCTCGACCTTCGTGTTTGGTGCCCTAGTGTCGCCCTGAACTGCCACAGCGATGAAAAATATGGGGGAATTGTCGGATTGGTGTTTCTGAGCTTTCTGCGTAATTGGGGTCAGGGGAAGTGAACGGACAAGTATTTACATTTTGAGATAATTTATCATTTTGCAGGTCGCTGTCAAAATTTAGTCAACATTCTTTTGTGTGTACATGCTCCTTCTCTGCCGCTATGTAAACCGACTTTGCCTCAGTCGGCCGTCTGAAATATGCCGTCTTTCACCACGACCCCCTTTCGCCAACGTGTTGTCCCAGAGCATAAATCAAGCCCGAGTCAAATGCTTGCGAAGTCGAGCATTTTCGCTGTCAGGGTTCGAACACGCTAAACTGGAAAGAGCTATAAAACTTTTATAAGTTTCCAAATGGCACATAAAACCAGTCGAAGTATTTCACGCTTGCCTTCACTCTCGGGCACTCTGAACCTTACTTGTTGCTGCGGCGCGTTCGTTGTCGAACAGTCCGCAAGTCGTCGTCAAAAATAATGCTTGTAAGTGGGAAAAGCATGGGTTATTTCTAAAACCGTTTGAATAAAAGCTAAGTTGTGGAATGTCAAAGGTTAAAATAATGCCCGCTGCAATGGCAAACTGCTTTGGGCAGGCTGTATTTTTTCTGTAGTCTGAGCGTTATAGCGCACGGCAAATATATATGTATTTACGGATAGTGTGCGCTGCTATTTTTCTCAGTGGTAATTCGAGTTATTTTCAGCTGTTTTGTTAGTTTTGTTTCACCTGAGAAATAAAAGCGAATTCGGATTTAGAAATTGAGTCTCGGAATTGCTTTTGTACAGAGCAAATGTGAAATGCCCAAAGAGATGGAGCCTGATTGCATGGGGTATTAGCAGCAGAGCTTTGGAAATAATGGATTTTTTTTTCTGCAATCGTTTGATGTCAGACTAAGATTAAATTATTCCCCTAGTGTATTTGTCTAAAATGCAATGTCTGACTGCTGCATTTTCATGCCTAATTTGAGTCGATTAGTATGAAGGTTTGAAAACGGATCTGTCTGTCACTCAAAATCCGTGAGTAATTCTGTGCTATTTAAGAAATGATTTCTGCGTTTGTGAAAGCGGCTACCGATACAAAAGCCCCCTGAATGCTGCACCATTACCGCGTATGAAAGAAGTGCAGGTATAGCGACACAGGTATTTTTTTGAAAAAAGTTTTCCTTTGTTTCACTGTTTATTCAGCGCAGTTCCTGTCTAGGCAAAAATGGCTCAGCTCCTGCTAGTTTTTTTTGTACTCAATTCCGAAAAAACTACAGTTGGTGACCCCGTAATGTATCCCAAGTGACCGTCTTTTTTTTCAGCGCTTTTTTTTTGTATCGGCCATATATCCAACTGTGCACTTCAATTAATCGGATTAAAAAGATATTAGCGGCATTAACACCCTATACAAAGCAGTTATGATGATTAAGTACATATATTATTTAAATATTAACTGTGTTACCAGACTGATTGCTGATAAGATAATCAGCTTTTGATGGCTGGGGTCCTAACACAAAACCCCATATATCTATTGACAGGGGCAAAATGTCTTCTTGAAGGAAGACATCTGACATATCGTATGCACTGCCGGAGTAAAGTGATACCCGAAATTTGTGAATATTTTGTGTTTTTAAGTGAAATGTTTGGATTAATGTGTACAGCAAGGGGGGAATGGGATTGCATTATTGATCTAACAGCAGGCAGCGCTATTGCAGCACTGTATGCCTGCTTTGTACAATTCACCATTGATTTTGTTGGTGTGCAATAAAAACGGGTGTTTGTTCTAAGGGTCAGCTTTCCACTCAGCCCAGTGCTATGTTTTACTTTTCCTCTCCCCCCCCCTTCTGTGTTTTTTTCTATCAATCCAACACAGTGTCGTGCTGTGTTTGCATTACTCATATAGCACCATGCACCATATACCTGCCAGGAAAATGACTTGATGAGAGAAATTGGCGAATCAAAATTCCGCTTGCAAATTTGAGTCCTGGGTCGAGGGAATTTGGGCAGGGGGGCTTTGAAAATAGGTCGAATGCAATATAATTTTCCATCTGTTGTTGAAATGATTAAAAAAAAATGGCAGATCTGTGTGGTTGTTGTGGGTGATAACTGTTGTCGTATGAGGTTATTTTCCTAAGTGCTTTCCCCTCCCCTTTAAAAAAACACCCTTCAGAGAGTTGATGGGTCGGTTAATGATATCTGTGTCTTTATTTGGCTAATATTTGCAATTAACATAACAGGAAGTGTTCATTGAAGGAATGACATTGATCTTGGTGGGTTTCTCAGCTTAACACAAATGATTTTAAAACCGGTCTAATTGGGTCGGAACAAAAGAGTTGCCAGCAATTAGCGTGGACACTTAAATCCCCTGTCTCTATTGTCAAGGTCTTCTCACCAAAGAAAATCATTAAAGTGCCCTTTGTTTGAAGCTACGAAAATCCCCCTAAGAGTTTATAAATCCCTCCGTGTTTTACAGACTTATTCACACCTGCACGTCCAAAGGGATGTGTTCACTGCCTTGCACTCCCTGGGAGTTCTGTGTTGTGGTAGCCGAGCAGAACTTGAAACTCAAACTGCTTGAACTGGCAGGAAACTGTCCAACAAGGTGTTCCAGGCCATTTATGAAGCAATATTGTGAGAAAAGTGGTGAAAAGAAAGAATGTGCAGAAATTGACAGTTAAACGGAAACATAAGGGTTGAAAAAATCTGGATGTCAATTTTTTACATTTTTTCAGAAAATTCAGGTTTGAACACATACAGATAGCTGTTGTTGACAGTTTGAACAAAACATTTATTGATTGCCTGAAAATGCACTGTCAATACCCTTTGCTCTGTAGTTTAAATTTAATGAGAAAAATCTTAAACATTCATACTAGTAAAATTATTAGAGCCATACAGTAGTTTTCTGTGCAAAGTTACCCATTCTGTTACTTATTTACATTAAAAAAATAGTTTCGAAGTCCACATAATTCATCTGATGTCTGGCTGAGTTTATGAACAAATTAAATTTTCATGTTTTTATCAGTATCACGCAGAAATGTGTTTGACTAGTGTAAAGACTTAAAATTTATGGTGAATCTATTTTTATTTGGCATGCCATATTTGCCAGGATGTGAGTTGAAACATAACTGTCTATGGAATGTTTTATTTCACTCCTGACAATATCGCACTGTGTGAACTTAAAAAAGAAAAAATTAACTGGAAAGTAGCGTAATATATTAAAACCGCTGGCAGTTTGATAATGCATGGCTTTGCGTTGGGTGTAGTGTTTCCCAGGCACAGAAGACTGTCCACATTTTCGCAATTTTGAAGTAATTCAGGAAACAGCATGTCAAACGGTGCAGGAATTATCAAAGCGGATGGAAGCTAATAGTTAACAGTTTGTCTTCTCCAATTCCTGCCGCACAGTGTTGCTATAGAGCAGACAGCTTTCCCCAGTTAAATACCGCAATCCGATGATTTATTGAGTAGCACAATGGCTATCAGTTATTTTTTAATCAACAACCGTATACTTTTATATGGTTTTTCACAGTCTTGGAAATGGGACAGAAACCATGTGGTTAATATGTATTTCTTCAGAGCTTTGGCTGGCGTGCACCATGTCAGGAAAGTGCTGCTGACATTTGCGGCCGTCGTAAAACTTTACGATTGTTAGGAATAGATTGGATTATTTCTTGGTTTGTCCTTTTCACAAAAAGATACCTGTCAAAGTGACTTGTGAAAAGACTCTTTTTAGGAATATGTGTGACAATTCAGCTGTTGCAATTGTTAGAACACTCATTCGTGCGCGTTCGTCGTCTGCAGTTGAGTTGAACTCCTTATCTGTGGTATGTATGTATACAGCCATGAAACTTCTAATGACTTACAGATTTTCTCTGAAAAAAACCCACCAAAACTTGTGAAATACGTTTGCTCTTTATCCAATCGTGAAAAACTGAAAGAAAGAAATAGAAGTAAAATATTAAGAGTGGATTCCGTCCCCAGCCAGGGGTTGGTGATATTCTTGGAACTTCCTGTTTCCCCGACAACCGCTATTGCCAGAAGATGATGTGATTATCATTCAGGATGATGTCGTGGACATGATAATTTAATATTATCAACATCACCTAATTCCATCTGCGGTTGTGTGTTGCTCAGCTCACAGTCGCCAGTTTCTGCTGCGTGCGCGTAAGCAGCTTGTCTTGTTGGTTTTCTTGATACTTCTCTGACCGAAGTCCGCGTCCTCTGGGACGAAAATGAACGCTAACCAGCGATCAGTCGGAAAATTGAAAATTAAATTATAATCTTTTGCAATTTCAATGAGGTTTCTTGTCAGGACATTTTTATTCCATGTGAAATAGGTGATCTTCCAGTTTCTTTCGTGACTTACATTGCCCTGGTCCATCTCATTTTTTTAATGAAGTGTATTTCACTTTAATCACAACATCGGGTGCACCATTTATCAAATTTTTTTTTTGTTTCTCATGACTGTAAAGGTGTCAGACAGCTAGAGTTGCTGATGTTAAACTCTGTGCCTGAGATGAAAAAAAATACCTTTTTCAAAATTTTTTTCTAAAATTTCATACTTTCACTAGTGTGAGTGAAAATGTTTAATTCAGCATACATCTTATTATATTGTTCACTGTGTTGTAGTGCTGTACCGGTATTTTAAATTTTGGCTCATCAATATTGAGTCGTTTAAAAATACATGTCGGAAATCCGCTTTATCGGGTAGAAGAAAGTTTTGCATCTTGTCTTGTTCAGTACATTTTTTTTTGTACGCTTTCTGTTATCTTAGTGAACTTTTATCTGTTTATCCAGAAAAAAATTGAAAACAAGGATTTGAGCTAGAAATGCATTGCCCACTTGCAGATAACGCAGCGTGTAACTGCCAGTGTGGGTTAAAAAAACCCAGTAGCTCTCGGAGTATTGTTGAAAAGCGTGTAGGTTGATTCCACATTGAAAACCCCTTAAATGAAATTTAATAAAAACAGTTAGATCTTGTTCAAAAGATGCCTCTGAGAAATCTAGTCTTCTTATTCCTTTCTGTTTTGGTAGACATTTGAGCCTCTTTTCATACTGATGTGTGTGTATGTGTGTATATATACATACATCTATATACCCCTGTCTATGTTGAAAGCAAAGAGAGCTAGGGGCTATGTATGGGGCTTACCAGTGCACATACACAGAAACACGACTGAGAATAGCCTATGGGGGCTGCAGTTGTTGATACATAGTACATTAATTGCATGTAGAGTGCCCTGTGGATACATCTTACTCCAGACATTAGAATAAGTTCGTTGATGTCTTTATTATAGCTCTTGAGTCAAACTCCGTACACACAGTCTGGAATTTTGCCTCCAATTTGAAACAAAATCTCCGCATTTTTCGATCAGGTTACAAGCGTTCATTGAAGGATTGATTTCGTTTAAACATGATTGCAAATAAATGGTTTCTATTTCTTTCTGTCTCTGACTTTTTTTCCCCTTCTCTCTCACTCCATGTTCAACCTACAGATGGCTCTGGAATCAACACAGGCTGGTCGGCAGAGGCATGTCGCAAGTCTTCGCAGTGATTGTCCGATGACTCTGGTGAGTGGATGGTATTTCTGTTGTGGGGTATGATGTGTCTGTTTCAGTTCAGGTGTTGTCAATTCACAAGCTCAGAAGATCTCCTTAAGATAAAGTACACACCAAAGAGAAACTAGAAATGACACCACAAACATTTTTATCTAAAAATGCCAACACTTTCAGCACCAAATTTCTAGGATAATCATCATGGAAAAGACAATTTTTTTTAGTTTTTGCTGTGATATGCATCACATGAAAGTTTTCATTTGCCGATAATCTTGTGTGACAAGTCATGTGGAAAGAAAACAACGAAGGAAATACGTAGATTTGACAGCGTGAATTAAAAAAAACTGCTGATGTCAGACAAAGTGGCGGGCACTTACATAACTTTTCTATCATCACTAATAGTTTGCTACACAGCAATAAGCTGTGAAAACAAACAGAAAGCGGGCAGCAATTCAGCAAACGCTGAATTCATTTAACATGCATGATCGCACCCCACCCATTCATGTCCGACTGGTATCGGTTGGTTGTACTGACTTCTCAAGAAGATGCCATTTGATGAAAAAAAAATAATGAGGTTGTGCAGGGATGAAGATATGGGAAAAACAACATCAGGTCAAAACTCTTTCGTGAATAATATGTGTATGCCAGTGAAAACATGTCTGCATTCTCACACAGCCTAATACTTAAGTAATGAGAAATGTTTTACTTTGGGAATCAAAAAATCGTTTTGCAGCAATCAAAGTTTATTTTCTTTTTTCCGTTTTTTTTATTGAAAACTCAAAAATTGAATTCTATAGAGTGGACACTTGTTGAGCAAAGCGCTGTATCACAAGTGTGATTTATATTAATGGGAGCCCGTCATCTTTTATTACTTAAATGTTGAACAAAAAGCAAAGATTATTAAATTTTATGCCCAAGATGATGGAATAGTATGTTCACATATTGAGTGTTAGTGATACCCAGTTGTAAAAAAAATTCTCAATTGCCTGTTATCAGTTGAGAGAAGTCATCAGGATTTTTTCGCCGAGAGCATTTTGTTTTCTGATTTTGATGAAATTGCGACTGGACGCTATGGAAACAGTGTGCCTGGCATTGATCCATTGTCAGCCTCTGACGTGCTGCGCCAGTAAAAAATATGTGCCACTAATAATGGATGACAACAGGAAAAGTGTTAATATTGACAGTGCCCCTAGGGGGACTGACAAGATGGCAGCATGTCAGTAAGGCGATTTCAATATTGCCTGAACCGTCTCGCTAGGTTCCAGTGTACGACAGAAAGACGCTATTAAGCTAATTCACCAGAAGATGTGGACCCCTTTGTACCATAAAGGAAATTTGGATGAATAATGTATGGCGCTCGCAATTTGAACATATTAAAAAAAATGCTTAAGCGGGTTAGGTTCATGAGTGATTTGTTAAAAAAATGAACTGATCGAAAGATTTACAACAAGTTAATTCAGAAAGATAACACAGTACCACGAATATTGTTTTCGTTTTTTGTTACTTTCTACAGGGCGAAAAAAAGATTTAAGAATTTGCTTTTTATTCACTGCTATATCTTGATTCCAATCGGCAACTCTTTTACAAGAGCGATGGCGTGATTTACGTGTCTGGTAATTCTGTTCCATTTGAAAATTAACCCCATGCTAATCGTCTTGCAAATGTTAGCAGTGTCTGCAATGGTTGAATTTTAAATCGCGTAGAAACAGCATGTGGCTAGGGCCAGCGTCGAGGACGTGCAGAATTTCAGATGTGACTCTGCTTTTATGAGATATTTTGCGTGTCACTTTGATTGAATATGGATTAGGTTTGGATGATGTCAACGGGCTGACATTTTGCACGGTGAACCCACTCGATCATTCCTACCAAATCACAAGAGTTTATGACCGTGTTTGATGTATGCGTTTAATAATGGAATAATTATATCAGGATTTATCTGTTTGTTTGTTTTTACATCTAACACGGATGGTGAAAACGATGTAGAAATTGACATCCAAGCCACGGCAACCATTGGATGGATTTCACAGATTTGCACCGAATCATTAACAACCGCAGGCATCATGGCTTCAGCATTGCTCGATCTCCTATATTTTCTCCCCCAAATGTAAACTTCATTTTGAGTGACATGATCATTTTTTCTGGATCAGTGCTGTCTCGTCTCAATCCACTGTCTTTCCGTTCCTTCAACCCTGCAGCACGAAATTTTCAATTTACATCACCTCCGAGTGCATTTACTTTTCAGACCTTTTTTTTACTTGGCCATATGCGTTCTTAACTGAATGCCTCACAAATTGATGTTCAGTATCTTTGAAATCTCGGCCTAATGTTCGAATGCCTCAGCGCTGAGGTTCCAACACAAAAGCAGCTTTTTTCTTTTCAATGAGTGTGCTGTGAGTGGTGTGTCCTTGAAATGATGTATCTGCGATTCTCAGTTCTGGAGACACAAGACAGACAGTCTCCCACCTATCTGTCACGGTCCAATGAAAGTTTTGACAAGCCCGTAGGCAAGTTGAACAGATTTGGGATTCAATTTTCAATTTTGCAATTTAGAGTCAAATTTTGAGTGGGACTTTGGAGTGAAAGGTTTTCTGATTTTGGAATTTTTTTTCTCTTCTATCTTCTCAGGTATCGTTTTGGCAATGTGTAAACGCAACAGCACCTGGTAAGTTTTTCATTTTTTAAATTAGTTTTCCAACACAAAAAGAGTGAATATGTATCACAAATTACACCAAAAAAGTAGTACAGTGCTTGTTCTAAGGTGATTTTCAATTACTTTTCTTTTTTGCTCCCAAGTTATATAGTTTATGCATCTCTTATGCCAGTTTTAGAGCTTCTGATTGGCTGTTGCTATGGTAATTAGACAGAAAACCATGACAACAGGACATCAGAGCTGGCAAGTCTACATCAGCTTGAGTGCTTCTTTTGTTCACGTTATACTCTATTTAGACATCAATATTAATTTATTTTTAATGGGAAATGCCCTGCTACTCCATTAGAGATATCTAAAATTAAGTTAGCAGTTTTCAGGTTGATGTGTGACAAAATAGGTAGTGTCCACATAGCTTATTCTTCCCTGTCACATTGAACTAATTCCTCGGTGATCATGTTGCTTGTTCGTGCACTGGTTGTTCAGTTTATGTTACCCAGAATTCCTAGCTGGTCACAAATTAGCACCAAGGTTTTCTAAAAGCGTTTTTTTCCGCAGTTTTTAATGAAAACAGGTATTGCATTTTTTTTGTCCGATTCAAGAGGTCACCCTCTCTCACAATCTTTACAGTTCTTAAAGAACATCACAGCAGTTGATCAAAAAAGGGTCTGTGGTGAATGGTTGCCATGGTAGCCAGAGATGTGGGGATGAAATGATAAATTACATCAGCGCAATTTGTTGAAATTTTTGGCAGGAAGACCATGATTGCAAAAGATCACACACAAACTGAGAAAAAAATGTGATTGGAAGACTCTTTCTGGGAAAAGATCACACTTGCACAAAAAAAATGAGCCGCGTATCAAAGGGGGCAAGAAAGCGTGTATTGTCAGAGCAGAGGATGCCGTCACAAATTGCTGATGTCTGATGAAAATTCCAGAGGTTGTCGCCATCCGGTAAAACGAAGCACTGGAATTTTCAAAAAACACGTCTTTGTTTGGAGAAAAAAAATTGAATTTTAATTGAATCCTAATTGACAGTGCAGAGGTGGAAAATTGCTCGAAAAACTGTCTGTGACATCTTATTACTTCCACGGCTTCTGCCAGTCACCCAGTCATGTTACTAACAAAGTGACTAGCGTATCACTTAGAAAATTTGACTTTTGATTCGGTGATGACAACCTTCCAGAAAATTCCACCGTCTGCAAAGATTTGCTGCGGCGTCAACTTATCAAGCCAAACCCATTACCGTGGCAGGAGTCACTCCTTTTGAAAAATTACCTCGAGCAAAATTGAAATTTGGATTTTCACAGAGTGGTGCTGGGATCTTTTTTTTAAAAGATTGGCATGATAAAATTGACAAGTTTTCACATTCAAGATAGCCGCATGTTTGTATTTCATGCCTGTCGGAATACTTTGTCCCAGTGATCAGCCATCATTACTAATTACTGATTTTTTTTCCTCAGCTTGAAATAGAGGATGTTTTAATCATACAAATTGATATTCTGTTCATTTTGACTGTCTTTCAATTTTTCAAAGTCAGAGTTTTTTCCGGGACTGTAATCCTCTTAGGAAATTTATGAAATAGACCTCAGGGATAAATTTCGTAATTAGAATGTCTCAAAGAGTGAGAAATCTGCAGGTTAACGAGATTTGCTGGGGCTTTGCGGTCTTCCGTCACATTTTGATGGTGTTTCCTGTCGTCTTTGGTGCCAAGATTCTGCGGGTTGTGTGCATGGAGGTTGCAGAGATACTTGTGTCAGCAGATAGATTGACTGTTAGACTTGAATATTGATTGTTGCTTTGTGTTGAGTCTTCACACCAGTTTTCCTCCCTTTCTCTCTCCCTCTCAAGTCGGTGAAGTCGTCAATAGGTTTGAGTTGTACTGTGCGCTAGCCCGCGAGCAGCCAGGCGTGAAGGCAGCGCCTTAGAGCTGGGTAAAGACGGTCAATTTGTTGGACTGTAGTAGAATTGTCATTGTGAGCACCTATAGTCTTGTAATATTCAGCCGGTAAAATTAGGCTCCATTTGTAAGAATGGCGCAGTTTTCAGCTGAGTAGCTTCCCCCAATGATTCTGAATGGTGTATTAAGGTTAAATAGCGCCGGATTGTTTGTCTTTGAACAAAACCATTTGTCAGTGGCCATTCATGCTGGCCACAAAGGGAAACCATGTGTGCCTGCCTGCGTTGCTTTTCACTCCCATCCCCTTCAATGGGCTTGATTTTTACACCTTGAAAAAGAGTTCTGCGAGAGATGCTATCCGGGGTGTGTGTGTCGATCAGGCAGTTGGACAGCGTTTGAGCACACAATTTACCATCCGCTCTTTGTTTTTAGAACGCCCTGATCGCTGATACCTTTTTTCAGACGTAGATTAGGCAGAAAAAGAAAAGCATTGGAAGATCACAGGGTATTTAGCGGCTGAATTTACTTGCAAAGAAATAGTGTTTAGAGTTCATTGTTCCTAATGGTAACATTAGCCTGCCTAATTACCCATTGTTTGTTGGCAGCTTAATTGATTTTTTTCTTTTTTTTTTGGTGGGATGTGCCTGGTTCAAATCCTCTCCACCACAAAGACTTTAAGAAAATCACCTCAAAAGAGAAAAACGGATAAAGTGGAATCTCAAAGCAGTTAGTGTCAGGACGTACTGTGTGCTGGGTTTGTGTTTTCTTTTGAGCCCCAGTGTGAGAAGAGACAGCTAACAGACAGGGTGTGTGTGTGACTTGGTCGCTGTATTTCTGACGTGGGGGAGGCAAGGATGTGGGTCTTCCAACCCTTTCTGGCACACAGGGAAGGGAAGGGTACCATGCGGAGGGAAGGGTGATCACCAGTTGTAAACCTAACATTTTTCTGGTGTAGCGGGGACAAAGTGCAACAAGCGTCCGCGGGAATAAGACGTACCGTTGATCTTATTGTCAGGCGTTGCATGCTTAGCCGGGCAAGGAGGAAACGAAAACAAACACACCCAGGGTGGCTGTGTTTGATTAGGAGACTTTTTAAGTTGTTAGACACAAACAGGCCTTCACCGTGCAAGCCCCCTGAACACTGAACTGCAACTCAACTCCTACTACCTTAAGTTTATCAGCCCCAAGCAGAGCCCCTATGATTTACGGGTGTTGTCAGCGACACACTGTGCGAAGCTAGGCTGTGGCTTACATTGGCATTCTTGTCTTTCAGCCTTAGTCTTTGAAACTCTGATTTTGTACTTTCAGCCACATTCTGACTTTTAGCTCTGTGTGTCGATCATATTAAAGTTCATAAATTGATTTTATCCAACATATGCAAATCACACAGGCATGCATGCAGTCATATAAGATCAGGTGGTGTCTTAATACCGTTTTAAACAAAGAAAAAATAATTTTATAATTGGTTGTTCCCATCAAATTGACAACTAGATTAGGGTCTGAATTCATATTTCATAACCTGCAAAATTAATACCAGCGAAATAAATATGATTTTGGTTGTAGTCCGTGATCAATATAAACTGTGATATGGCCTACTAGTACCCTGTCATGTGTATGTTGCAGTCGCACGGTGCCTGCCATCTGCACTCATGGTTTTAGAAATGCAGGGAAGCACAGAGATGTCTATGCTTTGTTGGCATGTAAGACCGTCAACGTGCATGAATGTGGAAACGATATTATGTTGGAGTGGGAAGCTGTTTCTCAACCCAGAATTTCAGCCTCCCTCCCCACTTCCCCCCTCCTCAGTGCCACAAATAATAGATATTGTATCAATGTCAGTGTGAATACACTACTCAGAAAATCGTCCTTTTTAGATATACAGACGGCACTCTGAAAGCTGTTAACGCGGAGGCAAAGGTCAAGGGTCAAGTCGGCTTTCTGCAGGTCTTTCTTTCTAGAACATAATTAATGAGCCAGGGAGTGTATACCAGCGCAACAGCTTGCCAGGACATCCAAACATGCCTGTCAAAAACATCTGTACCTCCAAGTCTAGTATACCGAATGTGGGCCAACACTAATCCCCGAATGTTAACGGTTGAAATAGAACGAGATAACCTTTTTGTTTCAGGGGTCTCGTCAAATGTTTTTAGCGTTTTCATTTTTTTTTTTCGCCGTGGAAATTTATCATCACAGATGCGGTTGCCACTGTTGGTTAGGAGTATTTGATATGGTTAGGGGCATTAAACTCATAAAGAATGGGGAAACGTCGCATGCTGTTAGGGCTACAGTGATGTCTCACAACATTGGTCATAATGCTACACTGAAGGAATAGATAAATACGCATGCTATATACTGGTGAATATGAAAAGCTGTTTTGAAATTCTACTTATAAAATTAGAAAAAAATTAATCAATTATACTTGTCATGGCTGACAAAGAATGCTGCCCCCTCAACCAAGAAGTATTTATGTTTAATTTCATCAAATGGGAATTAAACACACTGAAATGAAACAGAGAAAATAAAAACAGACGTTAAAATTGTCTTTATATTTTCTCAAATTGCCAGTAGGTCACAGTACTGGCAATTTAGCTCACAGACAACGTAGACAGAGGCTATCAGTAGTTGAGTACTGGCGGCGGCACAGTTGACTTGACACGCAAATAGTTTGGTTGTTTAGAAGATAGCAAAGAAACTAGTTAAACAGCACTTCAAATGGACACCTGCGCTGGATTGTCCTGATATTTTGACAACACCTGTATCTATTGAAGTAGCCGACATTGGCACTCTACCGCCAAATCAACCGATAAGACTGGGCTTGCTTACGTGTCAAGAGTCTCCCATTCAAATGCTTGTTTCTCTGTTCTGGCTGAAACTGTACGCTGCATCTGATTGGTTGTCTCCATGGTAATTATGACCTTGCTGTCTGTCTGTGAGTCTTCTTCTTTTAGCTCATCTACGGGAAAAAAAACATTTCCATGTGCATGAGCAGGAATAAAAAAATTGTGATATTCGGGGGGGGGATGTAATCAGTTGAATGTCTATTTATCCTTGCCTGTCGGACTTTGAAAAATGGTGATCTGTACTCTATAGTTTGTTAATAATGAAGAAAAAATTTACTGGCACAGAAAAAGTATTTTCAGCCCGGTGTTTATCAATATTTAATAAATCTGCACTTTGGCTTGTCAGATGACAAAAATACATTGCCAAAGATGGCCCAGGCCATCTGTTGTCGTGTAGCCAGTTGAAGCAAGTGCGATATTCTTGTGTGGAAAGAAAATTACCCGTGGACTATTTAATTACAATTTTTAGTGTTATTACTTGATTTACGGTCGTGTTCTTTGGCGCTATTAAATAGCAGAATGTGGTTGCTGATTTATGTCTGTTATGTCAAAGTCCTTAAAATATATGCGTGTGTGGTGACTTCACGGTTGCCTTCATTCATGCAACATTAGTATGCAAGACGATTTTCTCCGCTTCCATTCACATGTTATTGATTATTTTTATCTCTGCCTTATCATTGATCGTACTGTTTGACCTGTATTCTCGTCATGTCAGAATATTTTGATGTTCGGCGTCATTTATTGAGAGAAATTGGCTTTTACTATTGATCTTGCAAGCAGCAAAATATAAGTTTCGCATTCGTCATCTGTTTTCTGGTACCGGTATTTCCTTTTTGTTGTTAATGTATGCAAGAGGGTGCGTATTTGTATGCTTTCGAAACAGGTTACTCACTGTTCAGGGAGCCCATGTCAGAAATGTGCCAGCGATTGCTTATTAGAGCAATCCTGCTACCCCAGAAATTGGTGATTTTTTTCACTTATTCATCTGTTTTTTGGATTGCAAAGGCCCAAGCCATCAAAATGTGATAAAGAAAACAAAATTAAAGATTCAGAGGGGGGGAAAATATTCCCCGTAGGAGAAAATAAATGCTGACATATACTACAAAAGAAACCAAATTAGAATAAAATGGAGTCGACTTATATATGTTTCAATAGCTGTCGCTGTGTATTTGTCACTGCAAGTGTGTAGCCTGGACTAAAAATAGCCACATTTCGCAATTTATTCAGAGTAATATCAGACCGTTAGAAAATAATACAAGTATTATCACCCTTTCATGAAAATGGTATTAATTTATTGATGATGAATGTAGGACAAAAGGACACAATTCACATACCATTGTAAAGGAAGTAATTAAAAATTTTTTTGACATAGCTTGTTATGTTGGAGTGTTTTGTGCCTGGTTTCTTTTTGTGATGGAAGTTGAACTTTCTGTCAGTGATACTGTAGGTGCCAGGCGAATGTTAGTCTCACAGTTTTCAATCACATTATTAAACCGCTGTGTCCCGAGGCATTCAATCTTGAGGTAAAATGTAGTCACGGCAACCTATCAGTTGGGGTAATGTCGGTGGATGAACGCCAGCCGATCGTCATTGTTCCAAGTTCTCGTGCAATTTTCCTGGTGTTGATTAGTATTTGGTAGATGGTATCGAATGGTTCAATCTCTGGTTGACTTTTTTACCATATTTTTTTTTGTGCAAGCTTTTCCGCATATCAAGCTATGGATTATCTAATATGGTATAAGTATTGTGGGAACAAAGCCCCGAGATTGAGTCATGCTAAGACTGAGATGATTACAAGGAAATGCGGTCAATTTGAACGCTGGCAGTGTATCCATAACGCACCAACTCCAAATTCTAACCGCGTTTGAGGTGTGTGTGTGTTCGAGTATTTGTGAAACTTGGATGACAATACCAGCCAGACAAGAATTCAGGGAAAACAGCTCTTGGCTAGCTTTAAACGAAGTGGATACTAATTAGTGCATCAAGGCAGCATCACTGAAGTGGTCTTCTTTCAGATATTGAATTCACATTGTCCTCAAATGAGTTACGAAGCAGATGAATTGCATTTCGCACCCTGAGCGCTTGATTCTTTGGAGCGGGAGTGAAAGAAAAATAACCAAGGCCTTCTTGAGTCAAAATTACATTGATGAAGCTAACGCCTGAAAGAAAAACCAAACAAGTCTGTTTCTTTTCGATAAGCAATCAGGAACTGAGACCCAACATTTACGGTAAACTACCATCACCTTTTGCTGCATTTTATAATTTCATAAATCTTCGCAAAATGCCCACCCACCTTCCGCACCTAAATTGTTTGCGTTTCAACGCGGCTGATAAAATTCAAACAAGAAATGTGTTGATTTAAAGTAAATGACCCAAATTTCTAAAGTGGCTGTGTCTGGGATGCTGTTTGTGGCACGTACACGTTAGCTGTGGGTCCATAGCTGTGGTGTTTTCAGACGGGATTCATGCCTTTTACGGGCTGGTTTTGACTTTTACGATTTTAACCCCGCCACCACAGCTATGGGATATTCCATAGACTAGCGTCCAAATCCGCCGCAAGCACCCTTTGCGCAAGTTTGTTCGACGATATTTCGAAAAATTTTCCATCCAAATTACAAATTGCCAACACTCATCGACAGCTTGGTTATTAGGGACTCACCAGACCAGAAATCCGCTCAAAATTCACTGAAATATCGCCTTTTTTCTAAGTTTGCGCGACATGACTACACGGAGACCGCCATTTTGCTAGCGTAAAACTGTTGGTCGAGGATCCCTGCAGTACGTCACTACAGTGACGTAGGGCCGTGACCTCTCAACTTCTAAACACAAACTGAGAGATTCATCGTGTGATACCGATCACAGGCGTACGGAATGTTTCCTAGATCGTCGTCGGATGGGAAGGGACGGACACTGCATGCACCGTGAGGCCGAAGGCCGAACCTCGGTACTGTATTTATACAGTACCGAGGTTCGGCCTTCGGCCTCACGGTGCATGCAGTGTCCGTCCCTTCCCATCCGACGACGATCTAGGAAACATTCCGTACGCCTGTGATACCGATGACCATCGTTCGTCTTATGGACATTCCCAGTCTCACAAAACTGAAACCAAACTTTTACTTGGGGGGAAAAAAGTTCAGTCCTAGGATCTATGATTATTCGTGGCGCGCCGCGCGGATGCTGGCCGTAAGTTAGTTTGTGTTCAGAAGTTGAGAGGTCACCGCTACGTCACTGTAGTGACGTACTGCAGGATCCTCGACCAACAGTTTACGCTAGCAAAATGGCGGTCTCCGTGTAGTCATGTCGCGCAAACTTAGAAAAAAGGCGATATTTCAGTGAATTTTGAGCGGATTTCTGGTCTGGTGAGTCCCTAATAACCAAGCTGTCGATGAGTGTTGGCAATTTGTAATTTGGATGGAAAATTTTTCGAAATATCGTCGACAAACTTGCGCAAAGGGTGCTTGCGGCGGATTTGGACGCTAGTCTATGGAATATCCCATAGCTGTGGTGGCGGGGTTAAAATCGTAAAAGTCAAAACCAGCCCGTAAAAGGCATGAATCCCGTCTGAAAACACCACAGCTATGACCCACAGCTACGTACACGTGTGTCTCCAAATTAGTCTTGTGAGAATGTATTCGCACAAAGGAGGCCGTTCATGTACGTTATAACCGAGCACGTTATTTTGCCAACTTTGTGCGGTCATGCAGACAAGATCTGTAACACTATGCAATATCATCTAGTGTAATACCACTATACCTTGAGGGCTGTGGATAATTAAAACAGGTATATGACAAAGGAAATTCAGTCCGTTTACTGGAGAGGAGGGGGTTAAGCTGTATTTCGATTATTGCGCACAAATTTCACTCCAACTCGACGCCACGTTTACGCCGTAGAAACCAAGTATACGTGTGATACTCAGTGAATCAGTTATCCTTCAGATTTTATTTTGAAATTGTTTCACAATCTATCATCAGTTTCAACTTCCAATTTGTCTGTTTGAAGGAAGTAAAACCGCAATTTTGTGGTCAGATTTTTCGCAAGTCCAAACTTTCATTCAGGATAAGAGATCGAGGTCAAACAGATATGTGAGATTCATGCGCCTTGCATATGTTTTAATAATCGATGTTTCGTTACGTGACACCATGTGGTGACTGTGTAATGATGTGGCTTTCTCCTTCCCTGAGCGTGAACATGAACTGTTTGCCTTGAATACCAACCGAGCGAGGCATCTTTGTTGCAGGAGCACCTCCTAAATCACCTTGTTAGACTTTATACGGCGCATAAAATTTTATCTTCTGTTACATTTCAGTGAAGATTGACGTAGATCTACTGCTGGTCAAGTGGTTAATAACCTGCTACTATTTGTCCTCGGCATTGACATCAACTTGCAAACATACCATAAAACACTTAGGACTTGACTGGCACCCAACACACTATGGTCCCAATATCATTCCCCCATCTCCCTTCCCCATTTTATGTTGTGGCCAGTATAAATCACTCTGAATAGAATACCTGTTTGGTAATGGCCTAATGGTTGGCTATCATTGCTGTTTGGCAATGGCCTTACAGCTGGCTTTCATTGATAGAACTAACATACGGGTAGTACTACTTAGATTTTGGTTTGTCCAGAGTGCAAGTGTTAAAGGGACAATAGCTCTAACTTTGTAACCCTTTGAGCACCAAAGTCAATTTTTGTTGCCTTTATAAAATATACCTCAGTCAATTTTTTTCAGATTTCTGCCAAAATTTTTATAAAAAACTGTAGCAAATAAAATGTAATGTCATTTGGTCCAAAATTATCCAACAAATTACAGAGAAAATCATAAAAATTGGTAAAGTGTTGTACTAAAATTTTGGTGGGAAAAATTACGGCACTCAAAGGGATAATAATATATTTATTATTTTTTCAGGAAAACAAGTACACTCATTCTTCTTCCATATAAAGTATGATGAGATACATTTTCTATGCTTTGAAAATACAAACCACTGTGAAAAATATGCCATATAATTTGGTTACAAATATAAATTCTAGTCGGATCGAAATTCAGGTCCAAGCAAAGATATTTGACATACTCATATTCATACTGTGTTTACAAGTTGAACACCTGGGCATTTCAATATGATTTTGGAAGAAGAATGAGAAAGAAAGTGAATTTTTTTCCAAAACACAACAAATAAACAGGAAAGCTTGTTGACATACACATTACTCAGCTGGTCTACTCAGCTTGTACATGTGTAAACTGGATTGTTATTGTTGAAAGAGTGACTAGGGTTCAAATATAGACCACATTTTACTAAATATAAATGTTGACAAGCTGAATAGTGCGTTTTTCAACATGTTTAGGGGAGATGAACAAAAAACTGTTGTTGATATGAAAGCAAAAATAGTCTAAAATTTGTAAAAAATTACAGCTATATTAGTGGCCCTTTAAATGTTAGAATTCGTGATTTACAGTGATTTAATGCAGCAACAACAGAGTAACCTTAAACAAAAGAAAGCTTTTCACAAACAAATTGTCTTTAATTTTGGTCGGGCCACGATGAAAATACAGACTTTTTACACTCAGGTGAAATTTCTTTTCTTTCCTTGACCGATAATTTCACTGCAGAATTACTTGCGTCCGTGCAGAATTTTGAAATTGATCCGACTAACAAGCAAAAGTGTACTATCCAAAGTTTTGCTATGACTCAGAGTTGTTTTCCAAGACTTGCATGCTACTTCTCATTCACTGCTTTGAGATAGCAGGGTGACATAGATGGTCTAACTGTAATCTTTGCAACAAATTTCCCATTTTCAACTCGCGTTCCCACGGGAGGGGGAAAAAAATAGAACGCTGATAGATTTTCTGCAAAGTATCCCTTTTGCAATAATTGCTTGCATTGATTTTCCAGGCTGGGTTGTCAGGTCCGTTTTCCGAGATAATGCGCTACGTTTCCTGATGTTTCTGTAGATGTGTTCGGGCTCACTCCTTGCCCGATGTCAAATCCAATTTCTCATTTGCAGTGTATTGTCCAAACAGAAACGAATCAAGAGAATAGCTCAACTCAGCTTCAGAGGCCTTGAAAACCATTTGCAGTTTTCGGTTTGTCTTATTTTTTTGTATCTTTTAAGGTAGAAAGCGCCTCAGCGACAGAGATTCAAACTCTCAAACTTTTATAATTCTTTTTTGGTTTACCACTTGTGGGGTCTTATTTTGAAGCTCATGGAATAAATGAAGTTTTCAGTGGTTTATATTTGTGAATATCAAAAATGTAATTTTGCACCATAGATTAAAACACGTGGATGGTAGCCATTTTGAATTTGAAGTGTCGGGAAATATTGGGTCAGTTTGTTTCTTTGGGACCACATTTTGCACACTGACCCCCTGATTTTTATTCTTCAAAAGCGAAAGGTTTAAAAGTTCCCGTACAGAAAGTTTGAGCAAAGGTTAGGTCTGTCAATTTCAAGGCGTGTCCTACCTTAAAGTTGGGTAAGTTTGAGCTGCAAGGAAACCTCATTTCATAAGGAATGCCACCATGCACTACCCAAGCTGTCTCCAAAGTTTGAAGCATTTTTCCAAAAATGCATGCAAAATCTGTTAAAACTCATACAAATCAAATTTAAGTGCAAACATGATGTGATGGTCGCTAGGTCAATACAAAATGATGACCTCAGAATACGGGGTCATTTCAAAAAAATGTCATTTTCTGTTCAGTGGAGGGAGATGGATTAATAATGTACCTAGGTTGTGATTGATAGCTGTATAAAGGTCATCTCACAGTTGTGAATGCCCAATAGGGAAGATATTTTGTATCTCTGTATGGAAAATTTTGATGAAAGAATTGAAATCTCAAAGTTGAAAGTCATGTAACCAGATCAGATCAGATCAGAGTAAGGTATTTTGAAAATGCATGGCCAAGTGGAGCATTTAAATATTAATTGTATTGTAAACTTGTTTAAGGAAAAGTAAATTAAACTAAGTTCCAAACTTTTAGTTTGTTTGAAGAAGATAATGGAGTCCAAAAATGAAAGTTCGAATTTATGTTCACAATTGTGTTAAAAAACTTTCAACTCCTCTTTTTAAAATCAAGAAAGAAAACCAAATGTCATCTTGCAGAGTTTGTGATTATATAACCAAATCACAAGAAGTTCACTGATGGTTGAAATTTTATATGGCCTTCATTCACTGTGTTGATAGAGCTATAGAAAAAAAAATTTTTGATTTCCACAAAAAAATCATGAAGGTAAAAATTTTGCTGTGTATTTTCCATTGAGATCCACACAAGCTTTAAACCAATAAAAATTCACGAGATTTCCATATTGTGAAATTTTTTCTGAGGTGCATACTACTTTTTTATCCTTCCATACACCCCTGTTTCCCTGTAGAGAAGTCCATCTTTCCAATAGAAAATGATGAGATTTGGCCAAACCATGGCAGTGGAAGGGTTAATTAAGTTCAAATAGAATGAAGTACGAAAGCTAAGGAGCTTGGCAGCAAACAGTGAAACATCTGGTAATAGCATTTTCAGTATATAAATGCCGGCCGCCCGTTTCCTTCGCTAATAGCTCCATTTTAGTCTTATATGGCCCAATAATTCACACATTAGCTCCATATTATCTTACAACAGCATTTCAGTGATGGTGTTAGGCTCGACATTGCCCATGAAATTTTGTTTAGGATCATCAAATTACAGAAAGAAACCTGTTTTGTACAGGCTTAAGTAGTAGAGGGGATTTACCAGAAGCAGATTGCGGAGCAGAGATAGTTTCATTCCCAGAAAATTTCCCTTTCATAGTGGAAAGTTCAATTCTGTAACGAGACTCCCTGCGGTTCAGACGCGTACCAACAGCATTTCAGTTCTGTAATGGTGAGGCAGCTCGACATTGCAGATGAAATTTTATTTAGGATCATCAAAATGAACGAAAGAAAAAAAATCGTACAGTCTTCAAAGATGATGAGGATATTGCAGAACAGAGTAAGTTTCATTCTCAGAATGTTTTCACCAGACAGATGAGTGGACTCCCTTTGATTCTAACGGTTCCTCTCAAAGTTTTGTATGAAACTACTAATCAGCCGCACCAATCTTCTCTATTCGTGAATTTTACTTTAGCAACGAGGCATTTTCCCTCTGTCAAATTACAGGTGAAGAACGGCCCTCAAAATCGCACAGAGTGAAAAGGAAAAACTGCAGTGGGTATTTTGAGAGTGTACGGAGCAGACATTCTGATAGACAAATAAATGTCTCCCGCAGCATTCCTATGGATCCACCTGATTGATGCAGTTTCCTCTCACTGGGTGAAAAAAATTTTTTTCAAGCTTTCAAAATACATGCTGTCTTTATTCTGACAATTTTAGCCGTATCCATAGCCTGGCGTGTACAGAATTTGAATTCAGCCGCGATTCACTATAATTGCCATTGGGGCGTGCAGCAAATTCAAATGAGGTTGCGTGACCTCGACACACATTGAATATTTTGAGGTCATAAAATGCAACAACCAGCGCTGATTGGCCCGCGTGGACAACAAAACCCTGTTGGCGAACTCAAAATTTTCAGTTCCAGCAGTCTATTTTAGCGGTGTAATTTGCGGCCAGAATTGTGGTAAAAAGCCTCCATTTTTGAATAGCTGTGGCACTGTGGCTAATTTGTAGGATGTGTTTACGTATTTTAAGATGTCAGTGTTAAGGGGTTGCTCAAGAATTACGAGAGTTTCAGTGCAGTAAATCTGTGACGGAAATACAGGTGGTGTGTTCTGCCGTATTGACATATACACTGTGGAGAGTGAGGAATGCGCTTTTCGGCTGGCAGAGATAAATGGGTGTCCCTTTACATGCTATAGACCACCAGTAGGCTATTAGTGGATAATTTATTGGGGTCCCCGGTCATCAGAAACACTGCCTCTGAACAGCTCCATGCCTGCATGTCTGTGTTAGGGACAATGCCCTCAGCCTTGAACTCCGCCTGGAGTTTACACAGGGTACATCCTGCCTGTTTTCTTTGTCCCCCAGGCCCTAAAGTTCAAGTTGTGTGTTTGATTGATGAAGACTGCCAATTCTACAAAGTAATTTAGAAGGGAGTTTGGAGGGGTGGGGAGAGAGAGGCTGGGATGCCTAGTTCTGTCTGTTGATCCAAGTTTGCTAGCTAAATAATGGAAGTTTGGTTTCTGTCACTCACAAGACCCCCAGCGGCTCTGTGGGTGTCGGGGCAGTGTAAACAGACAGGGAAAGGAAAAATGTCATACGAGGTGAAATTCGCACACAACTATCATAACACTATTTCCACTGAGAAAAACAAAATGGCCTAAACCTGGCCCTCGGAAAAAAAAGGGAAAAAAATGAGTTGCTGGAGAAGTGCCTTGGAGACAAGTCGGTGATTTAGATGTCTGTACGTCTGAACCCTTTTAATCACATCAATGGTGACTGACGGTCTGAATTTACTCAAACAGGAAATTCTGGTAAATGGGATCTGCAGATTCACAAGTGGAACCTCTGCAGTCGTTGAAACAAAGAAAGGAGAAAAGGAAATAGGAATTAAAAAAAAAGTACAACAACAATTTGGAATTTTTCAAAGTTTTCCCACACCGTGCTTTCAAGTTTACATGACATTGATTTAAGATGTGTGGTTGTAATTAGAACCCATCCATTCAAGGTCAAGAAAGGCATTAGTCAGTGATTCTCTGTGCCTTGCTGTAATGTCTTCCCTGTGTCCTTAGGTTAATGTTGATAAATGTCTTCAGGACATGTGCTGCTTCTTGACTGTAACAGATGAGAGACATTAATTGCACTCATGCTGAACTAATCTGTGAACGGGATCTGAGGTACACCTTGAACTTAGTGGGTGACTGTTCTTCACAAGCACAAGTGTGCTGCCATTAAAAAAGACAAAACTTCTCACTTTTGATGATACATTGGTTTTCATAGGGCAAATACATTTTCCAAAAAAAATACATTTTCTAAATAAAATAAATAAATACATAATATAAAAGAAATTGCATCGATATTTCAATGAGTGCATCTGTGTGTGTATGTGTGTGTGTGTCACTGTGTGTGTGTGTGTATGTGTGTGTGTGTGCATGCACATAGATAAATTGTCCATTTTACCACTCTTATCTTAATTTCACTGCCTGGAAAATCACTTTTCAAAATACGTGCCCTTGAATAGATAAATACAATATTCACATTAAACGAGGAGGGCAGGACAGACAGTGTCCGATTTCTGAATTTTATCTCGGTAAAGGCACCAAGGAATGTCCAGTTCACGCCCAAGAACCTCGCTCCCCCTCTCTACCATCTCTTGTAGAGAGATATCTGATAGTATGATTGTAATGCCGACAGGGTAACCTTTGAACCCTTCCTATATCAATCTTTAATCATGTCAGAGTATTGTATACTCAACAAATACTGGTAACAGCCTCCGCAGACAACGTTCTTTCTCTCTCCACTTACAGCTTCCAGAACCTCTTAATCATTTTATGCTCTTTTTGGTTTTGAGATTGCCAACAAAGTGTAACGCCTGGCCGTTCTGTTTGACGGTATTTTTGATTTCCCGCCCCTCTTAAGCAAAAGTTACTGGCTTATTCAGGATGTCGCCATCATGTCACTCCGGAATGGGCGTTATAGTTTATATCAGATTGCAAATATTTAGTGTGTTGTAATTATCACCCTAATCCAAATTTAAAGCATTTACATTGACATAAGCTGCATGCTTACCGGTGATTTTAGATTGTCGTTATTCAGTTTTACAGGCCTGTTCCGGTGGGTTGTAGATGAATAAATTTTAGCGAAGCTTGATTGGTTTTAGCGCCTAATCACTTAGGTAATTTTGAAGTTACGGTTTGCCAAATGCGAGTGCATGCAGAAGGAAAAAAAAAAGTTGATGGTTTGTGTTCAGGAGAAACACGACATATCAGTGTCATCAATCACTGTCGTAACCTTGGTTTCGGTCACTGTGTCAGAGCGCCACCTACGTGAAGCCGAAAAAGAAATGTACAAATGATATTTATATCTGAAGCGTACAGATGTGGTTGTTTACATGATTCTACGATCATAAGCTAATGTCATTGTTTTCCTTTTCGTTACAGACATTTGGTTCGAAGATACAAGCTGGTACGGCCAGCGATGTTGTGGTGAAGCACGAAATGACGATTGTCGTATTGCGTGCCAGAGAGTAAGTCTCCCTTGAATGTTTGGTATTTGTTGTCAGTTTAACATTATCAATATTGGAAACATAATCGTACACATATGATTTACCCATAATAAAAAAAACCATATTGCTCATTTCTTTGTTTCTGTGGACACAGTATGACATACCATATGGGGAGTTAACGATATTTGTGTATGCGTAGGTTTTTGAGAATCTAACGGGCAGTCAGAATTGGGAATCATGTACAACTGCTTCATTCACACAGCCACTTGATGATGAATGCAGTGCCAGCCTTAGAAAAAGAGGGCACTTTTTCATTCATAAATGAGAAACTGCATGCGAATATTAGCAAGGTAATTGAATCCTGAGCTTTCAGAACACAAATGTTTTCTCTGTGTCCTGAATACTGCAAATTCAGAGGGAAGAGGTGACCTCTTGGCTGGTTGAAAAACAATATTTTTCATCCGTTGATGTGTGAACTGGGAGCAAATTTCCCATCTGTCTTCGTGCGTCCCCCGATTCAGTCGTCGATCAATAGGAAGAATTTGCCGTAATTTAGAGTGAAATATAGAAATGCGAGTTCTTTTGTGTTGTGGGTTCTTTCAGAGACACAATGAATCGAACGTAAATCAACATGAAAAATGTGACACCTTCTACCCTTTAAATGTTCAATGAGTTGTCGCCATAGCAACAAGTTGTCAGTGATTGAAGTTTTTACGAATCATTTCCTACAAGTAGTTTGGTTCATTTATTTTCAATTTCCTTTCAGTTAGAATATTACAATAAAGTACCTGCCAATTGAGACGAAAATAGGGGTGTCCATACCGGCTGATATTTTATTAACGCCACTCTTATTGAGGATTTTGGTGTTTTTTAGTTTTTTTTTCCTGAAGAAAATGCGAAGGGGAAAATTTCATTTGACAGGACATATCAGATCGGTGGAGTGGTACCGTTGAAATTTAAACACAATTACAGGCAGCCATGATGCCATTAACACCACACAAAGACCCAGCCCTTGTCAGGGTTTACACCTAAGCAAGCTGGTTTCCCAAGGCAAATTACCGACGGAGAGTCAATTTGAAAAAAAAAATTGCTTTATTGCGTATAAATGACTGGCAGTGGCGTCCATTACGGTGCTAATACGTTTCTAAGAATGTTGCGGAGCTGATAAGGAATGCTGCATGCATAGATAATCTATTCCTCCAATTATTGACACTGAAGGAAAGAAGAAAAGACTGTTCAACAGAATAAATCTCATATATGTGAAATCGCTTAAAATAGAGACATCCCAACCAGACCCCCGAGAAAGTGGTGGAAAAAAACTTGACCCGAAAAACTATGATATGAGATTTTTAAGAAAACCAATACGACGTAAGGAATTTGTCTCAGCTGATTAGCATATCGAATAAATTTTAAAATTCAATGGAGATGTAGAATATGCAGAGAAATTTATATGCAAGGAATTCTCTTTCATTTCCATTCATTCCAGAAGTATGGCAGTGGGAAGAGTATCGACTGGTAATTTTGCCAGAATTTGCCAGTGATAATGTATTCGAGGGGGGAACTCATGTGACAATTTCTGTTTTGGTAGCAACTGTTAAACAAATGAAGTGGAAATGTTTCATTGATTCAACTGTTTCTCCCGCTTGTCCCGAAAACAAATATTTTACCGCATTATTAATAATTTTTCATCCGAGCCAGTCTGCCTGTCTGTGGATGCGTTCATGCGAACTCCCCCCTACCCCTTTCGCACGTAATCCATGCCTTTCTGATTAATGACATCTAATGTTTGCCTCACCCTTGAGGGATGCGAGGCCATCAATATTTAGTACCCTATGCAACCCCCGTAGTCTAATGCCCTTCCTGGCTGAACCCCTCCCCAGGGGTCCATTATTTAAAGTGTCAACTAGGTTTTGTAATCCTCCTAATCTCCTGTTCAACCTCACAGCAGGAATAATCAATTCTCTGTTGTTTAAGTCCTCAACTGATACCGAGATATACGAGAACTTTGCTCCGAGTATTCCCCGAGCACTTCCCCTACCCCGAGGGAATTCTGTAACCCCTACCCCCGTTGTCCCCTGGGGTTAGAATCCTGTGCGGAAACTATTAATGTAATGCATGCATGGGGGCTTACATTAAGGTCTAAAATTCTGACAGTGTCTGTCCTTCATGACTTTGTTGTCAACTCGCATTGTCTCAAGATGGCAAAATATTCATTTGCTGGTTGAGATTTCAAAGTGCCCCTCACACTGTGATGTATTTCATCTTATTATGAAAAGAAAAATTCCAACATGTGAAGGATTGTTACCATAGTTTACAGGTTATGTCAGGGGAAAGCTCCTTGGCACTTATTGGAGAATTGCTGAAATAATCTTTGCAAAAACAAACCAAATTCTCTTTGAAATTTTAAACAATTTGTTTTACAAAAGGTCGAGAACTATACACAATGAACACAGAAAACGTTGATGTTTTAAAAGTCTTTCTGCGCAGTAAGACAGATGTCCTCATGTTTTTTTTCTCATATCCGCAGCTGAAATACTCATGTGTAAATTTGCTTACAGTCAAAACTAGGACAAGCAGAAATGAAAAAAATATGAAATTTTAATGTTCTTTCCACACAACCTCAGGAATTTACACTTCATCCCCTTATTGATGGAGAAACCTTACTCCAAAGAGGAAACAAAGCAGAACCAAACGAACATCGATAGATTGTGCACTACACTGAAAACGGTGGTTTAGGCAACAATCTGATATCGATGTATGCGACTGTTATTCAACTGTTATTGAAGTAATTACCATCATTCAGCATGCCTGGGTATCGTTTTCCACCGGCGTCTGAAATTCAATGTGAAATCAATGAAGAGACAGCGTTATCTGATCCTGAAGTGAATTTGTTTTAAATACTAAACAACCCGGTGATGCATTTTGTGTCATCGATATTTTGTTAGCCCATCATGAACTGTATTTTAGGCCCTCTGTATTGCTGGCGGCTTCTGGTAAAATTGCGGAAATTGTTCTTACAAAATGTTTGAAAGTTTGCCTTTAATTTCATCGACATAGCAGGGAAAAAGTCCAAAACCTGCAAGTGCAACCTTCAGGGCTTATACAATTGCAAGATTCTCAAACATGCTATAAACAATTTTTTCACTCTCAGGACAAAATGTCATGATAATTTTCCGAATCAGCAAAACCTCTTAATGCTGCGTGTCTTTTCCTGTGTCTCACTGACAGATGGAATCAACATTCAACGCATAAATCTCCTTTCTGGACTTTACCATAGGGAACTAAGACGGATTGGGATACCTAAAGCTATTGTTTATTGAACAGAGAAAATTTCAGTGCTGCTCAGCCGAGCTGTCCTAGGGCAGCAGATTAAAGCAAAACAAATCTCACAAAACAAAGAAAATCAATACCGGTTTGAATGCAACCTGTCTCTTTTAGAGAGTTACATAAATGGTGTTTGTGTGTGTTATTGCGGCGGTGTTAATCCGGAGTTTAAAATTTGACTGTGTATCTTTCCTGTGTGCGTGGGACGTGACGTGATGGAGATGCGTTCAGACAAGATGTAGACTATAGGTAGATTCCTCCCTGTGTGGTATGGCGACTTTGTCACTGCCATCTGCTGAGAGAGCAATACCAAGCGTATCACTGTGCTGCCTGCAGTTATAGCCAGCTTAGTTTCAAAAGGCTCCGTTGTTTGTAACTTTTGCTGTATTTTCCAGCATATTTTTTTCTTCCTGCTTGTGAAAAATGTAAGTTTTCTGTTCAGCTCCACAAATGATTTCGCAGTGCCTAGCGTTCAACCTGTCAGTGCAGCATGTATTTATCAGTGCATGATGTCCTATGTGATATCGTTGACGACTGAATTTCTGGTCCAGACAAGCATTGATTTTTGACCTCGGATAACATTGCCTATTGCAGACAATGCATTGTCCTTTCACGGCTGATACTTTGTTTTTGACTGTGGTGAAAAAGAAGAAGAGAAAGTAATTACATTATGCAAGAAAAATAATATTGAAAATTTTATAAAAAAACACAGCTATTGTCCCTTTGAAAGAGCTGTTAGGAAACGCTTCAAAGTTGGATTTTTTTCCTTCTTTGTTCACCCAGTTCAGACAATTAGTCGGGGATTCATGTCTTTGAGTAATCCTGTGGCTTTTAATTCTTAAATAAAAGAGCGTACAGGAGATCCAAACAAGTTTATAATTCACACTTTATATTTTCTTCAAAATTTGACGAAGGAGATTGGATTGCTGCATGCAGAAAACGTTACCACCAATCATGTGACTGTCTGACTGAAGTCAGATGCCTTTGTGGGGGTCAAAGGTTAAACTTGAGTTTTGCCTCCAGTCAAGCTGAAAATCGGCATGTGAACAACATAACAAGAATAATCACCGACCGAAAATTTACTTGATTAAAATAAGAGAGCATCAGTTAATAATTTTTTTTAATAATTTTTTTTTTACCCATCTTTTTCGCAAGTGAATGAAGTTTTACTTTGTTTTGTATATTCCATCTGTACCGCTCCCTGTTCCACCCATTTCAGTTTATGCAGGGCCTACCATACCATAGAAAACAGAGGGATCAAACTAAACATTATTTCTTTGAGGGGGAGGGTAATCGCTGTTGGTTCGTAATCTCATTCACTGCTCATGATTTTTAAGACTTTTAATTTTTTTGCCAGTATTGTTGTCATGGCAACTGGGCAGGTGTTGTACCGTTTCTCATCAAGCAGTGCCCTGACAACAGGATAAAAGAATGAACCACCATCTTGAGCTTTTATTTCTTCTTTTGGCCTTGCAGAAGGGACACTCAACTTGCTGAAAGGTTGATGATGTAAGAATTTTCTGCCTGAGTACAGTTCACTGGAAATTGAAGGCACAGTTCCCTCGCACAAGGCAAAACACTTGTCATCACTTTTCATTTTACTTGGCCACTGTACGAGTAATGATTGACAGACATGCATCACGCAATTCGCTCAATTTGCATCTACTTTTTATTCGGTTAAATTTCTTTCAGTGGAGGAAAACTGATCTATGAGGCATGTGAAAGAATTGTGACAGCCAGCGCAGTAATTTTAGTTGTTTGTGCGGGGCGAGTGATATCTTGGCAGAGGTATTTTTACATCTCAGAGGTTAACCATTATTTGCGCCAGTTTCCCTACATGTAGTAGGTCTACCAACTCTATCGCGGGCAGTATACGAAAGTCTTGTTGGTTTATAGCTGTAGTAGAAAAAAATTGGAGACTAATATACTCACCCACAACACCCCACCCCCCCCCCCCTGTAATTTGGGCCAACCACACCATTGAAAACAAAAGGGTCTGATCAAATATTTATGGTAAAAGGGTTAGAAATCTTTGTAACAGTTCAGAGGTTAGCGTGGTGAAAAAAAAAGACATCCCAATCATTTGCTGTGTTGAAATGTTGGAATCTGAAGAATTTTTTGGACAACAAAAAAACATTAAGAATATAAGCCTGAAGGCCTAGAGAAAGAAAGAAATGTAAAAACACCTGAAAAGTGCATTTCACTTTTGTCTTCACATGTATTTTGATAAATTTAATTGATTCCTGAAAGTGAAATTCCCCCCCCCCCCCCATTTTTCCCCCCATGTTGATGAGTAAGTCGGCGTGCTAGTGTGTTGGATTCACAAAGAATGAAGTTTTCCCATTTTGTGCTTTGATGATAACGGACCGCCAAGATAGCTTCATTAGCGCTAGCCCAAATCACACCACTTTACAAGAGTATGTCTGATGCGTTTTTTTTCTCTCTCTCTCTCATTTTTTTTTTTTGATGTGTTGTTGGAAATACCGGTGCTGTGGATTGTGTCGTAATTGTAAACTGGGTGTATCCACCACCCTCAAAGAGCGGCCGGGCTTCTGTATGCCCGGCACAGTTGTGTGTAGTCTCTATTGATATTACCAAGCCAAGCATAGCCTTGCAATGTGGCGCACACATAGCTGTGTGCTGGTCCCAGGGCTTTTATCTGAAATTGAGAATGTTGGGTGGCGTTCGTATATGAAATGGGTCTACAAGATATCACCAATGCATGATGAAGTATGTTAACGCAAACGCTGTGTTGCTAGCTACAACTATGTGGCCCTAAATGCAGGCATTATGTCGGCATCAGCGTTCTCTAAGAGATTGTTGTAAGGGGAAAAAAAAGGTTGACGTTTTTTTACGGTACATTTTACCTGTGATGAAGTGTCCCCAACTAAATGGGCTCTTGTCCACGGCTGGATTGAAATTTGACCAAACTGTTTATTCGAATTGATGCAAGTCCAAGATAAGAAATGCCGAAATGAAACAAGCAGTGTTAGTAAAAAAAAAGTCTTTTTAAGGATTTCCTGCAATGGTCAAATCTACTGAAGAAGATTTGTGAATCTTAAAAGTAATTGTGCTGAACAGATGGGTCCTATTGGTGGTGACGGATATCTGCCAATCTTTGGCTTACAAGTGAAAACAAGTGTGTTGTGGGTAAATAAAGAAGGTCTGTTGAAATCGATGAGTGAAAAGTTGAATGTCTGTCTGTCACCCGACACTCTTGTGGCCTGGCTTTCCCACTGTTTGCCAGGCAGCCCGGCAAGTCCCCACCGTTTAAAAAGTGGTTAGCAAAATCAACAGGGGACACTGGAGAAATTATTGGGCGGCCATGCCGCAGATTGCTTTTGATGGAATTCCGGAGAATTCTTCCGTTTGCCAATATACTTGCCTGGCCGAGTTGTTGACTCACCAGAAACCAGTTCAGCCTTGGAAGTTGATACTTTCTCTTAGAGACCACCAGAAAACAAATATTTACCTCCTCGGGATTGTAATTGAAAAAAAAAAGTGTGAGGAATTGTCCTGTTTTGTTGGCTTTTCATTTCAACGGAAAAGTTTGAGTTTCTGCGGTCCACTGCACAGCTTGTGTAGGACTGTTGGTTTTTCTGTGATTTGAAAAACCATGGAACGGCCTAGTGTTTGTTCCATCTAACAGGTCTTCAGAGCTGGAGTTAAATTAGATTGGGTCCCGTGATACTACCGGCCAGTGTGTCTGTGTGTGTGCGCTTGTATGTGAGAGTGTGCGGGTGAATGTTGACTGACGTCCGCCGAAGTGGCAGTGATAATACAGGCTTTGTGCCGCGCACTGAGTAAATGCACCCAACTCGGCCCTAAGTGTGTTTATTTTACTCCAGTGTGGAGATAAATAAAATGATGCAGCACAATACAAACGAAAACGTCATTAACATTGTGTTCAATTTGGAATTGCTTTGAAGACTGAAGGGGGAAACTCCTCGGGGGGAAAAGAGAGAGTGATACCGGACGAACTTTAGGTCACCTTGCATAGGAACAGTCTGTCTCTGACGTCAGTCTGTCTCTATGCAACCTTTTCTTAATACTAAAGTTCAGTTGAATCTGTCATGAGTTGGCTTTGCTGATCTTTTCTCCTCAATTTTCGGAGAGGGGGAGGGTTGTGTACTATGTTTTGAAAAAAAAATGTTATGTGTGTCCCCAAATGAAGTAATTTGATTATCCGTCATTCTTCATTCTCTCTGTGACAACTGTGAATTAGGCATCTGTATGCTCCAGTTTTTTTCTCTCTTTTCATTGAATCACCAGAGTCAATCTCCGTCCTCCCGGGTTCCTACAGCAATTTGAGTCTTAAGCTGCTGAACTGTTTTGATTCGGAGCGAGATAACCCACGGTAACTGCGGAGAATTGGAATATATTAGAATTCCATGCCCGGGTTTACCCAGGATTCTATTTTCAGTACGGGGGACGTGCCAGCTATACACTGTACCGAGTACGCTGCAATAAATTGCCATTAATGTGAAGACTCTATATTAGAAAATGATATCAGTTAGTTTACTCATTACTGTCAGGGAAAAAAAAAGTCAGAGAAAATTCTTTTAGGTCATAGGAGAGGTTTTGTTGAAGCCCTGTGAAGTGTACACAGATTTTCATCTGTGGTCGCTGATTCTTCTGCACCTGCACTAGGACTTTACAAAAATTCTTCCGTAAGGAAAGATTTAGAGAAGTGGAAAAGTGCTTGAGTGTTCTCATCTGCAGTGTATGGCTTGTATTAAAGAAGTGGTGATCTAAATTGTTATTTTGTGGTGGGCTTGCAGGGCCTGTGAACAGAAATTTTTTTTCAAGGCTTAATTGAGTCTGTGATATTGTTATGTGTCTGAGAAACATTTGTATGTGAATCGTAAAAACTGTGAACTTGATCCCTATTTATAGAAAATTTATTTTTTATGCTGTCAGGATTCGTCCCCTCCCCATTATGCAAATAGTCACATCCGTACTCTTGGCGGCAGTTCCATTGTTTTGGAAAGGTAGAGTGGCCCTTGACACTCTGAAAATAGGGTCTGATGAATGAGTGAAAAGAAATCAGGAAATCGTGTAAAATGTCATCAATTTTGTGAAAAGTTTGCTCAGACAGAGTCTGCAAAGATAAGGTGAAGTGCTTTTTTTCCTTCACAAAATAGACTTTTAAATGAATCAGGAAGGCTGTAACATGTGCCAGTGATGGGATTCTGATGTAGTTGTTTCTACATTGCAGTATCTCCTTAGAAACCTCACTATGCACATGTTGCTAAATAATGGATGGCTTATACTCACTCTGTGTAAAGAGCTAAATGAAATTTATTTTAAACTTTCAACATTGTATACATTTTTCGGTTGATGGAGGACGCCAAAGGGAGTTGAATAGGGTCAAAAATTTCTAGGGATTGAAATCAAATGGCCGGCTAAGCTTCTGGCTCCGGCAACTTAATCTTAAAATGTTCGACTCAAAAGAGGAATCTTTGCTATGTCACACGCGGAAGCTGTGATTACTTTTTTTCCAACACAAAAGACAAAGTTGATGACTCAGATAGGCGGCTTGTAACGCGAAACATGATGTTAGATTCAATTCTGCAAAACTATATGCTTGAATTAGGTGTTCTGCCCTGACAGGTATAAGAGTAGACTGATCGAACAAAACACCATTATCTTGTGATGATCCTCACACACCCAAAATCCATCGTCCATCGTCTGTTTGCCTTTCATCACGGCAAATCGAAGAATTTTGTAGCAAGTGGGCGAATCTCTTCCATATACAGTGGCCAGTACACCCTGCTCGTCCCCATTTCTCAATGCACAAATCCCAGTAGCCAGTTTGAAATCAATAGGGACAAACCAAAATTCCATGATGAAAGGGTTTCATTTAGTCACTACATAGATCTCCCTGAAGTCGCGCACATGACCAACATGGCATCCTCTTTGAAATGGCACAAAAACTTAAATTTTTCTCACCGTTTCTACCGGTATCTTAATTGTTTCCACCTGTCTTTCCTTCTGTTGAACTCCTTATTTAATAGGAACTGGAAATTATTTTATCTAATTCACTCCATTAACATCAGACAGAGGGTCACCGTAATAATGACAGTGCAGAAAGAGATGGGTTTTTTTTTTGAAAGTTAAAAATAAAGCACTTCACTTAACATCACGGGGAGCGCAAGTGATAATTTGAAAAAGACTCCGCATCTGAAAATTGAGTATCGCTGTGAAGTGGCGACTCTCATTAGAAAAACGGTTAGTTTTCAGCAAGTAGCTGCGAACAAAAAAAAAAGAGGAAAGATTGAATGAAAAAGAAACCTACTTGTTCTTGTGAAGATGTCGGCAATATCATGACTACCGATATCAGAGAGTAAAAAAGTTAATCACATGCAGAGAGGAAAAGTCCATGTAGATATAGCTTTTAAAAGCTAGTTCACAGTACCTCAAGCAGTGGTAACATTTTCTGAAGTCAGAAAGCCTCGATAGTTTTCTTGAGGCAGAGAAATCAGTAAAAGAAACATTAATTTGAACATTTTCAGTTCATTTATCAGGTATTATAATTTTCAAAAGCAAAATGGGGAAAAATATTGATTTTCAGCAAGCAAAGTTCAATCTTACTGAAAACGTAAGTCATTTTAAATGAAGGTTTGCCGTCAGTACCTGCCTAATAACATTTTCTCTGTTTCCGCTCGAAAGAGCAGTTTCTGGAAAGTGTGAGAAAGTGTGAGTTATATGCTTGCAGCGGCTAATGCCTGATCCACGCAGTTTTTTTTTTCCGCGGTGTATGTTTGATTGAGTTTCATCTCTAATAGCGACAAAAGCGCAGAACGGCAGTTGATTGGAATCTAACCTGACACTTGATTTGAACTGGTAGATCTTGACCAAACAACTGAAAGCATTGAGAGAGACGGCGCCGAGGTTCACTCTCGCTGGCTGACCCGCTAAGTGACTCGACCTCAACACTGGACTTTTCCACAATTCTTTTAATTGATAACTTTAATGATGCCTGTTCTTGCTTACACTGGCGAGTCTGTGTTTATATTTACACCAGCAACAGAGAAAGATACAGAGAGAGAGAGAGAAAGAAAAAGACAGGGAGATGAGTTGATCTGTCACATACAGTGCCAAAACATCATTTCTCACCAACGGGGTCGCTTCTAATGAAGTTTAATCTGACTAAAATTCTTCCCACCAGGGTTGTCTTTCTCTTTGTCTGACAACAAAATTCACTTAAATTGGATGCCAGAGCAAAAAAATGTGAAACATGCATAAAATGAAGAATCAAGTATGACACATGGTGAAAAAAAAAACCACGCCTTTTATTGTTACTCAAAAGTGACAGTGTTATCTTGTTATTCACTTTACATTTTCGTCTAACTGGATTTGGCTTCTTTGAAATAATTTCATTCCATGTGAAATCCTCCCCTTTTTGTTTCTCTTTCAGTGCAAAATATGTTGAATCGTCAAGGTGTTCAATCATCTACCCATTTTTGTTTCCATTCACTCGGGAGAAAACATACCGGAGAGGCTCAGCTAGCGCCTCACTGAATACTAACACACACACTTGAGCGTTCTCAGTTCATTGCTTGTATATTCAAGTCCATTGATTTCCTATGGGAAAATTAGCGTACAGGAAAACTGTGTTAGAATACATGTCCCCTGATCCCTTTAGTTTTGAGCAGGAATATTTACCACTAAGTGATGTATGATGCTTCTCTGTAGCAATCCTCATCAGAGGTTCTTTCATTCAGAGTGTTTTCTTCGTGTAAAAAATGTATAAATGCGTACGTTCCTTACGCCTGATATTTCATTTTGTTGTGTTGTGTTATGTTCGATTTTTCTACAGAGAATTGACCTTTGACATACATTCTCCACACATATTTTGTGTGCAAATAATATACTATAGAATTATTTTACAGGCAGAAAGATTTTGCTTTGATAACATGTGTTTCTGCCGTTCTTAAAATACAGATTTTTTTTCCCACACTAAAACACTTCACATGATTGCGTTTTTTAAACCAAAATGAGGAGCTTGAATGTTTTGCCGCTGTGGTTTTGCCCCAAACCAATTGTTATCAGTGATGATTGTGGACTTGTTTTACAAGGCAATTTTGGTTAACATGAAATAACATCAAATGGGAAAAAAAATCTTTTAAAAAGCACATAATGCCATTTTGGGACCGTCATGGCTGGGAAAAACAATCGATGGCATTTCTTTCAGATACAAGTTATGTAAAATAAAATTGCAAAGTTGATTTTACACAAGTTGTTTGACTGACAAACATTGTCGTCTGCTTACTCAGTGAGAATGATTGTCTCTCATGTCTCTAATGAAAACTGTCACAAAAATGCCATCAACTGATTACCACTTAGAAAGTTTTTTTGAATTAAACCCAATTATGAAATTGTATACATATTTGACTTCAGAATTTTTCCACTGTCGTGTAAGACGATAGCGGCGCCCAGGTTGCAGGAATTCAATTTCTGTTGAAATTAGGGTCACTCTGTACTTATTGAGCGTTTGACATGTGGAGACTTAGCACGGAGACGTGTGGCCAGCTCATTTGATATTTTTTCTTCTTCGGGTGTACTGAAGTTTTTCATGTGTACCGGTTTTAAAATGCAGTGTTGTGCTCCGTCAACTGGATACATTATAGTCACAAGCTACATTTAGCAAACTAATTTCCAATCGTTACATGGACGGCTGACACGTCAACATGGCCTCATTAAGGACTGTGGAATGCGTCTTGAATCCCCCCTTTGCGCACATGCAACCTGCAGTGACTGTCTAATACTGCATTGTTGTAGTTGATTAAAACAAGCCTGCCATGTTTGCCCCGGCAATTATAATAAGTGGCTCCGTCAAGTCGTCAGAAGTTTATGTGCAGTCGGAAATTCCACGATTCATCTCAACCGCTGCAAATATCTTTGATTCATCCGATGCACCACGACAAATGAGAAAAATTTTGCTGTTGGTCCTATGATCTGGCGACATTGAAATCTCATCTGCCGGTTTACATATACCCACAGAGTGACCGAAGCTCTTTGTCTCTGGTACCCAACTGTGTCTTAACTGCTTACATCTCCCAATGTGGTTGTCGGCTAATGCAACTTAATCAGCCCAGAGAAACTTGCTGATAGAATTTCACGCCGGCAAATATTAAATTTTTTGTTTCTCCTTTTTTGATGCAGGCACATGCGACGTCAGATTTGTCTGAATCCTGTTCAAGGAATGGGCTAGAGGTCAGTCACTTTTCATTTTAGTTAAAAAAAACAGCTAGTAGCTTGATATTTTACATGGACAGATTGTCTTAAGCGTATTGTGTGAATTTTTTTTAGCTTTCAAAAGTCGTAGCTGTAATGTTGCAGAGTTGTCTTCAGTAAAATCAATAGCCCAAACTGGTAAAGCGCCCTCAACCTCAGTTAGAAGTGTATCTTGTACAGCGCCCTCATTTCTTCAGACTATCTTATAGTGATATAAAGATGGAAACCATTTATAGAGGAATGACTTTTTCTGTGTTTTCTTCTTTCAGGATAGGATGTTTAACTGCCTTGACAGATTTGAAAGTAAGTATTTGACTTTGTTCAAGACATGAATAAGGATGATTAAATTTGTGAAGATTTTGCTAATGGTTTTTTTCCTGGCCAAAGAAGGGGTTTTATTGATGAAACTTAAATAAGATATCCTATTTCCTTATAGCGCAACGACAATGCTGCGGACAAGCACCGATGGGAACACTTTGTCGCAGCAAGTGTCAGTTCATTTTTGAGATGGACTACCCCAGCAGTGAAGACCAGATCACCATTGAGAATTACTGCCAGGAAATTGAGCGCACGGAGGTCTCGCAGTGTGTGGAGGACTACACATCATCGTTGCCTGTGAGAGAACCTAAAGAAAGTGAGCACATGTTGGACACGTTATCTTTTTGCTTTTGTGCAAATATAAGCAAGTTTTTAGATAGTTATGGGGCTTGAGGTTGAGGGGGCAGATTTGTTAGACAGAGAATATACTGATGCCTTCAGTATCTACATGCAATATTGGCTTACTGGTACTAGCCTAGGTGTTAAATCATCCGATGAAAATCTGTGTTTTGAAAGATTCATGCCAGCGGATGTGTTTGAACCCTTTCACCGCCGTGGTGTGTCCCCAAACCCAATGTTATCAATGGTGATTGTGAATTTGATGATCATTGTACAGGGAATCCAAGACTGAGCAGGCTACGTTAGAGAACTTCAACAGGGAGGTACACTCGGGGCTGGAAATTAAGGAGGTCTTGCCTAAGTAGATTTCATCCCCATGGCAGAAGAAAGCTTGTGTTACCACGGTTACGAGGTCCTCGAGGATGAGAACGGAGTTAACTGACCATGTACTACTCAGTCGCTTTGTGCTGAAGTAGATGTGGTTATTTTCTTCTCCTCGTCAAAATCTGAATCAAAGTTTTGTTTTTCTCTCAGACATATCAGTAACAAGTAGAGTATCAACTTTCGACCAGAGGAAATAAAACATGCCAAATAATTTCTTCATCAAAATGAGTATTTTGTCAGGTTCCATAGAATCATAATTTATTATCTTGAGTGACAAAGGGGTTCTATATTATGGAAAAGTATTATTAGGACCTGGGAGCAAGACCAAAGCATGTGCTGTTTAATAGACTGACAGTATGAATTGCGTAAGGACACTGGCAGTTTTATACCCTTTTGCCTGTAACCACATACAGAAATTGTAGTTAGTGAATATTGCATCATGTTTTTGAAAACAAATGTTCATGAAAACCCCCCGAAGACATACCCAGCAGTCACCAAAATACATCATTCAATAAAAACGCTGTACTCTGTGGCAAATTTATCTCCCTCTGAATCGAAGGCAAAGTCGATTAAGATTCCAGCTACATTGAATTATTCATGTGAATTGACATCATATTGTTTTCCCTTCTGCCTATTGCCCTGTTCCCTTGTAGATCTCTACTGCTGCGATCGTGCTGAAAATGATAGATGTCGCGAGACGTGCCAGCATGTTCTGCAGACGTTGCAGGAAGACACGGAGATCATCAACGCCCTGATTGCGGATTGCGGTGATCCGTTACCTCAGTATCCATTGTGGCAGTGTTTCATCCTCAACTCAGGTACAGTCGCATACCTTTTTTTTGTCAAAATGCTTGAAATCCCACAAAATTGAGCGACAGGATTTCTGTAGCTCAGGAGTCTTTTTACTGAATATCCTAGACTTGCCTCTCAAATCATATTTTTTTTCTCATAACATTATTGATAAAGAAACACTACTTCAAAAGGGACAAAGGTGTATGTCATTTCCATGTTGAAATAAAATCAAAAGAGATCAAGAGCACAGATTATGTCATGTCAATATATGATATGATGAGTCTCAAATACATACAGTGCAGCTATACACTTTCATGCCTGGGGTCTTCAGTTTGTTTGAGCAGCTGTCAGTTGGTTCAGTTCTCTGTATTTGTGAAGGACACCAGACATTATAATCTCATTGTTTGCTTTCAGTCCTCTCTCATGGCGTGGTGAAAGTACTTTTGTTGGTATAACTCTAACAGCAGTATTTCATCATTCCAAACAATATGATTTATGGATATTCATGTAATATACAAAATCAACAAAACTAACAAAAAAGAGTGGCTCAATACTTTTCCCTATAAATGATAGCATCTTAGTTTTTCTGTTGTAGTTCATTGCTTTAAAATGATGCTGGATAATTTACAAGATCATTCCATGTTGTTTGTGAATTATAAAAAAATCCATTTGAAGGAGAAACAGGCAGTTTTTTTTAAATGTTTTGTCAGGTACAGCCCATTGCTCATAGGACAAAGTTTGGATGCGAATCTAAAATTCTGTAAACGGATATGAAACAAAACTGCTTTGAAACACTTTTTAACATCAAAGGGAATTACATTTTGCATGTTGTCGAGCATTTGCAGTCACGATTGAATCAAAGGGAGAAAGGTGTGCAATCAGTCTCATATATGAACTTGACACCTCCTTCGGTATGGTTCCATCAGAAATTAGCTAATGACCCAGAAGAACTGTGGTTGTGAATAACAAACAAGATGTGATTCGGCAAGACATCATCAGTACACCCTAAGTGGACTGCATATTCTGTCTCAAATTTGAAAGTCCTATGACGAGAGGAGGCCATGCATAACCATGCAGCGATTGCTTTCCGTCGTTGACACGTTTTATCATGCCCACAAATGGACAGTTTGCTTTCATTTTACGTCTTTGAAATAGCCTGTAACTGAAAGTTCATAAAAGTTTAAAGAGGCTGCTATATGATCATTTGGTGTTGCGCACACAAGGTGTAAAAATCTAGTCAGAGTACCTTAATTCTCTCCGCTCTGGCAGTTGATTCACATTGGTGAACCGTGACTGCACAATGCTTATTTCAAAATGAGCAAAAAAATTACTATTAATTCTACGGTATATCATTGTTGTGTCCATGAAAATATAGTTGCTCTGCAATTTGTTTTGTGATCCTAGTGGTGTAACGAAAACAGTCATTGTCCGCACATCAGTTAAGCTGCACATTCCACTTTATTATTGGAGTGCAAAGATACTTTCTTCGATTTTTTTGTTTAGTTTTCCTTGCCAAGAGTGGTAATTGAGCAATTAGTCTAATATGTTGAGAAAACATCACACCATGTTAAGTCTTTTCACCAGGGACTCCAAATTACTGCTGAACTTTTGACCCTTGACACCCCCATCCATTAAGATCATGACCCTGAAAGTTCAGCCCTGGTTGAAAAGACCCTGATTGATTGATTAACTGTTTTTCGGGTGACCTAGAAAGCAGCAGCTCTGTTTGTTATGGGAAGGTTTTACAAGGTTGAGCAGCCGGGGGATTGATAAATGGGCCATTTGAGTATATCTCTAATGTTTCAATTCTACCCGGAGATTCATTTGTTAAACCTGACAAGTGGGTTTGACTTCCTTGGTGGTAAATTGCTTGTGAAGATTTTGTTTAGAATCTGTGATTTCTCAAGGTCTGATAAACAGCAAAGCTGCCCTGGGCTGTGCACTTCCATTGTTTCACGTAGACAGTTAGGATGTTTTTGGTGCATGTTGTAATTAAAGCTCTTGATTAGTGTTGGATGTTATTTCTGAGTGCAGGCATGCAAACAAATTGAAGTAGAAAACAAAAGGAACAAGTTGAAAACGAGAAATGTTCGGTATTTCTGTACTTTTGCTAATTGGAACGTTCAACTGCACTCACTTGATACAGATACACGAGTGTAGACTTGAGTGTGACAGTTACATGTAAATTTGAATTGCAAAGATTTGGGGCAATATTCATATCTTAAGAAACAAAATATTGAGTGTATGAGAATAACAAACGAATTGCAGTGTTTTTTTACAGGAATTTATACAATTATTTATATAAAGTCTAACCCGGAGAATGTTTCAGCATTGTTTACACTTGTCCAATGAACATCACGATACAATACACCAAAAATTTCAGCAGTATCATATCGGGCAGTCTTTTAGGATTGTTAAAAGTTTTCACTGGGGAAACTGACCTTGTTGTATACCATGTATGTTGGTGACTACTGATTTTGTCAGGGAAAACACGGGCATGTGCACGTATAGTTCCCATCCATCAAAATCTAAAATTTCCCCAGCCATGTCAGCCTCTTTTGAAATCACCCTTGACCTTTTTTTATGGAGTGAACCTTGACCCCTTCGACATGATTGATAAGCCAATGCAATGTCAATTGGTGGACAAAGTGAAGTGCATGTGTTGTCAACAATGCAGACAGCCAGCTGGATGGTGAAACATCCGACTTCTGGAGTGTTGATTTTTTTTGTGGAAGGTTGATTTTTTACAGTTTCTCATGCATCCTTTTGATATTTAAGGTTCACTGGAAATGATAAACTTTGTTCCCTAGTATAAGTTGCAGAGTGTAAACTTTCCCTAAAACTGAGAATTAAGTACAGCACTATCATAGTGATATAGTTCCAGAGACTTTGGCCTTTCAGTTTCTACCCGCCAGTATACTTCAATTTCTTGTTTAAGGTAGAATTCATGCAGCTGGGGGGCAGATATTCAGACTCTCAAATTTCTACAATTCTCTTCTGAGGTACCACCTGTGGGGACTCATTTTAAAGCTCTTGGAAAAAGTTTCAGTCTTAGTTTTTTCCAAAATCAAAAAATGTATTTTTTCCCATAGAATTAACTCAGGGGCGGTGGCCATTTTGAATTTCAAATATTGGTAAGTGTTAGGTAGTTTGTTTCTCTATGTAGTACCCAGCTTTGTGCGGTGACCCCTGATTTTCATTCTTGATCCGGTAAATGAAGGGTCGGAAGTTACATTGAGGAAAGTTTTAGCAAAAGTTTATGTCTTTCCCTTACATGAATGGAAAATCACTTCTCAAAAGTGTTGCCTTTAATGCATGGAGTTCTTTCTCATCAGTATTGATTCACGTCAGCCAGATGTTACATGTAGACAAATATATCACTCAAAGAGGGACTGATCCGATTTCATGGCTGCTATTAAAGAATGAACACAAGTATTGCACAAGTGACGTAAATTTCTCTGGGCAATCGCAAAATAACCGTTAAATGAAGTTGTTTTATGTTCAGTTTGACTCAGTCGACCTTTCTCATGTGATTTACATACGGCTCTCATCTCATTCATCGCATGGTATCTGACATAACCTTTGGATCAATTTTTTGTCTCGTGTATTCTTATGCAGGTAACAGACCGGTCAATAATGGGGTTCTTTACAACCAATATCTCAATGGTGCACAACTCCACTGTTGCGCCAAAGCGGCAACAATGACATGCAGGGATCTGTGTATAAAGGTAAATAGCAACACATTCTTATTTTTATCCCCAGACTCTAAATATTTCTTTTGACTGGGTTTTTTGTAGTATTTTGTTTTAACCCACATACCGACCACAGGTTCTTTGTCTACTGGCTCTTCTGATGCAAGCTGAAATACCCCGTATTCAGCTAGTCAATACATTGTTGTGTAGATACAATGTGAATTATCATCCTTGACTATTGAATTCGTGTCCGGTCACAGATTTAGTAGTCAATAATTTGCAGTGCTGGCTTAAGAAACAAGGCGTTTGTTGATTCTAGCCAAATACTTGGTATCACCTTGTTGCTTTAGGGAGAACGTCAGGAAATTGCTATTAATGTGAGGAATAACAGAAAAAAACAGTCAATGGCCTTTTAGTTTGCAATACCATTTTATTAGTTATTGCAAAACATAAAGTGCAGACAAAGCTTAAAGAGAGGGAATTTAAATTTTAAAAGAAAATTTTGATTTAATATTTTACTTTTGTAGTTGATGTGTTATGCTAGCTGCAAAAGCATCATCTTAGAGCATTTGCCAGAGAGAAATGTGTTTGCAAAAAATTCAAAACCTGCTGTGTTTTTGTGAATTTACAGTTTAGTGTCAGAATAGGGGACAACATCTTATCAAAATGATCATCAAAATAGTGGTAGTACAGTTATCTTGTGATAAATAATTCACATGCTAATCAAAAGTTATGATACCTTTCACTTGATTGGAGTTACATGTAATGCTTTTCACCCCATCTACCGATGTTAAGGTCTCACTTCGCCATTTAAAACTATTGGATTATTCCAAACTATGGTTGTTAAAGGGGTTACAGTGATTGACAGGGTGCTCTGAGTGAGCAAAAATGAAGAATTGACAATTTCTTAGATGCTTGCAATGTTGGTGTATATGTTGTTTTTTTTTTCAGTTATCCACAACCAAGTCAAGCAGGGAAAGCTGGTTGGAGTTCAATGCCAAGTGCGGGTATCAGCTGAAAGAAGTTGAACTCACAAAATGCATAGATGATGGTAAGTCAACAGGTCCCAGATATGCAAAAGGCATTCAGAATAAGAAAAAAAAGAAGAAAGATTATCTCCAACATGGTTTATGCCATATTGCATACAGCTGCATATACTGTATGACAGTGTGGTTTCTGAGAAAGAACTAGATCCAATCATAGGCTGAAATTATTTTCTGTTTGAAGACAATTTGCCCGATCCCTTTGTGTAAATTGTGGAGCCCATTAGTTGTCCACACTTCCATAAACTGAACACACACGTATTACGCATTTTCTCAGTCATTGCGTTGGTCGGTCCATGCAGGTTGAGTACACGGAGAGAGTTGTCATTCATTTTATGTAGGTTTGTACAGCTGCTCTTATTTCTTGTGAAGGAAGAGGCAAAAACAATAAATTGCCCCATCACTCACTGAGGCAATTCTTGTCAAAGCATGTGACACCGTGACCTTTCCATGGCCTACGTGATGAAGGCCTGGTTTAAATCTCATAAGAATAGTTGGTTCAAGGGCCAAGAGCTGTACCCTTTGCCAATTTTTAAACTATTTTTGTTTTGCATGTCAATTGCAATTTCTTGCTGTACTCCCCAGAGCATGTTGAAACACCCACTCTTTAGCTCATCAGCACTAGCGTCTGTGGGTGTAAAATGCACTGATATTGTTTGAACTCTGGTTCAAACCAGAATTCACCTGTCAACAATAACAATGCAGTCTACACATGTACAGGCTGAGTTGACAAGCTGAATACTGTGTGTCTTAACATGCCTCAGATAGTAGAACAAGACACTTGATGTACAAAACAAAACTTGTGAAAAACAATCATGAAAAGTTACAGCCAACTGGCCCGTTACAACCCTAAAATACCCAAAGTGTAAACAGGGGTTTCACTAAGTTTTGAAGTAGGGGCCAAAATAAAAAAGTAGGCGGCTTGCAACTGCCACGACCACTAAGCGTTGTGGGGGAGGGTCCGGGAGCGGGTATTCCCCCTCCCGGCCGAAGGCCGGAAGCCCTGGAAAACCAGCTAATAAATTTACTTTTTACAGCTCACAGTCACTTGAAATTCAAGTATATTCAGAAAGTATTGTCAGCAGTGTTCCAGGAGGTGTTCCCCCTCCCGGCCGAAGGCCTGAAGCTCTGGAAAATCAGCCCTGGAAAATCAGCTAAAAAATTTACTTTTTACAGCTCACAGTCACTTGAAATTCAAGTATATTCAGAAAGTATTGTCAGCAGTGTTCCAGGAGGTGTTCCCCCTCCCGGCCGAAGGCCGGAAGAAGCCATGCAAAATCAGTTAAAAATTCACTTTTTACAGCTCACAGTCACTGAAATTTAAGTATATTCAGAAAGTATTGTCAGCAGAGTTCCAGGAGGTGTTCCCTCTCCTGGCCGAAGGCCGGAAGCCCTGGAAAATCAGCTAAAAATTCACTTTTTACAGCTCACAGTCACGTCAAATTCTAGTATTTTCAGAAAGTATTGTCAGCAGTGTTCGAGGACAACAATTTGTGTTCATATCATAAAAGCCATTTTCCTGGGAGATTAAATATGATAATTCATAATTAAAAATGATAAAATGTGGTAATGTTGACTATATTTTGAACAAAGAAAACTAAAGTCTATAGCTGACGATATTGCTCATTAAAGTACCTTGATGTATGATATGAAAATCGGTATGTTAAGAACCTATATGCTTTCTGAGATAATCTATAATAATTCATTATTATTAATGATATAAATTTGATACTGCAGATGATATCATACAGTGTTTCATCTAGACAGGGGGATGGGAGATTCCTCCTCTGTCGACATGTTGACACCCAAATTAATTTATCAGGGGGGGGGGGGGGCACCAGCCCCCCCCCCCCCCCCCCCCCCCCCCCCGAAATGATGCCAATCACACATTAGAGATACAAGTAGAACACATAAACTGGTGAAATCACCCATAAATTTTCTGGTAAAGGAGGAAATCCCCTGTTGATGCCATCCTGGATGAGACTGATATTTTAAACACAGAAAACGAGAAACTTTTCATATGCTTAAAATTAAGAACCCTGATGTTGGGTATGAAAATCTGTAAACGAAGAACTTTTATACCTCTAGGGAGGTTAAAAGGATAATTTATTTTTCAATAATAATTAAAAATGACAACAATGACCATACTTCGCAAATAGAAACCAAGATCCTCAAGGTTATTTGACAGGCCTATAAGCTTATGTGTATGCAAAGTAAGAACCTTGATATAGGATATGAAATTTGTACGTTCAGAAGCTCACATATAGATTTAACCTGACGATGTTTTTGAAGTGAGTTCAGAGGTGTGCTGGTATTTTCAACCACTCTAGACGAGTTCTTTAATATTGGCGTGGATAGACAAAGCAGTAGCTTACATATCATACCTCCAGCTGGTTATATATAAGCTTACGTTCACACTTATGGCTACGCCTGTGCAACGCACGTCGACCTACTAAAATTCGAACTGTAATAAAATCGGGAATGTTTTTCGTGAAAATCAGACCATTGCCTTCGAAAACAGTTTAAATCCACGTAATTATCCTTCTTTGTTCTTTGGTGCACTTTAAAACCCAAGATCGTACATCGAATCTTGACCTTGTGATCGCTTCTTCAGTTGTTTATCGGCCATTTTGAATTGAGCTTATGACGGCTGACAGGTGTAGTACGCACGTTTTCATTGGCGAATAGAAAGGCACTACACATAGGCGTCAGCAATTCAAGTAGTAAATAGAACCGTCCGTTGCAATTCCGATTTTTATTCAGGCAGTATGGCGAGACTGTGCTGCACGGCGATCGTTGTAGTCACTCGTCTACTATAAAAATTTGTTTCAAATAAAACCTGTTGAATAGTTTGATAGCACAGCTTGTGATACTTGTCCGAACCATTTCAAAAGGTAAAACATATTTTAGCGATAAAAGACTCAAAATTTTCCAAAAAAGTAGCCGGCGAAATCGTGAGAGTAACCGGTCAATTTCGCCGGCTGCCGGCTCTTAATGAAACCCTGGTGTAAACAGTTAAGGACAGTTTATCTCAGGCTGTCTCCTAAGAGTGACTGCTGCCTTGTTGTTTGAACAGCTTTTCCTTGATAGATACTCCATGCACTTGAAAATGTAACCTTCTGTCAGATGGGTGTTTGCAGTAAAAGCTCACTTGTCTTGCAGTATGCAGCTGTACTGTTTAGGGTGTGTCCGATGTGGCCGAATAAGAGAGGCCCCTGCAAAAAACTGTAGAATAAGTAAAATATTTCACTTGCAACAAAAAAGGAATGTTTGCTTTTATCTTCAAGAGCAGGGATGAGAACCACTTTAGCTTACAAGTGCAGACACCTGTATGAAGAGTGCATTTATGGGAATTGTAAAACTCGCTGAAACCCCCCTTGAATTCTAGAGTTTTCTTCTCTTAAATAATTTCCTGTTTGATTTGTCTCCAACCTTATTTTGGGACAGTGGTTTAAAATGTAGAGTTAGTAAGAATGAAATCAATTGTAAATTCTTGAGAATGCTGATTTTTTTTCCAATTCATATGAACCAGTGTTGTGGGACAAGAGGGGTATATCCATGCACTCCAATGATTTTGAAGTACTGTGATGTTTGAAAGTGTTGCTGTTTCAGCATACTCTCAACTGTTACTACCCCACAGGAACATATTTGACAAGATTTATCTCAAAAGGATGTACAGATAACTTGTCATCTAAATTTTATTAGACCTCTCAAAGTGTAAACTTTTGAGCAGATAAGTTTCAGAAAAATGGAGTTTTGTAATTGTTCTCTATACATGCTTGTCCCTAGAGCCAAAAGGGCATTTGTGTCAGTGTGATGCACAGCCATAGAATTGTGATTTGAACAGTATGATAATTGTTGTAGCAAGACAATTTTGTGATATCATTTTTGTCATATTTACATCCCCAGAACAAACTTGTATTACCCCAAAGTCTATAATGTACTGTTTTTTTTTGCTTTCAGTTGAAAAGCCATGTCAGCTTGGTTGCTCAGGGCTGGACTATTGTAGCCACTTCAATGGCAGGTAATCCACAGCTTCCATTGTTCACCACTCAACCAAGATTTCAAAATAAGTGTACTAATGAAGTCAGTAATTAGACTTTGCTCAGTAATTTCTCATATGTGTAACACTCCGCTCTTGTAGAAAGCCCCTTGTATAAATGCTGTACATCTGTTTGGAAGCTTACCCCTACACTAGTATGGCCAAAATACGGCATTCAAAATTCAGTGATTTAATGCTAGCATGGCTAGATTGATCTGATATGTGAAGTCGTGACTGATTAACCAACGCTGGATTAGGAAGACACATCCACTTGAGTGTATTTCAATGTGGTGTTAAAAGAATGGTGCATTGACGGCAAATCTTGTGCCTGTGTGTGTGTGTGTGTGTGTGTTTTTGAGATAAGCATGTCCTCTTTATCACTGGTATGTTCTGTAAGGATGCAAGGATGAAAATTATTGATATTGTTTTGCATTTCTTACATTGCAGGCCAACAGAATATTTTCGCAGTTGTTCAATACCTTCAGACACAGGAGCTGAAGCCGACATGACTCTTTGGGAGGCTGGCATGATCAACCTGCCAACTGAGAAGATTCCAGTGCTAGACATCAGGGAGTGCGAGCCTGACATGTGGAAATCCATCGCGTGTTTCCTCCAGATCAAACCTTGCCACAGCAAATCACACACCAACTTGATATGCAAGTATGTGACAGCGCCCCCATGAGTCCAATATAGAATGAGGCTTTTGTTTTCTAACATGAGTTTTGCAGAATTGGTGCACCTTTGTTGTCACTAGTTAACATCTTGTATTGCAGACAACAAATTAAATTAGTGTTGTGATTTCTTTGATTTTCTCAATTGTGAATATGGTCAGATATTTATCACATTCTGTCATTCAAATTTTGAATTTGTTCATTATATGAGCCGTAATCTATAAAAGGATGGTAACAGATGAAGAAATCAATTGCACTTTTTGACGTTTAGCTCAAAATTACAACAGTGCTTAGGAAGCTTTAAAATGTCCTTTAAATCACTGCCATACTTGGTTGCACTGATAACGTTGTCTTTACTGGCATAGCACTGTATGGGACCCTGTTTGTATTCCAATGGCAACAATACCTATAAGAATTCCAAGGTTCAACAAACTCTGATGATTACATTTTTGTCGTATCAATATGCCAATAAAAATTAACAATGTAAGTTTTTCGACTCTTTCTTTGTAGATCTGATTGCATGACCATTTTAACAAAGTGTCTGGACAAGACTCGGACCGCACCATACCAGACTCCAGAAAACTTGTGCTCACAGCTCTCACCGAGTGATGACAGTGCTCCATGCCTGTCTCTACAAAGCTTCCCCGGTAAGTGATTAAAGAAAGGAAATATTCTGGTATATAATGTTGCCTTGTTTGATGTGATATTTAGATTTTTAGTATCACAATATGTCAAACACGAATGCTGTGTTTCCTAAATGCAGGTTGGACAGTTCTGTAACAGGGATGGAGTGACCTGCACTTATTTGAATTTATCAGTCAGTGGCTACATGTGGGACTCTGTACTGTTACTGAGACGTTGGTTGACAAGATATCAGAATACTAAAACCACTCTAAGATATGTTACAATACAACTGTATCATTGGGAGAATATTTAAATTTATCATGGTGGACCAGCAGATTATCACCATGAGGAAGATTTCTACCTAATATTATACAGTTGAGCTGATTTCCATTTTCCACAGTCACTTGTAATCAGTACTGCATCAAGTAACGCTTGATGTCTTGACACACAGGGAACTGAATACGTTGTAGAGGTTGGAAACTCAGAAGCAACATGGTTACTCACATCTAACTTTCTGGCGATTCATGTTTGGTTTGTTTCAGTTCAAAGCTCTCACAGCGCCAGGATGCACGAAGTCAACGTTCCGTGTCATTCCAATCCGTGCAGTAACGACACTGCCAGGGTCTACCAGCTCTGTAAGATCAACAGACAAACATGCGACTACAATGATGTGTGTTACGACTACTCATGTGAACAAGGTGAGATTGCTGCAACTGTTCACTGTCCCTACCAAACAACATGTCATTGGCCGAGCAATACAGTTTGAATCTCAATCACTCATATATCCTCTCATTACCAAAATTTGAAAAGGTCTAGACTACCCAGTAGTCAAAATTATACATACCAATAAGTTTTGTAGCATTATAATGATTCAATTGCAAAGCTCTGTCAGCCCTTTCATAATACATCTTGGATACCAACAGTACCAGGATGTTGACCCCTAGTGTGTGCACAATTTCATACTTGTAGATTTCCAATGCACTAGTTGAGGCAAGGTTAGGGATAAAGTTAGGGTAAGTTTTATTGGTTTAATATCCATGGTGCGTAACTTTCCTAGAAAGTCATTGGTTAACCCTAATCCCTTTTATGGTTTGAGGTCGGTCATCAAAGCATGAATAGATTTTATGTCGCGGTTGCTATCAAGTTTTGTGTGTGTTACATTTTTCGATTTCTTTTAATTAAAGGTTGTAAACTTGGAGAAGGGTCCAAGTTCCTTGTGCCGCATGGAAGTTATGTACGTATCCCAGATATGGATTCCAACGAGCCAGGCTGTTACAAAGTCTGCAGGTGTGGAACCAGTAACTTACTGGAGGACTGTTATCAAGACCTGTGTATAGATTCCTCTCTGAAATGTAAAGAGAGTGGCCAAACAAAAGGTATGCTTAACACATCACCTGTTGCTTTCGGTGTAATCCTATGATGAGTGTGTATGTATGTCCATCTGTCTGCCAGATATGTATTCCTGTATCTGTTTTAATGCCAGGGTCCGTGGACACCTGGAAAGTCATCGACAGTCCTTGATGTTTTAAAGCTCCTGGAAAGTCATTGAGTAGTCCTTGAAAATGAAATTGTTTCCTGGAAAGTTGCGGAAAATTGATAAATCACCCATGCTTTAAAACAAATCATAAAATAATTGGTCATGATATTGTCAAAATGATATGTAATATGAAATATAAAGTGATTTATCATAAAAATGATACCTGGAAAATGGTACTTTTGACCTCAAAATATTCTTAAAAATTGCTTGAAAAGTCCTTGCATTTCAAGTGACCTTGAGTTTATGGACCCTGGAGTGCAGATTTTGGTGATGCGATATGTTCTCATTAGTAATATGTGTGACAGTGATTCTGTACAATGAATCAAATTATTCTTTAGCAAATATTTTTACCATATCAAAATTTTAGCTGAGAAGAAAAGTCAAGATATATAGATAGATATAAAAAAAGAGGTGTATTTTAGAATGGTAGGCTTAATTGAAGTTGATGTGCAGGTGTTCATGTGCTTCGACATATTTTCTACACAGGTAGGTTAAACTCAATTTGAATTCCAAATATTTTAATCAGTATCTATCTCATATCATCTGCTTCATAGTCTCCCAATTTTCATTGGTTTCTCATTAGACCACCACACCTACTTCCATGTGGACTGCAATATTTGTTCCTGCTATGCAGGAGAGCTGAGCTGCTCATTACGACAGTGTCTGTCTGATGAGAACACACCGGAAGAGAAGCGTCGCTACACAGGGCTGCCCTGCGATAGCACGGATGAGTTTGTTCCAGTGTGTGGAATGAACGGCAGGACTTATCCAAATGCTCACATTGCCATGTAAGTTCAAATCGGTATTTCCTCCATGGAAAAATCTCTGATGCCTCTTTTCTATCTTCAATATCAAGAAGGGAAATGTTATATATATTGAAAGAGGTACATTCCCAATGAGGTATTCAACAGAAAGTACAGTGTTGCAGTGGATTTAACCCTGTCACCATCATGGTATAGCCAAAGCCATTGTTATCAGTGGTGATTGTGGATTGTTTACTGGGAATTGGGGATGGATAGGTTAAAATTCCATGGGAAAACAAAGCCCCGCTAAGTGTGAGTTAGATAGCTACATGTATGTTTCATGTAATAATAACTTGCATGACAAGAAGACAACAAGATACAAGCAAAAGTATAATAATTATCGAATATGGGAAAATAATTCACAAACCCCAGTTAAAAAGAGAGGATACCCATTCATTTCATCAGTGCATACAGAACTAATTTACCTTTCACAATTATCTGTACATGTGTAATATTGGTATCTTTTCCCCACAGATGCAACGGCTTGGAGCATGATCAGTTTGAGATTGGGTCGTGCACGTCCAAGAATCCTTGTGAACCCAATCCTTGTCCCTCATTTGAAGTCTGTATACCTCACAGAAAAGTATGCCTGAGTACAACGGAATGTAATCAGTACATCTGTGGTAAGTCTGCCAGTGTCATCACCCTTGTTTTATGTCCCTCCAATGTAGGGCGCCCTCACAGTCCAAATTGTCATCTTGTGTCACGATGCTGAAGTTGGACTCAGTTTCGGATTCGGTTTCGGATTCGGTTTCGGATTCGAATAACTGAGAATATTTTTATATTTCCAGCTAATATTATTATTTTTTCGGATGATATGATAACTTCTGACACACAAGGAGATATTTTATCAAGATCACCTACCTGCACATGTAGGATGTATTTGCTACATGGTAATAATCATAATTTATACAGTTCAAAAAACAAAACACTTTACGCAGTAGTGCAAGAAACTGTAGGCATGATTACATCAGACAAAACTGCTGAAAATTATTCAAAATATACAACTTATGAGTAATTATGGGCATTATGCAGTTTGGACTATTCAAGTTAACTGTAGTACGCAAATGCATTCAATGCAACATTTATTACACAACATATTAACTGATAGTTTAGTCATGGAGTTTAGTATGATACATTCAAAATGAGATCTATGTAGCACAACATCAAACAAAACATTAGTATTACACCATGTGACACATATTGTGACATATAAACAAATTAAAGTATGTTTTTGTAAATGTTGTTTTCCTTGCTCGACACTTCCTTTCAAATTAAAGTGCTTTGAAGTTTTCTGTAATGTATATTTTTAACCATTTTAATCGTGAATTATGCACATAATTTATGCTGTGAAATATATACTACATATGCCAACAGGTAATCCATTGAAAACTTGTTCTCGACAACAAGTATTTATCTTTGTATACGAAAGTACTGTGGACTATTTTATTTTCACTGGAATTTATGTTAGCTGAAAACAAATTTTTTTGCCAGAGGTCCATATATCTTTCTTTCATGAATATGACTTTGTTTGTGTACCGTCTATTTACTGTCTGTTCTGTTCTGTTTTGTGTCTATGTTTACAACTACAGTATTGTCTTACGAATTCTGACCTACTGTCATTGGATTATGGATTGGTATGATTGCGATTATTTCATTGTTTCACTGTGATCTTATTTTCACTTCGTCTAGTGTGATTGGATTTTATTTTAGCTGAAAAAGGGTCCAGCGGAAGTAACGAAAATATATTCCAAGTGAAAATAAAGTATTCCGCAGTAAAACAAATTGGCTGAAAATATAAAATTTCTTTCAGTCACTCGAATCCGAAACCGAATCCGAAACTGAATCCGAATCCGAAACCGAGTCTAACTTCAGCATCGTCTTTTCGTCCAATGTAGAGCTCCCCCACAGTCCAAATCTCATTTGACTTGTTTGATGGGTGGTATACGATCCAGTTGCTTTTGAATTTAATTTTGCCAGCACTCTATTACATTGTGGTGTTCATCGGGCTAATATTTATTGTATTGACAGTATTTCCACTCTCACAATGTATGTCGTGAAGTTGTATCACTCTCTTTCATTGAATACTCTAACATCATTGTCACCCTTACAGTGTCATCCAGCATGAGTTGTGCTGGCCAACTGCATGAGCCAGTGTGTGACACAGAAGAGAGGGAACATGCTAATTTATGCACAATGCTCAGAAGAGGGAAGAAATTAGCATATTATGGCAGATGCCAGGTGAGGCTTTCTTTAAAACTGAAGTTTAGTGTATTGAGATGGAGTGTTTTGTAATAAGTTTTTCCGTTTATAGAAGTCAAATGTGGTTTAGGTTTCTAAATTCACAAATAGGTAAATATTCTTTAAACTGCAAAAAATGGTATGATGTGTTAAGTTTTTCAATTCTGTAGTTGTTATTTTTGGGTTTGAAATCCTCAATAGAAGGGAAGTGTGATTAAAAAAAAAAGAAATCTTATTGGTCTGTAGAGGGCGTGCCATGAAGAGCTGTCTGTGACTGTGTGTGGTCAGAATGGTGAAACATACATCAGTAAATGCGCTGCCTGGAGTGACAGGGTGACAATTGATTATTTAGGTCATTGCCAAGCCGTAGGAAAACTATCAGGTACGGTAATTCATGATTAAATAATGTCAGTTTTACACACAATACAGAGAATGTATCTAATTACATTTACATTTACAAATAGTGTAGAGATATGACTAATTATCAGTTAACTTGCTATAGCCAATTGATATTATCATTGTTAATTGCATAATATTGTTTGCACTCTCCCCCTTTGGTGACCTATGACATGAAGATTTACCTTGAACAGTACCTTAAAAATATCTGGTGAGAACTAGTCTGTATTAAAGTATTGAACACATTCAAACAAAATGTCATATTTTCCATATCAGCAAGGACTTAGGACACCCTTATTCTTGAAGGGAGGATATTCAAATGTCAGTAACTTTTCCGAAATCAAGTGCTTACTATAATGTCATCCCTTTTTTGTTTTCAGATGAGGAAGTGAGTGCACGCTGTTCTACAGTGAAGTGTCCAAAATGGAACAATCCAAGTTGTGTCGGCATAACACCTCCAGGTGCTTGCTGTCCAATATGCGGTAAGAAAATAATTATCCTTTTCTTTCATTTGAGTAAATAAGGCCACTATATAAGTGAAAAAAATAAAATAACATCTCGCACTAAGTAAAACCGACTGTAGATCAAATGTTTCAGTAGGGATATTCCAAAACCTGTTTCAATTTGTAAGTCAAAATTTTACCAGCTATGTTCACCTTATCATTGTCAAGAATGAAACTGATCATATTGTCAGTGTTTTATCCTTTGTAGAAGTAATTTGCAAAATTTGGTTATTGAAGTCTTTAAAACTCAGTAATAGGAGTTTAAAAATTCAAAGGCATGAAAGAATTAAGTACAATTTACAGAATCCACTCAATTTCCAGATTCTTGATTCGGTATAGGAATGGTTGAAAGTTCTACAGAGGAGAGTTTGAGCAAAAGTTAAAGTGTTTCACTTTCGAGGCACATACTACCTTAAGTGCATGAAGTCATGAACGTATTTTTCGCAATTTTTATCATTCCCGCTATATGTTACAATTTGGCTTGGTGCCAATGACTTCTTTAACGGTAAAATCAATGTGTTGTTTTTAATATTTAATTTGAATTTTGACCCTGTAAATCTGGTTGACATTTTAAAATTAGGATTGTGAAAGTGAATTATAGACTGAGGGAGGAGGATGTTGAAAAATTAACAAATGACATTTGTTCATCTTTTTCTATTGCAGCTGGACAATTGCGCATTCTTTATAGTACTAAAGTAACCAATGATGTAGCCGAAATCTTAGAGGGACCGGTCACAGTCTTTGAAATAATCTCGCAGCTTCGAAGACATATTTCTGTGGTATGTATAGATATTACTGTTAACTCACCTCCATCAGCAGTCTTACGGGAATTTACTGTACAGTTGAGAGTGCCAGCCAGAAAATTTCACCTCAGAACACAGTAAAATAGTTTCAGTCAACTGTAACCAGCTCAGTGTTTTGCCTCATATCAGCATCTAAATAGCGCCCTCTGTGGTTGCACCATTTTTCAAATATTCATATAATTTATGCATGAGGATTAACTGAAAAATGTGTGACTTTTTGAGGAAAACAAATTCTGTAGCAATGAAAATTTTGCCATCTTCAGAACAAAGTCCGTACACCAAGATTGTCCAATGTCACACAGAATGCCTCATCTTCAAACCACAGTTGCAGAATGTTGATATTTATACGCCTTGAAAAAAGGAATTTCACAGATGCTGCAGTCTGGCCATTTATTTCTTCACCGGTGTCATGTACAGGCCAAGCATGACCTTGAGATTGTCAACAGACAACCAAGGAAGCCGGAAACATGAACACAGCCCATTAATCATGGCTTGAAATATTTATCTCTGATAATTAATAATTGTCACGTCTTCTTCCCTGGAGCAAGACACCTGCCAGTCAAAACGCCGCGATCACAATTGAGGCAATTACCAGCTCCAGGAAATATTAGCTGCATGAAAACAACATTTTTATCTGACATCTTTTTATTTGTACCGTGTAATTGTCATTGCAGGCGGAATGTGATCTGTATGGCTACCTCAGCATAGAGGGTGATATAGTCGTGTTAGTTGTACCCATTGTACAAAATCCCACCGATTTACAGGTAACAAAGAAGTCTTTCTTGTTTAAAGATGTATTTTCTTATTTGTGAAGATTAATTCCACCATTTGTAGAATAGCTTTTAGGCACAAGGAAAAGGTATTGTTTCTTACTGTCGCGTGCATCGATCTAGACTAGCCACGTCAGCCCTGTTTTAATCTGTTCACTTTGAAAATGTACAAGTATGAAGTTGCAGCATGCTGTTACAGTGAAATAATCGTTGTTTGTCTCACTGAGTGTCAGAATCACCACTGCATGTTTAAACGTAGGTTGTTTGGATCTTGTGAACCTCCAAAAATACCAATGAAAGAGAAATAAAACGGAACCACACAAAGTTCGTGTTTTTTTGTAAGAGAAAATTTCTAAATCTAGGATGACAAGCAAACCTAAAATTGTTTTTGGACTCAAGGAAGTCTTTGTGATTAGTATTGATATTCTGCTGGTAACTGCTTGCCCTTTGACATTGAAGATATAGAGCGTTTGAAATTTGACCCTACAAAAAAGTCAAACATGGTACCCCTCTTCAGATAGCTGAACATTTTAACAGCTGTTGAGTTTCTTTGAACGTTCATATTGGTCACAGTGAATCATTAAGCCAATGTTTACTTTATGCTGTGCTCTCCCTGGCCTTTCGAAATTGTTAGTAAATTTACGAATTGGGTTCAAAAAATATTAGTAAGCACAAATTATGTTATTCTGAACCCACCAACTTTCAACAAGCACTTCTGGTACTCAATAGATGATTTTAAGGGGATAGAAATGATGAATGATTTCATTATAGACAAAAGAAAATGAAAAATCCCTTTTTAGTTTTTTTGACAATGAACACTCATATTTTGATACGCATTTCAAAAGATTTATTGAATAACACAGTGCATCATGGGTCATGAATGCTTGTAACATTGAAATTTCTTCCTTGTCTCAATAAAGTGTGTAATTTTGGTCAACGGCCAATGATGTTATTCAATTACTCTATCTTTATTACACAGCATAATATGTTCAAGTATATTGTGACACAAATCATAACTCCCTTTGTGTGTATGAGTGGTTGATGATTATTATATATATTAATTTATGAAGCGGTCATTAATATTATCAAATATTATCAGTTCACAATTTAGATGTTTGCACAAGTTTTAGATGCTAGAAAATCTGTCCCCTGTTTTTCATATTTGGAAAGCTCTGTTACTTTGAAAGTATGACGTCATCCATAGGTACTAGGTGGTGCCTCTATAGCTGCAGTCATTATGCCATGTTCATCTCTAAAATTCTTTTTAAACAACCACTGATCAGAACATTTGGCAGTCTGTGGTTTCGCACAAATTTTGTCTCATCTCAATCAAATTTAAGTACGCAAACTGAGACTGGTGATCCTGCTAATGTTTTCTTAGAGACAGTTACACTTTTAAAACAGAGACAGTTACACTTTTAAAACGCTGCAGATGATCGTCATTTATTTTTTTGTCTGGATAAACTTTTTGGTCATGGGACTGTGTACAGCATTTTCTCTGGATCATAGAAAACTATCAGTATTCATAACATTTGCTGAGACAGTTTCTTGTAAAATATTTTGAAGGAAACCTATTAAAATTGGCAAACTGACTGAAAAATTCAATTTGCAGATCGTCAAATGACAAATCTATGACATCTACGATTTCCGGCTCGCTTCCACCTCCATGCACAGAAAAACACTTGCAGTACATGTTCAACCATGCGCGGTCCGGACTGCAGTTCTGCTGTCTTTCAGGCTGACTGTTCTTGATCTCTTCTAGCTCGGCGGTTTCATTGTTTCGTATTTTTTTCACATCAGTTGCGGTTTTTATGCTCAACTTTCTTTCCCAACTGGATACTATCAATCCAAAGTATTTGTAACTGCCCGCTTCCCTCGATCCACTTCAACAGTCCATTCGGAAAGTTGACAGCATGTGAGTGTTTGGGTGTCTCGAAACTACCGTAATGGGGTGGGGTGGCCGGTGGTAATGCATGACACACCACTATGAGATTACAAGACCCGGGGATCTTGAAACCTTTTCGCGCATGCTCATATTATCACAGGTCAAAGTCCAAAGCCAGCTATCACCATGTGTCGATGCGCCAATGATAGGGCAGCGTAGGTTTTGAAAGACGAGATATGACAGTATTTCCCCGGAATTCACAATCTTGACCAAAAATCAGGCTTCAAAAATAACAAAATCGTTCGTAAATGGCCGATCGAGCATTCATTTTTTTTCGTAAATTTCTTTTTGTTCGTAATTTACGAAAGTTAAGAACGACAGCGAGAGCACAGCTTTATGGTAGTTTAGTGTGGTGGTCAAGATTTCTGTTTCATCATCGTAATTAATTTTATAACTGATGTCAAATTTTTTTGATGGTTTCCAGGTTGATGCGTGTAACAAAGAAACGTTGAAGTTGGAGTCTATTATCAACTCTGGGAGTCCGGTAGAGTCTTCCTTTGTGCAACTGTCGGGTCTGACGGCAGCTTTCGCAAAAACGTCCGTCGTGAACATTGTCAGCAGCTCCACATGTCTGCAAATTTCAAAATCTGTTTTAATTTTACAATTTTTTTTGCTTCAGTGGTTTTACTTTCTGTTCTGGAAAAGGTAGCTGGTACTGTTTGGACCACCTAGGGGGCCTGGTACTTGCAAGGTCACCTAGGAGGCCCACCTAGATGAGAAAAAGAATTATCTATTTTATCCTTTAATGCCTGCTTTTGTTTGCCAGAACACACAAAAAGTACTGAATTATGTACACCATGTCTCGGATATAAAATGACTTTTTTTACAAAGCTTGTTTAAGATGTATAGATGGAAATTGTGTGCCTTTTCATCAATTTATTTTCCCATTGCAGTTCTGTCTATAGCGTTGAATGCTATGGCACAAAATAGCTCTATGTAACAGGCAGCTTCTATTGCCATGTTGTGAAATGTGTCCTCCATCCTTTTCTTTTTGTGAATAGTAAGTCACTTCCAAGAGGGCACTTTTTTAAGGATGGGAGTCCTTTTTATATAACAAGAGCTATCAGACTTTTTTCTTCCAAGTTTTAACTGTTCTCGCCAAGCGAAGTCATGATGTATTTTAACTCCTTTCATGACTGGCGTTCCACTTCACTTAAGTGGGACAAAATTATGATGAAAATGTTGATATCGGATATAATACCTTTTGACAAAAAATGAAACATAAAAGTAACTGAAATTTTTAATTTAAAAAATCAGTAATCCATTGGCTATTGTCGTAGTCTCGTATGGTTGTTCCAGACCAGTCTTTCTCCATATTAATCTTGCTTGAAATACAGTATATCTTTTATAAAATGTTAATTTATGATAAATTATATTAGGAAATTATTTGTTGACCCAGGGGCCTTGTGATTGATTCTTGTGTAATGAAAGATCAAACAAAAAATTGTGTGTTCTCAGAACAAAATCTAAGTTCTTATCATATTGTGTGTGTATAACACTCCAAAACAGCTCAACAAAGACATTTTGAACTAAAATTGTTGAAAAGGTTATGAGTACAATGTGCAAATTATTTGAGAGAATCTCTTGATTATGAAGCAAATTGATGCAACAGAAAGGCAGTGTGTTTTTAAAATGCATGCAATGTCCTGGGACAAAAGTGGCTTTTTTATCATATTGAGAAAGAAGTTTTTGACTTCGAATGGAAAGCATGGTATAAAAGTATATAGTCTTGCTCACTCATAACTAATGTCAAAACCTTAAAGGTCAGCTTGGTGTATTTTAAGTACAAAACTGCTTGAGATTAATTTCAGATTAATGTAAGGGGCTAAAGGTCAGCTTTGCATAAATTAAGATGTGTTGATGCAATAGCATCATGTCACTTAATTAACATAAGTTGATTTTTATATCAGACAGAGCTAGAGTGAGTATTCAGTCATGACGCTGATAAAATGAAAATCTGCCATATTTTTTCTGTAGCATTAACATAGCAAATATTTCAAATAACCAGTATGATGTGTCAAATATATACCATGTATGTATGGAAGTGAAAATCATCGTGTTTTGACCTCTGTTTCAATTCAAAATGGACCAAGCTCAATAGAAGACTTAGATATTTTTTAAACTTACCTTGAAAGGGAGGTATAGGGGCAGGGGTAGGAGGGGAAATAGCAAAAACAAGTATGTCAGTTCTACCTATAACTTAATAATGGAATGGACCAACTATGATAGAAGTAATTGGAATATTCCAGAAGATTTTTAACTTGAGGGGATTAGATTTCAAATGTGTCTAAAATTTGACATTTTATTTTAGTGACTATATTTCATCAGAATTTCAACAAACAAACAAACAAACAGGGTCTTATTATATATGCATAATGGTGTGTCTTATCAGTAATTCTTCCTTAATTTTTCACGGGTTGCCTGTCTCGTATGTTTTATCACTGCTACAATAATACTGTATGTGCCATACACTGTTTGTTGTGATATTTTTCTTTTTACAGTGCAGAGAGTATTGACGCATTTTAATGTAGTATATGGATAAAGAGTTGTGAAAGAAATGTCAATGTGAGACTTCTGTACAAGACACAGTACTTGCTAAAATATTGACTGACTTGATCTCGATTGGCTTGCTCTGATTTTCCATTTTCAAAGATCTCTGTCTTCATTTTTTGAAAGTGAACAAGAAAATGTTGTAAATAGCAAAATTCACTTTTGTTGGCTCTCTGGAAGTTCGAGTCAATTCATGGCGAGTTATCCAGTCAGTGAGGGTATGGGGGGAGGAGAGAGATTTCCTACAAAATCTGCTGGAGGAACAATGCAGAGAGCCCCCAGCTTGTGTTTTTATTTGTAGCTGTAAATTATGGTCAACAACTCTGTCACCCCGAGGTCATAGTTCACAGGTCAAGTCACAGCTTAGTAAAAAAGGAGGGTGGGATGATTGCACCAGTTGAATTTGGGGAGGGGGGATAGGATTGAAGAATTGGGACCTGCCCTCTCTGTGTTGGAAACACACAAAAAAAGACTGTACATCGACATGTATATAAAGATGACTTTATAACGTTATTTTCAACAGTAAATGCTTTAACTATATAGTGTCAAGTTATAAGGATCAAATAAAGATCAATCGAGTGATCCTATCAGGGTCATTCCCTGTGATAGATCTCAATAACAGGCAGAGATCGTTTCAAGATGAGCCTTTCCTTTTTATTTTTAAAGAAAATTAAGATACAAAATTATTTATAGCAATAATGTTATTTGCGAGAGTTTTATTTTTTCAAGAATGTTTTCTTTGCCAGCGATGATGAAGAGCAGAGTTGCTTTTCAAAATTTTGTTTCTTGTTGGCTAGAGATGCTTGGCATTCAAAGAAATGAACTGTGTTGTTAATGTGTGAATTGAGATATGGTTTGTATCTCCTTCACAGAAACATCACAATAAATTGCCCTTGTATTGTACAATTTATTTTTATTACAAAAAAGGAGAGAAAAAGAGACTGCTTATTGCAACCTGTGTACAGTTTAGAAAATTATATTTTAGTTTCTAGTAGAGACTGTAGCTTTTTATTGTATATTGTATATAAGAGAGAACGCCTGATTCCGGTTTTAGAATCGTGGCATGTGACTCATTAGATGGGACCTGATTTTGTTACTATTTTTCAACTGTTCTTTTTAATTTCCATGTGATGGTAGATACAGTGAGAACATCAAAGTTTCGATAAGACCATTTTAGAAAACTACATATTGTTCGTTACATCAAGTCATGTTTTTTTCCACACAATAGCTGTCAAGAAAAAAAAAATACAATAAATTTCGGCTTATTCAGAATGAGTTTCTGTATTTAAATGAAACACTGTTGTTGTGAGTATTTCTGCAAATTGTTTTCGATGTTTAGGAATCTAACATGTTCTACAGTGATTCTGGTAAAGCCCGGACACCATTCACCTAGTTTCTGACTTGTGCACAAATGTGATGAATTCAACAGATTCTGTGTATACACAGTAGAAGATGCTGGTGTTTATTTTAGAACCATTGCAGTCTGTAAAACAGGATAATACAGAAAGTTATTGCCATGGATATGGACCGAGATTTTATCAAAATGAAACTTTGGTGACCCTGTGTGTATGTTCATCAAGGAATTGTCTGATAATGTTTTCCTTTAAGTCTTAGCACTCCAAACTTAGCAACTGTGTCCATCAGCTAATAAGATGACCTTTGACATTAGAAACCTCCACGCTGTAGTCTTCCAAGGGTCAAAGGTTAATTAGCCCTCCATTGGACAACTCATTTCTGCAGGTGTTGAAGCACAGTGCTGATCAGACAGGCCTTGAAAATCTTTTTTTCAAAATCATGAAGCAGGATTATTTTTGTTTACAACCTCCACTGACTGTCCGTTAGTTCAATATTTGTCAGGCACACTGTCGAAAAAAACTGACATGGTCAAAAAGTTGGTCTTGAAAATTTTTTTCCTGTGAAATTGGCCTGAATGGCCATCAATTTATAAACATGTCTCCGTGGTTTATTTTTGGACACTAATGATTTTCATGGCTATGTTTGATCAATACTGTACTGTACTGACTTCAAAGCTGTTGCCTCGATCTGGTCACTGGTCTTGACCACAGTTAAATAGGTTATATATGCATTTGTAATATATTATTTTATGACACCAGAAAGAGTCTGATTATGTGTAAGTAAGCGTCGAAACTTAAAAAGTGCAAAAAGTATAATGTCTGTGTGTTGACCCTGCGGAAAGCCAGAGTCAACTTGAAGTTGTGTATGGTTTTGATTTCAGGCTGAGATCACAGTTTCAAATATAATGAAAATAAAAGAATAAGCTCTTTGTACATACAACAATGGTGTGTTCATGATTTTTCTAAGTGACACTTGAATCCAGTCTGTTCTCAAACATTCAAAAAGTGTCACGTGATTCACAAGAAAATTAAGGTAGAATGTGCCTGGGAAACAGGTTTTAAGCCTCAAAATTTTATAATACGTTTCTGGCCCACCACATTGCGTATTTTTGTGAAAATCGCAAATTTAATATACCCAATGGAGTTAAGTCGGGGATGGCGGCCATTTTGAATCTTGCTTTCGAACAGTAATACTAGAATTCCTCTATATGGAAAGTTTTGTGTCTTTCACTTTTGAGGCGCATCTGGCGCATGCTGCTTTAACTTTGCCCAACGGCAGAATGCCCCTGGTGTCATTTTGAAAATTCTAATATTGAAAAACTAAGCCAAATCAATTAGAACGGAGAAAGAAGGCATTTTTGAATTTGAAGTGGAAGTTGTGCGAATGTTTAGCAAGGCCAGCTCCGATTTATAATTCAATAGTGACATACCCTCTATCTCTCCCCTCAGCTTTTAAGGGGATAACGGTTTCTAGAAGTTTTATTGGGCAAGAAGTGTGACCATAGGCAGTTTGAGGAGGGGGTCTTCCATGGTGACATTAATATTATTACTTATGAGTATTTACAATTAAGTATTTACAATTAAGTTTTTGTCCTAAAAGCTTTCTGTTACTAGCAGATATCAAATATATCACTAAATAGCTCGGCATGATTTTGCAGTCAGCCATATACAGAGAATTTTTTACAAATCATGATCAACCTACAAAAAAAATATTAATCATCCCGCTTTTTTTCATCATAAACTTAAATGTGGAAGGTCCAAAAATGTATGAGGCTAAATGACAGAGTCGTAGCCTGCCGCGAAGAGGGAGTGGCAGCAGCTACCCCCCCCCCCCCGAATTTCCACACTACCAACATGTAAATCTATGTAAATTACCCAAATCCTAGCTAAGCTAGGTTCTGCCCCCACCCCCTGGCAATGATGTGGTCAGGCTACTGCCCTGGATAAGAAAGTACTAGTATACACAAGGCACGAATAATATGGCACAAGGCACGAGCTTGCTTTAAACCACTTGGACTGTTTGTGGTATAAGCTTATGCAAGCTGTATAAGAGAATGTGCAAAGTCGTCTTGTACTTGACTGTCTAGCATTGGCCTATTGTTAAATTTAACGTGCTTGGCCTTCTCTAGATCTCTGCAACGGCACAGTTTGTTCAAAGGGGAAAAGGTAACGTTGTCGTTCAGTGGAGTGCTCCATTATCAAAGGTGATTCCAGCAGAAACTGGCAGTATTCAAAGCATTGAGAATCTTGTGCGATGCTTGAATTGCATCTGCTGGGTGTTGCATTCACCTTTCTTAGCGAATAAACGGCTATAACTTGATATAACAGCCAAAAATTCGTCGCTCTATGTCGTATATCTCGAGATTTTGGCCGATTCACGTCATGTGTGCACGAGCTATAGCAGGTGCATATATATGGAGTGAAATGGCCAAATCGGGTGGTTATTGCTATCATATCTTAACAGTATATCAGAATTCTTGCTTTAATCGTTAAGAAGTTATTTTTCGCTTACCGAGAGCACGTGCACATTCCATTTGTGCTTTTTCGTGAATATAGCACTGTTATTTTCACATCTCGACCAATCAGATCGCTGTATTCGCCATCAATAAACCGTACCGGTGTGCACGGAGTTAGAAACGGAATCCGTTTCTATAGCTGCGTGCGGTGTATGCAATATAGGCAATATCAACCCTGTGGACTTGTTGGCTTTACAATTCTCTCGATAACAAACTACTAATATTGATTATTTCAGACGGGATCGTGATATTTTGGAGACCACTGTCAACCACAGGAAATGCATGCCCCATATCATCCGTGGCAATCAGTCTTGAACAGTCTTTTTATCGTCCACAAATCGTAACTGTTTTTTGCTATAACACTTTTCCGGAAGGATGAAACGTTAATGAATGCTTAATTACAAAGGTTTACGATGACAGCAATCGCGCAGAACACACACGATTCTAATTTGTCTGAAGGTGGAAAAGGAGTCGTTATCTGGTTTGTATTAAATATGGGAAGTTAGTGAATTTCAAAGTGTCCGAGAAAGACTGCCATCAGACGTAACGGGCACATGGTTTTGGACAATCATATCTTAGGGACCGTTCAGTTTTTACGGCTGGGGGGGGGCGGCAAAATCTTGTCGCCGGTGTTCAAAAAAATGATGACCCCCCCCCTGAATTTTTCGAGAAAAAATGATGACTCCCCCTTTGTCAGACGAAAAAATTTGATGACCCCCCCCCCCCCCTGCTGAAAAATAACCAAAACCCATATGTCAAATTTACCCGCACGGTTTGGATTTGAACTCCGGTACGCGGCGCACTTTATTCGTGTAGCAGAGATGAAAGTGCACAAACTTCTCAGCCACATCCATGCAAACGTCTGTTAATCAGGACAACTGTAAGGCAATTTTGAACTTCATTTCCATGGACAACTTATGTCCATGGACATTGTACAAAGTAAACTTTATTTGAGTGGTTCACCAAAGGCAGCCCTCCGGTTAAGAGGGTCATGGGCCACTATGTAAAGTCAACTTTATTCTAGTGGGCAACCAAAGGTGGCCCGCTGGTAAAAAGAGGGTCGATCATGGCCATTGCACGAAGTAAACTTTACTGACCATGGCCGCTGAAGGCGTCCGGCGTTAAGATGCCGGTAACGAGGGTCGATCATGGCCATTGCATGAAGTAAACCTACTTGGAGTGGGCCACCAAAGGCGTCTGCCCGTTAAGAGGGTCATGGGTAATACATAAAGTATATATTTATTGTAGTGGGCCGCCGAAGGCGGCCCGCCGGTAAAGAGGGTCGATCATGGCCATGGCATAAAGTGAACTTTATTGTAGGTATTATGTTTTTGAAAATGTGGTGACCCCCCCTTTCCTACCAGTGAAAAAGTGATGACCCCCCCCCTTCGTGGATTCCAAAATTATGATGACCCCCCCTGGATTTTGCCGGCCCCCCCCCCAGCCGTAAAAACTGAACGGTCCCTTATATATACTGAATGTAGAATTCTTAATTTAAATAATAATATACCTTAGTGTGACACACTTGAAGTAAATATCATCACTAAGTATTAGTATTGGCAGTGTAACAATATTTTCACAAACACGTCCTTTCTCACAACAAATAATTTCGAATTAAAGAGGTCATAGGTATCTTTAAAGCTTTATTATCTTAACTTCTAATGAATACTTCAGCATTTTTATCGTTTGTAAAAAAAACTTCCTTGTCCAACTCCAGAAATCATGGTGAAATATGTAGTGTTTAACTTGTCAACTCAGCTTTCATGTGCGTATTTGTTGACAGCTGAATTCCAGTCCGGACTAGAATTCTTTGTCAGCAATAACAGCATATCGGATACAAACCCCTGTTTATGAGACCAGTATTTTTTTATTTCCAAAAGCTTTCGAGGAAGGATCATAAGGAACAAAAGGGATGAAAATATGTTCAATTTACGGAGATTGCGCTTTCACGCCAGACTCTTTAATATCTCGAGCAACATAAATCGTTCATGCTCACTTGGCGTTTCCAATATTCATAAAAATAACAGTTGTATTCAATAATAGTATCATGTGGATGGAAAACTATCGCGTACGGAACATACGTCGTTCATATACCTGTATATTATGCAGAAACAATGGTTCATGACTCTACACGATGACTCACAGGTCCTACGTTAATATCTCTCATCATCATCATCATCATCATCATCATATCTCTCTCTCTCTCTCTCTCTCTCTCTCTCTCTCTCTCTCTCTCTCTCTCTCTCTCTCTCTCTCTCTCTCTCTCTCTCTCTCTCCTTTGAGTTACGGTTAAGACTTATAGACGAGTCAGAGATGACCATTGAGTATCAGACGGCAGGTCGTCCCCTAGAAATATAAAAGGATGTGTTCCAATAGGGATGAATTTGTTGAGTGAATATTTGGCGGGTAGTGGCGTTTATTTAATACATAAGTTGTAAATGTTTCAGCCATAATGGAAGCATGAGATGTGGGGGAACAATGGTTGAGTAATGATGTCTCCTTTCGCATGGCAGAAAATGGTTTGAAATTCCTTATAATTGGATATTTCTTGATTCTCGAAATACTTCTCTATGCACTTTGAGTAGACGAAATATTCTCAATAATTGCAGAAAGTAAAAGACAAATGAGCAAAAAGTCAACTTCATTATTGCATAATGCGCGTGCCGGAGAACAACCTTAAGGTCGTCAACGACGGGAGTAGATCTATGACATGTATATCATTGCCAAACGAATAATCACCAGAGTTTACACAAGAATTTCTTAAGTTATTTGCAACCATGTGAAAGATTTGCTGATCTCGTGTTCATGCATGTTTTGTTCGACGAGAAACACCGAGATCAAGATTTCGTTGCACTATTTCTTCCACTTCAAGAAATTCATGCGCCCAAACTGTCGAACAGTCGATAAAAAGATAAGCACGCGTTTCATCATTCGAAACTTGTTCGAATGGGACATTCTCACAGTTTCGTAAGTAGAATATTCAATAGTGTGAGAATGGGACATTCTCACTCTGTTTCATAGGTAGAATATTTGATAGCTGTACTGTTAGCCGAAATTGTCATAAGTTTTTGTTTATTTAAAGGGATACAGTCGTCGGAACTGCGCTCAAAAGCCATGTAAACACTGTATCGATGGCGATTGATGAAAGTTATAACATGTCTGTTATCTACATGGTATCATTTAAATGTTGCAGCTATGATGATGAGGCGCATCTAGATATAGTGCACGAAATACATTGCTTGTACACAAGAAACTCGCACAGGCGCAGTTCCGACGACTGTTTCCCTTTAAAGCGAATGCGTTTTCTTCTAGTTCTACCCAACGCATCTCGAATCACTAAATGCATGTACACACACGGGCAATGTGCACGCAGTGTAATTGAAGACAAGCGAATTCGAGCTCTGTTCAAAAATTCAGATGTCAACGATGACATCAATTATAATTAGACGTCAGGCCTACACACCAAAATATGATTTAACAAGCTGAACACTTGGTATATTTCGATATTACTTTAGACGTTGGACAAGTAACTGTTGTTTACAGACAAAAAAAAGAAACTTGAAAATACATCAAAAGTTACAACAGTGCTGGGGCTCTATACTTCCCTATTGAGTGAAAAAAATGGAAGGAAAATGAGCATCGTAGGTTATTACATAGGAAGTATATAAGATGACTCTTCGTTGCAAAGACGTTGCGTTAATTTCATGTGCCATTAAGGCAATTCTAGAAGTAAAATCACGTATTTTATTTAAAAAATAAAGAAAGGTACTCGAATAATCTTTTGTTGATTTCAAAACTTCCTACAACGAAGCATATGTAATCATTCCTGATTGAGAATGGACATCCACTGATAGATCAGAAATGCATATTTATTTCATTGGGTCGTACGTGTTTCATATTACTTTAAAATGATATTATTGTGATTTGGATATTCCAAGCTTGTTGTTTCTTAGTTAATAGGAAAAGATTTATCAAAGGCCTATTTCCCGTATAGTTAAACTTTTGCCACAATTTACGATTTACGCAGTGAAGACTCTTTGAAATTATCAGTGAGCATAATTTATATTTTATTAATATCATACATGTAGAAATACTCTGTGTGTTGGCTTATTTTTCTTACAGAAATCAAAAGCTAGATTGTAGAGTGCATTTTATGTGGCGAAAGCAGTTCCATGTACATTAAGGTCGTTACGGTGCCTGTCCGTCTATCGTGGGTTGTCTGTTAGGTTTTTTCTGATTCTACCCTTCCGACACATTTGATGGACGTCTCTTCTCCCAGCATTCTGGCTGTCATGTGCATGTAACTGTCTATCCCAACCATCCTTCTTCTATTGCTCCCGATCATCGTCATCATCATCATCATCATCATCATCATCATCATCTCTCTCTCTCTCTCTCTCTCTCTCTCTCTCTCCTCTCTCTCTCTCTCTCTCTCTCTCTCTCTCTCTCTCTCTCTCTCTCTCTCTCTCTCTCTCTCTCTCTCTCTCTCTCTTGTTCTTAACATACACTGAAAACAAAGGTAGACCATTTTAAATCAGTAGCTGAAATTAAACATTCACGGTTAGCAGGGTATCCCGGCGACTCCATTCTCCATGTCTGTAATTTTGTCGTTGACTTTTTGATCTTCAATTCCCATTTGAAACCGCCTGGAATAATATCCGTTTCAGAATTTCTTGGAAACCATGGAAGTTGATCGGCTGTTCACGGTAAATTGGAATAAAAAGATGAATTTCGGCGATGGAGGAAATGTTGTGATGTGCTTCATCAAAGTTGGTGAAAGAATCAATAGAGATAATATAATACTCGTGTCACGAAACATAATTTCCGTGAAATGAATTATAAATTGTAAAGGAAGAGAATTTCTCTCTCACAGACAGAGTGATACTATCATTTTCTTTCATTTGACCTTGGCCATGAAAGCCTTGTCTGCTTTCAGCATGATGATGGGGACTGAATTGAAAAGGAATGTCGCATTGCGTGTCAAGCAGAGCAGCTGACGTAATCAACAAAGCAGTAATCTTGGCACCCCTTTGCACCTGCGCACTCATTTGGCGGGCCCTGCCTTCCCATCGCTGACATTAAAAAGAATTGAGATCTTCCGCACGAAGAGCCGCAAATTAAATGCATCTTTAAATGAAAAAGTCACTCGGTCGATAGGGCACGGTTAATCCATAAACCTGCTGTTTCCTGTGTATTATATAAATTTGTTTTGCGCTGTCATTCCGTGGCGACGTATTGACCCATGTTGAATTCTCGAAGGCAAAGAGAAGCATATTTTAATTGTCTGCTGTTCATCAAGGTTTCTTTCCGCGAGGATTTTTAAGGCGTCGCTCCTTACAATTGAATACTCGTTAACTGTCAAGGAAAATGAACCGGCACAGGTCACGTGGTCCCTGGGGGCTTTTTATAGTGCCTGGGTTCCCAATGTTTGACTGCCGATATTATTTTTATTTCTTTATCTAAACGTTGACGTGGCGACTTCGTGGTGTTCTGAAATGTCGGTGCTGTGAGATCTGTGATCAAGCGACGTGGCTTTCAGGTAAGTTTTATCCCTCGAGACGGTTATGTAAACTGACAGTGTGCATGAGGTTACGTTGAGGAGTAAAATCTTGGGGATACAAGAGACATTTTTCGACACTTTGTATGTGTGTGTTCGTCTTCCGATTGTCCTGCAAAAATTGGTTCAACGCTTGCTTTTCTAACATCATGATGGATTCCAAGGGGAATCTATTGGTATTTCAAAAGGGGGCATTTCGGAGTTACGAGGGTGCCGTCAATATCATGTTTAAACTTTAGTGTCGGTTATCACTGTCGAAATGGCGAATTGGTGAATCAAATATGAGCAATGCAAAACTATTCTTAACCGTTTGGTTTGGCGTTTGGCTTGGCATGGTGGCTGTGTCCGCAAATATATACCATCGTCCTTTTTTCTTCTGTCAATGCTAATCATTCCACTATCGATAGCCAAATATCCCCTCAAAAATGTGTTTCTCCGCTAAGTGTCCTTCGGGAATAGGCCATGGTAGGTGCCACTGGGTATGCCGGATTTTTACTGTCAAATTCATCTCTAAAAGTACACCCCAACTCTCTTTTCCATCGTTTAAGCGTCGTCAGTTGTTAACAAAGATGATTGCAGGGAAATTACTCTATTTTGAGAGGGGATTGGCCTGAATTGCAGAACGTCATCGGAATCACGCTCTCATTTGTACACTGTTAAGGGCCTTTACTCTCAACTAAAGTTCAACAAGTTTGAACTCGCTATCATGAATCGCTTTGTATACTGATATTTCATTTAATCATCGTGAAGTCTGTCCTATGCGCGAAATCACATCGGGTATAATAAGTAATTGAGAATAATCTTCTACTTACGCCACAAGACTGCGTTCGTCAAGACGTTAATTTGAAAATCAGTGTGACCAAGACTTTTGACAAGAATTATTCATTTAGGCTTTCTTCGTTCGCTTTTTATATCAAACCCTCTAAAAACCAGTTCTTAAATCGACCTATTAAATCGAATAAAAGTCAAATAACAGTATACTACCGGGATGAGTATCAAAGGAAACCTCCCCATGGTATTCACCACGTGCCTATCGTAGATACCGAAAACAGTGCCTTCGGGTTCTTTAACAGTCGCAGTGAGGGATATTCTCAAATGGTAAACTTTTACATAATGACGTCACACATACACTTCCACGGCATACATCTCGTAGCGGGATCATGGCGCTGCATATGTGCTCGAGGAAGACAGTCACGCGTCACTTAGTTAGTGAACTACAAAGCCTGTCATGATGGAACGCGGAGCGCCCTGTGACTCTTCATACTTTTCAGGAGATGTACCTCCTCGCCAGAGTTCAGATCTAAGCCGAGGATAAATGCTTGGCAATTCTATCACAGTAATGGTTTCAAAGGTCGAAGCCATTAATTAATTTAGTTGATGGTGATAGTTTATTGAGTTAGTAATATTTTATGGCATCTATAAACAGGCTGAAGTAGCGATAGGCAAAACAGACTTTAAACCTCGCTTACCGACTGAGCGGAAAAAGCGCGCGGTGGTATAAGTTCAGGAGCTGCCTGAAATGTGTGCCAGCTAGCTGTCGTCTGTTCCGAAAAACTGGAAACCTTGGCTGTATAAAGGACAGTTTAATGTATATTGCGCTCATATTGCTATTAATGGATACTATTGGATTCAAATTCTACGTCAAGGTGTATCATTTCGTCTCAGCATTGCAAAAATGCTAAAAAATGACTTTATTTGGAAATCTTGGGGAGCGGGGAACAAAAACCCAAGCTGATTTTTATCTCGAAGTGTCAGTCATTTTAAGGATGATTGATTTAAGTCGCGTGCTTTTTTACCAGATCACAAAATCATAGGAATTGCGCTTTTCCTGATGTGGCGATCCATATGCCTTTTGGCTTCCTTCCTTTTGAAAAACGGCATCCATGATTGGGCTGATTTGCTGAAATGGTTCAACCACGACGAATGGCGGTCCCTGTCGACAATCACGTGACCCACGCACCTAGACCTATTTTCCACTTAACTGTGTTCGATCTAGATCTTACAGTAGTTTTCTAGTCTTATCGAACAAGAACAAAAGATAACCATCGATACGTAGAGCATCGTACTCGCTATCTGACAGGACCAGATAGTGTTATTTAATATATCACTTGAACCTCTATAAAATTGTCGCTGCAGAAATCGTCGTAAATCGTGTGTAAATGCAGTGCTTAAAAGGACACTTTGGCGATGAGCACTCACAAAATTGTTCAGTATTTTTAAATATCTATCTTCTTACCTTCAGACCGAGCACAGGCCCATCATCATAGAAATCAGAAGGCCCTTCGGATAAGCAAACCTTTGTCGCCGACATACAGCTCTCTCAGAAGGACTTTGACCAAAATAAAGATTGTCAGCAGATGGTTTTAGTACAAATATCAAACGCTGGCCATTTTTTTTAGTTTTTCGAAGTCCCAAAAAGTCAGGTTCACAGAGTGACACGGCAACAAGAAAAGTCAACCAATATTGCAAAGATACCTCAACAAGACACCGCAAACTTCATTGTGAAATATTCAGCTATTTTAATTAGTGTTCTAAGGTTATTTGATATTGGGGTAGTTGAGTTCCTCTTCTTATTGTACAAAAGTTAATTTTGTGACACAAGCAAATCGAGTACGGCAGTCCTACAATAAATACTGACAGCAATGTGAAAATGCATTACATATTCCTGTCTATCGGTATAGTGAAGCAATGGATAGATTTCTCCAATTGAAGAACTTATATTTCAGAAATCTCAACCGTAGTGGAATTTCTATTGGTTTAATCATTTTTGTATCTTCAAACTAATTTGAAATTCAAATGGATTCACTCTATGACCAATCTCCATGCTTAGTTTCACGAAGAAAATTGAACTCTCAATGTATTAGTTAAACAGACGATCAAAGTTTCCTTTTAATTTTTACCGTGCTAAAAACCCGTGGTGAAGTCCATCTTGTCATGTATCTATTATAAGATTACAAAGGCTGCAATTTGAAGCTAGTGAAACATCACCTTCCTCAATATCATTATAAATGTCAAATAGGACAGAAGCCAAGCGACAGATCTGTTCTTAATGGAGACAAATGGGAAATGAAACGTATTATATCGGTGACTGTTTCTCTAAACTCCGGAGCCAGGTCGGGCATTGTAAGACAAGTTAATCGAGTTTCGCATTATGAATTTCAAAAACGCCATACTTCCTCACGCATTCAATTGATATTAAAATGTATTTGAAGACGGTAAATGGTCTCTGCTCGTTCCTCAATCGCTGCATTCGTTCTTGAGGCGAGACAGGTGGGGCAGCCTTTGTCTTCGAAAGCCATTCGATTTTCATTCCTTTTCATTCGTTGGCTGTTTGTTCGCTTGAAATGGGAGTATCTTAAATTGAATCGTTCCGTTTTATCATCTGACAGAACCAGGAAGTCACTGCTGATGCATATGCAGTGGATCGATTTCTGTGTCTGACGTGACATGAAGAATTTGCCTCCTGCCAGCAGAGCGTGCCACCTGTCCCTCACACACGGGACCGTGTTATCACGTCGTCAGATCGTATACTTCGATTGGATTCCAGTATCGCACACACAACCCCCTCGCAAAGCAACTCGAGTGCCTGAATGCGGTGCCCTCTGATCTGTCCGCGGCGAAGCTACGCGTCATTTGCCCGGTCTCGTGAAGGTAGGTCTACCGATTTTATCCTGTACGCAGCTCTACCTGGTCCGAGGTCGTCGGATCTTTTTTTTTTTTTTGCGAAGATGGAACATTAGCTGTAGGCGATTCATGTTGTTTATTGCTTGGTTTCGACATGGGAATTATACAGAAATTACGGGTTGCTCAGTTGATAGGAAACCATTGGTAGTTTCATAGACAGTATAAAAAGCTAATGTTGTTAGGTCATGCATGCACCAAAGTAACCACAATGAAGATACTTGGAGCCCTGGAGGAGCCAGGCATAATATGCAGCATCTGCCCCAGTACTGCGACTTCGTATCCAGTGTAGACTAACTTTGGGGCATCAAAATGAGTATCTCTTACGATGACATTCAAATCCCTTCATCATTCGACGATAAGATTGGTAAGTCACCTGGCGAGGAATGACGTCAAGAGATACAAACATGAGTTGAAACATCAGAGTTCCAGTTCCCAGTAATATTAAACGAACTACGGTTACATTTTTCCAGTCGGTGGTTTTTGAGGAATTAGGATTTCTAATGAATGTCAACGTAGAGTTTCAGGGTAGATTCTGGGACAAAGTTGAGGAAGTAGGGTTTTAATCTTACTCTGACCATAGAAATTCTGCTCTAGTGTCTATGAGCTGACCTCTTTACGCTGTCTACAAACTCGACCAGCAAATTCGATGACCCGCCTATCAACGTATTATAAGCATACAGAATAATAATATACTCTTTTGGCACTAACATTCAATGCTTGTACCTTCTTTCGAACTTGTCAGAATCTAAAACTTGTGAATAAAATTGAAGTACAATCCTTTGAATATATCATGATTTCCTTACAGTTCGGCTCGACAATATCAAAGCTGTATTTAAACATGGTATACAAGGTTACTTACAAAAATATCATTAAGGCCATTATCACAGGTAAGAACACAATGAAACAAAAGCCTCCAGACCGTCACAATGGTTACAGTTGATTTTCACTACCGTTGAACACTGACAGCATGGACAACCCTTGGCTGTCATGCCATAATCGCAGTTTTTTTGCTTTTTTGGCAACTTTCTCATTATGGTGACGTCAATGTCCATGAAGTCTGTGGTAAGATATATTTCGGAAGAAAGGGGCATATGCATAATTTTATCACATATTTCAGGAACATATTTAGAATGTATGTTACATAAATTTTAAAAAGTCGGTTATTTATATATAGTTTTCCAGGTCTGAGGTCAGACGGTCGTTATGATCATGATTTCGAAAGCGAAAATATTGTCGAATCAAGATTTGCCTGACATATTCCATAAATTTTAACAAACACCAATGTTGTCAGAAGGACGATTTTATTGTGCTTTTCAATATTTCAGGATAATGAAATGCGTGCGGACAATGTCCAGGAAATTGAATCTCTTTGCATGCAGGGTGTTGCTCTTACCTGGCATTCAGAAAATCTCAATGATTCGGATGTGAGCTACCGTTTTCCTTTCGCTGACAGCTTCCTGAGAGGTCGTCAAACTTGAAAGCTTCCCAGCCTTGCAACATAACGACAGCTTTTCGAGTGTTTGGCAATCATTTCATTTCCCCAAACTGCCCTTTTAATACAAACCTTAACGAATTACGTTCACTTCTGCATCTTGCACATTCTCATTCCGCTACGCTATGCTCCCCCACCCCTCAACGCGTCCACCCTGCCGCCGTAAAGAGGTGATTTCTTTTGACTTTTACTCAAAGGATCGTGCGCTGGCTGATTCCACGAGCCTCACGACCACGGCTGTCACAATCTATGAATGGCTTTGTTCGTTCGGCTCGCGTGATTAAACGGCGCTTTTGCAACTCATCTTGTAGGCTGACGATATCGGTCTACCAACTTTCGCAAGGTATGTATAATATTCCAACCAAACATTGCATGTAAGTCTTGTGGGCGGGCAATAATTGCACGTATTGACGTGCACAAGTTTTGTGGGCGGGCAGCAAGTATATGCATGTTTTGATGTGTGTAAGTTTTGTGGGTGGGCAATATGCATACACCTATCAGAAAAAACGTTTTCTTGCAATTGCTCTGGATAATTTTAACTATATTCTTTTATCCTTCAATAGAAAAAATGAGAGTGCCTGGCCAATTTTGACTTCAAGCAGACTGATACGTGATACTCAAACCCAAGTACAATTATCTGCGTTAACATCAGCGGGAAAATTAATTTTTCTGATTTTCAAAACTACGTAAAAAATTCTTCTCAAGTATAAATAACAAGTCCACACAAACTGCAGGCCAACGAAGAACTAAGAGACCAAGAGTTTGATTCTGAATGTCTGACCCTCAAGTACTTGGAATGGAGAACTTTTGTTCTTAATCTGTATCAAAAATAATAATGCCCAAACAGAAGAGCAGATCGACCAAATTACAACCCATTAAGAAATATAAATAGATCACGAAATTTTAAAAAAGTTCCTGACTAACCTCCCTACTTCCTCAAGGCGTTTTAATCGAAATACTTAATTCATTATGGCCTTGAACGCCTTGAGGAACGAAACCAAAATATCACTGAACCCAACAACTATCCAAAGGTAGTATAGACCGAAAACAAGGCCCGGAGAGAGGCGTCCTAGCTGATTACTCACCTGATCACGTCAGAGTTCTGTATGGGGATATGTGATATAGCATCAAAAAGGATTGTTAAATGCGACCTCGTGCTCTTTCTAGCAGTTGAAATCTGAATTGGAAATAAGGCTTTACATTTGTTTAATTCTCTCCATCCCTGCGACAATGATTTTCAGTAATCGGTAGTTCTCGTTCTGAATTTCAAACTTTAACCCTTTCATAAATTATAAAATTATTGTCATTTTAAGTCGTTGGCTATCACTGCCATGACCGTGTCCCATTAACTCTTTACATAACTGTTTATACAAGTCCTTTAGGGACTGGTCAGTTTCTTCAGCCTGGGGGAGGCCGGTGGATTCATGGGGGGGGGGGTCACCCTGTTTTTGACTTTGGTGATAGGGGGGGGTCACCATGTTTTTGAAATGCCCAATAGGGGGGGGGGGTCAGTTGTTTTTGAATTTTGACACCGGCTCATCATTGCCTAAAATGCTAGTGTCAGCCACAAATTTCATCATTCAGTTGTATTTTTTGTCGCGCCCTTCAGGCGCATAACTTTATTAATCAGTCATATTTTTCAGCACGCCTAACTTTAACATATCAAGCATACATACATCAGAGATATCTGTATGTTCAATATTTTTCAGCGTGCTCTTCAAGCTCAATACTTTAATATATCAGACATTTTTCAGCATGCCCTTCAGGTGCATGACTTTAATATACAAGGCATATATATCAGAGATATCAGGATGTTTCATATTTTTCGGCGCGCCCTTCGGGCGCCATACTTTAATAAATCAGAGATATCTTTATGTTTGCTAAGTGAAAGTGTACCATTATGAAATCTGCATTTCATATGAAAAGGATGACAAATTCCTGATACTTTTCTGTTCTCTCTATGAGAATTCAGTATGAGAAAGCAACATGCACAAATATTTCACAATATATATTTGATACAGTGACTTATTTTAGAGATGGAAAAATGACAAGCTCATTGATGCAATTATTTTCCTTTGTTTCACAGGTTTTCTGTAGAAAGATGCTTTTTATGAACAAAATAACAGTTTTTGTCATTATTAGCTGTGCTTTTATGGTTTCAATGTTACAAGAAAAGGTCCTCTCAGACACTGTACACATCAAATTTGGCTAAAAAGCTCTCTATGGCTCCTCAGGAGATTTAATTGGATGGTTTAATATATCAGACATTTTTCAGCATGCCCTTCAGGTGCATGACTTTAATATACAAGGCATATATATCAGAGATATCAGAGATATCAGGATGTTTCAAAGTTTTTGATTCACTGCTTTTTCCTCTTTGATATTAATGATTGACATCCATACAACAGTTCAGGACATCTGGTTAAGCATAGAAAGTGTGATATATTCACAGCTCATTCAAAATACAGCTCATTCAAAATGTACTGTATTCAGACTTAAGATTGACACTTTGAAATTCCTATCTTACAACTGACATGTCAACAGTGTCATTAAAACATAGAATGACTATATAAAATATAAATATATGTAAAATGTAAATATAATATATATATATATATATATGTAGATGAAAGTCCGGAGCTGGACCTATAGCTCTAGTTCAACTATTGAGCACTCTGCCAGTCCGATGAAGACATCAATCTACGTCCTGCTCGTATATATATATATATATATATATATATATATATATATATATATATATATATATATATATATATATATATATATATATATATATATAAATAAATAAACAGATTACTTCAAGTACAAAGTAATGAAATCTATTACTTAAGTTTCATGCATCTTGCAATCCTCAGATAGAGTATATATATATATATATATATATATATATATATATATATATATATATATATATATATATATATATATATATATATATATATATATATATATATGTCCACCTTTTGTTTTACCTATGTCGCGCGCCGGGGGGGTCACCCTGTTTTCGAAATTTGGAATAAGGGGGGTCACCCTGTTTTCAAAATTTGGAATAGGGGGGGTCAGCCACTTTTTGACGTCAGCAAAAAATAATCCACCGGCCCCCCCAGGCCGAAGAAACTGACCAGTCCCTTACGTAAAAATCTTAGTCCTGATCAGTGATTTCAACAAGGCAGCACACCGAGACAGTACCTATACATTGGATTTCTGCCCTCTTTGTTCGGAAGCACACCATTTCACTTTCTACACAGACGCCGATTCGAAAGTTGTCGGTGAAAACACCCGTTCTCTAGATGATCCGAAGGCGGAGGCTTGGCGCCAACACGGCATCGGTATACATGTATTTTGAAACGGAACGTTTGCTGCCGTGATATAGCTTTAAAAAGCGCGCGAAAAACCAATACAGCGTATCCTTTCAGAATTTCCATTTTTCTGATAGCTCCAATTTCGTGCCACGTTTGCTGTGCATCCGTACCGGTCAACACAAATATAAATTACTGAACCATATTATCAAAAAATAAATATGTGTATTGTAAAGGGTAGGATCGCATGTAAGTTATCAAAATTCGCTCTCAAATGAAATTTTCGTTATTGAATGCACATTGTCAGGCACATTGTACTATTTTAAAGGATGCTGTCATATCAACCACCGGTATTATATATTTGATGTACAATCCAGAATTTGATAAAATATAAAGCTGTTAGCCCATCGAAAGTCAAAAAACATGAATGCTAACAACAACATTTCTTCTTTGGATCCTATTCCGAAAGCGGGGGCTCCTTGTAAGCAACTTGACGTCTTCCCGGCGACGGACGTTTGATCTGTGTAGTGCGCCACAAGCGGCAGAACAGTGAATGGCGGTCCTGAGGAGTTAGATAGCACACTGAACAAAGGAGGCTAGGATTATATCCCATCTAATCATGCTAAAATTAGGACTTCTTTCTGTTAGCACTACTCGATACCTGGCAGCCGTTTTTGAGTTATTTCTTGTCTTGTATATTGCCACATATTCTTTTGTTCTAATTGAATACACAAGTTTTAATAAAGTGACACTGTTTTTTATATCCTTCCTCATTTTTTCGTTTTAATAAACCGTGGGGTGGATGATGGTGCGCCGTATTTACATCGCTTGGTCAGCTACATTGATTTGAAAGCTGGTCATTGATCTTTGACCAACGGATCTGAACAACAATCGAATAACACTCATACACGGATGTCACTTATGGGGAAAAGCGTAGAGTTCAGACCTACTGAACGGCAAGTTAACACTTTCTTTAACTTTCAGTGCAAAAGTCAAGTTCTTTTTGCCTTTATAGAATCTAACGCCAACAACTTTTTTTTTCAGATCTAGACCATTGTTTATCAGATTTCCCGAAACATTTTGGTCAATAATTGTAGCAATGAAAAGTTATGTCCATTTGGTCAAAAATTATCATATAAATTACAGATAAATTCATAAAATTGGTAAAATGTTACCCTGAAATTTTGGCGGGAGAAATTACAGCACTGAGTTTAATATCAGGATGATTGAGATGTCTGCACTTTTGCAGCATAATATTTGAGAGGATATTTTATTACAAGACTGGGGAAAATATTTTCCACAACTTGAATGTAATTGTTCTGCAAAATACACACGTATGTCACAAAATATCATAAAGATTCTTGTCTACACATTCTGAAAATTAAACTTTTTATCCAACATTTGCAACACTCCCTAGTACTCTTTGACTGCAGACAAAAGCACGGGTCTTGATTGCGCTTTGAATTTCGAACCATGTCAGTGAGTATGACATCTTTGCTTGGCAGCATTGATCTTCACATAAAGTCTCTAAGAAATTGAACATTTCTGGCTACGTTAAATACGATTTTATCACCTAAGTGGGTCACAAAAGTCTCAGGTTGTCAACAATATTTTCAATATGGCCGATTTCTACAGGTAAAACACATAAGATTATAGAAGCAAAAGTCAAGTTTTAGGTTATACAGGAATTTAATGTCAGAAATGCCTAAACGCTGATAAGATACATCTAGTTTCACAAACATACAGAAGAACTTTTTGCCCCGATAGCGATCATGTAAGATTATAAGAGCAGTATCTTAGACTCTTGCTGAGGTGAGACGAAGACTTTTTACCAAAAATGCATTGCAATATCATGTAGCTTGCAAAAAAGACACATTTAGTCCATACATTGTAACATGCAGCTTGAACTTATTCTTCCTTTTCACATTCTATAAGCTGTAATTTTTGCTGTATTTTTTCAGTACTTCGTTGCCCTCTCTGTCAGTAACAAAGTTTTTGTACTCTATGTCAAAATGTCCCAGTGTTCAACTCGTCAGTCATAGCCTGCAAGTGTTCAACATCCAATGTCATTGATGACAACTGACTTTTGCCATTTGTAAACAAAACCATGGTATATAGAATACCATGCATTACACTGCAAGGCTAATGTGTTATATTTCGATACACTTTAGTGAGAAGAGTACCACATACCTTCTGGTAATTAAAGAGGAAAAGAAAAAGATTGCCAAACTTTGGGAATATCTACAGTATACAAAGCTGAGCAGTAATCCAAAGGTAAATTGATGAAAATGTGATGTAAACGGTTTCATGTACTGTACTGTACATACCCTGAGATTTAGGGCATACAAAACCTTCTGGCACACAAACATTTTAATCAAACCTTATGGCCCCTAGATGTGATCTTTTCATTTCCGGTGTCATTTATCATAAATATTTGCAGGAAAATTGACGAATGAAGGTGTGAAGTTGGTGTGTTCTAAAGAGTTTGATCAATTGACTTTTTTTCACTTTTCCTATGATGATCCCATCTTTCAGCATGTTTATAAATAAAGTATTTCACATCTCTCCTGACAGTGACAACAAGACAAGGCCTCTTTTTTGTGTCACATCATTAGCTTGTTTTGAAGAGAACCATTCCAGTTTTCTTTACAGTACGCTATCTTTACTTTGAGTTCAAGAATTCTTGGTACCTGAACTACAATTTTGCCACTTACACGAGTCATAAATGTCTCGGACAGTTGACCATATTTTCAATATGGCGGATTTCTACAGGTAAAACACATAAGATTACAGAAGCTAAAGTAAAGTTTTAGGTTATACGGGAATTTAATATCAGAAATACCTACAAAAGTTGAAAAGATGTGTAAATTTAGCCAGTTTCAAGAAGAAACAGAACTTTTGCCATTACAGTAATTACATTAGTGTTAAAAGTATGTATTAGATCACTATCTCAAACTCTTGCTGTGGTGACAAGTTAAGTTTCTACCCATGATGCATTGCAATATCACGAAGGGGTAGCTCAGGTAAGTTACCAGAAAGTCAGGCCTGAAAGTGTTAATGAAATGTCATGCTTATTTACACCTGGTGAAGTAAGAACTAATTCTTATCACGGTACATTTGAAAAGTCAAGAAGACGCCCTTGATAGCACGATACATCAGTTCTATTGCAGTTTCACTGTAGATATTTCCGCAAGGAATCCGTTCATGCATGATGTAAGATCTCTGAAGAGGATTAGGAAGTGGACACTGTGACATACGCTGTAGAGAATCGCATGAGATGTGACATCGCACCAAGAGCACATGCAATTCATCTGTCTTGGAAGCTGGACAGTGAACAGCGTGTATTGATACGTGATACAGTCTTATAATACTGATTACCGAATGGACTGTGTTCCGCTGTTGCTAATGCTTGACACACAATGTGTGCCAAGATTTGCTTGATATCTATTTCTCTTCCAAGAGCTTTATTCTAGAAAAAAAAACAAACAAAGAAAAAGATTTTGATGCATTGTACAGTGTTTTTTCCAGAATGTCCCCTCTTCCTTGGGGGAGGGGACTTTGGTTCTGATTGAGAAGGACCATAGTAAATTGTGTAAATTTTAGGTTGTGCAAATTAATTTTTTCAATGTATTAGCAAATAGAGGTTATAGCCCTGATCAAATATCAATTTAAATAGAGTCTCCAATTTCTTTCTTTTCTAGTGAATGTTCAATATATATTAGAAGCTCACACAAATCATTCAAACATTCATTCATGTAACTTCAGTTTTGTGACCTGGATTAGGAGGCAAACTCTGGTTCATTGTCTTTTAGCTTAGGCACATCTTTCTGCAGACACTACTACTTTGTCACTTTACTGTGGCTAGGCAGACAGTGGGTAAAGTGAACTATGTGATGTTATATCATGGGCAGTTATCATGGTACCGAGCCGCTATCACATTCTGTGTATACCAGTATCTCAAGATCTCATTATAGAGGGGGATATGGCACGTATTAGCGCTTACTTATCGGGTGATTCTATTAAATAGGGGGATTGGTGCAATTGTGTATTCTAGAGGAAAAGACTGATCATAAGGTGAGTGACTCAAAGTACTATTTGTTAACTGGAAAGTAATAAAATTTTTGCAGCCCCTTTTATCATTTGGTTCCTGAGGTCATATGGTGGGAAGCCTGACCTTCAGGGGGACATTCTTCCTTACAACCAAGGGCACAAAATATCAGGGCCGTAAAGCTTCATTATATTTCATAGAATATTTACAAAATGATTGAAATATCACTGGACCCATTTTGGGATTCGAGACTTGCACCATAAGTTCATTTGAGGCCACATCAATGGGCCATGATTGGCATGTGGTCATTGACTATGTGCAGTAGCCACACACGTACCCCCAGGTATTGGAACTTCTACTATGTCATTTCTTTTAATTCAGCACTTCACATTTCATATACATTCAAATTAACCTACTCTTTCTCAACACTTCTGAAGTGTTACGCTTGTTCCAATGTGCACAACAGCCAAAATCAACGACTGACGTCATGAAAATTTTGCTTTCCTGTTTAGAGTTCTTTCTGGTTTACAAGCAATCAGGCTGTCAATTTTGAGATGTAGGCAATAATTTTTGAACCATGAACACTGTCTGATGCAAACTGTGTGAGAAAATTTATGACAAAAGTAGATAGGGGTCAGGCGTTCATCAGGATATGGGCAATCAGGCTGGGGCATGATACAGGAAGAATCATGATCTGATGTGAGGGCGCTTTCTCCCACTGCAGACATAAACCCAGGTTTATGATTACAAATAATACTACAAACTTCACTTCATTTTCAGGAAGTGGTGACTGGGGAATAAAATTACAATGCAAACTGGCCTTTACATACTATGTGGTGTTTAATCATTATTTAATAATATTACCACGATATATGGGATTTGCAAAAGCGGTACTTACTTCGGAGGAAATAATTACTTGCAGCAAATCTTCCTCACTGAGAGCAGAAACTTCAATGCCACTTTGCACATTGATCTGTTGACCACACACATTAATTTCAGTTGAAGTTGACTCACGAGTCCTGAGGAGAAAATTATCCACAGCCAAGAATTAATCATCTTCTGTGTGGGTATGTTTTTATGCAATGTGTGTATTAAATAGATATTTGGCATGACATATTTCTTTCTAATATTGTAGAATTTCATTTGTACTCATTTAAATTTCATTCTTGTAATTTTGACAGTAGCTAACGAGCCAATGATTTTCATATCCATGGACAAATTACACTATACTACCTGTACATATTTCTGTAACATGCTAAAGCATAATGCATTGTCCAATGTTTCAATGGTTGGTAAGCATTTAACAGTTAATGCTCATATTATTGAACATTTATTTCAAGATTTGAATTTGTTTATCAATTTAAAAATGCACATAATGGACATAGAGACACATACATTTTCCTCCTATTTCCCTAATTTTTCCCCTTTATTTTTGAGAAGAGGAAACCCACAAAGTTCCATCTCTTTGCAACTCAAGATCAAACACTGTGTAATACTAACAAATCTCTTGAACTGATCATAAATTTGCTCAAAGTATATTAAGAACTGTTCATCCAAGTTAACAGATCAACCTGTCATTTTCTTCACAACATTGTTGCAGTTAGAAAAGAAAGATTTTTGATGTACATGAGTTACTTCACAATGTAGTTTGGAAGGCAAAACAAAAGGAAACCAAAGCAATCCCTTGGGTTCAACTTTGGTGGACATACATGAATTTTTGTATATTGGGCTGTTCACTCCTAATTCCCTGTAAACAGGTCCACAATCACTCTTGATAACAATGGGTTTGGGCCAAACCATGGCGGTGAAAGGGGCTAAACACACAAGTCCCAAACTCAAACAACCACACTGACTGTTTTACAGTTGCATACTTCACCCTCAGCAGGCATCCTGTTTCATATGATACAGAGTTGATAACATCGATGACCAAATCATCCAGAAGTCTTCCAGTAAGGCCAAGACCGGCGTACTGCTTGCAAATATCAATCCATGTTACGAGTACACGTCTATGGATGACTAGATTTGCTTCTGTCTCATTCTTCAACACCTACATCAAAAGGGAAATTGGAGAGCACAATTAAGATGGCAATTAAAGATTTTGAGATGATGTCATCCAGCAAAACCTGAGATGTATCATACAGTTTGCTGTAAATGTAGTTGCAATTATAGTTGTAAATTTTCCACAGATATGCAGAATGTACACTATCAAAAATACAATATGAAAATAAATACAGCTGGCTTGAGACAATGACATAAGTTTACCTGACACGTCAGCCTCAACCAATACACCACTGTGTTGTCAACATGTAATTCACTCTTTACTGCAAAATTTCTGTTATGTAATTTTTGAAGAACAAGAATAGATGGTTATAAAAACTGTACACTACATAATACAGACTGTCTCTAGTAATTATTTTTCTTATCCCCTGTCATTCCTCATGGTACTCAAACTGTTATGGAAATCCCGTCATGATATGCGACATGCGACTTCAGAAGTGCGACCTTCGTGTTTGTCAAACTGCGACCTGCGTAGGGTTAGTGTTAGGGTTAGAGTTAGGGGTAGGGTTAGGGAAGTCGGACCCCCAATCAGAAGACAAGTTTTGAGCCTTGCCTCTCCCCAACGCTGCCGGCACGGGCAACCTTGGGCCGCCGGAAGCTGACACATCTCTGCGGCTGAGAGCCCACTGCAACCGTACCCCGAAGTCGGACCCCCGACAAGAAGACAGGTTTTCAGGCTTGCCTCTCCCCAACGCCGCCGGCCAGGGCAACGTGTAACTAGGGTTAGGTCGCAGATCACAGTTTAAAGACGCAGGCCGGGACGCAGGTCGCATGTCATGACCGGTACCTGTGTCCCCGGCCTGCGTCTGTGATCTGCGACTTAACCCTAGCTACACGTTGCCCTGGCCGGCGGCGTTGGAGAGAGGCAAGGCTCAAAACTTGTCTTCTGGTTGGGGGTCCGACTTCCCTAACCCTATTACTAACCCTACCCCTACCCCTACCCCTAACCCTACGCAGGTCGCAGTTTGACAAACACGCAGGACACAGGTCGCAGTTTTGAAGTCGCATGTCGTGACCGGATTGCCATAAACTGTACATTTGCTATGAAACAGAAACTTTTAAATTTTACTGACCACTTTCCCCAAGCAAACTTTAAACCATTCTCTTTCATTATCAAGAATAAAAAAGATAGGACAGGGTACAATGTTTGGGGTTAGAGAAATATTAAATGAAATTTACCTGAAATTTGCAGATATTTGAAAATCAAAATGGCAGCTATACCCTGTGTTAACTCAACGGGGAAAAATTATTGATTTTATAAAAGACGGTGAAAGCACGGGCTTCACAATAAATCTCAAAATGCAGCTGATCTGAATGGTCTTGAAAAATTTTGAGTGTCAGAAAATTGGTTCTAGATACATATTCATCAGAAAATGCTTGATTATAATGTACACCATATTTAATTTCACAACAAAACTTACAGATTTTGCAGCATTCATTAAAGTCTTTTTATCATTCTTCTTCATGTTGCACTTTGCACAAAATGAACTCAACAGATGAAGGAAAGAGTCTTCTAAAATCTGAAGCTTGCCTGTAAAAATCAGATGTTAAAGGGGAAATAGCTGTAAGTTCTGATAATTTTTTCACTATATTTGTTATCAATATCAACCATAATTTCTTGTTCTGCTCCCCAAGGCATGTTGAGATGCACAGTATTCAGCTTGTCAACTCAGCCTTACATGTGTAGACAGCACTTTTTGTTGACAAGTGAATTTTGGTCTGGACAAGAATTCAAATGTAACGTACAAATTCAACTCAACAACACGATTGCTTGAGCATGGCGAGACCGTCTCAGGCCAAGTATTACTGTAACTTTTGACGATTTTTCCTTCCTTAATTTTAAGGTTTATCTTGTTAGCAACCCTCAGAGTACTTGGAGCCGCCATTTCCACTTCCCCGGTAATGGCAGCTCCCAGAAACACGCTCAATGTTTATGGAACGCGATCGACGTGTCTGTGCTTATACCGAACCCCATAAACGACAAGGTTAGTGTAGTATAGTGTTTAGTCTTCAGTAGTGATAAATCGGTACGACCAAATGCAGTAAATATGTGGGATTTTACATGAAAATGCTGCGCCATGTGTGGCGCGCTTATTTTGTATGCTACAGGGCCTTCGACATTGTAGCTCTACTTGTGAGCGAGGTCGCAAAAAGCCAAACTCACCGACCGCCTCACTGTAGAGCTACAATTTTGCAGCTAGGCCTAGCCCTACGTACGATGCTGTGTGTTCCCGGTATTATGCGGCCTCCCATCCTGTACAATGCCGGGAACACACAGCATCGTACGCACCAGGGCTATGGAAGGTAAAAAATAAATATAAAAAATAAAAAATATAAAAAACAAGCGACCTAGCGGTCGATATAGCTCCGCTGTGTTTTATGTAGAGAGTAACTATTTTTGACACATGTTGATGAAGAAGGTGGAAATCTTTGAGAGCTCAATGCAATGGCCAGAAAAAAGTGGCTAAAATAAGCTGCAAAAATACACAATTTCATCATACTTTGAATATATAACATTGGATCATCCCTAAGAACATGTCAACCAAAGCTATCCGATGAGTAGTTTTTTGAGAATGAAATTTTCTGACCAAAAATGGCAACATTGCCCCCAAAATACAAAATTACAGATTTCATCAGAAATTCAATATATATTACTTAGCTCATCTGTAGAAACCTGTATACCAAAGTTCAAAGCTATCAGAACAGTACTTTTTGAGAAACACACTTTTTGACCAAAAATGGCAAAAATTGCCCCAAAATTACAAAATTACAGATTTAATCATAATTTCAACAAATATCATTAAGGTGATCTGTAGGAACCTGTATACCAAATTGCAAAGTTATCAGATGAGTAGTTTTGGAAATACACATTTTTTGACCAAAAATGGAAAAAATTGCCCCAAAATTACAAATTTGCAGATTTCATCATAATTTCAATAAACATCATTAAGTTCATCTGTAGGAACCTGTATACCAAATTTCAAAGCTATCAGATGAGCAGTTTTGGAAATACACATTTTTTGACCAAAAATGGCAAAAATTGCCCCAAAAATACAAAATTACAGATTTCATCAGAAATTCAATATATATTACTAAGTTCATCTAAATAGAAACTTGTATACCAAATTTCAAAACTATCAGACCAGTACTTTTTGAAAAAAACATTTTTTGACCAAAAATGGCAAAAATTGTCTTAAAAATGCAAATTTGCATATTTCTGCACAATTTGAAGAAATCTGAAATAGATCATCCCTAGGGACATATGTACCAAATATCAAAGCTATCTGACTTGTAGTTTTGAAGAAGAAGATTTTTAAAGATTTTTTTACCAAAAATGACAAAAATTGCCTTAAAAATACAAATATGCAAATTTCACCACGATTTGAACAAATCTGACTGAAGTCACCCTAAGTAAACTGCATATCAAATTTAAAAGCAATCGGACAAGCGGTTTCAGAGAAGAAGATTTTTTTACCAAAAACACCAAAAAATGCCCCAAAAATACAAATATGCAAATATCACCACAATTTGAACAAACTTAAGTGAGGTCACCCTAAGTGAACTGCATATAAAATTTCAAAGCAATTGGACGTGCGGTTTCAGAGCAGAAGGCAATTGTTGACGGACGACGGACGACGACGGAAAATCAACCTATTTGATAAGCTCCGCGTCGCTGCCAGCGGAGCTATTAAAAACAACTTTTTTAGGGGTCCTTGATCCTGTGGTCTGTATGTTACCTAATGGAAATGGTGTACTCACTTGGAATAACGTCTGAAACGAGCTCCGGTATATTCCCTTTCCCTGTGGCCGCTGCAGTAATGCCAGCAGATTCTCTAAGCTTGCTGCTCACTGATTCGCTAGGATCCTGGCTCAATATTCGCTTCAGTTCATCCTCATCGGACGACAACCACTGGCAAATCAACAGTCGATGGGACGTCCCCGTGGGAATACTGAAAGAATAAGATTCAAACCGCAGTCTCTCCATGTGATGACTTTCCCAATCACAGGCGGCAGGGTAAAGCTGGTGAGAATGATGTTTCCGACCACATATTTCTGATGTTACACCCTGACCTGCCTTGTAGTGTATACATGATTCGGCCTGTTCCTCGTCACCATGCGCGCCGCCATCTTCATCATGAGCAGACATCTCCTGCGTCTCCACTCTACATAATTTCAGTCAACACACACGTGATACGTGTGTCACAAGTTTGCTATGCAATGAGACCTTCAATCTGAAATTGAAATCTAAGTGCACAATCGCACAGAGGTTGCCTGTTCTGTTTCGCCGGCGCCCAAACTGCAAATTGGTGTGATGACGTCCAAAATGCCTGCGCTGTATGCTGTATGTACTGAAGATTTCCTGTGGTGGCGCACTTTAAATTTCGCGGCTTACGATGCTGAAAATGAACTCAGTTTTGGATTCGGTTTCGGATTTGACTAACTGAGAATACTTCCATATTTCCAGCTCATTATTTTTTCGAAGGATATGATAACTACCGATACATAAGTAGATAACTAGATAACTAGATAACCCGAATATGTAGCATGTATTTCATGACATAATATTTTCTCACATAATCTGAAGGTCGACCAGCTTGCACATTGAAATTTAAAGAATAAGTTTCCGATCATGTAAAACATCTTAGTAAAACAGCTCTTGTATGAAATAGATGAATCTTTATACATACTGAGACGTTCTTGCTCAAGGTTGTCAGAGCTGCCAATGACAATGTTGCTATCTTTCCATTGAAATTGATAATCGAGTTAAAGTTCCATGCTAAAAACCTAAATCTGAGGCTGACACCATGCATTAATTAGATATAATTTTAAAGAAACTTTGATTTCAGTATAATTACGTGGGATGCCACTTATGACTTTGAACATTTTTTTAAACTTAAATTTCGTGCTCAAAGGAAAAAATTAAACGTAATCTCCGAGACAGAGGTGAAGATACCAAGCATAAAAACGGTGTCTGAACTGAATTTCTTCACAAAGTGTTCTTGCAAAGTACTGTAATAATTTTTGCTTGTACAAGCATACATAAAATTCAACAAGTACCCTTGGTAACAAATCTGTTCACAAGATTATTTATAAATATAATTGACAGTACACTATTTTTTAACAACTTTAATTTTAAATATAATATGCACACAATTTGTGCTTTGAAATATACGATATGCCGACAGATAATCCAGTAAAAAACATGTTCTTTGAGACAAGTACTTTCTTCGCAAAACTTCTGCATGACTTATACGGCTAATTTCGACTTATAAATGTTATTCTTTCAGTCACTCGAACCCGAAACTGAATCTAAAATCGAATCCAAAACTGAATCTATCTTGAGCATTGTGTTAAAATTCAAGATGGCGACCCTGTACGAAGTTTTCACTGATGGTGTCGTTGTGCAGGATACAAGCCTTTGTGCGATTTGTTCAGTTGTAACCGTTACTGGAGACAGATACCGTCTAATAACAAAGAACGGACTTCGGAAGCCACTTCTAGAGGACTTTGAAGCCATATTTTCCGTTACTTTTTCTCGAAACATTAGGAACTACGACTCCTACGTTTGCAAACCTTGCCGACGAAAGATTGCGTCTTGGAAATCCCACATCCGTGCTGCCTCAGATATAAAAGATGATCTGCTGAAAATTGCAAAACCAGTTGAAACTTCAGTGACTGTGAAGAGAGAGAGAACATGGGTAAATGATAATCTAGTTTTGTTCGTGGCTCACAATTACCATACATGTTAGCTGCAAAATTGTAGCGCTACGGTGAGGCGGTCGGTGATTTTTGGTTTTCGCGACTTCGCTCACCAGTATTGCAGTAGCGCTACAATGCATAAGGGCATCCCACTGGACGAAGCGTGTTGATGTGAAAATCTACATATTTACTGCATTTGGTCGTACCGATTTATCACTACTGAAGACTCAACACTATATTTCACTAACCTTGTCATTTATGGGGTTTCCAAATTTGTTCAAACACGTCAATCCCGTTCAATAAACATTGAGAGTGAGGTATCCGTGTTTCTGGGAGCCGCCATTACCGGAAGTTGGTAATGGCGGCTCCCAGAAATGTTTTCGGAACGCAATCGTCGTGTTTGAACAAATTCCAAACCCCATAAATGACAAGGTTAGTGAAGTAGTGTTTAGTCTTCAGTAGTGATAAATCGGTACGACAAAATGCAGTGAATATGTAGCATTTCACATCAACACACTTCATTCAGTGGGATGCGCTTATTTTACCCTCTACAGGGCCATCGACAATTGTAGCGCTGCTGGTGAGCAAAGTCGCAAAACCAAAAATCACCGACCGCTTTACCGTAGCGCTACAATCTTGCAACTAACCTCTAAGGTGTGACTTGCACCATTTCATGGGGTGGGGGTTAGGGGGGCTGGTCCCACCGACAAATTGCCAGGGGATGCCAACATGTCAACAGAGGGGGATTTCCATCCCCCTGTCTGGATGAAATTCTGTGTTCCCTGTGTAAGTTGGTAATACACCCTATTTAATGTCTTCTCACTTCAGGATTATGATGATACTGAGCACTACACTGTTTGCGAAGACTATATAACTCCAATAGAGAAAAGAATGAAGGTTACAGAGGTAAGGCTTGACCATGGAACATGCATTACATCGGGTACATCTGTCACAGAGACCAGGACTTTTCATCACTTAAGAACAGCATTTGAGTTGTTTACTTGATTGCTGTATTATTAGCTGCAAACTTGCAGCTCTATGGTGAGGCGGTCGGTGAGTTTTGGTTTTTGTGGCCTTGCTTACCAGTCTAGAGCTACAATGCCGACGGCCCTGCAGAGTTCAAAATATAAGCGCTCCCCACATGGTGCAGTGTTTGTGTGTGAAATCCCATATATTTACTGTATTTGTACAGATTCATCACTACTGAAGACTAAACACTATACTACACTAACCTTGTGGTTTATGGGGTTTTGTATTTGTTCAAACACGTCAATCGCCTTCCAAAATCATTTCTGGGAGCCATCATTACCAACTTCCTGTAATGGCAGCTCCCAGAAGCACAGATACCAGTGTTTGCGCTAGCGCTCGCCACACTCGCAAAATGCGAATAAAACTCTCATTTTGCAAAAAATTTTTGAAAGTCATTAGCCACGCTTGCGAATTGAATTTTTTGCCCCAAAATTGTTTGGACACATCGTCGGATCAATCACTCAACTACAATTGCCTCTGCACTATTACTTCCGGGTGTTGGAAGCGACCCGAATACTCCGTTCACCAGAATAGGAATGTATATATTTTAAAGGGGCGAGCAAATTCACTACCCCGAACTCATGGGCTAGCTGTTTTTACCGCCGGGCAAGTAATTTTTGGTACCTCTACTAGCCGGATGGGCTAGCGTATGAAGTGTAGGAGACAGCTGAGGAGAGTAGCAAAGTCGATCGGGAGCAAACGACATGTAGAAACGCCTGCAGCAAAATGAACACAGAGATGGACGTTTCTGAGCCTATGTAACTGACATGAAATTCCTCATCCAAGTTCGATTTCTGGGATGAAGAAGACGAATTTCTAGGAAATTGCAGCTCGAATTTAATCTCGGAAAAAAGACAAACAAACCATACGATTTGACGTCAAGCTCCGTAAAAATTCAACTGAGGTGGGTCTACACATGGAGGTCGCAGAGATACCTCCATGGTCTACAGTAGGCCCCTACATCATGCACTGTGATTAGGCCGTAGCAGCACGCAAAAACACAGACCTTTCAAAGATAAAAATAAACAATATCGCAATGAAATTTGTTGTAGTCATGAGTGAAATGCCTGAAATAAAAGGGTCATTTATTTGGATCGTGCTGTGACACATGAAATCTCTCTTGTTAAGAAACAAAATAATCGTCCGGACCATCACATCGCGACGTTGAGACAACCGGACTGACATACAGCTATGGCGGATATAACATCAAAAAAGGACTCTTCTATTAGGGAAGAGGGACCGAGGATTAAAAATACCACAAGTAAGTTTGGTTTTACTTGCAGTTCCGTCACTTGAACTTCCATTCTCCATTGCTTGGTTATCCTCTATTGCTTTCTTTCATCAGTAAGGTAATCTTATCAAACGTAATGGGTTTGTAAACATTCGTGATATTTCCTAACCCCTTTCAACAAATAGTGCGCTCATCATGACCGTCCATGCTTTTGAATACAACATACGCATGTGGGAGTCAACCACCATCGTCGCATCGGACACTTCCAATGCATAGGGTTATTGTATTCACAGAGAAATTGACACGGAGCTCCCGTGGTTGTAGGAAAGCACAAAAGCATAGTATTGTTATCAGATCAGGTACTGCAATGTTATATCCAGGGTTAGCGGTAGGATTTTCAAATTAGTAGCCACACTTACTGAGTGTGGCTAATTTGGTCCTAATTTTATTAGCCACACGCAACTTTCATTAGCCACACATACTAAATGCTGGTAGAAACATGCTTCAGTCTTCAAGTTTTTGATGTGATACATTCATAAATGCATACACATATACATACATATATATATATATATATATATATATATATATATATATATATATATATATATATATATATATATATATATATGAGATACATGAGACTATACATTTCTTTTTTCACTGCGAAGGCTACACAGACAGTAGACATGATCTTTAAGTAAACTAAACATTTGTAATAACACATTCAGAGACACACAAGACCTTATAAACATTTTTCAAGAACAGTCAAATCATCATTATGTGATTTTGGAATATTGTTTGAACTCAGACCACAATAAAAAAAAATGAAAAAGAGTAAAATATTGATGATCATGTTACATCCTCATCTATATATACTCTTTTGTTGTTGATTTTGCAAAACCTGTATTGCACTTTATGATCAAGATCCCCAATTGGGATAGGATTTCAATAAAGGCTTACTTCACTTTACTTTACATGCCTACCCTAGTTAAACCCTGATACAGAAAGGTGATGAGCGTATAATAGATCATTACAGTTAGTAAAATTACTTTTCCGATCAGAAAAACTATTAAAAAGGTGTTACAACAATGAGACATTGAAGTTCCAGCGACAGCATCGTTAGGAAAATGGCACGTTTTGCCAGTACCTTCATGAATCTGTGTCCCTCCGTACCCCCGTTACCTAAATAGAATAGTCCCACTCCGCACATCCGCCATTGTTATTCTCACTCAAGGCCACGACGCGATGCGACGTTGGTTTTCCTTCTCTAAATATGCAATTTCATTTGTTTGACGCTATTATCCTTCCATCAGTGGAGAGTTTTTACCGATGACTATTACAACTTTCATTGCTATGTCGTTGTTTTCACAAGATGTAGACCGTTTGATATTGCAATGTCGACTTGCTTTTATGTGCAGTCAATGCACAGGCCATGCCAGTTAGTTTACGGTTCACATCGACAGCATACACGACGTCTTTGTTTCACCGTCACGTTAACTTTTTACAAGTTATGATTAATGTGGAAATTTCACTAAAATGTCGCTGATCCAGGGATTGTGTAATCAGTTTGATTTGATACTGCGATATGAAATACTGTGTCAATAAAGCTCGGAATCCTCGCTGAGTTTTGCTGCTTTTGGCTATGGTTGTCTATCTCAGTATCAACGTGATCGGAATGCAAGTTCATGGAGATCGAGATCGCGAGAATGTAATTGTAACTGTTTTCTGTATTTTGTCTTCCTTTACAATTTCACGTAAGTGCTTTAAATAAAGAGTTTTTTATGTTGTCTTTAGCATATCAGTGGAAAAGCATTAAGATTTGGACTGTTTAGTTTTATCATCAGCTGTCGCCACGCTTTTGAGATCGTGGCGATTTCCGATGGGTTTTCGTTCGCCACAAACAAGTTTTATTCGCATTTTGCGACTGTGGCGACCTCTACCGCGAACCCTGTATATCATGTGTAAACGGTCATGCTCTACGCTAAAAAGTGACTGGTTCGTATCTTCAAAGACAAGGAGAAAAAAGTCTGTGGTATTTTGCTATAGTTTTTGGTACACAAGTTTCATTAATTTAGGTAAAAAATCTTCATGTCAGACGCAATTTGTCCAGAATGTGCGGCGCACATTCTGCAGCTGGAGAGCAGGCAGTGAAACAACAAGTCACAGGTAGGCCTGTTGAAACTGGCTGGGCTAGCAATTTTTTTGTCTTCTTGCTCGGGGACAAGTGAGTTTACGACTAAAAAATGATTTGCTCATGAAGTGTGTTTAGAAATGTTCCAGTGACGTCCAACATTGTTTACTTTGAATAACAGAGTCACATCAGTTGTACATCTTTGTGTTTTTAGTAAAATATATGCGTGGCTAATCAATTTTTGCTGTGGCTAATTTTTTTGCATGAATTAGCCACGCCAGCAGACCGTGGCTAATTTGAAAAAATCCTAGCGCGAACACTGAGATACCCCATGCTCAATTATTATGAAATGCGATTGATGTGTCTGAACAAATACCAAACCCCATCAATGACAAGGTTATTGTACAGTATAGTGTTAAGTCTATAGTGTTTAGTCTCCTGTAGTGATAAATCTGTGCGACCAAATCCGGTAAATACCGGTATGTGGGATTTCACACCAAAACACCGCACCATGTGCAGTGCTCTTATTTTGAACTCCACAGGACCTTCAGCATTGTAGCTCTACTGGTGGGCGAGGATGCAAAAACCAAAACTAAACGACCGCCTCACCATGGAGCATCAATTTTGCAGCTACTGTTTGTATGACCAATTGATAGGCTATTCACAATTGACTTCACTGTTTTCTCATTCATATGTAGAAAAAACATTATGTTATGACCAACGATGGATTTTGGATGAGCAGGTTCATGGGGGGAATTGGTTTTGGTACTAGATGGGTGGGTATACAAATGTTTTACGATAAAGAAATACAAGAAAATTTGGTAAAAGTTACAGTAAAATGAATAATTCAATAAAAGATGCCATTATTTTGTTATCATTTTTCTTACAAGAGCATTATACAGTACATGTACGTATATGCTTCTGTTTTAACTTTCAATAGACATCTCCTGAATCGCCAAGTAATTCAACCTGCTCTTCCCCAAGATCGGAAACGTCTTCTCCTTCGAAAGCGGAAGCGGATTCTAACAGCATTAAGGGTCCTATACATGTATCTACCAGGCGCACACAGATCATAGAGTTCTATTCAACTTCCACAGCAATCAAAACAAGCGATATAATATCATCGCTATGCAAGGGCTCAATTCGGAAAGCAACCAGGAAACTGTTATCCAAGGAATGTTTACAGAAGAAATCTATCCAAGGTCTAGCTGATGTAATTCGATCTGAATCAAAAAAATATAGAACACTGCATCATTTAAAAAGCGATGATTTTGATTTCAATAGCGAAGATGCTGTTGAAGAAATAAAACAATCGCTGCCACTGTTATGGACTGCCTTGTCTTCCGGATGCCCTAAGAGTACACCCATTTCCAAAATTCTCATGACAGCGTGCATAATAGTGCATGCCAGGGACAGGAACATGAATGCCCTGCAGCACCTGATCGGAAAAATGATGTACCAGAGCGGGCTACGAAGAGAAGGGTACAACTTCCTAACCGGCTTTGGGGTAAGTGTGCCACAGAACTGTTAAGAACAGATTACAAGCTTCAGCTTCAGAAGTTGATGACATAGCAGAGTCTGCCAATCCTGATCCTGAAACAGACAATACAGTAAGATAACAGATTGTCTTAGCATCACACCAATTTTTTTCAAAGTGTAGAACTGTCTGTTGAAAAATGAGCATTTTATATTCTTCTTTAAACTGAAATATGAGTTTTGTATAAATTTTTACTGACTTGAAACCATATGGTGGCCCATACTAGGAAAGACATAGAATCATCCTGGTTGTAAGTAGTTACTGTACCTTTATTTGCATTTTCATTCAGAAGTTTTAGACGTCAACAAACTAACCATACCCAGTGATATAGATCACGTCTTTTCAGGGTTAGAATGAGACGATCATACAGATAAATGTGATGTAGTGTTACAAAGTTGTTTTCCACACTTAAACTATATATCTACTTGAATGTTTTATTTATGTCAGATGCAGCAAGGCAGCCCTGGTACAATGGCCAATCAAGAACAGCAGCCAACAGTTCGTGAGGATCACACGTATGCCATACGCGGATGACGACACTGACATGTATGTACAATTGTGCAGCTGCTGTAAGGAAGTATGAACTACTCAGAAGAGTTGCCATCATGCCTTCATCAGCTGGAGATGGTAAAAGATGTATGCTGAATTGGCATTACTCCATGTTAGTGTTCCGTACTACTCACAAAACCAAATACAGACCTGAAAATTTCCTACGACGAGCCACTACTACAGGTAGATCACTTCTTTTTCCCAAGACTGCCGAAGCAACTCAAGTGGAACAGGTTTATAAGTTTGTCTGACGGTGATAGCAATAACACGGGTGATGACTACGTAATGGAATTGAATCGCTGAACGGACTCTGCCACAAAGTGTATCAAAACACTTGAACCAAAGCTCATGGCACATGCTGTAATGATAAAGGGGGAAAACTTTCGTTTTTGCAGATCTAGTGAAATTGAGCAGCACATGCACAGAGAACTAAAAATGTTGCTGCAGTCATGTGTCTACACCAAACAGAGTGTATTTGATGATGTGTAGGAAAGGTTTGAAGAATTAAAGCACAGGTTGAATCTACTCAAAACTTACGTCACGTTGAAGCTGTGGACACTATAGAGGTGACATATTTTTTGGAATTTACTGTCATCAACTACATGTACATAAATGGATTAACAACGAGAAACTTGAATATTCTTGTATTAAATGGGCTTTCAGAGCTATGTTATATATGACTGACATGTTGCAGTACTGATATCTCCTGACTGAAATTATAGGCTGTTTTGACACTTCACACATGGATAAAATTGTGACTAGATAAAGAAAACATACGACACAAACTACATATTCAACAGATATGTATTACCTGGTCATGAGGGCTACAGTGTGTTACAAGTAATACATTGCTCTTCCCAAAGGCTATAGGCAGAGGGTATTGCAACTACGTTCCTGCTGCCTTGCCTGTGACAACTGACCAAATATAACTTGTTTTATCATTGTTTAATGATCTTTGCATTTCAGATAGTTTTTGTTCATTGCCAAATATGATTTCTTCTTGTAATGAAGTTTTATGTAACTTTTCATCAGGATTTATTGTTATTTTATATGTTATATTAATTTCCTTTCCATATTGCAGTATGTTATGATTATTGTGTTTGAATCAACATTACATATACTTTGCAATTACCCTGACAATTCTTTGCTTTTGCATCTTTTTAGTCCCCATGGACAAAGTCTGGGGGACTTACAGATTTGGTCGTGTCCGTGCGTCCGCCCGTGCATCCGTTCACACAGATTTCTCAGAGATGCCTGGGGCAATGTCATTCAACTCAATATAAGAATTACTTAAGATGTCATAAACATGCACATGACTTTGTTTTTTGATACGATCCTATTTGGCGGCGTGACAGCCATTTTGTTTCCTGCGTGTGATGTCTACAAGCCAATGCTCATACAAGTTTCGGCCAATATCTTTCAAACTTGGCACAAGGATTGCTCTCTATATCATTCTTACGCATGTCGATTTAGATGTAAATTACTTTTGCAGTATGATCCAATATGGCTGCTAGACAGCCATGTTTGTTTTTGTTGATGGTGTTTTAATAAATAAACAAGCAACCTACTGCAATACAGCTTCACTGTGTTATTGACACCTGTGTTGATCAAGAAGGTGGAAAGGTTTGATAGCTCATTTTAGGAAGGTCTGACAAACAATGATAAAAATAGCTGCAAAAATACACAATTGAAGATTTTTCATAATTTGAACATATCATATAAGATCATCCCAAAGAACAGTGTACCAAATATCAAGGCTATCACATGGGTAGTTCATGAGAAAAAATTTTTTGACAAAGAATGGCAAAAATTGCTCCAAAATACAATATTTGCAGATTTCATCATAATTTCAATGTATCAGAGTTAGTTAATCCCTGGGAAGCTGTATAGCAAATATAAAAGCTATCGGATGAGTAATTTTTGAGAAATTTTTGACCAAAAATTGCCCCAAAATACAAAATTGTAGATTTCATCATAATTTGAACTATCACATTTTGATCATCCCATAATCCTGTAAAACAAACATCAAAGCTACCAGACAAGGGGTTTTGGTAATTAAAACAATTTGACCAAAAATCTCCATAAAAATACAATTTGCATATTTCTGCACAATTTGAACAAATCTGAAAATAGGTCATCCCTACAGACCCATCCAAAATACCAAAGCTATCTGATTGGCTGTTTTGGAGACGGTTTTCAAGATTTTTTTGACCAAAAATGACAAAAATTGCCTTAAAAATACAAATTTGCAAATTTCATCACACTTGGAACAAATCTAAATAAGGTCATCCCTAGGGATCTGTATGTTAAAGCTGTCAGAACAGCTATTAAGGAGCAGCAGATTTTTGCCCAAAAATACAAATTTGAATATTTCATCTCAGATTCGAGAAATCTGATTTAGGCAATGTCTTTGGACGTGTACTCAAAATATTATAGGAATAGGAATGGCTGTTTTGAAGAAGTTTGGATTGTAAAAATTTTACAGATGACACCTCATACCAACCTATTGGATAAGTTCTGTGTCGCTGACAGTGGAGCTAAAAACGAGCTAAAATATGTCAGGTCAAGTACTGTGTACCAGACAAAATGTGGTTAGTAAATGCATGTTTGTTTGTTTGTTGTTCTTGTTGTACTGAATAAAAATTGACTGCAGGAATGAGTGTCAGCTCTGTAGGTTTGCTATGAAATTACTCCGAATCTGATTCTGAAATTTCCTGACTTTCAGCATTACAGCTCTGGGTGAAATATAGTGTACACAGTTTTGTGAAATGCAGTTTTGTTAGCTATTTGATCATGTTCTTCAATAGAAGTGAACTACAGGATGTCAGCCACCTTTCATGCCGAGAATTTCGTGTAATACGATGATGAAATTTATTAAATCTTAGTACAAATCTGAATCCATTTTTTGCTCACGTGTTCACACACGTGAGCATATGTCGCAGCGATGTCTGTCTGTCTGTCTGTGTGTGTGTGTGTGTCTGTCTGTCTGTCTGTCTGTCTGTGTGTTGGTCCGATATCTCAAAAGCGGCTGATCAGATCAGAATCAAATCTGGTACATAGATTGAGTTTGCAAATGGCAAAAACTGATTAGTTTTTGGTGGGTCTGGCTTGCATACTTTTTGCTCATTTGCATAATTAATGATTTTAGAAAAAACGGATATACATTACAAACGACTGCACACAATTTGATGAGATTTGCTACAAATGTTGATCACACCAAGATATATCAGCAGTGGGAAGCATTAAGGGGTGACATGAAAGATAGTTGCTAATTTGCATATTTAATGAACTTTCCTAATCAGGGATATATATCTGATTTGACTGGATCAAAATTGACCAAACTTGGTATGTACATTGAAGATACTATGATTTAACATTATTGAAAGTCGTTAAGCATTTTAACTTCACCCAATTCCCAATTTGCATTTTTAATGAACTTTGCTAATTAGTGATATATATTTGAATTGACTTGACCATTGTTGATGAAACTTGCTACATGTATTGAAGCTACTATGATACAACATTCTTGAAAGTCATTAAACGTTTTTCTTCAGCCAATTCCGAATTTGCATATTTAATGAACTTTCCTAATTAGGGATATATATCTGAATTGACTTGACCAAATTTGACAAAACTTGCTACATATATTGAAGACACTATGATACAACAATATTAACAATCGTTAAGCATTTTTAATTCAGCCAATTCCTAATTTACATATTTAATGAACTTTGCTAATTAGGGATATATATCTGAATTGACTGGACCAAAGTTGACAAAACTTGCTACATATATTGAAGACACTATGATACAACAATATTAACAATCGTTAAGCATTTTTAGTTCAGCCAATTCCTAATTTACATATTTAATGAACTTTGCTAATTAGGGATATATATCTGAATTGACTGGACCAAAGTTGATGAAACTTGGTATACACATTAAGGATACTATGATACAGCATTATTGAAAGTCATTAAGCAATTTTTCTTCAGCCAATTCCTAATTTGCATTTTCGATGATCTTTCCTCTGAGATTCACTTGATCGAAGTTGGCAAAACATGCTATGTACATTGATGATTATACCAGGTTAAAACAATATCTAAAGACATTTAACATTTTCATGTCAGCTAATTTATAATTTGCATATCTAATGAGCTTTCACAGTTCGGCATATATGGCTTTAAGGACTTGGCCAAAGGTAATTACACTTGCTATATAAAGTGGTGATACAATGACAGCAGTCAAGGAACTTTAATATTTTCATTTCAGCTAATTACAAATTTGTATACTTCATGACCTTTTAGAATTAATCGGTGGTGAATATTGTTCATTATGTTGATCATAATACTTTCAATGAAGTTGCAAACACGTGGCAAAGGTTCAAATTTACACATAACTGCAATATATAATGAAACACGTGAGCATTTTCAGTTCATATCTGGTCGATAAAGCCATCACATTGACACACTTTATTAACAGCCCTGTATTTCCATTTGTGCCCAGTACTTTCAAGTCAAGTCACGTCTTACACTTGTGAGTTTAACACTGAGCTTCACACATTGCCTGGTCAACAAGTTGCAAATATTTACAATACCTACAGACATATTCCATGTGAGGGACTTCTACATCTGTCCACCCATATCCATCTTTATCACATACCAACACTCAGACTTCATATAACCACATTTCAACCATTGATTCACACCAAACTCTTTATCAAATTTAGCCAGCTAATTCCATTCATACATCAGACATCAAGTTCACATACACATCAATACAATGGTTTCTCCACCATTTTCTGGATGTATGTTGACCAGTATCACTTCACAATAATTTACGTCAGTGGTTTCCAGATTCATTAATCACGTGGGGACTATGTCATTAACAATTACTTGTTTACGTCACTTTGTGTTACCGTTTTCTTTCATTCAAATGTATTTTCTTCAAGATGTAATGTTTATGACATTGCATGATCATTTCATTTTTTAATAAATTTGAAATTTCATTTTTAAATTATTTGTCTTCCACTTTTTATCATTTCACATTTTCGACATTTTTATGGAATAGACATTTTCACCACATCAGTGTATCACTTAATGTCAACTGATTGATTCAATTCTCTTTTAAGGTGAAAACGTTAAGGTAGAGTGCGCCTCGGTGACAGACATTTGGACTGTCAAAGTTTTCCAATTTCTTCCTGATCTACCATTTGTTGGGGCTCATTTTGAAGCCATTGGAATAAGAAAAACTCTCACCGTCTTAGTTTTTTTTTTTGAAAATCAAAAGCTGTATTTTTCTCCGTAGAGTTAACACAGGGATGGCAGCCATTTTGTATTTCAAATATTAAAGTAAATCGTGGGTTATTTGTTTCTCCAGTACCAAAATTTGCACGATGACCCCGGCCCTGAGTTTTATTCTTGATTTTGAAAGAGCATGGTTGAATTAGACCTTGAGGAAAGTTTTAGCAAAAGTTTAAGTCTTTCACTCTCTAGGCGCATACTATCTTACGCAATATGCCATGTTTTGGACTGGTAGAACTGTTGAGTGATTTCAAGTGATCAAAAGACGCAATGGAAGGGTACGTTCAGTAAAAGGAGAGGAGCTGATAGATTATAAACACATGTCTTTATTGAAAATATCGCAGACTGAAGAGGGAGAACAGAACATAATTCTTCAGAGTCGTTTCTTCTATCCCTTGTCATGAATTTCGCACACGGGAAAAACTAAAGGGAATTGCAATATTACATTTCAGGAATTTCAATATTACATTTCAAATGCGAAGGCCAGTGACACTAGGCGTTTGGCACATTGCTTGGATAATAATCGTATTTAATATGTAGAATGTCTATATTGAACCTGATTATTCAATAAAAAATCACCCTACGCGATATTAGTGTAGGCCTATAGGCCTACACGTTGACTGGCATTGTACCTATGGCTGCCTGGCTCGGGCCCGGCGAACGCACTGCATAATCATCAATGTGTAGAATGTCTACATGACTTCATTATTTATTAAAGAATAAGGTACGTGATATTACTGTACATGTCGGCTAGCTTAACCGAGCGGCTGTAGAGCTCTGCAGGGCTTGGGCCCGGCTTTGGCCCGTTGTCCACTGCTGCACAGACAGGACTTCCTGTCTGTGCAGCAGTGGACAACGGGCCAAAGCCGGGCCCAAGCCCTGCAGAGCTCTACAGCCGCTCGGTTAAGCTAGCCGACATGTACAGTAATATCACGTACCGTTATTCTTTAATAAATAATGAAGTCATGCAGACATTCTGCACATTCATGATTATGCAGTGCGTTCGCCGGGCCTGAGCCTGGCATGCAGCCATAGGTACAACTACAATGCAAGTCAACATGTAGGCCTATAGGCCTACACTAATATCACGTACGGTGATTCTTTTATTGAATAATCAAGTCGTATATAGACATTCTACATATTAAATACGATTATTATCCCAGCAATGTGCCAAGCGCCTGTGGTGACACTAGGTGCCTGGGCATCATGATGCTTGCGACTCAAACTATTTAACAATGTCGTCGTTGTCGTTTATTCAATGGCTGATCAAACGTATATGTTCTGTAATGGTTTGATAATATAAAAGTAGAAATAACTTAGTGGACTTGAACAAGCGTCACTGAGTATTTTACATAACAGTGAAAGTCAGCCTAAAACACAAAAGAAGAACATGTTCACTTACTCAGTCTCACCAATTCAAACCAACAATAATTATAAATACAACATCACAAGAAAATATATTCCAAAAACGATCATGTATAAATTCAATCGTCAATTATAGTTGTTGGTGAACATAACAATCAAGATTGAGGAAGTAGCTCCTTCATACAGATTGCACGTTGTGATGTGTGAGATGTACAAAGATACTTAGTTTAAATCTCAGTTTCAAAGTTCTGAAAATCTTGCACTTTGTCACAAACATTGTTGCATAGTGACCTACAATTTTTATCCCTGATTTTGAGAGGTTGGTTGAAAGTTTGGCTCAGGAAAATTAAGTCTTTCAATTTTAAGGTGCACACTCCCTGAAAGGGCCTGGAACTGTAGCTTTTGATGGTTTTTGTGTCACTATTTACTTGATCTTCTCCCGAAAGCATGTTGAGATACACAGTATTCGGCTTGTCAACTCGGCCTGTACACGTGTAGACTTTATCGTTACTGGTAATTCTGGTCTAGAATTCTAATGTATACAATAACAGTACAGTGGATTTTACACATACAGACAGACGCCTTGTTTACACGCTAAAGAGCTGATGTTTTAACATGTTTTGAGGAGTAGGACAAGAAACTATCATCAAAGTAAAAAATAGTGGAAAAAATCATCAAAAGATAGAGTTACATAACGTGCATGTTGTATGTTGGCTTAAATAAACAAAAGAACAGCATCAGGCGAAAGTATTCTCCAAAAACGATCTGTGCTTCAATCCTGTCAACTATATGTGTTGGTAAACATAATAATGTAGATTTTGGGAGAAACCCATCCATAAAGTTCACACTTTCAAATTGAATTTATCTTCGTCTGTGTACCACAAAAACATACATAGCTTAGGAAAATTAAATAGATAAATAAATAAAGAATAACTGACACAAACTCCATAACTTGCATTGTTGATTTCACTTTAAAAAGCTGATATGTCTGATTGTGTAAAATGTGACATGACAAAGTGTCTATAAAGCGCTTTATTTGCATTCAAATGTGGAAATATTCTTTAAAGTTCTTTACAGCCATACGAGCTGTTACTCATGCTAAATGTAATCATACCAAGCCGTAGCTGTAGTACGGTAGCTTGAGGTTTTGCCTGGGTGTTTTTGCCGTCCAACCCAAATACCCATGCAGGCAAAACCTCGAGCTACAGTCTGGTTTTGGTCTCCAACCCAAATACCCAGGCACAACCTCGAGCTACAGTACTGCAGCTAACCAAGACGTGATATAGTATAGCAACTATATCAAAACCACAATGATCCCTGAATTCACCACAAAAGAAGCCACCGTTTTAGTTGCACAGGAGTGGACCCTGTGAACTGAAGTATTCCTCTTGTCTAAGCGAAATTTAAAATAGCCGGGTTTCATTTGCATTCAACATTTTAGGACTGCCTTGAGATAATTCATAGGGAATTATTAATCACGGAGTATTTCAAATTGGCAAATTATCTATTCTATAAGCCAGAACGTAACCCTCCTCCCATACAAATTGACATATAGTTACACATATGTTTTAAATCGTTAAAATATAAATGGCTCAAATATCAGCAGACCTTTAAGAAATTTTGATATTTATTATCTTAGTCTGAGAGACCTTTGAGGTATTACCTTATGTGAGAATGTGAGAAAAAAATATTTTCACAAACGAGGAAGCACTTATTTTAATCTTGTTTATCAGGGCTTTTTGCCTTCGGATCTGAATTACTGCTGAGCGATCGACTTTGGTCTTCATCGGCATTGTAACTTTCGATTTTTTTCGGCGGTTTCATTCTATATAAAAGTATTATCAGGATGACAGCGGTGACCTGACCCCAAAAGTAATTGGCCCTGTTACGAGAGAGAGAGAGAGAGAGAGAGAGAGAGAGAGAGAGAGAGAGAGAGAGAGAGAGAGAGAGAGAGAGAGAGAGAGAGAGAGAGAGAGAGAGAGAGATTATCAAAGCACATTTGTCGGTGACGATTTGCATTGACTATGTATTTTAAAATCTTCAAATTAATCCCCACTGTCATTGCTGCCACATCACCAAGTACCGTACTAACATTTGCTATCGAAAAGTGTAAAATTTAAGCCAGCGTAAAGGTTACCAGATGCATATTTTTCAGTCCCAAAATATAACTTTTTATGATAGTATTTGCGTCAGATAAGACTGAACATTTGACAACAACCGAACACATTTAAGTTCAGGGCCTTTCTCTTGACATTTGCCCAAACGTGTAAGCTTTAGGGCACTAGTTGGCGAATGGAAGATTGGCAACATCCACCAGGTATATGTCAGATATGTGGTGATCCAAACGGAGTTGTATCATTCTACAAGTACTGGGCATGCGTCTAAATTGCTAGTCATCAATCAATTCTGCATCATACAGAAACACCAGAAGAGCCCACAAAGTATAAAGCTCCGTTGGCTGTAACTTTTGAAGAATTTCCCAGTTTTTTTCTGCCTTTTTGTAAACGACAATTTCTTGTGTTACTTTCCAAAATTATGTTAGTGTTCAATTTTTCAACACAGTCTGTACGTTTGAAATGTCCACTCATTGTTGTTACAGTCATCTAAATCAGAGTCCGAAGCAGATTATATTTTCCACTATAACGCCGAGCATTGGGTCGCGTTGGTGTGGCTAATAAATCGTATTCCAGTATACTTTTAGGAGCAGAAGAAAGTTTTACGGCGTAAAAATCATGAAAATGTCAAATGTTACAGCCCCATTCAGAGGTCAAACGCCATTGTAAATGTAGTTGTCTGAAAAAAGATAGTCTAGATTCCTACCGTTATGATAAAAAATATAGATTTCTTGTGTCAGGATAGATCCAATCAGGACCAGGGTAGTGTTTACACCTGGGATAGAAATATTCGAAACGCTTCTATGCAATAACGAATTGCTATCAAATCAGTATTAAGTGAAAGACAAAGATTACCTGCCAAACATCACTATGCGGGCATTGTGACGCAATTGGAACATGACTTGGAAGTGAGACAACACCAGCCAGTGGCCAACCCATGTTACGATGTCGTAGAAAAGCTTCCTTTGTTCCGACGTTGTAAAGTATGGACGGATAACGCGTCGACCCTGCAATGTATGAAGTTTAAACGGAGGATGCATTAATCCACATCAAAAACCTTGAGTGCATGAAAGACATTGTTTTCTCTTTGCGCTGCATATGATGATTTATGAAGATCCTAATAGTGTCCTAATAGTTTCCATCCAGGATAATGTTTATATATGTGTCGATATTGATGAACAATGACTATCATACATTTAACAGTTGATTATTCTAAAATAATCGCATCTATGCTGATATGATGGGCAAAAGCTCGTCAAGCCATGCTTGGTCAGTTGAGAATGGATTAACAAGGTATACACGCAATAGAAGACGCTATCAAATACGGAAAAGAAAGAGAGATACGTGAGGACACCAGTTCATTGTCGTAAAACCAAGAAATTAAATCAATCTCCTGAAAGTAATGGTATTAAAGTAGCGTTTGCTATAATACATGTCAATTTATGCCTGAACTTCCGAGTCGATCGATTGTCACGTGCTAATAATGAAAGAATGGAAACAGTTTCACGTGATATATGATTAATAATACTGGCAACACACAGAGAGCTATTTCATGGTTTTGCTCACCGCCATGTCGTGTGGCGGTAGAGGTGTTGTATTACAAAATATAGATCACTTACCCGTTTTTGTGCAATGGCGAGCGTCAAACAGCCTACATAGAACCATATGTAGCCAGGTAGGAATCCATGCCAAATCATCGACAGAAGCATTGTGAGACTGAACTTCTGGTAGGGAAGACGTTCATAACTTACGTACCGCAACCAATGATTGACAGACATATGCCAGTTATCGATGCTCACTTTAATATTGCTTGACAGCTGAGAGAGAGAGAGAGAGAGAGAGAGAGAGAGAGAGAGAGAGAGAGAGAGAGAGAGAGAGAGAGAGAGAGAGAGAGAGAGAGAGATGACGATGGTTAAAAGTGGTTAAGGCAGTTCGATGTGTATCGCGTCACCGCAAAGCAAATATGATGACGACAATTACACGTTTGGGCACGATTTTAAACTGATTGAGTTAAATTACACTAAAGTGGCGAGAGGATATATATATTTTGGTCTTCCATTTCACTATTTCGCTCAAAGTATGTCCGCTCGAACATGCAAAGCTCGGACCAGGAGTTCATTGAGGCACTATTTCAATATGGTAATATTTACCCATAAAGGTTTCAGATGAATGTTGGATACCAAGTCCCACTTGGGTTCACCATTGCTATCGTAACCATTGAATCCAAAACCTGAAGCGTTACACGCCACGTCACCTGTATTAAAGTATAGGAAAGGAGTCTGTGATTGTGCGATAGGAGTGTCTTGCTCCACCACTCATTTCTTGAAATTTTTGAATTAGTGCGAATCATTGAAAACTTTGCCGATAGACCGTGGCTGATGTCATTATTTGACGTTGATCTTCCTATGAAAACTGTGGCATGCGATTGTCACAATTAATCGCACCATGTTTAGATTAAATGCAGAAACGCTGGTGTCTTTATCATCGAACTTTTTCTTACAAAGTGAATACCTTGATAATAAGCGACTTGTCAGATAATGTTATCGCTCTGTATTATTGCGCATGCAGAATACATTTTCGTTTGACGAATGACCACTTGGCATGTCCCGTCTCCACGTCTATATATGTCGTGCGTATCAATTGGCTTGTAGTACAAAACCGGGGCTGAAGTGCTTACAGACGACATGCGTCAAACCGTATGGGTTTTTTATTCTCTCTGTCGGGGACAATTACGCGAACAAATATAGAAACACGATCTTTATGTGGTTTACTTTGACTGGTGCATCTGAAAATAATGATTAGTAAAGTTTAGGAAGGTTCAGCTGCCAGAACAAAAGTTTATCGTATTCCGTATAAAGATGTTCCAAATTGGAATTGATCCTGATGAGAACCGTATATTTTTCTGCTGAAAATTAAATACAGGTAAATCAAGGATTGAGGTCATTGTGCCAATTGTATTTTCTAACCATCACAATCTTTAACCTTGGAGGGGGGGGGGGGTTGACATGAGAAAATAATCACACGATGTACACTGTTCTGCAGTGGAATTTCTCACACACATTTGGGAATTTCCGTTTCACACAAGACAGAGATAGAAATTCCCCAACTCTTATTTGAGCCATTCCATCTCAGTCCATTATAGTGTGGGATTCTATCTCTCTTACCTAAAATCCACACGAATGCGTAAAGCGGAATGAACACCAGCGATATACAGGACCACGCATAAAACACGCGATTAACAAACGAAGCAGTCAGCACAGGCCCATCTGTGGTTAAATTTAGAGAGAGAGAGAGAGAGAGAGAGAGAGAGAGAGAGAGAGAGAGAGAGAGAGAGAGAGAGAGAGAGAATAATAATAATAATAATTTATATTGTTTAAAGACCACTACACACCTTGTCTCAGTGGTCTGTACATTACAGAAAATTACTGGAAGAACTAAAATAAACGCAGAAAATACAAAATAACTCACAGAGGAAAGAGTGTAATTAAAAACAATCGATAAAATCAAGCAAGCTAAAATCTAGACTAAAGGATCCTACCTAAAAACAGCAAAGAAAGTAGTTTTAAAAATTTCACTAAAAATGATAAAAAATAAATAAACTATAAAACATGCAGGTAAAAATTATATCCAAGTCAACAGTAGCATTGACGAAAAATAATGGTTTTAAGAGACTTCTTAAAAAGAGCGAATTTCTTTATCATCCTAAGTTCGGGTGGCAAACTATTCCACAGTTTAGGGGCATACACGCTAAAAGCTCTGTCACCATATGTTCTAGAAAGTTGTTTCCCGTGATCTTTGACAGAAAAGGGATTCAATCTTACACCGACACTCCTTCTGGTATTATGTACTGGGATATCAATTGTTACTAGTTCTGATAAGTAATTTGGAACGAATTCATCTTGATGGACAATTTTAAAAACCAAACAAAGAATTTTAAAACGGATTCGTTCCTCTACTGGGAGCAAATGTAACTCCTTGAGTATAGATGTCATAACAATGTGACGCCCATCTTCCGTCCAGTTACCAAACGAGCAGCAGAGTTCTAATGTGTTGAAGCTTGCTCAATTTATATGCAGGTAGGCCAAAAAGTAGACTGTTACAATAATCTAACTTCGATGTGACAAAAGCGTGAACCAATTTTTCAGCACTGGGCTGGTCTAACAATTTTCTAATTTTACTTATCCGCCAAAGTGAATGAGATGCCACCCTACAAACATAGCGAATATGCTCGTCCATGAGACCGAACGAGTCAAGCATTACACCAAGGTCACGTACAACAGTGGATGGCGAAATCGTGGCCTCACCTATTCGTACATTCATAGAACCAAATTGTGAACCAACCGTACAATTTCAGGGTGTAAACCAGACAACCTCTGTCTTCCCGTCATTAAGTGCCAACTTATTGGAGAGAGAGAGAGAGAGAGAGAGAGAGAGAGAGAGAGAGAGAGAGAGAGAGAGAGAGAGAGAGGAAAGTCAGTGTTTTAGTGTTAGACACGCATGTGCAAACGTGTTCTTTGACTCAGTCCTACCATTTGAGTACGCGCTAAATAATGAAGTAATTCTGTCGTTTTAAACTTTTGACGGGAAAATACCTGCCGAACAAAAATGACCACAACAAACAAACAAACAAAAACCAAAAAAAACACAAACAAAACAAAATGTATATGGAATCTTTAAATAGCTGGTGTAGTGTTTTCGCTCAAACGAGATGTATGAGCGCATGTCAATACGTGGCAAAACGCGTCAAACGGTTTTTCTTTAACTCACATTTAAATGTAAAATGAGATAAGGACATCTTTTATGCTTTTTCTTAAAACGTATCGAAAGATAATTAGTCTAGAAGCCCGTTTTCATTACATAGCTACTCATTCAAACAAACGGGGGGTGGTCTAATTTCGTCCCTTTGTTTCATCGTGACTGCGGATATATTACTTAAAGCACTAGACACTCGAATTAGTGTTCGAGTGTCTATGCTTATGGAAAAGAAAACAAAAAGCGGCATTTTTTGCAATGTGACACCATTTTCATTTTTTATTGACGATGGTAACGATGTATATTGATATAAAAGCTGAGGCGATAGCCATCGACAATTACAAACCTATGTTACCCTCTAGAGGTATTCGTGATTTCATTAAAACGTGGATGGCAGCCACCATGATGGCTAATGATGATTTGCGGAGGACGGTACTCTGTAGTGAAAAAAAGGAGAGAAGTTCGATAACGGAAAGATCTCATTTGTTCCACGGCAGCTATTCAGACAGAGGGCTCTAAAACAGTCGTCTGTCAGCAGGAAAGGGCGCGCATTATGCAGTAACTATTTCACGAGTAAAAATTAATCGTCGTGAAAGCTCAATGAAATACCACATTGATTGGTAACGTCTGAAGACATGAGTTGAGTATAAAAGGCGACGGTACAACTTTGAAACAAGGGAGAAAAGATTTTACAGATTTAAAAAAGAGAGCGCACAAACACCTCAATTTCATGATACGCAATACTATAAACACAGGTGTACCAGTATTTCTGTGGCGTTTATCGATTGATATCTGCGGTTTTTTGTGAAAATGGTTGTGACATTTCAAGAGAAAAGAGGCTTGCGTTGGGAGTCTGTGCAATCGAAACTGCTATCTGTATAGACATTTCATGTATAAACAAAAAAACAGCACTGAAGGTTTATTTTTGATCTATTTAAATTTTAAGTGTGCAGGAAAACATTCGGAAAGAAATTTCACATTTCATATAATCTGTATTTTCATGCATCAACGGTCTTATTAAAGATCATAGTATATCTTTGTAACCAACAAACATTTTATTGAAGTACTCACAGTCACTGGTGGTTCTTTGTGGATGACAACTTCTTTGCCATCTTTTATGATCTTGTACGGCACTACATGTTTGCCTTCTATGAAATCAATGTAGTCCTTGTAGAAACAAAATGGACCTATTGCCAGTCCTTGGAAATGGAACAAGTAGCTGATATACTCCAGAACGGATGGAATTCGTCTACATGATTGCAAAGGTTAAACATTTTCAGACACGTCTGACCATACTGGAATAAGCATAAGTAGTCACAGCACGGCACAAATGTCATATGAGCTTCGTTTAAGGTGTAAGAGTTAGGTTTGTTTCTGATTCTGTCTCTTCACGGTCCCTTCCGTTCACAAGAGAGTCGTTCAAAATAATATGGCGCTTCGTTTTTAAATTGTATGTGTGTTTTGCTCACGACATGAAAACGACAGAACATGGATGTATGATTGCAAAGGTAATTCAGTGAGGACAATCATAAGATCACTGTTCAGAATTGTGTTGAGCATATATCTGTGATTCTGTGACTCTTTCTGTCTTGCTTAGTGCACTTTCAATTTTAGAATGGCCCCCAGTCGCCAGGCTTTTCTCGGCAGCTGAGTTACTAGCTGCCCAAGGCGTTCATCCAACGATCAGCGCAACAGCCTACTATTTGGCGCGTCGGTCTGCTGATGTTTAGTCCTTCAATTTATTATGTTTTGATACTTATATGCCCACAGACTTTGAGCGAGTCTATGTCAATGTTTGTCTTTTAATATTTTAATCGAAAGCGAATTCAAGCCGACATGGTCAGACAGAGAACTCAAAAGGCAGTTCGCAACAAAAAACTAAGTCTGTAATGGCGTACATGGAGGTGAGGAAGAAGGTCCGTTTGGCGTCTTAGATTCTCGTGTTAGCGTAATAAAATGGCAGTAACATTCATTAAATTTTGGAAAACAACGTTGATTGACTTGATTTCACTAACAGATCGAAATCCGAATTTGCTGATCGTTTTGAGTGTGTAATTTCAAGCCATAAAACGTGGTTTTCCTTCGAAACAGACCTCAGAGAACAGAAACAGAGGAAAATCTTGAGCAAAATCAAGAAACTTCCCCTTCTCAGTAAAGTTAAATATCAATGTCAAGGCGCCCATCTTCATGAAAATTAACACGTCTTACCGGACAGCCTTCTTGCTCTGTAAATCACTATGTCTCGTTGTATCTCTTGCAAACCCTATCATTATTAAAATGAAATACCATAACATATTAAGATAATTTATCAGCTTTATTTTACATGTAATGCAATCCTAAACGAAATAGAAAGGCAGAAATTTGCAAGAACATCGAGTCAATATATCAGTAAATATTAGAGTTATTTACTAGATAAATAAATGCACGTTCACCAAAAAGACAAATGAAATTAGAATAATGCCGAACTCTTGGTACGTTTAATGCTATGTACCATAATATGCCATTGACAATACACGACAATAAGCTGGTAGCAGAACACGAAAAACACAGACTTACCATCATGTATGCTCCATGCAAGGCTTGTTATTTTTGCAGTAAATATCATCAAAGTTCTGAAAAACAAACAATTAAAATACCAATAGAATGTAACTACACCTAGACTTCTTGAGAAGATCAGTGACATTTAAACACAATTATTATATGTGTAAGATTCAAACAGTGTTTAGTTCTAGTAGTGATATCACAGAGTACTCACATGACTACATTATTGCCGGGACTGTAATTTAGAAATTCTCGAAAATTTACCACAGTGAGGATTCCCATGGCAACCGTAAAGACAACTTTAGGCATATACGTCGGATTCAAATATACCATTAGAATATAACATAATACTACTTTGGCGAGTAAAATGACTAGACCCCTGTAATAGATAACACAATAAAATGGGTTATAGATGCTTTTGCACATTAACATACATGTCAACACAAGTCGACTTAGGAAGTAATCAGTTTGTAACGTTGGCGTAACACGAAACTATAATCACAAGAGAGACTAAAACTATAAAAGTATATTGCAAAATTGCTGATTACGATGGAATTACTCTAGGTTCTACTTTACACTGTGTGATGGGTGCTTGATTTAACAATATAATGTTGGGCCAAGTTTGTCAGTCATGTTTTTTATGATCAACTCAAGTGACTGAGACTCACAGCTACCTGAGAATTCAACTGAGAGTGTATGATGTTTAAATTCATCTTATGTCAACATGACTTCTGATAAAACTGTGTTATTAGTAAATAACCACTTCAACCAGGTCGAAAAACATCATGGGAAACGATTATAGGGACAATTAAATTATGGTGAAATGCAATAGAAGGGTGAACAGTGACCTCCAGCCAAAAGTGACGACCCTCTCCTTCGGCTGTCAACGGTCGGACGAACTTTGAACTCTTACCATGAGTGTAAATAATAGCTGAAATAGAACCCAAGGCCGATTGCCACGATATGTCTTGTTGTGGCGCCTACCCGGCATGGATGTAGGAATATCCTGTACGGTATTGCCAGGACTATGGCAAGTACTAGTATCACGGGAATGGTTGCCTGGAAAGGTGAAAGCACAAATGATGTAGAAAGTTACTGCATGGCTCCAGGGTATATGATGAATCAGAGAAATTGGTTACCATACATGATATAATTACTGAGTGTAAAGGCAGCGGTTGCAAAATTATAGGGTCAGAGAACTCGAGAAACTCTCATATGAACATGGAAGATGCACAAACACTTGTACACCTGTATACCTGTATCCCTTCAGTGAACACATGGTAGTAGTGTCAATTTCTGAACCATTTTGCACATATACGATAAAATACAGGACGATAGCAACATTTTATCAAGCCTGCCATTTGGTAACACTATAAAATATAGGCTACTAGTCTTGTGATGTTACTTTGTGTACAGCTAATTATTAAGTATTGAATGTAGTGTCTTCGAACGAGTTCAAAATTTGCATAAGCTTATTTGTGGCAGAGGCTGCACTATTCGAACAACTTTTGGCCTTCTACAAGCGTTGAAAGATATTTAAATAAACAAGCTTATGACATCCCTCGAAAATTAATAAAACTTCAAAAGAGGTTTCCATATTTTATGTTACTTTAGACTGTGAAAACATGACAACGTACGGAAATATATTTGTTCAAAATATATTTGCTCATTTTTGTTGACGTTTTAAATGTTTAATTTTAACTGTCAAGTACAGTCTTTTTCTACTAAAAGCATGTTGAGATACAAAGTATTCTGCTTTTTATCTCGGCCCGTACTTGTACAAACTGCATTGTTATTGTCGATAAGTAAATTTTGGTCCGAACTAGAATTCAAATCTGAATAATGGTAATGCATATAGTACATATGAGATGCTGTGTTGACAAGGTGTTTCGCATGCTTTGGGGCCGAGGGTCGGGGTGGAAGGTAGAACAAGAACTTGAAATTGGCATACAAAACAAATTAGAAAAAAAATCATCAACAGTTACAACCACTGTCCTTTAAACCTGTTTGCAAAGCTACCGTGATAGCTACAAGTGAAATGCAAGTGTTAAATAGACAATTTGCAAAACAGAAAATGTTACAAAGATCAAGTTCAAGTCAGTCAACACGAGACACGATAGTCCTAAGAAATGCAATACTGACTAGTGATGTCATCTGTTTCGAAAGGAGTACGCACACCATATTACAAACGTATATATTGAAGACGAGGGCGCGATATTCCGTTCGTTAGTTCTACACATAATCTGACTAATGCTTGTCTAGTTTCTGAACCTTCAAGATCAGGGCATTTGTTACACCTTACCTCTTCAACTGGTAATTTCAACAATTCGCTGACTTGTAAAATTACACTCCACAAACTGGGTACCATTGTAAGGATAGTTAAATGGGACCTCCTTCCTACAGACAAATGACGAATTTAAGTAAATTGGTTTGTGGTAGCTTTTGTACTATAATCTGTGCACGGTTTTGTAACTTCTTATTAATTTAAAACATAAACCCCTGGTTAAAATTACTTTTAAATCAATCTGTTTTACAAGAGAATCCATAACCTCACCTAGCTCTTCTGCAGTACAACAAAATTAGGGGCTCGTCCTTGAGTTGAACCCGGGACCTGTCGCGCCTGTAGTCACACTGGTTAACACAGAGTATACATGTGAATGCAATATGGTGGCAAGGCTTGCCATTTGTATTTCAACATAATAGGAAGAGGAGTCTGTAGTTGTTTTCTACGTAAAAGCGTTAAAAATGTTATGAAAAGTAAATAGAGGCGCGCTACCTCGCAAAATAACACCTGATCCCGATCCTTACTTTGCAATTGTGGCCCACTCCCATTTATTCAAAGTTATGTGCACGGGAATAACATCGCAATGGATAGACAATTTACACACTCGAACTTGAAGGCCCAGCCATTGAATTGCTGAGGTCTAAGCAAACTCAGAAATGATAGCTTTAAGATTTACTGATATTTTTGTGCTCGACATAACACTTTAAAGTTCCTTCTTTCTTAAAAAATAAAAGTTATGGTTCGCCATGATTAGAAAAGCTAACAAGTACGTCAAATGTAGGCAAAAATTTCAAAAAATTAAAGAGTTATAATTTCGTCAAAACACAACGGCGAAATTCTAACATTCGCTGCAACCGTGAAAGTGAGTCTATTTAAGCTGTAGCCAAGCGTTGAGTTGTATTTGAAATTTTTTAATTTAAAACTTTTTCTCTCGCTTCTACCTCCATGGTGTGGATTTCTTGGCGAGAAAAGCGCTTGACATTTTGGAAGTGGATGAGTTTCGTTACGAGGTGGGTGCGTCAGCTGTTTTTCTGAACTGTGGTCACTTCGAGCTTGGGTCTAGCCCGCCATGGTTACTGTGGGCATAGGGTCAAGTAAGCAATACAATGATTTGGAGGGGTTTTGCTAAGGTTGGGGAACGCTGGTAATTGGTATTGGGAACCCTAGTAACATTTCTGCTGTCTCCTATATGACTGCATTGGTATACCAAGGGGAACCCCGGTAACATTTACCGGCTTACCGCCCTTAGCAAAATACTGATTTGATAGATTTATTTTATCTATTATAAAAAATGAAATTTACATATTATATTATAATACTAGTAACTGAATATTTTATATTGAAAATTTTAATTACTTAATTTTGAAATGTGTCAGAGTCTGGCTATTCTATCTATCCCCTCACTATATCTGTAAAGAGATAAACATTCCATATTTGTTATCCTAGCTTAACACCCCCCCCCCCATTTAATAATTATTTCTACCGATCACTAACGCGCAGGATCATTGTCCTGACTGGGCAAATCGTTACCAGCTAATAGGGCTTTAAAAGCTACTGACGGTACATACATGTATGCAGTATAATATGCCGGAAATGTACGTGAGTTGTCAAAGTGGGTCAGAGGGTCACATTGCTGTTATAGTTCTCTGTGTCACCACAAATCCGCTTTTGGGAGAGCGCTCTACCAGCCGAGTTGTGAACATTGTCAACAGGTTGTTGTGCGGGAAAATTTCCTATTTTCCTGGATTGAAAGTTGTTCTGCGTGTCGAATTTCATCTTACTTTACATCTAAACTCATACAGAGTCTCTAAATCAGCAGTATGGGCATTTCAATAGACCAATGGCGTAAAAAAATTGGTTGCTTTTCCCATCCACGGCAAGGGAAATGGTTTGGATGATACAATGGATTACGTAACAGTAAATTGCTGAAACACCAGCAACGATGTAATAACACCTGCTTTTGTATAGCTATTGTTACTTTCTTTTTTTTCTCTCGCCAATTCCTGAGAGAGCGTCCTGTACATTCGTTTGATACCTGATATGTAATACTTTGAGGCCGGTGGCCTAGGCTATAGTATCTGAATAATCTTGTTATATTCACAAATCCGCTTTTGTCCGTTTTTGTGCTGTTAAATCATAACTGCAAACCCCTGCTAGCCCAGGTATGAGATTTGTAGTTCTTTTATTCGACACTGCTAAAATGACCAAGAGGTTGTCTGTTTAACGACGATGCGTAGGCTCAGAGATTGCATTCATCAATATTGCCACAGTTTTTCTAAAGAACTCTACTGCACTGTGTGTCATTTGTCCGACACTATTGGACAGGAACCGTGGAAAATTTAGGCTTTGGCATGTTGTTAACTGAGAACTGAAAGGGTAAAATCGATCAAACGAAATAATAGGTAACGCACTGCCATTGTGCTTGGTAATGAGAGAGTCAACTTGAATCCTCACGGACAAAATAGGTCAATTCGGGTGACAGCGTCGAAGGTCACTTTCAACTGAACTCAATTCACTACTGTCGCTAGCGCAGTCTTTGAACTTTAACCCACGCCCATAAGTAGGAAACATTCTTACCGCAGTGCAGGCTTGTCACTCCGAATGTCGCTTAGGACACAAATGACGGGTACACAACCCTGACACACAGGGGCACAAATGCAATGAAAGTGCGAACAAAGGCTGACCTTTTCCTTCCAGATGTAGGTCAACGTTGAACTCACCAGGTACCTCAGTTTGACAAATTTGACTGACATTTATATAGTCGCAAATGGTTCTAACCTATATGGCCCCTAAAACTTCACCTGAAAAGCAAAATGTATGCCTATCTTTTAAAAAATTACATGTCAAAGACAACCAACGAAACTCTTCGCAAAGGCATTCGCAGTCGATTGCTTGTCAAATGGGTGGACAGTTTTCTTTTGTTTACTTATCAGCTGGCGAAAGCATTTTACCTTAGCAGTGATAGGCAACAAGTATGATTAATTGATGTCGGGATTAGGGAGCATTGGTGTTTTACGGGGGAGGGGGTCGGATAGAAATCAGGATGTTGACTTTTACAAAACCGTGGATTTTTTTTTTTTTGGGGGGGGGGGTGTTCATTGGAGTAAATTGTAGTAAATGATATTGATGATATTGGAATTTCACCCAAGTGATTATTTGTAAATTTCAAAAAGGATTCTTTGAAAGTTCAAAGGTCAAATGAAAAATTGTATGTCAATTAAGATATTATTGATACGGACTGTGACATCTTGGGGAGGGTCACTGTTTTAGTGCATGAAAATTGGGGAGGGTCACTCTTTTTCTAGCAAAAACTTTTTACTTTTCACCCCAGGGCCATAGAGTGCAAAGATTTAATGAATTAAATCAGATTAATTTTTTGGGGGTCACATTTTCCAATGGGGAGGGGAAAAACTGGCAAAGAAGAGGAACCAGGGTGTGCCTTCGTTCGGAGGAGAGAAAACTTGGAGGTATTCTTACAATTAGATCTTTCAGTCAGATCAAGTGTGTGTACTGAAGAAGGACAAGTTATTCGTTCGAAACATGTATGTTTCCTCAATCCATATAGAAGACAGAAGATGAGAACTCATATAATTTAGTCATACCACTTCCATAATAAACATACATAAAGTTCAATGTCTTTATGTATTAAATATTACATATACATGTTGCAAGTTGACCTATGTCAGGTCAAATAATATTCACACACAACAGCATCATGCGAAAATATAGTCTAATGGATCTCACCCTATTAACCAATTTGTTGGTGACATGGGTAGCAAGCCTTCGCAGTTTATACATTAAGTTTTCAAGTAAGATTACGTACACTCACATAAAGTCGGTAACTCACGTTGTTGATATTTATTTATTTTTTATTTATTTATACTGACATTCAACAGACGAAGCCCAATAACTGGATGCAGTCAATAATATGTACAGAACAATCAAATTAAGGACAAGACAAAACAAAGAATAAAAAACACACGGCAAATAAAAAAATAGACCGACAAACATCAAATACATTCAACACTAAAACACTTATCAGCAACAGATAAAATAGACACTTTTGTTTTAAAAGCACAAAAACTAGAAAACAGATCAACATCAAAACGATAGAAACTGTTTAAAAGATTCAATGACCGAGATAAAAAATTTCTTTGTTAGATTTACCCGATGATTGGGTATTCTGAATAGGTCATAAGACGTGAAACGCCTCGGAAGGATGTAAAAATGGAGCTTGCTGGTAATATCTGGAAAATCGGCCAAAAAGTGGCAGACTTGTGAACAAAGCAAAGATCAAAATTTGATGACGTATGTCGAGTGGCAAGAGATTAAAATAACAACATAAATGAAAATAATTATCAATATTATACTCAAATCCCTCATTCAAACAAAGAATTTTTATAAAATGTATTGTCTTCTGAACCCGCTCCATTTCGTCAATACAAAATTTGTGGTGTGGAGACCACACTACCGAACAGTACTCCATGATACTGTTAACAAGGAAATACAAAGACTCCTGGTGGCAATTGAAGGGGGCTTGATATGTTTGATCTTGTGAAAATTGACTAAATATTGACTAAACAACGCTTTAGTTGCTTTCATTTTGGAAATAATAACACGATTGGAGCTAATTCGGGATAATTGGCTCTTTATACTTTTCAAATTTCTCAAAAGTGTTAGGTGCCTTATAGCTGAATGTTGCAATATTACATGAATTACTCATAAAAAACAAGTGTGTAACTTAAAAAGAAGAGCAAATGAAATTACATTTGCAGATTAAATTGACATTGCTTCCCAAATCCCAAATTAGTTCCAATCGTGTTTAATGTTCCAGTATGGCGTACGAAGCTGATACCCATGCAAAACGCACTGACATAAAGACGTGACATTCCCAAGGCACTATCTCAGAATGACAATGATTAATAAACCCATCACAAAAACACACATTTCGTTGCAACTGAGTTGAGAGTGGTAAAATCTATAAAATCATTTGTCTCAGCAATTTTAGGCATTTTTGATCGACGCTTTTGATTTGACTGGCTTCAGAGAAAGTTCCCTTGAATATCAATTACAGCGAATCTTGAATTTCAATCACTACAACTATCTATCCAATTTGCTTGTTCTTATTCTCTTTCTCATGTAAACAAACACCGTGGCATATCTATTACAAACTGTTCAAGTTAAACAATTTACTTATCAGCAGATGTTGCAATTTTAATTGTCATTGTTTTTATATCTGCAGACGTGTGCTGCATTTCTCAAATACATAACCCTGTGTGAGATAATAGAAAAAAGAATTTTCACCAACGAGGAAGCACTAATCTTGTTTGTCAGAATTCTTCGCCTTTGGGTCAGGATTATTGCTGAGCGATGGACTTTGGTCTTCATCGGCAATTTTGCTTTCTGATATCTTCGGCGGTTTCATTCCATACAAAAGTATCATCAAGATTACAGCGGTGATATGACCCCAAAAGTAATTGGCCCTGTCAGTTGGAGAGAGAGAGAGAGAGAGAGAGAGAGAGAGAGAGAGAGAGAGAGAGAGAGAGAGAGAGAGACAGACAGACAGACAGACAGACGGAGAGACAGACAGACAGAGATATTACCAAAGCACGTTATTGGTAGATGTTTAGTTGCATCCATGTACTTTATAATCGTCCGTAACTTACAGTGTCATATTACCAAGCACCATTGTTACATATGTTGTGTTCTTTGTCTGACATAAATACCACAAGTGGAAATTTAGAAGGGAAAATTTTACCTATTGCAAAGTTTAAACAAGAGATACATGTGAGAGTTGCATGGCAGTGTTTGCTCAGCGTAAGACAAACCGTTTGAGAACAGCCAAGCACATCTAAGTGACATTTCTGTGTCAATTTCCCCAAACGTTTGAGCTCCAGGGGTATGATTCGCTAATAGATGATTGATAACATCCGTCTAGCACGTGGTGATCCAAAGAGAATGGTATAAACTGTCACTAGGTCGTCAACCCATTCTAAGTCTGACTCTAACGGAAACACAAGTGATCTAAGTTTTGATCTCTATAGTTGTAACTTGTAAAATAGTTTACAGTTTTTTCAATCTTTTTGTAAACAAATGTTTCTTGTAGTACCAAAATCATTGTCAAGTGCATGTTGTTCAACTTGTCAACATAACCTATATGTGATGTCTACTGTTATAGTTGACAGCTATAAATTGTTGTTCTAAGGACATATTTTCCACCATATCGCCGCATACCGCGAGGAACGCGTTGGCTTGGTAAGGCTGATATACATATTTCAGTACACTATTGAGAGCAGAAAAAGTGAGTGGAATGCTGTATAGAACAAAAATGAAAATATTACAAAAACTTACAATAATTACCCCAGTTAGAGCTCGAGCGGCATTTCAAATCTAGTAGTATAAAAAGTACAGTCTCGCCTCCTACTTTAATGAACAAAGAAGTTTTTGGAGGCAGAATAGATCGAGTAAGAGCCATGGGCATGGCAACAACCACAATGGATACGTTGTGATTGTTTATTTTAGGAGTGACCATGAGGGTCCAACTGCGTCTATGCAATAACGAATTGCTATCATAATAGTTTGTGGAAATAAAAATTACCTGCCAAACATCACTATACGGACATTGCCACGCAATTGGAACATGATGTGATAGTGAGACAACACCAGCCAGTTACCAAGCCAGGTTACGATGTCGTAAAAAATCTTCCTTTGTTTCGTCGTTGTGAAGTATGGACGGATAACGCGTCGACCCTGCAATGTTTGAAGTTTAAACAGAGGATGGATTAATCAAGATCAAAAATCTTGAGTGCATGAAAGACATTGTTTTCTCTTTGCGCTGCATATGCTGATTTTATATGAAGCTCTTAATAGTGTCCATCCGGCAGAATGTTAATATATGTGTCGATATTGATAAACAATGACTATCATACATTTAACAGTTGATTATTTTAAAATAATCGCATCTATGCTAATATGATGGGATCAAGCTAGCGAAGCCAAGATTAATTAGTAAGTTGAGAATGGATTTAAACAGTTTACGCAATACAAGACGCATCAAATACGGAAAAGAAAGAGATACGTAAGTGTACTAGTTCATTTCCGTAAAATCCAGTGATTCAATCTTCTGATAGGGATGGTATCAGCGTAGTGTTTGCTATAATACATGTTAATTTGTGTCCGAACTTCTGAGTCGATCACTTGTCACATGAAGATAACGATAAAATGGAAACTGTTTCACGTGATATATGATTAATAATGCTGGAAACAAACAGAGAGCTATTTCATGGTTTTGCTCACTGCCATGTCGTGTGGGGGTATAGAGGTGTTGTATCATAAAATATAGGTCACTTACCATTTTTTGTGCAAAAAAGAGCGTGAAACAGCCTACATAGAACCAGATGTAGCCAGGTAGGAATCCATGCCAAATCATCGACAGAAGAATTGTTAGAATGAACTTCTGGTAGGGAAGACGTTCATAACTTACGTACCGCAACCAATGATTGACAGACATATGCCAGTTATCAATGCCCACTTTCAAATTGCTTGACAGCTGAGAGAGAGAGAGAGAGAGAGAGAGAGAGAGAGAGAGAGAGAGAGAGAGAGAGAGAGTTAAAGCCATTCACATCACTGAGTAATTAATGCAATCAATTCATATACTAATCTTTTCTCTGTTTGTAGGAAAATAATTAATTTTTGTCACTTTATCAGATCTAGAATTACAAGATTGTATTATCGACACTACTATGTCACATTCAATGAGTTGCACCCAAACATATACTCGTCAAAAGACTGAGTTGCATACCTCTATATTTAGTTTATAGTTTACCGGATATAAATGAACATGTGACCATACCATATTAATCTGAGCAGATATGTACACTCGCGCTACTTGTGCCTGTTCGTCATGGGTAACCGTCTATATGTCTGTCCATCTGTGTGTTTGCTTGCTTGCTTGCCTGCATATACTTGAGTCATCCTAATTATGTAAATACACTTTCCTGGTTTCTGTCTCTCCTCTCCTCGCAAAGTGCGAGCTGTATTGCGTGACCGCAGAATCAAATATGACGATGATAATTACACTGACGGGTACGATTTTAAAGTGATTGAGTTAAAATACACGAAAGTGGCGAGAGACTTTATAATTTCGTCTTTCATTTTACTATTTCGCTCAAAGGATGTCCGCTCGCGCATGCAAAGCTCGGACCAGAAGTTTATTGAGGCATTATTTCAGGACGTTGATATTTACCAGTAAAGCTTTGAGATGAATGTTGGATACCAAGTCCCATTTGGGTTCACCATTGCTGTCGTAACCATTGAAGCCAAAACCTGAAGCGTTACACGCCACATCACCTGTAAGTATACGGAATGGAGCATGCGGTTATATGACGTACAGGGGTGTCTTGTGCCACCATTCATTTCTAAATCATTGAATATTTGAAGTAGTGTGAATCATTGAAAACTTTGCTGATAGACCGTGGCTGACGTCATTATTTGACGTTGATCTTCCTATGAAAATTGTGGCATGCGATTGTCACAATTAATCGCACCATGTTTAGATAAATGTAGCAACTCTGGTGTCTTTTTCATCAAACGTTTTCTCATAAAGTAAATACTTTGATAGTAACCGGAAATGACTGTCACTTGTGTCACTTGTCAGATACCGTTTTCGCTCAGTATTACTGCGCATGCGTAATACCAGAATACATTTTCGTTTGACGAATGCCCACTGGGCATGTCCTGTCCCCAAGCCTATGGCGTGCGTATTAATGTGCGAATGGGATGGCTTGTAGTACAAAACCAGAGCTGCCGTGCTGGCAGACGACACGATTCAAACCGTACGGGCTATTTTATTCTCTCTGTCAGGGACAATTACGCAAACAAATACAGAAACACTATCCTAATGCATGTGATTTACTTTGTCTGATGCATCTGAAAATAATGATTAGTAACGTTGAGAAAGGTTCAGCTGCAAGAACAAAAGTTCATTCGTATAAACATGTTTCAAACAGCAATTGATGTGGATATGAACGAACTATATTTTTCTGCTGAGAATGAAATAAATCAAAGATGGAGGTCATCGGTGCCAATGGTATTGTCTACAACATTCCTGTCTTTGACTTTGGGCGAATGACTTGAGAAAAAACCCCATATTGTTCAATGTTCTGCGGTCGAATTTCTCAGACATTTGGGAAGTTCTGTCTCACACGACCCAGAGACATACACTCCCCGAATCATTTGAGACATTCCATCTCAGCCAATTAGGATGTAGGATTCTATCACTCTTACCTAGTATCCACACAAAGGCGTAGAGCGGAAAGCACACCAGCCATACACAGGACCACGCATAAAGCACACGATAAACAAACGGAGCAGTCAGCACAGAGCCATCTATGGTTAAACTTACAGAGAAAGGGAGAGTCAGTGTTGTACGACACGCATGCGCAAAGGTGTTCTTTGACAGATTCCCACCATTGGAGTATGCACGTGATGATGGGATTATTCTGTCATTTTAGAAATTTGATCAGAGAATACCTGCCGGGCAAAAAACAAAAAACAAAACTGAAACAAACCAAAACGTTCTCAATCAACGATCAGATTTCGTTTTGAAATATTTGTTCTTCAAAAATATGTCCGCAGTCAAAATTCCAACGACTCATTTCGTAATTTGTCGTACTTAGAGCAGGATCGAATAATAATTTTGTCATGTGATTCTCACACTTCAAACCTTTACGGGCAGGGATCTAAGTTCAAACGCAGTAAGTTTCGTTTGCCATGAGCGTGTTTCGCTTATCAACGGTCCCTTAATGGCTTGATGGAGATTTAGTATAATTGCTGAGGCGACAGCCATCGACAGTTACCGACCTATGTTTCCCTCTAGAGGTATTCGTGATTTCATTAAAACGTAGATGGCAGCCACCGTGATAGCTAATGATACTTTGCGGAGGACGGTACTCTGTAGTTAAAAAAAAGATAAACGGAATAAACGGAAAGATCTTACATGCTCCAAGGCAGCTATTCAGACAGAGGGCTGTAAAAACTACCGTCTGTCAGCAGGAAAGAGCGCAAATTATGCAGCAACTACTTCACGAGTAAAAAATTGATCACCGTGAAAGCTCAATATGAAATACCTCATTGGTAAAGTCTGGAGACAAGTACTGAGTACAAAAAGGCGATGATACGACTTAACCAAAATAGACTAAAGATTTTGCAGATGTTAAAAAGAGCGCATAAACACCAAATTTCATGATACGCATAACTATGAACATAAATGTACTAGTATTTCTGTGGCGTTTATTGGTTAACATATGCGTTTTTGTTGAAATGGTTGTGACATTTCAAGAGAAAAGAGGCTTGCCTTGGGCGTCTGTGCAATCGAAACTACTATGTGTAATCAAAACTTTACATATTAAAATAAAGAAAAAATTAGTCCTGAAGATGTATTTTGATCTATTCAATTTGTAAGTGTGAGAGAAAACATTCGGAAAGAAATTTCACATTTCATATAATCTGTTTTTTCATGCATGACCTAGTGTTTCATTGGTAACCAACCAACATAAGAGATTGAAATACTCACAGTCACTGGTGGTTCTTTGTGGATGACAACTTCTTTGCCATCTTTTATGATCTTGTACGGCGCTACATGTCTTCCTTCTATGAAATCAATGTAGTCCTTGTAGAAACAAAATGGACCTATTGCTAGTCCTTGGAAATGGAATAAGTAGCTGATATACTCCAGAACGGATGGAATTCGCCTGAATGATTGCAAGTTAAGACATTTTCAGACACGTCTTACCACACTGGAATAAGCATAAGTAGTCACAGCACGGCACAAATGTCATATGAGCTTCGTTTAAGGTGTAAGAGTCACGTTTATTTCTCATTCTATGTCTCTTCACGGTCCCTCTCGTCCGAAAGAGAGTTGTTCAAAATGATATGGCGCTGCGTTTTTAAATAATATGTGTGTTAACGTCACGTTGCTCACAACATGAAAACGACAGAACATGGATAGTGCAAAGGTTATTCCGTGAGACGACAACCATCACTGTTCAGAATTGTGCTGTGCGTATATCTGTGATCCTGTGACTCTTTCTGTCGTGCTTAGTGCACTGTCAATATTTGTCTTTTTTATTTTAAGCAAAAGCGAATGCGAGCCGACATGGTGGGACAGAGAATAGAGAAGGCAGTTCGCAACAAAAACGGAGTCTGTAGCATAGGTACGTAATTTCATGCGATGGCGTGACGTGCATGGCGGTGAAAAGAAGGCATTGAGATCCCAAGGGCGTGTTAGTTTGGCATCCTAAATTCTCGTGTTGGCTTAATAAATGACAGATGCATTCATTAAATTTTTGGAAACCACGTTCAATTACTTGACTTCACTAACAGATCGAAATCTGAATTTGATGATCATTTTGTGTGTGTAATTTCAAGCCACCAAACGTGGGTTCCCTTCGAAACAGACCTCAGAGAAAAGAAACGGAGGAAAAACTTGAGCAAAATCAAGAAACTCCCCCTTCTCAGTGAAGTTAACTATCAATGTCAGGGCGCCCCATCTTCATGACAATTAACACATCTTACCGGACAACCTTCTTGCTCTGTAAATCACTATGTCTCGTTGTATCTCTTGCAAACCCTATCATTATTAAAATGAAATACCATAACATATTGAGACAATTCATTACCCATATTTTACATGTAATGCACTCCTAAACGAAGTAGCAAGGCAGAAATTTGCGAGAACATCGAGTCAATATATCTGCAAACATTATATTTATTTACTAGATAAATAAATGCATGTTCACCAAAAAGACATATGAAATGAGAATTATGCCGAACCCTCAGTATGTTTATGCTACGTACCATATTATATCATACCAGTAAATTGATGGTGCAAATACAGCGATCTGATTGGTCGAGATGCGAAAAGAACTCTCAGCTTGACCAAAAATCCGTTTTTGACCTTCCACGCCAGAATTTTGATATACTGTTATGATATAATAGCAATAAATCACACCCAGCGACGGTATACCACTCGATTTTGACCATTTCACTTCATATATGTGTCTGCTATCGCTCGTGCATATATGTCGTGAACTGGTCAAAATATCGCGGTATACCTTCGCTGGGTGTGCTTTGTTGCTTAAATATGCCATCGACAAAATAAGACAATAACCCGGTAGCAGTACACAGAAAGCAGACTTACCATCATGTACGCTCCATGCAAGGCTTGTTATTTTTGCGGTGAATATCATCAAAGCTCTGAAAAACAAAGAATTGAAATATCAATAGAATGTAACCACACGTAGACTTCTTGAGAAGGTTAATGACATATAAACACAATTATAATATATATATATATATATATATATATATATATATATATATATATATATATATATATATATATAAGATTCAAACAATGTTTAATTCTAATAGTGATATCACGGAGTACTCACCTGACTACACTGTTGCCAGGACTGTCATGTAGAAATTCTCGAAAATTTACCACAGTTAGGGTTCCCATGGCAACTGCAAAGACAACTTTAGGCATATACGTCGGATTCAAATATACCATCAGAATATAACATAATACTGCTTTTACGAGTAAAATGACTATACCCCTGTAATAAAAAAACACAATACAACGGCTTATAGGGGCTTTTGCACATTAACACACACGTCAACACAAGTCGACTTTGACGGTAATCAGTTTGTAACATTAGAGTAACACGAAACTGTATTCACAAGAGAGACCAAAACTATAAAATTATATTGCAAAATTGCTGATAACAATGGAATTACTCTAGGTTCTACTTTACACTGTGTGATGGATTCTTGATATAAAAATAATCTTGCGCCAGACATGTTTTTTTCATGATCAACTCAAGTGACTGAGACTCACAGCTACCTGAGAATTCAATTGAGAGTGTATGATTTTCAAATCCATCTTATGTCAACATGACTTCTGATAAAACTGTGTTATTGGTAAATAACCACATCATCTACGTTATTTCTGTGTAAATGTAAAAAACATCACAGGAAACGATTATAGGAACAATTAAATTTTTGTGACAATACAAGGCGAACGATGACCCGCAGTCAGTCAAATGTGACACTCTTCTCCTTCGTCTGTCAACGATTGGACGAACTTACCATGAGTGTAAATAATAGCTGAAGTAGAAGCCTAAGCCGATTGCCACGATATGTCTTGTTGTGGCGTCTACCCGGCTTGGATGTAGGAATATCCTGTACGGTATTGCCAGGACTATGGCAAGTACTAGTATCACGGGAACGGTTGCCTGGAAAGGTGAAAGTACAAATGATGCAGAATGTTACTGCATGGCTCCAGGGTATATGATGGATCAGACAAATTGGTTACCATACATGATGTAATTACTGAGAGTAAAGGCAGCAGTTGCAAAATTGTAGGGCCAAAGAACTCGAGAAACTCTCGTATATACGTGGAAGATGCACAAACTCCACTTTTTACCTGTATCCCTTCAGTCAACACAAGGTAGAGGTGTTCATTTTTGAATCATTTTGCACATATACGATAAAATACAGTATGCTAGCAAAATTTCATTGAGCCTCCCATTGGGAAACACTGTAAAATACAGGCTACTAGTCTTGTGATGCTACTTTGTACAGCTAATTATTAAGTATTAATTGAAGGTAGTGTCTTCGAACGAGTTCAAAATTAATTTTGCATAAGCTTAATTGCTAAATTACGGGCTCGATTTTACAATCTTGGTGGCAGTGGCTGAATTGCTCGAACAACCTTTTGGCCTTCTACTAGTGTTGAAAGGTGTTAAATAAATATGGCATCTCTCGAAAATTAATAATGCATCAAAAGATCTAGAGGTTTCCATGTGTTGGTTTACTTTTTGAAAGCATGACAAGGTACAGAAATATATTTATTCAAAATATGTTTGTTCTAAAATAATTATACTTTATGTTAAACAGGTTCATTCAGGTGCTAAGATGGCCATACAAAACAAAAAAGAAAAAAATCATCAACAGTTACATTCACTGTCCTTTAAACTTGTTCGCAAATCTATCGTGATAACTACAAGTGAAATGCAAGTGTTAAATAGACAACTTGCAAAACAGAAAATGTTACAAACGTCAAGTTCAAATCGGTCAACAAGAGACACGATAGTCATAAGAAATGCAATACTGAGTAGTGATGTCGTCTTTTTCGACAGGAATGGGCACACCATATTACAAAGGTATATATTGAAGTTGAGGGCACCTAGATTCCATTTGTTTGTTTTTCACTTAAGATCGACTAATCCTTGTCTAGTTTTCCTAACCTTCAAGGTCAGGGCATTGGTTACACCTTACCTTATCAACTGGTAATTTTAACAATTCGCTGACTTGTAAAATTACATTCCACAAACTGGGCACCATTGTAAGGATAGTTATAAGGGATCTTCTTCCTACAGATAAATGAACAATTGAAGTGAATTGAATGGTGGTCGCTCTTATCATATAATCTTTAAACGTTTTTGTAAATTCTTATTAATTTAGCACTTAAACCCTTACTTGTAATACTTACTTTTAATCAATTTGGTTTTACGAGAAAATCGAGTACTTCACCTGCTCTGTCTGCCGTAAAAGAAAATTGGGGCCTTGTCCTTGAATTGAACCTGTCGAATTGGACCTGTCGCAAACAATCACATTAAATGCCTGTCCTAAACTCGTCAACAGCAACAGCATACACCTGTGAATACAATATGGTTGCAAGGCTTGTTCTTTGAATTTCAACTTATTCAGAGGAGAAGACTTACGAGTGGGGAAATGGTAATTTTTTTACGAAACAAACGTTTACAATATTGTGAAAAGTAAATAAAGGCTCTCTACCTCACAAAATAACACCTGATCCCGACGCTCCCTTGCAATTGTGGCCCGCTTCCATTTATTCAAAGTTGTGTGCAAAAGAATAACATTGTAATTTACAGTCAAGTAACACAGCAAATTTGAAGATCCGACCGTTGCTTTGTTGAGGTCTAATGGAACTCAAAAATGATAACTTTAAGATTTACTAATGTTTTTCTCGATGAAACTTTAGAGTTCATTCTTTCATAAATAAGAAAGAATAAAAGTTGGGGCTGACTGAGTAAGTTGAAGGATGAGGGAAACTGACATTTACTTTAAAATTAGGCAAATGTTTTTAAACAATTCAAAGTTGTGATTTTCGTCAACATACGAGCGCGAAAATCTAACATTCGCTTCAACGGTGAAAGTGAGTCTATTTAAGTCGTAGTCTGGCGTTGAGTTGTATTTGAAATGTTTTAATCGAAAAACTTTTTCTCTCACTTCTACCTCCACGGTGTGGCTTTTTTGGCGAGAAAAGAGCTTGGCATTTTGGAAGTGGATGAGTTTCGTTACGAGGTAGGTGCGTCTGTCAGCTGTTTTTCTGAACTGTGGTCACTTTGAGCTGATGTCCAGCCCGCCGTGGTTATTGTGGACACAGGGTCAAGCAAGCAATACACTGGTTGATAGAGTAAATTGATTGATCAATTTATTATGATGAATGAATATTACTTAATTTTGAAATGTGTCAGAGTGCACCTATACTATACCTACCTCCTCATTTTATCTGTGAAGAGATAAACAGTCAAATTGCCTCCATTTAAGAGTTGTTTCTACCGATCATTAACGCGGGGATCATTGTCCTGACTGGGCAAATCGTTACCAGCTAATAGGGCTTTAATAGCCACTGACGGTACATACATGTATGCAGTATAGTATGCAGGAAGTGTACGTGAGTTGGCAAAGTGGGTCAGACGGTCACATTCCTGTTACAGTTCTCTGTGCTACTACAAATCCGCTTTTGTCAACGAAATTTCTACGTGTGCTGTTAAGGTTCTTTCTAACTGCAAACCCTGCTAGCACAGGTATGAGATTTGTTGTAGTTTTATTCGGCACTGCTAAAATTGCCTAGAGGTTGTCTTTGTCATGACGATGCGTAGGCTGACAGATTTCATTCGTCAATATAAGCTTACATGTAGCAAGAGACGTCATCATTTTTCTAAAAGAGCTCTCCTACACTGTGCGTCATTTGTCCGAGGTAAAGGACAGGGACAGTGGAAAATTTAGGCTTTTGGCATAACGTTAACTGAAAACTGAAAATGTAAAATCGTTCAAATGAAATCATACGTAACGCAGTGCTATCGTGCTCGACGAGCCAGTGAGAGAGTCAATCACCAGGGACAAAAGAGGTCAATTCGGGTGACTGTGTCGAAGGTCACCTGCAATAGAACTCAATTCACAGCTGTTGCTGTCTTTGAACTTTAAACCCACGCCCATAAGCAGGAAATATTCTTACCGTACTGCAGGCTTGTCACTCTGAATGTTGCGTAGGACACAAATGACGGGTACACAAATGACGGGTACACAACCCTGACACACAGGGGCACACGTACAACGAAAGAAGACCGGATGACCTTTCCTTTCAGATGTCGATCAACATATAACTCGATCACCAGGTACCTCAGTTTGACAAATTTAAGCGACATTTATATAGTCGCGAATGGTTCTCACTTATACAGCCCCCAAAACTTCAGTTGAAAAGCAAATAGCAAATAGTTTTAAAAAGGTTATATGTCAAGCGGAACCAATGAAGCTCTTTGCAAATGAAAGTATTCGCAGTTGATTGCTTGTCAGGCGGGTGGACAATTTTATTGAAGGTTTTTACTTATCAACAGACGGAGGCATTTTGCCTTTATAGCAGGCGGACGAGTTATTCTGCTCAGCGGACGCTTTCAAAAAGCTCAGTGCTAGGCAACAAGTATGATTTGTTGGTCTCGGGGTTAGTAGATAGGGCAGGGCAAAAGCTGGCAAAGAAGAGGAACCAGGGTGTGCTTTTGTCGGGAAGGGGGGAAGTGAGAAAGTATTCCTACAGTTATCTTTCAGTCAGACCAAGCGTGTGTAATGAAGGACAAGTTATTTGTTCGAAACATGATTGTCTGTTTCCTCAATCCCATGTAGAAGACAGAAGAAGAGAACTCAGATAATTTTGTCATAGCACTTCCATGATAAACATACATAAAGTTCTATTTCTATATGTATTAAATATTACATATTCATGTTGCAAGTTGGCCTATGCCAGATTGAATGAACAATATTTACATACAATAGCACATGCAAAAATATACCTTCATTATTGCCAAATTTGTTGGTACACAAAATAGTGTAGACCTGAGTAGTAAGCCTTCGTAAAGTTTATGCATTTGAAGTAAGATTACATAAACTCGCATAAACTCCATAACTTGCATTGCTGATATGATGAAAGGAGCTTGATATGTTTGATCTTGCAAAACTTGACCAAGAGTTACGCTTTAGTTGCTTTTGCAAACATGGAAATAGTACAACAAATGTTCCAGTATGGTGCACGCAGCTGATATTCATGCAAAACGTAATGCCATAAAGACGCAACATTCCGTAAGGCATTATTTCAAAATGATAATGATAAATAAACCCATCACAAAGACACCAATTTCCTTGCACCTGAGTTGAGAGTGGTTAAATCTAAAATCATTGGTCTCCACAATTTTAGGAATTTTTGATCGACGATTTTGAGTTGACTGACTTTAGAGAAAGTCCGACAAGCAATATCAATTATAGAGTATTTCAAACCTTAAATTTCAATCACTAAAATTATCTATAACTAGCCTGGACTTAACCTCTCTCTCTAGTAAATAAACATTGTGACATATCTATTGCAAATTGTTCAACTTCAACAATTCACAGATCAGCATATTTTCTCGAAATTATCAAAATTTATTTCATTTTTTTTTCTGCATACGAGAACGATATAAAATTATCACCAACGAGGAAGCACTCATTTTAATCTTGTTTGTCAGGATTCTTCACCTTGGCGTCAGGATTATTGCTGAGCGATTGACTTTGGTCTTCATCGGCATTTTTGCTGTTAGATTTCTTCGGTGGTTTAATTCCAAACAAAAGTATCATCAAGATTGCGGCGGTGATCTGACCCCAAAAATAATTGGCCCTGTCAATTTGGGGAGAGAGAGAGAGAGAGAGAGAGAGAGAGAGAGAGAGAGAGAGAGAGAGAGAGAGAGAGAGAGAGAGAGAGAGAGAGAGAGAGAGAGTACCAAAGCACGTTATTGGGAGCTGTTCAGTTGCATCCATGTACTTTATAATCTTCTGTAACGTACAGTGTCGTATTACCCAGCACCATGATTGTTACATATGTTGTGTTCTTTGTCTGACATAAATACTACAAGTGGAAATTGAAAAGGGATAATTCTACCTATTGCAGCTCAAAAGAGATACATCTATTTTCAAGCTCAAATAAAACGTTGCATGACAGTGTTTGCTCAGCGTAAGAAAAACCGTTTGAGAACAGCCAAGCACATCTGAGTGACATTTCTGTGTCAATTTCCCCAGACTTTTGGGTTCCAGTGGTATGATCTGCTAATGGATAATTGATAACGTCCATCTAGCATGAGGTATAGTCCAAAGAGAGTGGTATAACTGTCGCTAGGTCGTCAACCCATTCTAATTCTGACTTCAACGGAAACACAAGTAATTTAAGTTTTGATATCTATTAACTCTAACGGCATTGCAAATCTATAAAAAGTAAAGTCTCGTTCCTACTTTAATGAACAAAGTTAAACGTTTTCTTTAGGGGGGGGGGTAGAATAGGTCCAGTCAGAGCCATGGCCACACCCACAATTGATATAATGGGATTGCTTATTTCAGCGATGACCATGATGGGGGTCAGACCGTGACTACTTCTATGCTACAACGAATTGCTATCATAACAGTAGTTTGTAAAAATAACAATTTACCTGCCAAACATCACTATGCGGGCATTGTCACGCAACTGGAACATGATTTGAAAATGAGTAAACACCACCCAGTGGCCAAACCATGTTACGATGTCGTAGAAAAGCTTCCGTTGTTTCGACGTTGTGAAGTATGGACGGATAACGCGTCGACCCTGTAATGTATGAAGTTTGGATGCATTAATCCAGATCAAAAATCTTGAGTTAGTGCATGAAAGCATTTTTCGGTTGATGAAATTCCTAATATTGTCCATCCAGTAGATTGATGAAATATGAACTTTGATAGTTAATTATTTTAAAGTTATCGAATTAACGTTAATGTGTTGGTCACAATATGGTCAAGACATACGCTGGGAGTTAATAATGGATAAACAAAGTATACGCATATAATAGACAATAATATCAAATACAGATAAAAAATAAAGAGATATGTAAAGAAATAGGTTCACTATCCTAAGGAGAAATTACGTAAATCCTTGTATCAAAGTCGTGTTTGCCATATATTTAAATTTGTACGATATGTTTGATCTCGTGAGTCTATCGTTTGTTATATGAGAATAAAGACATAATACACGGCTTACAATGGCGACAAAGAGAGAACTATATTATGGTTGTTCATTGCGTGTCGTGTGGGGGTAGAAGTATTGTATGAATATTATTGTAAAGTAGAGAGTATTTACCTGTTTTTGTGCAAGGCCGAGCGTCAAACAGCCTACATAGAACCAGATGTAGCCAGGCAGAAATCCATGCCAGATCATCGACAGAAGAATTGTTAGAATGAACTTCTGGTAGGGAAGACGTTCATAGCTTACGTACCGCAACCAATGATTGGCAGATACATGCCAACTATCGATGCTCACTTTCAAATTGCTTGACAGCTGAGAGAGAGAGAGAGAGAGAGAGAGAGAGAGAGAGAGAGAGAGAGAGAGAGAGAGATTGACTATGTAGTATTTCACACCTCAAGTTAATGCACATACAATTCTTCTCTGCTCTTTTCTTTGCTGACACTACTACAGTTAATTGTCGTCACTTCATCAGAGTTAAAAGATTCTATAATCGGTATACAGCTATGCCACAGTCCGTGTGTCACATTGGAATATGTACTCATCCATTACTTTTTATATTTAACTGAATGGTCAATGGTCATGAAAATAATGTACTGTTAGTAGGTACATATAAACAGGAAGCTCGACCTTATTAAGATAGAATGTTCTTCCGCGAAAGATGCGGACTTTCAAATTTTACAATATTCTTTTGATCTTCCACTTGTTGGGCCCCATTTGTAAGCTCATAGAGTAAGTACAGTTTTCTCTTTGCTTATTTAGAAAATTTAAATTTCCCAATAGAGTTAGCACAAGGATGACGTCATTTTGAAGTTGAAGTATCGATAAAGTGTCTAGTACCAAAATTTGCACCATGGCCCACGATTTTAATTCTTTAATTTGACAGAGAACGGTTTTAGAATTGGCTTAAGGAAAATTTGATCAAAGTTAATATATCGACATCACTAAATACACCGAGTGACTTTATGCAAATATTCCATGTATTCTTGATATCATAAAAAGAGCAAGAGAGTGACTCTTAAAAGCAATGCTCAGAAGGCGAGAAAGTTTACATTTTAGGTATTTCATCTTCCTTTTTCGCCCAAAGCATGTGTTCTCAAACATGCAAAAATTGGATCAGGATTTAACAAAGGCTTTATAAAGATGTTAATATTTACATAGAAAGTTTTCAGGTGTATGTTGGATAGCAAGTCCCATTTGGGTTCGCCATTGCTGTCGTAACCATTGAATCCAAAGCCAGAAGCATTACACCCAACATCACCTGTGAGTATACGGGAAAAAAGAGTATAGGTCAGGAAGCTGGTGTGTGTTAGGGGTGTCTTGAAGTCGTCTTATCATTGTAAAACTTGGCCAATGTCATCATTTGACACCCATCTTCTCGCACAGTTGATAACTATTCTATGCGAGTGTTATATTGCACTGCTTTTATATAGGTGCAAAAAGTCTGGCATGATTTTATTGCACGTCGCGAGCGTGATGTCTTGTGATGTTAACCCTGAACACAAATACATGAACAAATACGAAAGCATTATGTTAATGTGGTTACTTTGATTTTGTATCACAAAACAACTATTACGTTGTAAAATACTGTGAGAGATACAGCTGTGAGATGACAAACATTTCATCTGCATAAAATGTGAGTGAACGCTGATTATATTTTCTTCTCAGAATGAAATGAATTAAAAGTCATACACACCAATAGTAATATCTACAATAATTTACAGTATTTAACTTGGAAGGACTGATTCCACACTGCAATGATCTGAGATGGAATTACTCTCAGTATTTTGAGTTTCTTGCCCACGCGAACCAGAGACGGATATAGACAAACTCGTTTGAGACACTCCATCTCAGCCCACAATAGAATGTGGGATTCTGTCACTCTTACCTAGAATCCAGACGAAGGCGTACATCGGAAGGAAATTAAACCATGCACAGGACCACGCATAGAACACACGATAAACAAACGGAGCAATCAGTATAGACTCGTCTATAATAAAATGTTCAGAGAATTGAGAGAGGAATAAAAGTCAGTGCTGGCTGTACGACACGCATGCGCAAAGATGTTCTTCGAATGAGTGACATAATTTGACGAGGTTATTCAGATAAAAGTTTCTGCGATATCCTGACTTTGTCGTTTTAAGTTTTTGACCGGAAAACAAATCATTGAGAGTTATTTGATATGAATAACGAGTACACAAAGTTAAAGTGAGAAAGTGAGAGCATTGTTTCGAGTCAAAATATCTTGTATGAGCAGGAAAGACTAAAGTCATATATTAGGAGCTAGGGATAGTTAACACATGCGCATGACAAAGGACATTCATTCTGTTCAGGGGAGAGTTTAACACCCTGATGGTAAGCAGGCACGGATACGCACAAAGTTTAACTTTGTACCATGGTTATAAAAAAGCCTTAGAAATCGTGTATGTATGTGGTACTCAATCAGTCGCCGATCAGGTTTCGTATTGCAATGTTTGGTCTTCAAAAACCTGTCTGCAATTTAACTTGCAACAGGCCATGTCTGCAGTTCATACTGTTAGCGAAAATCAAATCATAGTATCATTGTCCGATTTCCAAACTTCCTTTTTAAGGGGAGCGGTTTGAGGTCAAACGCTGCAAGTTTCGATTGCCATGCACGTGCTTCACTTATCCACGGTCCCTGAAGGATTCTTGGCTCGTGGGACATTAGACGATGCAGTACTAGTGTGATATAGCCATTGATTCAAAAATCATGATTCATTCAGTTACCAACCTATGTTGCCCTCTAGAGGTATTCTTGATTTCATTGGAGCGTTGATGGCGACTATCACGATGGCTAGCGCAAATTTTCGGAGGACATTACCCTGCGATGACATAACAAAGAAAATGTGTCATTAACGCAAAGGTCTGATTTGTCCCGAGGCAGAGGTTTAGACTTCATTAGTTGGGGAAAAACCATCTTTCACCAGAAAAGGCTGTGTGTTTTGAAGTCGCTATTCACAAGTAAAACTAACTAATCCATGAAGAGCTCAATGAAATATCATTCTGCTAAGTCTGAAGGCATGTGTTGAGCATAAAAATGTATCGATGGTAATTGGTTACTGTTTCAACCGTATAAAAAGACAGCACAAATACCACAATCTTGTGATACACATATTAAACTATGAACGCACAAGAACTAGATCTCTATTTCTGTGGTAATTTGTAGCAGCCCATGGTTCGCTTTACATGTAAGCTTTTGTAAAAATGCTTTTGCCGTTTCAAGACAAGAAGAGATTTGCGTTGGGCGTTATATCTTTAATGCAGTCGAAACAGTTACTGCTGTCAAACATGAAAGAAGACAAGATAAATCCTGAAGATGTATGTTCAATCGAACTCCTCAAATTGTTACTGTACAAAACATTTTGAAAGAAATTTCACAGTTGGGATACAATCTTTTATCAGAGCTTGAACTTTTAAATTTCGGGTTTTTTCCCGACAGCTTATAGTGTAACAGCTTACAGTGTTGTGACTTGCTTAAGAACGTACATGTACGTTATACTTATGTTTCTTTTCAAAATGTCTTTGACTTGTATTCTGTATATATCGACATAGCCACCGTAGTGTATATGAAGGAAAGATTCTCTCCCTCATTCAAACTCACATAGCCCCTCACTAAATCTCTCGGACACTTACTCTGAGTCGCTCAGTAAATCGGTCACTCCTACACTGACTGACTCGGAATAACTCAGTCACCAACTCTCTCTTTGAGGAATACTCTAGTGTATCAGCGGCTCGGCCCCGAGGCCTAGCCATCGTTCCACATTCAATAAATCATTTTAGGAATACATATTCACCCATCGTTTGCAGCGTCATTTTCGTTTTCATATTGAATTATGACCTATCAATAAACGACCGTAGTGCATAATTAGTAAGGTGTATTACCAACAAAAGGGAAATACTCACAGTCACTGGTGGTTCTTTGTGCATGACAACGTCTTTGCCATATTTTGTGATTTTGTACGGCACTACATGTCTTCCTTCTATGAAATCAATGTAGTCCTTGTAGAAACAAAATGGACCCGTTACAAGTCCTTGGAAATGGAATAAGTAGCTGATATACTCCAATACGGATGGAATTCGCCTGCGCATAAAGATTGCAAAGGTAAAGGAATATTGAGACAGGTCTAACCATGACGGGGCAGGATGAAAAGTGCTAGCTGCAGCACAAGTATCGTAATAAACTACATCAGGTTGCAAAATTGAAAATTCAGGTTCGTTTCCCATTCTGTCTCTTCACGATTCATCCACAAGGGGACAGTGGTCTATTTAAAAAAACCATACGGTACAGTAACTGCGTTTATTAAATTTACTTTGCGTGTTATGATATGCTGACGAGATCAAAGCATCGGCACGAAAGCGACGAACAGGAATATTGAATGCGTTAATTATTCTAAAATGCACCAAGATGACGACGATTAGATCACTTTTCAGAATTATGCGTCGCGTATATCCGTGTTCCCACTGACGTTGACACTTTCTGCCGTACGTGGCGCACTGTCTCATATTAGTATTAATTTTTTAGAGCGATGACGAACAGCCAACAGGTGAACAAGCCAAAGTTTCTAATCTACATCGACGTGCGAGAGGATGAAAAATAGACTTACTTTGTTATTTTTGGCAGGTAAAATGCAACGAATGTGATAGCAAATTTCAGGCGATATTATATTCATGTACTTTGAGCTAAAATAATGGCAAAGACTTATAATAGGGACACAATCGTCAACGGTTGTGTTGGCTTCAGTCGATCAAGAAGCGTTATCCAATTCAGAAAAGCCTGAAAGTTGCAATAAATAACTTTGGTGATGCACTCGGCTCGCCTCAACCAAATGTTGTTTAGTAATCTCTTCTACATAATTAGGAGACATATTCGTAACCCTTTGATAGAACCTCTTCCTTAATTGGCACACCGTCGTAAACCTTTCAGAAACAACTGGAGCAAGGGCTTAATATCCGGCCGACGAAACTGCGCAAAAAAGTTTTGATCGTGACGCAGCTCTTGCCCTAAGGATGCAGGTGATTTACAAAATGACATTGATTGTGATCTTTTCGGTTACTTTGGCTAACTCATCAAAAAACATCCGTGATTCTCTGCACTTTATAATAATTAATTCAGTTGGGTTTTTTTGTATTAGTGAATTGGGGTTCGACAGCTTAACCGTCAGTATCACGGTATCCCATCTTCACGAGAACTAATATGTCTTACCGGACGGCCTTCTTGCTCTGTAGATCGGTTAGTTTCTTCCTATCCCTTGCAAACCCTGGCATAATATTAAAATGAAATATCTTGACTGATTAAGACAATTCATTTAATTTGCCACACTTTCAATGTTTTCCTGTGCGAATGAGTTAAGGTTAAAAAATTGAAAGAACATATCAGAAAATATATTAGCACATGCCAGAGTTTGTTACTAGTAGATAAATGCACATTAAGCTAGTATGCAGACAAATATGGTGAATACGACTTTTAGAACATTGAACACTACATAACATAACATGCAAATGACACATCATGACAATAAGTCGATGGCGCTAATCGAAAAACTAAACAAACAAAACACTAACCATCATGTACGCTCCATGCAACGCTTGTTACTTTTTCAGTGAATATCATTAATGCTCTGGGAAAAAAAACAACAAGAGATACCTAATGAATGTAACAAAGCATCGACTTATGTAGAAATTTTGTAATACTTATACAAGCATATAATATATATGATAATATATGTAAGATTCAGAGAGTTTATAGTGATATCATGGCGTACTCACATGACTACATTATTGCCAGGACTGTCATGAAGAAATTCTCGAAAATTTACCACAGTTAGGATTCCCATGGCAACTGCAAAGACAACTTTAGGCATATACGTCGGATTTAAGTATACCATTAGAATATAACATAATGATGCTTGGAGAAGTAAAATGACCACACCCCTGCAATAGACAACACAGTGCAATGGATTTTAGATGTTTTGCACGTTAAAATACACGCCAACGCTATTCCTTTCCAATATGCATAAAACTACGTAAGTTTTATATTTCTATAACAGTATAATTTTTATTTGAAAATTGTAATCATCAAAAGAGTAACATTTCGATGTAATTATTCTGGGTTTTAATCCACATTGTGCGATGGGTGCTTGATTTAAAAATTTAATCTTTTGCACAAAACACGTATTTTCAAATTAATTGCTGAGTGCAACCCGGGAGTTTGTTTGGATGTTTAAGAAAGCTCATAGCAGCATGATCTTTGATAAATGGTGTTATTAGTGATGGTCCATAACATCATCGAAAATTGTTTTCTGCTCCTAATGTTTATTAAGAGCAGAACAAATTTTGGTGACGGAAAAGGTGGATGGTGTAGTGTGCGCAGTCCGTTAAGCGTAACTATCATCGCCTGAAACACTCAACTATGTATTAAATTTGAATTCTTACCAGGAGTGTAGATAATAGCTGAAATAGAAGCCAAGACCGATTGCCACGATATGTCTGGTTGTGGCGCCTACCCGGCTTGGATGTAGAAAGATCCTGTATGGTATTGCCAGGACTATGGCAAGTATTAGTATCACGGGAATGGTTGCCTGGAAAGGTGAAAACACAAATGATGCAGAAAGTTATGTATCAGACGTAATTGCTTACCATACATGATGTGAGTATTGACTGTAAAGACAGCGGGATTAAGTTGTCAGAAAACTCCGCATTACAAAATCACTTACGGGCAATTGCAATGCCTGTTTGAAGATTCAACAATAAATTGCAATACCCGTTAAGACGGTGATTAAAAGAATCTTGTACAATAACTTGGGTCAGAGAAATTGACCTAATCTCTAGTATATGCACACAGATCAATCACAAACCATTCAGCACATATCCGATAAAAAGCTAAAACTTCCCGGGCTGTGATTTATCTTACCTTATCAACAGAAAGTTTCAACACTTCGCTGAGTTGTACAATTACATTCCACAAAGTGGGCGCCATCGTCAAATGGGACCTTCTTCCTGCAGTTAAATATCGAGATAATCGACCATTTGAAGTCAATATTGGTTGGTAGTCCCATTTGCCAAGTGACTGTGGTCTAGAATCACTTTTCCAAATTGCATACAGATCTGGTTATGACGAACAGGTATGATAACATTTCGCTAAATGTAGCAGGCATTACTGAAATCACTGTATGAAGAATAACGTACGACTGTGAAAACTGACTGAACCTTGGTGGAAAGTAGGGCAAACGATAAAAATATTTATACGCTTATCACAATTGTTTTTTCCACGTTAGTAATAAATAATTTGCAAGTACGCTCTTTTCTCTTGACATTCAACAATATAGCGAGGAAAATGATGGATGGGAATAATTTTGTTAAATCATCCTTGCTTAGATTCTTGCAGTAAAACTCATTGATTCTTAATTTTCAATGGAATTATCCTTCCCGAAAAGCTTCTTCAAACTTTGACAAACTCTCCTAAATTCTTCCATTAAAATATTGAAGTTCAATTATCTGCATTAAATATAATGTAGTTCTATTTATTAGGTTTCTGTTTGTAACAAACAGCTGCCTGTACTGTTCCGGGCGTGTGATATGCAGCATGTACGTGTGTACTGACAACTGAATATTAGCCCAAACTAGAATTGATCTCTTGATAAATTAAATAGTTATGTTAGTAAAGCTTATAGGTTGCATTTACAATGTGTTAGGGTCAACAGTAAAACCCGCCTTAAAGAAAAATAACATTTAAATACGGTATGAAAAGTTACTACTTTTGTCTTTTTGTGCGCGTCCGCGTCCCTGGCGGGTTACAATGCTGATGATGGAGCGTCTGTTGTATCGTTCTCTTATGAGGTCAACGCGCCATACTGGCGCGCCACGCGTCAGTATTTTGGAAATCAGTTTGCCAGTCACAGTTTGTCTGTTTAGACTTTGAGCCCCCATTCTGTGTGTGTTCACAGTAAACGTTGAAAGCATATGTAAAACGCGGATGACAATTGTCGAAGTAGGTTAGATGGCCAACTTCCATACAGTTTATTTTGTAGACATGAATTCGCTTTTGACAGAGGAGAGAGTTCTACGTGTACTGGTCTGACTGCAACCCATGCCAGCCCAGGTACAACATTTGGCGGCGATCCAAGGTTTTATCCCAGGCTGCTAAACGTACTGAGACTAGGTCCGATTCCTAAACCTTCAGATTTCAATGGACAATGTAGAACGGCGCCATTATTTTTTTTTCTGAACAGCTTTCCTCACCGTGTGTCAACCGTCTGAGGCGGCAAAGACATCAAATTGTGGAAATAAAGTGTAACGCAACGTCACGTATAGAGAGGCAGTGAGCGAGACAAACGATCCTCAGTAACAGCCGAGGTAAATTCTGGTGACAACATTCAGGGTCATCTAGATCTAGCCTGCGACTGGGCTCGGTAACGAGCGCGACCGTCGCTGTCGTTGAACGCTAAAATCAGCCCAATGCGAAGTAAAATATATTCTTACCGCTGTATTGTCACTCTGAGCGTTGTGCAAAATCCTGATGATGGGTAGACTATAATCCACAGGCACTTGGGGCTGCAGCTGCCTCTGTCTACAATGAACACGCAACGCGCCTGTGGACTATGCCCGAACGCACAGGGCACATATAAAAGCGATAGTGCGTAGACCTGCTGACCTTGCCCTTTGAGGTGTCGGTCAAGGTCGAACTCAGCAGGTGTCATATCGGCCTGATTTGACGGTTTGTTTAAATCAGTGACTTTTCATCGTACGTTTGTAGAAGATCAAGCATTGTGACCCAATCAGTTTTCAGGCGAATGACATTTCTATAATCACTGCAGAATATTTATGTCTGCGTCAAAAACCAGATATGAACTGAAAATGCTCCTGTGTTTCAGTATATATTACAGTTGTCTGTAAATTGAAATTTTGCCACAAGTTTGCAACTTCATTGAGAGTGTTATGATCAACATGAACAATACGGCTAGTTTTCAATCGGGTTCGAACCCACAACATACGGCATCAGTCGCCTAGCGGAGAGGCCACAGAGAGAACCGCTCGGCTAAATCTCCACTCCCAAAAAAGAGTGGTTCAATAGCCGGCTAAGTTCACAACAGATAATTCCAAAGATCATTAAGTATACAAATATGTGATTAGCTGACATAAAAATACTAAATTTCTTTGACTGCCGTTATTGTAACACCACTTCATATAGCAAGTGTAATTGCTTTTGCTCAAGTCATTCAAGCTATATATGCCAAACTGTGACAGATCATTAGATATACAAATAATCAATTAACCGACATGAAAATGCAAAATATCTTTCACTAATACAATATAATTGTCTCATCAATATACATAGCACGTTTGCTGATGTAAAAATACTGAACAACTTTCCATTCTATTAATATTTTATCTTATTTATTCAATGTACATAGCAGGTTTCGCCGACTTTGATGAAGGCAATCAAGATCGCAAATTAGAAAAGTTCGTTAAATACGCAAATTAGTAATGAGATGTATTACAAAGTCAAAACTGACTTTTGTTAACATAATATCATAGAATCTACAATATTCATAGCAAGTTTCGTCATCTTTGGTCGAGTCAATCCAGATATACATTCCTAGTTAGGAAAGTCCGTTAAATACGCAAATTTGTAATTAACTAAAATAAAAATGCCGAATGACTTCAATAATTCTATATCGTATTAGTAATTAGATGTTCTAAAACATCTAAACCGACTTTTGGTCATTATCGTCTCTTATATGTACGGAGCATGTTTCAATAATTTTGATCAAGTCAATCAAGATATATCCCTAATAAGAAAGGTCGTTTATACGCAAATTATTAATTAGCTGAAGTACAAATGCTAGATGACTTTCAATAATGTTTTAACTTAGTATCTTTAATCTTCATAGCAAGTTTTGTCAACTTTAGTTATGTCAAGCCAGATATAGGTCCCTAATAAGGACAGTTCGTTAAATATGCAAATTAGTAATGTTTTCCTAACTGACAAAACACTGAGAAATCCTTGATCATACAAATCAGAATGAATGGGATTCTAAGGTATCAGTATCATCACACAATGTGTGAGCCTACTCACAATTCTCCTTGATTCACACACACTGATATCACTTCTTGAACTACACCAAGTTTCGTGTGTACACAGGATGCTATGGTCAATATTTCAACAATCTGTCACCATAGTATTGAAGCAGATGATATTCTGGATGCACATACAGAATTATTGGAAAATCAACCCTCTTTCCATGTAGGAGCTATCAAATTTGTAAATTTTTCACCAGATATTTTTGACAGCCATGCATAATTTTATAGATCAGGACTTGTGGGCAAATATTTAAGTGATGTGTTTTTTTCCTTATTACCCCTAAAAGATTGTGGTATTTTTTGTCTCCCCCCAATTTTTCTTCGGGAAAGTGGTTGGCCCGCCTGAAAATCCTCCAGGCCCCCTTAAAGGCGGATCAGGCGGACATGTACCTTAATAGTTGTGTGAAATAGACATGAAAAAACCTTGTGGACATGAATATACAGTCTCTTTAGACAGTTTTCCGTCACAGAATAATTTACAATAACAGTACAAGTCTAAAGATATCACACAAAACGAATATTGTGTATTCGGCTACACAATTCAAACAAACGTGTAGCTTAAAAATCACGCAAAGGTATATTTCACAATGATCATAAAGTCAACCGTCAATTATATTTGTTGGTGAATATAATAATATTGATTTGGGTAGTAGCTCTTTTGTACAGATTACACATTCTGATGTCATCTTTGTGTAAAAGTTAATTATAGAAAGGTCTTTAGTTTTAAATCTCAGTTTCAAAATTCGTCAAATTTTGCATAATTTTTTTGTTCTGTACATTTTTGCACATTTTCTCAATCTGTACATACAAATTCAAAAATATGAAACAAAGCATATATATATGTTGACGTATTCTAGGTTAAATAATCACTAATTCCACAAAAACATCATGCGAAAGTATTCTCCAAAAGTGATGTCAGATTCAAGCCTGTCAACTATGTCGGTTGACATTACGGCTAGATTTATGGTAAAAGCCCCTTGTCTGTATATCATAAAAGATACGATAAATAATAAATAGATAAAAAAATCAACTAATACAGGCTATACGTAAGTTACATTGTGGCTTTATTTAAAAAATCTCGATATGTCTGATCATATAAAACGTGACATGACACAGACATGAAACAGATTGATTCTACGGCGCTTTAGTTCCTTTCAAATGACGATGTATTCTTACAATTTCTTGAAGATCAAACGAATCTGACACTCACGCAAATTATGATGATATCAATATGTGATATTCCGAAATACCCTCCATCTAAAAACCGTAATTTACTGAAAACACCCCAAAATAAGCGATAATAGTTCCACCAGAGCGGAATGTTGTGAACTCCCAAGTCCCAGTTGTCATAGCAATATTTAAAATCGCCGACGGTCACTTTCAACGAACATTCTCTGACTGGCTTGAGAGGAATTTCTTCAGGAAATATTAATTACAGAATATTCCAAATCTGAAATGTCAGTCACTAAGATTATCTATTTCATAAACCAGGACGTAACCTTCCTTCCATGTAAATAGAAATAGTGACATATATATTTCAGAATCTTCAAGTTTAAACGTGGACGGTGGAACGGAAGACCGCTCTTCTGTCTACCATTTAATGATTCAAATATTAGTAGACCCTCCAGCACCTTCGAGATTTTTCATGTATATCTGATGAAGAGTTCCTCATGTATTTCTCATCAATGAAGCATCAGTTTGTGCCATAAAGCGATAAAAAAGATGATCATTATCAAAAGAGTGTTTATTCTAATCTTGTTTGTCACAGTTCTTCGCCATCGGGCCAGGCTTATTGCTGAGCGATCGACTTTCGTGTGTGTCGACATGATCTTCTAATTTCTTCGGCGGTTTCATGCAATATACAAGTATTAGCAGGATTACTGTGACGAAGTGACCCCAGAAGTAATTTGCCCTGTCGGGGAGAGAGAGAGAGAGAGAGAGAGAGAGAGAGAGAGAGAGAGAGAGAGAGAGAGAGAGAGAGAGAGAGATTATCACAAATAATAGTCGTCGTTTTAAATTCTTCTCTCAATGACAGTGTCACATCTCAAGGCACTGTTTAATCTCCTACAGACCTAAAATAAAACGTTTCCAGATAGTGTTGGCTCTAGATAAAACTGCACGTTTGAAAACAACCGAACATGTTTCAGTGACTTTTCTCCGGGCAGTTCAAATAATTTTTGAGCTTTAGGGGACTGTTGTTAACTAATGGATGATTTACAACATCCATGTGGTGTTCACAAAAGGGATAGTATCACTGTACAGTAAGTAGTCCTACAGTTTTAGAAAGCTGGTCACGAACCTATTCTTCATTATAGAGAAACACGAATGAACAAACTTTGATATTCCATTAGCTGTAAATTATAAATTATTTTTCAAGGTTTTTCCTGCCTTTTTGTAAACGACAGTCTCTTCTGCTACTTCTCTTTCTGTACTTCCAAAATTCGGTTAAGACACCTAATGGTCAATTTTGAACACAGCTACAGTCTATGGAATGTCCACTCATTGTTATTGTTGACAACTAAACAATAGTCCAAAGAACAATAATATGTTTTACTGTGTCACCGCATTTTGCGAGCTATTCATTACGTTTGTGAGGCTGATGCATTACTTTTAGAGGAGAGCTTTATTATTTTATAGTATAAAATTCACAAAAATATCACCAAATGTCACAACTATTGTCGCAGCATGAGGCCAAGCGGCATTGTAAATCTAGCTGTGTAAACAAGAACGGTCTCGATTCCGACATTACTGAACAAAGTTAATAGATGTTTGGTGTTAGAATCTACCCAATCAGGGTCATGTTCATATTCACACCTAGCATGAAAATATTTTTTATGAAAATATTTTTATGTTGGTGTATAGTTGAGATTAGCGCGACTACTTCCATGCAAAAAGTAATTGCCATCATAACAATAGTCAGTAAAATATTTAAAAAATACCTCCCAAACATCACTATACGGGCATTGTTGCGCAATAGGAACATGACTAGATAGCAAGGTAACACCAGCCAGTGGCCAAACCATGTTATGAAGTCATAGAAAAGCTTCCTTTGTTTCGACGTTGTGAAGTATGGACGGATAACGCGTCGACCCTGTAATGTATGAACATGAAATACGTTGTTTTCGCTTTCCGCTGCATATGTTGATTTATGAAGCTTATAATAGTGTATAGCCAGGAGAATGTTATCATATCTGTAGATATTGATGAACTGTGATATCATACATTTTAAAAGTTAATTATTTTACAGAAATTGCACTAATGCATGCTAATGAGATGGTCACAATATGGCCAAGACACGCATAGGCAGTTGATAATGGAAATACAATATATAAATACATAAATAAATACACAACAGAAGACGCCATCAAATACGGATCAGAACGAGAAAGGGATATGTAAAGACACGAGTTCATTGCTGCAAAACCAACCAGAAATTTACGTAATGCATTAAAGTAGAGTTTCCTATAATGCATTTTAAGTTAAAATATTATGTCTGATTTCTTTCTGAGCTATTCATGGATTTGTTTACTGCCATGTCGTGTGACGGTAGAGGTATTGTATCATTATAAAATAAAGGCTACTTACCCTTTTTTGTGCAATGGCGAGCGTTAAACAGCTTACACAGAACCAGATGTATCCAGGTAGGAATCCATGCCAGATCATCGACAGAAGATATGTTAGAATTAAATTATGGCGGCGAAGACGTTCATAGCTGACGTACCTCAACCAATTATTGATAGATATATGCCAACAATCTATACTCTCTTTCATATTGCTGCACAGCTGAGAGAGAGACAGACAGAGAGAGAGACAGAGAGAGTGAGAGAGGCAGAGAGAGAGTGTGTTTTTCACTGTATTTCAATAGAAATGAATGTAATTTATCAACTCACACACACTATTTGCTAAAAACTTTCGAATTTTGTCACTTCATCAGGTCTAGATTTACAAGATTACATTTATCGATACAGATACACATTCGACCTTACATTCGTTAAAAAGTAGCATACCTCTATATTCAGCTTGTATTATCAGCGGATATACACGAACACGAAACCGTAGCAGATATAGATAAAGTCGCGCAATAAACAGAATAAACGGTATGTCCGTCTGCCTGTTTGTCTATCTGTCTGCATGTTTTATACATCCTCTACACGATGTACTTGTATAACCCTAAATTTATAAACACACTTTTCTGTCTTCTTTCTGTCTTCTCCATGCAATGTGACAAAGCCAGTGTGATGCACATCACACGAACACCATCTCTGCCTCCAATAAATCATAGCTTTCACTTGTGGGCGCGGTTTTTCAAAATAATGGAGCGTAAGAAACATTAAGGCGGCGAGAAGGTTCATACATGTGGGTCTTTTATCTAATAATTATTATTTCGTCCAAAGCATGCCTGCTCGAACACGCAAAAGCTCCGGCCAGAAGTTAATAGAGGAAAAATTAAAATGTCAATATTTACATAAGCAGGTTTGATATGTATGTTGGATACCAAGTCCCATTTGGGTTCACCATTGCTGTCGTAACCATTGAATCCAAAACCTGAAATGTTACATGCCACATCACCTGGAAGTATAGGGAAAGGAACAGGCGTCAGGAAATGGGTGTGTGATAGGGATATCTTGTGCTACCACCGATTCCTTGAATCTTTGAATTAGTAAAAGCATTGAAAAAATTGCCGCCATAATTATTTGACGTCTGTCTTCTTGTTAAAACTGAAAACTTCCATGCATTGGTATACCGCACTGTTTTTGGAGAAATTATTGTGTGTCATAATTGAATACTTTGATGACGCAAGGAAAGACTTTGCACCGCTTGTCTGAGGCTGGCATGAGAAATTGTATGCTCCTATAGCCCTTCTACGCCAGGAGTGTGAGAACTTCACTCTGGAATCGACTTGTTTTTACACTATGCATTGTCGTGCGTGAGTTGCATTTTTCATATTGGTCATTCTCTGTCCCTACGCCTGTGGCGCGGTGCGAGTATTAATTTGCGTGTGGTATGTCTCGTGATGTGAAAACCGAACTGTAGTGTTGGCAGACGACTTGCTTCAAATCGAAAGGTTTTTACAGTCTCTCTATCGCGGATGAATATGTGAACAAATACTGGAACATTGTGTTAATGTCGTTTACTTTGACTTGTGCATCTGAAAATCACGATCAGTAACGCTGCGAAAGGTCCCGACTGCAAGACCGAAAACTTTATCATTATTTATAAACATATTTCAAAAAGGATTTGATGTGGATAAATGCGAATATTTTTTCCAATAGGAATGAAATAAATCGAAGATGTCGAAGCCATTCATGCAAATGGTAATTCTCTAAAGAGGAAAATGACCCCACACGTTCATGTTCTGAAATTGAATTTATCACCCGTGGGGGAATTTGCCTATCATACAACCCATGGGATAGAAATTCTCCAACTCGCATGCAAGACATTCCATCTCAGCCAATTAGGATGTAGGATCTTATTACTCTTACCACAGGGTGTTGTCTACATGTCCGTCCCCAGGGTTGGGTAGGTGTTTCGTTGTATCGCTAACAATCTTGCGTCAATAACGAACGCACCAGCAAGGTATCTTCAGTTATACCTTGCTGGTGCGTTCGTTATTGACTTTGTCAAATTTAATCCGGTGATAATCTGGTGAGAGCGTCCACAGATTAGTAATTTACCCTTGATTACTTTGGCTAATTAGGCACTCAAACTTATCAGATAATAGACGCAGCATGTTGATAAAACGTATACGCAAGATTGTCAAGGGCAGTGCTAAGTTAAGACCGAAACACCAAAGGTTGGTAGAATATATCTTTATTAGCGATACAACGAAACACCTACCCAACCTGGGGACGGACATTTAGACAACACCCTGTGCTCTTACCTAGTATCCACACAACGGCGTAAAGTGGAAGGAACACCAGCCATACACAGGACCACGCATAAAGCACACGATACACAAATGCAGAAGCCAGTACAGGCTTACCTATAGAACACGGAGAGGAAAGTCAGGCTTGTACGACACGCATGCGTAAATGTGTTCTGCGAGTGAGTATACCTTCATTTGAGTCACTTTGTCGCTTTGAACTTTTGACGAGAAAATACTTGCCGGGAAAAATATGTGCACTTATTTATAATGAGTAAAGTTGTATGAAGAGTTTAGTTAAAGTAATAGCTTGAGGGGCAGTGGATAGTTAAAACACGCACATATGGCAAACGAAACTTATTGCATTTAGAAAGTCATATTTTAAGGGGCCGTGGATTATTAAAATATGCACATGACAAACGAAGGTAATTGCATTTAAGGGAGGGGGTTTACCACAGTGACTGTTTCGATTATTGTGCAACGATTCGCAGGAACAGGAGCCCGGCAAAATACGGGCAGGTGGGGTCCATCTTGAATTGGAAGTATTTTTTATCAAACAGCACAGAGGGGCGGAGTTTTCATGAGTATCCACCCTGTCAGAAAACCCGTTTCAATGTAAAAAATATTGTTGTGCTCGCTGAATGCGATGAAGAATGCCTGCAGCTAAGACGAGGCAATGCGTAGGTGACAGCAACGTTTTAGGGTCAAACGCTACGAGTTTCGTTTGCCGTGCGCGTATTTTCGCTTATCCACGGTCTCTTGATTCTTGGCTTGTTGGACATTGGACCACGCGGTACTGGTATGATAGCTGTTGATTCATAAAGCATGATTCATGGAGTGGCGAAAGCCATCGACATTTATCAACCTATGTTATCCTCTAGAGGTATTCGTGATGTCATCGTGATGTTGACGGCAGCTAATATGATGGCTAGTGCCGTTTTGCGCAGGACGTTACTCTGCAATGAACAAAAGGAAAGAAAGACCGATTGATGAATACTAACCAAAATTTTGTTGTAGGGCAGCTATTTAAACATTTCAGCAGGAAATGACGTGCCTTTGCAGTAACCATTCACAAGTAAAAAATAGTTCCTTTGAAGAGCTCAACGAAATATCACACCAAGTTTTGTAAACTTTATATGTTGAGTGTAAGGAAATCAATTGTCTTTTTAAGATCATAGTATATCTTTGTAACCAACGAACATTTTATTGAAATACTTACAGTCACTGGTGGTTCTTTGTGGATAACAACTTCTTTGCCGTCTTTTATAATTTTGTACGGCACTACATGTCTTCCTTCTATGAAATCTATGTAGTCCTTGTAGAAACAGAATGGACCTACTGCCAGTGCTTGGAAATGGAATAAGTAGCTGGTATACTCCAGAACGGATGGAATTCGCCTGAATGATTGCAAAGTTAAAGACACGTTAAGACACCTCTAACCATGTTGCCATAGCATGAGTTGTTCAAGCGGTAGCGCAAATGTCGAAATAAACTTTATTAGGCTGACAATTCACGTTTGTTTCTTATTCAGTCCCTTCGCGGTGCCGCCACAAGAGGAACCTTGGTCTCTTACCAAATAATACGTCGCAGCGTTTTTATTTTATCTTGTAAGTTTAGTTTCTCTGGCGAGATCAAACCACTGGAATGAAAACGATTAAATATCTGTCATTTCAGTGGGATCTGTCATTTCAGAGATATGACGACGGTTAGATTACTGTTCAGAACTCTGTGATGAGTATATGCGTGATCCAAAAGACATTAACATAATTGGTCGTAAGTGGCGCTGTGCCTATTTTTTATCAAAGGCGAAATCGGGCAGATGAGTGGATTCTCATTGCCAGGGTTGTTAAGTGCAGCAAACGTTGACAGGGGCTTTCGGATTGTTTTGACTGACTGATTACAAACAACCATAGTGCGCTCTCTCTCTCTCTCTCTCTCTCTCTCTCTCTCTCTCTCTCTCTCTCTCTCCCTCTCTCTCTCTCAATATGATCATGTGGTAACTTTATGTCGGTTACATGTAAAAATATCGGCAAAGAGAGATTCGAAACCTGCACTTGAAGTATCAGGGTGCCCCATCTTCAAAATAATTAATATGTCTTACCGGACAACCTTCTTGCTCCGGAAATCGCTAAGTTTCGCTCTATCTCTTGCAAATCCTGACATTATTAAAATGAAATACCATAACAGATTGAGGTATTTCATTAGCAATACTTTTGTTACTTTCTTAAACAAAATATTAAAGAGAAGAAATTCGCAAGAATGTCGATAAAATGTATGAGGAAAAAACATTAGAGTTATTTACTAGATAACGAAATGCAAGTTCACCTGACGACATATTTACAAATAAATGAGAATTATGCCGAACTCTCAGTACGTTTAATGCTATGCATCATAATATTCCATCGATAAGACAAGACAATAAGCCGGTAGCAGTACACGGAGACAACTGACTTACCATCATGTATGCTCCATGCAAGGCTTGTTATTTTTGCAGTGAATATCATCAACGCTCTGAAAAACAAAGAGGTCGTATATACCAGAAAAATGTAACCATATGTCGACTTAAGTAGAAGATCAGTGACATTAAACAAAATTATAGTATATGTTTATAACATTCAAACAGAGTTTAAAGTTCGAATACTGATATCACGGAGTACTCACCTGACTACATTATTGCCGGGACTGTCATGTAGAAATTCTCGAAAATTTACCACAGTTAGGATTCCCATGGCCACTGCGAAGACAACTTTAGGCATATACGTCGGATTCAAATATACCATTAGAATATAACATAATACTGCTTTTACGAGTAAAATGACTACACCCCTGTAATAAACAACACAATACAAGGGGTTAATGATATTTTTGACATTAACATACAAATCAACCATACTCGACTTATACGTTATCAAGTTGTCACATAGCAAACTATATTCGCATGAGAGAACGCACTCATAAATGCATAATATTAAAATGTTTCTAATTTTAAAACTATGAAATCATTATTAGAAAATTGCAAACATTAAGTAACTTTACGATGGAATTACTCAAGGTTCTTCTTTACATTGTGCGATGGGTGCTTGAGTACGCGCTTCGAAAGTGGAAGACTTAAGACTTTTGACGAAACTTTTAACCATTCTCTACCAAATCAACATTGTATAAAATTCGAGGGTCACCGTGTAAAGGTTAGAACTAGGGAAACAAATCACCAAACATTTTGCGATATTTGAAATTAAAAATGTGTCAGATGGATCCCTATATTAACTCCATGGAAAAAAAAATAATTTAGGATTTTCGAAATACTAAGACGGTGAATTGTTTCGAAGAGCTTTAAAATGAGCCCCCACAAGTGGTAGATCATAAAAGAATTGTAGAAATTTTAGAGTCCATATATCTGTCCCCGAGGCGCGTTTTACCTTAACAATTTAATCATTCGCCAAGATTGTCAGACAAATACTTCCACGTTCATCTCAATTGACTGAGTAGAACCTGAGAATTCAATTGATGTGTATGACGTTCAGATTCATCTTATGGCAACATGACTTCTGATAAAACGGTGTTATTGGTAAATAACCCCTCAATTCAAGTTTCTCAGTGGGAAGGTCAAAAAACACCACGGCAAACGATTACAGGAACAATTAAATTTTTGTGACAATAAAAGGTGAACGATGACCTGAAGTCAGTCAAAAAGTGACAATCCTCTCCTTCAGCTGTCAATGGTTGGACGAACTTTGAACTCTTACCATGAGTGTAGATAATAGCTGAAATAGAACCCAATGCCGATTGCCACGATATGTTTTGTTGTGGCGTCTGCCCGGCTTGGATGTAGGAATATTCTGTATGGTATTGCTAGAACTATGGCAAGTACTAGTATCACGGGAACTGTCGCCTGGAAAGGTGAAAGCACAAATGATTCAGAAAGTTAAAGCATGAATCAGACGAGTTGATGTAATTATTCCGTGCGGCATCAATTGTAAGCTTTCATGAAATCTGTATTCCAAAGTCACCAAGTTTACTGCTTTGCAGTAAACTGAAATGTTAATACTATATAATGAGTAGAATAGTGTAAATTTCGAGGACAGAGAAATCGCGATTCTCTCTCAATACAAGCACGTGGCAGTTGCACAGTATCCATCTTCTATGTAGCCTTGCAGTGAACACATGGTAGAAGTCTAAATTTCAGAAACAGTTTGCACATATATGGTACAATACGACAATATAGCAATGTAAGATATACAATATTTATGATGCTACTTTGCAAAGCTAAATATTAAGTAATGACAGCAGCGCCTTCGAAGATCAAACTTTGCATCACATACAAGCGTATTTGCGAAATGACGCGATCTCGATTTCGCGATCTTGTTGGCAGTGGCTGCATTTAACTACTTTTGCCTTTCTTCTAACTGTGTTCAAAGAACTTAAACTCAATGCTACATCCCTCGTTTACTTAACATTATTCTAATTTGGTGCAGAGATTTTTTGTCGATACAAGTAAATTACAATACATCGGGGAAAATGAATAATACGTTAAAATAGTTGTTCATTTTTGTTTAAGATTTTGACAACATGATCACGCAAACAAAATATTTGCCCATCGTGCTCTAAACTAATTATACTTTATACTAAATTTGAACTGGGTCGTTCGAGCCGCTCAGATGACGCTTTCTTCGGGCAGTCGTTGTAATATTTGATGATTTTTCCCACGATTTTAGTTTAAATGTAAACTACGGTTTCTTTTTCTACTCTCCAAAGCCTGTTTACTGTGTTTAGATACATATCATTCAGCTTTCTACTCAGCCTGTACATGTGTAAACTGCATTGTTATTTTGACAAGTAAATTCTGGTCTGTACATATGACACTAAACTGGTCCAATAATTATTTTCATTCAGGGTAATTCATTACCAGGTCCATGGGACATTGTGATTTACGAAGTCAAGCAGGACCATCCTGAACCACTGATAGTGGTGGTACCAGGTGTCCGGAATGGGTAAGCGTACCCTGCTAGCATGCTACACCCGTCAGGATTGGTCCCAAAATTGTCAAAATATTGTATAAAGTGATACAGTATATGAATCACTGTAATAAGTCAAAGCCGGGAATGCTGTCGCTAATCATTTGAGTGGCCGAGGCGTCGTAGTAGGCCACAACGTCGTCTTATGGACCGTAGAACTTTTGAAAGTCCTCACTATAGTCTTTTTGGTGTGTAAACAATAACAGTGCAAATCTCACGTTCGCATATAGCACGTTGTGTTTTTAAACTGAATAGTGGGTGCTTAACATGTATTGGAGAATAGAACAGTTCACATACGAAACAAAATAGAGAAGTTGTCATGAAAAGTTACAGCAACTGTTGCTTGAAAACTTATTTATCAAGCTACACGACAGTTGAAAGGCCAGAAAAGTGATGACATCTTACCTTGTCAACCGGCAATCCCAACAATTCGCTGAGTTGTAAAATTACGTACCACAAACTGGGCACCATTGTTAGGATAGTTTAACGGGACCTTCTTCCTACGGATAAATGACAATTGGAGTGAATTGGTTAATTCGTGGTCATTCGTTGGATCGGGAGTTTGTGATCACCCTGACAATTACACTTGGTAAAATTTCTTACAGAGTGGGTTTTAACGGATGAAAAGTTATCGACGAATGCAGCAGGCATCACTAAAGGTAGTATGCACCTCCAAAGTGAAAGACTTAAACTTTTGCTCAAACTTTTCGTAAGAAATCTTTCAACCACTCTCTTTCAAAATCAAGAATAAAATCGGGGGTCACCGTGCAAATTTTGGTACTAGAGAAACAAATAACCCAAGATTTACCGATATTTGAAATTCAAAATGGCCGTAATCCATGTGTTAACTCTATGGAGAATAAGATGAATTTTCAAATTTCGAAAAACTAAGCCGCTGAAAATTTTTCTTACACCAAGAGCTTTAAAATGAACCCCCACAAGTGGTATATCAGAAGAGAATTGTAAAAGTTTGAGAGTCCGAATGTCTGTCCCCGAGGCGTGTTCTACCTTAAACCACTGTATAAAGAATAATGTTAGCAGTGCGACGTACCGACACGACTCCTCTACAAAGTAACATGACCTTAGTGGAAAGTTGATCACACAATAAAATGATTATACAATTAAGACACTTATGTGCAATTTTTGGTATGTTAGTAATAAATAATTTGTATGTACACTTTTTTATCTCGACATTCAACAATATGGCAAAGAAAGTATTGGATGAAAATCTTTGCGGTGAAAGTACCCTTGCCTAGATTCTCGCAGTAAAGGCTGTTAATTTTATATGCAATTATCCTTCCCAAAGCAGCTTCCTTTAACGTCGCAAAGCAGCTTCCTTTAACGTCGCACAAATTCTTCCATGAAAACTTTACAAAGTCTGTGTAAATACTTTGTAAATAGGATATCTCAGTTAGCATCCCAGCTGCGTATAGCATTAATTGGTCATGATACTGTGACAGTCATATACTGAAATTTAAACGGAAGGTTTATGCATTTTTCCCATATCCTTTTATTCGAATGTAACTTTTCTCTCAATTTACTTCAATAACTATGGAATATTAATCCTTGCAATGAGGACTTTGGATGGAATAAACTTCATTTCATCTATTCATACAAGTAAAAAGTATTAAACAAAACACACACACATACACACACATATACATACTGCAAATTTACATATTCCAGGTTAAGTAAACAACAATTGTTGTACAAAAGCATTATGCGAAAATATTGGTCAAAAACGATCTGTATTCAACCCTGACAACTAGATTTCTTTGTGTACGTAAAAATGTTGATTTAAAAGGAAGCCTCTTCATACAGTTTATACCATTGTTGAAGTTACCTCTGTCTGTATACCATGCAAATGTATAACACATATTATATATTATATTGCCGAGGTCGGTCTGACGGCCATCATGGCCGCCACGAATTCGCTTTTGTCAAATAAGGTATTTTAAAGTGTACATGTTAGGGTCTAACTGCAGCCCATGTCAGCTCACGTACGACATTTGGTGGCGAGCCAAAGTTTTATTCTACCATGCTATTAAAAAGACGATGTGTAAACCTAGAGATTTCACTAAACACTATACAGACGCCATTATTTATCTTAGAAGCTTTCCAACAACAGTGTCAGTTGTGTGAGGCTGTTAATTTTAAGACATCATGTGAAAGATATCAAGAATCGTTGTGAGTTTAGAACTGGAAAGGTAGTATCGATCAAAAGAACTAAAATGTAAGGCAACGTTTGGCGAGGCAGTGAGAGCGACAATCGAGCCAAAGTAAACAGTAGGTGTACAACATCCAAGGTCATCTAGCCTGCGATGGAACTCAGTAACGAGTGCGACCAACGTTGTCGTTGAACCTTCAACTCACCCCATACGAAGTAAAATATTTTACGGAACTCAGTAACGAGTGCGACCAACGCTGTCGTTGAACCTTCAAATCACCCCATATGAAGTAAAACATTCTTACCGCAATGCAGGATTGTCACTTTGAGTGTTATGAAGGACCAAAATGTCGGGTGTGCTACCCAGACTACAGGGGACACATAAAAGCGATAGTGACCTTACACATTGAGTGATCGGTCACGGTTGAGTTCATAATAATAATAATAATATTTTATTGCTTGCTTGTAAATATAGGATTTACATCACATTTGTGGCAATAAAAGTGTGATACAAAAATAAGTTAAAATTTTCGTCAATAAAGATAAAGTATTACAGTATAATAATAGTAGCTAATAATAAATATAACTAGGTATTTCTTTGTTTGTATAAAGTAAAAATATAATCTGCAAGTTGTTCATTAAAAGAGAACTCTTGTTTTGTTAGTAGAGAAATAAGCTGATTTTCAGCATTGTCGTTTGGGAAGTTGATTTTACTGAAAAAGTTCTTTCTTTGGACTTTGTATTTTTGACAGACTAATAAAAAGTGTGTTTCATCTTCAATACTGTTGGTGTTACACTGATTGCAGTATCTTTCAGTAATTGGGGTTTTTGGAACAGTGTGTCTTCTTTTTCAATTGCTAGATCATGATTGCTAATGCGAAGTTTGGTGAGTAATTTTCTTTTCTCACCTTGTAACTGTGTTAAGTAGGGTTCTAATCTAAAATTATGCTTTATTTTGGCATACATTCTTAGTTTACTATTTTCATCAGTGACCAATTTTTTCCAAAAGACCTCATAATTGTTTGTTAAATTTGTTTTCATTAATCCAGTTATAACTTTGTGGTGTTTAAGTGATGGAGCTTTATCAAGGAGAAAGTCCATTCCATTGTCTTTAATTAAAGCACTTAAACAGTTAAACCAGGATCTATTGATCTATGGTGTTGTTTTTGGTTTACTGATTTACGGTTTATGAACTTGTATATATAGTCATGCGTCATTCACACTCATGTTAACCGTTAAAAATTCATTTGAGAAGCAAAAATATTAAAGCTGGGAATAATGTCAGTGGAAAATTCAACAAATACACGCCACGACTACGTGTCAAGGTCCATCTAGTTAAAATGTAGAAAGAGTGGAGGACTCGAGGCCATAAAACAATAACCTGTAACATCTGTGCTTCAGATATCAACCGAATTGGTGCCAATTAGGTTATTCGCGAATAACGATGTTGACAGTCGGTTACCTAGCATAGAAGGCTGCAGCTGGTTGGCAATTCTTAAGTTTTTTTTCGGCATTCAAATGATGTGGACGTTGTCACTTCATTAGCTTATTGTTTGATGATTAAATTCTTTTATGGGGATTTAATAGCAGCGAGCGTTCAAGTTATCAAGGATCGCAATGAAAGTACATGTTCGATACAGCGAGGAGAGACAGTGGATTATAAATACATTTCTTTGTTGGAAATACGGTTGATTGAAGAGGGTGTGTAGTGCATATTCCTTCCAGACGGTCATTCTTATTATCTCTTGTGATTCATCACGCTCAAGCTAAACGCAAATGAAATATTGTAACCGTTGCGTACGACGCCAGGTAACGCAAAAATATGCGTAAAACGCCATGGCTCGTGGAATATGAACCATATTGGTTTAGTGATGTAGACATGGAAAATCAACTAGTTGGTAGAAACATACATATTCTTTAGACAGTTGTCCGTCATAGAATATTTTACACTTACAGTATTGGTCTAAAGATTCCAAAATAAATAAATTGTGCGTATCTAGGTACTCTAATTCAGAGAAAGAATAATCGTAACAACAACATCATGCGAAAATGTATTTAAAATGATCATAAATTCAATCCTTTGTTGATGAAGATGATAACAAGCACATTTCTACAGATTGCACATACTGATTTTAGCTTTCCGTAAATTTTAGGTCTAGATCAAGGTAAGTACTTAGTTTTGTATCTCGGTTTTAAAGTTCGTCAAATAACGCATATTTCATTTTGCCCTGGTCTTCAACTGAACGTAGAGGAATGTAGGCATGAAACATTTGCTCGCACAGAAAGGACTTTACCGTTTGTAATTTGAATTAAGTCGAAGACGATTTCTGTCTTTTAGTATGACCTGCTTTAAACGAACGTCATACATCAAAAGTAAGATTATACCGATCAAAATATTTGCTAGTTTCGATGATTATTGGTGTTCAGCTGAAAGAAAATAAAAGCCTGCGTAAATTTGTGAATGCGACATCTCAGTTCCATATAGCATTTATTTGTCATCTTACTGAAAGTTAAATGGAAAGTTTATGTGTTTTCCCATCTCCTTTTATTCTGGTACAACTCTTCTCTCAATTTACTTCAATAACTATGGAATGTAACTCCTTGGATTGGGGCGCAAGGTCTATAGATGCAATAAACATCATTTCATTAATTCAGAAAGTCAAAATATTAAACAAAACAAAACACACACACACACACACACACACACACACACACACACATATTATATATATATTATATGCACATACATATATAGTACATATATTGTCTATATCGGAGTGTAGAGGTTGGACAAGCAAATTATTGACGAAAAATTCGTTAAGTCTCACGGCAATCACTTTTTCAGGGGCTTTTGAGATGAAAAGTTCTTGAGAATGTTTAAATCGAGTGAAGGTTTTCTTCAGAGAGGGTGTCACAATAGCTGATTTGTGAGAAGATGGAACAGTTTTGTGTTGACTGATACTGTCAGTCTTCAGTAAATGTATTGGCATGGAATCAATGCAACAGGATTTCGATGGCTCTTTTGTCACTGATTTCAGATGTGAAGAACAATTTACATATAACATCGATGTGATGTGACATACATTTATTAAGCATTGTCAAGTTTTCAAATAAACTTAAAACTGAATCAGACCATTAACCTTGTCAATTTATGCTATGTTCTGTTCCATATTCATGAGGCGGGTTGATGCCACAATATGGTAAATTTTTCTCACTACCAGCAATAGTTGTCAGTATTAATTTTGATAAGTGGCAACACAAAAATGCACATTCCAAAATACATGAACTTTATATCGGTAAAGTATTTCACCATCACAGAATAAACTTGCCCTTCATATCAATAAAATGTCTCACTATCATACAATAAACTTGCCATGATGACAAAAACTGTCAACAGTAAAGCCCTGAGAGCTGGTTTCAAATATAATATAGTATAAAAGCATCAATAGTGTTTTTCCTCTGATTATTTGAACCAAATATTCATAAAAATTTGAAATTTCTGATGCTGCACAAAATTGTTTTAATAATATACCCTGCCAATGTATGTACCAAGAACCACAGAGAAATCTATAATACTGTTTACTTGCTTAAATGCTTCGATGGTTTTCTCTACATTGTTGTTGAATTATGAATAAAACATTAGATCCAAAGAGCTTTCAGAGTGACAGCATTCATTTTTATTTTGTTCAAAGAATTTGATTCGATTTTTCAACTGTACAGAGCATGTACACATTTTAGTGAGAATTCCACAGTTTTCGTCAGCTCCATTTCATTTGCAAAAGAAGTGTAAATTTCATTTTTTTTCACTAACACTCCCCGATTTTGGGATTTTTGTAAGTTCTACACTAAAGAAATATCTTTCAGCCAGCGTTTGGAAGACCTGATCAGAAAACCCCTGAGATTCTACAGATGGCTGCTCATCAAAGCTATGCATGGCAAACGAATTGTCTTCATCTTTAGTGCCAGCCTCACCTCTGACCCTCACGGAGAAGCACTTCATCGGAAAATGATACCAGCACAGAATACTAAACAGTGATCTGGTTTTAAGACACATCCCTTGACAACTTTGTAAAAGAGTATACCTGCTAACTGTAAGCAACTTATATAATTATGTTGATTTTACAACAAAGCTGGCATGCTTCGATTTTATGAAAAACTCAATTCTTACCCTTCTTGGACTGACATATTGTTTTTTTTAATTTAGCATTGGTATGCTAATTTCCACTTTGAAAATGCAAAACAGATTGCTGGTGTGTAAGACCCTTTCTATTACAAGTCAAAGAAAGAAGATATTTCACTTCCAGGAAGTTTCTTCAGCAAAATTTGAGAACCTTGTTCAAAGCCAAGATGCAAAAGATGACATTTCAACAGTTTCAATTACCCCTCTCTCAAAATGAAGTGCGTAGTGCATAAATCACTGCTGTATCAGATTGGAATTCTGCACAGTGTCAGAAAAGAATATAAAATCTTTGTGTTAACTTCAGCAAAATCCCTCTGTTATCATTAGAAGTCAGGCAATGAAATATTCATATTAACGGCTCTGAATTCTCCACACTGTCAAAGGGAATGCCAAGGTCCTCTGTTAACTTTACAGCTTGGGCAATGAAATGCCCATTTTTCAAATGGTAATATGTAATGAGTGTAAAAAATGCATTCAAAGTATGCAATATTTACAAAATTTGAAACCAACTTCAGCCCATTTTCAACATTTCTCACAAACAGACGTGTAAACTGTACCAAAAAGCTATTAGACAAGGAATCAGTTGCTTCAATCTGCTTTCACTGGTTTGTTCCTCTGTGAGTTGTCCTGGTTATTGCCGAGTGACGAAGATTTATCTTCGATGCCATCTTTACTGTCTAGTTTCTTTTGTTGGTTTCTTCAAATGAAAGAGTATTTTCAAGATAACCATGACGACCTGACCCCAAAAGTAGTTGGCTCTGTTGGTCAAACAAGAAGGATTAATTGTTAAGTATTTGCACTGTTTCTGACCGGAAACACCTAAACTCTGTTAATATCTGCGATTGCAATTCAACATCACAAAGAACTCAAGCTTTGGCATCAATTGTCTAACAGAAACTGTCACAAAACAGAAAATCATTAAACACAGAAGTCACAAATTCTCTTTTAGCAACAAGAAGTTGGTGTCGTGGGTTTGTTCAAACTAAAATTTCATCCCATGAGGGTGTAATTAAAATTCACATCCAAAATGTGTGCACAATTTCTTTTTAAATAACTTTATATAGATATTGAAGCCTTTGATGATCATGTCAACAACTGTCTTGCTGACAATGTTAGTATAATGTATATTGCAGCAACCATGTCAAAACATGAAATGAGAGAGGGACAAAAAACATACCTTCCAAACTTGACAATACATGCATTGTCCCGAAACTGAAACATGGTAACCAGGTAAGATTATATAATCCAGTGGCGAGCCCACGTTGCAAGGTCATAGAGAAACTTCCTCAGTCTTGATGTAATGAAGTGTGGACGGATGACATATTGACCCTGCAATGTATGTATATAAATCTATGTAGCCCAGTGGATGAATAAAGGTTTAATATATTCTGACCCTCAATTGTTTCCAACACTTCTCTGGTCTACTGTTTATGGGTGCTCATTTTGAAGCTCTTTGAGTAAGTAAAGTTTACACTGCCTTAGTTTGTGGAAATGGACGATTCAATTTCTCCCCATACAGTTAACACAGGAAAAGAGCCCATTTTGAATCATAAATATGGGTAAATGTCGATTTATGTCAGTTTAAACGTTTGCGTGGTGACCACTGATTTTTACTCCTGATTTGGTAAATTTACTATCGAAAGTTTGGAGGACGGACGTTTGAGCAAAAGTTTTAAGTTTTTTCAGTTTGGAGGTGCCATAAATTTCTGCAAACTGTTTGCTATTACTCTATGAAATGGGCATAAAAGAGTTTCAATCACTATACCTCATAACGGAAATTTTTAGATGCCATCTGTTTTCTTTTTACAAAGATAACAATAAAGTTTAAATAATTGTTTACCAAATATGGCTTGAGGTTGATGTTAGATAGTAAGTCCCATCTGGGTGTGCCATTTGTGTCGTAACCATTGAATCCAAAGCCAGAGGCATTGGAGGCCGTGTCAGCTATAAGAGGAAAGAGCGAAGTCAGTGAACTGTTTCTCACTAGAGATTTATAAAACAGGGCAACTTACAAGGAGAAAAGATCAGCATCTTATCCTATCAATCGTTAAACAATGACATAAACATTATACTGCGGTGCCCTTTGAGTGATTAAATGAAGTGCAATCAGTGTTTGTGGGATGAAGTATCTTTCAGGATTGGATAGCGTAGTACACATTTCCGAGTACCGTATATTGGGATGGCACAGCCATCCAGTGTTTATAATGTACCTACGATATAATTGACAATAAAAGATGTCGCGCTTCTCTCCCAGATATGTTACACTAGTGTTTTGAAATGAGTAGAACTTTTGCAAAATTTGCTTTACTAATATTTAAAGCAGCAAATTTTGTTTCAAAACTATTTTTCGCATTTTGTTTTTGTCTACAGCAGTCAGTATTTGACCCTGAAATCATGGGCAGATTGAGAGAAAGTTAGGGAAGAAATTGATTCGATGGTGTGATCTTTAGAATCCGATATATCGTTCGCCCAGTTAAAGCGATGAAATTCGTTTCTTTGCCTCGATAAAGTTTGTATGTGCGATGTGTGATAGTGAGCATGCGTGCGTGAGTGCTTCACGAACTCTACAACGTGTGGAGCGGTCTCAGTCAGAAAAATGTAACAACTTAGCCGGCTATTGAACCACTCTTTTTTGGGAGTGGAGATTTAGCCGAGTGGTTCTCTCTGTGGCCTCTCCGCTAGGCGACTGATGCCGTATGTTGTGGGTTCGAACCCGATTGAAAACTAGCCGTATTCCCAATTTGGAGAGGCTGCAGTCTTAAGGTTTATCTTGCTGCTTGATTGTAGGGAGTTCTTAAGATGCAATGGACATGCTACTACACTGTGAAAGACACTGCTATGCTCACTCAGAGTTTTCGCTGCCTTGGATCAATTCTCGCGAGCTCAGATTACATTAGCCCTGCGTAGGATGCTGAGTGTTCCTAGCATTTCATGGCCTCCCACTCTAGTGTTGAGAGGCTGTACACCGTACGCAGGGCTAAGATTACATGAGTGCCAGCCAATGAGTGTGACAAACATTCACTGGGAATGTTCAGTGGGCCAGCAAAATATCTCCATTTTTTCAAATTTCCCGATCCCGACATAATTGCAAGGTCAAATAGCGATCACTGTAGGTATTAAATGTGATGTGTTTAAAAATTCTCACAAGATGACAAATGCTACTGTTTGTTTTAAGTATTTGGTGATCTGAGTGCAATGATACCAGAAAGGTAGGGCTCATGTAATATGGCAAGTTACACTGTATACAGTGTAATCTGTGCCTTGGCACATATGTGAGTTTAGAACTGTACTGAGGACACATGTTTGTGCTGATATTCAAAAGGGAAGGTGTTGGACTAATTGTTTTTTGAAGTTCAATTATTTCAATTTCAAAATCTTGTGATTCCAATCTTCAACAACTGTCTTCATAACTTAAATGTGGCTGTTAGGATATCACAGATCATGAATACAATTGTTAATTATTCAAGAAGCCAACATAAAATGTTTGATTCTAATCAATATTATTACAATTACCTCCAGCCTTCTGCTTTTCAGTTTTCAATTCATTGCTCATATATCTTGCTTGAAGCATTCGACAAGATTTAAACCAGACTAAAAGACTGAAAAATTCAGTGAGATTTCTCTTACCAAGGGTCCATACTAGGAAGTATACTGGATGGATCACAAACCACAGACACGCCCAGCTATACAGCATTCGATAAATGAATGGGGAATTCAGTACAGATTCATCTGGAAAAAGAAAGCATTTAAATTTGACAAAGAAATGAAAGTGTTGAATTCTAGTCGTAGGAAGGGAAAAGAAATACATATTGATTCAAGTCTTTGCCACCATTCAATTACACTCTGGCACATAATTATACAATGCAAGTTAGATGTATGACAATTTGCAGATGAACAAAACTCACATTCTTGTGAGTTAACACAGAACAAATACTGTTTGTTTGTACCAAATGGATGAGGATTAATGATGACGTTATGGAGATGATATCATGCATAAATGTGAAAGACCAGAACGTTTGATCAACTTTCTCCAGTGAAAATTTCAACCATTCTTCTACCAAATCGATATAAAAATCAGGGTTAACAGTGCAAATATTGGTACTAGAGAAACAAATTACCTAACATTAACGATATTTGAAATTCAAAATGACCGCTATGACTTTATAGGGAAAATGACATTTTTGATTAAAAAAAAATAAACATTAAGTTAAGTTAACATTTTTCTTACGCCAAGAATTTTAAAATGAGCCCCTGCAAGTGGTAGATCGGAAAGGTATTAAACAAATTTGAGAGTCCAAATATCTGTCCCTAAGGCGCATTATACCTTAAAGTGTGTTGAAGTTTACTCATTACTGCATACCTCAATACATTAAACATAACGTCAATGACACATCGCTCACATTAGGTTCGATGTGGCAGGCCAGAGTGATTATACTTTATTAAGTTTACCCCTGGACACATGCATACCAACTTTCAAAGTAATTAGACGAGCGATTTCAGAGAAAATGGTTTTCTTGACCAAAAATGGGAAAATTGCCCAAAGAATACAAATATGGAAATTTCACCACAATTTGATGACACTCAACGAAATTTGCCTCTAGGTACATGCATACCAACTTCAAAAGCAATCAGAATAGTTATTTCAGAGAAAGTGGTTTTTTGACCATAAATGCGAAAAATTGCCAAAATATACAAATATGAAAATGTCACAACAAATTTAACAAATCTCACAGAGAAGACAACCCTAGGGTCAAGAATATTAAGTTTCAAAGCAACTCGACAAGAACTTTGGGAGAAAATGATATTTTGACCAAAACTTGGGAAAATCCCCCCCCCCCCCAAATACAAATATGAAATTTCACAATAATTTGAACACATCTGACTCAAGTCACAGTAAAGTACCTACACACCAAGTTTCAACCAAATCTGGCTTGTGGTTACGGAGATTTATCAGTTTGCTGGATTTTCCCTTTTTGCCTCATTTGCATATTTTTGACACTGACATGTTAATTTGAACAGGTTCTCCACAGCCCAAAACATCATCGCGCCGCGACGCTATCGTTCAAGCCCGCGACGCTTTCGATCTCACCGCGACGCTATCATTGTTACCCGCAACGCTATGGTTCAGTGACAAAATGTTCACTATGGCACCTACTGGTCGACGTCTGTACGATCACACAAAAGGAAGACAGATTATATGTAGCTTCTTTGTTTTACAATGTCACTAGTTATTACTCCTTTCAATTTGTATGAATAGTATAAACAACAGAACAAGTTCACACGTCCCACCCTTGACGGTACCGCACCGACCCATCCAAAGAAATTGTAAAGTTAAAGGACAAAAAAATTGACAGCAAAAGTCAGCGACGATTTCCGCTCTTAATTGACGAAATATTTTCAAATCAAAATCAAACTGATTACAGAATCCCTAGCTACAGAAGTGGCGCTTTGGTGTAATTTCTGTTTGTCACACATCTTAAAATTAAAAGTAAACTGGAACGAAGACATCATCTGATCATGTTTGCTGCCGATCAACAGCATAGCCTAGCATAGTGAACTGTCTGTCGCCGCACCGGCATGGGTTGGCTGCACGTACATGCAACTCAACTTTCCAAAGTCAAACGGTCAGTATCTTGTGAAAACAGCAACATAGCAATGAAAATTGTTATAGTCAGTGGTAAAAACTCTTAACAGATGGAGTGTTAATTGCTTTAAACAAATGAAAATGCATATGAAGAGAATGAAAACCCACATAGCCTGCGTGAGTGAAAATACTGTAAACAATGGCGGATGTGACATCAAAGTGGGACTCTTCTTTTTGGTACCAGGGGTGCGTAGGATCAGAGAACCCTGATAAACGTACTGAAAAAACGCAGTATTTTCGTGGCGATGCTGTCATGGGAACTTCTATGCCTCATTGTTTTACATCTTTTAATAGTTTCTTTGATCTGAGCAGTTTTACCAACTGTAACGGTATATTTTACTCTGCTACCCTTTCTTTATTGGAGCAGAAGGGAGTTAAACAAGGGTAGGAGCTTATGCAACTTAGTAAGGATGTATAAATTTTGAAAAAAAGTCAGTCGAGGGGCTCTACTCCATAGGTACCCTGTTTGTCAATTTTTAGTGAACACAAACTATATGCAAATCTATGCAAATATTTGAAAAAAATAATTATGCAAATATTATGCAAATTAGCCGCTACTCTATAAAAATCCTAGGGAGAACCCTGTTTGAACAAATCACGTCTCCATCCCTGGTTGTTTGATGTGGACAGACATATATTGGCACATACTAACACATATACATACATGCCTACAGACATATAGACGCCGCCGACTAACATATTAGCTCTCTTTAGTATATATATATATATATATATATATATATATATATATATATATATATATATATATATATATATATATATTTATATATAATCCCATGGTATTTTTCTCTGTTTGACGTCATCGTATACGAGTGTTTTTCGCGGAGCCGTACAACTTCGAGCCGAAGGCGAGAAGTTGTGCGGCTCCGCGAAAAACACGAGTATACGATGACGTCAAACAGAGAAAAATTCCATGGGATTATATATTTATCACATGAACAGTCTTCTTATTTTTCTTTGATGTGGATGGATCAAAATTATTGTAACAAAGTGCATGATTTTTATTGCGATTTTGTGTTTTATTTACGCGGATTACTTTCATTTAATGAGTAAAGCGGCCCGTCACCCAGGAGATGTGCAAATGTTTACAGGTATACTTTCATTCATAAATCCGATTTAGCTGAAATTTCGCTACAGCGAATGGTATCTCCACCAATCAGAGATCCGGATTCTGTCACGTGCGCGTGTCAATCATTGTCTCGCGCTGGAGCGATGCCAAGGCAAGTCTGCCATCATAGCTTTCACGACACTACGTGCTACCGACGGATAGCCATAGTATTTTGAGTTATTTAGAATATTTACGAATTACGCATTTATGTAGTTAATACAATGACACTATCGAAACAGTAGTTATCATTCTTAGAGATGCTGTGGCTTTTAAAATATCATACGTTTACGACCTTTGCGAGCCCGAAAGATTCAGATCGATGACACACAGAGTGTACGCTTGTTGTTGTGGGCACTGCCGTCATCGGTCTCCGCCGCGCCGGTGGCCATCTCAGTCCTCAATATTTTCGTGTTACGGACTTTGATGTTTGCTGTGACACGTATCGCCCGTAGGTACATCCTGATTTTGTTACTTGACGGGAACTCTGTTCTGTTGTAAGTGTTTCCGAGTCAACTTTTGAAATAAATCGGATTCTACAGCACTGCACTGCAGAGTTAGGGCTACAGGGCGCGACAGCTGTATATATCTTCACTACAGCCTTCCGCTGCAGGTTTGATCCCGATCGAGAAACGATTGAATGATTTGTGTGATGAAGGAAATTTATCGTTGTTCGTCGAATGACTTTATGCTTGTGCCTTCTATGTCGCTTTCCCGAATATTAGGCTATACGGTACTCATTTATTAAGTTGAACTTTCATTGAGGTGTATCTTTAGGGTTCATCGCCAACGGGATCGCCATGTACGATGTCGCTTGGCGATCGCCAGGCATACGACGACGTCCACTTTGAGCCTTACGACTGGAGCAGTGACGTTATTGAGCCATTAAAACGATCGACGGTATCCTCATTCGATTCTTGGGAATAGCTAAAGCTTTAGCGACTTGGAATTTCGTTGGACATGCCTTCTATATTTACATATCTGGATTTATCGGGTCATCTTTTTGTCAAATGCCATGAGCACGGCTGGAGCACGGCATCGATCACGACAAATCGGTCTGTGTTGCGACGTGCATGTACGAACGGTACCATTGCAGGAAAAAAAGTTCCGGTTGATGACGTACCACAGGGTAATATGGATTTCTTATCTGTGCTGGTGTACGTCACACAGGTGGAGATACGGGCCAGTTCATGTGATAAATATATATATATATATATATATATATATATATATATATATATATATATATATATATATATATATATATATATAATATATATATATATATAAAAGAAACCTTAGGAATTCAGGTGATCCCCAGTGGAGCGTGGAATGGGGTGAAGATAGAAGAAACTTGGGTTGAAACACACTACCACACCTGGTTGTTAGGTTCCAAACGTATTTATTATACCTCAAACACAACGTTTCGCTCTAATTTAGAGCTTCTTCAGTGTTTTCTACAATAAAAAGTACGAACATGAAAATTACAATGGTTGAATTGTGTAGGAAAACGAGCAATGTAGAGTTATAAGTCTGTGAAAATCTGGAAATGTACATGAATGAGGAGTAGAACAAAAACTTGCGATTGACATGCAAAAATAAATTAAAGATGATGTAAAATCATCAAAAGTAAGAAGCTCATCTTAATACAAAAGAATAGTCCTGAGTTAAGTTATTGTAGCTTTTGACTAACCCTTTTTCATTTTGCTATTCCAGGCTGTCTCCTTTCATTTATGTACATTTACAGATTTTCAGATACTTGTAACTCCACATTGCTCGTTTTTCTATATATATATATATATATATATATATATATATATATATATATATATATATATATATATATATATATATATATATTTATATATAAAAGAAACCTTAGGAATTCAGGTGATCCCAGTGGAGCGTGGAATGGGGTGAAGATAGAAGAAACTTGGGTTGAAACACACTACCACACCTGGTTGTTAGGTTCCAAACGTATTTATTATACCTCAAACACAACGTTTCGCTCTAAATTTAGAGCTTCTTCAGGTGTTTTCTACAATAAAAAGTACGAACATGAAAATTACAATGGTTGAATTGTGTAGGAAAACGAGCAATGTAGAGTTATAAGTCTGTGAAAATCTGGAAATGTACATGAATGAGGAGTAGAACAAAAACTTGCGATTGCCATGCAAAAATAATTAAAGATGATGTAAAATCATCAAAAGTAAGAAGCTCATCTTAATACAAAAGAATAGTCCTGAGTTAAGTTATTGTAGCTTTTGACTAACCCTTTTTCATTTTGCTATTCCAGGCTGTCTCCTTTCATTTATGTACATTTACAGATTTTCAGATACTTGTAACTCCACATTGCTCGTTTTTCTATACAATTCAACCATTGTAATTTTTTAGTCTCTCCTGTCATTCATGTACATTTCCAGATTTTCACAGACTTATACTCTACATTGCTCGTTTTCCTACACAATTCAACCATTGTAATTTTCATGTTCGTACTTTTTATTGTAGAAAACACCTGAAGAAGCTCTAAATTTAGAGCGAAACGTTTTGTTTGAGGTATAATAAATACGTTTGGAACCTAACAACCGGTGTGGTAGTGTGTTTCAACCAAGTTTCTTCTATATATATAATATATATATAAAGAAATGAGCTAATTTCGTGCTGCAGGCACTCTAAAATATTTCTGCTATCCCACATAAATTAAACACGTATACGCGCGCGTATATACGCGCATCACGATATGTTCCATTCAGAATGCCTTTGTTCTATTTTCTCATTACTCTAGAATGTATTGGTTTGTATTTGGCAGTTGCCTGATGACTGCATCGCAAGATGCACGAAACTCTGAGTAGCGAATAAATGTTTTAATCTTATAATCCAGCTCCGGACTTTCATCTACCTATAGCTCTAGTTCAACTATTGAGCACTCTGCCAGTCCGATGAAGACATCAATCTACGTCCTGCTCGTATTTAGCTCCATATTTTTGTTGAGCACTCTGACCGATTCATCGCCTGTCAACATGGAGAAAACCAACTTAGGATATTCGACCAAGAACATTCCACTGCCATCAAGAAACGAATATATGAAGAGACTCATTGAGAAAACTGAACATTTTCTTCGCCGTGTGCGTTGGATAGCGCACTTCTTCCTTAACCCAAGAAAACCAAAGACAAAGGAAACCTACGGCTTTAAATCACGAAATTCGCCGCCACAAGTTGAAGAACTGAAACCTTTCGAAAACGACATGTTAAAACTCATCCAAAATGTCAAGTTCAAAGATGTTAAATGCTGTTTCCAGAAAAAACTATCCAACGACATCAAGACCATCATAAAACCAGGTAAACTTCTCATACCAGCGGATAAAACCACAAATTACTACAAAATGGACACTGAATCTTATGACAAGTTACTGAAAGAAAATATCACAAAAACATACAAGAAGTCCAATCCAGAAGTAGTTACAGCAATCGACGCAGAAGCAGCCAAAATAGCCTATAAACTTGAATTAGACGATCGCATAGAAAAAATAGCACAGAAGGAGGCATATATCACCCTTAAAGACCATAAACCCACATTCAATGATCATCCGACGTGTCGCCTAATCAACCCAACCAAATCAGAAATTGGCATGGTAAGCAAGCAAATCCTCGATAAAATTAATAAGCCAATCATCAATGCCACGAACATCAACCAGTGGAAGAACACATCAGACGTCCTTAAATGGTTCAACAATCTAGAGCATAAAGAATCACTTTCCTTGATAAGCTTTGATATATGCGAATTTTACCCATCGATCAATGAAGAGTTACTGACCAAAGCCCTAAATTTTGCCAGCAAATACCGCCAAATAAGTAGTGACGAACGTGACATCATCATGCAGGCCAGGCGCTCATTGTTATTCGAAACCAACATACCATGGGAGAAGAAATCGTCATCTGACCAATTCGACGTGACCATGGGTTCATTCGACGGAGCGGAAATATGTGAATTGGTCGGTTGCTATATACTGTCTCTACTCACTGAAAAGTACGGCCAAAATGTGGGCTTTATAGGGACGACGGTTAGCAGCTTTCAAGGGAAAACCGCAAGAGATTGAAAACATCAAGAAAGGAATCTGCGAAATCTTCCGCAACAACGGTTTAAAGATCACAGTTGAGGCTAACCAAACCATTGTCAATTTCCTGGATGTGACACTAGACCTGAAGAGTGGTAAGCACACGCCATACATGAAACCGGGTAATGTGCCATTGTATGTACACCGCAAATCTAATCATCCACCATCCATCCTGAAAAATATCCCTGAATCGATCAACAGGAACCAGCGTTCGAAATTCACGCTAACCCGCTAGCCCCAGACCAGCTGTTTTCATGCCGGGCCAGTAAGTTGTGAAAGAAGCAGACCCGAGTGTCCTGCTCTAAATAAAGAAGGGGTCAGCAATTTTGAATACTCTTACCCTATTCTGTTAAATTCTCAAGTAATCAAACCGCAAAATTTAGGAAAAATTGGCAGGTAAAATCTCAAAAGATCGAACGGTGAAATTACTTAGCGAAAGCCTTTACAGCTACGCATTTCTCGCGACTTGCGAGATTGATGGCGCTACTCAACATCTTCCATTTGTGACGCGTTGGGGTCACGTTGGGGTAGGTTCGAGATTTCGTTTAGTCAAAATGGCAGCATTGTTTTGATGAACCTCGCCTCGCGGGTGAATATCAGTAGCGAGAAAGATGTACAGGTATTTGAATATTGAGCCACCTACAGCAACAAAGAAGGGGCCCTGAACAATAAAAAAGATGCAATACCATAACACCAAACTATTAATTTCCCTTCAAGTAAAATTCCGTATTATGCCCAGGACCAGTTGATTTCCTTTCGGGCCAGTGAATTTTATAAGTTACTGGCCCGCTTGGCCAGTAGCGATTTTGCATGAGTTTCAAACACTGCAGGAGTCTGTCTAAAATATCATCAGACAAAGAATCTTTCGACAACACCAAATCTGCATACCAGGATGCCTTGGATAAGAGTGGATACCATTACAATCTTACATACAAAGAAGAACCACCTAAAAGGAAACGAAATAGACAAAGAAACATTACGTGGTACAACCCCCCTTACAGCAAAAGCGTGGATACTAATATAGGAAAATGCTTCCTCAGTCTGATCGATAAGCATTTCACCAAATCAAATCCTTTGCACAAAATCTTTTCGAGAAATACACTAAAAATCAGTTATAGTTGCATGAGTAATATTGGTACAATAATAACAAACAACAACAAGGCTAAATTAAACAACTTAAACCCAGTCCCAGTGAAGAGAATAAGACAAACTGCAACTGCAATAATAAATGCCCGATGAATGGTAGTTGCAATGATGAACACATAGTATACCAAGCGGAAGTCATTACATCGACACAAAACAAACTTACATCGGACTATGTGATACAACATTTAAATTTAGATATAGAAACCATATTTGCTCGTTCAAAAACCAACGCTATAAAATGCAACTGAGTTAAGTAAATATATTTGGAACTTAAAAGACCAGAACATTGAGTATGAAATCAAATGGAGAAAGGTAAAACAAGCTAAGCCATACTCCAATACCAACAAGTGCAACTTGTGTTTTGTGGGAAAAGTTTTTTATCATATGTAGACCAACCATGGCAACGCTCAACAAAAGAAATGAGCTAATTTCGTGCTGCAGGCACTCTAAAAGATTTCTGCTATCCCACATAAATTAAACACGTATACGCGCGCGTAAATACGCGCATCACGATATGTTCCATTCAGAATGCCTTTGTTCTATTTTCTCATTACTCTAGAATGTATTGGTTTGTATTTGGCAGTTGCCTGATGACTGCATCGCAAGATGCACGAAACTCTGAGTAGCGAATAAATGTTTTAATCTAATAATCCAGCTCCGGACTTTCATCTACCTATAGCTCAAAGTTCAACTATTGAGCACTCTGCCAGTCTGATGAAGACATCAATCTACGTCCTGCTCGTATATATATATATATATATAATATATATATATATATATATATATATATATATATATATATATATATATATATATATATCAAAGGTGAGCTAAAATACCATCATGGTTATTTGATCATCAATGTTTGCATATATATAATATAATATATATATATATATATATATATATATATATATATATATACAGGGATAGAAATACTTTTTTATTTCTTGTGGCAAAAGTTTGCCACCGGATATGAAATCTGGTGGCAATTATGAAAATCTGGTGGCAGTTTAACACATTATGTGATCGGTATAATAACAACATTTTGTCATTGCCACATACTCATTCTAATTTATAAATTCTTGAAAATATGGTGAGTACACGTCACAAAAAGTCAACCCATACTGCAGGCCTCGAAAAAAAATTTTCAAACTTACTAACCGTGGGACACGTGAATTTCATTTTTACTTGCCCGAGAGGAAAAGTACTTGCCCTAAATTTCTAATAGCTGTACCAGTAATTTGTAACAGAGAGCAAGAGTTTGGCCATATGAAGTGAATTCAAAGAGGAAAAAACAGATTCAAACAAGAACTACATCTTGTTAAAATGAAGACTATTACCAAATCTAAAATGTCCCAGAAGAAATGTGAGAATACTTAAGTCTTTTCTGTAGATTTTGGCCATTTAGAGAACATCTTTGAATTTGGAATTTTTCCACAACCTAATCCAAATTAAAATCTTTGCATAAGAGTAATAAGATTGTGTGATTTACAATGTGCATGGCTGGCTGCTGCTCTTTATTATCAAGCTGAGATCACAAACAACTGCTCTGCTATCTGCCAATGCATACACACATGTACATCTGCAACTCTTTTACCTGTTTACATGTTTGCTCACTGAGCACAGCAGTCTTTCAAAGTTTATTGATAAATGTATTCGTCAAGAGAGCAGATTCAAGTTTCGTTTTCGTTACTCTTCAGTGCAGATTTGTTTTCTGTAATGAGAGCCGATCCCTAAAATCCAAGGTCACGTAATTTGAAACTGTCTGCATCTCACGCACTACGTAGCTGCAATATGTGGCCTCCTTGGTCGACTGAGCCTGTTTCGACTACGATGTAAACTTGTACTTTTTCATCTGGGTGTTGATTTACGTTGAACAGTAAGCATTGCCGAGATCTATGGCTTTGAATAAGTTTACATCCATTTACAAAGCACATGGTGCAATTACACTATCGCGTGAAGCCGATCGACTGTCATACAACTCATACGCTTGCACAAAGAGAATGGCAACCACTGTCAAGAGCATACCACTTTACGGCACACATACAAAACAGTGAGTTCACTCCGTGTCGTCGGAGAGAACATGTCGCAAAACTCTATTTTTACGACTTTTTGTGTTTTACAACAGCAAGAACGATTATTTTGCAATGTCGGGCGGATTTTCAAGGGTTTTCAGAAAACACTTCTGAGAGTTGAAGGACTTACAATGATTGTAGAAGTGTACAGACCTAATGAAATACGTTTTCAAGCTTGAATTGTCCAGAGTTTAGTTAATTCAACCGCTGGTGGACTTGCCCGTCGGACGGGAAGCATATTGATTTTAATTGCCCGACCGCAAATTCACTAGCAACGAGCGTCGGGCGATAGGAATTTTTGAGCCTGTACTGGCTAATGAATTGCAAGTATTTATTATTATTTAAATCACGCATGCTGCAGTTTGGCTTTGTTTTCAAATGTCACAACATGCTTTTATCTTGTGCCCTATAACTGCATTATGCGGCTATCACAGAGAACAACAACATGTCAAGTGTACAAAAGCTGCTGTCATCGATATGGAGATTAGCCAATCACAAGTTTGGATTCACGCTATGTTTTCATTCGTGCCAAAATGTCGCAATTAGTTTGGATTTTTTTTGCTAATGAGTTTTTTCCGCCGTCCGACAACGCGCGCGCGTGTTCCTTCAGTGTTCCTTCATTCAAGCCGTAGGATCGATGACATGATGACCCAAAATTTAGTGGCAGAAAAATACCACCAGAAAAAAATTTTGGTGGCAGATTGACAGTTTTTGGTGGCAAATGCCACCATTGCCACCGATTATTTCGAACACTGATATTTATATATATATGATATATATATATATATATATATATATATATATATATATATATATATATATATATATATATATATATATATATATATATATATATATATATATAATATATATGGGCCGCGTCAAGCAAAAACCTACCTGATGGTAATGGATACAATGTTGCACAATATCAGTTCTAAAAATTGATACTTTGTATGAGAGTTTACGTTTACGCGCCCACAGACATGTCGGCGATAAAATCATGGGCTTGTTTCTTTCCTTTAAATCCTCTTCGAATTAAAAACATTTACAGTAAGAAATATCAAAAGTGGATAGTACCAAGGTGCGGTGAAATGTAGATACTCGTTTCTCTCATTTTCGTTCTACATTTTGAAACGTAAAGTTTAGGGTGTAATCAATCACCGCCAAAAATATTTGCATATGAAAGAGTTTCCCGCCCATAGCTCTTGTCGAGCCGTCATCAGTCTGCAACCTGCCGTGTCGTACGTTGCTTTCGTCTCTAAAATCATCGGCATTTCTCAAAGTAAAATGTGTTCAAGAGTTCCCGTTGACCTTCAATTCGACGAAGATCTAGGGCAATTAATGTCCGATAGACATCGGGATTTCCTTGATGACATCGAAAGTGAACACCAACAACGCCAACTTGCAAGCGACGAAAGCAGCAACGGTAGTGACTCAGAGAACTCTGAATCCGATTCAGATGATGAGTGCAGTGCCAAACATCGTCGCAGGATTTGCTTGCAAATTTTACTGCTTCTACCGAATCCAGACGTGAGACTGATGGAAATAATCATGCGTCTGAAGTTACTGCAGAATTTCAAGTTGGTTGCAGCTGTTCCAATCGATGTTACAGTCAACTCAACGCAGATCGGGTATTTCAGTATCGCCTTAATTTAGCCGAATTCACAAAGACGGAAAAAGACATACTCCTGCTTGCGAAGATGGAACAGATGGAAAAGAAAGGTGACACAAGGAGAGGAAAGATACGAGAATGTCAGAGATTCAGATACGAATTTGACGGATACGAAATTTGCGAGAAGGCATGGCGATTTATTCATGACATCAGTGAGTATTTACAAACATGCAAGTTTCTCCTTGTCTATGTTAAAAACAATCTCTGCCCCAAAACGACTTAATCGAAGTACTGATTTGTTGACATCAGATATCGATATAGAACATGATCGAATTGTGTTTGCCTTTCTGTCATTTAAATCAGATCATCAAACAGAATTGCCGTACACGAGTACCGGTATATTCTCATGGATTCCAAAGAATTGAAGTTCAAGGTCATTGACCCAGACAGCCGCGCGCGTCATGGCGTGTAAAGTCAGTCTCATCTTCAGTCTCATCATGGGCCAGTGGCTAGAGCAGTGGACTCACGATCAAAGGATGGTGAGTTCGAGCCCCGGCATGGCTGTGGTGTTGTGTCCTTGGGCAAGGCACTTTATTCCTCATTGCTTCTCCCCACCCAGGAGTGATGGGTACCTGGTAGGACAGAGATTGTTATGTGTGCGTTTAGCTCTGCTGCGCTTATTGGCTGCACATGTGAGCTGTTGTCTGCTCCCCAGGGAGTTGAGTGGTATAATATTAGGTCCAGTGACCAGGGGTAATAATAATTGTAAAAGCGCATTGATCACATCTACTTGTGGATATGTGCGCTATATAAGAACCAAATATTATTATTATTATTATTATTATTATTCTAAGTTCTGGCTCCAATAATTGTAGCTCACGGGCCTTTGTTTGCTGTGCTGGTGATTCAGCCACGGGCCGCGCCGGAGCTGAACAATTATTGCAGCTATGACACCTTCCTGACTTTCAATTTACTCTCAGACTGACAGTGAATGAGTGATAGTTTTCCATGCGTCGACGCAGTTTTAATTCGTCATTTCAATCAATAACAGTCAACGTCGATGCATAGCGCGCCGGCAAGGCAATATAACTGCCTGTTTTGTCATCAAAGCGACACCATGCATGATAGGCATCCGACCATAGTGTTCAAATTTATTTTTAGGATCACTGATCCTTCAAAGTAGAACTAGATTGTACCTTATGTTTTCAGTTGACTTTGAAATTAAACAATAACTAATAACCCGACATGAAATGTGATATCTTTCTCTAATATAATTTTATCTCCCTCTCAGGTGTTTGGAGTTACAAATCTCTGAAAGCCCATTACAAGGTCAATGGCATAGCACCTAGAGAACATGGTTTGAAAGGAAAGAAGGCTCATAATGCTTTTTCATTTGAGGTAAGCAAATATCTTAAGTGCATCGTGGTCAATTCACAAACCGTTTGTAAATTCAGAGTTTTAGTTAAGGGCAGTAAGTAGGTAAATGTTACCGGAATTCACAGTCATCTTACTATTGTTTCCTTTGGTATATCAAGGTTTCCAATTTGGACAGCAGAAATGTTACCAGAGTTGCGAAATTAATTACCAGTGTCCCCTATCTTTAGCAGAAAAGACTGAGTAAAATCATTAATGTTTAGTAGAGAGTAATTTGCAATAACATAACCAAAGTTCAATTTTGATCTCAATTTTCCAAACTCATCTCTCGCAGACATATCTGGGGAATAATTTTCATTAGTCGGTTTCTCTGACATGACGACGTGTGTGATAGCCCTTTTCCCAACTGGGTTTATCTGTTGTTGTCATGCCAGATCTATCATAAATAGTAAAACCACAAATTTCCCATTTCACATATTTGGCCTGATTTGACAGGAAAAAAGTTTTGTTTTTTTAGACTTCTATCTCATCTTGTTTTAAATTTCTTGATTTTGGTATTTAAAGTCAGTATCTTTAAGTTAAAGCCCAAGTGCTGCTAACTTTTGATGATAATTTCACCATTTTTATTTTGAATGTGAACCATAATTCCTTGTTCTTCTCCCCAAAGAATGTTGATATACACATTGTCCAGCTTGTCAACTCAGCCCCTATGGTTGTAAAGTGCATATTTATTGTTGAAAACTGACTTCTGGTCTGGACTAGAATTCAAATGTAAACAATATTCATGCATTTGATACATAGACGCTAAGTTGACAAGCTAAATAGTGGGTGTTTCAACATTCTTTGGGGAGTATAATAGGGAGTTGCAATTGATTTATAAAATAAAAATAATGAAAAAATCATCGAAAGTTAGCGGCACTGGGGCTTTAACATTTCATGATTTTTTCACTTCGTTTGTTTTTCAAGGTCAACTAGTTTCTTGTTGTGCTGACTCCCAAAAACATGTTGAGATATACAGTATTTAGCTTGTTATTAAACTCAGCCTAAGATCGTGCATGTGTAAACTGCAGTGTCATTGTTGACAGGGTAATCCCGGTACAAACTAGAGTTCAAATGTAAACAATAATAATGGATGTTACAAGTACAGACTTTGTGTTGACAAGCTAAATAGTGGGTGTTTAGACATGCCTTTGGGAGTAGAACAAGAACTTGCAATTAACATACAGATATAATGAAAAATTCATCATAGGTTAAAAATACAGTACCGCCCCCCCCCCCCTTAAGAACTGACTACAGCATGATTTCTGGCAGTGTTTTCACCAATAGGTTGATAGATACCAGGTCATCCACAAACCTGTTCTTTATTTGTGTTTAAAAATCAAGTGATTTGTGTTGAATTTTTTTCTTGTTTTGTGATCATTTTTTTGAAGACAGATATACAATACTGGCACCATAAAAGCAGACAATGGTTTTACAAACGTACAAAAAATACCAATTTTAACTGAAGATGTTTTCATATTCTTTCACTTGTCACCATAGATCATCCAGCACGTTGTGCAGTTCATAATGGAGTACTCAAATGAGTTTGGTTTGCCTATGCCAGCTGTACCACGTGGAAGGGAAGGCACTCCACCAGTCTACTTACCATCCAGTATCACCAAGGACAGAGTTTACTCAGCTTATGTAGAGTCATGTGAGCAGACACAGCCACCTCTGACACATGTCGGACTCACTACTTTCAAGAACGTATGGAAAGACTGTGTTCCTCACATTCAAACCATTTCTCCCAAAACTGATGTTTGTGTGAAATGTGAAGAGTTTCGAAACAAAATTATGTTTGCCTCCTCAGAAGATGATAAATTATTGTTTACATCGCAATATAATGAGCATGTCATGAAAGCACAGAAAAGGAGAGAATTTTATAAGAATTGTGTTCAGAAGTCATTTGAAGAGTATGAATCATTACCACAACAAAATAAGATTCTTGGTATTCACACTCCTTGTTCACAAGATTTGTTTTCTGTTCATTATAGTTTTGATTATGCACAACATTTTTCACTTCCCCATCAGTCAAGACAAGTTGGTCCTTTGTACTTCCTTAGCCCAATGAAAGTTTTCTGTTTTGGTGTTTGTAATGAAGTTTGTAAAGAACAAATTAATTATCTTTTCACTGAAGCTGATAGCATTGGTCAGGATGGGAAGAAAAGTGCAGGACCCAATAATGTAATTAGCATATTGCATCACCATCTTTCAGATCACAGTTTGGGTGAAAAACAATGTTCCTTTCATGCTGACAACTGTGGGGGTCAAAATAAAAACAAATCTGTTCTGCACTATATGTCATGGAGAACCAGTACTGGTCTGCATGATGAAATTCAAATTCATTTCATGGAACCTGGGCACACAAAATGTATCTGTGATGCATGCTTTGGTAAAGTTCGTCAATTATATAGACGTAGTGATGTTGATACAGTGGATCAGTTAGCTACTCTTGTCAACAAGAGTGCCAATATTAATAAAAGTCATGTCCTGCAACAAGACTCAGAGTCTGATCACACATGGCAATGGTATCAGTGGGATACATATCTATCTGCATATCTCAAACCACTGAAAGGCATCAGGAAATATCACCATTTTAGGTTTAATAAAGATAATCCAGGTAAAGTTTATGTAAAAGAAGTCCATGATGAAATTGAAACTGAGATAGCATTGGTTAGAAATTGTGTAGCTTGGCCCCCACCACAAGGAAGCTTTCCTGAGAAACTTGAATGTGGAGGTTTGTCAGATGCCCGCCATAGACAACTACATGATACTATTCAACAGCATGTAAGGCCACCTTTTCGGGCTGACTTTTGTACAGTTTGTATGTAAAGTGTATACACCACACTTCAAAAAGTGAATAAAACAAGATTGAGTATTTCTCATTTATGTACCAGTACATGTTTGTCGTTTGAAGTATTATTTTGCAGTGAGAGTGGGCACTGAACAATTGAACATTGAACATTGAAGTGAAAGTGAACATGCATAAATTTGTTTGTAAACCTGAAAATCATGTTAATAAGATATCTACACAGCTTAAATGAAACATTTTTATCTCATATCATGTTGGCAAAAACAACACACTTCAAAAAGTGAATAAAACAAGATTGAGTATTTCTCATTTATGTACCAGTACATGTTTGTCGTTTGAAGTATTATTTTGCAGTGAGAGTGGGCACTGAACAATTGAACATTGAACATTGAAGAGAAAGTGAACATGCATAAATTTGTTTGTAAACCTGAAAATCATGTTAATAAGATATCTACACAGCTTAAATGAAACATTTTTATCTCATATCATGTTGGCAAAAACAACACTTCATCAGCGTGGTTTTTCTATGGAAGAAACAATGCAGAGGTACACAGTAAGTTGATGATGTGTGAATGAAGAGCAAAGGAAAACCAGTATGCAAATCTAAGGTCAGGGGTTATATTCAAATGAGCTAAAATCATACTTCTGATCGCGGTTCGGACCTTAAACTTCAGTGACATAATCTAGAGATAGAGAACCATAAAAAATGCTAGAAAAACAAAAATTGATAATTTTGACCATCAGGTAGGTTTTTGCTTGACGCGGCCCATATATATATATCAAAGGTGAGCTAAAATACCATCATGGTCATTTGATCATCAATGTTTGCAAATAAGAAGAAATTCCATCACAGATACCGACCTAAGTTGCCTTCTAAAGGTATTATTGATTTCAGAGGGGCAGATACGGCAACTATCATGATGGATATTACTAATTTTTTAAGGACGACAGCCTGGAATAGCAAAATGAAAAAGGGTTAGTCAAAAGCTACAATAACTTAACTCAGGACTATTCTTTTGTATTAAGATGAGCTTGTTACTTTTGATGATTTTTACATCATCTTTAATTTATTTTTGCATGGCAATCGCAAGTTTTTGTTCTACTCCTCAAAGCATGTTGAAACACCAACTATTTGGCTTGTCAACACAATGTCTATATGTGTCAATTTCACTGTCATTGTTTACATTTGAATCCTTAGCTGCACAGAATTTGCTTGTCAACAATAACAATGTAGTCTGTACATGTACAGGCTGAGTTGATAAACTCAACACATATGGCAAATTATTTTGTGAAGCCTTCCATCGGTGCTTGTATGTACGTTCTGGGTTTGCAAGTCTAAATATCTTTCTCTGGTAGACTTCTTTATAAATTTGTTAGCAAATTGTATGTAAAACAAACCTCGAAGTGACTATAGTAACAAGACTATGCCTAATAAAGTTTAAAACTATCGTGCCAAATGTTAGATCATTACGATCATCTGAGTTGAGGGAAAAGGTAGTAATCAGATATCGTTCAGAAGAATACATAATGATAATAAAATATTGCTTGCTTGTAAATAAAGGATTTACATCACATTTTGAAGCAATATATGAATACCCTTGCAAGTGGTTGACTATCATTTCTGATACAAATATGTACATTCTCTATTACTCACAGTCACTGGTGGTTCTTTGTGGATGACAACTTCTTTGCCTTCTTTATAATTTTGTACGGCACTACATGTTTCCCTTCTATGAAATCAATGTAGTCCTTGTACAAGCAGAATGGACCTATTGCCAGTCCTTGGAAATGGAATAAGTAGCTGATATACTCCAGAACGGATGGAATTCGCCTGCATGATTGCAAGTTAAGACATTTTCAGACACGTCTTACCACACTGGAATAAGCATAACTAGTCACAGCATAAGCACAAATGTCGTAAAAGCTTCATTAGGTGTAGAATTCGGTTTTTCTCACTCTATGTCTCTTCGCGGTCCCTCCCATCCACAAGAGAGTTCTTCAAAATGATATGGCGTTGCGTTTTTAAATTGGGTTTGCTCACAACATGAAAGCGACAGAACATGGATGTGTGAATGCAAAGGTAATTCATGGGTCAGTCACAATCAGGGTGCGCTAGAGTGTGTCACTTAGGTCAAAATTTCGAGTTCATGATAACTGTCCAGTTAAATAATTTGTTGAAAGGTTATGGTATGGGGCATATCTTCCTAAATTTTGTGAAGCAAACGTTATTAGTATTACCACAGTGCACATTTTTTTATATGGTCGACGCAGTGTCACGGATGCTACAGAAATGTTGGTACATGAAACACAAATGTCATAATAAAATTTTAAACAATGATTTGTTAATGCTTTCTTATGTTATTACAATATAAAAGATGCATATTGGCATTAAAATAAGCTATACTTGGTATTGTTGAATACTTAAGGTGGTTGGAAAGGCTATTTTTGCACCAATTCTTTTCTCAGAGTTAATGTCAAGTTTCAAGTGTTAGAATCAAGATATTTAGTTCAAATTTTCAGGATAACTCCCTTAGTTAATATTTTCTCCAAAGAATATAAAAATTGTTTATTTGCAGCCATGATTTTGAAAGATGACACCAGTAAATATTAAAATTTAATTTTTCATATTTTTTTACATATTGAATTTAATAATAATTGGATAGTATTAATATTACCAAATTAGTTATAAATATGTTGACACTATTTATTGTAAGATGTGTACGGCAGGATTTGTAAATAAAATTTGTTTTTATGATTTTACGTGGGTTTATATATCAAAAATTATCAAAAATTCTTTGAAATTTCAAAATGTGATTTTTCAAAAAGTACTTCAAATACAGGAAAATTGTGCCGTACAAATCTTATCTGTAGCCTTGTTAATAGGCTGTAAAAATTCCATGTCCATATCTCATTTCAAAGTTGGATTAAATTGGTATACAATTATGTAGGAAAACTGTTATTCTGTCAAAATGTTGAAAACAAGCCATATTTGCACCCCTCTTTTGAAGTCATAGAGCAGTTTTTTTTGGTTAATCTCACTTTTGACACCTCTTTGACACTCAAAGAATCCAAAAATGCATTTACAATAGCAGTCACTCACTCTGAATGCCAGCACCGCCTTGTCAACTTTCCTGAAAAACAGCAAATAATGACTTTCCCTTTTCAAACATTTTATTAAAAGCTAGGGGACCTCTACCATAGTTAATACACTAAGGACTCCCCAACTTCTTCTTATTTGGTCAGTTTTTCAAAAGTTTTAACAGGCATAATAACTCTGCAATGCCTTTGTGCCCAAATGTCTAGTTTTTTTATTCCACAGAGAATGCTGACTACTTTTATATTTTAATAGTTTTGTTGAAATTTATAACTGACACTCTAGCCTTTCCAACCACCTTAATTTTTCCATGAATAAACACAACCTCAAGTTTAGTGAGAAATACAACAATATCGATCATATTTTTTAATAGGACTTTCAACTTCTCTATGTCCTTCCGCTGGTATGCTGTACTTAAAAGTTTTATTGTCATGAATTAACCATGCTATAGCAACAATATTAATATCATTCAGTCTAATCAAAATGAACTTCTTTCAGAAATATTTTCTATTTAGTATGACATGTAATTTGTCACGGACGCTACCAAAATCAAACTTGAAATTTAGGTCAATTTGAAATACAAAAAGCAATTAACAATCTGGTTTTTTCTTTCTCTTTTCTCCAAAACCTTCTCTATCAAACATTTAAATTGTGAAAATTGTGTCAAAACATAAACAATTTCTTTAAATTGAACAAGAAAGCGATTATAGCAACTACTGCAAAAATCAGTTGGAATAACAAATCACTGCAGCTGAGCTTACTTCTGGGATCAACCCTCAAGTCGTTTTCTAATGACACTCCTCATGGTCTATAAAATGAGCATCTAAAACAAATCCTTCTTACAAAATCATAGCTCATTATGTAACTTTGACCAACATGTGAAGGAGTAAGCAGTCCGTCGGTATCCGGAACGACAACCGAAAAGTCCGGTGAGTTAATTCAAACACACTTTGCCAATATCACTTAAACAGTTAAAAGGTTTCACGATAGCGGTTTCAACAACGGGAAAATGAATTTTTTTAAACTTGTCTCCATTTTATGCTACACACTTATCGTATAAAACCAAGATGCAATCTGTCATCGAATTGGTACTACAATCAACCAAACTGAAAAGATTGCTGAGCAATACAGAAAACATCATTTGGCAAAGAAAATCAAAAACTGAGAGAGCTGCCATTTAAGTAATCAAATTTGGCGGCATGAATTACATAAACCAACAAACCGATTTCAAAGGCCGTTTACAGCAAATATTGTTAAGGAAACCATGAAACCTGGGAATGGCTAAACACAGAGAAATAAGATTTATTTCTCGAAACAGCCTTTCACAACATGCTTTTCAACACCGTAAAGCAGGCACCAATATCGACCCGAAATCTATTACAAAGTCCATGAAAAATTGACAAAAACCAAAAGTTTGGTTAATCAATTTAAATGCCTAAAACAAGCTAATCGTTGTCAGATTAGGACAACATTACTTTTAACATAACGAGCACTAGCAACGCTCAAAATATGCCCTAAAACAAAACTCCTTATAAGTGCCCAGAAACTCCGGTCGATGCTTGGTCATGTTAATTATAATGACATTGACACCACACACTGGATCGCTCACTATAGAGTCAGTCAATAGTGGCTAACTCTCTCAATAACGAATCTGGCTTCTCCTCCTGGAGGACGAAGATGACTTCACCACACAACCAAGCGGAGGGGATACAAAGCAAGAGACCGACTGATGAAGGAACCCCATTTTAGGTTCCGAAACATCGTTAAGACAAATCACTCAATCAACAAACCGTTTACCAGGGACCCAGATCACATGACTAGGGTCAAAGCACTATTGATTCACCGGTGTTCGCCATGTATTCCACACAAAATAAATGGAATGATCCTTTTATTCACCATATCGAAATATTAAACAATTTTGGTAGAGCCGATGTGTGGAGTTGCCGTCATTTTCCTTTATATAAAATGTGGTGGTTATTTCACATTTAGATTCGCTTATAATCTGAAAAACAATGTTTGCATTTTATTGTAGCATCCATGACATAATGAATTGAAATGGAATACACAATAATAAATGCATATACAGCACAGAATTCATTGTTCTTTTCACAAAAATTCTAATAACATATTCAATATATTCCTGCATTCTTAAAAACACCTATCTAAGTATTACAGTTGAGGCTGAACATAACTTTTTGAGTGTTTTATTACTTTTTAAAAAATCAATTTTGTGCAAATTTACAATTTTATGCCTTGAAGACATTTGTAACCCAATTCCATGTATGTACACACAATACACACTAGTATTTATATGTTTCAGTGGATTAACTGCTTTAAAATGTTTTAAATAGTTATTAATTATGACTATGTAGTAAACACCGTCACGGATGCTACATTTCCATATTTTAGGAATATTAATAGTGAACGCAAGGGACAGTAATTATATAATTTGTTTATTAAGGTAGGCACCTATTGACACTTCGGCCTGTGACATCAGATCTTTTATAACTCCTGTTGTCCTTAAGATATGAGTGTGTCATGGACGCTACAAGAAATTCCGACCACAACGATCTCCATTTTCATTTATTCAGAAAACAATACAATATGCAATTTATTTAAATTTTGGTGTATAAAATGCTTGCCATGGATGTTGAGGTTGGAATTAAATTCAATATTACAATATTTTATCCATTTTTCTACATATAAACTAAAGGTATATGTACTTATGGTCATAAAACACAAAAAACATAACGATGTTACAGTTTTGGTAAAAATACCACAGTTTCTTTCCGATGCACATAATCACATGAATAACTTGTGAAAGAAAGGTTAGGTATTCTGCAATAACATATGCAAGCTAAAAATTCCACAATTTTAACACTGTGTTCCAAAAAACATTTTGAAATTAAGTACATTTTGAAGTGAAACAGCATAACGCTACTTTTTACAGTTTTTAAAGGCATTTTGTGGATGTACAACCAAATCTGCACAATATATGCAATATTTCTTTATGTGACAAGTTAGTTACAACTATTACTATTTATTAGAAACAAATAAGCAATATGATAGGATCTGAATAGCAGATATATGTCCATAACAAATGAAAATCATCTAGCGCACCCTGATTGTGACTGACCCGTCAGAGAGACGAAAACCATTAGATCACTGTTCAGAATTGTGTTGTGCGTGTATCTGTGATCCTGTGACTCTTTCGTGATCATCAGTGCGCTGTCAATATTTTATCTTTTAATATTTTAAGTGAAAGGGAAGGCTTTAGCATTGGACTGCATCAGCTAACTCACCACTTGTCTTTTCTTTTAGTTTGATGATACAGTCATTGCCCTTGGCAACTACCCGTAACCTTCCTTTCCAGTCATGCTGGTCCAACTTCCAGTCTGCTGCTCTGTGTCAACAAAATACACAACAATTTCTAGGTATACAAGTGACATGTAGATTTGTTCTGGATGTATGTAATTTGCATGAGTATGGTACAACACAATGTACACTGTTTCTTGACAAACTTTACTGATTTTCAATAAACACCATCCTATGACAATCTTATTTCCTATATATCATGACAAAATACTGGTATATAATTATAAATCTCTATCATGTATAGTTACAGTTATGAAAACTTAGGTGTAACAGTTGTATATCAAACAGTTTACTGATGTAACAGTTTTACCAAATTCACAACACTGAATGAAATATTATTCTGGAGGATGGTATACAGTGAGATATCAACAAACACATCATTTTCACTATAGGACAAGAGCTATAGCTTGCCACAATAATTTCATAATATTTTTTTAAAAGATACATGTCATTTATCAATCTTCCTAAATCATATTGTAACACAAAGACTTAGTTATTCCAGTATAATAGATTATATCGAATTTCAAATTGACAACTGAATTTTAGTCTGGACTGGAATTCAGTTATTGGTAATAATTTTGAGCATTACACACATGTAGGATGTGCTGATAAGTATGTTGATTTTGAATTTTGGAATGGAACTGGAAACTGCATTTTAAAAGTGGGACAAACAAAGTTAGTGTTTATGGTGCCTTATGATGAAAATAAGTCCTTTAAGTTTCCAGTCACTGAATAAAGCTATTCTGTAAAATGGTCCCTCAACTATTTCTTTCATATAATGTAAATAGTGGCTGGTTTCTGCTTCCTTCCCATCTAGAGGCCATTTTCTGTGAATTCTGATATCTTTATCTACTTCCTGTCACACCTATCACTCTATTGAATGGTTGTTAGCAGTATCCTGTCATTCATTGCAACATAACAGTTAAAGTGTGTTCATGGCTGACTACCAAGTGACATTTGATTTTTACAATGGCTCACTGGTATCCCTACTACATGTAGCCCTGTACTTTAATATCTCATGCTTGAAGAAAGTTCATTGTGAGTGAAATTTGTACTGGTAATAGTACTAATAATATGTACATGTAACTACATGAAATTTCAATATCACAGTGTTACACACATCTGCTTATGAACAAACAAGGCACTGGGAAAAATGAGAGAGTTGTTAAAGCCATGATTATTGAAGCGATATGCATATTGTACATACAGCTCTTTGCACCATTGCTATTCACACGTATACTGTTTGTAAATGTACAATGTAAGACCATGGAGCTAGCTCCATGTAAGGCTAACACAGCTAACTGACCAATGGCTGTTTTCTTGAACATATTTTTTTATTTACAAGCACAAATGCACTGTATCTGTACGATTTTATGGAGATTAACAGTGACACATTCCCTAAAGTGAACAAGCATATAAATGTAAATCATGTACTTCAACTTCAAGATATCTTGTACACCTTGCTCTGGCGCATGCATGTACATTGTACATGCACAGTAGGTATCTTATGTTCTGGTATAACAATATTTCCACAACCATGGAAGGCTGTATACAGGAAAATGGCGACCTGATTTTGATTTGGACTGCAAAGGAAGCGTTGCTTTTTGTGTCAGTCTTTTACTAGACATCATTCTTTCCCCTTTCAGTTCTACCGGTAGTTAAAATGGAGGCATAGCTGCTATTTAAAACCTTCCTTTGATTATAAATTGAGCTCTCCATGGAAAAAACGTAGTGATACTGGTAAATTCCTCAAGTTTGCTTGTAAGTTAGTGGTCATGCACCTTGTGGATATTACCAGCTCAAAGTTAAGAGTACAGCAAAGCAAAGAGAAGTTCCAGGGTTGGCTTTTCACAACCATGTGATAGTAATTATCACATCATTTAAAGGCCTGTTTTGATGGAGGGTCTCTCCCTTCAGAAACACTGATTGGCTGGCAAAATGCGCTTTCTTTGCAGGGCTAATCAAAACCACAAGTGGTCCATTTTCTCAGTGATTTTTCAGAGCCTTCATTGAGGTCGTGAAATTCCAGGAACACACCTGTACTGACAGACATGAGAGGCTTACACAAAAAACCAACAGGGCATTGTGAACCAGGGCCAGATACTTTGTACTGACAATCAGACAACACTCCATCCAACATACAACTTTCCATTTGTTGCTTACACAGCAACTTGCCCTTTTATTTCACTGAAAGTCTGAAAGTTAATTTTGATATCTGGCAAGTTCAATGGCAATCCACCGCTCACTTGTGTTGAGTCTACACAACCTCATGGGCATTTATTCTGTTTTGAGAGACTCAGTATTTTTACTAGATGTGCCATTTTATAATCAAAATGTTCTTACATTCATTCATTGCGTACATCTCACCACTCCATCAAATTGACACTAATGTGTATTTGATGTTTGGTTTGTTGCCATGATTTAAAAAGCAGTTTTTATAGCCCTATGGTTCATGGTATATACCGGTAGTTACAACGAGTCCAGGTATTCAGGTGAAACATTTTGGGACAAGTTACCTTGCACTATGGGATGAACATAAACAGGGACAAGTAGTTTGGGAAGAAATGGTGTTTGATATAATGGTTTTGGGATATCGACTGTGAACCTGTGAGTGTCATGGTGTCAAGCGTCAATTCATTATCATCCTTCCACTGACCCGTGAATGTATATCCTTCCCTACTACCATGCACCGACAACGGATTCATTCTTGGTGTGATTGTTGACAGCTTGCAATTTATATAATAATACAATATTAATTATTACATGTGTCAAATTGTTGGTCAATTAATGTGGTAAATCATAAGGCCCGCTTCAAAAAAGTGGTGGGGGGGGGGGCTGGAGGAATTCAGGGGGGGATTCGAAAATTTTTGGGGTAGTCGAGGGGGGGACTTGAAAGTTTTGCTCTGCCTATAGGGGGGGGACCTGAAAATATTGTGACTCCCAACATTTTGATGTCGTCCAATGGTTCTAATGTTAGTAATAATTAAACAAAATCTAGAGCCGTTTTGTCATATTTTATGTCTTTAATCTCAAAAAAGTCTAAAACTGTATGAATGCCATTAAATTTTCGTAGAACAAGTTTGCCTTGTAATGGGGCAGGAGCTACAACTGTTTATAATTTTTCAATATTTCTATGCAATGTATCAAACACAGTTTCTTGGTGTCTCTCTACAGCATGCTGAAAAACACAATATTCAGTTTGTCAACAAAGCCCGTTTGTCTAAATATTGGTGATAATTGAATGATGCAAATGCACGGTACACGTAGGCTGTGTTGGCAAGCTGAATACTGGATAGCTCAACATTCTGTAGGGAATAGAACAAGAACACAATTGTATAAACTGAACAAAAATGTTGTCAAAATAAAAAGTTAATACAACTACTGCCCTGCTACTACATACTGGCAGTGAGAGTGATACATGTAGCTCTGACTCTGATGTAGTTTAAAAAGAGTTCGGTCATAGGACACTCAATTGACAGTGAAACATACATCTACTTGTACACAAGATCCAGCCAGAGAGCAACACATAGAAGACTAGGGGACTAACAGTTACCATGGATTTTTGAATTCTGGCATATGAGAACAATAAAATATTAGAGAAAAAAGATGGGGTCACCATAATTGATCTTATACAAATATACGATGAAAAGTCAGTTTTTCTAAAATCACTTAAAATCAATATATAAAACCATTCATTTCAAGTTTATGCAGTGAATGAAATTTTCACATCTCATTGTACCAATAACACAAAAGTAAAACTTTGAATAGTAAAGACTCTAATTTAAATGGAAAAATGTGTGACTAAATGGAATCTTTTATTTTTTATCAAATTTGTCATTATTACACCAAAATTTCTGAGATTGAAACATTAATTTCATGGAATATTTTAACCGTCCAATCCAGTATTGTCAATTTTGTAAAACATTTTATAAGTGGCATCTAAGTTGTATATGTCTTGTACTTTTGAAAAAAAAAATTTTGGTAGGTCACTGTGCTCATTTTTTCACAATTTGGTTAAACGTAGCTAGGAATACATAATTTTTATACTCTCTCATGATTGTCATTTTGTGTGCTTTTCAGCTGGTGCCATTGAACTGGCCAGAGTTGGATAAACTCAAGTTGGCTTAGACTGAGAAATCCAAAAAGTTCACTGATGCATTTAAAAATGAATCAATTTAAGAACTTGCCCTAGGTATAGGCTCTACAACCTGCTGATAAGATAAAGTGTTGAACATTTGCGTGCAGAACGACACATTACATATTTTTTTTACTCTGCGTGCATTCCTAATAAATATGCGGCTATATGGTAATTGGGGGGGACTTGAAAATTTTTGAGGGTATTGAGGGGGGGACTTGAAAATTTTTGAGGGTATTGAGGGGGGATCTGAAAAAAATAAGATTTCAATCGCGATTCCTCCAGCCCCCCCCCCCTCACCATTTTTTTTGAACGCGGCCTAACGTTTCCTGTCTGTGTCAGGCCAAAAACACATGTCGGTGCATGTACCTATCACTGTGGTGTAGTTTCATTGGTGAGCGGTATCAGTGAAGTAGAGTGGTAACGTGCTCCATACATTACGAGAACACCCTTCAGTCGCTAGTCAGGATATCGAGTAGGTTGGAACATACCTCCATGTTCACACACAGTGTACTTTCATATTCTGTCGCCATTTTGCAGAGGAAGTTGCTGTTATGACTCAACGTTGATGGCGCTCACCATAAAAATTGCATGACCTCATGCCTCATGTCACACCATCACCACGCCCCCGTTTCGCTCGCAACCAGTCGTCCGCGAACGAACCTTTTTGCCCAAGATAAGAGTTTACAACGAGGAGTTTCCAAACACCGGCAACTTAAGTCATTCTGTTTTTTATCTACCGCTTGCAAAGATCGAGTCGTGTTTAGACGAGATTTGTGGATGGATGAGGGTCAATAAGCCTATGCTTGCACTCAATGACGGTAAGACAGAGGTTGTAGACTTTTCCTCGAAATTAGGGATTGAGGTAACTGTCCCTCGTTGTAATTTTCGGATTGGTTGATGTCAGTGTATATCCATCTGAATCAGTTCGCAATCTAGGTGTTTACAATGGACTCTACCTGCACCTTGTCAGACCATGTTACAAATATTGTAGATCAGCATCACATGCGATTTGGAGGTTAGGAAAGATTCGTGATCTCCTTCACCAACGTACCACGGAGAAACTTGTTCATGCCTTCATTACATCACGTTTAGATTATTGCAACAGTCTTCTTTTTGGTCTTCCGAAATTTGAAATACGTAAACTCTAGGCTATTCAAAATTCCGCCGCTCGGCTTTTTAGCAGAAAGAAGAAAGGGACCACATAACACCAGTAGAACAAAATTAACATTGGCTTCCAGTCCAGAAACGAATTGATTTTAAAATTCTTTGTTTCACATACAAAATCATTACAGGCCAAGCCCCCGACTATCTAGCAGAAATGCTTACAGTACGTCATACTGGTCGTACACTTAGGTCCCAGTCTAGTGGTGCGATCATTTTGCATCAGCCTGTTTGCAACACGGCTTTTTATGGCATTAGAGCCTTTCTGTATGTGCTCCCCATTTGTGGAATGCTTTACCATTTGAGATAAGGCTTGCTAATTCTTATAACAATTTTAGAAGTCAGTTAAAAACTTATCTTTTTAGATCATTTTATTCCTAGACATTTTTTAAATTTTATCTCTTTGCGTTTTATTGGTGTTTTCTCCCAATTTTCATTTATATAATTTACCTCTTTTTTAGTGTTGTGTAAAGCGCATTGAGATTTTTAAAATGTAATGCGGTCTCTAAGAAATAATATTATTATTATTATTATTATTATTATTAAGAGGGTGTTATGTTTGATTTGTTTATATATTTGATCAGGCAGGTCTTAGTTTTCAAACTATAAGCTTAAGCTGCAATATTCAATTATTAAACGTTAATTTTAAAAACGCACGGGAATGAAGATGATCACGTGCACAGTTTGGAAAGAAACAAATTTGATGATATGGCATTATTATGGAAACTATCCCTCCCCTCAAAGCTAAAAGTTGATTGTGTAATTGATTTAGATGATAAGATTCCCATTCACACTCGCGAAACTTAATTATCACCTACTGAGAAATTTACCAAACTAAGAATACAATTAATATAAAAGATTAAGTTTACTAATAACTATTGCTATAAGGAAATTAGTAATGCTAATTACTATTGCTAAGGAAATGGAGTCGGCAAATCAAGTTCGAAACCAACGCTCAGAAATAAGTATTAACGAATAAATAAAAGCGCTGATTCTGTTTACAAATGAACGATGTTGGTATATATTTATAAAGATAATTAGAAACGTGATTCCTATATGTTAGAACAGTACTAGCACACGACTTCATTCTCACTTTGTTCACATGAACTTGCAGACCATACTACGCAACAGTCAAACCATGAAAACCGATCGATCTAGCAGACTACCCTGCTAGTGAGCGCTCAGATTGCAGGTCTTACCCCATTTTACTAGTAAGGTGGAGCTGCACTTTGCCAACACAGTTTTTTTCAAAGCAATATTTCTCATCTAAGATGACAAGGAAACCCCCTCATACTATATATTTTCAAAAAGCAGAGAATCTAAAGTTTAGTATGGTAGCAATAGTTTACTCGAAGGATGTAGGGGTGTTTATTTGGGTAAAACAATCTATTTTGGTATTAATAATAAAAATTAATTCAAGTCAAAAGCTTGACACGATTTTCTGAAATGTAATATTTCACTTGAAAGAAGAGTATATGTAGGAAAAAACGACTATTTTATTTTGCATATCCATCTTTATTGGACACCGTGGTGCGAAGCACCAAAGGTGTCCTATGTCGCCACAATGTCTGTGTGTGTGTCCGTCCGTCCGTCCGTCCGTCTGTCCGTCCGTCTGTCCGTCCGTCCGTCCGTCCGTAGACAGATTTTGTTCCACTCATAACTTAAGAACCCTTAGGTCCAATGTCATGCAATTTGGTATTTGGTATTATCATGATGAGACTTAGATCTGATTAGATTTTGGTGGGTGTGGCTTATTAATTAATTGCTCATTTGCATATTTTATGACTTTTTTTGTTCACGCAGATATCTCAGAGACGCCTGGAGCGATTTCGTTCAAACTTGGTAAAAGGATAGTACTCTACCTCATACAGATGCACGTTGATTTGTTTCACAATGTGATCAAATTTGGCCGTGTTAGAGGACTTTTTAGTTTTCGCCTCCATAGACTCCCCTGTATAAGGCAATCCATAGACTCCCATGTATAAGGCAATCCATAGACTCCCATGTATAAGGCAATCCATAGACTCCCATGTATAAGGCAATCCATAGACTCCCATGTTTAAGGCAGTCCATAGACTCCCATGTATAAGGCAGTCCATAGACTCCCATGTATAAGGCAATCCATAGACTCCATAGACTCCCATGTATAAGGCAATCCATAGACTCCCATGTATAAGGAAGTCCATAGACTCCCATGTATAAGGCAGTCCATAGACCCCATGTATAAGGCAGTCCATAGACTCCCATGTATAAGGCAGTCCATAGACTCCCATGTATAAGGAAGTCCATAGACTCCCATGTATAAGGCAGTCCATAGACTCCCATGTATAAGGCAGTCCATAGACTCCCATGTATAAGGCAGTCCATAGACTCCCATGTATAAGGAAGTCCATAGACTCCCATGTATAAGGCAGTCCATAGACTCCCATGTATAAGGCAGTCCATAGACTCCCATGTATAAGGCAGTCCATAGACTCCCATGTATAAGGCAGTCCATAGACTCCCATGTATAAGGCCAAGAAAAATAAAAATTTAGTTTCTCATCGTATTCATATTGCAAAAGGATGCAGTGACACAGTTTTTAGTCCCCACAGATAAAGTCCAGGGGCTCATAGATTGGGTCATGTCAGTCCGTTAGTCATCCATGTGAGTCCATCCGTTCACGCAGATATCTCAGACGCTTTGACAAAATGTCACGTGACCTTTGACCTCAATTATACATATTTGTCCATAACTCGGTACCACAAGTGCTAAACCTTTCATATATGGTATGATGGGACACCCTATGATGCCACATATTGTACCTCATTAATTATGTGCATATCTAATTTTGAGCAAGCCAATAGAGCTAGAGGTCTGATTTTTGGTATATATGGATAACTTAGCAATACAATTTTTTTGACAAAATGTCATGTGACCTTGGTGACCTTTGACCTCAAATATACATATTTGTCCATAACTCAGTAATCACTAATGCTACACCCTTCATATTTGGTATGATGGGACACCTTATGACGCCACATATTGTTCCTCATTAATTATGTGCATATCTAATTTTGAGCGAGCCAATAGAGCCAGAGGTCTGATTTTTGGTATATAGGGATAACTTAGCAATACAATTTTTTTGACAAAATGTCACGTGACCTCGGTGACCTTTGACCTCAAATATACATATTTGTCCATAACTCAGTAACCACAAGTGCTACACCCTTCATATTTGGTATGATGGGACACCTTATGACGCCACATATTGTACCTCATTAATTATGCACATATCTAATTTTGAGCGAGCCAATAGAGCTAGAGGTCTGGTTTTTGGTATATAGGGATAACTTAGCAATACAATTATTTTGACAAAATGTCACGTGACCTCGGTGACCTTTGACCTCAAATATACATATTTGTCCAAAACTCAGTAACCACAAGTGCTACACCCTTCATATTTGGTATGATGGACACCTTATGACGCCACATATTGTTCCTCATTAATTATGCGCATATCTAATTTTGAGCGAGCCAATAGAGCAGAGGTCTGATTTTTGGTATGTAGGGATAACTTAGCAATACAATTTTTTGAAAAAATGTCACGTGACCTCAATGACCTTTGACCTCAAATATACATATTTGTCCATAACTCAGGAACCACAAGTGCTACACCCTTCACATTTGGTATGATGGGACACCTTATGACGCCACATATTGTACCTCATTAATTATGTGCATATCTAATTTTGAGCAAGCCAATAGAGGTAAATGTATGATTTTTAGTATATAGGGACAGACTATAGGATAGAAATTTTTTGACAAAATGTCATGTGACCTCGATAACCTTTTACGTAAAATACACGATTATGTCAATAAATAAGTAACCACAAGTGCTATGTCCTTTATATTTAGTAGGATGGGAGACCTTATGACAACACATGCTTTACCTCGTTAATTATGCCCATATATAATTGTGGGCAAGCCAATAGAGCTAGAGGTCTGAATTTTGGCATATATGGATTAATTAGCAATACAATGGTTTTTTTTTCAAAATGTCACGTGACCTTGATGACCTTTGACCTTGAATATGCATATATATGCATAACTCAGTAACCACAAGTTCTTTACGCTTCAATTTTGATAGGATAGTAGACCTTAAGATGTCACATCTTGTACCTCATTTATTATGCACATATGTATTTCTTGGCTGGCCAATACATCTAGAGGTCTGATCTTTTTTCCCGATTTAGAACCATAACTTAGACATGCCTCTTGTTTCAAAATGGGAACAATGACATCGACCTATGTGTCCATAGATCTGAACATATACACTCCAGTGATACTTCTTAATGACCTCATTTCCCTGCCCCATCAAGACTAATACTCCTATTACAAGTGGGGACTATGTCAATGTCAATGACTTGTTACTTCTATACAGAATATTATCTCACATAGTGAGTGTCTGAATATTATTCTGAATTGTATTCCAAAGCACATTCTGAAAGGACTCTTCTGGAATATACAGAATATTATCTCACATAGTGAGTGGTCTGAATGTTATTCTGAATTGTATTCCTAAGCACATTCTGAAAGTAACTCTTCTGAAAATTTCACATTCTTTGCCACTGCACCATCTCCCTAATACATACTGATGACCCACGGTGTCCACTCAAGTCTCACTTTATTCTAAAATGTCATGGGTTGAAAGAATGACAGTGAAAAAAGTGATTGAGAAACATTATTAGCAATATTGAATTGCCTCTCATTCAAAAGGTAAGAAGTTTGTTGCCAAACAAGATTTTGTAGTAGTATACAGCATTTAAAGAGCAAAATGTGAAAATTTCAGAAAATTTGACCCAGCCAGAGCTACTGGCTTGGGCGCCTAGCCAGTAAATATAATTAAAGTATACTTGCTGGGATTTGGTTCTGTTGCTTTAAAATAATTTCATGCTGGAGACTCTGCCTGCCTTCAATGTAAAGTTCGCCAAAAAACTTTTGCTGCAGGTTTCTTTTCCCGAGTCGACTTTACATAGTGAGATATCTGCGTCTGTGTCATACAGAAATACTTATTATTATATAATACATAATATAATCTGCTTGCACAAATGAAGGATAATACCTAAGGCCTTCCGCTCACTTTTAGTTTTGGCAACCGAATATAAAATTACGATATTACGATACCATTGGAGTGTCAAATGGGACATGTCTTTCAATAGATCCAAATGTAATGTTCTCAGGTTTACAAGATCGAGAAAAACTTTGCACTTTCAGTATGTTATGAATGGCAAATGTTTAGAATTTGTTAAGAAATACTGTGATCTAGGTGTTGATCTTACATCCAACCTAGACTAGAACAAAGCGTACTGTTTGTTATACATGAAGGTATGACGCAAAAACTATTAGAGCTCTTTATTATTCACTAATCTGTAGCCACCTGTAGTATGGGAGTGTTGTATGGACGACACATTCTCAAAGAAATCTAGTCAAATTAGAAAGAATCCAGAAAGCAGCGACTAGATACATATTCCATTATCATACTGGTGTTGATTATAAACGGACATTGGTTTTTGTCAACCATTTACCCTTGTCATAACGCAAGTAAGTTCTTGACCTTATGATCTTTCATAAATGTATTACTGGACTATATTCTATGAACATACATAAGTTTTTTAAGTTTTCATTTTCTAACTTTCACACCCGCCTCAGTGCTGATTCAACTACATCACGATTAAATCGCTTTAATACTCTTTCTTACCGTCACCTCTTTTTTAATAGCATAGCCAATTTATGAATAATTTACCCTGGACATTATGGACAATCAATCCAACGCTTGCTTTGAACCGAGCGATAAAAATAGAATTTGAACAAGTTTCATAATTCATTTGATCCTCAAAACACTTGTATATGGACATTCCGCTGCTTTTGTATAGGTGATTTGCACCTGTTTTGGTCACCCAATTCTATGTAGGCCTTTTTCACAGTTTATGTTGCATAAATCTTAATAATAAAATAGAATAATTAATAAATAAAGTAAAATAATGCTCATTACTTTATTTTTCCTCCCTACAGTGTTCCTTTTTGTCATCTGATTCCAACCATAATTTACTGAATTGTTTAGAAAGTTGCCATCGGAGCTCACGTTAATGGTCGGGATGGGGTGGGATGGGGAAGGGGCATTTATTGTATTCTCTCAGAGGATGGGGAACGAGGGCATCTCATTTATGACACCGGACGGAGAAAATGTATATTTTGAAGTTCAAATTAGACTCAATGATAGCACACTTTAGTGGAAAGGACAAAATATGTGTTGATGAGAGGGCAATGAGGGAACTTCTGCTTTTGAGAAGAGGGCACTTGGGATTTCTTGTGATGGGGAGGGGGAATTAAGGAGTTCTCGTTGGGGGGGGGCGAGCGGGACGTTTTTTCAAATCATGATCGGAAGGCAGTTAAAAACATCGTTTACTTTCCCCTCCAAAATTTTATTTTGCATGCTACAAGTACACTTGAAAACACTGAAAACGCCTTAGGATACAATTTCATGAAATTGGCTGGTTGACTGCCCCTGAGATCAATCAGATTCAGACGTCCTATGTCGGAGTGACCTTCGCTCTACGTTGCTTTATCAGCGTGCAAAACAAACTCATTAACCCACGCATTTCTCAAGTACTTGCTGCCTGGTCGTAAAGGCTTAGTTCACAAGGTGACCATTATTGAAGGCAGTCACGTGATCGAAGTGGAAAAATTGTCGCAGATAAATGAACAAAATGTCTACTCGGCAACGAAATAAACAGTGAAACTAACATCAATGAGAGAGATGCATAAAATACAAACTACTAGAGCAAGTTAAGCTATGTTATAAAACTCACTTGGTCAATAAACAAAACCTGTCACCAAGAAATAAATTATTGATGCATATTCGAAACTCCGTACGGAAATTTCGAGTGGCTATACGTAAAGGGGTAAAGTCATGACAAACGATAAATCAGCTCTATCTCGTTGTCTTGATCACTTGCGTTCCATAAACAATAAATAAGCTTATCGCAAATTGATATATTTTATTCTTCCTTTTCAACCAATACTATTATTCTTTTCGATAGACTGAGTATACCAAATCATGTAGTCTTTACTTTTTCTTTCAAAGCGTTTGCCATTTGCTCAGCACAAATATCGATGTCAAAATATTTTCATTATCTATTTATTTATTTATTTATTTTTAATCCATCATCCAACGGGCGGCAGACCTATTGCAGGATGAGGTAGCCACAACCCATTACCCAATGAGGCAATGATTAGTAAAGTGACAACACTATGCTGGAGTATAAAACTCACAGTCCTCGACAGTGAGTGCACCTTACAAGGTCTCGAACTCACCATCCTCATGCTAACTTCTGCCCCACGGTGGCTCTTGAAAATTAAATTCAACAACCACCTCTTCTAGTATCGAAAGACATTTAAACACTATCTATAAACCCATCACACCCCAAACAAAACAGCCTAAAACCCAACGCACTAAATCACGATATACCAGCGGGTCATAAACTTTCGTGAAACGGACAAATTCGCTCTTTTTGACCTCTTTGTGATATGAAGAAAACTTTGAATACTTGCATAAAGTCACTTAGGGAACAAAATTACGCCATTTAATTAATTGCAAAAGGGTAAAGAATTACCGCTTTTCTGAATGCAAACAGATAATTTGGTTTGTGACCTCTCGTCAAAACGGATTTTTCATTATCGGACTTGCTTTCCTATGCCAAATAAACACAATTTAAGGAATAGCTGCTATCCTTCTCTATATGAAAGGCACCGCCAACTAAGATTTCCCTACAAAAGCTTAGGGACAGGTAAGTATCTTCAGCTGGGGTTGGGGCGGCGGAGCTATTGGGGTTCACCCTGTTTTTTATTTTGGTGATGGAGGTCACCATGTTTTTGAAATGCTCGATAGGGGTCAGCGTGATTTTGAATTAGGGCACGGACTCATACTTGCCGAAAATACATCGTACTAGCCACGGATTGCATCATTCAGCTGATTTTTCGGTGCACCATAATATATCAGATATAATTGGATATTAATTTTCAAATTGAAAGTTTTTTCCAAAATATGACACTTGCATCATCCACTTAGTTTTCGGCGTGCCCTTTTGGCGCGGAACTTTCATATATCATATATCTGGATTTTTGCAAATTGACAGACTGTTTTGCAAATTTATTTGTGTGCTAATCTTTATGAAATCTGCAGTTCATATGAAAGGCATGACAAAATCCTGATACTTTTCTAATTTTTTCTATGAGAACTCATAAGGGATGAGAGTATGAGGAAGCAACATGCACTGATATTTTACAAAACATTGATACAGGTAACATATTTCAGAAAGAGACAAGTGACAAGATATTTTTCATTCTTATTGATGCAATTCAATTTTCCTTCCTGTCACAGGTTTACAAATGAAAGGTGTTTTTTAAATAAAAGAAGTTTTTTGTCTTTATTACCTGTGCTTTTGGGTTTCACCGAAAAAAAGAACTGATCCTCTGAGACACTGTATACATCAGATTTGGCTACAACTTATAAAAACAGCTCTCTAGGGCTTCCCAGGAGATATAATTGGATGGCGGGCAACAGTCTAATTACCAACTGAAGTTTTTGATTTACTGCTGGTCTCTCTTTAATGATTGACATGAGTCTATGTACAAAAGTTCTGGACAACTTGTTATGAATAGAGAGTGTGAAATACATTAAACATTCATAGCTCATTCAAAACACTGTATTTACACTTCAAAATTCGAAATTTGAAATTCCTATACAACAAATAACATGTCAACAATTTCACCACAACAGAATGACGTAATGATTAAAAGTAATGATATATAATTATATATATATATATATATATATCTATATATCTATATATCTATATATATACATGAAAAATTGTTAACAAGTAGAAAGACAAAGACAAATACAAATACTTCAAATACAAAGTAATATATCATATATATTATATATATATATATATATATATATATATATATATATATATATATATATATATATATATATATATATATATATATATATATATATATATATATATATACTAACCCTGTTTTCGACAGATGGTATAAGGGGGTCACCCTGTTTTCGAAAGTTGGATTGGGGAGAGTGTCAGCCACTTTTTGAAAAAATATCTTCCGCCCCTAGGCTAAAGAAACTGACCAGTCCCTTAGCTAAGGTCCAAACCCTTTGACAGTATGTGTTCATGCAGCCATAAAAGTGACGGTTGCGCTCTTGGAATTTTTACTCGATAGTCTAGTACACTGCACCATAAAATGTTTCACTGAATTGAGATGTTTGAGATGTTTAACCTGTCTGGCTGAAAGCACAGTTTAAGTTGTGCACAGTCAGTATTTCAGCATGTTTCAAGAAGTCAAACAACTCAAACTACCATTCATAGCAAACAAAATTTATGAAATAAGGTCAAAAAAAACGACTCTGACCCCTTAATGGTTAATCTTGACTTTAATTTCAAACACTAAAATTTCTGTCAACTTGAAAGTCACGAAACTCTGGGATTAGCTGAGCCAGTAACCATAGACGCAATCTTTTAAAGTGCGTATGGTTTCTTTGCACAGTTGTTTCACTGATCACTATGCTGTTTTTATTAAAGTTTCTATGAAGTGCGATTCTACCTAAAGCCTCGCGATAATGGGTTGGTCCAACTCAACTGTTTTCTTACTATGACAATGTTGGACCGCTCAAGAAGGATATAGGTGTGTAAGGGTTACGGTAAACAACACATCTCAGGGCTCACGCGATGATGATAGGTCAGTTTGCAAATGTTTCCGTTTCCAATGTCAAAGTTCATGAAACCATGATGTCACCACGGCTGGGGTTTGAGTCGCATCCGGGACCTTATTCAGCATACGCAGTAGCATACCTCAGGTAGGTGAGCATATACGTTGTTAAATTACCTCCTAATAACAGTCATTATAAGCTTCTTGCTATTTTCTGCATGTTCATCATGAAGTGCGATTCTACCTAAAGCCTCGCGATAATGGGTTGGTCCAACTCAACTGTTTTCTTACTATGACAATGTTGGACCGCTAAACAAGGATATAGGTGTGTAAGGGTTACGGTAAACAATACATCCAAGGGCTCACGCGATGATGATAGGTCAGTGGTTTTCTTTCTTGTCTTTCCTATTGTTTTGAGAAAGTTTCCAATCATGCTAGGTAAAGCATATCAAATGTCGCTTATATTTAGGAAACTCAGACTTCGAGTCGGTGTAAAGTTAAGTTTGTGTTAATATGCTGAACGAAACAATGCAGTATTTAACATTATATATGACGTGTAAAACCTGACACAATAACTCCGTGGTGTGTTCAAGTCCGTACTATGAAACATGGAGTCATCTCGTTGAGTTTAAAACCGTTTTGAGAGGCCAGTCTAGTCTACAACGTCGTACTGAGCACTTGGTGTCGGTGTCAACCATGATTGTACTGGGAAAAAATCGACCTTTGTGATGATCTCGTAACTTCCGCATTGTTTGTGACCACTGCTAGGACAGAAAGCTGAGAAAAGGGCACACGACCAGCGTTTCGTGTCCATGTCGATAGACGTACACTGTAGCGCCGAGTGAGGTATGCAACCCAATCAGGTCCGTTTACCATGCCAATCATCAACAGGGCCAATGCAGCTAAATCAGTCGCAAATACGTCACCACGGCGCTATTTTTTTCCTCATTGGTATAAATGTTACTTTTTTGTTATTAACATATGATAGAGGTTAAAGAGTGAACTTGAAGTTACTCAATATTAAAATCATGACGTTGAGAAATTCACCAGTTTGTAAAACTTTTACTAACGGTCACATTTGTTGTTTTGCAAAGAATACCGTTCCTCTTCTATGCCTCATTCATTTATGCTCATCATATATCGGCCCTATATCGGCCATTGTAGGCTCGTGATTGTTTGGCCAACTTACGGTAACAACATCTGTGTGTGAGTTTTTAATGTCCGCTTTCATTTTATGGAAGTGTGTTATAAATATGTTTTTTTTTTGTGGCAGATTACGCAGGTGTTAGGAAAAAAGGTAAGTGTCATTACGAAAAATTTGTCCCAACATTTAGCCGATGTCGATAAAAGCTACCAAATTTTCAGCAGAACAAATTATATTACTAAATTTTTTGTCTATATTTTAAATAAAATACTATGCTTTTAAAGATTAACAATCTATCGAGATATATCAGCACATGTCTCCATATTAGCATCTCAGTGGTAAAGTACAACATATTACAGATGTAGCGTACATCAGTTTGGAAATAACTCACATCATTAGATAGTATCAAACTTTGTATTAACATGTATCATTGTTTACTGACAACAAATTAAGGACTTTCTCACTAACCATCATCGTTGACTGAAAGATTCAGTCGTGTTTCGGCCTCCATACGGTGGAGACATACAGACCGAATCTTTTAGTCTCTCACATTCCATGCAGCTTTTGTTCAGCAAAAGTAAATTTCGAGGTTAAGTAAGAGGGCGCAACTATATAAGCTATACTGCTTTTGATCTCGTGTATTGGAAACCCTCTTTCGATGATTTGCCACGTAAGTAGGCCCTAAATGGATTTGCAATATTCATGCACAATGATATGGTCTGTTGATGTGAAGATAGAAGTGCAACTGTGGACAACATGCATTTTGAGATGTGAATTGCTTCATCAATGCAGTAACTTGAATTATCTATGTAACTATCGACTATAGAAACATACTTTTTCCTATTCTAATTTTCAGAAGCCATGTTGATAATTGCAGAGGTCATTTCTTTCCGAAATAAAAAAAATATATGTTGATAATTTAGACTAGCATAGCTTTGTGTTGACTAAATATCAGATGTATATAAAAATACAATTTAATATATACACTCAGCTTCTGGACCCTTTGTATCATTCCTATTGCGGACCGTGTCTAGTCATAAAACAATTAAATAGTCAATCCTAATTGTTGAAAACTAAAAGGAATTAATTTCGCTCATCAACCAGACGTTGCATCCTATACCTGTCTACTAGTACACCCTATACCTGTCTACAAGTACTAGTAGATTGATTTGCCGCCAAACTGTCGTTCCGACTATCATATCTTAAGCCACGCTTCCAGCTGGTATAGACTCATGGCTAGTAACCAACCAATAGTATACATCGCTTCTATTTTCCAGGCTATTGAAGTTACACAAAACCATGGCGACTAGTTGGGAAGATCGACAAGAAAAAGCATGGATGGAATTGAAGACGAAAATTAGCAGAGAAATTAAACCAGGTATATTTAATCATATTAAGCAGCCATCGATTCCTTTACAGATAAATAAAAATCAAATGTATTTTAAGCAACGAGCCGCAAACCTAAAATACATACAGTCAAAACAGTGCAGATGTATTGAGTTCGACGGAGCTTTTAAGTGATTAAAAATCAAGCCCGAAATAGAGAGTACAGCAAAGTTTTTCATGACATTATGAGCTGTAGATATCTTCTTCCGTCAGAGGCGAATGATCATATATATATGTGTCTCCGACGGCGGTAGCTTTGCTCAGAACATGAAAGTCAGGAAGCTCAACAGATTCTGTGACTTTAGAATTGACCAATGCTTATGATGATATCATTCCATAACATGTGCCGTCGATCGACATATGCATTTGACGGGAAAAGCCCAACCATTCAAAAGAAACGGGTGCTTGCAATGCAGATTTGACGGACACTCTGAGTACACTGAGTTTAGAATGAATCGAGTTTAATCACCAAATTTCCCAATAAACACATTTTATAAGCATATACCATGTCTAGCAAGTATCAGATCACACAGGGTAGTCATTGTCAGTAACGGTTAACCCGTCAGATTCCTGGCTTAAATCTTGGTAGTGATAAAGAATTCGCGACACAATCTCTGGTTCCGTAAACTGTGACTTTCAAGTACATAATGGGATTACCTTTGATTTCCAATGTTGGCGCTTTCTTATATCAAAAGTTCTATGCTGGAAATTTGTCTGACTAGAGACAGTGGAACTCTGTTGGCTATGGAAATTGTAAATCAAAACTCCAACATGGCAACGCTGTGATACTTATAACAGTTACGCGAGTGTGAGTCGTCGACATACATACGGTGATTGATAGTGCAAATGTTCGTGCATGGAATTGCATGACGTATAGAGTGACTTCGAGTTGATTACTGTAAGTGTATGATTCTACCATTTCATTTCAAACATTAAATGGGTTCAACAATCTTTTAAATTGTATTTAATTCAGATGAGTTTCTGAAAACGAAGACATCAAGCATAGATAAACGGTTTGTAGCAGAGAGGGATCTAGGCCATATTGCATCAACACTCATTCTCCTAGAGAAACTTGAACCTAAGAAATTTGCGTCTCTCGAAAATCTGCTTACCCTGATTGACATTCTAGAAGACATCGGAAGAACTGATTTAGTTCTTGAAGTTATTGAAATACTAGGTAAGATCTTTTCAAATGAACAAAAACAAACGTTTCTTTAAAGCTGTAATAAAAAGCTTTTAGTATATGGTGGTTGATACAGTAAACTGCTTGTGGTGGTCACGTATACCTGGAAATGTCAGTAGAAATTTATTCAATGCCATTGCCGAATGCTAAGTTACCGACTTCAAGAAAATACAAACACACATTCACCACCTTTTACGTGTACGGGTAGACATGTATAGTTATTAATGAGGAGTAATCAGATAAACTTTTTTGAGGAATGATGGAGGAAATAATCAATCGACCTATAATTATTGATTGTTGAGGATTATCATTCATCATAACGTACAAAACACATTTGTCGTAGTCGCAGTGATAATGGTTTAACTTTATGAAAAAATCAGCTGTCGATGATTTTTACATATTCAAACGGTAGATTAAGACGCAAAACTTGTGACACAATATTTTAGAATTACTGTTTTGATGCAGTTTTGAAATTTGTGACCAATCGCTAAAGTTATGTTGATGGGCGACCAGTCAGGGGTTACAATCCAATGAGACCATCCCACAAAATATTTCATTGGCATCTGAATAAGGAAAAGCACGTCATTCCTCGCCTTTTACATTTCTTTTTCTCTACCTCCTTTTCTCTATCGTCTGTATCTTCCTCTGTGTACCTTTCTGTTCTTCTATGTTCTTGATCCAGAGAAGGTAAGAGTCTTGATATTTTTTGAATCGTTTAAAACTGTACCTGATGTAATGGCTTATTACGATAATACCCACGTACATGTCATCTAGGATCAAAAAGTGACATCAGCCAGAACAAATGGTGTAGAGTTTAAAACGTATCATTAAGATTCGCGCATCATGCCTAGCCTTAGCACACTTGAGCTTATGGATCTACTGAAGAATTTGCAACAAGCGTCGATTAATATTTCGTTAAGTGAAGAAGGTCAACAATCTGGCATAAGAAGCACGAAGCATACATTTCTGGCATGATACTAATAGAATTTATACCACTCCAGGTCATACGACCTATTGTTCTTGCTATCCATTTATCTCTTGAAAAAACGACTGCCACCTATTGTTCTTATGCAAATTAGTAACCAGTCATACACCACACTTTAATGAAAGAAAATCATTATCATATCAAGAAAAGTTTAGTTATTACTCATGTACATTTGAAAAAAAGTATGACCGATTACTAATTTGCATGAGAACAATACGTCCAGTTGAGATGCCTAAAGCACTCACACACATTCAATATTACAATAAAGATCATTTTTCAACTGATAAGTTATAACATCACATTTTATAATTCAATTTTAACTTTCTTTAAACCATGCTCAATAAAGCAACACGATTTGTTGATGAAGACTGTCCATCTTCAGATTCGGTGTCTTCTTGGGTTGGACCAATGTTTTGTTATATTGTTTTGTAGCAACTTGAGAAAGTGGTTCACTTACAGCTTCCTCTCATTTAAAACAAGGTGGAGGTAGTAGTAATGTATCCGACACATGCTTTTGTAGTGCAGTAGACATAATTTGAGGCGCATAAACCGTCATCTGATCCATGACGTGTTTGTTCTTTGATAAACTGCTCATCAAATCCCTGATGGTACAGCGATTATACCGCATTCACCTGAAATTATCAAACACAAAGCATATGTCACAAATAGCATGGAAACAAGTACAGTATCTTTATTACGTCTCTAGAATAGTCGCAAGGAATTTTGTGATATTGCCGCACACACAACAAAATATATTAATGAATGAATTTAATTCCATTACAGAATTCGTTTTATGTATAAATATATCAGTAAAAGAATAAAATTACCTTGCCAGAATGTCCGGTATGATGGTCTTCTATCCAAGCCATCTCGCACATTTGCTTTGTGTAAAGACGCCTACTTTCTGGAAGGAGAACTTGATTATCCCTTGGCAAGGACCTTACGGTCCTGTCGGTGGTATCATCGCCCAGTACTTTTTTATAAGTCGAACTAAACATCGTGGATTTGATGAGCTTTCGTAGCAACAGCTGCTCTTACAGGGCAGTTTGCCCGTGTAAAATCCACTTTGGTTGTTTTTACATGGCCGTCCATGGAACTCTAGGAAGTCTCTGGGGTCATCAGATCAGACAAACTGACAAGGTCCATCTTGACCAGTCGAAAACACAAAAATGGCATTGAAAGCCATCCATGAGGCAAGAACATTACATCATAATGCGCAAACTGTCGCTTGCGACCAATCACGTACATCTATAGATTGAATGCCTTCTCGCTAGCTAATAGCCAATACGACATAGTAAAGCCAGTCATTTTACTTGACCAATCGGACTAAAATAGTTTCCTTCTGCACAGATGCATTATACCACTCTGTGGCCCTTATTCATATGCAGATTTGCAGTTGACCTGAGCCCTTGTCCTACTTGTCTGGGATAGGTCATTCTTCCAAACTTGAATGCCAGGTGCATAAATGACCTCTGTGAACCTTTCGACGTACAATGGGTCGCCCCATTCCATTGTGGGTGTTCAAATCAAAAGTCGATGATTTATTGACACAGTAATTTTCAAATTTTAGAGAAGATTAGCCTGTTTTTCGTGGTTTAAGTCGTTAATCGCACCTCGTGGGTGAGCTGTTACAGTTGTAAACACAAGTTCCTGGCCATAAGTATGGTGTTTACAACTGTAACAGCACGCCTACTCGTGCGTACTATACTGATCAACAATGCATCATTATCATCTATGATGATTTTTGAGGATATATATCAGCAGAGCAACACCACATTTTATTGCAGCGGAACGTATCAGACGACGTTTCAGCGTCGTTCTACGCCACTGAAGCATGTCATTTCAAAATGACCACAGTCGATTATAAGCCAGTGTCTTACAGTTAGTCAGCCAGCGCCCATACGGCACAAGAAAACAAAATACTAGTCCGTGGGCTAGAGGGGAGTCTACGTGCACCCCCCCCCACAGGATAACAAACCTGTATTTTCAAAACCCTTGGGATCCCTAGAATACGAAATGGAATTTTAACAGGAAAAATATAGGGACGCAATAGCTGTTATGGTCATGTTTTGAAGGGTACCGCAAAATCACGATTTTCCAAGCCAAATGCATTTTCGTCAAATCTGTCTCTGTGTAAGTCATGTGCTGAGCTTATTTTTTAACATAACCTCACTTGTTTGGTATCATTAGAAAGGGAATTTATTCCTCTTTAAGATGACATATTGCACTATGCAATATCTTCTACAGTTTTTGTCAAATATAACCAAAACTTACCCCTTACCCCAAAATTTAACATTGCAAATTACAGTAAAACTCAAATTCTACCAATTTTTTAGCTAGGCATAATAAAATATGCATTGCTTTGTCTGAAATCTGTTTTATTTGATACAGGGACATGTCAGAAATATGAAATAGACTTTTAACAGAAAAAATATTGGGAATCTACAGCTGTAACAGTCATATTTTGAAGGGTACCGCAAAATAACAGTGTTGCAGATTTGCATGCATTTTTGTTAAAACTGTCTTCCTATAAGTTATTTGCTGAGCTTGTTTTTGAATATAACCTGGTTTGTTAGGTATCATTAGAAAGATAATTTACTAATCTTTGAATGACATATTGTAACATGCAATATCTTCTATTGTTTTCATGATATATAACCAAAACTTACCCCATACCCCAAGTTTACATTGAAAATTTCAGTCATAGCTAAACCCAAATTCTTCCATTTTTTAGCTTGACACAAAAAACCTGGCCGTTTTTGCTATTAAATCTGTTTTATTTGGTACAGGGACATGTCAGAAATATGAAATAGACTTTTAACAGAAAAAATATTGGGAATCTACAGCTGTAACAGTCATATTTTGAAGGGTACCGCAAAATAACAGTGTTGCAGATTTGCATGCATTTTTGTTAAAACTGTCTTCCTATAAGTTATCTGCTGAGCTTGTTTTTGAATATAACCTGACTTGTTGGGTATCATTAGAAAGATAATTCACTAATCTTTAAATGACATATTGTAACATGCAATATCTTGTGTAGTTTTCATGATATATAACACAAACTTACCCCATACCCCAAAGTTTACATTGAAAATTTCAGTCATAGCTAAAACCAAATTCTACCATTTTTTTAGCTTGACACAAAAAATCTGGCCGTTTTTGCTATTAAATCTGTTTTATTTGGTACAGGGATATATCAGAAATATGAAATAGACTTTTAACAGAAAAAATATTGGGAATCTACAGCTGTAACAGTCATATTTTGAAGGGTACCGCAAAATCACAGTGTTGCAGATTTGCATGCATTTTTGTTAAATTTGTCTTCTTATAAGTTATCTGCTGAGCTTGTTTTTGAATATAACCTGGCTTGTTAGGTATCATTAGAAAGATAATTTACTAATCTTTAGAATGACATATTGTAACATGCAATATCTTGTGTACTTTTCATGATATATAACCAAAACTTACCCCATACCCCAAAGTTTACATTGAAAATTTCAGTCATAGCTAAAACCAAATTCTACCATTTTTTTAGCTTGACACAAAAAATCTGGCCGTTTTTGCTATTAAATCTGTTTTATTTGGTACAGGGACATGTCAGAAATATGAAATAGACTTTTAACAGAAAAAATATTGGGAATCTACAGCTGTAGCGGTCATATTTTGAAGGGTACCGCAAAATATCAGTGTTGCAGATTTGCATGCATTTTTGTTAAATTTGTCTTCTTATAAGTTATCTGCTGAGCTTATGTTTGAATATAACCTGGCTTGTTGGGTATCATTAGAAAGATAATTTACTAATCTTTAGAATGACATATTGTAACATGCAATATCTTATGTACTTTTCATGATATATAACCATAACTTACCCCATACCCCAAAGTTTACATTGAAAATTTCAGTCATAGCTAAAACCAAATTCTACCATTTTTTTAGCTTGACACAAAAAATCTGGCCGTTTTTGCTATTAAATCTGTTTTATTTGGTACAGGGACATGTCAGAAATATGCAATAGACTTTTAACAGAAAAAATATTGGGAATCTACAGCTGTAACAGTCATATTTTGAAGGGTACCGCAAAATACATAGTGTTGCAGATTTGCATGCATTTTTGTTAAATTTGTCTTCTTATAAGTTATCTGCTGAGCTTGTTTTGAATATAACCTGGCTTGTTAGGTATCATTAGAAAGATAATTTACTAATCTTTAGAATGACATATTGTAACATGCAATATCTCTATTTTCTCATGATATATAACCAAAATTTACCCCATACCCCAAAGTTTACATTGAAAATTTCAGTCATAGCTAAAACCAAATTCTACCATTTTTTAGCTTGACACAAAAAATCTGGTCGTTTTTGCTATTAAATCTATTTTATTTGGTACAAGGGACATGTCAGAAATATGAAATAGACTTTTAACAGAAAAAATATTGGGAATCTACAGCTGTAGCGGTCATATTTTGAAGGGTACTGCAAAATATTGTGTTTGCAGATTTGCATGCATTTTGTTAAATTGTCTTCTTATAAGTTATCTGCTGAGCTTGTTTTTGAATATAACCTGAATTGTTGGGTATCATTAGAACAATAATTTACTAATCCTTAGAATGACATATTGTAACATGCAATATCTTGTGTAGTTTTCATGATATATAACCAAAATTTACCCCATACCCCAAAGTTTACATTCAAAATTTCAGTCATAGCTAAAACCAAATTCTACCAATTTTTTAGTTTGACACAACAAATCTTGCCGTTTTTGCTATTAAATCTGTTTTATTTGGTACAAGGATATATCAGAAATATGAAATAGACTTTTAACAGGAAAAATATTGGGAATCTACGGCTGTAACAGTCATATTTTGAAGTGTACCGCAAAATCATAGTGTAGCAGATTTGCATGCATTTTTGTTAACTTTGTCTTCTTATAAGTTATCTGCTGAGCTTGTTTTTGAATATAACCTGATTTGTTGGGTATCATTAGAAAGATAATTCACTAATCCTTAAAATGACATATTGTAACATGCAATATCTTGTGTATTTTCATGATATATAACCAAAACTTACCCCATACCCCAAAGTTTACATTGAAAATTTCAGTCATAGCTAAAACCAAATTCTACCATTTATTTAGCTTGACACAAAAAATCTGGCCGTTTTTGCTATTAAATCTATTTTATTTGGTACAGGGACATATCAGAAATATGAAATAGACTTTTAACAGAAAGAATATTGGGATTCTATGGCTGTAACAGGCATATTCTGTGGAGTACTGCAAAATCACAGCAGTGCAGACTCATATGTGTTTTTGTTAACTTTGTCCCATTGTAGGTCATCTGCTGCGCTTATTTTATTACATAAGCATGTTTATTTGGTATCATTAAAAAGCTAATTCACTACTTTTTAAAATGACATATTGTTATATGCCATATCTGATATACTTTTCATGGAATATGACGAAAACTTACCCCATACCACAAAGTTTATATAGAAAATTACTTTCGTAGCTATCGTCAAATTCTACCAATTTTCTAGCTAGACATAACAAATAAGGCAATGCTTTATATGAAATCTTTTTATTTGGTACTGGGGAATGTCAGAAATATGAAATAGACTTTTAACAGAAAATATATTGGGACTCTACAGCTGTAACAGTCATATTTTGAAGGGTCTCGCAAAATCACAGTATTGCCAACTCGCTTGCTTTTTTGTTAAATCTGTCTTCTTATAAGTCATCTGCTGAGCTTGATTTTTGACATAACCTGGCTTGTTAGGTATCAATAGAAAGGTAATTAACTAGTCTTTAAAATGACATATTGTAATATGCAATGTCTTGTTTAGGTTTCATGAAATAGGACCAAAACTTACCCCATACCCCAAGGTTTACACAGCAAATTACTGCAAATCTGAAACTCTACATTTACATTTTTACAATTTATTAACTTTATATACCAAAGGCAATGCTTGTATGCAATCTATGAAATCTGTGTTTTTGTTAAAAAAGTATGTCACAAATATGAAATTAACTTTTAACAGGAACATAATATGATTTTGTAGCCTTTTGGATCATATTTGGAAGGGTACCCAGGTATCAGGGCAAATTTGCCGAAACACATACATTTGCAATATATGGGTTCCCCCTCCAAAAATGATCCAAATGGCTACTAACTTGTATCATCTTCCCGTTAAAAGTTAATTTTATACTTGTGACATACTTTTGTAACAAATAAATCAGATTTTAAACAAGAATTGCCTTTTGTATTATGTGCAGCAAAAAATGGTAGAATTTAAGATAAGCCGTAATTTGCGATTTGAACTTTTTGGGTATGGGGTAAAGTTTGACCATATTCCAGGAAAACTATGAATGACATTGTATATTACAATATGTCATCTTAAAGAAGAATAAATTGCCTACTAATGATACCTCACAAGCCAGGTTGTGTCACAAAATAAGTTCAGCAGATGACTTACAAGAAGAAGAATTTAACAAAAAAGGTGCCAGTTTGCGGTACTGCGATTTTGCATTTCCCTTCAAAATATGGCTGTTACAACTATACAGTCCAAATATTTTTTCTGTTAAAAGTCTATTTCACATTTCTGACATGACCCAGTAACATATACAACAGATTTAATACGGAAACAGAGCTATTTTTACATGTCTAGCTAAAATTCACGGAATTTGATCACGTTATCTATGACAGTACTTTCAATATAAACCTTGGGGTATGGGGTACGTTTTGGTCATATTCCATGAAAAGTATACAAGATATTGCCTGTTACAATATGTCATTGTAAAAACTATTTAATTACCTTTTCAATGATACTAAACAAATCCAGTTATAATAATAACAAGCTCAGTAGACGACTTATAAGATGACAGATTTAACAAAAACGCATGCGAATCAGGAATACTGAGATTTTGCTGTACCCTTAAAAATACAGCTGTTACAGCTATAGAATCCCAATATTTTTGCTGTTAAAGTTCATTTCATATTTCTGATATGGTCAAGTACAAAATAAAACAGATTTCATACCAAAAATTGACAATTTTTTATGTCTGCGTAAAAAATTGCTTGAATTTGACATTAGCTATGACAGTAGTTTTCGATGTAAATTTTGGGGTATGGGGTAAGTTTTGGTCATATTTCATAAAAATCTGTACAAGATATTGCATGTTACAATATGTCACTTTAAAGACTAGTAAATAATCTTACTAATGATACCTAACAACTTACATTATATTCTATAAGAAGCTCAGCAGATGACTTCAAAGACGATAGATTCAACAAAAATGAACGCAAGTCAGGAATACTGAGATTTTGCTGTACCCTTCAAAATCTGACTGTTACAACTACAGAATTCCAATCTTTTTTCTGTTAAAAGTCTATTTTATATTTTGACATGACCAATTACCGAATGAAATAGATTTCATACAAATAAATGCCTGATTTTATATGTCTAGGTAAAGAAATGGTAGAATTTGATTTTAGCTATGACTGCAATTTCAATGTAAAATTTTGGGGTATGGGGTAAGTTTTGGTCATATTTCATGAAAACTATAGAAGATATTGCATGTTACAATATGTCATTCTAAAGATTAGTAAATTATCTTTCTAATGATACCTAACACACCAGATTATATTCAAAACGAGCTCAGTTAATAACTTATAGGAAGACAGTTTTAACAAAAATGCATGCAAATCTGCAACACTAATATTTTGCAGTACCCTTCAAAATATGACCACTACAGCTGTAGATTCCCAATATTTTTTCTGTTAAAAGTCTATTTCATATTTCTGATATATCCTTGTACCAAATAAAATAGATTTAATAGCAAAAACGGCCAGATTTTTTGTGTCAAGCTAAAAAATGGTAGAATTTGGTTTTAGCTATGACTGAAATTTTCAATGTAAACTTTGGGGTATGGGGTAAGTTTTGTGTTATATATCATGAAAACTATACAAGATATTGCATGTTACAATATGTCATTCTAAAGACTAGTGAATTATCTTCTAATGATACCAACAAGCTCAGGTTATATTCAAAAACAAGCTCAGCAAATAACTTATAGGAAGACAGTTTTAACAAAAATGCATGCAAATCTGCAACACTGTTATTTTGCGGTACCCTTCAAAATATGACTGTTACAGCTGTAGATTCCCAATATTTTTTCTGTTAAAAGTCTATTTCATATTTCTGACATGTCCCTGTACCAAATAAAATAGATTTAATAGCAAAAACGGCCAGGTTTTTTGTGTCAAGCTAAAAAAATGGTAGAATTTGGTTTTAGCTATGACTGAAATTTTCAATGTAAACTTTGGGGTATGGGGTAAGTTTTGGTTATATATCATGAGAACTATAGAAGATATTGCATGTTACAATATGTCATTTCAAAGATTAGTAAATTATCTTTCTAATGATACCCAACAAGCCAGGTATATTCAAAAACAAGCTCAGCAGATAACTTATAAGAAGACAAATTTAACAAAAATGCATGCAAATCTGCAACACTGTGATTTTGCGGTACCCTTCAAAATATGACTGTTACAGCTGTAGATTCCCAATATTTTTTCTGTTAAAAGTCTATTTCATATTTCTGACATGATCCTGTACCAAATAAAATAGATTTAATAGCAAAAACGGCCAGATTTTTTGTGTCAAGCTAAAAAAATGGTAGAATTTGGTTTTAGCTATGACTGCAATTTTCAATGTAAACTTTGGGGTATGGGGTAAGTTTGTGTTATATATCATGAAAACTACACAAGATATTGCATGTTACAATATGTCATTTTAAAGACTAGTGAATTATCTTGCTAGTGATACCTAACAAGTCAGGTATATTCAAAAACAAGCTCAGCAGATAACTTATAGGAAGACAGTTTTAACAAAAATGCATGCAAATCTGCAACACTGTTATTTTGCGGTACCCTTCAAAATATGACTGTTACAGCTGTAGATTCCCAATATTTTTTCTGTTAAAAGTCTATTTCATATTTCTGACATGTCCCTGTACCAAATAAAACAGATTTAATAGCAAAAACGGCCAGGTTTTTTGTGTCAAGCTAAAAAATGGAAGAATTTGGTTTTAGCTATGACTGAAATTTTCAATGTAAACTTTGGGGTATGGGGTAAGTTTGTGTTATATATCATGAAAACTACACAAGATATTGCATGTTACAATATGTCATTTCAAAGATTAGTAAATTATCTTTCTAATGATACCCAACAAGCCAGGTTATATTCAAAAACAAGCTCAGCAGATAACTTATAGGAAGACAGTTTTAACAAAAATGCATGCAAATCTGCAACACTGTTATTTTGCGGTACCCTTCAAAATATGACTGTTACAGCTGTAGATTCCCAATATTTTTTCTGTTAAAAGTCTATTTCATATTTCTGACATGTCCCTGTATCAAATAAAACAGATTTCAGACAAAGCAATGCATATTTTATTATGCCTAGCTAAAAAATTGGTAGAATTTGAGTTTTACTGTAATTTGCAATGTTAAATTTTGGGGTAAGGGGTAAGTTTTGGTTTATTTGACAAAAACTGTAGAAGATATTGCATAGTGCAATATGTCATCTTAAAGAGGAATAAATTCCCTTTCTAATGATACCAAACAAGTGAGGTTATGTTAAAAAATGAGCTCAGCACATGACTTACAAGAAGACAGATTTGACGAAAATGCATTTGGCTTGGAAAATCGTGATTTTGCGGTACCCTTCAAAACATGACCATAACAGCTATTGCGTCCCTATATTTTTCCTGTTAAAATTCCATTTCGTATTCTAGGGATCCCAAGGGTTCTGAAAAATACAGGTTTGTTATCCTGTGGGGGGGGTGCACGTAGACCCCCTCTAGCCCACGGACTATACGTTTCTTGTTTCAGCAAATGAGTACATTCAGGCCTGCGACTTGATACCCAGAGCAATTTAATCCCAACCACTTAGTGTAATAGTTGGCGTGATAATATATATGTAAATGTATTACGAAGATACAGCCACAGGCATACTGTATATTGATAAGCACTTCGATTTGTGTCTGCAAGAAGTTGTGATGAACATTAGACGATTTACACTGAATTTAATTATCGCCTGAGACTGTGTGAATATCAAAGCAAAACTACCATACTAAGAAACAAGCTGTGAACTCTTTGGTGCCACGCCGCTTGAGTCCACATTTTCGAGCCCTGTGTTACAACCAATAACTTAATAACTAACCGATAACTTATCAAACCTGATAACGTAGTAAAAATTTACCAATAACGTATCAAATCAACCGATAACGTAGTAACGAACCGATAACGCGGTAATTTTTTCTAACCGATAATGTAGCAAAAATTTACCGATAACGTAGTAATTTTTCCTAAACGATAACGTATCAACAAATTTACCGATAACGTATCAATGAACCTATAGCGGATTCAACTGATAACGACTTTTATTACGTGAAAAGTAAACTAATATCGCATCAAAAAAAAACAATAACGTATCAATTAAGTCGAAAGATGTATAGATATTTAGATCGATCACTCTCTATCGACAGATAGATCTATCGATCGATCAATCTATTGATTGATAAATTGATTGGTAGATCGATCGATAGAACGATATGACTGTTTGGTAGATCGATCGATAGAACGATCGATCTATCAATTCGATAGAGTGATAGATCAATCAATCGATAGATTGTTCGATAGAATGATCAATCGATCGATCGAGTCCATAAATTTTATAAATTGGTCGTAGATCGATCTATCGATCGATCTGTTATCACATTGTCTCGTACTTAATTTTCTTTTTCTTCTATAAATTATGTGTGGAATATGACCAGGTCTGAGAAAGCAACCGGGAGACGAAGTCGTCCAATACTATATATGACTACTTTATTCTACACTAATAATAGACAGTGGCTAATACAGTGAAGCATAACACATGGGCGAGAGACTGTGCATAGAATCCAGTGAAGGGAAGTGTCGCTGTTTATGATAAAAAATGTCTCTGATTTGGGAAGACGAGGTTCCACGTAGATAAAGCACTTTCGGCGGGAAAGGTGTTTTTGAGTCACGAGAAAGGCACGTGATGGATTAGACATATTGTCTTAGCATATGGAATCTCTGGTTGGTAAAATAAACATTGATAGGAAGCGGTGCCTCAAAGCAGGAATGCTATCTGAGTATCTATAGTAAGACACTGTACTAATAATGACGTAATACAAGAATATATTTCCTAACATTATTATTTCCGTTTAGCGTAAATTGCTACAAATTCCTGCAGCAAATCAATCGTGTCTTGACTGTTTTCATGGAAGTACGAACAACTACATTGATCTAAATGTTGTCAAACTAATAGAATTGGTTTTGGAAGTATTTTCTAGTCTTGCTATTAATATAGAAGCTATACGGTTTAGTTGTAGTTGGGTAAAATTCAAAGAGATATTATAAGTACTGAAAAAACAAAGGCAGGGTGATGAGCGGCTGTTGTTTTGTACAGAGAACCCTATACCGAGAAAGGAAACTATTATGTATCTAACATCTGTATTGGCTGCAATTCAAACATGATGTATGGTGGTAATAGCAAGATTAGAAACAACTTTCTAAACTAACCCAGTAGTGTAGCAACATTTAGATCAAGTTAATCGTTCTTACTGCAACAAAAGTTATACAGGCGAGTCGTTGAAATACTTTGCTTTGCATATAAATATAATTATCACAAAAATTGTTGTTTTATGAACAACTTAATGAGACCAGCTAAAAAACGAAAGTCCTTTTCTTCCTTCGGGACTGTTTTCTTGCCATAACAGACCAATTGCAATGCCGAAATCACCGACAGCCAACATTGCTAATTTCGCACACATATTGGATACATCACCGATAGAAATAATTGTGTATTAGTAATTTACCAAAGAATAATAATGATGAATTCGTACAATTGACGATTTTTCATGTTATTGAAAATGTCCATCGGGTGTATTTGAAAAAGGTAAGCATATCAGTGATACATATACCCGAACCTAATTTAAATGTATATGTAAACTCTGGTAAGCGTTTTTATTCTATCAGCACTATAGTACGACTACTCAATAATTTTGTGTTGTCTTCGTAATTATAAGATGTGACATGACGTAAATCGTAACAGAAAAGATAAAAAGGAAAGAAAAAGCAATATGTTTTCTACTAAATCTGTGGAGTTGGCTTGCTTACAGGAATAGCTTGCAAAATTGATTATAGGGAATTCAATTGAACGATGAGTCCAGATTTACCTGTAATTCAGTCCCAGGATGAGAATTACACTATAAAGACTTATTGTCATTTTGATACACTGACATTGTAAGTAACGAAATTTTATAATCGGTCATGTTGAAAACTATTTTCCAAGTCCTCCCAACTTAGAAAGTGTGTCGATAGAGACACTCACGTGTGTGTTGTATCTTGAATCTATCCTGCAGGAATATTTATTAGTCCCCACGGACGAAGTTCGGGGGGACTTATAGATTGGGTCATGTCCGTGCGTCCGTGCGTCTGTTCACGCAGATATCTCAGACATGCCCTGGTCAATTTCTTTCAAACTTTGCACAAGGATAGTACCCTACCCCATACAGATGCACGTCGATTTGTTTCACAATGCGGTCAAATTTTGCCGTGTTAGAGGACATTTTAGTTTACACCTCCATAGACTCCCATGTATAAGGCAGTTCTCCATAGACTTCCATATATAAGGCAGTTCTCCATAGACTCCCATGTATAAGGCAGTTCTCCATAGACTCCCATGTATAAGGCAGTTCTCCATAGACTCCCATGTATAAGGCCAAGAAAAATAAAAATTTAGTTTCTCATCGTATTCATATTGCAAAAAGGATGCAGTGACACAGTTTTTAGTCCCCACGGATGAAGTCCAGGGGGCTTATAGATTGGGTCATGTTTGTCCATCTGTCCGTCCGTCTGTCCATTCAAGCAGATATCTCAGATATGCCAAAGTCAATTTCTTTCAAACTTTGCACAAGGATAGTACCCTACCCCATACAGATGCACGTCGATTTGTTTCACAATGCGATCAAATTTGGCCATGTTAGAGGACTTTTTAGTTTACACCTCCATAGACTCCCATGTATAAGGCAGTTCTCCATAGACTCCCATGTATAAGGCAGTTCTCCATAGACTCCCATGTATAAGTCAGTTCTCCATAGACTCCCATGTATAAGGCCAAGAAAAATAAAAATTTAGTTTCTCATCGTATTCATATTGCAAAAAGGATGCAGTGACACATTTTTAGTCCCCAGTGATTGGGTCATGTCATCCATCTGTCCATCCGTGAGTCCATCCGTTCACGCAGATATCTCAGACATGCCCTGGTGAATTTCTTTCAAACTTTGCACAAGGATAGTACCCTACCCCGTACAGATGCACGTCGATTGGTTTTGTGATACAATCCAAGATGGCCGCCACACGGCCATTTTGTTACGATTTATTTGTGTTTTCAGCCATAAGTGAGGCATGTCTCAACCGATTTCTTTCAAATTTGGTACAAGGGCATTTATCTATGTCATACATATGCATATTGATTTTTATTGTAATATGATCCAAAATGGCCGCCAGGCAGGCGTTTTGTTACGATTTTTTCGTATTTTAAGCCATAACTAAGGCATGTTTGAACCGATTTCTTTCAAATTTGGTACAAGGGCACAGATCTTTGTCATAGCAGCCATTTCGGTAGGATTTTTTGTGTGTGTTTTGAGCCATAACTCAGACATGTCTCAACTGATTCCTTTCAAAATTGGTACAAGGACATATAGACCTTAGTCATAAAGAGAATGTCGATTTTCGTTGTGATAGATCCAATATATGGCTACCAGTTGGCCATATTATTTTCCATAATACAATTCCAGATTCACTGCCAGTTTCCCATTTTTTTTTCACAATACAATCAAAGATGGGCACCTGATGGGCATTTCGCCTCCTGTATTTTATGGCTAAAGCTAGTAAATGTTTTGACTAATGTCAACTTGGCACATGGACAACACACTGTATCTTTTATTTGCACATAAAATATTTCAACAATATGATCCAATATGGCTGCCAGATGACTTTGATTCATTTTGTTAATGGTGTTTTAGTCCCAGTGGACAAAGTCTTGGGACTTGTAGTTGAATGAAAAATGATTTGCAACATCCTTTCGATTAATTACTACTTGAATCGTTTTTGTAATAAGGGTGGCAGCCCAGATTGGTTTTACATTTTCACCACCATGGAGCTCATTCTCGGCCATTAAGCCTCATCTGTATTGCAGTATTTTTAATTACAGACCCAATTAATGAACAGGACTCTATCCTCACTCTCCGAGGACCTGTAATCAAATTACCAAATAACAAGTGGGGACTCTGTCATCAACGATGACTTGTTAACAGTATACTCAGCACGAGAAACTTTCTAGCCAGTACAAGATACGTCCTCGTGCACACGATATAATTGTGTTATTTTTTTAGGACTAGGCAGTCAAATTGTACGTCGACCAAGGAGTGGCATTTGTGGCAAAACTTTAAGTTTTACATATTTCCAGCTCAGTAACATCATAATACTGACAATTAATGTTAAATTTAAGGACAAATGTAACGTTTGAGGCCACATTTATAAGCTGATGTACCTTCATGCATTTTAAAGGCACCATTAAATTCACCATGACAATTTTTGCACGCCCTTTGAAGACAGAGGACATCAATACCGTTAGGTTATACTTTAGTACCCTTATTCAAATTTGACGTTTCGCATCAACACTTCTCTAATGACTATTATTGGTTTAACAAGTAGCTCATTTGCATATTTTATGAAGTTTTGTAATTAGTCATATAACTCCGAAATAACTGCATCAAATGTGATAAAATCTGCTGCAGATACTGATCTGACAGATATCTAATTGTGGTGTGAACCATTTAGTTATGTGGAGTTAATTAAGGGTTCATTTGAATATTTTATGAACTTTGTAATTAGTGATTTTACTCCAAAATTACAGCATTACATTGGATGAAACTTGATACAGATATTGATCGGATAAATATTTAATTGTTCTGAGAAGCAGTGGGTGTGTGAAGTTAATAATTAGCTCATTTACATATTAAATACAATTTTGTAATTAGTGATTTAACTCTGAGAGTATTGTGCGAAAGTTGATGATTCCTGCTACGTATAATGATATAACAGATATCTGATAGTTCTTATTACACGCCTCACACGGATGTCGATTATATTGGTATGAATTGGGTATCAGAAGTTTGTCTTCAACTCCGAGTCGTTTGCTCAATTGAACTGCTGTCAGAATATACAATGTCTATCTTTGTGCTTGTGTTTTGGTTAGTGATTATCCTGAGGTCTGCAAATGTTGCATAACAATTACATCTCCTTGCTCGTTGTTTTGTCACTTAAAAATGAGACAGGTCAAAGGTACTATTGTTTACACAACTTCATAACAGTCAAAAAGTTTGCAGTAATTCATGTCATATTGTATTATTTCATGCGTCCTGAAGTGTCTGATAAATGTCAATACATGTCGAGTCATAAGCAGTCAATTTCAATGCTCGATAACTAAGTTTGTAAGTTTGTCAAACTCAAAATCTGTAAGCTTACACGTCATTCCTGCCATTCAGGGGTCACATTAGCATGTCAAGTTGTTGTGTTGAGTAAATGCTAAAATTTTTTTAGTCTGTTTACTGGATATCCAACATTCTGTGAAGCGTATTACTATTAATGAATCTGTTGTAAAACACGTGAGCACATTCAGTTCATATCTGGTTGGTATGTAAGTTTAGCTAAGAATGATCTGATCTCACAGGAATGAGGTGAAGTAGTTTATATTTGACTCGAAAAACTATCTTGTTTATACCCACGAAATAGTTACTAGTGCTTACGAGAAATATCTTTTGCTCACAAGAACTATTCTTGGGCTCATAAGAATGTTTCATGTGAGCACAAGATACACCTACTATCTTTTGTGAGCCCCAAAAGGTAAAAGGTTTGTTATGAGCACAAAAGATATATTTTTGTGCTGATGAAATTTTCTCATGAGGAGAAGATACTCTCTGTGGCTAACCAGAAAGTTTCTCCTACTCATGAGAAAGTATCTTGTGCCAATGAGAAACTTCTTCATGAGAGCAACTAAGTTTTCATGCGTACTAGGTAGTATGTTGTCCTTATTTTTATTTGATTACATTTGTAAAACTGTGTAAAATTACTATCCGCAAGCATTATTGTGTAAACATGTTATTGTCATCAGTCTGCAAAGCCTTTACTATTCCCGGCAAAATTGGCATTGTATATTTGTCATTAACAAGATTTGCATTAGATATGGTATTTCATCGTCACATTATATATAAATTGGTCTCTAATAGAGGATTACGTCCTCAGCAATGGTTAAGCAAATGACGTCCCATTCTCAGCCCATAATTGAAGGAAGCAAACTTTGCAGTCCATAATGTATGAGGCAAAGCCGAGTACAGAATGGAGTACAAAGCTTGCTTCGTACTTTTATGGACTGGCAGGGGGTACATTATTACTATAATTATAGCTCTTGGCATGGCAGTAAATTTGGATATGCAGGACACATCCGCTGCTGTAATAATGTAAAATTGGATACATTATCATTATTAATAGTCGCGCCAGCGGCTTACTGACTACGCACGCGCTTATTCATAATATACTATGCGAGTAACCGGAAGTGTACCCTTCTTTCTTGGGCGCCGCCATGTTTTTTTTTTGAGTACTCGTAAATAAACAAATACGAAACAAATTACTATGATATAACATGCCTTTTATAAAATATACCTCTTTTATTAGCCAGTAAATGTTATTATACACCTTGTCGCTGATACAAAGTATCGTTGATATAGATAAACGGAGAAAACTGTCGTGCATATGAACGGGGGCATACGCAAAGAATGCTGGGATTGAATCATAGAAGAGCGCCCCCTGTGTCAATAATTAGATTCAAAAATTGCAAGTTTTTAGACGGAACGCTATCTGCTTTCATCAGAGGGTAACTGGGCATAGTTGTCATATAAACGTTTATGAAGTAACAATTACAGTTTATCATGAATCAATACAAATAACATTGCCAATCTTAACCCCTGGCGGGACACCAAGGGCTGAGCCCTATATAATATTAATATGGTTAAATGACGTTGACAATTTTACTGATATTTACAAAGTCATTATTAACTATCGATTAAATGACACTTTTCGTATTTGAAAAACAAAAGTTATAAGGATAAATCAACAAACTTAAGTAACATAAACCAAATATGAACAAAAATGATATAGTTGAAACATATAAAACTTTAAAAATTCACTGATTTAGCGCTTCTTCCAAAAATATCAAATCATAATACATGGAGTCTATCAGGCAAATTATTGACAATTTTCCCCCACAAAACATGCTATATCTGTATATTATATATGTTTGATAATGTATTTAAATGTGCTTTGCTTGAATTGGGAAGTAAAATGTGCATTTGTATACAAGAAATTGATTTCTGAATATCATCTAAAAAGTTGGTTCACTATTCATGGTGTCTATGATGAAACTATGAATAATTTTATTTCAGTACAAAATTATATAAATCTGTGCATTTATGTATGCATGATTATTTACATTATTGGTCTTGATTAGACTAGAGTGGTTACAAGTCCATGGTTGTGCAAGAAAATTTGATTTTGGAATTTGATCTTTTTCCAATACAAAACTAGGAAAATCTGTGCATGTATGTGCGCTTGATTATTTATATTTATGTTTTTGATTAAACTAGAGTGGTTATAAGTCCATGGTTGTGCCAGAAATTTGATTTTGGAATTTCACTCAAAAGTTGATTTACTGTACATTTGTCTATGAGAGAACTATGCACAATTTTTTTCAATGTACAATTGATATCTTTGCATTTATGTACATTTGATAATCGATAAACACTTTTCCACCTGTTGCAATTGTTTTTGTCTCTTTTTTTATCAGTTTTAACTGTTCAAGTTGTTTAATGTAGGATACCACTGCATCTTCTTTGCTTGTGAAACTTGTGGATAATGTGTACGTATTTTGTTGGTGATTTCCTATTCAGGAAATATCACGCGGACAATCAAAGTTTTGGCCATAAAATCAGCTTCTGTCAAATGAAACCCTCCCCCAAAGATAGGTTGATAAAAAGTGACCCTCCCTCTTGAACTGTTTTCTAAAAAAGTGACCCTCCCCAAAATTGCCCCGGCCTACCCCTGTAATTTCTGAAGGCTCCCTTAGCAGTCCATAATGTATGAGGCAATGCCGAGTACAGTATGGAGTACAAAGTTTGCTTCGTACCATTATGGGCTGGAACGGGGTACATTTTTACTATATTTATAGTTCTTGGCATGCCAATGAATTTGGATGTGAAGGAAACATCCGGTGCCACAATAGTGGAAAATCAGATACATTGTAAGTGTTGATATGGTGTTATGACATGGAAAAATTCACTGATATTTGCAAAGTCATTATGTAATACCAATGACGTGACACTTTTCGTATTGGAAAAACAAAAGTTATGAAGATAAATAAACAAAGTTAACTTTATTAACATAAACGAAGTACGAGCTAGAGTGATACAATTGAAAGATTTTAAACTTTAAAAACTCAACAGCATGATTTCTCTCTCTCAATCTCTCTCCGTGTCTCTCTCTGTCTCTGTCTCAATCTCTCTGTCTCTCTCTTTCTCTCTTTGCGTCACTCTCTGCTTCCCTCTCTTTTTCAATGTCTCTCTGCGTCTGATTATATCTGTCTGCATGTCTTCGTGTCTGTCTGTCTGTCTGTCTGTCCGTCTGTCTGTCTGTCTATCTGTATGTCTCCTTTCTCTCCCCCTCTGAAATAGTATGTAAGTATATCAAACGTATAATCTTGTTGTGGATTTTAACTTTCAATGATATGTGCTGAATAATGTTTCAATAACTATTGTTTTACACAAACTACTGTAAAAGAGCAGTACAAGAGCAGCACTACAAATAACAAAAACAAACGTTTTAGATAAACAGAATACAGTAAAGGAAATCATAGAAAACCTGTTATCAGACTTCAAAGAAAAAAGTCATCCCGATAACGTCTTTCTCACTCTGTCTCTTTCTCTGTGTATGTCTAATCTCTGTCTCCCTCTCTGTCTCACTCTTCTCCCTCTCTTTTTCTGTCTCTGTCTCTGTCTCTGTCTGTCTGTCTGTCTCTCTCTCTCTGCTTCCCTCTCTTTTGCAATGTCTCTCTGCGTCTGACTATTTCTGTCGGGGTGTCTGTCTGTCTGATTGTCTCTCTATCTGTATATCTCCTTTCTCCCCTCCCGCTGAAATAGTATGTAAGTATATCAAACGTATAATCTTGTTGTGGGTTTAACTTTCAATAATATGTGCTGAATAGTATTTCAATAACTATTATTTAATACAAACTAATGCATAAGAGCAGCACAAGAGCAAAACATCATAAAAAGATAACGACGTTTTGAATAAATACAATACACTAAAGGAAATCAGAGACAACCTGTTATCAGACTTCAAAAAAAAGTCATCGCGATAACCTCTCTCTCTCTCTCTCTCTCTCTCTCTCTCTCTCTCTCTCTCTCTCTCTCTCTCTCTCTCTCTCTCTCTCTGGAAATGCACAGGGCGTAAGTATATGCACTATTGAATTACCTACATCCAATTGTAATCGGAAAAAAGGTATAAAGATTAGTTAACAAACTTAAATTTCTTAAAAAATAAACGGAATACGAACTAGAGTGATATAGTTGAAAGCTTTTAAACTTAAAAAAATTCAGACAATGTTTCTCTCTCTCTCTCTCTCTCTCTCTCTCTCTCTCTCTCTCTCTCTCTCTCTCTCTCTCTCTCTCTGCAAATGAATAGCGCGTAAGTACATGCACTATTGAATTACTTACATCCTATTGTCTTATTTTACAGAAATATCACAACATCAGGAGCAAATATCGATAGGACTATGCTGACATGTGACTTTATTTTTCTTGGCAAATTTGGCATTGTATATTTATCGGCAACAAGTCTTGCATTAGATATGATATTTCATCGTCACATTAAATATAATATTGGTCTTATTAGAGGATTACGTCCTCAGCAATTATTAAGCAAATGACGTCCCATTCCCAGCCAATAATTGAAGGAAGCCATCTTTGCAGTTAATAATGTATGAGGCAAGGCCGTATAGATAATGAAGTGCAATGTTTCCATTATGGACTGGCAGGTGATACATTAACTTTAAAAACTTCACAAAATAATTGTTCTCTGTCTGTCTGTCTGTCTGTCTGTCTGTATGTCTGTGTGTCTCTCTGTCTGTCTGTCTGTCTGTCTGTCTCTGTGTCTCTGTCTCTGTCTCTATGTGTCTCTCTCACTCTCTCTGTCACTGTCTCTCTCTCTCTCTGTCTGTCTCTGTCTGCTCTGTCTCTCTCTCTGTCTCTGTCTCTGTCTCTGTCTCTCTCTCTCTCTCTCTCTCTCTCTCTCTCTCTCTCTCTCTCTCTCTCTCTCTCTCTCTCTCTCTCTCTCTCTCGAAATGTACAGTTTGTAAGTATATGCACTATTGAATTAATTATATCCTATTGTCTTATTTTACAGAAATATCACAACACCAGGGGTAAATATCGATAGGTCTATGCTGACATATGGCATTTTTTTTCTTGGCAAATTTAGCATTGTATATTTGTTGGCAACAAGTCTTGCATTAGATATGATATTTCATCGGCACATTAAATCTTATATTGGTCTTATTAGAGGATTACGTGCTTAGCAATTATTAAGCAATTAACGTCCCATTCCCAGCCAATAATTGAAGGAAGCCATCTTTGCAGTTCATAACGTATGAGGCAAAACCGAGTACAGAATGGAGTACAAAGTTGCTTTTTACCATTAATATTATATTTATAGTTTTTGGTATGCCTGTGAATTTCGATGCCGGAAACATACGGTGCCGTAGTAGTGGAAAATAGAATACATCATCATTATTAGTATACTTAAATGACATGGAAAAATTCACTGATATTTACAAAGTCGTTATATAATACAAATAAAGTGATATTTGTGCATCGGAAAAAAGGTATAAAGATTAGTTAACAAACTTAAATTTATTAACATGAACGAAATACGAACTAGAGTGATATAGTTGAAAGCTTTTAAACTTGAAAAAATTCACAAAATGTTTTTCTCTCTCTCTCTCTCTCTCTCTCTCTCTCTCTCTCTCTCTCTCTCTCTCTCTCTCTCTCTCTCTCTCTCTCTCTCTCTCTCTCTCTCTCTCTCTCTCTCTCTCTCTCTCTCTCTCTCTCTGGAAATGCACAGGACGTAAGTATATGCACTATTGAATTACTTACATCCAATTGTGTTATTTTACAGGAATACCACAACACCAGGGGCAAATATCGATAGGTCTATGCTGACATGTGACATTGTTTTTCTTGGCAAATTTGGCATTGTATATTTGTTGGCAACAAGTCTTGCATTAGATATGATATTTCATCGGCACATTAAATCTAATATTGGTCTTATTAGAGGATTACGTGCTTAGCAATTATTAAGCAATTAACGTCCCATTCGCAGCCAATAATTGAAGGAAGCCATCTTTGCAGTTCATAACGTATGAGGCAAAACCGAGTACAGAATGGAGTACAAAGTTGCTTTTTACCATTAATATTATATTTCTAGTTTTTGGTATGCCTGTGAATTTGGATGCCGGAAACATACGGTGCCGTAGTTGTGGAAAATACACTACATCATCATTATTAGTATAGTTAAATGACATGGAAGATTTCACTGATATTTATAAAGTCGTTATATTATACAAATAAAGTGATCTCTCTCTCTCTCTCTCTCTCTCTCTCTCTCTCTCTCTCTCTCTCTCTCTCTCTCTCTCTCTCTGCTTCCCTCTCTTTTGCAATGTCTCTCTGCGTCTGATTTTTTCTGTGGGTGTGTGTGTGTGTCTGGGTGTCTGTCTGTCTGTGTGTCTCTCTGTCTGTCTCCTTTGTCTCTCCCGCTGAAATAGTACGTAAGTATATCAAACGTATAATCTTGTTGTGGATTTCAACTTTTAGTAAAATGTGCTGAATACTCTTTCAATAACTATTATTTTATACCAAATAATGTATAAGAGCATCACAAGAGCAGCAAATCGTAAAACGAAAACGACATTTTGAATAAATAGTATACAGTAAAGAAAATCATAGACAACCTGTAATCAGACTTCAAAGAAAAAGTCATCGCGATAATTTCTTTCTCACTCTGTCTCTGTGTGTCTCTTTCGCTATCTCTCACTGCCTCTTTCTCTGATCTCTTCGTCCCTCCCTCTGTCTGTCTCTGTCTCTGTCTCTCTCTATCCCTTTCTCTGTCTGTGTCTCTCTCTCTGGGTCTCTCTGTCTATTTGTCGATCTCTCTGTCTCTCTCTGTCTCTGTCTGTCTGTCTGTCTGTCTGTCTCTCTCTCTCTCTCTGTCTCTCTCTCTGTCTCTGTCTCTCTCTCTCTCTCTCTCTCTCTCTGTCTCTGTCTGTCTGTCTGTCTGTCTGTCTCTCTCTCTCTCTCTCTCTCTCTCTCTGGTTCCCTCTCTTTTGCAATGTCTCTCTGCGACTGACTTTTTCTGTGGGGATGTCTGTCTGTATGTCTGTCTATCTGTCTGTCTCCTTTGTCTCTCCCGCTGAAATAGGACGTAAGTATATGAAACGCATAATCTTGTTTTGGATTTCAACTTTTAGTAATATGTGCTGAATACTCTTTCAATAACTATTATTTTATACCAAATAATGTATAAGAGCATCACAAGAGCAGCAAATCGTAAAACGAAAACGACATTTTGAATAAATAGTATACAGTAAAGAAAATCATAGACAACCTGTAATCAGACTTCAAAGAAAAAGTCATCGCGATAACTTCTTTCTCACTCTGTGTCTGTGTGTCTCTGTCGCTATCTCTCTCTGCCTCTTTCTCTGATCTCTTCGTCCCTCCCTCTGTCTGTCTCTGTCTCTGTCTCTCTCTATCCCTTTCTCTGTCTCTGTGTCTCTCTCTCTGTCTCTCTGTCTATCTGTCTCTCTCTGTGTTTCTCTGTCTTTGTCTGTCTCTCTGTCTGTCTGTCTGTCTGTCTGTCTGTCTCTCTCTCTCTCTCTCTCTCTCTCTCTGGTTCCCTCTCTTTTGCAATGTCTCTCTGCGTCTGACTTTTTCTGTGGGTGTGTGTGTGTGTCTGGGTGTCTGTCTGTCTGTGTGTCTCTCTGTCTGTCTCCTTTGTCTCTCCCGCTGAAATAGTACGTAAGTATATCAAACGTATAATCTTGTTGTGGATTTCAACTTTTAGTAATATGTGCTGAATACTCTTTCAATAACTATTATTTTATACCAAATAATGTATAAGAGCATCACAAGAGCAGCAAATCGTAAAACGAAAACGACATTTTGAATAAATAGTATACAGTAAAGAAAATCATAGACAACCTGTAATCAGACTTCAAAGAAAAAGTCATCGCATAATTCTTTCTCACTCTGTCTCGGTGTGTGTCTGTCGCTATCTCTCTCTGCCTCTTTCTATGATCTCTTGTCCGTCCCTCTGTCTGTCTCTGTCTTTGTCTCTCTCTATCCCTTTCTCTGTCTGTGTCTCTCTCTCTGGGTCTCTCTGTCTATTTGTCGCTCTCTCTGTCTCTCTGTCTATCCTGTCTCTATCTCTGTCTCTGTCTCTGTGTCTCTGTCTCTGTCTCTGTCTCTATCTCTCTCTCTGTCTCTGTCTCTCTCTCTGTCTCTGTCTATCTCTCTCTCTCTCTGTCTGTCTGTCTGTCTGTCTGTCTCTCTCTCTCTCTCTCTCTCTCTCTCTGGTTCCCTCTCTTTTGCAATGTCTCTCTGCGACTGACTTTTTCTGTGGGGGTGTCTGTCTGTATGTCTGTCTATCTGTATGTCTCCTTTCCCTCTCCCGCTGAAATAGTATGTAAGTATATCAAACGTATAATCTTGTTATAGATTTCAAATTTCGGTAATATGTGCTGAATACTCTTTCAATAACTATTATTTTATACCAAATAATGTATAAGAGCATCACAAGAGCAGCAAATCGTAAAACGAAAACGACATTTTGAATAAATAGTATACAGTAAAGAAAATCATAGACAACCTGTAATCAGACTTCAAAGAAAAAGTCATCGCGATAACTTCTTTCTCACTCTGTCTCTGTGTGTCTCTGTCGCTATCTCTCTCTGCCTCTTTCTCTGATCTCTTCGTCCCTCCCTCCGTCTGTCTCTGTCTCTGTCTCTCTCTATCCCTTTCTCTGTCTCTGTGTCTCTCTCTCTGTCTCTCTGTCTATCTGTCTCTCTCTGTGTTTCTCTGTCTTTGTCTGTCTGTCTGTCTGTCTGTCTGTCTGTCTGTCTGTCTCTCTCTCTCTCTCTCTCTCTCTCTCTCTCTCTCTCTCTCTCTCTCTCTCTCTCTCTCTCTCTCTCTCTCTCTCTCTCTCTCTCTCTCTCTGGAAATGTACAGGTCGTAAGTATATACACTATTGAATTACTTACATCCTAATGTCTTATTTTACAGGAATACCACAACACAAGGGGCAAATATCGATAGGACTATGCTGACATGTGACATTATTTTTCTTGGCAAATTTGGCATTGTATATTTGTTGGCAACAAGTCTTGCATTAGATATGATATTTCATAGGCACATTAAATCTTATATTGATCTTATTAGAGGATTACGTGCTCAGCAATTATTAAGCAATTAACGTCCCATTCCCAGCCAATAATTGAAGGAAGCCATCTTTGCAGTTCATAACGTATGAGGCAAAGCCGAGTACAGAATGGAGTACAAAGTTGTTTCGTACCATTATTATTATATTTATACTTTTTTATATGCCTCTGAATTTGGATGCCGGGAACATACGGTGCCGTAGTTGTGGAAAATAGAATACATCATCATTATTAGTATAGTTAAATGACATGGAAAAATTCACTGATATTTACAAAGTCGTTATATAATACAAATAAAGTGATATTTGTGCATCGGAAAAAAGGTATAAAGATTAGTTAACAAACTTAAATTTATTAACATTAACGAAATACGAACTAGAGTGATATAGTTGAAAGCTTTTAAACTTTAAAAAAATCACAATATGTTTTCTCTCTCTCTCTCTGTCTCTCTCTCTCTCTCTCTCTCTCTCTCTCGCTCTCTCTCTCTCTCTCTCTCTCTCTCTCTCTCTCTCTCTCTCTCTCTGGAAATGTACAGGACGTAAGTATATGCACTATTGAATTACTTACATCCCATTGTGTTATTTTACAGGAATACCACAACACCGGGGCAAATATCGATAGGTCTATGCTGACATGTGACATTGTTTTTCTTGGCAAATTTGGCATTGTATATTTATTGGCAACAAGTCTTGCATTAGATATGATATTTCATCGGCACATTAAATCTTATATTGGTCTTATTAGAGGATTACGTGCTCAGCAATTATTAAGCAATTAACGTCCCATTCGCAGACAATAATTAAAGGAAGCCATCTTTGCAGTTATAAGTTATAAACGTATGAGGCAAAACCGAGTACAGAATGGAGTACAAAGTTGCTTTTTACCATTAATATTATATTTCTAGTTTTTGGTATGCCTGTGAATTTCGATGCCGGAAACATACGGTGCCGTAGTTGTGGAAAATAGAATACATCATCATTATTAGTGTAGTTAAATGACATGGAAAAATTCACTGATATTTACAAAGTCGTTATATAATACAAATAAAGTGATATTTTTGCATCAGAAAAAAGATATAAAGATAAAGATTAGTTAACAAACTTAAATTTATTAACGAAAACGAAAGACGAACTAGAGTGATAAAGTTGAAAGCTTTTAAACTTTAAAAAAATCACAAAATGTTTTTTTTCTCTCTCTCTCTCTCTCTCTCTCTCTCTCTGTCTCTCTCTCTCTCTCTCTCTCTCTCTCTCTCTCTCTCTCTCTCTGGTAATGCACAGCGCGTAAGTATATGCACTAATGAATTTCTTACATCATATTGTCTTATTTTACAGGAATACTACAACACCAGGAGCAAATATCGATAGGACTATGCTGACATATGACATTATTTTTTGTTGGCAAAGTTGGCATTGTATATTTGTTGGCAAGAAGTCTTGCATTAGATAGGATATTTCATCGGCACACTAAATCTTATATTGGTCTTATTTTTGGATTACGTGCTCAGCAATTATGAAGCAATTAAAATCCCATTCCCAGCCAATAATTAAAGTAAGCCATCTCTTGCAGTTCATAACGTATGAGGGAAAGCCGAGTACAGAATGGAGTACAAAGTTGCTTTGTACCATTATTGTTATGTCTATAGTTTTTGGTATGCCTGTGAATTTCGATGCCGGAAACGAACGGTGTCGTAGACGTGGAAAATAGAATACATCATCATTATTAGTATAGTGAAATGATATGGAAAAATTTCCTGATATTTACAAAGTCGTTATATAATACAAATCAAGTGATATTTTGCATCGGAAAAAAGGTATAAAGATTAGTTAACAAACTTAAATTTATTAACATAAACGAAATAAGAACTAAAGTGATATAGTTGAAAGCTTTTAAACTTTAAAAATATCACAATATGTTTTCTCTCTCTCTCCTCCCTCTCTCTCTCTCTCTCTCTCTCTCTCTCTCTCTCTCTCTCTCTCTCTCTCTCTCTCTCTCTCTCTCTCTCTCTGGAAATGCACAGGGCGTAAGTATATGCACTATTTATTTAATTTCATCCCATTGTCATATTTTACAGGAATACCACACCACCAGGGGCAAATATCGATGAGACTATAAACGAAAGACGAACTAGAGTGATATATTGAAAGCTATTAAACTTTAAAAAATTCACAAAATGTTTTTTTTCTCTCTCACTCACTCTCTCTCCCTCCCTCCCTCCCTTCTCTCTCTCTCTCTCTCTCTCTCTCTCTCTCTCTCTCTCTCTCTCTCTCTCCCTCCCCCCCTCTCTCTCTCTCTCTCTCTCTCTCTCTCTCTCTCTCTCTCTCTCTCTCCTCTGTCACTCTGGAAATGAACAGGACGTAAGTACATGCACTATTGAATTACTTACATGCAATTGTCTTATTTTACAGAAATATCACAACACCAGGAGCAAATATCGATGGGATTGTGCTGACATATGACTTCATTTTTCTTGGCAAATTAGGCATTGTATATTTGTCGGCAACAAGTCTTACATTAGATATGATATTTCATCGTCACATTAAATCTAATACTGCTCTTATTAGAGGATTACGTCCTCAGCAATTATTAAACGATTGACGTCCCATTCCCAGCCAATAATTGAAGGAAGCCATCTTTGCTGTGCATAACGTATGAGGCAAAGCCGAGTACAGAATGGAGTACAAAGTTTGCTTCGTACCATTATTAGTATATTTTTAGTTCTTGTTATGCCTGTGAATTTGGATGCCGGAAACATCCTGTGCCACAATAGTGGAAAATTGAATACATTATCATTATGAATATAGTTAAATGAGATGGAAGAAATTGCTGATGTTTACAAAAACATTATATAATAGCAATGAAGTGACACTTTGCGTATCGGAAAAAAAAGGTATAAAGATAAGTTAACAAACTTAACTTTATTAACATAAACTAAATACGAACTAAAGTGATATAGTTGAAAACATTTTAAACTTTAAAAACTCCAAAAAATGATTACTCTCTCTCTCTCTCTCTCTCTCTCTCTCTCTCTCTCTCTCTCTCTCTCTCTCTCTCTCTCTCTCTCTCTCTCTCTCTCTCTGGAAATGTACAGGTCGTAAGTATATGCACTATTGAATTACTTACATCCCATTGTCTTATTTTACAGGAATACCACAACACCAGGGGCAAATATCGATAGGTCTATGCTGACATGTGACATTGTTTTTCTTGGCAAATTTGGCATTGTATATTTGTTGGCAACAAGTCTTGCATTAGATATGATATTTCATCGGCACATTAAATCTTATATTGGTCTTATTAGAGGATTACGTGCTCAGCAATTATTAAGCAATTAACGTCCCATTCCCAGCCAATAATTGAAGGAAGCCATCTTTGCAGTTCATAACGTATGAGGCAAAACCGAGTACAGAATGGAGTACAAAGTTGCTTCTTACCATTATTATTATATTTATAGTTTTTGGTATGCCCGTGAATTTCGATGCCGGAAACATACGGTGCCGTAGTAGTGGAAAAAGAATACATCATCATTATTAGTATAGTTAAATGACATGGAAAAATTCACTGATATTTACAAAGTCGTTATATAATACAAATAAAGTGACAATTTTTGTATCGGAAAAAAAGATCTAAAGATAAGTTAACAAACTTAAATTTATTAACATGAACGAAATATGAACTAGAGTGATATAGTTGAAAGATTCTATGCTTTAAAAAATTCACAAAATGATTTCCCTCTCTCTCTCTCTCTCTCTCTCTCTCTCTCTCTCTCTCTCTCTCTCTCTCTCTCTCTCTCTCTCTCTCTGCTTCCCTCTCTTTTGTAATGTCTCTCTGCGTCTGACTTTTTCTGTGTGTGTGTGTGTGTGTGTGTCTGGGTGTCTGTCTGTCTGTGTGTCTCTCTGTCTGTCTCCTTTGTCTCTCCCGCTGAAATAGTACGTAAGTATATCAAACGTATAATCTTGTTGTGGATTTCAACTTTTAGTAATATGTTCTGAATACTCTTTCAATAACTATTATTTTATACCAAATAATGTATAAGAGGATCAAAAGAGCAGCAAATCGTAAACAAAAACGACATTTTGAATAAATAGTATACAGTAAAGAAAATCATAGACAATCTGTAATCAGACTTCAAAGAAAAAGTCATCGCGATAATTTCTTTCTCACTCTGTCTCTGTTTGTCTCTGTCGCTATCTCTCCCTACCTCTTTCTATGATCTCTTCGTCCCTCCCTCTGTCTGTCTCTGTCTCTGTCTCTCTCTATCCCTTTCTCGGTCTCTGTGTCTCTCTCTCTGGGTCTCTCCGTCTATTTGTCGCTCTCTCTGTCTCTCTGTCTCTCTCTCTCTCTGTCTCTCTCTCTGTGTCTCTGTCTGTCTGTTTGTCTGTCTGTCTGTCTGTCTGTCTGTCTGTCTGTCTGTCTGTCTGTCTGTCTGTCTGTCTGTCTGTCTGTCTGTCTCTCTCTCTCTCTCTCTCTCTCTCTCTCTCTCTCTCTCTCTCTCTCTCTCTCTGGTCCTCTCTTTTGGAATGTCTCTCTGCGACTGCCTTTTTCTGTGGGGGTGTCTCTCTGTATGTCTGTCCATCTGTATGTCTCCTTTCTCTCTCCCGCTGAAATAGTATGTAAGTATATCAAACGTATAATCTTGTTATAAGTTTCAACTTTCGGTAATATGTGCTGAATACTCTTTCAATAACTATTATTTTATACCAAATAATGTATAAGAGCATCACAAGAGCAGCAAATCGTAAAACGAAAACGACATTTTGAATAAATAGTATACAGTAAAGAAAATCATAGACAACCTGTAATCAGACTTCAAAGAAAAAGTCATCGCGATAACTTCTTTCTCACTCTGTCTCTGTGTGTCTCTGTCGCTATCTCTCTCTGCCTCTTTCTCTGATCTCTTCGTCCCTCCCTCTGTCTGTCTCTGTCTCTGGCTCTCTCTACCCTTTCTCTGTCTCTGTGTCTCTCTCTGTCTCTCTATCTGTCTCTCTCTGTGTTTCTCTGTCTTTCTTTCTGTCTGTCTGTTCTGTCTGTCTGTCTGTCTCTCTGTCTGTCTGTCTGTCTGTCTGTCTGTCTGTCTGTCTGTCTCTCTCTCTCTCTCTCTCTCTCTCTCTCTCTCTCTCTCTCTCTCTCTCTCTCTCTCTCTCTTCCCTCTCTTTGCATGTCTCTCTGCTCTGGTCCCTCTCTTTGGCAATGTCTCTCTGCGACTGCCTTTTTCTGTGGGGGTGTCTGTCTGTATGTCTGTCTATCTGTCTGTCTCCTTTGTCTCTCCCGCTGAAATAGTACGTAAGTATATCAAACGTATAATCTTGTTGTGGATTTCAACTTTTAGTAATATGTGCTGAATACTCTTTCAATAACTATTATTTTATACCAAATAATGTATAAGAGCATCACAAGAGCAGCAAATCGTAAAACGAAAACGACATTTTGAATAAATAGTATACAGTAAAGAAAATCATAGACAACCTGTAATCAGACTTCAAAGAAAAAGTCATCGCGATAATTTCTTTCTCACTCTGTCTCTGTTTGTCTCTGTCGCTATCTCTCCCTACCTCTTTCTATGATCTTCTTCTTCGTCCCTCCCTCTGTCTGTCTCTGTCTCTGTCTCTCTCTATCCCTTTCTCGGTCTCTGTGTCTCTTCTCTGGGTCTCTCCGTCTATTTGTCGCTCTTTCTGTCTCTCTGTCTATCTCTGTCTCTGTCTCTCTCTCTGTGTCTCTGTCTGTCTGTCTGTCTGTTGTCTGTCTGTCTGTCTGTCTGTCTGTCTGTCTGTCTGTCTGTCTCTCTCTCTCTCTCTGGTTCCCTCACTTTTGGAATGTCTCTCTGCGACTGCCCTTTTCTGTGGGGGTGTCTGTCTGTATGTCTGTCCATCTGTATGTCTCCTTTCTCTCTCCCGCTGAAATAGTATGTAAGTATATCAAACGTATAATCTTGTTATAAATTTCAACTTTCGGTAATATGTGCTGAATACTCTTTCAATAACTATTATTTTATACCAAATAATGTATAAGAGCATCACAAGAGCAGCACATAGTAAAACGAAAACGACATTTTGAATAAATAGTACACAGTAAAGAAAATCATAGACAACCTGAAATCAGACTTGAAAGAAAAAGTCATTGCGATAACTTCTTCTCACTCTGTCTCTGTGTGTCTCTGTCGCTATCTCTCTCTGCCTCTTTCTCTGATCTATTCGTCCCTCCCTCTGTCTGTCTCTGTCTCTGGCTCTCTCTATCCCTTCTCTGTCTCTGTGTGTCTCTCTCTGTCTCTCTGTCTGTCTGTCTCTCTCTGTGTTTCTCTGTCTCTGTCTGTCTGTCTGTCTGTCTGTCTGTCTGTCTGTCTGTCTGTCTGTCTGTCTGTCTGTCTGTCTGTCTGTCTCTCTCTCTCTCTCTCTCTCTCTCTCTCTCTCTCTCTCTCTCTCTCTCTCTCTCTCTCTCTCTCTCTCTCTGGAAATGCACAGGACGTAAGTATATGCACTATTGAATTACTTACATCCAATTGTGTTATTTTACAGGAATACAACAACACCGGGGCAAATATCGATAATTTTTTTGGCAAATTTGGCATTGTATATTGTTGGCAACAAGTCTTGCATTAGATATGATATTTCATAGGCACATTAAATCTTATATTGGTCTTATTAGGGGATTACGTGTTCAACAATTATAAAGCAATTAACGTCCCATTCCCAGCCAATAATTGAAGAAAGCCATCTTTGCAGTTCATAACGTTTGAGGCAAAGCCGAGTACAGAATGGAGTACAAAGTTGCTTCGTACCATAATTATTATATTTATACTTTTTGGTATGCCTGTGAATTTGGATGCCGGAAACATACGGTGCCGTAGTTGTGGAAAATAGACTTCATCATCATTATTAGTACAGTTAAATGACATGGAAAAATTCACTGATATTTAGAAAGTCGTTACATTATACAAATAAAGTCATATTTTACATCGGAAAAAAGGTATAAAGATTAGTTAACAAACCCAAATGTATTAACATAAACGAAATACGAACTAGAGTGATATAGTTGAAAGCTTTTAAACAAAAAAAAATTAAGAAAATGTTTTCCTCTCTCTCTCTCTCTCTCTCTCTCTCTCTCTCTCTCTCTCTCTCTCACTCTCTCTCTTTCTCTCTCTCTTTCTCTTTCTCTGTCTCTGTCTCTCTTTCTCTTTCTCTGTCTCTCTCTCTGTCTCTCTGTCTCTGTCTCTCTCTGTCTCTCTCTCTCTCTCTGTCTCTCTGTCTCTCTGTCTCTCTCTCTCTCTCTCCTCTCTCTCTCTCTCTCCTCTCTCTCTGGAATTGCACAGCGCGTAAGTACATGCACTATTGAATTACTTACATCCTATTGTCTTATTTTACAGAAATATCACAACACCAGGAGCAAATATCGATAGGACTATGCTGACATGTGACATTGTTTTTCTTGGCAAATTTGGC